>NC_082595.1:80818134-83318134 GCF_030936135.1 Gavia stellata
GTAGCATTGTAATTGAGCTAACAATAGATATTTTTCTTCTGATTAGCCTGTTAAGATTTCAATTAGGCTAACAAAAACCCCTTAGCTCTGTACATGTTTGTTCCCTTTTGCCTGCAACAAGATTTTGAGTGTTACTATAGATACCAAAATGGGAACTGGCGAAGTTTCCAAAGGCCCCCTCCTGGTATTATCCACAGACTAAATTTCAGAATATTAGTAGTACTTGCCGGGGAGAGGGAATATTTAAGTAGCTGGCTGACGGTAATGCATACTTCTGAGTCTGTCACACAGTATAATTGTAGATAATGCAGGTGAGAATAGGCTCATCATTTTGATGGATGGATGGACCTTGTTTAATTTTTATTTATTTGCAGCTTATTTATGCTATGTTTCTTCATGAGACTGGGGCAGGTGAATTGGCAGAAATGTGATGGTTTCCTTTGTCCTAGCAATCAAGGTGGCAAGAGAGTCTCTGAAGAGAATGATGATCACTTATTGCCCAGCAGCATTTGGGCAAACACAGCTAAAACATCTTCTAAGGTGCGACAGATAGTGTAAGAGCTCAGCTAGCAGGCAGCCTGAAATAAGATTGGACATTTCCAGAGTCTTGAAAAGAGAAGGAGCAGACACACAGTTAAGACTCTGAGGTGACTTTTTAGAAAGGACTTTTCCTGAAGATCCAGCACAATTACAGTTTGCTGTAATGGAGCATTTGCCTTTTTCTTTTCCTTTTTTTTAATTATTATTTTTTAAAATTTCTTGCATTGCTTAATATCACACATGATATTTCTCTTTTACTTTACTCCTGTTGCTGATGGTAGATATTTTAATTGCTTAGAGCACAAGGTTGGTACTTGATTCATAACTGCTCTTCCTGAATCTGCCTTTTTGAGATCTCATGTTTTGTAAGAAGAATAAAAGAATGGTCCCTATAATCATAAAATGTCTTAGGCAATGTCCATTCAAGGGATGCTCTCATCACTGGAAAATATATAAAATGTGGCAAGTTTCTCCTAAGTAGGTTCTATCATCTTTTCATTTTAAGAATTTTCAGTGAACCAGCTGAACTCTGTCCTGTTTTACTCACTGCTTGCACATCATTCCTCTCAACCACCTTATCTACCCTTTCTTCTGAATGCATCTAGTTTTGCAATATTTCTTCCAGCCTAGTTCCACCACCTGAACTGAAACTTGTTTTCATGCGCATATGGAGAAACTATTGTTACTGTCCTGTAAAATCACTTTTATATGTAGCAATGGTAATACATCATAGAATCTTCTGAATTTATCTGCTTTCTTGTAACTTACAAATACCAGTATCTTCCAACATATCAGTGTTTCAGATTATTTCCTCAAGGTGAACAGGCTTTCATATTTCTAAGATGAATAGCATTTTTCAGTTTTACCACATCTTTAATTACTCAAATTCCACTTTAGTTTTTTTCTTTAATGATGTGCACACTCCTTCCAATTTAATACTATCTTCAGATTTCATTAGCGTGCTCTTTACTTTTTCTTTCAGCTTACTAATACAGACATTAAACAAATCTAACTCTTGCCAACTCTTGCTAACAAATGCCAAGTCTTTTAGATTCCTCCTCTTAATGTGTTGCTGTTTATTATTTCTATTTTTTGTACTCATTTAGGCAGTTTACAGCCTGCATGGTCATGATCTTATTGAAGGCAGTACTGAATCAAATTTTAAAACTGAAAATTCCTGATGCCATATCAAATGCTTCACTAGAATCCAAATATATATGATCTACTTCATTCCCATTGCCCATTAATTTTGTAATTGCATCAAAACAAGCAATGAAGTTTGACTGATGAGAGACAGTTCTTCTAAAGCCTCACTGCCTACTGTTCATGGCTCTCTTATCCCAGCTACTAATGATGGAATATTTATTTCATTGCTTTACAAGGCATTCAAATAATATTTATGGCATCATAGTTGTCAGTATCAATCTTTTATTTTATGTACCACATTTATTTTTCTCTATCTATCTAGTACACTCTCCTTCATCTGTAAGTTTTTAGAAATGAGCATCTGTAGGCTTACTGAAGACAATAATTCTTTTGATCTCAAAGACAGCATGTCATTCTTGCCTCTGTTTGGAGTATATCATTAAGATCTTGATGAACAGAGCTTTTAGAGGGCCTTCTTTCATAGATATATAGGATGCAGGGTCAGGTGGTATATTCTGAACATTAATCCATGGATATTTGGTCCTGCTTACAAATATATCAACACTCTCTTGAGACTAAGTATGCTAATTGTCACTCTTAATTGCCACACAATCACTCACATTTGATGGCTCTTCCAGAACATGAGTGTGACCAAGCATTGGATCAGGTTGCCAAGAAAGGCTGTGGAGTTTCCAACCTTGGGGCTATTCAAAACCTGACTGTACATGGACCTGAGCAACCTGCTTTAACTGGACCCCTTTGAATAGAGGGTTGGACTCTGGAGGTCTCTTCCAACTTACATGATACTGTGATTTTATGAACTTAATTTCTTGAATGCTTAATTTTCAATCTGAAATGTTAATGAACTTCCTGCAATCATCTGTTCTTGTGTCAGTGTTGCTTGTGCATACAGTGCTACTCCTTTCCTGATATTTACTTCCCATTACAAATATAAAGTGAGAGAGATCATTTCAGCCTTGTTTTATATATATTTTATGTGATAACAGGTTTTTAAAAAGGTGTTTGTTGTTTCAATTTTTTTAGACATTATTAATTTTATCTCTTTTCTAATGACTTTTTTACTCAATATTTTTTCTCTTAAAAAAACTCTACTAATCATTTTCAGTCACTGACAATTGGCTCAGAACATAAGCTAAAAAGAATACAACATGAACCTGAGTATATATCATCCAAATGTGGTAAATTGAAACTTGCTGATATTTTATATTCCCATCTAATTTTGTGCATCATTATGCACTTAGAGATCTAACGTGTGCATAAATTAGATTTGAATATGCCAATTGTTTCTAAAAGATATACTTAACTATATTATATATTTTGGGAGCATGACTGAATCAATAGCTGGCTCAGTTAGATCCTTTCTTTAGGGTGTGAGAAGACCCATATTTGTGGCTGATGATGGACCAGCTCTCTACTTAATATCTTGACCCCTTCCTGAATAACCATTACCTCTGCCTATTAACAGCTGTCAAAATCTAAACTACGTTATAATCAGAGAACTTC
This sequence comes from Gavia stellata, assembly GCF_030936135.1. NCBI lineage: Eukaryota > Metazoa > Chordata > Aves > Gaviiformes > Gaviidae > Gavia > Gavia stellata. Next base: position 80,821,345 of record NC_082595.1, read on the forward strand.
TCAAATGGGAGAAATCGGTTCTCTCTGCCCTTCTTTCTTTTTAATCAGCTGATATATGTATGCTATGTTGTCTACCCAGTCCTGTCACAGCTGATTCCACTGTCATCTGCATGCTGTAACTCCATACACTTCTCAATTGAAAACATACTGTGTTAAAACAGCTCTCAATCCTTTTTCTTCTCTTTGTGGAAGAATAGAACTAAACAGGTAGTTAAAAAAGTGTTGGGCTTGAACTTTATCTATTGCAAGCATGTGCACTTGATCTGAGCCATTTGCACAAATCAGATGAGAACTTAAGCACTGTTAGCTCCATACCATGTACTCTGAAAGAAAACAAGGCCTGCTGAAGCATACATGTAGTTATCTTTGAAGTTTGATACCATATTCCTCATCCCAACAACAGCTACTTCCATCTTGCTATATTTACCGCACTTCTAAGTATATCTGCAATTATTTCTTTCATTTTGTAACACATTTATGAGAGGTTTAAAGTTTGAAAGGAACTTTGCAATTTATTTTAGAAAAACATTTATCGCCAATCCTCTACAACTGACTTCTAATTTGTGCCTGCAATCATCTTTGTGACACGATTTTATGCATCTAGTTGTGAGTACAAATCATTGAATTCAGATGTATAATTGCTTAAAATGCTTGTCTAGCAAGCCAGGTAGTTATATGTCTAGAGAGAGATTTGCAGACTGTTTAGAACTCAGCTATGTAACCACGGATAAAAGAACATATTAAAACAGCCCCTTTTACATCTGTAGAGAATCTCTGTGTTTAACATTCAGACAGGCACCTGCCATCAGACCTGCTTTGATTGCATATACAAATCAAAAGCTAGTCCTAAGAGTTTCCTAAATGTTAGCTATAATGCTTGAAGAATAAAATGTGTTTTGGTTACACTCGTTACAGGCCAAATATTATTTGAAACAAAATTACATGTCCATCACAATCCTATTACATCAGGATTCCTCTGATCCATGGGAATACCACTGGAATTAAAGTTTTAAAAGGAGAAAGGAGTAAAGGCATCGTAGTGACACAGAAGATCCCTGTAGCATCCCTAGAGAAATAAGACTGCAAAACTATAGCTGAATATTTTCCCCAACTCGATAATTAATTGACTAAAATCCTTAAAGTATGGTCCTGTCCTGAAAAGTCACTGTAAAAAATTATAGTATATATATTGTACCTGACTACCTATTACTGAATCCTCTCTATCTGTAGCATTTTCATATGCCTTGTACTTAACAACAACATAAGTATTTCTGATACCGTAATTTATTCTGTGGAAATTTTAAGATCAGTAGAAATATATTTAAAAAGGAAAAGAAGATATGCAGGTTCTCTCTAAGAAACCAAGTTGAGCATTTCTTGGACCCACTTTTAGGCTACAAGAAGTCACTGAACTTGTGGACTGAGCAAAGTTGACGCGAATTGTTAGCAACAGACCTGAAACTCTACGACATTATTCTACAGAATCCTTTTAATTCTTTTTCACTGCTGTGCATTTTACTCCAGATGTAACTAACAGAAGTGCTTCTCAATATATGAATTTTAAGTACCTGTATGTGAAAAAAAATGCTCCTTCAAAAGCAGAACGAGGCTTACAAGAAAGCAGAATTATGTACAAAGATGGATCAGGGTACTTATTAAATAACAAACCTAATCTGTTTCCAGATGGGCTTTATATTACTCAACAATTCCTATTCTTAATTTATAAATAAACAAAATTTCATTAAATCTGGGCAAAACTACCAGTGCCAAGAGTTTTATTGAACTTCTACAGTGAAAATTTCTGAAAAATATATATTGTGAGGAACATTTCAAAGATAATATTTCCCACTAAAGGTAATATTTCAAAGAAACTTATGTACATAAGGACAAAATAAATTAAGAAAGCAAATTACTAAATGAATGTGCAAATAGCAAACTTCAGCTTAAAAGCAACTGATCTTTTTTAAACATACCAAAAACTGAGTTCAGGATTGTAAACTGTGCTGTAGCACACAACACTTTTAAAAAACATTCCCAACACTTAATATCTGCTCTGCAGCTTTCAAAATACCTAAAGTGTCCAAGATGTGTATTCTTACAGTGATTTAGGCATTCAGTACTCTCTGCAGGAAAAATTAGAAACTTTAAGGTCCCAGCAGTTAATAAGGAAGTATTGAGACAGATTCTGCACATGAAATTTCAGCTTAGAAATTCAAGCAGAGTCACAGTAGTGAAGGCTGCAGCACACAGAACTGCCACATCCCACCTGGCTAAAGTACACAAGTCCTTAAATCAACACCTATGCTTTGTTGTGGAAGTGAGTCTTGGCATACCCTGGTGCCAGGGTGCCTTGATGATCCAGACTGGGAGTCTATTACTTGCACCATGGCTCCTTTCTGCAATTCATATGGTTTCCACAATGAGGAACAGAGTGTACAGATGGTGTGTGCATGGCCATATCTCGTCTTGGTAGGGGACATGGGCTGGAAACATGCTTGAGAAACACTCCTGGAAACAGCTGGAAACTCAGAACTGGTACTGCCTGCTGAAACCTAGACATACACTGCTCCAAAAATGGTTTAGTCAAATCCTGGGCAGGATAAGTTTACTTAAATAAGCCTTACCACTTGACAGTTTCCTTGGCTACAGAACAAAAACTAAGCAGGAAATACCATTAGAATAGCTTGTGCTCCTCAGACCTTTTGGTTTCAACAGAGGCCATGCTGTTAAAAAAATTTGTAAATACATACCTGCTCCCTGCCCCTCCCCCCCTTTTTTCTTCCTGACCTCTGTCAATTTGAGCTTGAATTTGAATTTTAGCCCAAACTAACTGCAGCATATATGAAGGGTATAACATTCCTGGTTTATGCCTCTATTAGGAAATCAAAGCCAATTAGATTGCTTGACTCCAAAAAAATAAACAGAGTATTTAAAATGTATTTCTGTTGATTACCAAGATTTTAAATTGTTCTGTATTCCTTTATTTAAAGGTTATTTCAATTCCTCTTAAAGATGTTCATGGATGCAACAAATTCTCACATAATATTAAGGAGCAATTAACCACAGAATGAGAAGATCAAAAAAGAAAAGTGGGATATTCTTTTCACAGAATCACAGAATCACTACGGCTGGAAAAGACCTGTAAGATCATCAAGTCCAACCATCAACCCAACACCACCATGCCCACTAAACCATGTCCCACAATGCCTCATCCACACGTTCCTTGAACACCTCCAGTGAGGGTGACTCCACTACTTCCCTGGGCAGCCTGTTCCAATGCTTCACCACTCTCTCAGTAAAGAAATTTTTCCTAATATCCAGTCTAAACCTCCCCTGCTGCAACTTGAGGCAATTTCCTCTTGTCCTGTCACTAGTCACTTGGGAGAAGAGACCAACACCCACCTCTCTGCAACCCCCTTTCAGGTAGTTGTAGAGAGTGATGAGGTCTCCCCTCAGCCTCCTCTGTTCCAGACTAAACAACCCCAGTTCCCTCAGCCGCTCCTCATAAGACTTGTGCTCCAGACCCCTCACCAGCTTTGTCGCCCTTCTCTGGACATGCTCCAGCACCTCCATGTCCTTCTTGAGGTGAGGGGCCCAAAACTGAACACAGTGTTCAAGGTGCAGCCTCACCAGTGCCGAGTACAGGGGCACGATCACCTCCCTGCTCCTGCTGGCCACACTATTTCTGATACAGGCCAGGATGCCTTTGGCCTTCTTGGCCACCTGGGCACACTGCTGGCTCATATTCAGCTGGCTGTCAATCAACACCCCCAGGTCCTTTTCTGCAGGGCAGCTTTCCAGCCACTCTTCCCCAAGCCTGTAGCATTGGATGGGGTTGTTGTGACCCAAGTGCAGGACCCGGCACTTGGCCTTGTTGAACCTCATTCAATTGGCCTGGGCCCATCGATCCAGCCTGTCCAGATCCCTCTGCAGAGCCTTCCTACCCTCCAGCAGATCAACGCTCCTGCCCAACTTGGTGTCATCTGCAAACTTGCTGAGAGTACATATGCTTTGTCACAGATCTACATGCAACGAAGACTTTTGAAAGCAAGCAGGGGAAGTCAGCGCATAAGAGTCCAGAAGGAGGATGAGGGACAGGGAGGGAAGGGGATTAGGGCAAGGGGCAGATTCCTTAAGCTTTTAACTTGCCAGTTCCAGCTCTTGAATATAACTTGTGTATTTTACTTGGGAAAACACTGTTGCACTAGGACCAATGCAGTGATTAGCTAATACTACTACATTTTAATTTAGGCAATAGGGTCTAAAACTAGGTACTGATTCCTCTCAAGGCTTCATGTGTAAATCACAGCGGGGGGGGGGAAGAAAAAAAGCTCTGACTTCACTAGGTCAAAAGCATTCAAATGACTAAAATGGAGGTTTGAAATTTAGAAGGGAAAATTTAGTTTCTTTCTTCCACCTTCTTCCTGCAAGACTCCCACTCCTCATTTCTGCTTTCTGAGAGAACAGTCCTTTTAGTCTTCATACCCCGCAGACTCATTTCCTCTTAACCCTTTAGGGAAGGGCTGGTGGCCTTGCTTCTTTTCTTTCCCTTTCTGTTTACTTTTCCCTTTTCTACCTTTCTATCTCTTGCTTGTTCAACAGCCTGTCTTTTTCCTATTCTCAATTTCTCTCTCTTGCCTCCCTTTTGATATCCCTTCTACTCTTTCCTCGTTTTCTGGATTGCACATAAGCATATAATCTTTCAGTGTTTGCTAATGTATTTAGTGATAATTTTCCAACCCTTCACAACACAGGAAAGATAAATTTGCACTAAATGTTCTTTTTTTTTTTTTTTTAATAAAAGGGGATCTGAGGCACCAATCTGGTTGCTCCATATCTGCAATAGGAGTTCTTGTTTCCCTCTTCAAGGCTGGATCTCTCTGCTTCACATTTATCACATTTCTGGCCTACTTTTCCTAATTTTCCTCCCCATTCCCACCCCCCCCCACCCCCCCCCCAGTTTTCCTTCTTATTTTACTTCTGTCATTTGAATGTTTCCTTCCCAGTACTTGTATATCTTCCTCCCCGTTCTCTTATCCTATTTGTGCCTTTCCTTTCTGTTTCTCCATCCCCCTCTCTTTCTGTTACTTCATCTGTTACTTGTTTGTTGTAATCTGCTTCACTTATGCCAGTGAACACACTAGAAAACCACACCTCTCAGTGGGTAACGTTTACCCAAATGCCTCAGGAAGGGAGAACGCCTGAGTGCTTGCAACAAAAGATGTCGAAAATAGAAGTAGGGGAGAGGAGAAAGAGGAAAGAAAATTGTGTAGAGCTGCAATTACTGTAAGTCTTTCTACTGATGTGGTTGGCTGATACATGTCTGAATCAGAGAGCCTTCACAGTCACAGGTGTGTAAAGCCACCTACGCAGAGTAACTCGGCTTTTTTATGTCCTTTACAAATGCTCTCAAGCTGCACCGTGGTTTGAACAACACTTACGTTTACCTTTTGAAAAATGGTGTGAAGAAGAAGTATTGCTACCACATTTACATTTTTATAGTATGGCTTGCTCTGAAAGTGTTAGAGGAGATTGCCTGGCTTAAAGCCTGGCTCAATGATTCCTGGAGGATATTTTTTCCTGCAGTATCCAACTACCATATGGAGTGCCAAGTAGCATAAAAGAGATTTCAGAAGCAATTCCATGATTACAGTTACTATACATTAAAGGCACAGAAGAACTATTGTAAATTATCTGTACAGTTCTTGCATAATAAATTACTTTGCTCAGATCACAGGTGACAGGCTTCCATTATAGATAATTTTATTTAAATGCATGGCAATCTTTTTAAACAAATGACTCCTAGCAGCAGAACTCCTGTGATTCTAACAGTATCTCATTTCAGCACTGCCATTAAATGCCTTCTGAGTGACCTTGAGCAAATCATTCTCCACCCCACTGCCCTGGTGGCCTCCCCTCCTGTGGTCTGCCTGTCTTAGGTATTTAAACAGTGACAATGTTTCTTTGGAATAGAGACATCATTCATCACTTTTTAAATTCTTAATGCAATGGAGTCTATACTAGTCTCTAGGAACTTCTGTAATAAATACTTATTAATAATTATAATTAATCATACTAATAGGATGAGTTTTGGAACACATGACCAGCAAGCAAAAGTAAGAGCCAATTATTTCAAAGATTTGGACCTGAGGATGAGTTGCAATGAGCAATGGTTGAGGACCGTACAAGTAACAGCACCTGTGAAGACTTTGATTGAAATGACTAAGCACAAGGAGGACAGAGGGAGGATAAGAATCCAGTTCTCCATAGCAACCTTCAACTCCCTTAGATATGAAGCTATTCTTTCCTCTGCTGAAGTCGTGTGATAGTTTGTATGATCACTTCATTCTCCATGCAAAGTATTTCTGTCCACAGCCACTACTCAGCTCCTGGACAGCACTTACTGCTCCTCTCGGCAATCAGCAGCACTCTGTTCTATATCCCCCTCAGAGCCCCTTGCATTTTTTTTTCTTTGCTCTTTGTCACCTTTTGGACCCTTTCGTTAGTTGGACTTCTACTTCTGTAAGTTCATGAAGCCTATGAGAAGGATTTCAGTTCTTTCCCGGGAAAGCCCCAGTAGATGTACACCCTCCAATTCCTGGAATAAGTGAAGTGGTGTTCTAAAACTCTTGATTGATTTTCCTAGGACACGTACTCTATACACTGAGTGAAATAGGTGTCTTATAGTAAACAAGAAGTACAGATTATGTAATTTAAAACTGCACCAAAGCACATATGTGCAAAATGACTGAATTAAGATTACACAGACAACTTCAGTCCTGGCATTTTCCAACTTTCTAGAACTCAAGTGGGCAAATGAAATAATACTGTTCTTTCACCCTAGGGCTTTTTGGGTTTATGGAGTTTCTTAGGTTTAAAAGATAAACAAGCAAGACTCCTTCCCAACCTCCCAGTTTGAAATCCCACTATATTTTACTGACAACCCTCTAAAATTCAGGAATCATAGTTTTTTTCCCTCAGGTTCTGAGCAGAGTATTCCAGTAGTTACAGCCTTTTCATTTTACATGGTTTTATTTTTGCTGCACTTGCTTTTCCACTCTCTTCTCTCCCCACTTCTGTTGCAGTCTCCCTCCCTTAAACACCTTTTACTCCCTCCCCCTCTACTGCTTCAAATCTGCCCACTTGGTTTCTCTTACCAGCATTTCTCTCTCTCCTACTCATCATGCCAATATTCCCTCTTTACAACTCCCCCAAGTCTTCCTCTTCACTCTCAGGCTTTGCAACCAGGCTGCTTTTTTCCTTGGGCATCAAGACACAGGAGTTTTCCTGTTTTGATTTCCTATACCAAGCTCCACACCGATGTTTTGGTGGTACCAGAAATCATTTCAAGGACACCTGAAATGCCTAGGACAGAGGCAGTTTTCAAAAAGTTTAGCAGTTGACCACTAATAAAATTCAACATAATATACAGAATCTGATATTTTTCAGAAATTCCTGTCTTGGCTGCGTATGGGATAATTTTTTCACAGAGGTGCCTACACGCATGTATTTGACAGTGACATCACTGCATATCCTGTGCCATACCGTGTGAGACCTAAATCTTTTCAAAGAGGCAACTTTAGGCACCAAGAAAAAAAAAATCATAAATTCTACACTCAGAAGTGACTGCTAATTTAGCTGAAATTTTACCCCATTTACATTTCAGGCAGAGACCAATACCTGATGCATCAACAATAATCAGTCCAGTCATATTTAGACGAAGTAGTAAACAAATGAAAACTTGGTTTTATAATAGAAATTAGAAGATAATTTTAAAATCTTATTTTTGCTACCTGTGCCCCGTAATGCTTGGATGTTCATCCCTTCCCACACTGTGTTAACTTCTACAGGTTTCTGTACAACATTTCCCTCCTGCCCCTACACAAACGTCTAAAAACTTCTAGGGAGCTGGAGGCTGAATCAGAGGTCAGCAGTACTAAAAACGTTTCTCTCCTGAGTCCTAGGCACTGCAGAAAAGTGCCAGTTTGTTGAGATACAAATTCATGTCTCGGAAGGACTAGCTTCTCTGTTTACTGGAAAGAAAAAAGATTTGGGGAGAACCCATATCTGAGGCAAAGAGTGGTAAGAGCCAGGGCCCTGAGGGCACTGCTAGGACATCATGTCCCTGCCCAGCTCCCTGACCTGGGGCTCCCCCCACCTACCCATGGCCCAGGACCCCATGTCAGCCCCCCAGGGCCATCAGTCCCTGCCCCAGTGACGCCGCAGCAGGGCTGGTCTCCAGCTCCCCACAGCCCTGTCCTGCTCGGCCACGGGCCATGCTGAGCCAGGCCCACCCACAGGCCCACATCCCGGCCTGTCCTCAGCCTGTCCTTGTCCCCAGGGAGGTGCCTGATGCCCGGGGCTGGGGCTGCCCTGGTGCACCCCAGCTGCCCTGCTCCTGGCTGCGGTGGTGGGACAGGCCCTGGCTGCCAGGCCCTGCCCTGACAGATCCCTGGGGAACCCCCACCACTCCTGGCCCCCAACCTCAGGGAGCCACCGGCCCCCACTGCACCCTAACACCAGGTGCAGAAGCATTGCCTGCACCCTTCGCCTTGCCGATGAAAGTCTGAAACTTTAGGGAGCAGCAAGGCCAATCTTATTTTATTCTATTGGAAACAAATCAGAGTTTGTAAGAGTTGTTTCCTTCATAGCCTTAAAGTTCTCAGGAACGTAAGAAAAGCAAGAGAAAAAGACACAGTCTGCCTGGTGCATTTCGTGTGCTGAGGAATGGTATGGATGATGCAGAAATAATGAGTTTACTAGGCTTTGGTGATAAAAGGGAAATATTAGAAATTCGTAAGTGCAAGAAGTCATTGGAAAGCTTCTTACAGACAATTACCATGATGTCCTTGGACACAATGTTTATTTTCCTGTTCCTGACATAAATAGAACATAATAAATAATAAGGAGAAGGTCAATGCAATGCATCATTTATGTTGTTTTTAATATCTGGATTTCAGGAAAAAAAATAGAAAGTAGTTTTAAAGCATTCTGAATAGACATGTATTTTATGGATCTCAGTCAAATGTGTAAAAAACACCCATGCATTCACACATAACACAAACACACTTTTTTTTTAATTCCAGCCTGACTTTTAAAGTAATTTTATTTAATATGTAATGTAAATGTTATTTCTTTGTGATTTCTCTGGTATTCATAAATAAATCTAATTTAATTGGTTCTCCTTCTAGATACACAGCAGCATCTTCTAAGTGGTAACACAGAGTACTTATTGCTTTCTGGACAGGAAGGGTAATCATGCTGCTAGGGACCCCTCAGAAGGGAAGCTGGCAATGGGCTGATGAATACACAGTAAATTATTTCCTGAAAAGTCCTGGTGATAGCTAAAAAAAATGTTAGTTATCAAGACTTCATGCTTAATACAAGAAATACAAATAATCTAAGATGACTGTAGTCTGAATCACTGCAAAGAGTATGTGCCTACTTTTTGTGGCAAGGAAGACGGATTTTGTATTTTCCTATCCGCAGTATCTCATACAGTTATTATGGCAGAGAGAAAGAAAAGAGAAACGGGAGGGGGAGAGGAAAGAATAGCTGTTTTATTCAGCATTCTGATTCCATTGCCTCAGTGCTAACTGGTGTAAGTAACTGGGACAAAGCTGTGAACTGCATTTATAGACACAGAGGATCTCAAATCTATAGTGAGCATGTCTCAGAGAAGAAGGACCAAATTAGAACCGCAGCTTGAAATATTATTCCCAAACAAGCTTTTAGAATCATCAGAATATGTCTGCCTTGCAACTATGAAATAGCACTACATGACAGTCTTTATCTTAGCCTAACATATGAATATAACACGGCTGCTAGTGTTGTCCAGCTGCTCATGAATAACCCCAGACAGTTGAAGTGGCTCACACTGACGCCCGCTATCACAGCCAGGTTATTACTCATTTACCCAGGGCCACAGGCAAGTAAGATATTTGCTCCTGCCTCTCAGCACAGCCTGTATTTGTTATGAGTGACCCATGTCACACTTTCAAGTTCCTGACTGCAGTGGAAAGATGCCCTTAAAGTAATATTGACAAGAAGAATAGAAATGCCACTTCCCCTTTGGAGAAATTAGGAGTGGAGAATGGAGTGCTCACCAGGACTGATCATTACTGACATTTCTGAGCTAACGATGAAGGAGAAAGAATTAAATCTGTAGTAACTCAGATAGCTTTCACCTGATAACCGAGAACCTTTAGGACAACGTAGACAACCATACTGCATAGCTGTGAGCTGAAGAAGTACACTGTAAGGGCCTGATCTCAACACGCTGTAGTTAATAACACTCCTTTTGATTTCAGAAAAAAAACTTGGGGACTTTTTCCTTCTACTCCCACTCCTATTCTCCACCTCCCACTCCTGACATATTATGAGAAAAATCTCAGACACATGATGGAACAGTTGATTTTTTTTCTATGACCCACTCAATCAGAAATTAAAGAAGCACCACTGCTAAAAGCACCACAGTGCAAAAGCAGCAGAATAACCTGGAGTGCGTTTAGCACACTTGAGTGAGTCTGTACAATTCTCCTTGTCGTGTTGTAGATGTTACACAAAATTCTGCACCAAAGATTTGTTTTCTTGGATTTTGTGGGAAGCAAATACTAAAAAGAGACAGGAGAAATGGCCAGCAAGTGAATTTCACTTCCATGAAGAATGTTGACATGTTGGAAGATATATGTATTCTATAAAGAAGGCAGAGTTAAGCCATCTTGTTTCCTGCCCCTTTCTCACACAAACTATGCAATAGAAAAAGATCATAAAAATCTCTCTTGTCGACAACTATGCAGCAATACTAAATAATTCACTAGATTCCTCCTGCAGACTTTGGCAAAAGTAGCAATATCTTTGCCTTTTCTGAGTGTGATTACAAATAAAAAAATAATGCACTAAATCTGGATATAGTTGAGTTTATTTCTAAACAGAGTGATAGAAATGAGGAACAATAATAAGAATTATCTTAGTAACTCTCAAAAATTTAGAGTATAGCTTATTGCTTTGCATATGTTAAAAAGTATCTGTAACACTAGTGTTAGAATTTTAAATCTTCACTGAACTGGAAAAAACTGACAAAGATAAAATGTTATGGTCAGTCCACATACTTTAAAATTCTTGTCCATGCTCCTGCAATTTATTTAAAAGTGCAGTTACTGTTTCTAAATCATGGAAACTATGCAGAAAAAAAAGAAATCTATTTAATTTAACTATTGAAAATTTTTGGTTATATACTGCGGACTTATACTGTGGACTTATAACAGGACTTCAGTTCAAGAGAAATAAGTGCTAGAAAGTGATACAAGACAGTGCCACCATTTTCAGGAGGAGCTGCTGGTGATAGGTACTGAAGAAATGAGTCAACGATTGCTTAATGAAGACGCCTTGAAGTCTGTATAAATCACTGCTTTTCTACTCACAGCAAGCCGTTTGACTCACGGGCTTGTTTCTTTTTCAACAATATGTCTTGGCTGTTTAGACAGAAACTCTCCAAGGCAGAGATTATCCTAATTGTGAAACACTGGATGTGTGTTTGTACAGGTCCTACCAAAAAATCTTCTCAATCCCTTCAGTTCCACCTAGAGGCACAAGTGCACAACAGCAGCAGGAATACCCAAAATGTACATAAGGATTATGAGGGGGCGGGGGAGATATCGCTGCTTTTCGGGTCGCAGGGAAAAAATACGAAAAGCGTGGAACTACAAAAGTATGAATTTTATGGATTTGTGTGTTGGTGGCTGATTCTCAGATTCAGCTGAAGCTTTTCCTGTGTTAAATACATTTATAAGTCTGTTCCTGGGCAGATCCTCTTGTGTCTGAAACATCAAAGCTGAGCTGCAGCCTTTCCTGCAGTTGCACAACTTTTATTACCCGCTCACTTACTTACATGAAGTTTGTAGGAACTGAGTCAAGTAGTTCAGGATGGGGACACATCCAGATACATATATACTTGAACAGAAAGAAAAACACAGTGTGATCACGAGTCCCATTTCCTGAGGTAGTTTGGTCAAACTGAAAGGTCAGTGTGTCACAGGAGGCAAAGATGAGTATCTGAAAAGGTCTGCTAAAATATACCTTCAAATTGATTTGGTTGAGGGTTTCTTTTCTCCTCTCTATACAGAGAGAACTGGATTCTGTGATTAAGCTACTGGAAAGGAAAATGTTAAAATGATAAAGCATTTCTGTGACTAACTTTAAGCCTGTGAACAATACTAAACTTATCTTTGACTCCTGGTTTTTCAATATTAATATTCACACATGCCATGACCACTATAATACTCTTTTGAATGTTATGTTAATGATATACAATCATGTTATGAGATGCCAAATATACTTGGAAATGAATACTCAAAATACACAGTGCTGAAGTTCACATATATGTGATTACACTTCAGACATATTTGGCACAAAGGTCACATTCTCATTTGATATGGTCTGGTGTTGCTTGACAGATTTCAAGCTACACTTAATTATAGCAGATGAAAATCTTCCTGTATGTATATTAAAACTTACTAAGCTAAGCATCATTATTGAAGACTAGTCAATAAGTATGAAAAAAGTAATTTGTGCATGAAAACACATGGGTTACTTGTAGTTGTGTTATTTCATACCTCTTTTATTAGATATTAGTCTTCTGTAGAGCTACTTCCTGGGGAAAGTGGAGGGACAAGAGGTAATTCAAAACTTTTAAGACTTGACTTTTCACGCTTTAGTGTTTGTACCCTCAGCAGAAGTAGAACAGCTGTTCCAGAAGTTTCTGATGCAAGTTTTCTCCCAGAGAAAACCTTTCACTCAAATCTGACTATCTGCTCAGGTGAATAATCTTTTGGATCAGGTAACAATCTTTCATATCTTCAATTTCAACAGGGGAAACTTTAAGAAAATAATAGAGCTCTTCTCTCTATTTAGTTTGATTTTATTGAGTCAATTTATGATCACTAAATCCAAGGTTATTTCATGCAAGTAGCTCTTTTGCAAACAGTGTGTTTATTGCTTACCGAAACCAACTTTTGAAATGACAATGTATAGCATTTAGTTCATGAAAATAAAAATATTTATCAGCTCTGGTATGTTGAAATAATGAGGTCCTACCATTTGTGCAGTACAGTTTTAAGCCATATTTATCTCCCTAGTAACTTTAAAATAGCCTCATCGAAGGTCAAATCTGACATTTGTACTTAAGGATATCTAATTCTATTCCATTAGAAACTACTTTACGAGCTTTTCCCAAATCAATTTTGACTCAAATAGATTACCACTTACTTCTTTGTCCTCCTCCATATCATTAATGTGCACTATTACATCTATGTGCCCTACTTTTGTCACTCATGCTCAAGAATGATGAATTCAGATCGAAAGTGGTGCAAAAAAAGGGTACTAGATTTTCTACTTCCTGACTAACCATTCTGAAAGAGAAGTCTAAAAGACCTTAAATTGTTAAATCTAGCAAAACAAAGACTGAGAGATATTTGAGAACAGCAGTTATATCCACCAGGAAAATAATGAGGACAAAGAGCGGTTTAACCTGGACAACGTTGGCACATGGACAAGCCACAGTCTAACAGGTATTGTGATAGAGCTTTGATAACAGAATCTTATGATGTGATTGCCTGACAAAACTGCTTGCTGTATGCAGTGACCCAGAGGCCCTGTCCAATCCTGCTTGATGCAGAGTAAGAAAACACTAAGATAATGTTTTTTTGCAATTAGAGTCTTTTACTTCTCACTGGTACTTTGAATTTCCAGTACAACTTTCACCTGCATTATTTTGGAAAGACATCTGTAGTATACATTAATTCTTTTCTGTATTTCATTTCTTCAAAGGTTAAAAAAATCTTAATTAATGAACCATGTACATAGGAAACTTGTTAGCAATTTGCTTTAGTAAAACAAATGTTAGGTGGTTCAAAGATGCACTACTTTGGTAGTAGAAGTCGAGATAATGGTCTTTCACTTTCAAGCATGGACAGCAGAAAATTCTTTGGAGTAGCTCATATTAAAGGGAAGTGGCTTCCATCCATTTTTTTACCCAGCTTTACCTTCTGTTACGTAATAGATATGCCTACATCTCATCCCTATATATCTGAGAGTTTGGCATTTGGGGAGTGTGGCTGGGTGGGAAGATAGAATATTAAGAGAAAAAAGGTGCTATGGCTACATAGCTGTCTGATTTAATCTCTCTCTCCTGCTTTTATAAATGGTGAATCTTCCCTGACTCAAAAATATACACTGGGTGCCTTATGTAGTCCATCATTTATGGAAATAGTTATATTTACTTAACTCTACTCTGCTCAGTTGGGAATTATGCACTTTCTGTCCTAATGTTGTTTGTCTACTTGTAAGACCTTGTAAGTCACTGTGACATTTCTGCAGTTGGTTCTCTTCTTGCAACTCTCTCAATAACAAACCCAAAACCCATGAGCAGGTTGCCTGATGAAGTGTTTTTCCTGGTTATTTTCAATTTTTATACTAAGTTTGCATATGGCATAATAATGAAAAAAAAAAAAAAATCATTCCAGAATGATTGAAAATCCCAAAAGTTCTATCTGGGAGAATATATTCAGCTATTGGAATCACTCAGAACTATAAGTAACTCTTAGCCCAATCTTTTCACTGGGGTGTCTTGTATCCACCATAACAAAAAGGCATGATGTGGCCGTGCAATAAGGAACACTGTATTTGTTTTAGGTATTTGCATATTTTAGAGGCACTGACATTCTGATTAAATATATTGATCATCAACATGAAAATCTGAGAGATGAATAATATGCCTTGCTCAGATAATAAAATGGACAGCATTTACAGTAGCTTCAGGAATATTTAAGAAGTCAAATAACTCTTTAACTTCTTTTTTTTAATTATAGGAAGTATAGAATATGTGTTCTGAGCACCAGGACACTGATGTTTAGCACTGTCTGGTTGACATTAATGCATACTTAAACTAGATCAGAAACTATAGTTCAAATATTTGAATTCTTGAAGCATTACCATAAAAAGACAAAGTTAAAAAAGAAGTAACCATCTGCTGTAGAGGAATAGAAGGAAGACGTAACCTAAAAAATTGCTACAGAATAGCTAAGAAAATAAGAAATATGAGCTTGTCTCAGGGACAGAATATTATGTGTAGTTACTTGAATCACAGCCTTTGCTCATATTTTTACATGACCCTTCCTAGAATGTAACAGCAAACAAGAAAATATTAGTATTTTCATAACCTATTAGAAGATATAGTAACAAGTGTTTTATATTCCTAATGAATGAATCAGATTTAGTCTATTCATACACAGTATAGGGGACAGAAGTGGCCTATAACAATGTTCCTTATTAGATATATGTCTAGCTGTAATTTTTTTTTTGTATGCTCTGACTTTCAGTCAAACTGTGAAATTCAGTTACATAAATTGTTGGAGTATGAGAGGCAAAAATATACATCTAGAGAGATGAGAAGATCGGTGTATTTTACAGCAGAGAGATAACATAATTTTCTTGAAATTATATAGGAAGATTTAAGAAATGCAACATGAACTGAAATACAAGGAAAAAATATTGCTTACAGGAACTTTTGCTGGCCAGAAAAAGCACATGTATATTTTGTACTAGCAGTGGACTGAAACAGATGACTTTTTAAAGAACTGCTGAGTCAAGAAGTTTTCTCTGTTTTCTTTCCTGAAAATCTCTCTGTGCAAATTCTAATCTGTCCAATTCCACCTAAGGGTTTCTCTTAGAGATAATTTGTTCCAGTTTACAGAATCAGATGAAAATATCCCACCTGTGCTGAGCTGTTTCTACCACAGCTAGGCTGCTACCAATATCCAAGCCAGGTAGATGAAGGTAGTGTAGATATATTGACTCTACACTGCAGTACACTGCAGTGACTAGGTGTAGAAATAGTTTGTGAGTGTTATTTTTCCCTTTGCATCTAGATGTCTTTGGAGATAGCTGGCATCTGCAGTGATACTTGAAATACTGTGATCAACGTTACAGAGCACTGGATAGGAAAATCAAGGAAACTAGAAATAGCAAAATGTGGGATGCTTCTTGGTAGGTGTTATTTTGCAGTTCATCACAAGTACAACATTGAAATGTTTCCACTAGTCACATATACTTGTTGCTGGTTTTATGCACAAAAGAAAGACTTAAAAATAAGGAGAAAACCATCTTCCAAACTAAACGATATCATCATCAACTTGACATTAGTATTTGGCCTCTCAAAGGGATGGTTTTCTTCCTTACTTTCAAAACCACACAGAATGTGAAAACAACACAATATATACCAGCAAATATACTCAGAAAATTTACATCTCTCTGTACACATCTGGGAGGATCTGGAAGGTTTAAGGATGTATGTGATGGAGGATTTTAAATAATCTTTCGGAAATTCTTCTAACTTAATTTTTAACAAAGCATGTCAAAATTTCTAGTCCTAAATTGAAGACGACTTCAATTGTGCAAACTTACAGATGTTCTGGAATATTGTCCCCCTGTAGATTTCGGTAAGACTATTCACAGGATGTGTGTTTAAGCAATCTTAATTTAATACTTTGGTGAGATGTGGGTCTCAGGAGAAACTGTGAAACAGGAAAAGCATATTTGAGTTTATTTCTTGGTGAACTAAAGCATCAGAATCTTTTTGAGTTCCATCTGATTTTTAAAAGGTACTAAATGACTAGCAGGAAAAGGCCTGATTCAGTTCAAATTTGCACTAATTCCAGCCCAGGGACCAGAGAAACTGTTGCTGGGGTGTAGGTATAAAAAAGCCATGTGTTTAAATAACATGGTAATCATGGCATTGGGAATAAAATTCACAAGCCTGAGAATTAGGTGTTTAAGTTTCTTTGACCAGTGAATAGGGACAGTTAGGTGCTTGAGGACAGTACTCACAGCAGCCTTGAGTAAAGCACACATAAAACAATCAATAGAAAACTGGTAAATTAAATGTTTAAAATTCCACTTTGTTGGCATCTACGGGGGTTGACACCTGAAACTACTTTCCATACACAGATAACTGTGTCATACAGATGACTGGCTGATTCCCTTTTAAATTAAACTGCCAGAAAGATAGAAGCAGCGCTGTCCCAAACACCTTTTACCCCGAAGAAGGAGACCTGGATTTTAGGTCCTCACCAGCCGGAAGGAGTTCAGAAGCATCTTATCTCCGGGACTGGCAACTCTAGATTGAAGGTCACTCTCTTTACAACCTGTTGAATTGTGCCAAAGTCTGTGTATAAAGATATAATTCACAGGGCCAGAAAATGACAAATAGGGCGACCGATCCTAACAAAATGACGGTGTCTCTTCCCTGGAAGATGTGGTAATCCTGTTTCAGGGACTTCTTATATACTCGGCACTAAAGAATCCCTGGGAATTCACATGGACTCAGAAATTGTGGGTTCAACATCCACCCCTGCCCTCTCCTTACTTTTTGACCACTGGGGAGGTTAAACAAGGATATCTGGGCTTCAGATTTCTGGTAATTATTGGTAATTATTTTCCTTTTTAAAACTACACTGACAAGGGCTAGGATACCAGTATCATTTTAGTAGCAGCAGTACTTCTTTTAGTATCACAGACCTGTTATAACTAGGGAGAGTGAATTAGAAAAAATGTGCAACTTCAGTACACGAGGAATCACCTCATGGTGCACAGCTCTGGTGCATCTTTAGCACTACTGGCAATTCACTCCAAGGGGAAGAACTACTGACAGGCAGAAAGGACACCGCTTGACTTTCAGGTCTCTGACTGAGCTTTTACAGTGAGAATAGGCTGTTTGCCTGTTGTTTGGTTTTTTTACTCATAAACCCATCCAAAGTTAAATGGAAGTCACTGAAAGAAAATATGATACTCTGTATTGCCATTCTGATGCAGTTCCTTTTCAGAAAAGTGCTGTACTTCTATTGCCCTTATTTGAGCACAGGGTTTCAGTATATGAAATTTTCCACTGTGTCTGTTGATGAATTTAGATTTTGTTCAAAGGCTTCTAGATGGCTCTTCTGTAGTTTTACTGAGGAAGGAAGTGTACAAGTAAAACAGAAAAACGAAGCCTTTGATGGTCAGTAAGACTATTAGAAATATTTTTTCCTGCAAAAGCAGATCTCAGTTACAACAATATCCAAAATTAAACTATTTCTTTATAACCATAAACAGGACTGCTTGTGTCTGTTTAGATTCCCAAGCTTTTGCATGGCATCATTGTTCTCTGTCCTTACTTAAGACGTGCTTTTTTAAGACAGGAGTACTCTTGATATTAAATATGTCTAATTTTCCTTTTAAACTTTAGCTACAGTTATATTGTGACCTTTTTAACCACCTACTCAAGTTTTCTTTCAGCAGATAAATAACAAAGAGACTTTCAGTTCAGCAAAGCAAAAGCTTAAATTTAGGGAGACAAACAGTGCCAATAATTTGACAGACATGCTCATTTAATGTGCAGATATCAAACTAAACTCACATAGATTGAAGATAATGAACCTAGTTACATAACGAAGTTGAACACACACTATAGCTATACTATATAGCATTTTGCCATATTATGGTTTTGATTTACATTTTTCCACTAGAAATTAGCAATAAGGGCTAATCTGTACTTCTCATAGGTGATTAAAAAAAATTACAAGTGTCATTGACATCATATTTTGTAAAAATTTTAGCATTTTTACCCAGTTGGAGAGCAAGTTGAAAACACAAGGTACATTAACTTTGGTATTTAAAAATTATTTTATATGTAAATATCCCAAAAGACTGAGAAAAAAGCATATAGGCTGAAGTAAAATTAACTTTAGATGGATATTTCTAAGTTACCTGATGGTGTGCACAAGAGTAAAATAAGTAAATATTGAATTATTTGGTAACCAGAACATTCTTTTCTGGAAATAAATATGATCCTTATGTTATTCATTGCCTTTTTACCACTCAAGTAACTGCTTGGGATTTTCCACACGTTTCACTGATTACATTATTGTAAAGGGCAAAATATCCCTCAAACTAAAATTTCATTATTTTTACACATCCTTCTGGAAAGACTGCATAAAATGTAATAAAAAAATGTGATTTAACGATGATCAGAATTTATGTCCTGTACAGTGTACTGAAGAAGAGGCTAAAATATGAGGTTTAAGGGAGAACTGAAAGCAAGCAAAACCCAAACTTGATAGCATGTGGAATTATTCAGTGCACGGTACAGAAAACCAGTTTTTTAATATTTATAAGTCACAATTCATGAAAGTCTTGTTATAACGCTTCTGATGATAATGTTTTACTGTTAATTAGTTTTCTTGCTATGTAGTCTTTTCTGCTGACACAGGTAATCCCTGCAATCAGGATGTTTGCACCTAAATGGGTTCTACTTTGTATGTTTGAGTGCTATCTGTCTTGTTAAATTAATTTCAACACATGAGAAAATAAAGGTGCCAGAACAGTGGGTAGGGGAAAGGGGAGTGTGATGTAAGCCATTCAGTTCTAGCTTTTAAGTTTTAGAGTACATCACTGACTTCAGTTAAGAAAGGTAGTGAAAAGGTTATTTCTGGGTTTTTAGCCTTTAGGAATTGTTTTAAGAGGCAATCAAAAATACTGAGATACAATTGGTATTAATAAATCACGAGAGGCTTGTGTTCTTTATTTGTGTCACTACGCAGAATGAGACTAGATTTTCTGCTTCACAAATTTCAGACCTCCTCATTATTAAGAAAATATGGCAGAGGAACCATATAGCCAGAAGAGTTAGCCTGATTGATTCTTTGCCTGTGTAAACTGATAAATAGTACATGCATTTATGACAGAAATTGAAATCTGAAAAACAGAACTGCTTAAAACCACACAAAATGTTGTGCTGCAGAAAAAAAAAAAGAAAAAAAAGTGTTGTCGCATATATGAAATCCTGGTCCTGTTTGCACATTGGTAATATAGAATATAAGATCTATACTGCTTTTAAACACATACTGAAAAGTCTGTTCAATACTAACTATGGCGTTCACAAGGAGTTGCAAGATTATGGTTTTCAAAATGCCAAAAGAGTTAAAAATCAGACCATTTTGTGTTCTCATTACAGCTGTTGTAATGAGAATGGATTGACCGTGTACCACTTACTACTTTCATTGTAATCTCTGCTTGGTAACTGTTATAACACAATGAAAGGCTGATAATATATTGAAGTTCTTTTACTTCATAAGTAAGCTTGTAAAGAGGGCAAAAAAATTGCCTCAAAAGTTCTTTTGGGAACATAATCGACCTTGTAGGATCACAAATGCCCATTTTTTACTATCTTACCCAAGAGCGGAGATAAGGTAAAACATTATTTTGTTAATCCCTGATTCTCACTACAAACTTTTTTTAGTCCCAATGAGGGCTCATTTCTCATTTTATTGTGTTTAAAAATGTCTATCAATTTCACTTTATATTTCCAATATTAACTTTATTGAATGCATTGCCTGTCCTCTGACAAGATACTGATACCTTGTATGTTGCCATTGGAGAATATTTTCTCCAGAGAGTCACTGGTTGTCACTATGAACTTAACGATGAATTTACAAAGTTGGAAAATGTCCATCTCCAAAAACTACAGACTTTATAACTTTATTTACTTCTGAACTTTATTATTCTATATCCAGTTCTGTGAGTTCAATGTCAATAGCATATTTTCAATATTTTTAATTAGGCTTATTATTTTTACTTTTGCTTGCAAGGAAAGCAGCTGTACGAGATTATTACTTATAGTCTGATGGTCAGAGCTATCTCCTGGAAAGGCAAAGCTGTAAGTTTGAACCCCCTCAGAGTGAAGAGGGCTTAGAACCCCTAGTACTCCACAAAGACTATAACCTTAGGCTGTTTTGCAAAAGGTCATCCTCATGTCTTTATTAAGTATGTGTTTACCCCAAGGACATAATTTGGCAATCCATATCCTGAGGTAGAAATTGGTACACAGGGCAGGATTCAGTTTGGTATTGAAACTTCTAAATTTAGGTACCTATAGGCATGCAAGGTGTCTAAGCTTCCATTACAGTCAATGGAGATCTTATCAGTACAGTCTATAGAGCCTAGAGCACAGTTTACCTGTAGTAGGTACCGAATGACTGTGGCACTGGCAGACATATACATTTGAGTGTTTTCATTTTCTTAATTTTGCAGTTAATGCTGCTGTTAGCAATTGATTTCATTTCCTACGTACAGTGCTGCTAGAGATGTCTTACGGTGTCTTTGCCTTCACCTGCTTTGAAGGGCATAGGTTTCTCCTGTCTCCTGTAGATATCACAGAAGGTGATATCTAAGGTTGGAAAAGACCTGTAAGATCATCAAGTCCAACCATCAACCCAACACCACCATGCCCACTAACCCATGTTTCGCAATGCCACTTTTACATGTTTTTTGAACACAATGTATATGACATATATTATACATATAAGATACATTATATATATATAACATATATCCTGAAATATATCGATATATTCTGATATACATAACATATATCCTGAAATTGTTCTACACACCTGTATTAAGGTATCTAAATTGAGCCTTTAATATTAACCCTTAATTCTAGGGCCTATTCAAACACATTTATATATCAATAATTTCCAATTTTCTAGATCTATGCAGATTTCCGGCTCAGTCTGGTTAACAGAAAAAGGTGGGTGTCTTGCTTAGTTGCTGTGAGTCACTTCTTGTAGTTCTTACCTCTCATTTGGCTGTTCAGGACATTTTGACACCATGTTTAAGGAAAATAAATCATCCTGCTCCATTCAGCGGCCTATGCTTTAGACTTCTACACTTAATTTGGACACTTGAAATGCAGTACCTCCGGCAAAAAAAAGTGCCTGAATATTTTCTCATGTTAACAGGATATCATTCTCACATTTGTATCAGCTTGTGTTTGTAAAATGCAAGAACAAAAAACAAACAAACAAAAAAACTAAACAAAAAAAATCCAGAAGGGAAAGTATTAAAAACAACAGCTGTAAAGATTGCTACTGATGATCTATACTTCAAAATAAAATACAAATAATATAAAAAACTTACTGACATCCCCAAAACACTGACCTGGGTGTTCTTTGGTTTTTGTGATATATGTTTTCTCAGAAACAACTGCATTAATCAAAATAAACTGAAAATGTAAAGGTCTAGACAAACCAAAAGGAAAAATAGTCGTATAGGTTATAAAATGACATTTGGGTAACAGTTTGAGCTGGCAGCAGCACAGAGAGGTTGTAAAAGAAGAGTATCTCTAAAATAGCATGCCCAGTATATATAGAAACTCCATACACAGCAGAATGTGTTAGAAAATACCTTCCCACCTCACTCCCAGTCCTCCCTGGCTGTTCCCCACAACTGTCTGAACAAACAGCTTCTTTATTCTCCTGAGATTAAAATGCTTTTTGTCTGGGATTTCAATTTGTATCATCACTCTTAGATAGTTGTGCACCTACACACTAGTCTTTTGTGGTTCCTTAAAATGGCACACATGAGATATTACTATTTTTGCAGGAAGGTGAGAGTGAAGCCAAGATCATGTGGGTTCTTTTACAAGTGCTAGACATTTTCTAGACTAAAGAAAGATGGGTAATTCTAGTGGCTAGGTCATGGGGTTCTGGACCTAAGAGCACCTTGTTCTTTAATTTTGGCTGAAACACTGACTCACTATGATATTTAGACATCTGTATATTTCCTTGACTCTGAAGAAAACTTTTCTATTTACTGGAAGAACCTCAGAGGAAAAGAAGGTTGTGTCTGATCAGAGTTTTCTTGTGTAAAGCAGTTACAAAATTATGAGAACAGAATGGTCTGCTTCAGATGAAAAACAAAAATAAAACATATTCCCAGCAGTCGATTGTACAGGGAAAGTAAGTAAGGAGATAGATAGATAGATAGATAGATAGATATAAAAAAATGTGGTTTTGGTAAATTTAGCATAGTTTTTCTCCTGCATTTACCATGAAGAATATACAATGTAATTCACATTAAGGTATATGTTATCTAATTTCGGATCAGTATATGTTATCTAATCTAAATAACATTAAGAGCACGTAGAATCTGACATCAGATAAATATATATGGCACTATGCAGAGGATGCCTTGCTATGTAGTATGATAAAGAAAATGTTTCATATTTTCAGTTGTACTTCTTGGGGAGGTAGTGGTAAATATGTTTTACATGTTTTATTCCTCACAGGTTTTAATCTGCATGTGTACATGAAATAATGAAGTATGTGTGTGAGCATACACACAATTTGTGTACCTAAAACATAAGATGTATGACTGTCCACTTACAAGAAAAAGGAGAAGGGAGGGGAAGAATAGGCTGAAGATGTGACGTGCATAGAAAAAGACACTATTGACTTTTTCCTGTACATGCTACAACTTCTCAAGTATAATCAGTTTAAAAAGAGATTAGACTATCTCCTGAATACTGCTGACTCTCTCTCATTTTAGAATTCCTGTATTAGCTACATGGCACTATGTTGGTTAAATGCAATCAGAAGATGTTCAAATGAAATCGTTCTTTTTTGTTTTAAATAAATCTTTTTGGTTTGTGTTATTATCTGATACTTGACATATTTCTATTTTAAGCTATTTTGATATTATATTAAAACTATAGCTTCCTTTTGTGAATAACCATTTAAAATTGAGCAGATATCAAAGAAAGTACTCTCCAACATTTTTAAAAGACATTGAATAGATCTATATTGCAGTCAAAATTGCAATCATGAAGTAGTATAAACCTAAAAGATTTAGTTTTGTCTGGTCAAAATAATGTACTCTTTACATGCTAAGCACACATATATATCAAATTCATGATAAGGAGTGATTCTGTTTTTCTGATTCTGTATTGCTTTATATGTCAGTATATGCAATCCCTTAATTATTGCCATTCAAGTTGATGGAATAACTCCAGAATTTGTGCCAATACCTGTGGAGTGATTCTGGTTCTATGGTCCCAGTCTGGCATACTGTTTAAGCCTGGGTCTTCAATGGGTCTATTGGTAAACTTGACATCAGGAATATATTTATGTTAAGTGATGAACTGATAGTAAAGTGATGGCATTTTAATTCATGCTTTTGATATATGCAAAGATATTTCTGTAATTTAAAAGACAAACATTTTGCTCTGCTTTCACAGAGTTATGGGGAGTTGGAACAGAGAAGACAACCACTAGAAATTGCAATATTAATATAACATGTAGCATTGAGAATCATAACCATAGCCTGTGAAATTTAGAATTATATTATATTCTCTGTTGCTCAGAATAATAGCATGGATTGCAGGATGCTATCCCCAGCACATGCACTTGAATGCATATGTATATTACATTTAGTTAACTAGCTATGCAAGAAATCTCTCTTACTCAACATTATCAGAGATGATGATGATAACATTAAAAAATCATCACAAATACACCATGCTTTCAGCTAAAAATCTATTCAGCCATAATCTAGCAGCTATTCAACTCAACAGTTTTTTCATGAAATTGCTTTTCTTGGAGCTGTTCATCTAGCATATTACCTTCCATTTAAACTTGTTTAAATCCTGATATACATTTGTATTATTCTCATTAAGGTCTGGCCATCTTGTATAGCTTAAGCTTAATAAAAGATCTTCTATTCAAATTAAGTGGTAAGTAGTATAAATATTGTCCTTACAATCCTTAAAATATTTAGAATTTTAACTGGTAAAACCCCAAACATTGTTTTTAATATTTTATCCTTGTTTCTGGTCATTTCAACTTTATGGCAAATTCAATTTGTACCAGGTATATTCCTTTAATCAAATGTCAGAAAATGTAATGTTGGCCTCTACTGTTTCTGTTTTAAAGGAATTCAACCAGCCTAGCTCATAGGAGAGAATGGTAATTTGAGTTGTACTCTCAGGAAGCAGAACAGGACTGAATTAAATACAGTAAAAACATAGTGTATGGTAAACCTGCTCCACATATAACCCCTCATAAATTGGAAGATAAATGTAAGTTCATATACACTTCATGCTTTCCCTGTGCTGAAATGGAGTGCACGATGAACTAGTCCTCATTTAATGACTTTATGTTCTCTTGATCTGTTTACCTGATATACACCAAAGCACTGCTTATGCAGGGTGAGATTCTGAGTACCACAGACTATGGTGTCAACTATGGAATGGAAGCATGGATAACTAAGGGACAATCAACAAAAAGATATTAAGAAACTGGTATATTTTGTCCTAGGTTTTGCCACATATAAATGATGCAAGTGCATAGTTACTATGCTACCAACTTTTCAATGCATTTTTCTGAATATTGGGATGCTTTAAAGAATGAAAATCTTAAACCCATCTTCTTTATCCACTCTGCAGTGAGCTTCTTGTCTAGATTCAAATTCTTAAAACACCATTCATGAAAATAACTCTATTTTTTAATGACAATGGCCTCTGGAAGTCAACCATACAGAAATATATTTTTGATTATTTTTTTCAGAGTGTGGCTTTCCACCAAATAGGCCTTTCCAAAATTTTAAACTGAATACTGACCAGATTTTGTCAGGGAGGACACAAAGACATTGATTGACGTCATGGATAGGCACGTGAAGGTCTTTGCTTCCCTCTAGTGACTGGTCCAGGAAGAGATTTAACTGAATCTGCTTATGTTGCTCAACTATGGCATAGAGATTCAGCAAAAGATTAATTACGTGTAAAGATACCTGTGAGGTCAGTGAGATGCTGATATAGCATTAAAGGTGTATACTTGTGACAGCACTTGATAAAATATGGCAGATTTAAACTGGACATGTGTTTGACTGTTTTTGATGGAGTTTAACAGTTTTACCAGGCAGAGATACAATTTCAGTGTTGACAGTTCAAGAACAGCTGAAGAGAAGAGAAGAGAAGAGAAGAGAAGAGAAGAGAAGAGAAGAGAAGAGAAGAGAGAAGAGAAGAGAAGAGAAGAGAAGAGAAGAGAAGAGAAGAGAAGAGAAGAGAAGAGAAGAGAAGAGAAGAGAAGAGAAGAAGACAAGAGAAGAGAATAGACTATTTCAGTTAGAAGGGACCTACAATGATCATCTAGTCCAACTGCCTGACCAATTCAGGGCTGACCAAGTTAAAGCATGTTATTAAGGGCATTGTCCAAATGCCTCTTAAAAACTGACAGGCTTGGGGCATCGACCACCTTTCCAGGAAGCCTGTTCCAATGTTTGACCACCCTCTCAGTAAAGAAATGCTTCCTAATGTCCAGTCTAAACCTCCCCTGGCGCAGCTTTGAACCACTCCCATGCATCCTGCCATTGGATACCAGGGAGAAGAGATCAGCACCTCCCTCTCCACTTCCCCTCCTCAGGAAGCTGTAGACAGCAATGAGGTGGCCTCCCAGCCTCCTTTTCTCCAAACTAGACAAGCCCAGCGTCCTTAGCCTCTGCTCACAGGACATTCCTCCCAGCCCTTTCATCAGCTTTGTTGCCCTCCTCTGGACACATTCAAAGACCTTCACATCCTTCTTAAACTGTGGGGCCCAGAACTGCACACAGTGTTCAAGGTGAGGCTGCACCAACGCTGAATACAGCGGGATAATCACCTCTTTTGACTAGCTGGTTATACTGTGTTTGATGCACCTGTGCACAATTTTATCACAACTGGGGGACACCCTCTAAGATGCATTTAAAAACACTATTCCAAACATTTATTTTAAGGTCATTTTGCCATACAAACACTGTTCTTGTAGAAAAGCAGACCAGACTTTGATGAATTACATGATGTTTGATTTATCAGAGAGAATAGTTATTAATTCAGGATACATCAATCAGATTTAGATCCATGCATTTGGAAGTAATGACAAGCAATCTTATAGTCTGCAAATGCTCAAAAATGCCTTGTATTATATTCTCCTCATCATAATACCAAAAGTAGGTGTATTTATACGAGTTGTAGTTCTGTCTTTTTTGTACTGACTGCAAATAAGTTTAAAAGTAACAAATATATGTCTGTGCGCAAAACTACACAACATGATTTACTTATAAGCAATTTATGCACATGATCTGTGCCCCTGTTGTCAAAGGAATAGGAGACAATGGCAGAAGGGTACTTCCCACAGCTCCTTCTCACATGGATAAGCAATATTCTCCAGATTTTTCATCTTCTTGGGTGACACAAGTAGATTTCATTTTTGTTTAAGGATGGCATAATATAAGAACCTTTAGTGCTGCTGCTCTACTTCTGTTGGATAAACAGAGCTAAATTCTCTAGGACTTGCAACAGTCATGAGCTCATCAGAATGAATGAGAAAAAACCAGAAATATCATTATAAAACTATTTAACCTTTAGCATTCTGCATCATGGCAGGGAAATTATATAGGCTTTGAGAACAGCTAGAGAGCATTCTCAATCAGGACTCAGGAATGTGAAACTCTAACTCTACCGAGGTTAGATGAGTGACCTTGGACAAACAAACAGCTTTGCTTTCATTATGCCCTAGTTTCCCCTATCTGTAAACCAGGGAGGATGACACCAAACTTTGTGTTAAATTGCTTTTGAAGCTACAGGTGTAACACACTTTAAGAGTTACATGATATAAATGAGAAAGGTTGATAAACTTTCGCAGTTGTAATTGTGCTATATTGTACTTTTGGAAGCTGTATTGGATTCGGTGAACACTGTTTTCCCCTACAGGAGTCAGACCAAGTCCAGCACCATACTGGATTCACAGATCCCATCTGCTGCATTTCTTGGTGAGGTATTACTAGGGAAAATGATGATCACATTTTATTTCACTTGGTAACATCCATGAATTTTTCTGGAAACATAGATACAAAACCAAATTATGACCAATTTGTTTTCTGTTCTAAAGTTTATTCAAACTTCTTAATTATCTTCTGCCCTCATTAGACACTAAAAAATCTGTCAAAAGTCCAATTCAAATCTTTAAATTTGATTATGAAGATAGAACCACTAGTTCTTTTTATTCACATTTCAGAATTATAATTGCCTGATATTACAAGAAACCACTATTTTTAGTTTCTGAAAATCTACATTTACATAAAGGCAATAAAGAGCAATTGATTTCTCAACAAATGGAGTTGATTAATCACTCAGTAAAGATTAAAAAGAAAGTGAACTTATTAGCAAGAATTAATTTGACTTCCTTTTTTTGCTATAAATCTCAGCAGGCCATGTAAGCTCTGTTCATGGCCATGTAGGTGTTAGTGAAGAGCAGTGTTATAAAAAAGAACTAAATTATAAATTCCTCCCATATATACTGATTCATTTTGTATATGACTTAAGCAAAGAAAATTTTCATCTGACTCTTTTTCCACATAAAGACACTCTATTTTACATCGTACAATACCTACATATTTCAGAACTAAGTTCTCCTGCATTACAGTATAATTTTAGCAGTTTGTAAATTTTAAAATTTTTAAATTTAGGTCTTGCATGACTTGAGCGGTGGTTTGCCATTTGATCTGATCTGATTCAAATCAGTCAAAGCCTTTTGGTTGTTTGCAAGGGAGTTTGGATCAGGTTGTTCATTCCATATTGTTTTAATGAAAAAGAATATGATTCTGTAGAGTCCTTCAATTCTTTATGCAAGACTACCACAAACAGAAGATTATGTAGTGTGCTATTACACAGGTTCCATTATGAAAATTATTCACGGAAGTAGGTACTCCAGGAGGCATTTATCTTTTGAATAAGTTCATTAATGTTAACTCTTCCATTACATTCACAAACATAGGCATAGAAGCTAACATGGAAAGCAAATTTTCTGCCTTGAAAAATATGAAAGAAGCAAAGTCTAACTGAGAAGCTGGACCAACAAGTCTGACTGAACTCGACAGAACAAGCAAAGCTTCAGCTGGCATATATTGCCAAACTATACTTACATTAATTACTCTCATTCAATTTTTATTCTACTTATAGAAAAATCTATTTCCTCCATATCTTTCTGGTGACAAAAATATTATGACTGTGAAGTAATGTAAAGTAAGGAGAGGCTACTAGTCATATTCCCAGAGGCAAATTCTGATGTAGGATATTCTAATTATTTGATGATTGGCTTGAGACATTTTGAAGTGAGTTGTAAAGAGTCGTCTTGAACATATTTTCAAAGGCTTGCAAGGTTAGGCCAAACAAAGTATAACTGTAATTGTCTATCATGGTAGCTTTAAAAAACAAAGTGGAGAGGAGAGGGACAAAGCAGATCACAGTTTCCTGTCAATTTTATCACAAGGCAACAAAATGCAAAGTTGTTTTGCTGATATGCATGCAAGCTTATATCCTAAAGCTGAGTTGCATTCTGCCCTACAGGCAAATCTGTGAGAAAATCACAATTAACCGGTAGACTTTTATTTATTTGCATAGAACTAATTCTTTTACGGACTATTTCTCCATAATTGTATCCAGGGACAATGGGAGAAAAATAATTAAAAGCTCGAGGGGATAATTAAAACCAAGTAATTGTAAACTTTTTTTAACCCTCTTTTTAATGTCTGGAATGAAACTGTCTGTTTAACCCTTATAACATGTCTGGAGTGAAATCCAGAAGTTATATAAATGTATACAATTTTTCATTTCTCATATATAGGTAGGTATTCATAGTTTCACATAGCTTCAGGGTAGAAAATCTAAACCACTGTCAATGTAAATTTGTATGGCAATAGAAAAAAAAATTAGAGCAGACCTACCACTTGCCCTAAACTAAAACTGAACCAGGTCAAAATCCTTGTAGTACTAAAAATTTCAGCTGAGTGCATTGTACTTCTGCCAACTGTATATTCAGCAGGCAAAAAATGCAATGAGCACACATATGGACAAATAAAAGGCTGCCATACTGTTATAACATCCGTCTGCAGCACTGGCAAAAAAGAGCCCCAGAATGCTAAAGCTCTTTCCTTATCCACTGTTGTGAGATGTCATGTTGCACCGCGTACAGCTGTGGAGCACGCCAGCAACAATTGACACTGTCCTGTGGAGAGCACATGTGCCCACATTACGTCCAACACATTTCTAGAAGAACGAACACCAGCTGCATTGTTTTTCTAATCAGTCAGTGACTATTGAAACTCCCATATGAGATGGGAGTGTTGATGGGGTGTTGATTGACAGCCGGCTGAAGATGAGCCAGCAGTGTGCCCAGGTGGCCAAGAAGGCCAAAGGCATCCTGGCCTGTATCAGAAATAGTGTGGCCAGCAGGAGTAGGGAGGTGATCATGCCCCTGTACTCAGCGCTGATGAGGCCGCACCTCGAATCCTGTGTTCAGTTTTGGGCCCCTCACTACCCGGATGACATTGAGGTGCTGGAGCATGTCCAGAGAAGGGCGATGAAGCTGGTGAGGGGTCTGGAGCACAAGTCTTGTGAGGAGCGGCTGAAGGAACTGGGGTTGTTTAGCCTGGAGAAGAGGATGCTGAGGGGAGACCTCATCGCTCTCTACAACTACCTGAAAGGGGGTTGCAGAGAGGTGGGTGTTGGCCTCTTCTTCCAAATGACTAGCCACAGGACAAGAGGAAATGGCCTCAAGTTGCGCCAGGGGAGGTTTAGACTGGATATTAGGAAAAATTTCTTTACTGAGAGAGTGGTGAGACACTGGAATAAGCTGCCCAGGGAAGTGGTGGAGTCACCCTCACTGGAGGTGTTCAAGGAACGTGTGGACGAGGCATTGTGGGACATAGTTTAATGGGCATGGTGGTGTTAGTTGATGGTTGGACTTGATGATCTTACAGGTCTTTTCCAACCATTGTGAGTCAGTGATTCTGTGATTCTGTGATTCTGTGATGTCACCTCCTTCCAGTGACTTACCATGTCCACCCCATCTTCCATGCCCTCATCGTGATGGTGTTAGCTGAGGGTTGCATATGAAGGTGGTACACACGATGCTCAGTACTGTGGCACCTAGCTTCCAGCCTCTTACTGTGTTTTGAATTCTGCACCCTGGTTCACGAGTCCAGGGGCTGGATCCACTAAGATGAGTGACTAACTTTGTCAGGCCAAAGTTGCATGGATCCTAGAGGTCCATACAGACTGTCTGTTATGGCACCTATCACAGATATAAGCATCAGAGAAGGCAACAAAGTTCAAGGGAACTGTTCAGCCAGCCTACAAAACTGCCACAGTAAATGGCATTTTTAAAATGGAAATGTATGCATGCATATAAGGATTCTTTGATGCCCCAGGCTTACACAGCCTTGCCCAGACTTATATAAAGAAAAACAGCACTAGGAAAAAAACACTGACAGTGATATGGCTAAGATTTAGGTGTGGCATAGTGACAAACACATGAAAAGAGTGGTAAAATTAAATATAGAGGTGCTGGGAATCAGCTCCCCAACCCATGAATATTTTCCTAAATAATATGGCAGAGTTCCAGTAGCACATGCTGTGAGTAACATGCTCCAGAGGAGCTGACAGCTCAGTGGGCATGGGCTGCTCCTGTGAGGCTGAAAAGTGTGTTTCAAGTAACTTCTGTAAAGAAAAAGTGGAAGGGCTGGTCCCTGAGGTCCCCCAAGTAAATACTCTAACCATTGAATTACTTGCTGGTTGACCATCTCTGCTGTCTCCCTCTCCCTTCTTTTTCTTTCCAGAAAGGTAGGAGGGACAGGAGAAAAACTTCCGGAAGTTTGGTTTAATCTTAAAATCCTTAAAATCACTTCTGTGGGGTGGGAAAGTCAGACCTAGTACCTGACCAACTTTTTCTCTTTCTCTTTGTGGACTAAGACACTGGAATCAATGTAGCACAAACAGTTCCTGACAGCAGGGATAGTTTGTTCATGACAGACAATGCAAAGCAGAAAAGATACAACTCTTTTTTGAGTTTTTGTTTGGTTGGTTTAAGGAACTAAATTGTTTCTCCTCAGAATGTCCATTACAAATATTCCACACATTTTCCCATGCACTGAAAGGAGAAGCATTCAGTATCCTAAGACTTTACTGAAGGCAACATTTAGAATACATTTTCAGAAATGAAAGGACAAAGATATCAGTCAGATTTCTGAGGGGGGAAAAAATCACCACTTTCGTACCATTGATGCTACCAGCTTCATGTAGGGAAGCTCGAAATGTCAAAGGAAGCACCAGAACTCATAAACAGCCTAGTTTCAACCAACACAGACAGATGTGCTCTATATTTTGGGAGAATCAACTGAAATAAAATGCTGAATTATTGGATTTGAGTTTATCCTTTATAATATATGACATAATATTTTATTCTTTAGTTGCATTGTCTCAATATTGTACACACATTTGACTAGCTGCCTATGGAGAGGGCACAAGCCTGCCAGCTTAATAAATGGAAAACCTTATAAAATATCATCACAGGGAAGAATCACCGAACCTCATAGAAAGAATGTATTAAAACTGCTTTTGCCAAAGTTAGGATGACCAAATTGTCAAAGATAGCAATGGCAGTAGGATAGGTTTCATGATCTGATGTGATTAAACAGCTCACAGATCCAGAACTTTCTTCAAGGATGGGTGTCAGGGAACTGTTAATCACTGATCAATCTCCTGAGAAGCATGCCCAAAACCCAGCTAGACAAAGCTTCCCCTGCTGTTGTAGTATTAAACTGACAAAATCAGTGGAGGAAGTATCATTTACCAAATGAGAACTTGCAATGCATGCAGATAAAGATGTGGGAGAAGTGGCTAAAAAGGTCACAAAACCCATTAGAGGTTACTGCTGGCTGTATGCTGATGATAAAAGCAAACACAGTTTTCTTCTGAAAAGCACTTAATTTAAAACACCCGTCTCAGCACAGACCACTGATTAGTTAAGCACCTTCAACTAAAAGTGGGCTACTTTCTGTTGGATTTATTCCAAAATGCTTGCCAAATCCTGGTTATGCAAAAATTACCCAGTTTGGAAGGACTTGAGCACAGCACAGCTCTGTAGGATTTGCAATGTGGATGAGGCTATTAATCCATCAAATCCAGTTGTCTGCTGCTGAGAGTAGCTAATTCCTGAGACTTAGAAAAAAATGGAAAACATAAAAGTAAAACAAGCCACCAAGAACCCAACATAATCATGGGTACCTAACCAATTGTATAGTCCTCTACATATTTATTTATTAAGATGTAAAATGATAGGAACCAATTCAGCATTACTGAACTTTCACGATAATTTAAAACTCACAGTGTCAGAATACAAATCCTGAAGTATTCCTGAGTAAATACAAATAACATGCTCCAAAACAAAAAGAAACAGCATTACAAAGATAAAATTATGAATCAACTAATACTCCCACAGCTAACATTAGGGACCTTTTCCTAAGGGATGGGGGAAAAAAGTAGAATTTTGCTCTTGCTATTATACACTTGGGTAAGATATAACATAACATTCTCATAAAATGACACACATACGTGTGTAAAACAAATGACAATGGTGTCCATGCAGAAATTACTGATACATCATATCTTACTGTGAATATTTGATGTCTCATGTTGCTTTTCAAAACTGATAAATCACCAAGAATACCCTGAATCTTAAAATGTTTTAACATCTTCAATAGTTACTATTAAATAATATGACTAGAAAAGTTACCCTTCAGAATACAAAAGCATGTGTTTCTCCCTCAAAACCTCAGACTATTTTGTGTAAGCTTTATGTAAATGTTAGATGTCTCAAAAGTTCACTTTTCCATCCAGATTCTGAAACATACTGAAACCAGTACTTATATATAGCACTAAACAGTGCATGCAAAACAAGTGGCAAGCACAAAATACATTTGTTTGTGATTGCTTCACACATTCATCCCGAATACCTGCATGAAATCTTTTAATCGCATTGCTAAATCCACAGCATGCTTTTTTTTTATAGTCTAATTCCATGCAAATATGTCTTTGCTATTCTGGATTGGAGCAGTGAAATCAGAGCATGTGCTCTAAATGCACAGTGCTTAAAGTAATGCATGTAAAAAATGGTAAATAAAGCACTGTACTACTACTGTGTAAGCAAAACATTGTGAAGAGGAAACAAAGAACATGTTCCAAGTGTTTTGCATTCCATGTGCACATAACATAATATCAAGTCTTTCATGTACTTTACTCCACACATTTTACAGAAATGGAACATTACGATGTTGCTGGCAAATAACTGCATTATGATTCTTTCATAGAGGCATAGACCATGGTACTACTTGTATTTAGAATGATTTCTAGTATCATATCCAAAGTTTCTCATTTCTATACTATAATGTTGTTTCTCAGCCATCAATGTACTGATGTAAACCCCAGGCTTAAGGATAAAAGCACTCACAAAATCACAGGCATACAATTTCTAACACTGTAGATGAGTCTGTAGTATAAGACATACATAATATACCTGGACAAGTACATCATCATCTTTAAAAAAATTCATATGGCAATCACATAGGGATCCTTCTTGAAACACTTAAATCTGTATTTAGGCAAAGTTCACCCTGACTTTAATGGGAGATTTACTGTGAAAGATCAATGCAGCAAATTACAACTGCATCAACTTGGAATTCTTTTTAAACCACACTGATTTTACTGCTCTACTTCTTTACAGTGACATCTTTTGTTTTGCTATAGAAGGGACACACACTGAAAAAAGTACCAGAAGACTGCTAGCCAGCTTTCGCTATTTAGTACACAGTCATTATTTTACTAAACTAAAACGAAAATTTGCACCAGCTAAAATGAAGATTGCTGTGGTTATCACACTTGAAAATGATATTTCTCCCTGCAGTAACAGAAATGGGCGCCTTCCTTAATCATCTGTCTGGTCGTTTACCCACTCGCTTGTTGCCCAGCAACTACCATCAAGGAACTACACAGTTCTTAGACATCCTCATTTTAATCTTGAAAAAGTAGATTAAAATTACTATGTGAGTAAGCTCTTCCTGGTGAGATACTGTATTTTTTCAATTTACATAGATGCAGAAAGGAAGCCAAGTGAATGGAGAATCCAGTACTTCCACTTTGTGAAACATTCATTTTCCCTGCCCTCGTACCAACCCGTTTACTGATCAACTATTTAAATACTGTTAGGTACTTTGTAATGTTTAAGCCACAGCGATAGAAGCAAACATTTGTCACTTACGTTCTCGAATCATCCCACAGCACACAGTAGGGATTCAATGTACCCTAAGAAGAAAACAAACAAACCTATTAGTTACTGGCATACAAAAAAATATGTCATGCTTGACCTAAACATTTATTTGGGCCTCCTCCTACAAGATCACACTTATACTCTGATGAATTGGTGCCACTGAAACTGCAAAAGCTTAAGGTTAATTCTTATGGACTATTTAAAAAGCACTTGAACCTCAAAGCAGAGTATTTGCTGTATTCTCTCTCTTAGATAAGGTAAGCATAAAGTCGCCTATTTGGTATATCCTAGTAGAATTGAAATATGAGATAAAAGGCTGTTAAGAGACTCGATTTGACTGAACATTTCTGTGTTTAGAAGCAGAACTTTAGGCTCCTCAGGAACTTGGATGTCAAAAACAGTAGTGCTTTTAAAAATTTTAAGCGTATGTTGGGCAAAATTTCTGGAGGCTGGGATTTCAGATGACCCCACATTCAATACCCAAGTCCTTTTGTCAATTATGTCCTAAATCAGCAGAGGTTTTTTTCTCAAAATATTTTTTGCTCTTGAGCTTTACCATCCCAGCTCCATCCTCTTCGAAGTCAGTGGAAGATTTTTGATTTGATTTAGAACAGGATGGGAATCTGGGTTTATCACACATCATTAAA
This sequence comes from Gavia stellata, assembly GCF_030936135.1. NCBI lineage: Eukaryota > Metazoa > Chordata > Aves > Gaviiformes > Gaviidae > Gavia > Gavia stellata. The sequence goes on from NC_082595.1 coordinate 80,856,998, forward strand.
CAGTGGGTAATGTTTTGGGAAATTGAAATGTCTTTATTATTACTCATGTTTATTTTGCTGCCTAGGAAGAGTTGAGACAGAATTAAAATCCAAGTTTTGTCCCAAACCTTGTAAATCTTCCTTTATCAGAACTCAGATTGACTTAGAAGTACTTAACTGGCTAAAAACTGCAAAACTGTGTTCCTGTTAGTCATAAACTTTGGATATTCCCAGAAGTCAGAACTACATAAATAAATCAGATATAAAATACAGAATAAAAATATATTTTTAACAAAATCACAAGTGATTTGAAGAAACAGGTGGAATACGCTATTTTCTTATGTCAACATTAGTCTAGTTCTCTCATGAAGTATTGGTGCAGTAGATATAAAGATAGTTTCATATAGACAAAACACACCTTGATATTTCATTCTGAAAAGTGTTTTATTTATAGAAAAAACATGGCAGCCTGTGAAGTAAAAATCTATGAAATATTTAAATTCTTCCACCCACCTCTTTGTCAAAGATAAAAAAGATGCTGAAGGTGCTTATGAGAGAGGCATTTAGGAAAATTTTGATCCTCTACTTCAGTATTTTGCTGACGGCATTAGATTTTATAAGTATAAATATTTAAAACCAACATATACTTATGGCACTTTATATTAACATAGCACTATACAAACATAAATAAAGGATGTTGCATTCCCTGAAGTATTTATAATATAAAGAAGAGGAAAGGGAAGAGGGTACAGGACAAAGCACTGGATAACAAGACCGTTGAGATTCAGAGACCAGGTCCTGCATCATTAGCCAAAAGCTTTCGGATACATTGATAAAAGAGGATACAGAAGAGTAAGAATTAAGAACAATGGAATGATGGTGCAGAATTAACCTTTTTTTAGAATTTTATTTTATAAAGAGTATTAACTGGGGTCCTAAGACTGGGTGAAGAAATTCTACTTGCAATCTGATATAGCGATATGCATATTAAAAAAGTACTCCTATAGTTGAATTGCAGTAAGACATTGCATATCTGAGATCTGAGACCTGTCTTTCCTAGCAGCAGGTATCATATAGTTTATGCTCGCTATTCCCACAGTGCAAATAGAAAGAATACAAAAACATTTTCAGAAAAAATGGCCATTATAAAAAAAATCTACAAAATAGAGGGAAATAAAAGCCTTTGCAGAAAGCTGAGACACAATAAAACTGCTGCTGTCAGATCACATGCTTCACGCTCTTTGAAATGTATTCAAATAAAAAAAAAAAAAAGACTATGTTTGGTCATTGCAGTCACTAATGAGAGATTAAGCAGACATGGAAAGCAGGATAAATATTACTCCTATTCCTTAAGAAGGTCTTGTGTGAGGGTTTGCTCTGCCAGGCATGGCAGCTCACAAGAGCACAGCAGCCTTTCAGAACTTCTTCCTCTTTTGATATCCTAATCAAACACCCTTCAAGCACTGCAAGGACCACAAGAAGCCCGTCTTCCTATTTTCTTCTTCGCCCTTAACCTGTTGCTCCCTTTTTCACAGTCTTTCTGGGTCTGGCCTCCTGTCAGTGTGTCCTCACACTGCTGTCGTTGAGCTACCTCAAACAGCCATCACTCTCTGTGAGGGCAGCGATCTTTCATCACAGCTCTTGCCAGTTAATTACTTAGCTGCAGCTAAGGAAGCAGCTACTGTGTCCATTAATGTTTACGACTGTTGCAGTATTGATTTATACACTACAGTACAGGACTTGGATATCTCAAAAATAGACATATGTGTGTGAGTGTGTATGTATATATATCTCTGTCTGGCATATAAAACTGAACTTTCGAGATGTGATTGGCAACTTTGACAGCTATGCAGCACAATGCCAACTGTGCTTTGTAGCCAGGGTTTTCAGCCTCATTGAAAGCTTGATGTCCTACACTACCGCTGGCTCGTTACTTTAGTGTCCCTGGAGTAAACTTCTGTGCTGTCAGAAGGTGAGAGTTCATATTCTCTCTGGAACAAATGGGATTTTGTTTGAGTTGTGCAGTTTTTAAAAGATGATTTCAGTGTCTCTTTAGTCAACTACTGGAAAAATGTGATCACATTCATGAACATGTTCACAGTGCATAAGACCAAATACCATGTTCTCTAAATAATGCATTGCAACCCACATTCTCACTGTGGTCAACTGTCTATTACATTTTAATTTGTCGGCAAATCCAAATACCATGCTATATACTGAACAGCACGTGTAATTGTAATTTACACTTCCTCCACAAAATAATTGTCTGGTTTTATTAATAAAGTGGCTAATTTTGATATAAAATGAAGCGATGGTGAATAAATGAATATTTAAAGGCTAATTTGAATTAAACATGTTAACTCTTATTAAATGATCACATTTGTCCATCTTTTTTGTAATCTCTTATCTACTGAATTTAGTCAGTGGATGGGGAAGTAAAAGAACAAATGTCTGGGTATACTCCTAGTAGGCATGCCCTAGAGGTTGCATAAAAATTAGTCATTAAATTAATTTGGAAACAAACTGTTGTGAATAAAAAACAACATTTGAAGAACAGAGGTTTGAAAAGAACAAAAATAACAACATGAGGAGCCATTCAAAAAAAATCAGATGAAACAGAATGTCTGTATTTTAATTTCTGTTTAATAATTAATCTATTTAATTGACATCAAGATTAACCTGCAAGTCATTAATATATAATGTTCAAATGCTAAAGATACATTAATACTACTTTTATCTTTCTATATGTGTCATATAAACTTGTTCTATGGTAATATTTACAATTAAATAAATTCTTGTTTTCAGCTGAGAAAATTATAGCAAAGAAGATTAGAATTAGATTCAGTCTGAAGGCAAGAAACACCCAAACCCACAAAATAATATTTCTGTGCATCTATAGCCTTGGTTCTTTAAACCAAAGTCCCATTATGGAGGCTAAGCCTCGAACATAAAAATCACCAAACATTTAAAGACATTAAAAATGTAAAACTGGTTCCCATTCCCAGACTTTCTAGAGCAATATTTTGTCATTGTATCTGCCCATCCAACTCTTACATTTAGCTGGATAGAGATCCTATATACATGTATGATGTATATAAGTCCAATTTAAGGACTAGAAATTTGTTCCAAGCACTTGATTCTTCTGTGGATTAAATTATAGGACAAAAATTGAGCCAAAGGAAAAAAATATTAGCTCTGCTATCTAGTGGCAAGGTTATTGTCTTTTTGCCTTGTCAAGACACGAGCTACTACAACACTTATTAATATTCTGTTACTGAAAGGTTGACAAAGCAAGGTGACAGTGTCTCTAAACTGACCTTTTGTAACAATGAAGTTTCATTTTATTTCCAAGATTTTGAAACTTGGCAAAAACTTGTTCTGTAAATTACTCAAAGGGATGGATTTAAAAAAAAAAAAAAAAGATTAAAAAAATCCCTCTCTAAGAATTTTCTACAATTTCAGCTTGTGGGGACAGCAGTTCAACCTTTGTTACTCTAACCTTGCTTATGCTGTGCTGGTTTTAATAGCTTTTATTTGGCTTATAAGTATTTGCAATGTTCACACATTGCTTACTAGTATTAATTTTTTTTAAAAAAATTAATTTCTTGTCTAGCATAAGTGACCAGTTTTTTTCCTACCTGCTACCCCACACTTCTGCAAGTAGTAATTCCAATTTCAAAATATAGAAGTCATACTCCAATATTCCTTATCTACAACTCATGTAAGTAGCCCCATAATCATTGTTAAAATGATGGAAATTAAAATCTAGCATTAAGAAATACCACAAACTTTTTAGGAAAAGTGATCTTAGTAAGACCAAAACAAGTATTTTATTTCAAAGGTGGGTTTTTTCCCCTGATATATAGAATTAATTTGTTGTCTACTTCAGCAGATACTCTATTACATTTTTAGTTAAATTTATGACAGGAAAAAAAGTTATGTTAAAGACTGATATTTTCTCTTAATATAGATGATGTAACTTAAGTTGGAAAAAAACCAAAATGAAACAAAACCCCAAACCTACCCACCCTAAACCATCTTAAAATTAAATAGAAACAGAGAACCATAAACACCCAAATCTCCACAATTCATCAATAAACTGCTAATCTTACTGAAAGGCACGATGACAGCTCAGTTTATGTTCCTCTATTCCTTTCTTTTTTTCTGCTTGACTTTGCAGTAAATTTCACTGAAAAGTTCTTTGCAATATCATTTTTCTGGGAACTGAATGCTGGGTCATAATGACCATTGGTGGCAAAATAGTCAGTTTCTTCTAATCTTGAATAAAATGTAAATCAAAGATCTAGAGTTCAAAGAGTTTTTTTCATATCTTTGCCTAGAGACACTAATCCAAATTTGCTACTGACTGAAATATTTGGAACTCCTCCAGCTGAATTGTACCTATATGACCACTTGGGCAACTGTTTATAACAAAAAATCACAGCTTTACAGTCTTTTGCATAACAATACTCTTTACTAAAGCTCTAGTAACTATGTCTCTTCTAATTGCCTCTTTATGACTTTATTTAAAGTAAACTCTTAGTAACATAAACAGAGAGAGTTTATATGTCATGCCTTCACATAAATTACTCCCATTCTTGTTATTTAACATTATTTCCCCAATATTGTACATGACAAAAATTTCCCACAAAAGGTATATTTTATTCTCCCTGAGGCTGCTGGTAGATTGCTGACAGCAGAAAGAAAAACTGTTAGTATTTTTTGTATACTTAGACATAGAATCTCTTTTTTTCAGATTTAAAACATTTTTAATGTGAAACTACAGGCTGAAAAGTACAGAATTAAAAATAATTGCACAAAAAATCTCAAACAAGTATTAGAATTATAAGCTAAATTGGAACCAGGGCATTTTTTTCAAAGTCTGCTACAACAGGTTAGGTAAAACCTGGCTTTTGTGTATAAAATAATGAAAGAAAAAAGGAAAAGGCCTGAAGAACTCTGTAGCTCTATGACCTATGCAGGGAAAAAAAGGTTAAGCATTCAGCACAATACTGCATTTTCAGTTGTATCCATCAAAGCAGTTAATGGAGAGTTTTCGGTAGAAATACCTGTTTAAATGAAAACCTCAAAACTCACACAACAATAGCTAATTTTGTTTTGCATATACACATGCATGAAACAAGTACACATTTCCTTCAAAGTATGTTAGATTGTTTCTGGACTTAAGTTTTAGCAGTTAAACTGGGGTTTATTACCTGCTATTTAAAACAACCCCACTTCTTTCTCTCATATGACGGGAGTCATATGATGGGAGTGAAACACTGGAACAGGCTGCCCAGGGAAGTGGTGGAGTCACCATCAGCGGAGGTGTTTAAGGAACATGTGGATGTGGCATTGTGGGACATGGTTTAGTGGGCATGGTGGTGTTGGTTGATGGTTGGAGTTGATGATCTTACAGGTCTTTTCCAACCTTAGTGATTCTGCGATTCTGTGATAAATACTCTTGGATGACTATATCAGCTATCCTTGTACTTACATTAGACAGATGGGCTAGTTCTATCTCCAGGAAAGAATCCGTAGTTTTGGGTTCAGGTCGTATAGTAACAACGATGATTTTTGAATTGACAACAGTAAAGTTCCTGGAAAAAAAACCATGTAAAAATGAAAGATTTAATTTAGTATGAGGTTAAATGTGGCTTCTGATATTACATTTAAAGAAGTATTTCATGGGCATTTTCCATGACTTTAGTTGACACATATTCAGGGAGAAAATCTATTGTGGTGAAAACATTCACTCGTTACCAACAATACGTGACACATTAAAGACTGAAGAGCAACAATGGTGGCAGAAGTGCCATTCCTTAAAGTATGATTTACTAATTAGAAGTGTGCATTGATGACACAAACATTCTGTCAATGTTTGAATCCATATTATTCGCTTCTCCTAACGTAGACCCACTAGCTATGTTTTATGAGAGAGAGTAATTTTTCTTCTGAAGTGCTGTGGTGGACTTTTTTCTGACTGTTAACTGTAAAATTGTGATGATGGATGAGTGCAATGGGAGATTGTACACTTCTGTTGATTCTGTGCTTGTGAAAAAAACTTACCTGTTTCCAATTTTTGAAAAATCATTGCATTTGGTATACGAGTGGGCAACTTCATCATCTAAATATTTAAAAAAATATAATGCATAGTAATGCCCTGACTGAAATCCCACAAAAACCAATCAATTTTTTCTCATATATGTGAGATTAGATTTGGTCTTATGTTATTGTACCAGATTACTCAAAATAATGCTTTTCTGTTAATTTCTCTAGTTCATCATCAAGCTCTCTTTTCATGTAAAACATGGATCACTATGTTTTGTAGCTACCTTTCTAGGACAGACCTAGTATTGCCAAGGTTATGCTAATACAGGCGTAAAGACATGTTGACTTGATGTTCATGTCTGAGATCCTTGCTTCTTATGACCCCGTCAGGCTTAGAACAACCATCAGTTATCATCCTGACTGTTTCTGATGATCATTACAGCATTTCCTTTGTATGTAATGCTGCTTTCAACATCTTCTGCTAATTGCACATAAACAAACATAAAACTTCACAGAAAGACATATTCACAGGTAGATGTTATCAAAGAAGAAACTGGGCAGTTTATATGTATTTATAATAGACAGTGTGAATATTCTTTTGCTGTTGTTGTTGTTTAATTGCTTATTTTCTCTAGAGAAATGGTATTTAGGAGAGGATTCCATTTTGCTGGATCATTGAAACAGGAATTGCCATGGCTACAGCAGTAGAAACTTAACTTAGCAGGCACTTTACTCAGCACAAGGAATGAAATTATTCTTCTGGAGCAAGGTGTGAATTCCAGTCAATTTTACTCAGCTAAATCATATAATGGAAATATAATGGAAGTGGCTTTCTATTTTGCTTAATTCCTATTTCTTCCCTTCGGTCACACTTTAAAGTCTCACACGTTGTTGACAAAAACATATCTCTCTATCAGACTAACTTTAATGTTTGGCAAACTTTCAGCGTGTTCTGTAGAGGGGAATTAATGATGGTACTGTACTGTACATACAGTAACTGAATATTTATAAAAGTTCCCAAGTAAGGCATAACTTTAAAAAACCCAAACCAAACTCCAAATAAATATAAAACTGATTTCTTTAACAGATCATGACAGGTGGAAATAGAGCTTACTAGCTATTAAAAGATTTTGTCCATTTTGGAAATTCACAGAAGCTAATGTAAATACTGATACTTGATCACAGTCAGTCTTTGTGACTGAGAAATGTTTCCTTGCTGTATTTAATTTTGGTACAGTCCTGATGGTACTAGGGTGAGATCCAAAAGAGCACTTATGGTGCCTGAATGGTAACCTCAGTACATCAATTTTGCCTCAGTCTCATTAAAACCCTACCAGTCCACTTACGTTCTCAAGTGCAGACTGTTTCACCAGAAAATAAATGTAGCTGGCTATATCGCTGTGAAATGAAATCTGCATCACTCATTGCTGTCCTGTTTGGGCTGAGTTGCATATCTCATGTTTAACTGTTCAGATAGTCCCTGGAAGAATGCAATGTGGCAAGTATATTCTAAACTCACATAACACATTAAGATGCCACTAAATTAAAGCTCAAAGCATTATAGTCACAAGAATTTCCCTCAAAACCACTGGTGCTGTGCCATTGATATCTTTGTTGAAGATAATTTTTTACACAACAGCTTAGTGCTGAGAACATTTATTCAGGAATTTAAGTAATCAGCTTTTACAAAACGTCCCAGGAGGTGGAATATATGAGTTTCAGTCCATGTCATATTGGGAATGACATGGAATGGGAATGACCTATCTCACACTTCCTGGGCAAGTGCATTATCTTACAGATTTTTTATGACAGGTGGAGAGTGACTTCACCATTATCTCTTTCTGCTTCATCAAAAAACCTCTAAAATTTACATTTAAGAGAAATGAACTTGTACAGGATGGTGCTCTGCTGACTGTCTAGAAAAATGCATATCAGGGTCAAATTTTGTAATCAATTACTCAAAAAATATATAAATTCCTTGGGAACTACGGTTGAATAAATCCTTGAAGATTCAAGATAACAAAGTTTGACTGAGTAAAGGCTCAGAGTTTCCAGAGCTGCTGTCCTAGTGTCTTTTCCAATCTGAATTAATGACAATATTGATAAAATAGAGTTATTTTACTAAGCTCTTTTTCTATCTGTGTATACATTTTCAGGGTATTCTTTTATATAAGAGTATACATGTTGATTCTATGTGATATGAAATTCAGGTTTTATTTTTAGAGTGACTCTATGTTGCTCAAGAAAAATGAACTTATGAATAAGGCATGCTGCTATCTCAAGATATCACAAACGAAGTTATAGTTCAATGTGCAAATGTTGTATACATTACAGAAAAATTATGGATGCTACACCAGTAAGCTATGCAGTAAAAGCTTGCCTGAGGCACTCTGTCCTCAGTCTAACAAAGCTGACCTAAGGAAATTTAAGGGCCTTTTTGGCTGTACAGCACCCAAAGGATGGGGGTAGGAATGATGTTTCAAATGGGGAACGAGAACATTTCAGTGCAGGAAATTATAACAGGAAAAGTATGGCGGTTATTTAAGTGACGGGAAAAAAAGCTTGCTACAGCAAAATCATTGATTCTTTATTTGTTCTTATTTGTCAAAGGAAAAGTTAAAAACTGTCTTACAGTATGGCAATATGCAATGCGTTTCTTTGGAGTCCCCCGGGGAGGAATTATGTATAACATCTTTTAGATGAGTATTATACTGAGAATCAATATTCTGTGAACCTAACAATAACATAAACATGCTCAGGAATGCAAGAGCTATGGAAATAAAATTCAGTTTATAGTGCTCAAAATATTCAATATTTCAATATATGATTTAAAAAAATCCCTATGATGTTACAAGAACAATGCAATGCGGCAAAGTATATTAGGAAATAGCATCAGATGAAGTTTATTTACTTGTGCATGGAAAAAGAAAATGATTCTGTTTTTATAAGGAAAAATAAAGTACTTTTCCCTAACCTTTTGTTTAAACAGTCCTGGCAAAATTCTTTGAATAATATGCATGCATCACTAGGATTAAACACATTGTCCAAAAAGTTCTATTGTAATGTAATCGCCAAGTTCTCATCTCACACTGTGTTTACAAGACTTACTTTTAACAGACTCTATGCCAGTAAAAACAAGAAAAATCAAGTCCATATGGTAAAATGCAGCTAACGATTCTATGATTCTATGATTCTAATTTTGGACTTTGTGAAATACATTGTATAGGCTGTCCTAGATAATGAAATCCTCATTTTACTCACAGAACACCTGTGGTGTACCAGATGGGGATTCTGTGGTTAGGTGCTTTGAAAGATTTTCCCTAAAGATATACTGAGATTTATTTGTTTGTTTATGTTAAACAAAGACATTCCTTGTGATGATGCAGAAGCTTGCGTACCTTTTAGTGCTGATATTACTAACTGTAACCTTTGTTCTTCTGACAACTACAAAAAACAGGTGTTATACACTCAAATATTTACTCTACTCTCACCCTAATTCCTGTAAAGCCAGGGACTGAAATCTCATGGGAAGCGGTAAAGCTTTCTGGATATTTAACTGCAGCCAGTAGAAATCATGTTTTTTACCAGGTTGTCAAGGTGTAAATGATGTGGCCTTTGAACTCAAACACAAGCCCATTTCACTTATTTTACCTTGGGTTATTGTTTTGTTTATCTTTATTCCCACCATTAACATATTTTGTCCACTGTCTTTTTATTTAGAACAGCATCACATAGGATCCTTATCCAGAAGGATTTTTAGATTTATACATTGTGTGTAGCTACCACACTTCTAGGTAAAAAAAACCTAGATGATGTTACCTCCCTTCACATTTTACAGTGTCTGCTTCATACACAATGCTATTGTGCTGAGGCATTTCACTATGTTCAGCACTAAAATGGTTAGCACGATAATGCTTATTACAGTTAAATATAATTAGTACAAATAGTAATTAATATAAGCCCACATAAGATGATAGTTTTTAATTGCAAAATATAAGCAAACAAAAATAAACTTTTTTCAAATGCAGTGGGATGTTCGGAAACCTTCACCTCATTCATGGACCTGAACAACTATAAAATGATAAACCACCCCATAATAAAGATTCCTTTAAAACCTGCGTTGCAGTTCTAATTTTTGCAAAGAGTATAATAGCTCAAAAAATTCAGCACTAACCACAGTTGCAGCTTTTTTTCCAATTCAGAATTACATCTGAATGAACATTAAAACAGTTTGAATGCATCAAAATGCATTCAATAGTATTTAATATCTTCATCAATGACATAGACAGTGGGATTGAGTGCACCCTCAGCAAGTTTGCGGATGACACCAAACTCGGTGGTGCAGTTGATTCACTTAAGGGAAGGGATGCCATCCAGAGGGACCTTGACAGGCTTGAGATGTGGGCCCGTGTGAACTTCATGAAGTTCAATAAGCTCAAGTGCAAGGTTCTGCACCTCAGTTGAAGCAATCCCCGGTATCAATACAGGCTGGGGGATGAAGGGAATGAGAGTAGCCCTGTAGAGAAGGACTTAGGGATACTGGTGGATGAAAAATTGTGCATGAGCTGGCAATGTGTGCTTGCAGTCCAGAAAGCCAACCATATCCTGGGCTGCATCAAAAGAAGCGTGGCCAGCAGGTTGAGGGAGGGGATTCTCCCGCTCTACTCTGCTCTTGTGAGACCCCACCTGGAGTACTGCATCCAGCTGTGGGGTCCCCAGTACAAAAAAAACCATGGACCTGTTAAAGCATGGCCAGAGGAGGGCCACAATGGTGTTCAAAGAGCGGGAACATCTCTCTTATGAAGAAAGGCTGAGAGAGTTGGGGTTGTTCAGCCTGGAGAAGATAAGGCTCTGGGAAGACCATATTGCAGGTTTTCAATATTTAAAGGGGGCTTATGAGAAAGACAGAGAGACTTTTTACCAAGGCCTGTAGTGACAGGACAAGGCGCAATGGTTTAAACTGAATGAGGGTGGTGAGACACTGGAATAGGTTGCTCAGAGAAGCTGTGGATGCCCCATCACTGGAAGTGTTCAAGGTCACTGTTGGATGGGGCTTTGAGCAACCTGATCTAGTGGAAGATGTCCCTGCCCATGGCGGGGGGGGTGGACTAGATGATCTTTGAAGGTCCCTTCCAACCCAAACAGTTCAATGATTCTATGATTCTATGAAAGCAGTTTGAAACTGTGCCACTTTTGAGGTACTATTTTAAGGTCATGAGATCAAATTTTGAATATGACTGCCATGGGCAAAGAAATGTAGTGTGATACACTTCCTGATGAGGTAAGAGATGTAACTGTAAAAGTTTCAGTAAAACTGTATAACTTCATAATGAATATTAAAGAAGTGCAGAGAAGTACAAAGGCACTGTATTCCGACAAAGAAGACACTAGAGGTACCGGGGAATATGTGTCATATTTTTATATCACAGATTAATAATGACCTTTATTCTTTATTCACATACATAGGAGAAAGTAATAGTGCTTGTTTCCTTTTCTTGGGCAGTTGAGAATTGGATTCAAATAATACTGAACATGTTCAGAGACAAAGTGGGATATCTTCGTATTTGAATTTCTAAAGACTTCGTTTATGAATAGATATACAAAGATTATTAGATCATTTTGCTTTAGAAGTTCGCAAAACCTCTCTATGAAGTGAATTGTATGGAGAAATGGTCAAATTTGCTGTGTAAATCAGTAGCCAGCTGAAAGTGGAACAGATAAAAGCAAAAACTTTGGGAACTGAGATGCACTTTCTCATATTCCATAGTACTTAAGTTGCTGTACTTTTATGTCCCTATTTTGCCCCTATGCTTGCTACTTGGGATGCTATTGATTCTAGGGAAAATCTAGTAAGGCCTATAAATCTCACTTTTCTAATGGATGAAATAAAAGCCCTGAAAAGCTTTTCATATAAGCAAATATACAGCATTCAAGGTTCACATTTGTTTTCCGTAAATTAAAACTATTGACCTATGAGAGCTGAAAAGGCATAACCATAGATTGTGGTTTAGAATATAAAGGTCTGAAATGTACATGGCCACCTTGACACGTTCCTAGGATTGGCAGATTGTCTCTAAGGTCTGCCAAAAAGGACTGACTCCAGTAGCCATTTGGCTCCATTTCTTTGAACATGGGAGAAGAGAAGAAAAAATACTTCTCAAAAACATCTCTTCCTTCCTGGCTAATTTCAGGAACTGGCACAACAAATGGAAAGTGCTTAGTGACATTTCAGAAATGGATGAGCTGTCACTTATACCATGCCTTAAGCATAGCCGGCTCTTACCAGCATTCCCCAGGCTTTCAGGTGTCCTTCCAGGACATCACTGTTTGAATTGCACTCCACCTCAGAGAGATTTCTGTCCCCAACATTGCAGCTATTCATTGCACAGCACATTGCAACTTTCCTGGGAAGTGCTTTTTTTTTTTCTTAGGACCACGACTTTTTTGTTTTCAAATGGATTTTGGCAAAAACCTGTTGTTTTTCCATCTTTTGTTTCAAATCCTGAAGTTTTGGTTAAATAGAGTAGGGAAAGGTTATCTGGTGTCTTCCTAATTACTATCCTTTCCAATTATTGAGCATTCATTGGCAGCTATTGTGACACAATCTGCACCCATTTCTTTTACTGTAAAAGGACATTAGTAGACCAATGGTGCACAGGATCATGTGAAATAAGATACTATTAATGGACCATGAAATGATCTTAACCAGTAATTTGAGAAGAGCGGGGGAAATGTTTATTTCCAAATTGTCTGTTATCAAGTACAGAAAGGAAAAAGTGAAACAAGAAACCCTCCTATTTCTTTATGAATGTGTATGGCCCTCATAACTGACATACCACAGCTGTTCAGGCACATGCATGTCTTGTTTCTAAAATGGATCCTCTCTATAGTTCTGCTGTCCCTTCTGAATACAACTTGCACTGAAAAAGTACTTGGAAAACCATTACTAAAGACTTCTGTAGAAGTAGAGCAGACAACCTTAGTACATCAGGTTATGATGTCATTACTACATCAGTTGTACTAACTGGACAAGCAGTAGTTTGAAGCACAAGTGTAAGTGGCCTGAGAATTAATGTACATCAGTGTCCATACTTCTAATCAAACATTTCTGTAATTAAGCTTAATATAAAGTACATAAAATATAAATTAAGCCAATTTGATAAAAAGGCTATTTCCATCATAAAAATGACTAAGCATGAAGGAAAGACAAATATACACATATATATTTTAAATAACAGGAAAACAAATCCAACAATAACAGTATGCAACCAGTCTTGGTTGTCTGCTTTTATCCTGGCAGGTAGTGTAGTTATGATCCTGAAATAGTCTAATTCATATTGTATTTATGATATTTCTTACCTCAAAGTGGGCAAAATGAGTTCTAAATTTTTGTATAGCACTGCTCCAAGCACAAATACAGTTGATTCATCTAGTTCTGAAAAAAGTAAGGAAAAAAAGATTTTTAAACTTTCCATCATTGTGTACTGACATCCATGCTACTTCATTTACCTTTATAATTAAGTACCCTCAAAGACTGTCCTTGAAGTTTAATGCCTAGTGACTAAATTCTCTAATACTGCAACAGTATTTGTAAATGCATCTGAAGACAGGGTAATTTGTCTGTTGAGCACCTTTTGGTAAAAGTTAGGTGACCTGTTGTAATAGCCCAGTCTCTTGGAGTGGAGCAGCTTCAGGGGGTTCAGCAGAGCTGCACTTCAGGTCACCTCATGCCACCACAGGTACAATCCCATGCACAATAACTAAGCATTGGCTCTTCGGTGTAGAAAATAATGTCTAAGACTTCTGTAGCACTTTTTGTTCAAGATGCTGAAATTAAGCCCCATCATTTCCCTCTGGGATAAGCTGCGGGTACTGGATTTCTTTTGAAGATGGATAAAATAACCGCTTCTATATCATACAGTGGTCCTATGAGACAAAGATTCTGAGTTTCCTTGTTAAAGCTAACACAAAATTAACATGCTGATATGCTTCTTTACCTGTTGACATAGGGGTGAAGATATTTTTTGGAATGACCACCCTGTCTTCTGAGTTTCGTGCCCAATCAACCATTCCTTTTCTTCCTTTCATGGGGAAATTGATGTCGGTTAAAACAGATGCAGCAGGAAGCTTCTGAATGCTAGCCACTAGTAAGAGAAATCACAAAATTAAATAAAATTTGATATAAAGCATCATATGATGATAACAGTACAGCAATAACAAAAATGTTTAATAATGCATTTCAGCTAAAGCAGGAATTTATAGGACATTAACTGGCACAGAAAGTGTAACTTTCTGTTTATTATGCAGTTCTACTACAGACTAATTGCGTGGCATTGATCATACCATTTGTCAGCCAGATTCTGATGAAGTTTCTTAACAGGGATTATTGAATGTACTGGATTATACCCTGAAATTCACACATAAGGACATCGTGTGTCTTCAGAGCAAATTCTAAAATGATCAAATATAACAATGAAAGGAAGAAGACGGTGCAAATTGCTTGGGGAAACATAACTGCTAGATGCAGGCTAATGAAGCAGTAACTGAGCTTTTATCCCCTATACAGGCAAAATTTCAAGATAGACCCATTAAGGAGATTCACATATTAAAAGACCTCATTGTTTCCACACAAATGAGAATAATGAGATATAGCACTTGATTTCTTTTCCTTGAAAGAATAATCCCCATTAGGAGTTCTTAATTATATTTTTTCCTTCTAAAAAAACCCCAACCCCCCAAACAACATCACTATTATATCTGTAACAGATATAGAAAGGCAAAAGAAATCGGTATCAAATCTAATAATAGGCCGTTTGGAATTTTGTTTACTCATTTTCATTTTCTCTTTGTGTTCTAACTCAACTATTATCTGGAAAGCAGTTTCAGCTTTGCTGTGAAAGCTAAGTATGACTCCATGGCAACACTGTCAGTGTCTAGCAAGACTCAAACTACTTTTAAGGAACTGACAGGGCTGCAAGTGTTTACGTACACTCAGAGAGATGACAAACAACACATTTGGAGTGCTAGCTCCATGCTTAATGTAAGCCATGTTGATAGCCATTTCCTGTGCAATGCTCTTCCTAATCAATTTATGAAGAGGCTAATGTAGTTGGAAGAGTTCGGACATCAGGACTATGCTTTGATCTGCATAACGATTTCACTGCAAGGATTCTGCAAGGGGGTTAACTATAAAGACAATGGGGGACAGCTGTAAAAGCAATCAGAACAGCAAAATTAAACTAGAAAACCATTAGGTGTCTCATCAGCGGATTTTATTTGAAAGGAAACTGTAATTCAAATCCAAAACATGAGGAAAATTAAGAGGTTAACAATATTAACTCTACAAATGTATTCCTTGATAACTGACTCTTAGTTTCAAATTAGACTGGTTATGTATTATAGAATCACATTAGTGAGGTGGTACTTGAGGTTATTTCAGGCTTTCCATTACAGGCTTTATAACGCTAGTTACGGTCCCCTCTGGGCTGAAATTGGCAAACACATTCCAAGCCCTAAAGGGATGTTTAGTCTTGTGAATTTTAGGTGGTGTTTGGAGGGAGAAGAGTTCAGGTGTTTCAGAATTACTGGGGCATAAAATGGATTGCATGTTTTCACATGCAATCAATGGTTATACAGAATATATTAACATCGTAAAAATGGACTTTTTCCATGTTTCTTAAAATCTAAAAATAGTTTTATTTTATTTTCCACATAAATAAAATTAAACACACAGTTATTTAGTTTTCAAAATTAAATACAGCCTGTATAAGACAATATTGGCGGGTTTATTTGCACAGTATTTATCTGTGTATCTACCTATCTAATTAGCTAGTAAAGCCTTAATATTTCATTCTCCTTTCAGATGACAGTTCCCTTTATTGAAATAGGAAATCAATGTTATTCAATGGAATTCACCCTGCAAAACAGAAAACCACTTTAGGACTGGACAAATGGTGAGGGTCTAGGATAGTACCTCTTTGGACTCTGTATAACTCTGTATTTTAAATAGGACCATTCATCATGGTACCTAAGCCTACTTAGAAAGAAAGATTCCAAAACATTTGTTAAAATTTAGGTGATGAATAACAGAAAACCTAAACATAAAACCTAAACATTTGGCTTATGGCTTATATGTGATAAGCATAATTTAATTTCACAGAAGATGCAACTCTAACATCTGGAGATTTTTGATCTTCGCATAGACAGAGAGAATACACAACACATAAAGCAATAATTGAAGGAGATATGCCAAAATGCTTGCTCCATGTCCTGCAAAGTCTGACTCTTACAGATTCACTCAGATTATTAGGTTATTCTTTAGCCACTTTGCTGAATGATTCCAAGAAGATGTGCCTACTTATTTCCAACACGGCACTGAAGTTGGAAGGTATAAGATAATTTAATGGAATCTGACTGCAGGCAACTAGTTCAGTCCATCAACATGGCCAGGGAGATACATGAAACAGTTCCCACCTCCTCAGTGCCACTGTGAACTGTATTTTATTTTTTTAAAAAGCTAATATTAAATATTAGTCTACAACTCATTTCAATGACACCTTGGAGCATGACCAGCTGTATTTCCATTGTGAAATGTGGCTTTGCTGCTCTCTAACTCAGTTTTAATCTGCAGCATGAAATAATTATTTACTTTATTGTGAACATGAAAATCAACAGACCTTTTAGACGAGAATGTGTATAATTCAGGTACTGGGTCACTCACATGTCAGAAACTCAAATATCAGTTTCTTATACAATGTTATACATAGATAATAAGACAGAATGGTATGTAATTCGCTTTGTACTTTATTCTAGTCTTTTTATGTTCATTTTGTATTAGAAAATGATGCTCCAAATACTGGAATGCAAATGATTCAGTCCTGCAATTGCCACACAAGCACTTGGTTTTCTCATTTGGAAAAAACAGAAGTTGCATTTTTTTTTAAGTTACCATACCAAAACATCTTGTCCTGAATTTGTGAGACAGAATGCTAGCCGATGAGGACATTTACAGGCACAGTAGCAGAAGTATTTTTGCTTGTTTATACAGACACAGAAGTTGTATAATACCGGAAAAACAGTCAACGAGAATATTAATAAGAATGAGATTGTAAAGTGGAAAAAAAAGGATGATAAAAGAGACAAAAAAGAAAAACTAAAATGAAAATGATCTAAGCAGAAGTTGAAGAAAATCTACATGTGTCATTTTAAATTAAGGAACTTTAAAATATAAAACTTCCCATATACATCATAGACAACATGTCTTATTCTCTCAGATAAAACCATATTTGAGTTATCACTGTAATACATTCTTGTAATACATTCTTTTGTTCTAATCTGACTACATCTTCTTGGACTGTTTATGCTGAAGACATGATACTGACAAGTAACCAGCCTGGTCACTCCTCAGATCATTCTTACAGTTTGCACATAGACACAATCAAAACTTTTCCAAAATGGAAAATTCTAATTTTTAGTTATTTGTATTATGGCAATTCCTATCATATTCCAGGCATTGCTCAAAAAAGATGCAGCCCTTGCATTAATTTGGACACATTCTTTGGTTTTGACTTAACAAGCATGAACCAGGAATAAAAAAGCCACACAGAGGGCTTTTGGCGGGAAAAAACTTAGAGACAGAAAGTTTGAATGTAAAGAAACATGTTTAGGGTGCAGGATATGTTGCATTCTTTCATTCCCTGGACAGCCTCTCTTGTTGTGGCTCCTATATACCTTCAATTACCATTTTAATATGATTCCCAAAGGTTAAAAAAAAAAAAGTAGACAAAGGAATCTCATCCATGATACTTGAATGTATTCAGCATTTGAAGAACACAGGGAGTAGAATATAATCTTTATTTCTTAAAAAAATGGCACCATCATACTTCTGAATCTTGCAGGTGAAATTTATATGCCCTAGATGGAAGAAAACCTCACCTAGCTATAAGCTGGAACACAGAGAAAAAGCCTTTCTTTCTATAATTCTTTGAGCATTCTTTTGATGTACGTTGGTATAAATTACAAGACAGTGGTTCAATTACACATAAGAACACATACATATTTGATGACTCCATAATAATTATTGATTCAGAAAAATCTATTTAAGTAGTCTAGTCTAACCAATTTAGTGATTGCTTTGACCCCTAATGGATTTATTTTAATATCCTTTACAAATACATCTCCATTTACCTTTATTTCATTTTCATGCTGCAGTTGCAGACAACCTGTTCAATACTGTTCTACTGAAAATTTCAGAATTGGCAACTACTAACTGTTCTAACTTACTGATTAAAATAAAATGTCTTTGGAATTGATTAACTCCAAACTCACAGGAATGGAGACTTTTCCATGACTACCCAAATGAGTTGATTATACACAGTAAGATGTGAATGATATTTAAGCAGTTTCTTTAGAGCAGCACAAAAGTGGTTAATTAATGTGTAAAGAAAATTCTGAGTGAAATAAAAATTGTGGTGTTCTTGTATGCTACCCTTGTAGATCATGGCCTAGGATAGAAAACCTGAAATGTATTGCTGTGATCCCTGTAACCCTGAATGAGTTATAAGCTGCCTAGTGCAACTTCCAGTAGCTCTCTGACTGATGTGGGTTACTAAATAATAAAAGATAAAGCAACCAAATAAGTGGCATGAATCATCTTCCCCTTCTTTTTACTATCCACCCATTAGCCTCCCGTGTTGAATAAAAACTGGTAACATTTCAGAATCAGCCCCTTGAATAATATTAATCACTTTAGAACAGGAAATCAGATTCACTGAAAGGCATGACAGAAAAATGCCCGGATATTTGCTCATGGACTAAACACAACGTCAGCTCTCACAGCAGAGATTTAGGTTTTAAAATTACAACGCAAGCCAAACTGAACAGTTGATCTCTATCTTTATCAAAGACTGAACCAAACCCTTTAGAAAAGATGCTCAAAATCTGAGTCTGAATTCTGTAGCATTCATGTATTTACAAAACAGGATACAACACTGGTTCTGATTCTCCTTTCTCATAAGTGATAACATTCTGGGTTTGTTGTGCTTTACAGCACAGTTACTATGTTGATCCCTAATTTACAATCACTTAAGATAAAGAGGAATGGGAATTAATTGCTTTAAAAGGCATCAGTGCCTTGACTGAATCGGAAAACCAGATACAGAAATCTATGGGATTAGCATAAGATGTCAACTTCTGCTTAACCCTCCCTGTTAGAGCAAAAAAGTAGAACTCTGAATTTGATTGAATTTCAATCAGTCACAGAAAACAGAGAGTGGCTATGCATATTAGCAGCATCATTCGCTATTTTGACTTGTCCATTGACAACATACTAGACATATATCATTCAGCATTTAGTAAACTTGAGTTCATCACACAACAGGTTTTGATTTTTCAGACAGAGGATATTATACTGCCCGTCTGGGACAGTTACTGCTAAATTAATTTCTCAGTAAAATAGTCATGAATAGAACCGCCATTGCCACAGATGTTCAGAATAAAGAATATGAAAGGATTTTTGTGTTAAATTTCAGAATACTGAGCATTTCTGCAAACATCTCTGTTAAGAAGATCCAATTAGAATCATATTCATACATTTTAGAATTATACTGTTGACCCTAAATGTAAAACCTTTGTATTTTATAGAATAAAAAAGCTTATTTAAGTCAGCTCATGTTGGATACACGGGGAACAAAGTCTTGCCTGGCTCATCATTAAAGAGCCAGATGGACATATTGAAGATCATATTGATAACAGATTTGCTCTATTAACTTAAACCCCATCATTTTAAAGACAATCTGCAACAAACACAAATGGTGAAATCCCCTTTTCGAGGAGACCAGTTTGTGGATCTCCAGATTTGCTATGGAACTCTGCATCTGAGCAGACTTGATGATCTCCTTTAAAATCTTTCTTTCAGTACAAAGATAAATCCACCTCTTATCACCCACAAGATCATGTATAACAGAAGGACTGTGGTGAAGTGACATCCTCTTATATGAACATAAGAATTAGAGGTAATTTTCCCTCTGCAAATAATGCTCATGAAATCTCCCTGCAGTGAAACAACATCAAACAACAGTCTGAAAAATGCTCCTGAGAAAGTGTAACTTAACAGATCTACTACTTGTTATGACCATCAACACAGAAATGATGTCTTCTTAAATTAGAACCTTGTTATGCCCTACTGCTCCATGGGCAGACAAGAGAGGGATGTCCCTAGAAGCCTGCTGTGCACTTGCACCCCTGAAGCTCATCAGCCCAAAGCAGCTACCCTCTGACTATTCAGGCTTTGGGCAGCAAGACACATTACTGGTATAGGCAGAAGTAGAAGTAGACATTTCATAGATGTTCTCACTAATCAGGCATGAGTTCTGAGTCAAGCAAACTGTGCCTTAAACGGGCTCATTGTTTGAAGATTAAGAATAATGCTTTAGGTTAATCAAGAAGCTACTGTAACAGTGATCTCTGAATATTTCCCTTCTGTACTCCATAGACAATGCAATGGGGAAGAGAGGTACCTGTTACCCTTTTTGATGTAAAATAATACATTTATCAGTGATAACCACCTTAGGGAATTAGTGAACTCATTTCTATTTTGAGCTTGCAAGCCACTGCAGTCCTTTAAATGATATGAAGAATAAGTAAACACATGAACAGTCACATAACTGTATGATGTCTGAATATACTCCCAAAAGCCTGTAACAAATGCCAGCAATATGCTACCATATCAATAATATGACCAGCATAATATTTAGGATGAGTTAGAAAGCAGCATGGCTTCAGGCAATGGTCAGGATGCATTTAATAAACACTCAGATCTCTTCTGCTACTTACGTAATTTAAAAAAAAAAAAAAAAATTCATAGGCAGCAGGCAAGCATTTTCTTTTGGTTTTGTGTAATTTTGTTGTTCAATACCGAATTCTGTATTTCAGGAAGAACTCAGGAATGTACTAATTTCAAAGACTCATGAAATATCACATATGCATATGCATTCTCTTCAGTGGTTTCTGATTGCATATTTGTTATGATAAAAAATCTAGCTTGATAAAATTAAAATAGGTAAAGCATAAGACTACAATTTTTCCTTTTCCAGGTATGGATATAAAAATGGAAAATAAAAAATTAAAAGCTCAAACAGTAATTAGAGCATTAAGAATTGTTCTTATGGACAATAAAAGCTGTCTTAAAAAAAAAAAAAGATTATGGAAACTATTAAAGTTTACTCCCTGAGAAAAAGTTAGTGTATAGAAATGGCTATAGCATCATAGAATTTGTTTATGTTCCAGATGCTACTTCTGCATGTCCCCCTAGGGGAAAAAAACAATAATCTTAGCATTTTTGTAATTTTTAATCATTGTTACTATCTACTTACTATTAAGGCATAGATGAATATGGCTATTTGCAGCTGGGCAATATGGAACGTGAAGAACAAAATCACTTTTAAATGTGCAAATCTGAATCACAAGTTTGAAGAAAACCCAGTTGAACTAGTGAAAATGTAAACAACATTTTTGTGAGCAGTCAGAAGAAAATGTGTTCTCATGATAAATGGAATGCTTCCTGAAATATGTGGTTATTCAGAAAAATGCTTTAAACAAAACATGGTAGGAAGCTGTACTTCATTAACTGGAAAACAACTCCATCTTCTGGGATTTACATTGAAGAAGATGAAGACATGAACAGCCAAAGACACCCAGAGTCACACCAAAGGTACTCTGTGTTTCTGAAAGAGATCTGGTTTTTTTTTCACTCCTCTTAGTATTACTGTGCATTCATGCTACTAAGACTGAGGTCTCCCTCAGCAACTCTTGCCTTGTCATAAAGCACTTCTCAAGGAAAAGACTCAGCATAAAGCAAGACAGAAGATGGAGGCTGATGCAGGAGATGATAGAACGAGTTGGCATTTAAGTGCATGAGTTTTAACGTTACAGATATAGAGGTGAAAACCATGGTAATACTGAGGGCGCAAGGCCACCTGCAGTATTATTTTAGATTGATTGTGCAGGGAAGGTGCAGAAACCAAGCATTTTTCGATCACTAAGGTGACTGGAAAAAGTGTCTGTGCTGGTGATTCTAGCTGATAACAGGAGAAAAAGAGAGTGAGACCGAAGGTAATGTTAAAGGCAGTGAGCTCAGAAGATGGGAATGATGATGAAGTTGTCATCAGAGAAAGGGAGAAAAAAGAAAAGCTGAGAGAGAGAGATCATTTATATGTTTATTTATTACTGATCATTAGAGATCTACTAAGAACTATTAAAAAGATAGACAGAGAGGACTTTATAGAGGACAAGAGATCAGTAAGGGGGCAAAGAGACACAAAAATCATTAGCAGGGAATTGCTAAAAATATTCTCTTAACATTACTTTGCTTGGGGAGATGAAGAGCAGAGGTAGCATGATTGCTTCCCAGAAGTAGAAAATAGAAGCAAAGGAAAGATGGCCATTTTCTTACCTCTAGGGACATGACAACTAAATCCTATCATTCAGAAAACTAGAAAGATGTGAACTAAGTTATGCAGGATATGGAAAGGTGATAGAAGAAGTGAATTCTCAGGCATGGAGATAGAAGATTTAATATACAAAAGCCACACACAGAGGAAGAAAAATAAAGCATGTGAATCAATACATGTTTCCAATCACAGATTTTTCTAGCAGACTAGAAACATCTGTATTATATTTTATTATTGCACAGCTTTTTTAATCATACAAAATGGCATCTTGAAGAACTTTCAGATACAACTATGAGCAAACTAAAACTGAGAGAACCATAAATTACTCTGGCATAGAATCTCAGAGCATTAATAGTATGGAAGTGGCTAGTGAACCCTAAAAAGTAGAGCCTGATTAAAAGCCATATCCTGTAAAACAGTAGATATGGAGGAAGTGTTTGCAGGTGGTCCTTGTTTTTACAGTAATTCACCAGGCATGTACAAATTTCTCCACGTGCCTTCACAGAAGTGTTCAAATCAGAGCATCTCAGTGCTTTCTTTATGCTTTGGGTCCACTAAGATTGAGAAATTAGACAGAGCAGCAGGTAAGATCCTCAAAAAGCTCAAGCCTGTAGCTATGTTTACTGCCCAGACTGGTCCTCTCATTAAATGCATCTGCAGTTGCTTTCCTTTTTAAAACCTGGCCAAGTCTGAGAAAGCATTACTGGTCTAACACTGCCTGTTAGACTACTGATCTAATGTTTTGAGCACTTGAATTAGGATGATCTGCATACAGTCAGGTACCCCTCTGAAGAGGGTATCCTCATCTGAAGGAATTATAAACCATACCTTCCTTGCCTTGGATGAGAATATCCATTAGGATTCAAGGCTATCACCATCAAAACTTGAGCTATCTAGGAGGAAAGGAGGTCCAAACCACTATTTGAATACTTCTGAACCCTTGGACTATTAGCTGAATACCACCACCAGATCGGATCCTGACCCTGACACTGTGACTTGACTTCCTGGCTTGACATCAGATCTGCCTCATCACTATGGACTCGACTGGTGATCTGGAATATTATCTGGGCCTGGCTACCCTCACAGACATCCTCCGCTCTTCTTGTTTGGGTGCTGTGGGACCTCGCCTTTGCCAGTGAGGCCACTGTGCATGCTCTGCTGTCTCCTGGTTCCACTCACAGAGCAGCCCACTCTTTTTTCTCCCTGAACCCTGCTCCTGATAAGCAGGTGCTGCAATGTCTACCCAGTAAATGACTTCAAGACAGGCTTGAGTAGAGTGATAGAGAAAATCTGAAACAATTGTCAGAAACACAGGTCTCCTGTGCGTCAGTTTCATGTTCAAGCCATGATTCTAACCTTTCTCACAGGAATTCATAACTAGGTCTTTGTTTTCTGGAGGCATGTTTAATTCATCTTGAATGTTCTCCGTGGAGGAGATAAAGTAGATTAAGATTTGCTTAAGGGATTGTAAAAAGTTGTCCTGGGGCACTGTGAAATCTAGTTTGTCAGGGTAATGCACACATGCTTTATTTAGATTGTTTACATCGTGCATGGCACAATGAAAACTTGGTACCTCAGTGGGACATACAGACACTATCCAATATAAGTAGTAAGTAATACTAATTAGACTGAGTTTGATTTAGTTGTTCACATTGTTGAATTCTAAATTAACTTTAATAACTCAGGAGAAATATTTCAGAGTTATCATGGTCATTTCAATAAAACAACTGCACAATGAGTAGATGCTTTAAAAAACATCTAACTAGAAAATTGGGCCTGTAAAGAATGACAGACCTTGGTTATTATAAGCTGTTATGACACAATCACATGAATCACTATGGCATGTGGACCTTGTGCTCAGCTCTTGTTATCTAATTCTGGTCATCCCATCTCCAGCATCCCCTGCTTCTTCCCTCCCACACCCCCCAAACAAAAGGCTTTTCACGTTTATCAAAGCTGTGGGAGGAGGAATCAAAAAGACCCAAGCAGCTAAGAAAGGAATGAAAACCAACAGTCAACTAGTCAATTAAGTTGAATGTTATACCATTACTGTTTCCCTTGTTTGAATTCAGGTGCCTTACATGTCCATTAATTTTGAGTGCAGTTGATGGAGAAAGATAGAGATGCCTAATCAGAGTTGCTTGGGTTGCCTTCCCAGGGTTTTAAAAAATCATCTGAGTTTTTTTATATATTGCATAGTGAGCTCAAAATGCATTTTAGGAATGCTGGATTAAACCTTGGCTGTGACCGAGTACATAAAATGCAAGCACATTATTCTTGAGCTCAGTGCCAAAGCTAATCACAGAATTTGGTCAAAATATTTAACTCAAGATATAACAGAGCGTTATACCTGCAGCAGGTAGGCTTCTAATTCTTAAAAAGTCTGTTTGGATTCAGACCGACTTTTCAGATGCCTTTACAATGCCTTCAGTTTTACTTTTACATGCAACTTTGGACCACTTTGGACAGCTAATCTGCAGAAACTACCACGAATAAGAAAACACCTTCTCTGGTTTTCCTGAGGCATGACAGATGCCACCAAAAGGAGCTGTCACCATGCCGGGCTCTGCAGCATTTGGATTACTAACATGTACACCTGATAGGACTCTGCTATCTCTTTGGCACTACATCCTATCTGCAACCTATTTTCTGCTACAGTTATTCCAACACAAATTTTGGTTTTATTGCTATTGTTTCTTTAATTTCTTGTGCTATTCATTGCAGTATGTTTATGAAATATATATTCAGAATAGCAGTCCCCCAAACGGAAACTATACTGCTTTGGCTAACTATCCCTTATTTCCTGGAAATACAGCATGTAGGTAGAAGCTCTATAAAATTAAAATTCGATTCTACAATGTGCAATACTCCAGAAAACACAATTAAATCTATGATATAAAGTGGAAAGGAAGAGTTTACTCCAGACTGTTTGCTAATGATATTTCACAAAAAATCATAGTGAATACTTTTTATATGGAATATCATGAACGTGAAATATGGAAATAAGAAGCAGGGATGGAATTTTTTGTTTTCTACTGAACTATAGTTTTTGGGACCCACAACACAATTGCTTCAATTAATTTCCTGTACCTGAAAGCACTAACACAGAGTGACTGAATTTACATGCCAGAGAAGCTATTAAGTTACTGAAAATTTCTGCAAATTCTGTTTGAAAATAAGCTATACTTTTAGTCTTGCAAAATCATTCAGCATCAAGTATTCTACACCCAAGTCCAGTTTTGCTATTACTGCTATGCCATATTTGGGATATCTGTCATTATCTCCACAGTCAGATCTAGGAGATAGCCAGAAAAAAAAGTATTTCTTGCCTTCCAATAGTATTTGACCACTTACAAATTATAATCCACAGTCAAGGTGGCTTTCCTAGTACAAATCATTCCCTGGAGAACTGGACAATCAAAAAGTGCCATTTTATATTATCCTTTTTCCCCACCATACCCTGACTATAGCATTGTCACCCAACAAACGGTATTTTACAGGATGCTGGAAAGAAAATTGCTTTTTTTTCCCTTTAGTTATTTTCCCCCTCTGTTCTATGTAGTTTTTACAGTGCTATTGTTTTTATAGAATATTTTTGATGTACTAAATGGGTTTTCTGCCCCTAATCCCAAAAGTTCCAAATGGTGCTTTATTGGAAAACAAACTGCACTCTGGTGGCAAACATTCATAAAAAAATTTCTAAACTGAATGAAACAGGAACAAAGTTAAGGGTCAGTATAAGGATGATCAGTTATTTGATAATATTTCAAAGCAGTAACTTTTTTGCAGAAGCACAGATGTGGACAGCATAATCTGGACCTATCTGGATATGGACTGCGGCTATTAATTAAATCTTGATGATTTAAACATTTTATTTCTACAGTCACACTATGTTTATTGCAAAGGGACATTTGAATGGTAATGAAGCATTTTGAAAAGGTGCTCAATGTCATTATTCAGCAAATGAGACTTTTAATGCATGTGCTGAAACAACATACTGGTTGCACTGCTTGGAGCCAGAAATTAACTAGACATAGAAGAATTTTCTTCCCAAAACTTACACCAACATTCACATAAACATTAAAAATGGGACTGATGAGAATTTAGCATAAGCAATATAAGAAGTAAAATCAGTTAAGTGAAACAGCTAATTTAATCACATTAATAGGAATAAGCAAATTTTATTATTCAACAGAGGTATATAAGATTGCAAATTACATACAAGATAGGAGAAGAGGGGGATGGAAGCCCTTAAACAAAACCTGCAAGTATGTTTTAATAAGTAATTCCTTGGGCTTTTTAATAATGACCTACTATATTTAGGTTATGTTTATGGAATTTTTATATTACGCCTTCCTTCATTTTTAGTTCTTTCTATCACAGATTAAATTCAGCCTAGGCCCAAATGATTAAGCTGAGAACAAAGAAACTTCACTGGAACCTTGCTTTTCTTACATTCCCAAGAAAAACCTAGCTACCAACTACAGATTCATTTTCTCCTTTAGTCCAAACCTCAATATGCTATAGACTTGATCTGAATGATAAAAATCCTACCCATTTAGATACATCTACTAAATGAAACTATTTCAACGTGAAAGATTAAGATGGCAATATAAACACTGAGTCCTAATGTTTTGTACCACTAAGAGGTTCAAATGCTGTGAAGAAACAAAATAGTGTTTTGGCAATTTAGCAATTCTTAGCCTGTGATAACTGTCCACCACAGCTGGGAGGTAACATAACTTTAAGCTGTTTTAATGGAAGGTTTGGCTTTATTCCAGTGAAGCACTAAATCTAAAGAAAATCTAAAAAAAAAAAATTGCAGGTTGAACAATCCCATTTCATGCCCATCTATAGCTAGGAGAGACTTTAAACATTTCTAAACCCAGTGACAGTGCAGATTAATGTGAGCATGCAAAATGTTGACTGACAGGTAAAAATTTGGATTCAGCAGCTGGTGCTATCAATAGAAATTATATCCATAAGAAAAAAAATCCATAAAAAGCGCAAATGTGACTCATTAGACAGAGACTCCCTCAGACTGTACGTTAAAAAGCTCATGAACAAATATGCTGTTAGATAATCTAAAGATTAACAAAATTATGAACAGAAGAAAATATTCTAACAAATGCCTACAAGAAGGAAAAATGGCCACATTCCTACACAGTTACTTGCCTCCTTATTTTCCACGCTTTTAAAGAAAATTCCTAAATGCATGCTTCAAGTACATTTAAAGAACAAACACATATATTCCACAAACTCCCTCTAATATCTTGTCAAATAAAATGATAAACAGTATAAACATAAACACTTCAAATTCCTCTGAGCTCTGCTGTTGAATACCATTTCTAAGTAGATGAACTAGTGCCATATTTGGATGTCTTATCTGACTGTTGTGCAGTCTCTATCGTTTCAGTTTATGAGAGGTCTGGATATCTATAATTTTAACTTCTGGAAATTATTTCTAAGTACAACCAGGAATGTAAAATAGATGATGTGGTATAAAATCACCAGCCATGTTTTCCAGTAGTGGAACTATTCATCCAAGAAACAGGTATAAGTTAAATTTGGCAAAGTTAAATGAGAGTAATTTTGCAGAAATTAACTTTTCTTTGTGCATTGTTGACTGTGAATGAAGACCATTATTTTTCATTGCCTAGATAGTGATGCAATTTTCAAAGCTAAATGAGCATTAAAAGCATTCATTCTGTGCTTCTGCAATGAACAATCTAAGATACCTAATGGCAAAATGAGACATTCTCTTTAATCTTTATGAACGTATTATACCCTCTTGAGGTAAAAATGAGAAAGGAGGGGATAAGCTTGCTGTATTTTTGATAAATGTTTCCCTCAGAAATGGGAGAAGTCTTGTATGTGCAGATGCATCAGCCTGCCTGACTGCCAGTCCCTGAAGATCCAATCATCCTGATGACTGTCCCACAGTTTCTTCCCCTTGGGCAGGCCAGTCTCTCTTCATTCCTCTGCTTTATTGGAGATGAGATTTTGGTGCCAATATAGGGAGGAAATATGTTTCACCAAAGGGCACAATTTATACACATATGAATTGGTTTCCAAGTATTTGCCTTTGAGATCAGCTCACATTCTAGCTGTGCTGCTCTGCAACACAACCAGAGACAGGATTTTCTGGACAAGTTACTATACTAATATACTATTTTCCCATAGATGTAGTTGAAATCTACCTCTTTTCAAGATACTTGACTACTGAGTAACGGAAGATAGTATGAGCCCATAAGATTTTTATAGCGATGTATTACAAAAAATGGCATATAACTAATACTGCTAACTATTAACTAATGTAATTGGCAGTAAAAATGGAAGACCTTATAAGTTAGAAAAAATTTCCACAACATAATAGCCATTAAAGAACAGCATAAGCTTTGAACCACAGATTATATGAAAAGTCATTTATGTAATGAAATCAAATATCTTTTCTATAAGACCATTTCCCAAACTATATTCTTAAAAGATTTACAGAGGAATGCTGCCTATGGTTGATCATATGTCTCCATGTATGTAGAAAGTGTTTGTTAAAACAAAAAAAGAAAAACAACTGCAACAATATCAAGCTATTTGGCACCACTGCAGGGCAATTTAAGCATTTGTGCTCCTTGCACCTAGGACCATTCAAACACCACAGGTCACAGAGCTGTACCACATTTTTTGAGTAAGAAAAAGTTTTTCTTCCCACTGTAAAGGAGACTTAAAGAAAGAAAAAATAAAAGGAAAAAAAAAGAAAAAAATCTTTTACAGAGTTCCTCCTGAAATTTTCCTATGTTGGAAAAAGCTATATTCATCCATAGTAGCATGATCCTCTGATTTATACCACTAACCTTATCAAAGATCCTCTATCTCATCCTTTAGCCAGAGCAGTAAATAGGGTCCTAAAACTCGCAGCTGAAGTCAAGGGAAAGCAAAACAAACCCCATGAAATGAGTGAACTTATGGGTTCAGAAATCACATGGCACAAAAGATACTTCATAACTTTCAGACCGTGTTCTTGATTTTAGCAAACCCAGTAAATGAATGCTTTGGGATGCTTTGAACTGAATTTAGTGACACTGTTAGCTCTGTTATCATTATACAACCTGATCTTAACAGAATTGTAGAGATAATACGCAGTATCGTTGATCCATATACCAAAGTCCAACTCTCCATATTAAAAAAAAAAAAATAAAATTACTCAGGCACAAACATAATTACTCAGAATTATATCTGCATATGTTTACATGGCTTTGAAGTTTGATCTCAACAATATCTTATAGTCCCACTGCCAAAATAATTATTTACCATAAAAGTACTTTTCTCTGATATTAATAAACCACTAACACCCTTGCAAAACTGACTTGAAAAATCAAAAATGCTTATCCAGTTTGTTACCTCAACTGTTACGTTTCTTTCAGCCTATGCAGTTTGAAAGAGGCAGATCTGTACTATTTGGAATTAAAACCTACAGTCATTACCTAGGAAATCATATACTTTTTCAATACAGCAGGTTGATTTGTCTGATATTCTAGATAGAAGTTCTTTCCCTCCCTTTTCTGTTTTTTTTTTATTTTATTTTTTATTTTTTATTTTTTATTTTTTATTTGTTTGGGGTTTTTGTTTTTGTTTCTTTTTTTGTTTGGTTTTTGGTTTGGGGGTTTTGTTTGGGTTTATTGCTTTTATTTTTCCCCTGAAAAACCAGAAAATGAAAACAAACTTTGGCAGCTGGTATGCCACATCCTTAGCTTGGTATAAACCATGCTACCTCCACATTCACAATGGAGCTCATTTTTGGCTAATAGACCTCTCTCTGACACACTGCAAGTAACATGCAGAGTTAATAGGTGTCTCTTGTCTTTATGAGCAATCTGTAAGTAATATTGTCCAGAGTCTCAGATAGAAAATCAGTCTGCTTCCTCTGACTTTTCCTAGTTTTTACCAGCTGAAAGTATGATTCCTTGGTTTTATTCCTATTTTAACTAACTTATATTTTACAGGTTTTTACTTTAATTCTACTTAATTTTCTTTCTTTCATTTTCAGGAGTCAGTGAGTAACAAAACCCTGTAGAATTCATTAAAACCGAGGGTGAACTTTGCTATTTACAGTAGATAGCCACACCATCTCTGGCTGACACCTCTAGCTGATGTACCACCAGATGATGGCTGGATGCTCTTGTGGTGACTGCCTTACAGTGACACAAATCCCTGAATGAGTCATCAGACTCAGAATGCAGAATTGCATCTTGTTATCAAACTGTGACACTCCAGTGCCTCCCCTCTTTAAGGGGAGGACTGTATTGCCTGGAATATCTTGACACTATACTTCACTGAATTTGATTCTTTCCTCTTGGCACTACCTTAATACGAAATGATAATACTTTCTTGGGTGTGCATTTACTCCATTAACACAAAGCTACCACCACAAACTCTTAACTTCTATCCACATAAGCCTCATTCTACTTGGAAATTGTTGGGAGTCACCTAAAGATGCAGTTGTCCAAGGCAAAGGAGTAAATAAACTCAGATACTTAATTTCTCAGGGCAACACTTAAGTGCACCTGTTAAAAAATGGCCCATCATAAACCAGATGATTCCTTGAGAAAACACCAGCTTTTAACTGCTCATGTAAAAAGGGGCCTATAAACAGAATGATTCAGAAAAGAGTTTACAGAGGTAGAAATTTAGAAATGATACAAGAATCTAAGATACATAAACTTAAATGCTGTAAATGCTGTAAATATAGACATTCGCTTGATATTAGTTATTTTTAATCTTAAGTGACTGAGAGTTGTATTTCCTCAGGATCACTGAGTATGCAGTTTCAGAGAAGAGAGGAAAAAAGTTTACTCTTTTACGCACTGTTCACAGCTAAGTTTTCAGGGAACGTGAATCATTTAATAAGCTCATTTGATACTGAGAAAGAAATACGAGCTCTCAATCATTTACTTCAGGCACTAAGTCAGATGCTGCGATGAGCTAGACCTTCAAAGTGTGCATGAAGTTTTTCCCCTTTAATCAGTGGAGAAAACTTGAGTCTTCTGAAAGCCGACATATTGATCTGATCAAGGAATTGCTGAGGCTGCTGCAAAGGAAATTATATGAATATATATGGAGCAGAAGTATATAAGGGTATAAAAAAATTCCGATTGACCTTTCTCTGTAGTTTTCCTATTCTTTTGTCTATATTTCTCTGAAAACTGTCTCTTCTGGTATCCTTTAGCCACCAGAAGATTGTTACATATGGTTTGAGCAAAAGAAGAATAGGGAAACAGGAGAGTGACACTGGCTGTGTATGAATCTTGGAAGCTGAAGGATTATTTGAGGAGTGAAGAAAGAAATGTGACAGATGCCCACTTTCATGTAACAGAGCATCTGCTCAACTGACAGCTTGCAAGTGTGGGGCAGAAAAGACTGGTGGGCTACATCTGAGTGTGAAACAAAGAGGATTAAGACCAGGAGCCAAAGTCACAAATGAAAAGAACAGGGGGCAGAAGGCAGGACTTACAACTGCTCTGAATCACAGAATCACAGAATCACAGGTTGGAAAAGACCTATAAGATCATCAAGTCCAACCATCAACCCAACACCACCATGCCCACTAAACCATGTCCCACAATGCCACATCCACACGCTCCTTGAATACCTCCAGTGATGGTGACTCCACCACCTCCCTGGGCAGCCTGTTCCACTGCTTCACCACTCTCTCAGTAAAGAAATTTTTCCTAATAACCAGTCTGAACCTCCCCTGGTGCAACTTGAGGCAATTTCCTCTTGTCCTGTCACTCGTCACTTGGGAGAAGAGGCCAACACCCACTTCTCTGCAACCCCCTTTCAGGGAATTTTAGAGAGCGATGAGGTCTCCCCTCAGCCTCCTCTTCTCCAGACTGAACAACCCCAGCTCCCTCAGCCGCTCCTCATAAGACTTGTGCTCCAGACCCCTCACCAGCTTCGTCGCCCTTCTCTGGACACGCTCCAGCACCTCCATGTCCTTCTTGTAGTGAGGGGCCCAAAACTGAACACAGCATTCAAGGTGCGGCCTCACCAGTGCCGAGTACAGGGGCACGATCACTTCCCTACTCCTGCTGGACATACTGTGTCTGATACAGGCCAGGATGCTGTTGGCCTTCTTGGCCACCTGGGCACACTGCTGGCTCATCTTCAGCCGGCTGTCAATCAACACCCCCAGGTCCTTTTCTGCGGGGCAGCTTTCCAGCCACTGGTCCCCAAGCCTGTAGAGTTGCATGGGGTTGTTGTGACCCAAGTGCAGGACCCAGCACTTGGCTTTGTTGAACCTCATCCAATTGGCCTCGGCTCATGGATCCAGCCTGTCCAGATCCCTCTGCAGAGCCTTTCTACCCTCAAGCAGATCAACACTCCCGCCCAACTTGGTGTCATCTGCAAACTTACTGAGGGAGCACTCAATGCCCTCATCCAGATCATCGATAAAGATATTAAACAAGACCGGCCCCAAAACTGAGCCCTGGGGGACCCACTTATGACCAGCTGCCAACTGGATTTCACTCCATTCACCACAACTCTTTGGGCTCGGCCGTCCAGCCAGTTTTTTACCCAGCGAAGAGTACACCTGTGTAAGCCACGAGCCACCAGCTTTTCCAGAACACCGTGGGAACCAGAAGAATACTGTGGGACCACCATGCTTGCTATTCAAGGACAGTGTGACCAACTGCGCACCATAGTGGAATGAGAAAAGCGTTAATTATGCCTACCAGGACTGGTTTCTCACCTGGACTATCCCCTGAACAATACCTTGACACTGTTTGGGTAGGTGCCAGGAATCAAACAGTATGGACAACTGTGGGACAGTTCTCAAGCCTGCATTTGGTCCTTTTTGATTCATGTTTATAGACACAGTTGTAAAAGCCAGATCCTAGCATGAAATGGGAAGATGACAGGCACT
Source organism: Gavia stellata (assembly GCF_030936135.1). Lineage (NCBI taxonomy): Eukaryota > Metazoa > Chordata > Aves > Gaviiformes > Gaviidae > Gavia > Gavia stellata. The sequence continues at coordinate 80,890,397 of NC_082595.1, forward strand.
GACTCTTTTAAGCTGTTTTGAGAAGAAATGGGATATTAGACAAAGGAAACAGGCATAAGTCTATATAGCAAAATTATGTACTAAAATTTAAGAAAAGATTGTTAGCTAAATATTTCTTACTTTGGTGTGTATTTTACTAGTTATTCAAAAGCTAGGTAGAAATCTGAAAAGAATATAAATACTCCATGAATTAAAGGGGACTTGTGTTTTTATATCTATTAGGAATGCATTTCATTGCAAAAGCATGCAATTTTCACTTTATTCTTTCCTTGTGAAAAATTGTTCTTGACAAAACCAAACATAATTGTAATAACCATTACAGAGGTATAAACACATGAACTATGACACACTACAAGGAATGATTCCTGTTCACCTTCTTAAAAATAGTAAGTGCAGTCCCCACATTGGTTCCTTAAAGGCTGTACCCTTATATTTTGCATTGTGAAAACATGAGGTATTCTGGACTAACTTATGGAAACAGGAGAGACATCTGAATGTCCGGTTTGGGCCATTCTATGGAATTTGCATTTTCATTTGTCTGACAGGTCCAATTTTCTTTGTATTGGGAGAAAATGTTCAAATTTTACCAGCTGATTTTTTATTAACCACAAATATCCACTTTAAAATTCAGAGTACTGTGCTTTAGCACTACACAGCCTCAGAACAAGCAGTAAATTCATTACAAATTAATTCTGAATATATGTGTATGTAATTATTAAAAAAGTTGTTTCCTGACTGAAAATTTTAGACATTTTCTTTACGCCTTTGGACAAGTTAATATCAATGTTGTGGCTTTTTTTCTGTCACCTTTAATATATTTGAAAAAAGACCCTTTCAAATGTTAAAACCAATTCAGTCTCTTGGTACATTTTAGGCCAGTACAATATTTATGATATATAAGTTAGAGGATCTTGAGTGCTGCATTTAAGAAACACATCACTAACTCTGATAGAAAAAAGACAAGCAGACTAGGCAGATGCCATTAGGATGAGTAAACAAACCATATAACATGGATAGGTTTCTAGAGAGTATGAACAGGATGTACAATTTACAAGACCTAGAAATCTTACCTTGGAAAAAGGTGAATGAACCCGCAGTAACAGACAGAAATCCAGCTTGCTCATTTTCTAGGACTCCCAAAGCTCAGGAGGTGTACCATTGCTTGTGTCTTATAGCTAGAGTAGGTACATCTTCTGAAAGCTCCTTTGGTCACTAACATTTCTACATATTTCTAACTAGGACTGGAAAATTTTAAGATACACTCTATAAGTCTACAGGATTATTTAACCTTTTGGTACAAATTTCATGGATATGAACATGGAATGGAAGGTCGAAGGGGGAACAAGAAAGTATGCAAAGACAGAAGACAATGGATACTGTTTTAAAATAATTTTCTCCCCTATGGCATCCTAGACTGTCTGTGAAGGCAGAAATCAGACTTTGTTTTCTGCCAATATTTGTAAGGCTTATCTTAGAAGCTCAGTATGAAGTCTTAAATGAAAAATTGTATGTTAATTACTATACTGGATCAGATTATTCATCAGAGTACCAGTGTCACAGTAGCCATTTTTTAAGTAGAGAGATAACAGACTGTTAGTTAGAAGCTGATTTATGCATGGAAGCATGGCTTACACCTCTTCATTTTTTCATATAATATCATAGCTAGCTGCATTCACCATGTAGATATCTACTTGTTTTTATTTTACTCCTCTTAAGACCTTGGACTCATGCTCATTCAGAATTAAATATGCTAATGTATAGTTTAGTTGAGAATCTTTGTTTTTCCTGTGAGCAAGATTAAATAGAGATGTTAGCCTAGTTTCTCTTTTCATTCACTTTTCAGCTGTGTACATCTAGTACCTTTTAACAATCTCTTCTCAAATATCTATTCTAATCATTCTAGTTCTCAATCTGGTTTTTTTTTGTTTGTTTTTTTTTTTTTACCATGCAGCTCTGAACCTCTCTGTGTTCACAGGTTTTATTTACTCACAAAGTAGCACTCCTCCTTGCTTTAGATGAACAAATCATTCAAGCCTAAGTTAGTCACTAGGCTGTCTTTATAGCCAGTGGAAGAACTTCAAGAAGGCAACCCATGCCCTTACTTTAGATGTCTGAGATGGTACGAATTGCTCTCCTGAGCATTAGTTTCCCTTGACTATAAAGGAAGCTTAGGGTAACTTTGGCAAACTTAGTGATTCTTAAAGTAAGTAAAATGAATCCCAACCATGTAATCTCAATTGAAAGGAGCATTGCAAGTGATGGCTACTGAAAATTAAAAAGAAATCTGTATTTTCTTTAGACTCCTCTTTTTGCACACTAATGCTGTTCTCTTCTCTGAGCTCTGCTGAAAAGTGACCATGGAATTTTATTCATTTTTTTTAGATTCCTACATTATGTATGGTTTGAATTACTCCCTCTTACATGCTCTGTCAACACTGAATTTAATCTGCCAGTGGATATCCTCTTCTTTTCATTTTGCTATACCCCCTGGAGATCTTCAGTTTTTCCAGTCTTTGACTAGTCTAAAAAACTTTGTGACATCTGCATATTTTAGAACATTACTGATCACTCAAACATCAGTATTCATAAAATCAACATTAACAAAAAGTGGCTTTTCTCATGCTGAAAATTCTGTTTATTTTCTGTCAGTTCCAAATAACGTCCATGACAACACACTGCACTTCAAAATTATTTGGTGTTCTCATTAATATCTTCTAAGAGCTGTAAGCCTGATTTTTGACAAGAGTGTCTCCTTTAACCATTTTTTGGCTGCTGCTCTTAAGGGAATTTATTTGACAACAGAGGGAAAATTTTCCTTTACAAAAGGATCCTAATCTGCCATAGAAATATGTATCTCCTAATACTGCTCCCTATTTCCAGTTCCACATTCCACCTATACCTTTTAAGATAGTTATGCTTGTGGCACTCCAAACTTCGAGTCTAGCAATTTTTTTAAAATTAAAGGATGAATATTTCTTGATAGCAGTTCAGCCACCTTTTAGTACATTTCTTCAGAACTCTTAATGGTTTACTGTGATGGGACCCCAAATCAGCCAAAGCCCTGAGGTGGATCTGCTTAGGCCTTTAGCTCTCCAAAAAAGTTCAAAAGGCTGTTAAAAGCCAAGATTAATTCTTTGATCTAAAATCAGGAACTCACCTTTTAAAACAGAGAAAACTGAAAGCAAGTAGTTAACACAGAATGGTAATATGGTTTAAAAGCTTTTCTCCCAATGCATGTTGTATCCTTGCAGGTGGGTCTGTACTTTCACCTAATTCAAGGACTTTGAGTGGTAGCAAAAGCTCCTGTCTTTTCACACTATCCTTTTCCTGTGCCTGTTCGGTTGGTCCTGCTGAGGAGGAGCAGGTGGAGGAGGAGGAAGAAGAAGAGAAGGAGCAGGATGAGGAATGAGGCTTCCACCTCCTATCAGAGGCTTTTATTTCACCTAATAATTTCTTAAAGGAATATAATATAGAACTGAGAGCACACAAATAAAATGAATACTATCTATCCCAGCCATGCATGATCAAAGCAAATTGTTGCTTTTATATTTGTTAAATTTTTCACAGAATATTCTCTATCCTTCAGAGAAGAGGTAAGTGCAGATGGGCCTTGCTTTAATGGAAATGCATTTGATGTGACTGAGCTGCCTAAATAAACCCCAAAGCATAGATATTGGATCGTCTGGATTTGGAACCAGTCTCTGATGTTTTGTTCAGAAGCAATGAAAACTTGGAGTTAAAAGCCACCACACTGAAAAGGTTAACAGTGGCATGGCAACTGTCCTTATGGACCTTCTTAGCTACTTCCAAATCTGTAATAATGCGGCTGGTATAGCCTACCATATTGTTAAGGTAACTTTCATCACTTCCCTTGTGCCATGAGCTGAGAATGTGCAATGGATGGTCACTGCAGTGTGGCTGTTCTGCAGTAACTTGTTAAGCCACAGTTACTTGCTTCCGTGTCTTGAAAGAAAGAGAAAACAAAATTTAATCTGCGGAGGATCTCGGGAGATTAGCATCTCTTTCAAACACAATTAGATGTTCAAATTGTATATGGACCACTGTAGTGCCGTTCAATTAGAAATGAACTTGTAAACCGAAATTAGTAGAAGAAAACGAAGAACTCAGTGCAATACTGTGAAATTTGCTACAGAACTGGTTTTTTTTTTCTGACAAGAAGCAGCAGTTCATTGTTAGTACTCAATCCTTTTTCTCATATATCTGAACTTGAACTTGCCGGGTTCTACACTTTGGCCACTACAACCCCAGGCAACGCTACAGGCTTGGGGACGAGTGGCTGGAAAGCTCCCCCGCAGAAAAGGACCTGGGGGTGTTGATCGACACCTGGCTGAATATGAGCCAGCAGTGTGCTCAGGTGGCCAAGAAGGCCAACGGCATCCTGGCCTGTATCAGAAGTGGTGTGGCCAGCAGGAGCAGGGAGGTGAACATGCCTCTGTACTCGGCGCTGGTGAGGCCGCACCTCGAATACTGTGTTCAGTTTTGGGCCCCTCACTACAAGAAGGACATTGAGGTGCTGGAGCATGTCCAGAGAAGGGCGACGAAGCTGGTGAGGGGTCTGGAGCACAAGTCTTATGAGGAGCGGCTGAGGGAGCTGGGGTTGTTCAGCCTGGAGAAGAGGAGGCTGAGGGGAGACCTTATCACTCTCTAAAATTACCTGAAAGGAGGTTGCAGAGAGGTGGGTGTTGGTCTCTTCTCCCAAGTGACTAGTGACAGGACAAGAGGAAATGGCCTCAAGTTGCGCCAGGGGAGGTTCAGGCTAGATATTAGGAAAAAGTTCTTTACTGAGAGAGTAGTGAAACATTGGAATAGGCTGCCCAGGGAGGTGGTAGAGTCACCCTCCCTGGAGGTACTCAAGGAGCATGTGGATGTGGCATTGTGGCATGTAGCTTGATGGACATGGTGCTCTGTGGTGTTGGGTGGGTTGGTTTTTGGTGTGTTGTGGCTTGTTGTTGTGTGGTGGTTGGCTTTTTTTTTTTTTTTTTTTTTTTTTTCCAGGTTGGACTTGATGATCTTACAGGTCTTTTCCAACCGTAGTGATTCTGTGATTCTGTGAAAGTGATTCTAAAATGAAAATACAGCAAAAGGCACTTAAAAATCTGAAGGTACTGAGGGAATATTTTATGGTAAATAACTATGGAGTAACTATTGGATAGTCCTGTTTAAAGATGAATATATAAAAGTTGGGTCTCATTTCTGCACATATCTGCTTCCTGCATGGAATATGTTTGCTTACTTAAATGACAATAATGTTATTACAAATTATAAATTCTTGTTGGTACAGCAGAATTAATGCTAAGACAAGACAACAACTGCATAGTTCATTACTCTCAGTTGAGATCAACATAAACGTTCCCTAAGTTCCAAGTACATAGCCAGTCAGACACAGTTACACCAACCCCCTGAGTATAACTACACTAAAACTGAATTATTCCAGATACATTCCTTCCTTGTTTGTGAAAATAAGAAATTACTCCTTGCTGATAACAACCTTCAGTCCCCATCTCATCGTGTCACCTGAGGTCAAGTATTCTGGTCAATGAGTTGCACAGCAGTGGCCCTGTCCTTTTTTGATGGTTGACCAAGCAAAGAGAGGATAAACTCAATGCCAATATGTCAAGGCACAGAGCTAGGTAGACAGAATAAACCTATAAATTCATTTTACTTTTCTCAGTTTCCTTCTATTCCTTTGATGATTATATAGTTAAGAACAGACCTACTCCTGAGTGCCTAAAAATATCTTAATGTGGGAAGAGAAAGATAATCAAAAGAAAGGCTGTTAAGATTATGCAGTTATCTAGACTAGCCAGTGCACAGCACGGTTTCTGATTCAGTTGGAAAGTTGTTGCTGTTTCCCATTTAAAGCCATGAATATGTAGAGACGCAGATTATTTGAATGTGTCTTCTTAAAACATTTTCCAGTGTTTTTTTCACATTTTTCAGAGGTCAAACAGATTAGAATGCACTACACCATGCCAAGCAGTACAGGCCGTGCTCTTTAAATATGCTCATCTTTCTATTTTGTCATAAAAATGCCAGGGAACAAGTATTTCAAGAAGGATACTGTCTTTTCTTTATAAATTTGTGCAGGGTCTGGTGTAATGAAGGACTGACAACAGGAAGAAGCTTTAAGTGGTACTACAGTGCAAACATTAAACAACAGAAATAATAAATCACTGGTTAAAAGCTAGAGTTCCCCATACTGCCTACTGAAATGTTTTAAACATTTTAAGACTGCCAGAGTTCTTTTTGATGAATTTTTTGACATGTCTCCAATGCAAGGCTTTGCCTTACAGGCGCTAGTGTTTACAGTCCTGTCAATCTAAATATGAACCGGAACTTAATAATAAATATTTATTATTGCACAGCAAGTTAGATTTTCAATAGGGACATTCCAATAATTTCCTTGCTTTATTCTGCTAACTAATTTCTAAATGACCATATTTTCTAACTAATTCTAATGACTTGCTGAAGAACTGACTGACATATAGATACAGGAAGATGCTAACTGAAAATCTGAAAGAATGTATTGACACCAGAAGTTTTGCTATCAGACAAACATATATTTTGAATTTGTTCATTACATACAACTATCTAATGCTTTCCTGGCATTATAAATGTGCTGCTATAGAAGGTTAATTGAATAAGGAAGATACTAAGCAAAGACAAAATGCTTAGGAAATAGCTTTTCAAACTAATTTTTTGGTTGAATTTTTAATAAAATGCTGTGATATTGCAGAAGCATTTATGGCTACTAATAAGTGGAATTCAGTTGCTAAGAATCTTCATATTTGATGTTTATTATTATTTGATTATTTTGCTGGGCAACTCTCCATTGCTGAAAACAAAGTTTGAAAAATAAATCTGAATAAAATTCTGAAAGTGTCACACATAGAATAAATTTATGTAAGAAACCATAGGCTTAAATTATTTTGGCAACTAATAGATTTTTTTTTTAGTTATTGCTTATCAGTCTATGCTGATTATTATCACACCATAATATGTGCAAAACCTGTTCTTTGGGATAATAGAATATTAAAAGAGATAATGTCAACAAAATTAACATTTCTCAAGCTATTAAGTATATCATTATTATATTAATTAGCATGATTTCCACATTACCATTTGAAACACTGTATATCCTGGAAATGCTCTAACATATACGTACAGTTCATAGTATTCTGATGAGTATTTCCTGAATTTTATTTAGAGTCTGAAACTTTGCATTTAGATCTTGAGATATGATTATGGAGAAGTCCAATGTATAAAGCATACTGAATGTATTAAACCAGAGAGGAGATAACCAAGCAATACAGGTAATCTGGAGGAGGAGGAGCAGCCCAATCTGGATTGTGATAGAAGCAGCAACATACTTGCACTTTCTGATTTTCAATAGGTCATAAAATTGATAGAAGAAATTCCTATTTCTTACCTACATTTCCAGTCATTAGGTATGAATTTTGAAAGTCCATCATTCCCATTCCAACAATGTGTATAAAATCTTCAATCACCTGCATTAACTCCACCGAGCCCGGATAGATCTAACAAAGGAAGGTCAGACTTGCCGTTAACTATGTCAAAAGCTCTACAGCAGCAAATTCAGATAAAATCTAAATGCCATCAAATGAAATGTGAGACTTAACAGTCAAACTGCTCTTCCCATGTTTCAATACCGAACATTTTCTGCCACTGTAAAACAACAATTTTGTCATTAGATCCGCATGTGAACAGACACTACTTCCCATAAAACTATGTGAAATCAGCTTTGCACTGGAACTGTGAAATGTTTGCTCTAAGACACTGCACTTAGAAAAAAAATTTTTACTGGTCCTTACTTTTGTTAATGATTAAAGCATTTCATATTCCAGAATAATGCTAATTAAAATACTCTTCCTTCATCTGGAAGATACCTTCAACAACTTCAGAACTATTGACACAAACAGATAAATGCAAATTTTACCATGGCCTCTCCAGCATGATAAAGCTTTGTTGCTGTAATCAATATTTAAGTAATATAAATTGTTGCTGGTAATACTATTTTCATTGCTGATGTAGAGTAGTAAAATCATAGAATGGCTGAGGTTGGAAGGGGCCTCCGGAGATCATCTAGTTCAACCCCCTACTCAGAGTAAGCTCAGCTCTAACAGGCTGCCCAGGACAACATACAGTTGGATTTTGAACATCTCCCAGAATGGAGACCCCAGAGCCTGTCTGTGCAACATGTTCTAGAATTCAGTTACTCTCACAGTGAAAATATTTTTCTTATATTTAAATGGAATTTGCTGTATTTTAATTTTTGCCCCTTGCTTCTTGTCCTGTCACTGGACACCACTGAGAAGAGTTTGGCTTAGCCTTCTTTACTCCCCCCTTCAGGAATTTTTAACGTTGACAGGATCCCCACTGAGCTTTCTCTTTTCCAAGCAACATAGTGTCAGCTTTTTCAGGCCCTTGTTGTGTATCAGATGCTCCAGTCCCCTAAACATCTTCATGGCTCTTTTTTTCCATTATGTCCATGTCTTGTACTGGGGAGCTCAGAACCAGACAAAGTAAACTGAAATAAATTGCAGTAGCCTTTGCATTGATCACAAAAACATTAAAAATTGTTATAGTCAACAATAATGATGTATCAACAAAACTGCATTAATGGTCAAAACAGTTATTAATAATCTTTAAAATTCTGCTTATATCACATACATAAAAAATAATTTTTGGTTGTTATGGTCTGTTATGAAAAGCATTTTGCAACAGAAAAAGAATGGATGATCTGTTCATGGTGCTTTTTTCTTCATATCAGTGAGATGTCCAAATTTCACTTTATAAGCAACATTCAACCCATTCTTTCCACTACCGGGACTACAAACTCTAAAAAATGCCTATAGAGACTATAAATTCCAGCATGCTGCACTCCATCTTCATCTTGCTTTGTCTGTCTAGATTCATAACTGCTTGGTTCAAAATAGAAATTTTTCACAATGTGTTTTGTTTTCTACATGGATCTTTTTATAAAAGGTAGGGCAGCAATACCATTTTTACGAAGAATTTGTTGTGACATTTATGATCCTAAAAGGTTGCAAATGCTGCTTCAGGTGAAGGAGACTTAACTTCCATTTTCCTCATGATGAGTTACCGAGGTAGTAAGTGTGGTTTTTGCATCCACCTCATTCATAGCACACACACTCACAAATTATGTACTAAGGATAAATATCAGTGAAAAGACGTTTTCACCCTAGCTCTTGCACATAAGATTTTGTAGTAATAACTTCAGCAGAAACTGTTGAACGGTCAGTGTTATAGAGGTACTCTTCATTTTTATATATCTGAAGTACTGGTTAATCAATAGGATGCCAGTGGATGGTGATGAAGAATATGCAGAATAGCTCCTGTGTTTTGAAACACCAGTAAACTTACACATTGTGGACTTGAAATGGTTCCATGTGTGGAGTGCTTTACATCAGCTCTTAACAAAAGGCAGGTATTAAAGTGAGTTCTGCTTATCTGAATGCTATATAACTTGTAATTAATGGTACCTACTGCTGGCATTTCATCTAGAAAAAAGGATGTGCTGAGGCATTGCAACTGCATAGTTCATAGAATGTCAGCAATTTACTGACAGTGAGTAAGATTTTCTTTCCAGCAAAGAATCCAGAAAACAGGCTAAGAGATCTATGCTAACAGTAGCTGTGGAGTTGAAGAAAATCATGCAAGCTGGAAAAAAAAGTTGGTTAGACTGCCCCTTAGTTTGCAATGTTTCATTACAAAAAAGAAGTCAGCTGAGTGGCTGAACCGGAAACAGAATCACCTTTACTCTTTTTTAATGAGTCAATAGTGTTTGCACTAGATTGTATTCACAGCACATAATGACTTGTGCATGTTCTTTTCAAGTTCAATTCCTACCTTGATTTTGACACAAAAACTAAAAAAGTCTTCGCACAGGATGAGGTAAGTTAAAATAATTTTGTTTCTTTTTAAAATCCAATTCTATTTAACCATAACTTTTCAGTGTTTTATCCAAAATATGATATTAAATAATATTTTGTATAGAAAAGCTTTTTTCTTTCAATAGTGAAAGAAAAAAAAAATTAGGAGTACTTAGGAGTCCAGCTCATCCTTCCTAGCTGGTATGAAGAGCTACTTGCTTCAATAGTTTCTTTGATACTGCTTGTGTAACTGCCCAAGAACAGTAACAAGACCAGTGGTATGGTTTCTTTGGGTGTCAGAGCTCAGGAATCTTAAGATTTAGTGAATTCCCTAGCTTTGTCACCAGGCAGCTATGGCCCTGTTACTCCTGTGTTCAGCTCATCTTGGTGCTTGCTTGGGTTCCTGCCTGCCTACCAGTGCTGTACTCAGGTCTGTGAGACAATGAATTACCAGGCAGAGAGAAGGAGCTACGGAAAAGTAGAAATAACTTGTCTCCTCTCCCTTTTTCAATGCCACTTCTTCTACCAGCAGCAATGAGGGGAGGGAACTGGAGATTTGTTGTTCCCTCTTCTAACTCCACATTCTCACCATTTCCTCTCAGGTGCTGTCATCCCCTGATCTTCGCGGGACAGATGGTGGACATGGCATGAGTAAGCAGGCAGGGTGGAGGTAGAAGAAGACAAGGCTGATAACATAAGGAGTGGTAGCCTGTCTGTTCACTAGTGGGGCTAAAATAGTTGTTTAATATTGGTTCCCTAATCTTGGTGCTGTTTATGGAAACTGCCCACATGCATGTGATTTTGCTGCTTCCATCCACCACCACTAAGGAAAATGACATACTTTGTCTATTTTTATAGCTGGCTCTTACACAGAGGAATAGAAAAATAACAATAAAAATACGATTCCTGGCTAAATTACAATGGGTCAGCTGCAGCATCATATGTCTACTGCAAAATTTGAATTGGTAGCAAAAAGTCCTGATCTTCCCCTTTTTAGTCATATTATAAAGACGAACTTACAAAAATGAAGTTAAATAGCTTGAGACCTTCAAACACCTAGTGATCTATTAAGAACCACATTGAAAGTGAACAAATTTCAAGTATCTATATAACATAGTGGCAATGACCATAGAAGAGCAGACCAAAGATCTATGTAAGCCATTTTCTTGCCTTTGACAATGGCAAATAGCAGATGTCTAAGGAAGAGTATAAAGGGGCATGCACATAGTGATACTTCCTTTGGAATTCTTGCCCAGCCTTTAGCATTTTTTGCCAAAGGACTTCTTTAAGCAAAAAGAGGATGTTTCTCTGAACAATCCTATACTGACTTTTCTTTCATTAATTTGTCTATTTACTTTTTTAACGTGTACTTTCAGCAGCAAGAAGTTCTGCAACCCGACTTTCTGTAGAAAAAGTATCTCCTAGTATTCATTCTAAATCTGCAACTATTTGATGTCCTTTAGTTATTTTATAAGATGTACAAGTGCATAGTTTAATCATTCCTGCATCACATTCTCCAAGCCACTCCTGATTTTAAAAACTTCTATTGCACTTAATTCCAGTTGACTCTTTTTCATACTGAAATATCTTGCTTTGTTTAATCATTGTTCATCTAGAAATGTTTCCTTGCCTTTGACTACCTCCACAATTTTTCCTCTGTACATAATTATCTGTTCATCCCCATTGTCACTGTTATCTGTATCTGAATAAATGTGATAGTTCTATGGTCACGTTCATGAATATAAATATTAACATTGTTCTATAATGGTCTTGGTATAAACATGTAGGAAATACTTATATCCAAGCAAAAAAAAGAGGTTTTCATTTGAATTTTAAACTATTTTATTATAAAGTAATTATTTTTGTTAGACTTCACTATTTTATAAAGTCCTATCATAATATCTAACTTTTAGTCCTGAAATTTGTCAGTATTAAGGATCACAACTGTTCTCCTAAATACAACCTTTTAAAAAAGGTCTACTGTTTAAATTTCTGTAAGTTGTTTTGTGGTGTTGTATGAGTTCTTTAGGTGAGTTCTGATGTGTTCTGTTTAATAAAAGCATCATTGCAGCTAGCCTTTAGTAGCATTTTTCAGCTTTCATATGTACTTCATTACAACATCAAAAGGAAAGACATAAAGAATAAACCCATGGAATGCAATGAAAATATGTTTATCAAGAGAAGCACCTTATATTCTTAATATAATTTTAATCTAAGGAATTAGCCAATGGGTCCTGGAATTACTCCCTTTTGAAAAGGATCAGTTATTTCCAAAATATTTTCTCACTTAGGACTTCCCTTCACCTACAGCAGGGTGTATGTTTAACCTGATTTTTGAAACCATACATTCCACTTTGTCATGACTTACTGAAATGATGTGTGGCTTCTGATACAGTGGATGTCATAATATACATAGTTTCCAATCTTTTAAACTGATGAGTTACAACATTAAAATCTTACCTGTTGCGCATCTTCCCATTTCTCTTTGTTTTCTTCATCTAAGAGATTACTAATGATTTGAAAGAAGTTCTGAAAAATCAATTAAATAAAAGACAAAGTAAAATGATTTCCAATGACATAGTCATATCCTTAAGTTGACATTAAGAAAGTTTTCCTTTCTTCATTACAAATGCAGTTCTGCTGCCTATTTTCTGTCAGTGGAAGAGATGAGATTACAAAATAATACATTAGGCTGATAAAAGGGCACCTATTTTAATTCTTCATTTCTGGCCATATAATCAGGTTCCATACTACTGTTTTGCATAAAATAAGAACTGTTTTAAACTTGCTAAACTTCTAAATGTGATGGTGTTCTATTTTCAAATGGGTCTCATTCAAGAAAATGGACAACTATATATTTTGCAAATAAACAAAGTACACTAAGAAAACACCAGGCTCAGGGTCACTAGTTTCTATTCAAAATATTAAAGTTATCCTTAATGACCATAAATAGGGCATACAATGGTGTTTCATTGGTAAATGCTGTGTGAAACCAGGTGCCTCTTACTTTTAAAAAGTTACATTTGCCTCTGTCCTTTGAGTAATTTCAACAGAAAAGGAATAATTAATGTATGTTTCTTTGACCTTAAACTGTTAATTTCCTCTTCTGATTCTCCTATTCATTTAACTATAAGGAAAAATCAAATAAAAGCCAGGGCATTTAGCTTCTAAGTCACCCATTCTAAAAATCACTTTCTTCCAAGTGTTTGTGGAGAACTTTCCTTTCTAATTTTGTCTGCTCTCTCTACCAATTTGTATTCCCAACTTCTTCATCTTTAAAGGTAGGAATTTGTGCAGAGTCTGTTCTTCTCAGCTCTGTGTCACTTTTTGAGCAGAATGTCAATTTTGTCTACAGCCTGCCAATTATAATTTATCTGTTCCTTCATAAAAGATACATGTATTTTCCACTGACCTTAGCTGAAGAGTGCAATTGAGATTTTCGCAACCTCTAAAAAATCTTTAAGGGGAATACCAACCATAGGACCCTGTTGGAACTTGGAAATGGTCATTTCTTCACCTGCACTTACGTTTTAGCCACTTACTTTTTAGCCATTTTGGGGGGATAAATAGGGCTTAAATAAGATTTAAGTAAGAAGTAACTTTAACTCACTATTAATGAAAGTACAAAGCATTTGACTGCACACTGACTGCAATGAGAGCAGAAATAACTTCCAACCTTAGTGTACTATGGGTACTGTGGTTGTGCTTGAAAAGACATTAATATCAAATATGAGATATCACAGACATTTTAGGTGTCTCACAACCATAGAAGTAAAACACTGTAGGATACAAAGTTGAATAAAACTTGTGAAAACTATTTTTACATCAAAACTATTTTTAAATAAAAACATTTTTACCAGTTTAATCTAGTCCTAACACTAACTACCTGACAAGCGAGAGGATCCATCTTTGCCTCATCATTAGGAAGTTAATATGTTAACCATAAAATTTATACCAATAAAAATTGCTGTAACTTGGCAAATTTAACATAGAGGTGACAGAGGAAGGGGAAATGTTAGGGGAAGGGGAAATGGTTAGTGACCCGCTACACCACTTAGACACCCACAAGTCTATGGGATCGGATGGGATCCACCCAAGGGTACTGAGGGAGCTGGCAGAAGTGCTCACCAAACCACTTTCAATCATCTACCAGCAGTCCTGGCTAACCGGGAAGGTCCCAGGGGGCTGGAGGTTAGCGAATGTGATGCCCTTCTTCAAAAAGGGATGGAAGGAGGATCCAGGGAACCACAGGCCTGTCAGTCTGACCTTGGTGTCAGGGAAGATTATGGAGCAGATCATCTTGAGTGCCATCACACAGCATGTACAGGACAACCAGGCGATGAGGCCTAGTCAGCATAGGTTTATGAAAGGCAGGTCCTGCCTGACTAACCTGATTTTCTTCTACGAGAAAGTGACTCGCTTAGTGGATGAGGGAAAGGCTGTGGATATAGTCTACCTAGACTTTAGTAAAGCCTTTGACACTGTTTCCCACAGCATTCTCGTGGAGAAACTGACTGCTTATGCCTTGGATGGGTGTACTCTTCACTGGGTAAAAAACTGGCTGGATGATCAGGCCCAACAGGTTGTGGTGAATGGAATTAAATCCAGTTGGCAGCTGGTCACGAGTGGTGTTCCCCAGGGCTCGGTAGTGGGGCCAGTCTTCTTTAATATCTTCATCAATGATCTGGATGAGGGGATCAAGTGCACCTTCAGTAAGTTTGCAGATGACACCAAGTTGGATGGGTGTGTTGATCTGCTGGAGGGTCGGAAGGCTCTGCAGAGGGATCTGGACAGGCTGGATCGATGGGCCGAGGCCAATTGGATGAGGTTCAACAAGGCCAAGTGCCGGGTCCTGCACTTGGGTCACAACAACCCCAGACAACGCTACAGGCTGGGGGACGAGTGGCTGGAAAGCTCCCCTGCAGAAAAGGACCTGGGGGTGTTGATTGGCAGCCGGCTGAAGATGAGCCAGCAGTGTGCCCAGGTGGCCAAAGCACCCAGCAGCATCCTGGCCTGTATCAGAAATAGTGTGGCCAGCAGGAGTAGGGAGGTGATCGTGCCCCTGTACTCGGCGCTGGTGAGGCTGCACCTCGAATCCTGTGTTCAGTTTTGGGCCCCTCACTACAAGAAGGACATTGAGGTGCTGGAGCGTGTCCAGAGAAGGGCAACGAAGCTGGTGAGGGGTCTGGAGCACAAGTCTTATGAGGAGCAGTTGTGAGAGGTGGGGTTGTTTAGCCTGGAGAAAAGGAATCTCAGGAGAGACCTTATCACTCTCTACAACTTCCTGAAAGGAGATTGTAGAGAGGTGGGTGCTGGTCTCTTCTCCCAAGTGACAAGTGATAGAACAAGAGGAAATGGCCTCAAGTTGCACCAGGGGAGGTTTAGACTGGATATTAGGAAAAAACTTCTTCACTGAAAAGATTGTCAATCACTGGAACAGGCTGCCCGGGGAGGTGGTTGAGTCACCATCCCTGGAGGTATTTAAAAGCCTTGTGGATGAGGCGCTTAGGGACATGGTTTAATGGTGAACTTGGCAGTGTTAGGTTAATGGTTGGACTTGATCTTAAAGGTCTTTTCCAACCTAAACGATTCCATGACACTTTGGTGAACTTGGGCAAAAGAATCCTGTACATTAATGAGGGCACAATTCTCTCACTGAAGTCAGTAGCAAAATAACCATAAGCTTCAGTGACACAAAACGTCATGAGAAGAAAGGAAATGGCTCAGCAAGTTCCTGTGAAAATCACAAGTATGCATTGGAACAGGATGATGAGTATTAAAGACAGGATATAAAAGAAAAATGTTTTCATGGTTTTATCTAATTTGCAGTGTTACAGAAGGGAAATTTCCAGTCAAGCTGAAGATAAGAAGAGGAAAATGTAGCTACATATTGCTTATATACCAAGAATACATTTAATCTCTTTCAGGTATTCAGTAGCAAAATAAAGCATAATGAAAAGAGTTACGTTTAGTATTCATTACAAAGGATTTGCCAGTTTAACCAGGTTGGCAAATCACAATTGTGTAAACGTAACTTCAGCTAGGAAAAATGTACAGCTTTGTTGGTCCCCCAAGTAAAATAAACTATATTGGCCAAAGCAGTTTCATGGCACTATAAACACATCTACTCTAGGACATTATGATTTGGCAAAGAGTTCTACTAGGTAGAGTTGGCCTTAGGGGGATTTTGCCTGAGGAAAACACTTTTTAAAGCGTGATATTTCTGCACTCTTCCAGTGCAATACTGTGGAGATGCAGTGGACAGAAATTTTAGCTAACTTTAACTTGTTAGGGTGCCAGCAGCAGTCTAGCTGTAGCAGCATGGTTCTCAGTGTGGGATTATTTATCATACTAAGGAGCTGGTTCAAAGCTAGTTTTGCACTACATTGCAGCCACTGATTCCCCTGCAGAAACAGTCCAAGCCTTAATTGCAAAAGTATCCATGTCCATGTAATGAGATCTATCTGAGAGTAGCCTAGATTGTCTGTAAAACACTCAGGAGTTATAAATGTTTCTTGCAGATGACAAATTACATGGTTTTGCTAATAATGTTATGTATTCATTAAATTTTATCTTTATTTTAGTTACATAAAAGCACTAAAATGACCAATAAGTAACAGAAATACCTGTGAAAAAGCTTATAAATAATCCTAGACTCAAGCACAAACAAAAGATGAGCAATAACTGATTTAATATAAACTTGGTACTTGCCAATAAACCATAAATGATGTATATGAACCTACTGACAAGAATATCTTGCTTCTTGAGATCTTTTTTTTCTCTATTTCTATCCCTGGTTGATGTCATATTTATGGTAGCAGTGGAGGCTGAGATGTATGAAGATTTTTCAGTCAGCAATACCGGTGCTTTGTGAATTAAATAGAGAGACGATTAAATGGCTTTGCTGCTTCAGTAGTGAGCAGATATGAGATGCACTCCAAAAATGTGACAGGGGAATAGGGGTTAAAAAGTCTTTCACCTACTTTGACTATTATCTTGTTCATTGCATTAATGCTGCAAGAAACAACATTGCCCTTTAGTAAAATGATTGACAGGTTTGAAGGCTAAATTTTAGAAGCATTATGGATGTGATCTGGTGGTATTACTGCAGTAAACACTGGACCTCCTTGTAGAATCAAGCTCCTTCCTTTCATGGCAGGGCTTACTCAACTGGCCACTATAGAAAATGTTGTGAGAGCCAGAGCCAAATTTTGAAGTCCTTTATTTTTGCACAGGCTTTTCTGAGGATAATGCCAGTTACAGTCAGGAATGGACAATTACGTTTTCCTAATTTAATTTCTTCCTTTCAATCCTTTTCTTCTGTAATACAATGGCTGCAGTTCTCTGTTCCAGTCCAAATTCTTTGACCCTCTCTGCAGGCATAAAGCTGTCATAAATCCTTTTATGCAGCTAGAGGAGAATTCCTGCCTAGAAGGAGTTAATGGATAGCC
Organism: Gavia stellata; assembly: GCF_030936135.1. Classification (NCBI taxonomy): domain Eukaryota; kingdom Metazoa; phylum Chordata; class Aves; order Gaviiformes; family Gaviidae; genus Gavia; species Gavia stellata. The sequence goes on from NC_082595.1 coordinate 80,907,783, forward strand.
TTAAGTCACCTCCACTTTTGGACCTCAGCATTGGCAGCGTGTGTGTGGGAGGTGGAAGGTGGGAGGAAAAAAAGCATTGGGCAATCCTGTTAATCCCTGACTGACAGCAACGGTCCCTGTGGCTAATATAAATGGGATTATACTGCTCTAACTTCTTTGGGGAGAAACCTTGTTTCCTGTTGGTTGCTGGATCAGGGGATTATACAACTCACTTTGTTATCCTGTCCTGAAAGGTAGTTCCTTTCCTGCCATCCTCTCCTTAGAAGGTAGTTCAAGCACTCTTAGACCAGTTCTGGGAAGTGTTCCAAAATGTTGCGTACATTATGCTTATTTAAAATTTTAATTATCTTCCAGGTAGAATCCTTCTTACACAAGTAATAGCGCAGCAGCCATCTCATAGCCTCAGGGTACCTACACATTGTATTTTAAAGTAATTCCCATATGAAGAGAAAGACTTGCTTGTAGAATAATTGCATGACTCTTATCTTCTGCTGTTTCTGCTACTGTACTGCTGTTTTCAGTCACTGATGCAGGATACCTTCTATATTGTTTAACTGCCTCATACATGGCTATTTTTCTTCCCGACACTGTATATGCAATGTATACATAAATATTGTTGCAAAAAGGGTTAAAATAGGAAAAAAAGAAAACCAGTCATATAATAAATAACTTGGAACTAGACATGCATACTTTAGAAGCTTTGTTTTGCTCTTGGCATCTGTCCGCCTAAACAAGTGGCATTTTCTTTGCAGCACATCAGGCAGTGGCATCTTAATTTTGAGTAAATAGCCTGAAATTTTCAAATTTGATCTCACTTTTCTGCTCATTGTTTTTGTTATGGAGTCTCTGAATCACACTTTTTGCACTATTCCTGAATATTAATACTGGATATAAGTCAGATATTATAGACAGTTGAGGGACTATCCAGATGGATGGAACGTATAAGAACCAAATATACTCAGATATATACACTTTTCCTTTCTCAGTTTTAACGGAAGTGGAAGTGTTGTTTTTGTATGGACCTTAAAAAATACTATTACCCATAATTCATAATAGATTTTGCTGTCATCATGCGAAATGATAAATTATGACCTTCGGGGATTTTAAACCTCACTCATGCTTTTCTGATAATTTCTTTAAAACAAAAACCCAATACCTAAGAAATTCTACTCTTTATCTAGTGCAAAAAATAGAATGGAATTAGAATACCACACAGAGCTTCCTCAGAAAGAAGAATCTTGCTATTTTTGTGTAAATTGATTTCATTTTCACCTTTTTGTCACTTACTTTGATGGTAGACTAGAAAGTATGAAAATATGTGATAGTGAAAATAAAAAATAAATACAATCCTCCAGAGTATGGTAGCATATGACTTATATTTACATACAGGAAAATCCTGGTTTCTCAGAAATTAACAGTAAAATTTAAACTGATTTTACTGAGCCAGGATTTCATTTTATATCATGAGAAGTCAGTAACAGGAACATTGCTTAATACATCCCCTGTGCAAAATATATGCTTAATTCTGATTCCACTTACTTTCCTGAACACTATGCATTGTTTTTTGGATTTTACCTTAGATTGCGATTTGTTAATTTTTTTTTTTTTTTCTTTTTCCTTTCAGTGCCTTTTATTCAGCTGGGATTTAAGATCTCTTGGTATTTAGGCATCTAAATCCTGAAATACAGTTATTTATTTGGTTTGAGAAATCCTTCCTTATTTCCTTCACAATACGGCTTACCAATTTTTTCCTTTTTTCATTTCTTCACTTCAAAATGATTAATCAAAAATTATTAAAATAGCACTAATCATTTTGCCAAGTTCTGTCAGAATACTGTTACGAATTTTAGAAACAGCTCTACATTGCTGAAGTGAACAGAACTTTTGGAACTGTTGTTAATGGGAAAATAATCAAATTTTCTCTGATGTATGTAAACTGCAAATGACCTGCTCTGCTAAGCCCATGAACAAAATCGCTTGTGCCAAGCAGTTTCTCAAGGATGGTTCTACCAAAGATTTCTGTAGTGCCTGTGAACCATGAAGAAGTCACATTGGGCTATCATATTGTTGAATGCATGAAAAATTTTCAGTAAATAACACCATCTTTAATAGTAAAACTTAATGAAAGTAGGAAAAGATATTGACTCTCATTCAAAAAAGAAAGGATTGTCCAGTCAAAATACTTTTTGAAAAACATTGTTCAAAAAATCTAACTTTCAGCTGGCTAAGGGCAATACAAGAAATGTTGGTTTATTATGGAAGTCCAGTTTTCTTTGTGCATGGAAAAACAAGAAAACTGAAAATATAATAGCAAGTTCTTGAAAACTTAACTCCGGAAAAATTGCCTTTTCCAAGATAACTCCATTTATCTGTGTGCATATATTCCAGAGTGTATTTATAATCTATGCTTACCTTTACACAAACAAATACGTACACATGACCTGCATTAATAACTTCATTAGTAATTTACGAATGATCATGAAACTCTCTTTTTCATAAATAATATATACATCTACCTTCTTAGTATTCTTTTTCAGTACATCTAGAGTCTTTGAAAAGTGTCTAAATTTCTCAGATATAGATGAAACCAATATCCTGATCTAGAAGTCCTGTGAAATATTTATTTTAATGAACATTACACAATGAGCTGTGCAGCCCATTGTGTAGAAATAATTAGAGTGTTTTTAGTTCTGACAGAATTTTAATTGGCCTCTTGCACAAGAAGAGTTAATCTAACACATGAAATAATTGAGAAGTAGTATCAAATGTACTATCCATCACTCCTGTGCACTTTTAATGAGCTTCATTTATTTGAATTGAAGAAGCAATGCCAGAATTGCATAACTAAACATTGTGGATAGATTTTGAACTGAGATGAACTATAACAAACAACACTAGTGAATTGCTTAGTGCAAAAAAATACCAACACATCCCTGTCAATCAAACCAAACCTTTAAAGAGAAAGGTAGTGAAATAAATGTTACAAAGAAAGAATTTTACATTTTTCACTTTCTGCATTGTTTTGGATATTTGTCTCATTAAATGTCGTTGAGTCTTTTCTTATTTTACTCTTGTATCTTTTTGCACTCTTGTATCTAGTTTTATGTGAACAATACTTATGTCTATCATTCAGAAGATTTAGTTTCCTCAGTGGGTAAAATAGGTGACATGCAGTATACTGACATAAACTCCATCAACTGAAACATTACCCTTACAATGTTTCTCTTACCTGCACCCCATCAGATGCAGGGATATAACTTGCTCTTTTAAATGTGTCTGTAACATTTCTGAGAATTTCCACAGAAATCAGAAGGTCCCCTGCATAAAAATTTTTCCTCTGAGTTAAATCCAGTAGTGTCTTGGTTACTTGGGACATGCCATCACCAGCCAACATCCTCTGTCCCTTTGCGAGGTGCTCCTTAATCTGTACCAGAAGAACAAAATTAATATCAGAACCTACTTTACTGAGAAAAAGGTATGACAAATTCTAAACACAGCCAAAAATATTAAATATTAAAGCTATTATAATATTAAATATTAAAGACATTATAACAAAGTTCATCCTGTTAAAGAGAAGAGAAAATAGTAACTATGATGACAGAATTATTATGTTTATCAGAGAATCATGGATTTTATACTGAAAGATGTCGGAATTGTCATGTTTCACCCATTTGCTTCTCTTTCAACACCAATAATTTCTCAACATTGATGTTATTAATGGAACTCCATGGACTGGACTGTGGCTTTAATCTACTGCCATGATATAGCAAGGAACTGGTCTTCCTCAAAGGAACAGCTGTACAACCAGTGTTGCCACTCATTAAACAACTAAGAGCTCTGAAAGGGGTAAATGATAAGGCAATCCTTGTTATAATCCAGTTTACTATAGGAAAGTATACTCTTCACCTCTGCCAGCCCAGCTTGGCTAGTCAATATAAGAGCGATGGTTTATGTGGAAGCTGATTATGGTGCTTGCTTCTGTACTACTAATAACACAAAGGTGCTAACTTGGAACAATCCTGTTTGTTTTTTCAAGAAATGCAAATTAAATTATTAATTGCTCCTCTGTATCAGCCAAGAGTGCATACTTAAATGGTAGCTCTCCCAGCAGATCTGTACAGGCCTAGTGATAAAGCTAATCCAAAATGCATATGCTGGTAGAAGAGTCCTCCTGGTAAGAAGCTGAACTTGTGCATCTGATTAATTCTTAAAGCTGACTCAGCATCCCAGGAAGATGCATAGTGTATCACAAAGATGTCACAAGGCCAGCCAAGGCTGAAAAAGAGTGCATAGTTTAAACAACCTATTTTTAAATATGCATATGAATTTATGTATACAAACACAAGTTCTTCCAAATTGAAACTAAATTGAAGAAAAGATAAATTACCTGAGACAGACCTCACTCTAAGCAGGAGGACTGAAGAGAAAATTTTGTGCAACTGGCAAACAAAATGCTGACACCATCTCTGCAAACGTATCTTCAATTGCTTTTTAACTTGGCCTTATTACTGACATATAGAGAGAAGGATGACTAATGTAACATAATGTGATGGCGAAACAGAAGGAAGAGTGTAAAGATACTTTTTGTCTCCCCAGCCACTTTGTGTGGATATGTGGGGCTTCGTTAAAAGAAAAACAAATAAAAAGATAGAATATGTAGTAAAAATAGTACTGTGATTAAAAGGGTTCAAAATAACTTTAATGAAAGCAATTTAAAAAATGCAATCATCCTCTGACATACATGATCAAAATAGTTTTTTTTCATGCTGTTGGATCATATTTTAGTTATATTCTCAACCAGTCTTGAGATAAACTAGATATATGTAACACAGCTGAGGCTGGGCAAAGTGGCTGCTTCAAGTTATGTCTATGGCCTTAAGTCATCTTTGTAGTGGCTGGGGATTGTTATGGACCACAACAGGCTTGGCCAAACACTGGAAATATTTAAGACTTGGGAGAACACCTGCCTGCTGTAGCATGGACAGGGAATGAATCTACTCTATACCATAAGTACAGAGGTACAAGCATAATTGTACAAGCAGATGTTTTCAAAAAAAATTTCAGTGAGGAGAACTGAGGCAGTTAATTGGGTTTTTTTAACAAATATTTCCAGAGAAATACCTCCCTCAGTCTTCAGAATACTGTAAGAAGTAATTAGGCAAGAAAGTTGCCTGCAGAAATCCTTTTGTGCAGTTTCTATTCATTTTAGAAGGAGGCTTTGAAAGTAATCTTATAGGAAAATAATAGTGGAGGAAAAGGTGTGAGAATGGAAGAAAATTCATTTGAGTAAATTCAGTGGTCTGATATTGTATATGTAACATTATGAACTACTTTCTTGGGAACAAGCAAAAGCAAACAAGAACTCGATTTGTGATTTTTCCTGTGAAATGTTGCCATTTGCCTCATCTGCTCACATGCTGTGTCTCGGTAGCAAATTAAAAAAGCATCAGCAAGCACAGTAACACAGAACAGTAGAACTTTTGCTGGAGCTCATCCAGCTGTTCATTGACCCCAGAGCGTATTTCCAGATTTTGAGGATTAACAATGTTCAATGTGTCTAGTCACGCCCAAAAGACATACAACATAAAAGCCAGTCCATAAAGCTGAACTCCCAAATCTAACACATGCCTTAGGAAGTACTGTGGGAAAGGCATCACACAACTTGAAGGCAGAGCTTAAGAGAGAACAAAGAGGTTCTTTTAATTCCAGTAACAACAGCAAAGTGATCAGTCCTTACAAAAACTCTACTGTGCTCTTATGCTTGTATAAAACATTGGTAGGAAAGCTGTCAAACTATTTAGCATGTTATTTTCTATTGCATTATTTTGCTTCCTTTTGCTCCATCTGTAAGTTCACACCCTTATTTGTTTTTCCATGTTCCTGCCAGACTTTAAACTCACATCTTAAAGATGTCAGGGGCCAATTTGTTGCTGGTTTTGGACCATGCATAGTACACAGAAGTCTTGGTCTCAGCTGCTTTTGGAATGCAAATAATAAATTAAAATTATCCTAGTTTTGACTGCTTTTTAGGCTTTTGAGCAAGTAAAGCTCTGTTTTCAGTGAAAAATTTTACAGATCTCTAGCAGCAGAAGTGGGAGCTGTAGTATACTCTTTAGTGCTTTCAGCAAGACATTTTGACTGCTTTTGGACACAATGATAAAAAAGGTCTAGTAAGTGCCCACAGGACTAAATTATTATGCCTACTTCAGAAGTAGCCAGGGTTGTGGTGCAGATGCTTTAAAGTACCTCAGAATTATTGGCTCTTAAAATTACAGCTCAGTTTGGAACTGTTTTTAAAAAAATGACATACACAGAAAGCTCAGCTTCCCAGCACAAGTATCCTTTCCTCCCTTGGGCCACACCATTCGAACACAGCTTCATGAGCACCTTTTCTTCACCCTCTCAAGCTCCAACTCAGAAGTTCCCTTCCCTGATCCTTATCCACCCCTCCAGGCCCACACTGCCTTGAGTTAGACTAGCAGCATACCCTTAGAAGTAGCATAACAAAACAGAAGGTTGCAATGTGTTTCGATAAGGAAAGTGGGTGAAAATTAGAGGTAATTAGTAGAAAGTTTTGATTACAGACCAGCAAGCAACATGCAGGCCAGGGTAAGAATTAGCAGCCTCTTTATTATCAGTTTATTACAGAATGTATTTTCTTATTGTAAGACAGCCTATAGCTCCTAAACACAACTTTAAAATCACAGGCCATTCACTCAGTTGATGTAAACTGGTGCAACACTATTAAAGCCAATGAAGATGTCCAGATTAGTATGAGTTGAAGGTAGTGGATTACTTGCACAGCTACCACAAGAATCTTTCAGTGTGAAAATACAGAATATTCTCATCAGTAGTTAGTAGAATGTCTTTCTCACCATACTGCTTATTTTCTATGCTATGGTCACTGTGATATTATGCACTATCCAAGAAAGCTATTTTGGTCACCACTGTAGGTCCTTGTAGTTCTCTGTGAAGGTCATTTTTTAGTGGTCTTACAGGCAGGCTCATTAAAAATAAAGTTTATGAGCCGAGAGATAGTGAAATGAAGCAGCTGTTAAAGTGATACTTCAGTTGTCAGCCCAATCTCTAGCTGCCTGCACTATATGGCTGCATACTTGAAAAATTACTGAAATGTTTAACTGGACTTTGACTCAGGGTCCAATTGCCTTTGTCCCTCAATTTATCAGAAAGTATGATATAATAAAAATGCCTCTTACAAAGTCAGAGCTCCTAGGCCTCCGGAGTTGGAGTACAAATTTATTACTGCATAATAATTACTGCAAACTTAACAGCTAGACATTGTTTAAAAGGACAGAAAACAATGAACCCTCAAGAAACCTATAAAAGATTGAAAAGAGTGATTAATTTGAAGAGTAACTACACCATCATCCTTTTTTCATTATTTTTTAAGATTATGTTGGATTCATGGCTAATGTATTACTAATGATGTCATTAAAACATTTTACGGTAGTGGGAACTATAAGTACCCGAATTAGGAAGCCTTAGATAGAAGTGAGGAAAGATAGCTTGAAATAAAAATATATCCTGAAATTGCTCATAATCTGCAAACCACTTTGCTTTGTACCTCCAGAACCCAACACTAACATTTTGTAAAATATTTTTCATAATGTGCTTAAGATGCAGAACAGGAAGGAATATTCACATCACCTGCAATAGCCACTTGAATTACACAACTGTATTAGAAACCTAAAAGCTCTTGAGAGCGTTGGCTCCTCTAGAGGACAACCCAGAGCACCTGAAATCTTCAGCACCTGAATGCTCTGAATCACATTACCTGGCCTCTGCAGCTTCTACTCTTGAGGCTGGAGTTGATAGTACCCACTCAATAAATATTAATTGATGATTTTGCATTAAACTTACTTTTACAGTTACCAGCATTGAGGTCCAGAAATGTTGGAAACAAAATGCTGAAGTATGTGTGCTTAAAGTTTGGCACATAAATTAAAAAGGCAGAAAATATATTTTTGGCAACTGAAAAATTCCCATAGGCATAATCCTGCACTGAACTGAACTCATGCAGCATGCTGATGTTTAAACTATAATGTGATGTCATTGTGAGAAAGCTCTTCCTTTCAAATTTGAGAAAATCTTCATTATAGGATGTTTTTCTGATTATCAGCAGACAGTCCTTTAACTATTTTAGCACAGAATCTAGACGTTTCATTTACCTTCCCTTAATAGAATTAATTATATACAATTTATTTCTTTATTTTCAGGCTGCTTCAGTGTTCAAGAATATTATTTCATCCACCTTTTAAAAGAAACAGAGTAGGGTCTAAAGATACAGCTATGTGTTTTCAAGTATGCATCTGAATATTTATCACCTAATGTCATATAAGAGTCTTTCCTTTTCCACACATTCAACATTTTATGAAGGAGATTGCTAAAGCAATACAAAATAATTTTCCACTTTGTCATCAGGGAAATTAGTTAGTGGTCTCAATCTAGATCATGGTAACATACAAATAAATAAACAGTTTCTGCAGAGAGGAAGGAAATCATATATTCCCCTTGTTTATAACAGAAAAGGGAAAAAGTAATTGGTATACATTGTGTCGAGGAAGATTAAGGATGTATATTAAGGAAAACTTTTCAACTGTAAAGGCAATTATGTACCATAGTTTACCTGAAGAGACTATGCAGTCTTCCATATTGGAGGCCTTAATAACAGTCAAGAAAAACAAAATGCTGGAATAATGCAAGTATAGCTGATTCTGTTGGTACAGAAGTTTGGGCTGGATGATCTCATGAATTTCCTTTCAGTTCTATAATTCTGTAACAGCTCCCTGCAAATATTTGGAAACCCAAACTAAAGCCTCCTGTAGCCAACCAGAAACATCAAAGTTTAAGGAGTGCCCTGAAACTGAACTTTTACCTTCCTGCATTTATCCACTGTCATAGTGTGCAATCTGCTGCACCAAGTTTCTGTAGATACTGTGCTTCAATGTGCCTCTGTGCACTCAGCTGAAATCACTGCAGCCCTGTGCTTTAAGAAACTTATTCTAAATTCACATTGATGAAAAGAAAAATGGTGATTGTTTCACTATATACAGTCTTCCCACGTCATATACTTCTAAATTTTCTTAGGCAAAATATCCTCAAAACAGTGATTTGTTTGTAGAGAAAAAGAGCCAGCTTAATCACACAGAATACTGTGCTGTTCTAGACATTCATCTCAGGCAAACTGAATCTCTGCACAGATGCCAGAGAAATTGTATGTGCTCTTCTATATGTGATGAGGTGTATTGGAGAAACTTTGAAAAAAAAAATCTAGTATCTGTGGAAGTCTAACATGTTTTTAGAAGAAGAAGGTGAACAGCTCAGAGGGATGCTTGGTTCTTTCGCTACCCTCTTTCACAGGAAGACTACTATTGTTTCCCTCAAGAGGATTTTTTTTTTACCACTTTAACCCATTCCATAATTCTTTTTTTTTTAGCATCATCATCATCAATATTGTCACTTATTCTAGTCCTTGAGATATAACCACCAAATAGGTGACAGAAAAAAGTCATTATAAAGTTTCAGTATTTTGATTTCTGCATAGATTCAACAAAATATCTTAATAGACATTTTGAATAGAGAAGACTGCTCTTCAGTAGAGTAACAAATGGCTCTAGAGATGAGAAATGAATAATCATTAAACAGATCACTTCTTTTGGGGTTGTTTTTTCTTCTTATACTTATCACTGTGTCTGTTGACCAGGATTTCTATTATTATCTTATTATTGCTATTAAATGCTTCAGTTATCTGTGATTAAATCCTGCTTACATTGGCATGCTGTGTGAGAGATCTTGTTGTTGTTATTGTTGTTTCCTTTTTTAACCAGAGGGCATGTCTTCAAGATTTGTGTTATCTATGTATAATGCAACGTGACAAGACCAAGAGTTGAGAGGAAAAAGAGAATGAGGACTCTGAGAGGGTTGTTTTCATTCTATGATAGACATAACTTTGCTTGAGGTAAAGTCTCCTGGCTCTCCGTACTAACTGAATGACTAGGGCTGAGGGTCACAAAGGGACATACTACAAATGAGTTATCTTTCTTTTTTTATAGTACATGGTCATCCTGGTAAGTATGTGTCCCTAAAACATAAAGCTCTGATTAACTGCTTCAATTTATATGATTATTTGATTTTAACCAGTTTCTATATTTACTTGATTTTATGTTTCTATACAGTCATTCCAATGACACTCACTTCTGTTTGCAGGACAAACTAGAATGATTTCTTCAAGGAAACTAGCATAATTGGGGAGGCCTAATTTCTGCATGGGAGTACTGCATTAAGTAATCAGCAAGAGAAAAATCCTTTGTGCCTCACATATTTAACCAATCTGAGCTTAAACATGGTGGGGGAATGCAGCAAATGAAGTAGTGGACAAAAAAGCAGGGGAATGACTATAAGTGTAAGATGCTGTGACCATTTCTTTGCCCCTAGCTGCCTAGCCAAATTCCTGCAGTCATTCTGCAGCTGTGTTGGAGTGAAGGTTCCTGCAGTTCTGGCAGACTTTAAGGGAAAATTACATTAATTCTTTCTTTATTGAGTTCCTAAATGGCCTTCATCTCTTGTTTTTCCTCTGGCCATACCCTAGTGGAGTTCACCTGTTGGCTGCAGTTTTGGTTGGTTTGGAATATTAATGTGATCAGGGAACACTCAGCTGCTAACTGCTGCTGCAGCAGAAACCACAGGAACACATTTCATTTAACACACAGATTACTCTTTGGTAAACCAGACATGGAAAGATGATTATGGATGCTGAGATGATAGTGGGGATTTTTCTTTGAATTTAACTAATGGGATTGGTTGGCTATTAAAAAGCAGATATTCAAAAGCAGAAAGGAAGAAAAGCAACTTATCCAGCTGAATTAAATTGCGATCTGCCTATGCAGAATAGCAGGTAAATGTTTTCTCCCACTGTACAGCATCTCTAAGATTGGGGTGTGTGTGTATGTTGACAAGATCACGCACTATAATTTCATGAACAGAGAAGGTACCACAGTAGCTTTAAACATATTTCACTCTCCTGATCCTAAGATGCTCATTTCTGGTGCCTATTGTATTACAGTTAGTTATGAAAAAAGCAGGCATTCATTTGGGATGGAGCAGTTGGTTTCTATCCTACATATTTCATATGAGCGGCTGAAGTATTGGGTTATTTCCTCTCTTTGGCAAAGTGCGTATTTATTTACAGAGAGTGAAGCAGATCTGTTAGGGGACTAAGAAAGCCATACTAACTTTATAAAATGGTGTTAAAAGCACTCAAAACCCCAACATTTTAGTCCATGCAATGAGTTTGGCAGGACAGCAGGCAGAGCTTTCTCACAACCAAATGAGTGCCCTCACCATCAAGCAAACAGCAATACTGAAGTCATCAGCTTTTTTCCAAAGTTTTAATCTTCTCCCGTGCAGAATGGGAAAATGTTAGAAAGGCAGGGGAAAACTGTGGCCTGCCACAATCTCTTGATCAGATGCTTTCTGATGAGAGGAAACAGTTTGCCATTCTCCCATCAAGATACAGAGGTAACAAAACAGAGCTGACTCCTGCAGATTCTGGGCTTACAAGGGAGGCAAGGCAAGGAAAGCAGATAATTTGTTGATATAACTCCCTGCCTATCAAAGGCTGCGAAGGTGAAGATGAAGAGCTGGCGTATACCAATGTAAGGATAGACTGAGGCAGAAGAAAAATGTTGTTATTGAGGCCTGTACATTCAAATCTACAAAACTAAGCCTGGCTGCTTTGCTCTGCAGCTATATAAAAAGAAATGAAGCACTAAACTAACAAAAAAGGAGCAGTAAATTTTTTAGGAGGAAGCCTTTCATTCCCCAGAGTACAGCAGCCATTTCACTGAGGAGTACATGGACAGGCTGATACACTGTCCTTGTAATATAATTTGGAAAAACAAAATCTTCTCTAATGAGCTGCAGCTGAGCAAATCATTATTCACCTCAGAGTTCTTTTTATCAAATTATATTTTAGCCAAGCACTTGCAAAATTGTGAATAATGCTGCTGTGGAAAAAGGGGAAACAAAATTATAGTATGAACTAGAAGCAGCAGAAATGCATTTTTATGGCTATATTATCAGTTTGATATGCAAAGATTCACCTGCATAAGTTCTCATACTCCTTCATAAGTGCTAATATCTTGACACCAGTGTGATATTTCATATGCAGATTGTTCCTTCCTAACTGAAGAGTTAAGAGGTTTTTTGGTTTTCCAACTTCCTCTTTCTGATAGAAAAGCAACCCCGTTTGCATGAATGCATGTTTGATTTAGGTGTTATATCACTCAAATTGGCACAAATTAGTAACTTATTCTTATCGAAGCAACTAAATGTAGAATTTCATCATCCAGGTTTGAAAAATGTACCACATAGGTTTAGAAAATGCGCTGTATTAGTAGAGATTTTCTGGTAATATTGGAGATGACCTTCAGAAACTAAACGTTTTGATGATAGGCTTTAGTTTTCCTCATTATTTATGAGCATATTACAAATCTCTCCAAACTAGAGTATCCAAAAGCCATTCAGAGGAAGTCTCACTTTAGGCAAAAGGGCTATTCCAGTGTGTGGTGAGTCAGTGATGTATTACCAATATTTTTAAGCAGATTCCTCACAAAATTATCTTTTTTTCTGATTCAATAAATCCTATCACTTAGAATGCATGCATAACAGAGTAGAAAATAGAAATAACCCTATATATTCAAGTATTTTCTCCATTTACACCAAATGAGTTTCTAGTACTCCATGGTAAGATTTTATTCATTAATGGTTTTCATTAAAAATGGTCATGCAGGCTTCGGATATTCATTTCATAAAGATCTCATAACCTATGTAAACTCATTGGTCTTCCATACCAAACTATTTTAATCTCATTTTCATTTCCTACATTAGCTTCAATTCAAGTCTTTTGTCTCTTGGGTTTTGGTTTTTGTTTTTTGGGGGGTTGGGGGAAGGGATGAGTGGTTTCTTTGTTTCAGTTTGGTTTTTTGTTCGGTTTTGTTTGTTTTGTATTTTTCTAATTTAGAAGGCTATCATTCGTAGAATAAATTAAGAAGAGATGAAGGAGTCTTTAGCTATGCCTCTCAGAAGCAGTTGTTCATACAAAGGATGATGTAGGATGTTCCTAATGCTGGGGTCTTGCTTCTTAGTCTTCTTGCTTGTAGTCTAACAAATTTGACAGGCTTCAAGAGAGTATGAAAATGAAATTAACTCTTATTTAAGGCATTTCAGTGACTCTTTTTTTTCTCAGATACCATCTGAGGTAGGCCTGTGGGCTCCTAATCACTGATTCTATTTTTGGTCCTGCAGTCACTCACATCCAATCATAGTACAAATAGTTGAGTTTCTTATTCTCAGGGAAGATTTTACCCTGTTCATCCAAATGAATGAAGTAAAAAAAAAAAAAAAAGAAAAAATCAAGGCATCAAAGCAGATCATGAAATTTCTCAGCAGATCCAACCCACACCTGTGCTGGCTGAAACTTGCAAGAACATAAGGCATGCAAATGGAGAAGAAAAAGAAGTCTTGGAGAATGCATTCTCCATTGCATTACTTTTTACAGTGAAGACTAGATGTCTTCCTATGAGAGAGATTCTAGTTCAAGAAGAGGTCATGCAGGAAGTCATGGTAATTAATCATGATGGTCCCTTTCTAGACTTAACATCTAGAAAGCAATAAAGACCAAGCCAGAAATCAGGTATCACCTTATATACTAAATAATTGTTGCAGCAAGAACAATTAATAGCTTACTAACATACACTTGAAATCCTAGAAATTAAATAAATGTAAAACACTAAATTTGAAGTTTGGTCTGTCTCAAAGAATCACACAGCCCAGTTGGCTTGACTGTGGCAGCCAAAATACATACATGTGGTATGTCTTCTGCTTTAATTTTTTTGTGCCACAGGATTCAGTTTGCAAACTCTCATAGTGATGCTAAACCTAGCTTGACAGTGTATTTACCCAGTGGAGTTGTGTAATGTCTGATCTACTTATAAAATTTCAGGTATGGAGAATACTACTTTAGAATATTTTGGAGACATCTTTCTTTTATGAAAACATATCTCAGAAAATACCAGTCCAAAATAACCAAGTAGTAGCTCAAGTAAACAATTTTAAGTAAAATAATTAGGCAGACCATTTTCTGCTTCCAGATCAAAAGAAGATAATAAGCAATGAGAAGAATACTTCATAATATTATACAGTCTAAGTTTGGGTCATTAGATCATCATCTAATCTGCCTATAGACCATTAAGCTACCAACAGATACTCTTTAAAGAGATTTAAATATGCTAGTTAGACCAAAGGAGTTCAGTTTTCAGAAAATGAAATTATACGCAAAACAGACAAAGAGAAAATAGGCTTGAACAAGGTCCATAATTTCTGCTATAGCAGTAATTGATTTGGTAAAATGGTCCGAAAACCCAAACCATGTCTATTCCACAGAGGGCAAAAAACATCCAAATTCTGAGAATATTACCTGGATTAGAGAAAGCAGGAAAATTCCTCCCTATTAACTGAAATCTGGTGATCAGTATGTGACCAAGAACTGCCCAGAAGGAACTGAAGAAAGGATATCCCCTGCCACTAGGTCTTATTCAACCTTATGATTCTACTTCGTCTTCATCCACAATAAAACAGATACTTGGAAGATTTTCTTTGCTGTAATCTCCTCTTTGTCAAGAACACATTTAACAAATTGTGCATCATTGGGCAAATTATTCCCTCTTAGCTGCAATGATGACTGGTAACAGTCCTAAAACGCCATGTTTGACTAAGAGCATTTTCTTAATGCAAAGCTGCAGGTATTGCAAACACACTAGGGCAATACAAGAAATCCAAAACAAAAATTGATATATAATCTGTGATGTTTCTTTTTCTGTTCATCAGGTTATTGCTTGGTCCCCTAAGTCATGATTCCAGAAGGCAAAGCATACCTATTTATCACTTTGCATTTTCTACTTACAGTGCTTTAGTAAGAATAATCCTAATTAGGTTATTTAAGTATTATTATCAGAGCTAACCAAATAATTTCCCAAGGGTTTATTTCATGGATTTTGGCATTTTTGCCCCTTAATTTGTGCAGTGAATAATTTTTCATATTAGTCAACCAACTGTATAATCTGGTCAAACAGTATTTGTTGAATTCATTTGATGACTGATTTGTACCAAATGTTGGATAAATTATTCATGACTAATTGGTTCTGTTATTCAAAGAGATCTAATTATCATCCCTAGTTTTAAAAGGGACCTGTATTCCATAGTGCACAAAGTAAAATAAACTAACAAAGGTACAGGGTGTACGTTTGTGGCATAGCTGAAGTGCATCGTCCTCTTAACTACTTTTACTCAAGCTCCTACACATGAATTGTGTAGGGCACTGTGCCCTCGAAAGATGCAAGCTGCCTGCCGATCTCCACTCCACAAGTCAAACCATTCCCCTTCGCTATTTCATCATGTTCCAGTGTATAGTCTCTTCAGAGGCCCTGTAGTTATTATGTATTTGCTATGCCAGGGATTTTCTGTGCTGTCATATGAAGATGTATGAACATTAAGAAGGAACAGTGGCTAGGCACTACTTCAGAAGACCAGAAATAAATTTCTTGCTTAGTTGGTCTCCCCCAGTTCCCCATCAAAAAAAAATGGGGATGTAGTAGAGCCTAATCTAAAGCATATGTTGAGTAGATATATTAACTAAAGATTGTGAATTACTCTGAAACTGATGTAATAGAATATTAATTACAATACTGATATATGTATCAAAATGTGGTCCATGTATCTAGACAATTCCATTTAACTAATGGAAAATCCTGCTTTCTTCTGAGGTGCCAGCACCCTGCATTTGAAGTGCCAGTACATGCCTATCCTGAGTAGAGGCAGTAATTCTGTTTGGCACATTGTGTAAATGGCTGGAAAAAGAGCTAAATTATTCATGGTGCTGGGGGTTATGAGAAAAGTATATTATCTTTAGCATTACAAGTGTTTTAACTTTACTGACTCTTCACCTTTTGCAAATAGACTTCCAAATAGATTTTGAGATGAAAAGATAGTGCCATTTTAGCATGATTTACATAGCTACCATATGGGTCGCTATACAAGTCTTGAGTCAAGCTGAAGACCATGCAGCATTAGCTAGGTTTCTGCTACTTTAATACTGCTTATTAAGGGTTGAAATTTGTCCCATGTCACTTCCAGGTGAGTAATAGAGAAAACTGTAAAAATACAAGAGGCTTTGTGCATGAGGCAGTGAAGCTACTGTAGCTACATATAGTAGGGAAACAGTCTTCAGGGGTCAATCACCTGTGGCTATGTGGTAAAATTCTACTTTCTATATAGCACAGAATTCTGGCTTAATTTGGACATCTGCTGAAAACCTGTGTTAATGTTTGTAGGAAAAGCTTATCTTTAGGAAGAAAGTAAAAATCATACTGATATTAGAGTGGAAGTCTATGGATTAACTTTTCAGGGCTTCTGCCTTCTGTGAATTTCCAATTTTCTGGAGTCATGGGAGTCATCGAATCTCAGTATCATGGAACGGTTGAGGTTGGAAGAGACCTCTGGAAGTCATTTGGTCCAACCCCCCGAGCTCAAACAGGGTCACCTAGAACAGGTTGCACAGGACCATGTCCAGATGGCTTTTGAATGTCTCCAGGGATGGAGAGTCCACAACCTCCCTGGGCAATCTGTGCCAGTGCTCAGTCACTGTCACAGTGAAGAAGTGTTTTCTGATGTTCAGACAGGACCTCCTGTGTTTCACTTTGTGCCTATTACCTCTTGTCCTGTCACTGGGCACCACTGAAAAGAGCCTGGCTCCATCTTCCTTCTACCCTCCCTTCCGGTATTTATACACAGTGATAAGATCCCCCCTTAGCTTTCTCTTGTCTAGGCTCAACAGCTCCAGCTCTCTCAGCTCTTCCTCACAGGAGAGATGCTCCAGTCCCTTCATCATCTTAGTGGCCCTTTGCTGGACTTGCTCCAGTAACATCATATCCCTCTTGTACTGGGGAGCCCAGAACTGGACACAATACTCCAGGTGTGGCCTCACTGATGGACACATGCAGCCCTGAACTTCTCTACTCACAGACCAAGCTGCTCAAATGTAAGGTGTTTTTACTATATAAATAGTAAATACAGTAAATAAAATAGCCACAGGAATACTGTCTAGCCCTGAGGCCAACAAGCACAGACAGCTTCAAGTAAAATCTCCTTCCCTCCTCTGTCCTGGAAAATGATGGTTTTATTGCCTGCTGGGAATGGTCTTTCTGCCATGTTATCCTCTAAAGGATGCTAGGCATTATTTGGGAGGGTGCTTACTGGCATGGTCTTAAATCATGTCAGGAACTATGCTAACAGATGAACAGTTAAACAGTGTAGATGACTGCAAGGACAGTGTTCAAGCTGGGACAATTATCCCCTTTTAGTTTATTTACAAGTATAACCGTAAGCTTCCAGTCCAGAATCAGTGTAGCCAGGTTAGCAGGGTCTGTGGCCAAGGCAATATTCTCTGGCTCCCAGCATATGAAACACCTTTCTTTGGAGAGTATTTGCTTGGGCACAGCACCATATGAATTCAACTACATGACTTCCAGGCTAGTTCTGGGTCATACGTGGCTTCTTTGGAGGGCTAAGAGACAGGGAACTGTCTGTATTCCTCCTGGTGGCCATGCTTTAATGTATTAAGTATTGTATTATGTATATCAACTGCTTTAAATCAACTTCAGAAATATCATTTTTGAAGACTACACACCTACTTTTGTTTTATGCATTTCAGGTAAGTAATGAAAGGAATTCAGCTCAGACTTAGATTTTACAGGAACATTCACAGAACTTAGTGACACCCCCCACTACTCTTGGTCTGAGTTGGTAAAATAACATTATTGGTAAGTTGAGCACACTGAGGCATCTCATAAATGCTTTCATAAGCACACATATTTATTATAGCAACACCGTCTGTCAGCAGCTTCCTTATAAAGCCCTGTTTTCAGGGATTTGTAGAGCTGACATATGTATCGTGGGGGGACAAGCCTACATTTGCAGGGTGATGACCTTATAGGTCTTTACCTCTATTTTCTACAATTCTTTAAATATGCTGTGTTGTTCACTTTGAGAAGCAGTAAGATGTAAGACAAACTGATTTTCTTTGTGAACAGCTCCCAAGTGTAAAAGAAATCCACTTTTCTCCTTTAATTTGTATGTGTATAAACCAGACTGAAATTTTGTGCAGCAATAAGATGATGTTTAGATGCTTGTGTAATTTTAAAGAAGCTTTAGCTATTTTTAAATGTTCTTTGGCAAAAGATTATTTCACAGTGTGGTCTAATCGTATTTAATATTTTGAAAAAAGAAATATGGAGGAATAAATAAATCTGATCTGTGTTAGAAATGCCTTCTTTTGTCCAACAATGACCCCTTCCTGTCAGGCAGACTTGCAGCTCTTCAAAAAATATCAGTGCCTCACCAAAAGCTAGCCAGGTAAGTCAAACCACTGAATAACATGAAAAAGCATTTCCCACTGTTTGAGTTGCTTATGAATGACTTCTAGCAATAACATGAAAAGAAAAGGCTGAATATCACTACAGACTCAGTAGCATGAGGATCAATGTTATAATAAATGTTGATATGAAATGTAAAAACTTAAGAGAAGAGGAACAAAATTCTAAAGGGATTGTCTTCTGGTCAGGCAGGTCAAGATGAATAAATTCTTTAAAATATTTCAAAATACTTTAAATATTTCAGAAGATTGTAATATTTAAATGCAAAAATATCAAGTAAAAGTATTTTGCTTTACTTTGAAATATCTCAATGTTTTCAATCACAAAATGTGAATTTTTTGTTTTGCAATATGACATTACCAGTATTCAAAACTGTATATATATATTACCTACAGTCATTGCTTTTATTGTGCTATTTACGAAAATACAGATTCTAAGCAAATGAAATACAAATGTATTGCTATCCATGCCCATAAAGTTTAGACATATTATATGCAGCTGTTGCAAAAGAATAAAATATCAAAAATATAAAATGCAAAACAGTTATAGACAACTTACTATTGTTTTTTCCAGTGTGAACACTAAAGGGATAAAGCAACATGCAGAGAGCTATATAAAATAGGAAAGTTTCTCTGTAGTGGGGAAAATTGCTTTGACACTTTATTCTATGTTACTTTAAAAATAATGCTTGCTTTGGCTTACCCTGAAACTGAATCCTAGGCTTCAATTAAGTTGGAATCTAATGAAACAGAAATGCAGCTCAAAAGAATTCATCAAAATCTCCTCTAAGTGGCAAGCCAGATTTGAGGAATGACAGCCAGGCTACTACTTTTCAAGCCACCAAAGACATTTAAACATGCTACAGAATTGTTGCACTTGGTTGAGAGGTTGGGAAGTTATGAAGCGCATGGCTGTATTAGTGCCCCTCTGCTGAATGGTTAATGGAGCAGTGGCCTTTGGAAAAGGAGGCAGAGTAATAAGAACGTCAGTAAAATATATCATGCACGCAAAACCCATTGTCCATGAGAATCTACAAAGGAGCTCTTCCTACAATAGTATTAACCTGGGTGAATGCTTTGGCTATGGAAATAGAATGTAATCAATATACCTAGCATATACCATAGCAGTATATTTATAATGCAATATATATGATGTATTACATCTATGCATATAAACATATTTAGGCAGTAGATAATGCATATGCTTTACAAAGAAACTTTTTGTTAAGCAGACTGAAAAAAATCCATTTTTCTTCATCTAGACTTACTTCACTTTTCCCAAGACACTGCAATAGCTTTATCCTATAATCAATTCCTGTTGTTACATTTGAAGGTGAAGTTCTAAATTTGATAGCAAAAAGAAATATCATTTCTGACTTCCTAGTGTGCAATTAAAGAATTCAAGGTATTATAAAATTACTCAGCAGGTCATTCTTCCAGTAAATCTCATTTATTCACATCTTATTTTCTAATAAACCAAAATATGTCTTACCTCTGACCCCTATAAAAATTTCACACCGTGGACATGAAAAAAGGGAATCTGATTCATTTTTCCATTTCTATAGCAAGACAAAGCTTCTTTCACTCAAACACCAGCAATACACAAGATCAGAATAATATAAATTAATATAAATCATTCTTTCTCAGGTCTATTTTCCTCCTGGCATTTCTTATCAGAAATCTGACTTAAGAGTAAATAAGTAAGGTTTTTTTCACACCAATGATTAGTAATGAATAAACAGAGCAAGTACTAAAGCTGGCTTTGCACCTACTGAATGCTGCAAGTGTCTGTACTCATTTGATATGCATCTAGCAAAGCTTGGATGTTCCCAGAAGGCCACTCCATGAACACTGAGAGAGCAGCGTCTGCTAGTGGTGCCTGTAAGTCACAAAGAAGACAGAAAATACTTATATAAGTGAGAGCAATTGGAAAGAATGAACCTTATTTAAACTACATTCCGTGCTGTTTTAAAAGCACACACAGAAACAATTTCATGCAATGATCATCAGTATATAGAGAGTAGTATAAGATTAATTTCAATGTTCACTTGGTGGGTTTCTAGCAGTGTTTTCTTAATTAAAAAGATTTTTCTGTTTTGCTTCATACTCCTCACTTTGCCTGATAGGTCCTGTCAAACTGATTTCTTCTCAGCTTTTTCTATCTAGCTATAATGCATATATGTATGTGCATACATATATATACACCACAGCCCCATGCATATATGTAAGCTGTAAGAGACAGATTATATGTACATGTATATACTAAATGTATGTATATGTAAATATGTGGGGTTTATATAGATATATTCACATATATGCACATACACATATGTTTAAAATCCTAGTAACAATTATGTCTAGAACACAAAGCAAAAGATTTCTCCCCGTTTTTATCATCATGTAATTTCAAAGTAATACTGTACCTGTGGCATTAAGAGGACATCGATTGAATGCCATGTCCCCAGCTGGGGTCCTTTTCCACACCATTGACATCAAATAGTCTTCAGGACATATCTCATAAGGTGCTGCCATTTAGAAATGAGAATTTAAATAAGAAACATGAATGTAAACCAGGTATTTTATACCAGAAAAGTAAGTCTTCAACGTTGTCTTAATTCTTCCTGAGATGTATATGTTAACATCATTTAGTTTAATTTTAAGAATGAAGTACAAAAATGTAAAAATGCAAAACCTGTAATTTTTGTATACCTGCCTGTGTGATGGTTTTTATTTCATATAGTCTGTGCCTTTATTCTCTTCAGCAAACAAACACTCTTTATGTTGTAGCTACAATGTTAATAGGTTTGAATCTTTTCTTCTGCTTTATTTTGATCAGTAATATTAAGCATCTATCAGAAGATGATGATACTTAAATTGTTATAAGCTGTGGTGCTTATCTTACACTAAAATTTTTAAAGAATTTTCTAAAACTTAAACTGTATGTGAAAGAATCAGTTCTGAAACCACAGTCGAAATATTAAATGTGCTAAAGGTATCAAATGAGAGCTGTATATTCTGAAGACCAAAAAGCAGGTTATTTCTTTGAAATGTGTTTCAGTACAAGTTGGTAACTAAACAAGTATAGTTAATAATGTGGGACTGAGTGGCTATAAAACAAAATGGCCTTTTACTGGTTATTGCATTATCACTTAAAGGGAAAAGTATTTTCACAATTTTGTAGTAACAGAACTGCATGGGGAAAAAGAAGATTCTGCAAATGCTTTGTGTTTTATTTTCACATGGTCATGACTTACAGATTCCTTTTGCTCTTTGTATTTTCACTGTAGATTCCCAGTTCATGATTTTTGAGTAAATTTGATCAACACAGCAAACATGTCTGAAGTTGTCTCACAACTTAAAGCACTGACAAGTGCTAGTTACTAAAATCTAACTCATTCCAAGTTCAGCAGAGAAAAGCCATAAGTTGTTCAAAAGTATTATAATATGTATTTCAGAAAAATTGTAATCCCACTGTTTTACAGCAAAGTGGTTACAAAACAAGAAAAAGGAAAAGAGGAAGGAAATTCTATCACTATAGCAAATGGGGTGATAAGGCAGAAAACAATTCAATGATTCACCCACGGTTGCATGGGAAATCTCTAGCAGAGGCAGGAACAAACTGCAGATTTTGCCCATCACATTACCTAACTCATAAACCTGTCCATCTTCCCTGTTCTGTACTTCTGCTGATGGAAGAGTGAGGTGAGTAAGGGAACTGAGCAGACTTTCGTACAAAGCTCTACCCTCTCTTTGTAGAGGATAAAGAATACCTTGCAAGTGGCTCAGTAATACTAATATGAATCACAGTTGGACAGAAAAATTGCTTGCTAAATTTGCCTCACCATCAGCATTCCTGAATCATAAATCAAGACAGTTGCTGCTGCTAAAAAAGCAAGAGATCCATTAATGGCAAAATCCAAAGAAAGTTGGATATATTCATAATCTAGATTACTAACACTGCTTCAGACATGCCGAAAAAGTGGATGCATCAGGCCAGTGTTACAATGGGAAAAGCCAGATTTTGATAAACAGAAGCCATCTGGTGACATAAACAAATGCAATTACCATCCTATTATGACCTTATAAACAAAAGAAATGTTCTGATTTGGGGAGTGTAAATTAACATAATAAGGAGGTAATATTATAAATTACATAAATTGGCTAAAGCTTAGAGCTGTTTGAAAAGTATATTTGTCATGCAGCTGTGGCCATTTCAAACGTGTTGTGTTCCCTAATCAACACTTTAGGTGTTGATTCTCAGAACTAAAAAAAAATATACGCATATATATGCCTACTTACATACACCACATTTTCTCTTTTATGTTAGCAAGTCACAGGTAATATCAGAGATTTCACATCTATTTGGAAGGGTACTACTTGTGTGCTTTTGCATCACACTTTTCCGAACTCAAGATTACGTTTTAACTTTAGTCTAGTGCCAGAGAGAATCTGTGCACCTGTGTGTTGTCTTCAAAGTAAAAGGCATTTCCAAGACCCAGAGTTATCAGGAAAGAGGTGCGGGAGCAAGTTAGAGCTTGGAAGAGGTATTACTTAGCCCAGGCAAAGAAGTTTTCCTGGTGCCTGGCTGATTCTGTGCCTTTCAATGCATTGTACAAATACCTTGGATCTAGGAATGCTATGCATAAAAACCAAACCAGTTCTTCCCAAAGCTAAAGTATAACTGGCAGAGCTTACTAATCAGGCATCCACCCACATTAAAGCATCTGTGATACTCCAACCCATGTTGCCCATGGAGACATTACAGTTATGCTGGAGTGATATAATATCTGAGTTAAAAAGCCTCTCTGGCCCTGCTGGCTCTGCTCAGGACCAGTTCAAGTATTTCTGTAACTATGGCACAATTAATTCATAACACACCCACAGATAAATGTGAGTTAGCTGTACAAAATCATAGAGAATTGCTAAAATTTAGAAGCAAACAGCAAATACTGAGGTAAATTTGCTAAAATTGGCAAATAAAAAGCAGATCTCTCTTCCAGTGATGATGTGATTCAGCAGTATCTTCCCACACAGACCATGTACTCAAATTTACCACGTTATACCCCTGTAATGATAGGCCTAAATTAATCCCACCTAAGCACAAACACTCAACAAAGTCAGTGGTCTAGAAGCACAGTCTTCCTCTGATATTACTGGTGAGAGGACATGCATCTCCAAGAGGCACTCAGCCCACCTGGGATTTGAGGAAGCTCTGTACAACACACAGACAAAGCAAGAGACTCGCACAGTCTCACAGAGTTTACAATCTACCCAGGCAGCTAACAAATATGGGAAATGGTAATGAAAGGGTGAAGCAAGTCAGCCAACACCACACAGTAGGTCACAAATGAAGCTAGAACTACAGTTCCTCTCTTGAAACCTAATTCAATGCCACAGGCAAAATTATCTTAAACAAAGGCAATAGAAAAAAGCTTTTAAACATCTTATAGAGTAGGGTTGTAATGAGAGAAAATACAAAATCCAAAGGTTTAATTTTATTATTTAGTTGTTGGCAATTATTTGAATCTTCCCCTTTCTCATATTCTATCTTATGTAGCTAGTATTGCCTCTGAAGAAACCTTCTACCTTCAGTACCTATCATTAGCTAGTCTTCGGCAGCAGTTGGGCACTGTTATCTTTTTGTGAACAAACAAGGTAGTCTATCATTGTTTTCAGTAATATTTTGGTCAAAACAATTCCTATATTATGTTTTCCACCACTTACAATAGGCTTATGAGAAAAATACTGAGGATCTGTTTTAAGTAAAATCTGGATAAAGCATAAGTATTGGAACATGTATGGAGTTGTTATAGAATTAGCTATTATAGAATTAAGTATTTCTGGAAACCAATACTATATTATTGGAACCTAAGATATTCTTAAAACTGTCATAAGAACATGGTCCTATTTTTATAAAAATAAATTTACAGAAGTCTTCTCTCCTGAATAACACTGTACTTTGTTCTCAGTTCTCACATCTCTCAGTTTCTACCAACATATTTGATGGGACTTACCTTATTTATCTTACACATTTCTCTAAAAGTTTATGATCAGCTTGCCCTGTAACTCCTTCTCAGTCATGGTTTG
The DNA here is from genome assembly GCF_030936135.1 of Gavia stellata. Taxonomy (NCBI): domain Eukaryota; kingdom Metazoa; phylum Chordata; class Aves; order Gaviiformes; family Gaviidae; genus Gavia; species Gavia stellata. The sequence goes on from NC_082595.1 coordinate 80,932,378, forward strand.
CTATTTCTTTTGCCACCTAGCTGTCTCCTTTATTCCTATGGGACAGACCAATTGTTCGTTCATCCTGTGTAAGTTTTTCACAGTGATTCCTGCATGACTAGCTGCTTAGCAAATCTAGAAGGATTTTTCCTTTCTCTGATTTGTTCCCAATTTTCTGAAGTTATCCTTCACAAAAGGATACTTTGAGTGCAGAGTACTAAATCCTTAATACTGCTGATGTACTAGGAGTGAAATTTAACTTTAAACATTTGGGATACAACAAAGGAGCAATGACTGAAGCCAAAATATTTTCAGATCTTTCCTTTTCATTCCCAGAATATTACACAATGGAAGGAAATAACCACAGTTTTAAAATTTAGAATTGTGAATAGAAATAAATCACAAAGAAAGATACTTAACATTTGCTGAGAAACCAAGCTTTTTGAGAAACCAACTTCCAGATAATATTTCTGAGCCTGCCTTTCTTAGTGCTGCTTATATTCAGCTTCTTGGAGTGTCTGATGTAATTCAGTCCCTGCCTGAACCGTTTGAAGAGAATCACTGATCGACTATGAATAAATCTTGTATAATGTTCAGATAATGCAGAACTCAAGCTACAAAAAGTCCAGTCAAGATTTTCAGTCAGTCAAGTGAACAGCTCTGTTTGCAAAGTATCTTATTAACAGTGGCCAGCATAATAGAAAAAGGTTTTATTCTCCTTTTGCTTCCGCAGTTTAAAGTCAGCTATAATTTAAATTTCTGTGACACAAGCAGATGCAGCTTCATCCACTTTACAAATATGTTATGCAGATCTACAGAGCTGAGGATCTGGTCTTACACTAATGGCAAAGCAATGCTAATGTAAGAAAAAATTAACATTTTAGTCTGTCATGTTTCTCAATGACTTACACAGAAAAAGAAACCACTGAGACGAAAATAGCTTTTCTGAACTATTTTAGGACTATGGAAGAAAAGCATATAAATAATGAAATTTGCTTATACTTTGAACAATCATCTCTGTATAGTACTTTTCAATTTTGCTTGGTGTTTATAAAATGTAAATCTGTGTATCACTTTATAAAATTTTGGTACATTATCCACCATCTACATTTAAATCTGAGATGCTTTAGTAAATGTCAGTCTAGAAACAGATAAATTAAATCTGTTATTCATGTATAATCTTTTGTACAAGTATAGCTTGTTAAAAGGTGCTTTAGGTTATGGTTTCTATAGGCATACTGATTCTAATCTGGAATTAATCAAGTAAATAAATAAATTTACCAAATGGCAAATTAAGCTCTGTGTGCATTTGACTTGTAAATACACCTGTAAAATATTTTATTAACAGCAGGTGGCAACCTTTGAAAATTGGACTGCAACAACATGGTTTTACTTTTAAATATACAAATGCAAATTATTTCAGAGATGGTTTTATAAGCAGAAGCTGTTTGATCTGAATGTCTGCTTACTGAGAAGATTCACATTAACCTTCTCTTAGTGCTGTGCTTTTATAGAGGAAGACTGCATTAACTACGGAAATTATAGTTTGTTTAGGAATCCAATACATATACTGTTTTGTACTGCTTTTCAAATAATGAATGTTTTGTTAAAATTACAGAGATCATTTGAGAAGTAAGTTAAATTTGGTTAGCTTCTCCAGTATATTATAACTTTATAACTACAAATAGCCCTTTTGCTGTTCTTCGAATGCAATGAGATTCATTGTTCTACTGTACTGTAAATACCTTGAAAACAGTTCTTTGATGGCTGTCAAGGGATAAACATGCTGCCTATGAAAATGTGGGCTTGATTACATAAATTTCACATCTGATATCATTCCCATTTCCTGACCTAAAGCAACCCTGCCATTTAAGCCCTTTCTCTGACTGGCAAAGAACATCGCCAGCGAAATGTCCAGAAGTCAAAGAGATTGCTAGATTGATTTTTGCTGCTTCCTGGCTTGCAGTTCAGAACACATAATTTCCCAAGTGAATGGCTAAGACATTCTACACTACTTACACCCTGTTTTGTTTTCTTACACCTATCCAACAATGCATTCTTTTACTTGAGGACAATGTGTCTTTACAGGTAAATATGATCAGATTCACCAGCTGTTCTTGTTTACTCATCACTTTTGAAGAAGCTCAAAAGTACGCGTTTATTAGCTTTCAGTGGGAAAGACTTAAATTTGTTGGGAGGGCAAGGTAAAAAGTACTGTAAAGAAATACATTTAAGCATTATATTAAAACAGGAAATAAGTGCCTTTTTAATTTTAAATTACTTTGTTTTTTATAAAATGTTGCTCATGTATTCGTTTATTCTAAACAGTACAGTGAGGTTCACTTTTTCCCTTATCTTTACTGCACTGAAATTTATACCAAATGTATTACAAAGACATCTCTTGTACACTGGATAAAAGGAATTCCATGATTCACAAAACCAGCCCTGATATTCTGAGAAACAGTGCATTCAGAAAGAAATTCTGTAGCAAATTATTGCTGCTTCAAATAATGTTGGCATACCTAGGCAATAAAATATTTTTCTGATAACATTCTATACTATGGTATTCTGATTTATTTAAAACTTGATGCGTTGCTCATATATCCAATAGGGCTAGTTTACACCTAGTTACATGAACACAGCTCTACTGAGAAAAACTGCAGTGACTTGTCTAAAGCAAGGCCAGATTTGTCTCTTTATGGCTATTGCTCTATAGACATTGATCTTGTCCCTCCTAAAGATGACCATTAAAGTAAGCCATACTGTAGCGTAGATAATGACAATGATTGTATATCCATCTCACCGGGACACCTCTGTTCACTGCACCTTCTAACTTCCTCTCCGGTTCCTTCACACTGTTGCCCAGTCACGGCAGCACCTTGACAGATCCTTATCCGTCTCTCCCAGCCACCATCACAGGATTTGGAACAGCCACTCCAGTGGCCCCACTGGTTCCACTGGCCATTTGCTGTTTGGAAAAATACAGTTACAGTGGTGACATAATGACAGTCATAAAGGAGGACATACAGGTTATTCTTTACATAGCTAAGAGAAGAAAACTCCCCAGATATAAATAACAGTGACAGAAGTGGTAGATGTAGGCGCATGAAAGATGGGGAAGTCTCTACTTGGCTCCTAAATATGGGATTGTTGTCTAAATGATTTGCTTCTTGAGATAAAATAAAAAGAATTGGCGCACATTAACTTACATTTAGGCTGCAAAACCGACATTGTCCCTTTTGTATATTTTTTTCTGTATACTTGTATAGTGCTGTTGATGGTAATGATACACATTTACAACATGCATAACTACCCTTTAAAAAACTAAATAAAAACATTTTTGCATGTGATATTTTTTTACATGCTCTGACAGTGCAAATGAAGCTGAAAAGTAGGTATAAATGTAATTTACCCACCCTGGAAGGCTGCTTTTATATTGCCAGAGGATCATGAAGTAGTCTCAGCGTAAAAAGGAATCAATTCATACTTGTTCACTTTCTAGGTTCGCGAGACAATTTATCAAGTTTTTTAGGCCTCAAACATATCTTTCTAAAACTGCTGAATGTCCTTTAAATGGTGAGCAAACTGAAAAGCTGATATGCAGCCCATCAAGCAGACTTTCCAGATGTATTCTTTAGCTTTTTATCTCCAGGTGGCTCACCAACAAAAAAGAGCAAGGCCCCAGGCCTCCCCCCGGAGGCAGCGGCTCTGCCCCTTTGCAGCCCACTGAGGCCTGTGGTGGCCCAGGAGCCTGCCGGCGTACGCCCAGCTCCGGAATCAGAGCTACCGGCAAGACCGGCCCCTGAGTCTCTCCTGAGCAGAAGAGGTAGAGCTGCAGCTCCCCGCGCCAGTCGGTACTCACCGGTGCACTCGGGGTTATAGCACTCCCGGCTCTCGGCCCAGGGCCCTCTGCACTCGGAGCCGCCGTGGGCGGCCGCCGTGCACTGCCGGCTCCGCTGCTGGGTGCCGTTGGAACAGGTCACCGAGCACTGGCTCCACGAGCTCCACTCCTGCCACTGTCCGTCGACTGCCGCGGCAGGCACAAAAGAGATGGACACAGCAGAGTTACCACCTAAGCCGGGCAGGGCCTTGTGGCTTCCTTACAGGTTAGGTGGTTTCAACTTAGGCCTAAATGCAGCCCCTCAGACTGGGCCTAGCCTGAAGACGCTTGATTTCTTACAGCAATCAAATACAGAAACTGCCATTATGAGCTACTTTAAAATAATTTAAAACTGTTTTCCTTTTTCTTCAAGTAAAGAAACGAACGTTTCATCTTCTCGAATTGTACACTGATATAACAAAGGATAAATTGTGATTTTGCTCACATACAGTACAGTTTGAAAAAAACCAAGGCCTTATTAAAAAGATTGGTCTTGTCTTTTTAGGCAAAAGTGCAGGCCAGTCTTCTATCATGTAAACTCTAAGCCTTTCAAAGTGATTTATTACAGCTGTGATGATCACTTAGATGGGTCAGCTTATAAGATTATTGGTCCTGACTGTGAAACTAGGTCTCTTTAGTTGAATAGGAAAAGGAAAACAGGAGTTACCCCTTTGCCTCACATACAGACTCCGTTCTCTATACTTGTAATGCTGAATATGCTTTTATCATTCATCCTCCCTGTAAGGTAAATGATCCCAGTTCTTCAACATTCTTTTGAGATAAAATGTAGGACAGAAACGGCCTGCCTTCCTCCTCAGGTCTGCTTTTGCATATTGCATAATCTTCTTTCTGAAATTGTCAAGTTGAATTTTTAACTTTAACTATAGATATGGCGACCAGTTCTGTATTTAGTATTTTGTATTAGCCCATACATTTGAGTTTGGATGACTGTTCCCATGAGTAAAGGTTTAGGACAGTTATTTTTAATTTTGTATATCAGAAAGCTTCTTGAGGTAAATAAAAATATTAAAAAAATAATTCAAAATATAAAGCAATTAAGTTTCCATACAAGTGAAAAATTATATGGTCTATAATAGATAATAGGACTAGACAGTATTTTTGAAAACAAGTAAGCATTATTAAATGTGTTATTACTGATTGTGCTAATTCAGAATCCTGCGTTCACACAGACTTCAGCAATCATCAGTTCCTCACTGCACCTGCAGTTACCCAATATAAACTCAAAATGTAGTTTGTAATACAATTTTGATTAATACTTGTCCTTGAAAACTTGGTTTTATAACTACTATTGTTATAAAAGCACCACCTCTGAAAATGAGTAAGTTCACTTGGCGCACTTGCCAACCCCTGATTTCAGGACTTTTCTAAAGGAGGGTTGGAATAGCAGCTTCCTAAGTTGATGGTGTTAATAATCAAAATAGGAAGCAGAATCTCAAGTTAGTGATTTAACCTACTGTGTCTGTATGGGTGCACCACTGTTCAGTGAAATATAGAGGTGACTATTTTACTGTTGTCTGACAGTAACCACAGAACAGTTCTAACAGTTCAAAGATACTATCCGTATCTCTAATGCCCAGGATCTCAGCAACCAGGGAATTAAAGGAAGATAGTTTTTGAAGCTTTTTCCTAAAGCTCTGTATTAAATATTCTATGTAATACCTGTTTGTGAACCACTTCTCAATGCAGATGCCTCTCAAACTATGAAGCTGCGCCCTGATAATTTAGTCAGCAGAAAATGGAAATCTTTCCAAACATGGAAGCTAGTTGCACACATTAATAAAAGATTTATGTGATGAGGAAAACATTACAGAAATTACATTTCAATGCACCCTCTTAACTTTTATTCATTGCTATACACTATTATTTAGGGTAGGAAAGATCGAATCAATTATTATAGTGTCTTCGGAGAAAACTCATTCCGTGGCTTCTCATCTATATTTCACACATCTCCTTCCTTTATCTTTAGGAGAAAATAGCATGTGCATTTTCTATTTCAGAAACACCATTAAAAGACTAAAGAATTCAACATGAAGATTCCCTTATAAAATTGAACATATAAAATCTTAACATGCAGCAAAGATTTAAACTATTACTTTAAAATGTAACCAGTATATAACTTTCTTCTGGTGAAAGTCATTTAGGTACAAATGACTGTTCAAAATCCAGAATTCTCAAATAACTGCTTATTTTGACAGAGTAGGTGTAATATCTTTTGTGTTTCTTTGCAATACTGAAGTGAACTGAATGCATTCATTTCTTCTCTGCTATTTTTATTTCGCATTTCTCCTGTTGTCAACTCTGTTTCATGCTCATATATCATGTTAATTACATTTGTGTAGGCACATGTAAAATTGCATAGCTGACAACCTGGACAAAAACTGGATTAATTCAAAATTTTTGAAGCTGCATTCAAGACTAAAACTTTTCCACAAATTTTGTCCTAAAGTTGGAGTATGCTTTGCTAACCAGAAGAAAAGGGAAGTTCAGGTTTCATAAAAATCTAAGAAATTTAGTTTTAATTCTGTGAGGCATTAAGTTCCAATTTTTCCTTCTTCTCTGTTTTCAAATCATCAAACAACCATTTCCTAATGAAATGTCCATCAGCCCTTTTCAGGAAGAGGTTCGGTCACGGAGAATCTATTTGCAGCAGTTTTGTGAACTGCGGATATTCAACAAACCCATTGCAAAGGCACCCCTCACACTGTGAGACAGAGCTCATGAAAGAAATTTCTCACATTACAGCTACCTGACACCTTTTTAATACCTAAGTATTACAAAAAGTTCAATAACCATAAATTATTATAATATATATAATCTTCTTTATGGTTATTGAACTAATTGTAAACCTTAGGTATTACATATGCACACACACATACATATACATGTATATGTGTATACATATATACATACATATATATACACATATATACATACATGCATATATATATGTAGATATTGAAAATTTTGGTCAAGATTAATCATAACCTATGGACAAAAACTTTAAAATCAATTTTGAAAGAATAGATAATTTTTTTGACTTAGTTTCAGTTTCAGTGGATGGAAGGTATAACATGAAGCCCACTCATTGTTTACTTGGTTAGGTGTAGTTTTTTGAAAGTCGTTTAGCAACTAACTCCCAGAAATGACATGCTTAAAATCCTTACTGTAAGGGCTTAACCGGGATTCAAATAATGCCCTAGCTTGTGTCAGCTTTTTTCACTGCGCACATATAAATAATATCCATTTTGAATAAATTAATAATGATTTAAATTTTATGGTTTCCCAAATATGTTTGTTGTATGATGAATAAATAATTACAGTGAACCTCTAAGCAAACATAATTCAAACACATACGGTGGACACAAACTCTGTGACCTCTGAATGTCTCCCTTTAATCCACACTCAGAAAGTTGTTTGCCTTTTGATTCTCCAAGACCCATCCTGAATCAAGGTTTCCTACACAACAGAAAGAATATCTTGAAGAAACTAAAAATTGTCTGCTTGTGTAGTATCTTGAACAAAATTACCATCCTGATTATATCCTTTAATCACTACAGTCAGAATTACAAACAATATTACCCCATCTACTCACTTTGCATAAGATTTTTTTTCTCTGTGCAAAAGACAATAAAAGAAATCACGAACAACCCACATTGAATGCACTGTAACAAAGCAGAGAGTTGCTATATGAGCTCACCAGGGCAGAGTGCAATATTGCAAGGTTTATGTTGTGTTTCAGGTCCATCACATGATCTTCCCCCATACTGGGGAGGTATACATGACCTTGTCCTAGTTCTTTGGCCTCGACCACATGTGAATGAACACAAACTCCAAGGTGACCATTCCTCCCAAACGCCATGTACTGCAACAAACCAAACAAATTTTAACCAGAAACAGACACACAAGTAACAGAAGGATTTCAAAATAAACAAGGTCAATATTTTAAATGGGAATTATTTTGCCACTTCAAGGAAATCAGTACATAGGTAATCTTTAGCATTGGCAAATAAATCCTTTATAAAATTTAGTTAATTTCAATTTAAAAAGTATATTTTCTCTAAAATACATTTAACTTCGAACCACTAGTCTTTGTGAAAATCAGGCATACACTTTATGTATTAAGGCAACTCTAAAAGCTTGAAGCAATCAAAATTAAGATTTCTTTTGAAAATACAGAAATAAATGCAATAATTTCTTACTGTGTCACCATCATAAATTGGGGCTGTTACCTTAAATTCTTTCACTTGTTTAAATTCTGGTGGAAACATGGCAGCACATGTGCTTGATTATCTTCTTCAAAAATTCCAAGACCACATAAGTAACAGAGATTCACACTATTTCCTTACATGAACATATTCATTGATTTAACATACACAGTAATACATGCATCACTCTGTCTTAAAAAATGTTCACTCAACAACCTTCAAACACCTTCAGAGTACACAATAAATTACAAACACATATCCATATTTTTATATACAAGTATTTCATAAAATTAATATAAAGAATCATAGAAGATGCATCTTTTTCTACCATAATTTTTTTCCACTGCAGGAGAAACTAATATAAAATGTCCTTGTAAACGTGTAGCTCATATCCATTCCCTTCAATTTTTTCCCTTTAAATTTTCAGAAAGGTCTCTAGTATATTATAGTTAAGCACGTACTGGTAAGACAATTCCATACATGCATTGGTAAAACAGTTCTTTATAAACTGTCAAATACGGCAAAACAAACTTTAGATATTTTTCTTCCGCTTAAATAAAAGCAGTTGCACAGGTTTAAATTAGGCTTTGTCAGAACAGGAATGTAGTAATGAGAACTGTAGTAATATCAGGCATTTAAGAAAAATCCAGAGACTTAGTACGCAGACTGAGCATCACACTCAGTATCACATAACTCTGTGTTTCTGCAACCCTGTCTGTTTGAAGGGTGTCTGGAGGGTGAAATAGTGTATAACATCTCAGTGTATCATTGGTAATGATTCACAACATTACAGAAGAAATAGATTTTCTGGTTTGTCCTCATTTTTTTTCATCACTGTGAAAAAACTTCTCGTGTATATGTTTCCTTTGCCCTGAAGGCACATATCACCTGCCCAGTTTCTACAAATAAACCCCTTTTCTTGTAAGGATCAGAATAACATTTCCTGAGGTGAAATTCAGTTGCCAAGGGTGTGGAAGGAGCTTCAGCTCCCTGGCATATTATCACAAAACCATCAGTAAGATCAAGGGGAATTCTGCATGTAGATAAGTTCTATTGCATTTAATTAAAAGTAAGGAAAATTGTCATTTCAGATGCTATGTTGAGGTAAAAAGTCTGTTAGCTAACTTCCGAGAAATTGTACCTGACAGAAAAAGTCAAGCTTCATTGATGGAAGATTTTAACCCACTATTTAACAGCTCAATTGATGAAAGATTTTTAGTTGGTCACATACAAGGTGGTCAGAAAGCACAATAATTATTACATGTCCTACATGACTAGCTTTATTAAAATTATCTTATTCTAAATATCACATCAATTTGCATTATATTAGCAAAAAAAAAACCAACCCCACAACCCCTCAGGAACATTCCAATTTACTGTTAAAAAGTGACAGATTTTAGTCCAGTTATTTTAGAAACCTTGATTAACTGTGACATTTTGGTCAAAACCAGGAAACCTAACTTTTCTAAAAGTAGTAAATTGATGATTATATCTGCATATAATCCCTTACATTTCATCTTTTCTCAACAGGTACTATAATTAGACAGCTACCCTGATCCAGCCATATGATCTGAAGTTTTTTCTTCACCTTGGTAAAGTACTAAATTCTGAATCCAGACATATCTCTAAGACTCAAAATTTTTTATCGTATGAGAAAAATTAATGAGAAACCAATTTGTCAGATCAGATTCCAAACAGTAGTCAGTAATAACAACAATATAATTTCATCTCCTAATACCACAAGGGTTGATTAAGATGCTCAGGTGCAACAAGAACTTCAAAAAGTACAAAATACAGCAAAACAAAATTAAACCAAATTAGAAAAAGATTATTCTGTAAAAAATAATAAAATAGAAAGGTCTTGACACTGTGTAGACACAGGCTGAGGGTTTTCAGTGTACATACGAGTTTAAGTCTATTTTTTTAATTTGGAGTTTTGATTTGATGATGTCAAAATGTTGTGTTAGTTGTCTTCATTTAAAATGGCAAAAGCATGTGCTGAGGGGCTCTTTAAAGATACTGTCTTGAGCCAAAAGGTTGTATATCTCTTCTGGCAAGAATGACGCCATGTTAGCAGCAACACAGAATAATTCTTTTGTGATTTTAGGATCTGAACATAAGCCAAAACTAAATGTTTCACTTTGGGTGAACTCAAACTTACAGCAGCCTCTATCAGTTTGTGGTTTAAAGAAAGCTGTCTCCAAAATCATCTTCGGTGACAAATTTTAGCTCATTAAGTAAAAATTTCACAGTACCTTCTTGTATGTATAGACTTGTATATCTGAAACAAGTATATAACTAATAAAGTCAAAGACAGAAAAGGCATAACACTAAGAAAACAACCAATGTCAGCAAAAAAATATCAAGGAGAATTAATCTGATCAATGCATCACAGAAGTGCCCAGTATTATCTGGATCAGCTTTAAAAGAACATCTTAATTTAAAATTTCTTACCTTTGAATATTTTTTTCTGATATTTCATTTACATTTTCTTACTTTAATACCATTTTCTAAATGCAAAAAAACCTATAACATCTGATGAATTATAGCCAGATGAGCTATGCCAAATTACACCAGATGGAGAGCTGGCCCACAGAGGAGTTACTGTTTTCTATAACACAGTTTCAGATGCAAGATTCATTATTTGGGACAAAAATATTCAGATTAGTGCCAACTTATCTGTCAAAAACATTGCTAGCACAACGAGTTTGGATTACTGCAGAGCATCTTTCCCTTCTCTCTGCCACTCTGTGAGCCTAATCATGTTGAAGTGAACACCCACAGTGTTCACAATACTCAGCTTGCTGTGAAGTGGGAGGAGGTGTGAGGCCATGCTGGCCTTCATCCTACAAACATACAAACATATTTTGGGAGATTTTTATTGGGGTTTAAAAGCTTTTGATTTGTTCAGTTTTAAACTGAACAGATACTGGAAAGCTATTATTGTCATTGACGTTTCATTGTAAGTGGTATCATAGTTTAATATGGCTGAATAACTGCATCTAAGCAGATGCTACATTAAAGGAATTTTTAAAATTAAATTACAGCATTTGTATGCACAAATTTAAACTCACTTAAGTGCTATAGTTTCCTTTAGTATAACTTAAATTGTCCAGTCAAAAATCTTTCTTAAATTTATAAAACATAAACTCAGCAAACTTTCTGACAGCTGCCCTCTAACCTTCATGTTTAAGCCATACAGCTAGTCTACTTCTGCTATGTCTCTTTCTAATGATAAACCTAAGTTTTCCTTACGCTAATTTTCTTCCTCTCAAGTGAAGGCCTGAACTTCCAGAGCATAGATTACTAACAATAAAGCTACAGGAATTAAAAAAGGTAGGGCTAATTTCTCTGTAATGATTTTGTTAGTGTACCATGCAGATACAGAATATACCAAAATGTGCAACGTTTCAGCAATATGGCTAAACTTCATTGATATGAGCCCTGAGAAAAAAAGGGAGATAAGTAAAGCAGTCTTAGCATATCACACCAGCCAAAATACAGCTTTTGAACATACAAATGTTTGAAATGGTTTAGGGTATTCCTGTCGCGTCTTGCTTTACCCATAAGCCTGAAAATGCGGAGCTTCAGCTAAATTTTGTGGTAAAAGTTGTCGAAGGCAATGGAGAAGGAGAAATAGAAACTAATTGAGATGATCTACAGGCATGGACATTCCATGTTCTTTCTCCTTGAAGTTTTAGCTGTGTTAGAAATGATCTACTAAGCTGAAATGAACCAGTGGCACTGCAGTACTGGATCCTGAGATGTCCTTGCTCACAAAAGAACCAATAACAACAATGGATACCTGAGCTATGTTTTGTTGCCTGCTATGCTGCACTTTTCTAGAAGGCTCTTGATTCCAAGACAGACTTAAGTACCAAATGGAATCCTGCCCCTGAAATAGTATTGTTCCGGAACAAATGTAAATAAAACAAAAATTATGTAAATAATGATTTCTTCATTATTTTACTTATCAGTACTTCTATTTTGAAATTTAAGGTTTTATTTCAATACTGATACATCCATATGTATATAAAAAATATGATGAAGCTGGTGAATCCTGTTCTCAAAATTTTCCAGGACAGTGACATCACAGAGAGATGTATTCCCTAACATCCAGTGAGTATCTTGGACACTAAAGGGAGTATATGAAGACAATAGATGAAAATACTCTGGAAGCCTTGCATTAGTATTTGCAAGTTTAACAGGTTCCTTTGAAGCTTGTGGATAGATGCTTGAAGTATAGTCAAGTAGGCCATTCTGAGTACTTTTTTATTTTGAAGGGTCAACTTTTTGATTAGGAAACATTATTTCACCTCTCATAGTGCCTCCCCCCTTTTTACTAATTATGCAAACATATAACAAATATGCCCCAGTAGATTTTTTATTTGTAGGTCACAAGGAGAGACCACTAATATGTTTTTGTACGTTTATTGCTTGTAGTTTACACTCTATGATGTAAAAACTTCCTATGTTAACAGAGTCCAAGAGCTGTACGAAATGAATGGTACAGGTCTGGGTACACAGACCAGATCCCAGCTATGTATGTATATGTTTGGATTTTTTTGTCAAACGTGTGTTTTAATCATACTAGTGTACAAACTATGCATTTTGTTATGCATGGACCGGGAATAATCCTGAACTATGCAACTCTCTGAGTCAGGATACTTAATATAACGAGGACAGAGGATATTTAGGCTAATAATTAAAGGGATGTTTGAAAAATTAATGGAGCTGTGACTAGGAAAAGCACATTTCTAAATTGCTAATCTTGCACACTGCCACACAGTAGTGACCCTGTAGCCAGACAGAGACCAACATAAATTAGTAAGGTTATTGTAATTATGTGAAACAACATGCAAGATTAAGCCCAGAAGACTAATTATTTAGGAAAGGTAACTCATGATACATAAAGATTATCAGAATCAGCTGTGGAAAAGAAAAACACCTTGGCAGTATCACTGTTAGCCATTGAGAATTGCTAGTCATTGCACATACTGGGTATCTGAAAACAAAAGCCATACCCTGAAGTGGGAGTTCATGTGTAAGGAAAGAGCTCCTTTATGACCTGAGAAATATGGAGCAGCCTTTTTCTGTAAGCATTGTTTAGAAGTTTGCTAGACAACGTGATTTTTAAGAATTAACTTTTTTCCAGTTTACTTTGACAGAAAATTAATTACCTTGGCTTTTGCATTACATGGATTATTTGTTTTGATATGAAAAGTACTCATTCCTTACTGGAGAGAATGAAGATAAAATTCTGTAAAATTAGATTATTTAAATGCCTTGTCTCTTCTTAGGTAATACAAAATGAGCAAGAAAGCAGGCAGAACTGCATCACATTGTGAGTGCTGGACTGTGTGTTTTCATGTTCATACTTAATGCAGTTTCAAAGGAATCTTCATCTTTGATTGTTTGGAAGGTTTGTTCTTTTCTTTTATAGTTCTCTTTTTTCACTTCTTATTTTTATACTTCCAAGTTGAGAGTTCTTTTGCAATGTATCCCACCTCTGGCAGAATGTAAGCTAGCCTAACCTTTTTAGAAATAGCTGCCATTTTTGTATGGGAACACTTCAAGCGATTGAATTCAGCCCTGCCTGGAGGTTTCTACCCTGAAATATTAGAAAATCTCAAGTCAATTGCTTACCTAAAGCACAGTAGTAAAGCATTAGGTGCTGACAGCAGTTCTTATTACAGTGATGGTTTATCTAGATACAATCATTTAAGTTGATTTCCATTACAGAGGTTCCCTAAATGCTTATAAAGCTGATACACAAACTCTGATGGGATCATGTTTGCACTTCCCATTGGGTATTTTTCAACACACAGTAACAACAGAAGAGTCTGATTCTACAAATCACTACTCATTGTGATAAAGTCCAGGGGATTCTCTGTGTATGACAGTCTAGTTTACTTCAAAAATGGAGTGAGCTTCCCCAGAAGCTGAAGACGGCTCACCACCCTCAAATCAAATGTTAGAAAGAGCTAAGGAATTTGTGCATCTGAAGGCAGGCATACCTTTCCATTTCAGACACAGCAGAAGAAAATTAATGTAGTCTCAGGGCATATGCCTTCCCGTTTGCTTCCCATCCCAGATTAATCAGATTTACAGGTAGAGTTTAAAGAAATGAGATGTGCCCTTTCAGCAACTAACTTGAACATGCCTGTCTCTTCTCCTTAGTGTATAACTACTACTGAACTCCAACTATGCCCAGATCTCTGAGACAAAAGGAGTAGGAAAACTGTGATGCAAGATACTGATGACCTTTACCTTGTGTCAGATGTAAGACAGTTACTTTTTGTTTGATCTTTCTTCCTTTGGTGGGTAGCTGTTGCCCTTTCTTGCCAGAACAATGTAAAGGAAATTCCATGAAAACATTACTGTGCAAAGAACATTGTCTGGCACATTGCCTAGAAGACAGTACTCTAAATGGCAAAACAATTGCAGTGTCGAATAATATGTTTTAACTTAACCCACCCTGTTAATCACTCTCTGCTTTTTAATGTATTGATGATCTGGATTTCTTCCCTAGTTTGTATTTTGTACTCATGCTATACCGTCTCTTTTCTGAGTGAAACTTAGAGAATATAGACTTTTTTTACAAATCTGATACTGTCACAAAAAAGGGGCTCTTGTTCTATATCTTGACTGTTCTGAAAGTAAAAATAACAATCTACATGACAAAATTTCACAGCTGAATAGGATTACACTTCTCTGCTCTTATTGAAATGCCCTTATGTAATTCATGCTAAAAATAATAATAATAAAAAGAAATAGTTTCAAATTCTTATCATTATACAGTTCAAAAACATCCACAATTTTATTTATTGGCTGCTAACACTACCTGGACAGAGGGCAGTGTTATTGCAAACCCTTGATTCTCTTAAAGGGCCGCTGCAGTGTGTCCCGTAAGGTGATACACAAGTTCTGGTTCGCACCTGCGACCCTTGACCACAAGTAACTGAACACGTACTCCACTGGGCCCACTCTTCAACACCAGATTCACCTGTATTCAAGACAACAAACAAACATGAATATAGACATAAGTATTAATGAGACATTTTTCTTGCTGAAGTTCATTGTCGTCTGCTCTTATAAATCAAAGAAAAAAGCACCACACCAAAATAAATATTTAAAAGTTCATGGAGTAAAGCAGCTGTGAAAATGTGCAATGAATAGAAAATAAAGACATCTACAAAGCTGCAGTCACATAACGCCTGTCAGAGGAAAACACTTTGATCGCTTAGCATAATTTACGACTCTATGAGAACTACTGCCCTTCAACATTTTAGAAACAACACTGCCCTCAGGATGCTAAAAGAACATAGAAAACTCTTTTTATATAATAGTAAAGGATTTATCTTTGATATTTATACTTAGTAATCTAGAATGAAGGCTAGGTAATAATTTAATGAACTCTGTCCATAAGGGTATTCTGATGAAAAAAAAAAAAACCAAACCAACCCCCTAATTTCTTATATTTTCTTCAGCAGAGGAGAGTCATCTAGCATTTGAGAGACGTTTCCTGGCAAAGAGAAGCACTTTGCTTACCAAATTTTAACCTGAACGGTGGGATGGGAACTTTGGTTTCATGATTTACTGCACATATCTGTTCCTTGCTTTTAACCTACATGTGTGCTAAACTCTTGGATGTGCTAGACCTCACTACTATGTTTAGTACATACCACTATGTTCAAAATTGTCAGATGTGATTTATTAATACTATACATTCAGATAGTGTATTTTTTTTATTGTTGAGAGATAGCACATTATATTATTTCTATTTTTTTGAAAGCAAGTAACGCACAAAGTCTTCTTGCGTGGATGTTCAGGAAAGAATGCTTAAATTTAGTTTCCATGAACAGCCATATACACAATTCTGGAATTCCTTTCCCAAAGGCATTCATGTTCAGAACACTGGATCCCTTGAGTATTCTCAGAACGCAAATGCAAAAATAATGTGAATACACCTCACTGAATAATTTGAGTAAATAATTACAGATTCATGTTCACCTTCTTCCATTAAAAATCAGTATAAAATGGCATACCGAAGCCTCTGTTACACCCTTGATTTTTAAATCTAAGTCGTTTTTGAAACAAATGGGAATTTCTGCTTTAAAATCAGTGGCATGATACAACCTTCAGTCTTGAATAGCTTGCTTAAAATTTCAGTTATCTCAATATACCTCTAGCCTTCCAAAAGTTTTGATACTGGTCACAATCAAGGGAGTATCTGCAAACCAGGAAGACTCTGGTGCTATCTTCCAAGAATGCAATAAATTATACACTATTTTTTGAAACTGTGGTTTTGTAGCAAGCATCTGTCCAAGCTCTTTTTTTTTTTTTGTTTCCAGAGGCCAAGCATGAAACCCTTGCAAAATGCTTGTCTCTAAGGAGCAATTCTAAGACTAGTCAATGCTTTAAAAAAAAAAAAGTGCTTCTTATTCAGTAACAAGACAGAATGCTTTATAATTAGCACACAAATACCTCTGCTTTTCATAATATTATATACAATTCTAAAAATTTCTATGGACAAGGACAAAATGATCAGATTTTTTACATACAAAAATTCACCAAAGTGATTTGTTAGGTGAAAAAATTAGAAATTTAATCACTGATTTTTGTTTTAATCATTTTTCTGATATGACTTTAGCATTTTGATTAGGTTGTTACATGGCTTGGGTTCAGGTTAGATGATATAATATGGTAAATATAGCTAATATCTAGGTAGACAGTAACAATTATACAATATGTACTATAAGCCCTGTGTACATAGTAAAAATATTTGTATTACTATGGGTTTCTAGGCTAGTATTTTTTGTCTTTTCCTACATGTCTGAAGTTTGACTTTGCCTTTGTTAAAATGGTTTAGATGAAAGGTCAAACAGCAGAAAAAGTCAAAGCTCTGTTTCTCAAGGTGTTCCTCATTATCTAAAACAGTCATATATACTCAGTGTAAATTATCCGTTATCCAACACAGACATGGTGACAGTGCATAGCTAATAAAATACAGAAATGAAGTATTAAAAATTTAAGATTATATAAATAGATATATTAAAGTGATAAAAAGTTGTTCTTAAAACTTGGAATATGATTAAAAATAGCAGTAACATGATACTAATAAGTGTGATTGTATTGACTGAATTTTGAAATTAATATTAATTATTAAAAGTTTGAGCATGTATTGCTGTCCATTCACAAAAGACAGAATCTAGCAATATACTTCAACATACAAAAAGGATAGAAGGATTAAACATTTGCTGGAGTAAGATCCTCTACACTAACATGATGTATGGTGCAAAAAGAGTGAAATCAGAGAAAATAAAGAACAAATTTATCTCACCAGCTGCTTCGCTTCCTTTTGCACAATGCATTATGATTTTCTGGTAATTTTTAATTTTTTGGAGTATTTTGTACTGCTATCAGTATGATTATTACTTATTTTAAAATATTTTAAAGGAGGAAAACACCTTCACAGACATATGCCATTGTTAAACATTTTTAATTTAAGCAAATAAAGGCTTCTTTATTTTCTAGAATAAAGCTAAATTGCCTATGTAATCTGCAAATACATCTTCCATTGTTTTCTTTATCTCTTTTTCATGTTTTTGTTTTCTGAAATGAAAAGTTCAGTAGGGCTACTTTATATTTTCCTTTTTGTTTTCAGTTACTTGAGAACTCTTAAATTTTTATATCTATCGTATTAAACCTACAATCTCAAATTAACTACTGGCAAGATACTAAGTGCTTATTCTCCCCTGCTGCTTGACATGTAAGAGGAAACATAACTTACTGTATGGAAGGCCTCATTGATCTGTGTAACACTTACCTGTATTATACTCTCTAAATCCCATAACACCTAAAGGAAGGATCAGTCCAAACACATAAAATGACAAATATAGGACAATAAATTATTCACACAATATTTATTTTTAATTAAAATGTTTTACTGCCTCATATCACTCACAAACAAACAGGAAAGTGCATATTTTAATACCGCATTTTAAAACTCTTTCATTCCCAGCAAAATTCAGTGGATTAAGTCCACTATTCTAACAGTATTAAATGCTTTTCATAAATCTGTTCCAGGACAATTCTCTATTCCTGTCTCTCTGCCTTTTTAAACCATACAAACATTTTGTTGCACTTTTGCATCAGTTTTATTATTACACAAAAGAAAATATTAATAGGCTTAAAATATAAGAAACCTCATAAACTCAGTATCCATTTACTTTAATGGCTATTAGACGACTTAGTACATGGGTAAATTCATGAGATAGATAGATACATCAGAAAAAAACTTATTAATCAGTTTTAGAAGGTACTGCATTAATAATATCACAAGAAAATGAATGCATTAGAGGTGAAGAAAATATGCAATGATCACTACAAAGGAAAATCAAAATGAAGAAGAGATGAAAATTAGTAAGTATATCCAAAAAGAGCACAGTATTACTCAAAATGTGTTAACTTACAGTATGTAAAATATAGATTTCCTCAAAGTTGCGCATGTAAATTTATAAGCTTACATACTTTCAGAACAGGACCTTGAAAACCAAGCCTGTATGATTTTGAACGTTCATCTCCCACTCCACACACACAATCTATCAGAAGGTGATAAGTGCTGCATTTATAATGCAGTTCTCTAACACCCATAATAGATGCACTGCAATGCATGACTAGAAATTATCAAATACAAGTTTTACCTGATAGTATGAAAGTTTCAGGGATTTATATGAGGAAAGAAAACAGATCATCTTCCTTATTTTTTGGAGTAATTGTATGAATTCAAGAAGAAGCATAAAAGCAAAGGTGTTATTCTATGTAGTAAGCAACTAACATTATAAGTCTGAGCTAGGTATGTAAGTAATAAGTTCTACTTGCCTAAACAAAAACTGCATGGAGACCAAGAGAGTTCCAGGCTCCCTTCTTCCACTACATTTGCTTACAGTAGTATCAACTGGGAGTTAGCCATAAAAGTAGTCCTATAGATTAACAGAGGGAAACAGACTCTCTCCCCTTCTAAATTCTTTACCAAACAGATCTACACTGATTGGCTACACATGTATTCAGATTACTTAATAGATCAATCTGCAAATCTGTTAAGTAAAGCACCCTACTACTAAGGAAGTCAACATGCAACATAACTAAAAGCAATTATAGCTCTCTTACTAAAGTGAATATAAAACTGGAAGCATTATGTATGACTGATGCAGACATATATTTTCTAGGTTAGTAACTATGGAATACAGAGTAAGTTGTTTCAAATCCATACAATAATTATGGGGCACAAGATTTTCAACGCAGTAACATACTGGAATGGAGTGTAGGGAACCATTAAAGAGTTAGATTTTTACCAACAGATACACAAATCATTACTGATGTCAAAATGGGCAGTAGTTTTGGTGTATGAGAACTTAATTCAACTCACCACTGAAATTTTGTCATTGACCGCAAAGGCAGCTATGGTAACTGTTGGTAAACAGGCTTTTTTTTTTTTTTTTTTAAATCACTTTAGCTCTAGGTTTGTAATATCATTTTGATATCTTTATCTAAAGAAGATGAAGTTGCTCAAACAAAATTAGAAAATGTGTTTTAGATGAAAAACTGTTAGATAATTTGCACATCCAATTAAAAACTACTTAACGGCCGATTTCATTTAGCAATTATGAATCTGGAAACTACAGAATAGAGTGTTGTGCTGGGCCAAAGATAGTAAATGCTGAATGTATGCACACTAAAGTCACCCTAGTAATTAATTTGATAAATGCCTAAAGCTGGGATTAGACCTCAGTCTATTTATAAAGAAATTCTGAAGCACGTTCTTAACTTTGAAAAAAAAGGTAATATGTCACAGTAAGCTGTCCTGTGTCTTGTATGTGTGAGACTGCTTTTACTACTAAAGAAATTCATGCTTACACTACATGATTCAGTATCCACATTCACAGTGCATGTTTTTTTACGATCTATCTAATTCTCAGCTACTTTATTTATGGACTTTAACTGGTGGAAAAAAAAATAAATGATTCAAAAAAAGTATCAGCTTAGAAAACTGACAAATATGCAGCAAAAGATTATGGAAACATGCAGTGGTTTTGCTAAAATTAACAACAGTAAATAGAAAAATGTAACTGATGTATTACCAGTTTGTGCCATAAATTTAGCAGCATCAGCTTGTTCCTGAGGGACCCTTTTCTCATGAACAGATCGAGGTCGCTGACTTTTAATTGTATGATCTCCCATCATTCCAAATTCTAAAGACAGAATAAAGGTTTATGAAAGCTTGTGTGTAGACATTTCTCAAAAGTCACATACTGTCTCATGCAATATGTTCCTGAACCTACCTGGAAGTTGCTGGTAAGAGTCAAGCAAGTGATCATGGCAGTTAACATCAACTTAACTTTGCTACCCTCAGCTTTTAATAAATACTTAAATTTGTGTCTGCAGATTTTCAAACATCATTTTATTTTATGAACCAACATTCAATGTAGTGATACATACTATAAATCAGCTGTATGACATGGGAAAATAACAATTATTCAAATGCAGACATTTTATTCCTATATTTTGAATCAGTGCAAACCACAGCAGAAAATGATTGTGACAGTGTTAGACATTGCTGTTCTACGGCAGAGCCTGCTGCTCCTCCAGAGGACTTCTATTTCTGCACTCATCTTTCAGGCTGACGAAGCCTTCAACAGACATAACGAGTCATCTTTGGGAATGGTGGCAATGCAAAATAATAATTATTTAGCCAACGAACTGCTTAATTTTTAGGCTGAATCCAGCAGAACAAGTGCTTGCAAACTGTTTCCTTTCTGAAACCTCTCAGTTATAAAGGCTATAGGTTGTATCTTGCTCTCAGTATTTAAAAAGAAGTTCCCATTGATTTTAACAGGGAAATCTATATAAAAATCAATGACATAAAGGCCCAGAGTGCGGGAGACAGGAGCACTTCATTTTTTTATCCTACCACTGCTGTCATTTTCTCTCTCTGGTCCTGTGCAAACCACCTAGCCTTCTACCTCAGACTCCATTTTTCTTTTCTGTGATGAAATGTGGAGGGTCCTTTGCACTTACAGGGGGACTGCTGCGTCTTCAGCACAGCTCCCTCTGGTCCTCCCAGGCACACACAGCTGTCCGCAGCTTGGTGCTAAATATTCAATGTTTCTGTTGGGACTCTAATTTAGGAAGTGTGTTCTGGGAACCGTGGGTTAGCATTGAAACTACTTCAACTACAACCACATGAAGCTTCTGATGAGGCAGAAGGTGTCTGAAGTACTAGGAATATAAACATTAAAAAATACCTTACTGCTGGAAGGTTACCTTGCAAATGCAAAATTCAAAATTCTCCCCAATTTGTAAAGTCATTAAAATAATAAAACTTACCTTCCTGCCTCAAAAGATGCAAAATACTACATAACATGTAAATGCTACTAATGAATATTATTTGCAAACACATTGTTTTGATAAGGTAAACATATTTAAATTTCTATTTAGAGTAAAGAAATAATAAAAAGCAAATATATTTTTAAGGGGTCAATCAGCAGAGAGAGTTTTTTTCCTTTCTAGTAAGTTATTAATGTATTTCTCCAAATTAGTGTTTCTTTTTGTAAATATTCATTAATGGTACCACTTAAAATTCATTTGAGAACAGCAATGCAGTTTGCATTCTAAAGACAATATTTGAAAATCTACTTAATAAAATATATTTTGAGAATTAAACACTCAACATCTTTAATACATCCCAGAAATACATATAAAAGATCATTAAATTATATATAGACATACTTATATATAATATATATACATATATGTATGTTTACACATACATATGTGTGTTATAAAATTTATGAATATATTTTTACAAAATATACCTCTTCTACAGCTCCTCTGATTTAAGATAGCTTTTTATTCTGTGGGAAAGCTCTTACTATAATGGAAGTTTTACAATCAATAATCTAATGAAAATTAAGATTAGAATGATACTTTTACAATTTCTACAAGGTGCAGTACCGATGACCATTTAAACTGGAATTAACAACATGGTGAATGACACGGGACTTTGCACAGCTTTTCCCCTGAAGAGGCTGTGAAAGCAAGGCATGTTTGCTCTGAGTTTGCTGCCTACGCGCTGCCTGCTTGTCAGGCAATTTAGAGGATATGGCACCATTCTTGCAGAAGACTTAATTCTGTTTTTTAAGTTACAAACAGAGTGCAATAATGGGAGACCTTTGCTAGAGAAAGGCTTTCCAGAGGCATACAGGGAGGTGGTGAATGCTCCGGTCCCAATCCCGCAGCATCCCGTGCTGGGCGCAGGCACATGCAGCGTCCCGCAGGACAGAGACCTCTGGTGAAGAGGCAACGGAAAGTCTGGGAGATCAGTTTTCAGGGTTGTAGTTTACACCCAGTGTAGCTCCATTCACAACGATGGAGTTACTCACTAATATCACCAAGCAAAATAAAATACAAATCATTGATGCAGAATCTAATCATGCCTCGACTTCTTGATTTTTCCACTTAGCAACAACACATTTTTAATTTACATTTTAAATTCACTTCAATTATTGCTGATGGTCTTTGAGATGCAATTTTCAACTAATTTCCCTTTGATATATTAAGCATTTTTATAGTAAATATCTAAATATATATTAAAGACAAATGTTTCATAACAAAGATAAAAATATTTCTTTGTAAGTTTTGTCAAAAAATGGAACCAGACTTATGCAGTACTCTCATTTTCATATTCAGCTGAAGCATATAACCAAATGCCGCATGAGAACACAAGTGGTAACAGGAAATGCAGTGTACTGGCATGAGTGAGGACTTTAAGGCCTCATTAAAATTCTGGCCTCATAAGAAAAGAAAAATAAGGGTCAAATACATTTTCGTAATGGGATCAGAAGTGTCCAGTTTCTGCGTATAAATACAAACAGTGCTCTCAAAATTGTTCAATCTAAGAAGCTTAACAGTAATGCATTTTTATGAAGCATTTTATAATAAAATATCTTGCTTAACTGACGGCCGTAGTTTACAATAAATACGAAATAAAATAAAACTTTCCTTCATTTTCAGATCCAAGCTAAATAACAAATGTAGAAGATGAACCACTTACACGTTTGTTTTCCCTCAATACTTCACAGAGACGTATTTAAATACTTTCTGGGCTGGGAAAGCATTTTAACCCAAGTCAGCCTAAAGTATGACTGAATGTCACAGTAGTTTCAAGGCCCGGTTTGTGTGGAAAAGGTAATAGGGACCGTCTTACTGTAGATACTCTCTGGCATAGAGTTGTCCTGCAAATTCAGGCCAGCACGATTCAAGACCTGATGTCCGGGATATAATATTGGATGTTCAAATTGGGATTCTGAATAAAGGATTTTTTTCTCATTCTCACTCTTCTCACCTAGTTTTTGCTGCTGAAAACAAGTTTTCTAACCCAGAAGAAGGTATTTTTGCAGACATCAGTTTCTGAACAGAATTTTTTGTTGGTGCCTGTCCTAATTTTCCCTTGGGTGAAACAGAAGAGTCCTTCTCTGCTTTTACCTTAAACATTGATATTAATCAGATTGTTTCATCAAATAAAGAGGGACAATGAATCTTTTCAGCATCAGACAGGCCTGATCCAGAAACAGCCAATGTGATTGTAAGCTAGGCCTGGAGACATGAAAGAGTTTTAATGCTTTTTATTACATTGTTAATGCTATAATCTACCTGCATGAGAACGAAACTCATAAAGAAATGCCTCAAAATTTAAATAACAAATAGCATTATGGGTAACCTTGAGTGGATCATTTTAACCAGACCGTGACTTGTAACAAATCATACCATATTCCAAGCATTTGTGGTAGAAAATCTGAGGTTTAGTTGTCTGATAAAAGAATCTATCGTGCTGTCAGAGGTCCTTTGGTGGCTACGGAAGTACAATAGTTTCCTGCAATAGGATGCGTATTCTTTCTCTCCTCAGCTGTACACAATGGATCAATACTTGAAAGTATCTTAGCAATCCATATGTCTTAATATGGATGTGGTTTATCATTTAATTTTACATATAACTCTGAAGCATGTAGTATAGTTCCATGCCTTCTAGCAGTCAAAAAAAAATAACAATTATTTCTGAAATGCCAAAGTTTACAGCGGAGTATTATTTACAACAACTCTTATCTGTAGTCCCATTGGCTTTACCTTTATTTTTATGTTATGTTATGGGAATTTTTATTCCTATTGAGTAACCTTTTTAGTTTTTAAAGGAGAAGCTAAAATCTTGCGGCCAATGTAGGTGTACGTTTTTAGGAGAGAAGAGAGGTGCCATGTGCTCTCTGTAGGAACAAAGAAGAAAAAACATCTGTTAACAGTATAAAAATGCAAAGTAGGAAGACTGAGCAATACAAAAGAAAAATACTGGCTTTGCAAGGTTCTACTCACCAATGGCTAGTCTTCGCTTTTTGACAAGTGAATAATCGTTAAAGTTAAGGTACATGTCAAACAGATTTTATGCCTAGGCTGTTTAATAATATTAGTAAGCCTGTTATATATATATCCTAGTCATCAGGTGACATTATAAACCATGTTGGTTTGGCTCTTATGGTTATTTTTATGTCACATTTCATGGGAACTTCACAGTGTAAATGTATTGATCTGGTTACAGGTGCACCATCTACTACGAATTGTGCTATTAATGGCACAGAACACACTGGCATTAATGAAAAAAGTCTTTTTCAGCATAGTAGTTGGTGATGACAGCATGAATGAACTGTTGAACTAAAAAAAGTGATTCTGAGACCTTTAGGGTTACCCCTTCAGGGTATGTAAAATGTAAAGTAACCTCTGAGAGTTGCTGAGTGTCCTAAGCTTGTACTAAACCGCCTGGAAGGTGAGATGGTGAGCAGTTCCCTGAAGGCTGATCAGAACCTTAAAAGCAAGAGGAGGCAATCGATTCCCCAAAGTGACTGTCGTTTTCTTCTCTCACCCACAGCACTCCTGCAGTGTGCTTCATACTATCCTACCCACTCCTGAACTGTAAATAGTCAAATGAGTGTTTTCAACTACTCTTGACTATGGAATGAATATTAAAGGCCTTGCAGCCAGAACGTGCATTAATGCAAACTGTCTCATGTGCAGTAGCATGGCATCCTCTCCGTGCCAACACACAAATGTCTTTCGCAGAAATTATGCAAAATGCTGATGTAACTCCCAGGTCAAGGGGAAGGAAGGGATGCAGAGGGGGAAAGGAAGAAAGAAGAGAGTTATAGAAATATATAAAGAACCAGTTTGTTTAAATTAATTTTTGGACTAAGCTATTAACTGATTTCAATAGATCTGATTAATCGCAGACTTCCAGCAGCTTGAAAAAGTTTCCTGCACATTTAATTTCTTCATCACCCATTCTACAGTTTCTCCCACAAAGATACTAGTGCTATATGCAGTAGTAGCAGTACTTGGGGTTTCTCCTCACACTTGCAGCTGGTCAGTACAATTTCTTCTGGTCACTAGATGGCAGAATGTGTGTTGACTTAGAAGCACAATTTTGCATTGAATTGAGAAGCCGGGACATTCTGGGGTTTTTTTCACTATAAAAGTATCTCTCATATATTAAAAAAAAAAAAAAAAGTTTCATTACATTCAAAGGACTGAGGGGTTTTTGTTTTCTTTTTTTTTAGTTCTTCTTTTGTAGGGCTGGAGTTAAAAAAACCCCAAACATCCAAACCAAACAAAACATGAGCTGCAGGTTTTTTTCCCTTACAGTAAACCCTGCGACAAAAGAGAAGAAAATCCCAGGAGGACTCCCTTCCTTGTCTCCAGCCCTGCTTCACTGTAGCAGGGCACCCAGGCCCCACAAGGAAACACTTGTTCTCAAATGCTGCATTGGCAGGACACAGAGCTTCGGGGCATCAGTGAGTATCATCACTCTGCAGTACAGATTTAAGCTATGGCTTTCTATGGGAACCCCTTCAAACGATATTTCCTCACCAGGCAGGCAAGTTGCCAAAATGGTAACATAACTATTAGATGAATTAGGTTTCCATGGGAACATCTTCTTAGAAAATGTGGAAAATGTGCTTAAAACAGTCTTTGCCTACTTCCTGCATAGATCCTGGTCCCATAAAAAGTCCTCTTTTGGCTCTCCAAAAAAATATAGAAGAGCTTTGACCATTTTCAAACTGAACGGAATAATTTCTTGCACTACAGTGAATTAAGATCTGAACTGAGCTGTATTCATGAACACAGTGAGAAAGATATCCTATTACTCATGAAAACATGGAAAAGATTTTAATAGTAGTAGAAATATGAAAGGCAATAGTATTTGTACTAAAAAACTATTTTTTTCATTATAGTAACACTCTTGCATTTTATCAAGTAAAAGATAGGAAATTTTGTAGGAAATTAGATAAATTAATTCCTTTCTCTCGCTTACAGAGATATACTAATACATATATGTATGCACTCTTTCATCTTTCAGAAAATTAGGGAAAATAATTATGTATTCTAAACAGTCAACATATTGTAGATAGGTAATTAGTTTGTGTTTGTCTCTAGGGAGACCCATTTGCTCCTAGGAAATAATGTTGGATTAAAACTACTGCTGCTATCTCTAATGACATAAGAAATGAAATATTACTGAATTAAAACATAAATTATAGCACAAATCCTCATGAGCTAGACTTTTTCATGGCCATGCAATCTGCTGTCTCTCTGTGCATCTCTGCAGTGACTCCCTTGGCCAGCCGTTATCTTTGGTGGGATCTGAACCTGTTTATTCATGGTTACAGATTTGGTCAGTGAAGAATGTCTTAAAGATGTAATATTTATTCACTTTGCATGTGCACAGAATGTTGAAACTGTGCAAGCTCTATTACTTGCCTTCCTGGGCCCAACTACTTATCATCTTACACCTAGGCAGGAGAAACTGAGCACGTGAATCTAGTGAAGTGACTCATACCTGATCAAAACGAATATAAGATGTCACCACAGCAGGTACTGTGTTTTCATATGTGCTTTGCAGAATTATAACTAAGCAAAGAGGAAAAGGAGGGGTGATGAAAGCCCAAACTGCAGCTTTACCCATCTATATCTCTACTAATTCTGACGTATTTTTAAAATTAGCATGGCCAGTATGCAGAAGATGCTCTGTAGTTCACATTTTTCCTATTCAAATATTTCCCTAGCAATCCATTCCAAAATGTTTGTCTTCAAATAAAAATTATAAAACTGATAAAGGAAATTTACATTATCAAGTTTAACATTAAAATCCTCTAAATTCAGCAGTATATTATTCTCTCATATTCCGTGTTGTTCTCTCAAGAAATTCATGGATGTAATAACACATTAAAGAATTAAAACATAGGGGATTGTTTTTATTTATTTTTGGGTTTTTTTTAATGGAAGACCTTTAATGCATTTTTTGTAGTATTCTCATCATTTTAATGTTTCTACTATAACAACTTATTCATGTGTAGCCTTTAAAAATTTTAATTGTAGTATTGTAATAATACTTTGATATCTTCATCGCTTTTTTTCATTTCATAGTATTTTACTTCTGCATTAAGTATTTTGCTTTTGTCGTATATTTAATTAATTGAACTATTGATATGGTTAGCCAGTGCAGTAGTTATTTTAGAATAGTAGCATTTTTATAAAAATATTCTCTTTTTACTGAACACTGCAGCAAGTTACCTAGATATTACACATAGGCTAGTATGTGACTCTATATTGCTCTATATATTTACAACTCAAGAGAAGATGACTGAGGATAAACTGTAATTTTCTAAGCTATTCTTGAATTCAATAACTTCATTCTCTTTCTTTTCTATTCTAGAAACACTGAAAAGTAATAAAGGCAGTTGTAGAAAGCAGGATTCACAAGGACATCTAGACTATTTCCTTGCCCTGCAACTATGTACCGTAGACATTCCTGCAGATGGTTGCCTAATCTTTTCTAAATGATAGCAGCATTCATTAAAATTTGAGATGAATTATCTATGAATTTATGACAGGGAAGTTTACAGTCCGTGAAAGATTCTGAAGCTGTATGAAGAGAAGGAACAAGAATCAATGTTTTAAATAATAAGTACTGCAAACTCTACTCACTAAGCACAGTTAAACTGAGTGTGGGGTTTTTTTTAGAATGGTAAAGCATCTAAGTGAAGTTAAATGATATTGCATGCCTTTTTAAGAGCATTTTCTTGTCCTTGTTTAAGTCTCCTAAATTGTTTTTACAAAAGAATAATGAAAAATGGACGAAGTGTCACTGAATGTGAATTTTGCACATTACATTTTTATAATTTGTGGTACCACAAAGCTGTCTGTTCGTATACATGGGTATTCATGGCTAACTGCTAAATTTTATGAAGAGAAGAGAAAGAGAAAAGAGAAAAGAGAAAAGAGAAGAGAGAAGAGAGAAGAGAGAAGAGAGAAGAGAGAAGAGAGAAGAGAGAAGAGAGAAGAGAGAAGAGAGAAGAGAGAAGAGAGAAGAGAGAAGAGAGAAGAGAGAAGAGAGAAGAGAAGAGAAGAGAAGAGAAGAGAAGAGAAGAGAAGAGAAGAGAAGAGAAGAGAAGAGAAGAGAAGAGAAGAGAAGAGAAGAGAAGAGAAGAGCCTTGGCTGCTGTCAGTTGGCCTGGTTTCACCCAGCCAGGCCAAATTTTGTCAGCTGAGGAAGCGGTCTAGAAGGTCTTTTCCAAAACCATAGATCTACTCTGAGCTAAGAGGTTTATATAATCTGTTCCCAAGGATATATAGCCTTTGCTAACCATCACTGGCAGGTTAACGATCACATGCATGCAATTTCAAACATACTATTCCACCCAGTTCAGCCTGGGAGATGTGTGTATGGCACGGCGCCCTAACAGGTAGAGTGTTGCAATGGTTTCCAGAACAGACGATTTAAACCTCAGAATACAGTTTCACAATAACTAAATCCTTCCTGCAGAAAGACATGCATGGGATTTTAAGAGATTTACCCAAAAACTATCAATGAAAACCACTTGGACCTAGGTCTTTCAGGATTTTTTTGAAAATCCATTAGATGTTTTCACTGGATTTAGCAAAAGCACACTTTTCTAGGTCTCTGAGATTGTCATTTCAGTCTGAAAAACAGTGTTCTCCTTCACTTTTACTGCCTAATCCACACTTAAAAAAAAATCTGAGCTCATCTCCTAACACATCCTTCCTACCTCTATGGCCCATAGTGTCAGAGAGGACGACATGGTTGGCTTATTTGACAGGTGTTGCCCATGCAATGCCTCTATAAAAGCAAATGAACTGTTCAACTGCAGATCTGAGCAAAGCAATGCATAGTTTGCCAACCACCTCTTACGGAAAGTTCGCCCTGAAGCCTGCATTAAAGAATAGCAGATGTGCAAGATTTCTCTCCTACTTAACATCAGATGAAATACCTAATGCCAACATATATAAAATTATAGCAGAAAAATTGACCTAAGAGCAGATGTATTTGATGGGCATAATCTATCTGATCATAATGTACTATTTGTAACACAGGAACAACAGCACTTTACTGGGTGGAGAAAAAGAATCCATTAGAATTAGAGAGACTCTAAGAATAATGCTCTACAGGTCTACAAAATACACAGATTCTCTGAGAGCCAATAGTATTTCTTTTGCAATATACGTATTTTTCAAAACCTTTAAAAATGCTGTTCTGTACCTGTGACAGAGATTTCTACTCAATCATGGCAAAGTGCCTCCTGGTCCAGTTCTCTGATTAAATTAGAAAGCAATATAAAACACAATTGATACTCATATTAGCAAGAACGATGAGGATGACACTACTGAAGTGGTATCAGCCTCAGAGGTGAAAGGGCATGCCTTTCATCAAGAAGCATCAAAGGAACTGATTTTAGTATCCTCATTGTTTCTACATCCCTACATGATGTCAGACACTGGAATCACTTCTTTTAAAATTCTCATGCATCTCCTGCAAATATTACTGCAACAATCTATACCTTTTAACCTCCAGAATGATTAATGGAAGTGTAGTCTATGGAGAATTGTGGCTGCCTCCCTTACAGATGTCAATAATAAGGATTATTAAAAAACATCTATTCCCTGACGGCTGCACAAGATACACCTCACATAACTTATTTCAGCTTGTCAGCATAATATGCGATGTGGTTACCTAAAAATTGTCTTCACTCATCATGGCCCAGTATTTGAAGAAATTGTGCCAACAGTCAACATATATGACTGTCTGGAGATTGCAAGCAAGGATTTTTTCAGTGAAGATGTTTAGTTCTGAACTTTAGAGTTTGTGATACTCATTAAGCTGGGAACTCTAACTGTAACTTCTGTAAATGCATTCTCAGAATGAAGTCTGCAGTTAGTGGTGTTTTACTTAGTGCAAACAGACTTTCTCTTAACAGCTGGAAACTTACAACTGGGATGTATATCACGGCTTTCTACGAGAGGCTTAAGACTGCAATCTCATTATGCTGCTCCTAACTATGAACATTTTTTGAATTATCTGCAGAGCTACTTGCACATCTGCCCACAGATATCCTATAAATCTCTCCCATTGCCTCCACTCTGCTATCTAGAAAGGGTTGGAAAAGAATGGGTTTGCTAGGGAGCTCAGTGAAATAGCTATAAAAATATCTTTTATACAAAGATATTTTCAAACAAAAAATTGAATTTGCTTCAAATTAGGTTTTTGCTGCTTGTTTGTTGACTCTCTGAAAATATTCTAATGTTTAGTTACCTAAAAAAAGTGTTCTCAAATACAGTCTACTGTAAGCATGTATAATGGAATATTTATGGTAAGCAAATTCTGAGTCAATAAATTAAATTATGCTCACTAGAGACTTAATAGTATATATTCTCCTCATCCAGTCAGGAATCAGAATCAGAACTATAAAAGCAGTATGTCTAGTCACACATAGCCAGTACGCATTGTAAGCTGAAAATAAAAAAACAGTGAGTGTTGAGGAATAGAGGAAGTGTTTGTGGGTGGAAATAATGCATTTAATTTAGAACAGCTAAAGTATTGGGGGAAAATAGGCAGATTTTGGGCACACAAACTTTCAGCTCTGAAGTAGAAGCATCAAACTTCAGAACTCCTAGGTGTTTTATTACTGCCACTTACAAACCTTGCCTTGCTTATGTACTTAGATTACCATGGCTCCAACACTACTATCACAATGAACAGATTAGACATATTTCACATTCAGTTAAGTGGTTAACAGTTAACTTCAAAACCAGAATAAGGCAGAAGAGATTATAAATTCTGAAAATTCAGGAAAAAACCACTATGTTGACCACAAAAATTATACAGCATGTATTATTTGCCTCAATCTAGTCATCAAGAGTATGTTAAGCAGCCTGAAAAGCTAAGGTTGAAGCTCACAAGGTACCAGTTCTCAGAAGACCACAGAAAAAGAAGCTTAGCTTTAGACCTATACTGAGACTACTCATTCTGTATTGATCTTGTGAAATAATTTTTACATTTTCCAGGATATATTTAAGTTTCACCTTTTCTTTTTACTAAAAAAAAAAAAAAGAGGTTACTTCAAAGAGGGTATTTCAACTTGGTATTCATTCACATCTCAGAGTAAATAAAGTACTTTTAAAAACCTAAAATCTTAGATTTTAGAAAAAACTTTCAGTAAATAAGAATACAGTTCTGGTTCTTAAAAATCATTATTTGCTTGATATATAAGTTGCAAACTCCACTAAAATCTATTCAAGGAATCATAGCTTTCAGAAGTAACGTTCCATTAGTTTTAATGAAGGTTTTGAAAGTGCTGCAGCAATGGGTCTGCAAAGCCTGACTGAACTGGAGTGCTCTGTGCCAGAACTGACTCTGGAGCCCTGAGGTAGTTATATCTACAGTCAGAGCAGTTTATTTCCCAGGATAACTGCAGAATCCACTGATGCAAGACATGGTTATACAAATGCCCACATGCTAACATATGTAAAACATTTCAAAAGGATAGTCTGGGTGCACAAGACCTACCTCTGGGAAAAGGGCTTGGTGCCACATGAGAGCACATGTATAGAGTTTAGGCCATAGAACAGATGTTCCCATTTCTTACTTCCATGTAATTTATATTTTTAAAAAATCATTACAAGTTCCCAAAAGACATGAAGAAGCAATTTTTTCATGTAACAGATTCTGTCCAAAAATAAGTCATTAATGCTAATATACAACCCCCTATAGTGGTAATCACCGTTAGCACTTGTATATAATTTTGATCACTTTATGCGGTGCATTTCAATTATTCTTTCCCACTATCAAAAGAATAGACAAGTCTCATTCTGCCTCATGTTGCGGTTTTAATACTGAACATCAGAGTAACATCACCTACAAATTACAGTACTTTCACCTCTACCAGTGTAAATCAAAAGTCATGAAATAATGGAATTAAATGTGTGTATAACTGCTGCATGAGCAGAATTGGCTCCAGACAGATTAATTCCTGTGGTTGTGAGCAGCACACAGGACTGGCAGACCTGGAATAATAAGTTATGATTTTCTAGCTCCTTTCTCTATGTTCTGTCAGACCATGTGGATTCTTATGCACAACCATACAATTTAATCCTTTCGATTATAGGAACAATTACAGCTAGTTAAAGTGCGATTTCACTAAATCCTTTTCATGATGAGGTCAGCTTGGATTTGCCTCTAAGTGGCAGTCTTTTAAAAGGTACTGACAACAAATTATTCCCAATATTAAAAATGGGACAGTACAATAATCCAGGAGAAAAAGTGCCAGTTGGGAGAACGTCTTTTATTGTTGTTGCCCTCTGCTGTTCTCTTGTTACCCCAAGGCCCATCATTGTTATTGGCGTGAAATGTTACGGTTGTATGCATTGGGTACGTACTAAACTGAAGTTAGGAATGTCAGCCACTACACCTTTGTTACGTTTTCATGGCAGGACCTGGGCAGTTTGCTAAAAAAGCAAGAATTGATTAAAAACAGTAAAACAATTATGGAGAGGAAAATTCTTATATGCAATCACTGGACTACTGGTGCTTTTCTGGACAAATGCCTGTAGCAATCCAGAAGTGCACAAATATTAGTCTGAAAAGAAGGTGCTATTCGAAGTATATAAATAAGATGTAAATTGTTAAATAAGGTAATTCCTGCTAGCCCTAGAGATAACTCTTCCTTTGTGTGCAGAAAGACAAATCCCTTAGCTGGTGTTTACAGTTGAAGCAAATTTTGGGTCCCACACCAGTTTCACAAACTAGCTGTAGATCCAAAATTGGGACTAACAGTTGGAGAAGTGCAGTATTTCTGTGGCCATTTAGCCCCCTAACTCTGCTGGTCAAAACACAGCTTAGGGATTCTAAATAAGAAGACGTAACAATTGAGGGTCTGGGGAAGGCTTCTGGCCAAGTTGTAAAGAGCCTGTGTAAACACCACTACTTCAAGGTGTAAATTGATGGGAGGGAGTTCCTTCTGGTCCCTTGCATGCCCTCTGCAAGGAGTAGATCCTCTCACATGTCTTGGAAAACTTACAAAGTTACTTGCAGGACACAGAATTTGGAGTAGCAGAAAGGAGACTGCTGCAGGCTTCAGGGTGTCAGGAAAACCAAGAGTCCTATGATTCTTAACTAAATAATATCTAAAGAAGAATGTCAGCCAAGCAAAAAAATGGAAAAAGAAAAAAAAGGGAAAACAAAGGTATCAAAAAAGGAAAACATCTCTTCAGAAGGAAAGAAATCACATACATATGCATATGTGTCTGATCAGGGTCAGTCTGGCTCTGCTCACCGCAGCAGGAGCCTGTAGGGTTGAGGAAGACAGAGGGTAACTTAATCATCGGGAGTTCTGTTTTCATTGGCTGTATCTGAACTTAATTCAGGGCATCCTCAGGGTATATAAGCTGGGATACTGGTTTTTAACTGTTCTGCTTAACTAAAATTTTAGTATGTTATATATACATATATAATTTTATTTACATCATTATTTACTATTACCTCTAAGCTAGATAACTTCTATTAGAAGAAAAATGTCACAAACAATTGCAGGTGATTATATTAGTTTACTGTAACAAAATGCAGGAAATTAACAGGTAAACATTAAACCTAATTCTGGACTGACTGTACTAACGTACCAGTGCATTCCAGTGGGCAGTAGGTGATATTTTTTGTATAAAGAGCTTATTTCATAAAAAAGCTGTTTCAAGGCCAGACTCATTGATTAATCTGAACTAAGCTAAGAGTTTCAGACAAAAGAGAAGAAAGGAGAAAGCAAGAAGAATAGCATTTTGTAAAAGTTGAAATAGCTTAATTTCTTTTTATGTATTATAGCTACAGTTTAAATTTGAATTCTAATTTAAAAAGCTGAAAATAAAACAAAAGCGCTTTCTGAGTTACACATTTAATTCAGCCCCAGATAGTTTTTGTCTATCTCATGAAGCAAAAAACAGTCATTCCAGAAATTATATCAGTGAATTAATTTGGAAAAATAGAAAATAAAAAAACTTTATTGCATCTACTCAAGCACACTAGGATTTACATTAAAAGTAAATTATTACTTCCTACATTAGGCTTCTTCATAATAAAAATAATAGCAACTTTACCTAGTGAAAAAGAAATAAAAGAATCATAATTACGTGGGATGTGATCCAAGAATTATAATTACATTGAGCATATACAGGGATACAATATTAAAGGCAATAACCAAATGACAAGCAACTCTGAACCCTGTTCAGAGGTTGTTAAGAAATGAACATTTCTAAATTTATATCAGGTACGAAATAGTAGTTAAGAATCTTTGAAACCCGTGTTTATATTTCCTATTCTATATACTTACGCACTGATGGAAAAATTGCTGATATTTTCTGCATGTGCTGAGGATGAATAAACTAAGCCACCAGGAAAGTGAGTACCTAAAACCAGTCATCTTATTCTGCTTCAGACTTGGCATACTGCTTCATGGCTGTGAATTTTTATCATGTCCAATCTATTGATGCTGCTGCTTGTCAGCTGCAGTTTTCATTAGGAAAAAGGAGTTACAGCTGACAGTAGGGTTTGTAGGAGTTCATAAATATTCTGCTACTGTTCAAAACTGCTGCAATGAACTAAAAGCAGACTTTAGCTGCATTTTGAACCCACATGAAAGCAGAGCTATTAGACTATAAAGCATGATCACTCAACATGTTAATTAAAGAATAAAACCTATCAAATTAAATATGGTGCATTTTTTCTGACCTGGTCCCGGGCAGAACAACTATCCGGCTCTTCAGTGTTTGTTCCTAACCAGGAGGTCGGCATCTTCATAACCCTTCCAAAGGGATCTCTCTGAATACTGTTTTTGGAATGGTTTTATAATGGAAGGGGTGAATAGTGCGTGTTTGTCTCCACTGCTCCTGCTTCCTCTGGTGACTTGAGCAGAGAGCTGACCTGTGATCCTGCCGGGCCATGGGACTTACTGCAGTGCTCTGCATGGGGAGACTGATGGCTGAGCGCCAGGCTGCCCTCAAGGAGCCTGTTCTGTGGCCACTGACAGCCTCATAGGACATCTTCCTTGATCATCAATATAATGTTCCCTAAGCCTCTTCTGCTTGTATATCACTCTAAGGTCACTTTGATATAAATAACCAGTGACAGATGAGGCCTGTGGGGTGCTTGTTAGAGAGCCAGTGGTAGGTATTTTATTCAAAGCCTGATCAATTGCAGCACAGCAAGGTTCTGGAGATCTGCACATGTCACTGTAGAACCATAACAAGACCTTTTCTTCTTCAGCCAGAGTCTGCAAGTTGTGAACAGGCCGCCTGCTTATAGAGAGTTTGGTGAATCCAGTGGTCTTCCCCTAGAGACAGCGAGATCACCCAAGCTCTGGAGGAGAGCACCGTCTCCCGTATGAATAAGTACAATCTCATTTGGACCAAGATGATTAAAGTTATAGAGGCAGATCTGGTTGTGAAAATGGAAGCAACATGCTCACTTCTCTCAAGTCAGTCAGTTTGGCTGTCGAAGGTGCCTGACTAGCATCCACACCAGGACAACATCTGCAGGAAGCTACCACTGCTATGGCCCTGGGGTGTTAGGAAAGGCAAAATATAAAGCTGTTCCATGCTGATTGCTATAAGTCAACAAACAGGAGGGAATATTGGTTTAGAAATACGGCATCTGACATAGAAGATGGACCTCAGAAAAGGAAAAACAAACCGAGATATTTTTAAAAATAGAGGTAGGGTGTTTTGTTTTTTTTTATAAGAAGAAGAGGAGGCTTTTTTTCTTCTACTTACATATTTATTATTCTTTCTTTTAGAAGAAAATTATCCCAGCTGTAGTGCTTGAGATTCATTAGTGTCATTTAGAAATCTTTCCTTTTGATAAATGCAGTGCACATATATTCATGTGACTGTTTCACTGGAAAATTCTTGCCCAGCAAACACAGTCTACATAGATTACTGTGAACTGGAGGACCCTAATTTTATATTTGAATTCCTCAGCTTTACTTTCCCACTCACTGATATTTGTTTCTTTCTTATTGTTATTGCCTTCTAATTTCAGAGGCTTTTCTCTGCTTCCTCTTACGTTTTCAGGTTTCTTTGGTTTGTAAGAGTCTCTGAGTTGTACAGTTTTCCACAGTACTACATGTGGCCTTAAAAATACCTCACGTCCTCCAGATCTGTCTTTCTATCTGTCCCCCCGACTTGCTATTTGTACACCTGAAGTCTGTTTCCTTCCTTTATGTACCAGCTTCACACTGTATTCATGTTAATCTCTCTAAATCTCTCCATTAATCTAATTCATTGATTTATTAATCTCTCTAAATTCTGTGGGCATAACTACAAGCAGGGGGTGTAGATTTTTACTCTTGGTTATTAAAGTAAAGCACAGCACACCAAGATACTGAAGTCATCCGGCAAGACCGCCCCATCCTTAGAATTACTTAACCACTATAATAATTGTTTTGGTCAGCTGTGGCTTTATATTTACGCTTTATGAAATACTGAAAAGACTCAGACTTGATACCAAACACTGGGGAAACCCCCTGTTAATCATACTACTTTAAGATCTGCTGGTGGGTCAGACTGTGTTTCGTTTAACTTTAATGTATCTATACACTTATCTTTATCAACAACATGTAAAATAACTCAAGATAGATAACAGCAAAAGGAAAAGTTTTGCATCTTGTGTTCTGTTTGTTGAATGGCATTAGTTGTATTCCTGCATAGAAAGTAATATTAGAAACTCCACAGTAAAATATTTCTACATTTTTCTTGGGATATACATATAGTATTTCAGAAATATAAATCTCCTTAACATGTCTGGATAGACACTTTGGCTTATCAAAACTTGGATGGTAAAGTATGAAAAATTTGAAGAAGACAAGAGTAATATAAAATTCCTTGTTTCATCAGATTTTTTCTAGATGTTTTCTCTAGTATCAGTGTCAAGGTTGTAGTATTTCATTATTTAGATATTCTGCATTCTGCTTTCAAATATTCTTTTTTAAAAAATGTTTTCTTAATTGAAGGTCTTTTAGACTGGGAGCAAGTACACTTGCTAAAATATAAGTCAGGATTAGAATAAAGTATTAGATGGAAATAATGATTTATACTGAAATTGAATGCGCATGTGAAAAATATCAAAATGACTTTAGGTAGGGATGATTATGCAAAAACTGAACACTTAAGTTAGCACAGTGTGTTAAACAGTATAAACTATTGTGTTGCTATTAGAAGAAAACAGCCAAAAAGAAAGAAATGACCTAGTTGGAATGAACAGGCTATCTGAAAAGAATAGGAAATGTCACTGTATTAAAGCAGTAAATGGAGAACGGCCAATTGTATATTTACTGACTACCTAGACTATGCAAGAAGAGGAAGAGAGGAGATGTTCAGTATCAGTAAGAGGGAAAAGGAAGGTACGAAAGTCTGTTATTTTTACTGGATATGCATAAATAAATAATTAGTTATTTACATTATATTATAATTCAAGTCTCCCATACTAGAATCCATGGAATACAGTTCTGACCCAAGTTACTGCTTAGTCTATAAATGTTATACTAACAGTGGTAGCATTTTCAATATATTTTTTAATGATAAGTATTTCTCATCTAGAAATCTGTAAATAAAAATTAGGACACATCCTCATTAGACATTAAGCCAAAATTCACTCTTGGTCTGTCACTTCCATTTCCACAAAGGCCTTCTCTAACCTCCTTGTAGGGAAAGCAGCTGACAGTTGCTTGCCCACCTAACTTCATTAGGCTTCAGAAATGTAAAGGAAAGCTCCATACTTGTATTTCGCACACAACACATAGATCTCAGTCACAGGAAATCATTCTTGTAAACTTTCAAAAACATATATCCCTACATTTTAAATAGCCCTAGGTTTCTAGCCATATCAACACATCCTGTATCTACAGCACACATTTGGGGTTTTCTTTTTTTTCTTCTGAAATCAATTTGGTTTATTTTATTTTATTTTATTTTGTTTTGTTTTGTTTTAGTGTACACTAAAAAGTCCTGCTTAGTTCATCTATATAATTCCTTCATATGATACAGAGGTGATATACTGCAACTTTGACACTGTAATGTACATCAAGAACAGGCAGAAATATAAAACACAAAAAGTTAGACAGAGCTGTAACTTTACCTTCAGCTGCTCAGTAACTAAAAAAATACACATACTGAAGCATATATATTCATAGTCATCAGTAAACCTATGAGACAGAAGCACACCTCAGATGGGAAGAACTTAATTTGTGGAGTATTTCCTGCTCTATTGCTATGTAGAGTTTTGTCCCAAAGAAGGAAGAAGTATCTTCTCTGCTCTTGTGTTACTCCAAAATATGAACACCTAAACACACTATGTACATAGACCAAAAAAAGAAAGATAACAAAAATGAAAAAGAGGAAGTTCTTATGAAGCAGAAAAGGAACTACAAAGGGCGGACAACTAGGATCATTTTTAAACACTAAAAGCAATGCAAATCAGTTTGTGTTGTATTTGCAGTGATCCTTCCCCACATAGGCCATTTAAAGCAAATAAATGCAGCTGGTTGGAATGTAATGTTGACAGCTCCGTAGCTCTTTAGCCTTTCTTTTCTGTTGCCCAGTCTCAACCTGCCTTAGTCAAGATCATTATACTGAGATGACTAAAAGAAAAAGGAGTAATCTCATGGGAGCAAAACTGTCAGTTTACAAAGATGATACATTTTTTTGTGTTCTTTAGTTGTTCTCTTCATGACCTTCTATGTACATTTGCTTGCCTCATGTCTCTCCTTCACACAAAATCATTGTGTATTTATATTTGGGACGGATATAAACAGTTTTTATAACTTCAAGTTACATGTATTTTTTTCCTGTTTTATAAAAATAGAGCATATCTATGAGAAATTTTATCTATTTTGTCTTATTCATTATATGTTTCTTCCATAAGCATAGTTTATTTTATTTTAGTATTACAGAGAAGTATGCCTAACATGACATCAGCAAATAAATTAAAAAACCTCTTTTCAAAGTTATATGAGAATCCTCTTTCCAAAAGTATATAAGACTCAAGACTTCCATTTTTAGGAACCGGAAATATCATTCAATTAAAATGCTTATAACATTACAATATATTTTGAAGAAATTTTGAGATCAAAAGTTTTGTTCTTTCAGGGGCACTTCCTGTAACACGAAGATGTTATATTACAAATAAGCTCCACATGATGTTACAGATCCTTAAGTACACTAATTATTTAAGACTATTCAAAATATACATGCCACAATGTGAGCCAGAACTGACAGTCAGATTAACAAAAACCACAACACAGCAGCTGTGCAGGTGATGAACACAGAACTTTCACTTGCCTTGAAAAA
Organism: Gavia stellata; assembly: GCF_030936135.1. Taxonomy (NCBI): domain Eukaryota; kingdom Metazoa; phylum Chordata; class Aves; order Gaviiformes; family Gaviidae; genus Gavia; species Gavia stellata. The sequence goes on from NC_082595.1 coordinate 80,972,247, forward strand.
ATATTAGTGATTTTTTTCTTCATGTACTGGAAATGTCTCTCACGCTACTGTATCTTCTACTGAAATCACAGTAGACGCATACTTAAAGACTTCTACAGCTGAATCATGGCTTTATTTACAAAACTGTTCCCTCAAACCTGCCCTCATGGGCAGATATTTTCCTATAAACACACACATTTTCAGGACAGATTCCTTAAACCTTTTGTATAATTGCATGCTTTGAACAAACAGATCTTAGGATACTTTCTATAAAGATATAATAACCATAATCACATTTTCTTAACCTGTTATGAATGTGTCTATATCATACTTGCCAACATAACTACATTCATTCCAGTGATGCCAGGCCTGATTGGCAGTGTTATAAATATGTAAGCAATCAAGAGAAATGCAAATACTGCAGCTAAATTCTTTAGCAACATTTACTACTTCATAGGAGAGTTTCCCATCTTTGCTCTATGTTACTCTGTCTTTAAAATTGCCAGAGAAGTCAAGACATTGCATATTCTACATGACAATGAAGCCATCAATGTCAATCTCATTCTCTGAACAGCTATCATCTAAATTAAAGGGAAAACATCTAATATGCATATTAATATACTTATGCGTGCATCTCAGTGTGACGAAGTGGGTAAAAAGGTTGTATGCTGTCACTCCAATACATATGCATCTCTGATCTGCCTTGTCTCACTACTCCTTCTCATAACTCCGTTTGACTTCTCATCCCAGCTTTCTGTCTAAATATATAATTATTCGCTCTCTTGTAGTAATAATATATGCTGATACTGAGTATGAAATTAAAGAGAATGTGAAGTACTATATTTAATGGCATAAAATGTTGGCTCTTAAACCTGTATTAATTATTCATTTGTTTGTATCAGGTTACTTTAAGTACATATCTGGGATATCACATATTAACCACTGGTGGAAAAAATGTCATTCAGAAGAGATAACTTTTCAACTTCATTTCAATTGCTTTTGTGGTTGCAAATACAAATGAAAGGGACAAGTACACTGTCTCTTGCTGCCTAAAGCCACTGGCCATTAAACAGTCCAGATGCTAGGCTTGGGTTAGCTCATGAATAACTACCAAAGCACTTTACTTAAATTGATGGACTAAATTATTCATTCAGAGTTAAAGTGGCCCTAATTAATTTTAGTTTACTTGGTAAATTAAGCTAAAAAGAATTAAAGCCACTTTAACTCTGAATGAAATTTGTCTACAAAGTAGAATAAGTAATTTATTTCGCGGTCCCACCTTCAGCTAATTCCGAATTTTCTATGGCATTCCCACAAAGACAAGCCTGGAACCTGTCTCCCCATCTCACTGTATGCAGTTCTTATTTCTTCCAACTAGACATTTCAGGTTTTTTTCTTCTAATGTTTTCCTTTTCTCTTGGATGTGTAAATATTGGACATCTGAATGACAGACTTAAAATTTCTGTAATTTGCAAAGCAGTAATAGGCGTAGACATCCAACAACCAGTGGGCAAGCTGGCTGTTTACTTTTTTTTTCTCATGCAACCTCTGGTTTTGTTGTGATGAAACTTCTGCAGGATGCTGACATGGTTCTCAAGAGAATACTAAGCTGAATGCTCAACTTGAAAATTCCCTTTTTTCAGTAGCAGGTTCTCATGTAGAGTGGAGAATAGGAGTTACGAGAAAGGAAAAAGAACAAACCTTGAGTGTATCAATCATGTCATTTTGCCATGGTCACAAAATCTCTCTTTCGAGATCCAAATAAAGGAGCTCATCAGTTAGTGAGAGCCTTTCAACATGACCCAACATAACACAGCCACAAAGATCGAAAATATTAGTAAGGCAAAGATTACCACAGAAACATAGAATGATAGGGGTTGGAAGGGACTTCTGGAGATCATCTAGTCCAACCCCCCCGCCACAGCGGGTTCACCTAGAGCAGGTTGCACAGGAACATGTCCAGGCGAGTTTTGAATATCTCCAGAGAAGGATATTCCGCAGTCTCTCTGGGCAGCTTGTCCCAGTGCTCTGCCACCCTCAAAGGAAAGGAGCTCCTCCTCATGTTTAGATGGAACTTCCTCTGACCAAGTTTGTGCCCATTACCTCTTGTCCTGTCACTGGGCACCACTGAAAAAAAGACTGGCCCCATTCTCCTGGCACCCACCCTTAAGTATTTATAAGCATTAATAAGAGCCCCCCTCAGCCTTCTCCAGACTGAAAAGACCCAAGTCCCTCAGCCTTTCCTCATAAGAATGATGTTCCAGTCCCTTAATCATCTTTGTAGCCCTTTGCTGTACCCTCTCCAGCAGTTCCCTCTCCTTCTTGACCCGGGGAGCCCAGAACTGGACACAGTACTCCAAATGCGGCCTCATGAAATACAATACATATGAGAAATAATAAATAAATCTTGTGGATATACGGAATACACAATCCAACATCAGCTATACATTGTTCATTTGTTTTTCAGTGAATTAAAACAGAGAAAAGTTTTGTGTATATTTTAAAACACCCCTATTGATCACACCATATTCAGGCAATCGGGATTTAGGCACCCTAAAGTGACTGAAAGATAATTGAAAAGAAGTATAACAGGCAAATTAAACTCTTAGCCCTTTTTCTTATCCCTTTCCTAGACATGTGCTGGTTTTGGCCAGGATAGGGTTAATTTTCTTCATAGGAGCTAGTATGGGGCTGTGTTTGGGATTTGTGCTGAAAACAGTGTTGATAAAGCAGGGATGTTTTAGATATTTCTGAGCAGTGCTTACACAGAGTCAAGGCCTCTTCTGCTCCTCACACCACCCCACCAGCGAGTAGGCTGGGGGTGCACAAGGCATTGGGAGGGGACACAGCCGGGACAGCTGACCCCAACTGACCAAAGGGATATCCCATACCATATGATGTCATGCTCAGCATATAAAGCTGGGGGAGGAAGAAGGAAAGGGGGGACATTCGGAGTGATGGCGTTTGTCTTCCCAAGTAACTGTTATGCATGATGGAGCCCTGCCTTCCTGGAGATGGCTGAACACCTGCCTGCCGATGGGAAGTGGTGAATGAATTCCTTGTTTTGCTTGGCTTGCGTGTGCGGCTTTTGCTCTACCTATTAAACTGTCTTTATCTCAGCCCACGAGTTTTCTCACTTTTACCCTTCCGATTCTCTCCCAGTGTGGGGGGAGTGAGTGAGCAGCTGTATGGTGCTTAGTTGCTGGCTGGGGTTAAACCATGACAAGAGGGAAGTTGCTTTGTAGAAAAAAAAAAAGAAGAAAAGAAAAAAAGAAAAGAAAGAAAAAGAGAGAATGTAGGAATGGAATAAAGGGTTTCACATTCAGTAAATTGGAGGAACTGTTCCCATTTTGATTCAAAGCATTTTCAAAAACTATGCATATACATACCCTATGTAGAAGTACACTTCTTTCCAGATAAAAAAGCATAAATGAGAGCAGAATTGTTAAGAAGGAAGTGGTCACGTGTACCGATATTTTTTACATTTTGAATGCCTCTGAATAAACCTTGCTGTGACTTGCATACTGAGCAGAGTACCTACATGCCTGGTCCTATCTATTTATAATTCTTGTCGATGAGTTGCATTCTAGGTGGTGGTGAGCCCACAACTACAACTCTTCTCAAATGCTGCCACCTAAAGGCTAAAATGAAGTACAACTATAGAGCTGTGTTAATACAACCAAAACCGGCAAAAATGAGCAAATGGGAAATTCTTCACAACTGTGCAACAGTGGGAAGTAAAATGCAACATTGCAGAGTTGTTGCTTGGTTATCATGTACCAAATGCATTTGTGTTTAATCCCATATGGATAATTACCTGAAAATGCTTTGGGGATATAGATTTTTCAAAGGACAGGTCAACATTAAGGTTTGTATCTTCAGTAGTCATATTACTGAAACATCACTACATTTGTAAATCAATTAAACAAAACTAAACAGTAAAATCAAAATTATTTATATGAGCTGAATGACTCACAATTATGACACCACTGAAAATCTCCAAACTTCCTTTCTAGCTAAAAATACGCTTTCTCTAATTTGAACATGTAATTCATGTCAACTCCTTAAAAAAAGGATGCACAATATATTTGAACATTTGTAATTATCTCTTAAATATACAGGAAAACATCATAAGCAGGAAAAAATGAGGATTTGGCTCTAAATGTTTTTAAGTTTATGATTTAGTAATAAAAAAAAATCTGAAAATCCTGACTAACAGATTTTTTGTTAGAGCTAGACAGGTTTTCCATATAAAGTAGTTCTTAGGAGAGAGGCTTTAAAACAGTCACTAAAATTAAGCGGATCTTTTCATTACCCTGATAAAAGGTGGTATATGTTATAGGAAAGATATTCTGTGTCATAGGAAACATAACTAAACTTAAATTACTCTTGATGTAATTTACATGTGCCACCTCTGCAATGCTTTAAACCACTTTAAAATCAAATAATAAAATGCTATAATCAACAGATGTAATATTTTGCAGATTTTAACTTTTTAGTTGTTAAGTACGTAATCACTAGACTTTGTATGAAAGGAAGAAAACTAGACTCTAGTTGGACTAGACTCTAATCATTGAAAGAAATGAATGGATGAGAAGCTTGAAAGTGTAGAGTTTATGTACCACTGTAGCCCTCATGGTTTGAGAATAAAAGCAAAGCAATTTCTGCAGATAGAGGCAATTATCTTATACTGTACTAACTAATGAGGTTAGAAAAATTAAATACAATTCTAGGCTTTTGTACTGCAAACTCTTTTTTCCCCCAATTTTGTAAGTTGATTTAATACCTTCCCCTACAAAACCTTGATGCACTTAGTGCAGGCAATACATTTTAGACCAGTGTATTTGACATTCATAGTAGTAGCTTCTCCGTCCCTTACTTGCATTCCTACTTGCCAGTATCCTTCTATTTCACAGTGGGACACTTGACTATGAGCAAGGCAAACTGAAATCAGAGGGAAACAAAATAATTTGTTGGTTTTTTTTTAAATTGTGACCAACAATTACCCAGTTGCACTGGCATTGAAGAGTCTGACAAATATGTGTAATTTTGCCACTTCAATTGCTAGTTTTCTGATGCGTAAAAATTGAGCTTAGGAATAAGAGTATCCAGATTTATTTACTTGTGGGCTAAAATTAAATTTCACTTTTGGTTTGTATGAAGAAAGCCTGATATAGGATATCATTGGCTATGCTTCTTTATTTCCTTGTTTTGGCCTTGATTTTAGCAAGTTATTTCCAGTAAATTCTTTAAAATCAAAACAACAAACAATGCCATAAAAAGAAGTGTCATGCAACCAATCAGTGGAAAACAAAGAGTTTCACGAAAAGTTATGAAAAACCTTGTTCATTAGCAGAACAGGTTAATATTTTATCATATCTAAGGAATACCTGTATTAAGTACCTGTCATTAAATGGCAGCCTCTACAGGACTGCCATGCTGTATATGAACACCCTGGCATCCTTCATTTGCCAAGCAATATGTGTTTTATTTTTATTTCAGTTCCAGTTTTCTCTCCTAGGGCATTATCCAAGCTAATACTCCCCACCAAAAGAAAACAGTAGGTTTAGATGCTGTCATTTCAAGTAGTTGATGGGGCTGGCCACAACGCTGTTGACACGACTGATGGTAAAGTAGGTATGGCAGGATACCCAAGATGTACTCCAGTCTGTAACAGTTCCTGTCTGGAAAGTTGTGGAATTTGGATACTGAGGTGGGATTCCTGTGCACAAAGAGCTGTTAAGACTGCCCTTGCTATCTCTTGTGCGACCCAGGGGAGTGGAGACTCGCCTGGCTAACACAGGGTGCAGATAAGGAGGGGGCCCTGTGGAGGCAGGACAGCCCTGCTTGTGGTCAGCAAAGACAGTGAAATAACAGGAATCTGAGGGGTCCTTTGTTTCTTTGAAAAGGCTTCGTGTCCAATAACTGACCTTTGCCTCATTACCAGTGAAATGCATATTACAACTGACACCCCTGCATATGCTAATGAAGATTATAGAGGTCATGCTAAACATATATGACTATAGCACTTGTCTCTCCACCCAAATCATGCTACACATCACATATGGGGGGGGGGGAACCTCGTAGTTTTGGGGATAAAAGATGGAGAAAAAGATTGTTAAGGTGGGAGAGAAGAACCTCGATACCTGACGGAGCAGTCGACGGGCTGTGTTCTCTTCCTCCACCCCAGGCAGGGACGCCTCTCTGGGGAAGCGCTGCGCCTCTCACCCTCTGGGTGAAAGTTCTTGTATTACTATCAAGTTTGCTAGCAATATTAACCTTAATTAGTAGCACTATTGTAGTTAGTGAATTTATCAACGGCAATCTCGAATCTGTTTCTGTCGCTTTCAGTAAAATAACTAATTTTGATTTTTGTGCATCTGCTCAGTGCAAGTCCTTTTGCTGGGGCTCTGATAAATAAATCAGTGAAAGTCCTGGGACTCAGACAGATTTTGAAACTGCATTCCTTTTAACGCGACAAAAGTCTCTGTACTTCCTTCTGGCCTGTGTGTCTGCTTCCCTCCCTGTGGGGTTGGGTTGTTGACAGAGGACAAATCTGGACACAGGAACTGGAATCTGCTTCCAGGTTCTAATAGTTTGGACAGAATTGAGCAGTGTGAAAAAAAAAAAGCCTCATTACTCTGGCAACTTGGGAAAACAATCAGATTTTTAAAAATATTATTCAGAGAAATTAATGTTGCATGCTGTTTCCTAGAGCATGGGATTTTTTGGCAATTGATCCAGATAAGAAAAATAATTTTGGCTATATATGACACTCATTATTTTTGTTAATGACATTATTTTCCATTGTTTTCATTTGGCCAGAATGTCTTTCAAGATTCTTAGTAACAATCAATTAATAATTCTGTGCAGCACAAGACATTTCTACAGTCTGTAATGGTGTGCACTGCATAGATCCTCAATCTAACAGCAATCCAGCTCATTAAGCTTGCACAATATAGTGGAACTGCATATAGATACACTAGTGTGGGTCTAGATGTAATGAAATAAATTTTTCCTCTGCAAGGCTAAGTAGTTTGGGTGCTTTATGAATATTACTCTATTGATTTTGATACTGAGGGTGTTCAGGAAGAACTATTTGAACATTTCTGCACACAACACAGCAACCAGCATAGATCACAGAACACAGACTTCAGTATGTGTGCTGTGTGTGTACGTATTTAATGGAAAGAATAAGAAGGCTTAATCTCTTCCCTGGGGAATGTACAACTGAGATTGTTCTGATTTGATTCCTTCTCACGATAACCACTGTGAGATTCCAGGTGTTTCAAGTTCCTAAAGCTAACAGAGGACTAAAGAAAACAAAGCAAGAATAAAATATAAGTGTTCTCTACCACGTTGCAGTTAGAGATCTTATCCCATAAGCCTTTTTCTGTAAAATCCTGATTGTTTTGATAATGTGCTCTGAAAGACTGATAAGCAATCTTGTAGCCTTATTCTGCAACCCTCCTTCTGGCTTAGAAGGAATGTCCTTTAGGCCCTTAACACTAAACATGAGCTTCTGTCTGATTCCCGCAGAGGTATTTCATATACCTTTTTCAAGTGTCATACAGCACTCTTCTAATTATGTTTTGTGGGCAACATGCTTATACCATCAATTTATTTTTTTCTACTCATTAGCTGTTTCCATCATAAAGAAGTAGTAAAAGAAAGAATAGTTAATTGCTTAAGAGGCCAGTTCAGGACAAATGCAATGTTTTCCCATCACATCCCATCACACAAGGTTGCCATTTCTCCACTTTTTAAATGTCTATCCCTTGCTGCTAACACACAAAATTGAACACTGCCTGTGGCATTTACTGTACCTTCATCTGCTGGATTAAATGTTGTCTCAGCTGCTCCACTCTGTCCCTCAGGGACCAAAACCGTTACCATTCAGAATACTCTTAGTAGCAGAAGCAGCAGAACACCAATGTCTCATCCAAACTAACAGCATAAATGTGATAGCTCACTACGATATGAGCCTATTCACCTTTTTATTCTTTTTTTTTTTAATGTTTTCCTCATAGTTTATAGTCTTTTTGGTATCAAGCAGGGACCTGAAGGATTAATCATTCTCTTACAATTCCCGACCACATTTTATTAGAAGTGAGCCAGAACCCAGAACTGCTCCTGGGCAGAGCTGTGTGAAGGATGGAAATTTTATTTCACATAGGATTATCTGATGTACAGCCTGAGAAGACAGGGCAATGGCTCAGTGATCCAGGAAATGTTTCCAGTTCCTTCACGTTTCTTTTCATCTTACAGTACTACTCTGGAGATTTCAAAGTCTGACTTCAATCAAAGTCAGAATGGAAAGCAACAAATTTCCAAGTTCTCCATTGAGAAAAAGATCCTTTAAAGTGTTTCAGTTGAAACTGCTTCCTGTGCAATTTGATGAAAGAATCTTTTGCGGAATTGGCTTTGGATATCTTTCAGTTGCCTCCCTGATTTCATCCCCAGGTGATTCTGAGAAAAATGACTGGGTCTCATCCCAGCTGAGACAGAGAAGCTTACTCCAGTAGTGTACAATTGTGCTCAAATTTCCACAGGAGTTTTGCAAAGATATAGGTGTGGAGATAAGCTGTACCACTTTTATAAAACAAATGAAACTCTGCAACTGAATACTCCAAACTGCAGTGGTGTTGGGAACAATACTGAAACTCTGTGGCTTGAATTCCTCTCAAGTTATAGTATTGTGAGAAATCGAACTGCGAAAAGCTACTGACAACATCTATAACATCACCTTATTTCCCTTGACAGTTTTTCAAGAGTAAAGTTTTTATGAAAGCATGCAAACAGAAGAAAGCTACTTGTAAAACCCTAAAACCTGGGTTTTTTTCTTTAAGATGTTTCCTTTTTATTTACCATTCTCAAAGCAATGCATATATTTACCTCAGTATTTCACATCTTGTCATTAGATGTATTAAAAATACTGCCAGAGTTGGTCCCTCATAGCAAGCCCTTGGACACCTTCCAAAATAACAATATCTTTAAAAGATTCTCTGTAACTATATAAAGATTTACTCAGTTGTGTCTTTTAACCGTGAAAGCAGGTGTTCTCATTTTTGGAAGATACCTTTTAGTATTTGGTGGCAGATGGAAACTTAGTAAGTATTAACTACCCTGAAATGAGAGCGCAGAGCGACGTTATCTCTCATTCGTACTCCTAGAAACTAAGTCATGTCATCCAGTGGTGTACTTACAGACCCTAGCAACTAAGTTGAGAATGAGAGAGAAGGGAAGGCTAACACAAGCATCATTTTTTAAAGTTAAAGATGTCACTGCTTATTATATCTGCAATAGGCATTATCCAAATACTTTGTTCAGGTACTCACCTATTCCTGAACGATATGCAATTCAAAACAAAATACAAAGCAACCAGAAAATTCTGAATATAATTTCAGCTTAACTTGAAACTTCTGAACTTCATTAAACTTCAATTAACTTTTCAGAGTTATCATCTGTCTTTTATATTACTAATTTCAGCCATAACCTAAAGCAAGAACAAAACCCAGGAGGGAAGCTATGCTGATCGTGAAGAACATTGGAAACTTTACAAAGAAATCTATTCTTACTACACTTCAATACTGTTTCAGAACCAAAAACCTTGGCATGAGCTTCATAAACCCCTGAAAATTTTGTAACACATGCAAACAGTGCACGTGGGCCTTCAGGAACTGAAGCCACCAAAGCACGTTGACTAGCTTTTGCCTCTCCCTGTATGATTACCTACTGATTCACATCATAAGAATGAATCCATACATTCTTAGGGGAGTTCAGACCCTGGCACTTTTTGATGGAAAGATTTCAAGCAGATTTGTATTTACATTCCAGACTTGGAAAACAAATTCTTACTTCTCTTTTTTTGGCTAAGGGATCCCCATTGAGGTGTCAGAAGTGTCTGTCATAGTTTTTTTTCACACGGTCTTGGGAATATCTAGACAAGTACTGGTCATACTCTGCATGTTCCACTGGTCATACCTCAGGCACTGCTGAGGGTCAGTCAACAGATCCACCTTTTTGAAGTAACAGTATACAGGCACACCTGACACTTCCCTAAAGAAATTGAACTAAATGAAGTTCTGACCAGCTGCACAGTGTAGATTTGTGGTTGCTTTGTTTGGTTGTTTTTTCTTTTTCAAAGCTGATGCAGTTGAAAGTAAAAGTACAAGTGGCATGTCCTTGCAAACAGTCACTCACATTTTTGGACAGGAGTCCTATTATGAACTCTTACAGTCGGTGCACATATGTGATGTCTGCTGTCTACCCTCATGCTCATCTCAACTTCAAAGCATAGTGCTTGTTTACAAGTTCATCAAATCCTTCCCCAGGGATATAGGTGTCAAGCAATGAAAGGTGACTGCTTAAATGCCAGTGAATGATCTGTTTAGAAGGGAAACATTTCCAAAGTGCTGAATAAGAACTGAAGAGTTTCTCTTGTCTGCTATTGTAGTGTAAGCTAGTAATTATGACAGTTCCCCAAAATATATAACCGATTTCTAGATTTATTATTATTTTACATATAGATTATATTCAAACACTGTTTAGTTATAATTTCCCGAGAGTTTTTGTTGCTCTTTTACATCTTCTCCTCAATTTTTAAGTACTTTGTGTGAAGTATACTTGCTGATTTTCCTCTAACACCTAATTTTGCTTTATCTTCTGAGGTTCTGTTGAATTTCTTAGACTATCATCACAAAAATCTCCACCATTACCTGGGTCACTTATCTCTCCATTTCTCCTGTAACTTTTTTCCTCCATTCTCAATACGCTGTGTTTCTCAGCTTCCCTCTGACGTTTCACACTTTATTCATTTCTTATTCTCCTCTCCCCTCTTCATTTAATATTTCCTTCTGAAGCCAGTCACCCTCCCTTCTCGTCCATCTTTTTTTTCCTCCTGTCAGCTGGAATGTGGCTGTTTGTCACTTGCTCTATTATGGAACTGTTCCCACAGTATTTCATGAAAACAACATCAGAGTCAGTATTCTTCCAGCAGTTTTCATCGTATTTTTCAGATTCCGGATGAGTGGGAAGGGTAACAGCAGGAGGAAAGAGTCTGATTCTAATCAAAAACAACTGTTAACCATAAAATATCTCACGCTCTTTGAAAAAAGTCCTTTTAAGGACTTTGTGAAAGCCTTTAACCATCATCACTACATGCTCCCTATCACTGATAATCACACCTGTTGACAGTTATCTGCCAAAAAACGTAACATAAGAAAGTGAGATCAGAATTCATAGGCAATTGAGAATGCCAATGTAACAGGCTGATTTACAGCAGGTGCCTTAGTGACTCACGACGGCCATCTGACTGTGCCAAAAATGTATTGAGCATGGTATCTTTTGTGGAAGCATCCCTCCTGCCAACAATGATACCAGTTGCCAAAATGCACTACAATGGAGTAAATCTAGCAGACTTCAGGTTACAACTTCTTACTCTTTGAAAAAGTTCAGTAACATAGGAGAAGCTGGCTGCTTAAAACTACAGTAAAATACCTGATTTCAAATGCATCAGAATTTTGTGTGTTAATACTTAGGTAGGTTGAAGGCATATGCATCCTGCAACAGCACCTCTCCCCCTACCTATAGGGCTTCAGGAAACAAATAGCAGATGGAGCCGTACAAAATGAATTTAGCAGTTCAAGTGCCAAAGGTGTTGGAGTTGTAAGGATGGATAGAAGGGTAAAAAGCGGAACCAGCCTGGACGTGGTAACAGCACAGCTGGTTTTAAAAGGGAAAATCCTTCTATGGTCTTCTTTAATAACTGCACGTTGCCTTACACAATGGGGCTTGAATTTCAGTTGTCCCTAGGCGCTACCACAAGCCACTTGATTAATAGTTAATCATTAGCACAGTACACGTTAGGCTCATTTTATAGCTGCCCAAGTAATTCTGATTTAGTGGAGCAGTGTTGGAAATAGAAACACTATAGTTCACGCTAGCCTAAGGACACCAGTGAAACAGCCCACAGATCAAGAATAGCAGGTTGCTGTCTGCGATAGCACCAAACATACCTGTTAGTCAAGAGGCAGTAGAAAGGCAGCCCTGGTATTTTGTCTTTTTAAGTATTACCAGCTATGAAGCTGTTGTCAAAGCTATCTTCAAGAGCCTTTTTTATGTGTGAATGTCAGTGTTGTCTCAACGTGAACTCTCGAGTCGGCTGACTTTAACAGCATAGACTTAGTTATAGGTTTGGAAATATGACCTTGTATGCCAGACCAGTTAGGCTGGGGATTTCTAGACTGCTTCTGTATAATGTCTTGAGTGTGTTTTGGATCAAAACCAAGTGCGATCCCTTGGAATGTTTATGTTTATATTATTTGTATTTATAGTTCTTCTATTATAATTCTTATTGCTCAAATTGCAACTTATCTAGAACTCTAAAGTTGGGATCTTAAATTACTCCTGAAAAATATGTAAAGCTTCTTTCTGCTTAACGATGTTGCATTAACAGTAACTTGAATTAGCAAGAACTAACTCCTCTACTTCAGGGTTATCTTGCTTGTAGTGCGCCAAAGTAATTGCTGGAACATAGCAATGTTGCCTTCTTTGGTCTTCACTGCAGATCTTTTAGTCAGATTTGGTACCATAGCACTGGATTTTTAATCAAAATCTGTGGGCGGTCTGCATGTGCACAGGTGTAGAACATACTCAAGAGATATGGACTAACGACAAAAAGATCTGTAGTGTGAAACTGAAAATAGGTATTTGTCCTTAGCAGCTTCTGGCACTAACAATTACCAATGTGGATCTGTGTTGCGGTTCAATACCCAAGCTTGCTTTTCAAATAAAGCTCATATGAAATAATATTCATATGAAAGGACAGTATAAAATTGCCTTCATAGAAGACTAGGAGAAAAAAGAACTAAATTCTGGAGGAGATCTTGCTTTAAAAATGAAATGAGCCTTCCCCCTCATTTGCAATATTTATAAATTTAGTTGTCAAATTGGTTTTGCTATGCAAATATTGTTTACTCTTTGTCACTGTCACCTTTCAGTTCCTATCACCATTAAGTTAAGCATTTAAAATCAAGTTTTGAAGCTTCTGAACAAAATGATAAAAATGTTTTCCATCATAGAAAATCCAAGGCTCCCCACTACTAATTAGTGCTGCTAACACGTTTGTGGCTTTTTTTCTTTTTCAAACGGTGCTTGAAAAACTTTTGGAAATGCCTCCTGTATTTCACCGATCAAAATTATCATGTGTATTATCTTTTTGTATCTTTGATCAAAAGCACCATTATACAAATCAAAACAGCAGCCCATCAAGTGAATTTAATTTAGCAACCATCTGTAGCAGATACTGTATCAACATGTAAAGACACAGTTAGTCTTCACCAGAAAAATAGAAACAAAACCTCTGAGGCAGGCTTAACATTCCCCTTTTCCATTCTTATATAAACATGCTAAAAATGTGAACCAGATAACTTTTTCCACTGACAAAAAGAATCCTGGACTAATAGAATTGCAAACTTCCTAAAACCACTCTTTTCCTAATACGCTTCTGCTCCAGCACACTCATTTATCCACAGCAAACTCCACGGGCAGGTAGGTATACATCTTGTGGCTTCAATTGTTTCTATTTTACAGTCAAAAAGACTGCATACCACCTTGAAAAATGTACATGAGTTTAGTCATAAAGTGGGTATAAAAAGCATAAAGATGTTCTTATTCCTTCTATGGACTCAGTAAAGTTAGTGGCTTGTGCTTGTAATTTGGGAGTAATCTGTCGAAACTAGCAGATCCACGCAGGACCGGTCTTTCAGTGGCTTTTTACTTTCTGAACTATTTTTACCTGGACAAAGTGAGCATAGAAAAACATTCAAACAAGAATTCTCTGTTCATTGGCAATTTGTATTCACTTGCCACATTTAGGAGAAAAGATACAAGGAGCAGCGCAGTGGAGGAACAGAACTGGTACATTTTGATTTTCTGTTTTCTCCTGAAACATGTACCAGCAAAATCCTGATTAGAAAGAAAAAAAATCATTCTGCCTAATAGAAGCTAGCAAGGAACATATGGCATGACATAGATGGTACACATTGAGACATCAGTCAACATGGCAAGAAGCTGAAGCAACATCCACAAATTACAAGTTTAATTGCTAAAAATAATTAAACAGATTGGCAGACATTTTAAAAATCACACATGGGCATCCAGTAGCCATGGAAAGTGAGTAGGACTTAGTGATGTAAATAGTGATGCCATTTATCATTTTAAATGTCTTCCCTATTATTTAAAATATCTTTATTTGTGAGTTTTAAAAACATCCGAATTATATTATGCCCGAGTTTGACTGGGATAACCTTCTCTAATGCATGGAGTATTTTTAACTCATTCCTTTCTCTCACTGTACCTCTACATACTGCATTTGAATTTTAAATCAGTTGAATATTTATGTTCCATGCTTTCAAGAAGTATCATAAATTATAGATGTCTGTAAACATGATCATAATTTCTAGCGGAAAGAAAAAAGAAGAATTCTTTTGAAAAGAAGGTTAAAATCAAAAGTTATTTTCTTTAACTGTCAGGAAATTAAAACCCCAAATGGAGATTCTAAACTTTTTTTTTCCCAGCTGTAGCCTGCTGAAAGCTGATTTTTAAGGAAAGGGGACAAAGTTCTGATCAAAATTTCTCCTCATATTTTTCATCACAAAAGTGAACACATTTAAGGAAGAAGGAATTCTGTGCAATTTTTTTGTTTTCTTTAAATAACTGACTCAGTCATAGATTGAAGGAATTATGGATAATATTGTGCACGCTTCCCTGAAAAGACAGCATAATGTTATAGATATGCTAAGCCTCCAGCGGAGAAACACTGATAATTTACTAAGAAGTTGAATATCTGAGTTTCGGTTTTCCAGTAAACCTTATAGTTGCTGAATTAAATGTGAACATCATTATAAGTGGAAAAAATAGAGTTGCGTGACGACAGCAAAACAAATGCCTGCCTTTTTCTTTGCGAAGAAACCCCACCAAATTAGGCTTGTTCATATTCATGACCTCTTTTTCCTCCAACTCTTCATGAATATTCAGTAAACAACTTTTATTCAAAAGAATATTCACGGCTACCAAAATCTCTGTAAACCAGTGTGTGTGACAGTATTTTCACTAGTATACTAGCATATTGAAAAGCTCTTTTATTATTTGTAGAATAAATTCATTAACTGATTAAGAACATTCAGTTCAATTAGAAATAGATGAAGGATCCCTCTTTTACTTGGAACGCTTAGGCCATCCAACCAGAGAGAGAGCAACTACGCTGCATGACGCACAGAAATCATTCTAAGAAACAAACGTCGTCAAGTGAAGAGTTGTGAGCACACCATCTAAAGCGTTTCTATGCAAGCCATCCATCTACCGAGTAATTCAGAGCGGTTTGATGAAAGAACCCGCAAGCAGCTCACGGAGGACTGGGGGCAGGAAAGGGCTCGGCTCCTTAGCAAACCGCCGCCGCCGGCGGACCTGGAGCCACGCAGAGCAGGCGGGACCGCACCGCTGCCAGCACAGCCCCCGCCCGGCGCGGCGCGGCGCGGCGCGCGCTGACCCGCCGCCCCGGCCGCCGCTAGTGGGAGCCGGGAGACCGCGCACGGCCGCCGCCTTGCACGAGGCAGCGGCGGCGCCCGCCCGCCCGGCGCGGGGGGAAAGCGGCGTCCCTCCTCCTCGACGCTTGTGGAGCACGCGTGGCCGTGGCCCTTGGAGAGCGAAATCCTGCCTGCTCTTTCCTAATCAGAGGGTTACGGCCTGACAAAGATGACAGCTGGGTTTTTAATAGCAGCGAAGTCGGCATGCTCCAGCGACTTCTAGATGTTTCTCCTGCGAGCCTCGCTCCGGTTCTGAAGCGCGTCCGTGCTCCCGTGCCACAACTTCAGTCTGAGTGGCAGCACTCCTGGTAAAGAGCCAATTCTGTGCTGAGGCTCTGGGTGGTGTCCTTCCTGCAGGATTTGGCCCACGATTAATTTAACATTTCGTTAACTTTCAAAGCGTTAATAGCGCGACAGCTGATGTTTACGAAGGATACTGAAAGGATATTCAGAATTAAATGTAGTCCTTAGCATGTGCAAAAGATTTTGTTAATTTATACTGTCCCTTGTCGCCAAAACTCTTACAAGATTCTATGTAGGAGTTGTGAAAAGTAGCTTAAAAGCCTGCACGACCACAGCCGTAGCTGCACGAGTACAATTGCTCAATATAAATTTTAATATAAGTCCTGTGATAAAATCTGCAATCATAAAAACACAAGCTGGCTTTCAGGTGCCCTGTTCTAATCATGTGTTTTAGAAATCAAACCTACTAACTGCGGCACTTTATTTTAGCACGGTCATGGGAAATATAACTTCAAACTCAGATTCAGTTATTTGCCTCATTAATATGGTTGCCAGGAATAAAAATTTGTTTAAAAGCAATAAGGAAAGATACCGGTTTCCAGTTTTCACGTGCTAGTATAGAATAGAAGAGCTCTATTTTGTTTTTTTTTTTTTTTTTTTTAAATTTGAAACTCTCTTAAATGTAAAAGAATGATCAGACCTGGGGATGAATTAAGCAATAATGGAGCTATGAAGACAACAGATGACAAATCAGTACGAAGGATACGTTGAAATGGAACTGGGGAAATTAGAAAAGAAAGCCTGTCACAGTCTCTGATATTTTTTCTAGGAGAGATAATTAGGCACTTCTGGTGAGAATACTTCCACTAGCATGTACAAGGAAGAAACTACACTTAAGAAAGAGCCAGAACAGAATTAGGATTCAGGAATTAGATACTACTGTTACCTTGTAGCCCTGAAAAACAACATTGCTGTTGCTAGTAAGAGACCATAAGCTTTGTAGGGAGTTTGCAAGTCCTCGGGCTTGCCCTGTCTCAACTCTTCCTGACTTGCCTGCAGCAGGGTTTTTCCTGCAGCGATTCTTCTAGTAGACCAGGAGGCTATGGCTATTTTTTTTTTTTTTTACTTTTGTTTATCTTTCTGTGGCATAGACATTGTTTCATACAAGCAGTTACTCCTTTCACACAGACACGCCCTGCTGAAGGTACTGACCTTAAGATCCTTAAGAATGAACATAATGCCAGGAAAAGGGTTGAAGCTGAGAAGTGTGTGTATTACAATTGAAACTAGACTATTACTATTATTGAGACTTTCTCTGTCTCAAAGAATACTTTCGTTTTCTGTAATAATGTTAGGGAGACACTAGCTTGATTGTGTTGCAAGAAGAATAAGTACAAGAAGAAAAGTCCGGGAAGACAGGGCACATCACAGAAAACTGATGAGAAATTTCAGTGCAGTGATGAGGAGAAAGAAGGTGTGCAGAATAGAAAGCAACATCAGAAGTTCTCAATTTGAAATAAAAAGTCAGCAAAAATACATTAGTGGTAAAAAAAGAAGAATTGTGCAAGGGCAGTATTTAAGAAATTATCTTGAAACTTAATAAAATATCACAGTGATTGAAATGTTAGCATGGCTATGGTTTTAGGAGGTTTTAAACATCTCCTGTTTAACAGAAAACCTAAACTAAATCTCTACTGAGCTGTAACTACTGCTCGTCCTGAAAAAGGACAAGGCATTCTGAAATGGTAGGTGAAAATGGATCTCTTAGTCATGTCCTCAAGGGGCAGAAGTAAAGTAGATACTGTCTTCTATAGTTCCTGGTAGTTGAAAACGCAATGCCCCGGTTCTCACTTTGCCTGTTGGTAACTGGGAATTTGCATACCACAAATAGCTGAATCTGCCAGACTACTGGCTAGGTCTGAGGCATTTTCTCTAAGATAGGGCCATGACTCTCATTTTTCACTGCTTGGATAAAACTGCTCTTCTTGGATAAAACTGCATCTGAAGCAACTAAGGCAAGGGACAAGTGGGATGAAAACAGATACTCCATTTCAGCAAAGACGTGCTAGATATAAAGGTACTACCAAAATACAACTGTGTCAGTTAGTACTATGCTTGGATTTGCAGCTGTCAGGATTAATTGGAGGCTACCCTAATCAATCAAAAAGGGACAAAGCACAGGATCAAGCACTGTCCTATGAATATTCATACCGTACAGTCAGTGCTCGACACGTCTTTGACCAGAGCTGGAGGATGCTATCCCTGTTGCTTCCTGGGCATGGCATAAGAATAACATGGGTGTCAAGGGGAAACCAGGTACCAGCTGGGGAATTTTACTCAAGTTAATCAATTGACAACCAACACAAACTGCTGATCACCCTTTTAAGTACCAGGAAAAAGAAGAGCACAAACAACTAAACAAGCACATAAACATCTATCCTCCCTGCTCCACAATTTCAGCTTTCTGTATTTTCTCCACCAGTTACACTCAGTCCTCCAAAATTTCACTGGGGAGGGGACAGGTAGTGGGGAGGCTCAGGTGATGTATGCGTAACATTTTTCTGCTGCTCTGAGAGAAGTATTTTTCTGCCACCCTATGGCCAAGTCTTTCATTCTGTGCTTACTGCCCTGTACTTCATGGTTTCCTGATTCTCCATTCCTAGTGTCCCTGTCCTGGCGTGGGTCGCCCATGACTGCAGTCCCTGGGGGTGTGCGTACCCCTGTGGCGTGGTGTGACTCCCCAACTGCCGGTGCCTCTCATACATACACCTGAGCAGGGCCACAAGCTCCTCCAGCTCAATGGCGGTTTGGTGCCCAGTGGGTTTTCCCACCGTATTTCCGTTGGTCCCAGTTTTGAAGGCAAGAGCATTTAGCCAAATGGATGAAAACTCCCATACCACTTTCTGTCATGGCCAAGGCTGGGGCAGACGCTGATTTTTAGAGTTTACTAGTACAGACATAGTTGCGATGACTGGCTTATATATTCTTAATATTTTGACTTGTATACCCTAAAATCACTCTCTACTTAAATTTATGTTAGCTGAAAAGTCTTATGTAATGTGTTTAAAACATGAGAATTTTCCCTCTTCCAGTCATGCCTGAGGAGTTAGGTCATTGCTATAAAAATAAATAATTCTATATACACATAAATATGCATATTACAGAAGAAGAATGCAGTGTCTTAGAAACATTCAAGTTTTGAGACAGCTGGACACTGACCAGGAAACAACCATCCCAGGCAGCTGTCTGACAACCAACCTACTGACTTTGGAGGTTTGACACAGGGGTTCTTCCTCCTTGCTTCTTTCATTTGACACGTGAATGAAATAGGGTGCTTAGGTGGTATGGACTGCTCTGTCATATGCAGCTTAACATCTTAAACTCTCATCAATAAACACTACCTCATAGCTCTGAATAAATTAAAGTTGAAATAGATCTTTGTTTATTTTTCAGTGTTTCCTTTATAACTTGTTCTGATTTTTATTTCAGTACAAAGTGATGCAAGACCAAATACAACAGGATGTAATCAAACTGCAGAAGGTTATACCCTAAGGTGATACTCAGTTTCATAATGTTGAGTTGTATTTATTTTTCCCAAAAGTAAAATAAAAAAGCTCAGTTTTTCCGTGTTAAAAAAAAATGCCCAGATGTTTCAGTAAATAGTTCATGACTACAAATTATGAAATATAATTCCTCTCCTAGTCATATTGCTGATAGCACCTAAGAATGCATCGCTATGCATAATCGTCCATTCACCCAGTTTCCTGCAATGCACAGTACTAGGTCTTGACCTTCATGTCCTAGACAATTTCAGTATGTTTGATTTGCATCCACCTAATTTTTTTTTGTACTTCTCCAGGGACTGTACCATCCTGTTAAGCTTTTTCCAAAGATTTTTTTACACAAGTAGTAAATAATTGTTCTTATCCCATCATAAAGATAATTTTAAAGTCTTCAGTTATAACTGTATCATGCTTTATGACTTTGGTTCCTTTTACTTATCCTCTTAATTTTTCTTTATTAGAAAATTGATTTTATCAAACACATCCAATAAAAAATCCTCTTGCAGATTTAATGCAATGCCAGTAATTAAGTTTAGCTTTTTGGTATGCTAAGAACTGACTCTGCCTTCCCAGAATTCTGGTGCATATGGAATGACTCATTTGAGTGTGGTTTTTCTCACCTTATTATTTATTCAACAGACCTGACAGTCATTATGAGATTTCCCTTTGTTATTTAATACTTTAAGTCAGAAATATATGTATTTGTTCGCAGTGCAGAAATTGTATTAGTTTTTTTTATTCTTGAAGTGTATACCCGAAGAATCTATTGTGTGAAAAACAGAAGTTACATATCTACTTGGCCCCTCACTACAAGAAAGACATGGAGGTGCTGGAGCGTATCCAGAGAAGGGCAACGAAGCTGGTGAGGGGTCTGGAGCACAAGTCTTATGAGGAGTGGCTGAGGGAACTGGGGTTGTTCAGCCTGGAGGAGAGGAGGCTGAGGGGAGACCTTATCGCTCTCTACAATTACGTGAAAGGGGGTTGCAGAGAGGTGGGTGCTGGTCTCTTCTCCCAAGTGACTAGCGACAGGACAAGAGGAAATGGCCTCAAGTTGTGCCAGGGGAGGTTTAGGCTGGGTATTAGGAAAAATTTCTTTACTGAGAGAGTGGTGAAACACTGGAATAAGCTGCCCAGGGAGGTGGTGGAGTCACCCTCACTGGAGGTGTTCAAGGAACGTGTGGATGTGGCATTGTGGGACATGGTTTAGTGGGCATGGTGGTGTTGGGTTGATGGTTGGACTTGATGATCTTACAGGTCTTTTCCAACCTTAGTGATTCTGTAACACTTAGAGAAATACAGATCATAGTTATAAAAAGAGACTGAAAAAGTAATTTTTCTGTCTATCCTAGTGACCTAAATAATTCCTGACAGGTATTTGTCTAACCGTTTCTGAAAAACATCCAGTAACAGAAATTCTACATCACTGCACTCCACTCAAACACCCAATCAATCTTTCTTTTAGAATGTTTTTCCCAATGTCCCATGCTTCCCTTGAAGCCTGTTATTTGAGAGCAGTATATCACCTTGCTCATCATAGCATCTGTTTACCCATTCAAAGACTGCTATGATATCTTCTCCACTTTTTTTCAAGTCTTAACAACCTCAAATACGTTCCTCAGAGGCCATATTTTCTAGACCTCTGACCTGTTTCATTGTTTTTCTCTGGACTCTGTATAATTGCTTTATGTCTTTCTTGAAGCTTGATGGAGTACTTGAGCTGAAGTCTTACCTGCATTAAGCAGAATGGAGGGATTATTCCTACAGGTTATATTCCTGTTGACATATCCCAGCAGGATATTTGCCTTGTTTGCAGTAGCTTAGTAACATTGACTCATGCAGAATTTATCATCCACTCCAAATAAGAGATCTTTTTCTGCAGAACTTCTACCTACTTAGTTGTTTCCTGTCTTGCACTAAAGAGCTGATGAGTCCTGCCTACATGCAGAACTTCACATTCCTCTTTGCTGAACTGTCTCCACTTCATATGTAAAAATTATTCACAAGAAATATATACTAGTGATTTAGGTGTCTGTGGACACTCATTGTGGAGCAATAACAAAAAATTATAAAAGATGCTAATGTGAAAGCACAGCTTTCAATTTCATTGCTTATGCTGATACCAATATAGCTTCCAGCATTCTTTTCTTTAAAAAAAGAACCCAAACTGAAAATAAGTTAATATATCTGGAAGGAAACGCCATTAAGATTAGAACACTCAGTGTTGAGGGTTTTTTTTCCTTTTATTTCATGGAAAACTGCTGAATGACAGCCTTGGGCAGCAAAGTCTTCTCACTCATCAGCAGAAAATTTCAGCTTGAACAGTGGGAACATACACTTCTTCACTAACATACTTCAAATCTTGACCCTGGAGAAACTGCTCCTTGTAGTAACAAGTCAATTCACTTTCCATATCCACTCAGTTCTTGGTCAGTCTGCCAGAATTGCCTCCAGCAAAGATTTTGGAATATGGACAACAGTTCTGTAAGGACCATGTTAAATGAACAAGCCTATAAATTTTTATGGCTAGTATACACAGAAACCTTGTATCATTTTGACTGTGCTGATGCAGTTGAACCCTTACAGCTTTTTAGCATGGATTCACATCTATATTTTTACCATTAATCAAGCCAAAAAGCAAGGGAGCAGGGACACTCTTGGTTTAATCCTACATTAGTGTTTTTCATAGTCAATCCAGTTTAAGGGGTTTCTATTCCCCTGCCTCTGGGCATTCATTCAGCCCTGCTCTGCACCCCTTTATAGTTCCCTGCCCTTCTCTACCCTGATGTAACTTTTTCTGGAACTGCATTGCAAAGTACATCAGTGCTAAAATTACAGGACTTAAAAGCACCGGGTTTTGAAGTGGTCCACTGCTCCTGTTTGCAGCTCAGCCATGCAAGAGTTGCAAAGACAGAACTGAGAGGGAGTGAGCTGGGATGCCTGGTGAGAAAACATGGCTAAAAGAAGTGAGTTGCAATAACCTCCTAAAACACATTCCTGTCTATGGAAATTTTAATATCATGC
The DNA here is from genome assembly GCF_030936135.1 of Gavia stellata. Lineage (NCBI taxonomy): Eukaryota > Metazoa > Chordata > Aves > Gaviiformes > Gaviidae > Gavia > Gavia stellata. The sequence goes on from NC_082595.1 coordinate 80,994,640, forward strand.
TGCTGCCTGACTCTCTAATCCACCCATTAAACCACACAGCCAGGGGGATGAAAATCAGAATCAAAGTTTTCACAAAATCACAATGGTTGGAAAAGACCTGTAAGATCATCAAGTCCAACCATCAACTAACACCACCATGCCCATTAAACCATGTCCCACAATGCCTTGTCCACACGTTCCTTGAACACCTCCAGGGAGGGTGACTCCACCACTTCCCTGGGCAGCTTATTCCAGTGTCTAACCACTCTCTCAGTAAAGAAATTTTTCCTAATATCCAGCCTAAACCTCCTCTGGTGCAACTTGAGGCCATTTCTTCTTGCCCTGTCACTCGTCACTTGGGAGAAGACACCAACACCCACCTCTCTGCAATTACCTGAAAGGGGGCCCATGGATCCAGCCTGTCCAGATCCCTCTGAAGAGCCTTCCTACCCTCAAGCAGATCAACACTCCCACCCAACTTGGTCTGCAAACTTGCTGCGGGAGCACTCAATCCCCTCATCCAGATCATCGATAAAGATATTAAACAAGACCGGCCCCAACACTGAGCCCTGGGGGATTCCGCTTGTGACCGGCTGCCAACTGGATTTCACTCCATTCATCACAACTCTCTGGGCTCGACTGTCCAGCTGGTTTTTTACTCAGCAAAGAGTACACCTGTCTAAGCCAAGATTCTCCAGCTTCTCCAGGAGAATACTGTGGGAGACAGTGTCGAAGGCTTTGCTGAAGTCCAGGTAGACAACACCCACAGCCTTTCCCTCATCCACTAGGCAGGTCACCTGGTCATAGAAGGAGATCAGGTTGGTCAAGCAGGACCTGCCTTTCATGAACCCGTGCTGGCTGGGCCTGATCCCTTGTTTGTCCTGCACGTGCCCTGTGAGCGCCCTCAGGATGAACCTCTCCATAATCTTCCCCGGCACCGAGGTCAGGCTGATAGGCCTGTAGTTCCCCGGATCCTCCTTCTGGCCCTTCTTGTAGATGGGCGTCACGTTGGCAAGCCTCCAGTCATCTGGGACCTCCCCTGTTAACCAGGACTGTTGATAAATGATGGAGAGTGGCTTGGCAAGCTCCTCCGCCAGCTCCCTCAGCACCCTTGGGTGGATGCCATCAGGCCCCATAGACTTGTGAGAGTCCAGGTGGCATAGCAGGTCGTTATCTGCTTCCTCCTGGATCATGGGGAGTCTACTTTGCTCTCCATCCCTGTCCTCCAGCTCAGGGAGCTGGATACCCTGAGGATGCCTGGTCTGGCTATGGAAGACGGAGGCAAAGAAGGCATTAAGTACCTCAGCCTTTTCCCCATCCTTCGTGACAATGTTCCCCCCTGCATCCAGTAAAGGATGGAGATTCTCCTTGGCTCTCTTCTTGTTGTTAATGTATTTATAGAAGCATTTTTTGTTATCCCTTACGACCGTGGCCAGATTGAGCTCTAGCTGGGCTTTTGCCTTTGCTTCAATGAATAGTTAATTGTGCAAGAAGAAACAGCAGTAGAAATGACAGATGCTGAAAAAAGACGACCCCCATGGAACTGAATAGTCTAGCTGTTTGGTGGCTGCAAACCTGCTTGAAATCAGGCCAGTGAAGTATTTGCAAGCTAACATCTTTTACCCCTGGGTACAACAGGTAGGAACTACCTCTTTCTCAGGAAAGACCTGGCCTGGCTTTCACATGTAATCCAAAAGCCCTGAGCAGAGACACATGCCTTACTCTGACCTTCAAGGGGCAGAGTTTATCCCCACTTCCCTTCATGGTGTTTTCTATAGAGTGATTTAATCAGGTCCTTACTCAGAACCATGTTGAGTTTTGTCAGGCCAATTGTCAGTATCCGGCTTTATTGCGGAGTCTGACAGTGCTGTGTGAAGTTATCAAAGTCCACTTTAAATGATCGACCTTCCTACTGCAGGGAGCCTATATTCTCAGGGTACATTAGTCTGCACAACATGCCGTATGCTGGACTGTTTCAGTACCCAACCTAGGTATTTCTACACTGGATATCTCTGTAGCACACAAACAGTAATATAGACATACCTCTCCCTCAGGTGCCTCTCTCCAGTGAGGCATTGTATGGGGATTCTGGGCATCTAATTCAGTTCTAATGATTTGATTCTGCTAGCCAGTGGGATCCCTAAAATCGTAAAATTAACCCAAATTTCTTGCACAATTAAACTTTCTTTTTATGAAACACAGGGGTATTTAAGAATTAAAGTCTCATGCTTTTCAGTAAGATTTAGCGTCCTAAAACTGTGATACTCAAAGACAGATAGATAGTAAATTTCTGTTGAACCCAGTGAGAGACTAACACTCTCACAGACCTATACCTTTGAGATCTGGGTTTTATAGATGACATTGTAAAAAGGGCATAGGCATCTAAAGTGGGACATAACCAGAATTTAGGAACTGAAATACAAAACACAGATGCTTGAAATATCTACTTTACTGCTGCCTACTCATGTCTGAAGTCTGCAGAGCTCTAAGTTTCCAAAATTAAAGCTCTCATGGTACCTGAATTTCTACTTTGGGATTTGCTAACGAGTGAAGCACTGATCTTAGACTAAGCCCTATCAGGCTTCACAAACTAGATTTTTCTCTACTATATTTGCAGAAAGGACTCAATCTGTTAAGCCCTACCAGAGCAGACCTATTGTGCTCTGTTCTTCTAATGAAGTTGAGTATAAGAGGTGGGATTTGAAGAGTTAAAGCATTCAGTCACAATAGAGTTTACAAAAGCTTTCTTTCCTATACTTGTCAGAGGAACTTTGAACTCTTATCTCCTATAAAAATATTTTACACAATAGCTATATATTAATAGGGAAAAAAAGAAGAAAAAGAAGCATTCCGTAACTGCTGAAGCTATTCCACTTTGCATATAATAATCAGTGAGACAGAAGAGAACATGCAAGTATGACCATGACTCTTAAACAGTGGCTTAAATAACATATCTAGCAAAATGCCAAAATGTCAAAATATTTAGGAGATGAGAGAAGTGAGGCTCCCCTGTATCGCAAACTGACCTATAACCACTAGAACCCTCTATACACTAGTGAAACCATCTATGTTCAGCTTTGTTTGCAAAGTCTATTTCACAGTTACAGATTTTTTTAAGCAATAGTTTAATAATCATTAAAAAAATATGAGAGTACGCTGAGTATGAGTTCCATGGCTTCCTGTAGTGAAAGACTCTGGTATCTGCTAAGGCAAAAGACATCAGTTTCAAGCAATCTGGATAGTACTGCAGGTAATAATTAAGAATAGGTTAAAAGTTATGAAAAAGGTCCACTTCCTGCCCTCTTTCTCCTTGTGCCTTCACCTTCATTTGTGCTCACACAGTTCCCAGTGGAAATAACAGAAGCACAGAGTATGTGAGGAGCTAAAGGACCAGGTGAGAGGGCACCTTCCCCATTTTTGCGCGCTGAGTGATGGCTGGCTGAAGTCAGCAATGAGGAAAAAAATATTTTACTAAAATGTTCAAGCATATGACTACTTCCTGTGAAAGAGGCTAGGATTGAAACATATGCCTGAAATTAAGTACATTATTTAAGTACGTTTTTGAATAGGTCATGTTACCACCTGAAATTATTTAATAACCAGGTCAGTAAAAACCATATTTAAACAGCCACTCTCCTAAAGGGTCTAATGTTTCAATTCGCAAAGATAATTATTTTCTCTTACATGATAATCTTTCAAGGGCATGGCTGAGATGCCATATTATGGAAGTTTACCATTATTTGCTTTGCTATGCAGTCTGTTGCAGGGATAAATACAATACAATTCTTCCATTTCCAGTGGTGTCCATCTCACAGCTTGCTTTGACACTAAACACACTTGAAAAAAATCATGCATTCAAATACTAAGGAATTAATTTTTTATTTCATTGACATTAGTCACTATGGTATGAATGAAAAACAAAAAAAAAACCAACCCAGAATTTCTAAACAAATTTCTGAGTATGTCATTTTGAAGAGTTAAGAATAGCTTGTTTGGCTCATTACTTCCAATTATAATACACTGCTATTGCAAATACAATAACAAACTGTTAAGCCGTTATATGTTGTAAGGTGAAATTCAACTTTAATAAAGTAGACAGTTCAGTTTCTAAGAAATAATGAGCTCTACTGAAAACACTGCTGCATACTTAATCTTTTTTTACTTAGCTACATTTAAAAAAAAATAAAAAATACCAGTTACTTATTGTGCTTGAAGGTTCCCAGAAAACAAAAAGGAACAGTGAGAAACAACAAATTAAGAACGTGATAACAGCATAAATGCAAGCATCCAGACTGCTTAAACTCATGGATTTGAACTCTTTTTCAGTTGCAGGACCTTTTTAATGTCTGAAGTAATTTGCTGAGACAATATCCCAGTGATGGAAAAATGTCTGATCAGCAAATTGAGTATGTTGACACTTTAACCTAGATGTACTAATATAATATATTACTTTTTGATCTTGAAATAAGAGTAAGACTCATCTGATTAAATGTGGATTATCTATATAAAGTAGATATTTATAAATGAGCTAGACAACTAGACTCATTTATAATCAATGGAGAGAAATAAGCATTTTTACGGCCTGATTCATCTTGTGATTCATTTTGTGTGGAGAAAAGCAGACCACATATCATCAAAAAAACCTGCTGGAGGCCTTAAGTGTAAATCTAAATTCTAGCATATAGACAACTGACATATGGTATAGATTATTATGTTTACATAGATGTATATGTCACTGTTTTACTTAAAGCCTATTAGACTGTAATAACATTTACAGTATTACATAGCTTCTTGTACTCTGTTACTGTAATTCTGTAAAAAACAAGATATGTTAAAAAACATTAACAACGAAGGAGCAAATTTTCTAACCTATAAGCTATTGAGTAAGAAGAGAAATACCAACTTCTTCATTCATTTGGATACCTGTTTTTTCTCTTGGAAGTCTTCTGTGAATCATTTGTAGTTTATAGATTACTATAAACCACACATTTTTCAAGTAAACTGTTCGGAAAAAAACCCAAGACACCAGTTTATTCTTACATAAGTCAAATTGAATCTGCTGCAGTTTAATTACCATTTTGTCCAAAATTAATTTTATATGCTTTGCAATTATACAGTGCTCTAAGGCACTTGGAGAAAAACACTCTATGAAACTATAGACTATTTTACCATTTAAAAAATCCCTAGGAATTTTCTTAAACTTTGCCATGACACAAGGATAATGCTACAACTTTAATGACTATACTAAGATAATAAATGAATAGAATTGCAAGAATTTTCCAGAGAAACTTCCTGTCATTCTCTTATTTACATGCTAAGCTTTCTGGCCCACTACAAATTAGATCCTAAAAGTCCTTCAGTGGTTCCTCTGACACCCACCCTCATTGACCTTGTTGGCTGCCCCAATGTGCTGGATGAGCACAGCCATTAGTAGTCAAAGTTGGAAGAAAAGCATTACATGCAGAGTAAGTACTCTGAAGGACTGGGTTGTTCAACTAGAAAGTCAGTTATCCTTTACCTACATAAAAAGAGTCAGATGATGTTATAAATGCAAATTTGCAGTTCTTTCTTTGTTTCTTTTTGCTACATGAAGCTTTCCAATTCCAATTTGCCCATCTTCTGAAATACTGTCATTTTTCACATTGCTAAGTAGCACCAGAAATATTGCCAGTATTCATAAAAAAGGACGTGACAGTAAAAACTTGAGAAGCATTTGGTATTGAAAAAGCCAGTCTGCATAAAAATGAGATTTCAAGGGCTGGACTGAAAAATACGTAGAATGTTTTTGCAGATGAAAATGCTTAATAAATGATGGTTCAAATGCACATTTCCAGTCATAAACTAATATCTCTCCAGCAGAGATGCATACAGCAGAGAAAAACTGCCCCACACTCACTGCTGCTGCACTGTTCACAGGACAACAGACAGCACAAAATAAACCAATTACAGACTAGTCTAGCTGCAACATTATAGAGCTAGCAGTAGCTACTCACTCATGAATAAGTGTCTTCATGCAAATTGGAGACCTACCACAAAATATTAGTGACAGTCTAGTGACTGTGTCCTAGGTTCTAAGAAGCAACATGCAAATATATGGAAATATGGATTCCTTCATCATTAAATTTTGTTAATGCACCACAAATTTTAATCCTGATGAGTTTGTTCATTGTTTCCCACACAGAACTGAAAAGTGTGAGTAAAACACCCCACCAAGGTTGTCACTTGATATTCCAGTCACACTGGGGACATGGCTTCCCATTCCTGGCATTTCAGCCTGTTGAGTCTAAAGAAGTAACTGTTATTATTCTGCACTCAAAGCCAACATTTTCCACTTGAGACACAATTCCAACAAAATTAATGTCAGATGAGGAAAGCATTAATTCATTTTCCAAGTAAATTGGTTATCTAGTTTTTGACAGCTTGTATTGTTTCGGTGAGCAATGCTGCAGGCAAGAGAACTCTTAAAATAAAAAAAAAAAGAGGGGAGGGGAGCTTTTTTACTATTGAAATATGCACAGACAGCATTATGGGCAGAGCAGGGTACTTTAAAAAGATGTCACAGTTCCTTTTTTGGCATTGGCCCTAGTGCAAGTGGATTGTATCTACATTTCAAATTTTATTAAAAGAAAATCCATACCACTCAGGTCTGAGGAAGGCTTAAATACATTATTTATTTAACTTCATCGAAATGTAATTCCCTATAGGTATTGTGGGATTCTTTTGGCAACCATATGACAAATTTTTTCTCATGTAAAACATTATCTCAAACTAAAACAAAACTTGAGAAACAATGGACACAGAGACCATATCTGAAAATGAATACTCATTTCATCAATTCACATAACTAACTTTATATGTATACCTTTCCTCTTATATAATCCAAATATCATTTGCATCTTCTTACTAAATAACTTTATAAACCATTTTCAACTTTACTTTTGATCATTGCTTAAATGGACTATAACAATGAAAACAAATTATTTGATTATTTTATCCCTTATATAAAAATGACTTGCACACGTTGCACAAATAAGACAAATGTTTTTTAAAAACAGCAATTAGAATGTCTTCACTGCTAGTTTGCTATTCCAGCTATACCTCAAATACTTTGTACAGAAGGAGGAAAATTGCAACTAGTGGGTCCATTATAAAAATATCAACTATAAAGTTAGCAATTTAGCAAAATTAGACACATAAGGCTATCTGAAAAGTAAAATCATAGTACTCCCACTAGAAGATATAGGAATTAAAACAGGGAATTTATCAGACAGGTTATTCGATTTAAAGAAAGCCAAAACAAAAAACCCAACCACAAAAGAAACCCAAAACCCAAAAAAACCCTCCAAACCTGAAAGTCCTGCAGTTCTTACTACACTTTATTCTATTACATTTCAGTCAATTCGGTGGAAAAGACAGAAAGACACATGACCTCACTGAAGATAAGATCCCTATCTGAAGAAAAGTTGTATAGGTAATCTAAATAAAAATTCTATACAAATTGCTTTTATCTAGGTTTTCTCATTATGTCTTATGAACAAAGCAACTTCTGTCCTAGGATAGAAAGTAAAAGAAACTCTTCATATTTTCACCTGTAGATTCATATTTAATGATACACTGATAGACCAGAATTGTATATCATATGTGAAATGTCTATGTGTTATGTGAAATGAAGCCAAGTTATAAGATAACAAAGGTCCTTTAATACAATTCCATATGTACTTTTCACAGAAATAGAAGTGTTATTCATAGTGTCTTGACTAAATTCTAATGTGGAAACATCTGCAAATCTAAATTTGTTCTGTAACTTGAATAATGCAATTTTTATTTCTCTGAGGGAATTATTCAACTATTGGAGATGAGGACAAGAGAATTCATGCTTACATTTCAGCATTGGCTAATTAATCAGATCTCTAAACATTCCTGTGAAGTTATTATTCCAGTCTTTAGGTACAGAAACTGAAGCAATGGATTGACTCATCTGAAGCTATAGAACACTTTAATAGCAATACAGCACTAATATAATTAAAAACTGAGCTTCCAATTTCTCAAATTATACAAAAGGTGCTAGTTCTAATCCTTCATTAAAAGGATATTGCTGGAATCGTGTCAGAAGAAAAGTTCAATCAGAACTTTATGTGCCTGAGAGGCAATATTTTAACAGTTCATGTGAAGAAGAAAACAACCCTTATTACTTCCCAAAATACAGGAAAATACCTCCCATGACAGCACCAATTATCAGCCTGGTTAGCTCATGGGCAGCTCATCCACACATGCTGTAGACAAAAAATCATGCTTTACTGTCCCATTTCATTTCTTGTGGATCTGGGTAGTGTGGTAGGGTTTCACAGACAATATTTTTCCTGTGAGATATGTGTCGGGTTTATTAAATGAGTAATACAGCATTTTTTTCTAGTTTATGGCCACTATGCCATAAACTAGTCATAGGCTTCCATTTCGGAGTAACTGATCATGAACCATGTTGCAAGCCCCAAACTTTGGCAAGTCTCGTTTCCAGCCAATCTAACGTGAGAGTCTATGGAATGTAGACAGGCACATTATACGCTAACTTCCCAATTCTCAGACCCATATTGACTTCACTAGCCATGTTTTCAACTAAATGATGGGAGAAGACATCAGTATGCACCAATGTGCCTGCTCTCCCAGGCTCTCCCAAAAAGGAGGAAAGGAAACCAAACCTGGAAGAAAGAGACTAGCATTCCCTGAACAATCAGGAGCTCAGGACTCCAGGTGCCATAAAACATGTCTTCCCTGAACTCTGGACATATCCACAGATGCTATCAGGGAGTTATATATATATTTTATTTAAAATCATTTCAAAAACCGTAGTCTAGAAAGAAGTGAAACTGTTTCATTTCCAAGTGTTACGAAACATAACAACACTTAGTAATGTAGGTCACACAGGAAATAAAAAAGCTCTATTCTGTTTAAAAAAAAAATAATTTTTCAATGTGGTATATACCTCTGGCAAGCTTCCAAGGCAGGCTTGTGTCTTCCAAAACTGAAATATATGTATAAGCTCAGTTCACGGGCTAACTGAACCTTTCAGGATCTGGGTACGTTACAGAGCCTCTTCCCTAGCAGCATTATGAATAGTTTTTATTTTTATTTTGCGTACGACTGCACTTGTGACTTTTTTAAGCTACAGCTTCTGGAGACTTGTGCCCCTGTCAGAATCTTAGTTATCATTAAAAGGATTAAGTTTCTAGCCCTCACTGGTACAGATGAAAGACTGAAAATTAGATGCACACTCTAAATTTCAGAACCCAGAAAGAGAATACCAACTGTATTATTTTAAAAAGCAACCAAAACAAAATGCACAACATTCAAGCCAATTTCATAATATTTGATGCCCAGCAGATGACTTGAAAGCCTGGGGGTAACAGCAGTCCCAAACTGTGGTCTAGCCATACTCCCCCATCTGACTCATAATGGATTTTCAGTCTAGCAAACACCACCCTTTCTTCTCAATGCTCCAGAAGAACTTCTCTAAAAGAATACCTTCCCATATTTGTCTTGGAGAACATAAGAAAGGAGAAAAGTAAGACTGTAAAATATACTATGCATCTCCCTTTCTGACTAAGTATGTAATTCAAGCCCTGGATTCCTCTGTTCCTGGTGATGGACACATCTCATGCAAGTGCATGTCTTCTTTTAAATCAGGATACTCTGGATTTTAGTTTATGAAGGCTTAAAATAACTGATTGAAAGCTCTTATACCCTGATTTTAGCAGATCACAAGTGGCATTACTGCTTAGTATACCTGTAGTTATCAGTACACTTACCTTGGGCAGTGATGAGCCTATATGAATTAATTAATTATACATAAAAGATGGTCATGGTTATTCACTGCAGTGAGACTATACATTATTAATGAGGCTGATATGCAGATGAATCTGTCAGTACAAAGCTTATATGAACTCTTTGCCAAAGACTTGATGCAAATCAACATCTGGCTTAGTCATGGGAGGAGAGGCAGTCCCATCTGGCTGAAAGTGAACCATCAGATTAAAAAAAAAAAACAAACCAGAAAGGAACATATAATTCCAATCTGTCCTGTAAGGAATTCAGCCCTGAGAAGCAAAAAATTATGATGTTAAGGCCTTAACCATTCAAACTGAAAGACTGTTGTTAAAAAAAGAAAAAAAAGAAAGTTGAGTATTACATTGTGGCCTACTGGAAATGTTGGTGAAATTACTGAAGTTGAAAAACTCAGCTGTGCTTCCAAGGATAGGTTCATTATGATAGCTAGTATCTTGAACCCTGAGTTAAAAACCTTTACAGCTGATACAAGACATGTGGAAGAAAAAAAACCCACAATTACAAGGCACCCCTGCTGGAAGGGGTTAATTTATTTAAAGCATTCAGTGATTTCCAGTCTCTCTTTCCTTTTCTCAAGAACCAGGTATTTGTCAGTTCCAAACCCCCAAATAGCCCATTTTTTCACAACAGGGTTCCTTTTCACCTCACTTCTACTTAAACAGCTTGCACAAACGTTTTGTTGCCTCCTGAGCTTGATTATGGTTCTGAGCAGACATTTAACTTTCATCAATAATGTTAGACAGAAATCCATAGTATTTTCTTCTCAGATTCCCCACAGGTTTCAATGATGCCCTTCTCCTTTACTGGGGAGACAAATCAGAGACCTGGGCTCTGATGCACTGAATGGTCTCCTATTGATGGACTACTAAATGTCTAGACAGTTGTCGCTCATCTGTATTGCGTTGCAACACAGACAAGATATATCTTGTATCAGTAAATGGGAAGTGACACATTTAACTTAATCTTGACTGTTTTGAAGAGGAAAATGAATCATGAAGAGCTTTCTTTCTTCCATGTTAACATATTTAACTCTGATATGCCTCCTATATATGAAATGCTTACTTTTAATTTCAAAATGCAGTACTACAGAGAAGGAATGTATTGTGATAATTCTGTCAATAAGCGTCTACTGCATTATTTATGGTAATTTTTATTCTAAACTCCTATTTTCAGTTGTAGTTTCAGGAAGGTTTCTATTTGTGTCTTCAAAGATAGAGGACCTTGATATAAACTTTAAAAAATATCTTTTGGAAAACATTTGGTATTCCAGAAGCAAAACTCAAGTTAGGAAGATAGAAAATAATTTAGAATTATGTAGAGTTATGTAATAATTAAGAATTATGCAATTTTTTTAAAAAAATCATTCTTATAATAGTTTCTTTTTCTAAACAATCAGTACTCTCAGATAAGTGTCCTGCCTCATGTGTCAAGATTGCAGATTGTGATGAAAATGATGATGTAAAATAAAGAGTGGCTTTGCCAACAGTACTACAATATTTCTTTCAGATATGATGCAAATCACTCTTAAGAAAAATTATCTATTTCATGTAACAATGGCTATAGTTCTAGCCTATACACAGAAGTAACTTTCATTTGCTAAATCAGAGTCAGTGTTCATGGTCCTGGTGCTACTAAATCAAATATATTCCTGTGTTACATAGACTGTTGACCTTTAGTGTTAGAGACTAACAGATATGCTCAAGAAAATAAAATTTTTCTTCCTAATAGTACCACCTCAGTAACACTGAATACCTAAGATCGCTAAACACCTTACAAATATGAATGAACTAGGACTCCGAGATTTTCTGCACACTTCATTATCACATTTTAAATATGGGGAGCGAAACACAACATATCCAAGTAAGTAACTTTCACTCACACAAAAACTTTATTTTATATCATTTTCACTGAATCACAGAATCACTGAATCACTAAGTTTGGAAAAGACCTGTAAGATCATCAAGTCCAACCATCAACTAACACCACCATGCCCACTAAACCATGTTCCACAATGCCATGTCCACACGTTCCTTGAACACCTCCAGTGAGGGTGACTCCACCACCTCCCTGGGCAGCCTGTTCCAGTGTCTCGCCACTCTCTCAGTATAGAAATTTTTCCTAATATCCAGCCTAAACCTCCCCTGGTGCAACTTGAGGCCATTTCCTCTTGTCCTGTCACTCGTCACTTGGGAGAAGAGACCAGCACCCACCTCTCTGCAACCCCCTTTCAGGTAGTTGTAGAGAACGATAAGGTCTCCCCTCAGCCTCCTCTTCTCCAGACTGAACAACCCCAGTTCCCTCAGCTGCTCCTCATAAGACTTGGGCTCCAGACCCCTCACCAGTTTCATCGCCCTTCTCTGGACACGCTCCAGTACCTCAATGTCCTTCTTGTAGTGAGGGGCCCAAAACTGAACACAGGATTCGAGGTGTGGCCTCACCAGCGCCGAGTACAGGGGCACGATCACCTCCCTGCTCCTGCTGGCCACACTATTTCTGATACAGGCCAGGATGCCGTTGGCCTTCTTGGCCACCTGGGCACACTGCTGGCTCATATTCAGCCAGCTGTCCATCAATACCCCCCAGGTCCTTTTCCGCGGGGCAGCTTTCCAGCCACTCGTCCCCAAGCCTGTAGCGTTACATGGGGTTGTTGTGGCCAAAGTGCAGGACCCGGCACTTGGCTTTGTTGAACCTCATACAATTGGCCTGGGCCCATGGATCCAGCCTGTCCAGATCCCTCTGAAGAGCCTTCCTACCCTCAAGCAGATCAATACTCCCTCCCAACTTGGTGTCGACTGCAAACTTACTGAGTGAGCACTCGATCCCCTCATCCAGATAATTGATAAATATATTAAACAAGACCAGTCCCAAAACTGAGCCCTGGGGGACTCCCCTTGTGACCGGCCACCAACTGGATTTCGCTCCATTCACCACAACTCTCTGGGCTCGGCCGTCCAGCCAGTTTTTTTCTAGAGCAATATCTTAAAGACTGAACACAAAGAGGTTATGTGATTAAACAAAGAATATAACTCAAACCTGTGACTGAATGGACTAGAAAGCATTGGTACATAGCTGCAGCAGACCAACTACATTGATTCCACAGTTGTTGCAGTATTTAAGTACCAATTCAGTATCATTCATTTATTTTTCTCCACTAGCCCTTCCAGAAGAATACTGTCAGCACAACAGAAGTGAACAGACCTTGATGAAAAATAGATGACAAATGCCACTTCAAAAGGGATGGAGGCAATTTTCTGTGCAGGTAAATCCAGACCCAAACACTTCAGCTCTGCCTGATATTTCAAAAGAACATTTAATGTTTATTAGCTCTAGCAATCGTTTAAGAACTGAAAACTATCAGTTAAAATTCAAGTCATTTATGCAGGAAATGTATTGAATGTGTTCACCTGAGTAAATTTATCTGCTTCTGTAAAAATGTATGTGGGAAAGATTTTTTTCTTCTGTAACACAGAATGTGCACCATGCTTAATCTAAACATAAACATTTCCTATTCTTTAGTGATGTCACTATAATATTTTCAGCACCACAAATGAGAGGTAAGTTATTACCATACTTTACAATAACTTAACTTCTTGTAACATGTGGTGATTTTTATAGGGACATCTTTAACTCATTGTCTTGGGTCCAAAGCATTTACATTTGCTTTGCCCTGGACCCATGAATGAATAATTTCTGATATGAAAAATTAATTTTAGAAAAGGAGAAAAAAATCAATCCAAAGGAGAAAGGTTTACCTTCTTAACCCCCTAATTTGACATGTAATCACAACAAGATTAAAGGCTTCTCAGAGCATGGTAGCTTTCCATTCTAAGGAAGGAGAGAAAAAAAGCAAAATTAGAGAGTGATGGCAACAGGAGTAAATTAAATCTTGTGGGTATGTTACAAAATTTTATTGTTTTCAGATGGACCTTTCTTTCCGTGCATATTCCAAACTCACACATTTTATTGGTTATATAGGTTTATGACTTAGGAATTCACATTTTCCTCTGGTAATGTTTTCACCTTACCCATCTAAATGTACAATCCTATATTCTTCTGATTAACTACGCAGCTATCTGATGTCATCACCTCTTCTCTAGTTTTGCTAATGACTATTTTTGTTTAATATAGGCTCCCTCTATGAATTTAATTATTTTCAGTAGAAAGAAGTCTAATCAAAGCATCACTTAAATTATTGCAGTACAGAGATGTTCTTAAGATAAGCACATTTACATTCAGTTAATATTTTTAACCACTACGTTGCGCTGTCTTTTGACAACTCCTTTAGAAAAAAAAAATGGTTCAGCCATTTTCAGAACAGGATTTTAATTTGAATAGATGCTGCAAACTATAGGTAAAGAGAATAAAAACACAAGTATGCTGCTGTAGTTCTGCATTGAGTCTAGCTACTGCATACTTATTTTGAACACATGCAATGCAGATTGTATTAAACAGCTTATACACATAGAAGTATCTTTATTAAATAAGGTCTTAATCTTGAAAGGTCATTGTTTTCAGTCAGTTTGAACTCCTGGTGAAGGCAAATTCATAGACCCTAATCATGCAATTACACTTCTGCTTGAACTCAAGGATGTGAGCAACCTCAGTCAAGTGAAGTGTCCAGTACGCAGGACCACACATCCATGTTTTAGTGTTTTCCAAGTTGAGATGCTGTTGCAGTGGAAGATTGATTTCTCTTCTGTCATTTCAAGCATGCAAATGACTTATTTTAAGAATATAGTGAGATTACTTCAGTGAATCTCATTACTTTAAAATATTTGAAACATTACTTTAATAAACCAAAGTTAATTATGGGACATCTTTAACTCATTGTCTCGGCTCCAAGGCATTTACATTTGCTTTGCCCTGGACCCATGAATGAATAATTTCTGATATGAAAAATTAATTTTGGAAAAGGAGAAAAAAATTAATCCAAAGTAGAAAGGTTTACCTTCTTAACCCCCTAATTTGACATGTAATCACAACAAGATTAAAGGCTTCTCAGAGCATGGTAGCTTTCCATTGTTATGCCCTAACAAGAAGCAGAATCTGGTAATGGTGGCTGGCCTGATATTCTTCTCCAGGGTTTAGTCTTTCACGACATATGTGGACCAAGATCTCTGTTCTTCCATTTCCTAGTTTGAAAACTTCAAATTAGTTTGATAGAGAATGGTCTAGATTACTGTTTGTTCCACTTCAAAGGAAAGATGTTTAAGCTATTAGAACCAAAACTACAAACCTGAATATTTTGGAAATTACAGGGTAGAAAGTCCAGGTATCACCCCCTCTGCCTGTAATCAGGCTTGATCCAAAAGCCCAATGAAGAGGAGGGGGTAATCCTGGCCATATAGTGCATTAGAGAAGAGAACTTCCATGGGAACCATTGTATTGGAAACTTGTTTGGCTTATGAAATCACCTTTTGAGAACAAGAATCTTTTGGGAACTGCAGAATCACTTGAAGAGTTCCTGGGAAAGCAGAAGCATGAGAAGCTCAGTCTAGCAATGGAAAGCATGAATATGGCAATATTTTACAAGTTTCAAGGAATGAATAGGCAGAAGACAGCAAAAAGAAGAGAATTTTGTTCCTAATGTGAGTAGATGGAGCAAGAAAGCCTTGTCTTCATCTGCCTCCTAAGAGCTACACACTGAAGATTGTATGATGAAAAAAAATGCAAAAAGAGACTTTCAATATCCTCTTCAAAAATAAGGTATAAGGAAATCTCCATTTGCCATCAGCTCTCAGATTTATAACAGTTCAGTATGAAGCACTGTCTTTAGAATATTAGTGTAACCATTTACTTATGATTACAAAAGGGACCTGCTGTTCTACTTTTTGCCTTTGTTTAGTAGTGCCTCCACACTGTCTCTGTAGTCGTACACATTGCCTACTGTGCTAGTTCTTGAAGAGGATTTTATTTAAAAATAAATGAATGTACCTCTTTATTCACCCAAACTGTGTTCAAAAATTGAAAACCGGAAAAAAAGTAATGTTTGTAACAAGACCAAAGATGATGTTATCATATGAAAAAGAGAGAGTCGCCTATACATTTGTGTATCTAGCACCAGAAACACCTACCTCAATGACGCTGTATCCATTACCTGCACAAATAGATCACTCTGCACTCTTTATATGAACTATGATTCCACAGAAAATCTTAGGCTGCATTTAAACATATATGTAATATATATACAATATAGATATAATATACATCTATATATGTATTGAATATGTGTATACAAGGTTGCAAAGAAAGTGTGAAACCAGGCATGGTACCCAAAGCTATGGAAAATGGAACTAAATACCTGTTTTTGCAACTGCATCCATGTTAAGTCACAGCCTTGTAACCATTAACTTTTGGCTGCTGTAAATTATAGTAACCTAGATAAAATATTTGTTCTTTATTAGTAATCTAAAATACAGAGCTTCTCCAGATCTAACCTCCACTGCAGTCACGGTTGTTCTAAGCTGAGTGCCAAAGACTAGAATTAGTGTCAGGAATCAGAGTTTTCCTATTAGGAAAACTTCAGAAGTCAGGATGCTTATCTGTAGGGTGCTGATGTAAAATAACTGCAGTAGAGCCAAATCCAACTTCTCATAGTACTGTTTTTCACGTTTTCTGTTTCATAGTGTCTCTAGTCATTTTACGATGGCTTCACTCAGTGTGTTGATGCCACATTACATGGAAGAAAAGAGGACATTTTCTTATCCGGACAGTGGCTAGAGATGATCCATACTTTTGTCAAAGGTTGTCAGTAAAAGGAGAAAGAACTGTGCTACAGATGTTCATTCTTAGTATCTTCAATTTGTTTAATTTGTACCATCTTTCTAACCCTTTCTTAAAAACAAAGGTACACATTATCCTACAGAAATCCGAACAGATTCTTTAATCTGTTTTAATCTTCCAATTTACTTTTTTAAAACTTCTGTTGTCATGTTTCATGACATGTCTGTAAATTTCAGCTCTGTCCCTGGTGCATAGATGGAGGTATGTTGATGGAGCTTCATGTTATTCACTGAAGGAATCACTGATACAAATATTCGCCAGAGAAATCTGCTAGTTCAACCAGTTCATATTTTGGAAGAATGCTCCACGTCAGCTTGCATTCCAAAACTGCACGTTATCTATACAAACATCTCCTGGTAATGTAATAAGTCAATACCATCATACTTAAGATATAGGAATTGCAAAAAGCATTTTACATAGAGAAGGCTATTGAGACCAAGAAGTACAAAAAATGAGTACCCTATTAGGAAATTATTTATTATGTGTCCTTTGTGGACAGATATTCAGAGCATAATAAAATGTGCCATCATCAGATTCATAATGTAGGCGAGTGCTGCACCTAGCAGTATCTAGCTGGTTTTCAGGCAAGATGTGCATTTGGCAGATGCTAACACTGGGTTTGCCAATAATGCACAATTTAACATCCCCTAATGGTGAAAGCAGTATAATTATATTTACAAACAACTAGACTGACCAGTCAATGAATGCAAACTCTTTATTATGTTTGGAAGGGGGAATATGCAAGAAGAGGTAGAAGAAGGAGGAATATGGGATTTTCTATGATAATGGTACAGTGGTCTGTAATCTACACCCTTCTAATCCTTTCAGATACAGATTGGGAGGGAATGTTAAGGGTAATTCAATTTTACTTTTAAATAAATTTAATTTTCTGTCAGTAATTATGTTCATCTGGCAAGCTGAACTGCTAGAAACAAGGAAAACAATAAACAGAAATTACTCTAGCAACATCTTTCTAAAAAGAAAGTTTTGAGAAGCTGACAAAAGAACGTATGTGGTTTCCTGGCTGGATTTGTTTTCTGTGGGCTTGGCTCTGCTCTCCGTAATAGTCTGCTGATCAGCAAGCCATGTGGAAGGTAGTTCAGATGTTTTGCTTTGAAAATAAATGATGATTTCATGCTACCTCATACAGGGCAAAATCCATCTCCCATGTCCGTAAGACCAGCTGTGTAGTCCCTGTCACCCCTTGTTACCCTGTCTGACAGGGGTGGTCCCTTATACAACGTTTCAGTTCTAACCATTCTTATGCAGTGACAGAATTTAGAGGGAGGGGGGGGGGAAAAAAAAAGAGGAATTGTTTCCTCCCTGCTGTGTCTTGGTGCTAGAAAGGAGGAGTAGTTCTGTCCTCAGACACTTAAAGTTTGATAGAAAGCTTGGTCCCTTATCCAGCTGGTTTATACCCAGCTACCAGACAGTCTTGAGCCTGGACCAGCTCATTTTTCAAGATTAGAAAAGCTTCCCAAGTGAGGTGTCAGAGGGTATGCTTGAAGCCCAAGAGCCATTTGGAGAAGTCTTAAATGTTGCAAGTCTCTGGGAGTGTAGCTTAAAGAGATTCTGGATTTGGCAGTGAAGCTGGCCAAACATACTAATGTTTCTGCATTATATCCTGCCCCAGTCTTCTTTTTCCTGCTCCAGTGATTAAGGTTTCCTATTCCACATTTGTACAGTTGTTTCTGGAGCTGTGCCACAACCTGCATCACTAAAATGATACAGGCTAAAATCAACTTATTTTGGGGAGGTAATTCTTCACAGTAGGTTTCATCTAACAACACTTTTCTTTTTCCCTTTAGAAACAGGCAAGAGATTGGGAAAGACATGACTGTGGTTCTGGGGTTAATTTGTAATTTATGCTGTCTGGAGAGGTCTCTGTATATTTGAGTGATGCTATATGCTACACAGGCCTGACAATTCTTTGTGTGTAATGTCATCATGCGAAATATAAAGGAAATGAGAACTGAAGTTGCAATTTACCACTGTGAAGAGTCCTGCTCATTGTGATAAAGTATTTACCATGAGAGAAGAGAAAGACATGTCTTTGTTTCTACAGGGTCTGTTAAGCAGCATTGCAGGGATTTCTTAGCTAGGATTTAACAGATTCCAGGTTCAATTTCCAATACAGCTTTTCCTTTAGGTGCACGCTTTTCCCTTCCCTTCCTCACTGAAAAGGTCCAGGATGATCTGAAAAAGTTCTACGTAGGAAGCTGACAGATGATGGAATAAATTTGTAAATCTATGATGAGTATGAAATACTTGTTTCTCCAGAACATCTCTTCAATGTCATACCAAGAGACTACTGTGATATAGTCAGGAAAATATAGTGCACATACAAGAGAAACATTTTGTTAATCAACCTATGAATGTTTTTACACGTATTTGTTGCTCTTTTCCAGCTCCTTAAAGATAAAAGATGGTTCCTTTTAATATTCTCTGAAAATTCCAGCAAAATCACTTCTGACAACCCAATCTGGTATTGTACCATATTTACAAATGGAGCTGCAAGAACAAATGTGGTACAAGATTCTGCTCACATTTATGGCATTGGAAATAGAGAAGTAGCAGCAAGGAGATGAAGAAGAAAGAAAGAATTTATAACATCTATGTCATAACTAAATGGTTATAACTTTGCAATACTCAGATTGTATCCACCTTTTCTAGTACAAATTACCTATATTAAGAGAATAACCAAAGAAAGGCAGAGAAGCATAGTTCTATTCAATTTACCAGGTAAAGTACTCAATTACTCCTTACATGAAAAAAGAGAGGTACAGACCCATCAGCTCTCATTACGGTCTTTTTGTCTGAGTGGGCAGAACAACCTGAACTCTAATTTTCGTATTTCACTTTTTGCATTTTAACACTGTCATCCAATTGGGAAAAAGTGTGACTGGACTATAAACTGGGAGTTAGCGAACTTAAAAAAAGAGACGCTTGCCTTGACCTGTATAAAACCAAACTTCAGTGAGGATATAAAAACTAAGGAACTAAGCCTGTTTAGAAATCAAAGTGATTAATTGCAGTTTGCAAGTGGCACATGGTCACACACCTGAACTCACCATGCAGAGAAAAATTCCATCTTAAAGCACATTAGTTAAGTTTGAGTACCTACAGTTTACAGACCTGTACTGACAGAGCTGGTCTTTACACTGAAGACTAGTATGAATTGCAGTGGTTATAACACCAGATGTTAAAGAACTGCTTTAAGAGGAAGTACATTCAAAGTTAATTCATTTGTTTATTAAGCAACTTTTCATACATATTTTTCCTTTGATATTTTGTTCTTCCAAATGCAGCGAAGGGCAAGTTCTTTTCTTTATGTGCTGAAACTAGGCTGAGACTAGAAATGTCAAACATAGTATTTGTCAGTGAAGACTGCTAACTGATGCTGATTATGATAATGCATCTGATTCATAAAAAGATTAAGCCTTTTTTTTTTTTTAAATAAAAGCATCATCTGCCACTATTCTTTCTGAAGGTCAGCATTTAAGTGCTTTTAAACACATCTATTTCTTCAATGTGTTTCTTGGCACTTACTGTACTGCTTATTCCTTGACCTTCAGGAACGTAAATTTTTTTCCCAATTGTTTTATGTTTTGGACAAAGTATAACAGAACTTTCAGATTCCAGTCTAATTAAAGATAGCAAGCAGTACTACTCCCAACAAAATTTTGCCTCAGCTTTCACTTATGGTTAATTTTGTTCAGAGATTCTATCTTTTTTAAAATTAAAAATACTGTTCAGTCACCCACTAGTTAAAATTGATCATACAAAAGAAATATGAACAACATCGTGGAACCTTCTACAATAGAACCTTTTTGAAGGCCCAGCCTAAAATTCTGCACGGTACTTCCCACAGAAAGCAAAGAGCATCACAAATGGACTTGCCACTTTCTGGTCTAAGTAGGAAAAAAACCCGACCAACAAATAAACCTCTTTGACCTTGTGAACTTGCCTGCTGTAATATTAACACATATATATGAATATAAGCATTATATATATTGCAGTTGTATGTGCATATATGACACACAAAATAAAAAAAACCAGTTATTGAATATTCTACAGAAACATCAAGTGTCAGAATGTATTCAACACACTTAATATACTACTGGAAGATGCTAACAATGTGATGCACCTGGTATAGGAATTTATAAAGAGTAAACCAAGAAAAGATATATTCAATTACAATGTTATGCCTTAAATGATTTTACTGAAAGTTTATTACAAAGCTGAACAGTTCAATGTAATTTTGGCTGTACCTGAAAATTAAAATTTTTATAAAATATGCAAATACTTTTCTCATAAATTTTTCTTCATCTTGTTTATACAGAAATTGCTACCATGAGTCATGCTGCCTGTGTCTGGAAGGTAGTGTGGAATGCTTTCTAAAAATATAACTGTTCTTTCTACACTATCACCATTTGATATTAACTCTATATTAAGGAGGAAAAAAAAGAGACATGAGTTGTTCTTATTCTTTCTCTTAAAAAACCCTTAAAAGAGAGAGAATTTTCACAGTACATTGTCTTTGAAAGAAGTGATCTTCTTTTTTAATTACCTGCACTGTGCCTAATTCTAATACAAAAATAAAGCATATCATCTTAGTTCATAGATATGAAAATCATTGCCATGTCAGTGTGATATAATGGCTTAAGTTTATCACAATAAAAATGTCTTTTCCCTGTGAAAATGTTTATTTTTTCAGTGAAAAAAAAAAAAGTGTAGACATTAACTGAAAATTTTTGACACCTAAGCACCTCATTCTCCTATTTAGTCCATGTAGAGATCTTTTGGGACCGACTTTGCCTCCCTTCATGCACAAACAATGCTGCATATTAGTAGCTGGATAACCGTGAGTTATTCCAGAGTTTGACATTCAGTTGGAGAGCCTGACCCATAAAAGGAAAAACAAATTGCACTGAGCTCAAAATGAGAATCACTCTGAAGACCAGAAACTGATGAGAAAAAAACGTAATGAAAGCTTGTAGGAAAAAAGAAAAGTGAAGAAAATAGTTTTCATGCCATAGTAAGAATCCTTCAGGTCCCATATTCTGATGGTAGAAATACATCCACAAAGAAGAAAGAAAGACAGGGCAAGAAAATACTTGAGCAGCAAATATATGCAAAACGCAAAACTTACTGTTTGATCTAAACCTGCTGGACTACAGACTCAAGTAATTTTTAATTTAGGATCATTCTGAAACCTAAGTGGGATTTTATTTTTCTCTATTATTAAAATATTTGTGCATTTGGTAAAATTTAAATTAATCTTGACTGCATCTTAGTTCTGTTACAATCCATAATAATCCAGCCTCTCCACTTCAGATTGTAGTGATCAAGGTTATTTCTTGCTTCAATATTCTCTCCACAGTCCTGTTTTTCTCTTAAAATATTTTTCCTGTTCCTGATTATCATTCATATATCATTATTATTATTTCTTATCTAAGTAGGGTATAGTCTAGGGTTCTCTATAATATCCTGGCTGCTTTGACGTTTTCATTTTTTGACAATGTATTAAAAAAAAAAAAAAATCCATCCACTTGCAGTTTTTCAGTTAACCTAATCAGGATAAAGCAGGGGTAAACTACAATCTATAATAGATTTCTTCTTACTTAAAAGGTGTTTATAGAAGAGATGGAGGAAGACCTCAGAGATGTATGGTGGAATGACAAGAGGCAACGGTCACCAGCAACAAGGGAAGCTCTGACTGCACATGAGGAAAAACCTTGTACAATGAGAGTAGTGAAGCCTGGGAACGGATGGCTCAGAGATGCTGTGGATCAGTTCTTGGAAAATTTAAAAAATTGACTGGATAAGACCCTGAACAACCCGATGTAACTTTGAAGTTGGCCCTGCTTGGAGATAGCGACGAATTTGACGACCTCCAGAGGTTCCTTCCAACCCTTTGCTCACACAGTAAGCTCACACAGTAATCATTCTCCCATCAAACACTAGCTGCTTTTCGTTTTGGTTTTCTCTTCATCTTGAATTTATGGTCTGGGATGTCTGGGTGGACACACACTCTGAAAAACAGGGGTTAAAGCAATCATCTACAGATGTACGTAAGTTCTCAACCTGTCTAATGCTTTTGAAAATGTGTATTAAGGTTCAGAAATAGCAAGGTAAGAAGAACCTACCATCTATCGAGATTGTACATTCTGTCCAGAAAACAATTCTATTAAGCATAGTTGTTGTTCCTCAGGCACATGGACAGAAACCTAAGAAATTTGTTTTTATCTCAGCAAATCACTGTATTGAACAAAATAAGCGTATCACTGTATGAGTACTTCTCTGCAGCCCAGAAGTAATTTTGATAATGACAATACTGCATACTAGCCAGACAAACAGTGCCCTGATTTTACATTTGCAATCTGTACCTGAGAAGCACTCACAAAAAGGTATTGCAAGAAATTATCATTTAGGCTGTAATACTGCTTTGTACTGTCAGACCAATGATGTGTACATTTATTTTAAAAAGAACTAGGACAGCCTTTGAGATGAAATGTATAAAGTCTTCTTATGGCATCCATACCATTAATTTATAATCGCAGTGTTTTGGAAACAGGACTGAGACAACTGATACTGAAAAGAATATCTTCCATATCATTGCCACACTGGTTTGGAAGGATAAAAAGTACTGAAAAAAGGAGGGAAGTAGCTATTTGCAGTAGTCCTTGCTGAAAGCTGTGTGTTCCACAGAGTCAATGTCTACACCAATAACTTAACCAGGGTTCAAGCCCTGTAATATAGTCATCCCTGCTTTTAAACTCCTAGCACACTCTCTGGCACAGGTGTGGCTTGGGTCAACTAGAAGAACTTTTCAGAGAATCCAGAGCAAGGCTTGGGAGTCACCCCGGGCCAGGGTCCATTTCCAGTAGGAAGTTTATGTGTGACCACTCTGTTTTGGCGGGTACAATCAACTGTACAGATTTGAGCTGTGCTTTACCAGCCAGCCAGAGAGAGGTCCCTTGCCCATTTCATTTACTAGCACACACATAGCCAGGGAAATAAAAGCACTTAAAAAAAAAGCTATTCTTAAACCAGTTACTTTCCTCAACAAATTTAGCAACTATTAAGAAAGACTTAATGAGAAAATATTTCCTGTTGTCTATTTAAATTATGTATTTGATTAGTTATTTTCTTGAAATAGATCTTAAAATTTGCTGGATTTTCTTGCTGGATCAAAAAATTGTTTTTTGGTTTACTTTGTTTTGTTCTATAATGACTGAGAAAGTCCTAACAGATAAAATAACAACAGTAGTGCTTTTTTAAGATACAAATCAAGCAAACAATCAAAATGCCCCCAAAACAGAATTATTTCCTAAGTTAGAGGTAAATTGCTGTAACTTCATTAAGAAGCCTGAGAATACTGCTGTCATGTCAGCTCTGTGAGGACCATTAGGGAAAGGTTAGGGGAGCAGAAGAAACTCACAATTTGCTGGCAGTCCAGGCTGAGATAAATAGCTATCAGCTTCTAAATATAGAAACTCACTTAATCAACCAAGCATTTCAAATAAAGAATACATCAGAGGTTTGAGAGAAATATTTACATCCTAGGAGAGCAGGAATTCTGGTACAGGTTAGCAATGGCATTTATAGATTAGAAACATATTAAACTAAATTCCTCAGAATTCCTCATTGATTTTGCTGAGTGTGCTGTCAATAAAACTGACCTGTTCTATAGTATATAATACACAATGTGTTGGAATCTGGTTTCAGCCTTCCCCCCCTCCCTCCCCGGTACCATGACTTTTTAAATTCCAGAATCAGATAATTCATATTTTGGCATTTTAAAAATTGTAGCACAGAGAATGAAGTGCTCAGAAACTTGAATGTTAAGAATTGCCTTACACCAGATAAGAAATCCCTGTAAATTGATAGTCTGTAGCTGACAGTAGCCATTATCAGGTAAGTATTTAGAGGAGTATCTCCATCTTCCTGTGAAGAAAAATACCGATGCACTTATATATTGCAGGCAACATCATACTTTCCTTTCCCTGTAAACCTCAGTTTTAACTTTCTCATCTCCAACAGCCACAAGAACGGTCTGTGATTTTATACTCTTCTCTAAAGCCCCAACCCTTCTCTTAACACTGCAGAAAATAATATAAAACTCTATTAGCCCTTTTCTTGACCCTGTCCCCCTTGACTTCACTTTTACCAGTAAGACTTGAATCTTGGTTTAAAAAATAGCATTTTGGAAGAATGGCCGTTTGATTAAAAAAAGATTGAGGAAGAATGTTATGGAGAACCTTAACAACACAGACTAGTGTGTGCATAGCATGCGTTTTCGCAATAACAAAGGAAGGCAAGAGGCAATGTGATTAGAGGAAGAGCAGCCACAGAGGACATAGCTGAAGGGGTGGAAACACTTACAGAAAATAAAAAGCAATTCAGTAATATATGAAAGTGGTGAAAAACGTACAGAATAAAGGGATTGGAAAAGAGAGCAAAACATCATAGGACTTCTGGTGTTAAAGATTTTTTCAAACGGGGGTAATTATTAGAGAGCAAAGACATTTATATGAATTTAAAAAGTACCGTATACAAATTCAAAATATTTTGTCTATACTTCCTTCTTTCATTTAACTGTAGGGTGGTGTTTTGGTCACATTTCACTCAGATATGATCCTACTTTCCAGGAATTATGGCTGCTTAATTTCAGCTAACACATTGCAATTTGGCTACTGAAAGATGAGAAAAAAACTAAATTGTCAAACTCCACAGCTGCTGCAATAATAAAATGGTTTCTATATTTTTCTAAACAATTTTTTAACTGAAACCTCAAGAATGATGCTTAGAACTTAATTATAACTTTATTTCAAAGTTCTTACCATAATCATTTTTTTTAGTATATGAAAACTACTAGGATATTTAATAAGTGTAATTTTTTTTTCCTATACAAGTATATGAGCATAGGCCTCACAGGAAAAAACTGGACAATAGAATTGAGCTCACCACTTCAGTTATGCAACTGTGCAATAGCATTTTAAACTAGAAATAGGCTGCAGAGCATCTATCCTGCAATTTGCTATTCACTGCAGATCTCAAATCTCCTCCAAACATTTTCAAACTATTTTTAGATTTGCAGGGTAAAATAATTCCAAGGAACACAACAGCCATCTTACAGAAGGTAAGCAAAAGAAATAACAAACCTTGGCAAGGACAAAAGATGAACGCAGTCCAGAAAAACAGAAGGACATATCATACTATATACCAGCAAGAAAAAAAAACAACTAGTGGCCAAGCATACCACATGCCAGCACCACTAAGTCCAGTGCAAAACACTGTTATCTTTGAAACCACATTCAACATGATAATCTAAGCACCAAAAGCAGTCTAGCCAAAGCAACACAGGGTCTATCCTGAATTACTGTGCCCTGGTCAGAAGTGAGACCACTTCCAAAACTTGAGCTAGTCAAAATTACTTCAGATTTCGCTACATTGCAGCTGGTACCACCAACAGTTCTGGAGTTCCTTGCTTCAAGAGGTAACACATAAACTATATAAAAACATAATAAACTGTATATAAAAATGAAAAACTGCACAAGCTACAATTTTATGAATGGTTGCATTCTAACTAAAAAGACATCACCTGAAGAATCAGTCTTCCATTTAATAATTAGTCTGCTAAAATTTACCTTTACTCTAGATGACAGAACTCACAGAATCACAGAATTGTTGAGGAAAGGAACCCTGGAGGTCATCTGGTCCAATGCCCCCAGATCAAGCAGGCTCACCTAGAGCCAGTTTCCCAAACCATGTGCAGAAGGCTTTTGAATATCTCCAAGGAGGGAGACTCTGCAACCTCCCTGGGTAACCTGTGGCAGTGCTCAGTCACCCTCATGGTGAAAAAGTGTTTCCTGATATTCAGGTGGCACCTCCTGTGTTTCCGTTTATGCCCATTGCCTCTGGTCCTGTCACTGGGCACCACTGAAAAGAGCCTGCCTCTGTCATCTTTGCACCCTCCCTTCAGGCATTTATAGAAATTGATAAGATGCCCCCTGAGCCTTCTCATCTCCAGACTGAACACATCTCTCAGCCCTCCCTCATAGGCAAGATGCTGCAGTCCCTCAGTTATCCTCATGGCCCCTCACAGGTGCTCCATCTCTAACCTAGAGCAAATGTGTTCTCTGGAGATAGTGCAGCTGTGAAGTACTGCAGATGGGCAGCGAGATGCGGGTTTCTTGGGCTAGAGAAGGGCTTTTTCTGTACATATTGAACACTCAGAATACCTTTTATGCTCTCTCCAAACCCACCTTCTACCCTCATACATATAGAGAACCTTCATATACATATATGTGTTTTCACACACATATGCATATACACATATTCATATGTGTGGATACCTATCTCCAGCTCACTCCCAACCCCATTAATATCACATACAATGCAATGTCACATAAGCAGTAATGCTGCTAATGGAGGAATAAATGAGCATTTGATTATGGAAAGCAATTATTCCTTTTACGTGCTGTACTTGGCATCTAAAAACTTTAGCTTTGGGGGCATTGCAAATGTACTACATTAGCCAGTTCGAGGTGTAGCAGTAGCTCGTGTGTTCAGCACTATAGTTTGCAAACGTGATGAAGCTGTACTCTGAGAACTCTCTGCTGTAGGCTGCTATGGATAGTTCATACTCAGCCTACTTCAGAACATCAACTAATCCTTATGACATCTATGAAAGGAAAGTATTACCACCTTTCTTTTGAGATAATCTTTGAACTCCGTGATGCAAGTTATACTAAAAGATGCCAAAAGTAAACAACTTTGGTACCTGTTACCACCATTCAGTTCAAGGCAGTTGTGCAATTTTCTAACTGTGGTATGATCAGCTTGGGAATGAAAATACCCTTAAGAAGAATGAAAATATGGTTGTACATTAGAAACAGTTACTCATAAGCAGCAAGGATGAAGTTCTCCATAAGAAGAACTGAAGGCAGCAAGTAGGAAACACCTTCAAGAGCTCATGAAAAGACATGACACAACAATCACACTTTATCTGGTCTACTCCACTTTTCTGAGCTTCCTTCTTCTTGCCGAACAATTTGCATTAAAATTAGATTTAATGGCTACGTTTTCTAGACAAGCAAGTGAGCGAAACAGTCTGGGACTAGGGAGATAGTAGGTTTTAAATCGCAGGGGCTTTCAGACAGAAATGGACAAAGTGTTTCTAAGCAGCTAAAATTAGTTTGAGGCAGCTGTATCTCAGTGCAGAGCTGTGGAGCCTGGAAACAGCTGCTCTCTTTCCTATCAAAGAAAGCAGAGCCCAAGAAAACATCTGATCTGTGCACCTCTCAAACACAGAACTGGGAACACAAAGTCTCCTGCCAAATAGCAAAGGAACATAGAGAGGATTCATGCTTACATATGAGAAATGCTGTTCACATTTAAATACAAATGTTGTTTATTTGAGGGGGAAATGTTTCATGCAAGGATTACACCTAACTCTGTAGATGTAGAGCAACTTATTCCAGTGAGGCCCTGTGAAGATTAGGCATCTGTGCACTATAGCAATACAGATAAATAATTTTTATAGGAAACGCTGTATTGAAATTACTTAAGTTAATGAACAGGTGTTAAAACACATTTTACAAAATGAAATGTATGTAAATTAATCATACGGCAAAGACCTTGGGATGTTCTACAACTACTTTCTATGTAGAGCTGGAACTAAGCAACCCTAAAGTGTACATTTATTGGTGGCCCTGGAAGATGATCAGGACATCTGTGTGCGCTGTGCACACTCCTTGAAACTCATGGGGTCTGAGAAAAATTATATGAGCTAATAAGGGATTAAAAAAACACAGACATGTCTTGAAGTACCTGTTAACTATCTATCCTCTTCTGTGTGCTGTGATCCCTCCAGCTGCAGCTAAGGAGCTGAGACAACACCAATTAAGCCCTTCCTTACTATACAGAAATGGAGATCCTTCCCACTCCTTTCTTAAATATTGTCTCTTCAACCCTTATGGAAAACCTGGCAAACAGGCAGGGCTTTGCGGCATATCCTGAAGGTCAGCAGTGAAGGGGAAAAAAAAAGTAAAACTTGGCATAAAAACAGCTAAATAAAGGACTGACATCTTGCCACTATTATCTCTTTCCACAAGAGGTAAATGAGGTCATGCCTAAGTGCATTTATATCAACCTAAGCAGCCCAAAAGAACAGCTCAAGAAACCCTTTAGGCTTGCCAAAGACCTAAATGGCCATTACCTCACATAGGACAAATTAAGGGATGTTTATTGAGGGACTAGGAGAATCTTTAATTAAGGTGAAGAACAAATCCTGTCTTGCAATCCTTATACTTGTTTGGTTCCAAATTGGAGCATAAGTAAAATGGGTAGATTAAAAGAAGAAAAGAAATAGATTCTTCCATAGGAACCTGAATGTCTGTGAAGCTTAAAGACATAAAAACATTGAAACCCTCCAAAATAACTGTATTGATTTCTTAAACCAAACAAATAGAAAAGAAAAATGTCTTCTATTTAATGTTGTCCTAATTAATTCTGCAAGCATTGTTCTTGTGCTCCTGCAGAGTTAATTACAAATCAGTTTAGTATAATTAGATATTAATATCCTCAGCAATATATTCTAATAACTCTTAAGTTAACAGTATCATTGCTAGGTAGACATGTTTTATCACTGTAGGCCAGATCCTGCAATCCTGCAAGAACCAGATGATTGCTTGCTGAAGAAATATCAGACAGAATTGCAGAATCTGGCCAACATATAAAATTTTAATGATACAACAGGATTGATGTATATTGTTTTTCAAAGCTCTCTGAAGAATTCAGATGCACATTATTCACATAGAATCTTTCCAATCTTTTTTCCAAAATTCAGAGCATAGTATGAATTTTCATCTCAGCATTTACAAACGTATTGCAAAATGTAAACTGCAGGCTAATGTTATCTAAAGAAAGATCACTGACCAGTAACTAGAGTCCCTTGGGATATGTGATTGACAGGCAGATTTGTCCTAGCCCTTATGGCCCTCTCTGGAGGCATACAGCCCGTAAGGGAAAGCATGGACACCATCACTTCAGTTTCCTCTCAAATGCAGAACGTAAGAAAGAAATTCTGAGCAGAACTCTGAAGGGTGGGAGGAAGATTATGAGAAATGATGAACACATGAACAACATGTCTTGTAGCACAGCAGGTGAATACAATGTGCTTTCTGACTTTTGGCCACCACCATCCCACAGCTCTGTTCAGACTGCTGGGAAATTCCCAGCAGTACTTCCCATACATTCAGTAATTATGGAGTTTCTCATTCTTCATGTAAGTCACAACTACAGTATCAATTTAGCAAGTGCCGCATCAGCTCTGTATACCACAGATAGGCATAATGCAAGGTTAAGATATAGACAGAGCTCCCAAGTATCTGCTAGTCAAATATCAGTCTTCAAAACATTTCCCAGGAAAGCCATAGACATAGCTTGAAATACAAAGAGACCTAACTGTCATTTTCTTATTATATAAATGTCATTACAGACTTAAGTCCATACTTGGTAAATGAATATTATATAGACATTAAGAATCACTTGATATTGAGGGTGTGAAAAACAGTCTTAGCTGAAGAAGTTTCATGAAAAAACAGGTATGTTGATATCTTGCTTAATGTGGAACTCAAAAATCCCCCTCATGAAAAATTTTGGATGATTTTTTAAGAATTTCCTGTCTTAAGATAACTGTTTTCAGCAAGGTTCAGCCATAGGATTGGTATTTCTGCCACCTTTTTGGCAGCAGTAACTGCAACCAGAAAGGATACCTTCAGTGAAAAGAGGAACAAGGACCAAGTGCCGGCAATCCAAAGAGGGAGATGCTGGGAGCTCTGGGGGCAGATTCTGCAGAACAGAGTTGCCATTGGGGTAACAGGTTAACCAGTACCCTTTGAGACTTGCGGATAGAAATTTTAACTACAGGCTCATGACAGGTGGATATATGGAACTTAATCAAAGTGAAGAAAATCCATATTGCTTTAGTGGAGGATACCACTAATTTAAGGTTGGTGGGAAAGTTGTTTGCGGAAAGACCAGGCAAAGAACATGGCTTATTTAGCCAAGTAGATGTGCTACTCTTGCTGAGCCTAATAGGGACCTTTCTGCAAGAGGTCAATATTCTCCATTAGTAAGGTCCATCTATATACCTACATCTGTACCATGCTATACAAGATTAATTTGGATAGTGAAATAGCCTGCATGAGAAGGTGTGGGAAATTAAGATGAGTCCCTTGAATCCTCATTGACTGTCAAAGACTCAGATACAAAAATTCCTTCAGCTGCTAGGTTCATTAGTGCCATTTGCTGACATACTGTGACCAGAGCTGTCAAAGGAAAATTAGACTTGTCTGCTTCATCACAAAGCCAGGAACACATCTGATGGAGACTCTCAGCACTATTTTGGGCTTGAATGGCCACTAGGGTCTGAGAAACTCTCAGCTTTTTTCCAAGGGCTATTTTTTAGGGCTCTACAGCTTTTTCTTCCGATTCTGTTGTTTGAAGACTGGGTACACTGTACACTGCAGATGAGAAACCCAGACAAAAAAGGCTGTAGTAACGGATAAGAAAAAGAACAGAGGACCAAAAGGAAATCAGAAGGAGGAAAGAAGATTGAATTACCTTTGTAACAATAATTTTTTGAATGGATAAACAACTCTACCATGAAATATTTTTGGGACCCCACAAGGACCGATCATGCAGAACTCCGCTTCGACTAAGTGGTTGATAGGACCCATAACGGCACTTTGTGTGCTTGGCTTAACTTGTTCAGGCTGCAAGCTTGAGGAAGTGAGGGATCCCCTACACATATCACAAAGTTAAAAAGTAAGATACTGCATTTGAGTGACAAAGCAAATGACCAACCTCTCTGTGAATGTATATGTGGACTTCCACTGCAGAATAACAGAATTTGTCACAGCTCTAAACTGAAAAAAATAGCTGAGATGAAACATGGTTAAATATCAATATCTTAAATTTTCGTTCCAAATCAGACAGAAAGTTGCCAGATTCCTTCACAGATGGTAAATAGTGCTATCCATGATCCAATACAATCATAGAAACCTTTATCTAATTTACAAAGCATGAAAGAACTGAGTCATACACCAAGGCAAGCACAAATTCTAATTATTTCAGGAAGACAGAGATGTCATTGATGTGAAACCCAACAAAGGGGCAAAGAATAATAAGCCCTTATCATTCTTCTTCCCTGAGGTGTTATAGTAGAAAAAGTGTGTGTGTGTGCATGCTCAAATATATATGGACACAGAAACTGTAAGTACAGCAGTTAGATGACTTACTGTTTGGAGAAACATTCATAAGAATGTAAGCAATCAATAATATCATATGGAAAAACACTGTACATACATACATAGGGCATACAATATATAAGACAACAAAATATTTAAATATTCATAAGTAAGTGTAACTCCAAGGAACGACTCAAATGAGCAATTAAAAAGCTCCAGCTTTTTAGCTTTATCTTAATCTCCTTAGACAAAACCACTCAGAATAACAGAATTTAAATGGAAAAGAAATCTCCTAGAGTCATTTAGAATTACCTCTTACACAACACATTTCTAGTTCATCAATTTTGCATAGGAGGGAAATACTCTTCTCTTCTACATGACCAAATACTATCAAGCCCAACATCTTAGGACATAGTTTTAGAAATAAATTGTATTACAGGTAAAGGCTCCAAGTGATGAATTTACTACTTTGTTCAATAAACCATTACAATGATTAATTACTCTTACTCTAAGAAGGTGTGATTTATTACTAATTTCACTTCACCTAACCTCTATCATCAGACATTAGACCTCATGCTTCATTCATGCAGCTCCATCTACCAGGACTGAAATTTCTGCTTATTCACAGTAATTTTTCACAATATTTTTTAATTTGCTATACATCCTTTTTACCATGGTTAAAGATCTTGTAGCAGCTTTCTGAAGTTAAAATAGCCACCATCAGCTTCTTTTCTGCAATAGAATTTAAATATTTTACACTTCACATTGTAGTGAAAATCTTTTGCTTCATCATCAGCTTATTTCTAAATTAAGCGATGTGGTCCTTTTGTATGCAGGCAGTATATGAAGCATTCAGAGAAACACAAAAGTAAGTGCCAATTGAGAATATTGTTTTCTTTTTTCTTTTATATTACATTTCAAGAAGTAAGTCAGAGCAAAATTTCTGCAAGGTCTAGCAAAATTATTTGCCATCTAAAATCAAAAAATTGTTCTGATTTTTCTTCACTCTTTTTACACTGATGTATGTCTGCCACTGTCTGTTGAATCTCTTCTGATTTACATCAGAGAGATACAATACAATCAATATTTCTATATTTTTACAGATTTGTACATAATTTATTCTGTTACATTAAATATCATTAAATGTGGACTCAAAGTACTGTCTGAGACCCTACCTTGAAGGTATTTTATGACATAAAAGTTTAAACAGGAAATTCGCTCAGGGCATTTTTTCTTCCACTAAGTTCGATATAAATATTAATATCATACTAGCTATATTTTTAGAATTTAATTTTAAGCTCAGTTTTATCACTACCTTGCAGATAGGCAGTTTTAAACTGTACTATTTTAGCCTAGTAAAATCCCTTGTGCTGTTTATCATAATGTATTTTATGAAGTTTTTGTCACAATTTCAGAATTTTTTTCAGAGGTCTAAACACTGCATTATTATTACTTCAGTCCTGTTATGGCTTAGCTACAGCTATATTGACAGATTCTCATGTATGTTTATAAAATTAAATTTAACCTGTTCCTACTTTAAAAAAGATACTCTGATCACCAGGGAGAAAGACATTAAATGGAACAGGCAGCCCAGAAAGGCTGTGGACCCTCCACCTTTGGTGGTTTCCAAGACTCAGGTAGAGAAAGCCATAACTGATCTCACCTAGTGCAGGGATGCTCCTGCTTTGAGCAGGTGGGTACATTAGATGGTCTTTAGAGGTCCCTTCCAACCAGTTTTTCTATGACACAGTGATTCTACAGTTCCATATTGCCCAGTGTACTGAGTACGTACTTACAACTCACCAGGCATAACTATATCCTATATTGTCCCTTCCCTCTCTTAAGTATAAGGTATGTGAACTTGGAAATGGACCTAGAAAGGAGAAAGAGGAGAACAGAATAAGAAACATTGGTCAAGGCAGCAGCAGTGATTCTCCCAGTGCCTTAGAAGCTGGCATGCAAATGCAGAAAAAACACGAGCAGGAAATCTTAACAAATTATAATAATGATGAAGATAATGATTTAACTGAAATAACAGATGCTCATGAAAAAAAATTGTGTGTCTAGAATATGAATAAATAAGAGATTAATGGGAGACAAACAAGAAAAAAAGGTAGCTGTGTGTGTAGATATAAAACTGATTAGATATAACCCCTAAGTATCAGTGGTCTATTATCAACATGGAAGGAAGTACCAAAAGGGTCCTGAAACACTCTGACTTAGGCCTGCTTTTTAAATATTTTCATTAACAGCATTGATGATGGAAAAGTGAAGGTGCTTATTAAGACAGCAGATGACAGCAGGTGCACAGAGATCGCAGATACACTGGAAGACAGGATTAGAATTCAAAAGCATATTGAAAAATTGGAGGAATTTAAGAAAAGGATAACATTCAAAAGAGAGAAATGCAATATGATCTACGTGGAAAAAAATTAACTATGTCACCACAAGACAGAGAAAAAAATGGCTGAATAGGTCTTCTGCTGGATAAAAATATTACAGTGTTGTGAAGAATGCAGACACCATACTGGGTTGAGACTGGACTGTATCTTGCACAGCATATGAAATCATCCTATTGATAGTCTCAAGATGGGGAGGACCTCAAATGCTGTACTGTGCCCAGTGTTAGGCACCACAATTCAAAAAAGATATATGTACCAGCTAAAGGATGATGACAACAATGATCAGAACAATCTGGCACCAAAGTTTGAAATAACTGAATTTGCTCAGCTGCAGGAAGAGGAGGATAGGATAGTAGTGCTCAAGGATGTAAAAAGTGCTTGCCAAAAAAGAGGAAATATTTTTCCTGTGTCCATAGTTGGTAGAAGAAGGAACTGATATTACAATGAGAAATCAAACGTCAGTAAGGATTCAAGCTAAAAACTAGTAAAAACGTGCTGATGATAAGGGTAGTGAAGCACTGGAATATATGGCCCATGGATGCTAAAATGGGGTTGTGGTGGTGGTGGTGTCATTAAGGACAGGTTCAGGAAACACCTGTCAAGCATGAGAATCATAGCAGATTCTAGCGTGGAGTAGAGAAGTACACTAGATGGCTTTGCAGGGTCTCTTCCAGCCCTCATATTATGACTATATGATGTCGATTTGTTTATTGTTTTAGGTTGGTTTTTTTTTCCTCAGAGACAAAACCCCTAAGAAATCAAGGGCTTTTTTTCCCCATAGTTTTAAAGTTTGCTGGTAGGCTGAAATTGTCATCTGAATTCTTCAGCTGTAACTAAAAATAACTTCTTAGATACAAGTATCTGAGTACTTTAGAAATTCAAGAGTTACTTATGTAGAGGAAATAAAAATGTAGTTGTTTTTTATTTTTAATTTTTTTTTAGAAACTAAGAACTTGGTATATAGCTAAGACTGTTTCCTATTAGAAACAGTAGAAAGGAAATTATCCCTGCAACCCTTCAGTGATCCCTTCCTCCATTCTTCTCCTTCTCTTCTCCCAGAAAGACTTACAGTGCTTTTGCAACAGACTTTCAAACATCAGAACAATTTAAAATGCCATTGCCAATATGCTTGGTGATACATGTTGCAAAATGCCAATACATGAATGTTGACAGAGAAGGAAAATATAATGGAAGAAAAGTTGTGTTACCAAAACAACCATGTCAAATGGCAAAAGTCTTGAAACTAATGTCTGGAAGGAAGTGAAATCTCCTATGGCATGTGTAAACGATGGCCAGACAAAATGCTTATATTTGAATGCTTCAGGCACACTACTATAAAGGAACTGAACTTTTCACTAAATAATTTATGCTAAAATATGTATTTTCTGACATTAGATTTCACTGCTTGGAAAGAATTGACCTGATTTACATAATATTCTTATACTGGGGATCTGACTCTAAAAAAGACCTAGCTTAATAATATGTTTTTAACACAACTTTCCATTGCGTATGTCAAGTTACATTGCATCCTAGAGTATTCTTCATCAATCAGTAACTATGGACATAAGTATTAAAAGATGTAAACCCAGACAAATTACAGAATTATCACTGTCATTTGAGGTAATAAATATTTATATACTTCAAAATCATTTTTTCCAAATTAATTTGTCAACATTTCAAATGAAGGAATCAGGAGAACAGATTAGATTTTACTCGAAGATTTTCAGAAACTCAGTAGTAATTATAGTTTGACTAAATAAGGCAGGAGAGAGTGGGGAAAAAAACTCCACCCAAGCAACTAAAAACACTTTTACAATTCAACAGTCTGTCATTGCAGCACTTAACTTAAAACAATATTCATAATAAGCATTTGCCCCAGTCTAGTTTTCATGAGGTGAAACTAACCATGCTTAATATCTAGCACTTCTATGGTAGATCCAATCTATAGACATTAAATTACTGTGGCAAACATTTTTCAAAATTATTCTCTTTTTTTAAATTGGAAACTGAAACATTTAGTAGTTCAGTTCTATATCTAAGGTAACAGTGTGAATCAGTGATGAAGGCAGAAATAGAAAATTTCCTGGCTATTAATCCAGTACATATGATGACATGTACTATACACAGTTTTCCAGGAAACTGAACAATCCACATATTATTGAAATACTTTTGAAAAGTATGTAGAAAGTGAAAATACACATTACCAGGTATCATAAAAGGAAGGGCTTCTTCTGACTCATTAATATAGGGTATGTAGGCACTGGATTGACAACAGACAAGCTAGCAGCACGTAAAATAGATTATGCTTCAACTCTGCTTAGTATCTAGTGACAAGTTGATGGATGATAGTATCTGTCTGTTCTCTGGTTCACAATTTAATTATGCTTTTGATACAGTTAGAATAGCTGAAAACCTGAGAAAGAAATCTAAGGAATAAGAAATGTTAATGTTTAGCCATTATCATACAGATCTTAAAAAAAAAAAATCAGATCAACTTCAGATTTCAAAGTTCTATATAAACCTTGATAAACCTAGTATATTTATGCCCTATTTTGGAAAAAAAAAAAAAAAAAAGAAAAAAGTATTGAGAAGAACAATTGGAATAAAACCACAGCGGTATGAAAAGCTTAGAAGACTGTCAATATTCTGAAGTGCCTTTCTCTGTTGATCTTCAAAGAGAGCATCTAACATCTTCCCCCAGCTGCCTGCATATTTTGTCCGACCTGAAAAGGTCTGATTGCCATGGTGTCAAAGTATGCAACTTTTTCAAGTATAAAAGTCAGAAATCAGGTCTGTTAAATGAAATCTTTGTCAATATAGATAAAAGGTCAGTGCAATTTTATCTACAATATAGGATAAGGTTGACCCTTGAAAGAAATGCTTTGTTGCTTTATGGGCTGCAAAACATAGTCTTTTGACACATTAATACTTTTCTCAGCCTTTTATCTGAAAAGACATTGGTGGATGTTATAAAAATAAGGCATTATTATGATGCAGTGTTATGTACCCTTCTCTTAGGGAAGTTCAGTACTATCACTTACATTTTTATTGATTGGTTAACTTTCAGTTGGATGCCCTCCCTTTCCTAATCATCACTATTTCAGGCATCCATATTAAAATAAAATTTTCAGCCATAAAAAGGTAGGACAGTAGTTTGAAATAGGAGTTCCTATTTCAAATGCTTGTAACAGTCTGTGGAATGAATTTAACAAGCAAAGTAAACTTTTCAGGCACATTTAAACGTATTAAAATTGCCCTATGGGACCTAGAAGCCCAAGG
Organism: Gavia stellata; assembly: GCF_030936135.1. Taxonomy (NCBI): domain Eukaryota; kingdom Metazoa; phylum Chordata; class Aves; order Gaviiformes; family Gaviidae; genus Gavia; species Gavia stellata. The sequence goes on from NC_082595.1 coordinate 81,032,183, forward strand.
TCCATGTGTGAAGTTCTCTGACAAAACAATTATTACTTTCCCCTGCATCAAAAGCAACACATGCAATGGAGACTGCAGTCACTTTTCGAAGCAAGGTTGCTGTCAAGTTGCCTACATACAGAAAATATGACTAGCTCTAGGTAGCTATATCTGAAAACACTTGCCTAAAGCGGTCTCATAAATAATAGGCAACTAAGAAAGACTGTATTAGATCTGTAAGTACTCCTTCCTCCTCCAGAAGGGATGAATATTTTTCAAGCACACAGCTGAAGGCAAGGGGATATAGATGTAATACACGTATACTTTTATGTACATACGGAGGTTTACAATTGCACTTCAAAGATTCTAGTCTTTGTGTCATATGAAACACAGAATTTTAAATGACTGAATGAAGTTTAGAAAATTCTTAAATGAAAACAGATTGTAACAATTAATTTGTGCTTAAGATGCAAGAAAGTTAACCAAAGCTTTTCAACATGGCCACCTTCTAAATCAATCCTTACATTACCCATTTGCAGTATCTAAAGCTATAATTTAGTGCCAGTCGAGGAAAAGTTTATAGATTACATTACCTACAGGTGAATTATTTTTAGAAGTACAGGACTTAACAGTTGTAAAGGTTTTATTGGTTTGGAGAGCATTTTGTAATTAAAGAAAGGGGAGGTTACAGTAACCCATACCTTAGCATTAAAGACTGTACACTAACCAGAACTGTTAATGAGGAATTAGGCACACAGCTCCTATTATTGTTAATGGAATTTTCATGCTCCATGCGCCAAGTAAAAGATATAACCCTCAAGACATTGTTTATAGAAGGTGCTGCCAAATCGCAAACTGTAGAACAAGATATAATTTTTGAGAGGATATGTGTGTTCTAGAAACATCAGCAGCTTATCTCATGTATTATTACTTGAATGAACTTTAATGAAGTTGTGTGTATTTCACTCTTCTTTAAAGTCCTTGTGTAGTTCTTGGGTCATCTCAGCTTGTAATTTGCCATCTGGAAAGCACTGCTGCATTTAAAAAGTCTTTGTGGACCTATTTTCCAGGTAACTTTTACTGCATGAATACAAAGGAGAGATTCTTTCTCACTGGCAAGCTGAGATACCACAGTGCTTACTTTAGGTACCTGAACTCTGTATGATCTCCCCTCCTCCTGGTACAAATGCTCCTCAAAAGGCAAGATGCTAGATAATAGTTGCCCTCTTAAATTCACTGAGGTAGCATCTAATCTGATCTATGAATACAACCCGTAGTGTGTCTCTCATCACTCACTCGTCTGTCCACTGTAAAGATTAAGTAAGGTCCTACTAATATCGCACTGCAACTCCTGACAAGCTGGCATGTGCTCTTGACGTTCTACCTATCTCCATTAAATCTATGTAAAGTTCAGGCCTTTCAGCAATCACCTTAGCTGCCTACTGTTAAACAGTTTTGACATCTATCTATATGTAGTGCTGTACTACAACATTTAGCTGCATTTGTATTCAGAGAAAGTTACCTTGGCAATTAATCCCAATCATCCTTAAGCTTCGGTTATAGGAGGGGAGTAGTGTTTATTTCACCTGAGAGTGATGTTTTGGTTTTTTACCCATGCAACACTTTTTTTTTTTTTGCATTTTCTCTCCAACTATCACACTGTAGCACTTATTATTTTCACAGCTATACTCAGAGTCCAGCCATAAGTCCAGCTCATCATGGATTTTTGCAGTATGTATTAATGATAGATACAATAGTTCCATGGCTGTAATTTCTCCGGTGCCACAAAGTAGTAAGTATTGGCAAACATTGAATTTTATATGAAAATGTATTTGTCTTTGAGAATTAAACTAACCATAGATCTCACTCATCCTAAACACAGAAAGCTCATAATCTCTTTGTCTTGTGTTTTGAAGTAATTTAAGAGATACATGTGCAATCATACTTTTTTAAAAAATGTATTATTTGTTCAGCACTTGAATATAAGCTGTCCGAATTCAGTCAAATCTTTCAATGAAACATTTTTGTAGCTGGTAAATTAGGTGGCCTAACTCCATAGCTTCTGTGCAACAGACTGCTAAACCATGCATTTAAAGAAGTCAGTGCTGCTGAAAAAAAGCAGGCTTAGCACACTACAACTACCATCTCAGCAAAGAAAAGGGGTTTTGCTGACTTTATGCAGGATTTTTTCTCATACAAGCTGCTTAAGTGGGTCACTATATCTTATTATTTAACTGGCCCAAAGGCAATTTAAAAATTTGACTGAATTCTATCTGTGTATATAGTGCTTAATCTTACTGCCACATATTTATGTTAGTTGTAGAGGAAAGCTGAATAATTTCTTTGTGATTAGAAACTACTGGAATTCATGGGGAAATCAATGTACCTCTGAGAGCTCTGGCACTGAGCATAACTTTTACAAATGGGGTACGCACTTTGTAGGAGAACTCTCATTGCTGCATTAGATCACGTTTTTCCAGGGTTTTTTTCCTCCTTCATACTTTACGTTTACTCCCGATAATTTAACCGCGGCCGTTTAGTCAGCAGTGTCAGTATGGCAGCAAGATAACTCCTTCTCAAATCAATATGACCCTTTCTGTACATTTTCATGAGAATGGGATCAGACCACAGGAACAAACATGACTAACAGGCCCTCTGGCCAGCTGACACACCATTATAAATATGTAACTTTACAAAGACCTCTGTTTCTGGAACTACAGCTGCCAGGGACAATTTACTTTTTCTTTCCTCCACAGCCTATGAAGGAATAAAAGCAGGATAAATTCCTATCTCCAGATTGGTGATGTTACCAACAAATGTTCTCATGCTGGAAGATAAGAACAGGGATCTGCATGAAGCATGCAGTTCTTTTCAGAAAAATCTTAACCCAAAGGATATTAGTTTTCAATGACACCAAAGAATTTCTGGATTAAAGGTAAAGTACTCTGGTGTACACATAATTAAAACTGTAGCAATTACCCTACCTAAAAAGCTGTGGTATAAAATTCTTTTTGTGCATATATATGAAAAATTAAGTGAGACATCACTACTGTAAAGGCAGAACAAATTTCTCCTGAAACTGTAAGGTACCTGAAAGCATAGTGCACTTGCTTGGATTAGCATTGAGAGGACAGCTTTCTAATCCTAGGCAGTACGCACACATGGATTTTTGCGTTTGAAGAATAAGACTGCAACAGAAAGCTAGCAGACTCAGCTATATACCGAATTAAAGACTATTACTGCATAAGGAAGAGGGAAGAGTGGGGTTAAAATTAAGCTACAGTACTGTCTGAGAGTATATACGTCCATGGATGTGAACATTTCTTTAAACTAGTGCAGAGGAATAGTATATTAAGAAAAGGAGAAAATTTTGTGTTTTCAACCATAATATTTTTAAGAACAGAAAGAACAGAAAACATGGTTTTTTTTAAAGTATTAGCAACAACTATTTACTAAATAATGTGTCATCTCTTACACTGAAGTTCTAGCAGTAAAATGTCATTGCTTAAAGCTTTTAGTATATACCGATCTATTCCACAAATTGTACTGATAAACAACAAAGACAAGATTATAGACCAAATAAGGACTAGTGATTAAGATGAAGGAATGTAAAGCTGCAGAATTCAAATAGTTCTACTATATTTATTTAAAAAAAAACCATTCAAAACTGGAAGATTAGCAAAGGGAGAGAAAGATGAAAAGCACAAAATCTTTTGCATAGCAACATTTATTGGTTTCACTTAGGAAAAAAGGAAACATCAATAAGAGAAAGATACAGTGTTCAGTGAAGGTGACAGTGAGACACTGAAATACATTAGAGATAATCACTTCAAGAGCTCTATTACTACACAACGGTAACTATTTCACTTCGTGCATTCATATTTTTAAATTGCAAGAACAACCAATAGAGCAAGCTAGGCCCCTGTGATAACCTCCCTTCAATCTTCAAAAACTGATACTGGGATTCAGTTGTGAATAGCATCCTTTCTAAGAAGTATTGAGCAAAATGTCCAAATACATGACATGGTAGGAATACACTTCAGACAGAACGTTAAATTAAAGTTATGTCTTCTTTGACCCTTCAGGAACTAAATGATAATGTGTAAACCTAAAGGTGTTAGCTACATCTTTAAGAAATTCATACATGTTAACTTTTATCCCTTTTTCACTATGTTTCAATATGGAACTGGCATTAAATGGCATATAATCATAAGCAGGTGTCAAGGGCTTGCATTAAAAGCAACATAAACCAATGCTGAAATCTCTGGCATCAAACAGTCAGCAAAAGAAGTAAGTTTATATCAAAACTAGACAGAATTTCTGCCTGAAGGCCTAAGGTTCCCACCTCTTCTATTCACTCCATAACAAACCTGGGGGTTTATGTAACAGCACTAATTCTCTTGGGATGGAATTCATCAGACTAAATTTAGATATCTTTAGTGGTTTGTAATCAAGAATATCTCCAGAAGATCAAAATCCAGCAAAAATATGATGTTCCACTGACTGATTGAAAAGTCCAGTCATGTGGATGGAATTCCTAACCTCTCAGTTACAGAAATGTTGCACTTTCTTTAGTTTTGGTGACCCTCCTAAGAATTATGTTACAAATTGGCAGTTTATGGAGGTACTCTTGATTCTAATCAATGTGTCCAACACATTAGTTCAAAATAAATGCTTCTAGAAGGCCTGCAAGAGGCCAGCCAGGTTTCATGATGCTTCCATGCTTGCTGTAGATGCTATTCCATGGATGTGATATATGTCTCTAATTTAGGATTTCCTTCAGTTGTAGACAGGATTTCTATAATCAGAAACCAAATTGTTTCTCATACTATTAAGTAGTTCAATCAGTTCAAGATTCAAGGATCTAATGAGTACAATCTTCCAAGTTTACAGGAAGTTAAGAGAGTGATTTCCAACCTTCTCTCTCGATTTGAGTAATTTGTGCGTTAACATTTCCACGTTTTTAAAATCTTGTATGAAGCAAGAGTTATTGTCTTGCTCCTGAAGAAGAAAATACTATTCATTTCTTAAGTGTTGGTACTCTTGGAAAGATTTTAAAAGAATTTTAATTTTCTGCTCCTAAAAATTGACCACATCTGTAAGTTTTAGTGATAGAAATCACCTGCATTTCAGGGAGGAGAAAAAAAGGACTTAATGAAAATGACGAAGTCAATGATTCCTTATGCATTTGACAAGAATAAAACAGTTCAGAAATTCATGTTCCCTGAATCTCAGTTACTTAGCAGTTTGCACCTTTGAAGTTTTTCCGCTGGAGGCCTTTTGGTCTGGATCTGAGGGATTTTTGACTTCTGGAGAATGAATATTCAGGATAACTCATGAATATGCTGTTCAAATATAGAAAACACTTGTGTATATATAAGTGCACTAGAATCTTCTGCTTTGAAACAAATAATTATCCTTTTTTTGCTTTTGTATTGCAAAATTCTTTTATAATCAGAAGAACAAGCTACACATTTTATTGTCATATTTTATATATTTCTGTATTTATATTTTGTCATATTTTGAAAGGAAAACTGGATAGAAATCAAGGATTGATGATGTGATGGATAAAGGGGAGGAAAGCATCCAAGGATGCTATCTTCAAACAGACATAATCAAGCATTTTAGAGGACTGTGAAGCTGCTTGTAAAGGCACTTAAAATGTGCCATGTGGATGTTTCCCACATCGGAGAGATGTCCTACCTACAACATTTTCATGCTAAAAGGAAGCAATTTTTTTCTGCATGTCCACCTGTCTCCACTGCATTTACTTACTCATCAAAAGAAAAACATTATGTTTTTCTGCTCTGACTTTGAATGAAAAGATCTACAGTCTCTCTTGGTTTTCCTTCAGTGATATCTTACATATGGTGGAGAAGGGAAGAAAGAAACGCAAAAATTCCCAGGCAACAGATAGGCAGACAAAACACTTTTAGGTAGCAGCTGTTGTCCTCTTCCTGGTGCTACATTCCTGACGTTTTAACTCTCCCTTTTTGGTAGTGGTGTAGTTTACTGTTTTAATGCTGGTTTCTTCCCAGCTGTAATACATAACTGAAGATCAGGAAAAAAAGCTGTCTCTTGCTGAACTGACCTTCCTCATTGTAAAATGGACACTTGATAACTGTGGGTGTCACTTTAAATTAATTTTTTTATTTTCAATTTTATATTGGTGAGGAGCTGTCTCAGTTATCCCTTACACAGATATATGCCTTACCACAAGGCTTGAGCTCTTTTTTTTTGTTTTGCGCAATACATGAATAAGTAGATTTAAAAAAAAAAAAAAACAAATCAAGTATTCTACCTAGAGATGGTCACTTTCCATACTCCACTTAATCAGAATTTACAGCTTGTTATCTCAGCTCTGGCAGATGGCTGGTGAGAGAGACAGGCAACTGATGTGCTCAACAATTCTATTTTCTAACATTACGCAGTGAAGCTTAGAGGAAGCATTTTTATTTTGCTTTGGTTTTGCTATTTCATACATCATCTATATATGTTTTTAAAATATATTTTATTTTAAGCCTGAATACTCCTTCAAGCAACTGGTAAAGTTTCACTGTAGTATAGTGTACTAACTTTTAAGATAAGAAAAATCTACAGGTACATAAATAAATGTACCAGCTCATTCTTAGAATCACAATGGTAATTAAAAAAGAGAGATGAAGCAAGAAAAATAAATGTCAATGTAATTTCCTAGGCAACATAGGATTCTGATCATGTTGTCCAATCCCTGTCTTCCTCAACATAAAGTGATACAATCATAAGAAATCCTTGTAGGGGGGTTTACGGCTACATGAAGTAATTTTTCCACTTGTTAAATCTATTCTTTAGAAAAGTCTGAATTACAGCTTTAGAAACATGTAAGCAGTTGTGGAAACAAGTGAAAACAGTGCAATGCTATTGTTAAAATTAATGACACTGAGTCACCAAATTAAAGCACTGTTTATGTTTTACATATTTTTATTATGCTTCATTGTGTTTCTACCTATATCAATATGCTGACAAACTAAATACAAATACAGGTTATAATAAATAAGTAATACCTTTGCCAAGATATTTTTTTTGAACTACTTACACTCCAGCAGAGAGTGCAAAAGACTATAGCAATATCAAGCATTTAAAACTCTTTCTTAAAAAATGCACATGTACTAGAAACCAAAGTTCCATCTTGATCAAAATAATAAACTGAAATCTGAACATATCAGTATTGTTTATATCACATGTTGCTTTTCCTAATTTTCTTTTCAGTTTAGTATTTTTGTGTTGCTAAGAAGAAACTGCCTTATCTCTGTGGAGTGATTTATTAATCACTTCATTCACAAATCAGAAGATGCAACAGAATCAGTGATCAACTAACTACTTGTGGGAATATAGGCTGTGCATGCTCAAGCACCTAGGCATTTTCACAAGAACTGTTTATACATGCATAAAAGTAACTGAGAAGGGAGCAGAAAAAGCCTGAAGCTCTCTCCCTTGTTATGGACAAACATGTGAGATTGATAAAACTTGAAACTACATTTTTCAGCTTCGTTTTGGTCCTTGCTTGTATAGAACGATCACCATTTGGATGGTGATCCATCCAAATCCTCCATCTCTCCCCTTCTCCATCTCACTCAATCTCTCCATTTTTGCAGCATCCTGCATGTCTGAGGTTTATTGTTTAGCAAACAAGAAAGCACAAGTATTTCTTAACAATAAAAGCACTTGCTGAGAAAGTGGATAACTGGCAGTGGGAACAATTCAGCTTACTTTTCTGCCCTTCCCTCAGAACAATGCAAAAGTTACAGAAAAGACAGAGATCTACAGTTGGTAGAGTATACAGGCACTCTCTTTATTATCTGTTCATAGACATCTAATGCTTTGGCAGTCTTCCAAACATGCATATATAATACAGGGAACCACTTTTCTTGTAAAAAAGAATTGTTTGCTGGCACAAATTTCAGACTTAGTTGGCTATCTTTTAAATCAGCAACTAAAGCTCAGCCCCTGCCCTACCATCACGGATAAAGTGGTCTTTGTTACTCTGGCAGAGCTGAAAGAAAGAATTGAAACTTACTCTCTCCTCCTCCGGCTTTGCTTAGATCAGAACTCCCTAATTAGACTTTTTGTTCATTCTTGATATATTCTTTTCTGAATCATGAACATTTTTACTTAAGTGATATTCATTTGTCTAATTTTGTGTCTGAAAAAAAATTTAAAAAAGTAATGCTTCACTCAGATTTGACTGGATTGATGATGTATTACTTTTTTTTTTCCTAGGTAGTTTCATGAGTAATAATTAAAAGCTATTGCTTGTCAGAAGGCAGTTCAGCTTGTGAACTTCAGTTGTGGTCTCAGGCCCTAGGAAACAAGTTTTCACAAATCACACACAAATCCCTTGCAAATGGTACTTGTTAGCTTCTTTCAGCTGGGAAGCTGAATGGATATGGAAATGATCAGTCAGGGGCAATGCAGACTTATGCAGAGTTCATGCATTTGTAAATGTCAGAAGGTTAGTGAGCCCAAAACCAAGCTTCCAGCCTGTCATGTAGTTTCCCTGATATCAAGCTAAACAAAATACAATGCCTGTAGAAATGTGAGTCACATGGATTATTAGTCATTTTTTTATCAGGTTTTCTGTTGCTTTTTTGTATGAATTATTCTTAGTTCTAATTACTCCCTAATCTAACATAAATAACATTGGTTATCCCTGGAGTCCTCCAAATGATATGATAATTGTCCCTGTCTATGAGAAAAGTACCACAGGCAAAGAGTGATTCCAGGTACCAAAGGCAACAAATGTGGAGGTCAACTGTGTAAACATATGCTCAGCTCTAGAACTGCATATAACTTTAATCAATGCTTGCTCTTAAAGCAGAACTAGCATCAAAATTAGCTTGTACTAATCACATTAGTTCCACTTACTATTACTTTGGCCATTGTGAAGAGCAGCCTATGGACACCATCCTGTTGCAAACAGCAGTCTCTACCTGGACTGCAAAATCAGTCCTTCCTAGTGTTGCCTGCTCTCCATTTTGGACTAAAATTAATACACAGGCTCAGTACAGGGCTAACAAAGGAAAGGCATTGACTTATGTGTTAGGCCATTGAAATATAATCACCCCAGATAATAAGGAAGCCTCAGCCCAGGAGAGCTGGTTTATTAGCACGGAGGTTGCCTGGTAACAGGCTTTTGGCAGGTGCCCGTTATTATTTGATGAAAGCTGATCAGGGAGTCGTGCTGAAGAAGATTGGATCATTATAAAAGAACAGCAATTTGCCCTTATGGCTCAAGTTGAGGGATCTAATGCAGCAAGTGTCTACTGAGATAGGAGGGAACTCTATTTTTTTTTTCTTAGTGTAGAAGGAGAAAATCCTCTTTTTACAGCATCTTGCAGGGAAATGACTAAGCTAGAGTACTCTGGGGCTCTGCACAGAGCTTCCAGGGGCTGCTCTGGGCACTACATTGAGGCACCTTCCAGTTTTCTGATGCTCTGTGGTCTCTTCTGCTTTTTTCTCAAGCAAAAGCAATTATGAGTTTAGAAGCCCTGCACCATACCTAAAATTCTCATTTTAATGATAAAGCATAACTCAAAAGGCTCTGATCTTTACTGAGACTCTAAGGGGAGAGGGGTTAAAAGTGCGGGAGATGCTAAACTGTGCTTTGTACACCTAAAACTCTAGGTTCCTGTACCCAGAGATATGACTGAGTGTTTCAGAATAAAAGGCAACCTTGCTCATATAGGAGACTTCCATGTTACCAGTGACTAGATCCCCCACCAGCTATTCAACAGGTAACAAGCAGGAGCTGCTCAGTCAGTTGCTCTCACAAGGCCCCACGTTCTAGGCTAGGTGGATGCTTTCTAAATAGGGAACTGTTTTTACACCTTCCGAAGGCCTCTGCAGTATGATTTACATTCTGTTACACTACAATTGAGGAGAGTTATAAATAGAGCAAAGGAGAAGACCCAAATAGCAGATGCAGCTAAAGTGAAATTTAGGCAGAATGTTTAGAAAAATTATTTTTTTAAAAAGGGGGGGAAGCATAACCTTCTTAGGAAACTGAAATCTTTTGGTATCTGACATAGCTGACATGATCTTTTATAAGAAATTGAAACTATATTGCTGTCTGGAAGTACTGCTATCTAGAAAGCCTAGTTATTCCCTAAAACTGTTCAGGGTTGTACAAATAGGTATTCCTGTATCTGGTGAAAGAGCTGACTTACCCAACTACATGAAGATCACAGCTGCTCTATCCTCCTTCTTGGCTGTATTTCAAGAGAAATAGAAAAGTGATGTAGTAACTAAGCCCTGGACAGGTTTTGATAAAAGCAAGTAGCTGCAGCCCTGACTGGGAAACCTAAGTCTGTGAAAGACAGCAATGTGTCTTGTTGGCTGACTTTAGCTATTCCCAACATACACCAGATCATCTTCCTATTCTTCTTTCTCTGCTCCTAGCCATGCTGCCAACCCTCCTCCTTCACACCGGCCCTGGTTTTCACTTAAGTCCGTCATTAGCTACTCCAACTCACTGAATTCGAAGAAAACTGCCCTTCTTTTCTTGCTGGGTTAGTTTCTTCCAGTTTTCTTCCTCCCTCTCAGAGGAACCTGATGAGCTATAGAGCAGCTGGAAAGTGTATGTCAGGAGTGGAAAAAAGACCAGGAGAAAAGGACAATTTCCCTTTTGCTGTAAGTAAGCTGTTTTGACTGCTGTACCTCATGTCAGGTAACTTTATTCTGAATATTCTGGCTAACAGGTCAACTCCTCAAGCCAAGTTTACACAATTTCTACTCTAAATCCTCTTTAGTCACTACTGTGATTTCCATTCAAAAGGCAGATGCCCAACTTCTAAGCACATCACTGCTTACTTACCAAGGAAATACCTTTACTGAAGCTTAAAATGAGTACCAAAAAAACCCCAATAAAAAAATCTAGAGATATTCACTCAAGGAATTCTACAGTGTTCAAATTTTGAGCAAATGAGTTTTAGTCGTAAAGACGTCAAAGAAATCACGTTAGACTTGGAACTTGAGTTGTTGCACTGAATGGTGATATATTTCATTTAAGATAGAAAGCAACTTGATGACAGGGTTACCAAAAGCCCTTGATGCAGAGGCAATTAAATGAGACAGTCAAGGCTCTGCCAACACCCTTCGCAGTAAGAACCACTCACCCCCACACAATACTTTGTGCGAATGTCATGACAGAAAATTAATTTCAAACTTTGTATCCAGCCAATAACTCTTGTGGCAGCTTATTTCTTTCTGAGAGTGTGACTTTGGGCAAGGCTTCTATGGTAAAAAGGAAGAATTCAAGGTTTTTTTTCTGAAAGTATATTCATCACATCTTCTGCTCCTCACAAAGATTTCAAAGACCTAGTGAGTTGTTCTACCTAATTTGAAGTCTATATCTTACTTAAATTTAAGAAAAATACTTATTTGTCTGCTTTTTGTGAGCCAAGGGAGAGATGAAATTTTATTTGGAATATTCTCATATTATTCTCTCTCTAAAAAATCCTTCATTTCAGTGACTGAATGAGAGTGTGTCTTACGGGTATGTAGTAAAGTCTGGAGCAGAAATCCTCCTAAATTTCTATTTTGTTAACACAATAGCTTCACTTATTCTGGAATTGTTTTTCAAAGTTATTGAGCCATTTGAAAATGCAGATAGACCACAGTGGGACTGACAAATGCCCTTGAACAGTCTGAGTTTCTACTTCGATGCTGTATCCAACATGTCTGAGAAAAGTGCTTATCTGCATCCTTAAGCGTCTGACTTATACATTTTTGTAAACTGGCCCTCTGTTTCAGACTTCAAGCATATTCTAAGTGTATTTTGCTTCACGTGTTTCTCAGGTAGCTAGGCACTGCTATGCACTGTGTATGTACCATAGAATATGTTGTGAGTCTACTTGCAAATGGCACAAACAATGGAAACAAATCAGCTCATGTTTATTGTAGTTCTTCAGGGGGTTGCTCTCTCTTTTTGCTGAGTTTCTGTACTGTTTATAGTAAAAGTCTACGAAAACAATATAAGCAAATTATAATTGTTATTTTTTACAAGGCTATTCCACAACAAAAATAGAATTTAAACAATCTGCTGAGGACATTTATGTGAATCAACATTCCTTTTGGGACAGAATAAAAATTAAAACTTTTTTTATGCCCAAAGCTACAAACTTAGGATCACCTGTTTCTATAACTCTTCTGATATTTAGTGGATACAGATGATGAACTGTTCAGTATGATGAACTGTTCAACCATTTGTTGCTCCTTGAAGACAAATATCTTCGGATGTCTTCTCTGGAAGAAGGTTTTCTGTAGCCAGGTCTGACTTACCATACCCCACAGATACCCCCTACCATATCCCATGAAAACCAACCTAATAGCTTTTAAGACAGTGGGTCCTCTGAGGCCTTTTAAAGTGCTGTAACCTTCAGCTATTCTTCAAGACACATCTCTGTATATGTAGCTGGGGAAAATGCATATACTGGTTTTTGGTCATCTTGAGAGCTCCTCAATATGCTGGAAAAACTCTCAGCCAAGTTCAGAACTGCAGGAGAAACCTACAGGATTAGGGAGGTTGTTCATCAAGCATCTCCCTTGTAAAGCAAATATTTGCTCCTTGGCTTTATTTTCAATAACTGTGTTTCCAGAAGGTGAGCAAAATGACTATTGTCAACAGAATTTTGTGCATATGTATTATGTGCATATGTGTTTGTATAAAATGCATAATTTTACATGAAACTGAAGCTGAAAGGGCTAAAGCAGTAAGAAAAAAAGAGAGAAGAGACTACTATATACATAATTAGTGAGCTCATATCTGGTATACTGTATGCTGCTCTGAGGTCTGATCTGTAGAAGAATATTGAAAAATTGGACAGGGTTTAGAGCAATGCCACAAGAATAACTTCAGATCTGTAAAAAGAAAATCAGATGAAAATGTTGAGGAATGCCATCTAAAAGATGACTTGATCATTCTCTATAGGAGGACAAAGTAGAGGTCTCTGAAAGTCACGAGAGATAAATTTTGTCTAGAAATGAAGTCTATACCTGGAATGGAGATTGTGGTTTATCACTCTGTGAAGTGGGTTCTGTATCATGGGGGATTTTTAAATGAGGATGATGTGGTTTTTGTTTTGTTTTGTTTTTTTCTCTAAAGTATACTCCAGTTAAACAGCTAATTATTAGAATCTACGCAGGAGCAACAGATAAATACTCTTCCCTTTCCTCTGCAAGTTATCCAAAATGAACCTATGGATCCCTTCTGGCTTCCTATTAAATACCGGGGCAATTCAGTTCAACATCAGACAACGAACAGTGTGTGGTGTATATATTATTAATAAAATAAAGAATATTATATGTTGTTATCCTTGCAATAATTAAGAGACAAATTCTACAATGATGTGTCAACATTCTTGCATCCTTTTGAAAAAGAAATCCGTCTGACCACTTCAAATCCATTGAATTAAATTTTTCCATTCAGTGGCAAAATAAATCCTGTTTCTTTAGTATACGTGGAACCTTTACATGTTATAATAGCAATAAATATGCTAATTTTAAGCCATAATGATCTGGATTTTGATCTCCCCACTTGTAAGTCTGAAGACATCTTATTTTTCTACTTTTCACACAGCATATTGTCAATATACTGAAATTTTTTACAGATAAAATTAAGCAATGTACATAAAAAGCTAAAATGCTTCACAGTACAAACAAAAAACATTAGTAGAGAAGTCCTCCTGAGAAACTCCCTACATCTCATCTCACCTACCTTCCATACTATCAAAAAGGCTTCACAACTATCCCAAGGATCCTTAGATTTACAAAAATTGTCAGTGGAGGTCAGGACTGTCTATAACCGAGTATTTACATAAGTTCAGACAATTTCATGTATGCTTTCTTGTAAAAGAGCATACCTCTGCAGGCAGCTGCCACTCAGGTTATTAATGAAACACAGTTTTGAATTTTCTCTCCTAAGGCACAAGGTCATCTATTGGCCTAGCCATCACTCTTGGTATTGAAAAAAATGCCTTGGACTTTATTGTTTAGGAGATGGAAACAAAAACAGAGGTGTGAAAGGTATTTTTGTCTCAGTAGATAGAGGACAGCTGAAATAATTTAGAGCCATTACAGCATCCTCCTTTGCCTGTTTAGTAATACTGCATCATAGTGCCATACACTGTAAAGCTGCTCCTGTTTTCTACTGAGAGAGGTAGCTGCATTTCAGTGATGCATGAAGTAATTCATCTATGTAGCTTATAAAGCACTTAGGGTTCCTTTGGGATAAAAAGCACTTAAAAACGTAAGATATTAGTATTTCTTATGTGTTTAAGTCATCAAATCTTCTTACTTTCTTATCACTCAAATCAGCTTTAAAATTCATTTTTGCAGTGAAACCCACAAATGCTAATTCACTTCAATTAAAAATCTATTGCCTGCACATCATTCTTAATAGAGGTATGTGCTTGGGTAGAATACCCACTTGAATCTTACTTATGCAATGTGCTGTGGTGGGCCAGCTTTCCCTGGCATTTCTATCCATGTGCAGGAGGAGCAAGCAGTTCTTTTGACTGACTCACGATCTAAAAATCCTTTTGCTGGGGTCAAAAAAACATTTGGATTTGCCTGCTTTTCTCCTTCAGGATTTGCTACCAGAATGATAATGAACATATGCAACGGTTCGTTATGCACATACTTTCTTTCCCCTGTTCCTCCTCACTCTCCTCCCACTCTGCAAGGTTTCACTAAGTATAGGATGCCACAAATGCTGTTTTCTAATCCTTCACCCAAATGCCATTTCAGTAATTCTTACATTGCTGAAGAAAGCTTGTACAAGACTTTCTAGTTAAGTGCTTTAGTGTGATGGGACTGTGGCTGACATTTATGTCAGCGCCTTCTGTGATTTAAAAGGGGGCAGAAGTGCTTTGGCGAGGGGGGGGGAGCATTAGCATATATGCCTTCACTGCAGCTGTAGGGCTAAAGTTGGAATGGGGCTGGAAATGGGTAGAGATCGGAGCACCTCAAGGAAAATAATTTTCTAGACATTATTGAATGATTTTGTGAAATACTGTTCACTTTAAATTGTTCAGTAAAGTCAGATTGAAAGAAGCTTATTATTAAACAAAACAAAATTCGAAACAAATTACAATAATTAATTCTTTAATTTAGAAATTTGTTGAGATTCAAAAGACTATGCATCAGAAAACCAGTACTACAGCCTAATAGCTTTTTTGACTGCTAAAACTGCAAGTCACGGTGGCTTAGAAAGCAGCTGTAATAGCATGATCTGAAGATACATTTCTCATATCTTGCCAATAATTTGCATGTTAAGCATCCTAAGAACATGAAACCATTTGGTCAATAACCCATATTCTTTAAGATTTATTTCTCTTTTAATTAATACTGACGCTTCAGTTGTAGAAAAAGAACGCCTAATGATGTACTCTGAGTCTTCTTAATGGAGAACTATCCTGTGCATTACCCCAGCATAAAAAAGTGAGTTAACGACAGGGATTTAGCTTTAACTCTGAATTTCCTGGAGTTTTCAGGCTTAAACAAGACCCTTAATGTTACTTTAATGTAGTTTTTTGTAGTATAATTCTTCTTAATTCTGTCCATTGCAGTCCTTTGATACTTTATGAATTACTTATCTCACATTAATAAGGCTTAACATGGAGTATTAACCTTCTATACATTCCTAATTAGTTTTTAATGAATTTTAGTTTCCTTGTTAAAAAAAGAGCTAGCTAGCTAACTACCACAAATTTAATCTCCATTACTGGAGCATAAGGCAACCACCCCTGGGGATGCATGACCTTGAGATTTTCACGTTAAACAAGCAGCTTTATAAAAGGGTCAAGGAAACTTAATACGTGTGTCTCAGTTTATCCCCTCAACTTTGATGGTGTAATGAGTCCTGAACTATTTATAACTAGTGACACAATACACTATATATGCTTTAAGAGATTTTAGTAATATGTTAAGTTATTGCAAAAACTTAAAAGGCTGAATCGCTCTCCACCTGTCAGCCTGATACACTGGAGTAGGAAGGGAAGAAAAGATGAATTAGTGCATTTTCTAACACATGCTTTAATTCAGCAATAGCAAAAATCATGATATACACAATGGAAAAGATAATTTCCATTTTTTGACATGCTAATCATACTGTTCCCCTAAATAGTTTTTTATGTGGGTGAATTTTAAAAAGTGTATGTATGAGCTATAATTATTTTTTGTGCCTAGTACCAACAAACATGTTGCAAGTAACTATTTTGCAAGGGAGCTACAGGAGTACAGGTTACACAAGATTTTTCAGTTTTGGCAGTGCTTTAAATAAATGTAAATGTGAAAAAAATTTATGAACTAGTATATCAGGATAAGTAAAAGAAAAAGAACAACATCTCATTATGAACTGCAGCAGTAGCTCAGTAATAATTACAGAAAGGTTTTCACTGGCAGTACAGAGGATGCTGCTGAAGCAGTGCTCAGTGCTGGGATCAAGCCAGAGAAGCACTAACCCTCTAAGCCCTTTGGCTCTATTGGGAGGGTGCCACAAAGAGGATGTTCTTCATGCTAGTTCTTCAACTTCAGGATTTGATTTCTTTGTTGATTTACCAAAGCCCTACAATTTTGCATTCAGCGCATACTGCAGGAGTTATTTGTCAGTCCCTTATGCATCTCCTGTGGGGATGGGGGAGAAGGCGTGGCTCTCTGGGGTTGGTGTAGGAGGTTTGCGGTGGAGGGCTCATTTTCTCACACACTTGTCTTCTCTGACATTGTTCTACCAAGCACACAGGCATTCTTGATGTTAGATGTATGATCTTTTAGAATGGGAAAAAATCTGAAGAGCTATAGCTGAGCAAACATCCATGTTAAAGTGGTAGGCTGCAATTGCATGTGTTGGACAGTTTTCTAAGTGCAAGTAGACATTTCCTTACAGTAACACAAATTGTATTTGGTTCATTTCTTTTTGTAAACAAACAGGAGCAAAAAAGAAATTATAGTGTCCCAGAGAGTAAGAATTTATACATGTATGCATACACATTATTAAAATATTTTAAATGCAAAAATCCACTATGAAATACAACTCAAATTAATTTAAACAATGTTGTTCTGAATTCTGA
Source organism: Gavia stellata (assembly GCF_030936135.1). Taxonomy (NCBI): domain Eukaryota; kingdom Metazoa; phylum Chordata; class Aves; order Gaviiformes; family Gaviidae; genus Gavia; species Gavia stellata. The sequence goes on from NC_082595.1 coordinate 81,049,267, forward strand.
AATCCTTTCCATAGTGTTTTTACATATTTTCAAACAAAGAAAGATTATAAATATGTAATGCTCATTATTCATAATGGGGAATAGTCACTATGCTAGGCAATAACATATAGCTGAGCATTTTAACAGCTGAATTTCCAGACCAAAAGCATAGATTCTTCTCTGCAGATCAAGATGAACACAAAATTCTGCATATGCCGTAGATCTTAGTGGGACAAGGGCCTGGCACAGTAGTCTCTGCATCACCACTGAATTTCACTCATTAACCTTTTACTTACAAATCGCAGTAATAAATACAGGGTTATCATGCATTCATTAATTACACTGCACATTGCACATTGCATGTTGAGACCTATCACTGTGTAGCAGCTGATGGGAAACAGAACAGCTGAAAGTGAAAGGCTCTCCAAATCCATGAAATGCTAGAGGCAGCTGAATCACTAAGCCTGACACACAAAGTACAGACACCATATACAGATGTGGTTTAGTGGGTTCACAACCTTATTAACTTAATTCATCTAGGGGTTAGCAAGCAATAACTTGTACACTGCGAACCATCAATCCTTTCCATTAGAGTCTGTCCCCAGCCCATGGCCCATCCATGACTGGCCTCAGCCAGCACATGGCTCTCTTGCTCTCACTTTGTGTGATGGTTCAGGGGAAAGGGAGTACCCTCTTCTTTACACAGAAAAGCAGCAGCTATTGGAAAGTGCTCCTTTTCCCTAAATCCAGCATCAGGGGATCAGGGTGTAACAAGCAAGCCAGTGCACTAGACAGCTGCTATCGGATAGAATTATCCATTCACTTAGCTGCCTTCATCAACCCCTCAGTTTTCCAGATGGTTAAACTAGCCATATCTACTTCCTAGTTTGAGAAAAATACCACTTTTTCCTCATATGGTTCTGAAGACGAGTGTAGCACCCGGACTGTCAGAAAGGCTTCTGTGCTTTTCCTCTGTTATGCAGGAGATTGTTACTGCTCTCTCTCTCCCTCTCCCTGTCTCCCACTGACAGGGGTGAAGAAACCGCTGCTGACATAAAAAATATTTTAACTCCAGTCATGAATACTTCTTCCCGTATTTTCTTAAAATACTCAATTTCCTGCCTCAGAATACTTCTGTTAACGAGAGAAGAGACAGAGCAGCCTCGGATAAAGGTGGAAGCCAATGAACCTTTTCAAACTTACTGTTGCTAAGTCTTTTCTCTCATTTCAGTTCCGTGCTGGCAGAGACAGAAAATATTGCCAATCACAGCAGCAATATGTGAGGCAAAATAAAACCTCTCCAAAAACCCTATTTATTTTCTGTAACATGAACATATAAACACCAGAGTTAGCTTTAAATATATAAAAATACAATTCTGGCTGAACAGCATACAGATTTTTTTTGGCAGGAAGAACGGGAAGTGCAAAAATGCTTTTGTGCAGCTACTCAGGTAGATGGCTAACTTTCGTTCCTGTTGCCAAGTACTTTCAGGGAATTCCTCCTGGAACTGACCGCTAGCTTGATCGGTGGATGAACAGGTGGTTTCAGTCATTATAAATGGTGTATACACCAACTTTGCATCTGCAAACACATCATTCTATTGAGAAAAAACAAGTTGATCTACCATTCAGTTCAATGTTATACCACTATGTTTACTCATGACCTCTGGATGTATATGCTTTACTACATTTCAAGTAAGTTTTAACAGAAATTTTTCTCACTCTTAAACATGCTATTTCTGTAAAACACACAGAAGCTTCTACAAAGGTCTATGTTAAATTCTTGCAATGATTACATTAGAGTGAATTATGATACTTCTGTGGTACTACTTTTTTCCTTGACTATCATAGCTAAATTGGCCAAATAGACATTCTTTCAAACTATATCACGTGTTCTTTTTAAGACTAATCCAGCACTACAGTTATTCATAAATGTGGGTACAAGAGCACCACTAAAAATGTAAAACTGAAAAATGTAATTTTTACAAAATGGCAGCAAAAGCCTCAAGTGCTCAACTTGTCATTGCAGCTTTTGGCAAGTCGTTCAGCAAATATTGATCTTTTTAGATTTTACAGGCTTTCAAAAATATGACAAAATCTTTATCATTTAGACCATTCAAACTGTCTTTTATTGAATACATTTATTTAGACTGTTCAAACTGTCTTCTATTGAATATATTTATCACTGACAAATTTGAGAAAATCCTCTAATAAATGTTATATCAAAAAGATAAGAAGCAAAAGAAACAAAAGTAGGACATTGCCACATGAATAGTCATTCATTTTGAATATAATAAGACAATTTCCTACAAGACAGGAAGGCTGAGGGTATTGCTGCAGTCAGTAGGTGTGGGCTGTGCATCAAAGCTCATTTTCAAGAACAGAATAAATTAAAAGTTGTATTGGAGCTTATTGATCTAACTTTGATCTTAGCCTTGCTTTGAGTGGGAGGGAGCATGTAATGAATGACCTTCACAGGTTCCTTTTAGCCTAAATAATTCTATGAGTTTCTGAAAGACTGCAAAGAAGAAGACAAAAGGAATGAGGAAGGAAAGAAGGAAAAGTAGACTACGAAAGGAGGAGTTTGTTTGGGGTGACAAGCTTTTCAATCAGAATGAATAGCTAGTTGGCAGGTAATAAGCATGTTCAAGGGGAAAGAATAAAAAGATAGCTTGATGGCACCAATGATCTCCAAGATGTGTATGGCAGTTCCTTCAGTATCTGCTTCTGTTACTGGAGTCTCAGCTTCAACCTTGCTCTCCACCCTAAATTTCTTTGTCTCTTGAGTTCTCAGTGTCTTCAAGGAATTTTTCTTTCATTGAGGTGATTACTGTTGTTTGCAGATTCTTCTCTCAACAGTTTCAGGATGACATGAGCTGTTTACTGGCTTGAATGTTATTCAAATGAGTTCTTGACACGACACTGGAGTCCCCATGAGATTATTTAGGTTAAGGTTAGTGATTCAATGATAAAATCAGCAACACAGAATCTATTCTTCAGACTGCCTGAGGATGTGATTTCACCTTTTGCTAAGTATCTTTTTTTTTTCTCTAGTATGTGATATCTTGACTTTCCCCAGTTGGTATTTTTCTCATCTTGATCCATGCAATCCTGTGCTGAGTATAGCTGCATATTTGTGATATGGCCAGATTTGCTTCCTTTGGTGAAGCTGAATTACTCAGCAGTGGCATCCCCCTTTTTGCTTTGCTCTGTCACAATCACATACGCATCATTTTTGAACCACAGTTAAGAAAAGTTGCTGATTTATAGAAAAGGTCATGGAATATCCAAAATCCATAAATACTGCTGTTGATCCCAGCTGAGGAATAGCTAGGTGCATACTCCCATTCAAGAAATGATGGTTAATCTAGTTCCCTGTTTGCAGCTAGTCAGTCTTGGCAGTACCATCATAACACTAATATTTAACAGATTGGAGACAGATTTTACACGGCTGAATATTCCAGTGATCTGTTTCCAAAAGTGATGAATGCAATAGGATGGTTGGAAAGGCTTCTGTGCATGATCCCACTGTGTACACTGCTCAGTCTTTTGCCGATTTTGCCAGTAGGCTCCTAAACTTACATGTCTGAAATGTTTAAGGAAGATCGCAATTCATGTTTATTCATGTTTCATTTTCAGAAGGTTTTGGATAACATGGGCTGAAATCGTAGCTTCAAAACAAATCTGGATGCAGAAGTTTAGAAGTATGGGGTGGTGTTTTCTGGGTTTTCTTTGGTTTTGTTTATTTCAGACAGATAAAAAATAAAGAAACAGTGGAAGTGCAAAAGCAAAATATGTGCCTTGAAGAAAATAGCGTGTACATATGTTACCAAAGCTGAATAGTTCAGGGATTGAAAGCTTATAAAGACACTTTGCTCTTGAAAATCTCCTAAAAATAAAGTAGTTTCAGCTCAATTTGAAATAAAAGTGTATGCCGCCAACATTACTGAAAAGCAGAAAGAGAGGAAGGAAGAGAGGGACCGGTATAGAAACCACTGAAAATGAACCAACAGAAGTGCATTTAAAGAAAAAAACAAAAGAAAACCAAACCCCCACAAAACCCAAAAAAACTAGTCTGAAAGAATCAGAGAAAGGAAGGACCTTGACTTCTTATTATTTAGCATATTCAGCTTCTTGGCAAAAGTTTTACACAATAATCTGCATTTTTAATACAGACAACTGAGAAGATTCTTTGTATATTACTATAAAGATTTCCTATGTGGAAAGGCAGTTTTCCTCCTCCCCACCCCCACCAAATAAACAAATAGACGTTTAAGTAGAGTGCTCATTACCCATAGAAACATCTTTATACTGTAAAACTACTGAGCGATAGATCATTTTTGGTGAGGCTTACAAATAGTTATTTAGCTACCTATATGTTTAACATTCTAATTTACTTCAAAGCTTGTCATCTGAGAAAAGGCTCTGACTATTTCTGGAGTGAGGTAATTAATGGCCACTGGAATCTGATCCGTATGTAGTAAATCACAAGAAAAATCTGCATGTTGCATACAGCTTTTTTATTCTGCAAACAAGAATGGAAATGGATCTGTAAAATGCAAACATTTTTGTTTTACACTGTAATAATGCAAAAACATGGCACATGAACTTCACATTCAAGCCTATGAGTTGCTTTATATATATTTTAAATAATTCCCATATGATCTCTTGTCCTGTTTAAAGTTATCACCTGTAGTATTCTCAGAAAGACCAAGAGCCTGAGTTAGAGAAAAGGCAGGCTCTACGTGATTCACTGCTTTGATTCATTTTTTTTAGCCAGTGGGCTCCACTTACTGAGATACATTCATATCAACCTAAAAAGCTTTCTTCCCTTTTAAAATATGTTTGTATAAATTATTTATAAACCCTTGTTGTTACACTGTAACTTGTACTGATTTTCCTCCTGTTCAGCTGTATGACCAAGTATATTTTAAGAATTGCAGGAAATCATAGTTTGAGGTCCAATCCATCCCCGTATTTGTGGGATTTTCAGATCTTTAGTGAAAAGCTAGTTCCACATCAAGTTGACCTATTGAGTCAAACTGTCAGTATGATTCTTCAAAGGAAGGAAAAAGAAAGAGTAGCTCAAAGCAAGTGCTTTCTATGTCATGAGCTCTCATTAACTCGGCTTTTTCTACCAAAGATAACCAGACAGTACTGTAGTGTAGACTACTGCAGCTATTAAAACTTCCCTTAATTGCTGAATTTCAGGGTAATTTAAAGGTAAAGCAATATGGGTTGAATGGAATTGTCACCTAGGCAGTCCCTTTAAAATTATTTCTTGAACTAATACTCAGTCAAGCAAGAACTGTTTTTGTCAACATTTTTAATTTAGAAGAAACTGAATTATTTATTATTTTTGCACCAAATAGTATTCATTTTATTATTTTTGGAATCCAAAAATTTGCTTATTTTAGAATAGCAATGTCAACCTTATGGATCAAATATTGCATTCTTCTTTCAAAACTTTCCCTGAAGAAACTAGGTGCTATCTAATTTAGCTGGCACTTCAGCTTTGTCTTAAATTATTTGATTTAGGGGTATAGGGCAGGTGCACAGGGCACATGCAGGACAACCAAGGGATCAGGCCCAGCCAGCACGCGTTCATGAGGGGCAGGTACTGCTTGACCAACCTGATCTCCTTCTATGACCAGGTGACCCGCCGAGGGGATGAGGGAAAGGCTGTGGATGTTGTCTACCTGGACTTTAGTAAAGCCTTCGACACTGTCTCCCACAGTATTCTCCTGGAGAAACTGGCGAATCGTGGCTTAGACAGGTGTACTCTTGGCTGGGTAAAAAACTGGCTGGATGGCCGAGCCCATAGAGTCATGGTGAATGGAGTGAAATCCAGTTGGCGGCCGGTCACAAGCGGAGTCCCCCAGGGCTCAGTGTTGGGGCCGGTCTTGTTTAATATCTTTATAGATGATCTGGATGAGGGGATTGAGTGCTCCCTCAGCAAGTTTGCAGACAACACCAAACCGGGTAGGTGTGTTGATCTGCCTAAGGGTAGGAAGGCTCTGCAGAGGGATCTGGACAGGCTGGATCGATGGGCCGAGGCCAACTGTATGAGGTTCAACAAGGCCAAGTGCCGGGTCCTGCACTTGGGTCACAACAACCCCATGCAATGCTACAGGCTTGGGGACCAGTGGCTGGAAAGCTCCCCCGCAGAAAAGGACCTGGGTGTGTTGACTGACAGCCGGCTGAAGATGAGCCAGCAGTGTGCCCAGGTGGCCAAGAAGGCCAACAGCATCCTGGCCTGTATCAGAAATAGTGTGGCCAGCAGGACCAGGGAAGTGTTTGTGCCCCTGCACTTGGCCCTGGTGAGGCCGCACCTCGAATCCTGTGTTCAGTTTTGGGCCCCTCACTACAAGAAGGACATTGAGGTGCTGGAGCATGTCCAGAGAAGGGCGATGAAGCTGGTGAGGGGTCTGGAGCCCAAGTCTTATGAGGAGCGGCTGAGGGAACTAGGGTTGTTTAGCCTGGAGAAGAGGAGGCTGAGGGGGGACCTTATTGCTCTCTGCAATTACCTGAAAGGGGGTTGCAGAGAGGTGGGTGTTGGCCTCTTCTCCCAAGTGACGAGTGACAGGACAAGAGGAAATGGCCTCAAATTGCACCAGGGGAGGTTTAGGCTGGATATTAGGAAAAATTTCTGTACTGAGAGAGTGGTGAAACACTGGAATAAGCTGCCCAGGGAGGTGGTGGAGTCACCATCACTGAAGGTGTTCATGGAACATGTGGACGAGACATTGCAGGACATGGTTTAACGGGCATCGTGGTGTTAGTTCATGGTTGGACTTTGATGATCTTACAGGTCTTTTCCAACCTTAATGATTCTGTGATTCTGTGATAAAAGGGGGTATTCCATTTGCCTAATGCAATAGTCTGAATTCTCTAGGCAGTCAGAGGAGAAGCCCAGAAAATTTATGATTGTAGATTTAAGATTCAAGTACTATTCGGGTATCTCCAGAGATAAGTCCAGCCCACTAAAGTGAGGGGCCAAGCATGAGTACAGATAGTCAACAGAAGGTTTTCCAGCCTCTTGAAAACCATCTGTCTGATCCTAGCCTGACCTATGGTGCTGGATGCCCTGGGGTCAGTCCTATAATTGTAGATTAAACAGACATCTTCCATTTTTCTTAAGTATCTAAACAAAAGCCCGTGGGAATCCTTTATTAGAGCTCACTCTCTCCTTCTTTCTTGTTGAAACTAAAGCAATGTGCAACCGAGAATACAAGAATCATAGGTCCAAACACAGTATGCCACAAGCTGGCCTGCATCTTAATCTAGTGGTAAAAGTAATCACCAAGGGAGCACATATGTTCAGATCTTCTATTCTCCAAAAGGTTATATATTTCACAATATTAAATACAAAACAAAAAACAGACCCTGGAGAAGCATTTTCTCAGAGTAGAGATGTATAAATCAATTCTAGGTATACATGCAATTCACAGCCCTGAAAACTCGCATATAGGCTGGTATCTTGGATTTTGAAGTTGTCAGTAGGATTTAGGTGGATTGCGTGCCAGCTAATGTCAATACAAGCTGAAGGGTGGGACTGTAATTCAAGATCATATATTCATATTAATATCACAGATTTTTTGTTAAAAAATACCAAAAGAAAGGTTCTATCTTCTGTGTTACAGACAACGAAAAAAAGCTTACATGCAGCCCAAAGGGAACCTGATGGAAGAATGGAGATAAATATAATAGAAAGGATTAGAGAGTAATACCATTAGTTGATTAGAAAGTCAAAAGAACAGGGGAATGGGTTTAGATTTCAGGTCACAGAGAAGGAGATTAGTAAGGGGAATAATTATTGACCTTCATTCATAAATAATGCACCTTTTTTGAGGGAGAAAACTCCATACATGCATCAGTACTTGTAATAATAAAAAAGGGTATTAATGACATTATTTTCTATACCTGATGGTCAGCATGTACCAATAAAGCATGAAAGACTGAGTGAGACTGTTTATGGAGGATCTAATTTAATACCCATATGGCAGTGAATAGAATTCGTAATCAATCTCACAAGTGGGATAAAATTTAGAAAAAGTTTTTTGGTAAGTGTAACAGAAACGGAATTTAGCCTATCATTGCAAGAAGGCTTAATTTTCATTATGTATAATAGGGAAAAATCTAAACCATTTTTTTTTTTGAGAAAAATCTAAATCTAATGGTGTAAGAAAATAATAATACTAAAGGCAACTATGTAAACAAGACATTTCATATTTGAAACAATTAAAAACATAATATACAGTCAACCCTCAATTAGAATCTGGTTACTGATGCATCTCAAGAGCTGTTTTTTTCTAAGTGATTTAAAGAAGGAGCTTATCTAGTTGACATGATCTAGCTTATGTTGACATGAATCCATATTGATTACTTCCTTTATTCAAAGACCATGGCAACAGAAGTAAGTCTTGAGCCTAACTGTCCAATTCAGTAGGAGAAAGAAAATCTGTGCTTTGAGCTTGATACTTCTTGGGTTTAATGTTGTCAGTAGCAATGACTTCTCTTTACTTTGACTGGAAAGAGGTTAACCATGATAAAGAAATGTGCCACAAGACAGCAGAGGAGTGGCCACTGCTATGTAAAGCACTGAGGCTACTTGGGACTCCTAGAAAGCATCTGCAGTAATAATCTAAACAGAAAATGCACCAATTAAAAAAGCACATTCCCATGATTAACCATACTGTCATACCAACAGCACCAACCCTGGTACTGTTTTGGTTCAACCCCAAGAATGGCCTGTGTTGGGTCAGAAGACATTCTTATTGGGTAGTGTTGATGCATCTACCATGTTTTGCAGAGTGAGACCTACTTACCTATATGAACATGAGGAGTGCCATGCCAGTGAGCCTCGGATCAGGGGACGGCTCCTGCCCCACTTGGTGGTATAGATATAGCCCTACAAAGGAACTTTCCCTCACATTTCATAAAACAAGAGCTCCAACAAGTGCTATAAAGATGAATAAGTAGGAAGCATGATGCATGGCTAGTATAGTGTCCCCTGCATCTATTACCATGACCTTGGTAACTTTGGTCTTAAGATAGAGCAAAAGCCCAGATAAACTATCTAATGCTTCAGTAGTTATCTTTAAGTTGCACAAAGAGCTGAATTCATATATATGTGATATATATGCAATACAAAAAAAAAAGGCATCAGCCTTCATCCATCATGCTATAAAAAATAGCCATAGAAGCTTAATGAAAAATTTTAACCAGACGGTGTTTCAGGATAATTTTGCACAGCCATGATCTGTCCGGTGTCTGTTATACACCACAGCTGAGTTGAAAAGCACTGTGGCAGAATTGCAGCTTTGTTTCTTCTACTGGACACTTAGCATCTATTTAGGTTGAAATCAATACCAAGCAGAAATTTAAAATCAAAAGATAACATTAAAATAAAAACAATAAATCACCTTTCAATGCAGAAATCTTAACAACCATCCCACTGTCTATATCTTTAGTTTTTTAGTTTTCTTAAAATGCTGTAAATTGTTCATATAAATGCTATTAAAAAATGTCATGGAACAAAATTCTTGAAATCATTATAATTTAAATAATTCTATTCTTCTATCTTTAGATATCAACTTCTTTTAAATTTGAGGGGATTTAAAAAAATACTTTTATAAGCAATCAAATATATAAAAATATTATCATTATTAATGTAGATTTATCAAAGTATAAGTACTTGAATGTAATCACACAGAAATATGTATTCTTTAATTTTGTGGATTTGCAGTTAAGCTAAAAAACCTGAGTAGTTATTGCTTCAAAGCTGCTTCTATAAATCAGTCTCATAACTTAATTTGTGGAAAAATCCAATGTACCAATCGACTTTTGAAATCAGAGGCTCAGATGTATTTCTTCCCCTATTGTTTAAGCTTTTTCAATAGCAAACATCTGAACTTATGCTCCAGATTAATTAGCTTCTTTTATAACATCTTGATTAGCTTTGGACTGGCAGCAATTTGCAAAATTTTCCTTATTGCCGTATCTTTCATACTGGACAGTTATTTTTCTATTTAATTGTTTTCACAGAAATGTTTTTTGAGATGGTTCAAATATTATTCTCAGTGTCTGTACACTGTTCTTTATTTTAAGGTACATCTTTTGTTTCCACTAAATTTGCTTTCTTCTTTAGACTTCTTACTGGAAAGTATTATCTACAACACCATCCTTTAAACCTCAGCTGATGGGAACTATCAATAACGTAGCTGTGATACATCAAATTAATTAAGTCACACCTGAAGAACTCTGAATGAGATAGCAACCTGCTTTTCTTTTATTATGATGTCACTTGGCTTGTTAGTTCCACTTTAACAGTTATTTTTCTGTATTCTTGAATGAGAAGAATGATGTCTTTTTTATTAATAATATGTATTATTAAAAGCCAACAATGTACTGAGTACTTTACAAGACTAAGAACAAAATTATTCTCTTCCGTGGCCCTGAATTTTACATCGAGAGAATATGGTAGATTCTAGCTGAAATAAAATTCAGGAGTCTAAAAGGAAGAAAGAAAAAAAAAAAAGGAAAACACATTTCAGAAAACCAGAAAGTGGGGACACATAGAAGAAGAAATATTTCTTTGTAGCTATCAAAAGAACATTGAAAGAACAATGACTCCACATAGGCTCTATATAAATCTGAATATTTTATTCGCTGTCAAACCACATGAGTAAAGCTCAGCATCCCTTGGTACTTGCCCTGTATCACTAAGGATAAGATTCATATCATCTAACTTTAAATGGCTACGCTGTAGATAGCTGCATCTCAACTTCTGAGACTAGGCTTCCTTTACAATCAAGGAAGAGAAATAGGCTGTTCTAAAGTGCAGTTCATCTTAACAGGCCTGTTTTGGAATAACTGCACTTTAGAATTAAAGGCTGGACCAAATGATCATTCAACGTCCCTTCCAGCCTGGGCTGTTCTATAATTCTATGATTCTATAAATTTACTCTTCTTCTGTAAGACACTGACAATAAAAGGGGTGCAGAAGATCAAGTCAGATCTTCAATCTGAAGAGATTAATCTCATTCTGCATACCTAAATACCATCTAACAGAAAAATTCTTTCACTTGCTTTCTTTTGTACATTCCTTTCAATACTTAAAAGTAGCCCTGCTCTAGAAAGCCTACTTAAATATGTCCAAAACCATCCATCATCATTTTAGGAAAATTTTGATGATAAGCAGTTGCTGTCACTGTCCTCTGAATATGAGCCAGCAGTGTGCCCAGGTGGCCAAGAAGGCCAATTGCTTCCTGGCCTGTATCAGAAATAGTGTGGCCAGCAGGAGTAGGGAGGTGATCGTGCCCCTGTACTCGGCGCTGGTGAGGCGGTAACTTGAATACTGTGTTCAGTTTTGGGCCCCTCACTACAAGAAGGACATTGAGGTGCTGGAGCGTGTCCAGAGAAGGGCGACGAAGCTGGTGAGGGGTCTGGAGCACAAATCTTATGAGGAGCAGCTGAGGGAACTGGGGTTGTTCAGTCTGGAGAAGAGGAGGCTGAGGGGAGACCTCATCGCTCTCTACAATTACCTGAAAGGAGGTTGTAGCGAGGTGGGTGTTGGCCTCTTTTCCCAGGTAACAAGTGATAGGACAAGAGCAAATGGCCTCAAGTTGCGCCAGGAGAGGTGTAGATTGGATATTAGGAAAAATTTCCTAACCAAAAAGGTTATCAAGCACCGGAACAGGCTGCCCAGGGAGGTGGTTGAGTCACCATCCCTGGAGGTATTTAAAAGAGGTGTATATGTGGTGCTTAGAGACACGGTTTAGTGGTGGACTTGGCAGTGTTAGGTTAATGGTTGGACTCGATGATCTTAAGGGTCTTTTCCAACCTAAATGATTCTGTGATTCTATGATTATTTGCTACAAGTCTAGTCTTACAGTTTCCAGTGCTTTCTGAGGAGGGTTGCTGGTTTTTGTTTGGTGTTTTTTGTTTGTTTTTTTTTTTTTTTTTAAACCTTAGAAATCTATTTATATCTTTGGTAGATTTCTGTATTTTCTATACTTACATAAAGACGGACATAACATACAACCTAAAATCAACCACACAGCTGCTTGCTCATTCCCCCCCACCGCAGCAGGACAGAGGAGTGAATCAGATGAGTGGAAGTGTCTTATCAGTCAATAGGTTTATTGTCAGTCAATCAATCAGTCAGTAGTTTAATAGGTGAAGTAAAAAAGAAAGAAAAAGCAAAAGAAAGTAAGGCAAGCGATGCAAAGGCAATCACTCACCACCTCTTACAAGCAGACTGATATCCAGCTAGTCTCTGAGCAATGGCTACCTCCCCAAAACTCCCTCCCTTCAGTTTTTATTGCTGAGCAAGAGACAGAATATCCCAATGGTCAGTTTGGGACAGCTGTCCTGGCTGTGTCCCCTCCCAGCCTCTTGCCCACACCCAGCATACTTGCTGAGGAACAGAGTGGGAAAAGAGAAAGCCTTGACACTGCAAGCACTGCTCAACAATAGCCAAAACACTAGTCTGTTACCAATACTGTTTTAGTCACAAATCCAAAGTACAGCAACATACGGGCTGCTATGAAGAAAATTAACTCCATCCCAGGCAGACCTGGTAGAATATACAAAGTTATAATCATTAGCAGTGAGGATTACAGATCTACCTACTCGCATTTGTAATTTAATCCCAGCAAAAAGATGACTTTGCATGAAATTAAGAGTATCAGTAATTTAGAGGAAAAAAAATTATTATGTTGTCATTATCCCAATACTAGCCATTACAAAGCAGAATAATGATAACACTTACAGAAATCTAGACACATCAACATACAGAAATGCATCTGAAAGATTGAAATGGTTTTAATTCTGAATCATAATACTATGCAGGAACTACAAGACAGTATCTGAGACAATTTCTTACTTGTATTTCAGATTAAATTGCATGTATTTAAAAAAAAAATTGCTTTTCATAATCCTCTTTCTTGTATTATTGAAAGGCAATGTCTTTCATTAATTTTAAAGGCACCAGGAATACTGTGGGTATTAATATAATGAATACTAACTAACACTATTACAAAATATTTCTCTTCTTTGCATGTGTGGAGAAAGAAAGAAAGAAAGTAATGTTTCTATGAATGGGACAGCTTTTACGGTTCTTTCCCATTCTATGAATGGGAAAGATTTTACGGTTCATACCTAACTTAACCTTTGCCTGAAGTAGTATACAGAGAAAAAAACAATGATGCTATGTAAATACTCAGAGCTCTTGGTGGTCTGTTGCATCTTAACAATTTTCTCTGGAAGAAGTCCAAGAGCCTGCCACAAAATATGACCATCCAAAAGCAACAAAACTGCATCAGTATGATATATCTTCTTCCCATTGGAGTACTCTAAGTTGTGATAGTTCCACTGAAAAAATTCCTAACAACAAAGATAACACAGAATCATAGAACAGTTTGGGTTGGAAGGGACCTTTAAAGGTCATCTAGTCCAACCCCCACCCTGCAATGAGTAGGGTCATGTTCAATAGATCGGGTTACTCAGAGCCCCATCCAGACTGACCTTGAGTGTTTCCAGGGAACATGTGGGGTTAAAACGTAAATAATGCTGTTACAAATATATATACATTATAGTTAAATATTATGTACTATATATTTGTTCTGTCATTACTGTTGTTTATTCTCACCATCCAAACTCTTGATAATTCAAATCGAACATCATTGCTTCTAAACACTACCAAGTTAAATTTTTTTCTTTGACAGACTCAACTAGCCATGTGACACTTATTTTTGAGGCACCACTGACACCTTTATTGCATCTCTTGAATTCTTGAAGCCCCATGTGCTTGTCAGGATGGACTGACACTGCTGTCACACTGCTACACAATGACACAAAAAAGCTAAATCAAATAAATCTAACTCTGGCTATTCAGGTGTGCCTCTCAACCAGACAAAAGCAATCTTATCCATTAAATTGTATTGATAAAACACAGTAAGACATTTTGGTTTTTCTTCTTACTTTAAATGACTGTATTTGACACTTACTGGCACTGCAGTAAAAGACTCAAAGACTGGCACATATGTGGCCAGTGGATTCAACAATCTTTCAAAATTGGGCATGCCTTTTCTGTGACTGCAGGTCACAAAGAGTTGGAGAGCTGATCTAGCATTGACCTGGTTCTGGACCAATGTACAGGCTTTGATACAGAATTCAATTTAATTTTTTTAGCCTATTCTGAGGTGGTACAACATTTTTTTCAGGCTTAAAATTTCTTCTGGCTCGAGTATAGAGTGGAATATTTGAGTCACAATGGTGAGGGATACTGAATTGGCCTATTTTGAAAACACCTTAAATGATGAAGAACAGACTTTGTTGTAACAAGATGGCTTTGCTAATCTTCATTTTAAAGAAAATAAAAACATCCAGATCTAAATTTTTCTTTCCTAGTTGTTCTGGTTTTGGCTGGGATAGAGTTAATTTTCTTCATATTAGCTATTATGGGGTTGTGTTTTGGAATTGTGCTGGAAACAGTGTTGATAATACAGGGATGTTTTAGTTACTGCTGAGCAGTGCTTACACAGAGTCAAGGCCTTTTCTGCTTCTCACCCCACCCCACCAGCGAGTAGGCTGGGGGTGCACAAGAAGTTGGGAGGGGACACAGCCGGGACAGCTGACCCCAACTGACCAAAGGGATATTCCATACCATATGATGTCATGCTCAGCATATAAAGCTGGGGGAAGAAGAAGGAAGGGGGGATGTTCGGAGTTATGGCATTTGTTGTCCCAAGTAACTGTTATGCGTGACGGAGCCCTGCTTTCCCAGAGGTGGCTGAACACCTGCCTGCCGATGGGAGTGGTGAATGAATTCCTTGCTTTGCCTTGCTTGTGTGCATGGCTTTTGCTTTACCCATTAAACTGTCTTTGTCTCAACCCACGAGTTTTCTCACTTCTACTCTTCCAGTTCTTTCCCCTCATCCTGCCATGGAGGGAGGGAGTGAGCAGCTGTGTGGTGCTTAGTTGCTGGCAGGGGTTAAACCATGACACTAGTTTAAACTATTAGGGCTCTGATGCCTTCTTAAAAAATATTTTTTATGTTCATCCATTACATCTCTAATAAATTAAATCTGTACGTCCTGGAATGAATTATTAGGTGTTTAGAAAAAGAGGTTTGTTAAGAAGTTAGATAGGTAAAGCTGTCAGCCTGAACAACAAGAAGACCAAAAAGAATGTGTCTCCTATCATCCATAACAGGAGAAGCCTGAAAGTAAAATGAAAGAGAAATCCTTCCATGCATGTTTAACTGGTATTACTATATAAACATGAGTGAAATTAGTCAATTAATGACAAATCTTTACTGTGAGACATATGTCTTCACAGTGTATGTATATTAAAACAAACAAACAAAAAAGGTACAGTGCAGCTGTTAATAGTAAAGCAAGAGACAAATAAAACCAGTAAAAGTAAGCCTTTATTCTTCCATGCTGAAATCTTTGCTTAAAGTAAAGCCAGTCATTTTCTTTTTTTTAAATGGAGACCTATGACTATTTCACTGTGATCAGCTGTACATCTTAGTCTTAATTTCATCTTAGTCTTCAAAGAGATGTCCTGGTATGTCACAGGATGAGAATAGAGCCTTAATTCTCGCTATTTCCAACTTGGCCAGAAGTGTAATGTACCATGCATTTAGGAAAAGGCTGTTTTCATGGGTTATACTGACACAAGCATTAACATTTTCACTCCTGTTCCAGCAGCCATATATTAGTTAAAAGGCTGACACTGATGTAAAAGCGCTTCCCAAATTTCAGGACTTAGGCCAACAGGTGACTCTGCCAGGGCACCACTGAATGCTAACCTCCAAATCCCACATTGCAAACTGTGATGAACAGACTTGAGGGTCATAACACAATGAAAAAAAAAGTACCCCAGTGGTAAAGCTGTAGCCATGTGGTGCTACAGGTAATCTGGTAGGTAGGTAGCCTTCAGTAGTTTTATTGTGTAAGTGCTTCTGAGTTTGCTAAATTAGTTTGACATCTCTATAGTTTTTCCAGTAGCCCACTACTAGCAGGACGCAAAAGTGTGTTAAGGCATCTAACTCATCCCCTCTGACTCCTGCCTTCCTGAACTGTAATTTTACTAGTTTCTAATTTTAATTAGACCTCTATGTTTCTGAAAATTGCGTAATATTAATTATTAAATATTAGGGCAGAAAAAGCAGGGATAATGGCATCAGACATATATAGACAGATATGGAGTATATTATCTAGGACAGTTAAGAAAGCTTTTATTTTTAAATGGAGTTTTTAACTGAGCCTAATAGGTCTAAACATATCAATACATATTCTACAAAACCATATTGCTACAACATTGCTTCAGTGGACCCTCCCAGAACAATGCCTTACTACTTTATGTTATTCTGAATAACCCATTCTACTGTGTGTTTGTATATAGAGGCCACAGAACCATGAGCCAGTCAGGGAGCTGGTCTAATCTGATACATTCAAAATGTGCAGCAGCTATGGCCGTTAGGACTTCAGTATTTTGGTACTGTGAGGTTCCAGAACAATCTGTTCAGAGATGACAATGGCTCAGGAAAAAGCTTCACATCACATTAATACAAAAGTAGCAATAATAACTGGTACTGTCACAACTTAGTAATGAATAGTGAAGTGCAAATAACTGGAAATAGGATGGAGAAAGGAAAAAAAGCCAGGCTAGTGGAAAGATGAAGATTATACTTTAAAGCACTGCAATGAATTTATCATTACCGACTTCAACCTCAGATTATATTATTCTGAATGTTGTTTATTATATCTCTGTTACTAGGGAGCTTACACAATTTGAACTTCTGACATTCTCATTTCTGAAAACTGATGGAGAATTTTTGCATTCATTAACCTTAATATGCTTTTATCAGTCTCAGAATTAAAAACAAACAAACAAAAAGGTAGCTATATCCTGAACAGTAAGAGGTTCAGCTGCAAAAAACAAAGTCGCTGAAACAAGAACAAAAGGTGACAGTAAAAACCAGTTGATGAAATAGCTAGTGAAAGCAGACTTGAGTAGAAAGGACTGAGATTGGAGTAAAATAATCAATTACCAATGGCCAAGGGGCATTTGATATGTGAAAAGAAGAGGGATTTTCCTTCCTCCCCCATATATGCAGAGCATACTTTCCTATCTGAATTACTGATTTCATTTTAAGGGGAAAAAAGTATTACAAAAAAAAAAAAAAGAGTCCCATGAGAAAAACACTATGGAACATGTATTTTCACATAAGGGCAGCTGCTGTGTACAGAATAGTCTTCAATAGGTAAAGATGCACAATGGGAAATAAGTCTATCTTTCAAAACTATAAGCAAAAATTTGGTTGTTTCTTGCTTCATGTGGTATCCCGAGACATGAAATTCTGAGTAACGTTTTTGCCACATTTTTGCAGCCATGAAGCTACAGCTGGTATTTAGAACCCAAAGTAAAAGAATTTTGTTCATTTAAAAATCACAGCAGGTAAACTGTGATTAATTATTAATTTCCAAAAGTTTTTTAAAAAAAAAAAAATTAAAATTGACATTGTGAACATACAACAGACCAATAAAACACTTACTGAGCCTCTGTAGGTCTGTTAAATGTCTCAGTCTTCACTAGGTGCCTCCATACTGTGAAGTTAGTCTTTACACTTCTGCAGTGGGGATTTAATGCTGCTGGTGCTCATACTACATGGATTCTTGTTTGTTTGCACATTCTGATCTGGGACAAATATTTTATTTGGGGAAGCCTGAGTGACAATGGTTCATGTCAGAGTTCAGACCTACATACTATACAGATACAAGCTAGGATGTCTGACTCAGTCCAAGCACCCTTCCTGTCATCAATAACTAATACATTTCAGTCCTACTGTAACTAATTTTGAAATCTCATTTTATTGTAGTATCTCTCTGCCAGCTGAGTAAGATAAGGATGCCAGAATGAAGATGAGAAGGAGGAAAGAGGAACAGGAAAGGCTGGTTTACAATTAATAGGCCGCTCTTGTGGTTGCTTTCTGAGGGTATCAGGCTTATCATAACAGGCGTAAATCCTACTTTAAAAAGTAATAATCGTTTACACTTGATTTTTCACTGAAGGAACATTCAGAGATCCTAATTTCATGAGCTGTTTAAGACATAAATTCTAGAAATGCACAGATGAGCCAACTGTGACTTAAAGAAATAGCATAAACAGACACATGAATTATCAAAACTCTCACGATGGGTGACACATCAAAATAAATGCAAGACGCCTTATTCTCGTAAACATTTATCACTAAAAGACCAATTATCACACCCAGAACTCCTTTAAGAGCTCCATTCTTAGCTTCATTTTTACACTACATGCTATACTGAAATTATGAGAAGTATACTATGAAAGGTATCTTTTATGTGCTTTGAGCTTTTAATATTTCATTATCAGTTTTGTAGTTGAGGCAAGTGTGCTTTCCTTTATTTATATGCCATCTGCCTGGCTGTGTATGCTTAGGCCAGAGAAACACCTCTAAGAAATAACCTCAGAAGAGGCAATTTTGCAAATATACTCTTTTAGGCAGAACTGCTTTACAGGGCTTCCATTGCAATTACAAAACAATTCTAACATTCTTATTTGAAATTTTTTCTTATGAATAATGTAAACATCTTTACAGTTTTACACTCACACTGTATTATTTTTAAACTTCTAAAAAATAATTTGGAGATAAAATACTAAAAGCAACTTTAATTGTTCACTGCAAACACATTTACTTAGCTCTGTTTTCAAAAGAAATTGGTTTTATTCATATCAAAAATGAAAGGTGACAGGCCTCAAAGTTTGAGGTCTTGAGATTTTTAAGGTCCAAGAAGAAGCAGTTTCAAAGATACCTGATTCAAAAGACAACATGCAGTTTTCTACCACCCCTTTTGTATCAATGCAAGTTACTCGTATACTCCAAATAAAGGAGTACAGGCTCTTTGAGAGAGTCCGGTAATTTTAACTGCAACCTAAAACCTGAAATTTTAATCCTCACACCATAGCATAGGATAAAATAATGACAGTTGACTTCAGAGAGCCCTTTCAGTCTGTTATGTATTTCATCATTAAAGGATTATCCAATTAAGCTCTCCAGTAGATGAAAGAAATCTTTATGTTGGCCCTGTCTTGAGACACACAGATATATCTAATGAAAGGTTCCCGCATGCCTGGAACTGCAAAATTGCTCAGACACTGAAACCATGATGTGGGTTTGAGCTTCCAGAGCTACCTGCCGAGCATCTCCACAAGTTGTAGGAGAGTCCTAACAGCTCCAGAAGAGTTTATCGAAAAAAACCGCACACTGTGGAGAGGACTCTCCTTCACCAGCTGGTAAAAAATGCTAACTGCAGGTGTTTCTGATCCTCCTCGCGGTCCTCCTCGCTTAGGTGCCTGACCCAGCACTGAGGACAGGTGCCTCTGTCCACACAGGAGTAAATCCATTGCATTGACTTTCCACCAAGTGATCCTAAGGTTTTAGGCATAGGAGAGCATTTGTTTTCTTTTCCTGTTAAACCTGTAGCAACTTGGTGAAAAAAATATGAGATTTGTGGAAGTAAAAAGGGAGACAAGGAAATGAAGTCTGTAGCCTTTTGCAGTATCATGGAATCTGTCATATATGTGCCATTGGTATGAAAGAAACCAGAAGAGACTCCATAGAATTACTACAAGGACTAAAACAAATGACATCTAACCACATATTTCTGTGTAACTGGCACATGTCACTGCCTGCTCTTGGCTTTGATTAAAACATTTTAAATTATTAGTGTGTAAATGGAAAAAAAAAGCAATTTTCCTAAACAAATACTCTCCAGTCACCAAAAGCAGCAGAAGACAAACTGGTCTATGGATATTTTTCAAACATGTCCTGAACCACCAGGCGCGAAGTCCCGTGCTTTCTCCCATCCTCCCCTTTCCAATAATGCCACAGCCACTCTGCAAAGCAGCCTTGTTCCCCAGGGTGGGGGGAAACCCATGGCACACCAGCTCCATGCTGCCATGACCGGCCTTCCTCTGGGATGTGTCTTCAGCCCCACTTGAAGCTCCCCTTGGCCTTGCAGCCCTTTAATCACTGTGATTTTTATCCTTTTGTTCCAGCGTGAGTGTAGCAAATTCTCTTTTCTCTCTGATTCTGCTTGCAATACAAAACCAGCTGCAGGTGAATTTCAAGAGGGGTCCCATTCTGTTGGGAGGCCAGGGAGGAACAGCCGTCTTCTACCCATCCCGTGGACCCCCGTGAAACTTGTGCGGAAGGAGAACGCCTGGCCAAGCCTGGTGATGACGTTCGGCTGGGGAGCAGAGCACAGCTGCAGACTGACTGCTGGGGAATTTTAACGCCAACCAGAAAGACACGTAATGAGTTTTAAGCACTTTCCAGGTTAGGCAGCTGCTAAGCAGGGGGTGTTTGGATTGCCTAGATACAGCCTTAATGTCTCAGTGTGCCATTTATGCTGTGCCACCAGGGAACTCAGATGTGCTGCACTTGCCTACCTGATATGAATTCTCCTTTGATAGTTACCAGATTGCCTATTAGTTAAAGCAGTATAAATCTAGTATATGTGGTTTATATACCACCTGCATATTCACAGTTCTGCCATGAACTGGGAAATTATAAAACTTTTACAAACATTGATTTTATGGCAGACTGCCTCTGGGGAAAAATCACATCTTTTGTTAAGGCAATAGCCTTCTGCCAAACGGAAATCACGTCACTGAAAATCCCCTTCTGTGTTGTCCATTTAATGTCTACTTGTAATTTTTGTAGGTTTGGGGTTTTTTTACCTTTCATGCTAAACAATGCTCTGGGCACCAAAAGATAATGCTGGCAGACATCTGGCAATAGGGTATATACAAAACAAGAAATATGAAATACAGGGTTTTTTTCTATTTGATGTGTCTGCCCTATATGTGGAACAAGTTAAGCAACCAGTCATATAAAAAAATCATGTTATGATTATCTATTGCAAGCTACTGCAAGGTTTGGTATTATAATCTGATAGGATTTTGATTTATAAACACTACTTTTATGATGATATGTGTGCAATAAATGGCAAAATTATCTGATAATATCTTTCTTTATGCAATGCTGATCAGTAGCACTAAAATTGCAATCAACAACTAATGTATTGAATATAACTTATCTGTCTGTACCTTTTGGTATAACTGCATGCTGTAAAAGAGCTAGCATAAGAAAAGGGTGGCTGCAGGCTTTGCTAATGATAAATTCCCTTCCCCATGTTCAATTGTAAAAATATCTTCTGTTGCTTCCTCTCCTGAAGACAGGAGCTATTTACAGACAGAATATGGACAAAAGGAACTGCCAAATTTATGGTGTATGAGATCAATTGATTGTAAAAATTGATTACTGTTTTTCCATAGAAACGACCCTGACTCAACCCCACATTGCTGTATCTGAGAGCTGGGGAAAAAATGCAGAAAAAAATGCTGCCTGAGCTAGACATGATTAGTATATTCTGTCTTGAGACAATGCAGTGGGAACAGCCTATAGAAAGTGGCTTTTTCCTTGACTTTTCCTACAATTTCACCCTTAGCCATTCAAGACAGAGGTGCATCACTATGACTGTAGAAATGAAAGAAAGAAGATGAACTGTTCAGCCTCCTGCTTCTTTTCCCTCTTCTATACAGAAAAGGAAAAAAAGTGACATATTGTGAATGGTTAACAAAATATCCAGAGGTCAATAAATTCTCATCCTATAGTCTCCAGGAGCAATTTTAATCTAACAGGTATTACACTGTTATTGGTATGCAATATTGTAATTCAGTGTGACCAATGGAAATAGTATTCAGTACTAAATAGCCAGCAAAGCAGCAGGTCCAAACTATCTGCATCTCATTTCAGTTTTAATTATTGCAATAACATCTCATTAGCTTCAAGGTATTATAATTATCTTCTCATTTAAATGGTGTGGTATTTTAATATGAATGCAGTTAATGAGGCAATAGGTTGAAAATGTCCATAGCATTGGGTTTAAAGTAGAACAAACTATTTTAAAAATTTATCATCACTGAAAGTTAAATACATTTTAATTCTGGAAAATGCAGAGTATACACTCAAATGATTTATAATGATTTTTACAAATTGCAGTGGTTTTAAGTTAAAAATTGGTAATAAATGCAGGCATTAATTATGAGTTCTTCTGCCGCATTTGGCCATTTAGACTGTATCACGTCATGACTTAAAATGTAAATGTTCATTTAATTTGAAGACAAATAAAGAAGAAAAATCTGTCTCAGCAAGCTTTCAGTTCTCTTGTACATTAATAAAAGTATTCTGGTCTATTTATAATTTATCTAGATGGCAAAAAACTTTCCTTCAATAATGCTGTGTACAAACATTAACATTTTATTTCCTAACTAATATCTACTGGATTATATGCCTTCAACATATATTATTTAAAAAAATAATACTCTTAAAATGGTTTATAATTGATTTTGAGTTATAAAGTGTTCTCTGGAAACTTTAAAATAAATTATTATTATTTGCAATTTAAAAATCCCTCAAAGACCAAAGAGATGTTCCTGCATAACTATCTTATAGCCCTGAAACACTCATATCCATAACCCAGGATAAGATGTTCCCTAAGAAAGTAAATTAATTTTTTTCATGTCATTGAAAATATGTCATTATTAAGTAACCTATTATAAGCACCTCAGCCTACAATAGTTATTTCCATAAGGATTACTCTGAGACATTGAAACTGATTGGTACCATTTGCTAAGCCATTTCTGCGGCCTGTAAAAGCATGAAACACTTGGTATTTTTCAAGTTGACAATTTCCATTTGGCCATTAGAGACCGTCAACCTTTTAGATTTTTAAAGTTTACTTTTTCTTTTTTTAATCAGATGTAACATCACATATTTGACACACAGAGTCTAAGATGACTCAGGACTACAGCAAAAGTTCTTTGTTCCCTGAGCATCAGGGAACAGTCACAGGCAGATGGTTTAAAGACAATTGTTTTTACAAAATATGGTAAGGTTACTATTCAATGATTACATTATTTTTTTCCTACTTGGCTTACATTTTGACTTTTGACCTTGCTCCAAATACTTTCCCTTCTGAAACCTGAGGTTTTTTCCTCTGTCTTCATCACTGTCATTCCTTCCCCTTTTTTTATTTTCAACCCAACAAAGTGATTGCAGGCCAGAGAATGCTTGTCAGAATAAAATTTTCTTTTACTTCAGTTTACTTTAAAGTGAACTTCTGCTGCATTCTTTCTGACTGCATCAAACATCTCTATCTGGTAACATTTTACTCTCTTCCAAGCTTGCAGAATTTGCATCAAAACTAATCTATGAGGAGAGGAGCAATATGGAGAGGGACTCACACAGATTATTTTGTACACATCTAATATGCCGATACCATAATATAGTTCCCAATTCTTTTATTCAAACTTGTTTCTTTCTCTGACCCTAACAAAACCAAATGTTGGTAGACTGCTTGCAATCACTTCTGTGTTTCTGCTGATTATTGGCTAGCTCTGGTTTGCAGCTTCCTAAAGCATTTAGCTATAACAGATCCTTTCCCTGCTCCAACTTGACTACCATAAAACTTGCTTTTTTTTTTTCCCCCAACAACCTATCAAAAACTGTTGCACGCACTCATGCTAACCCTCTTGAATCTGTTACCAGCAACTGCAAATCCCAGTGGGACACATATGCTTTTGCAGTACCTCCTGATTAAGATGTCCCAGACTTACAGCTCTGTGTTTGGAAAATATAATACTCTTTTTGCATATTATACTCTACATGACTTATGCCTGCTGTGCTAATCAGTCATGTCACTCAATAGCTATTTTGAGTTCTTATTGCTTATTTTTTAAAACTGAAGAATTGATTCAATCAGGATGATGCACAGTAATGTTTTTAGCACCTTACGATTGTCCAGAAATGTTCAGGCTGTGGAGCGACTATCATAAAGACACAGGGTATCATCTCATCCAAATCTCCCAGCACTGAGATATAGAAACATACTACGTCATCACTTTGGGGGCCTTGCCCACAGTTCTCATTAATGAACATTTCTAATTTGAGAGTTCAATCTTAACAGCAGGATAACCACTGCTAAGCTGGTAGTGCCACTTCATCCCAAATGATTAAGCCAAAAGCTCTTTCTATATTTGGGTACAGCCATAGGGGCATTGAATCCCCCTAAACAGTACAGTACACTTCCACAAATGTCTGGCTAACCCTTTACCTTTCCTGCTATCAGTATCACTTCTTTCCATGTCTTCACCTGTCCAGGAGCTTAGAGCAGTCACATATCTTGCAGTTTCAAATGCTCCATGCTGTACTACTGCCATCTGTTATTCTATATTCTTGCCCAGAAACTGGTCTGTATTCTTCTGCTCACAAATGAAGCCAAAATTTAGACAGATGTCATAATATTGCTATGCTATTGTTCGCTGCTTCCACTTCTGGGGCAGGCATTATTTTTATCTGTCCTAACCCACTAGAATCAGCCTTCACTTTCTTCATTCTGATAAATAGGCTACCAAATGCTAGTAACTTGGGAAGTAGGGTCCTCTAATTTTAGTTCTTTGTCCTTTCCTCTTTGTAAGCATTACCATCCTTTTCTGTTTTCTGCCTCACGGTCACAGTTTATGCCATGTGCAGGGACGATATTAGTTACAATGTTTTCATCCCACCGAGCCTGTCCTGCATGGATGTGGATACTCCCATAAACACACCAGAATTTTTCTTTTCCTCTGTGTTTGTGCAGAGCCATCTGTAGTGACAAAATAGCGTTGCAAAAGTCATCAGTGTACTGAAAATTTCATCTAGCTCTATGTGCAAAAGCCAAATGTCAGGTGCCAGATTTATGACTCCACAGGATATAAATATTCCCTCTCTGGAAAGGTCACACAAGATTATCATCAATATATGAAGCAGACAGTGACAACAGTGTCCATTTCAGTACCTTCAGTTGCTTGTAGATCTATAATTTGCTGTGCAGTTGTTTTACAACCACCATAATGATTAGCCAATATGCAGTAATGTTATCTTCTGATTCTACAGTAATGGTCTTTCATAGACTTCAAATCACAGCTTTGCCATGAAAATTTGCTTTGCAAATGGCTTCTTATTCCTGGTTCTATGGAGCTGATTTCTTGTACTTTACAGTTCATGAGTTGTCTTCAATCTCTAGTTTACAGGATTCATTTCCCATTGGAGTTCTCTAGAATTTGTTGTTAATTACTGCTGGGCTGCTACTCACTGTAAGAAAGCTTTTTTCCTTTTTTTTTTTTTTGCCTTTTTTTTTCTCCTTTTTTGATTGGATTCACAATGTTTTTTAAATAATTGTATCTGGTTCTAATTCATCCTTGGGGAGTTACACTGGATTGCCTAGTTGAAGCATAACCTGATGGTGTCTTACTGCTACTGCCCCTGCTTTTGTTTTGAGATAGTATCCAGATGTTTTCCTGTCCAGAGCATTTAATCTTCATATGCTGTAGGACTGAGGACATTCTCTGATCCCTCACACTTTCCACACAAAATTTTGGTGAAATCCTTCCCTGGCTTGTCTCTATTGCATCTGAAGATACCGTAGCTCTCACTGCAACAAGGCACTTCCATGCTTTCATGTCATCGGTCTCAGTAAACGTAACTTCTACAAGCATGGACTCCTGACTGTCATTTGTGCATACTGGGAGGGAAGCTACCACCTGACTAGTCTTGGTTACTCATCTTTCCAGGATTTTCATTCTTCCCTTTCTATATATTTGTATGTTAAAAATGGTTTAAGATTAGATTCCTCTTTCAGACCAGATGGTCTTTCGAATGGTGTCCCCTACACCGTTTTCCTTAAGATGCGCACATTATGTGACAAGAACTACCACAATGTACAGAAGATCTATTCCTTCATACTTGCATTGGTTTCTTTTGAGGATCTGTGCAAGCACTTTAAGCTCTCAATTCCCAATACTGAAGCAAAGGCAAGCTTTAGAGAAACACATACTTTCCCCTTACAGTCGTCTTTTTTCCACAGTGAGATCTATGACCTCAGGCTCTCATGTCCACTGAATCTCTGTTCTGGTTTCTCTCTCTGCTGTAAAATTCAGACATCTCAGTACTTCAAACATGCCAGTACTTCAGTGCTGCAATGAATAGTGCTGCAGTAAGCACAACTGTAAGAAACAGAGCTTTCATGTGCGTACAGCATGCTCAGACCCTGCTGTTTCCAACTACATCAAAACCAACTTCAATTATGCCCTTAGTCCACACTAATATACGTCCTTCATGAAAACTGTTCTTTTTCCAATTCTGCTATAACCTTCATTATCTTTCCCTCAGAAAAAAGTCAGTTACAGCTGAGAGTGCATATCAGAAAGTTGCAATAAAGCATGATAGAAAAACTGTAATTGTTTCAATATCCCTAAAAGTCAATGTGAAGGTTAAACTGAAAAGAAATTCAAGTATGTTAAGAGAGAAACACACAGCATAATCCCCATGCAATCTAAATTCTTGTACTGTAGTAACACCACAAAGAAACCATTTGGTTTCTGTTAAGATTTTCAGAGCTTGTGATTCCAAATCTTGTTAAACTGATTTTTGAACATATTGTCTTCTTTTTTCTTGCTAGTTTCACACTAGTGAAAGATAATTCACACATTTCTTTACCTTGGCATGTCTCAGAACACAGAGTGAAGAATGCCAATGTTTTTGTGAATGTACATATTTAACCATTCCACCACTGCTCTTCACTAGCATTTGAAAGAGTGCCTTTTAAGCAGTCAGAAATGCAAGACAAAGTTTGTAGGCAGACATTGTTTTTATTATTATTGTTGTTGTTGTTGTTGTCATTGTTATTATTATTATTATGCAAACTGATGTCTGTTTTTTCCCTACCTTTAGGTTTTCAGGCATGTAAGCCTTGTCTGGAAGCAGAGGCAGCAAGCTTAACACTAAAATATATGCTGTGAACAAGTACTTAAATGGTAATAAAAAGTAGTTTAGTAGAAGCTGATCTATTGAACAAAATAATTAGTGCAAAGGACTCAGTGTCCACACTATATGCATTCTGAGGGACTGCTTTGGATTAATTTTAGTATGATCCAGAAAGCTAAAGGGCCAAAGTAATAAGATGCATTCCTGGAGCTCATCTTCTGGTTTGCTTTTATTCCATAGGAATACCTGGTACGAATTCTGAGCTTGTTCCTTGCCATGGATCAAGCACAGTAAGTGGAGATGATTGGGAGATCCTATTCAAAAGTTCACACCCAATCTGCACTAAAATGACCACGTAAATGCACGCTAACTTGCCTCGGTGATCGGTCTAATTAAGTTGAGTTTACAGCAACACTTCCCATCTTCACTTAGACCTGTCTGTATGCCTGAAAGCTCAGCTCCATCTCGCCCACCTCCCCAGTCCCCTCAGCTTGTACAATAATAGACATAACCTTTTCCTACAAATCTCCCCACATTTCTATCCTTAGACCCTCATGGGTCCAGCACTGCTATTTGCTAAATGTGTGCATGCTTATTCAACCATGCAACTAAGGAAGATGGGAACCGGCTGCCTACACTCACTGTCCTCTGCCTAGTTAGTTTACTGCTTCCTATAATAGAAATGTGGCCAGAAATTGAAAATTTTCTTACCTGCAAGTGTAACTGGAACTCTGACAATAATAAGCTGACAGGTTAGTAAGTGCATGGCCATTTTGTTGCAGAGACTGTTGATTGTCACTGGCTACATGAGAGTCCTTTTTTTTTTCCTAACACCTTCAAATTAGAGGGCAGAAATGGATTACATCATGAACTTCCTGCACATGAAGCTTCTTTTTTTCATTCTTTTTCTTCCTGAATGGGCAGAAAGATTGTTGAGTATGGGCAGTTTCCCCTCACAAAGGAAGGTCAATGAAACAGTGAAGAAAACTTCTGCAGGACTCATTTAGTGCCCTAGACAACATGGGAACAGCTGAAAAGCACTAATAGATTAACTCTGGCACAAGTGTACTAACGCATGAGCAGTGTCATCATAGCAGGAATGCATGTTTATTTACAGACTGGGAAAAAGGTACTGTGCATTGTTCCCATCTATTATTTGATTTGGGGTACTCTTTAGTATTTAACATAAAGCATTTTGGTTATCTTTGCTTCTTCTATGATATTGTAATAAGAGACTTTTTCTTCTCCATTACTAATCGCCCTCCTGGCCATAGCTGTCCCATTGCTGCCTCTCCCGAGTGTGGTGAGCAGAAGGCGTGCAGCAGACTAAGCGTGGGAAGCACTTATTTGCCGGAGTTCTCTTCCGGACAGCTCCAGCACTCTGCCTCACTGCACTGCTCTGGCTTTGTGGGTTTTTTCCTGCTTTTCATTATAAGCCAAATTCTCCTCTCTGTGTAGAAAGGCTGTGGGTGTATTGTGCTTGATCTGGCAGTATGAGTGTAGAAGGAAAAAAATCTAAAAGTTTTTTGTACCTTAATAGGAAAGGTCTATTAAATTTCGTGAATAAAACATCACTGATGATGCAAGCACAGGTTTGGGGAGGGTACTAAATTACAGGGGGTGCTGAGGTAGCAGAAAGAATTATGTACATGTCTACAAAGCAGGTACATCTTATCTGCTGTACAAGAAAGCCTTACATTTTAAAAAAAAAAATTTATGCCTAAATGTACGAAATTGTCATTTAAACAAAAACGTGATGTTACATTTATTTTAAACAGACTGTCTATATTAGCTTGTTTGTAGAATTACATTAACAAAGCACAAGTGAAGTTGCTAGACTTCGTTAGCCTAACACTTCCTACCAGGCCAGGACAGCTGAGCATCTCTCCATGTTGCCCCAGTGCAATATGTAAAGTCTCACTCTTCTCTAAAAACAGAAAAGCAGATTAGTCTGAAGGGTGTGTGCACCTTACTGCATATGACTCTCTTAAGATGAACCTGAAAATTTAAACAGTCAAGTCATTTTCTGAATATTTTCTTAAGAGAAGACAGCGTCTTCCATAACACCTATATTATTTGTACAGACTAGCAGTAATGCTGCAGAGGACCTAAAACAACTATTCAAGCTCAGTCTGTTGCATTAGTGGGACTGGGGATCTGAGCGAATACTGGCTCCACTTGGTCAACTAAAGATACTCACCAAGACAGGGAGATCAATAACACCCACCCCCCCACCCCCCCCAATTAGTTTAAACCCCCCTTTTGAGACATGTAATTTTGTATGTTGCTTCAATTCACAGTATTTTTTACATCATACAACAACAGCAAATGTAAGCTACAGCAGATTTAAATATTTTCTGAAATTCAAATGTCATGTATGAAACCATCTGACCAAAGAAGCCTACACCAGTGACAATAATTAGGTTCTTGGCAATCGACTATTATTCCCGAGACCAGATTCCTTCAGTATCAGCAAGCTGAGCTGAAGTATGCAGTTGGTATCTATAGAGTAAGAGCTGCCATCCTCTAGGAAATTCTGGTAATGCAACATTTTGTTTACTCTAAAACTTTTTTTTTTAATGACAATATGGATATGACAAAGTATCGCACTTTGACAGTATTGATTGAAGGGATTTTTTTTCCAATTTAAAATATTTCATTTAAACTGGTATAGGCTCAAGTCAGTGCCCATTACCATGGCTCTTTAAACTTTTATTCCCTCCAACAGACAAAACTCTCAAACCACTTAGATCACTTTCATGTCATTAATGGTGTTCAGACTTCCTACAACAAACAGCAGGAACCAGAGTTAGTAACACCGATACAGAACCAGTCTGAGAACGATTTACACCTCTGATCTCAGTGTGTTTGGAAAAGAAGTGCAAAAGTTGTGCTGCATCACAGACATAGCCTGCCCCTAATACACAGAGGTGATTCAACCAGCTCAAAAACTACAATGAATTTTGACAGATGAAGTCCAGAGATGGAAGGCACCACAGCTCTAGCTCTCATAAAGTACTTGTTCAAACAGAAAAAAATAACTGACCAACTGATTTAAAGTAAAACATTTCAGTTTGGTATATCAGGTCAAAACATTTAACTTGCCTTCCATCTGACTTGAAGTATTTTTTAACGATTTTTTAAATTTAAGAAAATCAAATAACTTTTTTTCCTGGGAAACCTAGCTTTGTCTAAGGTCTGCTTTCTGCTTTTAAAAACTACACATACAATTCTCAGCTAGTTTAGAGATTGACATTCCTCGAGCTTGAAAAGAAAACAGGAATACAGCCAAGAAACAAGGATATTCTTTCTTCCAGTCTCCTCATCTGCTACAGTTTATATTACAAGCAGTGAGAAACCAAGTTAATTTTGGCAAAATCTGAGGAAAGGAGGCTACCTGAAACCTTGAGTTCCAAGAAGAGGAGCAGGCAGGGAACCAGGCACATGTTCCCAGGCTGCAGGGCTGCCTTCTTGCCTGGCAAATGCAAAAGACCTTGTTTCCAAAACACTGACAAAACCCCCAAGAAGCTATGCTCAGATTGTGAAGTTACGCTGGCATTTTCTTGACTATGTTTATAAGTAGTGATCACTTTACATAGAGATATGCCAAGAATCACTGGAAATTACTTGGGCAAAATACCACAAGAACAGCTTACAACGTTTTCAGAAATGTCTTTGCATCAGTTACAAGAAGCTCACTGCAGGAAGAGGACTCTCAAGAAAATAGGGCTTCAAGTTTTTTTATCACAGTTCTGAATGGGAAACAGAAGGTGACTCCATCTTATGATGTCCTGAGATACCAAGTCGAGATGGATGAGCTACAAAGGAAGCTCAAAACAGATGTCCAGTCAGAAACAAATTAATCCCCTTCTCTCTCAAGAGAGTTAAGGTTGTCCAACCTTGACCTCTATCCAAGAGTCTGTTTTCTTAACTGGATGTGTCTGGTTTTAGCCATTCTTTGGTGTTAATTTTCTTTCATACTGTTTAGTTTCCCAGCTTTTCAAAAAGGGAAAAAGGGATGATGACAGCAGAGTGACTTTTGCTTTGTAAGTTTTCATAACTGTATGATTTATCCAAAAATGAAAGCTCATTCGCCTATAAAAAAGCACAGAGTGCCCTTAAGGTTACCATGCCCTCACTGGAAGGTAAGATTTGATTAAATTATTGACAGCTAACCCCAAAAGTTTCATGAAATGGCACAAAAAGCTGAGGTCAGCTGCCTGACAGCTCTGCTGTAGAATGCAGTTCTATTATGATTTCTGCTGCATGTGAGGCTGTACAGGGACATGAGGAAATGAAGATGCGTATGGATTAAAGAGTATATATTAAGTAGGTAGCCCCAGCACAGACCTATAGTGTTCTTTATTTGCCCTCACTCTTGCTTAAGTTTTTTTGCCGTAAAATTGAGCCACCTCTTTTGAATCCATCAGCCCCCTGAGCAACCACAAATATATAAGCCCCTGAGCACCGCTCACCCCAAAAAGCCACATCTGCTTCAGTCACTATGCAGCCACAAATGAGCAACAACACAATTATAACATAGCTCATAACAAGTGAAATTCAAAATGCTGTTTACATTGCTGCTTGCAATGACAACAAAATTATGAGAGCAACAACAAACACTGAAACCGTTCAAGCAAACAAACTAGAATACACACCAGGTTTTTGTGGCAGCTGTGTGCTAGTGCTTTCTCTAGGCTTTCTTCCTCCCTTGATATAATTTTTCCCTTTGACCACATCTCACTTTACATCAAAAGAAGTCATTCTTGTAGAATGTGTAAATTGGGTGTATGGTATGAGATGAAGAAGGGTAGAGGTAACATGAATCTTAAACTGACAATTAAAAGAACAACTGGAAAAGAAAGTTAACCCAAATAATCTACTTGCACATATTCAGAAATCTTTGAAGAGCTATGTGCATACTGCAAGTTGCTGCAGGCCTGCAGGCGGCTTTAATTTGCATGAATGGCTCTAGCACAGAAGCAAAGGGCTGGATGACTGGATGACCTTGGCGGTATTCTGAGGGTCACTGAAATGCAGTTTCTTCAGTCAGGCTCAGAGGGACTCCTTTGATAGGATATATACCAGTTATTTTCTTTCTTCAAATTTTTATTTCCTTTGGCAAACATAATTCCAGGTGCAGTAAGGCTGTAGTATTCTGAGGTGAAATTTGACTGTTTCAGAAATTTGAATATTTCCCTGTCTGGATATTCTCTCACTATATTCTATTTACAGAATGCATCTTGTGATTTTAGCAGTATTTTGGGACACTTAGCAGGCCATTGCTACTCATCGCGATGTTAGTCAACATAAGCTGTGTTTCTTACAAGATTTTGATTTATTACCATCAAATCAGCATGTGAAGATATATTGCATGTCCCTTTCCCTCCCACTTCTGAGATACAGCAGCAGAAAATATGCAGGTACTATACTTCAGGCAGCAAAAGTGGCAACATCACCAGGGTTAAGATACCTGTTTCCTAGTTGATTCAAACAGTTTCTGCTCACTACCCACCGATTAAATCTGTCACGCTTTGGCTTGAATATCATTAAACTGAACATAACAATCACTCGTGCTAATACTATAGATAAACAAAAAATAATTCCATACATAAAAGATACTATTCTAATAAAATATGAGAGAAAGATCTTAAAATGCTAAGTACAATGCATCTGCCTAAAATTTAAACACAAACCCAATAAGCTTCTATGAATGTACTGGGTTTGCGTGGCAAGGTTTTCGTAGCGGGGGGACTACAGGAGTGGCTTCTGTGAGAAGCTCCTAGAAGCTTCTCCCACATCCGATAGACCCAATGCCAGCCGGCTCCAAGATGGACCTGCCGCTGGCCAAGGCCGAGCCCACCACCAACAGCGGTAGTACCTCTGCGGTAACATATTTAAGACAGGGGAAAAACAACTGCGCAACGACAGCTGGAGAAGAGAGGAGTGAGAGTATGTGAGAGAAACAGCTCTGCAGACACCAAGGTCAGTGAAGAAGGAGGGGAGGAGGTGCTCCAGGTGCTGGAGCAGAGATTCCCCTGCAGCCCGTGGTGAAGACCATGGTGAGGCAGGCTGTCCCCCTGCAGCCCATGGGGGGCCATGGTGGAGCAGATATCCACCTGCAGCCCATGGAGGACCCCATGCCAGAGCAGGCGTATGTGCCCGAAGGAGGCTGTGACCCCGTGGGAAGCCCATGCTGGAGCAGGCTCCTGCCAGGACCTGTGGACCCATGGAGAGAGGAGCCCACGCTGGACAGGTTTGCTGGCAGGACTTGTGACCCCATGGGGGACCCACACTGGAGCAGTCTGTTCCTGAAGGACTGCACCCCATGGAAGGGATCCACGCTGGGGCAGTTCGTGAAGAACTGTAGCCTGTGGGAAGGACCCACGTTGGAGAAGTTTGTGGAGAACTGTCTCATGTGGGAGGGACCCCACGCTGGAGCAGGGGAAGAGTGTGAGAAGGAAGGAGCGGCAGAAACAATGTGTGCTGAACTGACCTCAACCCCCATTCCCCGTCCCCCGGTGATGCTCGGAGGGAGGGGGTAGAGAAAAATTGGGAGTGAAGTTGAGCCTGGGAAGAAGGGAGGGGTGGGGGAGAAGGTGTTTTTAAGATGTGGTTTTATTTCTCATTATCCTACTCTGATTTGGAGTGGTAATATATTAAACTAATTTCCCTAAGTCGAGTCTGTTTTGCCCGCGACGGTAATGGTGAGTGATCTCCCTGTCCTTACCTCGACCCATGAGCCTTTTTTTATATTTTGTCTCCCCTGTCCAGTTGAGAAAGGGGAGTGATAGAGCAGCTTTGGTGGGCATGTGGCATCCAGCCAGGGTCAACCCACCACAATGAAGCAGATACTCAAATTCCCATGTTTACAAGGAGAACTTGCTCCTCTTATTGGTGATAGTTCAAGTTCGCAATTAGATCAGTGTATCTCATGTCTAGGAGGATGGGTAGGATGAGTGCAGGAACCACTAATGATGATGAGATAACACAAGCTAAAATGCTTAACATATGTAGAGGTACTCCATTGTTCCAACACATTTCATTTTCCTAAAGAACATGAATATACCAAAAATCAAACAACAAGATGACACGATGGAGCGAAAAAGGCACATGTGATACAGAACCCTGCTCAGTTTTCTTGACCCAGAAATAACATCTCACAGACTGATCCACTCATTCTTGGTTTGTAGATTTGATTCCTGCACCTCATACTCAAAAATGGAGACAAGCTCCTTAAAAAGGCTCCATTTAGTACAAAACATTGCAGTTTAACTGAAATCCATTTTGCTTGGCAAAACGGATTGTCACAGACATGTCACTTTTGCATTCTCTTTGTGCTAGTTCCCTCTGAATTCAGAGTCCAGTTCAAGGTCTGTGTCCTGCTATTCATAGCCCTAGGAAATAATTCTTTTGTGTAAGGGGCCATTCTGGTTGAGTAACCTTAGACAGCTGAAAACCACAAAAGCAGATTTGACAAAAACTAATAAAATGTAACAGGAAGAGCTTGATCCATATCCATTGCTAAAATACCTGTAAAAATTGGAAGAGCAAAAAAAAAAATTCCCTTCCTCATATACTTCAGAAGGCAATTTCTCCTTTAGAAGTGGCTGCAAAATAGGTATGATCCAAGTCCACCACAAAGGAGAACAGCAAGGTTGGGCCCCACATTGAAACAGTGAATGGTGTCACACATGTTGTAATGTTTAAAACAAGAGAAAAAAGCAGTTAGGATTTCTCAGCACTTTGTGTAGGGCTCAGCTCCAGATTAGGATATGCAAATGTAAGTGTCTACTTTTGAGTGATGCATCTAAACCCTGATTATAGCCCTTGGGAAACTAGTACAGCCAGTGGAGCTTGGCGAGAAAGTCCAGGCTCTACTGCTATCCCATTGATCATAATTTTGAAAAATCTGCATCAGTAATTCTGTAACATATTCTCTTTAGCCCAGAAAATCCCCTAACAAATATAAAAGTGCTATTCTTTTTGATAGATCCTCCCATCACAAATTAGAATTACGTTATTCATTAATCCTGCTGTTTTCCAAAATCTTGCAGTTTTACAGGGAGTCTCACATACTATTTTTTTCTTTAAAGCTCCAGTTTTTGCATTCTCTTAAACCCATCAACATCTTACAACTCTCTTTGAAAAAAATAATTTTAGGTATGGAAGACAACATGAAAATATGAACAATACACACTGCAAAATGGAAGCTGTAGAAGACGTAGTCATTACCTAAAGATATATCATCAGCTTTGGAAAAGTTTTCAAATATGAATATGTAGAACTAGCAGTGCTCGTCCTCCTTGATCCCACAAGATTCAGTATGCAATGTGTCATGGCAATGGAAGTCCCATGTATTTCCAAGGTACCTTAGTTTACCTTCCAAGTCCACCTGACACAGATACCTCCTCAGTACTGTCTGCTTTGAGAGCACAGCTGATCAATAGCATTTATTGTAATTACAATTTTGTAATTTGATGACAGACCATTCCCTGGGTGATGTGGGAGAGATTTGAACATATAGCTTAAGTTGCAGATCATACCTAGCTCAGACCTCATGTTTGGCAAAAACGGGTGGCTGCTTTTCACATACAATTTTAAGAATGTTTCGTATTTGATGAGGAAGCACTTCAACATACCTGAGCTTCACATCCTTTAGAATAATTACTTCTTAAATTTTCCTTATAATCTCATACACTCCTCTATATGTTTTGCTTTATATTAATTATATTTTCCACTGTGGGTAAATAAAGAAGCCTTTTTTTTTTGAACTTTTTATAACATTTTCTTTACCTGTTTTTTCTTCATAAGGAAGTCAACATTGCAGTTGGTAATAAGTAATTCTCTTCACAATAGTCATGATTTGCAATGTCACTGCAATATTTTTCAGAATGAGAGAGGCAAATGAACAATTCTGAAATATTCTTTCAGAAGTAATTTTTTAAATCAAGTTTTTCAATTTTATTTTAACTACCTTCTGCCCAGATTTTTAATCAAGGTCAAAGTACAACTAAACATTTAAAACTGTCAAAAGATTTCTTCAGTATTTTTCTCACAGAAAATGTGTTTTTTCTTCCTGATTTCAAACAAACTCTAAAGTCATGAGAAACTTCATGGCATTTAACTTCTATTCTCTGAAAAGCTGTGCTTTGAGGTCTGTCCAAAATATCGCTTGGCTCATACATGTTTTGTAAGAGGATCTGTCATGGAAAAAATTTGTGGCTAAGTAAAAATGTCCCTACTCTTATATGCTACTCAAATGATCCCTTGCCTAAAACTACAAACTAAACAAAATCATTCTGTGTGCTATTGTATTTGCTGGCAGTTATACCATCATGACTGAACTGCTTAATTACATAAGCAGCCATGATATTTCTGGGTCAGTTGATAATTGCATTTGGAAGCACAGAAGTCCCAAGGAGTATCTAAAAGTCATAACTGGCAAAAGCTACATCTGCAGTATTTCTGTATTTAACTTAAGGGGCAATGATTCAGTCATTCAACATTTGTCTACCAATCAACCAAATGCCAAGTCATTATTTTAAGCCTCTGGACTCAATATACAGATGTGATTTCGTTCCTTCACAAACTAAGAAGCATTTTTCAGATATTAAGAATGAGACTATTCTCAGCATTTATTAACCAATAGACACGCTTTCAAGAAAGAAGACAAAAATCAGTAATTCACAAACATATTAAAAAAACTTGTCTTAATAAAAGATGAGGCTTCAACAAATAAAAGCAAAAGTACATGCTGACATGGGGATAAGTTTAAGCTTTAAATGCATACATATTACTAAGCTGAACAGCTAAAACTCTTCTTTGTTTTCTTACAGACATTTCTGCATTTCCAGTTCCTTCTTCGGAATTATTCCTCATTTACCGTTGTTTAAATGAGAAAAGAATTACAGAATCACAGAATCACAGAATCACTAAGGTTGGAAAAGACCTGTAAGATCATCAAGTCCAACCAAAAAAAAAAAAAAAAACCAAAACCAAAAAAAAAAAACCCAAAACACCACCACACAACAACAACAAACCACAACACACCAAAAACCAACCCACCCAACACCACACAGCACCATGCCCATCAAGCTACATCCCACAATGCCACATCCACACGCTCCTTGAATACCTCCAGGGAGGGTGACTCTACCACCTCCCTGGGCAGCCTATTCCAATGCTTCACTACTCTCTCAGTAAAGAACTTTTTCCTAATATCCAACCTGAACCTCCCCTGGCGCAACTTGAGGCCATTTCCTCTAGTCCTGTCACTAGTCACTTGGGAGAAGAGACCAACACCCACCTCTCTGCAACCCCCTTTCAGGTAGTTGTAGAGAGTGATGAGGTCTCCCCTCAGCCTCCTCTTCTCCAGGCTAAACAACCCCAGTTCCCTCAGCCGCTCCTCATAAGACTTGTGCTCCAGACCCCTCACCAGCTTCGTCGCCCTTCTCTGGACACGCTCCAGCACCTCAATGTCTTTCTTGTAGTGAGGGGCCCAAAACTGAACACAGTACTCGAGGTGCGGCCTCACCAGAGCCGAGTACAGGGGCACCATCACCTCCCTGCTCCTGCTGGCCACACTATTTCTGATACAGGCCAGGATGCTGTTGGCCTTCTTGGCCACCTGGGCACACTGCTGGCTCATATTCAGCTGGCTGTCAATCAACACCCCCAGGTCCTTTTCTGCAGGGCAGCTTTCCAGCCACTCGTCCCCAAGCCTGTAGCATTGCATGGGGTTGTTGTGGCCAAAGTGTAGAACCCGGCACTTGGCCTTGTTGAACTTCACCCGGTTGGCCTCAGCCCATCGATCCAGCCTGTCCAGATCCCTCTGCAGAGCCTTCCTACCCTCAAGCAGATCAACACTCCCACCCAACTTGGTGTCGTCTGCAAACTTGCTGAGGGTGCACTCGATCCCCTCATCCAGATCATCAATAAAGACAGTAAACAAGACTGGTCCCAAAACTGAGCCCTGGGGGACTCCGCTTGTGACCGGAGCACTTCTTTTTTATTTGAGCACAATGTTCTTAATTCAGAAGATCTAGCGCAGAGATATATTAACAATTCACTTAATTTTTCAGAGAGGGATTGCCATCCATAGGCCTACTGTATGGAAGGGGATAGCTTTCACTCCAGTACGATCAGCGCAGGGTATCTGTCACCAAAAACAGCTGAGGAAAGGCTGTGATCTGCTGAATCTCATGCTAGCTTTTGTCTTGCTGTTCTTTCTGCAGCTAATTTCTATTGCTCCAGTTTAGTCCTGTCCTGGATTTCTCCCTACTAGGTACATCTGACAGGAACTTATGGCATTGTAAGATATCAAAACCATAAGGATGGAAGATGAAATGTTTTACACGATTTTTCATTTGTAGCACACTTTATTTCACTGTTCTTAATAGGTACTGATAGCACAAACATGGAAAATCCATTAATTTGGATACAAATACTGCAGTCTTTACTCATCAATCTCAGTTGAAGTTTGTTTGCATAAAGACTAAATTTAGTGCTTACACTTCAAAATAAATAGACAAGTCTCCCCTACTTCCACCCTCCACAAAAAAACTTTCAGTTGTAGCACTTGTAGAAAAAGGCACATAAAGCGCATAAATGAGTCAGCCCAAACTACCACTTTAATCAAACTTGTAGTACTTGGCTGTAAAGCCCTACAAAAAAAGTAAGAAAACCTGCACCATCCTTAAGGATAATTGAACAAGCCAGGACGGCCATCATACAGGGAATAAATATTGGAAAAACAATAATCTAGAAAGGCTGATGCTGAGAGGATTAAATTAAATACCCATGGAAGTTAATTACTGGGAAAGTAAAAAGTGTATTGGAAGGAGCAAAAGAGAAGATAGACAAACCTGCTACCAACTAAACTTGATTCCAACTATTTCTTCTTCTGTTCCCCATAGTGTGTAAATTACAGTGACTAGTCTGACAGGAGTAGATTCATAGTCATGCAAGAAGAACAAAAATTTGGCCCACACTTTTTCTACTTTATTGAATTTCACCTGTTTTTGTTTATTGGAATTCTTGGTAACTACCCTGGTGTTACAGATTAGAAAATAACAGAACTTTTCCAATTCCTTTTTTCTCATTTCAACATTGTTTATTCCTTGGAGAAGCCATCCAGTGTGCATCCACTCCTCTCTATAGGCAGTGGAGTGCCAAAACCAGTTGTGGCATTCATTTGGTATTCATTTCTTCTCCATATAGGTGAAAAACACCCTGTTCTGGGTTACAGGTATCTATCTAGCATTTCACATAAAGACAAGACACAGCAAAGATGATGTGAGAACATTCTCTAAGAAGAGGGCTGAAGAGTACAAATCATCTATGTACTTCAGTTGCATTTGGTGCTTCTCCTGTTGGTCTCCAGTTGGAAGGACACCTATTTCACAGCAATGGCTGGAAGTAGCCCAAAGAACAGGAAATGGAGCATGGGAGGTGTAGTGATCCTACCCAGAAGACTATTGTACATTGAGGAGTTAGTGATTCATGTAACAGGCAACATGAGTAGCCACAGGCCTGTGCTGGCCTGTGCTACACTGCATATACAGCATGGCTTTCAGGCCTGTGTTGTGTTGCACTTATGCCTTGGCTGCAGGATAAGCTTAGGTGGCTAATTGTAACAGAGGAGGCTGCAGGCAGCTCACACTTGGTACCAGTGTTTGCATCACCTCTGTGTCCTTGTCTTTACCTTAAAGTGAAGCAGCCATTTCTTATGCGAACATCCATTTCTTTCATGGTAGAAATAATGAATAGAGTAGTTTTCCTCCAAGAAAATACTAGAAGAACTCTAAACACTACAACGATGGCGAACCTCTCTATGGACAGGATCTGCGCTGCGTGCTGTGCCCAGACTGGAGGTCCATTTGATGACACTGCATAACTTGGCGTTCTCACATGTGAAGGATCATGAGATTACCTATCCTCTTTTTCTTTTTTCTGTTAGCTCCAAGAAATGGTATTATGAGCAACACCTTATGAAGTCGGAGTGCATTTCTTACTGGGATCATAATGAACACAGCCACTACTGGGGTCTAACACAAAAGCCATATAGATTTGGAGTTAAATTGCCCTGAACATTAAAACTCTTGCTACAGTTCTGGTAACATCATAGTTCTCAGTGTGGTAGAAATATATCTTGCTATCCTTCTTTAAAAAGTCAGCTATAAAACTGATACACATCTCACAAATTTACAAACTTTCATTATAATTCCAATGCTCACTTGTTCTCACAAGCAGCTTAGTTAATTATTGAAAGGTTATTTATTTGAGGTCCCATTTTAAATGGATTGTATTAAAAAAATGTATTTTAGAGAGATGAAATGAGTTATAAAGATTTACATAGAAAAACTCTAATTGCCTTCCACCAAAGTATTTCAGTGCAGAATTATGCATTCAAAACTACTGTAAGAGATATAATATTCTATCACGCTCTTGAACACAGACTGTATCATGTGGTTCATGATACATGGATGGGAGGAGAATGCATGTCCCATGCCTTGATGTTAACAAGGTACCTTTTGACACTCTCTCTCATAATATCCCTGTAGCCAAATAACTGAAATATGGACTGGATAAGTGGGTAAAAAGGTGGGTAGAAAACTGGCTGGAACAGTGACCTCATAGGGTTGCAATTAGTGGCACAAAGTTCAGCTGGCAGCTGGTTAACTAGAGGCATCCCTGGGACTGACAATAAGACCAACAGTATTTAAAGTCTCTTCTAAGAACCAAAATGGTGGGTCAGAGCTCACTCTTGAAAAGTTTACAGAAAACACCAAAGACAGAGACAGACTTAGAGGTGGACAGCGGTATGATGAGAAACAACAGACACAGACAGCAACGTAAAATCATAGAATCCTAGAATGCTTTGGGTTGGAAGGGACCTTCAAAGATCATCTAGTCCAAACCCCTTGCCATGGGAAGGGACATGTTCCACTAGACCAGCTTCTCAACAGACCCATCCAACCTGACCTTGAACACTTCATGGATGGGCCATCCACAATTTCTCTGGGCAATTTCTCTGGACAGCCAGCATCTCACCACCCATATCATCAAAAATTTCTTCCTTTTATCCAATTTAAATCTACCCTCTTTCAGTTTAAAACCATTGCCCCTTTCCCTGCCACTACAGGCCTTGGTAAAAAGTCTTTCTCCACCTTCCTTATAAGCCCCTTAAGCAATAAGTCTCCCCAGAGCCTTCTTTTCTCCAGGCTGAAAAACCCCAATTTTCTCAGCTTTTCTTCATAGGAAATATGGGATATTCCAACTTTATGTACAAATTCACCATGAGGGTGGTCAAACACTGGAACGGGTTATCCAGACAGGTAGTGGAGATATGCCCCTGGAGATACTAAAAACTCAGCTGTAGAATTCCCTGAGCAACTTGATATAATCGGCCTCCTTGGGTGGAGAAACGATAAATACTTAACATGTCTGAAACCTGAATCTTCAACAGCTTACAGTGCAGCAGGAAAAGGAATTCTCTTGTCATCCTATGAATGCTTCAAAAATGTCAAATATTTTTCCTGTCTTTTAACAGAATGTAAAAGAGAAAACATTTAAAATTTTCAGAAAGAATTTTTTTTAATTTGGTCTAGGTCATTTGGTTATGACCTTTAAGACAATTGTTTCACTAGGATTAGCTTGTTTTTCAAAATGTCATTTGCTTGTGAAAAAAAAGTGAGGTCTTTCATTTTGAAAAGGTCAAAAAGCTTTGACCTTTTCAAAACTCTTTTGAGAAAAAAAAACTGTCAAAAAAGTTTGTTTTGTGAATAGCTGAATGTAGTTGTTAAAACAAAACAACTGCATTCTGCAGACCCACTGCTTACATTAAAAACTTTGTGGCATGGCTTTCAGTAAAGACACATGGTTTGACTTAAAAAAATGCTGACTCTTTCACCTTTTTTGTGCCTGCCTAAAGCAAAATTTCATTTTCCTTCTTGACTAGCAGCAATCTACCAAGACACAAAAATTTAATCACAGTAATTAACACATTTTTACTTCCAACCATAATTTGCAATAACAATTACAAATAAAAATTCATAAAATTATAAATATTTAAATATTTTAAATATTGTGTATTAGGTATTATCAAGAAAAACTAAAAAGGAAAAAGTTTCTTGCTCCATGATAGTGAGCATTCCTGTCTGACTTAAAATGTTTTTTCTCAGCCTGTCAGAACTGTAGCACCTCTGGGCATGACATTTCTCTTGGATGAATATCTCTTCCACAGTTTGTTAGACATTGCATACTGATGCGTTGATTCCCCAAAGGTGACATCATTACAGGAGCTGTTATCTTTTTCATGTTGTCAGAAACACTGTCCAGCTTTTTTTTTTAAGCAAACTTCTCTTATGTTTCATTTTCGTTTGCCCCTTCCTTTCACAGAGTCTTTCTTTAAAGAATAATATTTTGGGCAATTATTGGCTCCTTCCTCTACTTGTTGAAACAAAATTTCATACAGCTTCTGATTCTGAAACACCAAGAAACAAATTCTCCACATTTTAACTAATGAATCCTTTTTTTTTCAAGGTTGTTTTGCAATATCTTTCCCAAAAAAAGGGCTACAGCAACATGTTAGTTCCTGTGTCACACTAATAAGTTTAATTTTTATTTTGGTAGAGTCCAAAATACTGAGACATTCTAAACACTCATATTCTGTTCCAGGTTGCTAATACCATTTCTGAGTCACAGGTTCACAAGGAATTAAACGTAATCAATATTTAAGTAATTTCATTCCAATTTTCCAACTGGATCTATGAAGATGGACTTTTATTCATTTATACACTTTCCAATTCATTCTGAAGTCACTGAACCTCTGCAAAAATGCACAGGCCCATCACGCTGTTTCAGACTGCAATATCATGGTTTAAAATTGTACAGGATGGTTGTATAAGGAATGAATTATGGAAAACTTCTTTGACAAAATTGATAAGGTGTTAGCAACATTAACTCA
Organism: Gavia stellata; assembly: GCF_030936135.1. Taxonomy (NCBI): domain Eukaryota; kingdom Metazoa; phylum Chordata; class Aves; order Gaviiformes; family Gaviidae; genus Gavia; species Gavia stellata. The sequence continues at coordinate 81,092,124 of NC_082595.1, forward strand.
GCAACTTCTATCAAACTGCATGAATCACTCATAAGAGGAGAGAGAAGGGGCACTCATGTGGCTCACTGCAGACTGTATTAAGAGAAACCGGGAATTTAAATTCCCTGCACCCTCATACAGCAAGACAGAAGTGCTTGTAGGACAGCGATTCAGAATACCTAAACCAGACTTCTAAAAGAGTACATGATGTGAATACCTTTGATTTGCTTAGCAAGTAGAAGCAATACAATGGATCAGATATATCCATAGCCGACAAATACAAGCCTAAATTGTCCAGAATAATAGGATCAGAATGGGGTACATCTGGCAAAAATGAATGTCAAAGCTGCAGAGGGATGCCATACTCATTTCTCTACTTTGCTGCCAATATCCCATGTTTTTGATTTACAGCTCTCCAGCAGTAGTCCTCACTTGAGCAAAAGCTGCCAATTCTATCAGACTACCCATATATAATTTTATCTTCTTTCTATCACAGTAGTTCCTGGAGGTCTTAAGAAGATGGTGGTATCCCCACTCCCCTGGCAGTCACTGCCTGACAAACAATAGCCCTTTGTGTGTGCAGGCTGACAGGGAAACATAAAAATAGCTGCAGGTGGATGCAAGGCTGGAAGGTAAGGGGCTGCTGAGCTCCTCCTGGGGAAGACCCAGCTCCCGGAGACACCCCAGCATCCCCCTCCAGCAGCACTGGTGCTCCCAACCTTGGCACCCAGGGGGACTTTAGAGGGACCAGTACAGCAACATAGAGAAAGGGTAGATATTCATAAGTCCTATTGTATAATAATTTTGAGGGTATTATCCCTAATATACCTGTGCTGTATTACTGGAGTACTAAAAGCACTTGCATTATTATAGTTGGACAAAACAACCATTTGGTGTATTTCAATGCCATTGTTCAGTTTTCAGTTAGGCTAACAATAAATCCTTGTCTCCACATATATATGATGTATTTCCTTCTGCCCAAGACAAGATTTTAAGCTTAACAATATTTAAGTAATTAACACAAATTTCAATGGGGTCTTAGCATACACCAGTTCTGAATGATGCAGCTATGCAGGAACCAAAGCACCAAATCACCTCCCTAATGGTTTTCTGAGGAAAAACAAACAAACAAACCCCTCAGATGTACCGAACAGGATTTCTGCAGAAGTATTACAGCCGTTTTAAAGTCACTCCCTTTGTATCAGATTTTTAACAGTATTAGCTGCAGTATTAACTGCTATGGAAACTGTTACTGTTGCTGCAGTGACATCAGCAGTAGTCAAAATGGTGCTTCAGAAAGAGAAATGCAAACATAAGCAGTATTCTGCTGCTCGGGGTTTTGTTTTGTTTTGTTTTTCTTGCACAAACATGCCATACAGCTCTGAGACATTTCAGACTGGCAGAAATCAGGATGTTGCAACCACCGGCTGTCAGGGACTTGAACAGTGGTATCATGGCTGCTCCTAAAACCACTTGCAGTTCCACCAGTGGGGGACAGCAGCGGCATAGACAGACCAAAACTCAGCGTGGCACCTCCATTTTTAGGAAAGTATCCCAGAGTGTCCTGAATTTTCATTGCATTTGTACTCAAAGTTGCTTTTCCCTTCCCCCCTCCCACATCCTGGGGAACACCCTGGAGTACTTTGCCACCCTGCTCCCGCTTATGGCATTCTCCAGGGCTGAAGAGCCAGCCCTGGGCACAGCTTGTTTATTGTTTCCATCCTGTAATAAATAACAGCAAAAGGAAAAAGAGCATTATACGACTCCCTTCAACTACACAAACAGAAAGTAGCATCAGTAATCTGAGTGCGGGTCTTCTGTTCTAGGTAAATAATTCAGCCCATGCGTAGATCTAGAGAAGATTTGGAAACAGGAACTAAGAGTTATAGGAGGATAGGGAGAATTTCTGCCATATCTTTTTCTCAGGTATCTTATGCCATAATTTCAGTAGGTAGACAGAAGTAAAAACTGTGTTGGTTTTTTTTTTTTAAAAAAAGAACTATCACGAATTTCAACCTGCTTATCATGACTGATACCAAGAACAACATTTGTCATTTGCCCTTTTTTTTTCTAAAGCAGGAATAACTGCAGTGCAACCTCCAGCTGGGGATTTAACACTATGCAGGAGGCTGCCTGATTTTCAACAGCTGCTCTCTCCTCCCAGTCCTCACGGCAGGAATGGTCATTCTATAACCAGTGAGCCATAACTCCACAAATCATGCATGAAGGTTGCTCTTGGTCTAGCGCTGGCGGGAGGCAGGGTGCTGCAGAAGCCCTGCTTGACGTTTCTCAGAAAGAGTCTCAACCTGGTGCCGGCTCAGAGTGCCTATCTGCACCAGAAGAGGAAGGTAAGGCACGAGAGGTTTTCAAACTCTGCAAACAATTAAGCATTGAACAGAAAGTTTAATATGAGGTCTATGATGTAATATTGCTGTTGGAGTTTCAGTAAGGCCAGTAAGGATCTCATTGGACACTCATTTCCTCTAAGTTAGGGCCTCCACACAGCCCATCGCCAGTTACACTGTGGTTTCTGGAAAAAGTCCTAACTGAATTACCAATACTGTATTTCTCTCAAGAAAGGGAAGCTTAAAAAAAAGTAACGCCTGGCTTTCTTTGGTAAGCAATGGGGAAAAAATCCAATTTACAAATATATAAGAATAAAATTTACTTCTGGGACTAGCAAAATTAAATTGAAATACACTTTCCAAATGTTGCTGCTGTTGTAAATTCCATCTGTTCTACAAGTTAAATCCTGAGCTGGGAATACCATAAAAACCAGAACAGGGTGCAAGCCATCAGAAGCTCATTAAAGGAAGCACTTTTTAAACACATCTTATACAAACACTCTTTATTTATGAAGTTGCTATAAAACAAAACAAATGCAGATGAGGCGTTCATGACACAAAATCAATCCCTAGACAGTTTATGCATCAAGAAAACAAAAATAAATGGAAGTCATCTATCAAACAAATAAATATAATCTAACACTTATTGTTATCTTTCTGTTAATTTGGTAGAATAAAATAAATTTCATTATTTTCACTGATTTCCTACAGTCTGCTCCTACATAAGGATTCAGTAGTTAGTTAAGGTTAGCTGTTTTTGAAAGCACGCTATATCCTAATGACTGACAGTATGACAGAAGAGGTTTGACCTGACTACCACTTTCATAATGAAGTTTCTCTACTCAAAGAGAAATGTAATTCAAGAGTTGTATTACTTCTTTCGAAAGGAATCTTCCATACTGTGACACAGTGACCCCAGTAGACATTGTTTCCCAAGACTACTCACTAACAGGACAAAAAGGAAAGAAGCTATTTGAAATAAATTATTTTCATGTTATAAGATGGCTGTTTTGTCACAACACAGAACTAGGGGTCCTTCAGGAAGCTAAAGCAATAGGATTAACTTTTCAAAGCCAAAACGCTCTCTAAACTAAAAAGATGACAGAAAACTACTCTTACTTTGAGAGGTCTATAAATGTCATCTCTTTTGTTGGCTGAATTCTGGTTGTTACTGTAATACATGCTAAAACACTTGTTATAAGTAAAGATATTTCTTTACAAGTCACAATGTCTACTGACCTTTTGAAAATTCATTATAATTTGTAGCTGAACTCTCAATAATAGATATACAATTAGTTGCAGTCAGTAACCACTTATTAACCTGTAAAACTGATACCTCTCTTGAATAAATACAACATCTTATTTCTTATCTTATACTAATGTATTAAAGATTAGTGCATTTTTGGTATATGTAAGAAATTAATCATCTGTGTATAATTAAAATTAATGTAAAAATATTAGTAAATACAATCTGCTAAAAATATCTTGAATTGAATTTTATTAGGAAAATATGTGCTAAGTTATCAATTGTCATATTTTCCTCCAACAATTCTTTCATTTGCTTCAGTGAGATTAGGTCTACCTGGCTCAAGGATCATCCTTTTAATATTCTATTTGAGCTATTACATTGCTCAAACATCATAGTAGGAATAAGCCACACACAAAAAAAGTATGTCATTAAATTAGTAACACATTGAGCATCAGTAAGAATATTTTGACTTAAAAAATCATATTCTGATACACAGCTATAACAGATACCATGTTAAAAAAAACACTGCCTTAAAATTAAACAGTATAGGTAATTCCTGAAACTCCTGTCCTCAAAAAAAAAAAAAAAAAAGGTTTTGCAAAATGGTACTTTTGAAAACCCTTGTTATAGTTTTGTTCAGTGAGTAGTGAGTGGTTCAAGGTTTTGTATTTAAGTTCACATCCTAAAAAATTTGCTCACTTCTTACACAGAAAAATTTCCACTAAATTTAATGGAATTTTGCCTGGCTAAGGAGCCTCAAGATCCCTGCATTAATGTATTATGCACCATTTGGTAAGTGAGAAAGTACTGACTCAGAAAATGGTAATAATTTAGTTTGGTCTACTCACTCCTAAATGGTTGAAAATATCTTGCCTTGTAAATTATAACTGTCATAAAACCTCTGTCTTCAAAACTACATTTTGACCAACACTAAAAAGAAAAACAAAGCAAAACAAGGTGGCAAATTCATTCTGGTTTTAGGCTTGCTTTTATGGTATCTTCAATCATAATGAGCAAATCATGGGTCCTCAAGATAAAACTGCCATAGCAAAGTATCAGCTATAAGTTCTCCTTGTCTAAAGAAACAGTAGGAAAATACCAGCTCAGCCAAACCAAGAGACATCAATGACCTTGGCACAACCATGACCACAAGCCAGGTGACAGAATATTGCAGCTCAGATCTCATGACAAAAAATAATTGTTTATTATGTAAATTGAGGCTGAACTCTTCTTGTATGCTAATTTAAATAATCTTCATAATGTTAATTTTAAAAATCTTTTTACTTCCATGCTCTGGAAGAATGATATTGATAATGGAATATGTATTAGAAGACATATAAGAAAAAGTATTTTGTATAAAGACATGATTTTTTTTCTTTTTTGGCTTTGTTTATAACATCTGTTTGCATAGGTTGTCTAGACATTATGACCTCCTGAGAAGACAGCAGTTCCTTAATTGTCTAAGCATTTATTGTCACCGCTTTTCAGCAAGCATCCAATTTTTCAGTCAGGATACCAAGGAAAAGAGTATTCAATATGTTTTTACATAGGATTTCTGTGACATATCTATTAACTCTCATTCTATTGCTTTCAGCAGAAAACTGCTTTCCTGTGGTCATTTTGTAAACTTCTTTCCACTAGTAAATCAAAGTGGGACTAAGAAGATGACTGAAGAAGTTTTAATTACCTACTGCTGCTGCACAATACATTAGAAAAGAAGATGTACAGAACAATTCTGCATGCTTGGGATGCAAGGGACGCAGGTTTTTTGTCCAAAGCCTATAGTACAAGGATTTGCATTGCACTGATTAAAAAAGAGAAAAGGGAATATAAAATGGTCTAGAAACATTATAGGAGATTTTTCTTCTCTAGGTATTACACTGATTTTATTATATAAAGAGTAAAAGCAGATTGAAAAATACTGGTGTTGCCACTACAATTTATTCAACAGAGTAATTTAATCATAGATATTTAAACCTAAAGTAATGATACTCTAGTTCATGTGGATGACTGAAAGGTCTTCTCAGATTGCAGGTCTTCCATACCCCTACTGAATCCCCCAGCAGTTTTCTCTTGGCCAACAGATCTTTAATTCCTTTATGTGGAATGCAACAGGTTCATCAGGAGGGGTACTGAACACACAATTCAGGCCCACCCCAGACACTTCTACTGCCTGATCATTATTAGGTCATTCACCTGGAAAGTGGGAACATGCGTTTGAATCCCTTTGACGTCGGAACAAACTAAACATTAGGCTATTGAAGAAAGATGAGAAGGCATGAGGGTGGTTCCCAGAAAGAAAATATTAAGTCCATTTATTTATTTGCTTGTTTGTTTAATATACTGAAGAAACACTTAGGTCAGGAAATGACTCAGGACTGAAATCCCAAGAGGATGGTAATGCGTCCCAGTAGTGCTGAGTAAGGTGTGTAAATCTCACAGAGATATGTAATTTAAGATATATTTCTGTATTCAACACTTCCTACTGGCTAACTCAGAGGCTCCCTGCTCAGCATGCTGCTTTTTCTAAACCCTTTTCTGAGACACCTAACTCTGATACACATTGTAGAGGAAGCCTTTGTATTTTAGTAACATAGATTTAGATGTCAGCAGGTTACGAGTTAGGTGCTACAGTACTATGCAGCTGTGTCTCATCCCTTTGTGGCTCTACAATCCTACAAAACAATTTAAATCCAGATTTTTCAGCTGATACCAACTTGCTCTACTACCTCAAGAGAACTATACCAATTTACACCAGCGAAAGGCTGGTGCTGATTGTACGATTAAAGCATGAGCTAATATCAGTCATAATAAGCATTCAATCACAATCCATATATGTAAGAGAAACAGAAGTGATTAATGCCTGAAAACTGATATAAGAACATTAATTTCTATTTAGACAACCCTAAGTAATAGGCAAAGTGAACACCAGCTTGACAGTATGGTTCTTTTCTAGACCTGCAATTTGTACACAGGGCATATCTAAGACTTGATGAGTGATTTGCACAGACTACCTCTTAGCCCAAAGGAAAGGGGCATTCTGTGAGAATGGCTCAGTTGGTAGTTGTCCTATTACAGAATGACAAGTGATTTGATTGTGATACACCATGTAAGTGCTCTGTTCTCATTAAAAATGAACATGCTGTGGGAGACTTTTACCACTTACTCTACAGGTACCCACTGTGAAAAGCTAAGATATAATGACTAGGTAATTTGGATATGTCTTTTATGGAAAAATCCAATGAACCCAAAATAAAACTTGGGAAGAACCCCTAAGGTCAGATATACTTTTCCCTGCCTGTTTTACCTATAGTTTTAAATGAGGTGACTTGTCATCTCTGAGTTATAACACCTTTCTTTTCAAATATTTACTGGATTGCCATGTCAGACTGTGGCGCGTAGTACTACAGTAGGATAGACAAACTATCTGTTACATATTATAGCTGGAATTCTATCTCTGCCAACAAGAAAATTACAGAGTGTATACACACATCATATAATGTGCATGGTATTTCCGTGGAACATTTCTCATTCATCCTTGGCTATCTCATCTGAAGTCTGCCCGTTGCTTGTAGGAATGGTGTCTGATATTCTAATCATCTGGGCAGGTCCTGCAAACACACTCTTTTAGGGAAAACAGTCATACTGACACAGGTTTTCTTCTTTTTTTCCCAGCCTGGAACTCCAACCCTCAAACATGCAATCCAAATCAATGAAAAAGCCCCACCACACTTCAACTAAAAATGCAGAAATGGATGATATTTACTGCTTATAAAAAGACAGGTCTGAAATCTTGTGAGCAAGCTTTCAAAGTGAAATTTTTATCCTTAAGAGGAATATCCCAGCCTCGGCACAAGTTCTACAATATCTACTTCTAGTATTAAAAATGGTCATAAATTCAGCCTTCAGCCTGTGCAATACAGCACTATAAACATGTTACACGACTACACAATGATTTGTACGTATACCTCTGAGATGCAGTTATATGTTTGAAAACTAAGGCATCTGAAGCATTACAGAGTAATAATGGACAACAAATAATGTTTTAATTTTTTTTAAACAATCCTCTTTGCTTAAGTATCGCACGTAGAATATATAGAGTGGGAGAAATACCAGTGTTTGCAGAAGTCTGTCAGAGTTGCATATGGCTTCCTCAGTCACTAGTTCTGTAGCCAGTTCCATTACACTACACACACCCATCAAACCTGCTTATCTGCCAAAATGCACACATGTATCTACAAAGTTGCGGCAGAATTTGAAACACAGTAAAATGCTTGAGTGTATCTAGAGCGAAAGGTAACATGCCCTAATGCTATCATGTTTCCGGGATCAACAACGTTAATTTTCACTTCTCAAATGGTCAGAAATAGAATTCCTCTTTTATTTTCAATCACTGAACAATAATTTTGGACAGTGCTGAAATGGAGTCAATTAAAATCTTTTTACAGTCATCAATAACTCTGCTACACCTGAAACTGAATCATTCAAAAAGAAAGGAGAAGTTATGTGAAGGAGCCAGACTGTCTCCTTCATGGACCATAAAGCAAAAGTCAAAAGCAGAGCAAACCAGACACAGAACTAATCAGACACGCTAAGAAAAAAATAATTTTGTTCTATGTCCAGTGGATATATCTGTATTTGGAAAGCTAATAGACTCTGCCATAAACAGAGTTCACTGCATTTAACCATTTTTAAATATGCCAAAAGGACCTACGCATAACAAGACATAAAGGTATTGGGATACCCACAGATTTGGGCACAGGAACCACCATAGAAGCTCCTTTTTTTTGGACAAAGAAATTCTCTAATCTGTTCAGATTTGCTGCATTAATATGTTCTATTTCCTCATGAACTGAAACATAACAGAATCCAGTTCTAAATACTCTGCAGCAGGTTCTAACTCATCAAAAGGCTTATCAATGGTGTGGTGTTGGCAAGGGTCCTACCTTGCCCATTTTCTGTTGTGCGACGATGTAGCACTTTTGGTTCCGAATCAGGTACTACTTTCTCAGACCTAATAGTCCCAATTCATGTCAGCCCTGGTCTTTAACGATCACTTGGCTGAAGGAAATATTTATTCTGAATCTGAGGAAAATTACTTAGCATTTTTGTTGTGTTGCAGTCAAGATGATTTCAAACATTATACCAAACCACAAACACATATGTAGTGTTATATGATGTCTGGTCAGACTTCATTAGTTGAACAATAACCACTACTAATTCTGTGTATCTGGAATCCAGCCAATCCTCAAGCAACTGCAAGTGGGAAGGGAATAAGGAATCTCCTCTTTTTCCAAGGCCTCTGCAAATGCAATGCAGAATTGCAGCAGTCCTAGCCAGCACTCAAGGGAGTATATGGATTGCTGCCAAGGTCTATACTCAAGACCAACATACAAACCAGGAATGATAAAGAAACATAGAACAATAGCCCTCCTGTGCCCTTCTGCTGATAGCCACTGGCCTGCTACGCTAGAGATCGCTGCTACATGCTTCCCTTTCACGGGATGTCACGCTGCTACCAGGCAAAATGTCTTCTAGTGTCACAGCAGGAGCAGCACTGTAAATTTAGCTCATAATGATTTATGTGAGTCCTTCCAAAAGAAAATAATGGTTTTACACTGGGAAGAACTTTCAAAAGCTTCTAAGTGCAAACATCAAAAGTGTATTAGTCACTGAGGTGCCTCAGTCCCACTGAAGGACATGTGGACCTAGCAAATTAGAAATGTATCTAGCATGAGTATCTTTAATCTATCACCATCTATTCCCATGTTAAAGGGAACAGTACTTTTTTTCCTTCAAATTAAAAACTTACATTAAGAAGGCTTTTAAAATTAGTTAAAAGTCCATAGATAACTTAAGTGCTGCTTATAAATTACTAACTGAAAATGAACCTATGCTTTCATTCTTATCTTTCTACTTGAAATATTTACGCATTACAGAAACATTCAAATGTATAAACTAAAACAGAAGCATCACTAGTTTGAATAAGAATAAGACAATGGTAAATCTGATGTTAGTGCTCCTTGCACAGGATCAACAGTGTTGCAAGGCACTGAGTGAGTATGAGCTCAGCCAGTTACTTCAAACATGTTCACAATTTTTTTGATAATTTGTTATCAAGAGGTTAGGTCCAGTGTTCTTCATTAAGGAATTTGTTATGAGTGTATTATATTCATATTAACTTCTGCAAAACTGTACTTCTTGGGGTTTATATTCTCAGGATGTATTTCATATCCTCAGACACCAGTACTATGAACTGTATAAAAAATTCTATTTACTGTTATAGGTTTAATATGCCCAGCTACTTAACATGAGACATACAGTTTAGAATTCGGAGGTCAGAAAACTTTTATTAAGATGAATAATAGAAAAAAGGTTTGACAGGATATTATTTTACCTCAGTATATATTTTGCAAGTGTGGATACGGATCTCATTATCCATATAACTGAAGTTATTTTTAATCAGGAAGACCAAGGATTAATCTTTAATATTCTTTCATGACATAAGCTTTTATCATATGTTAATAATATAACTTTTATGTAAGGTTAGATGTTGCAACTCATCAAACAGTAGAAAGATTAAAGTAAGAAAAAGAAACATATGTAGGCCACATGAAACAAAATACAGATGGAAATAATTAGAAACTGGAAAAGTAAACAGACACAAAATGCTAAGAAGAAACAAATGCAATCAAAAGAAATTTAAACAGAAACATGAAAATCTGTCACACACAAAATTAGAATGCCCCTGGAGAGCACACATTCTTAATGACTGCACAACAAAATAATCATTTTAATTATTAGTTGAGGAGGTCCTCTTACATTGGTTGGCAAATGTACAAAATTATCCTTTCAAAAAAACCCCAACCTGTTGTAAACAGGACTCATTAATAAGTGCAACACAACAATATGCCCCTTAGGAGAAAAGGCTTTGCAAATTCCTGAACTATTGAAGATAATGGAAGCTTTTAAATGAAGGAAAAAAAATCAGTATACAGTACAAATGTGATGTTTAAATATCAGATGCAATGTGGAAATTGAGATGTATTTGAAGTACCACTTAATCATACACTTGTCTAGAAGCTAATCAGTTAAAAAATGTATCTAATTTTATAACATTAAATAAATTCTGGTGTAACCATTTCACATGCAGTTGTTATTGAAACACTAAATATAAGGACGAGAGTGCAGCTAATGGGAACACATTGTGAATTTTAGAGTACCTCAGTGAACGCAAACTGTGTGAGTCTACAAAAGGTTTTTCTTATTGCAGAAGGAGCAGGTTTCTGTCCCTGCCTGTCACTGAGCTGCAGCTGACAACCAGAGAGAGCCCTTATCTTAATTTTTTTTTCCTGAAGATGGCTATCAAAAGAGAAGATGTAGCCTCCTATTGTGAATTACAAACATGCTGCCTTGTACTCCTGCAATTCCCCCGCTGTCTGGAGACTATCATGGCACTACAACATCACCTGATGTTTGATATTCTACTTAACCCCCAGCTACTTAGAGCATTTGAGAGGAACAAATACAGAAGAAGGAACAAACACTCTCTCTGAAGCCTCACACTATCATGGTTTGTCACATCAGGAGTGTGAAATCATAGTAGGGAAAGGGGTGAGACTCTGCAAATGACCCAAAAGAGGAACATACGGCTGTACGAGTCTGGAGCTTGCATGCATTTGGCACATTCAGCTGCTTAAAACACATCACGCTTCTCATCTCTGGATCACTGACAAACAGAGGATGATCATAATGTGGCAGGTAATATCTTTCTGTCCTCTTGCTTTTGTGAATGGACAGTGGCATGCTCTGCCTTAGTGAAACAGTTCTCAGAAACCGAAGGGATCAAGGGAGAAGCAGGAAAAGCATGACCATGACTTTGAAAGCGATGCGAGACGATCTGCCAATAACAGGTCACAGCATGCCTAACAGCTAGATACTTCCTTGGAATAAAGTATCAGAGATAACGTAAACTTTTTTGGACACAGATAAGTGCCCATTTAGTCCAATATTCTGTCTCTGTACTTCACAATGAAAATGTCAGAAGCTCCCAGTACTCGCATCTTCCTGGTCCCCTTCAGCCAGCAGATAGCTGAAGTACTAAAGCACAACATCAGAAGGATGTGGACCTGTTGGAGTGACTCAAGAAGAGGGCCACGAAGATGATCAGAGGGCTGGAGCACCTCTCCTGTGAAGACAGGCTGAGAGAGTGGGGGTTGTTCAGCCTGGAGAAGAGAAGGCTCCAGGGAGACCTCATAGCAGCCTTCCAGTACCTGAAGGGGACCTACAGGAAAGTTGCAGAGGGACTTTTTACAAGGGCATGTAGTGATAGGACAAGGGGTAATGGCTTTAAACTGAAAGAGGGTAGATTTAGATTAGATATAAGGAAGAAATTCTTCACCATGAGGGTGGTGAGGCACTGGAACAGGTTGCCCAGAGAAGTTGTGGATGCCCCAACCCTGGAAGTGTTCAAGGCCAGGTTGGATGGGGCTTTGAGCAACCTGGTCTAGTGCAAGGTGTCCCTGCCCATGGCAGGGAGGTTGGAACTAGATGATCTTTAAGGTCCCTTCCAACCCAAACCATTCTAAGATTCTATGACAAAGGCTTACATCTCATTTTTTTCAGTTTAATGTAACACTGAAATCCCTCATTTCTTACAGAAGTAACCCTTACTATGAGTTACGGTGGTGGTTTTTTTCTATTCTGAGCAGATACAGTCCATTTAGAATGCAACAAACTAAAACAGCATTTCAAGTTACTCCTCCCAACCTGCATTAGCATGTGCCTATAAACAGCACCATTAATTAACTGTCAAAATACTTATTCAACTACTTGCGTTTCCCACTGAAGTTTCTCACTATTCTCTCTGACTAAGCCAAGCTATTGCATCACCTGTGCCTGGAAAGGCACTGTATCTCTGACATAATGGCTTCATTTGAATGGATGATAAAAGTGTATTATATGTGTAACGCCTTGATTACCAGAATTCAAGCCTCCAAGCACAACCTAAAACTTTCCACAAGTTGCTAGACAGAGAATAACATTCCTCTTTGTCAAATCTTATATTACAGAGACTATGTCTACATTTCGATCTAGAAGGCACACAAAGATTTCTGAGTAATTATTGCTTCTTTGCTTACCAAAGCCATTAATTCCCCTTTTTCTCCTTGGTAAATTAAAAAAAAAAATCTATAGCACAGACTCATCATCATCCTCACGTCTGCATGATATCTTTCCTCTCTCAACAGCAATTACTTCCAAACTTTCCCACTGACCTTTTACTAAACCTTTTCGTACCCCCACCTCCCAGTATGGCAGTATCTTCCCCTGAGCTCTGGCAGAAGGACAAAGGTTCCTACACTCACAGGGTTTGTAGCTCACAATTACTTGCTGTGGCCATGTATGCAGTCAAAGGAAATGTATAGCAACAGAGTCCCAACAGATCCAATATTCTACCTACTGCCTATTTGGATAAACTGATTTTCTCATGCCAGACACACAGGGAGTCCTTGTCACTAAATGACAATAACTGGTATAGGTGCTCTCTCTCTCCTGCCTGGAGGGAGCACTTAATTAATCCTTCTTGTTTCTATACTGACTAGTTCCATAACAAATTAGTCTCGTCTGTATTCTTCATTCAGTGGTTCAATAGCTGATGAGTTGAGATTTACAAGGTAGGTTTAGCGAGAAACAAGAAAAAGTCTCATTTTTTATAATATGTCCTCTATCTATCTTTTACATCGTCTTTAAGCTTCCCACACTCATTCAGGAATCCAAAGCTGACAAATACATTTGGGGAGTCTCCTGGAGACAGGTGATCACACAAAGTTATCTACAGATTTTCTCATTCTCTTTTTGTGATCTCTGATAAATAAGTTGATCTCAAAGCATTATAAAGCCCACTGCTCACTTTTTCTTCTTTACTCTCCCTTTCCCTGTTTACCTGCTTTTCTATAGATTGGTCTTTGCCTCTCACCTCACATCAGACAAGAAAAGGAACTCCTACATCAGTTAAAGGAGAAAATGTACTTCTTGTTTCTCTGATTTTATTCTACAATTCAGGCAGCATAGCTTGCAGTCACATCGACACAGTTAACCTCAGCAATGCCATGACAATAGTCATGTGTAAATGGACCCATTGGATACCTTAATGGAACTATCATTTGTTTGTTCTTATATATAGAGAGATACCTTTCCCCCCAGCTGTTCAGGAAAAGCCCTAAAACTTCATCTGTTTTAAAAGGTAACTTATGCTAAGAATAACAGGTAGTTAGGATTAGAGCCTTCACTAGTTATTACCAATTTCATAATACCAAGAGTCCTTATTTTTTTTTCCAAAAAATGGCATAGGTGCACAATGTATTTTAAAATTAAATTTACTGTATGTCCTGATTTGCTCTAGGCACAGTAATGACCTTGCAGATCACTCTTAACACAAATTGATTTTCTCAGTTTTCTAAGAATATGCTCAATCTCATTCCCAAATAAAACATTGTACCTACTCAGAAAGCAGAATTCGGAGGGAAAGCAAGTAAATGATGAATTAGCCAATACTTTTGGAGAGACAGGAGAATGCGCAACTGCCATCAAAGGTAATGGAAGCATTTTACTCCCCTTAGGATTTTGGGTCTTAGTTATGAAAGCCTTTTAGCTGGGATTTCTCTCAGTGAAAAGATATAAATCCGATTATAAACAGTATCGCTTATAAAGAAATGGTAACTTCAGTTAATGGAGACACTGTCAGTAAGCTCATGGTGCTAAGTTACTGTTTCTGTTTTTTCCTCTCCTGCTCTTCCTGACTATTTACTTCTTTGATGGAAGCTTCTGTTGCTGTGATAAAATCTAAAAGTATATAAATCACCTAACTATGGCCTGTTCCTGTTTTCTCTTTCAAAGCTAGCAGCCACACACTAGGACAAATTGCCTGGAATATCACAAAAGCCACTCGATTTCTGGCATGGGTTCATGTCTTTTCGTACATCCATTTGCACTTCTACAAAAATTCAGAAGACTCTCTGCAACTTGGCAGTTACCTTTACAGAAATACTAATATTAAAATACCACCTTCTGCTACTCTGTCACTGCTGTTAATAGGGATAAAAAGTCCCCCAATTAAATACAGCTTTCTAATTAAGGCCATGGTATTATTAACTGCTGCACTGCTCTTCCACAAGAGAAAAACAAGAGGATTAAAAATTATCCTGGAATAGCCTAGGGGTACTCTAAAGCTGATAAAGGGAAGAAAACAACAGTACAAAAAAAGGTTAAAATCTTTCACATAACTGCATTTTATTCTGTAAAGAGGCTACTATTAAAAAGTTAGTGTCTACCAACCATTACTCCAGTCCTGGATCTGATATATTACTGTTATTTCTTTTTCTTTTTTTAATAAAACTGGAAAAAAGTGCCTAATTTTTAGAGAAGCTAAAGAATCATGCTTAGTTTAAAGCTTAGTTTATGTGAGACTGGCCTGTTTTCTTCGACAAATGGAAATTACTGACACCACCTAAGTAAATCTTAGAACAGACTGAATAGTCAGAACAATGCATTTCATTATTGAACATTTTCTTTGTATGATTGTACCTCACCAAATTAGGTCACATAACTAACATTCTTACCCCTCCCCAAGTCTTCCATTAGTTTTGCTTAGCTTCTCTACAATCCTTTTATCTCCTGAAAGGATTTTCAAGTAAAATTTACTGACAGTGCAATTTCGCTATTGACTCTTGTGCTTTTAGAGAAAATTAAACTGTACTGAAACCTCCCTACTGCAAATGTTTTATTCTGAGTACCTTGAAATTTATAAAAATTATGAGGTATAGTAGAAAAAATAGTACACAGTACTCTAAAATGTTCATACATTTTGTTACTTTCTTATAATTTATAGATTTAACAATGAGGTTTCTAAATGCACATTAAAGTCTGGCATAGGTTTAATTTCTGATTTCCATTTTGGACGAGTTAAAAGCTTCTTAAGAGGTAAAATGGCTCCTGTGAAAATCACCCTTTTTGTCTCTATTGCTCTGATGAACAAGCAAGGCAGAAATACCTATTCGTCCTCCAAAATATCTTTCCCTAGTCTAGAATAACTGTTTTCTCTGATGGCCAGGACTGAGGACTGAGTGACAATTGAGGACAGCTTAACTTGCAGTGACTGGTGAGGTTTCAGCCTGTGTTTTGTCGGGGTCTCAGAGCTGTTCAGCAGTCACATCCTGAACCCCAGTGGCTTACAGCAGTGGTTCAGCGTAAAATACCGTGATGGAAGCTGTGACAGTTCATCAGCTGACTGACAGGCAGTCCAGTATCTGTGCAGTGCAGGTGGTGAAAAGAGCTGGAAGCAGTAACGTCAACATCCATTAAGCTGTCCCCAGTTGTCATTCAGATCCTTAAGCAACCACTCAGCTATCCGGATCATCCTGCAAGATATAGCCAGCATACACCTGCCAATTTGAATACTTATCCCAGGAAAACATAAAAGAGCTTTTAAGCAGCCCCTTGTCTAAAGTGCTACTAGTTTCCCAGAAATTAAATTCAGGACTGGGGAGCAGCGATAATCTGCCACAGAATCAGGGGGCTGTGGCAGTGACAGAAATGAGAGCAAGAGCAGGTCAAAAGCTCCACTAAGACACAGCCCCACTCACCAAGCTATTGAAGAGTAGCTTCGCTGCATTCGTTAAGAGGCTTCACTCATACCTGCAAGGCGGAGTGTATTTCATGACAGGGCTTCTGGTAGTTCTAGTAATATAAAGAATTGACTGAAATTCAGTAACAAGGGAAGGAATATGGAATAAGGTATCAGGAAGAGGGGTGTGTTGGTTATTAACCAGTACACAGACAAACCAAAAAAGATTCAAATGAGCAATGAAATCGAGATGTCTCCCTTCTACTATTTTGCTTTTCAGGTTCAAAAAAGTGGCAGTTCTTAATAAGCTAACACACTTTCTCTAGCTGTTGAACAGATATTCACATAAAGGAAACTGCACTGAAATGGTATTTCAGGGTTTCAATGTTTTTTTTTTTTTTGAACTTGTTATTGTAAAGCAGTGCCACACAACTTCAACAGCATTTTACCAATCAGTCAGCTATCTTGTCCCATGACCTTGTCCCCGTCCAATTCTGCCAGGGACAGTTTTGGTGAGCTGCTGACATGCTGGTGGCCACATCTCAGGAAGAGAGCACAAACCACCAAAACTGATTTTGACCTCCTCCACTCATTTTCTCGTTTTTTTACATCACTTTCTGTGCATCAGTTCTTGGAAGACTGACAGGGGTTTTGTTGTTGTTGGTAGTGGTTTTTTTAATTACATAGAAAAGTCAATTGAATTTATGAAACCTTGAAAATCTGAGGGTTTTATTTCTGAAATGTCCTTATTTTAATAAATTAATAATTCACTTGCCATAAAACCTTTACACACTACTAAATAATAGTAAGACTATAGTATTATTTTCATTAAGTAGGCTGAAAAGATTTCAATTACTGAAATAAGGATGTTTTCAGTCCTTCTTTTTTATAAATTCAATGGAATGGTCTGCAAATACTACTGTGAATGCTGCAAAAAAATAATTTGTTATAATTAGACCTTCATGAAGAAAAGAGAAAATACTTTAAGAACTGGTTATGTTATCTAAAAATCATAAGTGATCCTTAGAAAAAAGTATTTGTTCCCTCATTTATACACAGCAGCAAATGAAAGCCATTATATTCACATTTTTTTATTGGCTAAATTCTTCAGAGCTTTTTTTCCCTGAGATGTGTTATGTTCCCTGTTTGGATCAGCTCCATCAGATATCTTTAACTACGTACAAAGAAATTGGCAAGCAGGATACATACAGCTTGAAAGTATAAAGTAATTATTTATTGCCTAACAGACACAAAAGACAGCTCAGATTTAATAAGCTATCAAGCTAAGCATTAACATGCTCACCACACCCAATAAAACACCTCAAAACTCTTTGCTGGCATGGCAGGCATCAGTTGGAAGAAAAAAGGCTGGTCTCTGCCGACCTCAGAGACAAGTCCTCAGTATCGCTACATGGCATCATCCACCCCATCCAGTCCACACCAATGACACTGACTGGTCGTCAGACTGACGACACAATTGCCTGGTTTTTCCACTATTGCCGACGCAGAGGCCTGTGACACCAATTAATTATAAATCTACTAATCAGGACATACTTAATATTCGCTTGCCTTGGTTCTGAATATGAGTATACTAAAATAGTGCAACTAATAGCGGTATGTAGGTATTTTGTGATGGCATAGCCAGGCAGTACACAGGCAGTGTGATCACCAGAGAGGAAAACAAAGATAGGTGTAGCTGCAGCCTGGAGGCATCCAAGTAACAAATGTCGCCAGAGAGAGGACAAAATAAACACAAGGGACTGCAAATAGGTGGGATATGCTCCCATACACACAAGGAGGATCACTGGCAAGACAAAAGAAACCTCAAGATAAGCAGTATCAGGAGCAGAGGAGATCACCCTTTTGGGAGGAGAACAGTACCATAAAAATATCCGGTTTAAGCATGGAAAATCAGCGGAGAAAGAAGACAAGCTCACTTTAGTTCTGACTCTTCTTGTCAATGAGCTCTCAGGACTGATGTCATGGGCCTCTGTGACTAACAAGCACCAAGGACCCTAGACATCAACTCAAATTAAACAGCTTCAGCTGCATGCTATTGGATATTCACAGATAAATTAGGATACAAGTGTTAAAGACTAACAGTTTGGTATATGCAGTGATAAGATGGTTTAATACTGTGTGAGAATTGACCATTAGCAAGAAGTGTGTTGCTAATTAATGAATTTAATAAAGGCCAGTTTTACAGCTGAAAGCTGTCCTGATCTGTCGGTCTTCTGAATGCTCCCATTGCAGCAATCTCTAATATAAATGTACACATACATTCAGTTGCAACATCGTATTGGTGTTTTCACTCCCACACCCCTGAGCTTCTAAGAACGCCGTCAAAAAAATCCTGCCTCCAAATGTAACTTTATGGTACCTTTCTACAGACTTTCTCAGACCTCTCTCTCACCACTTCACAGTTTCCCCAAACAGCCTGAGCCAAAGTTATGGAGCAGGGCCATATCAAAGCTGGCCCTTGGATCCAAGCAACAGGGGGGGCTGAACCCCTGCAAGCAGGGAGATAAGGTTAGATAGAGGTTACAAAGAGACAAGGTTACAGGGCGCAAGCTTCTGTAATATGGAAACTATTGCATGTTGTAGTGCCATAATCTTCCCTTTCTATCAAAGTTTTTATGATTAATATTATTTAGTACAAATGTAGGGTCATGTTTGCTGCTGTATACCAGTCTCTCTATAACAACACTGATTTTGTTTGGTTTTTTTTTAAACTATGTTCATTCTTCATAAACCTGGGCTGTCTTGGATAGATATATGCTTGTAAGACATACCAGCATTTCCCCGCAATAGCTTCCTCCTGCCCCAACCCCATCAAAGCATTCATTTAAAGAGCAGAAAGGAAAGGCTTGGCATCTTCTTCTGGATCTACCCAAAGCTGTTGAAGAGGTTACTACCCCTGTCTCTTTGCCACTGCCCACTAGCAGGACAGTACCATCTTGACACCTTAACTGGCAAAAAAACGCAAGACTGAGCACTCATTCCATTTTTCTGCAGAGGCAATAACCTCTAGCTAGCCAACGGTAATAGGCAGTGTATTGGGTCTGCGTGGCAAGGTTTTGGTAGCGGGGGGGCTACAGGGGTGGCTTCCGTGAGAAGCTCCTAGAAGCTTCCCCTATGTCTGATAGAGCTTATGACAGCTGGCTCCAAAACGGACCTGATGCTGGCCAAGGCCGAGCCAACCACCAACAGCGGTAGCACCTCTGGGGTAACATATTTAAGAAGGGGGAAAAACAACTGCGCAACAGCAGCCGGAGAAGAGAGGAGTGAGAATATGTGAGAGAATCAATTCTGCAGACACCAAGGTCAGTGAAGAAGGAGGGGGAGGAGGTGCTCCAGGTGCTGGAGCAGAGATACCCCTGCAGCCCGTGGTGAAGACCATGGTGAGGCAGGCTGTCCCCCTGCAGCCCATGGGGGGCCACGGTGGAGCAGATATCCACCTGCAGCCTGTGGAGGACCCCACGCCAGAGCAGGTGGATGTGACCCCATGGGAAGCCCATGCTGGAGCAGGCTCCTGGCAGGACCTGTGGACCCATGGAGAGAGGAGCCCACGCTGGAGCAGGTTTGCTGGCAGGACTTGTGACCCCATGGGGGATCCACACTGGAGCAGTCTGTTCCTGAAGGACTGCACCCCATGGAAGGGATCCACGCTGGAGCAGTTCGTGAAGAACTGTAGCCTGTGGGAAGGACCCACGTTGGAGAAGTTTGTGGAGAACTGTCTCCTGTGGGAGGGACCCCACGCTGGAGCAGGGGAAGAGTGTGAGGAGGAAGGAGCAGCAGAAGCAATATGTCATGAACTGACCTCAACCCCCATTCCCCGTCCCCTGGTGACGCTCGGGGGGAGGGGGTTGAGAAAAATTGGCAGTGAAGTTGAGCCTGGGAACAAGGGAGGGGTGGGGGAGAAGGTGTTTTTAAGATGTGGTTTTATTTCTCATTATCCTACTCTGATTTTGAGTGGTAATAAATTAAACTAATTTCCCTAAGTTGAGTCTGTTTTGCCCACGACGGTAATGGTGAGTGATCTCCCTGTCCTTACCTCGACCCATGAGCCTTTTTTTATATTTTGTCTCCCCTGTCCAGTTGAGAAAGGGGAGTGATAGAGCAGCTTTGGTGGGCATGTGGCATCCAGCCAGGGTCAACCCACCACAGGCAGCCAGTGGGCAATTACATATTAAACATCTCCCATCAACTGCAATGTGAATGAGCACTAAGCCCTGAGATTTTAAATGCTGTGGCTGCAAAGAAATCATGAAGAAATCAAATCATATATAATAAATATAACATGTTTAACTGTCTCTCCAGACAATCCAGGGAATAAGGGGGATACAAATCCAACAGTACCTTCAAATGGCCTTATAAATTTCTGTAAGTTGCTAGTTCTGAAACTCAATTTAGGTATTTCAATTGTCAGCATTGTTAACTATCCTTACTAAAAGGAGGTACAGTGGTGATCAAGACTGTAAGTTAAGGAAATTGCTTTGTATTTGGTATCACAAACAGGAGCACTTAAAAATACCAATATTTTCCCCTTCTTCCACTCCTCTAGCTCAGCTCTTTGTATGTATAAAGAAATCAAACCCAAATAGCTTACTTGAATAAACAAGCACAGTCAAAGCCTCATCATAACCATGGCCAGGAATATCAGTGAAGCAAAAAATCATGTTTGATTATACTCTGAGTATCTATGCAATCTGCTAAAAGAAGCTTTTGTGACAAATGTAAGAACAAATGTATTTCATGAGTGGGGATGGAAAACCATCACGCTTTGTTTTCAAGCTTCACTTTTGTTCATAGGAATCAATTAACTGTTTTATGCTCATTACATTCAGATTAATAGGTTCTGGAAATGATTTGCTCTGTTCCCAATTTGCTATTTGACGTATGTGGTTGGTTACCTAAGGTCTTGTCTGTATGGATGGATGCAGACAGAACGCCATTCACACTCAGGCATGAGCCTGTTTTGGGCCAGAAGTAATTTAGTCACATTAGAAAAGTGCCACATTCCAGCAAAATGGCTTTACAAAAAGGCACAGAAATTCACTAGCGTGGTTATATTGTTTTTAGATCAGAGCTGGCTCATATCCAGAGGGCTCAGAGTGTAAGCAGAGGAGTTCAGGTCCCCCCACACCCATTCATGCGGATGTGCCTGAAGTCATATAGCATTGTTTCTGCTCTTTGACAGTACAACTGTAATGTTTTTCACAGGAGAGCAACCAGGGTACAATAAAACTCTAGCACAGAGGGTCAGTACACATCCTATACACTAACAGCTCCTAAATTACGGTATAATTTGCTTCACTGAGAATGGGAATTAGCTTTAAAAGCTTAAACAACACATCAATTGCAGTATATTCAGGGCTGTATAACTGTTACTTAATCAATCATATATTCATTATTACTTATCAAAAGGGATACCATGACAAATGGATACCCATTACATGAAAACACAATTCTACAACTGATGAGGATATTGCCTCTTTCTTAAAGTTCAAACTATATTATCAAATTGCATACTATTATTCTTTTTTTTTAATTTGTATGCTGTTCTACATGCTGTTTATTTTGCTACATTAACTGTAAGAATGAGGCAATTGGGCACCTTTCAAAGCGTTTGCCAACAATTAGGAATGCCAAATCTTAGCCACCTCTCTGTCTGCTGATTAAGTACACTAAGCTGAAAGAAGGAGAAAGCCAGCAGTTGGCTGAGTGGTATGAGTAGAACAACGGCAGCACTTAGTAGAAAATTACATACTGTCCTCTAAGACAGAGTTTCTTTCTGCTGATATAGAAATAAGGATGAGGGAAAATGCAGTGTGTGTATTTACATGTGAATTTCTCATGCTTACCATGTAGGAAAAAAAGAAAAAAAAACCCCAAACATGTATTAACAAAGTTATCTTCAACACCTATAGTAAGAAAAAAAATTCAATGACCTTCATTCTGGGGAAAAAACCCTATTTGGTATTCAAAACTATTTGGTATTTGGTTGCAGTCAACAGCTCAATGTCCAAATGGAGATCAGTAACAAGTGGTGTCCCCCAGGGGTCCATAAAAGGACCAGGTTCAATATCTTTATTAATGACATAGACTGTGGGATTTAGTGCACTCTCAGCAAGTTTGTGGATGACACCGAGCTCAGCGGTGCAGTTGATTCACTTAAGGGAAGGGATGCTATTCAGGGGGATCTTGACAGGCTAAAGAAGTGGGCCCATGTGAACCCCATGAAGTTCAACAAGGCCAAGTGCAGAGTCCTCCACCTGGGTTGAAGCAATCCCCAATGCCAGTATAGACTGGGGGATGAATGGACTGAGAGTAGCCCTGTGGAGAAGGACTGGGTGGTACTGGTGGATGAAAAATTAGGTGTGAGCTGACAATGGGCACTTGCAGCCCAGAATTACCTCGGGCTGCATAAATGATGCATGGCCAGCACGTTGAGGGAGGCGATTCCCCCCCTCTACACTGCTCTCTTGAGAGCCCACAGGGAGTACTGCATCCAGCTGTGGGGTCCCCAACATAAGAAAGACATGGACCTGTTAGAGCAGGTCCAGAGGAGGGCCATGAAAATGATCAGAAGGCTGGGAAGTCTCTCCTGTGAAGGAAGGCTGAGAGAGTTGGGGTTGTTCAGCCTGGAGAAGAGAAGGCTCCAGGGAGACCTTATTGCGGCCTTTCAATACTTAAAGGGGGCTTATAAGAAAGACTGAGAGACAATTTTTTACCAGGGCCTGCGGTGACAGGACAAGGCGCAATGGTTTTAAACTGAAAGAGAGTAGATTTAGGCTGGACATAAGGAAGAAATTTTTTATGACAAGGGTGGTGAGACACTGGAACAGCTTGCCCAGAGAAGTTGTGGATGCCCCATCACTGGAAGTGTTCAAGGTCAGGTTGGATGGGGCTTTGAGCAACCTGATCTAGTGGAAGATGTCCCTGTCCACAGCAGGGGGGATGGACTAGATGATCTTTAAAGGTTCCTTCCAACCAAAACTATTCTATGGTACTGTGATTCTATAAATTAGCTGGAAAAAGGTCCAGATAAAACTAACATATGGTAAAACAGATGCAAAACTTAATGGAAAAAGTACTCAGAGGATTAAAGGATCATTTCCAGAATGAAAGATTTATTGAGCAGAATTCTGCAGGGTTCTGTCTGGGCTCTGGTTCTATTCATATTTTTAATAACACTGGATAACAATACTCTAGAGATTACACACAATAATTCTAAGCTGGTAGAAAACAATGAGAATTCACAACTTTCTTGGGGCGAGTAAGGGCAAGCACAGTGTTCTTCCTTTAAGCAACAGCTACACAGACACTGGAGGAACTTACTAGGTAGCAATTCTTCAGGAGGAAATCTGGAGGTCATTTTGGAATCCTGACTTAACCAGACTCAGCAATACCCAGTAGTTCTCAGAAACTTAAATGTCATCCGTGTCATTTGTGAGACATGAGGAGTAATCTGTTTGAACTAACAACTGGTTTAATTTCTGCATCTTGCTTTGAGAATTGCTCTTGTGGAAGGTGGTTCACTTGGAGGCAATCCAGAAGAGACAAATAGGAATTATAAAACTATAGCAAGTGGTCTACATGGAAATGCTGAAGAAATTGGAGATAATTAGTCTAGAAAAAGGAAGTTATAGATGGAAGGATTTATTAAACAGGTTTTTGCAAGGTTCTGTCCAGGGTGATCACAGTCTTCAATTACATAAAAGGTACCTACCAAGAAGAAGGGAATTATTTTTTTTTCTTTATATCCACAATGATTAATAAAAGAACTGGTTAACAAGAAACATTTTTTAGAAATAAAAAATAAAACAAAACTTTTATTAAGGACAGCTAATAAAACAGCTTGTCATGGGTGGCTGACAAATCTGAATTCCTGGCAGTGTCTAACAACAGGTTAGATGTACATCTCTCAGGAATGTTTTAGATATAGTTCAGAATTTTTTTTGGGGAAGAAAGAAAGATACAATGAATTCCCAAGGTCCTCTCAAGCTCTTTCATTAATCAAAGGCAGTTTTAGACAGTCCAGTTTAAACCAACTCACTCAGGTAGTGAAAGCACTTCAGGTTTACAATATGAAGCACTGAAGATCAGACAGAGAAGTTATTCTATCTTTTGTAAAAATATAAAAAACTGCAGACAGGCTTCTTCTAGTACTTACTCCATTCAAAGTTAGTTTAAAGCAAAAAGTGTATTGCCCTATAGTACAGCCAGAACTTAACAATGTATAATGATAGCTGGTAAGTCAGAACTGCAAACATGACCGTGTAAAGGAAATAAGTACAGACAGTTTGTTCTGATACGCTATGACCACCTCTCTTCCACAACTTCTATGAAATGTAAGTATTAATTAGGATGGAAGGGGTAAAATTTTTCATCCCATAACATGGCTGGATACACTGTTTAGAAACCAACCAACAAATAAAACCAGGAATTTAGAACACAAGCATTCTAATACACCTACTATTTTCTACCCTTACTCGTGGTCTATAAACTGTATCTAAGAGATCTTGGACAATCATCTGATTGGTTCAAACAATTTTATGAGAAATTTCACTCATTATAATGAAATCATAATCTGAATTCAGAGCATTCTGTAGACAAGGAATGAACCCAGAGAAACCTAAACATCCCCAGATTTTCCATAAAAGACAGACAATATAGAATTTGCTACATTTGTTTGTAGTACTCCTGGGCAAAATGGGAGACCACATTCACATCCCTAAATTGCTAATATTTTTCAGCATAAGTAAGTCATCCAATTATTGGACTACAGGTTTATTGTCTTTCCCCTGCAAATAATCCCTGTTTATAAAAGAAAATAGTTCTAACTAGAAAAATTGAAAGGAACTTGCCAAAAATCTAGTGCCTTTTGCAGAGGGCAGATTAAAGCTCATGTTCTTGAACATGGGCCTCCCACATCCCAGTTGGATTTCCTGACTATATAATCTACAGCTAGTTCTTTCTCTGTCCAGTTTCAAAGAGAAATCCAACCCTTATGACAGAAACTTATACAGTCCCCAAAACTTCCTGTTTAAATGAATTTCTATTTTTCAAGGAAGTATTTTACTGAAAAATGTCTAAACATTGTAGTGAGCAGCTCATTGAGATAAATGCCTTTGTTGTTATAAAATAAGGGATAGGTATGTAAATAAATAAAAAAAAAGAAATTGTGCAACACAAAATCTGGTCCAAAAATAGCTTTGTTTTTTTTCCCAAAACCTCTAAATTAGAAATCTACTGAACACAGACAAGCGTCACTATTTATAGAACAACTAGAGCAGTTCCATAGGTGCAAGAGTAGAGCTATCAATGCTGCTTTTAAAAGGACCAAATTTTTACAGTATTTTTTGACACAAATACGAAGCTCAATATACTGACACTCTAAGTTTAAAGGATTGGGATTTTGAAGCAAGTAAGGCATAGTGCAATTTACTTTTACCAGATTCAATGTTAAGCTGAAGATTTTCTTCTACTACTGCTTATTTAGAAGTCAGAGTCAGATAGATGGAATGACAGCCATGAAAATTCATGTGTCACAGGATTTTCAAAGACAAGTTGCACAAACACAGAAATGAAGATTTAGGTTGTGAAATGAAAATACACTTGTCTTCTACACAGATACTGCGATTCACACATTCTTGGGTTTGGGTTTAAAAGGATTTGGTTGAACTGACTTGATTGCATTTTTGTGAACAGTTTTTAAATTCTTTCAAGTAAGGAACAGCAGAAATGACACGTTAGTTATGTCAGCAATTACTAATGGGCAAATGGCTCAAATCAAAGATTAAAAGATTAAAAAAAATGTAATACAATATTTACAAAAGAATCCATTTAATAAAATGCTGATTGGGTCACAAGTTTGCTTAGTAAGAAGTTAAATTATTTTATTGGTACTTTAGGGTGTCAAATCCCACTATCATTGTCTTCACTGGGAAGAAAAAGAGGAATGAGCAGTTTACAATAGGATTGGGATTTATTAAAAAAAAGATTATATAATACTTCTGGAGGTTGCAAAACCTTTCAGAATAAAAAATGTGATTCATAAATTGCTGAGAATTTTACCATAAATTGTTTAGGAATCAATCAAATGATGGCATAAGATGCTTGTTTAGCAATAGATTTGATAAAAACTCTATCCAGAAATAAAATATGCCAGCAGACTTAGTATTACGTAAGCTTACAGCTTGTGCACTATTCTGATGATTAATTTTGTGTACTTACTGTGTTTTTAATACATGTTCTTCAATAAAAAGGTTAAGAAATCCATCTATACTCTGTTGTATAAAACCTAATGTCATATTTCTGCTCTGTTTCAAAGCCTGTTTCTCTTGGGCTGAGTATCATGAATGGTAGCATGGACTGAAATCAGACCTTTTATAGGTCTTTTGTAGGCTGAAATTGCTATTAAAAATTAATAAATCTACTGATGTTTTTAGATGAAATGGAGTTTTATATATATAGGATAATATTTGACACAAAGTCTTGAGCATGTTAAAGTATGAAAATCTGTTATTCCGTTGGTTTTGTGGATCTGATGGAATCTAAAGTGAAAGGCAGCATTTTATTGAAGACAAATCATTGAAGAAATGAAATTTATAGTTTTACCTCAAGATCCCAAGGTAGGATATATCTGAGAATACATTGACAATGCAGAAGTGGAATTCTAGTTATGAACAATCATAAAGATGCACAGGAAAAAAAGAACCTGTTATTGAATGATGTGTAAGTCTGGAAAGAACACAATTATTGCTTTTTCTCAAAGATAATGTTGGATTTTTATTTCTTTCCATATACCTATGTTCTGTATTAACATTCATGGATTTTTTTATTTTTTTTTTGTTCTTTCCTTGTTCTCTTGAGCTATAGAAGAGTAAACAAAGAACAAACAATGCAAGGTAACTTGTCTTGTGCAAACCAAGAATATATAAAAATGCTGTTTCAATGTTTCTCTGCTGGTCTAATTAGCTATGTATGTAAATGAGGTACTCAATATAAAGTATAATTATCTTTGGAAAGTGTTTTGCAATGACATCTGCTAAAAAGATGAGAACTGGCATTTATCTGTAGCAAAGATTTCAGAAAGATCTTTTTTCTCTTAAATTAAGAAATTTCTATATGGTTCTTGTGTACAGAACACAGCATTATGAAAAAAAAAATTTAAAAGAAATTTCCTTGACATTTTGCAAACTTCAACACATTCCTCCAGGCACAAAGTTTATTTTTATGTCTCCCCAGCAAACTGCTGTGCAAAAGACTCCAGCTTTTTCTGAAAGAAAACCAGTATTGTTTGTTTATTTCTTGTGTATGAGAAGAGCTGAAAAATATGCAGTTCCTTTGAATGATGTACTGTAAAAATAACAGAAAAGCTAAAATTTTCTATAGAAAGCATCTCTCTGTGTGCTTACAATATCAAAGTAGATAATTTCCCAGGACTCATTCTTCCACCCTTTATACTCCTTTCATTTCAGAGGCCATTGTGTTCTTATAAATGGCATTTCACATTCCCTTGGGGGAAAAAATATGTATACTTTTTAAAGCCACATTTTTGTGAACAAATACATGACCTTAATCTATTGTAATGTATCTGCAGATAAAAATTTCTTCTTTCTTCAAATACAGCCTCGCCATGCATCTGTTCATAGAAGTGTAGGAAATACCATACTGGATCTAACAAGGATGTATCTAATTTAGTATCCTCTCACTAGAAGTGTCTTGACTAGGATTTAAAATATGTTAAGTGTGGCTCCAAACCAATAAAGAATGCATTACAGTTTTTGAACTTTCTATGTGCTAAGAAAGTGAGCCTTCTAGAGTTCAATACAACTCAAAAGACATTATGTCAGAAATCTAAAGTTTTCTTTAGCATTGAGTTTTGGAACATGTAAGAATATACCTCCTAAACAGACTTTTAAATCTAAGATAAGCCTTATGATGGTAGAAGAAATCCAAAGCAGACAGGCTTTTTCCAAACATCTGAAAAGTAATTATTTTTGCCATAAGAAAAGAATTAAACTCCTCTCTTGTATAACTGGGGATGTTCTCTTTTATTCCTATAGCTGTCTAATCCTTTTTACAAAGATCTCAGTCTCAGTGAATTAATTCTTTGCTTTGGTGTGACATGCTTGGTGTATTTAGCCCTAAGACAATCTAGGGGTGACACAGGAAATCATTGCAGGCTTTCCCCAGAGTATATTCTTCTCTAGTCTTGAAGGAATCAGTCCTGCAATGAGAAATTGAGAAGACAAACAAGAAAAAGTGCTGGAGGATGACTGAAAGACTGCCTCTACCTTAACAGCAGAGAAGAAACTCCTGAAAAAAAACCCCTGGATTTCTGTATATCCTGTGACCCCTTAAGAACCCCTCCAGGGTGAAGTAAGCCTGCTTATCAAATGAGAAAACAGTGATCCCTGGAAAGGCTAGGTTTGTTTTGCAGGTCCAAAATGGTTTCTGGAGATATTTAGGATAGAATTCACCTTACAAAAGAGAGTCAGGAAAAATGCTATGCACCAGTTAGGTTCCATTTCAGTCTGGCTGTAATTCTTGAGCTGTTTTTCTATTCTGAAATAAATGACAGTTTAATACTCAGAAAACTCAATGAACAGAAAGGCTCACCCTGGGGCAATGGTGATGGTTGGGCCAATTTGCTATTCCATGAGCTATTAAACCTTCCTACCCACACTTAAGTTTGTGCCATTCATGCCCACTGGTCCTTCTGTCATTCATGGATCATCCTTATCTGTCATAAAAAATACCAAATTAATTTAGGAGTTAAATTAGCCTACTTTGCTTACCATGTCTTAATTATTTCACGCTCAGGAGGAAAAAAAGTGTCCTTTCTCTTATTAACATTTATTTATGAGAATATACAAATTCTTTACTCTCAAATCATAGTGTTTTGAATGGAAAAATCACAGTGAGTACATATATATATGTGTATATATAATATACATAATATAAATCATAGCCTATAATATATATAATGCAATTCATTGTAATGTATTTGCTGAGTAAAGAAGCAGCTGTAACAATAATGCCTCTGTGTAATGGATGGGGAAAAAAAGGGAAGTCCTGCATGAAACTTTACCATATATTACATAATTCTATGATTCTAACTTAATATCCTTCTCTTGTGCTCATGTTTACTGCTGTCTCTTCAAGCTTGCATACTCAGGCAATAAACTTCAGGAAGCATGGTCTTTGTCTTCTAACCTTCCCTTCCCAAGTGCTTCAGTGGTCTGCTAGCATACAAGGAATGATTAATTTTATTTTTAATTAATTTGTTTATATCTAGTGATGATGCTCATGCTCGCAGCTTTGAAAATTATACTGCATCTAAACAGATGTTGAAGTTAGTTCTGGTATTCAGCCTAGATTTTCTACTTTTTTCATTCAATTAATTACTTTTAATTCTGTGTCTTGGAGTTTTCATAAATAGGTCTTCTCCTTGACTTGAAATGGTATTTTAATACCCTTCAAATATTTGGGGATATACTGCTAACTGTGGCTAGGTGTCTTTTAGCTAGATAGTTTTATTGCTTTTAATCCTCTGTCCTAAACCATTCACTTCAGTGGCTTCATTGTGGCTGCTCTTCTCTGAAGTCTGTGATGTATCATGATCTTTTTGGTATAAAAATTAAACACTTGTAACTGTATATCCAGTTCACGAAAAACAATAAATTCAGGTCAGAAGCCTCATTTTCAGTCTTTGCTTACGTAGGGACCTTTTGTTTTGAGTTCCAAATCACTACCAGACATCTCTTCCTCTCTGCAATCACCTCCAAGTATCATTCGCCATTACTGCTTTCAGGATTTCCCCTTCCCATTTTATTTCCATTTATTCCCAAGACAGAGCATTAGTTTACAGTATTCTGAATTCTATTAACATATGTCCTGCCCATGTTTCTAATTGATATAAGCCTTTTATATTTTCTTTCAGTCCCCACTAGTATTTGCATTTTTTCCTAATTTATTGTTGAACTGTAAGTTTCATCAAGTAGATTATTTCCTTTGTTAAATCACTACTGAAGATGTAAATCCAAATATGAATTCATGCAGATATCAGCACCTCAATGCTATTAATTTATAGTGCTTTGTATAGCCCACAGTCTACTTTTACAAACTGTGAAAAACTAAATGAATCTGAATTAAGTTTTGAAGAGACATAATAGAAGTCTGAATAAAATCCACATATATGCACATACAATCTCATTTAACACTTTTTCATTCACCCATTTTACAACTAAAAAAAAAGCTGAGTAACATTTATAGTATTAGAATAAATTTAATAATACAGAAAGTCATGATAATTATTAATGTTTTGTTATTTCCACAGAGTGATATCCTTTCAGCTTCTTTTCATAGGTTTACTAGCCTAGAAATTAGATTCTTAGAGCACTAAAGTGAACTAATTTCTTGTTAAATTTAAAAAATGATTTTACAATCCTGTGTTATTTACTTAGTTTAATAGACTAAAATGCATATTCCATGTGCCATTAGATTCCTGCATGCTCAGATTTCCCACAGATGACCTTACTTCTCATTTGTCAAGTTCTTCTTACTTTTTAATTGTTCTAGAATCGCCCTTAATTTCTTATTCCTAAAAAGAAGCTTTTTAGCTCAGCTATTTTAAATAAGATTAATATCATCCCTTTCAGTCTTTCCGGTATTTGTTTTTTCCTATGATGTTGTAAGAAAATCCTTATTATCTTAACCCCTTTGGCTAGCATTAATCTATTTCTCTTTTTATGCTGCCTTATCTTTCCCCTACGAGCTTTAACTTGGAATATTCTTGTCTGGCTGCCTCTTCTCTTTCCCCTTTCCAGAACACTATTCAATAGTGATTCCTTATCTTGTCTTTCAGTGCCAGAAGCTACGAACAACATGGTACAGCTGTGACATATCACAAGCAAAAGGGAAGGCATGCAAACATGCTCTCACTTTGTGTAGGTGAGTGACGTAAAATACTGTAAGAAAGTATTCATTTTTTTTTCAATACAACCTCTTGGTAACACTGAACCTGACTCACTAAATACGAAACTGTTCCAAAAATCTACAGCTTAAGGCTGACATAGCCATAATTATTTTTGGAAAACTTTCTCTAGAATTACATATTAGCTATTCTTCAGATTAACTATTTTGGCCATTCTGCATAGTGTCAGTGTGTTTTAGATCATTTTACTCGTAATTAGAATACTACGACCTGAGGCATGTTAAAGAATAACTAAAAAACCATGGACCATTACAGTGACTGACAGGAATAACAAAACTCACTGACAACATACACACTAGCTCCGATTATGGGTCTAGCTATTTGCTGAATACTGACATATGTACAAACTATTAGGGATCAAGAAACCCTCACTATGAACCAAAGACAAGACTGAAATAAAATATGCAACTCAATTAATTTTACCCAGAGCAAGGATTGGACTAGATGACCTTCAGAAGTCCCTTCAAACCTAAATTCATCTATGAGTCTATTTCACATAATTTCAAAAGGATTTTGGAATCTATTCACAAAAATCAGTCTGAAAGTAAAATGTTAGCCTTAAGGCACCACCCTCAAAATCTCTTTAATTTATTATTACATCTGGTTACATGATCACAATGAACTACTCTCAAATATGAAAGAACCCCAAAATCTTCATATGCATTTATACATTAAAAAAATCTCTATTTCAATCATAAGTTAGGTTGGAAAACTTGAACTCTGGTCTTCTGGGACTGCTCAGCGTCTGAATCCTGCACACCACATCACACCAGGGGAATGCTAAAATATAATCAAATCATGAGTATGGCCTCCTAACTTAAGTCATCTTCCAGTGACCGCCATCAGTTCCAGAAGCTAACTTGTAACAAAAAAGTCGTCAACTAACTGTTCTCAGCCAGCTGATGTTGTAAACAATTCAACCTCACTTCCAACCTCACTTACCAATGTTTTCCAGAGGTTTCCCAGTTCTAACTTTACAACTATTTTCTCTCCATTCAGAGCAGAATCTAAAAAAAAATGTAAAGCTTGTATGCTTACAAACATTTTTTTCTAAATGGAGAAATATATAAGGACTGCTACAAAAAACACCAGCACTTTGTTAATTTATTTTATTAGTGTTGAAATTGCTGAGAGTAGCCTCAGAAACCAGGATCCTGTTGTTCTTATAAACTTCCCAGACTTACTGGTGGAGGTATAAATTGCCTTTTGATAGCTGTGTATCAACAATTTCTGCAAAAATATAGGAAATAATCTAATGGACATATAAAGGAATAAGAAAGACACCATCTGTGCAAATTTAGTAAAAAAAAAATTTTAAGAAGATACTGTTTAATGTCATTAGGAAATTTGCTTAAACATTCTAACTGCATATTTCTCAGTGAGATGGCATTGATTTGTTCCAGATTACCATGGATTTGTACATGAATGGAACACAAAGTTGTTAGTACTATAAAACTGAGTGCTGTGTGGTTGTGCTTATCATGTGACTAATGAGTCGTGTACAGAAAAATGAAACTTTTTGGAAAACAGAAATGTGCGCTCAAAGGCTGTAGTGGACACCTGTGTGGAAAAAGACATTTATGTATGATATCTGGCCAGAGTTCAAAATTCATGCTACTAAATGTTCACCTGGGAGAACTAGGACAAATTCAACTGTGGCAAATGTGCCGGATACAGCGTGACTAAAAAAGGGAGGGGGTAATTTATAGCATTTTCTTGAATACAAACCAAGAAAAAAGTAAAATAATGCTGTGACTGGTCGTTAAAGCTATTCAGTGATACAAATGAAGATTAACTGAATAAAGACAGCTCAGAGAGCAAGAGTGCTCCCAGCACCATTGCCATTCAAAAGCACATAGATCTAACATTGCCCTGAAAAGGTCATCAGTCCATCTGTTTCTTTGGCAGAGGTGACAACCAGCCTACATGGATTACTCTCTCCTAACAGTATTTAACATTCCATAATCCTCAAACCAAACAGAGACAATCGCATAAAAATCCAGGGGACAATCTAAAGCATTTCTATGCTATTGCACACACAATGGGCTAAAAGGAAGCCAGTAATTATTCTGTGGTAAAAAGCACTGATTTCAACAGTTTCTGATAAGCTAGATCCTCCAAATGAAAGTGTAAATGATTCATGATAACATTAGATTCAATTGTCTCTATGTGGACAATTATTTCCATTTCTCTGAGCTTATAGTGTGGTTTATTATAAATAATTTAAACAAGAAAATGTACAACATACATTGAACTATTTATTTTAATCACTTCATTTGTTACACATTGGTACTCCTAAATGTAAGTATTTCAACGTTGTTTATAATTCATGTGATTTCAAAGACTTCTTATGTAGTTTAGATTAAGGTATTGTCACATTTAAGTAGACTTCAGTGATTTACACACAGCAGATCTATTAAAAATGTAATCATTTGTGACAGTGGAACCACGGCAGTAAGAAAAATAAAATCTTGATTAAATAACACTTGTACCTTTGTCTTTCTTACACTAATGACTAACTAACTTGTAACTGTGCTTTTATATAAACAGAAAAAAGAATGTTTGCGATAAATAAAATCTAGAATTTCACTGAGAATTTCATTTTTAAGAGTGTGTGTGGCTCTTTCTAGTAGTTCTTGTGCTTAAACTGACAAGAACCTAAAACGAAGAACATGAAAGACTCCCTGGCTCACCTTCTCCCCTTCAATCCTACTGACATCAGTGGAAATTGAACACTAATGTAAGCAAAGCCTAACAAGCAACATCACAAAAATCTTCAAGGTTACTGCAAATGGATTAACACACAATATTTGTACATGTCTACATGCCTGCTTTGGTGACTAAAAGGGAACTGAGCAGAATTGGAAGCTTCATTTCAAGCAAGTGGTGCAGATGGCCTGGAATTAGCTCCTGAAGTGCCTACGTGGGGACATCCCTCTTCCCAATGGGCCTAAATGAAGGATTCCAGGACTGCACACTGTCCTTTGTTCCCTCTTCAAGCCTGGTCGGGGACCTAGGTTACTACGTAAGTCTGCTATGCACCAGAAAAAGGCATCTAACCTGCTGGTGACCAAACCTCTACGTGTTCTCAGGCAATGCTATATATCTGAGAGAGTACTGAGCTGAACCCAAAGACTTTTTCCTCATTTTTATTAAAAAATACCAGCTATGGAAAAAGATGGAATATGCCTTTCACATATAAATATGCTACTTAAGTATCTCTTAAGGAGGAGGAGATACAAGTCCATGGTCATCCTTAGCCTGAGGAAACTTAAGCCCGTATTTTCTCCTTCCTGGGATACTGCCCTCAGTAGGAGGCAAAGAGCTCACTTCACGTGTCGGTACATTCTGATACTCCTGTGAAACTACAGCACTACAAGAAATAAGAAAGCAAGACTTACGGGGTCAGCAGAAGCAACTCAGAGGAAACCCCACTCTGTACTGGTGGTTAAAGTGCTTCCTGATTTAGGGAAGACTAGGCTCTGGGCAACATACACATTTAATTCACATCCTAACTTAACCGACTGCAAGTTGGTTGCCTGCCTACACTCTACCATCACAGCAGTAATGGGACTTGCAGAATGAATGGGGCATGGGCTGGAAGGCATATACAGCCTTTTGTGACTGAGACCTTTTTGTGCATAAAACCAATGGACAAAACCAGTGAAAGCTTATGGCACAGAGCAATGGGAGAAAAGAAACGGATCTGAAGAGAATTCATAACACAGAGGAGTCATGTGCAAAGTAGAGCGTAAAGCTGGGAATACTGGACTCTTCACAGGCCTTCAACTTCAACTGGTTGTGTGACTGCAGTGATGAGGAACAAAAGCAGGGAATTAAATACAGGGATTCTATTTCTTTATCCAAGCCTGTGCATTTCTTGGGCTAGCTGAAATAAAGACTGTTTTTTCTTCTGTTTTGTTTTGTTGGTTTTTTTCATTTGTAATTCCTACAAAGCTTCTGTGTTTGTTTACTTCACCTATTTTATGTCCCAGAAGGGATAAACTGTAAGCTTAGAGTGCTAATAAGACTGGAGTTCTGTCAAAGTGCAAGCTTCTGGGAAATCTGAAGGTTTAGCTGAAAGAATAATGTAAAGGGCTAACAACCTAGAGACAAGACAAAGTGCAGGGAGACCAAGGGAAAAAAAAGCAAAAAACATGCTTAGAGCCAATATAATTTCAAGGGAAGCTTAAGTATGTATAAACCTTGTGTTATGAGCTGCAAACCAAGAAGCCTGCTCAGTATTTAGCTGTGAGCTCCGTCAGGGCAATGTGACAATTTCTAACAGAGAGCTACAAGTTACACATACCAAATGTGCTGAAATGGACTTTGTGGCCTGAGGGTCTGTCTTATGAGAGGAACAGTGTGTGATCATCCTTCAAGTTAGCATGCACATAATGTATTCTCTGATCAACACAGCACTTTGTGTCTTCGCCAGCGCATCACTACTACCATGCAATGTGTGTCTGCCAAAGGAACAAAGGAGAATACCGGGGGTCTTCTTGTCTGCATGCCAAAGTGATCCCTGTCCTGAAATGGCAGGATTCCCAACTGTATCACAGTACCAGACACCATCTTGGTGTCATATCACAATAGTGTATTTCAATAGAAGAGATTTAGCATCTCTGGTATTTTTTTCCTCAATAATTCTCCAGTGTGCCCTATGCCTAGTCTCCATTGTTTCATTTACTTATGCATTTTGAATTAATCCATACAACAGTCACAAATACTTTCTAAATTTTCATCTTTTCAGCTGATTTGGAATCTGATTTTCTCCCTGTATCAAGGTTCACACAGACTTCTCTTCAGAATACCTCAGTGAGTCTCCTTAACTTCCCAAAAAAGATCAACTTTAATTAACACTATTCACCCTTACAATGTACAAAGAGCGTAAGTAGTCATGAAACATAGGCTCAAAACTTGTAATGATAACTGAGTTGTGAGGAAAGACTGAACAAACAAGACTTTTGAATCCTTGGTTGGTATCAAACATGTAACAAAGATCTATGTTAACAGGGCTGTGTAATTCACAACAGTCTGTGCTGCTAGCAAAATAACTTCTATTTTTTAACTGAGATCTCTTTTAGCCAGAAGAGTAGCAACCAGATAATTGAAAAGATCCACACTGATTTTAATGCAAAATGATTCTCTAAGATCTTCCATACCCAACTGTTTGAAGTGAAATATTGTGGACGAAGTGTATGTGTGATAGAAAATAGACCTTATGTAAAAAATCCTTTGACACTATACCACAGCATTATTGTAAGATATTCAGTTAGGATTTTAAAAAATGGCATTTACCAATCTCTGAAATCTAGTAATTACTGGACAGTGTTTCGGCAGATCACCAAAACATCCTACGTGCTTGCTTCTGCAGTTCTCACCTCATTCCAGCTAAGTAAACTATAAATTCTGTTGTTAAGATGATCTTTTCTCATGTTTTTTGAAATCTTTACTACGTATACTCACATCCTTCAGGGCCACATATTCTTCCACAGCTCATAATCAATGAATATTATCCTCCAATACTTCATCATTCAATGACTTCTCCCTCTTAGGAAGAAACTCCCTGACAGTGGCTGTCATCTTAAATGACTGTCAACTTTATGTTGAAACACGTATCATATATTTAAAATGTTTGGTGAAAGGAAAAATTTAGAGATAAATACAACCCCAAATTTACACAAAAACAGGAATTAAGAAGCATCTATTCCTACAGTAGTTGTGTCAGTCATAGCCAAACATCAGCCAACTGCTCCTAAAGCGATTCCTGTTTTTGTCCAGATGTGTCTAGTGTGATACCATTTGTCAAATATAAATCAATAAGGTGCTACTACTTTTTCTTTCATCTAAAGAAAAAAAGATGCAGGCTTTAGAATGCTGAAATTTTGTAACAAATTCCATGGCAGCTCCTGGACATATTCAACAGAAAGCAAAAAAAAAAAAAAAGTACAACGATGATAACCAGTGCCATTTTTGCTGATTAATTCTGAATAGTTTTTAGTGTAGCCCTGTATCCCAATAAATACAGCACCGCCATTGTCGTTAAAAAGCCTCAGGACATGTCAAGTATTATCTGAACTTCTCTTGTTCTTTGTGGAGCTTTGTTTAGCTTGTTTAATGACCAGCCAGCTATTGCCTGATTTGTTTAACTCTTGCTTATCTTTTTAGAACCATATTCTTTTTATAGATGGTAGCAACAAAAAGTTATTCTGTACAAAATGACATACTTATTACCCCAGCATAATGATGCAGTGCAGAAAAGCACAGTCATGGCAATGAGAGAATGGTTCGACAGCAGAGGTGTCCAAGCAGGAGGCACTGGATGCAATGCAGGGAAGCCCAGGTCTGGCAGGGTTAGTGGGGGCAGAGGATGGCACTGGGGATCCCTGAGCTAATGAAGAATACACTGATGATCAGTTAAAGCAGTGCAGACCTGGGAACTGGACAAAACTAAGTTCTAGGATAACAAGAACAAAGAATATTTACCTAACTTACGTAAGACAGTCTATATATAGTAAATTTTTATTAATGTATTGATTTTATTAATACTGATTTATCTGATAGTAATTTATTATTATTTATTGTTACAATTAATTTGTTTAATAATATTTAGAGACATTAAAATAATCATTTCTTGCTCTAATATTGATTAGATATATTTAAGGCACCCACATTTTCAACTGAGGGCATTTACTGGCAAACCTGCTTTTAATTAAATCCATTTACATGAATAATCCTGCTGATTCAATAAGATTAATTATGAACAAGTGAACACAAAAGCAGGAATTTAGTCACGTCTGAAAAATACTTAGATGCTACATCCTGGCACATTTGAGTTCCCCTTCATGTCTTATTTATGATAGAAAATCTTTTATTGTGAAGTTACCGTACGCGTTATGTTATCAAACTAAAATCTTTTTTTTGCAACACTTCAGATTGCACATGGACAAAAATCCATTATCTAAAACCTTAAAAGCATGGAATAGGAGATAAATCTAACAGTCCTTCATTCCCTTCATATATTTCATCTGCAAAACAGACAATAAAATCACACTTCAACTTCAAGCACCAGAAAATACCTGAAGACAATATGGATTTGATGTTCATCAGAACTGTGGGGGGAAAAAAACTTTTCATGTTTAGCAGTGATGGCATAATCTATATATTTTAAGTACTTGTGTGATACTAATTACTAAACAAACTATAAACTTTGACGTATTTATCCTCATAATATCACCAGAAGGCAAGGCAGTACTGTTATAACAATACCGTGGGGCAGGAAGTGATGCACAGAAGCTGTGTTTACAAAAGAAATTAAATAAACTTACATGCCTCATCATCACTTTCAAGGCCTACATCCAAAATGGGGACCTCCAAAATGTTCATCCCAAGGCAGCCCACATTTA
Organism: Gavia stellata; assembly: GCF_030936135.1. NCBI lineage: Eukaryota > Metazoa > Chordata > Aves > Gaviiformes > Gaviidae > Gavia > Gavia stellata. Next base: position 81,130,735 of record NC_082595.1, read on the forward strand.
CTGGTGTCTAAGAGCCATAAGCAACACACGCAAGGTGCATGCAAGGGTCTGGGCATCACCGTAGCTGTGAGAAGTAGCAAACTCCTGAGTCACTAGCACCTATTTGGCAGTAGGGCCTAATCCAAAAGGTGGTCTTGGATCCCACCTGCCTGACCAAGCTTTGCACGAACTACAGCCAGAGATGGCATCCTTCTTTTATAATCTTCTATGTATATATTGCCAACCCAGACCTGAACACCCTGCCATCAACTGCAGCAGCTAAAGCAATTTGGACTCAGTGGCTCTGCTTCTCAGAAGGTTCTGTCTGGTCAAGGAATAGGAATATTCTTGATTTTTCCCAAATTTGAAGCTGCCTCAGTTTTTGTGGATAAATTAAAAATTCAGTGAATGAAAGAGAACGAATATGTAATAATTTGAACATTTATTTGCAAGACAGGAAAACATTGGTTTCCCAGGACAATAATTATCAAACTTTTATTCTGATCATAATTCTGCTTCAAGAGGTGAGACTCGTATCTATTGCATTTATGAACCCAAATAATAGCATAATCAGCTGAAGCCCTATGGCTCCACACGTAAGTCCCACAACTTTATCAGGGTTTGGGATTGGCTAATATCCCAGCATTGGTGCCCTCCTCCCTTCCAAGGAGAGTGAACCTTCGTGATACTCTCTGCATTATTAGTGACTTCCTAGACATTTGGTGCAGACAGGACCAGCTGGACTAGGCTCGGTACTCACATTACACCTGCAGTGCCGAACATTTTTCCTCCTCTCCTTTGTCACATCTATCAACCTTCAGACCTACCCGTATGGAGCATCTGTATGTGTGCCAATCACTGCAGATATCAGCCAGTGCCACAGAACAAACAAAACACTTCCAAGGATAAAAACATAACTCGTTATAGTTCAAGCTGAAGTACCCAGCTTTGCAGACAATTGAATCTTCTATGTATACAGTACAGAAGAGACTGCAAAGGATATATTCATAGGATAGAGAAGCAAACAACACATGTGAAAAAGTGAACCATTTAGGATTCAAAGAAATATTCTACATGAAATCTTCAGACTTAAGACTTTTCCAAAACTCTTCTGGGAAGAAGTGTTCTTGCATGAAGCATGTACAATATTATTCCTCATAACAAGTAAATAGCACTAATTCAATTCCCTGATTTTCTGATCGGTAATTTAAGCTCTTTCTAGCTGCACTACCGGAATGAGTTCCAAGGGCTTTGCAGACTCATCCCTGAGCACTCTGTGCATGTTTTCACAGCAAGCTGCACCACTCTTTAATGGTCAGCAGGAAGCCCTGGATAAACATGTATCTTGGACTCTATTTTGAAGGATCCACCAGTAATACTGTAATCAAACCTGGTATAGCTGCCTAGAAATACAATACGATGTAACTGGCTGTTAACATATGGAAAAGAGCGGGCCAGGGTAACATGTATTGGCCACTTTTTGATAGACTTTTTTTTTTTCCCCCCTAAGCAAATCTAAACCTGGCTGAACCAGCACCACTGTTCCTCTCCAGCTCTTTCTTGTGCCACATTTTGGTACTGATGGAGGCTCAGCTGGGCCATCATAACACACTCACCCAACATCAAGATCAACCAACTGAAAAAACCCAAGGTGAAGAGTTTTCTGCTTGGTTGGTGTGCTGACATAGCTCAGCGAAGGGAAAGGAGTGAAACCAGGACCATCTCAGCAGCAATGTGATTTCAGATCCTCACAAGCAACTTGTGATAACATACCTCAGTTGATGACACTGGTTAACAAATTCCCACTTAACATGAAGTATTTCCAATGCTAGTTAGAAGTGGTAAGGTTGGAAGTGCTGTTAATCATTTTCCATAGCTGAAAGTTGGAGAATTACTCTCTTGATCCTTCATCACCCCTATCACCCTTCAGCAAAGCTGTTCAATAGCGCACAACTATCAGCTATGGCTGAAAGTTATAAACCATGCTATAAACAAACACTCTCGCTGCATAATTGATGAATGAGCAATCAGCACATGAAGAAGAACAACAGGAAACAAAGTCAGCTCCCAAAGTGGTTTACATCTCCTGAAGCATAAAAGAGCAAATTGGTGAAAATTGTCCAAAAGGGGATGACACATTGTTCTCCCTGTCGTCACCAATTTTCTATCAAGCTACCAAAAAATGGATGGTATGCAAAGTTTATATTTTGTTGTGGTTTTGCTATTTCAAGAAGATATAAATAAAATTTTAAATGAATAACTGAAGATAGCTTGCTTCCAAATTTCAGTTGCACACATTTTCAGCACCATCAAAGAAATACTAATTTGAGTATGTCATATGCCTTGTTTTCCCTTCAGATAATGAAGAACAAAAACCAGAAGCTGAAGTAAAGCACATAAACAGATAGGCTAACCAGCTAAAAGAGAAAGAAATGCAGCAAGCAGTTACAAAATTGCCTTTTTTAAGTGCATCTGCTTCACTCTACCAAATGCCAAGGATGATTTCAAAAGTAAGATTACATAGAAAAAAAAAAAAATCTTACGTTTGAAAGGATAGAATTAATACAAATTATGAAATTATTTGCTTCTGGTAGAAGGAACACATGGTATCACTGTTTCACATCTCTTTTGTGGGCTCTAATCTAATCTTCATTTAGACCAAATTATATTGATAGCATGGGGAATTTGCCTTGAGTAAGGACAATAATTTGGCATTTGCAGAGTAAAGTAACAACACTGGTCTCATACACTGTTATTATAGATTGTTTTTATTAATTCTGATGGTGGCTAGTCCATCAGAAAAATGTGTCAGTAATTTGATAAAAACTTTATTTATAACTTCTCTAAGAGATTAACAAAACTGAGAATGACTTTGAAAAATTTTACTGTCTTCCTCGTGAGATTTAACTAGCATCAGAAAGGGCTCAAACTCTGAAATATTCATAAATCAGTGATGCATAATTTGTAAATTTGTACTTTATATCATGTACAACTTTCTCTATCCTAAAGAGCATTTTATATTTCTTGTTAACAGTGAATGCAAATAATGCTCAATGGAATTCTGCAGTGACCTTTGTTTTATTACAATTATTGCATATTTATAAATGAACAGCTAAACTTCAATTTGAGAACTACAACAACTTAGAGTTGGAATCCTTTGATACAACACAACTGAATAAACTTCATAAAATTAATTCCCTAAGAAGAAAAAAAGAAAGTCTCCTCTGAAAATTCTTCTGTGTATACCAACATACAAAGCAGATTTTTCCATGCTTTTGCAAATAAAAAACTAAACAAAACAGCAATATGGATATATTTGAACAGAAGAGGATAAATTTCTTTAAAAAGAGCACAAGAGAACATATTAAATGTAATAGATCATATAAACACTGTATTATATAATCTACGTAGGTATAAAACACTGCATAATAATAAGAAATGCAGTACCTGCATTATGTCATAATATAACTCCATGTAATGTCACAGAATCACAGAATCACAGAATCACTACGGTTGGAAAAGACCCGTAAGATCATCAAGTCCAACCATCAACTAACACCACCATGCCCATTAAACCATGTGCCACAATGCCTTGTCCACACCTTCCTTGAACACCTCCAGTGAGGGTGACTCCACCACTTCCCTGGGCAGCTTATTCCAGCGTTTCACTGGTCACTGAGACCTAATAACTGAAATCCCAAAACACAATCACCATTAATTTCTGTTAATGGCTGTTCTACACATGAACACTTCCACATTTGTCAAAAACACAAGCAAATCAGAGCACAAGGTCTAAAATCCGTATTGTATACTCTGCCCACCCAGACAAAGTATAATAGAAGTATTTGAAGGTAAAAAGCACAGCTTACTGGTATGAAAAAGGCAAACAAAGAAGGCATGACTGGTCTGAAACATCTGATAGTACAGGACTCAGTACTATCGAGTACTTGTTCACTGGAACCAGCAGCAGAAGAGTCAGAATTCTGTTCCTGATTTGGATATACTTTGACATCAGTTTGAACACTTAATTTCTTTATATAACTTTCCCATTCTTCATCACCGGTTCCTGTTTATGTTCTATGCTCTTTAGAGTGGAGGTCTCCAGCAGCATTTGTTGCCAGCTGAGAGCAGGTCTCCACAATGGCTGATGTGCGATAATCCACATAAATAGAGGTTTAATTCAAGCAAAAATGGCAGTCTGGGGAACCAAAATCCTGGTTTTGGTTATAACACAGATTGCAACATACTATTTCATGAATGTTTTAAGCAATGAGCTCATGAAAAACTGGTATTCAGATCCTATACAGTACATTTGTGATCTTGCTGAAGGCAGGGCAAACACTTGACAGCAGTAGGCTGACCTTTCCCACAAAATAAGTAATATGCCATCTTGTTAGTGTGAGAAGTGCTGAACAAAATACTGATAGAATCTGCGATACCAAAGAAACTACCACTCAGACATATATATATATATATATATATAACCAAGTATATTTACTAATAAAGCCTTTAAATAACCAGAAGCAAAGCCATTTATATAGTTTTTTCCTACTGTAAAGGAAGGACATTTTCTGGGTATTTTCCTCTTTGAAGGTATCAGCAAATTCACTTATGGATTGATCCAAATCCCACCAAATTCAGTACACATATGTGAAGTGCTGATTACTCTTGCACACAAACTTCTAAACTTGACATTAAAACAAGACGTTTCATAGTTTATTGAAGTAAATTAGGTGGAAGTGATCAATACACCACAAACTGAAGTACAATCATTAGTGATAACAGCATATAATCCTTGAAAACAAAGGTAAGGCTTATTGATTAAAAAAGATTCTGATCATTAATGCTTTTTCTACAGTGCATCACTTAAAAAAAAGAATGTGAAATCAAATGCATGGCTCTGATAAAGCATCCTATTATGAGTGGTTCAGAGTGACCCAAATATATACTAAGAATATAAATGTTTAAGGTGATTGTTTTCTTTTAGCAAAGTAAGTAAAAAAGGGCATTATATGAAGCACACTGGAATCCATAGGAGATTTTGAAACATTTCCTTCAGCTGGGAACCAGACCCACAAAGAAGAAACACAATGTCTCTAACTGATTCTATGAAAGTTTCCATGACGATTTTGGCCATGAACATTTTACATATTCATGTAAAAAATTATTTAAAGTGAAATTATTTTTCTTTGCATTCTAGATTTTCACTGAGATCAAACTGCTCATAACAGTGTGACAGCAAACTGCTTATAACTGCTCATAACCTGCATGGTAACAGGTTATTTTAGTATATCAATTTTAAGCCTTTAAACAATATTTTATAGGTCATAATGAAAAATACTTTTCATACAAAATTAAAAATACTATTCTTCCATTAGTGCTCACCTTCCTTTCTCCCCTTGAACTCATGGATAAAAGAACCACTGCAAGCAGCAGGATTATTAAGAGTCTTCCAAGGATGTTACTGTACTCATTCAATATTCTGGACAACAGATTTTTTTATTTTGCTTTAGTCTTAAATAATAGTTGCTGCACACTAAATATTAAATATCCCCGTAGAAGTGTAAGGTTGTTAGACTCCATTTTGCAATTTTTGATCTTCCCAGACAAATCCTGCACTGATATAACAGTTTAAATCCTCCGACGGAGCCATGTTATGACATGTTATTACTGCCTATGACTTTCTGACTAGGGGTGTCCAGCCTACTCAGCCAGCTAATGACCTCTGGGTATGTGACTAATATTACAAATTCATCTTAAATATGTGCAACAGGAGGTGGGCATTCATGGAACGACATACAAATAAATGCATACATGCCATGAAAGCTTCACAAAACTATCTGCATCCTACACCTTACTATTATTCAACAATGTGTCATAAATTGCTGTTTTAAAGAGACATCTATTATAGTAAATCCTTTGTTAAGATGTCCCTGTTATTTTCAGATCTGAAATCAGGAAAAAAAAAATCAGTTCCTGAATACTGAGATGCCGGTACACAGTGAGCTGTTAGAATTTGTGACAAAGTAGACCAATGCTACATTTATAGCATTTTAAAAAGTCCCTACTAAAATTATTTTAGGCTGGCTGAACAAGATATACAAGATTAAGCCTGGAACTCCAAATACCAAGATTTAATTAATGTGAATATCTTCTTTTCTTCTGTTGGATGAAAGTAAGAGGGCGAAAGAATTATTTTCCTTGTTTTACAAGGGCCCCTGTCAGATATGGCAGTAAAACACAGGGGAAAACTCTCTCTTCATTTCTAACTATTATAAAGCCCCACAATAATATTATGGCTTTGTAGTGGTCACAATAAGAAGATATATTTTTGCATTCTTATTATCATCATTCATAAAATTGTATAGATTGACTACATGTAAAGGCTTTACAGTTCCACAAAAGTTGGAACTGAGCCCTGTCTTATTGACAGAAACTTCATGAGATACTTCAGTCACAGCACTGAAGATCAAGCGGACGAATTCTCCTGAGCCCTTACATTCAGGCCCCTGCCAGAGCGTTCACTGAGATCTATTTGCTAGTGCTTTGATCCAGGCTAAGCACCTCAGATGTAAGGCTGAGGGAAAGGATCAAGATACAATGAAATTGGGTCTTAGTGAAAATGTGGCAATTTTCAGTATTGCTTTAATCAGTAACACCAAAGATGATCTGCCTACGGAAGAAATGCTGATTAAGCCACGTATTTCCAAACCATTTTATAAAAAAAAAAAAGTTATAGCTTCCTTTTTTGACCTAGTTCCTTTTATTGTTCAATACTCTTCAGCACTTTTAGAAACACAATCATCCATTGTATACTTGTCACATATTTTGTAAAACGCAACATTTTTAAAAAGGAAAAATACTGACTTTCATCCATTTTCCTAGGCCATTTATCATATTCAAAATAGTAAAAAACTTCAGAGGTTCAAAAAAGAACCAGTAGGCTTTAATCTAAATGCTGTCTATTTACAATATAGTTCTAAAATGTGACTGGAAATAGTTTTTGGAAAAGATTTTGTGCTTCATACAGTCAAGCTTGATGAAAGCAAATCTGAAAGATGGGAGGGTATGCATAATCCTGTAGAAAGCTGTCAGGTCTTTGCAATTCCTTTCCAAAAGTCATTGCTAGGCAATGTTAGTACCAAACATCAAAGTAACACACAAATTCATAAAACACAATCTTACCAAGTCTGGAGCACTCTCACAGTGATAGACAATCACCATTCCCCTTAAAACTCAATTTACACTAACAAAACTGTACTTTCGGTTGCCACTATGAACTCTGACAAGAAACCATTCTCTTAGTTATTGGTCAACCTTATTTTTGCTACCTGTGCCAATCTAACTTGAATCAGATTGCCTGCGAAAACAAAATTTGCATTTCTTGCCTAAGTGTTTGCTGACACAAGTGGTGAATTGCATCATGTTTGTGGCAGGAATATTCTGCATTTTGATCCCTCAATACAGCCTCCAACAGAACCACAAACCAGCTTTATACATACAAATACACTGTCTGATGTGCTTGGTAAATGCGACTTTATCTACAGAAAACGAAGTCTCAACACACCTCTCTTGCAGATTTTAGCCTTCTGAGGAAAGGGGAAAAATGCTTTAAACACTGAGGGGAAGACAAAGAGCATACTACTACTGAGAAGTGCCGTGAGGCTTAATTTGCTAACTGATTATAACTTCTAGTAACAGTCTGATGAACAATTTCCAAGTGCATTAAAGTAATTAAATAAAACATTGAAATAATTGTATTACTGTTAAAATTCTCAGCAATACCAAAAAATCACTAAGTACAGTGAAAAACAAGTGAAGGAAACCTTCCAACTACTAAACAAAATTTCCAACCCTCTAACAATGCCTTTTCTCAAGCTAATACGCAGGAAAACCCGCAAACTGGGCCAAGAGTTAAAATACGTCTGAAATTGGAAGCAAAATATGTTGGAAAAGTGTTTCAAATTTTAAGAAAGTAAAAAAGTGTTTGCCCGAAGCTCCCTGTGTCCTTTCCACGAAGCGCATTTCAGAAATAGGTGCTTTAACTGGGAGGCACGCATCCCCCCGGAATTCAGCGTCTTTTTGCGAGCGGCACGAAGGGCCCGCGGCGGCCTACGCGCCCCTCCGCGCTTGCCCTCCTTCTCCCCCAGCCCCACCACCGAGGTGGTACCTTAGGATGGAAATCAGGGCCGGGGAGGGGGGGATGCGCCCTTCTCCCACCGTGGGCGTGATTCCCGCAGCGCTGGGGCCGCGGGGAGAAGCGCCGCCCGCCCCCTCCGCGGGGCCCCCCCGCTAGACTTGCGCGGGGCTGCTAACGCGGGGCAGCCGCCACACGGCGGCTGCGCCTCCTACGCGCCTTTGGGTCTGCGGCGTTTATATTTTCTCACGGGCTCCGTGGCTTCCCCGTGCCCCGGCCCACGACACACACGGCGGAGGCGGAGAGGGCGCAGGCAGCGCGCCCCTCCCCCCAACTTTCGCGGCCCGCTGTCGGGCGCGGGCGCCGCTGCGCGCCCGCGCAGAGCCCTGAGCGGCGGGCTGAAGCGCCCGCCCCCGCAGCGCCCGCGGCTGCCGCCCGGCCCCGGCTCTGCCTGCTGCTCCCCGCGCTCCGCGGCCGGGGCCGCCTCGTCCTCCCAGGGCACTAATTAGCTCTAAACGATGTTAAATACCATCCCTGTCGCTGCACAGGCTTCCCTGGGAGTTTTTTACAGGAGACGAGCTTCCCCGTCATGTAAGACCGCTCTGTTTCCTGAGCTGTTGGGGGCTGTGGGAGAGGCTCTGACCTGCAGGACGCCAAAAGCGTCCCTCATCCCTCCCCTCCCCCCGGCCCTGCCCGCGGCCGCTGGCACCGCGGCAGCTGGAGCAAGTTCAGCCTTTCTTCTCCCACAGCGCTGGGGTTTGGCTGCCCTTAAAGAAAATCCTCTCCTAACAACGTGTCAATGTTACATTCCTCCACAAAGCAACTTCTATTAGGGGGGCTGGGAGCTTGGCGCTGCCTCGCCACAGACTGGGAGCTTTGTGGCTATGCAGAAAACAAGGAGAGAGGGAACATTTCCTGCATTAAAATGCAATACCCTGGGCTCGATGATTTATCCCTTGCCGCAGGGGCACATCCCCCCCTTCCCCCGTTCCCCCATGGCTGCTCTGAAGGACCCCCTCGCCCATAGGTTGCAGCCAGAGCCCTACATTTAGGTTCTGCCTACGCTTCCTCCGCCTCTCATCCCCGCAATGTCCTTCCCAAAATCACCCCCCGACCTCCCCAAAATGGCCGGAGGCCAAACCCGAAGGTATGAAGCAGAGTGGCTAGGCAGAGGGCTGCCACTCTAATTGCTGGACTGCTGTTTTCCCACCCTTCCACAACCCCCGTTTTCCAGCAGGGACAGGAAGCAGCTGCTGGGACTGACACGTCAACCCCCCCTCACTAATACTGCTATGAGATTCAGAGCCTTCCTCTCCTGGAGCCGAGGCTGCCTGGAGAAGGGACGCAGCAGCAGCTTACGGCCCCTTCGCGGGGCTCCCAGCAGGTCAAAACAGTATGTACTGACTCTGTGCGGTGCCTGACATCTTTAGGCATCACAGGCAGAGAGTTCACCCTGAAGAACTGCATTTGCTTGTGGTTTGGTTTTAGGTTGTTGAGGTCTGGCCCAGTTGAGATCAGGTGTTCTGACCATGGTAAATCTCCTGGTCTTTTAGTCAGGCTGCCTGCATGCCTTTGGAAACGTTTTCCTTGCAAAGTCAAGGGATTCTGTCAAGTCGGGTGGTTGCAGTAAAGAGGTAGCGAGGGGGAGAGCGATTCCTGGCTTGCCACCTGTGGGCATTACTGGAAGTGGGGGCTGAAAACAGATGGGTCCTACTTACAAGGAGTTTCAACAGCGCTCAGCAGAACTATATGCTGACGGTTAGGCCAGTTTAGAAATGAAAATGCAGCCCTCCCCACCCTGAGGGAGTGTGCATCTTCTCCAGCCCTTTCGCCTCGTCTAGAGGCGAGCTGGAGTGGAGAGCAAGTCAGATGAATGGGGAGTATCTAGGAGAGCTGGCAGCAGGACCTACATACCGGTGTGGGATTCAGCCCCCCCTCAAAGAAGCACCTACCTTCTTTCGGCGGCCGTTTGGCTTCTCTGGTGAGATTGCAGACCTGGGTGGTTTGCAGCTCCTGGGTCAGGCAGCCCTCCGTCTGCTCGTTGAGGGGCAGCACCACGTTATTGAGCAACACCAGGGACTGGTCATCTATACCCCATTCTCCCAAATGCTGAGGGCAGGTGCATTTTGTATACATGATCCCACAGGACTCAGTTCTCCCGTTCTCGGATTTCAAGCAGCTCTCCAACCAAGTGCATAATACATGGCACCCAAACTGGCTTGGGCTCACCTTGTTCAACACCAAAAACTCAAAGAAGGATTTTTGGTCGTCTTCTTTTTTGTGTAATCCTGGGAAATCGATAGGATAGACACGGCGTATCTGAATAAAATTCTTATCATACTGCAGAAATACAAAAGCATTCTTGGAATCGCAGAGCTGCATTATAGAATGGTTATTTTTTAAAAGATCCTTTATTTTTTCATGGGAAAAATGATCAAACTGATAAGCCAAGAGGGAAAAGTTGGAGCAGCTGAAGTCCTTTTTGGAAAATTTCAGGTAAATACTATATTTGGTCGGATCTGGATTTTCCAGCGTCCAAGTGCAGTTTGTGAAGTTTTTAGGAAACATTTCACTTACAGAATACGATCCATAAATGACCCCCTTCACCAGCGTGGAACACCAGAAGTCTTGGGCAGCATTAAATCCAAACATAACCAGTAGATAGGTGGAAAATATATAAATCAGCAAATTACGAACAGCCTTCATCCTATGTCATTTGGCCTGCAGGAGATGAAATGAAATAAAAATGCAAGTAGAATTCTTCACGCATTGAAAACCAAACTCCTTCCAATATTCGAGCCAGCTGTTTTCAGGCTTGCAGTTAGAGCCCCTTTCAGAAAGAAGGGCAGGTAATTTTTATTTTATAACGCAAGGGACGGGTTCGCTGCTGTGTGCACAGCGCCATCACGTGGCCATCGCAACAGCCAAGTCTTCCACAGTCAAATTAAAAAACAACATCTATTAGATTATTAATAGGAATGTCCTCTCCTGTCTAGGATGTAGGCATCATGGCGTGGACTAGAACTGCTCAGCTTAGGTAAAAAACTAGATGCCTTACCCGACAGACCAAGAAACGGGCAATTTATTTATTTATTTATTCAAAAAGTAAATAAGTAGTCTGCTGTGGTAATATATATACATATACACTATGCACATGCAGAATTTCACCGAATAGGACAAGAAAGCCAGAAGCATCTGTTGTTATATATCATTTTTCTATTAAGTCTGAGAAGTAACTGTGAAGAATTACAGCCCTAATTTAAAAATGCACAAATTATTATTTGTTACAGATGGAACATTATCTCCCATATGCCTACATGCCTTCGCAGTGGCCACCTGGTATACAGAGGTCTCTATAAAAAGAAAACCCAGGCAGGAAATACTGAGATTAATGTATTAATACAATTTTGAAACCATTGGAGAAAAAAACAAAGACTGACAGATGAAACTAGGGCTGACACCACCACTAAACGCCAGCTTTCTAAGATATTAATTTCAATCTGCTTCTCTTCGGATATATAAAATGGATTAGTGTATTACTATCTACAACCAGTATCTCTATACAGCTGCCAGTGCTACAGCAGGATCTCTGCACCTATTGGACTGCACTTGCCCTCTTATTACAAATATCTTGTACTGTCTGATTAGCTGTGTTTTGCAGATGTGCGCTTCAATGATGAAAGACATATTACATTTTCTCTGCTAGTATCTCCAAATAAAGCTGTTTTATTGCACCTGGCAACCGTTACAGCCTCCACATGCCCTGTTCTCTTAACAGTGGCCTAGGTTAATAAAGCGAACCTTAGTTATATTTACCTCTGTAACGTTATCCAAAAAATTCAAATTGAACGTTTTCAGCATTAACCTTTGGGAAGTTGCTTATCTCTTACAAATGAGTAGCTTTTTGCCTTCTGCTGTCAAATGCAAGCAGACAGAAGTGATGTCAAGCTAATTTCAAAACTCTCTACATTGCAGTCTCTTCCACTGTTGCTCTGTAAGCAGAGGCAGACATACACACACAGGCACCGTTACTGAGTTTTGATGTGTGTCTTTGACTAGCTTTTCATCTCCTCACTGAACAGCAAGGCATCTTCTGTCTCCCATTGCGTAACACACAGCAAATCACCGGATTAAGCTCCCTTGAAGAGATTTTTGTATCTCCTAGATTACAATTCAAACTCTGAATCTTGAAATGGGCAAAGCAGCACCAACTCTAACCCTCTTTATAGCGGAGGTTTAAAAAAAAAAAGCAGAGCTGCTGCCTGGTCTATCCACACGGTCGGATTTTCTCCTTTCTGAGCGTCCATCTCAATGAATAACACGGTCCTCCTTCTCCAGATAGGGTTGGTACAGCATTTAAGGTTTTAAAAAAGAGAAACTTATTGGGAATTCTGGAAACAATTTCCCCTTTGCTGAAGCACTTTGCAGGCAATGCAGTTCTGCGCAGTGTTATTCAGGATGGTGTAGGCGTTGAAAGCCAATGTGACAATAAGTGTCTAAATTAGGAATTCCACCCATGAAAAAGGATTAATTTTATAATCTGGAAAGCGAAAAGCGGGCTTATTTGCTTCTCTGTTTGAAAAGGAAAAAAGCCTCCAACTTTTCCCATCCTGTGCAATTTTTGCACTAGAAAAATGAAGACGTCTGCAGTGCTAGGCTGTTTTCTATGAAGAAATGTAATCAAATAGCCCTCATTTTAGTTGTGCGTTTGTTCACGCAAGGCTACTGGAACACGACATTGTCTTAATCTCCCTCTCCCTGTGTGCATTACACACACACACGCACACATCCCCCCGAATGGAGTCTGCCAGCAGCATTTCGGTTAGTTTGCAGTATTGCTAAGTACAAGAGTGAATCTGCTCACTGAAAGGATTAGGCACTCAGATTAAAAAGATCTTTCTTTTTCATGGAGGAGGGAGTTAAAGAACGGCCACAGAGGCTTAAGGTCGCCCATTTGGGAAGGGGGAGAACCCTCTTCTGCTGAAAAGCAAACGGGCGTTTAGTTTGGATATTCCCCAAACTGATTTTCTAGGTGACACTGTAGTTTAGCCGAACATAGACGGCGCCATCACTCCACTTATTTTTTCCCCCAAACAGAAGACCCACTGACTTCTCTGATTTTAACTTCCTATTAAGCTAACCGCCCCCCCCCCCCCCCCCCCCCCCGCCAAATTACCCCAATCGTACACAAACCTCAGGTTTTCTCGGTCTCGTTGGAAATTACTCTCAGGGCAGCAGACCTGTCGCAAAACGGACTTCTCTAACTTTGAAACTGCAGCGCTGAAGTAAATGCGGAGATCATTTTGCATGTGCTGTCTCTCTCTCTCTATTCTTCAGCAACAGCCTGTCCCCCTCCTCCGCCGCCTCCTCCCCGGAATCCCAAGCTAGAAGCTCTCCAGTCGTAATCCCTGAAAATGGGAAATGGAAATGCCCCGGGCACCCTTACCTTCCACTCCGAAAGCTGTCAGGCTATTTCTCTAAAACACTAGCACCACAGGCACACGTCCCAACAACAGTGATGGAGAGATTCCCCTTCTGTCGGAAGCACCGTTTCCCATTTTCCCCGGCTCAGGTTCAAAACCAAGATTAAAAAAAGGAGCAGAAGATAAAAAACGCAGCGAGAAAACCCCCGCACGCGACACACACACCCCACCGAGGAAAAAAAAGCAGCTTTGGCTCCGGATCCACCAAATCCAACCACATGAAAGGAAAGAAAAGAAAAAAAAAAAACCACCTCAAACCAGCGAGACTGCAGGGGGGAAAAAATGGAAGTGGCTGAGCAAGCGAAGGTTTTTTTTGTTGTTTTTTTTTTTTTTACTTGAAACAAAGTCTCAGCACAGCAGCCCGATGAGCGGCGATGCCAGGCAGGCGACGGTCTGAGAGCACTAAGGCGCTAGTGCAGATTTGTTGGTGGGTTTTGTTGTTGTTGTTATGACTTATTCCTCTTTGCTCCCTCCTTCTCCCCCCTCAGGCACTAATGGCCGGACAGCGGCGGGGGGGTCCTTGGCTGCCGATGTCGGGAAGCGGTGTGAACGCCGGGCGCGCAGGGAGTACGGAGGGAGCGAGACCGCGTCTCTGCCGCTGCGTGTGTGTGCGGTGTGCGTGTGCGCGCCTGTGTGTGTGTGTGCGCGAGCCAGCCAGCCAGCGAGCCTCCCTGGGTGCCGGTGTGTGAGTGCGCGCGTGTGCGCGCCCCGTGCGCGCCCCCCCGAGCGCCCCTCCGCCGCCCGCTCGGCGCGGGGGGTGGCTGCGCGCCCCGCTCTCCCGCGGCGGCGTGCGCGCCGCTGCGCCGGGCCCGCCGCGCGGGGGCTGTGCGCACCCCTGCGCCCTGCTCCGCGCGTGTGCGCGCGCGTGTGCGAAGCGCTCCTCCCAGCTCCGGCGGGAGGGCCCGCGGTGCGTGTCGCACGTCACGGCTGCTCGGCACCGAGCACGGCCCAGAAGCGTTGTTTTCTGCGCTCGGTTCCCAGCGCTGGGGCCGGCTGCGCCCCGGCGTAAGAGAAGCTCGCGGGCGGGGAGCGAGGGAAGCGGGGATGGCGGGGCGGGAAGCCGCGCTCGGTCTCCCTCCTCCTGTTCTTTTTTCTAAAGCGTCAACCCGCCCTGTCGCAGCCCCAAGAACTGTCAGTTCGACACCGCGATGCAGATTAATTGATACAGGGCTCCGAGGATAAACCCTTTCAAACTGCCACCTGCCTTTGACTGGAAACAATAGCAATTTTCTCAGCGAGGCTGCAATTAACGCCGTATTTGTTCCCTGCCAGAGATAAGGCTGTGCCCGGATCGCGGCTGCATTCATCCCCCAGGCTGCCGCCGGCCGGCCGCTCTGCACGGCGAGTGCCGCTGGGCCCACCACGGGGAGGGATGGGGAGCCGGTGGGTGCCGCGGGGCTGCCCAGAGCGGGGTGGCCGGAGCGGGGTGCCCAGTGCCGGGACCCGCCGCGGAAGACGCGCTGCCCCCGCCCGGGGGGGTCCCGCTGCCGGCTCGCGCCGCCGGGTTGGGAGCAGAGTTTGCGAGGCGGCGGAGGCTGAAGTAGCACCGTTAGCGGCGGGTGGGGCCCGAAAGACGGGGGAGGTTCGCGGAAAGAGCCTTGCCACAAGGAAGGCAGACACCCCTCCCCCCCTTCTTTTTATTTTGGTACAGCTAGGTAGGGTTGGATGTACGTTTTCTCCCTCCCCTCCGCCTGTGTCTCTCCTGCTCCCCAGGGTGGGTTGGGTTGTCCTCTGGCCCTTCCCCGCTGGCGTGAGAGATCGGGGCAGTCTACGCGACAGCAGATATCCGGCGTGAAAATTAGGAGATGACATTTTAATAAACACTGCTGTCAGTCACCAGCTCGCAGCCTGGCTGCTGTGCGCTCCCACCACTGCCATTCAGCGAGGAGAACAAAGCCTTGCCAAGGCTGTGTGGTCCGGCTGCCTGTCACAGCCCCTCTGCGCTTTCAAAGTTCATGTGAAACATGACTGCATGGTTTTGAACGAGGCCTCCCACCCACCACGATGAACCGAAAGTTTAAACTTCTGGACAACGTTCAAACCAATCAGTCCTTAAAGCAAACAGTTTTCTCCCCTATGCCCCCACCCTAGCTCCTGCAAGGTTTTGAATTCCAGTAATACAGAGCTTTTATGATTACAATTACACGCTGCACAAATTCTGATCAGAGGTATTACCGGTCACAAACCACTTCTGACCAAAGTAAATGAAAGCACAGTTATAGCTTTTTACTGTATTTTCCATAGATACAAGCTGTAAACCACATCCCTGCTAGCTTTTACAAACATAAATACTTTATGCTCCTGTTGTCAAAATAAAGCAGTATCTACCCAAACCAAGGAAAACGTGAGAGATGTGCATGATCTATGCCCAGCAAATACAGTGCAATGAAAACAGAACCATTACTGGCTTAGAGATAATCATACTGTCTCACATTTGGTGACACTCTGTATTATCTGTGGGTGATCATCATGTTCCTTTAAATACTTCAAGGAAAGTTCCGTTCATTGTCGGGTTGGTATGAGCAGAACAAATCAAAGGTGTACATACAACACAGCATTTCAATACCTTTTTCATCCCCTTTATATTAAATGACGAACTTGATGGTATGTCACAGAAAAAAACATCCTGAATGAACTCTTTCGGCTCTTTCCTATGGCACTGGCAAGTTGCAGATCCTTTAATTGTGAGTGGAAATGAAAATTAATACACAATGTACAGTAAACCATTGCTGTTAGCCATCTCCTAGGTATCTCGACCTGGTGATTAACTTCTGCTTTTCAATTTTTTGAAGACATGGCAATGCTGGAGAGGGATGTGTGAGGGAAGACTCCCTAGCTTCTTGTCTACAAACTGAAGGAAAGGATGGAAGTTGCACAAGGCATACTTAGGTTAACTATGGGAGCTGAAGAACAGAGGGATGGGATGGCAGCACAGAGCAATGTGCAGATTTCGTCTCAAGATTTCTTGTAATTAGACTTGAACAATGCAGGTTTTAGTTACTGGAACTAACTCTAAGATAAGCTATACCATTTGTACGCACACAAGTATCCATGATCCACCTGTAGGTACCTTTCCGCTTGAACTGAGGCCAACTTCAGAAATAATTTGTTTGCTAGGTGTCATGCAGCTGCATTTGAGATAACAAAAACCTGGAATTTTGATAGTCTGGAAGTGTGAGCCAGGATATATTTAAGTCTACAAAATACAAATAAGTAGAAATGTAACAATATATTTGTTTAAATTGGGCATGCAGGTCATTTATGCATGGAATGGTGCTATTTTGTATGTGCATTTAGTGCTAAACTACAGTCTGAAGGACAGCTGTAAAGTGAACTTACACAGATAATTCGGAAATATTGAGTAGATCCAACTTGTTTGAGTACCTCTGTTAAAAGCTAGAAATAAAGTATTAATACAATCCCACACTGTTTCACGGGAGGGCTGTCAGAACTGCATGGCACATGTGGTGCCATCTGTACTACAAAGAAAGTATCAAGGCACTGAAAGAAGTGTTATGTCACTCAGTAGTAGTGTGGTAGGGATAGGCACAACATAGTGAGTGCTAAATTTATAGTGCTGCTTTCTAGAGTCAATGTGATTGTTTCAGCAAGGTTGAGCTTGATCCATACTAGGAAAGAGGGAGGAGAGTAATATTTTTAAGTAATTTCTGTATTAGTGAGAAAAATGAGGCTTACCCAATTTAATATGTTGGATGGAATAAATTAACGGGTTTGTTTCATTGCTTTTTTTTTTTCGTTCCAATCTGCAGTAGCACTCTCAGATCTTTGGTATCTTGGTCACAGCAGCTAGATTATTTCAGTCCAGGTTTTAGTGAACACAGCACAAAATTCAACACAATTGTAATTGGAATTATAATTCATTGACATTTTTGGTGCAAATTTTAAAAGGGAGGCTACAGTTTAAAGCAAGTGGCCTTGGAGAATGGACTGTTCTCTCAATCACCTGTCACCCTTAGGCAACTCTTTTCAAGTCAAGGTCTTGTTGCAGCCTGCAGTGTCACTCCTTCGGGCAAATAAAAGACAGTCTATCTCCCACACTGAAGGCATGAATTAAAAAAAAATCATAAAAAGGTCTTTCAACAGACTTTCATGCTTTATTCTTAATTCTTTGTTATTAGCATAATGTTTAACTGACTACATAGTTACAGACGCTTAGATATGTCACCTTATTATGCACAATAATGGAAAACGTGGTTATAGAGTC
This sequence comes from Gavia stellata, assembly GCF_030936135.1. NCBI lineage: Eukaryota > Metazoa > Chordata > Aves > Gaviiformes > Gaviidae > Gavia > Gavia stellata. The sequence continues at coordinate 81,148,559 of NC_082595.1, forward strand.
AACTTACAGGTAAGAGTCCGGTGGTATTTTTACTGAGCCTCTTCGCTTACATAGAAGTGGCACTGGTCTGTTCCCCCCACCCAACGTTACTCAGACATGCAAGGCCCTTCAAAATCCCCTTTGGCAAGCATAGACTTTCTAGTCTGTATCACAGATTCTGCTGCATAACACCAAATTTCTATAGGAACAGTATTTCCTTGCTATAACTTAGGGAAAATTTTAAATCCAAAGCTGGTGTGACCATGTCAAGAGAAATGTTATTTAATTTAGTCTGAAGTGAAGAAATAAAATGGAAGGTGCCAGTCATATTACAGCTATTATAAATTTAAATAAATACCTAAATATGAAAAGAAGAAAAATCTTTTGTTGCTTTAACAGGTTGAGAGCAAGTCTAGACTGGAAATAATTTCATAGACTTGTATACGTTTTCTGGTCCAGTATGTTACAAACCATTAAGAAATGTTGCATTTCTCTACTGAGTTCAGATTCTAAGTGAATTTCACCAGTATTAATTTTCTTTCAGTCATCAAGAGGAAATATGAATTTAATAAATAATAGTTTATATTCTGCCTACTCAATTGTAAATATCTTTTGAAGATTATATGATTGTTTTTGAATTTTATTAGAGAAGTGATTTGTATTTTCATAAATAGTTAATTAATAATGCAGCACCAGTAGATGGTGCTCAAGAATATATAGCATAACTGAGGGGTAGGGGTGATTAAAAAGCTCTATTTTAAAATTGAAAAATTTCAGGGAAAGTGTTGGTTTTCTTTTGAGAAGTTGATTTTTTGTCAGAAAACGATGTCTCCTTCCAAATTTCAAGCAAATCTTTGGTTGGTTGATGATTTTCAAGTTGAAAAGGTCAGTGATTTGCTTGCTTCCTTGTTTGTTTGTTTTCATTCTTTGTATGGCTTCTTCAGCGAAGATTTTTACAAGAACTTTTAAATTCTGCTATTCAGCTTAAATATTTTGATGTTGTTATTCAATCACAATTATCAGGCTTGAAACAGTGACATTTGTGCAATAGGTGACACTAGGAACACGGGCAAAAGGGGTGTGAAGCACATCTGAGGCCTGTACAGCATCCTACCGCAGACAGTGGCCCTTGAACAGTCCTGAGGAAGGTGCAGAAAATGCAGAATAGGAATATTTTTTGCAATTTGGCTTCATAAAGTCTGACCTAGTCTCTAATATTTAGAGATCTGCTTAAGTCTCCAAATATGTTTCAGTTCCACTGCAATACTTGTTTAGCTAGTTTAACTCCATACATTCTTCTTAACCACATAAGCATCTAGTTCTTTTCAATCTTCTATTCTTTCTGGCTCAGCATTATCAAATAATGAGTCCCACAGCATAAATGTATACTATGTGAAAACTGATGTGTATCACTTCTGTTAAATTTGCTGCCTTTTGATTTAATTGTGTGTCACCATATTCTTGTATTAAGGCAGAGAGAAATGAGATTCTGGCTTACTATGAGCAATTATTTCACGTATTTTTATCATGCCTCTTTTTAATTTCCTTTTTAAGATAATTCCAGTTATTCCAATATATTTCCACAAAAACATGCTTTTTAAGGAACTTCTATCACTCTTGTCACTTTTCTCTTAAACACCCTCTAGTTTTCTGATATCTTTCTGAGATGTAGAAACCAGTACTGCACACAGTAGTTCAGATCAGGCTGCAGCACTGATTTATATAACATTGTTTTTCTTTATCATCTCAGTCTTGTTCTTGATTCATTTTAGTATCTTGTTTCTTTCTTGTGATAGCTGCTACACTGAACAGAGGTCTTCAGTTATCTGTCTATGTCTCTTCTTTTTATCAGTCTCCTGTGCGAAACTTTGTCAAGACCTTTAGGAAGTTTAAATAAATTATGTCAATTTGTTCGGCTTTGACCACTATGGTATTTTACTGATGTGTTGAAAACATTCTAACAGATGAGTGAGGCATCATCTTCCTTTGCACAGATCTATCATCTCATGGTCTTCTGAGTGTTTTATTTTCTTATTTTTAATTTGCCAGGTACAGATGTAAGATTTATGAATCTTTGATTCCCTGAATCATCCTAAAGCCTTTTTATAATATATGTGAAACATTTGCTACTCTCTAACCTTCCAGTACAGGAGTTGTTTTTCAATTAGACATTGCATAGCTCAACTACTTCTTGTTCAGGATTTTCGGTCCTGGTGTCTTCCTGCTTTTTAAATGATTGATTTGTTCCAGCACTTCTTCATCTGATAGTACCTTATTTTTATTACCCAAAAGTAGGTATCTCCTTAACATCCTCTGTTGTGAAGACTGGTGGACATAAATCTTCTGTCTTCTTAGCAATGTCCTTCTTTTCCTTAATTGCTGCCTTTATTCTCTGAAGTTCCCAGCAGACATAGTGACTCTTATATGCTTCTTGCTTTTGATATATTTAAGGAGTTTCTTTTATTTTTTTTACATTTTTAACTGTTTGATTTTCAGCAGTTACCTTTGCTATCCAGTTTTTTTTCTTACCTCTTTACTATTATAGCTTACGATTGTTTTCCTCACTTAATGAACACTGCCTTTGCAGAATTTGACAGTTCCCTGCTTAGCTCAAGTAGCATCTCAAATCCTTTCATTTCACTCCACTGGTTTGCAACTTACCTTCCTTGTTTATCTCCTCCCCTCCTGTCATGGTTTTAGTCCCAGCCAGCAACTAAGCACCACACAGCAGTTTGCTCACTCCCCCCAGGTGGGATGGGGGAGAGAATTGGAAGAAGTAAGAAAACTCGTGGGTTGAGATAAAGACAGTTTAATAGGTAGAACAAAAGCTGTGCAAGGAAGTAAAGCAAAACAAGGAATTCATTCACCACTTCCCATCGGCAGGCAGGTGTTCAGCCATCTCCAGGAAAGCAGGGCTCCATCACGCGTAACGGTTGCTTGGGAAGACAAACGCCATCACTCCAAATGTCCACCCCTTCCTTCTTCCTCCCCCAGCTTTATATGCTGAGCATGACGTCATATGGTATGGAATATCCCTTTGGTCAGTTGGGGTCAGCTGTCCCGGCTGTGTCCCCTCCCAACTTCTTGTGCACCCCCAGCCTACTCGCTGGTGGGGTGGTGTGAGGAGCAGAAAAGGCCTTGACTCTGTGTAAGCACTGCTCAGCAGTAACTAAAACATCCCTGCTTTATCAACACTGTTTCCAGCCCAAATCCAAAACACAGCCCCATACTAGCTGCTATGAAGAAAGTTAACTCTATCCCAGCCAAAACCAGCACACCTCCCCCATATGTGCATTTATCAATAGAAATATTCGTGGTTTTGGGAGCAACATGAATGCCACATCTAAGGACCGTGCTGCCTTTAATTTTAATACTAGGGTTGGGTTTTTTTGACTACCATTCATTTTACCGAATACCTCTGTCCAAAGGTTAGTGTCATGACATTTTTTTTAATACATTATCTCTTGCTAGATGCATTTAACCTCATTATTTTAGGATCACTTTACATATTAGTTTGGATATTCTTAATCCTTGACTTCTTTCTGCTTATTGTGATTGAAGTCTAAAGGTATGTCTAAACTGTTCTTGAATATGGGTCTACAGCTTATCAAACTGAGCTGGTTGATTTAAGGCTATCTTATGTCTTCCAAGGTGACAGTCATTTCTCAGAATATTCTTCTCTCAATTATGTGCTGTTTCAAGAAGTAACTTCCTATTCTGAGAAATTATATCTTTAAGCTTTGCCATTTACAGATTTGATTTGTTTCTAATTGGGTTGTCTAAGATCTATGTTTATCTGGTTTTGTTACATTTTCTTGCTTTTTTCCTTTTCGACGCTGCACACTTAGTAGCCTAGTTGTGACTGTGTTATTAGGCACATGCCTTCCTGTGCCCTGGGCTTCCATTCTCAAGTATGTCCTTCTTCACTTAGAGGGGTTTTTCGCACTGGAATTTATTGAATCTTTTACGTACAGAGCAAAATTCCTTGCAGGACTGGATGATTCTGTTATTCTGGGATAGTTTACAACAGAGCACTGTAGGGGTTTATTTAAGTAATTAATTATTAAAATATTTATCCAGTAATTTTCCTATGCTACTACACTTCCATTGTGACAATAACATAATGGCTTCTTCTATTGGAAAGCCTCCTATTTCACTTATTTTGCTTTTAAGTTGTAATTTCACATTGTGGTGGTGCATTTCTTTCCCATCTCTCTCTCCTGTGCCACTCTGTGATCTCAGAAACTCCAGCTAGGCCCTGACCTTTGTGTAACGAGTTGGGCAGTTAAGCGCCCCTTGACTGTTCCAGGAACTCTTACACGGTTAAGGCAGGGAACAGCACTGACTGTACCAGGCACTCCTGTTACCTGACCAAGGCTGGTAATGAGAGCAAGAAGAATGGGATGATCCATCATTCCCTAACAGCCCTGGAGCACTCCTTATCAGCATCATAACCCAACTGGAACAAGACCATGGTTACTGAAATTCCATCGTTTTACTAATGACTAAAGCCAATCATCTTGCTAATCTATAAACAGCGGTCCCAAGTGAGACCCTTTGAGCTCCCGTGGACTGCAGCAGGCTGCGACCAGCATCTCCCTCTGAGTGGGACGCCTCTCAGAGTTTTTCACAAACTCTCCAGTTTGTGAAACTGTGGAGGACCACAAAAAAACCCTTTCCTACCCAAGACTCAACCCTGGCCTGTTGAGGAATGCCGAGATATTTGAAGCGAGTATTTTCACATAACTCGAGGGCAATTTTTAACAGGTACCTTTGTGTATATCTATAGCTTTATTTCTATATGTGTGCATATGTGAATCAATGTGTAATCAAGCTATTGTTGTGATTAACTCACTTTGTAAATCTCAAAACTAATCCATGATTAAGTGCTGCTAAACTCTTATGATTTACCTCAAATTGTGAATGAACCTCAAATTGCTGCTAAATACACATAATCTTTTAGATAAAACCCATTGACCCAGTCTGGGACTAGGATTAGCCCTAGCTGCACCTAGACTCCTCTCTGAGAAGGAGTTTAGAAAGCAAGGGTGTCTGTTCTGAACCTTGTGACTCAATGGGAGGATTTCTTTATCCCTTGTACCTTCTCTTTTCCTTTAGACATAAACTGTTGACCAAGTTGGAGACTAAGTCTGGATTCAGCCACACTTAAACTCCTCTTTGAGAAGTTTAGAAAGCGAGGGAGTCCATTCTGAATCTCCTGACTCAACGGGAGGGTCTTCCATATTCTTTACCCCTTTTGTTTCTCCGCTCTCTCTCTCTATGTATAAATCATTCTGAGTTGATTCTAATTTGATTTTCCTTTGTCTGTTTTAGTAAGTAGTGGAGTGAACTTTGCCATCGAATTCTGTTGTCGCATTTGTATAAACTTCTATTAAAATTGCTTTTGCCAATTCCCTTGATGGTGGTTCTTTAAGCGGCCTAAACCTCTCATTCGTGACACACATAAATATTTGCAGTTCTTTATTTTGACCAGATGTGATTCTATGGCATCTTTCCTGAATTTGTGCTTCTTCAGCTGCGTTTTTCATGGATACTCAGAAGTATTACCAGTAACATTTGTACATGACTTGGTGTTCTTTGGCTCTTGTGTATTATATGATCAGAACATTTTGTTCTGGTCTTTCAATCTGTGAAATCTGTATTTTCAGTACTTCATATCTTGCATATATAATGGTTGTCATTTGAAAACAAACTTGTCACTAGTTCATGGTTGCACGTACTCTGGTCATGAGATTCTAACTAGTTGTACTGTTGTATGACTGTAAAGCTAGGAAGAACTCATTGCAGTCCCTACATGTGGGCAACATCATAAGCATTACCAAATTAATTGAAGAATATTTATGCAAAGATCAAAATAAAAACAAGGCCACTGTTTTCATGTTAATTATCTAAATGCACTGAAATCCTCTTTATACTGGGAGGAGGACAAATATTTTAAAAATGCCCTTTCATCTCTGATGTTATTAATCTACTCTAGAATATTGTCTAGTCATTAATCAAATTGAACTGTGATAAATACAAAACCCCTGTGTTGTTTTGGCTCGCTCTACTAAAAAGAAAGAAATTTGGAGTTAATGCTGAATCCATCTTCAATGTACTTCGTTTTGCTTATGTAGTATGGAAAAGAGTGATTTTATGTACTTTGTGTGTCGTTGAGATCACTAATCACAGAGGGCAGTATTAAAAAATGGTGTCTTTTGTTGAGTTTTTCCTTGCATTAGTGAAAATGAAGGACTGATAATCCTGTCTAGAGCTTAGCTTTCTGCTGTTAATAAGAGTTTAGTTTCTAAACCGCACAAAATATGTTTCCTACCAAGTTCAACTGTGATCTGTTTTAAGATGTTGGTCAAGGTACCAGTACAGAATCTTGTTTAAATAAGATCTTAGTGGAAGACTTGGGTTCAAATTCCTTTTCTGAGAGTGTGAAATATACAGTTTTTCCTTCTCATAGCTTGTTAAGCCAGCAAAAAGGATAGCAGCATTTGGTTAGGGCTAACAAGGGTATCCTCAATTTTTGTTATTCCTGAGGGACACTCAGTCCATAATGTCTATTTAGCATGAAATACAGGATTTTCTAAACTAGGACCAGAATCCAGCTGAGTCTCTTTTCCCTTATGTCTTCAGTTCTAGTGAGTGGAAGTACAAAGAGTATGGTGGCACCGTTCCTGCCATTACTGCCATTGAAAAAGTATGTCCTACTCATCTCCTTAGAAGGAAGTTTCCATGAACCTCACGTGAGGAGAGGATTCTGAACTGTATGTCCTGCGCATCAGCAAGTGGTAGTCTGAAACAAATTTTTGGAAGGTTTCAGGCAGATCCTTTGTAGCAATACCCCCAGTTATCTGGGGTTTTAGGTTGCCCCTCCCTAAGCATGCTGACATCCCGAGGCACACCTTCATCCTAGCTCAGACTTCCAAATTCCATACTAAGGAATGGGAATTGAAGTACCACCATAGTCCTCCTCTGCATGCTTCTTTGATTCAAATGCCTGTTTTTTTATAAAAATAAATTAATATGCTGTGTGTTTAAGGACAGTATTTTCTCAAATACCCAATATTTTCATGGAAAGGCCGTTCAAGGATTAGCTGAGTCAGCCAGGAAACTTCAGCTTGGGAGGAAAAAAGGGTTAGGTTATGAGACTGTGGTACTACAGACTCATGAGTGGCAAGGAAAGACTGGATAGGGATTGATTATTCACTGTCTTCTAGCAAAAGGAACAGCAGGCATCAAATAAAGCTGGAAGGAGTCATGCTCAAAACAGAAGAGGTGATTCTTCATGCAGCAGGTAATTGACCTTTGAAACTCTTTGCCAAAGGATGTTGTAGGTAATTAAAAATTTTCGTAGACTCAGGGGGAGACTGGACAAACATATGAAAGAGAAATCCAGTGATGGTGGTGGTGAGGGGGGTGTCAATAAGTGTGCAAAATCATATCCACTTCAGGAATTTCCCTGAGCTGAAAATAATTGGAGGTTGGGAAAGTCTTAGGGGAGAATCCTGCCCTGTTCTTACTCCTCCTTCAGCATTTATTTACAGTCACTTCTGAAGCAGAGTGCGGGGCTGGATAAACTTTTAGTTTGGTCTAGTATAACCATTTTCATCTTCACCCTTTTTGGGTGTTTTAATACTGAAAAACTGAGAAGTAGATTTTTCAGAGTTGCAGATTGTGGAATCAGTTGGAATTTGGAGTCAAGCACTAGACATCAATGTCCAGAATGTCAGGACATCAGTATTTCAGTTTGAAAACACTGGCTGAGTGCCTATAATTGCTTAAAGTGAGGGCACACATTTAAAAATTTAAGGATATAGTCAAGATTCAGATGAAGTTGATACCCAGGAAGGAAATTCTCAAGGTCTTTTTTCTCAATCTGAATTCCATTGGTTTTGTAAATAAAAACATAATATACACTTAGCATTAGCTGCATTTCCCCCAACGTTTTAAAAAAGGAAGGAGCTATGTCCTTTTCTAAAATTGTCTAGTATCTAAAATTTGAGGGGACATGGCAAGGGCTATCTTTGGCTAAAGGAATATTTTAGAATTGGGAGTAAGTGCATATAGGTCAGAGTGACATACAAATTTATGATTTTGGAAGAAGATACTTGGAAGAAGAAAAAATATACTCTTTGACCAAATCACTTCCTTGGCTGCATGGTGGACATTCAGACTAAACTGTTTCCTTGAAACAATTTGTTCATAAGTTTATGTATGTGTCATATACACTTTTGACATCATATTATAAAAATTATAAAAATATCTGAAAAAGAGAAAGCATCACACACTGTGAACCTTTGTGGTTCATAGTCCACAGTTCTACAAGGAGGTGCTATGAAGCTCAACTACTTGGTGAAAACAGATGTGAATGTATCATTCAAAGTTTAAGAAATGCAGCTTTTTGGATCTGTTGAAATAGGTGTTTCAGGTCATTGTATTAGTCTTCTGAAATACTCTTGGCATGGAAAATTTGAGAAATAGCTGCGTTTACTAAATATTCTTAAGAAATGTAAAACCTGAGTCAGAGGGGTGTATCCTGGCAGTAACTCAGTTCATATCAATGGCCTTATACCAGTGTGTAAAACGTATGTGAGAATAGAATCATGCTCTTGATACGTACTATGTGCTCAAACTGAAGAGTGAGACAAGAGTAACACATTTATATTACCAAAGGGCAGAATACTCTGTGAAAATGTGGGGTATTACTGTAAAGAGCTGTGGGTGGCTGTCATCATTCTGAGAGACACATTCTGACTACATTCTCCAAAACATGAGAGAGTGCAAGAAATAGACTTCCCAAATTGTTAGGCACAAGAAAAGAGTATTAACAGGGTGGGATTTTTTGGTTGCTGTTTTTTTTTTTTTTTAAAGATGAAAAACTATGTTTGGGTGGGTGGGAGGAATGAAATGACAGAGATGCACTAGTTTATATAGCTATCTACCACTGGATCAAAAATGGGCAATAAATAAAGTGAATTAACCCCAACACAGTATATAGCAGCTAAATGCATTGTATTGACTGCTAAGAGCCATAGGGTTTTCTCTTCCATAAATTCTGGCACTGTTCCCGGTGTTCTCCTGCCAATAATGTCTGGTTGCACTGAAATATTTTTTTCCCTCTATTTCTTCGTTTCTCCCTCTCTCTTTCTGCTTCTCTCTTTCTCTCTTTCTCTCTTTCTCTCTGTTTCTCTCTTTCTTTCCTTCTCTCTTTCTTTCCTTCTTTCCTTCTTTGTTTCTTTGTTTCTTTCTTTCTTTCCTTCTTTCCCTCTTTCCCTCTTCCCTTCTTTCATTCTTTCCCTCTTTCTCTCTTCCTCTCTTTCTCTCTTTCCCTCCCTTCCTTCCTTCCTTCCTTCCTTCCTTCCTTCCTTCCTTCCTTCCCTCCCTCCCTCCCTCCCTCCCTCCCTCCCTCCTTCCTTCTGATATGTACACTTTAATCTGTTATTTCATTGTTGTTAATCAGTGAATCCTAGACCTTTTATTGAAATGATATAACAAAAAATTACTGGTGAATGATCTATTGGTATTGCAAAAACTCCTGTTCTTTTTAATAACATTGCTGACTGTTATCACAGTAAATTTAAACAGAGTCACTGAAGTCAGCAGATCTATGCTGAATTAATCAGTATGGAATCTGGCCCTAAGAGTCATAAATGATAAAGTCGTTTGTGTGCTTGCAACAGATCCTGAATGGATGGCTCAGTACAGGTTCCTTCAGAGTGGCCTAACTGCACATTTAATTTATTTTAGAGGGTGTCGCCTTCACACAGAGTGACTCAGCTTCAAAATTTACTTGGTCTTGGTCTCTGTGACGTAATAGCTAATCGTAAAATTTAATATTAGATTCCACATGAAATTTTGAGTTTCCGGTGTATAGTTACTAGAATGATTATCTGATTTCCCATCAGTTTAACATAATCTCAGATATTCCAGTTGTACCTGTATAAAAACTTGGCTTCTGTCACTGGCAACTGCACCTTATTTATTGATTTAACTGCCTGCGTGCACACATATGATTTCCTAATATAGGTGTGTCTACAAGGAGAGTATAAGATGTTTGAATCTGCTTGAAATTTTTTTAGCTCTTACAAGTTCATATTTTAGCCACTCACAAATATATGGGCATTTGTGCTTATTGCAGTAAACATTCATGTATATATTAATGCATATAGTACCGGTACATGATGTATAAATACATGTAGGCCAGGAAAAGCATTAACTGAATGCTTACTTTCTGTGTCATGAAGAAATTGAGTTATGAATATCTGTATCTCATGAGAACGTGAGATCAGAGGCTATACAATGATATCAAAAGTAGGAGGCCCATAAATGTATTTAACTAACTCATCCATTAAAAAAAAGGTATTTATAATGTTACTCTTCATAATATTTATTTTTATTTATTAGTATTAGATTTTTGTCTGTGCTGTATTTTTTTGTAGTATACAAAGCTTTTAAAAGTAAGTAGGTCACCATGCAAAAAGGAAGCCATCAAATGTAAATCGTTTCAAACAGTTACATCGTGCTGTATGTTCAAAAATTACACAGGCTTGAAAAAAAATCAGTAGCTGGTTTTCAGTAAAATGCTTAGGTATAATCACATTTCTAGTTTATCCCCATTTTAAACATGTGAGAGAAAGAAACTGAGAAATATTTCATGATGACACTACTAAAATATGATATTCAAATATACTGACAAAAAGCTGTTCTAATCTCATCTCTTCCTTTCTTTCATATGTCTCCACTGGCTTCTTCTCTCTTAGTGTATTTAATACAATCCTTTCATCCCATTTACAGAGTCTTGCCTAATCTTTTTTCTTACATAGTTCTTGCACTCATTTTTCTCTCTCAACCATGTATTTCCATTGCCCAGTATTTTTTCTCATCTGGTTTGCTTCTCTTGCCCCTGTGTTACTGGCTTCTCATAAGCATCTATACTATCAGAATATTTTCCATATTCTAATTTTACATTCTATTAATTGCTCTTTGAATTCTATCCCCACAGTATTGTTTCAGCTACGTGGAAATACAGATAAGAAGTGAAGTATATTGTTTATTTAAACAGCAACTTTCTTAAGTTACCCGAAAACATCAGACAGTGAAGAACAAGGTTCCTTTCTTGACTGTTTTTACAAGATGGAGGTTTTTCTCAGTCCCCTTCTCCCCAACATTCATCAGAAAACTGGCCCATCAATGGGGTATGGGTTGGAATTAATCTATCCAATTTTGGACAGATTTCTAAAATGTAGACAGATGGAAGAAGTCTTAAATGTAGATATCTGTATCTGGGCTGCTTAGTCTCCAGCTATGGTCAACAAATAGAAACAGGTGCTTCTATAGTCTTTTTCATTTAATCTTGCTGTAGATCTCTGAAGTAAGTTAGATGGTTCACATGCTGATAGTTGCCCTTTTCCCTGTTCAGATGTAAATGTCTGAAGTTATGTGAGATGAACATTGTTTCTGCTGTCTCCTGTAGTGGATAGTGGGCTGGCAGAGGTAATTCTTTGTTTGACTCCCCAGTTTCTTTGGGTATCCTCTTCCCTAAGCCTGTTCCTGTCCCTAATTTGAATTGAAGTCAGACCTTTTATAAAATTTCTCTGCTGGAGACCTGTCATTTGTAACAAAACATACTTAAACTCTGCCTTTGAACCTCTCCAGGAGGGTCTCTGACCCAATATGGGATCCAGTCCTGTCAGTCTGAGAGAGAGGAAAAATCCTCCCAAGTCCTAGTAAGCAACCAGAAAAATGTTCACGTTTGTCTCCATGTCTTGTCCTTTTAGCAGCATTAGTGTCCCTCACCCTGTTTCCATCTTCTCTTTCTGCTCCGTACTTCTTGGTGTTTCCAGTTTCCACACCAAGTCAGGGTAGGGCATCACTTCAGCAGTGGGGTCACTGTCCTATGCCCTCCTGCAAGCTGCTGCCTGAGTGTCCAAAGGCAGGCTGAGCACTCTGACTTCTCCTGCCCGCAGGGAAGAGACAGATGCAGGCAGGGGGATGCATGCGGGCTTCAGGCCTCGCAGAAACCCAGGAGGGTGCTGAGACTCAGGTAGGATCTCTGTGTTGCTGCAGTGCTTGCAGCCCCATCCCTCCAGCAAGGCAATGGTACCTGGCTGGAAACCACCACCCAGTCTCTGTAAGTAGCTGGTGTCAGTCACAGGCTTGGCATGGTATAGGCAAGCCCAGCCTGTGCTCTGGGATCCTCCATGCCTGAATACAGTCTGCCACTGCAGCCCTGCCCGTAAATTATCAAAAATCATAAGTGTAGATGACTGACAATTGATCACCTGCTTGGGAATAGGAGTTTTTATGTTTTAAGTTGAGCCTTTACATACATTCCTGAATTCAGGAGGTATGTGGCATACCTCAAGTCAGGAAACCACATACCAGCTCAGATGAAGCCTTCTGATATCTACTCTCTCAACTCTTGCTGTAGAAGGACTTGCAGAAATCAATGTCTTTTTTTTCCTGCTGGTCTAGAGAAAACCTTGACGATATTCTGAGTTCACTCTCTTTGCCCTGCTTGTCTTCATTAATGCAGTGCTCTTCTGCCTTTCTCTTCTTTCCTGAGTTGCTGTCTTCCATCATGTCTTGACAAATTTCTTTTAAGCTATGAACCCTTTGGGGCCAGGAACATGTCTTGTTAAAATTTAAGAAGTGCTGTAGAATTGGTTTTTACCATGCTAGAATAAAATTTAAAAATATTAATGAAATACAATAAAACTCTGCACTCACATACATGGCCACAGTTAGAAATGTCCAGTTGAGAGCAGAACAGCCTGATACTTACAGAATAAGCTTCACTGGCTGCAAAGGTCTGGCCTGCTAACGATGCATTTTATAATTAGCAATAATCTTCACACTTTAAATGTAACCCTTAGAAAGGAGAAACTTCACCACAAATTCATTTTTCAGTAGTTTAAAAGGTTTGGTTTGTGATGCAGTGATGGATACTGGTCTAAATGGTTTATTGATTAATTAACTCTTTATGATTCTGAATTTGCACATTTTTCTTCAATCTGATTTTTATTATGCAAAACCCTATTGAGCAATTAGCTTTAACAGAGCAGTGGCTATTAGGCACAGTTAAGAAATAAGGATGTGGGTGGTGTGTCTTCTGAGGTACTAATCGGCATTAATTATGAGGTTGAACTTTTGCACTAAATTCCTACCTCTGTAGTTTTAATATAGAAGCCATATCTCTTATGAAAACATATTTTTTAAAATGTTCATATAGATTTTTCTTCCTGTTGTATTTTTGGACACAGAATGTTAATTAGAAAACTTTAAAATTCTTGGTGCAAAAAAGGTGTATAGAGGAAGTTTAGTATGTAAGAAATCTCAACCTTTTTTATAGGCTCAAAACAAAAATAATTTTAAATCTCAGTTATGAATCACATGCATTTATTTACAATAAAATTGCTAATACTTCTATTATTAAGCAATTTAATAAAGCAGATGAGGGATAAGGCACTTATGCATTTTGTTGCTTTTAAAGAATATCATAGCATGCTCCAGTACACTTCAGTTCAATACATTTTATGAAGTATTTATTTTTGCCACACTACATTTTAATATACTTGCTTTGTTGTATCAGAGAAAAGCAGTTTCCCCATTTTTTATCTTGATTTATTGTTTGACAAGTTAAAACAGTTGCTCACTTGCTTTTTATTCCAGCTGGTTGGTAGTAAGGTAAATATAAACATAAAATCTGAGAGTTTGGAATAAAAAGGTGGCTGTGGAACATACACTATTTCTATATGTTTCTAGGTAAATCAGATGGAGGAATAAATGAAGAGGGAAAGGGACACGATTGTCTGGAATAGGAAGGGAAAAGGAGTAATTAAAAATATTTCACCTAAGTAGGAGTGTCAGATTTTTTTTTTTTTCCCAAAAGCATTTTGCAGTTGAGAAGAGAACATTGCACATTCAGCCCATGCCACAAAATTAGCAGGTATTGTACTTCACTAGTTGATTTGGCAGTTGCTGCTTGACTAAGCCATAGCAGTGGACAAATAAATTGATGACCATTGGATTCAGAGTTCCTGTACTGAAAGACATGCAAAGCAAAATGGCCCAAGTGTCTTTAGTCAGAAATAAAAGTAAAGGAAATTGCTCTAGTGTATTTTCCAGTAACAGTTTATAAAACACCAATGAAGACACAAATATTTTTAAAGAATTGAGTGTACTTATGTACAGTTAAAGTATCTGTCAAGCACTGGATTAGCAGTCTTGGCAACTACTTAATATCCAGGTATTTCACCCTATCCTGATCACACCAAACAATGTTTAACTCCTTAAGTATTCCCTGCAGCTGCAGATGCACTGTCTTATTACAGTGTTCCTCTCTTCAGCATTTTAAAATGCAGTGTCAAAGATATGAGTGTAGGGCCTATTTACACAGAAAAGAGAACCTTGTGGAAAACCATGCAACAGCAGAATTGTGGATACCGGCCACTTTTTGCTGTAGGACCCCTCTCCTTCCCTTCCCACTTAACAAATCAACCAGAACATTTTCCAGGACAACAGCTAGGTTCCTGTTCCAGACTTTTCCAGCCTGAATATTTCCATTGTATGTTTCTATAGCAGGGAGGAAATAAATGAAAGATTCTTAGCTTTGCCCAGCTCTATGTGTCTTCCAGGTAAGATGACTCTAAGGAATGGGAATTGACAAGAATTGTCTTTGGATTCAAGAGTATCACCCTTAGTCTGCAACCACCTGTATTCACCGAATCCATAGATAACTGAGATGGCTGTGGATTACATTCTGCCTCAGGTACACATCTGAGATACACAATTTTGCAGATTTGTCTTGGACCGGTTTTAAAATGAACTCCTGAGAGGCCCCGTCCTGCAATGGATGAGGAGCTAAACTACAGGACATGCTGTGAGATCAGAATCAGGAATGCAGAAAAAGAACTTTAAGCACAAGGGAAGGGCTTTTTTTTGTTTGGTTGGTTGTTTGTCTTTCTGTAAAGAAGGTAGGCTGCCCTGTGCAGTTTTCTCAATGATTAGTCATGTAAAAACATGAGTGGACAAATTTTGTCTTGATTTGCAGCATTACCTGGGGGAGCAGGTTGGGTTATACCATTATTTGGTTGATTGTGTCTAAGCTTAGGGCCATATACTATTGCTACAAATTAATTCAAGGGACTGCTAGAAACCTGTCCCTTGCTGATGTTGGCTTTCTTCCAGTCTTCACCTTCCCTGATGACTCAGCAGTCAGTGCTCACTTCAGAGCTGAAGCTGGGTGTGTCAATAGCATCCTATATGTAATTCCTTGAGTAGCTGCTGTGAAGAACCACAGGGCCGTAGGTGCTAGACGCTGGGTCCAAGTAGCTCTTTATCTGTCAGTTCAGGCATATTCTTTAGCCATGAGCTCCATGAGTGAAAACAGCAAAGGTATTTTATTCTGTACTGTATTTCAAATCCCAAGAGAAAGAAAATGTACACGGTACTGTCTCCTAAACTGCCTCCATGAAGGAATGCCGTGATTCCCATCTTTTGCTTCTTCCATATCTAGAAACACATGCACACACACACTTCATTCACACGACCCTGAAGAGGACTTCAGTCATGAAAGATTGGACAGTGGAGGCTGAGCTGCTCTGTTCAAGAGTTCGGGTGAGATGAATCTGCAGTCTGTAGATACGAGCATATCTTCAGTTTCAGACATCACCACCAACAGGCTTTTAGAGGGCAGTGGAAAGGGTCAGGCAAAAGTCACCAGCCCAGGTTTCTTCCTCGGTTGTAAAATTGCTTCAAAGATGCTGGTACAAAATTAAATAGTGCCTCCCATGCAGTGATCAGGGCAAGTCAGTTGGATAAATCCCAGAACAGATTTTCACAGGCTCACCGAGAGAGCTTGTGGGAGATGTATGATGTCTGAAGACTCCTTGTTTGGTATGCTCTGTTGATGTGCCTGGGATATGCTGGTGTAAGCATGAAGGCCTGAAGAGAATGAACACACCTTATGGGACGGATTTTTGGAAGTGTCTTAAAGCATGCTGTAGACATAGTCACAGACAACTTGGGTGATATGCTTACTATTCTGTATGAAAAACTAATCAGGGATTATACAGGGATAGGGATAATACGCAATTGGCTAGGTTGCTTGAGTAATGAATGTATGCACACTCTTTCTCTGAGAGAACTGCCATTCAGTTTGAATTAAGAGCTCTTTTTCCTTATTTTTTCAGTATTTGGCATATGTCTACCACTGCCAACAAAAGTGTCACTTTGTGCTCTGTTGTATTTTTGTGTTATGATCATTTCTTTCATAGGAATGAGAGGTTGGGAGTGGAAGCAATTCCCTACGGTTTGATTTAATGAGTAAGGCAACCTCCAGACACTGTGAACAAAACAAACTTGCATTATTTTACTTTTTTCCCCCCATTTTTTTTTATTTTAACTGCTTATTTTTAATAGTTTTCCTATTTTTAACATTTCACTCTTCACTAATGTAATGTATTTATGATACCGCATTGAATAATCATATCTCTTTCAACTATAGATTTTGAGTATTTCAAAAGATGTCACAGTAACTGTCTTTATTCTACAGACACAAAGAGGTTAAATTACTTTGTCAAGGTAACTAAGGAGGAAACAATAATAAAAATGAGAACAGAACCTTCTCCTTCCTCTATCCTTCAGCTGCAACCTGTGGTGCTCTTAGTGCAGAACCATGACGTTGGATGGAAAAAAGCTGGGATGTGTTCAAAGAAGACATTTAAGAAAATTAAAATCTTCCATAATAGAAAGGAAATTAATGCCTTGATCTCTTTATACATTTATGCACAAGTTTAATTTTATCCATAGGAGTAATTTCTCAGAACTCAATGGGATTACTCATTTGGTGCATAAAGTGAAACAGAGATTTAAGTGCCTTTGGGATGTGAACTTGTGGATAACATTATCAGTTGTTTTCTATTCTCTTTCTGAGCCCATACTCTTGACATTTGATTGTAATTTTTTTTGTTTTGTTTGTTATTGCCTGTCCTTCATAAAGAACTGTTACAAGATGAGGGGACAACTAGTCCTTGTCTTCGGTACTAGGTGAATGCAATTTGGTCTGAAACAGATGAAAACAGATGGAGTGAGATGAAAAATAACAGACACTATGAAAATCCATGAATATGGGAAAGTTACAGCTTGCAGTTAAAACAAACAAGACATCAAAGCCTTTGCTGGCTTCCATATAAAGAATAAGTCTTAGTGTAAGTACATAAATACTTAGCCTTTTTACAGAGCTCTCATTCATGTCTTTTTGCTAATTTGTCTAGTTTTACTACTTTATATATTTCACAAGCCATTTTTCAAGGTAAAAATTGGTATGACTAAATTTACCTTTGAAAAGATTAAATGTAAGTGGTTTAAAATGGGTAGTTTTAAGGGAACACCATCTGGTACCTGGTTTTTAAAAAAGCCCATGAAAATATCACATGAGAATATTCATATGCAATTAAATTAACATAAACCCCTAAATTAACAAGTAATTTCAAACTGCTGATTATGATTAATTTTGTAAGTAAGTTTGCCATAATTTTGGTTCTCTGTCATGACCCCTGGTGACATGCAGAAGGGATTTTTGTAGGACACACTCTAGCAGTATTTGAGGGGATTAGTAGTGCTTGAGGGGTAAGAACTGATAGAAGTCACTTAGCATTTTGTCTGTCAGGTTACCTTATTAATGAAGTATCTATAATAATGAAAGATTTGAAAAAATGGATTTTTGAGGAGGTTGGCTGGGATTTTTATAAGCTCACTTTTTATGAGTGACTTAGAAGCACACTGAAACTTATGACAGATACGAAATTACTATGTATTAGTCTAAAATACTGATGAAAATTTATTGGACATTGCATTTGTTTGTGGCATTTCATACTATTTTTGCATTATTTGATCAAGTTGCCTTGGTCACTGAAATCCCTTTGGTTTATATCTATGGTGAGTTATGAACAGTCCCTGTAGTATTATACTGATTAACTTAACAGGAAGCTATGTGCAAAATAAGCAAAAATAAATAAATAACTAAGCAAAGTGCACAATCCATCCCTGTCAGCATTCCTAAGACACAAGTCAAGGACAATATTGCAATTTCTCAGTGTCAGCAATTCTGGTTTTGACAAGGTGCGAACTTTGGTTTGACAGAGAGAGTCTTCAAAGAGATAAACCAGTTAGTAAATATCTTCATTTGTTTTGATTTCTAGGAAAGTGAAGGTCAGTTGTTAGAAACTGCTTAGGGAGACAGGCTGACAGGAAGATAAAGGGAGAACGCTCCAGGAGCCAAAAGATGGAGGCCTTCATCCCTTCTGAGAAGAGCACGTTCTGGTAGAGGGGCTAAAGTTGTGTGCAATGAGAGAGGGGCCTGCTGAGGCAATATTAGGTAAACTATTAAAATTCTTTTCTTCCTGCATGCCAGCCTAACCCACTGTTGCAGCGCAAACATTGTTCAGTTGTTCAACATTTGGGAATGTCCTGCATGAGTAAGTACCAGTGTGATGCTATATATGTAAAACCCTGATAAATGGCTGTTAATAGTTCCAAGGCAACTTTTAATAAATTCAGATTTAATGCGTTCAGAAAACATGGCAATGGCACCGAGATAATAAACAGTGCTAGCAATCAGGTGAACAAAGAGGGTTCATCACCCTGGCTGACTCCAGGCAAAATTGGGTGTCTGGTGTCAGTTAGTCACCCACATTCATTCTTTTACCCTATCTGTGTTAGATACCAGTCCTATCATGGGATGTGTCCCTTCCCTGGGCTCCCTTCTTTGTCCATTGACCATAGTGGCAGCTGAGGCAACTAGCTTGGATCTGTTGCCAATGTTTTACATGGCTGAAATGAGGTGAGATAAGCCATGCCTAAAGTTTGCCAGTTCTCCTTCCACAGGTTTCTCCACTCTGTTTTGGTATCTATCCATATATGATGTCTCAATATAACCTGTAGACTTCAGCTCTCATGTGTGCATGCATGTTTACGAACACATATACAAGCACATTTATCTGACAGATTTTTTAAGGATGTGATTCGGTCTTTAAAAAGCAACTCTTACAGGTGGTATATGTCATCTGGATATATGAGAACTGGAAAAGTAAGGCATCACCTCAGTCCTTTTCCAAACAATTTCAGAAATCTGTCAGCAAATGTTCCAGCATTTCGGCAAATAGCAGCCTTATTTCTGTTGGATTGATGGTTAACTGCTACTCACTGCCGAAATAAAAATCTGTAGCCTATCACCAAAGTGCTGCAAGTGTTGAGATCAACATACAAATAGTTCACTAGATCTCTAATTAGCTGAGACTGTGTAAAATGCTATCTTTTTCTCCACAGTCCAGTTCACAGGTAAAAATATCCAGCTCTAAATTAAATATACAGGTAAAATAACATGGGTAAAAATATTTACAGCTCACAGGTAAAAAAGAAAATTATTTCCCTTGCTCTTATTTTAACTGTGATAGAGTGGAGACAGGGCCATGGTAACCTAACGGCTTTTGAGGAGGTGAGCACTATTCTTAGTGTACTGATCGCTGCATTGTGATTATGATTACACAAAGGTTTAAAAGGAGGAGGAGTGAGGCTTCCTACTTACCACCTAGCTGACATTGTTTACACAATTAAGATGAGTAATACATTAACTAAGACTGCATAGCCCATCCTCTGTAAATCAGTCTCATAAATCAAAGAAGGAATAGCGTAGTTGCCATCTCTGTAAAAAAAAAGTGCTCTGATCTGTAATCGGTATGGGGTATTTTTATAGCAATTTTGGCTTGGTTTAATCAAATTGTGCACTATCTTCAGGGCTTGAAGTTAAAAAGAAAGCAGATATGGCTCCAAACTCAGCAGGAATTGGCTACCAATGCAGTCAGAAGGAGCTGAGAGCCAAGACACCTGCTTTTACATAGGTAAAAGATAGTCTAAGAGGGAGGCTTGGGGTCTATAAGTGCTGAAGACATTGGTAGGTGGAGGCCATGAATTTCTTACCCATATGGAAACGACACACTTGCTCCTGTAAGACGCAGAGCATCTCGGTCCAGGCTTCTGTCAAGTTCTAAGCTCCACAGAAACTTCCAGAGGCAACGTGTTTACCACTTCTGTAGGATTAATTATTCTTTCCTTCTAGTGGAAGCAGGATGAAAAATCCTGAACTGTCAATAGTTTGATTTTTACATAGAAGTGAATAAGTTAAATAATACTGCCTAAAAATTGTAGCATCTTTTTCTTTCTGTATGGTATGTTGGATTTACTGAAAGACAGATTAGGTGATTTTCTGTGTTATATTACCATTAACCAGCTTTTGGCAGTGAAGTTTTAATGTTGTATGAATCATATTTCCAGTAGGCTGGAGGGTTCCTTAAGGAAGCTATGCCTCAGATTTAAGATACCAGGACAAACGGGTGTTAGTCCTTGAGGTCATTTCAGACTCTTATGCTTTTAAAATTGGATACATTGAATATAATTCTATTTATTATGTGTGAGCTTTGAGGATAAGCCTTTAAGAAACATCTTTCTTTCTGTAGATCATTCTTTATGTAGACCTGATACATAGACTGTTAACTTTGATAAAAGAAGCAGGTGGATCTGGTATGCTTTACAAAATTTTGGCCAGTGTCTCATTTATTGGATGACATACTTTAGACCCACTAAGACCTGCTGGCTCTCCAAGGGAGGTGACATTATATTCATTGACACGTTTGAAAGAGCTTTGTTTTTTAAACAAACTCTGATGACTCAGATGAATATTTAGCAAGGTTCACTTATTTACAGCATCTGAGGGGTAATCCTCTGCACTTTTTTGTTGTTGTTTGGGTTCTAAATGTTCAATATTCCCAGAACATAGAGAAGAAAAAACAACAGTCAATCATTTTGACAGAAATTCTAGGCTTTGTGAGGTTTGTTGCCTTTTTGTGATTTTGATATTTGAGATGTATTATACATTGATTCCTTTTACTCCTCTGACATGAGGACTACCATTTTTATTTGATGAAGTATTTTGCTGGAAGTTACTATACTTTGTTTTTTAAAAGGAAATGGTACAATCCTTGGTATTCATAGGGGAGGTGTTTATTTCCTGCATCTTTTTCAGTTATCTTTGGCCAGAGATGCCTGTTTATCTTCTTTCAAGCTTGAATATGATCCAGAACTGCACATCCTGGAAGAAGTTAATAGATACTCTGCCGTAGACAAGAAGTTTGTATAAAATTTTTGGTACCAATATCTAGATAAACACTACAATTTAAAACTGATCTACTGGTCCTAATTACTGTCTAAACTGTATAAGCTCATAATAACTTTTTAAGAACCTAAAAAGCTCAGTTGAACTACCATGACCTTCTCAAAATTCTTTATATTACCTGCCAGTTACATACCATCTAGTCCTACATCTGTGGTTGCTCAGAAGTGGGAGGGCTTACAGATGCTCTTAAAAAAAAAAAAAAAAAAAAAAGAAAAAAAAAAGTGAGCCCAGTCACAGCTATAGCCTGATCTTGATGCTCAGATCTGCAGCAAGCCCAGCATGTTAGAAATGTCAATGCAGCTTCAGCATTCATGACTTTCACATTATGGAACCTGGCAGGTAATCAAAACACCTGAAAATCTTACCACCTGTGAGAGACCGTTGTTGCAGAGCATCTTCTTAAAAGGAGGCAGACTGGATATTGGCATATACTCTCCTAGACTGTCATGCTTTTGTAGAGCAAAGAATCTTTTTTTTTAAACCAGCAATACTTAATTTTTCAGTTAAGAATTATGAACATATGCATCATACATATACCTGAGCATGTGCAGACACTATTGAAATATGATGTGGAATCTTTTCTGGATTAGGAAAATAGTATTTATTTTCTTGGTGTCACTTTTCTATTTTGTTTTAAAACTGGCTTTTTTTATAACCATTTGTGGTTATTTGTGTGAGGGTGTGGTGGTTTATGTCTTTATGAAAATATGTTGGGAGATTCAGCTTCAAGTTACATACACTTTGATGGCCTTGGTCAAAAATAAATGTAGTGACTGTGACACAAAAGTATATTGTGATACAGAAGTTCTCAAGGGTGGTTGAAAAGAATTTACTACTTGAATAAATAAAAGAATATACTACTTGAACCAATGTAGTAATCCAAAGTTGTCCCATAATTCACTGAAGAGAGTTTTTTTCTTCCCCAATCAATGGAAACAAGCAATGCGAAGGACAGCAGCTTTCATTGTATCTCAGGAGTATTAGTTAACAGTTAAAATTGAACTACTAATAAACACGATTGGGCACCACAAATAAATTTCGTTATTGCAGAAGAGAAAAAAGGTGTAAGAAGTTTGTTGGTATATCAATGTGGAAACCATATTTTTTTATTTTAGTTGGGAGTTTAGCAAAACGTGAATGTCTGCTTTTCTAGAACCGTCAAATTATTAGAAAGTAAAGTCAAATTATTTTGAATTTCCCTGTGGATCTTTTTTTTAGTTTTGTCTTTTGTCAGCTGAAACTTTTGATTTTGAAATAAAATCACAGTTCATTCCAATTTCAATATTTTGCAAATAGTATTGAAACAAATGGAAATGAAAGTATTTCTGAAAAAAAATTTAAAAAATTATTACAATATTATCACAAAAATTGAGTTTTCAACTTTTCATATACCTCATTATGAAAAGTGATGTTTCTATGCATCGTTTTACTTTGAATTGATTGATATAGTATATGGTGGAAAAATACTCTGAAAGTTTCTGGTCAGCTTTAGTGATGGGTCTGATTCTGATGCCCATTGTTCTTATTTACACTGTTCTAGCTCTGCCAGTTTTAGTGATGATCATCTTGATTTACAAAAGTAGAAGTGAAATTAATTTTTTAGCCAGTAAGGAGAAATCTGACGTATTCTAAACTGTAAAAAGGTAAAGAAAGATGTAACTCTACTAGCTGAATATAAACAGCTTCATGTTATGAATATGCAGTTATCCACAATGTGGTTAACTTCATACTACTATTCTTGACTTATTTCTTTTGCAAGTGGAATTTGAAAATAACAATAAAGTAGAAACAGAGTTTACAGATCTACAAAATGTAATGCTATTTTTAATTTGGAAAATATCAGTCAAAGTGCTTGTAGCAGGTCACTTAAGTTGCAAGTACCAATAGTGTAAATAAAGATATGGACAGCCAGTTTAAAAAAAATTCCATCCAAAATATTCAGTGGATAACTCTTAATAACATTTGAAAAGAAATCACCAACCAGCATAGGGAAAAAATCCCATGAAAAAACCAAACCACAAACCGTTAGTAACATGCAGTTTTATGAATTCCCCCACCATATTTTCAAAATATTATCATAAAGCAGAATCTTCCCTAAATCTCCATGCAGAAGGAATTCTGTTACACCAACTCTCAAAACATTAGGGACAAGAAAAGAAGACAGACAAGAGAAAAAAGTTGATCCTTTGCCTCTCAAGGATGTGATCATAGCTTGAGGGCTGCTACATCTCCTCTCCTCTCCTCTCCTCTCCTCTCCTCTCCTCTCCTCTCCTCTCCTCTCCTCTCCTCTCCTCTCCTCTCCTCTCCTCTCCTCTCCTCTCCTCTCCTCTCCTCTCCTCTCCTCTCCTCTCCTCTCCTCTCCTCTCCTCTCCTCTTCAAATCTGTGAATGCAAATCGTCAAAATTGAAGTCTATTTGAAGAAAAGTTTGCTCAGTAATTTTTTTAAAATATATGTAATCCTGAATTAAAGAATTCTCTATCGGTTTGCAATTTTGCTATATACTTTTTAAAAGTCAACTAGGTGTCTTATTCTGTGTAATAAAGAACAGACTTTATAAACTCTTTTTTTAATCCCTGACACCATAGACCAGCATATGACTATGATTAGTATTATATTAGTGATCAACAATGCCAAGTGTAGACTACAGGGGCAAAAGAGGTCTGTCAGTGCATTTTTACCAGGCATTTTAACACATAAAGCATTTGCCCTTACGTTTCATCCTAGGTTTTGAATCGTTAGAATTAGGAGATGGCTAATAATTCAGCAGCACAGTTTACCAGCTCTGCTTGTTACAATCCTTTTCATATACACACAATTTGTACTATCTTACTCTGTTTTGGAAAAAAAAGAGACTATTGGTTTTTTTTAATGAATAACTTAAACTAAATTCCATTAGAATTGTTTATTATGCTGAGATTCTTAAACATTAATATGGCAAATACCTGTATTTTATCTGTTACAGATGAACAAATTACATTCATCGTTCAGTGTAATCCATTCATTGGTTCATGGATCCCAAAGTCCTTCAGGCAGTGTGACAAATCCACATAATTTCCCTGAGTGCTAGGTTGTGCTTTTGTGTATCTGATTAAGTTGAAAGATGTGTTAAAAAACATATAAAAATCCTCATGTAGCCAGACAGCTCCCTATGGCTACATATCTCAGAAATCTCTGGAGGATTTTGTTACTCCAAGCAAAGTTGGCAGCAATTTACACTCAATAAATTGGTTCCAGATCTGCCTGTTTCAGATGATATCACAAGGACAAGATTTTATGTGAAATTCCCTTACCTTTTGTCAAAGTCTTTTCCTTTGAAGAGATTGGCCGTCACAAATGCAGATGATATGGAGATAAAGAGACTTCCTTGCTCTCCAGAGCATGACAGAATGTGATGGATCAACAGTTCATATACAAGCTATGTTTTGATCAAATCAAATCATACTTTTTTAGAATTTTTTGAAAAAGAGCGATCTGGATTCATGGCAAAACCATGGCATATATAATTCATAATTGTGCTAGTTTTGGCTGGGTTAGAGTTAACTTTCTTCATAGCAGCTAGTATGGGGCTGTGTTTTGGATTTGGGCTGGAAACAGTGTTGATAAAGCAGGGATGTTTTAGTTACTGGTGAGCAGTGCTTACACAGTCAAGGCCTTTTCTGCTTCTCACACCGCCCCACCAGTGAGTAGACTGGGGGTGCACAAGAAGTTGGGAGGGGACACAGCCGGGACAGCTGACCCCAACTGACCAAAGGGATATTCCATACCATACGATGTCATACTCAGCACAGAAAGCTGGGGGAAGAAGAAGGAAGGGGGGACATTTGGCGTGATGTCGTTTGTCTTCCCAAATAACCATTATGCATGATGCAGCCCTGCTTTCCTGGAGATGGCTGAACACCTGTCTGTTGCTGGGAAGTAGTGAATGAATTCCTTATTTTGCTTTGCTTACATGTGTGACTTCTGCTCTTCCTATTAAACTGTCTCTATCTCAACCCACGAGTTTTCTTACTTCTACTCTTCCGATTCTCTCCCCCATCCCAACCAAGGGGAGTGAGTGAGCGGCTGTGTGATGCTTAGCTGCTGGATGGGGTTAAACCACGGCAATAATGTATTAATAAATCCTCCATTTGGTATGGACCACAAAGTCTCTGTAGAGGGGTACAATAATTTATGATTTGTGACCAAAGAAAAGTGAAAATTAAGTCTTGTAACAGTCAGGACTTGACTATGAAGAACTAGTCCTATGTATGGTCTAAAGTGCTTTGCTGTTTAACAGCTTTACCGAATAATAGTTTGTTATAAAACTGATTAATTTGGTCCAGCATTTTTTTGAAAGCAGATGTGAAGAAAGGCAGCTTGTCTGTCTGCAAGTTGTAAATTCATAGAAAAAAGTGGCTCAAAAGAATAACAACAGAAATTATAAATGGATATTAAAGTGTGAAATTAAGGAAATGAAAATTTAGACCGAAAGAAGAGAAATAGTTTTCTCATGGTGATATCAATTAGATTGAAACTTTAAAACAAAAAAAAAATGAAAAATTGTAACAACAAAGGAAATAATTTATAAGGTACAACCCAGCACTGGCAAAAGCATAGTTTAAATAATGTAATAGTTCTTTTATATTTCGAACTTCACTAGCTCTGTGGTTATGAATGGATGTAATTTTAGGAGAAAGGAGGGAAAATGTGCTTTGTTCGGATGACAGTGGTACTTATGTGTGTGCATATGTATGTCTGAGAGAAAAAGGCTGCTGTGAAGTTGCCTGTATCTTTATACATTCTATTATTTGAAAGAAAAATTACTTTCAGTGGAAATGCATTAAAGAGGTCCATAGGCACCAGTTGCTTGACTCCAGATCAAGTTGCAGTTGCAGGAAAATCTTGTACCTCTGGTAAAAGCATAGTCCGTGACCTGAAAT
Organism: Gavia stellata; assembly: GCF_030936135.1. Classification (NCBI taxonomy): domain Eukaryota; kingdom Metazoa; phylum Chordata; class Aves; order Gaviiformes; family Gaviidae; genus Gavia; species Gavia stellata. The sequence goes on from NC_082595.1 coordinate 81,174,702, forward strand.
CAATGAAGTATTGGAAATAACAAAAATCTCTCCTGTCCCTATCCTTTTGTATAAAGTAAAGCATCAGGTGGCTGATATGGGTAGTGTCTTTATTATTGCTGTTGGCTTTGTGCAACTTAAGGAAGTTCTGGTTTCATGGTGCAAAGTGAGTTTAGCTGACTGTAATATCTCCACCTTTGACATTTTTATTTGCTTATTTTTTTTAATTTCAGGAAAGCTTGAAAATATGCAAGATCCAACTATATTCATGAATCTCAATATTTATGGACTCTATTTCCTTATTCTAGGTGAATATAAATGAACTTTGCCCCGTTTTCCTGGTTACTGGCAATGGTATGTTTCTAGAAGCTTTTTCTCTTTTCTCTCACAGCAGGTTGATAAGACTTATTGCTAGGGTATAATATTTTTGCCCATTTTTGCACTCAAAAAATATTAATTTGCATGTATTTGTCTTTTTGTTCATATCACAGCTTTGCAGCTAGACCTTTATTTGTTGAAGTGCTACTTTATGGTGCTTCTCAGAAGTACATCAATTCTATTAGACAGATTGGTGTGTAAGACCCCTTCTGAAAAAAAAAAAATTATCCTACTGCTGCTTTATATGTATACACCGGCTATCCATAGCTGTCTAAAGATACCAGGTGGAGTTACAGTCCAAATGTAAAGCATTTTCCATTCTGTATTTGTGTTCATGCAAAATGTAAGAATAGTGCCTATTTACATGTTACCATTTTAGTTTCCACTTTTTTTCCAAAAACCATAAATTAGATTTTTCCTGGTCAAAATCGCATTTAAATGCAGGTGTTTATTGCTTTTCTTGCTTTAAATAAATAAACAAATAAATAACATGCAAAACCAAGTTCTAAATCAAAACAACTTTAAAATAGTAGTGAAACATTTGTGCCCTGAAAGAAAATGGTAATAGATTTGTGCCCTTGTTGTACTGAACATTTTATACAGACTTACAAGGAAATAAAACCAAATACTGGAACTTTTGAATAGTGAAAAAGAAACAGCTCAAAAATAGGATGCAAATAGGGTCAGTTGCTGAAACTTCTAGTGCATGATGTCAGATTATTCTGTTGTACAACTGATTTATATGAATTCTTTTGGACACTCAGTAAGCAGAACTACTGTTTTTAATTTTACGTATTGAAATAATTGTTTCCATACAGAAAAACTGCAGGATCTCTTTAGACAATGTAGTGGGTTGACAAGGTTTTTGTAGTGGGGGGGCTACAGGGGTGGCTTCTGTGGGAAGATGCTAGAAGCTTCCCCTATGTCCAAAAGAGCCGATGCCAGTTGGCTCCAAGACAGACCCACTGCTGGCCAAGGCTGAGTCCATCAGCAATGGTGGTAGCTCCTCTGTGTTAATATATTTAAGAAGGGGAAAAAACCTGCTGCACAACAGCAGCTGGAAGAGAGGAGTAAGAATATGTGAGAGAAACAAGTCTGCAGACACCAAGGTCAGTGAAGAAGGAGGGGGAGGAGGTGCTCCAGGTACTGGAGCAGAGATTCCCCTGAAGCCTGTGGTGAAGACCATGGTGAGGCAGGCTGTGCCCCTGCAGCCCAATGAGGTCCACAGTGGAGCAGATATCCACCTTATAGCCCATGGAGGACCCCATGCCGGAGCACGTGGATGCGCCCGAAGGAGGCTGTGACCCTGTGGGAAGCCTGCACTGGAGCAGGCTCCTGGCAGGACCTGTGACCCCGTGCAGAGGAGCCCACGCTGGAGCAGGTTTGCTGGCAGGACTTGTGACCCCGTGGGGGACCCACACTGGAGCACTCTGTCCCTGAAGGACTGCACCCCATGGAAAGGACCCATGCTGGACCAGTTTGTGAAGAGCAGCAGCCCGTGGGAAGGACCCATGTTGGAGAAGTTTGTTGAGAACTGTCTCCCATGGGAGGGAGCCCATGCTGGAGCAGGGAAAGAGAGTGAGGAGGAAGGAGTGGCAGAGATAACGTGGGATGAACTGACCACAATCCCCATTCCCTGTCCCCCTGTGCCACTCAAAGGCAGGAGGTAGAGAAATCGGGAGTGAAGTTGAGCCTGGGACAGATGGAGGTGTAAGGGGAAGGTGTTTTTAAGATTTGGTTTTATTTCTCATTACCCTACTCTGATTTGATTGGCAATAAATTAAATTAATTTGGCCCAGTTGAGTCTGTTTTGCCCGTGACGGTAATTCGTGAATGATCTCCCTGTTCTTATCTCGACCCATGAGCCTCTTGTCATATTTTTCTTTCCTGTCCAGTTAAGGAGGGGGAGCGGCTTGGTGGGCACTTGGTGTCCAGCCAAGGTCAACCCAACACAGACGCTTATTTGTAGGATCTTGTGGTATGGCCTTGCACTCGCCAGGAAAGTAACAGTTTAATTAAACATCACTGCATTGTGATTAGTACCAGGTGATTACAGCTTCTTAGCTCTTGGCATCTTGAGACCTTGTAGGAAATAATGTTGAATTCAGGTAACAACAATGTAAGAAAAATTATCTTGAGGCCTTGTAGGAGGGGAACACGGTTTTATTTTAAAACAAAAAATGCTTCATTCACTCTCATACACACGTTCTCATAAAAAGCAGAGCATGTGTTTGTACAAGTAGTCTGTCCAGCATTCAAGGATTAAGGGACGTGTACCCAGGTGGGCTGGCCAGCATTCCTTGTGATGACATGGAGGACAAGGAGCACTGTCTATTGAGTTATTATCATGTGTGGCTTCTTCCTAGATTGGCAGCCATCCAGTTTTGGATGTCTTTTTCATATGTGTTAGGAGCTGACCTCAATTAGGTTTTTTTTTCTCTCAGTCCTGTCCAACCTCTATGCATCATTTGAATTGATTCTCTTCATCTCTGTACCTTTGTGTCTTAAGGTGCTCATCCTGTTCAGAATGTGGGCTGTCCTTATTTTCTTGTCCTGAGTACACTGCATGTACCAGTGCAGGGGTCTTCTTGACCTGCTCATCTAGGTACCATACACACTATTTTTCTTATATCCCTCTTCTGCTGTTTCCACATGCAGACACTCCCATTGATTCTCCAATCTTGTTTCTATTGCAGTTCTCTGCAACCTGGGAGGACATTTTGGGAGCAACTTTGAAGTTGCACTGTATGTCTCATCTGAGGTTTTAAAGCTTTACTGGGGAAAATAGAGTTGGCCAATCTTTAACAATAAAGGCCAAAGTCTTGATCCTTTCATTAGAGGGCCCAGCAGAAGAAGGAGGTGACCATTGAAGCAGTTTTAGTGCATTATTGCACAAAGCAGGAAAACTATTCATAGGCAAATATCCAGGATGTCAGGTGATTTTTAAAAAGAAACAGGATTTGCAGGATCATTGGTTCCCTGAAAAGGATTTTGGTGATAGGCAGTCCAGGAAAAATGGGCACAAAAAGGACCCTTTTCTCTGACCCACTGATGTTTTTATGTTTTCACATGTCATGGAAATCGGGAGATTTTTGAAAAGGATCTCATATTTGGTAACCTTGTGTTAAAGATATCCATATATCTTAGCATCCAGAAGATTTTACTAAGTAGATCAAAAATATATTATATGTTCTAAAAAGAGCTGAAATAATTGAAAAATAATTTCTAAAATGAGTCAAATTATTCAGATCTACCTGTATTATGATGTCTTGCAACATATACCTTTGACCAAATGCTATTAATAATGGTCTGCAGGATAATATGGCATTAGTAGTAATAATTTGAAAATCATCCCTTCATTGGCAGATTAAAACAAACAAAAGGCTAGATAATAATAGTCTACATCGTGGTGTGTAATTTTTTTTCTTTTCATTCCAGACTAAATTGTCTTTGATGAACTTAAGATGTGAGTATGATCACAGCAGTTCCATTTCCCACATCTGTAAAACCACAGTTACAGTGTAAGAGAGTAAATATGAAGTATGCAATTTAACAACCCTTTAATACTATTTTCAACAAGCTCTGAATAAAATTGTAGAAATGCATTTTTTTCAAATGACTTGGCAATTTTTAAGAATTTACATGTACTCAAGTATCTTCAAGCTGCTGTTTGTATAACCCATTTTGTAAGGGTATGATGTCAGTGTTGTCCTCTTTTACCATTAATCTGCATAATTATAATTATAATTACAAGTTTGATTTGATTAAAGAAAAAACATAATGTTAAACTTCTATTCAAGTAAGTACTAAACCTTTGAGGTTTTCTTTTTAAATTCTTGTAATTATAAAGGATAGACAAAATGGCTTTCAAAAACATATTTAAAAATCATTTTATAGAACCAACAGAGATATACATGCATAGGTGTTCATATGTATTCTTTTGTAATACATTTTTCCATAATTCTGCCAGCTTCTCTGAATGTGTATAGTGATACATCATGGAGAGATGAATTAGCAATTGCTAATTGACTGGGAAACACTTAGCGTGTTTTTGGTGCTGCAGAATTATTAAAAACTGCCTAACAGCATTAATAAGAGTTGTAAATGATACCGTATTAACTACAGTAATTTTCAGAATTTGATGTCAAAGCTGTGTATTTTTCATATTTTTTTAATTAATAGGCAACTGACTGAAACTTATGTTACTGCAAAATCTGCTAGAGTTTTTGTTGGGTTACTATGTGTTAATCTGAGATAGGCAAAAGGTGACAGAGTAATTTCGTAGTAGAGAAGGGTCAGAAAGGATTAATAGTGAAATTCTACAAATACTTATTTTTCAAATGCAATGTAAATTTGATTTAATGAAAATTTTAAGATCAAATTCATTGCCTTTAAAAGTGAGTACAATTCTATGGAAATTTTGTGGGGTTTCCCCATTATTTTTTTTTTAAATTAACTGAAACGTGAAATGCAAATGTCCATTTTCCAGGATTTAAGCACAGAAAGATTAGTGCTTATTATTTAATTCTTGTAATAAAAATGTCTAATGGAAAATCCGCTTATTTCCTGTCTGCAAGCCAAATCTAAATCTACAGCATGCATAAAATTGGAAGACAAACTGTTGCAGTGCTTACTAGTTTTTTTCTGCATTTTCTGTTTTCTGATTTGTTTTCGCTTTGATGATGATTAAATGCACTTAAATCTTTGTCTGAATTTTTACGAAACAAAGGCTGAGCAAAGTACCATGCCTGAGCAAAGTACCATGCCTCTTTCAAAAAGTGATTTGAGCACTTTTGATCTTCTGTGTGATTTGTAGGTGAAGACTTTTCACAAGGTGATCCAAATTGTCTTAGCATCTTCTGACAATCTTGTTGCAGATAAAGAGCACAATTCTATTTTTTCTCTACCTCAGGCTATCCAACTCCTTAGAGCATGTTTTTCAAAAATATTTCTTCCTCTTTTAAGATGATTTGTCCTAAATATATTTCCTGGAGTTGATACCTGGAATGCCAGACACTCAAAAGCAAATTTCTTATTGACTTCTGTGCTGAAAGACCAGTCTCACATTTTCTCCATGTTCTCTTTTTCTATATTTTTTAAAATAAGCTGTTAAAGCTTTTCAGCATTATTATTCTGAACTCTAATTCTTTCCACCCAGATGCAATTGGAATAATTGCAACAGGACTGAAAATGCTATGGAGTTATTGTCATGAATAAGTTCATTGCAATGACTAATAACATCAGTGAAAAAGAAACAAACGCAAGACATACTTAGATTACATACATACACAAAACAATAAAGTATGGAGAAAGTTGGAGAGAGTAAGTATTAAATTATAATGGTGATGATGAACAGCATCAGACTTGCCCTGGAGATGTTGGAAAATATGTTGAAAAAGATGTCTTGCAATTTCTCATTTACCAAATTGGTTTCTAAAATGTGCATAAATTAAAATATTTCAGAGAACTGTCGTTTTATTGCTCTTCATTATTCTATGAAGAATGGAAAGGAATTATAGTCAACAATTTAAAAACACTGTGCCTTCAGAATGAATGTGTGCAACTATATGTAATAAGACACATGCTTGTATATTATGTTTCCTTTTTGGCAATCTTTTAACATATAAAATATATATAGGCAAAATATTTACAGCCTCTCAGCCCACTGCTAACTAACTCCTTTTCACAATTATCCATATCCCTTATGCTAAATGGATAAGCCCGATAAACAACTACAAATATTAAAGAATTTATGCACATATTGCAGCTCCTCCTATTTTAGTGAGTAAATGGCACACATGGAATCTTAAATTTCTATTTAAAATTGACAATTAATAATGCAAAACAAAAATTCTACACTGGACAAGAACTAGAGGTTTTGATTTTTAGAAAAGAGCTTTATTGTGTGACATGGAAAACATAGGGATTGTAATTAATGGGAGGGCAGAGTTACGCAGTATCTATCTTTCAAGCAAGGCACATTCTCACACCACCACTGGTAAGGGTTAAGTGTTTATTACATATCCATCAGGGTCATTACCAAAGACAAAAAAAGGAATTGTTCGACCCACCTTCCCTCTTTTGTTCTCTTCTTTGCTTTCATGATCTAGCCTTTGACATACTGAAGTAACTTTCCGTATTATTTTATTACTTCAGGGGCAAATCTTACCCTTGTTTCTACATTACGGAAACACTTGCCAACCTACAGCTGTTCAGTCTAGTAGTTTAAGGGTTATTAAGGTTATACGGCTCATCTCCTTGCCCCTTCCAGATCAGCTTCACAACTTCACAGAAATTCCCTGCACAACAGGCCTTTGAAGGAGTATTAGGTGCAGAATCCACTTGTTAATGCTTCCCCTCAAGCAGTTGCTGACACTATTGCAGTCTCTGAGTTTTAGTAACATTTGCAATGCAGGTTAGTGTGAGGATTATTTTGACCTAGAGATCATGAAGAATTTTTTTGTGTTAAGCTTGGATATGCATGGAGTTGACCCCATCTGATATTGCCTTTTTTATTTTTTTTTCATGTTATAAACATCACTCTATCATGCTCTGCTAACAAAGTTCTTCTATATGTTCTTTTTGTGAAGAATCGTGTTAATCCCTAACTATCATTACCTTTCCAAGAAACTAAATACAGAATTTACTGATCACCATGTGATATTGTCACAGAAACAAAAAGAAGCCCAAAACCCTGTGTGAAGAATCTCTGACAGGACATGTTCACATTAAGATTTTAGTTAAGATTAGAGAAGTGTTTTTGAGGCGAATCTCCCAATTAGCTCCTTTACTGCACTTGGTGTCATGGAGGCACTTATTGGTGACAGGAAGCAGTCTCTCCACACACAAGTGAAACTCCTTTCGGCCGAAACTAACCTGACCATGGGCTCCTAGGCATTCCAGCTGCTTACAAGCGTCCAGCTCACGGGACCAAACTGGTTTTAGCGTAACAATTTCTGAAACATATAGCATCAACATCAAGTCCTCAGAATCGACTGATTAGCTCTACCAACCTACTCCTACTATGCAGCCCTACTTGCTAATTGCAAAGGCAGTGAACTGTCCTCCAGCAGTGGCTATTGTACCACCAGAAAAATAGATAAGTCTGATGAAACTGCCAGCAGTGTTGCTGTGCAAGAGGAGAAAGCAAATTGCTTCCAACTGTAGCCTTAGCCTGGTTATCTGTACTGCCTGGACCTTGGGTCTATGTTTCTCAGTCTTTACTAAGAGAATTTAGGGGTTGTGATCACTGGTTAAAGAGTAGCAGTTCCATAAACATTTGAATGCTGCTATTAGTAAAAGAGGAATTAATTTCTCACTGGAATAATGTAGATTAGATCTAGATAATTCATTTGTAAATACGGCCCTTGAAATACTGTGAAAAACATTTCAGAAACACAGAAGAATAAGGAAATGAGTATTTCCAGGTTCCTGAGAGGCTGTTACTAAATATAGTAAGTAAAATGCATGTATTTGTTACAGCCCTCTAGTTATGTACACTAGGAGATGGCTCTGTCATACAAATTAGAAAATCAAAACATCTATTGGGTTTTTAAGGTAATGCTCTTCTCAGGGTATGATTCTCTCTACAAAGTGCTGTCTAGGTATTTATATAGTCCAGTTTTAAATGGTTTAAGAAAAAGTCTTCCAGATTTCACACCAGGACACTGTTTTGTAATTGAACGCATACCATTCTGAGATTGGTTTACAAGTGATTGGCACTCTTCAGAATATATTTATAACATAGCTCTGGTGAAACAAACAAGCATACTCAAATTAGATCCTGAGGAAGCTAATTTTCTTTCCCAGCCATTGCAGTACATCTGTCATTCTCCTCACTATTGCTGTAGTCTTGCCATGCTCAGGCATATATCCCATAAAAGCTTATCCTCAGCTCTAACCTGTGTTCTATTCTTTGCTTCCTCTTAACTGCCTCCATGTAAAACCCTTATGTCCAGCGTGTACGTGCTTCGACTCTGAACTCAACTGCATGCGATATTGACAGAAGTATTACAATTGCTGGACACATGGAAGGAAGCATGATTTTTCTTTAAAGAAGGCTTTTTTTCTGTCCACCTTGTAGTGAAAATGCAGCCATCATTTGAGTTGCTTAGGTGAGCCAAACAACTATTAGAAGATGTCTTGCACAGGAGTGTACAGCAGGATTTTGCTTACCTTTGCAAGTTCTGCAAGCAGCATGGTTTAGGGCAAAGCATTTGAAACCTTCAGGCATTAAAATATCTTGGCGAAGTTGGTAGAGGTGGGTGTCAAGTAAATGCCCCTCTAGCACAAGTGACTACATGCAGTCATTATGACAATGCAATCTCACCCATCTGTGCAGGGTTCATGTTTCAAGCATTCCAGTTTGCATATGGGAAGTCATCATATGTTGTTATCATAAGCATGAATGATTTCTTCTTCAAGATCTGGAAGTAGAAAATACCACTGACATATTCTACATCTTCCTCAGCATTTTCCTGCATCCTGACAAAATAGCAACTGAACCACAAATAGGAAGAGTACATCAGTTGTGTTAGTCCCGCAGCTTGATACAGGCTGGATGCAAAGAAAGAAGTATGCTGAGCTGGAAGTGTCTCAGGTGGACTGGCTAAAAATACTGCTGTAGAAAGCCTTAGGAAAGACAAACATATTTCATCAAAACATCTCACAAAGTGGCTGGATTAGTTCAAATAACAAAATTCCAAAACAGCTTCCCAGGCTGTGCTGGTGCATCTATATGTTGCGCTGCAGAAACAACTGGAAAGGAGTACGTGACCACCACCTAAATGTAAATACTGACTAATCAAAGCCTGTTCTTGCCAAATGGAGGAGTGCTGGGAACCCCCTGCTCTCCTTCATGTCCCCAGAAATCCTGGAGCACAAACTAGGTATGTTTCAGTTGTGTTTGATTCTGCATCTGTTTTGGGAGTGCAGGGTAAGGCGCTGGCGGGGGGGCTGCAGGGCGGCCCCTGTGAGGAGAGGCCGGGGCTGCCCCGTGCCGGACACAGCCGGTTCCAGCCGGCTCCGACCCACCCACCGCAGGGCACGGCTGAGCCCCTCAGCCAAAGTGGTGGCACCTCTGGGAAAATGTATTTAAGAAAGGGAAAAATGCTGCGCAACAGAGATGAGTGAGTAAAAAAATAAATTTGAGAAACAGCTCTGTGAACATCAAGATCAGAGGAGGAGGAGGTGCGAGTGAGGGCAAGGTGGTTTAGTTTTTGTCTTTGTTTCTCGCTATCCTACTCTATTTTAATTGGCAAGAAATTAAATTATTTTTCCCCAAGTTGAGTCTGTTTTGCCTGTGATGGTAATTGGTATCTGACCTCCCTGTCCTTATCTCAAGCCATGAGCTTTTAATCTTATTTTCTCCCCCCTGTCCTGCTGAGGAGGGGGAGTGATTGGTAGGCTGATGGGGTCCACAGGTCAACCCACCACCCATCATAGGTATTCACACATGATCTTGGCAACTCCAGGCGCGTATGTATCTGGGAGTTCAGGTCCAGGAATACTACATATGTGTGAGTGAGCACTAACTGTTTTAGGAAAAACGAGTTACATGCTTTCTTGGGAACGGTACACGCTAAATGCCATATCCAGTCAGGGTCACACAGGAAGTGAAAGCTAGATGGGGAAAGGACAAGGTGCACTGTGACATTATGTATGTACATTATGAAGCTTCAGGATTTTTTTAGAATTCATTTAAACATAAAAAGCTAAATCCCCTGAAGGCACAAAATAGAAAATCTTCAGTGAAACTAAATCTCTTGCTACCTGCTGTTATAGACTAATTGCTCACAATCAATGAACTTTTATATTTTTCATTTCAAAATTATTAGTATTACTTTGGTTATTAGTGTAATTTGGTGTTATCCTGTTTTCTTTCCAAATTAAAAAGCACCATGATATGCTCTAAAATGAATAAGAAGCTTAATTATTTTTCCAAGGGAAAACATTTAATTTAAGTTTATACTCAATACTCCTGTAGAATCCATCAATGTTATCATAAAAAGGTAATTCTGGTGTGTGAGTAAAATAACTGAAAACTGTGCTGGATCTGTATGGTTAAAATGCTCAGCTAGCAGTAAGTTGACATAGCAAGAATTTGTCAGTATCTCACAGTCTATATGTTTTCTCCCCTCACTCCTGGTACTTCACCTTAGTTCATTGACTTGATTTCTGAGTGTCCCATGATCGTTCCTCTTTTTCACTCAACTTTCCTTTTGCTAAACCATTCCCTGCTTCTGCCTGTCCCTCAGACACTTCCTTAGACGTCTGGCCTCCAATCTCATTTAGGAAATCACTGATTCCCTTTTGAATAATAAGTAAGGGCCTCATACTCAATAATTCTGTCTCTACCCACCTTTCCTTTGGCTTATCAGAATAATATATCTAGTTATCTATTAGCTTCATTCAAATTCCTTCTGAACAAACACATTTAGTGTGTCTTACCACATTTAGTGGTGAGACACGGGAATAAGCTGCCCAGGGAGGTGGTGGAGTCACCCTCACTGGAGGTGTTCAAGGAACGTGTGGACGAGGCATTGTGGGACATGGTTTAATGGGCATGGTGGTGTTAGTTGGTGGTTGGACTTGATGGTCTTACAGGTCTTTTCCAACCTTAGTGATTCTGTGATTCTGTGATTCTGTGATTTTAATCTTCATAGTCTTTCAGCTGAGATTATTCCATTGTTAAACTATCCTTTTCAAGCAAGTTTACAGAATCACTAGAGATAATGCCATTTCTTGTCTTCATATGCACTTTGGGATGGTCTTCTGGGCTATTTTGAATGTGACTACTGAGCTTTCCTAAAACATAGGTCTTCTGATTTTGTTGGACAGATATTCAGAATACTTGATTTGTTTAAAATTTTCAAATTTAAAGCTACTCTTCTGTTTTTGGGTATTTTTAAAAGATGACAAAACTTAATTTCCTACTTTGAATTTTTATTTTATGCTGTTTTTTTTTAATTATTATTTTTAAATTTAAGGGCAACTTTACAACTTTTTCTCATCTACACTACTCCACAATGCTTCCTACTGTAAAACATCTTCATTTATTCTTTTCAGTCTTGGTTGTTTTATGATGGAGAACAGCCAGTCTGTATGGAAGTCAAACATCATTACACTCAATTCTAATTAGTGTCTTCTTCCATTTTCACAAGAATGTACCTCATTCATTTTCATCGTTTGACTGCATCTAACATTCCTATTTGGTCCTTCAGGATAAAGTCTTTCCGGGTATGAGACTAATTCCATTAGGACTTTTCTTGATCTTGACCTTTACATTGCTTCCAGATCAGCTTTCTAATATTTAATTCTGAGCCTTCTTGGTTTTGCTTATATATACATCTAATTTGCCACCTCTGGATCACTGTCAAAACATTGAACTTCCTGTCACAGTAATTGTAACTCCCTTTTTTCACCATTTTTTTTCTACATTTGCATTCTATAAAATCTAAGTCAGTGAAGCACTTAAGGTCCAAGTGGTAAAATATCTCACCACTATTGTGACCCTGTACAAAATCCTATGATTATGCAGTTTCAATTATGCATTTGGAGAGTTCACTGAATTTTCCCTTCAGTACACTCTGCAGCTATAAATTGTCTCAAAGGAGCTGGAAGGGAATCAGAAAAACTTTGCTCCATAGAATCAAATGGTTATGTTTGTTCAGAAATCCATAAGTAAGAAACATCATGAACCAGAATGTTTCTCTGCTTTTTGTCTGGGCCAGCATCTCTATTTCAATATGCAACTCATGATTTTGTTCCATACCATTTGGATCATTGCTCTCTGACGACGATATCAAGGAGAGACTAATGATGTGAAGAAAGCAGGTTATTTAAATTAAGTCTTGTACATATAAGCTTCAATTTACTTGTTTTGAAATATCCTAATTTCTTTAACCAAAATAATTTTTATCGTAATGGAATTAGACAGGACTGGTTTTGAGAAGTGATCTTTCTGTGACCAGATAAGGATTTATTTGCAAGTAAAAGAGATAAAAAAATATTTTAGGAAATGCTGAGAAAATGAAGACATGGCTAGATATGTTCAAGGTATAGATGAAGTTAAAAATTGTACTGACTAGGTCATTAACCATAAAGAGCGTGTATAGGAAACTAAAGGAGTGTACATTATCTGCATTCCAGCTGTTTCTTAGTGAGGATGAAGGAAAATGAAGCCTCACCTGGGAAACTTTGTTTCTTTTCTCTCATATGTTTAAAGCACATCTGTTACAGTGTTAAAAAGGATATTATGTCAGAATTGCCAGGGGAAAGATCTGATTGTTCTTTTAATTCTACAGCGACTGCAGGTAAAGTTTGATCCTTCAGCCTAGATTTAAACATGATTTGAGAGAGAATTGCATCTTCTGTTCTATTTGTTCAGAAGTTCTTCAGAGAGTTACTATTAAAAAAACCAACCTAAAATCACAAATAAAGTGAGAGATAGATAAGACATCATACTTCTCATGAGTACTATAAAGAAGATCTATAATCTGAGATCTTGTTATCCTGAGGCTGGTCTGAAAAAAGGTGATCATCACCCACAGGATATACATGCCTATGCACACAGAAAGTGGAAGTATGTATGAAAAATGGAACTATAGATGGGATACCAGGGAGGGATATAAAATCATGCTCTGACATGCTCAAATGGAATTGGAAAAATTAAAATTCAGATGGAGTTAAAAATGGAGAGTGATCGGAAGGAGAGTAAGATAGGAAGGAGAATAAGATAGGAAGGAGAATAAGAAGGGCTGCTAAAGATACATCAGAAACAAAAGGAGGATCAAAGAAAAATTTTGGCCTGTTGGATGGAGTGGTCTCTCACTGATGAAGGACACTGAAAAGTCTGAAGTACTTGCTACCTTCTTTGCCTCATCTTTTCTGGTAAGGACTGGTCTCGATCCTCCTAGATCTCTGTGCGTAGTAGTTGAGCTTGAGGGAGAGAGATACCATCCATAGTAGAGAATGACTTGAGTTAGGTACTATTTAATCCAGTTGGATATGCACAAGTCCATCAAACCAGATGGGATGCATCTGAGGGTGCCGAGGGAGCTGCACAATTTAATTCTGAGGCTTTCCTCTGTGGTCTTTGAAAGGTCATGGTGACTAGTAGATATTTCCTGCTGACTAGAAAAAGACATCTTCAAAAAGAAAAAAAGGAGGACCTAGGGAACAACAAGGCAGTCATCCTCACCTCAGTCGCTGGGAGGTTATGGAGCAAATCCTCCTAGAAGCCAATTCAAGACACATAAAGGCTAAGAAGGTGATTTAGAACAACTCACATAGGTCTAATAAGGCCATACCAATGGTTATGTCTTCTCTGAGAAGATGGCTGGCACAGGGGAGAGCAGTGAATGACATTTGCTTTAGCAATGTCTAGGCTTTTGACAATGTCTCCGATAGCATCATTGTATCCAAGTTGGGGAGATATGGATTGGATGGGTAAACTACAAACAGGAAAAAAAGTTGGCTGGATCATTAGGCTTACCGGTTCAAATCCTAACTGGCAACAAGTTATGAGTGGTGTTCCTTGGGTGATACTGTAGTTGATGTTATTTAACATCTTAATCAACAGCTTGGTTAAGGGACAGAATATTTCTTCATTAGGTCGATGTGAGACCTCAAACTGTGAGGACTGCTTGATACACTGGATGGCAGGTTGCCATTCAGAGAGACCTTGACAAGCTGGAGATAGGGGCAAGCAGAAACTCAAGAATTCATCAGAGACAAATAAAAAGTCCATCTGAGGTGGAATAAATTCATGGAACATTACAGCATGCCACCTAGGAACATGCACTGCAGAAAAGAGCTGTGCAGCCCTGGTGGACAAAACACCTTTGCAACAATGAAAGCTAGCTGCCTACTATGTTAGTAGCAGTGTAGTCAGCAAGTCAATTATTACTTTCTCTTTGATACTTTAAGTTCATATATATGGTACTAGTCTGTTATTACCTCTTCCTGTACAAAAGAGAGATTGACAAGCTTCAGAAAGTCCAACAATTGACTACCAAGATGATTAGGGGCTGGAGCATCTGATGCAGGAGGTAAAGATGACTGAATAAGAGATGTTCACATTGCAGAACAGAAGATCAAGGACATCTAACTGCAGTCTACCAAAAGTTAAAGGGGTTTATAGAAAAGACAGAACCAGACTTCTATCAGCCATGCACAGTGAAAGAACAAGAGGTAATAGACACAAATTGCAGCAAGAGACCTTCCAGTTGGACACAAAGAAAAAAAAAAAAAAATCACAGTGAGGGTGATTAAGCACTAGAGCAGGCTGCTCAGAGATGCTGTGAGAACTCCACTTCTGGAGATATTAAAAAATTGACTGGACATGGCCCTAAACAACCTGACCTAACTTTGTTGTTGATCCTGCTTTAAGAAGCATGTAGACTAGATGACTTAGAGAGAGCCCTTGCAACCTAAAGCATTTTATGCTTCAAAAACATTTCAGGATCATTGTCTACCATTATTTGTGGTGTAGTCAAGCTACTTGTTTTTTCCTGGGGTTGAATTCATTCAGCTTCCCATCTGGACCACACTCTGAGTTACTACAAAGCCCATTACCTCCCATTTGGTCTTCTGTTGTTGCTTGATTAACTGTTTCCACAAAAGTTGCTCTTCTGATAGCTGGTTAGCCTGGGTTTTGGACCATTTTATATCAATTACACCCCTGTACCCCCTAGAAATAAGTTCCCTGAGTGTTACTCTTTTAGTAACTCGTGTGTCCCCATAAATTGTCATACTACTCTGTGAATGGCTGGGCTCCTATACCTGCCCATTGAACCAGGGTCTGGACTGAGGCTTTGATATATAACCCCTTACTGCACAACCAGATGCACATATAAATGTGGAATTTTGCTACATTGTCCAGCTCTTTGCTTTTCTTGTTCTCTGAAAGGCTCCTCTTGCTCATCCCCTCTAGACCAAGCATCCTAAGGGGACACCTGCCTCTGTCTGCAGTTTGATTCTGTATGCCTTTAGGGAATTTCCTACATCTGAATAGGAAGAGGTAACTTGATCCCTCAGCACATTACAAAATAAGTGATCATTTTTTAATAACACTTTTAGAACTATGAATAACTATGCTTTTATGTCATGGCATATGCAAATGCAACTTCAGATCACCCTGAATTGTAAAAGGGCATATGCAACACCAGCTCAGAACTAGGTAAAACTAGTAAGTATAATCATTCGGTATCTAATTTAAAGCAGGAAGACAAAGGTTTAAATATCAGTCAGGCAATAAATTGCAGATGTGCAGGCCCTAATTCTTGTATCAGAGAATGACTCCTTAGTTTAGTACAATCAGTACTTTATAGAAATCAGTCATGTGTTATATGATTTGCATGTTTTCTTGTATCGGTTATTAACTTTCAAACTGATTGATGAATTCTAGGTACAACCCTAAGCTGAGGTTCCATTTTCTCAGCATCACAGATTCATAGAATGGTTTGGGTTAGAAGGGACCTTTAAAGGTCATCTTTTCCAACCCCCCTGCAATGAGCAGGGACACCTTCAACTAGATCAGGTTGCTCAGAGTCCCGTCCAACCTGACCTTGGATGTTTCCAAGGATGGGACATCTACAACCACTCTGGGCAACGTGTTCCAGTGTTTCACCACCCTCATTGTAAAAAAATTCTTCTTTATATCTATTCTGAATCTACCCTCTTTTGGTTTAAAACCATTACCCCTTGTCCTATCACTGCAGGCCCTACTAAAAAGTCTGTCTCCAATGGATTGGGCAGCATCTCTGGAGATCACCTAGTCTGACTGCTCTGCTTACAGCCAGGGTGAGCTACAGCAGAATGTCCTGTTGTGTTCTTAATATCTCCAAGGATGGAGACTCCGCAACCTCTCTGGGAAACCTATTCTAGAATTCAATCACCTCAAAAAACCCTAAACCAAACCTAAAAAAATAATTAATGTTTAAATGAAATTTCATGTATTTCAGTTTGTACCCAGTGCCCTTTGTCCTGTCACTGGGTACCACAGAGAAGAGCCTGTTTCACTCTCTCCCATCGGGTATTTATAAACATTGATGAGGTCCCCCCGAGCCTTTTCCAGGCTGAACAGTCCCAACTCTTTTACTCTCCCCTCGTACATCAGGTATTCCAGTCCTTAATCATCTCCATGGCCCTTCACTAGATTTGCTCTATTATGTCCATATTTCTATTGTACTGGGGAGTCCAGAACTGGACGCAGTACTCCAGATGTGAGTGAGGTGCTGAGCAGAGGTAAAGGATCACCTCCCTCAACCTGCTGGCAATGTTCTTCCTAATGCAGCCCAGGACGCTGTTGACCTTCCTTCCTTCAGAGCACACTGCTGACTCATTTTATTAATTTCTTATTACATTGGGATGCTCAGTTAAGAATTTGATTTATTTAAATATGGTGTCTTACTAACTGGTGATAAAACTCATGAACAACATTCTTGTATTTTTCTTCAAATTACAACGAGGGCTCTGAGAGGTATCCATTACTGTGTTTACAATCGACTGTATTTTTTTCCAGGGTTGTCTGTTTTAATGTTTCTAAAGGATGTGTCAGTGTCAGGGGAATTATACAACATGCATGATCTTAGTGAACCATGCATAGCATACAGGTTTTACCTTTAATGTTTAATATGATGATCTGACAAAGTTTTTATTTCTCCATCTGGCTTTTTATTGACAGGTTGCTGGATAAGTATATATACCTGCAATAATTTACCTGTGATGGTGGTCACATCGGTTGTAATGACATGTCTTCCTTGCTGAAGGAAGGCATGTTACAGACACATTTCAGAGGAGATGTTTTGGACTGGACAGAGAGATACAAATTTCAAATTGATAGCTTCACTCCTGCCACATAACACATCTTTCTTACACTAAAACATTTCTTTATCCTTCACATATCACTCTTATTCCGTCACTTGGGAATTCCTTACTGACCCATTCAAGACTGAAAACTGAAGTTACTCAGCTACTCATACTAGTAAAATGTGTTAAAAAACCAAACTAAAATGTCATTATCTGTCTTCCCTGCATATAGCCAATATGGAATGTCCTCTATTTTTAATGAAATCTATATTTATGGATCTGAGTTTTATTTTATTTTGCTTTTATTTTTTTTGAAAGAGGGTAGAAAAAAGGAAACTAAGCCAAATCTTGTCACTATTTTACTGACAGCATGAAATTGTCTTGCTGTCCCAGAGGTTGATAAGAAAAAAATCTTCTATCAGACATCAAAGAAAATGCAGAATTATCACAACAGCTAGCAATATTCTTTTATTCTGTAATAATAAACAGTGCACGTTGCTACAGGAAACAAATGTACCCAACTGAATAGATAAAACCATAAATAAGAGTGGACTTTTTGCTTTACCTAAGAAGGAAACTGAAAAATATTCTGTATGAGGCTGGAGCCAAACTATATTAGTGATAGTGAACTTTACTAGAAACCATACTGCTTTTAGTGGTCCTTTAGCACTATCCACTAACACATTATGGAAACTTGTAATATTGACAGACAGTATTTTCGGTTTAACTTCATAGATAGAAAGGAAGCAGAAATTATTAGGATCCAATAAAAAGGTTCAGACTCTTTCAGCAGGCTTTAGAAAGAATGTATTGCCTAAATCCAAAATGGTGTCGCTAGGAAACCACTCAGTTGCTGCTTAGTTCTGGAATTTCATAAGCTTTGCATGGACCTTATGTTTTTTCCTTTCATCTTTCCCAAACTTAAGAGTTACACCTTTGCACGTTCTTGAATGAGTACTGTAACCACAATCCTGACAGTGGAAAATGAAAGATTTCTTCTGGATGGGTTTTGAAAAAAATGAGTGAGCCCTAAAAGTGCTCAAGGATCAAGGATATAGTTCATATTTTCAGGGAAGGGTTCAATGCTATGAATGCTGAGCAATTAATGCGTCTTCATAAATTCATGTGGGTAGAAGAGCGAGGTGCTGGATGCACTCTGTTCTTTGTGTTTTCTTAGAGACCAGTCTGTTTCATGTTGCATTTGGCGGGCAGCAAACTGCCTTCCCAGGGCCTGTTCAAAGGTGCCAAACTCCTGCTTAGGACTTTCAGTGCTTATGTTGGGGCAGGTGGCTGTACACTAGGGTTGGGGAATCCCAAGCAGCTTAAGCATAAGGTAACTCAAAAAGAATCTGTTGAATATCTATCTTCTGAACCCTAAGTCTTTGCTTTTGCCATGAATCATCTTAATTCTCAGTGCATACAGGCCTTAAAAAAATCTGACTTGTTTTCCTGTCGTAAAAAACCTAATAAACCTTCTTTTTGATTCAAGGATTTTATTTAATTTCAAATTTCTCGCTTTAAAAATGCTTTATTAATTTAATTTGATTTTGGTTTGCTGACATTTTGCTTCTCAGTTCCATTTAGCATCAAAGAAAACAGTAAGCAAGCTATCAAGAGCTATTCTGAATTTTCAATAATAATTTTTAAAAAAGCCTATCTCTTGTAATGCCAGAAATAAGCTAGGACTTCACTTTGCTAGTGCTAGTACTTTTTTTACCTTGAATGCAAATGAAGTCTCTGAGCTTTTTCCTCTAGAATTGTGATATTTAACATTGTTATCACACCAAGAAATAAACAATTGTTTAAGGAAATGGGTGAGAGTTGTTCTCAGTGCTACAGTGCTGAGTCAGTCATGCAGAACTAATTTCCTGGCTGTCTCTGAATGCACATAAAGCTGCTCTGTAGCTGCTGCTGACAATGAACTAGTGACTGGAAAAAGGAATCTTAAACACAGTCACATCTCTTGACTGTTAAAATCCTTTACACAAAGCATGCTGATCTAATGTACTATAGTAAGCAGTATCCTTTTTTTTTTTGAGTATTAGTAAAAGAAGTTTTAACACCTGAAGCTGTTGCTAAGTAACCAAATGCTTCCAAAATACATCTTTCTTGCTAATAAAACTGTTTTTTTTCTGCTAATGAATATACTTACATTGGAAATGCAACACTAGGTATCGCATAATGGGAAAAATATCTTAACAATAGAAGATTATCTTGCATAACTGAGGATGTCTCATTCATGTGGGGTGCATATTACAAGTCACATAATCAGAAAATCTGTATTTGAATAAAACTGCCCAACATTTTATAAGCAAGATGCAAATGGCAGTAAGCTGCCTTGTTTCTTTAGCTACGTCATATGGTGCAGAAAAAGAGAACTGATGCCTGTCCTTAATATATGATATTTAAAGCAGGCTCGCAGATATTTTTGCTTTCAGAAATAAAGTGAATTTCATAAAATGGTGTTTCAGCACAAAGATCCTAAGAACAAAAAAAATCCCCAAACAATCCACCAAAAGTAAGAGAAAAAAATAAATGCATTCACGTACATGGATTAACAAAGACTGCAAGAAAACAGAAGATGCCCACAAGTAGCAATACTGCTTCTAGCTTAATGTAGATCTAGTGTTATACTTCAGATAAACTTTAATGGCTGGGAGAAGATGAAGGTGGGAGGAAAGTGCACTCAAATCCAAGTTTGCAGTGTTACAGCCCACACAGCGATGTAAATGAAGATTTGGACACAGGATCTGCTCAGTGAAGCAGAAGGTTTTACTGCCCTCTAGTAAAATGCAGTTACGAAACTGTCTTTTAAAATGTATGCATGCTGAGTAAACCTATTCAGTTATTGTTACTGAAAATGCGATTAGTCTTGGATTGTCATCTCATTGTTTCCATAGTCAAGGAATAAAATATTTACGGTCAATCTAGAATGACTTATTTTTGAATTAAGGAAAATAGCAATAATGAAGGACAAAAGCAAGGTCTCTGTGGCTGCATCTGCATGAACAAATCTTATGCCAAATTTTCAGCACTGTTATTAGCAAAAGCCTAACTGGTGGCACTCCTTGGAAAAGAACAGAGTTTTCACAGAACAGTGCAAAAATTCCTAAGTCCTAACTACAGGGGAACTTACCCTGTCGTTAGCATTGTACCAGCACTAAATTAGCAGCTCAAGAGTGAGCACAACTTGTGTCCTTTAATTTCTGGCAGCAGCAACTCTGAGAATGAAATGGCAGCTGAACTCTTTACATGGTGCTTAGACAGCACTGTAGAGAACCGGAAGATAGTTGCAGGGAAGTTGTAGATATTCAAGGGTGCAACACAAAAGAAAAAAGAAATAAAATCATAGTTTTGTTGCCACACATATAGCTGTTCCATGGAGTGCTGTACTGCTGGATTATTACTAACAAGGACAACATGAAAGGACATGTGAGGCTGTCATCTTAAAAAGCCTGACACTGATGGTGATGGTTGTAACTGTGTACACTGTGACTCGTTAGGCAGTGCAGCCTCTGCTTCTCAAATGGCAGCAGGAAAAATGCTTGGGAAAGGGCAAGTACTAACTGCAGCCTCACAAAGTACCTAGTGCTTTCCTCCCTGCATCTTGGGGGGTTTATTTATTTATTTATTTAGGTGGGGTTTTTTTCCTCAAATGTGAAGTACAAAACTAGCAGGTTTTTCAGGAGTCACATGGCCCCTCCGGGAAAATTATATTTGAAATTCTTAACATCAGTCACCGAAAGGTACAAATATTCTGTCAATCCTACCACTGCCTTTGTATAAAGGAAAGCTCAATCTCCATATATTCTTATTTATATAGCTTCATAAATACTCAAATGCCTGGGGAAAATGGGGTTGGAAATGGGGGAATACTTCTAAAGTAAATATAAATTAAAATAAACATGAGGAAATAGAAAGAGTTTATATACATTCATAGAAAAGATCCAAGTAAAGGGTAGTGTAGCTCATTTCTTCTCCTACCTCTTGCTCTCCTCTGCCAGGGACAGAGAGTGCAGGGGCACTATTTTGTCCTAGGGCTACCACAGAGGAGGGACTTTCCAACCTGTCATTCTGCTCTTGAATACTCTCTCAAGGTCGACACATAACTTGAACCTAGAAACTCAGTCCTGTCCTATCTTGTTCATTGGTGGTGATCTGGGATCACAGAATAACAAATGGTTTCCTGACATTCTTCTTTTCTTTGAGACCTGCTTGGATGTGGGTGAGAAATCCATCTCTCAAGTGCTCCAATACCTTGTTCAATGTAGTAACAGATGCAAAAAAACCAGCATTGTTGAAATATTTTTCAGCGTTTGTTATGACATGAAGTCTCCTAGGTCATTTGCCAATCCAAACTCATGGATTCCTAGAAAAAGAGGTCTGGAAAGCGCTGTGAGAGACAACCTAATGCAAACTCTGTATAGAAAGCAGAATCATTTGTGCCTCAGTCATTGTTGACAAATGCTGACACTTACTAACCTGTCCTTGAAAGCCTCAAATAACAGCTACTCCACCTACTCCAAGGTCTTTTCCATCTTCATTAGGAAAAATCCCTGATGAATCTTTCCTTTTTACTGGTCTCCCATTTGCTAGCTACTTGGCTGTTTTTCATGAACTCCTTGGCTGAGTCCTGCTCCCTTAAAGGTTGTTTTACATTTAACTCTCCTAATGATTTATGCACTAAAAGAATATGGAGAAAAAAAGATACTGTTTGAGCATCCTGGGAATAACAAGCTTATTTTTTTACACACCATAGTTTTATTTAAGATATGTTTCTCTCCTTTTACTTAAACTTCCTTAAATAAGAGATCACAATCTGTTGGTTTTAATTTGAAAATTGTTAATTTATTATGTATATTTACACTGCCTTGTGCGTGATACAGGTATTACATTATGATAATTTGACATTCTATGGTACATTTGGTAGCATTATTTATTACTCTTTTGTTGATTTATTCTTATTGTTCTGGTACTGTGAGTATGTTTGGGTTTTTGAGATATGTGAGCGCTTGATCAGATTTATTTCTATTGAGTTTTGTGCAATTAAGTAGGAGACGTGTTAGTGGTGTTTGTATGTATGAAAGAATCTTACCCTTATATTAGGAACTTAGACAGATAAAAAATGCTTTCCATGGTTGTGAGTGCATCTTAGACACATCTATGATGTTATATTTCACCTGAATTCTGAAAGGACCTATATGTGCAATGCTGAAAAGCAAAGAATTCACAGAAAGCCCTCCAAATAGGCAATACAGCCACAGCTGTCACTACACTCTCCTTTAGGATTCTTGTTAATGGAGTCAAAACATTTTCCTCATAGCTCCATTCCAAGATATGGCCCATATGTCTACATGAATTGTGTGGTAATGTAAAGAAAAAAGATAGACCATAATGGGTGTTTTCAGCTGAAAGAATGATAGGTATAAGCATCTTAAGTGAAAAAGTCTCCATTTGCTTGAGTTTAAAGTCAGAACCTGAACACTGCAAGGATAAAATGTGCTGGTGAGACTTGGATGTCTTTATTTAGTTGCATTGTTTTTGGAAGTCACCATCAGTTTTGGATGCAGTTCCAAACCTGTATTTCTCTCCCTTTTTCCCCAAAAGCAAATTCTATGAGTAGAATAAGTAAATAATTAAAAAATGGAAGAGTCCAAAGAAATTCCAGAAATACTTTAAATTATATTGTGACCATGTATTTCTTGTCCTTGGAGATCTCAGAATCACAGAATCACTAAGGTTGGAAAAGACCTGTAAGATCATCAAGTCCAACCATCAACAAACACCACCATGCCCATTAAACCATGCCCCACAATGCCATGTCCACAAGTTCCTTGAAGTTCCTCTGAGTTTCGAAGCCGTCAACAGATCAAATTATGTGACAAGATCACAACTAGATCTGAATGACAAACAGGTTTAGATTCATGTGTTATAAAGATATAAACATTTGCA
This sequence comes from Gavia stellata, assembly GCF_030936135.1. Lineage (NCBI taxonomy): Eukaryota > Metazoa > Chordata > Aves > Gaviiformes > Gaviidae > Gavia > Gavia stellata. The sequence continues at coordinate 81,197,823 of NC_082595.1, forward strand.
CATTGTGAATCATATGAAATTACAACCTTTGGAATTTTTTAGGAAAATAAAACCACAGGGACATTTTGCTACCCTCATGGTGGCTGCATAAGCCACACTTTCCTCCCTGCCGATTGAGTATTTGATTCACAATCTTGTCCTCATGCACAATCTCCTCCATGAACATTTGATGAGGAAGGCACTGTTGTGTAAATGCGGAGATGCATATTCACATCTCTGCTATGCCTGATTTAGACCAGAACAATGATTTTCAGCCTTTGCTCTGTAGACCCCTGTGGTTTGCAAAACAGCAAATAAAAAGGCAAGTCCACATATCCTGTAGAACTGTACAGATATGTGAAATTTCTGAAGGGCTCTGTATCTCCTTTGGGAAATTTATGCAGGTAAACAAACTGAAGAAGACTGAAAAACTCTGGACTAGAAATTTGAACAAGTCACTCTCAATGGTGTCTTACTTCTCATGCTGTTTTGAAACTCATGTGTTTTCTGGATGAAATTGTTTCACTTCATAGGAAGGATTATGTATTCACTGAAGGACGGGGCAAAGGCTAATAATGCCCTTGTTTTTGAAGCCTCTGCAAAAAATAGGTATGGAACTGTTTAGACAAAGTTGAACACCTTGAACAGATTCTTATCTAGAGCTTAGAGGTTGTTGTATTCTTTTTATTATTTTTTTTAACTTAATGCTCTGTAATAATAAAAGGAAATCTGATAAAAGACAAAGGAATGATGAAAATTAAATCACTTTCAAGAAAATGGTGAGATTAAGATTTCTGTATATTTATGAATCCTGAAAGAATGCTTGGATGAAATCAACATCACCGATTCACTCCCCTCATTTTCCCCCATACTGTGAAGTCTTTCTGAATCAGTAGCAAAAATAGGAATGATCGAATCAGTGCAGCTGTGAACATTACAAGATGCACACTCCAACAAACATAAAATGTGTGAGTGCCTGGTGAGCATTAGGAAATCTGTCACTATGAACAATTGAAGGTGACAAGTTTAAATAGACCGAGGAATTCCAGTGTTAACTTGCTTCCAAACGAGATATTTTCAAAATTGTCATGATTAATTTTTTTTACTGAAGATTAGCTGCATGAAAAGTAAGCTAATTTAAATTCTCTTTAGGTAAATGCAAAAAAAAGATTCTGAAGAAACTATTAAAAATGGAAACAAGAACACTTCTGCATTGATCACTTTCTTTTTTGCTAGAACTTTCAAGAACACCTTTCCATCCTGTGTGTGCTGGACGACTAACCCAACATTACAGCCTCTCATGGGCTGATGAAGGTGCCTCAGCTAAAAAGAGTCCTCAGTTTTCTGTTGTCTTCTTGAAAGAAAGGGAAAGGTCTCTGTTTGAGAAGTCTGCCTTTTTCGTCAATAACTTGTGAGAGTCCTATGCGTGACTGATTGCATTCCGAGAGATTTCAAGCCCTGCAGAGAGAGCCTGTCAGGTAGCTCCAAGAGCACCTAGCATATTAGCTGGCACAGCAAAGCAGCAAGCATGGGGGAACAATCATTAAAAGCATAAGAAGCATTTTAACTCCACAGTATTACGTTCTTCTGTGAGTTTTTTTTTAGCTTGCTTAATTCACAGAGAAGAAGATGGGAAATGATAATGAGGGCTAAGGACAATGGGACTGTCTTGAGGTACCTAATACCACTCTAAGTGGGCAGATGGATGATCTGAAAGGAGGAATAAAAACTGTGTTTTTTCAAAGCAACTCTGAGCTTTAGGGAACTGGGAAAATTGTTTTCTGCTACATTTGTGGGAACAGTCTCATCTGCAAGTCATTTAAATACCTAGTACCCCTTTAGCACATAACTTCTGCTCATTTGTTGATTTCAGTCTTCAACCTTTAGCCTAAATGGTAAAAATAGAATACCAAGGAAATCTTTATGAACATAGTAAGGATAAAGTGTCAGAAAGTAAGTTTCTCTCTTTCCTACCACTTCATATATTCCAGTATAAACCCTTTGTAAATGATCTGTACACTTTCATATTTCAACTTTCTTACTTATGCTGCATGTTAGGTGGAAGTGCTAACTTTAAAATTAGTCATCCTAATGTGCAAAGCACTGGAAAAAGATGGATGTTTTGAACTTAACAGGCTTTACATTAAAATCCAGCACAGATTAGATGAATTGTGGAATTATGCCTAATACTCTTAAAGGGTTTTAGTGATCAAACACACAGTAGACCCATGCTGACATTAGGTCTAACACATCTAAGGTATACATAATAGAGATCCAGGGCCTTACAGACCTGTGTTTCTACTGGTTTATATCCAAACTTTTACAATGTAAAAATGTTGACCAAAAATACCCATGTTTTTCTATAGTCAGCAGAATCTCCAGTGGTATTTCTGGACAGTTCTAAGTCTCTGTTCTGTGCCTGTGTAGTCTACATACCGTATGGTGTATGTATCTGCTGCAATGCTGTGTAGCCCTCTTACACTGTAAGTAGACTGGACTGCCACTTGCGAGTTATAACTTACTGTTGATGTACTAAAAATATTTCTGCCTTCACCATAGGACTTTGACATGAAATCTGCTATGATTACATATGAACTTAAATACATTTGTAATATTATATTTCTTGAGACATTTAAAAGAATTTTTTTTATGGACCACTGATCTGCTAGTATTCACTTACCACTGAGGAATGCTAGTTCCCATCCACAGTATGGATTTAATTTTAGAGCTTTAGAAGTTAGTCATCTTATCTAAACTATTCTCATAGACTATTTCATAAGATAGGGAGAGGTATCTAAAGCCCATGGCATCTCAGACAGATAAACTCCTGCCTGAAAGCCCCTATCTCTGTCCAGGACTAGACTAGTCAGCTAAAGTTACGTGAGATGATATCTCATCTATAGCATGGAGGGCAGCTACAGCAGAGCTTCAGGTGCCTTAAGATGGGAAGCATTCCTCATGCTTGTAGAGGAATCTGAGAGCTTTGGCTGCTCTCAGAAGTCACTGGGAACGGTTCAATATGGTTAAGTACAGTGAATCGTGAAAAAGCTTGTAAGTTTGAGTTGCAAACAGATTAAGTCAAGAACTGGGTGTGTTTTCACAGCAAAGGATGAAATTATATGACTATTTTTACTAGCAGTCAGACTGCATGAAACAATAGTACTGTCTGGCGTTACAGTCTATGAATTTGTGTGTTTTAGATGTTTCTAAACATTTTTATTGCATTCTACAGCCTGTGAGAAGACATGAGAACCTGCCCCCATGTCAGACAAAGCCAGATCCAGCTGGCTGCAAGACAGACCTGCCGCTGGGCAAAGCTGAGCCAATCAGTGACATTGGTACTGCCTCTGTGCTAACATATTTAAGAAAGGGAAAAAACAGCTGTGCAACAGCAGCTGAGAGAGAGGAGTGAGAATATGTGAGAGAAACAACTCTGCAGACACCAAGGCCAGTGAAGAAGGAGAGGGAGGAGGTGCCTCAGGCACCAGAGCAGAGACTCCCCTTCAGTCTGTGGACAGGACCATGGTGACGCAGGTTGTTCCTTGCAGCCCATGGAGATCCACAGTGGAGCAGATATCCACATGCAACCTGTAAAGGACTCCATGCCAAAGCAGGTGAATGTCCCTTAAATGAAGCTGTGACCTGTGAAGAACCCATGCTGGAACTCCTGGCAGGAGCTGCGGCCCATGGAGAGAAGCCCACACAGGAGCAGGTTTGCTGGCAGACCTGTGACCCCATGGGGGACACATGCTGGAGCAGCCTGTTCCTGAATGAAAGCACCCTGTGGAAAGGACACATGCAGGACCAGTTCTTGAAGAACTGCAGCCCTGTGGGAAGGACCACATTGGAGAAGTTTGTGAAGTACTGTCTCCCACAGGTGAGACCCCACAATGTAACAGGGAAAGAGCATGAGGAGGAAGGAGCAACAGAGATGAAGTGATACATACTGTCTGCAGCTGACCCCATTCCTCATCCCACTGCACCGCTTGAGGGGAAGGAGGTAGAAGAGCTGTGAGTGAAGTTGAACCTGGGAAGAAAGGAGGGGTGGGGGGAAGGTGGTTTTTTTTAGATTAGTTCTTATTTCTTATTAACCTACTTTTCTTGATTGGCAATAAATTAAATTATTTTTTCCCAAGTCCAGTCTGTTTTCCCCATGACAGTAAATGGTAAGTGATCTCCCTGTCCTTATCTCAACCCATGAGCTTTTCATCGTATTTTTTCCCTCTGTCCTGTTGAGGAGGGGGGATGATACAGTGGCTTGGAGGGCATATGGCAGCTAGCCAAGGTGAACCCAGCACAAAATAAAAAAGAAATTGTTTCCTCAACCCGGGACTGTGCAAAATAGTTGTCAGGCAGGAGACAGAAAAGTAACTTACGGGGGATGCGAACAAAGTCCCCAAAATGCTAAGGCCTCATCTATGCATAAGGCTACAGCAGTGTAATTAGATGCATGGTTAATCATGGTTTAGTTAACAATCTGAATCTGTCCTGATGAAACTGAGTTTAAACTTGCATAAAAATGTCTGTATATAAGACACACTAGTTTAACTAAGATAAAAAATGAAGACAATCCAGTACGACTTGATGGCACAGATGATGAATGTCAGACTAATGTAAAACCAGTCCTTAAACAGTGCAAGATGTAGAAGATTTTCTTGATAAATTTCCTAAGAAGTTGTTCAGTCAAAAATGTCTGTGTTTACTTCTACATTTTTTCACATTTTAAAACTTCTTGTTCTTTACTACTTCTATGTTCACCTGGAGTACTCTATGACTCCTGATCATTCAGTCTGTGTGAGCCAGGGCAGATGTGACTGTAACATTTGAATAAAGAAATTGAAACATCTGAATTCAACTTCCCCTTGCAGAAACACTTGTCAGTTACTGAACTGATCCATTTCCTCTGTGAACTGATGCAATAAGGGATTTTAAACATATGCCATTGGAGCGCATTTTAAAAGCTGTTATTTCACCAACTTTATGTACAACCTTCAAATGTATTTAACTTTCTCTTAATGCTGCTTTGCTGGGCAGTTGCCGAAATAAATTTATAATACAACATCTATTACCTGGTTTACCAGTTTGGAATTTTGTCTATGTCTGGCATCCTAAGTACTGACAAAACTGAGGACTTGCTAGGAAAAAGGTTAAATTCTAAAGGCAATCTCATGGCTTTGATCTTTGCACACCAGTCCCGTTAATAGAGATAACAGCCACAATGAAGAGTGGAGGTATGCTCCAACTCCACCTTCATAATGTGAAATAAATTGAGGAAAAAGATTTTGAGGAAATGAAGCAAAATAGGTTGATCTACAGAATATATAATATTGAATGCAATGTCTTATATTACAGGTAATATATCACCTGCACTTTTTTGCCTGTTCTAGGGATGGCTCACTTGCAGACCACACAAATCTGCATCACCCAGTAACAGGAAGAGTATGATTTCCTTAGGAGACAGGCAGGGGAGCTCTTCACACTTCGACGTCATGGAAGCAGGTGCTTTAGGAATACTTCAGACAGACAGGTGAGATGGCTTTTATCCTTTTTCAGAAATTTTTTCTGATCTTCTTTGAGTAGCTTTTCTAATATGAATGTCAGAAAAGAGAAGTGAGATTTCTGATCTCCATAAAAGAAAGGTATGAGTTAAATCTGGCAGTTATTACTATTTCTAGACTGACTTTTGATCTTAGTAGTGTATTGTACTGGCTGTTTTGTAATTAGGTGCCATTAAAAGAAGATGTCTATCAAAATGATAACAGGGATGGTGGTCAATCTCTGTCAGATTTATTGAAAGCAAATACATTTACAAGTTCCATCATAAATCTAGATCAAGTAATAAGATTCTCAACTTATTTTCCATAAAGCAGTTATTACATTATGCAGGCAAAATGGCATGGTACACAACAGCTCAATTTCATCAGCTCTTCACAGAGCAATGAAATCACAAACCAGTACTGTTTAAATTTTGATTTATTTCATTGTCATCTATTAGCCTAGAACACATGCATACATGGAAAATTTTGGCAGAATGTATATTAAAAAACTGAGAATTGTCTTATTTCTGTTGAAATCCAAACAATAAAATGTTAAACTCTTCTTTAAGAACAAAATGAAATATGTACATTTTTAATAGTTCATTTTGAAATGCTGAAATTAGTATTTTGAAATTAATACTACAGTCAGCATTCTTACACTGACATTAATGCACACAAATAATGTGTAGAGCCAAATGATACAGAACTGCTTCTTGAATCTGTTAACTTTTAGTAAGCAGTTCTAAACATGAAGAAATTTTATTAAGCTTGCTAAGTGTTTGATAAAGGTTAGAACTTGTTTCCTCTGCATATCCTGAAATAATTAACTATTTAATGTAACTTTGAGCTCAAGGTGAACTTTCTAACTCCTGGGCTGTAGGATAATATTTGCCATCTATCTCAAAAAAGTTTAGGTATTTTTTAAACACCAATTTTCACTTCAATGTCTGAGGAAGCCACATAATGGTAAATAGTTTTCTTATAAGCACATTCAGTGCAGAGGTAGAAACTTGTGGTTCATCTTCCTGCACTGATAAATGATTGAGCAATCAGTTGATGTTTAGGGAATTCATATAACTAGTGTGAGATGTGGCTTCAAATTCCCTCAACGGGAAAAGGGAACTGAAATTGTTTGTTGCTCCTGAAGGCGTGCTCTGCTCACAGAAGAAGTAAAGAGCATAATGTCCTCCAGAATTTTATAACTCTAATTCATCTGACTTCTCATTTCTTCCACCTAAAATTATGTCGGAAATTTGGATTAAACTGAGAAGTAATCTGGGGATAAAAGAGTAGGTTGTTTAAATGGTTATGCTCTTGAAGTAGTTCTTCCCCAATACAAGACCATACTCATCTGTATGGCTCTAATTACATCTATATTGAATGTCAGGGTTAATTGCAAATTTACTTTTAAGCCTGTAACTGCTGATCTTATGTAATCAAAACACCTTAGATCAACCCCCAACAGCTGGCTGTGCCTCAAATTCAGCACTGTGTGGAATGTCCAAGTGCAAGGTAGTGATGTCTACTGGCCCTTCCTGTTGTGTATGGAATTTATCCATATACTGAAAGTTGTAAATGCAGTAAATCCAGCAACGGTGATTCTGCAATTTCTTGGTCCATCATTTCTAACCTTCTACAAACTTTTATTTCTTTTTTCTTTTGCTTGTGATTAGAACAAGCAGAGAAAGAGAAAGAAGGTCCATTCCTAAAAGGACTCTGAGGAGCAGAGTGTAGACCACTGTGTGGTGGCCCGAAAGTAGTGGATGTGAAAATGTGGATTTTGTGTCTTAAATCAGGTGAAGATGACCTTCAGATTAGACCCTGGGGATAGTTGTGTGCCATCCATGACTCGATGGATGTTTTGTCTGAAAGGTGTTACTGACTGCTTTGTTCTGATTAGGTGAGCAAACCAGTCAGATTGGGGCTGATGTTTATGCACTGTGTGTTCATTTTTGGCACAAATTCAGTTTAATGTTTCCATTGTATATATCTTTTCTACTCTTTTTGCATTCTGTATAAAGAGTGCACAGAGACAATATTGTGAAATTGAGGAAAAACAGTAAATCAGTTGGTTGATTTTGATACAGTTTCTATCCAGAATATTTTTGGACTTTTGAATTAAGCATCTGAATGTAAGTTGTATTTTTCCTAAGTAGTTCTATGTTTGAAATACTGGAAGCAAGCCACAATTTTCTGGATTCACAATGTACCTCTACAGATCAATATTACCCTGTCTGAATATGTGTTATATCCTGACTGACTACACAACACAGGTTGGAAGCTCTCCTACAACTAGATTCAAGCACAGATCACCATTTATCACTTAAGTAAATATATAATTTGGGTTTAAATCATCATGTCTTTTTTTTTCTTTTTTTTTTTTTTTCTGCTTAGGAAAGAGGAATTTGATGACTTGCTGAAGGTTTCAGGAAGCCCCAGAGAAACGACTGCTGCGCTTTGTGTTCAGGTAGTTTGAACGCACAGGATTTATGTGCTGTAACAAACATGATCTGGCTACCTAGCTACACTGCTCTTTGCAATTTTAATGGCTAAAGAGCAGGAGCAACTACAGGGCTCACAAAATATATGATGGCATATTCTCAAGCATATGGTGTGCTTTCTGGACGTTCCTCTTGAGTTCTGCTGTGAAGAGGATTGAAGGAGAAGAAAACATATTTCCTTGGCTAAAATTCTGCTCACTCATATGGGAAAAAGTCCAGAATTATATTCTTACCCTACTGACAGAGCATTGTAACTACAGTGAGAAACTTGTGCCAAACATTGTTTCTGTTGGAAGTGTTTATGAATAGTAGATCACAAGTTGATACCGGACACCTGAAACACAATAGTTGGTGGCAACTCTGGATAGCAAGTGTTACTAAACTGGAGAAATTTTGAAGGAAGCTAATAGTTAGACTTGTTCTTTCAGGACTCCATAGTGGGGGAGAAAAACAGAAAATGGAGTGAGAAGGATCAGGGAAGTAATCAGGATTGAGGCTTCAGTGGAATAAAATGGTATCCCAGAAAGAAATACACATGATGTCACGACACACTGTAACCCTCTCTCTGTAGCTCCTGCTGTCAGTTCATCCCCCACTGCTGGGGTTTTAGCTGCTCCTGTAAGGAGCATCTGTATCAAAGGTCCAGCTTTGATACATCCCGGCTGTGTAACCTTGACTCAGACTGCTGAGACAGAACTGTGAGACTGACCATCTGTACAGAGATAAGAAAGGTAAAAATTACAGAGAGTAGTAGGACTGCTGATCTGCAATTTCTAGGAGATCAAGGATTCAAGAGAGAAAACATCAACATGAAAAGATAAAATCTTAAAGAAAAGAAATGCAGAGAGGGTAGCTGGAGGCTGGTCTAGTCAGTGACAGTCAACAGCTGCCAGGTTGGGGTTGAGCCATCAAGGCTGTCAGCGCTGACAGAGTAGGAGGAAGGCAACAGCTCTGCACCCCTGATGATGGCTCTTGGGAGCTGTGGCCACCAATCCTTCCCTCCTCACTGACATCTGCCCATCTGGTGAAGGCTCTCCAGGTGCTGTACTGGATTGTGGGCACACAAATGCTTAACCTCATAGCTCACTGAATACTAAGGGTCTTTTATGTGCATTGGCCAATAAATAATTGCTTTTTACTTATGAGTTACCCATATTCTGCTTGCCGAGTCTTTTTGTGTCAGGTTAATGATGCCCAAACAAACTGACTACAAAAATATTTTGTAGAGGTTAAGAGGTGATTTTATTATTATGCTGGGAAGCCAACATGCATATTTAAGAAAGTAGCAGCTTAATAGGAAAGGAAGACGATCTTGGAAGAAGTGATTTACATTTGTAGAATTAAAAAAAAAAAAGGAAAAAAAAAAAGGAATTTCATCTAACAGGAGGTACAATAAGTGTCCCTAGGATGGATGAAGTGTCCTTTGCTGCAGCCATACATCTACAAGAGCTCTGATGCTCAGAGCTATCTGACATTAAATCATGTCAAGCAGAAGCAAACACCAATGGAAAAAAAAAAATCATTAATGTTTTTAATTAGGTTGTCTTGAATTCTCATCTGCATTCTGAAAGCAAAGGGCTTATTTCAGTAAAAATCATGGCCAGCTACTGTAGCAAGGAAACTGGCTGTACTCTAACTGAATTGGGCCCTAAATTTGTTGCTTGGCAAGAGCAGGGAAGTGTTTTGCTCTGGTGTCTGACTCCATTGGCAGTGGTGCTTGTTAATCATACAACCCATTACAATGCACTGTAAAAGGAGGAATCTCAAAAACATCTTATTGCTGAGCTAAAGGCTATAAAGTGCAGTCTTTTCTACTAACCAGATTTGTGCTCTGTTGTGTTTAATGGTAGTTGTGCCAGTCCATGATTACTCACAAAAGGTGACTAGAGACTGTGGCTGAGAACCCTCAGTGTGGGTACAAAAAGGGGAGGACCTCAGAGCTCATGTTTTGAAGCAATATTTAGGCTAGCTTGACACTGAGCAATAAAATGAAGACAATAACATGGAAAACGAAGGCTAAAAATGTTTAATTAGTTTACCCTGATCACCCTGCTCCCTTCCAAGTTGGCAAGTAGGAATTGGAACTTGCCAAACGTGTTTTATTTTTAAATCTTTTATCCATTGGCAAAACTGCATATTGCATCAGACCTCATAAATGTGTTTTATAATTTTGTAAGGTTTTCCAGCCTGCACATACCTATGTGTTCATGCACACACACTTAGAGAACTGACACATGCAGGGGCAACTCTGACTTCGGGTTTTGTGGGGGTCTATCCCCCACTGAATTTTGTAACTCTGGGTAAAATCTCTCTTGAGTCATGCTTCCCCCATCACTCAGCGCAGCAGCAGCAATGCCAGCATCAAGCCCAGCACTGCAGCCCACTGGAGGAAGTACTCTCCATCCATGCAGTAACCCTTGGAGGGAAGAAATCCCACCACCACCAGCGCCTTCCACGCCTCCAGCTAGAAAGCTCAGGAACCACCCACATGTACAGGCTTTTTGTGAGTATGTTGAACGTTCCCTTTAAACACTGCTCTAGGATCTCGTTTAATGTGTAGCAGAGCATGAGAATATCAGTAATGTTGAAATACTGACAACAAAAAGTAAATGGAGAAGTAGCTTATTCTCTTAAAACCTCAAAATCTGGTAGTGGAATCAGGGACCTGGCACAGCACTGCCTGACTCCTTTTCGTCTGGGAGATGGGCATCACTGCAGCTGTGTACACTTTCCTTTACACTGCCCATTTCCTGTGATCCTTTCTAGCACACAAACAACCCAACTAGCAAATAACTGTAATATTTGTTATATATTAGCATTCTAGTGAGTGTGACTGATTTAAATTTGGGTATTGGTTAGTAAGCAATGTCTGGCAGTATCTGATGGCTAGTAGCTCAATGGAGTGTAATCTTATTCACATAACTCAATTACTTTCAGTTACTTTCCCTTTTTTATATTCAATGGGAAATAAATAGGGACAGTAGTTGTTTTTCCAAGAATAAGGTATTGGAATCCCTTTTTGGGGTGGCACAGATGAATGTCACTTCATCATCGAAGAGGTTGAGCTAACTTTCTAGAAGGATTTGTATGCACAAACTGTCAGTTGCATGCATCCCTGGATGTGCACTTCCACACAGTGTAGCATGGTCCAAAGGTGACAGTAATTCTTTGTATTACTGTTGTGATGGAAATGTGCTTTCATAATTACTATGCCCTAGCTGATGAGGAGAGAAAGTAAGAACTGTCACAGGCTGTAAAAAAGACCGTCACTTAAAAATAAAAACAATGTACTTAGGAAGGTGGGTTCATGTAGTTAAACATATTTCTATTTTTTACAAAAGCTCATTATTTATTACCAATATATGACTCAAAATATAATCCTACAAAATTAATCATTCCCAATTTTAAACATTTGGCAACTAGAAACCAAGAGTAACAAAGGGACCTTAGTGATAAAAAGCACAGACTTGTTTTGGAGGCACATGCTTTTTCTCTCAGATCAAAAAGGAAATCAGACAGGTAGCTATGAATTTTATTTTAGTTTAATTTTTTTTTTTAAAGACTTATGTATGTGTATATATGTATATACATATGATTGTATGTGGATGCATGCATATAGAATCTATGCTAATTTTGACATTATTTTGATTTTTACCTTACATTTTAATACAGTTCCTTTGCATATTCCAACAAATGACCAATGTATATTGCTGTTCTGTATCCAATTTACTTTTCAAATATTCAATGTGCTGTTATCTTAAAGACCACATTTCTTTTCATTACCTGTCAGACTGACTGTGCTCTATAGGAGCAATGTGGTTGACAAAGGCCAGGAAGAATGCATTCCTGTGCATCCCATATCATATTAACTGCTCTAAGACTATATTTTCTCAGCTATTAATGACCTGCATGTTTCAGTCAGATTCTATTACTCTTCCTTTTCTGGTAATCTTTCCACAGTGAAGAGAAATATTGGACAATAACATTTATCATTAACAAATTAAATTAAATAGGGAAACGAATGACAAAGAATACAGAATAAAATACTCAGATATCCATAAATCATTATTTTTTAACCTTGTACAAGATAGGATTTCCTAGATATAAAGGAAAGTTATTTGGTATATATAGATTAACAACATGCTTTGCTTTTCATGGATTTTGAAAGAGATGAACTTGGATGTAAGGAAACACAAAACCTTGTTTTGTCATGAATTCCGGTGTATAACATAAGGAACACTTGGAATCTATCAAAACTGAGATATCAATAAATCTTAATTCCAAAGTAAATAGGTCAAAAAGCACGGAAATTTGAAACTGCACATGGTGTCCAAGAAGAAACATTTTTTTGCAGAATCTTGAGTTCTTCCAGGCTTACGGCTTAGTGAAACATAATAAAGCAAATTTAATATGGACACAATATTGAGACATAAGAAACACAGAGTTTTCATTGCTCCTTTTACCAATATTTATACTTTTTTTAATGTGGTAGTTTAGACATAGTGTCATCTGAGGTGGCTTAGGGTGGTTCAAGATTATGTTCAATACTTCTTTGTGAAAGGTTTCTTCTGAGATTTTCAGCTACTGGCCCAAAATTTGAGTTGGTCACCTATAGGGTCTGTGCATACCTGACAGTCCAATGCAGATGTCTTGGATACCCTAGGATATTGCAAGTGGCATTAGAGTTCCCTGTTTAGTCAACTGTATTGTCTTTTTTGGATAGATTTTATGACATTTAACTTTAGCCATCGGAAAGATAGGGGAAGGATTCGATTCAATGTTGATACCTAAATTAGGTATCTACCTCTGTCAGGTGGCATATGTATCATTCTTGTGCAGATATCTCAGACAGCTTAGGACATCTCAGATGGCAATAGGTGTCATTTTGGCAGTTGAATTTACCAATGCAGTTGCTAGGATTCTTAATGAAACCTACCTGACAGACTTAAGTGCAATTCAGCACATGCCAGTGCTCATTTTTCTATTGGGTTCGTTCTGCCCAATTTGGATATCTGCTTCAGGCTGTCATTAACTCTTTCTGGAGTCACCAGACTATGGAGAAAGCCTATATAATTAAGACTTCTCCAAACTTAACAGTTTAAGATAAGTTTAAAGGTTTAAAGGAAAATACTTAATTTTTAGATAGTTTAAGAAAGATAAGATAAACATTTTCTGACTATTTCTTGTGTGATTAGGAAAGACAGTGTCATTACTTGTAGTGGTTCATCATCAGTAAATTTACAAATTAAACCCAAATGTTCTGATTTTCTAAGATGCAAGGAGTTTTCTTTCAAAGTATTTTTTGGCAAAATTTTCTTCTCAATAAATCCTTTTTTTTTTTCCTTTTCTGTTCTGGTGAAAAGAAAATGCTTCCCCAAAAGAGTAAAGAAAAAAAAACCCAACCCCTCCTAGTTACAATTTAAGACTTCTATAAGCTAAGTGTCTCAAGCTAGAAACTGTACTTTTATAATAGACACTTTAATGCCAAGACTGTTGGATGAAAAAAGTCTACTGTTGCAGTGGCTAAATCACTGACACTGTCAAAAAAGCAGAGCTACCTTCTGGATGCTGTTGCTGCTGTAATACTTCTGAAATATATCAGATATGGTAAAATGTTCAATCTCTTATCAAACATTAAAAAAGGAGGAATCAAAAATCAAGAGAAAGCATTGTTTTTATTCTGAGCAATGCATTCTTCAGTATACTAAAGTCAATTCTTGACCTTAGATACACATAGAAAAATTACAATTTCTGAGAGCTCTGACACATTTTGCCATTTTCCACTGGTGCAGTGCATGAGGTTATTGCCCTAGCTCTCTGTCCTAAGCAGGCAGTGTATTTGTTTCTCACTGCTGCAGTTCATAACCTGGTATATGAACTCCAACTATCACTGTTTGCAACTATTATTCTGGTCTGAGAACTGCAATGCCACGTAATAGACATATTGCCCATTCTGTGTCCCTGCAGTAGGGTAACAAACAGTTGAGTATTGTAACCTCTTAGTAAATCGCAGCATAAATATAAAGATAACAGGTGAAACCCCTGGCAAACATCTCACTTGGGGGAAAAAACAACCAAAAAACCCAAGCCATACCAAAGCAATAAAGTGGCATACAATATTTTTTTTTAACAGAAGGATCACATAAATTAACTCCATATTGCAGAATAACAAAGCAGATGGTAACAAATGCCAGATTGTCTTTAGAAAGCTGGTGAGAAAGGTCATACCCTAGTTTAAACAATTTTAATCTGTAAGTCATACAATCTTCTCATACATCTTGATAACTCCTTGAAGTAAGGAGTTTAGATTTGATGAATAACTTGGTAAATTCACAGGGACTGGGCTTGCTCTTTCCAAAATAGAATACTTTGAAAATTTTGATTTGCAGAATGTTTGCAAACTTGTACTCTTCAATCCCATTCAAACTAAAGGAAATATCAAAAATGTTTGAATTTTCTGTGAAACAGAAAATTTAACTTGGGACTGACTTGTTCAAGGCTACACTTAAAATATGATTTACCATGTTCTCATTATTGTGCTAAAAATCAAGATCTGTTTTTAGTTATTACAGTTGTGGGAATCATATAAGCTCTTAAAAGTAAAAGTCTGTGCCTGCAGGTCTTCCACTCTATCAATACCACAACTTACAATCTATCTGCAGCAGCACCCTTTTCAGGTGTAATGTCAGTAAAATAAAGCTGGACTGTCATGCCATCTTCTTGGAGTTTTATGCAATAACATTTTATTCATTAAAGCCAAAAGGAATAAAGAGGTGACTTTATGAAAGATAGATGTCAGAAGACAGACGTGGGAAGCCCGGAAGGATGATGAGGACTTAATAAGAATAAAACGTCTATCCTCTCTTTAATTATAGTAATTGTCTATTTTAAAATAACTTCAGTTGAGCAAAAGAACAAAACTACCTTATTCACTCTTCTTTTTTAGAAGGGTCTGTTGTGCTGGTTATTAATTATGGTTAGTATAATAAACATGCCTGGAAGAAGCACCTCAAATAAATGATCAGACATATAGAAAAAAAAATTTGACCTGTTTAAATGTCAAGAAATCGCACATTTAATTAGCGAGCTTGTTATTTCTCACAAGGAAGATTATCAGATGACTGCATTCATATTTTAATTAGGAGAGAATACCTTTGCACTCTTCCTCAGGCAGAGTAGGAAATCTTGTCATGCAAGCTGATTTTCTTTGTGAACTGTTTTGCTCTGACTGTAGGCCCAGACTCTCCAAGGCAAAACTGCACTGAAATCGATAGCATAGATACCTGAATAACCTGGAGAACTTTGGACGCTTTCTTTGACAGGAAAATGCAAAGAAGACTATCAAAGGGTCTCTTCTAGTTGAGAGGAGTTTTACTGATGACTTAACAGAGTCATAGTTTTGCCCATAATCCTGATTTGACTTCAGGTCTGTACAGTTTCTATACTCCTTTGATCTCCTATTTTTATTATTTCATCTAGCTAGCCATTCCCAATCAGAAGACTAATTCAGCACCCATTTATGGTCACTTTTGTTCTGTATGTTTTAGTCGTCTTTGACTCCAGCAGATTGAAATGGCTGCACACTTTCCTCACCTCCACAGCAACATCTGTTCACTCTTTTTCGTTAGTCTCTCTGGTTTATGTTCTGAGCGACGTGTCTGTGTTTTTCTATTCAAACAGCTGACAAGCCTTGTGACCATTCATTTCTTGTGACACTCTTTGATGAGTTTCACTTTGAAGACTAACTTCACTTTGGCTTTTCAACATGAAATTGAATGTTCCACTCAGTCTTTAATATACCAGGTATCTTTGATACCAGTGTTCATAATCTCTTCTGTTCATCAATCAATATTTCTTGTTTAAAATATTAAAAAAAAAAAAGCCTCCCACATTATTCTGATGACAGTGGCTACAGTATCCTAGCAACAGCTTCCTTTTATGATGAGTTGTTTTTCAAAGGGCTAGTGTCCAGCATATTTCAAATAGACTTAATTCTCCACACAGTTTCTCTAACTTCATCATTCCTTTTTTTTATGCAAAATGTCCTTGATAAGGCAATTGTAACAAATAAAATGTCATAAAACCTAGAGTACTTTAGGTGTTTTTTTAAAGTCTGCATTTTTATAGTAATGTAATAACAAGGAAAAATGGAAGTTCTCCTCTTAGAAAATTCCCCATAGTAAATTGTTTATAGGGAGCTATTTGAATTGATTTTCACAGGATGTGTATTTTCTTTGGATTTTTCTCCATAAAATACCTTGCTTTTGTTTTTGAAAAGTCAAAGACATGGTATCCAAAATTTCAACCTGAAAACCTTGGCACTCCTCAAGGAGAGTGGGATACCTCCTCTGGGCACTCCATGCATGTACCAGATGAGAGTCTGGGTGTGTAATTCGTGGGTTCGGAAACCATTCCATTACCCATGGTATGCTGGCACCTAACTGGCAGATGACTGAATCAATCGTTAGATCTAACCCTCCTCTGACAAGGTAAGGAGACAGCCAGGGCAGCAGGATGGAGGAATGCTGCTGTCAATAAGGAAACAGTGAAGGGGTATAGATAGGTGGAAAGCAAGCAGGTACAAAATCTGTTCTTGTTCTCCAGACATAGGGAGAACATTAATAAGAACTATATTGATGTTATATTAAGATCCTTATTGTAATTGTACATTCTCTGTATCACATAAATTCTCTTCTATCTTCTGGTTCTGTAAAATGTTGTGGAAAATATTCACCTCTATCAAGACTTTAAATAACTTGTAAGTGTTATGGTTATCATGAGATGGAACTTTAAATTTTAGTTAGCTATGAGTTTTAAATCTTTATTCAGTCCATTTTAGCCTCACAGAATAGCAGAAATCTAATCAGACTGGACTTTGAGCCTTATTTGAATGTTTCATAGATAAAAGAACAACTGATATAAAACGTAATAGCAATTCTACAGTTACGTCTTTGCCATTTTTCCTGTGTTGTTAATTTTTTGAGGTCTCTTCTGTAAGAAAATAATCTGGGTTGCATTTTTTTTTGGTGTGTCTGTGTGTCGATCAGCACTGTTGTTCCTGTAATGCTGATTTTGCCACCATTAGTTAGAATTTAGTTATTTACCCGTGGAATATGTCAGCAAATTTATATAGATAACTCCAGAAAAAAAGCAATGAGAGAAAACCATTGCATTTGTAATTGAGGAGGTAGGAAGGCAGAAACTTTCTGGCGATGCCCCGATGACTTCCTGTAGCAGATCACAGAAATATAGCTTTCCAACAAAGTATAAGATAGAAATGATGGCAAGGTTAGTGCAGTGGAATCTTTTAAATACTTTATACATCTTAACTCATTTTCACACTCTTCGTATGGTTTCTAACTTTTTCCTCCAATTTTGCCCTCCTTTGATCATTAGACTATGATGTTGCCCAGGGAGATCGTAATATTATAGCATTCCCTATGCTGTGGAGGATACGCTGGGAAAATGAAGAAGAGAGCTGCTGGGAGATATTAAGGAACAGTTCAAAGCCTCATAGATTTTATGGTCAAAAGAGACTAGTGTGATAGTTTACTCTGACCTCTCCCATAAGACAGCCATGGAAGCTTTAAGCCTGTTTTTCATCCAACTGAAAGCCCTATGAGAGGACTCTGCGAGTACCAGACACCTGCTGCAACTAACCCTGAGTAAGGAGAATTGCACATATCTTAGTGAGGTTTAGTGAGAAGATGTAGGCATGGCTGAGAATTGGCAATTGTGGCTGTACTACAGAAAAATGCACTGTTTATGTTCCAGATACCTCTATTTCCTTCAGACTTTATTCCCTGGGTTTCAGAGGTTTATGTTTCAACGTTCTCCACACCCTGGAAAGAAATAAGAAAAAGCCAGGCAACTTAATCTACACGCACATACAAGTTTCTTCTGCAGTGAACTATAATAAGATAGACTAGGATATCTTATTCAAAACATTTAATATTTTATTTCTGCCTGGATGTGATAGCATTTTTACAGAAACTAAGAACAAAATAACAACCCTAAACAAAACCACAGATCCTCTCTTAACTGTGTTAGGAAGGAAGGCGAGAGAGTCTAAAGAGAAATGAAGGTTTATGAATCTTGCAAAGGATCTGTGAATCTCTTTCTATAGTGCTTAAGGGATAATGGTTCTGGTTTCTAACACTGGTCCATATCTCACAGTCCCTTATCCAAAGACCTCACATGCTGAGCTTACACACATAATGAATAATCAGTGGCAGGGTTAAATTATGCACCACTCTGCAAATTCCCCAGGTTCCCTTTGGTGGAATTTTACTGTAGTTGGCAACGTTAGTGAAACAGAGAATGCATCTGCTGGCATACATGATTGCAACACCTGCTTTCTCAGGGTTTGTCCCTAAATGCGTCAATGGCCGTACTATTTGTCTGAGAGGCAGAAAGATAACAACACTTTATCCACATAGCTGTGGGACCAATGAAAATGCAACAGGTTTTTCCTGCCAAATCAAAGTTAATCCCAGGTCAAGTAAAAAAAAGAAGTTTTTTCTTCTTGAATTCTACTGATGAGGAATGCCAAAGCTTTGCAGGTCTTTAAAGATAGTTTAGCTGTGAAATGCGTGTTAAATTAAGAGTTTAAAAATCACAGTTTCCTAAATACAAGAACCATGCTCACCTCCATGTTTTCTGTGATAACAATACTCTTGGAATTGAGAAAGAACAATACTCTCCTGAGGTCATGAGTGATAAAAGACAAATGCCTGGAAACAAAGACGTACGTAATAGAAGCAAGGAAATAATTAAAACTACTGTGGAGGTATAAAATGTATGCTTCTACTTTATGGTAAAAATAAGCAAAGAACAAACTAGTTAACATTTACATTAAATTCTCAGTAAAAAGGAAGCTAAAGAAAGTATCGTCTCTGCCTAAAAATATCTTTCGTTTTGCAGATGATTACCTTCCTATTCTCTGCCTTTCAGCCATGTGGGAATAGAGTAAATGAGAAAGTAAATGAAAAGCAATATTATGAAAAGCTAAAAAATATTTTGCCACAAAGCATTTCTCTAGTTCACATATTGTATTGTTTTTATAGTCAGCAGACTCTTAAGATTTTTAACATGAAAAGAAAGTCATACATTCAATTTATTATTACACCAGCAGTTGTTCTGAGAAATTAAAAACTACACAGGACTAAGCCATTCATGATCTGATTTGAAAAGCTCTAAAAAAGGTGTGATTTAGTTACTTCTATAATCTCTACTGCTTTTCAGAGCAGTCAGTTCCTCCTGCTGTAGCTGATGTGAAATCTAGATGTTCCGTTCCTAGGGGTGAGTTAGCGTAGAAAATAGAACACTGCTAACTCAGACATGCACAATGTGAACCAATCATTTTGTGTTATAGCTGCTCAGCAAGCAAAAAAAAAAAAAAAAGGAAAAAAAAAAGGTAAAGTCTAAGAAAATCTTGTTCCAACTATTCCTAGGCTTCAACTCAGCAGAAAAAGGTCAGACTGTATGAGTCTCACTATCTATTTAGGTATGCCAGTAAACTTGGATTTTGCTACTGTCCTCCAAATTCTGACTGATGAGTTTGACCCTAAAAACTCTTGGCTCAAGCATCAGTAATGACTGGTAAAAACAAAGCCTGCTATACTAAAGATAAGGTTGGAATACAATGACCATAAGCTTCCAATGTGTAGGAAGAAAATAAATGCCTTCAAAATAATAACTATCTGAATGTTCACACGGATACATTATTACTACTGGGAGAAGTATGGAATGCTTCTCCACACAGCACACAATGGAAATGTTAAAAATGGTTTTTGTGACGAACAAATGGCCCTCAAAAGCTAAGCTATATCTTTGACAAATTTATTTGCTTCAAAATATTGAACATACTGTTGCTTTCATGCTTAAGGCAACATGTATTTCACAGCAGGAATCTACTGGCAACCACTTTTATGTAACATTAATGTTCTATAAAAGTAGCATATTAGGACATAAATACATTGCTAATAACAATGTAGTAAATGTTTTGTATGCACACAGAAGGAACAAAGTTACAGATAAAGAAGAAAATATATCTAACGTGAGTATTTTAAAATTTAATCAGGTCAACAGTCTTACTGTGTTTGAGTTTGGGTGCATCAAAATGAAAGAGTGAGTTTAGTGGCTAGAATTCAGAATTGAGAATCAATATTTCTAGGTTTTATTATCTGTCACTTAATTGCCGCATGACTTTGGGCAAAGCATTTGAAAGCTTTGCACCTAAGGTTGTTCATCTTTCAAATGAGATATTTACATGATTTATAAGGATGTTGTAAGGCTCAACTCACAGAATACTTGCAAAGGCATGAGCTAAGAGGTACTAGAAATGTTACATGTAATGACAGTAATGCATTGCCATGGACAGCTGTAAACATCTCTTTATCTTAATGATGGGGCCAAATTGTGACTGTCAAGTATGTCTTTATGCTTCCAAAGGTAGAAAACTATGTCATGGGTTTTTCTGAGTATAAGATTGGCTTCCTATGATGTATTATAAAGCAGGAATTCTTTGTAACCTCAGGTGTCCTGTGGGATTGCATATGCTACCTTTTTGCTGTATTATTTCAGGAGAAGTCCTGCAGGAGGAAACAGCACCCAGGAGAAGTACCAAGGAACTGAAAAGAAAGAAAAAATAAAAAAGATAAATCTATGTTCCAAGCCATTATAGCAAAAATCCCTTTGCTTTAAATAACAAAAAGAAGAAAATAGGTCCCTTAATTGGGCTGATTTATGATGAAGCTATAATTTGAGTAAATGAGAGGAATAGCCTCAATGGCAGAAGATGTGTTATTTTGCTAAGAAGAAATGGCTGTGCCCCCATTAAGAGCAACCTCACTTTTTTGATTGATAGGTTAAGGAGGAACTGGCTGGAGAAGCTCAGGTGAGTCACTGGATCACTGTGTACTTGGCGGGGAGATGCAGATTTGTCCTGTAAAGATCCTGAGAGCATCTTTATAGACAAAAGTGTTATCCATTGTCAGGACCTGGCAAGGTAGCTCAGAAAGTAAAGTATGTGCTGCTTTAACTTACCAGATGACAGATGTCCAATGAATTAGAATTTGTCTATGGAAAAGCATCTCCAAAGAGTTATTTGAAAAGCCAACAGGGATTCTACCAGCTGGCATGGTGCAAGTTCATAGCTCCTGTCTGTGAGGGGGGAGACAGTAACCTTAGCTAGATAGGTAGAATAAGTGAGGAAGGAGTTACCACAGAATCACAGAATGGTTGGGGTTGGAAGGGTCCTCTGGAGCTCATCTGGTCCAACCCCCCAGATCAAGCAAGGCCACCTAGAGCCAGTTGCCTAGGACCATGTCCAGATGGCTTTTGAATATCTCTAAGGAGGGATACTCCACAACATCTCTGGACAACCTGTGCCAGTTCTTGGCTACCCTCACAGTGAAAAAGTTTTTCCTGATGTTCAGATGGCACCTCCTTTGTTTCACTTTGTGCCTATTGCTTCTGGTTGTGTCACTGGGCACCACTGAAAAGACACTGTCTCCATCCTCTTTGTACCCTCCCTTTGGGCATTATATATGGATAAGATCCCCCCTGAGCCTTCTCTTCTCCAGACTGAAGAGTGCCAGCTCTCTCAGCCTTTTCTCATAGGAGAGATGCTCCAGTCCCTTAGTCATCTTTGTGGCCCTTTGTTGGACTGTCTCCAGTATGTCCCTGTCTCTCGTACTGAGGAGCCCAGAACTGGACACACGACTCCAGGTGTGGCCTCGCCAGGGCTGAGCAGAAGGGAAGGATCACCGCCCTTGACCTGCTGGCAATACTTTGTCTAATGCAGCCCAGGATACCATTAGCCTGTTCATGTTCAACTTTGTGTCCACCAGGATCCTGAGGTCCTTTTCTGGAAAGCTGCTTTCCAGCTGGGTGACATGGGGTTATTCCTCCCCAGGTGTAGGACTTTGCACTTGTTAAAATTCATGAGGTTTCTGTCAGCCAATTTCTCCAGCCTGTTGAGGTCCTTCTGGATGGCAGCACAACTGTCTGGCATACCAGCCACTCCTCCCATTTTTGTGTCATCAACAGACTTGCTGAGGGTGCACTCTGCTCCCTCATCCAGATCATTAATAAAGATTTTGAACAAAATTGGACCAGTATTGACCCCCGAAGTACGCTGCTATTAACTGGACTCCAGTGAGACTTCACATCACTGATCACCACTCTCTGGGCTTGGACCTTCAACCGGTTTTTAACTTACCTCACTGTATGCTTATCCAGCCCATACATCAACAGCTAGTCTATGAGGATCTTGAGGGAGATGGTGTCAAAGGCCTTACTGAAGTCTAGGTAGACAATATCCACTCCTCTCCCTTGTCTACCAGGCCAGTCACGTCATCATAGAAGTTTATCAAGTTGGTCAAGCATGACTTCCCCTTAGTGAACTCCTGAGTACTCCTGATGATTTTTTTGTCCTTAATATGCCTGGGAATGGTTTCCAGGGTTAGTTGCTCCATCACCTTCTCAGGGATCGAGGTGAAGCTGACTGGCCTGTAGCTCCCTGGGCCTCCTTGTCCTTCTTAAAGATAGGAGTGACATTTGCTTTCCTCCAGTCTCCAGGCACTATTCCCAGTTGCCACAATTGATAAAAGATTATCAAGAATGGCCTTGCAATGACATCTGCCAGCTCCCTCAGCCCTTGTGGGTGCATGCGATCAGACCCCATGGACTTAGTATATTCAGTTTATTTAAGTATTTCCTGACTTGATCCTCTTCCATCAAGGGTACATCTTCCTCCCTCCAGACTTTCCCTGTGGTTTCTGGGACCTAGGATTCATAAAGGCTGGTCTTGCTAGTGCAGACTCAAGTAAAGAAGGCATTCAGTACTTCAGCTTTTTCCATGTCCTGTGTCACCAGATCCCCTGTCTTGTTAAGCAATAAGCCCACATTTTCCCTGTCTTCCTTTTGTCACCTATTTACTTACTGAAGCCCTTCTTGTTGTCTTTGACATCCCTGGCCAGATTCAGTTTCATGTGGGCTTTAGCTTTCTTAGTTTCATCCCTGGATGCTAAGACAGTGTTTCTGTATTCCCCCCAGGTTATCTGTCCTTGCTTCCACTCTCTGTATTTTTTCTTTTTGTGTTTGGGTTTGGCTTGGAGCTCCTTGTTCACCCACACAGGCCTTCTGGCATTTTTGCCTGACTGTCTCTGTTGGAATAGAATTCTCTTGAGCTTGGAAGAGGTGATCCTTGAATAGTAACTAGTTTTCTTGAGCTCCCCTTCCCTCCAGTGCCTTATCACAGAATCACAGAATCATTAAAGTTGGAAAAGACCTGTAAGATCATCAAGTCCAACCATCAACTGACACCACCATGCCCATTAAATTATGTCCCACAATGCCTCGTCCACACGTTCCTTGAACACCTCCAGTGACGGTGACTCCACCACTTCCCTGTGCAGTTTATTCCAGTGTCTCACCACTCTCTCAGTAAAGAAATTTTTCCTAATATCCAGCCTGAACCTCCCCTGGTGCAACTTGAGGCCATTTCTGCTTGTCCTATCACTTGTCACTTGGGAGAAGAGACCAACACCCACCTCTCTGCAACCTCCTTTCAGGTAATTGTAGAGAGCAATAAGGTCTCCCCTCAGCCTCCTTTTCTCCAGACTGAACAACCCCAGCTCCCTCAGCTGCTCCTCATAAGACTTGTGCTCCAGACCCCTCACCAGCTTCGTCGCCCTTCTCTGGACACACTCCAGCACCTCAGTGTCCTTCTTGTAGTGAGGGGCCCAAAACTGAACACAGGATTCGAGGTGTGGCCTCACCAGCATCGAGTACAGGGGCACGATCACCTCCCTACTCCTGCTGGCCACACTATTTCTGATACAGACCAGGATGCCATTGGCCTTCTTGGCCACCTGGGCACACTGCTGGCTCATCTTCAGCCGGCTGTCAAACAACACCCCCAGGTCCTTTTCCACCAGGCAGCTTTCCAGCCACTGGTCCCCAAGCCTGTAGCATTGCATGGGGTTGTTGTGACCAAAGTGCAGGACCCAGCACTTGGCCTTGTTGAACCTCATACAACTGTCCTGGGCCCATCGATCCAGCCTGTCCAGATCCCTCTGCAGAGCCTTCCTACCCTCCAGCAGATCAACACTCCCACCCAACTTGGTGTCGTCTGCAAACTTGCTGCGGGAGCACTCAATCCCCTCGTCCAGAACATCGACAAATATATTAAACAAACAAGACCGGTCCCAACACTGAGCCCTGGGGAACAGCACTTGTGAACGGCCGCCAGCTGGATTTAACTCCATTCACCACAACTCTCTGGGCTCGGCCTTCCAGCCAGTTTTTTACCCAGCAAAGAGTGCACCTGTCTAAGCCATGAGTTGCCAGCTTCTCCAGGAGGATACTGTGGGAGACAGTGTCGAAGGCTTTACTAAAGTGCAGGCAGACAACATCAACAGCCTTCCCTTCATCCACTAGGCAGGTCACCTGGTCATAGAAGGAGATCAGGTTGTTCAAGCAGGACCTGCCTTTCATGAACCCGTGCTGGCTGGGCCTGATCCCTTGGTTGTCCTGCACGTGCCCTGTGAGCGCCCTCAAGATGAACCTCTCCACAGGAATCTTCCCCTGCACCGAGGTCAGGCTGACAGGCCTGTGGTTCCCCAGATCCTCCTTCCAGTCCTTCTTGTAGATGAGCGTTACGTTGCCAAGCCTCCAGTCATCTGGGACCTCCCCTGTTAACCAGGACTGTTGATAAATGATGGAGAATGGCTTGGCAAGCTCCCCCAATAGCTCCCTCAGTGCTCTTGGGTGGATGCCATCTGGTCCCATAGACTTCTGAGTGTCCAGACTTCCTCCTGGATCATGGGGAGTTTATTTTGCTCTCCATCCTTGTCTTCCAGCTCAGGGAGCTGAATACCCTGAGGATACCTGGTCTGGCTGTTAAAGACTGAGGCAAAGAAGGCATTAAGTACCTCAGCCTTTTCCTCATCTTTGGTGACAATGTTCCCTCCTACATCCAGTAAAGGATGGCTCTCTTTTTGTTGTTAATGTATTTATAGAAGCATTTTTTGTTATCCCTTAAGACCATGGCCAGATTGAGCTCTAGCTGGGCTTTTGCCTTTCTAATTCCCTCTCTGCGTGACCTAACAAGATCCTTGTACTCTTCTTCAGTTGCCTGCCCCTTCTTCCAAAGGTGATAAACTCTCCTTTTTTTCCTGAGTCCCAGCAAAAGCTTCCCATTCAGCCAGGCCAGTCGTCTTCCCTGCCGGCTCTTCTTAAGGCACATGGGGACTGCGTGCTCCTGTGCCTTTTAGATTTCGTTCCTGAAGAACATCCAGCCTTCCTGGACCCCTTTGCCCTTCAGGACCATCTCCTAAGGGACCCTCTCAATCAGTGTCCTGAACAGCCAAAGTCTGCCCTCCAGAAGTCCATGGTAGAGGTTTTGCTGACCCCCCTCCTTACTTCACCAAGAACTGAGAATTCTGTCGTTTCATGGTCACTAAGCCCAAGACGGCCTCTGACCTTCACTTCTCCCACCACACCCTCTCTGTTTGTAAACAGCAGGTCGAGCAGGGCACCTCCCCTGGTAGGCTCACTCACCAGCTGTGTCAGGAAGTTATCTTCCACACACTCCAGGAACCTCCGGGACTGTTTCCTCTTGGCTGTGTTATATTTCTAGCAGACATCTGGTAAGTTGAAGTCCCCCACAAGAACAAGGGCTTGCGATTGCGAGGCTTCTTCCAGTTGCTTGTAGAAGGCTTCGTCCATTTCTTTGTCCTGGTTGGGCGGTCTAGAACAGACACCCAGCAGGATATCTGCCTTGTTAGCCTTCCCCCTCATCCGTACCCATAAGTACTCAACCTTGTCATCACAATTGTTGAGCTCTATACAGTCAAAACACTCCCTAACATACAGAGCCACCCCACTGCCTCTCCTTCCTTGCCTGTCCCTCCTGAAGAGCTTATAGCCATCCATTGCAGCACTCCAGTCATACGAGTCGTCCCACCATGTTTCTGTGATGGCGACTACATCATAGCTGTCCTGCTGCACAATGGCTTCCAGCTCCTTCTGTTTGCTTCCTATGCTGCATGCATTGGAGTACATGCACTTGAGCTGGGCTATCGATTTCGCCCCCAACATCGGCATGCCACCCCTAGGCTCATCTCTAGGCAGCCTGGTTTCATGCCCTTCCCCCTTCAAATCTAGTTTTAAGTCCTCTCGATGAGGCTCACCAACTCATGAGCGAGAATCCTTTTTCCCCTTGACGATAGTTGAACTCCATATGCTGCCAGCAGACCCGGTGCCACATAAACTGCCCCATGGTCAAAAAACCCAAAATTCCTCTGACGGCACCAGCCTCTGAGCCATGTGTTAATCAGGTTTGCTTTCCTTTTCCTTTCAGTGTTCCTCCCCGCCACTGAAGGGATTGAGGAAAACACTACCTGCGCTCCTGATCCCTCAACCAGTCTCCCCAGCGCTCTGAAGTCCCTCTTGATCACTTTTAGTCTACTTTGTGCAACCTCATTGCTGCCAACCTGCAAAACCAACAGCAGGATGCCATGGGACTCTTCCAAGCAGATCTTTGAAGAGGCCGAAGTCTGTTCTGAAGTCCAGGGTTGTGAGCCTGCTTTTCACGCTCCTCTCTGCCCCGAGGATCCTGAACTCCACCATCTTGTGGTCAATGCAGCCAAGGTTGCCTTTGATCTTCACATCCCCAACAAGCCCCTCCTTGTTGGTGAGTATGAGGTCTAGCAGAGCACCTCTCCTCATTGGCTCCTTTGTCACTTGGAGGAGGAAGTTATCATTGATGCACTCCAGGAACCTCCTGGGTTGCTGATGGCCAGCTATGTTGTTCCTCCAGCAGATATCAGGGTGGCCAAAGTCCCGAATGAGGACCAGGGCCTGTCCTTCCTCAAGAGCCTGTATCCCTCAATTTCAACACTGCAGTCATGGGTGCCATCCCACTATGTTTCCCTGATCCCAACAAGGTCATAGCCCTGCAACTGCACACAGATCTTTAACTCATCATATTTATTCCCCATAACTGCATGCATTAGTATACAGGCAGTTTAGAGAGGCACCCCAGCATGTTGAGTTCCTGGAGAGGGAACTACCCCTGCAATAGCCAGAAGGCTAGACAAGCTGTGGCAGTCACAGAATCACACAGAATCATTAAGGTTGGAAAAGACCTGTAAGATCAAGTCCAACCATCAACGCAACACCACCATGCCCACTAAACCCTTTTCTGCAATGCCACGTCCTTCTACAACATCCCAAACCCTGGCCCCTGGAATGCAGCAAACCTCTCTAGATGATTGGTTGGGTTGACAGATGTGTGCCTCTGTCCCCCACAGCAGGAAGTCACCTATTATGATGACTGACCATTTCTTCCTGGATTTCTTGCATGGTTTAGAGTTAGGTGAACCAGGTTCTTTGCTTGTAGGCACATCCAGCTTCTCTTCAACTTTTAGGGGTGTGAACCTTTTTTGCATTTGTAAGCCCTTAGGTGGGACAGGAGCCTTCCTCTTGGTACCAGAAGTTACCAGCTTCGATCCTTGACTTTCGCCAGAAGCTGCATTTACTATGATAGTGGGGGTTTCTCAAGCTGTTGAGTCTCAGAGAAGACCCTGTCTACCTCCCTTTCACCTTCTCTGAGGATTACCCATGCCATAGGAATTCCCATAAAGGAAATGCACAAATAGAGCACCCAATTAATCCCATTGTCATATCTTTCTGTTCTTTGTGACTTTCCAGAGCAAAAACAGAGAACAAAATTACAGGTGAGAGAAAAGGTACGTTTCAAAACTGGTTAAGTGGAAAACCCCCTTAAATATTAGTTGCAGGACCCTACAAAGTAGCTTACAGGTATACCTACATTAACATTGAACAGTTTTATGGCAGAAATCATAAGGTATATTAAAATTTTTTCCTCCAAAAAGTAGATAAAAATGCCCATTCTCTTTTAAAGAAAGACCTCATTGATGATGCCAATATATTTAGAGTTAGTAGAATTTTCTCTTGTTTGAATTGGAAGGAAAGTGCCTTTTGCCAAGAGAGTAATTTTCAAATATCAGAATATTTATGACCTGAGATATTGCTTAATTTAAAAGCATTGATGTACTGTACTTAAGTAAGTCACATTTCTCTAGGAATATCTTTAACAGATTTGTTCATCAAATCTGCCTGTATTTCTTCTGAGAGTTCATTATATAGATGGATAGTTATGCTATCAGTAGTAGCAAAGGGTAACTGGATGCTGGTAAGTTTGTTGGAATTGGCAGTTATTGGGGATGTGAAGAGTTGATTAATTAACCATGTTAGTCAACATTTGAAATATTCCTTTTCTTTGGCTGGCCAAAATATGTGACTAAAATTCCTTGAACACTATGTAATCTTTTAAAAAAATATATTTAAAGCCTTTAAACTGGCTTTCAGATAGGAGGTAAAAGACCTGCCAAAGCCCTGACGATCTGGATGCCACAAGTTATAGCACTTACCCACTTCCTTTATTTTGCCACTTTCACCTCCCTTACTATAACAGAAAGTGACAGAAATGAGGTGACTGAGGCTGACTTTACAAACTCTCCTGAAGATCCTAAAAGCAGTCAGCACCAGAGGCAGCGTTCTGCAGCAGAGGGACTGTCACAGAATGCAGTGGGAATCCTGTGCATACTATAGAAATTTCTCTCGAAGTGTATTTATGAAAACTTGCTTTTGACACAATTGAACTTTCAAGATCTAAGGTAGCCAAATTGTAAACTAATATTAGCAATGTAGCTTGAGAGAATGGATGGAAAACAAGCATAATACCAAAATACTAAGTGAGGTGCATTTGGTGCCCCTGTATAGAAAAAAGACCTTAAAAAAGAGAGAACAGCAACACAGAAGGAAAAACGTTTTGAACTACAGAGAAAATAATATTAAAAAGCTTATGTTAAAGGAATAATTAAAAAAACTGTGTTAAAGCAATAAAAAAGGACGACTGATATTCTGATACAACTGATGCAAAACGAAGCCTATGTGTTACACCGTCTAAAGAAAAATGAATACAGTTTGAAGATGCCTGTGTCAGAAGCTGAAGAGCTAGTGCAGGTACAGTGAGGACTTAGCCTCCTGGTTTGATAAGAACTTCCTTTTACACAGATAAATTTTCCTTTAAAATACACATGCCCTGTTGCCTCTCCTTGCTCTTGCCTCTGGCTTCGGTTGCATGTGTTACAGCATGCTGAAAATACTGCTGATCAATAGCAATTTTAAGGTAGAAATGAAACGTATGTTGTGTAATGCTTTTCATGTAAGGCACAGATACAGTAATCCTACAAGTGGTGTAAAATCTTTATGGCTAAAGCCTTTTTTATTAAAATAGTTGATAATCTTTTCTGCAAAGTGAAGATCTTTGAAATGGTGTTTAAAGTTTTAGTGTTCCTGATAGAAAAACCTCCAGGAAAAGTGATTACTTGCCTTCCATGTTCTACAATCATTGTACTAACATATCCCTAAATGTCAGAAAAAATGTTTTCATAAATAATATATACAACTACATATTTGCCTTAGACATCGCCTTTTAAAATTCTGGTAGTTATTCACCGCTTACTGGAGAAAATCATATCTCTTTGAGTAGATGTTCGAAGCTGGCAGGCAGGGTGTTTCATCGGTTTCAGTTAAACATGAAGTATAGTCAAGATATGCTTTCATATGCATACTTTTCCTCAGTTTTGGTGTATGATACCAGAGAATAACTTTTAAGCTTAAATATGAGAGAAATATTCATTTCTTATCATTACTCATTAGATTATATTATTTTGTTGCCTTGGGAAAAATAATAGAACTATCACATACTATTTTTGCCATGCTCTAATCCTTCCTATATTCATGTAATTAAAATTACATGATTTTAAAATAAATTAAAAAATTACTACTTACTACTCATGGAAGTAAAGCAAACTCTTTACAAGGTTAGACCCTCCTTCATATATGAAACTTATCTAATAATAAACCACACTACTTTGCCAAGCTTTTGAAAGACATGTTGATCAAATATTTTTAACTGTTTAAATAAACAAAAGCTATCATTTGATACAGAATGTAGATTTTTAAGCCGGGTATTCAGCTTAACCAAGTAAATAGCTCTGCCTCTTTCATAAGATAAGGTAATTTTTTCTTCATTTTATTGCAAGCACATTTACAATCTCAAAATTTCTTTTGCCTCTACATTATATAATGAAATACAATGGAGGCCAATATATGTGACTTATAATTGGCACTGATTAAGATCAAGAATGTGGTCAGCTGTCTCAGTTGCTAGGCAGTAACTTGTTAAGCCATGGAAATACAAGTGCATTTGATCATATGATCATACCCATAATATTTACCAAAAGTATGCAGCAAAAATTCTATAATGACTAGATAAAACCTTAACTGAATAAACACTACACTTGTAGGGTTATTTAATTTAACATTTTAAAAATCACTGTTGAATAATTGTTAACAGATTTTTTAAAGTACATTTTGTCCTTTTGGTATTTGGCAAATTCATATAACATTGCTTATTACAGCTTCACTATCACAGAGAAGTGATCAAATTTTGCTTTAATAAAACTGGACTGCTTCCTCACCACTTTAAGCTTACTACAGATGAATGTCCTTTCATCAAATGTCTGTGTGATCAAACCTGCTTAAGTCTGTTTCTCTGATTCTCCACCCTTTCGTGTGAAAGTGGATGACAGATGAGTGGCTAACAGTGAAAAGTCATCATAGTACACATTCAGAGTGAAATTTTTCTTATTACAATGTCAGTGAAGATCCTCATCGGAGCTTACATATGTGGCATGGATTTGACCCCTGTGTAACTGAGGGGTGCTATAGCATAAACATAGCCCACTGCTTGCAGAGTGCATTTTTGTTAAGAGAAGAACAAAAACTGTTGAGCTCTTGAATCAAGAAGCTTTCCTGGGAACTCTTCTTACATCTAAAGCTGTCACAGATATTCACCTGAAAAAAGATGAAATTCCTAAAATATTTCCTAGCATTATTGTCCTGGTTAAAGAGAAGAAGACAAAGGAATTCAAAGCAAGTTACTGAGTGATAGCCATGTGGAAAGGTTTCTGCATTTTCAAAATCACATGGAAACAAAGTGTACCTTAGCACCACCTGTTCCAGATTATTAAGTTGGGCATAAGTTATATCAATAGGTACAAAGCTATTGAAGAATGACAGGTATAGTGTGTATAGATTAAATGACAGCATTCTTCTAGGTTCAGACTTTATGAAAACAGTTTTAGTATGGGAAATGCACTTTTGAATTGACGTCTACATACCCCCCTCTGCAAGTATGTTTCATTTAGGTGGCACATGCCACATGGGTGATTTTGATAGAGGTAGATGGGTATATCTACAATGACAATTACATTCACCAGAGAGCAAACTCAAGCACTGAGCCCTTGTCCGTCCATACTGCTTAATTGTCAGCTTGCTTCCCGGCTGTCATCCAGATCACTGCAATTAGCTTTCTGCCAGACAAGGACTAGTCATTTTTCTCCATTTTCTCTTAAAAAAAACCCACCAAAAACCAATAAACAAAAACCCTAGCACAGAAGAATCTGCACTAGTTTTGGCTGCTCCTTCCTTCCATAGTGCTGCTATACTATCCCTGTAACACATGCTAGAGAACCCAGTATGTGCATTATTTTGTGTTACAAAAGCACAGCTCTGATGGCCTGCAACACACTTTTCATGTTGTTTCAAGCACTTTAAACTGGAAAAGCGTAGGGAAAAAATGCACTTTAGGGTGCACCATAAGGCACCCTAGGAGGGTCAATTGCCATGGGCTGTAGCCCAGTTTGCTGTACAGCATGGCTAATCTTAAACAGCATGGGTGGGAGCTAGTCTAAGCCATTTGGCCTATGGATCAGGGACTGGTCTTTGACGTCTTGCATTCAACAGTGTGGAAATTACTGTGATAGCTGTATGAGACCATCCACTCCACTTCTTCTACACAACTTCTTATATCAGGGTCATGGCGTAATTCTGCAAAAGAGGCAATGCAGATTAACTGTAGTTTTTTCTGCAGAAATTATCTGGACTTTTCTCAGAAATGAAATAAAGGAGGTTTATTTTTCTCTTC
The DNA here is from genome assembly GCF_030936135.1 of Gavia stellata. Taxonomy (NCBI): domain Eukaryota; kingdom Metazoa; phylum Chordata; class Aves; order Gaviiformes; family Gaviidae; genus Gavia; species Gavia stellata. The sequence goes on from NC_082595.1 coordinate 81,229,931, forward strand.
CAGGAAAAAGCACATTTCTTCTGGATTTCTCCCTTCATTTCAGGTGGTTTTGCCCTCACCCATATAAAAGTAAATCCATCACAGATATATACGGAAACTATTTATTACCCCTATTCTCACTGTCTGTAGAACTCTGGCCAAAGCCCTTGATAGCTAAATCAAAAGTACTGGCTTTGCCTGAACCCCACGCTACCTTCTTAAGATCTTGTGGGTTAACTCCGGTAGCCTGCTAAGCACCACACAGCCACTTGCTAACTCTCCCACAGTGAGATGGGGGAAAGAATCACAAGAGTAAAAGTGAGAAAACTCATGGGTCAAGATAAACACAGTTTAATAGGGAAAGCAAAAACTATGTGCTTAAGCAAAGCAAAATAAAAAATTAATTTGCTACTTCCCATCAGCAGGCAAGTGTTTAGCCGTTTTTCAGGAAAGCAGGGTTTCATCACACGTAACAGTTTCTTGGAAAGACAAATGCCATAACTCCCAATGTCCCCCCTTCCTCCCTCCTCTCCTCAGCTTTTATTGCTGAGCATGATGTCATATGGTATGGGCTATCCCTTTGGTCAGTTGGGATCAGCTGTCCCAGCTGTGTCCCCTCCCAACTTCTTGTGCACCCCCAGCCTGCTCGCTGGCAGGGCAGCGTGAAAAGTGGAAAAGGCCTTGATGCTGTGCAAGCACTGTTCAGCAATAGGTAAAACATCAGTTTGTTATCAACACTGTTTTCCTCAAAATCCAAAACATAGCACCCTACAAGCTACTATGAAGAAAACTAACTCTATCCCAGCCAAAAGCAGTATAGATCACTTTTTTCCTTTTCTTTAGAGCTGCATCTCCCATTCCTTATATACAATTTGTGGTCCTAAAAACCAAATGTGCACAAACTGAGGATAATTCTCGTAGCTGTAGAAAGACAACACACTGGATGGGTTAAAGGTGGGCAGTAGAGACACTTTATTAGACAATATACATAGAGTTACTGGGGTAGCATTATAGAAACAACAATTTAGTTAGAATACATGAAAAATGAAGTATTTTTCTATAGAATTTAGATAAATACCGTATGTTGCTGAGGTTATCTGTGTGAGAACTTGTTTGAACACTTTGAATTAAATGAAAATACCCTGTAAGGGAGACAGCAGAAGACAAAATAAGAGAAAGAAAAGCTGTGCGAAAGCATACCAAAAGTCTTTTGAAGAAACAAAGGTGAAATCACTAATTGAGGAAAATATCCTGCCACGGTCCCAGTTGACCTGGTTAGGTACACTGTTCTTTAACCAAAATCTGAAGTGAAAGAGAATATTATTACCTTGATGATGCATGCCTGAAGGAAAAAGTTAAAGCAGATTTCATCAAAATGAGGCCAAAGCATAGACTATGTAAGACAAATAACAATGTGAAAACATGCTGAGAGTGGGAAGTAAAAATTCTTCCTGCAAGGTGCAGGAGTTAATGTGGCTAAGGAGACCCTGTATTTTCCAGGCTGTCTCCTTGAGCTGTTATGAAAGATCTGTTCAACTGCTAACAGTCTTTTGCATCCATTCCACTCTAAGTCAGACAACAGGATCAAACTTATTCTGCAATGTAAGATGTAAGAACATAGGAAAAGAACAGTAAAACAGAGTTTGCAAAATCAGACTGAATTGCAGAAGTTCTGTATTAGCTGATAGTCCAAGCTGACAAATCATCATCTGAGATGCTTAAATGAGAATGAGCAAAACACTAGAAGACACGTTCAGGTGTGTAAACACTGACTGTATCCTGCCTGACCCCTAGCTGCCATCCAAGAAGAGCAGGGGTCTTTCTGCAGATCTTCTGTCCTTTTGGGGAACTACACACCTGAATATTTCAGATGCGTTAAGTGCATGCTAAGTGCATGTTGCTAGGTATTTACACAGCTAAAATCTCTGCCTAGGAGACATAATTTAGAGAGTAAGACTGTTTTACCAGTAAAATAAGCAGTTTAAAGTGACTTTTCCACGTGTGATTTATGGATCTGATGTCTCATTTAACCTTTTTTTTTTAAAAAAAAAAAGTGATCACCAGGTGGTCTACATCCATGTAAGTGGAGACTGCATCCCTTACCATATAGAAAATCTTATTTGCTTGAAGTATTTTTGTATCTTTGGTATTTTCTATTGCCATCAACCAATTAAGGCTACACTGACTTCAATTTATTATTCAACATATATATAGAAAGCAATGTTTTTTTGTTGATCATTCTTATTCTCAGTAACCTCTCAGGATTTAGCAGCTGAAAAGACTGATTCAGTTGCCTGAACTCAAGTGTTTTGTGCCATTAAACACAATCTAGAATATCTTACTTAGCCTTTAGTTGCAAAAGATAGCATGCATTTTGTCACATCTGCTAGTTCTGGATGAATATTTTGAATACCTTAGCTGATATTTTCATGATGGTTACTAACTCTGAGGTTTTTGGGAGGAGAGAGCCAAGAAAGTTCCCACTTTCTTTTAATGCATCCAAAGGAAAGAAAACATCTTTCATTTCTACACTAATTTGAAAAAAACCCACCCAATTACATTCTAAAAAGAACCAAAAAATACTGATGCATTTCTTACTTTTTCTTTCCCTTTCCACTCTGTTTCCTACTCCCTCTTTTTTTTTTTTCTTTTTTTTCACTATCCTGTACTTTTTTTGGGTGTGTAAATATGTAAGAAATTTAAATTCTAATTATTCCTTGGAGATCCGTACACAGAAGGAGCATATGGCCATATGGTTTCCCTCTGTGGCACTGCCATGCATATTACAAGCTCTTCAAAAGGCAAGCCAAACCAAATGCACAGTCCTGAAACCTGTATGAGAAGATTTCAGAAGTATCAATATAGTGCAAGATGTATACAAATTGTGTAATTCCTTTACATTTACAAAATACACACCCACATACACCCCCTCCAAAAAATGTCTTCCAAGGACAAAGCCTCAGGGTGACCAAAAGAGGCTGGGAAGCAGTGTGGTAGTGTTACCACATTATGATGGTGACTCTTCTTTCACAGTAGAATTTTCAGGAAACACCTCAAGGAAATGGTTATTAATTTGTCTTTCCCCTAATATTCCACTGTAGATAGAGTTCTTTTGCCTGATATAGTTATGGGTGGGACAAGTGGATATATGTTCATTTAATATTTTTATCGATGAACTGGATGAGGGGATCGAGTGCTCACTCAGCAAGTTTGCAGATGACACCAAGTTGGGAGGGAGTGTTGATCTGCTGGAGGGTTGGAAGGCTCTGCAGAGGGATCTGGACAGGCTGGATCGATGGGCCCAGGCCAATTGTATGAGGTTCAACAAGGCCAAGTGCCGGGTCCTGCACTTGGGTCACAACAACCCCATCCAATGCTACAGGCTGGGGGACGAGTGGCTGGAAAGCTCCCCCGCAGAAAAGGACCTGGGGGTGTTGATTGACAGCCGGCTGAAGATGAGCCAGCAGTGTGCCCAGGTGGCCAAGAAGGCCAATGGCATCCTGGCCTGTATCAGAAACAGTGTGGCCAGCAGGAGTAGGAAGGTGATTGTGCCCCTGTACTTGACTCTGGTGAGGCCGCACCTCGAATCCTGTGTTCAGTTTTGGGCCGCTCACTACAAGAAGGACACTGAGGTGCTGGAGCGTGTCCAGAGAAGGGCAACGAAGCTGGTGAGGGGTCTGGAGCACAAGTCTTATGAGGAGCGGCTGAGGGAGCTGGGGTTGTTCAGTGTGGAGAAGAGGAGGCTGAGGGGAGACCTTATCACTCTCTACAACTACCTGAAAGGGGGTTGCAGAGAGGTGGGTGTTGGTCTCTTCTCCCAAGTGACTAGCGACAGGACAAGAGGAAATGTCCTCAAGTTGCACCAGGGGAGGTTCAGGCTGGATATTAGGAAAAATTTCTTTACTGAGAGAGTGGTGAGACACTGGAATAAGCTGCCCAGGGAGGTGGTGGAGTCCCCCTCACTGGAGGTGTTCAAGGAATGTGTGGACGAGGCACTGAGGGACATGGTTTAATGGGCATGGTGGTGTTAGTTGATGGTTGGACTTGATGATCTTACAGGTCTTTTCCAACCTTGATGATTCTGTGATTCTGTGATTCAGAAACAAAATTTTGACAGCAAAGTAAACATATTGCTTGTATCATAAATAATGCAGAGATGTTTCAATGTTTCAATGACTGGCTTATGTTTTACTTGTCTAGCAAGTTTGGCCAGTTTTATAGTCAAAAAAGCTTTCAAACTTAGGCTTAATGGTAAGTTCTCATAGCAACATAATGGTGTTTGATTTCTAAATTACCGATCATGTTTTCTCATCCAAACCTGATAGCTGGCAGGTAACCCCAGTGAAGGCTATTATTTATAAGCCAAATAGTTACATATTTTGAAAGCAATATTTTAAGGTAAGACAATAAAATATTGATTTTTTTGATCTAAAAATGGAACTGCAGAATATTCCTGAATGTAAATTGTTCTCAAGAAGTAATTTAGCAATTCACAAAAACCAAGAAACATTATTTCTGACCTCATTACAATAACAAAGCTATCTAATCTATGTGCCAGAATCTAATTCGGCTGTCTTTAATCTTTCAAGATAAAAAGTTTTAATATTTTAGTAAACAGCTTATAAATGATACCAGACAAAGAATCTGCAAGGAATTTTACAATACTCTCTGTTGATGTGTCTTCCATGCTTTCTGTCCCAGGACAAATCACTTACAGTCCTTGACACAATGTTTTTACACTTCAGCAAATGATATGTACATGCATCTTGCTCTGCCAAGTTTGTACAATATTGGGGGAAATACATGACTTCTTTTGAATAAGACCACTCTATCTGCTTTTTTTTAAAACCACAGATACTATTAAAATAATGTCTTAGGTCAGAAGTAAGAGCTTGTCTGATCATACTAATTGTACACATTCTTTTTTTTGTGCTCACACTAGGTAGACAATCAGGAGGTATCTACCTCAGAGGTAACCCTTGAACACCATAATTTCTCAGAATATATCAGCATTCTTTTGGAATATATTTGGAACATTCTTTCATATAGTGTTTCATATTCCTTTAAATAGATATGTTACAAATAAATGAACTAATGATATTCAGATATCTACCTGAGTGGGTATGTGAACAACATCACTGAAGGCAATGAAAAGTTTGGGGGACATCATAGATGTCTACAATAGTCACATTGTGAAAGGCTGTCCTTTGAAACTGAGTTCTAGTCTACTTTTTGTTTGTTTGTTCTGTCATTATTTACTATTTATATTACGGTAAAATCTGTGTTCTCCAATTAAGCTTCAAGTTAGGCACTCTCTGAATAAAATTTATTTCCAGTAAAAAATTATTTACAATAAAAAATAAAAATACAGCAGCAGTGATAACATTAAAACAGAATGGAGATCACAAGCAAGAAATTATGTATTATTGGTTTGCTTGCTAGTAATATCTAAGACATAATGATGTACTTTCAAGACAATTAGTAACTTGGGAAAATGCTGGACAACAGCATTACAGTTATACATTGACAGGTCCTGGTAATTTACACCTATCTTTCACAAACATCTGTCTGTTAAGATGAGTTTTTAATACATCTTGAAACATGCATCTGAAGTACTGGAAAGCTCCTAATGTTTGAGTAAGTACTGAGAAGGAACATGCCAGATGATCAGCTCAAATACAGGCCAGTATTCTAGATAATAGTTTAAAACAAACAAACAAACAAACAAAAATGATATGCTAAATGTGGGAGCCAGGCAACAGGCATTGTCCTGAAGTTAGTCAGTAGGGCATTTTAGGAAATAAATTTTGTCAAGCAAATCTGATGAAATTGCAAAATTGACTGGCAGTATATTTAAGACTTCTGTTAATGGATAAGCAAGAAAATCACAGAGGTGGTTTTGTTGCTGTGTTTGACCCTGATGAGACTGATTTTGGAGTATTGCATATATTCCTGGTATGCATTCTTGTTACCTACCCAAGGCAAAGTTAATTGCAACGGTAAGTATCTTCACAAGGATAAAAGTAGATACGGGTCCAAAAGGACTCATTAATTTTTTTGGAGAAAGGCATAAAACAATCTAAGAATGGGAAGGTCATTAAAACAAAATAAGGATGTAGGTACCTTTTTAACAAAGACTGAGAATGTGGAGAACTTGTCAAAGTGGTGGGTTCTTTATCAAAATGGAGTTTTCCAAGAGAGATGCTTTAGCTGAACATACAATTTGCAATAGGTAAGCTGAAGCAATTGGATGCAGTTACGCAGTAAACGTGTGAAATTTAATAGCCTATAATATACATGAGCTAATAGTCCCTTGTGGTATTAAACATAATCAAACCACAAGAAGCAATGGTCTCACCACAATAGCTTACCTATCTACAATAAAATATTTTGAATAAACTGACTGATTTTTAAGTTAAACATTTCAATACTGTTGAGTCAACAGTAGAATTCCTATTAAATACATCCTTAAAAGCACCAACACACAAATAAATAAATAAAAAAAGATTTGAAATTATATTGAAAATTAAAAAGCAAATACTCAAAAAATAGACTATTTTTCTTTGACTAAATCATAGATTAGCAATTGAATAAGGAGAGTTTGATCATTTATGCATCTATAACAAGCATTACTTTAATTTCAGGTTTTAAAACATTTTTTCTGAAGTAGTTGATTTACAGATTAACTTGTCATGTATTTTTGTTCAGACACAAAGGGTCGGAGTGCAATCCAACACCTATTGAAGGCTATTAGAATCCTTCCATTAGAACAATAGGCACTGTATCAAACACAGCAATTAAATAAAGTGACAAATAATAGGGTAGGAGGAGGCAGTGGAGGAGCAAATTCAGAATAAATATAGAACGGATTATGGCTACAGTACAATTACTATGTGTGTGAAAGTTTCAATATTACACCAAAAGGCTGTTTGTGAAAGACCTATTGTGAATATGGCATAAATTTCTAACTTTTTTTTAATGCATCTCTGAAATGAGTTAATAAAATTGCATAACCTTTTACAAAGGAAATACAGATGTGACATGCTATTACAGCTGTCAGACAGGTGTCCGAACAGACAATTCCAGCAATTTCGTAATGGATCAGAAATAATTATTGAAAGTAGCTATGAAATAAATCCAAGAAATTATTGATTGACTAGTATTTGATCAATGCAAATATTTAAAATTGAAATGTGAGATGTATCAAAATTAATGGCAAGTGCATGAATATCTGACAAGCATTCATTCTTTCTTTTTATCAGGGAAAACATGATCCCTAGTGCTATAGATTTGTTAAATAACAAATGTGGACTTATCAGTTTCCCATTAGAAATATCAGGGATAGATTTACTATAATCCCTTCAACTTAAATTAAATGAAAACTCTCTCTTCCACTTTTCCTCCTCACCCCTCCATTTTCTTGGAGTGACTAAGACATAAATTAGAAAATAGCTGTGTAAATGGATTCTGTTCATTTCCTACTTGGAAAGATAGACACTATCTTCTCAGAGTTTTTTTCTTTTTTTTTTTTCCTCCCCTTCATATTATACTCTAAAACAAGCAGGAGTAAAAGTAGGACAGTCTTTTGTAAAATGATTATGCCAAATTTAACAGGCTCTAGGCCACTTTGATGGCAATTTCCATCATGGACTGAACGAATGGTTGAGAGCAGAAAGCCAAAATCTACTGTCTACTTTTCTGGAAGCTCACTGGCTTTCAGCATCTTATTTCTGCTGTTCTTTCTGCTTTTTGTAACTAAGAAGAGATCTATCAACCCCAGCCACACACACCCACCCCACCACCCTTCTCTACAGTACCTCCATCCTGCAGCTTGGTTCACTGTGGGAACTAGAAATGTCCATTAGAGAACAGTGAAACTGCTTTTCTCCAACCTATCCCAGCAAGGATGGAGGACACTGTGGGCTCAAGTTATAGGAAACTAAGAGTATGAACAAAACATAACAGAAAAAAACATTCCTTCAGAAGAATGTCTCCTACTGTGGAGGCATTCTTGGACCGTGCTTTTGCTTCCGCTGTTGTGGCTGTTAGAAGCCTGGATTATTGCAAGTAATAAGCATGCACACCGATGGACATATATACACATACGTGTATGAGTGTGATGTTTGCAATTCCAGACCTACACTGGATGCCAGCAATACGGTCAACATTTGGTAAGAAAATAATAGGAAGATAATATGGATAGAGGAAGACCAGGTGAGCAGCAGAATAAACCTGATTAGATTATAAAGAGAAAAATTCAAATGACTGATGCAAAGGGAATAATAATGACCCCAAATGTCCAACTAGTTAAATCTAGCAGAGACAGCAATTTCTTTAATTCATCCAGAGTCACTAGCATCATTCTCAGCAACTTGTTCCTTTACACATTCAAGTGTTATTCAAGTGTTGTTCAGTGATGACTTATTTTGCTAGCTGATTAAAATGTTGAGTATTAAAACTGTCACTGGTTCAACCATCACAGTTCATTAAATTACTTAGGAGGTGCGGACTGCAGGAGAAAGGCCCATGTGGTAAAATGAAATGTTCTATTTATCAAATCGTACCCTGCTGTGCTATTCATTTGGTAATAAAAACTTTATTTTCTCGACTTGTGTCCTCTCTCATTAATGAGATAAAAAGCATAGTCAGTTTATTGGCTTGTATAAATACCTGAACAATCAATCAAAGGCCAACAAGATATAGGTAAAGCTCATCTGGAACAAAAAATAAGTGTTTATTTTTGGAGAACTAAATATGTTCCTTTTTATAATTTCCTGGGCTTTGTGGACAAATCAGTCTTCACATATACTAAAGTGATAAAAATCCATTATCTGACAAAGATAATTCTAATGATATAAAGACAAATGTTTCAGTTGTGCAGCTCTGATATGTTTGTTTTGCTTCTTTTCACATGATTTTGCCTTGGTGAAAACAGAGTAATAAATACCTTGTGTTCAGTTTGGATAAAGAAAAGCCTTGAGAAAGCTAATCACCATTTGGGCCACAGGTCCTGATCATGAGGCAATATATATGCAATTCCAGTTCAGACTAGTGTCTCTGAGAAGCTGTTCTTTTCAGTCACACATTAGCACCTGGAACAGATTTAGTCCTACAAATTTCCTGTCTGGGCAAGAAATTGCCTGTTTGGGCAAAGCAGTTAAAAGCAGAACCAGTTATATACATTCCATAATCACATTTGTGAGAGTGGTTAAGTCAAGAGGAGTGGGTGGGTATAGACTGCAAGTATCTTGTGTTTGCTTATTGAGTATAAAGAGAACTAGGTGATTTAAAATTAAGTCCTCAATAAATATGAATAACTTCAGAATCTTTTTTTGCTTTCTGTTCCAAGTTTTGTTGTGACATCTCTCCGGAGTGTAACCCTGCAGACCAGTAATGCTGTATTGCCATTGCCAGTCACATGTGTATTGGGTTTGCGTGGAAAGATTTTGGTAGCAGGGGGGTTACAGGGGTGGCTTCTGTGAGAACCTGCCAGAAGCTTCCTCTATGTCCGATAGAGCCAATGCCAGCCAGCTCCAAGATGGACCCGCTGCTGTCCACCGCCAAGCCAATCAGCAATGGTGGTAGTGCCTCAGTGATAACATATTTAAGAAGGGGAAAAAGTTTTTGCGCAACAACAGTTGCAGCTGGAGAGAGGAGTGAGAATATGTGAGAAAAGAAACTCTGCAGACACCAAGGTTAGTGAAGAAGAAGGGGGAGGAGGTGCTCCAGGCACCGGAGCAGAGATTCTCTTGCAGCTCATGGTGAAGACCATGGTGAGGCAGGCTGTCCCCCTGCAGCCCATGGAGGTCCACAGTGGAGCAGATATCCACCTGCAGCCCATGGAGGACCCCATGCCAGAGCAGGCGTATGTGCCCGAAGGAGGCTGTGACCCCGTGGGAAGCCCATGCTGGAGCAGGCTCCTGGCAGGACCTGTGGACCCATGGAGAGAGGAGCACACGCTGGAGTAGGTTTGCTGGCAGGACTTGTGACCCCATGGGGACCCACACTGGGAGCAGTCTGTCCCTGAAGGACTGCACCCCATGGAAGGGACCCACAATGGAGCAGTTCGTGAAGAACTGTAACCCATGGGAAGGACCCACATTGGAGAAGTTTGTGGAGAACTGTCTCATGTGGGAGGGACCCCACGCTGGAGCAGGGGAAGAGTGTGAGGAGGAAGGAGTGGCAGAAATGTGTGATGAACTGACTGCAACCCCTATTCCCAGTCCCCCTATGTCACTGTGGGGGGAGGAGGTAGAGAAATTGGCACTGAAGTTGAGCCTGGGAAGAGGGGAGGGGTGGGGGGAAGGTGTTTTAAGATTTAGTTTTTGTTTCTCATTATCCTACTCTGATTTGATTGGTAATAAATTAAACTAACTTCCCCAAGTTTAATCTGTTTTTCCCATGACAGTAATTGCTGAGTGATCTTTCCTTATCTTGACCCACGAGCCTTTTGTTATATTCTCCCCACCCTGTACGGTTGAGGAGGGGGAGTTATAGAGTGGCTTTGGTGGGCACCTGGTGTCCAGCCAGGGTCCACCCACCACAACATGCCACAGGCTTTGTACTGAGTTTGCAAGATGTTAGGACTGAGGGTTGTCACGCTCACTCTAAACTTGTCTTGACCTGCCTGGAGCCTTGTTTTCACTTGGTTTAGCTGTAACAGCAACTTTTTTTATGAGCAGGAGTAGTCTATGTTTAAGCTGTTTTTCTTTTGCTTATCTTTGTGTGGTACTACCATAGTTCTTATATAGATAACAGTAACAAGCAGTTATTCCATGTAAAATGAAAAATTTATGACTGTAACTTAATAATGTAGTGTGGAGAAATATACGCTTCTTACAACAGCAGATGCCTTGAGAAGTGGGATTACAGGATGCAGCATAGGGGAGTATAGTCATGAGATGATAAGAGATGGGGCACAGGCTTGGCACTGGTTATAACCCCATAGTTATAAACAACTAACCAGTGGTCAGTTAAAGAAGTGCAGACCTGGAACTTGACAGAAACAGTTTGAGGGGTAACAAGGAGAACAAAGAGCAAATAGTTAATCTTTGTAAAATGCACCATATCTAGCAAATTTGGGTATAATGTGAACTTGCAGACCAATGAAGAAAGACCAACATGTAAAACTATGTTAACAAATGTTGAAATTACTTCAAAGAATTACTAGAGAAAGAAGAAACCACCAGCATCATACTCACATTCGGTGAAGGACAAGGGACGCTGGTGACTCATTGCCCCCTATCCCAACAGATGGAAGCCATCAATGTTAGCATCCCAGAGAGAAGTGAAGGGTAATTAAAAAAAAAACACAGGAAAGGTAAAATCCAGGAAATGTGTGTAAAACAAAGATAAGCGTTTTGCTATTATTACTTATATCTTTTCTGTACAACAGGATTCTTTTTTTAAATTTATTTTTCTTTCTTGTGGTGGGTTGACCTTGGCTGGCTGACAGATGCCCACCCAGCCACTCTCTCACTCTGCCTCCTCAACAGGACAGGTGGAGAAAATAAAAAAAAATAGGATGTAATAGATTGTGGGTTGAGATAAAGACAGGGAGATCACTTACCAAGTACTGTCATGGGCAAAACCGACTTGACTTGAGGAAAACTGATGTAATTTATTGCCAATAAAAATAGAGCTGGATGGTGAGAAACACAGACAAAATGTAAAACATGCTCCCTCCAGCCCCCTTTTTCCCAGGGTCAACTTCACTCCTTCATTCATGACTCTTCTACCTCCTCCCACCCCAAGCATCGCAGAGCAAGGGGGAATGGGGGGTTGTAGTCAGTCCATAACAGCTCCTCTCTGATGCTCCTTCTTCTTCATGCTTCTCCCCTTCTCCAGCATGGGCTTTCCACAGGCCACAGCTCCTTCAGGAGATACCCACGTGCTGTGGTGTGGGGTCCTTCACAGGCTGCAGTGTGGATATGTGCTCACCATGGTTTCTCCACGGGCTGCAGGGGAATCTCTGCTCTGGCGCCTGAAGCACCTCCTCCCCTCCTTCTCTCACCTTGGTGTTCCCTCTCCTGTTTCTCACTCTTTTTGTTCCCTCCTCCTCCCTCTGTGGTGTTTTCTCCTGTTTCTAAATACGTTTCCCCGAGGTGCCCCCATCTTGGCTGCGGGGCTCAGCCGTGCCCTGCGGTGGGTGGGTCGGAGCCGGCTGGAACCGGCTGTGTCCGGCACAGGGCAGACCCGGCCTCTCCTCACAGGGGCCGCCCTGCAGTGCTCCCCACCAATTCCTTGACACCTGCACCAAGTACATTTCTTTTTCTGTAAAAAATAGATCTAGATGAATAATAATTCTTTCTTTGACTGGACTATTAAGATTTCATTTATACTACAAGTAAAATCTTGGGTTTATATATAATATCTGTTTTCTTTCTGCCATAACAAAATTTTGAGCAGAAAAAGAGAAGCAAGAAAAAGTGTAAAAAATTCTGACTGGTTTTACTTCAGGACTGCCTGCAGTTTATCATGGTAATAGCAGTTGCTATAACAATCAAATAAGAGGTTAATAAAGATCTGATTCCTTCATAAGCTTTCTGCCTCATCTATGGGGTCAAGCTTTGAAGTACAATAAAAAGCAAACAATTATGAAGGAAACTATTCTACAAAGGTCATAAAATGAGAAGCTCATAGGACAATAGAGAACCTCCCGTTTTCCAAAGTGTCCCCGGTATTCCTAGCAAGAACAGTACCTCTCAGGTGAAGAAGAATGATATCTAACTCTCATTTTCTAGGAAAAAAGACAGAGAAATTCAAGCACGGCAACAATAATAGCCAAATAAACAAAATGCATGCAAACAAAATGCTAACAGATCTTGTGAACTACAAAACTTCAAAACCTTTTTTTTATTCAGTTTATATAACAGCCTCCAACAGGTGGACTGATTGCTGCCCCATCTCTCCAAATTTAAGAAAATCAGAAGAGCAAAAAATCATTAAAATGTTACACAGGGCCTTGAACTACTAGCAAGGACACATTCAGAAACTTATAATCTAAGCAGTCCCATTCAGTGAAAAAACCTTCTACAATTTTTTCGGTTTAACCCCTGCACCAGGCCCAGTGACTGCTGCCTCCCCTGCTCCAGCTTCAGCTTTGGGGGTAGCCCCGCTGAGGAGGGGGGACCCCCCCACACATGCAGTCACTGCCTGACAAACCATAGCCCTTTGTGCGCCTGGGGCTGGTGTGGCTGGGCGCCACTGCCCCCACTGAGAAAAAAGCCCAGCGCATTAATAAAGTGTATAAAAAGTAATCCGAAGAAGTCCCAGGACTGAGAAAGAAGAGGTAGCCACCATGAACATGATACTCCTCCTGGTGAAGACCTTGAGGATGCTGGTGGGGTCCAGAGGGATGCTGAAAGCATAATACCAAAGAAAAGGGATAGATACTTGTATGCTTTCTTATGTAATAAATGTAAGAATATTTGGAAGTTTTTCTGTATTGATTTGGGTTATGAGTGTCAGTATTCTTCTAATTGGACTAATAATAGCGGACTTTTTGTATTTTGATGAGACTGTCAGGGTTTTAATTAGGCTAATTAAATAAAATTCTTGGCTCTACAATATACAGTGTGTTTCCTGTTGTCCATAATGAGATTTCGAGTGTTGCAAGCTATGTCTGCATTGTAGGCCAGAAGATGACTGTGAGGTTTACAGGTTGTAGATGTTGAAGTCTGACTCTGGTCTACTTCCATGGAGCAATGAGAATGCTCGTCGTCCCCCTGTAAAGCCATTTTTCTATGGAAGGAAACTAGTGTTTTGTATGCCCGGAAACTAGGGCATGCAGGAAAGAAGGGACCATACTCTAGTACATCCCTTAGGTTTGGACAGAGTGTGTACATCAAGGGAACATCAAGGAGCACACCTACCTCACAGTATTACACATGACCACAGAAATTTCTACAGGTCTAATGACAGGCACAATGCAGAATGGTATAACACTTGCTTTACTTTCCTTTGCTTTGGTTTTTTTGCTCCATCTGCTTAAACAGATCATGAAGTTATTGATTTAGTGCTGATACATTGTGTGGAGATTCAGTGAAATAAATGAAGCAGCAACAGAAAAAAAATGGTTCACAATGAAAAACTCTTAATTACTGATAAAGTCATGAAACAAAACAGAGATGTAATCTTTATATTCACATTACACTAGTAGTTACAGGTCCCAAACCAAAATGAGACCTCATTCTTTCATAAGTGGTACTAAGCTAAAGCTGAAGGCAGTATTTGTTCTACAGAGCTCATACATTTGTAGGAAATATAGGAAATACAGTTACAGGGTGTAAGGAAGAAAAGTAATTTCTATAATTAAGGATACCTATAGCTAAGAATAACTAGTTCATTATTTTATATATGAACAGCAGTGACAGAAAGATCACTGAATAGCTTACTGGAAATCATACCAAGTATCAGAGTCAAAAACTAAATCCAGCACTTCAGTCTTCTAGCCCAGTGGCATAAACAAAACATACTCTGCCACTTTGCAAATGTACCTGTACAGGTTCTGTTATTGATGCATTGTTCCCCTAGGATTATACACCACTCACTGGGTAACACACAGAAAACGTTATCCATCTTTCAGTAGGAACTAGGTTACTTAGCCTGGAGCTTTAGCTTAGGTACCGTTGATATGACACTGAATCATGTTATGCAGAGTTACCCTATGTTTTGGCATACTGAGCTGCTCTAGGATCAGGTAGACCCTGAATGATTGTGAGAAAGAAAACTTCCCTGTATTTCCAAACAACCTGTCTTTTTGTAATATTATGGGCATTATAGCGGTATATATTTTAGATGTAAGAAGATTGGGATGTCAACAAATCATGATTATCTGGTACTGGTTCTATAAATAGCAGACTTAAAGTTTCATTTCTTTGCTGAACATTGCTAATTGTTTTGCCACCTACTTCTTCTCTTTCCTACATCATTTGTTTTATATACTTATAATGTTCTGTCTGACATCAAGCTGAGTAATAATAAGTTAAAATCTCTTCTAAGCTTTACCTGCTACTGTAAATGTGAGCAATTCTCAAGTGGGGTGGAGAGGAGTGCAGAGTCACAGAGGATATTCTGAGGGAAGTAGGGAAGAATTTAGATATGCCTGGCTGAGGTTAGTTGATATCTAGACAGAAACATATGGGAAAGCAGAAGGAGATTTGGTTGCTTAAATATAGACTTTTAGGAGCATATTTTGCAATAAATATAAAATTCTACCTGGTCTCCCATTGTACAGAAGATGTCTCCTGCAGGTCACACTTCATATGCAGAAGTCCCCTGCAGATACCTCAAGTACCCTAAGGTTTTTGAAGGGGCCCTAGAGACAGAAGCTTGTATTTGGGTGTCTGAATTGTACCTCAGGTGCTTTAACCATTTCCTTTCAGTTTCTCTCACCTGACCATGTGCTACAGTAAGGTAACGGGACTATTCAGAAAGCAGGGTTTAGTGTTTGCTCTGAGGTGTTTCTGGGGAGGATCTGCTAGGTGAACTCTACAAAATGGAGAGTGATGCTTCTCACTGGTGGAAGTGTAGGCAGGAGATTAAAGGGAGAAAAAGCATGGTTGTCAGTGTATTGGTATGTGAGAGAGCTGGTGATGGTGGAGAAAGGCTCTCAGATGAGAGAAGGAAGCTCAGCATGGAAGGGGTGGGAAGAGGATGCTGAAGCCTTTTCTTAGCAGAGAAGAACAGAAAGAGATGATTTGGTGGGTTTGGGCTATGCAAATCCATGTTTCTCTTTGTCAGGAAAACAATAGTTTCCCCCAAAAGATTGGTTTTGCATCTTAGCTCCATCAACCAATCAAACTTACTCAAACCAAACTTAAACTTCTATTTACAAGAATTAAAATATTCCTAAATGTATGCAGTTTTAAAATATCCATCATCACTATCAAATGTCCTTGATTCAAGTGGGGGTGGCACCAAACCTCAAAATTAGTATTCATTAGATATATTTGGGAGGCACTCTTGCTATGAATATGCATTTTAAATCTTCCAAATGAATTTAAGAATGTGGGAGAGACAAATTTAGCCAGAGACTAAATTATACTAAATTCATATGGATTCATATTAATAATAGGAATAGCTATCAGATTAAAGTAGGTCATTTCAGTAAGGCTCACTAACTTACAGATTCCCAGGCCTATTAGAAGACATCAAAATTTCTGTATTATCTAGTTGTTGTCCAGTTTGAGATTAGAGATTTCTCTTTTTAAAATGGATTACTGGCACATTCTTGCAGTAGACAATGAAACAACATAAATGATAGAGAAAAGTCAGTGAAGGTGCTTCACGCCCGAGTGAAGAACTGGTAGAAGATACTCAGAAAAAAACCCACACAAGCAGTGAACGGGAAGGGTTAACACTGTGTTGCAGCATAAATTTGGAAGAAATATCAAGAAGGATATATAGCACATGGCTTGATGAAGGGTACCTAAACTGTATTTCATCTGATATTATGCAAACCATTCTGAGCATGAAACCTCGAAAGGCAAAAATGCTGTACAAGCTGATAAGCCAACAGAGATTTTTCAGTGACAAGAATGAGAAATGAAAGTGATTGGATTTTATGAGCAACCAGACAACAAACCTTGCAAAAGAACTAATGGCTTCTTATGTTTCCTGGCTAATTACTAAATATAAACACCTACACACAGTCAGATAAATAAATGCTCATTCTTCCCAATGCATCTAGAAGATGCTCCATTATACATGGGGACAGATTTGCAACCCTGCTATAATGCATTTTATTGTCCAGTGCTAAGTTATTTGTGTTCAGTGATAAAGTTACTTGATGCATTGCTAAGAACTGCCAATAGCAGAACCTCTTAAAATGCTACCCCAAAATACTTGTAATTCATTGAGTCTAGAAGTACATTTAATTCAGCTTGATCACTTGTCGTTGTGAGATACTTTCTTGATGGGAAGCTATAGGATGCTGTATTATTTAGCATTCATTTCAAGAGAAGATTATAGGAAAACACTGTATATGAAAAAAGGCTCTAGTGAGCAGATCGTTGTAGCAACAGAGCTGAGAGTTGTTGGAAAGCAACAGAGTTTAAAAAAAAAAATCTAGAAGAGAAATCTTATGGCTTCCTAAGTGAAACTTATATCAAGCCTAAAGTGTTCTAAAAGTGGCATAGAAATTTAATATTTTTTCTCTTGAATTTGAGACTTTTATGTTTTGTAGAGAAATGGGATTAAGCCATCTTGTGCGAAAATCCTAATGCTCTTTTTTGACATAAAAATTGCATTTACTTTATTCATTTGCTTGAGCTGTTCTTTCTCCAAGTTTCAGCCACTAGGGGCTCAGTTTAGTTGCCTAGAGATTGCTGTTTGAGATGACCAAGAGGATCTCAATATCTGCATGTGTTGGCAGTTATGACAACATGCCTATGAAAGGTTATGGACAAAAGGACTTATTGACATAACAGATGAATGCCAGGCAGCATACCTCATAGTATCTCTAATTACAGTAGAGACCTACCTTTAGAGAATTAATTAAGCCCTGTATCTCAATTGGCTATAGTGAGAGCTTGGACACATAGTGTGCTTGTAGATACCTACATAACTGGGGTATTTAGGTATCTTAATCTCATACTGAACCCCACCTTGACTGATGGTTTTGGATTAACTTCCCAAAACAGGAAGCTATGACTGGAAAGAAACGTGGAGATAATTCACTTTGTGATAGAATTTGTGCAAATAAAGCAGAAGAGGAGGCTGAGGGGAGACCTCATCGCTCTCTACAATTACCTGAAAGGAGGTGGCAGAGAGGTGGGTGTTGGTCTCTTCTCCCAAGTGACAAGTGATAGGACAAGCAGAAATGGCCTCAAGTTGCGCCAGGGGAGGTTCAGGCTGGATATTAGGAAAAATCTCTTTACTGATAGAGCTGTGAAGCATTGGAACAGGCTGCCCAGGGAGGTGGTGGAGTCACCCTCACTGGAGGTGTTCAAGGAAGGTGTGGATGTGGCATTGTAGGACATGGTTTAGTGGGCATGGTGGTGTTGGGTTGATGGTTGGACTTGGTGATCTTACAGGTCTTTTCCAACCTCAATGATTTTGTGATTCTTTGATCTATTTTTCCCAGGAATCTGTCACTGAGATAGAGGAAGCCCTCTTGGACTTGTCAAATGATCCATCATTCAAGACAATATTTACTTCCTGTTTACTGAAGGAGTTCTGGCTTTCAATCATTGGGGAGTATCGCTTGTTACAAGAACCTGTAATTAATGTCTTAACCTATGTCTACCTATGTATATGCAAGGGCCTTTTCTTCCTCAGTCTTCATGAATAGCATGAGTAGCATGAATAAACAACTCTGGAAGGCTCTCTCAGGTTTCACCCTAGGACAGACTAGCTCTGTACTGTTGTATGAATGAAGTAAATGAGAAGTATTTAAAATAACATATTAAACTGTTAAAACAGTTAAAAATTAGCTCTTTTAGTTTGACCTAATTAAAAAAAAGGATTTAAAAAAGGCATGCTTCAACGAATCTGTAAAAGAAACCATTGGATAAAATTGTTTTGATAAATGAGTTTTTAAGGGTAAAAAGAGTAAAGTTCCTGAAAAGAACAATAAAAAGCACAAGTACAAACTATCCCAATACAGAAGAAGGAGAGGAAGCACAGGTAAGAGATCAATGTGGCTAAGTCATGTGTTCTTCATTTAAACTCAAACATAAGAAATCGTATAGAAAGTGGAAACTAGCTCCAAGTATCTATGAGGTTTATACAAAAGTAACACAAGCATGTAGGGATTTGAGTTAGAAAGGCTAAGACTCAAAAAAAGATGCAAGTAGTATGAGACACCAAAAACGTTACTCATAACTTTATAAGTGGATTAGTATGAAATTGTGGGTCTACTATTTACTGGGGACTGTAAACAGATGACACCAAGAAGGATGAAATGTTTAATGCATTTTTTTTGCTTTTGTCTTCCCCAGGAGGCTAATTTGAGCTACGGACTAGAGTAATCAATACCAGTGAAGGCCGAATAAGAGAAGCAGTTCCATCACCCAAATACAGATTACAATGTTGTTTGATAAGCTTTAGGATATCTGTGATATCTTCATGGACATAGCAGTTATGACACAAGCCCTCCTGGAGTGGCATCTGGAGGTCAGTCAGGACACCTAGAAGTATCTTAGCGGCAATAGATACTTAGTGCTTAGTTTGAGCAAGGACTATGTGTTTGAGCTGAATCTAGGTCAAGGCATCAGCCTAGAATAGGGAATTTAGACTAGAGATTGTTTACATAACTCAGAAGTTTTGAAATCATCTCAGTGCAATTCACTGTCATCTCAAGGAGGATCTATGACTGAGGGTGGGATTCAGTTTGAGATTAGAACCCTTAAATTCAGATTTCTGTATGTAAGTGTTTGAAGGTGTGCCAGGTACTTGGTTAAAATCCCCACACTTAGGAATCTGGTGCCGTCTGAAGTGCTCTTCAGTATCCAGATGTCCATATACTCCTTCCAGATATGATACTGGACCTGTGAATAGCCCAGGTCCTTTTGAAACAGATACTTGGGACAGGGTGAGAATAGCCTACAGCATCTCAAGTAGCGATAGATGTTATTGGTTCTAAATTTCCACTGTAGCCAATGGAACCTAAAGTGCATTTCCCTTTCTTAAACTTAAGCCTCTAGTACCATTTGAGATCTTCAGGCTAGCTAAGGAGGACGTGGGTCTCATGCTGATCTGGTATGATATTCCCGGTGGCTGTCTTGGAGATCCTGCATGACCTCAAATGATAATAGACACTCATGCGGGTAACTTAATCAAACTGGGGATCTATTTTCTCTGTATTGAGAGATTAGACACCTTGGATACTTGTGGAAATTTGTATGTAGATATGAAGACATGTTAATATACCTTTATAAATTTAGCATTGAAATACATCCTACCCTGAAAGACAAGAAAAGACAATGTGCAGTGGTGATCATAGAATTTGTGGGGAGGAGGGGTGTAGAGGAGAGGGACATAGAATTATACAGATAAAGAAAAAAATCTGAATTAATAGACTGTGTCAAGCTTCTGAAGGATAATGGACAGATGAATTAATCTCAGTTTAAAAAAAAAAATCTGGTCCAACCCACTTAATTTTTTTCCATTACAAGACCAGAGGCCCTGGGAATATAGAAAACTCTGGATATAAGTCTACGGTATCTTGAATTTAGTATGGTTTTAACCTTTATTACTTTTTTTTTTTTTTTTAATAATCCAGGTAAGGAAATAGATTTTTGTTGACTCTTCTACAGAGGCATTAAACAGTCGTTCAGAATCTGTGCCCAGAGAATTGTTATTTGTGGTTCACTGCCAGAACAAAAAGATGTACAGAGAGGAGCTTCATTCAGTTTTTTCATTAACAACTGGGATGATGGAATCAAGAGCATATGATTAAATTTTCAGACAACACATAGCTGGGAGGGACTGTAGGCATACTGGAGGATAGGATAAGAATTCAAAATGATCTTAACAAATTGGAGAAATGGTCTGGAAAAAAAAACCAGATGTAGTTCAACAGAGGAGACTGCAAGGAACTACATTTAGACAGATATAATTAACAGCGTAAGTGGGAAGAAAAGCAAATAGTTGCGAAGAAATTAATTCCCACCCTTTCCAGGGATTATAGTGGATCATAAACTGAACTTGAATCTGTAAAATCATCCTATTGTGAAAAAATCAAACACCATTCTCAAAGCATAATCAAGAGTGTAGTCTGCAAGATATATTAAATAAGCCTACTTACTTTACCCGTTAGTGGGGCAACAAGTAGAATACTGTCTGGGCAAGTCACCTTCAACAAGTATGTCTTCCAAAGAAAGGAATTTCAAATTAAAGCAATCCCAGATACAGATGGGAGATATAGGAAACATTGACTAAAGCAAGTCTAGTGAACAGGATACTATGTGGAATATGCAAAAAATTCTTTTTTTAAAAAAGGTTATCATTACAGGAAAATACATCATGCTGGATGCAACAGCCCGAGAGACTGCTGAGGCTGCTGCAGCTCCATGCCCTAGGTGCAACAAGTGGCAAAGCTGAGCTTGTGTTCCCAGTAAGCACACACACACAGAGCACATGCATACACCATATATACACACATGGCCGGCCACACAGAGACACAGATACACAGAGCACTCCCACAAACAGAGACAGCATCAACAGCCTCATCCTGCGCTGATCAAATGCAGGGTATGACCAAATGAAGCATACTGACCAGCCAGCTATTTACATGCAACCAACCCTTTTTATCTCCTTACCCCCATTATTTTCCCAAACTTGTTCCTACCCAGATCCTCTAGATTCCCTTTCAACACCTTTGGTTCCTTCCCTAAACATCCCATAATAAGTCTTGTACAATCCCCAAATGCTCTTCCCCTGCATCCCATAATGTGTCCCATACCCCTAGGTGGTCACCCCACTCTGACCAAAAGGTGCTCCAGCACTGCATCATCATGATGGGTGTCACACCTGGACTGAGGGCTGAGGCCCACCTGGGACAGCCTTGGAGGCGCCCAGGCAGGGTGTCCTTTCCTCTGAGTCTGTAATTTGGATTGCTGCCTGCCTTAGGCTCTATGCTCTTCTGGGATTGTGGAGATGGGCTCATGGTGGGGTGATGGCTCCTGGGATGGGCCTTGGAGTAGCTGGGGCAGGATATTGCCATTGTGTCTCTGTGCTCCTTTGTGAGTGCAGATGTTTTTTTTATCACACAACCTAACAGTTATTACAAAGAAGAAAAGCTTGATCTATTTAACATTTCTTCTTAAAGCATAAGAAGAAATGGTATGATTCAGTAATAAGAAAGATTTCCAAATGATACAGAAAACCTGAAGTCAATAGATTAGGGAAACTTGGAAGACTTCAAGAAGCGACTAGACAAATATCTCTTGGGAATGACATAGGAATAATTGATCATTCCTTTAGAGCAGGATAAGAGACTAGATGGCTTATCAAAACCCTTTATGCATTTATTTTTCTATCTCTTTCAGTTAAACAATTAGGCAACTTCAGAGACAAATGTAAGTACAAGGTACAAGCTTGAAAGGGAGGGGAAAATGGTCTGTTAGGTCAGCATTGTAGAACAGACAGCTGATGAACTATTAGGAAGTACAGTGAAATGAAGACTAGAAAACAAATCTCATGTCTCTCTTTAGCTCATGATTTTTGTTTTTCAGTAAAATTTAGTTTCCAGACCTATCATTTGAGAGTATTTTGCAGGCATCTGTGGATGATGAGCACTAAAGACACAGAATATATTTTTTTAAGTATTAGTAACATTAGTTAGAATTAAGTGCAATTATTCAGAATAATTTCTGCCTTCCCTTGCCCTATGACCCTGATATTCTGCACATGAGCTAAGCCTTATGTGCAATCATTTTCCAGTTTCCACAAGGGCACTCGGTGACCTGTGTGACACACATCAGCATTAGGGATGCACATACATAACACCTGGTGATGTCTCTGTAGTGAGACATCTTATAGGAAGTCTGTTGAGAGTTTTGTATTATAGGTCCCAAGCTCTGGAATGACTGAAAGCAATATTTTTTGAAAAGTTTAATAACAATTTTCTGTGGTTATCCTTATTTCTGCAAACATAGTGAGTACAGATTCCCTAGTATAGTAGGTTCCCAAATATAGTTACAGGAATGCTAATGAGAAATAGCAAAGAAAATGTTGGAAGATTCGTGGAAGATATTTTCTAAACACACACACAGACACACATGTGTTTATACATGTGTATAGGGATGTGTGTACACACACACATGTAGACACAAAGTGGTTAAAGGGAAAGAAGTACAATGCATGATTAACATTTAAGCACCAACAAAATAAAGTGGTGAAAACTAAAGGGAAAAAAAAGAAAGCCTTCCCACTAGACATTAAAAAACTGGGAATGATATTTATTTGTATAATTTCTGAACTACATTATTATTGTAGCTGTCAAATGACTCTAATGTTTGTGAATTACTTAAATGTTGGGGAAGTTATCCATTGTCAAATTGCCTTCTTTGATTGAATTGTTTCTGAATGACTAGCCTGGATTTTCCCTTTTTTTAGTTAGATTCAGGCCATTACTTGGTTATATCATTCACAACACTCTTAAGAGGTATCTCCCATTGGTGAACACTTTGCCAGAAGAGTAAAGAACAGGTGGCCACAAGTAGTCTCAGGTTGAAAGCCAAACCTAGAATATTCAGTGGAGATACTAACCAAATTAGATAGTGAAATGCGTGAGATTCTTCCTGAATGTGAACAATCATCAGCAGAAGAGCAATTGACCAGCAATCATCTGAAAGAAGAAAAAAATACTTGTGGCACTCACTCTTTTACATGTTCAATAATATTTTACAGCTAGAGCTGTAAAAAATTTCAGCAGAATTAACCCCTAAACTCTAAAGATTCTTTCAGGTTACATGCTACGAGTGAAGCTTTTAAAGGCAACTTCCTGGTAGTTACTAATGTCAGCACATAAGTTTTCTTCTGTAGCTTAGTGCTACTTTTCAGCTCGATGAACAGACAGTTAGTTGTAAAATTTCTGTTTATGTAGATAATACTTATCCAGCTACTATTCTGTACATATCAATAACAATTTATCCAAATTCTATATTTTCCAACCCCATGGAAAGAAATCTAGTGAAATAATTCTCATTAGGTCATTCTGCCTTTTGCTAGTATATGCAAAATATGCATTAAATAGTCAACATTAACAGAAGACATCAGGGTAACCCCTGAAAATGCATAGAAAAGTATCCTTATTTCTGTTAACCATTCATGGAATAATGCGTACTTCTTTAAAAAAAAAAGCTTTTTTCTAGTTAAAGTGTAAATAATAATACAGTCTGGTTAAGATTTTTTTTTCCATTACACTTTTGCATAATTAGCATTATACATAGTTATAAGAACAGAATAATCTTTCTTGTAACTTGTCTGTACTTTGGTTAGATGTAATACTTGTTTGGAATTTTAATTGTTACATAATTTTGATGCATATGAAACAAATATTTATGGGTTATTTTGAGGATGACCTAACACTTAGAGAGGGAACTTTGGAATCCTCTGAGATGTTAGACTTCCTTTCTAAATTCTGCAGATGAAACATGTTAGAGCATTTGCTTCAAATTCCCTATATGTGTTGCAGATTTAATAATATTTATCAGTGCCGGTGTGTAGCAAAATTATTTAATTTTTATGGAGTATTTTGAGACATTAAATGGTGCAAACCATGTGAGTAAGTGCTTAATTTTTACTAGAGGCAAAATACTTTTTATTGTATTTGTGAAGAAATCTATTCCAACAGTTTGAGATTTACACTGATCCACTTACTTAAAACAAAATAACAAGGAGACACATAATTGTGGATTTTTATACATATATCTTTGAAAGTGATTATGACTCTCTTAAAGGTTTCTATAATCAGCAACAGATGTCTCATCTGTGCTAGTGTTCTTAATAGAGTCCATCATTGAATGTTCTCTCTAGAAATGCAAACAAACTGCAGAAAACTGATTAATAAATCTTCAGTTCATCTTCCTAGACATTATCATTTAATATTTTGCAGTAATCTAAGTTACTACAAGTAATTTAAGAATTCAGAGTATCTAATAAATGACTGTTCACCCTTATTGTAGCTCCTTTTTCCAGGAAAATCATTTAGCATCAAGTTATAGAAAGGACAGGATGTGTTATCAAATAGTAAATCAATCTATAAAAGTTCAGGGAAAATGTCGTCTTTTTAAGATACGATTCTTGGTAACCATTGAGTTGAAAAAATATTTACGTAACCTTAACCAAATACCATTGCTGTTCTATGCATAAAAATACCACTGTGACCAGCTGGGGTTTTTTGCACAAAGGGTGGTCTAAAATCTAGTTGCTATAAAGCATCACACAGGGCCATAATGCACCTAAGTACTGGAAGAAATATACCAAAATAGAATGTTTTGTTTTTCATAATAAACTGTAATATGCAAAATTGCAAAAAAAGAAGAGGCAAGGAGATAAAGAAATTAATAGCTTTGCATTTATTTAGCATTTACTGTGTGAGTTCCTGGTAATATTGCCTATTGCCTATTATTAACAAAGAACGATTAAGGTTGAAAGTAATGCCAAACAACAGGTAAGAACATTTTAGATAAATCAGGGCTAATTGGTTGTTCATGTAAATTAAGCAACATGCAAAAGAAGTTCACAGGACATGAAAGACTTGATGCAAGATACACAGGAAAAATTATATGTCATTCTTTCCGGCAACATAATAACTTTAATAATTACAAAATATCATTAGCAAAAAGTTGTTTGGTGCTGGTTCCTTTTTTGATCACTCTGCAAAAAAATGGAAGGTAATAAATTCTCTGTGTCTACTGGGAAAAAAAAAAAGACAGAAAGTCATAAGCTCAAATGTCAGCTGATCCTGGCTTGGGGCAGAACTGTTCCTCCCAGTCATATTTATACGAGTACATAATTTAAAATTGGTAAAAGTTTTAAAAAATGCTCAGTTGAAATAAGCAGAGCAGTTGCAAATCTCATGTTGTGTGTCCTTGGAGCTGTATGCATTTGTGGTAGTTCTGTGACACAGAACAGTCTTGCACCTACCCAGCTTTTTTCTCTTACTGATGTCAAAGTGCATTATAAAGATAGCCAAGTATATTGTCCTGATTTCTCGGATTGGATAACAGAGTAAATTAAAGGTTAATTGAGTTCTACTAGGTCTGAGAAGAAGTTAGTAGCATAGGAATATAACCAATCTTCACTGATTCACAGCTTTAACCACAAATGTATCATCCCTAGTGGTGTTCGTAATATTTTGAAAAGAAACCTTGTGGATATGATCAGTTACTGGGAAAATGTACTTGACATGTTAGTATGGCATACTGGAATATTTAAGTTCATGCAACATATAGTTATTCTTAGAACACAGGGGTTATGTTTCTAATAGAAAGCTCAGGAAAATTACTTCCGAGTTTTTTAATTTATTTAATGATGAAAAACTTTCGTCCGTATGTTTAGACTGTATTTTCATAGTTCAAAAAGTATTAAACTAGAAATATTAAAATAGAATTTCTGTATTATTTCTGCAATGCCATAGGTGTTTTCAACAATACTTGATTTTCAGAAACTTATTTTTAGGCTGGTAGCTGGAAGTGGAAATTAGAGGTAGAAAAGGGCAAATATGGACACTTCTGTGTTGGAGTCCTTTGAAGTGTAAATAGCTTGCTAATTGGACAAAACCAAGCTGAAAATATTGGGGGTTTTTACATTTGAGTTAAAGTGGTTTGTTGCATGGGCTTTTTACAAACTTTACACAGATAATACTGAAAAAGCAATGACATACAAAACAACATTATAAAGACAAAGAAGCAACAAAGTTATTTTCATACCTAATTATTATTGACTTTCTAAATGGGTTGTCATTTACAGTTACTTGGACTGATTCCACCTGGAAAGTAAATATATGTAAGTGTTACAAAGAGTTATTGTATGTGATTGTACATGCTCAGAGCTCAAAATATATGAATTTGTTTAGCAACTGATTAAACCACTTATGTTTGCAATAAAGATCACTATATATAGTTTATAATATTTTCATTTTGTTACTTGATGCAATGTTGTCTTTTTCATTAAAAGTTATCTTATTTATTGCTTTATCCATGATTTGTCACTGATGCATTACAATTAGTTTGTTGACTTGTTCTGGAAGGCATTTTCGTTTAAGGCCGCTATTAGCACAATTAATTAGGTCTTGAAATAAACAAGAACAAAAATCATTGGTCCTCAAACTACATCAAGATTTTTGACTAGTTTCATTCAAGTCTCTGACTTACATTTTTCTGATATCTTTGGAGCTATGCTGAATCTGAAACATGTCTCGAAAAGGGATGAAGATCACAGTTTCCTCCAAATTTTTTCGTTTCCATCCTATTATTCCACAGAAAGAAAGAGGTGAAGGGTTCCCCAAACATAAACATGATATGCTTGGGGGGTGTGTGTGTGTTGTATTTTTTTAATTATTATCTTATTTCCATGCAGCATAAGTAACCCTATCTTTTCCTGTGATTTCTTTAGTTGAGTGGTACAATCTGCAGGGAAATCTTTCACAGATAGCTGTTTCCCCTCCATAAAGTGAGATTCATGTCTTAAAGCTTTTCTTCCACAGACCAAATAGGAAGACCAGCAGGCATTTCTCTTATCGTAATTATATATTTATATACGCATTTTTATGACATACTTGTGTTGCCAGTTATATACCTACACATTTAAACAGCATTCTTAAACAAAGAAGAAGAACAAAAACAATTCAAGATTTTAAAAAGTATTAACATACTGTCATGACTGGAAAGTCTAGTGATAAAAACCCCTAAAACATCAGATTTTCAGCTTTGTTGCCAAACCTTTTGTAAACTGATGTCAAAGTGTCACACAGGTACTTTACATTCAGACAGTACTATTTAGTGTCATAATGTGTGTTACATCTTTGGACATTCATAGTTTCAAAGCCTGTGTTATGCAAAACCTGAATACATTCGAAGTCATGGGTTAACAACATTCTTACTTTAGTTTGGATCAGGAAAACACTACTGATGAATTTCCTGATTATCTCCAGTGACATGCTTTTGCTCACTCTGTACACTGCTCTTGGAGAATATCGTAAGTTGAATTTCTTTTGGACAAAACTAAATTGGAAGGTGTATTGCAGGAGTGCACCTAATTTACTCCAACTTAGGTGACATAGGTATCAGTCAATGGGAACAGAATAGGGTTTGACAGAAGTTAGCTCCTCGAAGCATATATAGTTCTCGGTATCACCGTATCCACTCTGCTTATCCACTTTCGCCAGGCTGCGCATCCTGCTGGTGTAGATGCAGCTTCTGTGGACCGAAATCCCTGATTCCATTTTCCATCTCATGAGTATCTCTAGAGACATATTTCTCTACAAGGCCTACTTAAAAGTATTTCCTAGCAATACTGGAGATAACTTGAGTTGTATCTCTTATTTCTTCAGCTCAAATAAGACAAATTAAACTCCTACATTATATTATATTTATGTTATCTGGGAGGCATGGATGGCTTTTCATCCTTTGATAGAGGCCGAGCAACAGACTGTATGTGTGGGTAAACATATAAGCATTTGGGAAGCCAACACAATAACAAAACCAACTGGACAGTTTCCTGAAAAGCACAACTTTTGAAATTTGAACACCCAGCATGACATCCTAGAGGCCTTACCAGCATTCTTGGTTGGTATACAGTGGCAGAGTTTGATTCTATTTGAATTTAAAATCTATAATAAAAAAGTTTCACAGACTTTTTTGCTTTGTACAAGAGTGAGCAAGTGAAAGCTAATACAAGTAGGAAGTGGACTACAAACCCTTCATTTCAGACTGGGAAAAATGCCAGTCAGGTAGGTAGACTTCAGTCAACAACAACAACAAAATTTAGTAAACAAGCTGTGGGATTTGACAGATGGTGCAAAATGGTTTGTATGGCCTGGCAAGAAATATTTTTCTTTCTTGAATTAATTTTAATGCCTTGATTTCTGGAGGGGAAAACTGATATTAACGCAAAATATCCAATACTTGGAATGCTAAGTTTGGATATAGAAGATTCAAATCCTTGTTCCTTGTTCAAATTAAACAAAGAAAGGATTTAACTGTTCCCTCCTAATTTTTCCTATATGCCATCAGACTAATGCTGAATCTTCAATACCCTGTCAGACTACTGGCTATTTTAACACTCTTGATCTGGTTTTGTTTAGAAATTCTGCCTGGAGCCCTAGAATGTAACTTTCCCTAATTCCAGTTTTGTTGAAATTAATACATTGTGTCTCAAAACTGTAATCTTACCTCAGTGAAAAAACTTTTAATTTAGAATTTATGATTAGCTCAGGTTATGCATTTATCTCAATACACTTATTTTAATATACTTATCTCTTGCTCACATTCATTTTTTTAGTCATACAAAAAAGAATTAACAAATATTACAAGCAGTACAGAAGAATGAATAGTAAGAAGGTAGACTTAAAACTCTTGAGCTGAAAACAGAAATAGACAATGGCTTTGAAACATTCATAAAATAGTATTAAAAAATCTTCAAAAATTTAACAAAATAATCAAGTGGGACACCTGTGTTAAGAAGAGTCTTGACAATGCCTATTATGATACAAATAACATCAAAAAATTATATGCCATTTGTGTGTGGTTGTTTTTATATGTGTGCTTATGTGCATATTATGATAA
Source organism: Gavia stellata (assembly GCF_030936135.1). Lineage (NCBI taxonomy): Eukaryota > Metazoa > Chordata > Aves > Gaviiformes > Gaviidae > Gavia > Gavia stellata. Next base: position 81,259,150 of record NC_082595.1, read on the forward strand.
AATAATATTGCTTTGCAGACAAGGGTTGTTAAATTAAGGAACTACTAAATTAGTCAATGGCCAGTCCTTCTGTTTCTTTTTAAAGAGAAATAGTGCCAAGTAACAAACAATACAGTTTGAAAGTCTGTGTTGAGACCTTCTGTAGAGACATCTCTATGGAAAAAACATGTTGCATTTATTTTTCCCTTTTTAATAGTGTTTCTAACAGCCAATGCTGTTGCAAAGTAATATTTATGATGTCAAACTCTGTCTCTCATACTCCCTCATGCATTATTGCTGCTCAGTGTCATTACTTTCTTTTCTCCTCCAGCAGCACTAACCTTGCTGCTGTCTGTAAAAACACAGACTACTTTAGCTTGCAGATAATGATGAGTAGTTTCAGTGCACCCTTAGAGTTTAGATCATTATCTAGTACACGTTTCCCATTCCTCTGCTTTCATTTTTAAGATATTTGTGTACATATTTCTCTGTCATTTTCCTTCCAGTGCAATAGCATCCTCCACTATAGTCCTCCTTCCTGAAGATATCACTATAACTTTTTCTGAAAACCACTTTTTAAAGAAATTTCAGAAAATCTAGGTTGCCAAGTCCAGACTGATTGATCACTTAAGGAGTGAAACTGCATCAGTGCTGTTTTCTGCCCATTTTTTCAAGCTTCTTATCCTTTCTAAACTCTCAGGAAGGAGTTCATAATTTCTTTGCAGAATTGCTATCCATTTTTCCGATCTCACATAATAAACCTTGTCCCATAACTATTTACCTTATTTATGCACTCTTGGCATCTTATTCATTGACGAATCATAGTTCTGTATCACCTTTTCAGTTCTACTGCCCCATTTCTCCGAAATTCTTCCTTTTCTACCACAAGACATTGAATAACTTTCTACTTCTTAAACCTTATCTTCAACCGTGCCTGTGATTTTGTTGCGCTTTATCTCTAGAAATAATGTTACATAGAAATTGTTTTTTTTCTTTTTTTTTTTCTCAGTGTGAAAGTAGGCATCTAACACAACTGGCTAAAACTGTGCCATCTATCATGGCAGCAAATAATGTGGAACTTTCTCACATATCTGTATCTGCATAGATTGTGAAAGGAAACTATGTCTCCCCCACTTTGTTCAGTATTCTGTGACACAGTCTTTTCTGCTACAACAAATCTGTGCATTTCTTAAAGGTGGTCCTTCAAGATACCTGGATCTATTTGCCTCAGTTTCAACTATTCAGTTGTCAGCACGAGTATTTTTCATCAGGTGTGTACATTTCATTTTAAAAAACGTGTCAGAGCTTGTGGAATTTATTTTTGGATCATGAGCTTTGTCTTTTGCTATGGCAAAAGCTTATTGTGTGATACCAACAGAAAAATCAAACAAATAAAATGAAAAAAAAATCCATTAATGTTCAATTCACTGTAAGTGATAATTAGTTTTGGCCCCATTCGTTTTCCCTTTGAATTTAATTTCTGTGGAAGGTTTTAGCTAAGAATCATGACTTAAATTTCACATGTTGGATATTCAACAGCAAGAAGCAGACTATACACATGAATTTATCAAATTTAAAATAATGAATCAATACTGACTGCGAACACCTCTCAATCCTGAGTCATTTAAAGGTTAATAGCAGCCGGGAGCCAGTGATGCTGCTAGATGTCAAAAAGAATATTTGTAGTATAATGTCAACATCTTTTCTGGATAACCACCACTACATGTACAAACATGTAAAATGTTACACTAATTGAAGATTATATGTGTTTGTCCCCTTCCTAAGGTTTTGCTTATCACAGGTAAACCAAATTACCTTTTACTATATGCAGAGATCTGACCTTGTTTATTACCGCTCCTGATCTCAATTTTTTTTTTTACTAAAACTTTATGCCTTCCTTAAGCAAACTGACTCAATATAACTACTATCTATAAAGTTTGCTTTTGTGAATTATAATTTTTTTCCACTAGCTACTCTTTTTTTAAAAGAAAAAATTCAACATTTTAAAAAAATATTTGTTCTTTGGTATCTTCATGCTCCCTGAACTTTATTTCCTCAGTGTTATCCAATTTAAAAGTAGATACTGTGCTTCTGAGCTTATGATGTGCCTACTGAGATAAAAATAATCCCACACTAGTTCTATGAATAAACATTTAGACGATTTCTTCTGCTTATCTTTTGCAATCTGTGAGTAAGATCATGAAAAAACTAAATGACAGGTCTAAGAAGAAAATCGTCATAAAAAATAATCTCCTTAAAGATTTATCCAAATGTTTTGTTTGCAGGGTGGTGAACTCTATTCAAACCTCACACAGATGAGGTGTACAAAGCACCAGAGTCTTCAGCTGTGAAACAAAGCCCTAAAATATTACTAGTGAGGATTCATCAAAGTGGAGCTGGCAGAGATTCAGTGTAACTGAAAATGTCTCTGGAAGCTGAAACTTTGCAGAAATTTTTCTGCATGCTAGTTTGCGTTATGTTTCCATTAAGAGTCTTATAATGCTAAGATTTGGGAAACATGTTTTTCCCCTCTCATCCATCTATTAAAATATAATTCTTTATAACCAGTGCATTTGCCTCCTTGTAAGAAATGTGCTATGAGTTACTTGCTCTATTTCAGTTGCATATGTTGCGTTATTACATTATAATGGAGCATCTTAGAAGCTTTTTTAATCACAGTTCTTAACAGCTTTTTCTCCCAAGTCTGATCTTTCAGATGCATAGGAGAGAACAGCATATCCCATTTCCATGAGGGATAGGGAGGGATGTCCCTTCTCAACGTAGTCCCAGTCTAAAATATCAAATGTCTTTTCAGCAGGATTCAGGTATCTAACATTTTTTCCTAGCGGTCTATAGTGTTACTTCATATTTTTTCAAAGTTTCTTTGGTAGTGCATATAAGGAGTTTAGTATTGGAGTTTTAAAGCATATTTTCCGATATATATCAATGTCCATACATAATTTTTTTAATAACTTGATTTCCATGCAATTTTTTTTTTCTTTTTCTTCATCCAGACCTTTATTTTTTTTCATTCTCTTCTATCTCCTGCATAGGAATACTTAGCACTTTCATGTTACATTTTCTTAATGTTAAAGGGAAGCTTCTTGCAGGAAAGCTTAAGTATAATTACCTCAATTTTCTAAATAAGGAAGACATTGATTAAAAAGAGGAAAAATAAGGCTGCTCAGTGAATAAGCATGTATAAACTGCGAGGTGGATGTGGTTTGTGGTGTGCTCCACAACTGTGATGCTTTTATTGTCCGCTCTCAGGGACCTACTAGAGGGAACAGAAGACTCTCTCTTCATTTCTTAAGATTATTTCAAAGGACAGCAGGGTGCATTAGTGGTGATGAAGATCTCACTATGTCTGACATGGCCTGGTATGCAGCATGGCTAGGTTATACATGTGATTTTGAGATCAAAACAGAAGGTCTGGATGTGGAGTGCTCTGCCCTGCACGAAGGAATTTCGGAAGCAGGAAGAGAACAGAATTTTCTGGTACTCACTCGAATCACAGCATCTTACATTCAGTTCCTCTTGCCAGCTTTCCCCAATGGAGGCTGTTCCTCTATTAGGCAATGCTAGATGAGTTTTCTACTGGTATATTGTTATCGTGTTTGTAAACTGTTTGAACAGCCTCCTTAAAGAGGCTATGTACCCCTCTCTGGAGGTATTCAAAGAGCGTGTGGATGTGGCATTGTGGGATGTGGCTTGATGGGCATGGTGCTGTGTGGTGTGGGTGGGTTGTTTTGGTGTGGGTTGTGGTGTATTTTGTGGTTTGTGGGTGGTTTTTGTTTTTGTTTTTGTTTTTTTATGGTTGGACTTGATGATCTTACAGGTCTTTTCCAGCCTTAGTGATTCTGTGATTCTGTAATGCTTTCAAGGCATAATTCAGCTTTTCATGCTATCACTGTAGTGACTCATTCAGCTTTCTAATATAAAACTAATTCTGGCTTGCAACAGATCTCTATTGGATGAGTAGAAATTTGGGAGCTTGCAACTAAACAAAAGTAGTATCTCAAAGTTAGTATTAATGCTGCCTGACCCTGTGCCACTTAAAGATTAGTAAGACAAATATATTATTATTCTGTGTCCTGCTACAGAACTGTATTGCCCCAAGAAGACATAAGAGGTTTTTATTTTAATTGTCTGTTTTTAGGTATTTACTCTGTAGAATCAATCTGTTCAGTCTGTGGACCATTTTTTCTAATATTGCTGTAGGTTAACCCTGGTAGGCAGTGAACCACCACACAGCTGCTTGCTCACTCCCCCTTAGCGGCAGGAGGGAGAGAATAAGTAACTAGTACAAACATTCAATAAAAAATGTTTCACAGTGGAAGGCAGATATTTCCCTTTTCCTCTTTCTCCCTTTCTTCCTGAGATATTAGTGAATCCTATTCTTGATTAAATAAAACAATGTTTTAATTAAATGAACACCTACCTGCTTTCATCAGACCACATTCCAGTAAATAAACCATATAAGTAGTATACAATTCCCTCTGTAGGCCAGCTCAAGACAAGAATGTTTTGCTTACATTCTTAGAGAAATCAATAATCAAGGTTTCATTTTTTATTTTATTTGAATTTTCATAAAAATTAAATTCAAGTTTTCAGAAGCTAGTTCCAGCGATCAGGTCAAAACTTTTAGTATGTGATGTATCAAGGAAAGGAACACCTATTAGTATAGCTGAAGCCAAATGGGGTTATAGATGATCAGCAAATTAGAAAGGTTAAGGTATGTAAAATAAATGAATTATTTTGTAATCATATGTAGAAGATAATTTCCTATTCTCATAGAATTTCTTTTACAAGTTCTTTTCCTCCCTTCCCCATCTCCTCACCAGATATCATAAACCTTAAGAATCCTAAGTCCTTAATGGACTGGTTTTGTTTTATTCAACATAACATGGGTCTGTGAGGGAGCAAGGATTTCCACTAAGCTTTCCAAGTCTGGGGCTGCTACCCTCTAGACTTTCTTTCCACTTAAAACTTGACAGAAAAGGCAAGGGGCCAGATTTACTGCAACTTTATTCAGAGCAGATGGAGTCAGATGAAACTGTAAACAGCAAAGTAGCTGCGTATAGAAGTTAACTAAAACACTAAGTGAAGCTGTTAAATCTGACACAAGGACTAAAGATACACTTCAGAAAACATTGTTGCTGAATTAAGTACTGCCAGAAAACAGGAGCTGATTTCAGAGGACAATGAAAGCCAAAAAGATTTTTTTTTAAAAGTTCAAAATAACAGATATTAAGAAATAATCAGTGCTAACTTAATTTAGAAAGACATCAGATTAGTTGGTCCAATGAGTCTTAGAAACAGTGTAATGAGTTCTTGATTTCCATCATAAAAGAAAATATGCAAATTTTGCCTTTGGTGAGTGAACTATAAACTACCTTTGAACACGAGACAACAGTTTCCTTTTAGGGCCCATAAATCTGCCTTTGATTTTGTCTCCATAAAACTGTAAATCATAAAAAGCCCAATTTTGGGGGGATATTTTTGGAGATGTTTTCAATAATTTTCATCAGTAAGACACATTTTCTTTTAAGAAGTGTGGGTACTTATTAGTTGCTGTGATAGTGACAACTGACCACAGTTGCTGCCTTAAATGGGCTATAGCACAAAACATGGTTCAGGTATAGTTAATTTTGCTCCTGGAATGCAAACTAAAATGGTGTAAGGCTGGCTGCTTCTTTACACAGCTCCCCCCCCCCATCTCTAATTCTGCTGGCCAGGCTGATTTCCTACCTGAATCAAGACCAGAGTAGGTGAAGGCCACTATAATCTGTCATTAACCTATGGATGCCTTGAATTAGTAATGATACTTTTAACAGCAGTAAGACAGTGGTGTCCAATTTAGTGCAATTATTTCTCATTTCAAGCATAGCATGAAGAAAAATGTGCCATCTCAATTGTTGTACGTAATTATTGTTTGTGGGGTTTTATTTATTATTTTTTAAGTGACAGAAACTGTATTTCTGACATAATTAATAACTGATTGTAATTTGTCTACAGTGGAGTGACCCCATAAATTTTTAAAGTGATCGTATAATTTTGATTTACAAAAAAAAGGTAAATAAAATTAAATTTTATGAGAACAAAAAGAGAGAACCGAGTTTTAATAGCTTTCTTTGAAATACTGTAAATATATTTACACCAAGATGAGATCAGTAAGAAATAAAGCTGCTTGGCTTTGGAACAGGTATACAGAAGAGGAAGAAGTTAATCAGATGTATCCCTGCAGGTTCTGTTACAAACAAATGAGTGTGATGGGGTGAGAATAATTAACATCATCGTGTGGAGAAATGACGCCATACATGCTCTCATTTAGGCAATATAAAAATGCATGGTTGATTGTAAAGCTGAGAGGCAGATCAGGGTATGGAGGGAATGGCACTCCTGGTAGAGAAATTTTAAATCCCAGAGAACTCAAAAATAAAAGCCAGATGAATAGCAACTGCAGATTGTTTAGTCACAGGAACATATGGCATCATGCAAAATACTGAAACTGAATGATTAAACAGACAGACTGAACATTTATATGCAAGGTACAGAGCTTGTAGTCTATTTAAAGTCAAAGATGAGTACTAATTCTAAAAGCTAATGAAATCAGAAGATCTTTTCTGGAAGCAATAGACACAATTTTATGATGCTGAGTACCTTGGTTACCTCAATTAGTTGTATAACATGGATTCACCAGAATTTACTTGCAAGAGTCATTTGTGGCTAACAAAATGTGCCAACGTATATGTGTGTGTGTGTACATGCATGTGTGCTTTATATCATGCCCAACAGTATACTTATATATACAGATATATAAAAGAAAAAAAAGATTTCCTTTTCTTCATCCCTAAAGACTGGTGTCTGTAATACTGGTGTTACAACATGAGAAGTGACTGATTCCAGCAGAGCTACTATGTGCTTGTAACAGAGAGAAAGAAACCTCACTGTAAGGTTCAAATTAACAATTTATTTGAACTTCACTCACGGGTCCAATACACAACTATTGCAGGTTTTTATGGATACAATGGAGGAATGCACTATTGCAATTAAATAAACTATTACAACCTACAAGTGATTTCCAGAATGTGCTAACACAAAACCACAAGCGGGCTAGATATTAATACCTTAAAAGAGTGCACTAATCATGACCTTAAAGCATGCCAAATACCATACGGATGTTTCTTAATCACTTACCCTCTCTCTCAGGTAAGGCCTCTTAATCCCTGGGAAGTTACCTTGTACAGCGTCCTGGACAAGGGGGAAAGAATCTCCTACAGGCCAGCTATGTCGTTGGAAAAAGACTCCCCATTTTTCTGCCACTCCCCATTTTTCTGCCCAAACCTTACGGGTTTTATTCCCTGATTTGATGGTGGGGGCAGGATTATGCGTGAATGTTTATCTCTGTTGCCTTGATGGCTCCTTAGTCTGTATGGCTAATTTAGTCATGTGTAGCACACAAAATTACTGAATAGTGGTGGAATGGTACTCAGGGCATTTTGTTTGTTAAGGGATTATTCACTGCTCCATTTGGGTTTCGGCAGTGTTCAGGCAACCCCGGGTTGAGCCATTTCCGCAGCTCCCCCCAGGTCGTCTCTGCATAGAAGAGGATTTGTCAAGGTGAGACAAAGCTGAGTCGAATCACAACTCCCTGCGTCTTGCCTTTGTGCTCCGAAACTGGTTTAGCCGGGTGATCCCATACAGTATTCTAAATAGAAATTAGAATTTATTTAGCCTTCATTATTGTGGTATCTGAATAAACCATATAAGGACCAACATTCTCTACAATAAATAAGTCACTGAAATGCACTGCATGGGACAAGAGATACTCTTCTGTTTAGCACAGACCTGTCAGTAAGCTGTGAATGATTTCTAGTACTTACTGGACAGTAAAGTGAGCAATTCAGTCTGACTTTAACATAGTCATAATGTGGGTCTTACTTCCCAGATCATGGGATTACTTTTCTTCCTTTAGTTCCTCTAATTTTTGTCTCTCAGTAAGCATGTCAAGTCAAGAAAAATAATAAAAGTCTGTCTGCTGCAGTAAAAGTGAGTGTGAAATATGTAAGGACTATTATTAATAAAAATATAACTACTTTATTTGCTCTTAGATGAAGCTCTGGCTCCTCTGAAGCCGAAGAAAATTGATTTTATTCTTGTGGTTTTAGTCGAGGTGATATGTTTGCTTAGGAATCTTGTGAGAATATTCTTATTTGTACTGCTAGTCAGATAAACATTTATAGATGTATAGATTTAGCCACCGGCTGTTTGTTGCGGTGACTGTTTGCATATGTACCCTATGTTCTTTGTGACACATGGTCCTATGTGACACATGGTCCTATAATACAAGATTTTGTTCATGTTTTCTGTTTGATTTGATATTCTTAATCTAGTTTGATTACGCTTACAGTTTGTATACTAATGACTACAACAGAGTTTTTTTACATCAGCACAAGCAAGATAACTTCTTGAGAGGCTGCTAGGTAAGTGCTGTTAATAAAATTATATGGATTTTAAGATCTAATTGCTATAGTCAACATTTTGATGCCTCATATTCACTTTTTAGCATTAACTCTAGGATGATCTCCTACTGAGTTATTTACCCAACTGCAAAGTTCTATCTAACTGTGCTTTTCAATTTTCATTGCTTAAATTCTCATAAGTCTTTCAATTAAAGAATACAGAAGAAAATTTATGGTGCATAAGGTGGCCGGTACACATTGCTCTCTACTTAATTTATTATTTTTACCATTCCCTGTCAACATACCTAATTGTTGTTTTCAAACAGTAGTTACCTTAGATCTGGATGTTCAGTCAAATGTTTTGCATAAACCTATGAGGAAATCTATCAGTGAACACAGAGTTTGCAAGAAAGAGTTGAAAGCACTAAGAAAAAAAAAAGACCATAAATGAACGGGATAGATTTTATCTATACATGTAAATGTGCTGAAAATAACAGCAGATATATACTAAAAATGTCCTAATTGCATTTCTTTATTCCAGTGTCACTCCATTTTTCCCTTAAGGGTGGGTAGGATGAATGCATTGCATTGTACCTCTAATAGACATCACACTTAAAGGGGTGATTCTTTCCCCATCAGCTGGGAAATTGTTTAAACTCAACACTTGCCAGCTGGGCGCTTAAGAAGGAACATAGGATTTGGTTGGTTTAGTGCAGCTGACCTATTTTGTGTCTTCTTCCATTGATCTTCTTGTTTCCTACCTGTTTATTGTAACTAGTTGAGCTGAAAACTGGGGCTTGTGCAAGTGCTACTTACGCAGCTAAGAAGCTGATGGGTTAAGCTCCTTGAATTCTGATGACTGTTTCCTTGAGCACTGCTCTGAGTGGAATGTATGCAAATATGCATTAATGAACCCATAATGTATCTATCCAGTAGATCACAATGATCAGATTATAAGGATTCAGTGGCTACACTGGAAAACACAGGTTAGTGGCGGCTATAATATGAGGTTGAGAAGATGAAACCGTCTCTTTCAGACTAGAATGAAATTAATTTAGACAAGCTCTGAGTAACTAATAACAAAATTTTGGCCTACAGTGGTAGTTGTTTTTCAAGAAAGCTAACCTTATGAGACCTCCATTTGTCAGGATCACAATACGCTGACCAGAACTACGTATCTCGTTTGCCTTCTGCAATTTTGGGTCAAAATGTTAGAAGAAAAGCTCTAATAATTTCCATACTATTGATTCTTTCCCTGAGTCTGAACCCTTCTTCTGATTCAGTTTCAAATACTGAATCAAACTATAGTATAAGCAATCTCAACTTCTACTCAAATACTTCCATCATTGTATACTGTGATCAATATTCACTGTGAAAAGAAAAATCTTCTTTGAATATTTAGAAAAGAGTTGCTTACAGTAGTCACATTAGTACCAATTTCACTGCCAACATTTAGTTATGTCACCACTAGAAATACAATTCATATGGCTAATAACTGCAAATCCATTTACTGTTCCTATACTACTCCCAAAACACCTCTTCTTTTCTGTCAGCAACTAAATTATTATATAATACATGAATGACAATAGAGAAATGAATATTCTTTGTACAAAATGTATGATTCAATCTTCTAAGTACCTACATAGCGCCATGTGAAATTCAGCAGGGAATTGTTGCTTCAAATGATGAATTATATCGCACTCTAAATGAATCTTTTCTTCCATTTAGCTCCTTGAATGCATAGCAATTTACTTGAAACACTGGGAAATTTACAGCTATTTTCCATCCCAATTTGCTGGCTAGTGAAGTTCATAAAAAAATTTGTCACTGAATCCAGTGGTAACTGGGCTGAGCCATGATATCTAGGACTGAAACACTAGTAACAAGAACTGGAAATTTATAAGTAAAGAGTTCTTCTCCATGTTCTAATTTGTTTATTCGATTGTCAACCCTTTTAGACAAATTTATGTCAGCTAACAGTTAAATTAAACAGCCATCAGGTTATCCCAATAATTAATAGAGAAAGTTAGGCTCCTCCAAGGGGGATGTCACTGATGATCTTAGCTGGGATGAGTTAGTCTTTAGACGTGTCATTGGTCTCTGCTTGTTGAAGTTCTTTTAGACACAGATATAAAAAGGGAAGACATGGGCTTGAGACCCAAAGAAGTTTGGAAGGAGATTAAAATTATTCAGGTTATTAATAATCAAAGTCATTAATTCTTTGCAGCACTTTCAGTAAGAGCAAAGTATATCCAGGAGCAGAGATAGGATGGCTAATGGCAATGACAGAATAGAAATGGAAATTGCCCCATCTGAGGAGGAAACAGAACTCAGAGTTTAATGTGCTCAGATCAAGGCAGTTAATGATTGTCATTGCAGAATAATGAAAAAAATGGCACACTTTTAAATTTTGATAAGAGTAGCCAATTTATCAGATAGGGAATATAACTGTGTCTGTAAAATAATAAATATTGTACTATAATTAATAGAAAGAGAAACATAACACAGAGAAATGGGAACCTATCTCTTGATTTCAATAGAATAGAAATATTTGGAATAAATTATGAAGACATTAGTTATGGAAATAGAAATGAATGGAAAATCAACAACATGACTTTTTAAAAAAAAGATAGGTAATAGCAAGATAACTTGGTATCTTTGATAGAATAACTGATTCCCTAGATATGAGAGAAGTGGAAGATCTAACTTATCTTTCAATAAGTACTTGAAGTGGTTAACTATGGGAAAATATTAAACTGCAGAAGATAGAATTAGTCAAATAATTTTGATGTGGCTAAAAAGCTAAATAAGGGGAAGAGGTCTTAAGTCTGCTATCATTTGTATGTTTTATATTATTTTTATATTTGTGACTGTGCTGAATTCTTTTCTTACAAACAAACATATTTCTGATCTGAAGGTCTTCAGTATAAACTGTTTTAGGATAATATTGGGAGAATCAGGAGGGACTACTAGGCAGGACTAGTTCTTGTGTATTGACTGTTTAAAGGCTGATGGTTAATTATAAAGGACTATCATAAAACCTCAGATAAAATGCACTAGAAAGTGTAGTCCAAAAGATAAGCATTTTAATTCTGTCAGATCATTCATGCTTACGGGCATATCTTTCTTTCCTCAAACTGCTTGCCAACTTCTTGGTCTAGGCTTAGTCCTATAATCATTAGGCCCTACTCATAACCATGGTAAACTGGCATAGCTGCTCTGAAATCAGTGAATATGCACAGATCTATGGTAGCTGAAGTCTGTCCAATAATGATTCTGTTCCCTCATGATACAGTTCATATGCACAGTACCCTTCAAATATTAACAAGCTCCTGGCTTCTCAGAGAAGAGTCAGTTAGAAATACTTTAAAATGATGACAGAGTCTTGTTCTATAGAAGAGTTGCACAACTGATTTCATAATTGATCCAAGTGTTACTGAAATAAAAGCTTTTCTTAGACATCCATGAGAATTACAAGAATTGCTCTTTCACATACAGCAAATGAGAGTTTTTCTTAGAGCTCACTCACTCTTTACCATGTAGGAACACAACATGGACCAGCTTTCATTTCCCTATCAATACATCTTACTTTTAGGGTTGAAACATCTGTTTCACCTTAACATGTGTTCATATATGTACACACATACATACATGTACTATACACATAACATTTAGAGTTAGGGAATCAGATATCACTGTAATAGGCATGTTTAAAATACTGATAAATCATGCCTGTAATGGTAAAACAAAGTTTCTCTGGACTGGTACTCATTAACAACACATTTAATGCAAATAGTTCTCAGTTTTCAGGTTGGACTCGATGATCTTAAAGGTCTTTTCCAACCGTACTGATTCTGTGATTCTGTGATTGTCAACCATTATCATTACACACTCAAAGCCATCGCCCCTTAGCAATCATACCCAACATTAGCTGTGAGTACCCAACACCACAGAGCTGACCTGTGTAATTAGCAGTGATGGCAACAGTCCTTCATGTCCTTGGTCACCACAGGGCAGGTGATCAGGCCCAAGAGATCTTCAACAAGAAGACCTAGAGCTGAAGTAACCATCTCCTTACTTTTACCTATCCCCAAGTTCAGGATCTTGTCCTTTTTTAAGGTGGTTGGGTTTCAAGGCAATTCACAGCCCTTGGCCTCCACCCTGAGCTACACATTGCCTGAATCTGGGGAAAAAATATTTTCCAGGCTGCAGCCGATACCTCACCCTGTTGCTTGACTGCTGGTCCCTTTCCTAAAGCAGAAGCAGCCTTTTCACAGGTGCATTTTTTCTACAATGAATAATGGCCTATCAGTGCATAGCTAGTTGTTCTGTGACTTCTTTCCGCAACTGGTGCCCACATTTTCAATGCCTTTGCTGTTAACCCACCCTTAAACTGTGTGCAGTAATAAGAGCCACGTGGTGCCATGCTCAGTCCAACCAGCAAGTTGACTGGGACTGTGTTCCTGCAGAGCTGGACTGGGTTCCTGCAGAGTTAAGAGGAGGCAGAGTTAGCGTAAGCCCCATGGCCTGTAATTAGTAATGGCAATACTATTTATCTGGGCTGTTGGGTACAAAAATGCTTTTACAGGTATGCTGGCTTACTGTGCTGCTTCTCTTTTGAGTGTGGCATGTTATTTCATACACCTGTATGCTATTTCTTTCTTCCTTCAATGCTTGACTTGTCTCTCAGGATATCAAACAAAATTCTAATTAAACTATGTTGCAATAGTGGTTTTAAAACATCATGAAGCTGAAAGCTTTTTATTATATAAACTATATCTGGATATTTTTATTTTTACCACAACCTTCTTAAGGTCTTAATGTAGTGATTTTGTAACCTGCAAAATAGCCATGAAGACTCCCTAGTACCATGGGGATAGAAATTGTTTATCCAGTTCTGAATCAAATATAGTAAAATTGTTTCCTGGAACAGTAAATTGACTCTGACTCTGCCTTTACACATAATATTTCCTTTTCCGTTTTCATTATCATGGGCCATGTTTTATGAATACTCTTTTGTGAAATATATATATATACACACACACACATATGAAGGACTAGGTTCCCTGATCTATTGAAGGAATGCTTCTATAAAATGTACATTCCTTAATTCTGGCCTTTGGATAAGTAAAAGCTGTCAAATAACTAGATTCTCTTCTCTCTACCCACAAAGGAATTGACTAGTGATTAAGTCTTTGTCTTTTTTCATTTTATTCATAGCTTCTAGTTATGTAGCTATTTCACTCAGCTCTGATAAACTTCAAATACTTCAGTTACTGCTGATTTAGCCATACACGTATTTAATTGTATCTAAAGGTTGTGAGGTCCCAGCTGTTTTAAGTCTCTTACTAAAATGTGACTGTAATATTGTGGAGAAACATCTATTTTTCATTAGTTAATACATTTTATGGATGAATAACAGATTGTCATTCAAATTGATTGTTTCACTTAGAATGTTAAACTGCTGAGGTGGATTGCTTTTGTACTCCATTATTCAAAGCAGAGAATATACTTTTTAGAAAGTCTTTTAAATGGAAAGTAGTTAAATGTTATGGCCACTGCTTTACATAAAAGGAAGGCCAAAGCCTGATCACCATTTTTGAAAGTAACTGTATTTTGTTTATGAATATTCATACAAATCCGTGTAATGTGAACGTTTTCCTTGCCAAAAGGTATACCAGGTAAAGGAAAGACAATGATTACTTGTAGGATTTTATTTTAACTTTTTTTATTATTATTATAGGCAGCTTTATCACAGGTGTGTTGAAATAATAGTGTTATGAATTAAACTTGTACATGTTAGGTTTAAGTCTAGAGAAAGATTGCCTCACTAAAAGCTCGTATAAAAACTGAATGTTTTTTTACAACATATGCTTAAGTAAAAAAGTTGACACAAATCAAAATACAATTACATTAATAGATACCATTCTTTATAGGTAACTATTGTAAATTAAAAGTATTAAATTTAGCATTTAAGTCTGCTCAGAACCCGTCCCATGAAGGCAAGGCAGTGAGGCATTCTGTTGCCCCATCTCCTATAAACATATATTTAGGGACTGAAGAAAAAGGAAACAGAAAGAGGAGCAGATAATAGTGTCAAAATTAGCAGTAGTGGTACTGATATTTATTGAGAGTTTTGTCTTAAAGTACAGGTACAGAGAAATCCATGACCAAAAATTGCAATAGGACAAAAGGTGATGATCTGGTGATGATAGAGTTAAACCACTGAAACTTTTTTTCATCTCCATGTTTCCTTTTTTTTTAACCATTTTGTGAAAATTATAGATTTAGAAGTCTTTTAGGTTATTTAGATTAAAATATTTTTATGTCTGTTTGAACCCCGGGACTTAGTCCTTAAATGGGACCCCTAGATGCTCCAGAAAGAAAAAGAAAAAAAAATCACTATTAATTTTGTTTCAGAGATTACAGTCAGACAGTCAGATGAATATTTAGTTCACAGAATGATCTGTTACTGTTTTTGTCCTATTCATCTATCTGCAGGATCAAGGTAATGGAGCAAGCTCTGTAGCTGTTAGTTCCAGGGCACAAGCTGGAGCATGACAGAAGACTACATAACACCAAAAATATCCTGGGTCAAAAGGACTGAAGGGATAGCCTAAGATGACCTACTCAAAGCAGCTGTGATGGGGACAAGAATGAGAGACAGTGGTTTTTAAAAGATACATCATTTATTTTAGCCCTCTTCCTCCTGACTTGGTGTTCAAAGTGTCCATTTTTTTTTTTTTTTTTTTTTCATGGAATCAACTGTCACCTCAAATAGGCAAGCCCAAGTCTGTGTCTACAAAAGTCAAAAATCACCCTGTCACAATACTTTGATCTGGTTTTGCCTTCATCACTTATCCTCTCTGACTGTACTGCTAACAGCCTTTTAATGCCTTTAATAGTGCTGTCTCTTCAGCAATGAAGCTGGAAGTGTATTTTTTGTGTATTGAGATTCATCCTGCTCCCAGACAGGAGAATGTGAGGTTCTCCATCCTCACCCAGACAGCAAGTGAAATCAGGTTTCTGAAATAATATAGATTTTTTATTTCTTTCTTTGTTGATGACTTTTTGTGTTGAACATTTTCATTAGATACAGAAGGTCTAAATCGCTCTGTGATGGTGTGTCCCGTTCTGCTCTGAAGGGGCAGACATCTGCGATGCTGGAGAATCTTGATTTTCTGACTGCCCTTGATGACAGCTTTGAATACAGTTTCATGAGCTGATGCAAGCATTTTGTTTGTTAACTTCTGTTCTTAGAAGAGTTCATCATCTTTTCTAACAGTAGAAGAATCTCTATTGTAATCTTGATTTTAGGGACCAATTTCAACTGTATTCTCTGACTTAATATTGTTTTTATAAATGAGTGTAAAGTAGGGGCAAGGGATTAAATGTGATGTGATAGAGAATGGTGGGAAGAAAGGAAAGTTGAGATGAAGAGGAAGTACTCTCAAGATCTGTGAAGCTTCCCTGAAAAGTGGATCTCTTATTGTAAGTGGCACTTAGGCCCTTCCTGGCTGACATCATTGCTGTTTTCCTCAGGTGCTTATCTTTAGCAGACACTCTGACTCCTATATGGCAACACTGATTGCACTTGCTGAAGAAGAAATGTAAACCTGAGCATCATCACCTTTACTTTAAATAGGGCATGACAGTGGCCACGACAGTGCATCTTCTGGTATACTGTGAAGCACTGCTGGATATCATGTGGGAGCAAGCTCACACCTGGCTCTAGAATACAGCTCTTGGTAAAGAGCGTTAATTCTTGTTTTGCTTTAAGTTAGCAAGTAACAAATTTACCTGGCTGGCATTTGTTTATTGCCATAACAAATGGGATATGATAATGAGGTGATTAAAAAAACCCCAAACTATATTTTCAGTGACACAGCTCAACTTTAGAGAGTCATTTAAGCACTACATATCTAAGTTTGCTTTTTTTTCTCATATATGACAAGCAAGAAAAGGAACCTCTTTTACAGTCTATTGCTTTTCTAGTGAAGCAGTAGGTTAGTCAGCTCTGGAAGGTTTCTTTCCCTTTTCTTTTTTCTCCACTTGGTACATTTCTGCCCATGGAGAGCACTTGCAACAATTTTTTAAGATTCTTGTTTTCTCAAAAATCTAAAGTGTTTATCTTGTGTTGAAACACCTAGATACCTGCATGTCACTAAGGTCTAATATATCTAAGTCACTTTTGAAAGTAGGGCTTAGGTACTTCTGAAAATGTCAAGCAAATGTGCAAGACCAAGTTTTCTTGAAATGTGGCAAGTTTGAAAGGTTTAATTTAAAAAAGAGAAAGACCCATCTATTCAAGGATCTTGTCTATGATGACTCAGGAGAGTATGACTGGGACAGGCCTTTGAAGACGCTTTTCTAGTGTATTCTGGAAGGTTCCAGCAATCTGTATCTCAAGAAATAATATACCAAAAGATGACGCTTTTAACTGTACTGCAGCAAAGTTCCCTTTTTTGGCTGATTACAGTTCAGTAGAACAATTCATCCTTTTCAGAATCGGAGTTTTGGGGAAACAGCACAAGGTGGCAGGAAGAGATTGGACAATTCCATGGAAGGAGAATGGACTATGCCAGTGATTTATGAGAGATTACAAATGCTTTATCACCCCATCATTTTACAATGAGGCAGTAACCCAGTTAGTTCTTAAGCCTGATCAAATAATTATTTCTTTAATTTATACTTGCCATAGATGACTCAGTTGCATTTTCAGGATAAAATTTTTTAAATATCTATTCGGAATACTAAAAAATGAAAAATCAATACATTTCTGAGAAAATTATTTGTGTTCTGTGAGAACTACGTGGTATATAAAGCAACACAGCTGTTACATTAAACTATATTATTACAATTTTAGCTCAGTTGTATTCTGTAATATTATGTAATAAACATTTAGAAAAATACAGTATTTTTATCTAGAAATATTATCTTTGTAGCTTTTATATCTATTTTATATAAATTCACCTGTGTTGTATTAAAACAATATCACATTATTTACAGGTTACTGATGAAGAACTAGAGCACAATATAAGCTGTCCAGCATAAGTTGGCTAAAGTTATAAAGGCAGACTGAACAGAAACCACCTGCAACACCAAGCACCAACAGTACCTAGGGACAAAACTCTCCTAAAGATGACTATCAAAACTGCAGCCTTTTATCCTGATTTACTGAAACACATTTTAAGTTAAACACTGGTGCCCGTTTGTGGCTTCAACAACTCCCACAAATATATTTAACAGATGATTCAGTGTAGTTCATGTACAGATTTATAATGATTGGTCGAGCTAGAATGTTTTATTACAATAAACAATACTATAACTGTACAGGTAAAAGCTTTTCTATTTAGTATAAGTAATCATCATTTTGAAATGTAAAATTTTCACTTGAAGGAAATACTACAATGTCTGACGAATGGACTGCTGGCTTGGCAGCCTGATTCATAACACCTTAACTAAACAGGTGGACTCCCTGTCCAATCAGTAGAGAAAGTGGGTGCCTCTGAAGAACAGTTTTACATAGTCTCAGTGGTAGAAACATCCATAAAGTGATATAATACTTTCATAGACTACACAGGGACATGTCTAGACCCAGCCAATAGGAAACACAAGGTGGTGTGTATGTTAGAAGTAGCATATCGGAATGTGAAGTAAATATTCCTCCTTCCACTCAGAATTTACTGATGACCTTGCTTTGGAGAACAGATGCCTAGCAGTTTGCAATGATTTTCTATGGGCCATTACAACAGCACAGAAAATCCAGAGCCTTGACTATATATCTTTTACTTCCATGTCAGGAAGGGATGGAGGAGAGAGCTAGTACTTCATTAAAGAATAGATCCAACAGAAGGACAGAATGTAACAATGTGTACTCTAGTGGCAGAACTGTATGACTTCTTGTAGGAAGGAAACTGGGTAACATACTTGTAGAAACCAGAGGAAAATGTTTCGTTGATAGAATGAAATGGTAAGAACTAGAATTTGCCTTGATAATGTCTTCGGTTTGATTCTGTGTGGTCATCTGTAGTGACTGCAACAAGAGAATCACTTTTACATGACTTCTGAAAATTGGCCTAACTGAACATGATAGTACCTCTCCAGATTGTGTGAAAGCCTTTCTTCAGTGGTGTTTCAGAGGACAGATGCCATGTACTGAATTAACAAATCCTTCATGGAATGATCAGTGATTTCCCTTGGCCCCTTCGATATAGAAAGAAAGAAAGAAAGAAAGAAAGAAAGAAAGAAAGAAAGAAAGAAAGAAAGAAAGAAAGAAAGAAAGAAAGAAAGGAAGGAAGGAAGGAAGGAAGAAAGAGGAAGGAAGGAAGGAAGGAAGGAAGGAAGGAAGGAAGGAAGGAAGGGAGGGAGGGAGGAAGGAAGAGAGAAGAAACCCAGTGTATTTTGACTGCCTCTCTGACTCTTGTAGCAGAGGGGCAGGGAGCTAGAGCAGAACCATTATGCTGTTTTGTCTTGGCTAGCAAATCCTCTAGAGAAGGTGTAGATCTGGTGTGGTGTAAAAGCTGCAAAATCAGGATGTGAACAGCATTTAACACTGGCAGCACACAGTGACAAGACACTAAAAAAGTGGGTTTTCTATGGTGTATCCAGATTCTTAACAACAAAGTAATATTCAGTGGTCATTCTCAGTGTCACTATTTTGTGCAGAGATAATGCTCAGCTTTCTGAAAGTGCACCTTTGAAGATATTTTAGAGGTCCTGATTCTACCTATTTATTTACCTACTTTCAGGCATTTCTTAGCAATTTGCTCTGCAGCATCTGCCACATAGAAGGGCATCGTGATTTATCTGCAGCTCTGAATATATTACTTGCTAACCTTTACAAACACCTAGTGTGACTCATTCCATCTTATCACAGCAGACGTCAGTGGGAGTAAGCATCATTCAACAGGACAACCAGTTTGTACAAGATATAGGCACTTGTACCAAATGTACCCAGATAAAAGAGTCAGTTAATTTTTAAAGTGTTAAAAACGAACATGAATGCAACAATGCAGTCTGTGATGGGATTTGAGACATGTGCATTGGTAGTCATACTGAGGGGATCAAGAACCTAGCTAGCCTAAAAAATGTACAAGAGAAAGATCCATTGTAATTGTCACCTCTAAGTATCTCTCCTAAAAAAAAAGCAGCTAGCTTTAGCCCTTTATGATTCTTCCCCCTTTTCCCAGGAACTCCAGCATTGTTAAACCAGTCACTGCAGTTTCCCTGAGCAGCACTTTGTTGGCTGCATTTCTCTGCCTAATGCTAACTTCCACAGACTTGGGAAGCACTACAGTTTAACTTTCAAGGAGTTTGGCCGTGCTGCAATTTCTAAACTTGTTATGCTCATAGAGAGCGGAAATTTCCTAAGACATATACCTAGCTATGTGGACTGTCCTTTTGATTGATCTTTATTGTTGCATTCATATCTGTCTTCAGACCACCAGTGCTCTCACAAAACAAAATTTATGGCAACTTACACTAAAATGGGCAAAATAACAAATAACAAATAAATAATCTAAATGATCAGCTGAAAAAACTTAACCACAAACAAGGAAGCAAGTCAAGATTACTCATGAGGACAATTGTCTTCAAATTTCACTTCACAAAAGAGCCTTTGGGAAGGTTTCTCAGGAGTTTTCTTTCTTAAATGTCTGGAATTGTAAGAATTGTCCCAAGCAAGAAGTTAAAAACCGTGATCAGATGTGGTCATCATGCCAGGCTTTTTGAAAAACAATATAGATTTTTACCTTGGTTGTCTAACTGGAGAAATGTAAAATGAAATGGCTTTTTGTAATGTACTCAGCACCCATTGTCTCAAAATAAAGTCTTTAAAAGCATACAGAAAGGAATTTTGTTGGAAGCATGCCAAGTGAAATGCGTTTTAATAAGATTATTCCTTTTGTCTTTGTAAAGTCTAGTAATTTTGCCAGTAGAAAAACAAGAAATATCTTCCTTCAGGACAAACAAATAACCACAGGAGATATTAGGAGGTGTTTAAGCATCTATCTAGGTGGCTGAATTAAGGGCCTTTGTTTCCTATAAAATGTTATGTTATCTCAATGTTATATCTTCCTGTTTTGTTGTAACTTGTTTATTTGTGTAAAGAAAAATCTACCTCCCTCCATACAAGGGTAGTTCTGAGAATGACACATAAATCACTTACAATATTGCACCAAAGAAACAGAGGTTTTAAGACTAGAAGAGACTTTTGCAATCCATAGCTAACATGGTTTTTCTGCACTGAAAATTTTAGATAATGAAGTTGTCATAGATTGGATTACCTTGGTAATGATGTATCTGATTCTGACATATAATGTCAGGTTGCAACATTTACTTAAAGTTACTTTGTGCTTTGTATTCTGACATGGTATGACTCACATAGCTTGACTTGATATGTCTTAAACTGACACCTCGCCATAGATATGCAAATGCTCCCATTTTCCAAAAAGAGCAATTAAAATACTCTTGATAAACCAAGAGTTCTGCAGAAAAATACTGATATTTTTCCACGTTGTCAGGATCTAAATAGTAATATAGAAAATTTGCTAGCACACTTCAACATTTCTTTAAATGTACACAGGTACCTGTGCAACAACAATTAAGTGATACTGTTCTGAAAACAATATTCTGTGTAAGACTGTAAACATGCTGGTAAGCAGTAATGCTACTTGATCACACAATTTACACTTACTTTTGAAGAGACAGCACACACATATATAATACATAACACACACAACACACATAAAACTATAATAAATTCAACATGTTGTATTTGCTTCTCAATATCCAAATTTTTTCATGAGCTTCTTGGTTTCTGATGTACATATAGGAGCAGTTAGGCTCAGCTGTTGATAATCCTTATCAAAACCAAAACCATGCTATTAAATATCTTCTATACCTTGTTAGCATCATTTTTTGACTTCTGTTCATTTCTAGAGTTGTCCAAAGTCCTGATTTTTCAAACTCTTTTAATATAATGTCCTTCTTTGCAATTTTCTAAAGAATTAAGTTTGTCTTAGAGAATGTCCCAGATGAACAATATGAAAGCTGGAGGTAAACATTGTCAGTCAAAGGGATTTGGAGGCAGAAAATGTTTCTGCTGGAAATATTCTTGCCTAATTTAAGTTATAGTCTAAGACACATTTGTGGTTTATAACTAACATGGTAAAGTTGATAATCCTATATAAGTTTATAAATTATAACTGTTGTATTTATTGCTATGGACATAGGAGACTAACTACTATATGTTGCAAGGCCTAACTTTCAGCTGGCTGGTCCTCATTGAAATCATCGGAATGGGATCCAAAATGTTTATCATCCCCTAAAGAAAGTCACTTAAGGCTCTAGTCAGTTGCTCACATTTTCACTTTTGAGTGAAAATGAGTAAGTGCTGTTTGAGGTACACTAGGGTACCTCAAGCATTCAGGTGTTGTTGGCAGATAGGACACCTGTGTGAAACCTATGATCTACTGGAGTAGCAGCTGGGGACCAGATGGGGTATCCTAAAGTATCTCTGACAGTATAAGACATCTATGTATGAGCAAGTGAATTCATTCCTTAAATCAGGGTACCATATGCAGCTGTCAGTGACTATTCAGTAAGAAACTAAGGAGGCAAGGGGGTAAATTTAAAGGAAATATTTTAAATTCTGCTTTGCCCACAAGCTCTGTCAGGTGCAGCACAGAGGCAGTGTCAAGGCACTAGAGAGAAACAAGAATGCTTGTGTTTATCTAGGTCTTGAATATTTGATTTTTGAGTTCTTTTTCCTCTTTCCTCTTCCCTGTCTTCATTCCTGTTCCCATTTAAAGACAGCTTGAGTATAAGTCTATATAGGAATGATTGTGAGTTTAATTTCGGTAGCCGGGTGAAGATGGGAGGTGGGGGGGCAGGTGCCCTAGATGCTCCAACAGGTATTCTAGATGCATCCTCGGTCCACTTAGGACCTACAGCTCTGTAGTTAACTCTTCAATAGCAGAGAAATCACAGTGCCCCCAGGTCAGCTCTGCATGGGAAAGGAGTCATGGTGTGAATTCATATTCTAGAGTTTTGTAACTATATTACTGTCGATTTGCTTTCTGTAGTACAACTACTGAAGAAGAGATCCAGAGCCCATACTGTGCTACTTTCAAGTGCCTACATGCTCTCTCAGTCCAGCAAGACTATCACTGCTGTTTACTTTATACGTGAGATACATTTTTCTTCCTCCTGCAAGGTCCTAATATGTGTAAATTGAGGTATCTTTAATTCAGCCCCATTGTGGGTGCTGCACATCCTCATTGTGCACTGTTACTAATGGGCAAAGTATTTATTATTAACCTAAAATTCTAGTGGGGCAAATCCATTAAACCATCTGTCTCACATACATTGATAAAATTTGGTCTGCTACTACAGTGGTACTACAATTTTTTATCAATAAAAAGATTTCTGCATGAATATGTATTTTTATATGATGATCTGCTTGTTAAAACCTTTACTCAGAAGTTGGTAGATAAACAATTCTCTTATTGAAGAGCAACAAAATTCATACATTTCATGTCCAAAATACTCTCTCCTAACTACTGTCTGTCTTTCTTACACACACTATGTGGAATAAACTCTGTGTCCCAGCAACTGAAGATGCTATGTCAATATGTAACAGAAAATGCAAACACACTTGGTCAGAGAACAAACAGAAAGACAGAACAGAAGAGAAAAATCTGTTGACTACTGGTTGGGTCATACAGGTTTTGGACATGAAGGAGAATGCCACTCTTGATATTTGAAGATCATCTTCTGCAGTTGGATAGTTTTGTACTCCAAGAAGTACTTTAGGACTGAGAAAGTACTAGCAATGGGGAACCTGACACTGTAGTCCAGTGAGCACTCCTATGTCCTGTCCTCTGATTATTACTTAAAGGCAAAATTTGCAATGTAATGAGAAGAGCTCCCAGACTAGAGATTTCTGTTGTCAGCTAAGTAGTCTAACAACTAAGCAAGAGGTAGAGGACTGATGTTCCAATGGAGAAATGGAAAAAATGGAGATATCTTGTATCCTGTGGTTGAAGAATGCTCTTGCAAAGGCAAAAACATGTATTTGAGTCTACAGAAGCTCAGGTGGGCATGCTTTCTTTCCAACTAACATTAAGTATTTATATAAAATACAGGCTGAGTTGTCTGAGTTTTTCAATGGAAGGAAACCCAGTTGCTGTGGTTTATGGTTGATTTATATTACATGTTCAGTGTGGGTTTTGGGGGTTTTGTTTCGGTTTGGTTTTTTTGTGAAATATGGAAATACGATTTTGCGGCAATTGTATAGGAGACAAATTTGTTTTTTATAACTAGGTGAGAGAAGAGAGAAGAATGCTTACAAAATCCATTATCTGGAAAAGGATTAAATCTCTGGGTTTAGGCAATATGAGGTCTCCAAGGTAAGCAGAGAGAAAACTGTGACTTAGTATTTGTAGTAAATTTTATCAATATCCTATTTTCTTTTTTTTAAATTAGGCTCAATAGAAAAACCTCTGTTAAATGGATCAGTCTAAGTTTAGTGGGTCAGAGTTGTTAGAAGTTTAACTGTCATTGTGTTACTTCTCATTGAGATTATGTATAGAAACCTCTGTGCCTTGGCATGACTGTCTATAACTATGTCATATTTCTCAGATGTTCCAAATTTTATGGAGCCTAAATATAGTACAGTGTTATGAATAAATAAAACATTTGAATTTTTTCTCCTCAATATTTATTAACAACAGAATTGCTGAGTCAAAACTAAGATCATCATAGAATATTTTGTTTATATAAAATCTATTCTGCTTTGTATTAAGCTTTCTGTATGAAGTTTTTCTTGTATTTTGCTGATGCAACTTTGCAACTGCAGATGTTGAGCATAATCCTACTTTTACTAAAGTTAATATAATTTTACATTAAATACAGACAGATCATGTTAATATTAAAAATCCTGTGAAAAAGGAATTATTATTCTCATTATACTGGCATCACTCTGAATTTACAGCTGTATTACTGAGCAATGTTTATATCTCCTTGGAAAAGGATTGTATGTGTTACCAGAAAGATTGTGTAAGAAGCACTACTTGAATGAGCGATGCATGCAAGAGATGCTGAGGTGTCTCGGTGCTCTCAGCACAGCCCCTGCTGTAGGCTCTGCGGTGAGTTCCAGCTCCTGTGATGGTGGGGCTCCTCTTCTTTTGCAGGTGAAGTAAGAAGGGCAGTTAGGATTTGTTTTCACTCTGCTGTGGGTGCCCCAGACAGCTCAGATACCAGAAGAGGTAGGGGAACAAACTCTGCTAGGTAAATGTCTAGCTCCCATTATTCTCCAACCTAGAGATTAAGGATTACCTTGTTATTCCTTGAATTGAAGTTCAGTTTATGGTCAGATAAAATTCAGAATACGATAGCTGTAACTTAGCCCTTTATCAAGGCAATTTATTAATCTGCAGTCTTTCAGAAAGTGTAAGAAGTCAGAATTTTCAGCAGAGAATAAGTCTGTTTGTAGCACTAAGAGCTCCTAACCTGCCATTTACCCTATTTTGGAGAAAAAAACGAACAGCAGCAAAGTAGTGGACAGAGCTAAATATTGCACCGGTCCAAGAGCTGTCTACAGAAACTGGACCCAAATAAAGAAACAAATAAATAAAATGAGAGTAGTACACAACATTCTTCAGTAAGAGCAGGAGGACAAGATAGTACCCAATATGGGAAAATGGTTTGAAGCCCTACTTGCATAAGGAACTATTTTGTAGAATTCATTTTTCAAACAAGAAATGAGTGTTTGATCAAAATGTAGTGAATAGCAATGTTTCTGTTGGCTTCAGTAAAATAATATCTGCAAACATAAATACAGGTGAACATAACAGATGGTCATTAATTGAATATAAATGCGACTTCACTCATTATTAAAAGGGGATGGGACGCCGAGTGTGCTGGTTTTGGCTGGGGTAGAGTTAACTTTCTTCATAGCAGCTAGTATGGGGCTGTGTTTTGGATTTGTGCTGGAAACAGTGGATTTGTGCTGGAAACAGCTTAAACCACGACACCGAGGTATGCTGAGTTAGCATAATGATTAAGATAATTTTGTAATATAAGAGGTTTCCTAAAAAATAAATTTGAAAAGGGCCTACATAATGGATGGTTTGATCAAGCTTTCTATGTACTGAAATTTAAAAAAAAAAAAAAAAGCAAGAAAAGGATAAGAAAATATAGTTTTCTAATGTAAATATGTTGCAATTGTAAAAAAACAACTGACATTGTATGTAATTGGAATTTAAGTCTTGTTTTTATGTAGCAAGAAAGATGTGAACTGAAAATTTCCAAGCATTTGGTTTAGTTTATCAGTTAAAAATTAAAACTGGTTGCACATCACAATTCATATATTAGAAAACAAAAATAAAAATATAAATAAAATATATTTTAAAAGTAAGTCAATAGAAACAAGGGAATTTTACCATCAGATTATATATTTACCTTTAAAATTATGGTAGTGAAGCATCCAACAACCTTTAATCTGCTGCGGCTGAGATTAAAAGATAGTTTAAAAAAAATCCTCACAAAGCATGTATTTCTCCAAAATATGCTCCAAAATACACACATGTTTAGATGAAATAAGATCATACAAATCCCCATAAACCTAGTATATTCATATCTGTGTAGCTGCTATTTTGAATGGAATAGCAGAGGAGTCACAGCTCAACAAGATGGCAGACTGCACTTCTATTCTCTGAAAAGTGATGTGCTGTGTTTATATTAAGTAATATAAAACTATATTATTTAGCAGTATTTTTTCTTATAAATTATCACAAATATGTAACGTGAAATATGTGTTATCTAATATAAAGTTCATGCTAATAAAGCAAATGGAGTAAGGGATTCTTATATGAAAGCATCTCTGAAAACATGATTTCATTAAAGAAACATCCCAATTTAAAAATGAGAGACTCTAACATAAGCTTCAAGTAGGACAAACTGTTCTTAGACTAGGAATAATCCATAACAGATTGAACATTCTAAAAAAAATTGCGAATGCACAACATTAATTATCTTACAGATATAATATGAGAAACTCTAAGATATGTATTAAAAAGGAGGAAAGATTGAAATAAATTGGTTTCTATAAAATTAAAGCTAAATTATTCCAACAGGAAAAAAACGTATAGGTCCAGATTATGAGTAATTCAAAAGAATTTGGAGGTATATTTAATTATTTTCTCCAGGTATATTTTATAGCTGAGCCCAAAAGCTTGCAGCGTGCTTCCGGAGCAAAATGACTAAAGCGTAAAGTTGCAGATCTAGATGCTTCATGTATCTGCAATGCTAGAGAATATGGGTATTGCAAAATGGTATCTGTACCTAAGAAATATAAACTGATTTGAATAGACTTAAGGTTTGGAAAGACATCCACACATAACTGTCAGAATGATTAGTGTCCTTTACCTGAAAAGTACCATGCTCCAGGTTGAGGGAGAAATATAACTGTGAGGGGTTGTGTTTTTTTTTTCTACTGGGATTAAAAAGAGAAATAAAATTATGCTTGGAAGCACTCATGTTTTACTGAGGGAAAGTAACTTCCAAATAGCAGTCAATAGATTGATTGTGACTATCTGTATCTCTAGTACGACACAAAGGAGTTTATTTCAAAGGCGAAAAAAGAGAAACAGCTATTGTCATTTTGATGACGTTTACAATGTCTTGTCTGTTCCTGGAAAGCTTGCCATACCTACTGAATTTTTAACTCTGTACTGATACAGAAATATGAAAAGATTCATTTCAAAAGAGACTAGATGAGTGAAAGTGAATGCAAGAGGTCATAGAAGGACTATTTTGTAAATACTAGATTCAAAAAGAAAGGTAAACATCTGCCTTTGGCACTTGAATGACTAAAGCCAAAGAAAGCCTTTGACTGTGTAGAGTAGGAATCGCTGAAAAATACTTCTGTGAGATTTCACTGGTAGTTTGAAAACTACCAAAAACTATTGCTGTGATCTTTGGGCCACAGTAAAGTCACAGTGGAATCCACCTATGTTCAGACTGCTGAACAAGTATGTCTTTTTCCTCATCATTTCTGTTAGAATAAGTGTGCAATAGAATTGGAAAATAAAAGGAATATAATGGGTTAGCACAATAAGGATATAATATAAACAATAAGGACCCAATATTTGGGTTTTTATGGAAGAGGACATGATGGACGCATAGTCCATAGTATTTTATGTAAAGCTTGCTTTTCTTTTTTTCTTCCATATTGCCTTCCAAATTCTCAAACCTGCTGGTACCAAAATGCCTCTGGGTACAAAACTATGCAGCAGATGATATTCTAAAATGTTTACAATGGTTGCTCTTTTTTTTGGGTGTTTTTTTTTTGTTTGTTTGTTTTTGGTTTGGTTTTTTTTTGTTGTTGTTCTTACACAGAAGGTCCAAAGGACAGAACCTGTTACTTATGGATATTCGTTAGGAAAGTAATGTAGCCCAATAGGAATGGAATTTAACACATTTTAGTCCACTATGGGTATCCACCGTAGAGATGAATCAGAAGGCATAATGGCAACTAAACTCCCTGTGTTGGCTATAGAAGGCAACTCAAGGACCTATGCTGGTTTCCTAAAATTGACAATATGAATAAATAAAAGATTGTTCAATGAGTTCTTGCACTGTATATGAGAGAACTTTGCCTCAGAAAGCAGAATAATTACCTGAAATGAAAAGCAGAACAGTTTTAAATCTAATCTGAAGATAATTTGCCTGTAAGTGATCTAGAAGAAATAAATCAGCAAATACTACAGAATAATGAAATAAAAAGTTTCAGAAACGTGAAAACTTACAACAGTGTGCTGACATGGAAGAAGGATAATGAGAAACTAAATGGTGCATTAGGACATCTTAATGATCTGTAAATAAGGAGAAAGAAAGGATTAGTAAGAAATAGTAACACAGCTGGGGGCAAGGGGGGAACACTAAAAAGACTTAAAAAGGCCAAAACCATAAAAAACAATGAAAAGGAAAAATACACAATACAATGGTAAAATAAAAAGTGGGGACTAACTCGATAGGCAGGATTATGGCAGAAAAGAACTGGGTGTATCAATGGACTGCAAACTTACTGTAAATTAGCAGCATTATTTATGCTTCTGCCCAAATAAATCAGGAATAATTCCTTTATAGGGGAAAACTCTGCAGTGCATTGTAAAAGTGCATAATGGTACTATCGCAGCTGCGATAAACTAAATTATATTCATGGGACTAATAAAACATCTTACCTTTCCCTACAACCTCTGCTTCATTAAGCAGAATAATGCATGTAAGACATAGAAGGTAATTATGATGCTTTGTTTGGCATGGGAGATATCTGGCATAATGCCTCTAGGATTGGGCAGTAGACTTAAAAAAACCCAAAGACTAATAGGAGAGAGTTTAGAGGACAGCAATACAAATTATTAGGGATGTAAAATAAAAACATCAAGGGAAAGAAGAAACTGAGGCAGCACGGTGATACTGGGCTTGAAACAGTAAATAAAATATAAAGGAAAGGAGGGGTGACTAAGTATACTTCATGTTTACTAATGGCGGAACAAGAAACAATATGCTTATTTTGCAATCAAATTATTTATTTATTTAGTTTAGACATTAGCATGACTTTACCAAGTACCTTGATGACTACCTAGGGAGGCTGTAAGGTCTCAAGAGATTTTTCAGGATAGGAGTCAGAGGTGGGATAACAGATCTTCAATCTAATCTGAGAAGTCACGTATTACAGAAAATGACAGCATTTTCCTTGGAGCATGACTGGTCTGTGATGTGTCTTTGTCATCACATTGTAATTCCAGAAAGTTCCCGTGATTGCCATAGTGTCGGCCAGCTGACTTAGCGCCTGAGTCAACTGTTCACGGCTTCTGCTGGCTGTGCAGTTTTGGTGGGTTAACTGTGGCTGCCTGCCAGATGCCCACTCAGCTGCTCTCTTACTCCCCATCCTCAAACAGGACAGGAGGAGAAAACGAGATGAAAAAGCTCCTGGGTCAACATAAAGACAGAGACATCACTTACCAATTACTGTCATGGGTAAAGCATACTTGACCTGGGGAAAATAAATTTATTTTATTGCCAATTCAAATAGATTTTGATGATGAGAAACAGACAAAAATCTAATCAGCTTCTCCCCATCCCCCTCTTCCCAGGCTCAACTCTCATTTCTGACTCCTCTACCTCCTCCCTCCACCGTGCAGCACAGGAGGATGGGGAAGGGGGTTGTGGACAGTTCACAATAGCTCCTCTCTGTCACTTCTTCCTCTTCATGCCTTTCCCCTGCTCCAGCATGGGCTTTCCACCCGGCCTGCTGCCAGCACCTTGACACCTACACCCAATACCATAGACAAGACAGTCCTGGACTGTAATAACTGCCAGTTGTGTAGTATCTTAACAGCGGTATACTTACAGGTCATCAGTAACGTGTGTCAACCTGCAATAATAAAGGCCAAATTACAGTACCAGTCCTTCCTGGAGAGGAACAGGAGTTGATCAGCTTGGGGTGGGGAGATAGGGACTCTAAGTTACAACTGTACAGGTACATCTCTGTAAATGTTGTTGTGTCTCTAAAGAGTTAATTAATACCACTAAAACCTTTTCTTTTGTTAGTCTATTAACTACATTTTTTCTCATCACATATCTGTCCAGTTCTTCAAGGGCTGTTCAGCAAATCTATGTCCTCTATCAGAAAAGCCTATCTCAGTCAGATAAAATCAGATAATCCAGACATCAGATAAACTTTTAAACTTAAATTATTGATCTATTCTACACAATAACAGACAGTGAAATCAAAGATTATTTTTTGTTGAGCAGGTATGGAAATTTAGGAATATGTCTCAGATGTCTAGGGAAACAAACTTTGGATTTTTCAATGGGACAGTTCAGTTCCTGATTGTGCTATTCCTGCAAGATCCATGTCAGATTTTCATGAAAAGCTCATTACTGTCTGAAAACTTAGGTGTTGTAGATGATTTAGTAATTTCAATGGAATTATTATCATCCCTATTGTTTTCTACTGTCTGTATATGTTCACATCCATATGAGGAAGTATATTATCCTTATAGATGTGTCTGTAAATCATGAATAACTCTTCTTTTAGCTGACTTCCCATACAATTATATGAAATTAAATTTTGAGAAAAAGTTTAGGCCTTCACTGAAACAGAAAGGGGAGCAGGCCTGCCACAAGTCCTCTGTTAAAATTGTAACACATTCTGAATTTATTTTTTTTACATTTTAAGATTTTGGATCAAATTTTCTTGTGTAAAACCAATGCTACAGTGTTTTTTGATTCAGGTAAAATGTGGAGTAGAATTTGTTATTTGGTGATCATTTGCAAAAGACAGAAGACTTGCTAAACTATATTTCATGACTGGATTCCATGGTGAGGAAAATTTCAAAGTTCTCTGCATGTAAAAGTTCCGCTAGGCAGGGCTTAGTGCTAGAAGTGAATGATGAAATTAACAATGATAATATCTGAAGAGCACATTAGAACCAAGTAGAATAGACAGGTAGGCATATGTAAGAAAATGGCAAATTCAGGGAAAGCAATCAACATCTGAAGATGGAAATACTTTTTGAAGAAGGAATGTTTACTCTGGAAATTATTTTTTTTATGATACAAACTTATTACATGCTAATTCTGTTAAGCACAAACTATATAAATACAGAGACAAAACATCAGGATAATGCTTCTATTCTGAGAAAAAAGTTAGAGTTTACTGAGGGAGAATGATGCAATAATCAGGTTAAACAACAGTTTTAAACAAGAAGAATCATATGCTGTATGTTTTTGAAAACCAAAATAAGATTTTTAAGTGTTTCCCTGTAATGTGTATGTCTGTATACTGACTAATATTTTCTATATGAAGCGTATAATTCCTGGAAACAAAAGAGAAATTAAAAATTAAGCTTAAAATTAACCTTTCCTTTTGCCTTATTTGCTGTTTTTGTAAATAGACACAGTCTTTAAAAAAGGAAATTTCTTGATCAGTTCTTTAGAACATATAGATTAGGATTCAGTTTTGGTTTTGCCTTACCTTCCTGTGCATTATTTCCTTTTTTTGGCAAGAAATGTTATTCAAACAATGCTTGAATATCCTTTATTTATTCTGTGTTTAGGGTACTCAGTAGATTTATTTTATGTGGAGACTTTGTGACATGAGAATTTCAGCTATTTTAAACCCCATTCTCTTAAAAACCTTTCCTATATATTGGCATTATAGAGAAAAGTATCACTTTGGATCACAGCACCCAACTATTAATTCTTACACTCTATCACACTGCAGATGGTTTAAGGTGAAGGGCTCTATTCTCTGCTGCAATGAGTCACTTAGTAGGTTAAGCAAACAAATCTCTATAGTAAACAGCTTCTCAGCTTCTAAACCACAAAAGCTGTTCCTCCTTTTTTTTTATACCAATGTTTCAATTTCTCATTCTAAATGCTCAATTGATAAAACATTTTACTTCATTAGTCAGTTATGTTCCTACAGAGCTCTCCTTGTATTGTTATTGCTTGATTTCACAAGTCCTTTTCTGAAGAGGCATGGACAAGGGAAGTTGCTAGGGAAAGAGTGAGAACAGCCTCTATATTTAGTCTCACAATCTCTTAGCGTTGTTCTGAACAACAGCAGATTTTAGTGGCCATCAGAATGGGCATTTTTCATCCATATTTGTCCTATACTCTCTGCATGCTCCCTTCTCAGATTTGGCTGTTGTGCATAGTGCAGTCAGGAACATGGCAGTGGTGGTGAACACATCTTACCCAACTGATCCAGCTTCTCAACAATGGTTTGCTTAGAAAACACAGTATTTTTCATTGATATGGCAGAGGTAACAGACTTGGAGCAGTCTATGTCACTGAGTAGCTGCTTACTTTGTAAACTTTCCTCATTTGAACCCTTCAGTCTGCTTTGCACCTCTGGGGCCATTTTCAACTCTGAAATTACTTCGAAAGATGATCTATGACATTAAAAAGCAGTTATTGATATTACTCCTGTAGTGTGATATTCTTCCCTCATGTAATTGTAGAGTGAACAGTCAGTTATCTGTTGCATGTCAGAAGGGGAGGGTGGAAATGGAAAATGTTTGTGAACTCAACATCCTTAACTAAAACTCAAAACTTTCTGAGATTTATTACTATCTCCTTGTCTATAACGCAACTCTACTTTGTAATCTTATTTTTTAATGTTGCACAAGGATGCAGAATTAAGACCCTATTAGACAAGAATCTGAACACCTCCCTCAAGGTCAGGGGAAACTGAGTGAAATTAATACTGCTGAAATAATACTTAATATTTTTTATAAAACCTTGAACTGTTTTTTGTAGAGGAACAACCCTTTCAAAGTATTTTGTCATACATGCCAGCTTGTGATGGCTTCTTGTATAACAGTGTATTTGATATACAGAGTATATTAAAAAGTTATATTTGTTCTTATTTTCCCAGCCTTTTTCTTTTCAAAGCTGCTTGAGAGCTCACACTGCCAGAAATGTGTGCATTATGAGCTAAGTACCACTTCTTTGATTAAACAAAGAGTTCCATCTATTTCACTAGCACAGTTCCTGAAGTATAGGACAATGTAATGAAACCACAAAATTTGCACTGATTTGTGCTATATTTGCTCTTCCTATTTTGAGTATAATTTTCTATACCTGCAAGGAGCTATTGCAAGTACTATCTTTGAATTGAAAATAAGTCACCCAGGTTATCAAACATGTCAGTCTCCCATCTTCATACCCTTTTTCTTTGTTTTCGGTGCTCTTCTCACTTTGATTTGGTAGCATAGCTCATATTCCGTTCTATTATGGATTTAATTTAATGGCAATTCATTAGGAGTGAAATATACTATTGTCTGAAATTTGTATTCAGGAGATATTTTATTGGGTTGATGGTTGGACTTCATGATCTTACAGGCCTTTTCCAACCTTAGTGATTCTGCGATTCTGTGATAAGGAATCAAATTTATGCAAATTCTGAGCCCTTAGTGATGAAGGGCTTAATATCAGTTAATCAAGTGCCTGTCTTTGAGGAGCTTTGTGAAGTTTCAGCTCGGAGGGTAATTCACAAATGACCAATTCCAAAAGTTAATGTATTTAGAAATAGATTAAATAAAAAATTGGATACTGTTACTATATTTAAGAGATTGATCAATACATTACTGATTGTACTTATACATGAGAGCTTTACTTTAAAATGTCCCTGGAGAGAACCTGAGTATTTTTGTTTTAATAAAATACTAATTTCATGAGCAGTGAGAACACTGTTGTGATTAACAAAGGAAACATAAGAATAAATCAAAATAATAAAGCCTGGTTTTGCTTTAAACTGGCCTTGACTTGGAGGACCAGAACCTGAGCTTCAGCACATACATGTATTTTTTAAAACCTTTATGAAGAAAAATATAACATGACTTTCCTTGCTACTTTTTATTGAGTCTGCCAGTATGATGCTGGGCCCTGATAGGCATGGCAAAGAAAGAAAAAAATAGAACTGACTTTCAAGGAGGAATGTGAAATAAGAATGGCAATACACTTCGTAGCAGTTGCATAAAACAAACAAATAAATTGGTATAAGAACAAAGCAAGGTGAATAACACCCTTATGACTAGAAAAAAAGCCTGAAGTGGTAATGGGGGGAGAGGATCACTCTGTGGGAGGAATGAAGAAACGTGAACGGTACTCCTAGCTAATTGGAGACAAGTGATATTAATGATAAAACCTCTGCAGGGCTTTTTCAGTTAGTTTTTGATTAAATAAGATATATGAATTTCCACTTAAATGGGGTCAAGTAAGTGAAGGCCATTTTCAGAGATGATATAGAATATGTAAAATAGATATCTATTCTGTATTTTTTAATAGAATTTTCCTCACCTCTTAAAACAAAACTGTTACATTTTAACACCCCTAACTCCTATTAATATATTGAGGAAAGGTAAAATCTATGACCCGATGAACCAACTTTGTGAGCACATATGTTCATGTATCTGTATAACAGACAGAATGGACATGGAGGGAAAACAATAAAAATTGTATCTCATAAAGAAAGAGTATTTCATTACTGGCAAATAGCATCTAAAAACATTAGTTGAATGCCAGTTTGGGCTTGTCTTTCTTCCTCCTTAAACTTAAAACCTAGTATGCTTAACATTTTGTAACCATTAATTGTGAGAAATTTAAGGTGTTATGAATGAATAAATTGTACAAGAATTAAAGTATATTTATAGGAATCATTGCTTATTTTGGTAGCACATCAGCAAAATGAATATGTATTATTTCAGTTTATGCTATCCTCTTTTTTAATTTGTCATGAGGAAAAACAAACATTGCACTTGCAAGGCATTCCAGCTCCCTCTTCTTTTCATCTTTACCTCCTTTTTTGCTCAAAGGTTCCTTACAAGTGTAAAGATCAAACCTTTTCTGCAAG
Source organism: Gavia stellata (assembly GCF_030936135.1). NCBI lineage: Eukaryota > Metazoa > Chordata > Aves > Gaviiformes > Gaviidae > Gavia > Gavia stellata. The sequence goes on from NC_082595.1 coordinate 81,294,028, forward strand.
AATAATGTGGTAAAATACATGAATTGCTTTTTATACAGCCAAAAAAAGCCGGAAACAGCGAACATTTCAAAGCTTTTTACGGAGGAAAAAGGAGAAACTTTACCTTATTTTGAGAATACTGAGTTAGATGCACTGCATAACATATGTTCACTGGTATTTTGGCTTCTTCAAAAGCCAGAATGCCTGTAATATAATATTTTTTGTTAAAAAAAAAAAGGTGAGGGATGCAAATTACTATCTAGAAAATCTGAACAGAAGGATTTTTGTTTGAGAATTTATCTTCCAGCAGCGTTGAAAAGAAATAGAGAGGGAAAGAACGTGAGGAGAACCATACAGGAGCCAGTAAGTCACTAAGCTACTGATCAAAGAACTCTGGTTCCCCTCTCTTATAAATTTCTTCCATGCATGAATTTGTCACTCTTGTTTGATTTTCAGAAATATCCATTTTATTAACTAGAGATTTGGTCCCCTTCACAAACCAGTATAAAATGTGCCATGCTGAAAGGCAACATTTTCGAAGTGATTTACAATTTAACTCCTTGAAGTCTCTGACAATCCCTTTGCTCTGTTATCTCTTTCATAAAAGTGCTTCTTGAACCCAGCCAATCTCCTAAGCAGCAGATTTAGGACCTGATTAGATTCCCATTACCTTTCAGCAGAATTTTGACACTTATTTCAGATGAGAGCAGGACTAGGTCTGCAATCCTGCGGCAATCATGATTTCGAGGTCTTAAAAAACACCTTTCCGTTGAGTATTATGATCATCAGTCTTTTGGAGTCACCATTTCATAATTAGCTGTTTCATTTCTTAAAAGCCAGCCTCTATATACTTTAGTATGTAGAAAGCCGCAGTGAACTTTTGGGTATAAAGCTGTTTCCATCAAGTCTTGCTGAATTACAGATTGAAGCAGCAATTGGATCCCAAAGCACCAAATGTAGAATAGATTGAGGAGGCAAAACCCCACAGAATTTTGCATTTTTGTATTTGCATACTTATATACTACCTTCTCAGTAGAACATGCATTTTTGTAATTGTAAGTGTTATATTTTATAAACATCTTAAATATAAATTCCCTTGATTTCACATTGGCAAATGGCATTGTCTTCATTTACGAATATCTTGAACATGATAGTGGTGTTGGTATCCGAAATTTTTAGGAGCAAAAAATTGTGTGAAACATATTACTAGCATATGACTTTATGGCAAAATGGCAAAGGATATGCTCTACTGTCATGCCAAGGTACCTTTACAAACATGACCTTAAAATAAGTTATTGGTGGAGTCAGTTGTGTTACAACCAGACCGTTTTAGTGCCAACAGATTTTTACTTGTAGTACCCAGGCTAAACAGGTGCTTGGACAGCTCTTTGAACATAGCTTATCCATCTCAAGCCAAATTTATTATTCCCTTTTCTGACATTATGTTCTCTTGGTATTAAAACACATCTTCACAAGCCAAATGACTGTGGTTCCTTGGGATTTAGAAGTACAATTATAGTGAGAGCAAAGTAAACACTGTTTCAATTACAGTCATTAGTGAAATACGGGGGGTGGGGGGTGGGGGGTGGGGGGTGTTGCAGTGCTGTTATAATTAAAATTTTGTCAATGTCAGCTTTGTTATTCCTTGTTATCAGAGGATTATAACTGTACAGTGAACACTGAGAAATTTCTGAACAAGCTTTCTTTTGATTCATAAACAATTTTCTTCTCAAGTAAACAAATAAAACTGTACCTACTCAGTTGTTTGATGTACAAATGGTTTGGAAAAAGAAATTGGAGACTTTTTGCCCTGGAAACATACTTTCTTGAAGAGAAGAAGAGGGAAAGGCAATACCTTGTTCATATTAAAACTTTGGAAAATAGATGGAAAAATTATTGTTGGAGTATATTCTGCTCCTTTTTTGGGACAAAACCCATCATGCCCTGCCTAAAGCAATGGGAGTTATAATTTGATGTCATTCACCCTATCTCCACCAAGACCTTTTTTGAAGATGGACACCATGTGTGAGGTAGGGTGCAATGGAAGTTTATGCAGCTCATGCCATCTCCAGACCATGGATGGGCAGACTCAGGGCTCTTGAAATAGGCCAGTCTTCCAGGCTGGAAAGGGGGATTCCTGGAAAGGACCTCTGAGGAAATGGCAGTGCCTCAGTGCTCCAACTGGTATACATTAAAGTGTTGCTTGCATTGCTGAGATAAGAAAATAGAGTCTAGTCATTACTGTAATATAGTTATAGCACTCATAAAGTTGGTGTAACTACTGTGATTTTATTCTGATATCACTGAAAGCAGACCATGGCCATTTGCTCTTTACATTTTTTCCTTTAAGTGATAAACTTTAAATTACTCCTTAGATATAGGTGGCTTTGTTTGTTTACTTGATGTATTTAGTCAGGTTCATAAATATTTTGGTAACAAGTTAAGTGTCCTGTCATGATGAATTAATTTTATATGCATAGCAAGAGAACTGATCTGACTGAACTAATTTTGTATTAATGCTGCTCCCACATGTATTTCTTTAGATGTTCTGCTTTAATCAAAGATTAATTAGGAGTTAGTAGACACTTATTTTTTTGATAACATTGTTTTGGGATTTCAGACTGCAGTCATCCTTGGGGTCACTTTGGGCCAAATTTATGGCTTTGCGCTTAGAGCTCTACCAGAGATAAATGGAACTCTTACTGTTATTAGCTACTGTGGTAATATCTATCAATATGATGAAGACGATTAACTGAACAAGATATTTTACTTTTTAAATAGTTTAGACAGACAGCGGATGAAAGGGGGAAGAGAGCTGGAGGTATCTATGTGGTACAGACTGGGCTTCTAAGTCCAAAATTTAGGGCTTTAGAATCATCACTCAGATGCTCTCTAGATCTAAACAGGTTATGTGCTACTCTCTTTTCTCTAGAAGGGACAGTTTTTATGGCACCTAACTATATGCTTCTAAGCTGAGGCCAAACTGAATAGCTAGATGCTAAATTTTGACCACCAGGTTGTTTACCTCTACCCTGTCCACAAAGCAGGCTACCCCCTGCCTAGCCTGCCTGTGAGGCAGGGGCTGGGATCCATGCCTCTGTCTGCCAGCTGGCTGTTCTAAAGAAGTGAAAAATAATTCACACTTTCCCTCTTTCTGTGGCTGAAAGATTCTTTAATTACTTCACGCAAAGTGGAGAACATTCAGTGGGCAAAATTAAAAGTATATTGATGATCCAGTCAAATGTGTGCCTGAATCTTGTGTATATATCTTGAGTTAGTTTTTTATTGGTCTGTGTACCAGATATAGTCTTGCCTAGTAGCAAAGAACTCATCATGACATAGTTACCTAAAAACCAAACAAGTCCCACTAAAAGTCTGCTGAATTTCATTTTACTATGCTATATTTATACTAATGGATACCTGGATTAGCTGATTGAAAGTTAGCTCAGGCAAGTCTGCAAGGGCTCCATCTTGCACCTTTGTTTGTAGAGAATACTGAAGCAGAATTATTTGTTTCATGGAAATTAGAACAGATAGAGGCAAAACATGGCAAGAAATTCATCCATATTTTCTGCAAAATAACAGCTCTATATTCAGTAAATTAATTTTTATGGATCACAGTTTTAGATGCCACCTTACAGAATGCTTAGTTGTAAGCTTGCTAACAACTCAGTTGTAAGCTTCTAAATAACTTTGGCTATGTTTTATATATATATATATATATGTACACATACTTCAAGGTTACTCTAGAAGTTATGCTAGTGTACCAAAAAATCTTAAGGTTCTTGTAAATCTGTTAATGTTTGTTCAGCATTTTAGGAAAAGGCAGAAACAGAGCCTAGAGTGAAAAGTTCCTGTACAGTACCCAATGCAACTGGACATTTTGCTTCTGCAGCACAGTAACTGACTCTGTGCCAGTTTACTATGAATTTTAAATATGAAATGTTGAAATATACTAGCAGTGCAAGTCTTTATTTCATTCTCCATTATTGTCTCCTTCTAGAAATTATAATTAGCTGCCTCTCTAGAGGCAGAAGAGCTCAAATATGTTTGACTTAGTTGATGAGATATAAACCCACTTTAAATATGGAAATAATATGCTATGATATACATCAGGAAAAAACCCACCCTAATATGCTGGGTTTTGTGTGTGTGTGTGTGTGTCTGCCTCGCACAGCTCCAATTTAGAGTCATTCATTCATTCTTTCAGTCTTCTGTACACAGACAGCAGAAACTTAGCCACAGTTTACTGAAAAAAAATTTAAAATTTATGAAAATATGTATATATATAAAACCATTTTTATAATACTGAAGGTTTGTTGTGAGACATGCAGCTCAACCCTTTCCATAGCCTAGGCTAGACTCATTGAGACTCAATTTCAGAAGTGGGACTGTCATCGTTTACTACAGTCCTCATTCAACATTATATGGGGATCAATAATATACAGTGATTCGGCATGTGGTTAAGTGAAAGACCCAAAGAGTTTGCCTAAACACAGATATCTAGTGTCATTTGAGATGCCACTGGGTACCTTCCTGGCTTCCAGCTGCTGCTCCGAAAGGGCACAGGCCCCAACAGGTCCTGTCTTGCATCTTGCAGCCCTGCAGCAGCAACATGTGCTTTTGAGATTGCTTTAATGGCATAAAAAACTATCCATCTTTAGTTAACTGAACCTTGTTCCAAGATGCAAGATTCAGTCTGAGATAAAAAGTAATGTATATGTAAGTACCTGTGTGATAGTGGGTAATCATATAAGTTAGTTAACTAAGCTTCCATATCAGACAGTAAAGGCTTAGCCAGTAGAGCATGAAGAACAGTTCAGCTCACTATGAAAGTGATCCTAAAGTAAACACCATATTACTGCTTAGCTTGCTCTCTTGAATCCATCAACTGCATTTACTAGATCTCCATTGCCTATAATGTAAACCTTGACACCCCATATGTCTATAGACACTTTAATACAGACACCTAAATATAAATGTTTTAACCTTGAACTGTATCCTGCCCTAGATGTTTACTCTTAGATGTTAACAGCTGAGCTAGTCACCCCAGGGTCTTTTATAGTGAACGGAAGTTTTAGATCAATTTTAGACTTCTGCTTTTGATTAGATGAAGTGCATGCCAGCAGTACCTATTTCTCTCCTTTTACTGTAAAGGGAACCTGGGGTAACTAGCTCAGCCGTTAATATCTACTAGTTCCTGAAATTTATCATGTTAGTGGTTCACCCAGTTTCTTTATCATTAAGATTGCTCACAATCTTAAATTTAATAACGTTCTCAAATGCACTAGTATGCTAAAAAGCAGACTACGAGAAGTTAAAATATTTTTTCTTGCCACAGAATTTGCAAGACCAAAAGGAGCTACTGGCTGCATGCATGTTTCTTGGTTTACTGTTTTTTTGTACTTGAAAAATGACCTGCTGAGATTTTTACCAGATTTTTACATTTGATGTTAACCAATTAAGAGACCTTGTCAAAATAGTACCAACAACCAACCTTCCCCACAAAAGTAACAAAACCAAAAATGCTCTATTGATAACATTTCCAACTGAAATGTCATCTTATTTAAAAAAAGCAAACCCCAAAAGAAATGTGTGAAAATTGTCATAACATTTTTAAAATTAAATTTCCAGTTCTATAGCAAAAATAATAACAATTCAAGGCAAGAATTTGCTTTCTATGAAGGAAAAAGCCCTCAGATCTTTGTATTGATGTTAGTGTGAAGTTATATGGTGCAATTTAGTTTCTTTCCTGCCTTATATCAAATTGAAACACCGGCTCCCGTTATACTTGACTGTAGTACTTCAGTATAGTAAAAAGTTTGAAAATAATGCTAGCCAGGAAGCAACTTTATTAGTGAGGAAATTTTACTATCTTCCTATGAAGATGTATTATGTACCTGAAGTAAATTGTATATTTGTGATTCACAGGTAGTATTGAAATAATATTACTTGAAATAATAAGTAGTCATGTCAGAGAGAGGGGATGAAATTAGGGATCCTATTGATGCCAGGCTATGACAGATACTATATCAAGGACAAAAGAATTTAAAAACTTTTGATTTTATAAACTATTAAAATATTTTTTTCTAACATAAGGAATTGGAGAAAAAGGTGAAGGATTGGTACTGGAGTAAGAGATACATAGAGCTCAGCTGAAGTAGCTATGTAGCTTATCAAGATGTAAAACTGTACTTCACATCACTAGATGATCTTGCTTAGTTAGGATTTCTGTTCTTGCATTTTTACTAGCAGCAACTTATTGCCAATATTAATAAAAAAATGTAAAAACAGTTTGGCTGCAAATATTTAAAATAGTACCTACCTTGTTTTTCATACACAGAAGAAGGGCTTTCTCACTGTATTTTTCTCACTCTGAAAATCTCTTTGTATGCACAATTTACATTACTTTTCAGAATCTTGCTGAATCAGACTTCCCCATGATTTGTCAAGCTGCATATCTGAAAATGGAGGCACCTAAAATCATTCATTCACTCAAAAATTTAGGCTGTCATATGTATATATTATTTGATATTCTTCTTACAGTGTTTGAGAATGATCACTGTAATGTTATATTAATAAAGAAGTTCTCAGTGACTATCATTTCACAAAAACGTTTCCATAAAACTTTGAAAATATATAGCTTCAATTTCATAACATTTCCCTGCAGAGTTAGCAATGAAAACATTTCAAAATTGTAGTATTATATCAGAGGCAGAACGGAAGGCTTTTAGAAATAAACCAGTCTCATTTACCTGTCTAAGTAGGATGAAATGGAAAAAATAAACTGTATATTGTGACAAGCAATGTAGATTAAAAGAAATTATTTGGCATCTAAAATGTCATTTAAAACATAGATGAGGAGAGATTTTTAAAAACTACTGTAGGACAGAGCTAGTGTGAACTGGCAGACCTCCATTGATTGCGTTGGAACTTTGCCTATTACATTAGCTAAGGATCTGAGTTTATATGAATTTCAACTTCACAGCACCCCTTAAATCACCAGGAATAAGATGCCTTAGTGACTCAGTAAATCAAGGCAAGATCAAATAATTATTAAAAAATAAATGAGGACTGGTTTTAGTGCAATACAATTTTATTTTGAATAGCATTTCGCACAAATGCATCCCAAGATACTTTACAAGAAAAGCTATAAATAATACAATTATGTGGATTAATAATAAATAATAGATTAAAAGCTGTTAAGGGTGTTGGAGAAACAGTTTCATCTTAAGTTTAGAATGGAATGAAGAGTTTGTGGGATAAAGCAGGGTGTATTGGGTTTGCGTGGCAAGGTTTTGGTAGCAGGGGGGCTACAGGGGTGGCTTCTGTGAGAAGCTCCTAGAAGCTTCCCCTGTGTCTGATAGAGCCAGTTCCAGCTGGCTCCAAGATGGGCCCGCCACTGGTCAAGGCCGAGCCCATCAGTGATGGTGGTAGCGCCTCTGGGATAGCATATTTAAGAAGGGGGAAAAACAACTGCAGCCGGAGAAGAGAGGAGTGAGAATATGTGAGAGAAACAACTCTGCAGACACCAAGGTCAGTGAAGAAGGAGGGGGAGGAGGTGCTCCAGGCACCGGAGCAGAGATTCCCCTGCAGCCCGTCGTGAAGACCATGGTGAGGCAGGCTGTGCCCCTGCAGCCCATGGAGGTCCACGGTGGAGCAGATATCCACCTGCAGCCCATGGAGGACCCCACGCCAGAGGAAGTGGATGCAGGTAGGAGGCTGTGACCCCGTGGGAAGCCAGTGCTCAAGCAGGCTCCTGGCAGAACCTGCGGACCCACAGAGAGAGGAGCCCACACTGTAGCAGGTTTGCTGGCAGGACTTGTGACCCCATGGGGGACCCACGCTGCAGCAGTCTGTCCCTGAAGGACTGCACCCCATGGAAAGGACCCACAATGGAGCAGTTCATGAAGAACTGCAGCCTGTGGGAAGGACCCACATTGGAGAAGTTCGTCTTTAAAAGAATGACAATGGCAATTTATCTTTTTGGTTTTCTATTAAAAATACAGGAGGAGGGAAAAAGAGGCACCACTGTTGGGGGAGGAGGGGAGCCTATCCTTGAAAGAATAGTTACTCCCTTTGGCACAGAGAGGAAAGGATTTTCATTTACACTTTTGCTTACTGTTGGCTTCCAGCTTAACATATTGGTTTTTTCTACATGCTTTTCATGCTTCATGTCTCCACACCTGACTAAAAGCTGGTGATTCAGATACTGAGGCAAGCTCCTAGAGGTTAGGCATTACAACAGCATTGCAGTGACCAAGTCACTAATGTGTATAGCTTTAAGCTAAAAATTATATTCTTTATTGCTCATATATTTATCCTTTCTAATGTCTATGTGTCTGTGTTTTCACAAATTATTTTATTACATATATTCAGAGAAGGAAATTTTCAGATATACTCCTCAACTCTCAAGATTGTAGGAGGTAAGAAATTAATTGCGCAAGGGTGGTGTGCTGCCAGGGAGCTCCTAGAAATTGACTGGGAGATGCAGTCATGAAAATGTGGCTAGGACAGGATGAAGAGAAGGAAGTGAAGGGGTGTTCAGAAAGGGGGAGGAATCAGAGGGTCAAAGGGAGACAGTCACAGCAGTGGGAGACACACAACAGCCCCTGGATGAGATGCAAAATCAGCACAGCCTCCTGCTGCTCCTGCTCTGGCCAAGAGTCTTTTAGTTTTATACTCTGGCCCTACAGTAACTGACAGTATATCTAACATATCTGACAATCCATTTTGAGCAACTTTTTGGTAATAAATCCTTCCCCTTTCTCCTTATTCCCAAACCCAGTCTATTCTTCTGGAACATGGGAATTGTGGGAAGGGGTGTAGAATAATTTGCTACCCATTCCTATAAAGTATTGATAAACTTCATAATAAATTAAGGAGACAAATGACTGCAGGAAAAAATGCAAAACTTTTCACTTCTGACAATGGCATCGATTGTATTAAGCTAGGAAAAAAACCCTTCTGTGACAAATCATGCAGGTTTTTTAAAAAAAATTGTAATTTTTTTTTTTTTTTTATATATACAGTCACCAGGGACTGGTGAAAGAAGGTCTTGTTCTAATTTATGGCTTGAAGAAATAGACTCTGTCCTTGGAAATATCCTGTGTTCCAGGCCAGCTACTGTGCAGGGTCATCCTTCCTCTAAAGCAGGCAAACTGGGTAAAATAAAATAATTTTAATAATCCTCACATATGGGACTCCAGAAATCTTCTGAAATAGTGGAAGTAATTAGATAATGATTCTGAAGAAAATTAGCCCTCTATGACTAGAATGGAACAAACATTAGTCTACTATACTCAGATTTTGGCAATGTATGCACACATTCACTACACAAGTAATATATACTTTGCATATAGCCATATGCTATTGATAGATACGCTTCAGCTGTCATGCTGAGCCTTTTCATTACAAACCTGTGATGGTTGGTCACCAATAGTGTCAAATATGTTGATTCAAAATTGTAAAATATTAAGTGTTTTCATTAAAAAGGGATTTGCAGTCATATTGTTATCTAAAAACCAACACCTGTTTTAGGTAAGATGATAAAAAAAAGAGAGAACTTTAAAGAAGTATGTATATAAAATTATTCTAATAAATTACTGGGAGGTCTCCAGATCCTTTTTATTCCATACAAAGATTAGTATGGAAGTATTCAAAGGATGGCATGAAATCAGATATGGTACCAGTGTATTTTTGGGCCCTCACAAGCTTAAGGATGTCTCTCAGCCCCATGTTGAAAAATTCGCACAGCTACTTTACAAATTAAGGTCTTCTGCTGCCCTTGAGAGCTCACTTGCCTGCCCTTCAAAATGGTCTTCATGGCACTTCCTGTCTTCTTCATATATATTTATATTTAAGTTCAAATCTACTTTTTAAGTTAAGTTATACTAACCTATCATTGAACAGAGTACTTTGGCAGGCCATGACAAAGGATTTTCTTATTGCTTATATTGTCTAATACAAAGTTTGTAATATTAATGCCTTCTTGTTATTTGGAATTATTTTTCTTCCTAAAAGTGCCAGAGGCAACAAAAGAAAAGGACACTTTTGATGCTAAAATACTGTACAAAAGGATTTTATATGTAACTACAATAACAAAAGCTCTTTTCCCTGTGGAAAAGACCTGTTTCCCTTACCTGACAAACATCACTTCCATACACTTGTTATTCCTGCACGTTCTAGTGATTAGTTGGGCATCTGTGAGAGTTATTTGCATCATTCTTCCCTGCTACAGCATCGTCGCCTGGGGAGAGTTGGAAACCTTGGTTAATATTAATGAAATAATTTGGGACATGGAGCAGTGCACTAACTTCTGCTGCCTGGGCAGTAATATTACTCCTCATTAAAGCTTGTGGAAGTTCATCTCACATTCAATTACAGATGCCTAAAACCTGTTTTCCAGGCAATCTATGCTCCTTAGACAAGAGAAAAGGGAGCGGAAAAGATCTGTTTCCCCCCCGGGATTTGCTGCTCTCTTTGCATATAACACTGCCAACCAGCTGGGAGATTTTGCTAAGTGACTTGTTGGTCAGAGAGATGTCATATTGAGAGATGATGAATGACTCTGGACTTCTGCTCTAAGATCTAGCAGAAATAATACAGTAGTCTCAAAGGAATATTGGAAGTTGTATCTGTAACAGCTTCAGAAAAGCAGCCACATTTATAATGTTGTTCTGAATTCTAGACAAGTAAAAGCCCTGCTTTTTTTCTGAGAGCATAACATTTTGTACATGTGTTAACCCTTTTGGATATGAATCTAATGGGGTTGCCTTTGTTCAGCGAAAGGCTGCAGGGGATGGAAGTTCAGAAGGAGAGAAAGCAGACGGATTATACACCACTTATGCCAGTTGCTTTTTTGTGCCTCAGCTCGTGTTCTACTAAGAGGTTTTTTTGTAATCAGTAGAAAAATACATGATTCATTTATAAATACAATAGTTTAGAATCACATCACAAGGCCAATTCTTATGGGTTATAAAAAGAGGAGGCAGCTAATGGAAAATATGAACTATTTCAAAGTTGAATTTGAAGTATGTTTTCACTGAGGTGCTTTGTTTTTCCAAAGCTGTAAAATTTGAAATCAGATTTTTTTTCCTAAATCTTTTTCTTTCGGCCTCATTGAAGACAACACTTTCTGTCATTTGCTGTCAGATTTTATGAGAAAACATTCATTCACATTATAAATCATCATTTTGCAGTCTCTTTTGATACTGGATATATTTGTCAGTTAGGAGTCAGAATCTACCTGCAGCTGAAAAAATCAGCACATGGAGGGCAGAAAATAATTACCACATATTTTCTGGTGTTAATGCTCTTTCTTTCTTTTTCTTTTCTTTTTCTTTTTCTTTTTCTTTTTCTTTTTCTTTTTCTTTTTCTTTTTCTTTTTCTTTTTCTTTTTCTTTTTCTTTTTCTTTTTCTTTTTCTTTTTCTTTTTCTTTTTCTTTTTCTTTTTCTTTTTCTTTTTCTTGGACCACAAAAAGGTTCCCTGACATAGGGGTTTTAGAAGAGAAATTTGAAATTGGAAATGGTCATTACATGCAATATACTTCACACATATTGTTTCACTAGCTTAGACTGAATTATTATCTTTGGAGGACAGTCTTCACTGTTTGCAAGTGAGGCATTATTTGAAATACTGGAAGAATTAAAGAATTTCTTTTGAAGTCTTCTGCATTGCCGATGTATCATTAGTGTTAAGTCTTGAGCTATGCTGTAATTTTTGTTATTTGAAAAGGTAATGAATATTATTGCCTTCCATAGTTCTTCGTTGTCATCTTAATCCTATTTAATATTATTTAATGTTTTGTTATGGCATATAAATATAGAGCATATAAGTACTGATCAAAGAGCATCTTCAGATGAAAGAGGAAGCTAAGGAACTGTCTTTTCAGAGGCTGTAGACAACTATAGCTGCACTGATCAGCTTGACAGCAGAAAAGCATCTGGCTTTCAGCATTAATGACTATTCTTGTCCAGTGTTGTTCACCTTGAAGACTGATGATACATCTACTACACCTAAAAGACAAAGATGGAATTGCTTTGCATGGTTCAGTTCCTTTTTTAAGATTTCCCAAATGCTCATCAACTCTGAGGCCTCTCTCGTACTTTAAGCGTCCTCTTTTGAATCTGATCATGACTTTATTTGCAGGTTTAGCAAACAGGTCAGAGCTATGGCATGCTCAGCATGCTAATGATAACCAACTCCATACCCATGTAACCTGGCAAAGCACTATAGTCTAAGAAGGTGTTTCTACTTTGGTAATCATATTTTTTAATTGAAATAACATTTTAAAAAGGTTTCTGGATGTTTTTTGTTTTGTTTCTAGAGGTTTTTTTGCACTTATACCATTAGTTTTGCTTTTAAAGCATACATTTTTAACAGTTCGTTTACAGCATGGCCTAACTGCTTATGATATTTAAAAAAATAAATACCTATTAGGTGAAGGTTTAAAAACAATATGCTGAGCACACAGAGTAATGATTTCAATGACATTTTCTGAGGATTTTAAAGAGAGAGGCTGAATACACACTTTCAATCGCTGGATTGAAATGACATACCATAATGGCTCCAAAGGAGCTGTTACAATCTACCTAGTCAATGATCCATGAACTAAGAAGGATTTACTCCATTTGAAACCAATACCTTCTAACATGTTAAAAAATAAACAAACAAACTCTCCTATGCTCTGCTGATCCACACACAAATTTCCTCCTTTGCTCACAGGTAGTGCACCTATCTTCTGCCTCGTCCTTGTAGTTCTCTCTACTCTGGCTTCTGAAGTGCTTGAAGGACTTAAAATGAGAAAATGTTTTAGACTGCTTTGATATTACTGTCAATGGTATTTTCAACTCCTGTGAAGAAGGATGGGACATTTTCAAATTAATGTATTTACTAGTGATTTTAGAAAAATGAGTTTTCATACTCAGCTGAACCACAGACATGAGAGCAGCTTTGGACTAATTATCTATTTTACCCAGTACTTTTGCTCCCTGTCTGAAAAAGTGGATTTACCAACTACTACCTCTTTAAACAGCAATTCAGTGAGGAAAAAAATCTACAAATATCTTTCATGTGTAAAGATGAGGCAGCGATAAGAATCATACACATGTGTAATTAGAACTTATTGAAAACAATCCTGTGGAAAATCCCTAGGAAGTCAATATACTCCTTGTAAATGGATAATAATAGATTTACTCTTCTGCATGATGACGAATCTGCCTTCCTCTTTGTTTTAACGACATGACACACTATGAATTTTCTAAAAAAGCTAAGCAGGTATGATATCGCTGTGTACCATTAAAAGTTCATTGACTGAATAGTAACAACCTCAAAGGATGCCAAGTTTTGTGAAAAATATTTATCCTGCAGATGGAATTCCTGTTACCTAAAGGTGAGAGGGTGACTAGTCTAGATGTCTATATTTTACTTGGTCAAATATAGATATTAAACCTAAAATATGAGTATGCCTAACATATTTTTTTATATACCAATTAGTGGTTTAACTGCCTAATAGTCCAAATCATTAGAACAGTTATAATAGAATGACACAATGCATTTTAGCTCTGAGTTCTGCTGTTTGTCATGTGGATCTGGAACACATATGTAACCTGTACAGTGTAAAGAACTGTATATGTATAGTTAGGAGGGAAAAAAAAAAAATCTAAAATACTTAACTTCACCCTAACCAAAATCACTTATCTGATATTTGCACAATGTCCACAAGCAAAAATTATTTTAAAGACTACAAAGGCCAGTTGGAGATATTACCATATTTATTCGTATGAATGTTGATAAAACATTATACAATCATCAAGAGAAAGCATATCTTCTTCCTATAGGTACTTTATAATAAGTATTATTACACAACAAAACATCCCAATATACATTATGAACAGATACCTATTGAAATACTAAGTAATACTGAGAAATAGAAATAACTTCAAAATGAGATCTTTAAGCTCACGATGAGCTTTGAATCTTAGGACTGAACTAGATGATCTCTGGAGGTGCCTTCAAACTAAAATTGTTTCACTAGTCTATGTTTTTACAGTTCATAGGTGCTTGGAGGGTAATGAACATACAGGAAATCAGTAAATGTTTAAGACACCGTACACTAATTAATATGCAGAAAAAAATTACCAGCTAAGCAATACAGTTATGGAAGAGAGAATGTCAGGAGCCTAATATTTCTGTTAATTCTTATGTTTCAGATGTAAAAAAAAAAAAAAAGCATTGAGTATATAAGTAGTCACTAACATTAAAACCCCAACTTATGGAGATGCAGTACACATAATAATAGTAACAGTCCATAATTCTTTAGAAATATGCTTACTTTCCTTTACTACATCTTAAAGCTCCAGCAGTTGTAGATGAAGGTGTTACACAAGAAGAACAGAGAGGAGCATAAAATATATTCCAACTCATAAGTTGCCTGATGTCTGTTTACTTGAATCTGAAGTCAAAATAAACTATTACTCATTCCTGAACAGGTTGACAGTTTCAATGAAGTGCTTGACTTGACTTAAAAAGAATTTCCATTAGCTATGACGTTGGATTTTATATCCATAATACATAAAAAAGGGAAAGGTAAGATCAATGCACTGTAGCTTCTTCAGACCTAAGTCTTTTTTTGAATTCAGATATGAGAGTTGGTAAAAAAATTGAGATTATTTATTAAAAATACATAATATCAAATACTGGTATTATCCCTAAGTAAAGAATCCCTGTTCATTTGGATTACAGATCTAATCTTTATTATGAATTATTTACTCTTAAAAATTATTACTATTTTTTCCTAAGTATGTAAAAAACCACACAAATCCTATATTCTACTTAAATTCTCAGCAAAAACAGTGTTTTCAAATATAATCACACATTTTCAAAGATTAAATAAAAGTAACACAACACTAGTGGTAAATTTTAAAAGGACTTATATTTTTTGTCAGAGCTCCATTTAGTGAGCTGAATATCATTCTTAGATAATATCTACTTTCATCTGTAATTTTTCTATGTAACATATGTTAAGTAGATCTGCCTATTGCCCTATCTGTATTATGTTTCACTTTACAAAAACACACACACACACACATGCACACAAAAACATTCATCTGTTCATCCATCCATCCATCCATCCATCCACCCATTCATCTGCCTATCTGTGAAAGAGATATATTTATCAAGTATGAATCCATGAAAGGCGATGATGGGAATGCTGCATTAACCTAAGCAAAAATAATAGGTACGTATTCTCTGCCCTAAATTTATCATTATTGTGTGTTGAAAAAAAATCCTTTCTCAATCTAACGGAGAATAATAACCAAATATAGCAAAGACAACATCCAATGCAAGTTGTCACAAATCCGGTGAGTTCAAATGAATGCTTCTCCTTTGCACAAGTTTAGCTGCTAAACTTGAGAGTCTTACTATTCACTCACTTTATGGACTTTATACCCAATTGCTTTATTCCAGTTTTGCAGTACTTCAAATTTTGAGTGCTGGACATGCAGAATTTTCTTCGTTTTCAGACTGGGTCTTAGGGCTTGAGTTCTTATAGGTTTGTTTATTATTTTGGAGGTCCTGTTATCAAACTTCTCAGTTTCTGGTGAGATACAGTCTACCTACCCTAAAATACAATAGTATCCATTTCTAGACATTTCTAGAACCTCTTACCATTTCTGTAAAAGAGGTAAAGTTTCACGTCCATCTCCTTTCCCAGTGTCTCATACTAGACTTCTGTGAAATCTTACTCAGTTTTTGCTGCTTTGAATGAGATTCTTTTTAGTCCAGCTCTCTCCAATCCAGATACCAGTCCTACATACTTAGTTTAATTTTATGTGCTTTAGAGCCATGTAAACACACGTCAGTGCATTTCTGGATGTTGGTATTAAGTGTGAATAACTCTTGATCTGGAGGGAATACAACCAAAACTTTCTGTTTCACTTAAATTTTGTAATTTTAACAACGTGGAGATTTTTAGTAATATTGCTTGTCAGAAGATCTCTTCAACTACTATAGGCAAAAGTAAGGTTATCTTTGTACTTGCCATACGTAGAAGCAGCCTTAAGAAAGAGGCGTATTGACGTTCAACACAATTACTTTACTGTAGATGTACACGGTTACATAGTGGTATACCTCTGTGTGTAATAATTCAATAATAGGGATAAGTAAGTGTGGTATCAGCAGCATCAAAATAAGTTTGCCCAGTAAGTTAGGTGCCACACCCTTAGACTTTTCTGGGTCTTCTGCGGAAACTTTGAAAACTCATCAAATCTCTATATTCTTAAACCAAGTAGGGCAATAGTTGTAGAAATCTTGAAGACTTCACAGAGATTTCCTTCTCTGTCTTTCTTATTATGAGGTGAGTTTCCCCATAGAAGTCATGGAATCATAGAATCTTTTAGGTTGGAAAAGACCCTTAAGATCACCGAGTCCAACCATCAACCCAACACTGCCAACACCACTAAACGATGTCCCTAAGTGGCACATCCACACATCCTTTAACTACCTCCAGGGGTCGTGACTCAAAGCACCTTATCTCACTTGTGTGCATATGTTATGAGCAGTGAGATGTGCGTTTAGGTTAAATCAATGTAATATTAATGAACAATGATGAGAATGAAGCACTGAAGCTAGCTGTTACAGAGGTGAAAGGTCATGAAGTTGCCTTCTACGTATGTAGCTTGTTAAATTTTAAGTAAAAAATAAATTCAGACTGAAAACTGTCCAAGAGAAGTCTGAGAAATGAAATGCTATTTTAAAATGTAGTTAACCTTTAGTACTTATGCAGAAAAGGCAGCAAAATATTAATAATTTTGTCAAACATTTTTTCTTTCAAATTATATAATCCCTGAGGTGGAATAAATACAGCATTCTTTGTAATTACTTTTGTAACTTACATTATGGACTTTTTCAAAATTCCTTACATAAAAATAACTTAATATTATTTTGAGCAATTGATGTTCTATATGTATGTGAAACTGTATGTATACGTGATAGTTATATATAGATCCTGTGTGAAAAAAGTGCTATTAAAGATAAAATTTGTGAAATTTCTTTTATATTGCCGAGCGTAGATTTGAAAATCTGTATAAGCACTCAACAGATGCTACTGGGTTTTACAGAAAAGCCTGTAAACATTCTACCAGCATGAACTGCAGTATGTTCTCCAATTCTGAAAGCAAGTTAGTGCATGGCATTTTAATGACTTTTTTCTTTTTATATTCATTTTTTGAGTTTCAGGTAAATATACGTCTTAAAACTTATACAGACTGTAACTTTTTTTTCATGTATTAAAATTTAAATAATGCAGGAATTCCACTATAATAAGGTTTAAAATAAGGGTTTTGGTTTTATGAAAAAAGCAGTATGTCAAAATGAAACATCAAATGCTGTATCACAGGATACATGACAGAGCAACAGACAGAGGACAAGGTTTAGCTTGCAAACCAGTTTCCCAAACTCTTGGGTTTCATAATGCTACTTGTGCTATAGTATAGAAATACTTTGGATGCTTTTATAAAGGAATATTCCCATAACAGACTTGTGATCAATGGAGGTTTAAGCTGTGGAAAGGATGATGCATTAAGATAGACATGAAAATAAGGAAATAATGCCTCTGGCTATATCTGCAGTAGTAAGTTGGTCTGTGCAGTGGAAGTTGATTTGCTGAGTGAAATATTTGGGGCTGGGTACCTGACACCCACAGTATACATATGTTCCAGCAGTCCTGCTTATACTAGCTCTAGTCTGGCCACATGGACTGAACTCTTCCTAGTGGCTGGAGGTGCACTGTTAGAGTATGTAGTTTAGTTTAATCTGAAAAGAACCCAGTCCATGTATTTTAAGACTACAGGGTGATACCATCTTCCACCCCAGTAAGTGGGGTAGATTTGGAGATTCACTTCAAAAGCACTCTCCTCATTTAAAACACTAAGGTAGACACAAACTCAGTGTGCTATGGATACCATTCAGATTTCTGTCTTAAATAATGTATTTTTTTGCCAGGTACAAAAGAATTAGTATGAGTCTCTTTAACAACCTAGAAGTGACTCTTCACCATAGCCCAACCAACTTATTTTGCTTGTTTGAGCTCATACTAAAGAAAGCATTTTATACACTTACAGGCCAGAGCTGTATATTTCAAGAAAGCTTAAGCTGTAGCTTAAAGGCCATTCTGATGATAAATAGTAATGAAAATATGAAACTTTTTTTATAGGTATAGAAGCTCTGTGTCCTACTTTTATTATGGTCACTTCCATTTTTTTATATGAAGTCATGAAAATTAAAAGGCTATCTAAATTGTCCCAGTTTTCTCTTCCTTCCCATCTGATTCTACTTTTCCTAAAAATTATCTGTGGTGATTGTCCATGATGTTATTGTATCACTACAGCAATGACTCCTCATGTAGCAAATCTAAGTTTTGCACCAGCTTTTATGTTCAACACTTTTCATACCTGGCAGGAACCATTAGCAATTGAGTATGGTGATGCAGCTCAGTCTAATCACTGCAGAATTCCTGATTTGGCCATTCAGCAAGAAAAAGGAAGAACTTGATTAAAGAGAGACACAGTGGTCTCCACAGCCTCTATTTTCTTCTTCCCTGTGACTTGAGAAGCCCATACACAAGAGGAACACAGGAAAAAAGTTGGTAAAATGGTAGAGTTAAGACTTTCTTTGATGCCTTTGCTGCTCTGAAAGAGATTTTCTTAACCAACTCAAAAAAAAAAAGAGCAAAAAGACCAAGCAAGTAACTATTTCATGACTAAGAAAGGAGATGGTATAAGACATCCCGTTTTTTGACTTTGAAGATCTGTTTCCTATGCAGCTGATGGCAGGGTGACTATTCTGCTGCATGGTGACTTCTGAGATTCTGAATTTGCTTTTGTTCTCCACTGGAAGGAAAACAGAAGTCTTTGTGGAGCACAATATTGGTTTGATGTTCAGGACAAAACCAGGGCTTTCAGTGTGGGGTGAGTGCTCTTGTCCTTGTCTGAGGGGTTTTGGATTGTTTTAGATTGAGCAGGATAAGAACTTGATCCTCAGCCTTCCATATGTTTGTACCCTAGCCATCAGACATGAGAATCTTGTTATTTCTCTCTTTCCACTGACATTCCACCTTACCTCTGAAACCATTACCAGGAAAAAGTACATCTCTGGGAAACACACTAGAAGTATTAAAGTTGCCATTCATCACAGATGTTCTGGCAAATTCTGATGTTTACTTCATTAAAGGAAAACAAACACTTCTGGACACTTTGGGACCATCTTCTTTGCTGTCAACCCAAAAACAAGCAGAGAAAGGATATGTGGCAGAGAAGAATGGATTAATATTTTTACACATGTGAAATGGCCTTATTTGTCTGTATTAAGTGTCTTTTTTGAACTACATAATGGGTTTCTTCTGATTATGGGCAGTAGGATGGCATGTGAAGTGGTTTAGTTATGGAATAACTCATTTTTTCCTATGATATGGTGTTTTCTTATGTTCTTTCCTTATACACTGGATTTCCTTTGTGGTATTCATTGGAAAAGCAAAACCTTCAAATGAAGAAATATCAGTCTTGCCCTTTCATAGAAAATCAATATGCTTTGTGGTTTCTTCTTCTGCTTACTTAGACTTTGTCAAATGTATAATATGCCCCAGAAAGCCCTTCTGGTGTTCATCAGTTATTGTTTTACTGCAAGCACAGTAAAAAACTAAAATATGCTTTTATTTAACAAATGAAAAAAGATAACCTGGACACTATTACAGTTCACTTACTTAAAATGTGAATGCTTGAGGGGTTTTATCAGTGTTTCTTGGATTTTTTTTTTCAGAGAAACACACAATAACACAAATCTGTCTATTTAAAGGCAAAGATGCTGGGCTTCTATGTAAAATCGCATCTAGTGCAAATGCTTGTTCACCCAGAATCTGAAATACTAGCAAATGAAATACTAGCAAAATTCTAAACAAGAATATCCTGCTAACAGCCTAAGATAGGAATGCTGATTCAGTTAGCTTCCACCAGTTAGGTTCATTGTGTTAAATACTCAGTTTCAGAGCTGATTTCTTTTTCTCTGGCTCTTTACCCAATTTATTGCATTCTGAGTTGTAACATTATATGGTAATGGAAAACTGCTTTAAGATAAGAAATTGAAAAAAATTGTGACCTTGTATTAAAGCATGTCTAGGTTGTCCTCAACCAGTATATAGAAGTATTTCTATGGCATTTTAAAATAAATAGTATTTTAATGTTATTGCTCTCTGACTCATAAAAATCTGAGATTGTTTATTTTATGTATAAAACAGGATATGACAGTGCTGATACACAAAATAATAAAAATACAGAGGCAAATTAGATATTTGTTCTTGTAAAGTATGAACAAAAGAGTACACTCAAAGGAAATAAAAGGTAATAAATCTTATAAAATAAACCAGTATTTTTGCTTTTTTCCTGTCTTTCACAAAATGTCTTATCAGACTTTGGAAGTCATTAGATCAATTAAAATACTGTCAATATCAGCCTTTTTTCTTATTTTAAGTGACTATTTATAACAGTATTGAAAACTGTCAGATGAGATGAATTTCTGACCCAACTCTTCTTGCATTAAAACATTGGAAAAGCAGTAATTTTGCACCATATTGAGAAATTCCTAGTATTTTTAATTTGGCTTTTTAAGGTTTATTTTTTAAGGTTAATTTGGCTTTTTTAAGGTTATTCTATCATGAATAAACACACAACTAGATTAGTTGACTATGGTTCTTCTCTAGTGTATTATTTCTTATGGTCTTATAAAAAGGTGTTGTTTTCTTTTTAATATTTGATTTCCAGAAAACAACGGAAAAGTTTATTGAAATGATTTGAGTGTAGTCTAGAATCAATGAGAATGCAATTAAACTGAATCAAAATTGTTTATTTCCTTTTTTATCAGTAATAAAATGAGAATCCATTAAATAAAACTGACCTTTCCAAATCCTTGTGATTTTACTTGTGAAATATATATTGTGAAAAGAAAATTCACTATATTCATTAGAGAAACAAAACAAACCAAAAAAGGGCCTATTTCTGCTTTTTGCTGGAAAAATCTAAATCCAGAGTAGATCATCCAGATCTATAATGGCATATTTTGTTTCACTTTGTAGAATTTGTAATTATTCTGAAAGAAAAACACTGTAATTAATTAGGGAGAATCCAAAGAAGAATGTTCAACAATGTGATTCATACACCAAGTTTATTAGACATAATTAATATGATTTGGCTAACTTTTTCATTGTGGGCAAGTCACACTTTCACACAAAACCCATGTATTAAAATCATGGTATAAATTGATTTTTCAAATTTCAATCAAGAAGTTATTTCCCACTGTACTTTTTATGTTACAGCAATTTCTTAGATGTTCCAGAGGAATTAGTAATCTCTTACGTATTTCTGGTGATAAAAGCTGTAAACATGGGGAGCGACTTCCCTTTTCTTCATCTGGGTCTCACAAAAGGCTGCTCATGGACATCAGTAAAGCACAGATAAAAGAATAGTTCATAGAAAAACAGATTTGAAAGGGATTCTAAGTTGCTATATAGCCCCTCCTCTTATCACAACATGAGACTAATTATAGATAAATATTTCTTATATTATATTCTTAAAAAGCTTCATTCATGGAGAGTCATAGCCTCTTCAGACAATCTATTCTAGCAGTTTTTGGAGTAGTCAGCTTAGCTAGGCTCACAGATGGTTTTATATGCTAAGTCTGAAGTACTTACTCTGTTGTCTCTTACCTGTTATATCCCAAACATATCCCACTCTGAAAGGCAGTACTTTGGCAGTGGAATACTATTCAGATGGTTCCTTGGCTTCTATAGATGAGAAAAGCCCCAGAGATCTTTGCATGACAGCTAGAAGAAAAAGCTTGATGTCAGATACATTTCCAGTTTGTGGTTTCTTATCTTCTACTTTTTGAGTGTGACTCGTGTTCCTAATTATATAATAATCAAACCCCAAATTCTGTGCTTTGATAAGGTAAAATATGTTGGTTGCATTTTAAGTTTTTCTAGTATTACAAATATTATAGCCAATGCCTGAGAAATCATGATTTAGTTCACCACAATAATGAAACCAAATAAAGTAGGGTTGAAGACAAATCCTTTGGTAACAAAAGATTTGAGAATTTGGGGTTCAAGTATTCCACAAAGCTGCAATTTAGTTCAGAGGTTGATAGTAACACATGCCAGAAAAAGGGAAGGAATCTTTTCTTACAGTCATTCTCCAGTGCCTGTTTGGCAAAGGGTAAGCAATGGTGACACAACCCATATATTTTAATCTCATTACTTTTGTTCTGGCCACAAAATTTATCCCCTCATTTTCGTAGTTGACATTTCTAGAAGATACCGCATACATTTTATCACATGTAGTTGGTAAGCTAGTGTTTGAAATGTTCATGTTCTTTAGTAAGCCTTTATCTATTACGGAAAAAAAAAAAAAGAAAAAAGGTTTCTATAAAGTTTGTCAAACATTGTCTACACTTAAGAAAAATCATTTTGGGGGAAGGGGAAAAACAGCACTAAGACATGTCTGAAATCTGAACAAAAGCATGATGAGCTATTTTAAGGTGACTTTTTTTCTTCTGCACAAGTCATAGTCAATCTGTATTGCATAAAAGATTCACTTGACTGTTTTGATGTGACAATGGCCATTGGAAGGTTCATCTGGAGGGAGGGTTATAATCAGAGGAACATAAGAATAGGCACATAGTTTTCACATATCCAGTGTCTGACAGCGGCTTGTTGTGCTAATGAAACTTGTGAAATGGGTACAGGAACAATGATAATTCTCACATTATCCATCAACCTATAGATCAGGGCTTTTCTGAGCTCGGGTTTGGATGCAACCTTAAATGATAAAGCGTAACTGATTTTTTTGTTGCTACATCTAATTAACTTAAAATATTTTTTATGTATGTATTTTTTTTCCTTTATATTCTGTGGCAATGAGGTTTGTTGTTCAGGAGTGTCCTGTGTATAAAAGCACTCCCTTTGTTCCTTAAAAATAATTTTCTTTTGGATGTGCTTCATCCCTAGGATATCCTTAGAGAATAAATAGCTATTCCCTATTCATTTTTTTCAGTTGTGTCCATGATGTTATGTATATCTTTCATAAAATACCTTCCAAGCATTTTTTTTACAGAAGAATGCATCCTAATTTAGTTAACCAAAACTTAATCAAAACATTGATCATCTGTGTAATCTTTTTGTGCACCTCTTTGCTGCCTTGACTGGTACTAAACAAAAGGTGATGATTTCATACAACTATCCAGATCTTTTTCTTGAGTTGTGATAACCTAATTTAAGTCTTTAAATTATGTGTCTTTAAGTCGATGTGTCTTTATAGATGCTATTAATGATGTTGACCATTATATCTGATAATTCATAGTGACAATTTGAAAACAAAACAAAACTGCAGATTTTCTATTCCAATCTACAGGAAAAAGTCATGTCTCAAACTACACTGAAACCAGGTCTTCTCTAGGAAGGACTACGTATGGTTTTGCAGCTACCTGAGAGCTAGTGAATAGAAGAGGGAATTTATATTTTGAAGGCAGATGAAGAAAAGCCTTCATCAGCTGAAGCAAACCTGCTTGATTTTGCAACAGGCTGAAATGGTCTCCTCATTCAGTACAACTGAGGCAGGTTCAGCATCATACCCCTTGTCTGCTATTTAATGCCGAGCAATGCAAACCTGTGTCTAATAATGTAAGCATTTCTAATACACACAGGCAAGTTTAAGATAGGATAACTGAATGGCAGTTTAAAAAACTACTTAACATCTCGCGTCTGCTTACCTGTTAGTTCTGCCTTGAGCCTGGGACATGTGCTTGGTCATGTAGTAATTCAGATTTAGTAACAGCAAGTCAGGAGATTACTGAGATCATGTGCACACTTGGGACTGGAACCAGAACAATGTCAGGAGTGAGTAGTGGCCATGGTGTTATGGCTGTAGTGTGACCCACAGCTACTTGATGCTTACTTTTCTAGTGATATGAATAGTCTGAGGTCATTCTCCAGTCGAAACAGAGGAATTGCTGAGCAGATTTCATATGCCTTAAGGACTGTGGAAGGAATAGCTTTATTTGATGAGAAGAAAAGGATGACATTTTAATTTCATGATTTGATTTAAATTTTCTAGATGTACAAGAGCTAGAAGCCAACTCCTACTTTTTAAAGCTAAAATAAAGCCAATATAAGCAGGTAGAGTTCAGAGGATTGGGAAGGTCTACAAACATGAGTTTTCTAGGTCTCTGCCCAGATTCCAACAACTACATGTCTAGTTGCAACATATTTAGTCCTACTTTTCATAGGCATTGAGTTCTTATTGCAGTTAATGCAAATACTAGATATCAGTTGATGCTGAAAACTTTGTTACAGGAACAGCTTTACAACAAAGGAAGTAGCAGAGGTTTCCAAACTTAAGTACATATGTTGCTGTAACACCTACTAGAAGAGCATTGCCTGCAGGTTGAGGAGGCGGGGGAGCCTTTACCTCTGTTTAGCACTGGTGAGACACATCTGGAATGCTGTGTCCAACTCTAAGCTTGCCACTATAAGACAGGTGTGAACAGTGGAGAGTCCAAGAGAGTGGAATAAGTCCAGCAAAGGGCTGCTAAAATATTGAAGGACTGGAGCACATGACATGAGGATAGAGGTGGGACTATTCATCCTGGAGAAAAGAGGGCTCAGGGGAATGTTATCATTGTGTATAAATAACTGATGGGAGGAGTGAAGAAGACAGAGATAAACTCTCCTTGCAGGTGGTCAGTGACAGGACAAGAGTCAATGGGAACAAACAGAAATATAGAAAATTCCGCTTAAACATAAGAAAAAACTTCTTCTCTATGAGTGTGGCCAAACAGTAGAACAGGTTGTGATAGTGGTGGTTGTTTGGGGCTATGATGCATGTTTGTTTAAATATTTTTCATGGTAATATATGACATAGGTGCTACAAGTACCACTGTCTTTTCAGAAGAAAGATAAACTAAGCTGGTTTAAAATTATGATGAAACACACTAAATTTACCCTCTACATAACAAGTGTTGATGAGCATTTCTACTCTTATAAAGCCATTCAAGCATGAGGCTGCAGAAAAAAGTACCAGTGCAAATTCTGTGGAATTTTAAGGTGATATGCTAGAAAGTTTTCCATTTCTGCTTTGGATTGCTGTGTGGCCTGGACAAAATTGCTGAAGAATCTATGCCAAATCAAATTTTTTATTTTACTTATAAATACCTAATCAATTTACAGCAAAGCTAAATTTGTAGTTGTACACTACTGTCTTTCTTCGATAAAAGAGATTAAGAGCATTATTTCAAAGATAAGATTTTTTTTTTTTATTATTTTGGCACCTGAAAATAATTTTTTTAAAATCAGCAAGAGAAAAAAGCTATTAAAATTTATGCACACTGAGTGGACAGCCTAGGTAGTTCATGTTTGGATAATTTTGTTTGGGCAGTGTTTCCTCAGAGTGACATTTATAGCCATCAGCACTTAGATTCTACTTTCAAGCCAAACTAAGAGTGTCAGTAATTGGTGTACCATGCTGCCATGTAGTAGCTCGTGAAGCAGAGCTGGCTAAAAAACAGCATTACAGCTTCCAGAAAATTTCTTTTTTTAAAAAAAAGGTTTTTGTTCTGAATCATCCCAAAATGAACAAAAAAAATTTTAGAATTTCCTGTGAGCTGGAAGCTTCCCAAACTTTGCAGCTGCTCAGTGAAACAAGCTCTGGGCTGTGATACTGGCAAGAATGCAAAACCTGTTAAACTGCATGCACTGATTGTAAGATGCATGGTGTTGACTCCCTTCTCATAATTGCTGCATGTATTTCTAGCATGGTACCTTGGCCTTTCTCCTTTTCCATGACTTCACATGCCAGAGTTAGTTGGTAGTTTGTTAATCTAGTAAGCAGCTGCTCCTTGCACATGGGTCAAGGGGTGGACAGGAAACCTGGGCTCTGCACAATAGCTGGGGCAGTGCTTTTCAGGGTAGGGTTTATGCTGAAAAGAACCGTTAGAAGATATACTATTTGGCTACTGTGTGTCTTAAAAGCTCTCTTATCATGTAACCACATGGGACTCTCCAGTTTTGCTACATCATCTGGTACTCTAAGTGCTCTCCCAGCACATAACTAGGGGTAGCACATCCTCATGAGCTGAGGAAAGTGAAAGTTAATCAGCTGAGGAGGTGAGGGAGTTCCCCATCTTGAGTTATTCTCATCTAGTATACTATACTTTGAACCTTGAACTGAATGTGGGGACAGTTTCTGGGGCTGAGGTATTCTAACCATGATATCGCAGGCAATAAATGAATTAATATTTTCTGACAAAGAGTCACTTTCTGACCAAATTTTGTTTCCTTAGAAAATGTATGAACATCTGCACTGCTGAAATTTAAACAGATTTAAAGGAAGAAGAAGCTAATAGTATCAGTGCCACATTTAAGAAGCTGCCAATCTCCTGTCCAGAGGACGAATAAGTGCTGTTCAGGGTTTTTGGAACCAGGGGGAAAGGACAAGAAGCATCCATAAGACAGCACAATTGCAGATTTATAATATTCACACATCTTGATAATCCCATTGAAGTTAATTTTATTATTTTATGGCCATTTAACTGAAGAAGTATTTAGGAAGCCATTTTTAGGATGTATTTATATCAAGAGAAGATGCTGACTAGGGGAACTAGAATTTAGGAACTATGAACCACAAAACTAGAACCATGACCTAAAAACCATAGTAAACTTAACTTATGAATGTAAAAAAAATGGAGAAGTTGTCAAGCCTGGCTTCATGGGCAAAGAAGGACAAGAAGAACACAATGAAACACATCAGATAGACAGCCTAGGGTAGCCTCTGGGGGTGATCTGAATGAAGCGAAGAGAAAATTGAGCTTGATACAAAGGTCAGAGAGGAAGCAGAGAAGGAGCTAAGGGAAAGAGAGAACAAGAGATGGCATCAAAGCACATTCCTTTATTCTGTTAAACCTTGCTTTATAGAGTTTCCTAAAAGTCAGTATCAGTTACAGAGCTGAAAAAGACATAGGAGTTAACTGGCAAATTGAAATACGTGCAGTAATATTCTTTAGGATTCACAAATTTAATTTCTGTATTTCTCAGTGAACTATGATATATTTTTCTCTTGTACCATTCACATTTTTAACCCATCAGCTATTCAACATTTCTTAATACATCTACCTTGAACTATTCTGTTCTGGTATCACATTTTCAAAAAGATAGGCAATAACTAGTCCCATTTCCGATACGCCAGACTGAAACTTTTGCCTTTCAAAATTCAACTTTGCACCTTTAATTTTCTTAATGCTTCCCTTATTGTCCATTCATCACAGTCTTGACAGAAAACTTTGGGTGAAAGTAGTTTGATAATAGACTGACACAGTAACTCTACTTAAATATTACTTTTTTCTTTCATATCAGGTGTGGTCTATGTTTCACAAAATGTGGTTAAAATTCAGAAATGTTTTTCCAGAAAGATTTATTAGAGCAAATTCTAAATTTCTTTTTGGTGCAAATCTCTGATATACCATGGTGCTCTTAAATAGCACAGGGACAAAATGCATACCCAAAGAAATCAATAGTCTTGTCCTGTTGTTCAGCTATCTTACCTGAACACATGTTTCTAACAGGAAATATTTTTTCTCTGGTCTAAAATATTCTATTAGCTTCTGAGCACTTGCTTCAAAATCCTTATCATTCCCTGTTTTTTCTGAGGTAGCAAAAAACATCTATGAGGTCAGGCCACCTAAAGAGCAACAACAAGGCATCTGAGACGCATCCATAATTTCTGTGTCAGATGTAAACAATTTAAAAGTGTCAGACTTGCAGCTCAAATCAGTCCAACAGATAGTGGATGTCCAGGATAGTCAAACATATATGAGAAAGACTTTCTAAAATTATTTCTGTATCATACAAAGCTATAAATCTGTTTACATAACTAGAAATAAGATTTTGGCATTTCTGCGTGAAGCTTTACAATCTGGAATGTAGAGTCTAATTCCACTTGTTACAGATTCAGTGCATTATAAGTATAAGACCCTAGTTAAACTTGCAATTATTAGTTTTGTCCCCATGCCTTTATAGTTTCCTGCTCAAGCATAAACGTAATAGGATTTTCTGAATTTTGACTGTAGCTTTGGACAAGCCATCAATCTTCGGGCTAAAGGTACACTGAAAATTGATAGAGCCCTCTCACTTGCAGTTCTGCAGACTTTACTTCTGAAGTAAACATGATGACATAGGCAATCTATCATCACAGTATTTTCTGTATAACTGCATGTAATCAGTACTTAAATTTGTCTTTGGTAGATGTGATTAACTACTAAATGCAGTTTAAAGTAATCCAGACAGAAAAAAAAGAAAAACCCAAACAACAAAAAACTGAACAAGAGCGCATGGCATTTATCCTCAAGAGTTCTTATGTATACATCCAAGTGGGTCACCTGTGTTTAGCTTGGTCCATTTCTCTTGTTTTTGGAAGAAATGGCTACAAGTAGGGAGGTCTTTGATGCTTATTATATTTACAAAAAATACATACAAAATCCTGCTTCTTTCTACATATGAAGAATCAAACAGCTGGAGACCATTTCTTTGCTCAAATTCCAAGACATGTTCTAGCCAGCATTTATCTCAAAGGTCTTTTCTCAGGATACTATTCAAATCTGCATGTGTTTATATCCAGCATTTCTATCCATGTGTGTCCTTTGTGCTTATGTCTTTATTTTTACAAACAAGAACAGCTCCAGCAGATAGCATTTGGCATTTTGAAACTAACCACCATCTCCATAAGCTTTCCCCCTTGCTTTTAGCCTCAGTGATGGGCAGTCATTACTCTCACCAGTTTCAATATGATTTAACACAGTTTCAAGAAGGAAAAGGTTTGTATATGTGCAGGTTACTTTGCATGAGGACCCATGCACTATTGAGGAAAATATTAACAAGACTATGCGATAATGGTCATATATTTAGCAGAACAAGAAGGAATAATGACAAAACAAATTACTGCACTCTTTTTGTCAAAAGACATATACTGAAACTTAAGCTAATGACACTGCAGTCAGTTGAAAGAAAAATGGCTTTTCTCTTCATTGGTCTACAGAAATATTGCAAACATTTCCTGAAAACATGAATTTTCTTGCACAGATAAGAAACTGTAGGAAGAGGAAATGCAGAGTTCCCTTTCTGAAAATCATCTTCAGGCACAGTTGTAATATAAACTCCTAATAGACTAAACTTAGACACAAATTATTAGGGTGAAGCATGGCCAGATACCCGTATAAAGAACAGAGATGTTTTATGAAGATCAGTTGGTAAAGAGCTGTTAATCATCTGCTCATACGGGTGCAGCCTAAGCCTGTTTCTCAATTCACTCTGTCTTCCAATGAGATATTTTTCTGAAGAACATCAAACAACCTTTCCCAAATCAGCTTCCACATTGCTGTAGCAACACATAAAGTAGCAAGAAGTGATAGGGAATGGAATGATCACCTCAGTAGCGTAGAAATTCAGAAATATCTGCTCCTTCAGTCTGGTGTTTTAGATGATGCAACTTTCAAGTGGAAAGTTTAATTCTAGTGCCTAGCTCTTACATATGTACTATAGAAATTCTGAACTTTTTTTTTCCCCATAGTACCACCATCAGCATCTAACAGATAGATATCTTTGCTATGGCTTTTCTTTCTTCAGTCTTCTTCCTAAATATAAAAAACAATGATACATATTAATGACTTCTACCTATGCCATATTATTTTAGTGGATTATTATCTAGTGACAGAGATGTTGCAGAAGAAGAAACCATTCTGTATGTTCCTCCGTAACATGCAGCATATTTTAATGGAAGCTACTTTCAGTGCAAAGCTGACACTTACTCTTACATACTTAAAATCACAATATTAAAGAAAACAAATCCAAAAAAGTATGCAGCTCCAAATAATAAAAGAAAAATAAAAAAAATTATTGACAGTTTCAGTCTCTAGCTGATATCTGATTCTCTTTTACTTTGTTTGATAATGTATGCATAGTAATAAAATCTGGAAGACCCTAACAGTAGTGATGCACTCAGGAAGACCATCATAATCCCAGTATGGTCTGTACAAATTGAACTTGATCCAGAGCTACACTATAAGTAACTGTTGTGCCTCTGGCCTCAACACTGTCCAGTGATGACTACCAGACAAGGAGCAAGGAATAGCCAAAGGCAGACTCTCAGCTGAGATCCAGCACACTGGACAACAGAAGTAACTGGAACTTTACTTTCAAACAACTACAATTAGGAAAGAAAACAAGCTATTTTCTTGGTAAATTGGAAAGTACCAACTGCTCTTGGTATGACATCACAAGATCCCTGAATCTTCTTTCTGTACATGTATAATCATGCAGGATGAACAACACAATACACAGGAACTGTTTATTAATTGTAGCTTACAGTCAAAGGAGAAGTTGGAGAAATCACACAAGCACTTCATTTGAGAGGCAGCTAAACATAACTAATACATTTTCCTATCTAATTTCTTTTTGGGACACTCCAATATTTACTGAGACATGTCTGCTGAGAAGACTCACTTAGAAGCAGTACTGACAGAATTCTTGGTCTTCCTGCTTACTTCTCTTCAGAGAAGTGTCTGAAAGCAGCTTCAGTCCCTGTTCTTGCAAAAGCTTAGCTGTTTCCTTTACCAGTGACGGGAGTCACCTAAAAATAAGGTTGTTATACAGTGAATTTGGACAGTAAAGTTCTTTCTTGGGGAAAACAATTCATGCTCTTGACTAGGAGAGAGAACAAAGAAGGATCAAAATAGTCCTACAGGCAAACTCAGTGATTCAGAAATGGAAGAGAAGGCTGTGACTGGCGATGGGTACATTTGCCTTTTGGAATGCAAGCATGCGCGTGTGTGTGTGTGTGTGTGTGTATGTGTGTGAGGGTCCACAGGTATTTAAACATACTCCTTTCCTTTCTATGTTCGACAATAACAAATGACCTTGTGTCAATGGAAGAGAATTTAATAATTTCCAGCTTCATCGACCTATTCTCTACCCTGCACATATACCACATGTACAATTCTATTGTTTCATAGTAGACAATGCTAGAAATATTGTTGCTGTTACTTTAATTGTAAAAGCAGCTATCACCATTAGCTTAAGAATGTGGGTCAAAATAGTTATTCTTTATGCTTAGCCTTTATTGTTCAAATCACAGTTATTATCCACAGTATTAATTTAATCATTACAAGTTTTATTTTATTTTGTCCCACACTCTTAAGTTAACGGTGATAGCTGCTTTTACAATTAAATTGTGGACAAAATGAGATATATAACATCAGAAGAGATACAGACAGCGGGAAATTAATAGAGCAAAAATAAGAAACTGTGGCTAGATTCTTCAAATTATAATACACAGAGTTAAGAAATGCCTTGAGACATTCTCAACAAACAGCAACAATATTTCATTTTAATTCACATCAGAGAGGGAGACCAAGCCTGAAAGTGGAACATCCACATTTTGTCAGACAAACACATTTGATATCTTGGCTAAGAATAAAACCAATTTTTCACCGTTGAGCAGCTGCTGCTAGACACATAGTAGACACAGCCTCTTTGGTGTACGGAAAATTATTATTTTTTTCTCATAAGTTATCTTTAAACAGATTTTTTCACTCCTCTCAACTTCTGTCCTTTACCAATAATTCTATCTGGATTTCTGGGAACCTAGAAGAGACTATATTATTGCTTATTTTTTCAGTAGGTGTTTAAGATTTTGCAACAACCTTTCTTGTTATTATTATCACATTACATAAAGCTCTGCAAAAAAATATTGAGCATCTGCCTGTTAATTCTGTATAGCCGATGGCAAACTGAACATCTAGAAAAATATCACTTGGACTGAGAGAAAATCAGTACACGACCTGTCGTAGACCATGATCAAGAAGAATTAAGGCTGTCTATGACTGACTATCCCCACAGAAAAAGTTAAGAGATAAGATATTCCTTACGATTCACAAGATGGTACAGAAAATGTGTTCCATTTTACACTCACATTTTATCTTTTCTGACAGACACATTAAATAATAAAAAGCACAAACCCCTCAAAAACCCACAACCAATAAAGTAAAATAAAGTGCAATGGGCTGTGACAAGGTTTTTACAGATGTAACAAAATTATGCTAAAAATTATGTTTAGAAATCTATAGTTTAATTTATCATTTCCCATCCAAACACAGGGTTTGGACATATGTGTTCAGGCAGCATTAAGCTTGATATTTGAAGAAGATAAGTATCTTGTTTATAGTAGTAGCAAAGCAGCTGTTTGCAAGATAAGAAAATTCTGTTACTGTGGAAGGAATGAGATGTCCTAAAATGGTCCTTATAGCAACTAAATTATTATTTACCAGGTGGACCTTTGCAGTCATAAGTGACCATGCCTCTTTATCATGGTTATTTCCTATAAAACGAGAAGAGAAAACTAAGATGAAAACAGAAACCCTGAATTTTTATGTGGCAGATAATTCTTTGCGTAAGAAAAATGTTAAGGATAAATCTATTGGGAGGTTGAATAGGCTGTTATCAGCAGTTGGTCATAGATAAAACCTGAGTAGTATGAAATGTTATCTTAAGCCAAAGGAAGATATGAATATAATATAAAAATATGGGGATTTTTGTTTAAATAATCTGTTTAGGCATTTGTCAAGTCTGCAAAAGCCTGTGTTTTAAGATACCTTGGAGACAGTATGTCTAAAACTTAACAAATAAAGCTGTTCACACATTTTTCTACTTAAATGCTATTTTGCTTTAAAATGCAGGTTCTCTTCTTATTTTTAAGGCAAATAATAATAGTTGGAATAGTGATATAGCATGTGGGAGTTTTGGATAGTGTTCGCAAACAAATTAGTGATCTAAGCAAGAGCTGAACATATCTCCCTTAATTCTGTTAAATTATTTCCCACAGCCTATTTGATTTTCAGAATTTTTTTTTCTCTTAGCATTTGAAAAATGGCAAGGTCTTACAGAATTTTTAATCGTTACAGCTGATTTTTTTAGTCTTCCCTTTGAATGGAACTTTCTGAACATAGTTCAGTAGATTATGGTTTTAAATCTCAAAGGCAAGGCAAGCCTAGACAACTTCTGCATAAACAAATTTCAACTAAGAATTTTCTGGTTTTCATATAAAGACATTTAACAGTCTCTGAAGCCTTTAAAAGAAATATATTTAATTCAGGCACTGAGTGCTTATTTGAATGTTTAAAAAGAGGTTATAAATAAGTTTAAGTATTTTAGTGGTGTACATTTTTCTTAGGCAATATCTTTTATACAGTATTTTATTGACTTTAATAAGTGTGAAATGATTGGAGCTATAATGAACAGTTGAGTATACTTGAGTATACAAGGACCCTAGGTATTTATAAATGGCAGGTCTACAGAATATCTATAAATGAAAATGACCCCAGGTAACTGAACACCGCTTGTGCTGCAGGTACGTACACAGTGAAATAATGAAATGAAACCCATAGAGGACTTTCAACATACTTGACATGAGTTAATTTATGATTACTGCTGGAGTAAAGGAAGTGGCATTCAGATTTCCTACAGATCCATTACAGGCTACAGCAGAAGTTGTATCTAAAGCAAGACAATAGAATGCGATTTTTAATGTGTAACACATAACATGTACATGGTGCGTTAAATTAGGTATCTACAGCAATGACAGTATAGACTGTCTACTAGTTTCATAAGTTTATTTGACACAGAGCATGGTACCATATTAAAACAAACCTTATTTTTCTACTATAAATATTCAGACATACTGATAAATACTCATGACTCATTCATGTGACCTGACATCAGATGGATTGTTTTTCAGAGATTGCATTATGTATGTGTGCTCAACCTGTCAGCCTGCTAGGCAGAATCACTACCACAAGGATGATTACATTTTCTTTTTAATAAGTCAGGTTTGTAACATTGTCCACAGGCAGAAAAAAATCCTCTTCTCTCCCAAACAATAGCCCTGAACAGAATATAGAAAGAAAAAAAGCCTTCCCTTGTAGGCTTCACCTTCCTAGTTTTCTCTACTCTTTTCCCATTATGATAATTATTTCATATTTTCTCCTTTTTAGGCTGAACATAGAACTGATTGTCACTCTCACTGAACTCCTGACTGTGGTTGTGCAGCAGCAGAGATCGCAGCCAGTGATCTCAGCTAAATGAAGACTAATGCCCAGATTCAGGCTAGACAACTTAGGTCAGTATGTTGGCAGAAGACCCGTGAGTTGAAAGTCTTTGAGCTTGCAAAGAACTGCAGGGTATTCCCTGAGAGTCAAGTAGTTTAATACAACTGAATCAAGGACGCAACTGTAACGAGACAATTCAGCCACTGGGTGTTCTACACTTACACACTTTTTTTGTTCCCCCAAAAAAGATTTTTCCTTTTCTGTTTTCATATAAATTCTTTAGTCACAAGCTCTTCAATACTGCAAATGATGGGCCTGCCAGTATCTCAGAATTTTTTCTAGATGTGATATAAGTGCATGATGCAGAATGTGCCATGCGTAGAAACATATGGCCTTTCTAATATGAAAGCTGTTGCTGCTCCCTTCAGCATCTTGCAGGGACCTCTCTGTTTGCCGACTACTCTAGAATGCAGCTGTTCAGATACCAGGCAATGGCCAATGGCTCTGAGGTCCTCCCTCCCATCTCTTTCAGGGACCCGAATGCATCCAGGCACCAGATCACTTCCATACTGGCTTCATCACTCTGGCGCCTTTATTTAGGCAGTATGACAGTTAGTTAGAAAACTAAGCAAAATCAGACCAACCCAACCCCATTCCTACTGACTAGGTAGCCACCCATTACAGAGTAGGCACAGAGGAGTTCAAGCCATCTAGTGCTCTCCTTATATTACACAGGGTTATTTTGTTTGTGTTTATTTATTATTAACCTTCCACCTGGCATTTATAGGACTATAAGTCGTTGTGCTTGCTAATCAGATGCTTATGCTCCTCCAGCTGCCAGGAAGCAGCAAGAGCAAGCAGCTCCTGTAAGGGCAGGTGACCTGGAGGCAGGCAACGGTGGCAGTGCAGGGGCCACACAGGACGGACACAGGTGAGCAGCTTTAGCAGTGGTCATTGGGTTCAGCCAAGAGTCCAGAACCTCAGGCAGGTCTGTAGATGTGAGGCAGGCCCAAGGTCAAGCCAAAAACTCACAAAGTCATGTTAGGTTCTGGGTCAGAGTCAGGAAGGCACAGGACTGGGCATAGGCATACCTGCAGTATTGTTCAGGCAGAGATCAAGGGTGAGAGCTTGAGCTTAGAATCAGCTCCCAGATGCAGGGGGGCAGGTCATCGCTGGGGCTTCTCATGGCCAGAGAGGAACATCTTCAAAGCTGGCCATGAGCCCCTGCAGCCGAACCCCGGGGGCGTGGGGAATGCACGCAGGGCCTTGAAAACATCTAATGCTTTCAAGAACTGTATATAAGACAGTATTAAAGCACATCAGATATAAGTAGGTCAACCGTACTTGGCTCTCTTTTCCTAGTGGTACACTTACCTTGTATTTGTCAGGCCACTGGGCCACAGCCTCCCTGTTTCCTTTTTACTCAGCCAACAGCTAAACCCACACTCGTCTTGCTTTCAGACTAACGCTAGAGTCTCCTTTACACATACAGTTGTCCCTGGTCATAAGTCGCTTCAGGCTCGTGTCAGCCTGCAAAAGTATTGGTTTTTTCTTTCCATGATAAAATGCAAGTCAGTGTTTCCTCAGAAAACAGGAATAGACAGGTAAATGAAAGGAATGGGTATATATGTGTGTGCATGTTTGTGATTGTGTGGGCTCATGTGTATGTGTTGTTTCAATTACTTTATACTCCCCAGTAAACTCTTACATCTGAGGAACTGAACTTTGATAACCGTATAAGCTGTCGGTACCACTAGGTTATTGTGCTGACATCACAGTCTTTATCACATATGCAACTTTTACAAATCATAATTAACGATAGTACTTATTCTTCATTTTGAAATCATTTGGTATATGTGTTTTAGACTTTCTGAAGAACCCTCTCTTTTTTTCTTTCTTATTTTCAGGAAAGTTAAGAAAACGAAAGCACTATCTTATAACTAGATTTCTGTACAGAATTCCCCATAGCCAGACACAAACTCAGTGATGCTTTGCTCAAGACCATGGATGTAAAAATACATGCTGTCTACACTCAGTCTCCTCTGTTCTTCCAGAATGAGGTAAAGGTCCACAGTTATCTGAAGAAACTGGCATATATTTTGTTTGCCTTTCCTTTAGCTACCAGAATTAAGAGCTGTACTACTTTCTTTCTTTGTTTATACCTTGCTTGCTTCTTAGCTCAGATTCCATCGTGCCATTTAAATGAAATAAATACTATCAAAGACACTTAATGTTTATTTATAATTCAAGTAAAGGTGAGAAACTTTGGACTTTTCTTTGTATTTTTTTTTTACTCTGTTAGGTTTGGATGTTTACAATAATGAGTAGAATATTTGCATAAATAGGGATTATAAAGTAGACTGGATGCATAGATAAATATTGTTTCATAATTGGAGTCAAGCTTTACAGCATAGCCAAATAACTGAGGAAGAATATCATAGAAGAAAATCTGAAGTCAATAAATTCTTTTCAATACACACAAGAAGGCAGAATAAAATTATCAAAGGAAATTGAAGCTATCTCTTTAGATAGAGACAGGATTTGAGAACAAAGGAGAAGTTTCAAGTGCATGGATTAGAAAAGATACTAATGTCCAGAACTACACCAGTGTTTGTGGACAGACTAAAGTTGACAGAAAAAACAATAATGAATTTTGAGGGTAACTCATTCAAGATGATCTTTTGAAAGAAACGTTGTGGAGAAGATCAGAAAGGAAACAATAAACCTGAAGGAGACTAAATCTGTTCCGTGGGCAGTAAAGACGGAAACTAG
The DNA here is from genome assembly GCF_030936135.1 of Gavia stellata. NCBI lineage: Eukaryota > Metazoa > Chordata > Aves > Gaviiformes > Gaviidae > Gavia > Gavia stellata. The sequence continues at coordinate 81,330,974 of NC_082595.1, forward strand.
AGCTCAGGAAAAAATCATGTCTTCATCACTTTTGCGGATTTTCCTGGGGACTTTTCATGGCTGTTATTTACACAGTCTTTGCCTTTGTCAAGAGTTCTCCCAATATGTAAGTTCTTAAAATGGCCAATTTGAACAATGATGTGTGATGTTATTTAATAGAGCCCAAGGCAGTGAGATAAAGTGAACTAAATTATTCTGGATCAGAAATTTGGCTATGTTTTTGCACTTAACATCTTATCTACTCTTTTAGCAATTACAGATCATTTCCATTTTAAAAATAGCATGTTCCTATACCATTATGCTAATGGTATTTTTTCTTGAAGTACCTGGGATAACATTTGTGGCTTAAATCTGTGTTCCTTGTGTAATCTTGTGACCTAAAGTTCTTATAGAAAAAAGCTGTCTATAACCATACATTAACTAGACCTTTTTAATTTAAAGCAGCAAAATCTACTATTTAGGGGAGCATCTGAGCTAACGTAAGTGTAACTTTTGACCACAGAGATCCTGAAATATTACAACCTCTAGTAAAAGGCAACTGCACTCTAATTAACATGCTCTATAATTGTTGTCTAGTTATCTATCAGTGGGTAAATGAAGCTTAAAAAGGAATCAGGCGAACAATAAGGGAGAAAAAAAAGCATTTGCATTGCTTGGAAGAGTAAATTTCTGATGGTAACCTGCTAACCATGCCCAAGGATAGTTTATTTTCCCTAGATGTCTGGCAGAGCTTGAATCTCTAGCGAGTGCAGTTTTTAAATTAAATTTTGACTCTGTGTAGTCCTTTCTTTACTACTGCTGACATTGGCTAACACGGTACATTAAGAATTCCCATGGCAGCCGCAGGAAATTTTGGACGGAGGGATGAAATCCACAGCACTGTGCTGTGAGGTTCAAAATCTAAAAACATGTCTCAAAAGTATTGCTTTTTAAGAAGGAGTAATTAAATCTAAAAAAATTGGCTAAAAGGGAGCCACTGTTACCTTTTATGTTTCTGGGTATGCTACAAGTGTCAATTGTGAGTATGTAATACAGTACTACAAACACCTTCCAAGTAGGGAAAAAAAAAAGAAAGTAATACTGTGCAGCTGTGGAGGACTTTATTTGATCTCACAAACACAACCTTTAGCAGTCATCCGAGGCACAGAAGAAAAAAAGTGTGGATGAAGTTTAGCAGATGTAAGAACAGTTTGTCAGGAGACAGGCAAGAGGGTGTTTAGAGAAATTACTCATTTTCCTAAGAGCTAAAGTAGGTCAACACAAAAAAATTCTCTGCTTCTTTTATAAAGAAATTTCATGCAGAGGTACAGTAGTTACTTACAAGGGAAATAAACTGAATTTGTAGCTAGCAGCTATAAGGATACACAAGTGTAAGCAATCCTTTCCTGCAGCAGCCCTAAAATTCCCTTGGACACTGATTGGATATGGCACCTTGCACTGTAAACAATGCTACAATCATTTGTGTTTTCTTGAAAAAACAAACCCAATCCCCTATGGTATTTTTAAGGTAACCCTAGGCCCAGGCTGTTCCACAGTAATAACCATTTTGTGGGGCAGCCTTTGCTCATCACTATTTGAAAGCTGCAGCTGAGGAAGCAACCTGACCATGACAGAGAATTTGGGAAGACTGGGTAAAGAGAGGGAGATATTGACTCCTTTCCTGGCTTACAGAAGTTTGCAAAAGAAAGAAACATTAAAAAATTTTGCAACCAATGGAAGATAGGCCTTCTAGGAGATTTTGAGGTGTTGAGATTTTTTGGACAATGCATACAAGATTAGCTTGCCATTGCTGTGTGGCACTTTGAAACAAAAGCATGTAACAACTTCTGCTTTGCTTACACTACTTATTAAACTTACACATTTCAATGCTTACTGAAAGCATCATTTGGTGGTGTGGGGCAAAGTCTTTTTACACATATGTAGGCTTTAGTCTGTGTTAGGAGCTTAAGTAATGCATCAGCTTCATCTGAGCATAATTTTCTTTGAAGCCAAACCTTAAATCCCTGCTGATAGAATCTGAAAGAGAAGTTTAGTCCTTGAGAGTGAGAGCGGTGAGAAAGGCACAAAGGTGGAAAAAGACATGGCAGAAAATCACAGCATCAAAGATAGAGGGTCTATCACAAAGGATGAGGGCGAGTAGTTGAGAGAAGCAGTCAAGCATTGAGAATAATCAGAGAACAGCTGGAAAGGCCAAGAGAGACCGTGGAAGTCAGGGGGCATTAGAGATAGCTTAAGCGTGTCAAAACCCAAGATACTGCTTCCTGGGAGTCCCAGGAAAAAAGGTGGGAGTCAAGATTTTCTCAAGTGATTTATAGCTTTAGGGGAGCTTTATTTTGAAAAAATCTCAGCAATTCAGTTTTTCCTCTAAGTGTATCTTCTGGTTTTGGAATTTGGGCCTAAGGGTTGTGCCCATCTGTCCTATAGGAACTGTTTCAAAGGTGCTTCTTGTTCTGCAGACAAATTATAATTTTTCTGAGTGGGTATAGAAACACTGTCACTGTTATGTCAGGGAATAACACCTCAAGGGTGCTCATCCTGGATACCTGTGCATGCTTGCTGAATAACCTACAGTAAGAAGCACTCCTTCTGAGCTCCCACAAAATATACTCGTAGCAGTAAATTGCAGAGCACTCAAGCAGCGATGATATGTCCTCATGCTGCATCCCAGCACTGGCAGACAGTTATGTACTCTGCACAACTTCAGCTCCATTATAAAACAGTAGATACAGCTTTATCATTTTCCAGATTTTGAACCCAGGAGGAGAAGGCCCAGGGACTTCCCAGGCAGTTTGCTACTCCTGCCACAGAGGAATGCGCTTTCACCAGGACAGCAGTAAGAAAGTACAGCTATGACACCCACCCTTTCTGTGATCCTTGATTTATAAAAAAATTTACTTTCCCTGGAAAAAAAATCAATGTTTGTTGGAGATTAGCATTGCTGTGCTACTGAAATCCTCCTAGGAAGCAAAGGATTCAGCAAAATATGGCACTAGCTATTCATGGCATGGCTTTCTACCTCCCCTACCTTGAAAGGACAGAATGACTAAAGCCTTGGATTTTGATGTTCATCATTCAAAATGAATGAGTTTAGTGAGATGCATTCAGTTTTCCCTCTGGAAAATGAAACCAGGAGATAATGATAGAATTAACTCAACTTTATTTATTGACCAGTAAGAAAACTGTTTACAAAGGCTCTTCTAATGTTTTCCTTCATAAATTTTCTGAAAAAAGTATTTACTGTAAATGAATCACATGTTCCTACAGCTTATCATACAACACACCATTTCTAGTGTCAATTCCGAACTTTGTGAATATTGTTTATAAATATTTATTTTAATAGAAACATTTTGTTCAATCATACTCATTTAGTCACTTACTGGTTTTATTCTATTAAGTGCAGGCTGTGGCAATTTTATATCGTCCCATATGTTTGTACATTTTTTCCTTCTGTTTCATTCTCCACTTTATAGGACTATGCTCTTTGAACAGGAGCTCCTTATGCCTTTCTGCAACAATTATCATGACTGAAAATTCTGAGTTTGGCCTTTGAAAAACTTAAACAATAACTAAAGAATATTGACAAAAAGCAAAGAGAGAAATAAAATCAATCTTGCAACATGCTTTATAATATGTTAATTGATGGCAACTGAAGATTAGTCTGCCCCACTTATTTTCTGCACCAGTGCCTGCTTGTGCAGTAAAATTGTTCTCCCCTTGTCTGTTAGAGAAAATAGAATTGCCCTTCATGGCCCCAGTCTTGCAGACAGCTATGTCTTCCACTAACAGTTCTGTTAGCTTCATTGAAACTGCCTGAGTCAACTGACTTAGCTGGGTATGCAAGTGACCGGGAAATTGAAACCTTTGTTGTTATGCAGTTTTTGGATGATTTTCTGTCTAGATTTTTCTACTCTCCAAACCATCAGCCATTATTGGATCATGCAGCTACCTAACAAAATGGTTTGCAAAGTTCATTCTCCAGTATGTCTAATTTGATGTTGATAATGCTCATAATTTATCATATTGTTAAATTTAGTTATTTGCCAAAAGCTGCAGCCATTCTAGAAATTCAAATCAGTTAAAAGCTGAGCTTTATTTAAAAACAAGTAGGAAATACTTTCTCTTCCTTATGGATACAGAGAAAATAAGAAAAAAGTGAAGATAAGTATCGGAGGACAATTAGAAGGATTTGAAAGTTGTTGTTATTGAGTCTTGTGTGTTAAGCCAATCTTGTTTTATTAAAAAATTTGTCTCATGGCTTCTTGAAATTTGGAGGCTGGTGAGAGACCTCTGCAGGCTTGAAGAGTGGGCCCATGCTAAATTCATGAAGTTCAACAAGGCCAAGTGCAAGGTCCTGCACCTAGGTTGGGGCAATCCCAAATATCAATACAGACTAGGGGATAAATGGATTGAGAGCAGCCCTGTGGAGAAGGACTTGGGGATACTGGTGGATGAAAAGCTGGACATGAGTCAGCAACATGTGCTTGCAGCCCAGAAAACCAATTGTGTCCTGGGCTGCATCAAAAGAAGCGTGGCCAGCAAGTCAAGGGAGTTGATTCTTCCCCTCTACTCTACACTCACGAGACCCCATCTGGAGTACTTCTTCCAGCTAGAGAGTCCCTGCTACAAGAAAGACATGGATCTGTGAGAGTGGGTCCAGAGGAGGGCCACAAAAATGGTGAGAGGGCTGGAACACCTCTCCTGCAAAGAAAGGCTGAGAGAGTTGGGTTGTTCAGCCTGGAGAAGAGAAGGCTCTAGGGAGACCTTACTGTGATCTTTCAATATATAAAGGAGGCGTATAAGAAAGACTGAGAGATACTTTTTACCAAGGACAAGGATCAATGGTTTTCAAGTGAAGGAGGGTATATTTAGGAAGAAATCTTCCATGACAAGGGTGGTGAGATACTGGAGCGGGTTTCCCAGAGAAGTTGTAGATGCCCCATCATTCAAAGTGTTCAAGGTCAGGTTGAATAGGGCTTTGAGCAACTTGATCTAGCAAAAGATGTCCCTGTCCATGGCAGAGGGATTGGACTAGATGATCTTTGAAGATCCCTTCCAACCCAAACCATTCTGAGTCTATCATATTGCACTGAAATTATTGTGTATCATTTATTATTTTCATTAAGTATTGCTCAGGGTTTCCAGAAAGCTTGCTGTCTAAGAAGCACCACAAATAGTTGCAACAAAATAGTTCAAAATCATTTTTTAATCTATTTTTTGAAACAAAAATAATCTACTTAATCATTTACTGTTCTCAAACGTGTTTAAATTTCTGCATAAGGTAACCATTTTCCTTATTCTTCCATCTATTCTGGTTCCAGCCTCTATACTGAAAGAGCATATGACCTCCTTTGGAGGGTCTTCCTGAATGCATCCTGTATCCTCCATGCAGAGATTAGCAGCATGCTGCTGTAGAAAGCTATGGCCAGGAACACCTAGCAGGATGAGGGAGAACAACCTGTTGCACCTGGAGAGGAAGGATGGTGTCCTATTTTCAGCTGATTCCTCGAAGTGCTATTGGATCTACGTATGTAGAAACTGCAGTTCTCTTGCATCAAGGTAGGGCATACTCATCTGACCAAACGCAGACATTTCTGTGTATGAACTAGTCACACAAGGCTCTTATTATGGTCAGTGGAGAGAATCAGCAGAAAAACTCAAGGGAAAATACATCTTATTCAGAAGCAGAGACTAAAGTATTTTATCAAAACTAAATTTTTTGTCTACTAGCTGTGGAGTGATTCTAACATGACTAAGTCTGAAATATGAGCTTAGAGTATAAACATCTCCAGTTAGGTGAGAGAAATCCCATTCATAATGCCTCTGGAGGAGGAGACAGAAACACTGTTAGGAAAGTAAAGAATTCATAGAAATTTGAGATCTGGGAATAGTAAATTGCCACCAAACTGTTCTTCCAATATCCAGTTTTGATCTGTGGTAATAAAATGGTTGTGTTCAAGAACTACTTCTGCAAACTTACCCAAGTGTTTTGGTCTTGCTCTGTTAACAATTAGGCTAAGCAGGAATAAAACCTTTCTAATTCTGAAAACATGTTTCTACATATTGTGCCGCTGAGAAAGCTGTTTGTCAGAAACACTGTAAATTAGGAAAATATCATAATTCTTTCTGGTTGTATAGAGAATACTAAAAAAGGTAATTAAAAATGAAAAAAATCAATGGAATGCCATCATCCTGAGATTTACTTGTGGAAGGCTTCATTTATTTCAGTTTTTTGCTGTATAAAGTTGACTGTAAATAATAAAAATCTCAAAAGAAGTTGAAAAAATTAGGCATATGGGTATCAATGGAAACTTGGAGCCTAATCCCAGTGCCACCTTTGAAAGTCTCAGCTATGCAAGCCAGTACTGTCAATTACTGCTGGTTGTTTTGAGAATACCATTTGGATAACACAATCATAATTTCATGACATCCATCACTCTTCTACTTCATTGCCAGATCTCCAGTTTTCCAGTTTTCAAAAAAAATTTCTTAGGCAATTCTTTATTGTCAGTATAAACCCTACAGATCAGTGGACTGTAAATATCAAATATAATCAGCAAACTGTAAATATAAAATGAATACAAATATATTGAATTGAATGTCAAAAGAAATGGCCTGGTTTGTATAGTAGTTGTATCATTCCATTACACAGGAAATTTATTAAAACACAAGAACACTCCTAACCTTCTGTTCTCTTCTTCTTAAAAGAAAATAATGCCAGTTTTCAATTATTTTAGTAAAGTGGTGTTGAATCTACGATTAGGCCAAACAATGCAGGTCCAGTTTGCTTCAGAGGATGCAAAGCTTAAATTCCTGCTACTCTTCTGGCTATGTTGGCTTGACTGATTTTCTTGACAAAACAGTCAACAATTTTTTAGAATTATTTCCCAGTGTATCTTTTGCCTTTTTTGGGATTTTTTTTCAACATAGTTTAGAATTTCAACATTTTAAAATATGATTAAAAGCAATTACTTTTAAACAACTGAAAAGTTCACACTCCTTTGCTCCTTCTCCTTCACTGTGACAAAAATTATAAAGATCAAAAGGAAATTTGTTATTTTTCTGTTGAACAGCTGCCCTGCTTCTGCAAAATAATATTGCATTACACCCTGAAATGTTTTTTTTTTTTCAGATTAAAAGTGCAAAGAATATAATAAAACTTCTGCATATTTGTGCTGTGTCTTCTTCCATCTTCAGACAGATTGTTAGCAGTGAGCTAACTGACTGGGTGTCAATGAATGGGACAAGATCTTCCATAAGTATTCATTTCTACAGCCATTTATAAAGTTCTCACATCAACTATATTCAATGGCATCTAATACCAGACAAGCAGCACCAGGCTCTTTAACAGACACATGTTCTGTGTGCATGGTGCACTGAATCATGTCAAAAAGTCTCTGACAGTTCATTGCCACACACATTGGAGTTCCTGCTACTTTTCAGTGACCTGTAGCTAAACAAAGTTTTCAAAAACTTAGTCCACACAATAATTTTAAGAATTGGCATGCCCTTTCTCTAAAAAGATGCTCTTCAGTCAAAGCATAATGTAGCTCCACATCATTGTCTAGGTGCAATGCACAGGCAGATTCTGCTGATTTTGTACTAAATAAATGGTGGGGATGTACTGACAGAAAATCACAGAAATTATTTGTAGAGTTGGGAAAAATTATCATTTAAATTCAAATAAGGCCAAAAGAATCAAATAGCATAAGAGCCATTTTGACCAGCTGAACTGGGCCTCTCAGTGGTATCAGCTTCTGTACACGGATATGTTCTTTCACATTATTCCTCTCATTTTGAAATATTCCTAATCGCTACATTACTGGTCTGTAGGCACCTGCCTCTGAAATACATGGAGATGCATTTTACCGTCTAATAATGTATAGTAAGAAAGGATGACAACTCTACATTTTTTATTGTATTTCTATTCTATTGGAAACCCATTTTGTTTTGGACTGTTTGAATTAAAATGGACAAATGATGAGAAAATGTTCACTAGGGAATGATCTGCTGGGGTTGAGGGCTAGAGTTAATTTAAAATATATTTAGCTTCTTTCGTTAATATTTGAGGATACTATGAGCTTGAAATAATAGTTCTTTCTTAATTTAGCTTAAGCTACATAATACAGATAAGACACTGAAAGTTAAAAACACACCTTTTCATTTGTTTACAGTGTGGACATACTCAGGGTATGGGTGCCAGTGGCAGGGTAAAATAGCCCAAAAGAAGATTAAGTACTCCCTGTCTGTCAAAGGATGCTATAAACTCTTAAAGATAGAGGTATTATTTTGAGAGGATGTATGAAAAACAAACAAGTGGAAAGTCCTTGCAGAGACTATAGCCTTTTTCTTTTCTTTTTATAAGAAAACTGCATTGATTTGTATTCCTTCTGGATTTGTTCTGCTTGAAGAATAAACTCGATCTTGAAACAAAGGACCTGAAACAGATTCTAGAATAACACCGTTTCTGTCCTAGGGTGCTGAAATAACCCAACAGCGTGCATATAGTCTTCTACACTAATATTATTTCTTTCTCATTTGCAAACTTTAACTTAGTCTGTGACATATGCCACAATGAAGAGGCCTGTTCTCAAATAAAACCCTGCTTTTGAATGTGTGCCATTTGACCAAGATGCCTGTAAAGTGCCATTACTATATCTAGGCAAGTTCTTTCTGTAACACCCAGTCCTGTGATATGTTCCAGCTTTTCCTTCCCAAGCTTATTTGAGCTTGCTGTCAGTTAATTTACACAGGCCTTTTGATAATATTCCCTATAAGACTTTTGATTCTCTTGGCATAAACATAGTTTCTCATAATCACTTTCTATTTGGAAATGAAAAACTAAAAAATCTTGAATGTTATTAGTTATTTCATGATAATGTATTTTTTTTTTTAATGTGAAAAATTTCCCTGGGTTTGGGGTATGGAGGGAGGGGATTGCATGCATTCATTTGCCAAGTCTTATTTCAACATTTAGTGAACAAAGCTCAGATTCCAGGGAGCTGAAATCCCTCTATGACTAACATCAGGTAGTATCACAGAGAGTCATTGCATTGTGCTTACATCTGACTCCAGTTTTCATAAAACTGGCAGATCGAGTTTGTTGCTTTGTATAACTTGTGATGAACTACTTGACAAAGAGTATCAGCTTCCATTGTTTTCCGCTATGATTGTCTGTGTGCTTCCTGAAACAACCCCAACTACATGACATGTTGGAACCTTAAGCTCCTTTTACATTTTCTCAGAGATTTATAGAATCATGATTTTTTTGAAGGTTGGAGGGACAATTAGAATATCTACTTCGATGTGCTCTGTAATTGAGGCCATAGCCCATTTCTTGTAATATTGTTCTTTATCACAGCATCTGTAACTAGTCTTTGCTTAGAATATTTGTCATTATTTCATTTTATTATGGAGTTTTAAGAGAGTAATCATCTTTTAACATAAGCAAAAAAGGCTGACAAATAGAAAAAAAGTAAAGGTTCCAAACAGATTTTCACTTCATTTGCTTGAAAAGAGTTATTCTGCAATATTTGTAAACTGTGAAGTTTCATTCTGAGTACAAATTCATACTAGAACATGTATAATTTGATGTTGCTTGCCTAACTGTTGACATTTTAACAGGATGGAATTTACTGAAACTGCTTGTTTATCATATTAATTTCTAATGCCATCATAATATTTCTTTTGAAAAGCTTTAACACTTTGGAAAACCACTGACATTTGATCTGTCTGAGTGCAGTAAGATATTTCTGATCTCATATCAAAATAAACTGTAAACTGACAGTGACTTCATCTGTGATATTTTTTCTAGGGTTTAGGTATCATAACATGTATTTAGTTACTGATAGGATTATTCCTGCCAATGTACAAGTAACATTGTTGAGTCCAATGAACATATGTCATCATCTACATGCCAAATGATGCTTCTTTTCTCATACATGCATCCCATTTCATACATTTTCTAAGAAATATCCCTGACAATTTTAAGAGGATAACTTCTGTATTCAAATTCTGAAAAATTTCACTTGTGGATTTCTTTTTGCTGTTCTCCAGCGACTTTCATATATCAGGGACATATTCTACTTATTAATAAATCAGTGAAAAAAACCCTCTAGCCTCTCTATTTGAAGAACAACTTTCAGCTTGGTGAGTGCAAGTGTTTTACAGAGTCAATCAGTATCTGGCCAATAGCCTAAAACTCTTTAAATTTTTGTTATAATGATCCCGTTTTCTTTTTTCTTGGACTTAAAACACTGTTAGTGATCTGTGTGATCCTTAAAGAATTTATCTCTTCACGCCAGTGTGGAGAAGTATCTCATGCTTCTCAAATTCAGGTCAGCCCTCATGACTTGGCTATAAAGTTGTGGTGGGTTGACCCTAGCCGGGAGCTAAGCCCCCACACAGCTGCCCATGCACCTCCACCAGCAGGGTGGGGAAAGGAATCAGAAGAAGAAAAGTGAGAAAAATCTTGTGGGTTGAGATAAAGACAGTTAAATGGGGAAAGCAAAAGCTGCATGTGCAAGCAATGCAAATTAAAGAATTCATTCACTAGTTGACACCAGCAGGCAGATGTTTAGCTGTTTCCAGGAAAGCAGGGCTTCATCACATGTAATAGCTACTTGGGAAGACAAGGCCATACCTCCAAACATCATTGTTGAGTCCTCCTTTCCTCCTCCTTTCCTCAGCTTTTATTGCTGAGTATGACATCACATAGTATGGAATATCCCTTTGGTCAATTCGGGTCGGCTGTCCCAGCTGTTTCCCCTCCCAACCTCTTGCCCACTCCAGCTTACTCGCTTGGGGGACAGAGTGGGAAAAAGGAAGAAAAAAAAGATAACCTCAATGGGTTTTCTTGGGGGGGCAGTGCGAGGAGAAGAAGAAAAGCCCTTGATACCATGCAAGCGTTTCTCAGCAATAGCCGAAACACTGGTGGGTTAACACCATTTTGGTCACAGGTCCAAACCACAGCACCATAAGGGCTTCTGTGAAGAAAATTAACTCCATCCCAGCGAGATCCAGGACTAAAGTCAAATTTCCTCTTTTTTTTTTTCTGGGCCTGATTATTAAAAACTTTGATCCATATAATTCCATTTCCAGTAGGAAAAGTACAAGGGAGCAACAACTGACAGGTGAGACAGTTTTCAGGCAGTTAACGGCTTTTAACTTCATCAGCCCAAGATGACTCTAGATGCCAGGTCTCACAATTCTCAGGCAAGTGCTGTAAATACCAGGCAAATGGTGGTCTCCTCATTCCCTTGCAGAGCACCTCAGAGGCAGATAAACCCCTTCATGTTTTTGGACTTTGTTCTTGTTTTTCTCTCTCATTACATCAGGTCTGCACATCGGAGATGCGCATTGTTCTGGCAAGCTGAAACATTTAGAAAATTACTTGGGTTTATGTGGTTTTTAGACTGTGGATTCACAAATAGACGAGTGTTGCATGACTGACCAGTACAAGGTTTTAGCACAGTTCCTCAGTGATTAGGATATTTGTCCAAGACCTGATTTCTGTGTTTTCCCTGGCCTCTGACTTTCCAGACTCAGAAGCCTTGCCTTTTCAAGCCATGAACTGTGCCGTGTTTGGTGGGAGGCTTATGTCCCTTCTCTTGAACCAATATGAAATTGCACAACAGGAGAAATATGTTGCACAGTGCAGGATATTGCACATCAGGGAAGGCAGAGAAAAGAAAGAACCATTAGGCAGTGAAAATTAGCCTGCATTGAAGTGAACAAATTATTAACAGGGGATATTTCAAACTACAGCAGCTAGATTATGTAAAAATTATATTAATGAGCTCTTCTTTGAGCATTTCCAACTTTGCTTCCCCCTGTGTAAAAAAAAAAAAGAGGAGAAAGAAAAGGAAAACACAATGTAACCCCCAAATTTGTCGATACCACTGTAAAATTGAGTCATGAGCCAGGAAGCTTTTGAATTAACAAGTCTGATTTGCATCAAAATCAGATTACTTTTGCTAGCAGAGCAACCTTATATGCTGGAATTAGGAGAAGATATTTTTTCTGTAATTGTGTATTTTTCTATAAATAATTAGTCCTGAAATATGTTTTTCAGTTAGAGTTCCTAGAGTTCCACTGATTTCAGTGGATTTTTCACAGACTTAAGGATATTGTCAGATTGATCAGTTACTCTACTAGTCTAAAAGCACTTTCTCATATTCACGTTTTTTATGTATTTTATTATTAAGTAGAATGGCAGAAAAAGGCAGTGAGAAAGAAGCCATCCTGTTCTGGAGCTTCATTAGCACCAATAAATCCTGTTGCGTGTAAATGATCTGAAAACCTCAGAGCAATTAGCTTTTCCTTTTAACTTGAGTGTTTTAGTGCAGACTGGTAGCTAATCAAGCTGGGAACTTGAAATAGAGTGTGTAAAAAAATTGTTTATGAGTAATATTGTAAACAAGCATTGCAGATAGTTCCGTACCTGCTTTAGTGTTATAATAAAATAAGCAGTGAAATCAGCATTGCATCCATTTAGGTGTAATTGTACAAATTGCTAGCTAATCAGAGTAAGAAAATTGAGCCAGGACTTGGGAGAACAATGCTGCGTGTTATTAACTTGGTGTTTAACTATGTATTTAAAGCATTTGGAGATTAAGAATTTTTTAAAAATAAATATAGATTTATTTTACTATAAAAAGTGTGCCTGATTCTGAGTTGATTTCATTAGTGTAATCCAGAAGATATTCCACTGACATTTGTGAGGTTAATTCAAACACAAACTGATGTAGGCAGTATGAGAATCAGCACCATTTACTTTATTGTTTTCTGCTGTGTTAAGCCATAGGCATTTCATTAAAAATGCAAAACTGGTCAAATGCATAAAATTCCCACAAATAAACAGCTCAGTTTATCAAGCCAGCTGCAGTCAGCAGTTGAATGGATTTTGACATGCTCAACACAGCAGGAACTTAAGTGGAGCCATGTAAGCCTGGCTCAAAGGCTTGTGAACTTTTCAAGAAGTTTAAAAAAGCTTGAAAATTCATGAGATAGGGAATGATTGACTTGATATTTCTTTCCTGTAGATTCTGTTTTATTTAAAGTTTTACATGCTCTAGTGCTGTGCATTAATGTGTGAACTATCCAGCCTTGTAGATGCAACCTGATGTTTTTGATTTTTAAGAGGTATGACACAAAGTAAAACTCACCCGTATAGATCTGGCAAAAATATTTAAATATTGCTGTCATTTACCTGTCCCACAGCAGTACTTTTTAAAGGGTCTGTTTCTCTACTAAAAACATCTCTCCATGTTATAGCTATTATATTTACAGAAATAACATAACAAATGTGTAAAAAGAAAAATAATCATCCTGTAATCATGTATTCATGGTGCTGGAAGGAAATTCAGTAGGTCAACTATCCTTTTAATACCCCAGACAGCAACAACTTTACCTCAGTTATTTCTAACAGATACTAGTTCATTCACAAGAAAAAAAAAGTTGTGAGATGCCACAGTTTCACAAGCAATCTTCACTAATATCACCATGAAACACTTTTTTCCTAAATGTAAATTTATACTTTTTTGAAACTTAAACCCATTATTATTTATTCTATCCACTGTGGTCATAGATTATTCCTTTCTTTCCCACGGCAGCCTTTTATATTTTTGAAGGCTATCTCAACCCACCCCAGCCTTCCTCAGGCTAAACAATTCCAATTTTTTTAATGTTTTCTCATAGGTCATGTTTTCTAGACCTCTGATCATTCTCATCACTCTTCCCTATGCTCTCTGGACCCAGTGTTTCAGCTCTGAGGCCTACCATTAACAAGTAGAGGGAAAAAATTACCACATGTATCTTACAGGCACTGACACTCTTTATATATCTCATGATAATCTGTGGGGTTTTTTTTGTTAAGGTTTGTTTTGGTTGGGGTTTTTCTGGCAACATTTTGACTCATATTCTGATCATGATCTACTACAACCCCTACATACTTTTATACAGAACTATTACCTAACCAGGTGTCTTTGAAACAAGTTTATGCAGATGATTAGTCACTTGGCATTTCCTTGTGTTGAATTTCATCCAACTGTTTCTTCAAATTCTCAAAACGTTTTTAAATTTTCTTTCAATCCAGCAGCATCTAAGCTACCCCTGTTGGATTAAGCTTTTTGAAATGGTTAATAACAACACCCTGACTTAGTCAATAAGGTCACTGATGAAAATATTGAATGATGCCTCACTCAAGACACAAAAGGAATTAAATGTAGCAGAGAAACAGATAGCTATTTTCAAGCACATAGATTCCATTAGTAATAAGGTGGACACACACACATGCACTTACACATGTAAATGTTAAAAGTCTATGGGGCTGGACAGGATCCACCCAAGGGTACTGAGGGAGCTGGCAGAAGTGCTCACCAAGCCACGTTCAATCATTTATCAGCAGTCCTGGCTAACCAGGAAGGTCCCAGTGGACTGGAGGTTAGCAAATGTGACACCCATATACAAGAAGGGCTGGAAGGAGGATCTGGGGAACTACAAGCCTGCCAGTCTGACCTCAGTGCTGGGGAAGGTTATGGAGCAGATCACCTTGACTGCCATCACATGGCACATACAGGACAATCAGGTGATCAGGCCCAGTCAGCATGGGTTTATGAAAAGTAGGTCCTGCTTAACTAACCTGATCCCCTTCTATGACAAGGTGACCTGCTTAGTGGATGAGGGAAAGATTGTGGATGTAGTCTGCCTAGACTTTAGTAAAGCCTTTGACAAAATTTCCCACAGTATTCTCCTGGAGAAACTGGCTGCGCATGGCTTGGATGGGCATACCCTTCTCTGGGTAAAAAATTGGCTGGACGGCCAAGCCAAAAGGGTTGTAGTGAATGGAGTTAAATCCAGTTGGCGGCTGGTCACGAGCGGTGTTCCCCAGGGCTCCGTTTTGGGGGCAGTTCTGTTTAATATCTTTATCAATGATCTGGATGAGGGGATTGAGTGCACCCTCAGCAAGTTTGCAGACGACACCAAGTTGGGCAGGTGTGTTGATCTGCTGGAGGGTAGGAAGGCTCTGCAGAGTGATCTGGAACAGGCTGGATCAATGGGCCGAGGCCAATTGTATGAGGTTCAACAAGGCCAAGTGCCGGGTCCTGCACTTGGGTCACAACAACCCCATGCAAGGCTACAGGCTTGGGGAAGAGTGGCTGGAAAGCTGCCCTGCAGAAAAGGACCTTGGGGGTGTTGACTGACAGCCGGCTGAATATGAGCCAGCAGAGTGCCCAGGTGGCCAAGAAGGCCAATGGCATCCTGGCCTGTATCAGAAATAGTGTGGCCAGCAGGACTAGGGAAGTCATCGTGCCCCTGTCCTCGGTGCTGGTGAGGCCGCACCTCGAATCCTGTGTTCAGTTTTGGGCCCCTCATTACAAGAAGGACATTGAGGTGCTGGAGCATGTCCAAAGAAGGGCAACGAAGATGGTGAAGGGTCTGGAGAACACGTCTTACGAGGAGTGGCTGAGGGAACTGGGGTTGTTTAGCCTGGAGAAAAGGAGGCTGAGAGGAGACCTTATCGCTCTCTACAACTACCTGAAAGGGGGTTGTAGAGGTGGGTGTCAGTCTCTTCTCCCAAGTGACAAGTGATAGAACAAGAGGATATGGTGTCAGGTTACACCAGGGGAGGTTTGTATTGGATATTAGGAAAGATTTCTTCACCAAAAGGGTCACGCATTAGAACGTCCTGTCCAGGGAAGTGGTTGAATCACCATCCTTGGAAGTGTTTAAAAGATGTGTAGACGTGTTGCTTATGGACATGGTTTAATGGTGGACTTAGCAGTTCTAGGTTTACAGTTGGAGTTGTTGATCTTAAAGGTCTTTTCCAACCTAAATGATTCTATGATTCTATGACATTAATATGTATAAATATGTATGTGGATTTAATTCAGTTATCTTCAGGTTTTATGCTATGAAAATTTTAATATTCAGTACAAAGATAATTAAGAAAGAACACAATTAAACATTGAGTTGTGCCCAAGCTTCTTTGCTGTATATTGGGATATTTAATTAAGTTTTAATAAATCTTACCCTAGGTTACTCACCTATCTCTTCACGCTAACTCTTCACCATCTCCCCTTCCATTTTGTTACTGCCACATCCTAAATTACTTCAGCACCCATTTCAATCGAAGAACTTAGATTGAAGAAATTCAGCAACAAGGATTGTGTAATATTGTGACATCTACAGTGTTGTAATGGACAAAAAGTTTTTAGTAAGAAATAGATAATGATTGGCGATGGAAAAATAGATCAGTAATTGTACAGCCTTGGGTTAAGTCAAAGAGAATAAAGGAGAAAAGGAAGGAAGAGAAGGCAGCTGTCAGTAACCAGACACCATCACCAATTCTTTAATTATGTTGTGGGCACCATCAGAAAGCCAGCCGATAGAGACATATACCTGATCACCTTTGCTTTGTAGTAGCCCATCTCTATAATGTGAGTCTACCACTTTTTCACAAGAATTCACTCTTTAAATCAGAAATGAGCCCCTATAATATTTTCCTTGAATATTCAGTAGCACTGCTAACACCACAGTACACTGGAACATCTACAGGTTTTTATTGCATTGTTTATTTGCTGTTGCTGTATGCAGGGAATGATATTTTTGTTAATAAATCAAAAGTTATATTGCACGAGCCAAGAAGAAATTGGTTTGCACCAATATGATAATGACATTTCTCTCTTATAACTGAATGGTAAGTTAGTAGAAAGAGAATTTGGTCAGTGGATTCCTGTGAATAGCTTAAAACAAGAGCGAAATAAGAAATTGGGTTGCATGTGTGAAGATTGGAGTACATTATTCACTTCTGAAACACTTAGCATTATAAGTCTGTGATATTTTAAACAGGTGATGTAATTTACAGATCTCCCATAAGACTTGTTTTTTAGGACATTATTTTCCTGTCTTCAGTAGAGAAATTGTCTTTGTATGGTGAATGAAATAAAGCTCAAACCAAATTAAACCAGGATCTTTTGAGGGAATATGGGAACAACTGGGAAAGAGTAAGATACAGGGGTAAGGAAATAAATAAAAATCTTTTAAGGTAAAAAAAATATGAGCAGAATTTCTGTGGAAAGAGGTACTACAAGCAGAAGAGTTTTAAGGTAAAGATTACTCCCTTCAAACTATGACAGTTCGAAGTGATGAAAATCCAAATATTCATACCATGAATAAAAACTATAAAAAATGGGGCTATAAAACAGGAATCTGTTCTACAAGTAGAATGATTTAATGTAGAATCATCACAATGGTAACATACAAAAATATATAAGGAAACAATCCCTGCAGGAGGACATACACTTCTTTGTAATACGCAGAGAAAAAAGGAAACTGATTCAAACATAAGATTTCATGGCCCACCACATACCTATACTAGTAGATTTCTGGAAAATATTTTGAGCATCAGAAAGCATCCCCAGAAAGCAAAACTTATTCCACTGTTCTTCTCTCAGCAGTTTCAGACAGAGCTGTTACTGCAGTGTGAAAACAGAGAGTATAATCTGTAGCAAATATGGCCAAAAAGTGAGCTTGAAAGGCTCTCCTATCCATTCACTTCCTGATCCTATGTTATTTGGCACTCAGAAGAATACCCAATGAGAGAAATAAATAGCGAGTAGGTTGAGGTAGTCTTAACCAGGTTGGAGCACCAGAGAATGCTCTAAGTAATCAGATGGAAAACTTTCATGGTACAGTCATGTTGGGAACCTACCCCTGCCACCCCCATTCTGAGCCTCCTTCTCTCCAAAAAACCCATAAAGATCTAATTTTTCTTCAAGCAGAAACTTATGTAGAAATGTAAATCAACTAAAATCACTGAATCTTGTTTTTACACAGGATCAACTTAGACAAGCAGAAGCTATTTCTGGCTTTTATATATAAGAATAGGTGTAAGCATGCTCAAACTTCATTATTTGAACTTACCGTTGGCCAGGAAGTGTCAACTCCATTTGGTATCATTAAAAAAGAAAAAGGAAATATTAAGGAAAAATTTGGAGGCTAATGCCAGATGAGCAGAACGAACATTCAATTAGCATCTCAAAATGAGAGGTCATCTGTTTGAAATGAGAGAAATGGTTCTGAATTTTTTTTTAATAAGAGTTATGAAAGTCAGAAGAAAGACAACAACTGCAAATGAAAAATAAGCAAACATGGAAAAACTGTTCGGTGCCCATCAGTAGTAAATGACATATGTTTTACCAGAATGTTAGAGATTATGTTCCTTAAGAATGACAGGGCCAGGTGTAGCCTTCTGGAAGGAGGGAGATATTGTTTCTTTGCTTCTTCATCTTGTCTGTACCCAGGGAAGGAAAGCTCCAGGAGGCTGCAAAGTGTAGTAAAAGTAATGAAGGAGATCTAGCCCAGGGTTAGGAGCCTGGAGCTGAAGCAGGTGCAATACCACTTTGAGGAGCAGGGAGTAGACAGTCAGAGCTCAAAAATCATAGGAAAGATTCCTGAAGAATCAGAAATTATTTTGAAGCATTTGCTGACTTGACATGCTGCCATACTATCTCAAGAAAGCAAACTTAAACAGCAGTGGCATTATGAAAACCTGGAGGGGTATGGAGCACTAAAGCATGAGAGCGTTGTATTTCAAAAAACCTAAAAAGCATGGCTTACATATATATATAACATGATGATGAAGAGACCCTCAAATAGAATGTCCAATTTTTATAGACAAATAGTTGAATAGATTGGACATCCTGAACTCTGAATTTAGAGATAGATAATTTGAGGGTTCCTTTCTCTCAAGAGTCAAATTAATGCAGCATTTAAAACTTGGAGAGTTAGGAAAGGGCACTATTTATTTACTGTCCTCTCATTTGCATTACAAAGCACTCCAATAGTGTTTCATTCATTAATAGATATTCTTTGAAGAGGTATGAAGGGTATACAGCTACATATTTTAGTGATTCACCTGTATCTAACACCACTTGAAAAAGGCATCTAGAACATCTGGAGGAAGTGCTCCAAGATATCAGAGACTGTATTAAATTCAGGCTGATGTACAGAGGAACAAAAACAAATTAAATCTGTATTTTATGCTAAAAGAAGGGATGCTAGTGTTTACCAGTCCAAACTATGCTAGACAGTCCACTGCAAGAAGCCAATAGGAATGTGTGGAAAATTTATTCTTAACTTTCCTACACTTAATGTGTTTATCAGTCAAACTGAAGGTGATCTGGAGAAATTAATAAACTGCCAAGAAATGAAGATAACCATCTGTGAATGCAGGGCTTCATAGCCCAGATTTGTTGGCTATGTGCATAGCCCAATTCAAATATTTCAGGAATCAGCATGGGAACAGTTTTTCTAAAAGGAAAGAAGCAACAGATGTAAATGCAAAATTTTTTCTACAGGGACAAGCTACAGCAGAAAAAGCACAGATTTAGAATGATAGAATCATAGTTTGGGTTGGAAGGGATCTTTAAACGTCATCTAGTCCAACCCCTCTGCAATGAGCAGGGACATCTTCAAGGAGATCAGGTTTCTCAGAGCCCCGTCCAACCTGACCTTGAATGTTTCCAGGGATAGGGCATCTACCACCTCTCTGGGCAACCTGTTCCAGGGTTTAAACACCCTCATTGTAAAAAATTTCTTCCTTATATCAAGTCTAAATCTATCCTCTTTTAGTCTAAAACCATTACCCCTTGTCCTATCACCACAGGCCCTACTAAAAAGTTTGTCCCCATCTTTCTTATAGGCTCCCTTTAAGTACTGAAAGGCTGCAATAATGTCTCCCCGGAGCCTTCTCTTCTCCAGGCTGAACAACCCCAACTCTCTCAGCCTGTCCTCATAGGAATGATGTTCCATCCCTCTGATAATTTTTATGGCCCTCCTCTGGACCCACTCCAACAGATCGATGTCTTTCTTGTGCTGAGGACTCCAGAGCTGGACACAGTACTCCAGGTGAGGTCTCACGAGAGCAGAGTAGAAGGGCAGAATCACCTCCCTCAATTTGCTGGTCACACTCCTTTTGATGCAGCCCAGGATATGGTTGGCTTTCTGGGCTGCGAGCACACATTGCCAGTGTGTGTCTAGCTTTTCAGCCACCAGTACCCCAGGTCCTTCTTCGCAGAGCTGCTCTCTATCCCTTCATCCCACAGCCTGTATTGATACTGAGGGTTGCTCCAACCCAGGTGCAGGACCTTGGACTTGGCCTTGTTGAACCTCATGAGGTTCACATGGGCCTACTTCTTGAGCTTGTCCAGGTCCATCTGATGGCATCCTGTCCCTCATGCATATCAACCTCACCACTCAGCTTGGTGTCATCTGAAAACTTGCTGAGGATGACTTTATCCCACTGTCTATGTCACTGATGAAGATAAACAGTACTGGTCCCAATATGGACCCCTGAGGGACCCCACTTGTCACTGATCTCCATCTGGACATTGAGGTGTTGACCACTACCCTTTCAATGTGACCATCCAACCAATTCTTCATCTATAGAACAGTCCACTCATCAAGTCCGTATCTCTCCAAGGATCTTTTGGGGGACCATGTCAAAGACCTTACAGAAGTCCAGATAGATGACATCCGTAGCTCATGTAAAAGGCTAATGGAGAGTTCTAGGTCAGGTTTGTATGTAGACCATTTGGTTTTGTTTGAAGACTGCAGAGTATAAGATATGAATTTTCTGGTACAACTGGGTGTGGAATTTGGATAATGAGGTGGGATTCCTGTGCACCAAGAACCACTAAGACTGCCCTTGCTATCTCTTGTGCGACCCGGGTAAGTGGAGACTCGCCTGGCCAACACAAGACGCAGATAAGGAGGGGGCCCTGTGGAGGCAGGACAGCCCTGCTTGTGCTTAGCAAAGATAGCAAGATAACAGGAATCTGAGGGGTTCTTTGTTTCTTTGAAAGGCTTTGTGTCCGATAACTGACCTTTGCCTCATTACCAGTGAAATGCATATTACAACTGACACCCCTGCGTATGCTAATGAAGATTATAGAGATCATGCTAAACATATATGACTATAGCACTAGTCTCTCCAGCCAAATCATGCTACACGTCACATATTGGGGGGGGAACCTCGTAGTTTTGGGGATAAAAGATGGAGAAAATGATGGTTAAGGTGGGAGAGAAGAACCTCGATACCTGACGGACCAGTCGACGGGCTGCGTTCTCTTCCTCCACCCCAGGGAGGGACGCCTCTCTGGGGAAGCGCTGTGCCTCTCACCCTCTGGGTGAAAGTTATCCCCAGGTTGTTGTATTACTATCAAGTTTGCTAGCAGTATTAACCTTAATTAGTAGCACTATTGTAGTTAGTGAATTTATCAATGGTAATCTCAAATCTGTTTCTGTCACTCTCAACAAAATAACTGATTTCGTTTTTTGTGCATCTGCCCAGTACAAGTCCTTTTGCTGGGGCTCTGATAAATGAATCAGTGAAAGTCCTGGGACTCTGACAGACAGATTTCGAAACTACATCCCTTTTAACGTGACACTGGGCACCATGGCATTCAGCATTTAAGATAATACAGAAAACAAAAGTAAGGATAGAGTCCCATGATTAGCCCTAAAGGAGAACAAATCAACTAGCAATGCATTGTTGCATAAGTTGGAGAGACGAATAGAAGTCCTAAACACCTGCTTTGGATTAGAAAGTGGAAGTGAACCCAATCCATTCCTGGAGAGCGAGATGCTGCATGGGAGACACGTAGGATTCCTAATGGAGTCATACAAAAAAACATGCTTCAGAGAAGGCAAGAGGAAAGACGATATTTGACAGATGCAGAAGTGTGGCCTGCTTCTTAACAGGCTTGGATTTTGCTGGATATGCAAGTTTTTGTGAGTCTAAAAGGGGGGAGAGACCCAGATGGTAGTGAACTAGAACCAATCTACTCTTTTCTAAAAAGCATTTATTAGTGTCTTCTGGCTTCCTGTGTCTGCTTCTTTTACAACCAGTAATGGCTAGATTGTCCCAGGCCACTTGACATGCTAGGCAGCTTGTGACCTAAGTCTGAGACTCCAGACACTCTCCTTTCTGCTTACACTCTTAACTACTTGCTAGCAATCAACCTGTCTCCCTTAACAATGACAAAACGCAAGAGCAATGGAATATGACCAACAAAGCCAATGAAAAAAAGTCACCTTCTCATTTAGTGCCCATTAGCACTTGGTCTTGCCCCAGCTATTGTAAAGGATAATTGAATTGTTTAATTTCCAACTGGATTGTTTTAGCAGGTTTTTTTTGCCTTACTATCATTATTCAGTGATGCTTGATTCGCATAAGAGTAATTTAAACTGAAAGTCTGCCTTTGCTTTGTATAAAACTGAGCCCAGTTGCTTTATAATGAGTAAATAAACAATGTAGTGCTTTAATCATTGTTGTTTTACACCTGAAAACTGCTATGTAAACTACATAAACACCTCTATGCTCTGTTACATATGTCACTTTCATTTTCTACAGTAACTGTTTAATTAGATTGACATCTGAGAAGCTAACTGAAATCCATTTACTTTCATCTGGCATGAACTATACATTGACACTAGATCTCTGTGAATACTAAAAAGACTGCCTGATTAAGATGAGCCATAACAAAACCAGAAGAAACAGATTCTGATACAATCCTGATTACAAAGGAAATAGGTTTAATATCAGTGAAATACATGAGTGGAAGGATTACCTTTGCTGAGCATTATCATTCTGCTTGTTAAAATTCTAACATCCCTCCTGGACTGCCACTCTAAATCAAGGTAATTTTTATATACATGAGATTAACAAAATCAGACTAATTGTTTTCCAAGGTGTGTTATTTAATGGAGGGTGCAGATAAAATAGTGAATAAGGTATCTCTATTAGCACTCATTAGGAGGCAATTAATGATGGACTATGCATCGATCAGGAAAGGAACACATGCAATACACCATTCTTTGATTAATGGGAAGACTGCTTGCACCATGTTCCTTCTGCAGCTGTTCTTGCCTTTACTAGGATCATGTATCCTCTTTAATGATATAACGTGTAAAATGAGTACCCCCTGCTTCTATATTTAGCATTGTAATGTCAACCCACCACTTGGCCAGGCAAAATGGTGAAATACGGTGGCTGAGTTCCAGGTACAGTTGATGGAGACAAGTAGATACCTCTTGATATGTGATCACCCCAGGGGAACCAAGACCACTAAGAGCAGGGTATGATTGAAATTCAGAGAAACTGAACTCCAGAGCCTGAACCCTAGAACTGTCAGGAGATAACTTCTGTCTATTGGGAAGCCAGCATGGGGGAGCTCTTCTCCTGAGAACAAATCCTTAACTAGATGAACCCCTATGTCCTTTGTGTAAAACCAAGAAAAATTAAATATTATGTGCAGTAATTCACAATAATACACAGGATGTAAGTGAGTAGGCAACAGAAGAGTCTGTGTGTAAAAATGATCTCAAACTTTTGTATGAAAGCCAGGTCATTGTTTTCTGGGAAAGTAGAAATCAAATCAGAGAGAAAGAGAGTCTACAAGTAAGCAAGAGGAAACAGTTCAATGGCCTGGTCTCCTTTACATTGTGTCTGGGTGATCTGATGAGGGAATTTAAATTAACCTGCATAGGGAATTTCTGTTGCCTTCAGGGTTACAGAGCTGCAGTACTGTCGGGTTTCTAGTACTTTGTAATTAGGTAAATTTAAATGCCTATTTTTAGAATCCGAAATAGATGTTTTGGATTTTGTCCTAAGCAGCTGCACACTGTTAAGCCATTCCACAGAGTTTTAAATACATGAAGCTGAGAAAATGCTTGGATACAACCAGTGAATACTTGAAATTTAAGTATATGCAGCTCAAAAAAAAAAGAACAGCAGCTCATTACTCTCTTCTTCAATAGCTAGTGACAATTTCAGTCACAAAAGCGTATGTATAGTATGGACTTTGTTATGGCACCGAAACATGGCAGAAGAGTCAGGAATGTACCTTGAAGCCGAATAATGGGTACAAGGATGACTGTGGTAGGTTCTCTGCCTAATAGGGAGTAACAGGATAGGCAGAATGCAGTTGTAGCTGCTTAATAAAGATGTAGCAGGACCTAGAGGAGAGTGTTGGGTTTTGGACTGAGACTTGATTTTTGCAGAATTTTCTAGACACATATGAAATTAGATTGGCTTTATTTCCAAAGCTGACCTGGTCAGCACTGAGAATATGCCATCAATATGTGCAAGGGATGCCCTGCTGGTAAACACAACCTGAGAAGCTGCTCCTTTTCCTAAGGGAGCTTATCTAGCTATAAATTTAACAAAACTGCCTGACCTTATGTAGTATTTAGTCCCTGATGCTACAGTTATACTAGTTAATAAAACAGCTGTAGCTAAAGCAGGGACGTATTGCACCTATAAATGTAGAAGCACACAAAGCAGACTTTAATAGTAGATTGTTTTGAACCCAAACAGGAACACACTAATATAGCATAACTATGCAAACACTTTTTTACCCAATAGCCCAGTAAAAATAATACCGTCATTGCTAGCAATGGGCTTTATGCTTATTGTGCTTCATGC
This sequence comes from Gavia stellata, assembly GCF_030936135.1. Classification (NCBI taxonomy): domain Eukaryota; kingdom Metazoa; phylum Chordata; class Aves; order Gaviiformes; family Gaviidae; genus Gavia; species Gavia stellata. The sequence continues at coordinate 81,355,461 of NC_082595.1, forward strand.
AAACTGTGTGAAGTTCCAGTCCTGGACTGTTAGGCTTGTTAGCAACTTGTTATGAGAAACTGTGAGGTGAACTCAGCTTGGTGCCAGGTGTCTCTTGTTATGATGTGCAGTTTAAGTGGGGGTTAACATCAAAGACCTTGAAAATATGAACACTGGTTCAGAACGGTGTCCACAGAGCTGTTAACAACACGCCAATGGGCAGTTACTGCTCATTGAAAAACTGCAACCTAAAGAGCTTGGAAAAGACTTCTTTTGCTTTAGGAAAAACAGCAGCAGATGAGCAAGGAAAGAAACAGATGAGCAGCAGGATAAGGCACCTGCCACAGCCTGGAAAAGTAACATTCCCCCCAGGATCAGGCAGCATGTATCTTGGGGTGGAGGCTGAGGGCTGGGAATTGACTAGCCTTATAAAAGATCCCAAATTTGGTGGGTGGGGAGAAGACATCCACTTTATATCCATCTTACCTTCACTGTGGAGACTAAGATCATCCAGGACTGTAGCCATCAGTGCTAATTAGGTGGCATCATGTCCTTGGTATTGCATTTTGGCAGCTAGTGTCGGCTGTGATTGTTAAGGACTGACTACTTTGAATATATAGTGATAATGATGATGACTAATAATAAGAACTAGCCATTAGCAGGAAGGGTGTTATTAATGAGTGCCAGTCCAGGAAAGTTTAAAACTGGCCTAATTTATCAGTCTTCTAAAAACTCCCATCTCTTTTTCTTTAATTGATACTTCTGTGTACGTTCAGCTGTTAAATGGTACCTGGTACTGTTTTGTTGTATTAATTCCCACTTTTCCCGACAAAGCCCATGCATAGTCTAGTGATATTGTGTGTGAAGGATTGTTCTCAGTAGCCAGCTTAGATCTACATTCTCTGTGTGCGGAGACCACAGAGATCCCTGTGGGGAGAGGCAAAGCGTTTGGCCTTAGGATCAGAAGATAATTCCAGGCTGGAAAAAACATTTCAGAGAAAAGAACTTCTCAGTTCAGACATAATCTAAGAGTTCCTCATTTTAACAGCGGGAATTCAATTGCTTATTCCATGCTTTATGTAGTTATTTATGTACCTGTCTAGGACTGGGACTGGGACTAAATTTACTCAACATTTTTGTCAGTATGGAGTAGCACTGTTAGGTCAAAGAACTAACCTGAAGTAAGAAACCTGAAGTAGAAGACCTGCAGAGATGTGGCCATGTCCCTGTAGAAATGTGTGCATGTACCAAATTTGCTGGGATTAAAGTATGAGCTAAAACTGCTTTCATGTCCATTGTTTTCTGCAAAGTCTCCTACATTTCTATTTCTATGCAGAGAGTCCATGTGTAGCCTCTATGGAGGTATATGAAGACTGCATTGGGGAACTTTAGGAATCTGCTACAATTGGAAGCTAAATGCTTCTAGGAGATGGAATGGAGAATTAATTCCAAACAACCTTATTTCTAGTTCTGTTAGAAAAGTAGTTATAGTCTAATTTATAAACCAACTTAAAATACTGGTGGTATTTCAAGTCTATTTTATGAGATATTGCAATTATGGTGAACACTATAGAATTTAAGTTAAAAGTACAAACCTCAAGTTTATGTGTTACAATTGCTGTGTAGCTGGGTGTCAGAGTGGTACCTTTTACACATCCAGTTAACTTGGATCATTAATTCCCTGGGGAGAGAGAAACTCCATCAGCCATTCTTCTGCAGAGACAGCACACTGAACATGAGACAAGGTGATTGATATCCCACATCCATCACAACAAAGTGTTTGAATACTTGTTGCAGAAGGTTTCAAGGTGGTTTCAAGAAGGTTTTCAAGAATATTTCCCCGAGGCAGCTCCTGCTCTGGCTGTACTAATTTCATCTGCTCAACTATGTTGATTAAAATCCCAAGTGGAGAATCTGACCCCTCCAGAGATTCCCTTGGGTGTTTCCTGCTGTAGACCTAACCAAACTGTACATAGATAAGGCTTGTAAATAGTCAATAGAGACCATTGCAGCAGATGCAGAAATAGTCACATAGGCCAGCCTTTAGTACATAGGGAAGACAGTTAGGAGAGGTTTTATGTGTAGTTAAGATAGTCAATAGCTGGAGCAGTCATGTAGGACCACAGGCCAGCTGGAATTTATGAACTGAGCAGAACAAGAATTTGGGAAGACTTATGCAATCCAGCTGAAGACACCATTGCAAGGATGCATGCGACACAGATTCCTGTTTCCATCTGTAAAGCAACTGACTGTCCTGTTTCAGAGTCTTATTCTCCATTCAAAAGTTGCCCAGTGCCAGGATCACAAAAATTATATTTTTTTCTAACAAACACTCTGTCTGTGTGTGTCTGTGCCATGCAGTCCAGATCATCTGAAGTCTGATTTCCACATAAAATCTGCCACACAAAATAAATAAAAGTTTTCTAGCAAAAAAATGAGCCAAGCCTTCCAGCTGCAAAAGAGCAATTATGGCTGGCTGAGTCTATTCAGTATCAAGGTCACTTGGACTGTAGCAGTTAGTTGTGTTATTCTGCAGGTATAGCCTGGGGAGAGCTACAAAAGGCTAAAGTGTTCATTGTAGAGAGTTCTTTGGCCCTGTGGGTATTTTCACCTTAGTTGCCAGACAATTAACAACGTGATACACAGTTAGAGACCAATTATTTTTTAAAGGGGAAGAGTATTGTTTCTGAAGGTTTGATTATCTCAGCTAGGTAACTGTACACTATCTTGTTCTGACTGAAAACTACTTGTAACTGCCTTGTCTCCACAAGTCGGAGGTATTCCCCTAAGTAAACTTGGGCTCAAAATACTTCTAATGAATTTATTGTCAATAAGTGTTTTAAGGTTTCTATTGTTGTTAAAGACACTAAGTTACCCAAAGCAATTCAGACTTCCTCCATAATCTACAATACAAAATATTGTTGGTTATTGCTCCACAATACATGATATCCACCCAGTAAAACACTGACAACCTGTACTTTATTGTATAGTTACGAGTATAGACAGTCGAGGGAGTATTCACATATGCTCTAGTGGCATTTTCAATATAGATGTTAGCTCACATTGGTGAGAAAAGTGTATTACTTCTGTCTAGTATCTGAGTCAGTTGAAATATTTTTCTATATTTTGTCTCTAATTAATGCCATAAAGTATAATGAAGACATGTCAGAAGAAGAAGATACTTCTAGGGAGAATAGGAGTGTCCAGTTGTACTTAAAACATTTCTTCTTCTCTGAAAAACAGTCAACATTATACTTCATGGTTGTAATAAAAAAGGCTGCATGTAATGATGCATTTCCAGAATTAATCAGCAAAACCAAGAATTTTCCAATTATCCCAGGTATCTAAGGGATTCACAGTGTTCCCTGACTTCATCTTCTCAATCACAGTTATGACTCAGCTGATGGGACGAAGGACACTGATAAATCAGGCCTCCATCAAGAGACTCACAGGAAACATGCATGGAACCATGCAATTTCTTTGCTAACTTTAATGAATATAACCTTTTTTACGGCAGTCAAAACTTAAGCAGTTTTTATGAAGCAGCTTTATATGTAGATTTTGGTGTTTAAATCCTCCCTAATTTCAGTAAGATTACTAAGATTACCATTGATGGTAGGGACAGAGCTAAAGCGGGTTCTTATCAAGTAGGAGACCATTGAAAAAACACTTTCCTTTTTATCAGAGGAAATCAAGCACTTTTTGAGGGCTGTACTGGGTGCAGGTGCCAGGCGCTGGCAGTGGGGGCTGCAGGGCGGCCCCTGTGAGGAGAGGCCGGGGCTGCCCCGTGCCGGACACAGCCGGTTCCAGCCGGCTCCAACCCACCCACCGCAGGGCACGGCTGAGCCCCGCAGCCACGATGGTGGTGCCTCTGGGAAAGTGTATTTAAGAAAGGGTAAAAATGCTGCACTGGAGTTGTGAGAGAGAGGAGTGAGAATATGTGAGAGAAACAATCCTGCAGACACCAAGGCCAGAGAAGAAGGAGGGGAGGAGGTGCTCCAGGCGCCGGAGCAGAGATTCCCCCACAGCCCATGGAGACATCATGGTATGCAGATACCCCCTCACGGCAGCCCATGGAGGACCTCATTGCTGGAGCAGGTGGATATCTCCTGAAGGAATTGTGTCCCTTGGAGATCCCATGCCAGAGCTGGGGACAAGTGTGAGAGAGAGAGGAGCTGTTATGGACTGACCACGACCCCCGCTCCCCGCCTCTGCACGGCCCAAGGGTGGGGAGGAGCTGTGAACTGGGTAAAGTTATGGCTGGGAAGAAGGAAGGTGAGGTTAAGGTGTTTTAGTTTTTGTTTTTATTTCTCACCAACCCATGAGTATAAGCAGCATAAACATCCCTTCATTTGAATAAGCAACAAAACCAGAATAATCCTAAAGTTATTGTAGAAGTTTGCAGTAACTAAGTTCTTTTATTACTTATTTTAAATTTGTTAATTTGCATTCTATTAGAAAATGTTTATTTCAATTCAAATTCATAGCCTTGTCGTTTGTTTGTCATGAGCTGCATTTCTCACAACCATTTTAAAATCTCAAGAGGTCAGTTTTCTATGGAACAGGTAGCTGTTTTGCAATTGTTTAAGGGCCTTTTACTCTCTTCTGGTAACTTGCTACTTTTCAATTTTTGGAAGAAGCTTTGATATTCCTGTTTCAATTTGAATTTCATTTTGTATCACCAAAAATAGCCAATAGAAAAGTCACACCTCTTTTGGAATAAAAGAGGCTGACTCTTTTCTAAAGAAATCTCCAAGGGTTAGCCTTTGTGCATATGATATTTTACATAATATTTTGGATATTTTTAATGTGTCAGGACCCCTTACCTCTAAGCTCTGTGCCACTCTTGAAGCCAGTCAGGAGTGTGGGTTCAACTGGATCACTCAAGCTTTCTCTCCTGGAGAAACCACAAAAGCTTTCCAGCCCCAAATGCAGACTGCATGCTCTGCCTGTGTCCTGATTCCATACAGGAAGAGATTTGAAAGCATCTGCAGAGTGTCACTGAGCAAAGTGCTATTCTCTGGGCTACCATGGTATGTGCAGCAAAAATCTATTGAAGCAAGACGAGTTAAAAACTCAATTTATGCTAGGGAAACAGAAAATGTTGCCTAATAATTGTGTATGACTAAATATATATAATAATCAGCATAAATTAAACAGGGCACACCATGGCAAATAAATGTAATTTCTTTCTTTATTGTAAACACTAGGATAATACAGAAAGAAAATTCAGTCCTTATATATCCATTATGACAGTTTTATATAGGTCTTCATAATGAGCTTAATGATTAAACATTTCTAAGATAAATACAATAACTAGACTTGGAACTGAGCTAGTAGATGCACCATTAATTCTCAGTCCTCATACTGTGAGTTTTGTCAGACTTCACCAAAAAAAATAAAAAAGGTTCAGAGAGACACTGTGCCATTAGGAGAGCTAAAGAAATTATTCCAGTCTGCAACTAGGACATTACATTCTTTTTCTTTAGTTAGTACCTTGCAAAAAGTATCTCATTCTGAATAAAATTAGAATTGGAGTATAGATACCAAACTGGGGTATAAATACTAAAATTTGACAGTGTATTTTAGAGTTAAGGGGTTTAGGGCTGGCAAGACAAATGGAATGTGTTAGGAACTGCTTTCTTTCATAGCAGAGATGAAATACATCCAGGTTCTGTGTACACTGTCCACGAAAATAATAGTTATACTGTTGTGAAAAAGTGGAAGCATCAAGGAAACCATGTGAAACAGAAATCCCATAAACCCTCTGCTCTGTTTTTTATTTTCAGTGAGAAATTTGGGATTTTCTAGCATTTCAAGTCTGGTATTCACCTTCATCAGTTAAACTGCTATGAAAGTAAACAAGGGTGGCAAATATTTTCCTAAAAGAATAGTGGAATAGGTTTATTTTTGTAATGATGTTGATAAGCTATAGAGACACATTTCAGGCAATTGTATAGAATTATTTCAAGTTTTAAAACAACCATATGTATAATAAAATTTATTAGTAGAGAAGCTTGTCCAGTCATTTCATACACTTTGTGCATCATTCAGGTGCCTAAATGTGGACACACAATGCTGTTTTAGGTACCCTAGGGCAGCTCAAGTCACTTCCAGCAACCACTCTAGAAAGGTATGGGTTGTTCACAGGACCCATATCATATCTGTCAGCCCCATATGGATACTTTGGATACTTAGAGGCTCCCTTATAGCTCTAGGCACCTGTGTTTTACAAATAGATCCTGTCCTGTCTGCATGAGTCATTGTTATCCTGTAGTTTGTATATTTGGCACAATGGAATTCAGGGCGTTTTGGCATTGTCTGTAGAGCTGTGAGGCTCTAACTGTCACACAGTATAGCAGTCTCAGATAAAATGATCTTTCCCCATAGTAGTTTTTGAATAACTATTTTAATACTTTCCATTAAATTCATCAGCATTATGTGATGTACAATGGTAAATCAGTGAGGACATGTTTGCTCTACTTGGTTTCTGAGCTCATTCAATAGCAGCAGTAGAAATTATTTAGATGTATATATTCCTGAACAATATTTTGGGTTTATATAGCAAAGAACTTGGATAAATGGTGTGATTCCTATTTAGATCTGGAATATCATGAGAGTACAAGAAAGTCAGAAGTGATGATCAGGTCAAGCAGAAAATTCTGAAGTTTTCCTCCTTTTACCTGATCCAATTACTACAACCTTGCTACAGGCAGCATTAAGCACAGCATAAACCCATACAGAATTATTTTGTTGATTGTTCTGATAGTTAGTGTCTGGATGGTTGGTGGAAATCCAGAATTCTGTTTATCTAAACAATTTAATGATGAAAAGTATGTCAGAAGGGATATCAAGTTTTTTACTTTAGTGGAGATGACACAGATAGGCGTGGCAATTGATCAGTGCAAGACACGATGATGCTGCCCTGAAACTTGTGCTAACATGTGCTCTCTCATTTCTGATGGAAATGCACAATGTACCAAACTGAAGAAGTGATATCCTGCTGGCTGCAGTTAATCATTCTCCATAAAGAGCGAATGAGGAAAAAATTTTCTGCAGTTATTTTGGCATTTTACAACGATAAGACTTCACCTTGACTGTATCATCGCATATGAGTTTGTATAATCAGGCATCTATCTCTTAATTTTTATAGAGAAGTATAAATTATGTTTTGAAATTGTTACCTATGTACCTGCATAAAAATTGCTTTGCATGGCTCTGCACATGATTTGTATGTAAGTTCAGACATACCAATTGCACTGTGAATAGAGAAATTTTACCACAGTTACTAATAAAGATCTAATAAAGTTGGAAAACAGTCCAGGTCATGTTATAATTCTCAGACTGGTTAGATATACCAGATGGGATTCCACTGTATGTTTATGAGAAAAAAGTACTTATTCTTGCTTCAGTTGTTGATACAGCATCTGGAATTTTCTATTGTATTCCTGTATGATCTCATTGTGACAATTTGGAAACAACACAGTAAATTTAAGGGCTTTGCACAACTATATTGCAATGCATTCATCATTTCTATCTTCATTTTAGAGATCATTCTTGTATTATTAACAAGACCAAAACAATCTGGTAAAAATGGAAATTTAATCTGAATATACCTCTTTCTGAAGGATACTTAGAGAAGAATTCAAACCACAAAGTGAGATTCAGAGGTAATTTTGCATCTGATTAATTCATGCAGAGGCTACTTGATATTTGAGGTTCCAAATTACAGAGACGGAGAATAATTTGGTGTTACAGAATGGGAGACTAAAAAATCTGCCTTAATTTAGGTTTAGATCTGTGTCCTGGTGTGGAATAACCGGATCTACTTATCTATTCCCTTCTCAACACATGTCTGAGGAAGACCACAGAAAAGCACAAGTTTAAAATCCAAAACAATGAGAAAATTACAGGTAAGCATGCAAATTTTATGACAGCTAACTATACAACACATTGCTTACATATTGCGCAGTACACATTTGCAGTATTACAGAATGCTCTTGTATGACCTATCCAGTATTTTGAAGACAAAACTCTTTAATCATTCACTTATGGCATTAGCTTCTGTAAGGGGACGTTCTCTTGATAGTAGTGAGTGCAGTCTATTAACATAATTCTGCACAGAGGCCATAAAAGAATAGTACTCTACATACAGTGATGCAGAGCAAATCAGGACTTTGTTGAAAGATGTTGGACAGCAAAAAATATCAAGCTAAGATTTCAGTGACACAGTTGCATTAAAAGTAAATGCAGAACTTGGACTGAATGTTTTGAATTTATAGTAGGTCTACATCCATAAAAAGACTTTCAAGGTCTAATGAGTTTACTTTTACAGCAACAGAATTTCTTGATGCCACTGCTGATATAAAACTCTTTTAGAGTAAGAAATCTGGTCAAGGAAGGATCAGAGAATGGTTGCCCTTTGATAAGTCTGTACTCCTATACTATTTCTATGGTTTTACTACCGCTGCAGTATGAAAAAGACCATGAGGCTGTTTTGCACTTCTCTGAAGCCTGTGATGTACATTTGCACGTGTGTGTTATGTCTTTCCAGAAGGTTGATGGATGATTATTGATGCTTCCCGCAGAATTGCTCCAGCATCCCTTACACAGGACTCATATATCTCTGTTCTGGCCAGTCCAATTGTTATTTTGAGTTTTATTGATAGATTACTGGTAATCTAAAGGTAGGTAAGATTATTTAAACTGATAAAAGATCAACACTTTATTATTTTGTATAGTTTACTGAAATACTTATGAAAGCCTTTTCACCATGAAATATAAAGGTACAATTTCAGTTGGTTTTTTTTGTTTGTTTTTGAAAAGCATAATTGCACACAGAATGTCTCCAGTCTGTTATTGGAGTTTATTAAACAAGGATAAAAGCTATTGCATACATTAGGAGTAGGAACACAAATGGTGACTTGAGAAGGAACATGAAAGGAATTAGTAAGAGAAGTATACAATTTCTAGAAAAGATGATAGTAATTCTGCCTCACCAGTAAGCCAGCACAGGTAATGGAGAACCAGCTAAACTTCAGAGGTGCCAGGTTCAGGCACGTTTGATACCTAATTATCAACTTCTTGAGCAGTTCCCTGTATCACCCATTTGATACCCGGCTGCATTTACATGCTCCATTTCCAAAGGTGATGTTCCACAATAAAATTTGATATAAAAATATACTAAACATTGATGCTTCAATTAAAGGTGATCCTATCTTAATGAAAAACCCTTTTAAAAGTATAAATTCCCCAGAGGGTTTTCACAAGATATATTGTATAGTTTTGGTCCTTTTCCCACATTTTAATAGGTTTTGCTTGGAGCTCTGTAATAATTCTGGCCAGAAAAAATTATCCAGTGCCTAATGTCTAAATGTTTTTACTGTTGCTGCTATCCTCTTTGCCATGTTAGGGGGAAGGAAAAATAAAAAAAAATAATGAAAAAAACCTTTCCAGATTCATTTAGAGATACACTGATCCTATTGATTCTATATCTCTTAATAAACAGGATGTTCATGAAGACAGTCTGTTTATATTCATTTATGATCTGTAACAGCACTGGGGATTTTTTGGAGTCCTCTCCTCATATTACCTCTGAGGTTTATGGGTCTAGAATGGATCAGAATAGCTTTAAAAGGACCATATGTGGGCTGCAAAGCCTTTCTAGGATCCCATAGGGGTCTCTGTGGGACAATCCATATGGCTGAGAGTTCTGTGGTGCAGCAGGCATATAACAGCATCTCTGCCTTTGAAACAGACAGAGCTATTGAGATGAAATGACAGAGATGGAAATACTGCTGGAAAAAACAGTGGGAAAGAATGTGGCTAGAGGCAGAATTAACTGTAACTGTACACTTTACTGTCTTTGCAAAGGATTGGGTTTGGGTTTTTTTCCCCTCTAGTTTCATTTCACTCAGGTTCCTTTCGCAATTTAGAATACCGGAGTACGTAAACACTATCTTAAAAATACTTCTTTAATTTCAAGAAGACAAATAATGTATGGTTATTCACATGCTTAGAATACAATGTAAATTCTCAGGAACAAAGCTTCTATCCTGGGCCTTTTCTATTATAGGTAGAATATCAGTGAAAATAAGATTAAGTTTTCTCACAGGAAATTTTCTTGAAGTTGAATTTAAATTAACTCCTTGTTGCAAAAATAAAACATCACGGATTTGTCATAATTTTATTGTCCAGCAGTCTGTTCTACAGTGCTGTTCTGTTCTACATCAGTGAGATTTCAATCTGAGTCTGAGTATCTACTCTACAGCATTGCACTAATACAAGGGGTTTCACAGGCAGCTCTTTAGTCATGACTGCAGTCTATTTTAAATCTCATTTCTCACAGTTTTCACAGGGGAATTTGTATGCACGTAATGTAAAAGGAACCCAAGCAATATTATGGACAATGAAAGTGTAAGCTTCTCCTTCCTGAAATTCTCCACAGAGAAGCCACAGCAACTGACTCTGGGTGTTCCTCGTTCTGTTTCACCACTTTGCCATCTGGGGAAACATAAGAGAATCAATACATCAGATTCTGGAGGTTATGCTTTAGAGGTTATTCCTTTTTAACAGGTGAATTGTTTTCCTCCTTTTTCTCATAAATATAAACAGGGGAAAAATATTGTAACTAGTGACAACTGAAGTAACTAAATACTGTAACTTTGCTTAGATACAGATAAAAAGGTTGTAAACCTTGTTTGACAGTGTCCAGTCACAGCATGAAGGACAAATTGTTCATGGAGTTTGCATTAGTGTGATGTATGGTTCTCTTTGCCCCCTCCCCCCCAATAAATTACCTTCATCCAGGATAAATGTAAATATAAGAACAAGCAGTAACATTACTTGATAATTTAATTCTCCTTCACTGTGTCCTTGAAACTTCTCACAATGCATTGCAATCTTTTAGAGTGACTTAATGCATAAAGTATCAAAGTACTGAGAGATCCCAATAGTTTCACAAAATTAGACAGGCATTGATGTTAAACTTTTTTTTCTTCTTCTTCTTTATTAACATCTTTCTTTGTATACAAAAGGAAATTTGATGGAATACAGCTGTCTGTGGCCTTTAAAATTATAATGCCAATTCAGATGTTTATTATTAAATAGTTGGCATTATTCCGTGTTGTAAATTTTAAGATTACAGGGTTATTACATTCTGCCAATAAAATTAAGAATGCATGTACTGATTCCTTTTCAGTTAAGCATGAACAAAAGTGGTTTTAACATCTTGATCCTGTGAGAATATGCTACTCAAAGGCCTTCATCTGTAGAAATGTCTCAAATAAAAATGTCTGAACATGATTGGGAATTTTATTTTTTCTCTGAATGAATGTGTAATGCTGAATACTTCTTACTTGCATTATTTATATCATACTTTATGGTCTTCATTACAGAGACAAAGCACCTTTGATTTTTAGAGGTCTGAATACAAAGTAGGTCTGCCCCATGTGTTATAATATTCATAATATTCAAATTAAATCATGTCTTCCTAGAATGTCTGGAGGCCCAAAAGTCAGGAATCATGGATTTTTGGCTGTGACCACTGAAAAAAGAAACAAAACCCAAAACATGACTGTCTATTCATCCTTCTCATAAAGGAAGAAGGTGCTGGAACCTTCATTGTTCAGCTGAAGGAGTTAACTGACAGGGATGAGTCCCTGCTCCTTTTTGCCTTTTCTCCATCTCACCCTATTCTCCCTGCATATATGGTCACCTGATGGTCTAACTTAATCAGAATAGTTGTAACTATTCCATTTTAACATACCCTCTGTGATGCTGACTTCTTAATTCTGTCAAGGTACAGGGATCTGTTGTTTCAGCTCCATTGATACGGAGATGCCAGGCATTCTTTTCTTCAGACAAGGGCTGATCGAGTACAAAACCCAGGAGTTTTACCACAATCACTTTTGGAGAGTTATTCTTAACTTCAGACACCAAGGAAACTGCAAGGCTAACAACAGAAAAGCTTTAAACTTTGCTAGTTTTGGAAAAGTGCAGGGCATGATGACCATGTGGTCTGGTACACAGCCTGGATCTTATTGAAGTCTGTGTACCCAATAGGTGGCATGGCTGTGACTTACAATTTTAATGATTTATAATAGGGCACATGAAGTTATAATATATATGAGAAAAGAAGAGGAAAGCTGCAAAACTCGGTGTGTGCAGCCACAATACATTTCTGAGAGCACTAATATTGAAACGGTTGTTACTAATTAAAAGTAGAGAAAAGGTAATCTGTAGCTCTTTTACTTCCCTATTAAATTTGCTCTTGGATATCTTAATATTTCCATTTGCTTTTCTTTTTGCCAATACCACTATTACCATAATTGCCATGAACAATTAAAAAGGTATTTAAAGCACAGTTACCCCAAATTCTGTTTGCAGGAGCAAAGAGCTGCATGAATGGAATATGCATTCTTAATTCACAGTTGGTAATCAACTTTGGGAATAACATTGCACATTAGACTAGGTTTTATCTGATATGAACAGACATGGTTCCACAGATACAATTTGTCCCTTTTAATGCTCTTGTCCGTAATTTACATAGGTTCTTATTACCCAGCAGTATTTGTTGCATTCTTTTAGGCAATGTGCCTGAGCTGTAACTGTCAGCACGTGATATGCAGATGTGGAAAGTCCAGGTGAAAACAAAAGCCCATTAACCAATATCTGGGGGAACAGGCAGTTCTGTTTAATGTTGGCTGAAAGCCAAGGATTCCTGATGATAAATGTAGGAGCTCTGTTTTCTGTTGTAACAATTGACTGTGATTCAGCCTTAGGCTTCCAAAGTTTCATCAAATTAATTTTTTTTCAGTTGTATTGATTTTAATGGTCCTAGACCAAAAATTAATGTGATCCAACAAGTTCAATATCTTCAATAGGAAAAAGTTTGTAACTAGAGAAAAAAAGAGAATTAATATATACTGTATGTATTTGCACCTACCTACACTTTCTCCATGCAGAGGAATAATGTAGACTCTAATAGGATCTGAGGACTATCTGCTACCTGCATCATGAGAGGCAGCCATGATTGATACTTCTGGCTCAGTTTTCAGGATATTCTCTGGTCTTTCCAAGATGGAATTTGAGCCAGATTTTTTAAATTTAAGATAGTGGGCAGATTTTGAATGAATTCTATCTAGCTGTTAGCAGAATTAGTGTGAGAACATGCAAAATGGCATCGTTGTCTGTGATATGCCTGGGATTGTGGGAACAACCTTTCTACTACCCTTAGGAAAAACATCTTGGACTACTTTGCTCTCACACCATACATGCATAAGTTACTACTTCCATTATTTGAAATTTGGTGTCCTTGGTATATTTAGTATCTCTGTGAATTAAACCCACTTCAGTAAAAGCTTTACCTATTAGTGTGCTGGTTTTGGCTGGGATAGAGTTAACTTTCTTCATAGCAGCTGGTATGGGCCTGTGTTTTGGATTTGGGCTGGAAACAATGTTGATAAAGCAGGGATGTTTTAGTTACTGCTGAGCAGTGCTTACACAGAGTCAAGGCCTTTTCTGCTCCTCACACCACCCCACCAGTGAGTAGGCTGGGGGTGCACGGGAAGTTGGGAGGGGACACAGCTGGGACAGCTGACCCCAACTGACCAAGGGGATATTCCATACCATATGACGTCATGCTCAGCTTTTAAAGCTGGGGGAGGAAGAAGGAAAGGGGTGGACATTTGGAGTGATGGTGTTTGTCTTCCTGAGCAACTGTTACGCGTGATAGAGCCCTGCTTTCCTGGAGATGGCTGAACACCTGCCTGCCGACGGGAAGTGGTGAATAAATTCCTTGTTTCGCTTTGCTACTTTGTGCGGCTTTTGCTCTGTATATTAAACTGTCTTTACCTCAACCCATGAGTTTTCTTACTCCTCCTCTTCTGATTCTCTCCCCCATCCTACCTGGGGGGAGTGAGCGAGCGGCTGCGTGGTGCTTAGTTGCCAGCTGGGCTTAAACCACGACAATTAGATTCTGTGATACAGATTCTGTTTCAAATAGGCAGTTTTAAATAAGTGTATCCTACCTTGAGTAAAAAAATAAATTGACCTGATAGAGCAGTATCCTTAGCAGTGAGAAAGAAAATTATAAAAGCAGTAGATATTACTAAGGTTCTGGTGAGACATAGAACTCTTTTAGTAAACTATATCAGGATATGATTTATTGCAACCACAGTTTATCATCCAGTGGGCATTAATACATTAGACCTACTGAAAAGAGAGCTCTGAATTCATCTCCATTCCTCTATGGTGCTTGGATAATGCTCTGTAACAATGTGTTTTGAAGAGAGAGATAGGGTTACAATACATGTGTTGCATAGCTTAAATTATTATAAACTGCAAGAACAAATTTTGACTGACTTACTTCATTGATTCTGGATATTACTTAATATGAAACTTTTCAATTCAGTGATGACAATTATATGCCAATTTCCACTATAGAATACAAGTATGATTCTGACATTGAATATTTGTCTTGCAAAATAATATATGACCTTTTTCTTAAAACATGAAGGGTCAGTGAGAACATGCTGATTTTGAAGATAAATCAGTTTATACCATGTAAGAACTTCTGCCCCTTTGGCTATTAAAGCTATATTTTCTATTACATCATCAATAAGATAAATAGTGACTATGTGGCAGGCTTAAGTATACCATAAAGTCTAAAAAAGAAACAAACATCTAAGACCTCCAAAATTTATGTGCTAGAGAACTAGATAGATCTAAAGAACTCAGCAACAGGTTTCCATATCAATAACTTAGTCTTCAGATTTTAATAGCTTCAGTGATCTAGGGAAATAGACTCTATATCCAGCAAAATGCAAGTTTATAGCTCAGTGGATGGAGATTCAGGCTTTCATTATAAATAAATGGCATTGCATTAAATTGCCCTAGCCTCTTAGTGCACCACACTATCTGACACTAGTAAAATATTATTACATTACCTTGCCCTTTGTACCAACAACAGCAACACATATTGCCGACAACAATTAATTTGCCCCAGGGGACACTGGGTTCTTCCTGAACTGCAGTACACATGAATAGAGGTGGGTTGCTCATGTTGCATTTATTTCCAATGCAAGAAATCCTAGCTTTTGTGGCAGAAGGACTGAAATGCAAATGACTGAGAAGTTACCTTATCCAACCATTTTTGCTCCTTTGAGCTAATCATTCTTGTATGAGTATGTGATAAGATAGATGCTGATTTACAATATGCAGGTTGTACTGAACACATCATATTTTACATTATTTTTTTGAATAAAATATGAAAAATTAGCACTAAAGACTTGAATTTTTAAGTAAATAGTCTTAAATATTGTCAAAAAGACAGGTGGTCCCTAATTAATTTTACAGAATCTTAAGATAAGGTTTTTTTGTTCACTTGACAACATACATTATACCAGTTTAGTAGAAGTACCGCTTATTCAAAGTGTTTTTCTTTGAGTTTGCATTTTATAAATGTTACAAGGTCCTTCTCTCTACTCTAAGCAGAACAGTAAGGGAAACTAATGTGTTTATACTTACACTGTATCATTTTTCTTCCCAAAAGCATCTGCTAGTGGCCACTGTCAGAGAGAAGACTTTGGGCAAGACACACTCTTAAGCTTTTATGAAGTGTTTTTACTTGAATTGCCATTAATTCCATTTAACATAGCTACTGGGCCTCTTCAGATCAGCATTTCAATCTGCTACTGCACTCATGATCTTTTCTCACAAAAATGTTGTAAGGGATGCACACAAACATTAAAATATATAAATATAAAATATATACATTTGTAACCTTTTGAATAAACTCATCGTTACTGCTTACATGGTTTGTCTGGACTGTGAAATAGTGGACTGTAAAACTGAAAACATTAGGTTTTTTTCCATGTTCTGACACTTTCCCCTCACAGCCACTTCATCCTTCAGAATCTCTGCTGTTGTTGGAAAGCCCTACACTAGAAATACATCGTAACACACTAGTGCGTAGTACAAGCAAAGTAATCTTGTTTTAGTATAGATAAAACTCTATCAGGAAATCTGCACTTTGCCCTGTAATTACTAATTATACCACTTCAAATAAAACAAGCTCTTCTTGTGAAGTGCAGTTTGGTGGTACTATTTTATCTTTGCTAAAGGTTTCTGCCAGTTTAGCCAAGTCACTCAGAGATTACCCCTCATCCTTCTTCAGATCAGCATTACTGTTATGGTTGTGAAAAATCAAACAAAAGACTGCAATTCTGAATTTCCAGTATAATTGATGCAATATTCAGGAGGGTCTGAAAAAATATGGATGATTTGGCTGATATTTTCTCAGTGTGTTTTTGGCTCAGTCATTTAATGATGCTGTAGATACTGTATGGTTTGACCCCAGTAATTCAACTACCAGAAAGTAAGGATGTTTATATTAGAAAAAGGGGCATGCATAGCAATAAGATCAGCGTAACAATGACATAATAGTGCTGATCTAAAGGCACGTATCTTGGTGACCTCTAACAATATATGCACAACATTAGGGGGCTGGGTATAGATTGATATACTTACTTTTCAGTCAGGTTTTGCAACCTGTTCTGACCTCAGTGTAGTTACGGCTGTACTAACCCTGATATCTGTGCTAGGCAGTCCACTAGCTGAGATGTTTCTGCTCCATACTGCAGTGTAGGCAAATCCGTTGGTGTCTGGTGTTTGTCGTTCAAGGAAGACTTTTATTCTCTTTGCTGAAATTATCTTGATTTCCCTCTTAATGAGATTCTCTCTGTTGATGCTCTAAATTTTACAGCAAACTCTTCATAAACATGATCAAAACTATTTTCTTCAAAACTATATTTTTTTTTATGAGCTTTATTGATCGTAACTGCCCTTGTTTAGAAACAAACAGAACTGCACTCCCAGAATCACTTCTCTCTTTCCTTCTTCTCTTCAGGAGTAATCATGTCTATCATCAGCCTCGTTACTTAGTTACTGAGAAAACTCACCCCTTGCTGTTAGGAACTGTAAATTGAATTGCATTACAGAACATGAAATATAAAGTCTCAGATAACAAAAACTGGCTGTAATTACATTCACACACAAAAAAACACAGAGGGAGACTTTTAAAGCCGAGTGCTGGAAAAGCAAAACAAAACAAAAGAAAACCCAAACCCAAGGAAATCTGGTTATGAATGAAACATTCCATATGTCTTCTAACTTGTAAGTGTCATTAGACACATTATGAAATTCATTAACATGGCAGTCTGCTGTGCTTAGATATTGGTTGAAGCAGGGAAGGTGTCATCATATTGTTTGTAAGTTTTATTGGTTTCTCTTTCAATTACAAGAAATTTGTGTGGAGTGGGAGAATATGTGCTTGGTGAAGTGTAACTAGGTCTTGAGTCCTAATTCTGTACCTGCTACCTACCTGTGTACATTGCAAGTAATTTTTTTGTACTACAGTTTACCTGTCTATCAAGTGAGAATTATACATGTGTTTTGTGGATTAATTAGGTGAAAATTCTGAGGTATTTTTTGAACATGTGGAGTGCTATGCAAATATTAAGACTCAGGCACTTAACACCTGTCAAAACAAACAGAATTAAGTGCCTACATAGCTTTTTGCAGATCTGAGCTTTTGTGCTTGCTGTTTGTAACTTTTGTTTTTCCTTTAATCAAGCGCTTGTTTCTTGTAGAATATGTTGGGGAACAAGTTCAATAAAGAAAATTGAATGGTGGCAAGTATTATTCAAATGTTGCAGTTTATTACACAACTGAACTTTCAGTTTTATACAATGCATTTTCCATCTTAAGGCCTTATGTAAGTTTCTATTAACATAAGTAGAAATTGTTATGAGGAAAATGGAAGCCTTTATTCCTAAAGTTGAGTTACTCTTTTGATGTACATGTGTATTTGCAATTGTTACTCTAGGGAGCACTGCATGTGCAAAGGATTATTTTTTGCTTTGTTTTGTGTTTTTACCCTCAAAGAAGAATGCAATTAACACTTTTTTAGTCTACAGAAGTAATTACTTGTGACAAAGTACTGAGTTCCATCTCTAAGTGCTATGAATAGAAGAGATTGCATCTTAACTGTATAGAAGACAGGAATATGAGACAGTCAGGCATGGTGAGATAAATGGCTTGATGAATTCATAATCATAGGGCTCGCTTCTTTACCCTTCTGTAGACTGTCCAATTTGCAACAACACCCTGAGGTTTGTTACTCCATTGCTAAGCAGAGGTTTCATTCAGCTTCCAGCTGCACAGGCCTTTGTGCCTGTTGTCCAGTCACATGTATGAACTGTCGCTACATAAAGCAAATTTGTGTGTAATATACTGCTATGATTCAGGGAACTAGCCATTGAAGTAAAAATGAATTCCCAAATTCTTTCACAGATAAAGAAACTAACAGCATGCTGAAGACATTAATGAAGTATTTCATACCTCTAACACATAGAGACAGCAGTCAATGACGTTTTGCCAGTCTGTACTAGTTAAGAAATGGGCCCACATTTTTATTTCAGTTCTTTGTTTGCCAAATCCCCTTACTCAATGTCTGTATTTTTGACAAAGAAATCTGTCACAGTATGTCCTTTCATATTTTAGGAATATCTTGCATAAAGCAAGTCAGTAGTGACCTCTCAAATGGAAACTCAAAAAACAACCACAAAAATTATGGAATGTTACAAATATGAAATTGGAACTTATTATTTCCATAGAAAAAACAGAACAAAGTGGTTAGTTATGGCATGCAAAAGAAAGGAAGAAAATAATGTTTCTAGTAAATAGCAAGCAGTTATTAAAATGGTATATAAACACAGGCCATAGTTTAAATATAGGCTTCACAGCACATTTTTGGGTTGCCATTTTTAAGCTTTAAGCCACACTTTTTTTTCTCCGTTATATTTGTTAAGTATAAATACATATTGGAGGTTTTTTCCAGCCCAATCAGTACAAAAATATGCAGAGTATTACACCACCTGTTGCCATCCTTATGTTTTTTTTAAACAGAGTTCTTGTGGAAAAAAGTTTCTGATTATTATATTCATCCTGATATCCAGATACCACCGCAATTCATTATTTAGCTTTTGGATATGGTGTTGCCATGGAATGCTGACTGAATACATACAGTCAGAGAAGTGAGACTGCTTTCCAACATTAATCTGAATTTTTTCCAAAGTTCAGGAATATTTCATATGCATAAGGAATGAATTCTGCAAGGGTACAGTTCTTAAATAAAAACAATGGCTGTTGGGATAATTTGATTTTTTTTGGTGCTTTAGCATCACTGATGATAAGAGCGTGTCTACCATTTCTCCTTCTAATTACCTGTAGTGCAGGGACAGAACACAAATTTCAGTGTTTATCTGTTGGTTGCCCAAGAACTGATGGCTTCAAAAGACTATTGCAGGTTCCTATATCCTAAGCCTTCTAGGATAAGATAAAGTGCTGCAAGAAAATATATCAGTATCTCTGATATACATACAGTATATAACTTAAGGCAGATTTTAAAAGCCAGAAGATATCTTTGTAGTTACCTTTATAGTCCATATATAAAGCCATATAAACAATGTGACATAAGAAATTCCTACATTGTCCCTACAACCGAGGTAGATAATATCTTTTAGACAAAGCTAAACAAAAGAAAATGCACCTTAAATTTTAAAATTCACTGCAGCTCTTTGTGTATATATGTGAAAGCTTAACAGAGTTTATACTTATCAGTATTAATGCAAACTGTATTCACTTATGGAAAAAGAGATGAATGATGTGTAACTTCTTTAAACTTTGCCTACAATTTTAAGATAATGCTGTTACCGGAGGTTAAGTTCTGTACGAGCAGCAATAGCAATAATAATTAGCTTGCATCTTGAAAAGATTACAGTCTGACCTCTCACAAGTCACAGGAAACAAATATATGATAAAAAGGAAGAACGGACAAGAAAAAGGATCATACAGATAAAATAGTAATTGTTGGACTACTGGTTCTTCATTGTTCCAATCAGTTTAATTTAAGCAAACAATGAGTCTCCACGTTGACTATCTAGTTACGTGCTGGCAGCTTACTTGAAAGCATCATTATAAGAATAAGCCTTGTTAAAATCCCTGAAAAAAAGCAGATTCTGCAAAATTAACTAACTAACTAAATAAAAAAACTTATGCATTTCTTCCAAGCTTACAGTCCTGGATTGTTTTTTAAACATACATATTTGGGGTTAACAATCTTTTAATACTCTTCAGGATTTATATACAATGAAAACTTAATGAGTATATGTTTAATGCTTTTAGTTGCTATATTGCTGTTTTTAATAGAAACTGATTCCACTATTTAACTGCCATTTGACTTAGTTTGGATCTAGTCCAACACAAAAGGAGCAGAAGAGAATGTTTTTTTTTTCTCACCAGCTTTCCAAAGATTGCGTTTTTTTGGTTGTTGTCAAATTTTTGTAATTGTTAAGTCGAAAAGAATCAGTTAAAAGGCTTTGGTTTAAGACAGCACAAAACCACCAGGGAAATTAATGGATACTAGAGAAGCCTCTTGATCCAAAAGGCTGACTCCCAAGGGGGGAGGTCTTAAGGTCCTTGTTTTCAGCTTTGTGCCTGTGATGCCTTTTGAACTAGCAGCATGTGTTTCAGAAGCTCCTGAAATAATGAGTGACTTGGCAATGATGCCAAGAGGAAGAGGAGCCTTCATAAAAGATTAGTAGAGACTCATTTGATTCCATTCTGTAAAGCTGATAATATCTGAGGGTTCCTGATGGCACATATATTTTTAATAGGGACTGAAGAAGAACCACTTGCAAAGCTCTCTTATTATACGTATTCTGTGGGGTTTTTTAAAAATCCAAAAATGGATGAAATGAAAAATCTTTTTAAAAGTCTGAAACATGAGACTTATACTCTGTAACAAACCTTTGAAATATTTTTTTATAAAAATAAGGCACTGTGAAGCAGTATTTCTTCTTAAAGGATGTTGCAGATTCTAATTCTTGCATAAATATATTTTAATTCAGAACTATCTTCTTTTCTTTGTACATGCTCAAACTTGCTGCATTGCAATGTTGTGCACATTTGTAATTTAATGTTGGTAAACCTCTTTAAATGTTAACGTTGTTATTTAAACACAGATAGGCATTTCAGTTTCAAAACCTGGGAAGATCTAATTTAGATGAAAGGGCAGAATAGGAGTCAGGCACAATTATTTACATGATCAAGTATAATTTACTATTTTTATGTGTGTTTGTTTACCCACTGAACAGTTGTGACAACATAGCAACCGTGTATAGATATCTGATTTAGCACGGAAGTCTACTTAAGGATCTACCCTTTTCAGCTCTGCTGGTAAGGAGCTTCTGTAGAGTGTAAAAGAAATGTTGCAGGTTCAAAGTCACACAGTCAGTGAACAAAAATGAGGCAGTCGTTATGGTCTGTGAAAGAGGTTTCTCTCTTTCAGAGGTGTTTTCAAATTTGCTCTTCTGACAAAATCCAGTCCATGATGAATCACCAAATACACCTAGGAAGACTCAAACATGTCCACCACCAGGAGTGGTTAGTGTTTCCCACTGAAGTAATTACAGAGGTGCTTGGCACAGGATGTTCTCACAGAGTGCCTCCAAGTCACAGATTGGCTGTGTAATCAGTAGTTTCTCTTCAATTTGTCTGTCTTACTGCTAGAAACGGGGCCTTTGGTTCTAGATCTGTATTTTTTACTCCAAGACAGCCTGTCACAGTTGCAGTGAAATGAAACTTGAAAGGGATTTAAAATGCAGACCCTGCAGTCTCGTTAGATGGTGTCTCACCTCCAGCATTCTCCATTTTCAAAGTAATTTCCTCTGAATCAAGTGCCCTCCCCGGAACATAGGATGGTTACAGAGCTTGTCCTGAAGAACACTCAACTGGAGAGCATTTTGCAAGTGTCACAACTAATTTCTTTTGTTTAAGCTGTGTTTTAATTGCCAGTGTTTCTTTACACAAAATATATCTGTTTCCATTTGGAAATTACTGTTAGAGCTCCTTTTGATTTGTTTTCATGCACCAAGAATATCTGTACAAAGTATCCTTTTGTTGTGGTTTATGCTTAGTACACTACAATGTCTGTAAACAGAAATGTTGGCTTTATTTCTTTTTAAAAATCTTTTGAGATTTTTTTCAGGAATTAGAGCCAACTTTTTATGAAGATAGGTTCTTTTTATCAAAAAGGAAATGTTTGCTGTATTATCTACAAGTGCCTTAATTTGAGCAACGCAGTCTGTTCATAAATGCCTTTCTCTCTTACTAATGAAATAGATAAAGACTTAAAATTTTAATGTAGCCTGAGAGCTGGTTTATATTTGTACTAATGTCTGGGAAGGATAATGTTCTTGGACAAAAATTAACATTATGAAACTAAAAGTTATATGTAATTGTCCAACATTCTCTTATGTCGTCTTAATTGTTTGAGAATACTAAATCTGCATTTGATGAGCAGGTAGGACACAGTAAATAAGCTTTAGGAAAAGAAAACAGGAGATTATTAAAGATTAAAATAATAGCTTTAAATACAAGCCATTTATCAAACCGATGTAAGTAGGAGAGGTTTTTTTGTTTCTAATCCACCATGTTTTCAGTCTCTGTTCTCCTTTTCTTCATAGGGTAATTTACATTTTTCCAGGTGTTGAGAGAACACAATACTTAAATGCAGATTACTAATAAGAAAAGGCAGTCACAATAGATCAGATTGTGTAGAGGTTGATATGCAGGAAACAACTTTGTTGGGACACAGTGATTGAATAACAGAGTCTTTACAGTTTAAGAATCTGATTTTTGTGAAAGATCTTGATCCCTCATGAAACCTAATCTTATTACAGCAGTTTAATTCATCATACTGCAGTTATATAGGGAGGAGGGGGATGGAGAAGGAAGGCTGCAGCACAGTCCTTCATTCATTATTGTTAGTTGTTTTACATGGAAATAATGGAATTACATTGCATACACTTATGTTGTAACAATCTTGAACTTCCCTACTGACACCACCTTGAAATGTTCTGCACTACTTATTTTTTCACAGAACTTCCCAACAGAATACCTTAACAGAGAATCCTGCTTCAAAATGTGTAACATGATGTGGCAACATGCTATTGCTCGATACTTCAGGGTAGTTTCCACAAGGTTAAATTTACTCATGTGTTTTTATCCACAATTTTAAATTACTTCCCTTCACTTTGAGTTTGGGTCTCCTCAAAGGTAAGAAATCTCTGAACACAGGAGTCTGCAATGCCTTAATGTAACACCAAAAATACAAGACTGTCCGTTACAGTATTAAGTTTCTGAGTGCTTGACTTATCAGTAGATATTTTGACAGGAAGCACAAGGAAAGTGTCCTAGATAACAAATGTGAGTGACCAATTACAAGTAAAGTGCAGACTGAGAGCTTTGTAAATGCAAGTAAATTACACAGACAGGACTTCTAACTTTGTTACCTCCCCAGCTGCCTTGCCCCTAGTATTATTTTAAATTATATTATTTTCAGTCAGATAATTTAAATATAAAGCATTAAATCTATTTCACTGGATTACCTGTATGCACACAGAGATTAATATAACCAGTTTCTAATCCATTGGCCATCTTGTGGATATTTTCCTCTGCCAGCCCAGCTATTGATATCAGCAGGCTGACAATATTTGTCCACAATGAATTATATAGTTCAGATGTGTTGATCATTCTAGAAAAGTGTAAAAGGGATTTTGTTGGCTTATTGATGTTGGTTGACCCATTAACCTCTTTTTGAATGAGTAAGTTGGGATAGCTCTCTTGACAAAAGTTTTCAGGTGTGTAGAGTAGCCATGAACCAGATGACTGGCTTCTGATTCTTTATTATTATTTCATCTAATATACAGTTTTATAAAGTATTTGGGGAATATGTTGAAATAATTAATAAATCTGAAGAAGCTGTGATTTTAAAATATATTGCATAGATAGAAAAATGACTATGTGTATCAAATTAAATACTTATTTGATTTATTTCTTCAGCCGAAGTCTGTATATTAACACAGCTTTCTGTTTTTGAAAGTAGTGCTGCTGACTTACAATTCCTGATGTGCACATTCAACCAGCAAGTTTTATGGTTAAAAATTACATGTATAAATGTAATTTAATTTTAGGAAGTTTAAGTTCAAAATTTTTCTTCCATGGAATAATTAAAACAAACAAAAAAACCCCAATTGTTACTCATGGCCAAAGTGATTATCTAGCTTTGAATCACTGCCAGTTTTCTGTTAGTAGAAGTTTGAGCTGGACATTTCTTTGTTACACCTTCTTTGTGAAAGAATAGTATTGCACCAGTTTTTTTTTCCTTGAATAAAGCATGAAAAAACAGCAAACAATTCCTACGTAATGATTTCCATACATACTTTACCAGCAAATTTACAAAGGAGCTCTGTCACTATTTCTTTTTTTTCAGTACCATAGCCACGATTGCTTCTTTTGGCTTGCAGGTTGCTTTCTACTTTTAATATTCTCAGATATAATTAGTCACAACTGCATGGTTTACATTTACAATCAGTTGTGGAGAAACCTGTCATATTGCATTTTGGCTTAATCATATGTTGTGTAGGGTGGCACCCCTTACAGTCCCCCGAAAAGTGTCTATAGTCCCTAATTCTTATGTATTCTATAAGTTATCACAATTGCTTCTTCCATGCAAAGTGAAAGAAATGTTGCAATATTTTCAATTAACTGTGAAGAGGACTGATTAGTTAATACCAGAGATATATTGCACATGCCAAAGATATACCAGTAGACAGTCACCAATCATGACAGGTGTGTTCATTATGGAGTTTAAAATTATATAAGCCTCAATAACTTAGAATGGACAAAGAGAAGTATTTGATTTACACATTACAGGATCTTCTCTACTTAGGTTTTTTCTACAAAAATATTTTTCTGTCAACACGGGGGAACAGAAAGTTCTTTGTATGTTTTCCTCCTCCTAATTTGTTTTCAAAGACTAAGAGAAATGTTTAATGAGCTTCTAGAAATGTCAGTTCCTATTTGTGATCTATATAAGACAGATCTCATCCATTCTAGTCAGAATAGGAAATTTATAATTTTTCAGATCGTCCAAGCTCAAGTTCAGAAGTTGCTGCTCCATTCATCTGGTACTTTCTTGGGCTGTTTTCATGATTAGCTGTTGCAGTCAGTGCTAAATTGAGCTGTAAGATAGTCACAAATTGTTCAGCTCAGTAGGGTACCAGATAACTCTCATGGTTTATCTAGGACAGGGTTTGATTTCCTTTATTAGTTACAAGTCAGGCCAGTTTCCTGTTTTGGAGCCATTTTTTAAAGGATTCCTATACAGTCTCAGGGGTCTGAAAGTCTTTTTTTTATTTGCCAAAATCTGATAGAATTAGTTTATACCCAAAACTTCAGAAACCCAGTGTTATTTATTAGTGTTCTGTAAATCACAAGTAGGCATGGGAGACGCTGAATCCAGTGTTTTTGGTACTGTCCTAGAGAGGCACTTGACCGAACCTGTAGTCCAGTGTACTGATTTTGACTGGGATAGAGTTAATTTTCTTCATAGTGGCTTGCACAGTGCTATGTTTTGGATTTGTGACCAAAACAGTGTTAATAACACACTGATAGTTTAGCTATTGTGGAACAGTGCTTGCACAGTGTCAAGGCCTTTTCTGCTTCTCATGCTGCTTTGCCGGTGAGCAGGCTGGGAGTACACAAGAAATTAGGAGGGGACACAGCTGGGACAGCTGACCCCAACTCACCAAAGGGATATCCCCTGCCCTATAATGTCATGCTCAGACATAAAATCTGGGGGAAGAGGGAGGAAGGGGGGAACGTTTGGAGTTATGGTGATTGTCTTCCCAAGTCACCATCATGTGTGATGAAACCCTGCTTTCTTGGAAACTGCTAAACACCTGCCTGCCAGTGGGAAGTAATGAATGAATTCCTTATTTTGCTCTCCTTGAGCATACAGCTTTTGCTTTCCCTATTAAACTGTCTTTATCTCAACCCATGAGTTTTCTCACTTTTACCCTTCAGATTCTACCCACCATCCCTCTGCAGGAGAGTGAGCAAGCGGCTGTGTGGTGCTTAGTTGCCTACTGGATTAAACCATGACATCCAGCTAAATATTTTTACCTCCTGGGTAGTGTAAGTTTGTTGTTCTTTAGAATCCCAACAAATTACTTTGACACCAAATTTCTGCTTGATTATCTCGCAATCGTAACTGGTGAAGAATTCATCCATTAGACTCCTGCTATTGATGTGATTGTTAGTAAGTAAACTTCAGGCCATTTTGTGAAACAACAAATTTGACTACAGCAAATGTTTATTGCTATTTTGTCATGCAAAAATTGAAACATACAGACTTTAATGCATTCTATTAGTTACACAAGATACTGCTGCATTCTTCTTTCGGTAAAATTTTCTGTACACATATATATATGTTAATATCGAATTGTAAAGAAATTTTCTCTGTGATTTTACAAACTTGAAATAGCTGAACGTATTGAGAATTGGCGTCACCTGACACTGGTACTTATCAAAGTCTGTTTTTAATATCTCCTACATGGTAATTAGGAATTTTTTTCCATTGCAATCAAAATGCTATCATGGTGATTCTGTGAGATGCCACAGTATATAAATCTTACAATTGCACTTTATTTTAAACAAAAGATCTCATCATTGGGAAACGTCTGTTATCTCTAGCCCATTGCAACAAATCTATGTCTACTGATCCACTGGATGAACCAGGATGAATTACAAATAGGAGAACAAAGAGAGGAGTTTATATATACACTGATTTCCTTCCGGTACTCCAGTCCATTCTCCTCAGCTTAGCGCATTGTCTGCAAACATCAAAGAGATATTGTACATTTCCAAGTCTGCTGGATGATTACAGAAGTGTAACTTTACAGGTTGGTTTGAACTTCTTTGCATTTAGCCTTCAATATTCTTGAGTGAAAAAACTACTGTAGGTTTTGAGAAGTTTTCTCTTATAAAGGTTGGACGCAAACACTCTCCAGATCTAAAAAGTTTGGAAGGTGATAGAAGTCTGATACAGGTTATTAAACAAAAATTGTGGATAGTACAGGAGGACAAAGAAGGTCAAACCCCCCCCCCCAAAAAAAAAGATACCAGATGGGGTACTAGGCAGAGCACCCTTGACAGTGCCCACTACTAATGGCCAGAGTTCTTACTGATGCCAAGCAGCAACACACAAGAGAACATCTCAACAAAATATTAAATGTCTTCTGTTCCCAAATGAAGAGCAGATAAACAGACTTGGGGGAAAACAAATGATCACAAGTGACAATAACTGGAAAAAAAAGGTGGGGGGGAAGTGAGTGCTGCACCATTGAAAATGGCAAATACAGGAAAGCCGAGGTGTGGCACCAAATAGACCATTTCTAGACCATTTGTATTAGCCAGTGCACAAGACAGGGTCAAGAAAGGTCTTTGGCCTGGCGCAGTATGACTGTTCTAGTCAGAGTCTCCCTTTGAATAATAAAACTTGACTCTGGAACATAATCATTTTGTTGTAAGAAGCCACCATCCTCTGAAGTCCTTTTTTAGAACTATATGTGTGCCCAGTGTGAAAGGACATTTGAACATAGGTCAATTGAGGCAGGAACTTTCAGAGTCTGAAACAAATAAATTGATGATAGAACTGCTTTTCTTTTTTCACCCAAACTCCAAATTATCTAGAATTGGAGAAAAAGAAACCCATATAGAATCCTGAGAATTCTGCACATTTTGGAGGTGTGGAAGACTGGAAAATTCTTCATATTGTCAGCTTTCTCTTGCTGATAGAAATTATGTCGTCACCAATTTATCTTTGATAAGTTGCTTCCTTTAGCGATAACTCTTCTTTTCACTATATTTTCAACTTCAGACGTAAGCTTACAACAGATCACTTGTAAAAGCAACGGTTTCTATTGTTATTTTACTATCTACCCATACCATGCTGCTTCTGAAAGCCCTTGTGCTAAAGCCAGAGTATTGAATAAGCTGATCATTTAAATATTCAAGCCTGTATACCTGAATGACCCAGAAACTGAAAAGTCATCTTATTTTTTCACCCTCTCTAGTCTTCCTCTAAAGCAGCTATCACTAGAGTTGATGATTGCTGATTCCAATTTTGCATTTCTGTTTATCACAAATGTTCAGCATCAGATTAAAAAATCCTTTCGCTCTTCACATCCATTTTACCTTTAGTAATTAACATTATTCTAGGATGTTGTGTTTCAGAGGAGATCTCAAGAACTTCATACTTTTTTCCATCTTGGAAAACTACTACAGTACACAGATGCAATTAAGATATCAGCCTTGAGGCAGGACAGCTTGCTCACTGAAAACCATTCATTTGACCTAGTTCCTATTTTAAAAAATAATTTTAGTAGATTGATTTGCAAGATATCTTTTCTAGTGCTTATTATGGTATAATTAGTCAAAAATGAAATCCAGACCAATTATGAACTCATCCACTATCTTTGATATGTAGTATTTTTGCTTTAACTTCAGAGGCTGAATTTTCAAACCTAACTCTTTCTTCCTCTCCCTCCTGACGCCCTCCATGGTAGCCTGTTCTTCCTTTTTCTTTTCCTCCCAAATCCATCAGCAACATATCCAAATAAGCAGTTTGTATTTACTAATATTTTTAGCTTGTGTAGGAAAATAAATGTTAGCTCGAATTAATGCCCAGTACTCATGGATGTTATCATGTACTTTGTTGTTGTAGTTGTACTTTCAAGCACAATGCTAGCATATCATGTGTAGGTTCTTTGGTAAAATAAGTTTCATCTCTTTGTATACTATTAGATTAATTTTTGCCATCATACACCGGTTAAACGACAGTGCATGTTACTTGTGAAACTACAAGTGAACGGAGCAAAATCATCCTCAGAAAACTCATGCCATTGTATAGAAATCATTAAT
Source organism: Gavia stellata (assembly GCF_030936135.1). Classification (NCBI taxonomy): domain Eukaryota; kingdom Metazoa; phylum Chordata; class Aves; order Gaviiformes; family Gaviidae; genus Gavia; species Gavia stellata. The sequence goes on from NC_082595.1 coordinate 81,384,330, forward strand.
ATTTACATTTACTGTTCTTTTTTTCTTCTTTTTCTTTCCTTTTTTTTTTTTTTTTTGGCATACTGTTCTAGTTCTGTGCTTGCTAGAGACTGCAATTGATACAGACTGAGGTCAGCAGAGAAATTCATATGATTTCAACAGGCTTAGATCAATTCCATACTGTGTTAACCATAAAACTTATGTTTTACTTTAAAAGTATGAACAGATTTTTTTTCCTGCTTTCTTTTTCTATACCTTCCTATCAAGGAGTTAAGGTTTGGACTTTCTTTTTTCTTTATTTTCTTTTTTTTTTTAAAAAAGTTGTTTTCTTCCATTGTCTTTTTTAGACACTTTTTTTTCATTTTTTCCGTTCTCCTACATTTTTTTGTCTTCTCCTTTACAGTTTGGCTTTCTCAGATGTTTAAAAGCACAGTGCTTGAGTTTCTGACAATTGCAGTTAATGTCAGCTCTCTTTTTCTTCTTGTCCTGAACCAGCACACCAGCTGTCTCAGCAGGTGACTGCTGACTTGTACTGTTAGAAAATTACGGCTTTCCAGTCAGTCAATGCCAGAGGAGGAAAGCTGCCTTGTGGTAGTTTTAATGACCTAAATTGAATTGGTACAATTGGGTGAGGAAGGCTTGTGCATTACACAGCTGATTAAGAACTGCATAATCTATAATTCTATTGCACTAGAGAGTGCCAAGTGACTCTTCATGTCAGTAAATGAGGACAATGTATTTAGCAGCATGGAACTTCATACTTGAGGCTCTTTTTCAGTGTTGTACGGCTACTGTTTTTTTCACCAAAACCTGATATGCCTCAGTATATACCAGAAATGTATATATTAAACCCAGGAGAGTACCAAGTTGCTATCTATCTGTATTTTCTGACAATAAATCATTGGCATTTTATTCCCATGGTCCTAGTTAGGAGTGTTCTAAAGAAGTGACTCAAATATCATGACTCAATGGCTCTCAAAGCAGTCTGCGGGGGACTATCCTCAGACTTCAAAATGTATTTTAGAAAAAAACTTTTTTAGTTTTCTGTTAAGAAGAAAGATTTTAAAACTGTCTCCTGAATAATTTTATGGGGTACCTTATCAGAGTACTTTGGTTATGTTAGAGTTACTTACTTAGGTCATGTTATTAGCGCATTTAGGTTCTTCTTTGTTCCCCTTTTGGCCATGGTAGGACCATTGCTTAGATGGGAAAACTGACCTGTGCAAAAGTGGTCATGGCACTGGGTAAGAAACGCATGGGGATAGGAATGGTGGATTTTGGCTGAGTTACAAAACATGGCAAACCATGTGGGACGTTTGTATTTGTACAGAGGAGTAAGAGAGAAAAGAACATGTTCCTCAAAAAAATTATGTAATTTTATTTCAATTCCAGAGACAAGGGATACAAAGAGTATTTTTTAACAGAGAGAAACTCCTCATTCTTCCTTTCCTCCTAGTGATAGTTCTTTCCTGCCATGTAGGGCAGATTGTTAAGTTGCACACTAAAATTACTAAAATCCCTATTTGGCCCTTCTTATTCAAGCAAAGCTGTCACTGATTTCAATGGAAGCTCTGCGTGAATAAAGAGAATTGAATAGGGCCCTTAAGCAATGGTGGTTTGTCCTTGTCTTTGCTCTTCTGGCCCTTAACCTTTACTTTGAAAGATCTTGAAGCAATAGTGGCACCAGCAGTGTTTCAGGTGAACAAGCAAAAGGATAAAAACCAGTATCATGAGTTGTTTCAAGTGCTACTAAAAGAAAAGCCAGTGTGTATCATATAGAAAGAATTCACAGAATCATATAATCATAGAATCATTTAGGCTGGAAAAGACCTTTAAGATCAACAAGTCCAACAGTAAACCTAGCACTGCCAAGTCCACCATTAAACCACGTCGCTAAGCACCTCATCCACATGTCTTTTAAATACCTCTAGGGATGGTGACTCAACCACTTCCCTGGGCAGCCCTTTCCAATGCCTGACAACTCTTTCAGTGAAGAAATTTGTCCTAATATCCAACTTAAACCTCTTCTGGTGCAACTTGAAGTCATTTCCTCTTATCCTATCACTAGCCACTTGGGAGAAGAGACTGACACCCTCCTCTCTACAACCTCCTTTCAGGAAATTGTAGAGAGCAATAAGGTCTCCCTTCAGCCTTCTTTTCTCCAGGCTAAGCAACCCCCGTTCCCTCAGCCACTCCTCATAAGACTTGTTCTGTAGACCTTTTACCAGCTTTGTTGCTCTTCCTTGGACATGCTCCAGCACTTCAATGTCTTTCTTGTAGTGAGGGGCCCAAAACTGAATACAGTATTCAAGGTGCGGCCTCACCAGTGCCAAGTACAGGGGCACTATCCTTTCGCTAGTCTTGCTGGCCACACTATTTCTGATACAGGCCAGAATGCCGTTGGCCTTCTTGGCCACCTGGGTGCACTGATGGCTCATATTCAGCTGGCTGTCAACAACAGCAACACCCTAGGTCCTTTTCCACTAGGCAGCTTTCCAGATATTCTTCCCCAAGCCTGTAGCATTGCATGGGGTTGTTGTGACCCAAGTGTAGGACCTGGCAATTGGTCTTGTTAAACCTTGATCAACATTCCCACCCAACTTGGTGTTGTCTGCAAAGTTACTTGAGGGTGCACGCAATCCCCTTGTCCAGATCATTGATAAAGATATTAAACTTCCTTGAAAAAGGAAGAATGCATAGAAATATTTTTCAAGTTTCTGTAGGGTTTTAAATACATAAAACATCAACATATTATAAAAATAATGTAAGCTTTGTTACTACTTCTATTTATATGAATATGAATATGCTAAAAGTGGAACATCATGCATATGCTTATTCCAAGGTTATAACCACTGCATTGCTAACTCCATCCCAATATTGACAGACGTTAAAAACATGATTTTTTTTTATTTGTCACACTGGAATTATTAAATAAAATGGCAATTACACTTTTATATAAAGAGCTGAAGCAGGGATTATTAGAACTAAGAGCATAACTCTTCACAGTATTAACTGAGAAATATGTTTGAATAAACACTGTAACAGTGTGTTAGAAAAATATTGGACTTTTCAAGGTTTGAACAGAAAGGTCCACAGCAGTGGGATTGATACGACTAGATATAAATACTTATATTGGAGTCCATCACTCTATAGTTCTTTTGTAGTCAAGTAAAAAATAACTGCTTTTAAAATGTGATTAATACAATTCAGATCTCTGCTTTCAGGTAGAAGTATTACTATATATACAGAAAGGGGACTACGCTGACTAGCTCAGGGATGAACCATGTACATTCAATCAGATGAATATGTTTGAAATACATATTATATATAGGTGCAGAATCATAACTACTGGAGGTGGTTTGATCTTGGATAGTAGGACTGACTGTTAAAAAACATAAAAATTAATCTAGCAAGCTTGTTTCTGCTCCTCTTTTTCTCCACTCCTCCAACAACTCAAGCTTAGTCTCAGAAGTTCCTGGCACAGGAGATTCCTAGTCCTAGATCTTACCTTGCAGTGATCTTTCCCACAGGCTAGCTGATATTTACTGGAGAAAGTACTGTTCTTGCCTCCTGCTAGGATTATACATTCAAAAATGTGTATCAGTATCTTCAAAACAAAGCTATGTCTATTATTTCACTCAAAAGAGAACACATAGAGAAAACATGAAGCAAACAGTTAAATCAGCAGAATCCTGTGCACATTCTTCTTCTTCCTGGCATTTTTTTTTTTTTTTAAATATATGTGTTTAAAAAATCCCCTTGGTACCATATTTACTTGGGAACATCTATAAGACAAGTCTATAATGCTTTTTTTCCCACATCCCAGCCTATTTCCTTTAATATACATTCAGCTTTCACTTGAATCCTTCGACTAATGCTCTCTTTCAGACTCCAGCCTCTTAGACATATCTGTTCTGTTTAGAACAGAAGGATAGATCAAAGATCCTCATTCTGGAAATTGATGGAAAGCTATTTTGACAGGATGAAACCAAATAGGAAATAGTTTCCCCAAAGATACCTTATTCCCACAACAGTTTTGCCTTTCTTTTAAGGATCAAAGGAGGTAAACCAGCACCTAAATGAGCGAGGTGTGCTCCATACATTCAAGCAGAAGACTAGCATGCAAATAACTTGAATGTATTTGGTATTCCAATAAAACCTACACTGAGATTCCCTGACTTTCTTAACCATTTGGCAGATTTAGCAGCATGCTCTATTCTGACCTTGTCTTCAGCTCCCCATAGCTTTTTTGGGTGTCATGACAATCCCATCAGATTAAGCCATCATGACTCAATTTATTTCCACCTGTATTTTTCATGCAGTCATTTTTCAGCAAGCCAATAAAAAGAAAAAATAACTCACTCACTGCAGCACGGATTCATGTTTCCCAAATCGTATAGCCATTCACAAATCTGGCTGCAATTTACAGACTGGTGTGTTGTGGGTAAGATTATTTCTACTAGAAGAATGTTTTTATGTAGCACCCAGCAGAATACAGTTAATAATGCATTGCTTAGCATTTTGAATAATTTTAGCAAAGGAATAATTTCAGCACTATAAACTTACTTGAGATGACTCTTTCCCCTACAGACCTTCTTTATGGCTCTGCTCATAAAATCATTACATGTCTTGTTGACTTACCTCTCTAGCTTTGTTTTCATAGTAAACATAATCAGAGAATCACAGAATCACAGAATCACTAAGGTTGGAAAAGACCTGTAAGATCATCAAGTCCAACCATTACCCCCCCAAAAAAACCCCAACCAACCAAACAAAAAACCACACACAAAAAACACCCCCCCCCCACAAAAAAACCACCCCACCCACACACGAAAACCACCACACAAAAAAAAAACAAACCCAAAAAAACACCACACAAAACCCCCAAAAAACAAAAACCCCACCCACACCACACAGCACCATGCCCATCAAGCCACGTCCCACAATGCCACATCCACACGCTCCTTGAATTCCTCCAGGGAGGGTGACTCCACCACCTCCCTGGGCAGTCTATTCCACTGTGTTACCACTTTCTCATTAAAGAACTTTTTCCTAATATCCAGTCTGAATCTCCCCTGGCGCAACTTGAGGCCATTTCGTCTAGTCCTGTCACTAGTCACTTGGGAGAAGAGACCAACACCCACCTCTCTGCAACCTCCTTTCAGGTAGTTGTAGAGAGCGATAAGGTCTCCCCTCAGCCTCCTCTTCTCCAGGCTAAACAACCCCAGCTCCCTCAGCCGCTCCTCATAAGACTTGTGTTCCAGACCCCTCACCAGCTTCGTCGCCCTTCTCTGGACACACTCCAGCACCTCAATGTCTTTCTTATAGTGAGGGGCCCAAAACTGAACACAGGATTCAAGGTGTGGCCTCCCCAGAGACAAGTACAGAGGCATCATCACTTCCCTACTCCTGCTGGCCACACTATTTCTGATACAGGTCAGGATGCCGTTGGCCTTCTTGGCCACCTGGGCACACTGCTGGCTCATATTCAGCCGGCTGTCAATCAACACCCCCAGGTCCTTTTCTGCAAGGCAGCTTTCCAGTCGCTTGTCCCCAAGCCTGTAGCGTTGCCTGGGGTTGTTGTGGCCAAAGTGTAGAACCCGGCACTTGGCCTTGTTGAACTTCATCCAATTGGCCTCGGCCCATTGATCCAGCAAAATGAAGTGAATTAAAAAAGTGCATTCCTCAATGAAAAATTTGAAAGTGTTCACAGAATGCACTCTAAAAAATCTCTTTCACTTGAAACTTATTTAATATGCCTGGCTTGATTGGAATTCATTGTAGAGAATTGTCAAAAGTCTGTGCATTTCTGATCTCCTAATTAAGTTCTCTACGTGGATACTACTATCACTTAAAGCTTAAGCCATGACTTAAAATATTCTTAGAACTTCCACATACTCAGTGTATAAAACTGATTATCATTCTTGCTGTACAGTTATGGTTAAATACACATATCCAGCATGATTCTATTTAATAATTTCAAATTTCTACAGAGTCTTCATTTGGAAACTCAAACCTGGAAGGTATAGCTTAATTCACTGAGCCTAGCTCATTGATCTAGCATTAAAAACTATTTTCCTTTACATAAACACAGAAATCTCTGTGTTACAAGCAGCTGGATTTTCATTGTTTTTGCTGTTTGGTTGGTTTTGGCACTGTCTTGTTTTGGCTTAAATGATTATCTTACCTCTGTGTGGCATACCTACAACTATTGGATTTCATTTACTAGGTTAAATGAGCCAATCTTCTCTTCTCTTCTCTTCTCTTCTCTTCTCTTCTCTTCTCTTCTCTTCTCTTCTCTTCTCTTCTCTTCTCTTCTCTTCTCTTCTCTCCTCTCCTCTCTTCTCCTCTCCTCTCCTCTCCTCTCCTCTCCTCTCCTCTCCTCTCCTCTCCTCTCCTCTCCTCTCCTCTCCTCTCCTCTCCTCTCCTCTCCTCTCCTCTCCTCTCCTCTCCTCTCCTCTCCTCTCCTCTCCTCTTGTAAAACACACTTTTCTTTCCCTTGGTTACATTGCCTCTTTCCGCTGCTTGATTCCCTTAGAATTCTTTTTTCTCAAACCTGGTTGACTAAGTTTCACCAGGTCATAATTCACCTATTCAAACTTGTGTGGCACTTTCCCCAAGTTTCTGTACACCTCCATATATTATCTTATTCTTTAAAGTCTTCTCTATAATCCAGGATTTTGAGTCTTACTGAGATCAAACTTACAGACATATAATGACTCAGATCGTAATTTTCCTGATTGCAAGTGAAGGTAAAAAGTTTTCAGTTTCTCCACCTTATAATACCTTCCTGACATCATGAAATTACAAAAATCATCTGCTATCAAGCCTGAAATTGCAGTTTTCTACCACCTTTAAGACTTAGGTGCCTTTTCTCTGCAATCTCCGTGCTTGCAAGTGACTTGCTCTTGCTGTTGCTGTGATCCTTTCACTTGGCCACATCTGATCCTGTTTTTCCCCCAGATATATATTACTTTTTCAGCAGCATCAATCTCCCCCTGACTCTGGGGAAGTTCACTTTATCTAGTAACTCCCACTTTAAAAAAAATGGAATATAGAAACTGATAAAAAAGAAATAAGAGAAATCCATCTCACTGCAATACAAATACTTATTAATATTATGACATTTATCTTCAGGGAACTCCAGGCATCCTTGAAAAATCAAGCTCTGTTGCTCCACATTCTCAGTGATTTTAATTACCATTTTGGCTTATCAAACATTTTCTCTTTGAAGTTTGAACATCTTGGTTTGGGCTTTATTTTAATTTGTTCCTGTGTTCTTAATAAATTTCATTTTCACTTATTAACCCTTCAACTCTGTACTATGCCTAAAAGAAAGACTGTTGTTTTTGGTTCAGTGATTATTTGCTGAAGAAATGTGTAGGCTCTATTCTCCATAAATATCTGGGAAATTATTGAAAATATTTCTCAATTTGAATTTTAATTAGAAGTAGGTTTAAATTTAAAAGCATCTTATTAAGCTTAACTGGGAAAATTCTCCAGCTTTTCCGAGAGTTTTCCAGATGGATTTCTCTCTCTTCCATACTATTATTAGAAATTACTGAAGTTAGTAATCAGGAGTTACTGAATGCCTTCTTTGCTTCAGTCTTTACTGCTCTGGCCAGCTCTCAGGAGTTCCAGACCTTGGAGGTAACAGAGAAAGTCTGGAAGAATAAAGACTTTCCCTTGGTTGAGGAGGATCAAGTTAGAGACCAATTAAGTAAACTGGACATGCACAAATCCATGGGTCCTGATGGGATGCACCCGCGAGTGCTGAGGGAGCTGGCAGAAGTCATTGCTGGGCCACTCTCCATCATCTTTGAAAGGTGTCGGAGAACAGGCAAGGTGCCTGAGGGCTGGAGGAAAGCAAGTGTCACTTCAATCTTCAAAAAGGGCAAGAAGGAAGACCCAGGAAACTACAGGCCAGTCAGCCTCACCTCCATCCCTGGAAAGATGATGGAACAGCTCGTTCTGGGTGTCATCTCAAAGCATCTGGAGGAAAAGAAGGCCATCAGAAGTAGTCAATGTGGATTCACCAAGTGGAAGTCATGTCTGACTAATCTGATAGCCTTCTACGGTGGCATGACTGGATGGATACATGAGGGGAGGGCAACAGATGTTGTCTACCTTGACTTCATCAAGGCTTTCGACACCGTCTCCCAGATCACCCTCATAGGCAAGCTTAGGAAGCGTGGGTTAGATGAATGGACAGTGGGGTGGATTGAAAAGTGGCTGATAGATAGAGCTCAGAGGGTTGTGATTAGTGGCACAGAGTCTAGTTGGAGGTCTGTAACAAGTGATGTTCCCCAGGGGTCAGTACCGGGTCCAGTCCTGTTCAATATATTCATCAATGACCTGGATGAAGGGATAGAGTGTGCCCTCAGCAAGTTTGCTGACGACACAAAACTGGGAGGAGTGGCTGACACAGCGGAAGGCTGTGTTGCCATTTGGCGTCACCTGGACAGGCTGGAGGGTTGGGCAGAGCAGAACCTCATGAAATTCAACAAAGGCAAGTGTAGGGTACTGCACCTGGGGCGGAATAACCCCATGCATCAGTACAGGTTAGGGGCTGACCTGCTGGAGAGTAGCTCTGTGGAAAGGGACCTGGGAGTCCTGGTGGACAACAGGATGACCATGAGACAGCAATGTGCCCTTGTGGCCAAGAAGGCCAATGGTCTTCATCAAAAAGAGTGTGGCTAGCAGGTCAAGGGAGGTTATCCTCCCCCTCTACTCTGCCCTGGTGAGGCTGCATCTGGAGTACTGTGTCCAGTTGTGGGCTCCCAGGTTCAAGAAGGAGAGGGAACTGCTGGAGAGGGTACAGCAAAGGGCTACAGAGATGTCTAGGGGACTGGAACATTTTTCTTACGAGGAAAGGCTGAGGGACTTGTGTCTTTTCAGTCTGGAGAAGAGAAGACTGAGGGGGGATCTTATTAATGCTTATAAATACCTAAGGGGATGAGTGCCAGGATGATGGGGCCAGTCTTTTTTCAGTGGTGCCCAGTGACAGGACAAGACGTAATGGGCACAAACTTGATCATAGGAAGTTCCATCCAAACATGAGGATGAACTTCTTTCCTTTGAGGGTGGCAGAGCATTGGGACAAGCTGCCCAGAGAGGTAGTGGAGTCTCCTTCTCTGGAGATATTCATAACTTGCCTGGATGCATTCCTGTGCAACCTGCTCTAGGGGAACCTGCTCTGGTGTGGGGATTGGACTAGATGATCTCCAGAGGTCCCTTCCAAACCCCATCATTCTGTGATTCTGTGGTTCTGTGTTTATGTATTTTGTTTCTGCCTGCTTCTCCTCTTCAGAGCAACCACATCATTGTGCAGTTCCTTTCTTTTTTATTTATTAAATAAATCTTCTCATATCTTACCGATCGTAAGGGAGCATGTATTTTTTTACCTGATATAGCTTATTTGGTTACAGAATGTTGTTGGGTAGCTGTACCCACAAAAGAAAAGAGCACTCAGAAGAATATGAATAAAATGTTCATATTGATGTAGTTACATAAAATGTTCTTAGTGTAGACCAGGTGTATTATGAAGTGACGTATCAATATGACACCTATGCTACAGACACCTGTGCTTGAAAGACAAAAAGGTGGTTTTATATTTTTGTCCAAGATAAAAAAAAAAAAATTAAAAGCTTTTCTGTAGCAGTCTGTGAAACATGAGGTATATATGTTGGTAGGACATTAATGCCAAATGTGATTAACTCCTTATGTGCCTCATCCATTTAACCAACCAGCTGCTTGCAACTGAAGTTTTAAAAAACAAATAATGATGAGGGTAAGAAGTTTCCCACGCATGTAATTGCAGCAAGATGTTAGAAGACAGATGAAAAAGATGAAAATTCAAGGTAGAATACTCATCTAAGAGGATATGTATGACTTTAATTGTATCTAAGGAAAGCCATTGCTAGTAATCCTTGGATTCAAGCTGCTGAATGACTGAACTCTTTATCTTTCCAGTTGATTAATTGCATGCCAATACCTTTTTTTGTTGTTTGCTTAAATAAAGGATGAATATTCTGTCAAGGCATGTGAATATGTTGAAGAGGCGGACATACTTTGGAGGAGCTAAGTATGACTAGCAGATGATGAGCCAAACCTTTGAATTGCACTGCTACAGCAAGAGTTGAAAGGCTTGAAACAGACAGCAGTTACATCTCCCGCTTCCTCTGTCATTCATATCCGAGATGTGTAAGACTCTGTGGGAGATGTTCAGCTTCACATTCAGATGATGGGCCTGCCTTGTACATGAGTTGTTCAGCCTGGAGAAGAGGAGGCTGAGGGGAGAACTTATCGCTCTCTACAATCACCTGAAAGGAGTTTGCAGACAGGTGGGTGTTGGTCGCTTCTCCCAAGTGACTAGTGACAGGACAAGAGGAAATGGCCTCAAGTTGCACCAGGGCAGGTTTAGGCTGGATATTCGGAAAACTTTCTTTACTGAGGGAGTGGTGAAACACTGGAACAGGCTGCCCAGGGAGGTGGTAGAGTCACCCTGACTGGGGGTGTTCAAGGAACGTGTGGACGAGGCATTGTGGGACATGGTTTAGTGGGCATGATGGTGTTGGGTTGATGGTTGGATGTGGTGATCGTACAGGTTGTTTCCAATCTTAGTGATTCTGTGATAAGTGCTGATGTTTAGGATGATTTACGCAGACATCTATGGTATACTGAAGATAAGATTTATGAATGTCATAAGAGAGGGTGACTTGACATTGCAGAACAGCCTGCCATAGCAGAAAATACTGATGTGGCCATTTACAAGGAACTATAAATGACTTACTTTTTTTAAAAAGCTTTGTGGTAAGCACAGACAAATATGACAGCAATAGGAACAATAAGAAGAAAAATATATAGCTTTTGGAAAAAATCACACCTTAGTGAAATGGCTGCATGAACGTCTTCAGTTGTCTAAAACTCAGCTATTAGAGATTTAGCAAGCTCTGGAATAAAATTAAGTCTATATATGGGCTAGAAATAGCTAAGCCTGTTTGGGGTTTTTTTGGGGTTGGTTGTTTTTTGTGGTTTTTTTTTTGTTTGTTTGGGTTTTGTACTTTATAGCTATGTAGGAAATGATTATTTTGTAAGAAAATCAGGAATATCAGTGTACTTTTAATATAGGACATTACTAGTCTCACTAGACATTTTGGACAAATCAAGTAACAGGTTCTATATTCTACAGAAATTCGCTTCTATATGTTATTTCAACTACAGTACAGTATTTCTTTAGTGCAGTCTTTTTTTCACGAGCTTTATGAGCTTTCAAGGGTTTTTTTTTTAAAGTTTAAATATTCAGTGTACAAATAGAGGAAGGGATTGAATCACTTCTTCATTGGAGGAAAGATTAGCAAAATTATTTAGTGGCTAAGAAAGAACAAAACAACTTACAGGCTTTCTTGAGTCCTGTTTTCAATGTGAATGCTGTAGAGCTTTAGTTGCCTCCTGAAATGAGGATTAGGTCAATTTCTTTAACTGTCATGGCTGAAAAAAAAAAATACATAATGCTCAGCTGGCTGCTGACTCACCTTGATACCTTAATTGCTTTATGGGCTGTTGTCTTCTAACTCTTCATGGGGGTTATTAGGATACAGAAGTTCTTTATAGCTTACATGGACCTTTTAGTTTGCTGGAGAATAACCCTTATACCTGCCATTCAAATAACCGAGAAGGCAAAGCTCCAGCTGAAAACAATCAGGGGCACAGTCAAGTTATCTGACATCTGTACTTTAAGACTGATAAGGGGCTGGATGACAACCACTGATAGAAGATTAGCATTATTCAGGATTCTTTCTAATCATTCTGGCCAGACACTTTTGGAAATTCTGTGTTGTATTCATAAATATTCTTCAAAGAAAATGAATGGGAACTCTCAAATTCTTCCTATATTCATACTAGGAATATAAAAAAGCTAAGGGAGAAATAACCTTGAGGAGTAATTTTCAAGTTCTACATGAACTAGGTAAGGGGAAAAAAAACCATCTAGGTATCTATTGCTTCCTTTAAATTATAAGATGGTTTAAATTTAAATTATGGGGTTTTATGACCATGGGGCAGTTTACATGGCACTGGGCCTGCTGGCAGCAGATGGAGTTCAACTATCGTCAAGGGGAAAAAGGATTCTCGCTCATGAGTTGGCGAGCCTCATCAAGAGGACTTAAAACTAGATTCGAAGGGGGAAGGGCATGAAACCAGGCTGCCTAGAGATGAGCCTAGGGGTGGCGTGCCGATGTTGGGGGCGAAATCGATAGCCCACCTCAGGTGCATCTACTCCAATGCATGCAGCATAGGAAGCAAACAGGAGGAGCTGGAAGCCATTGTGCAGCAGGACAGCTATGATGCAGTCGCCATCACAGAAACATGGTGGGATGACTCGCATGACTGGAGTGCTGCAATGGATGGCTATAAGCTTTCAGAAGGGATAGGCAAGGAAGGAGAGGCAGTGGGGTGGCTCTGTATGTTAGGGAGTGTTTTGACTGTATAGAGCTCAACAATTGTGATGACAAGGTTGAATGCTTATGGGTAAGGATGAGGGGGAAGGCTAACAAGGCAGATATCCTGCTGGGTGTCTGTTCTAGACCGCCCAACCAGGACAAAGAAATGGACGAAGCGTTCTACAAGTGACTGGAAGAAGCCTCGCAATCGCAAGCCCTTGTTCTTGTGGGGGACTTCAACTTACCAGATGTTTGCTAGAAATATAACACAGCCAAGAGGAAACAGTCCCGGAGGTTCCTGGAGTGTGTGGAAGATAACTTCCTGACACAGCTGGTGAGTGAGCCTACCAGGGGAGGTGCCCTGCTTCACCTGCTGTTTACAAACAGAGAAGGACTGGTGGGAGAAGTGATGGTCAGAGGCCGTCTTGGGCTTAACAACCATGAAATGATAGAACTCTCAATTCTTGTCAAAGTAGGGAGGGAGGTCAGCAAAACCACTACCATGGACTTCTGGAGGGCAGACTTTGGCCTGTTCAGGACACTGATTGAGAGGGTCCCTTGGGAAATGGTCCTGAAGGGCAAAGGGGTCCAGGAAGGCTGGATGTTCTTCAAGAAGGAAATCTAAAAGGCACAGGAGCAGGCAGTACCCATGTGCCGTAAGCAGAGCCGGCAGGGAAGACGAGCGGCCTGGCTGAACGGGGAGCTTTTGATGGGACTCAGGAAAAAAAATGAGAATTTATCACCTTTGGAAGAAGGGGCAGGCAACTGAGGAAGAGAACAAGGAACTCGTTAGGTCATGCAGACAGGGAATTAGAAAGGCAAAAGCCCAGCTAGAGCTCAATCTGGCCACAGTCGTAAGGGATAACAAAAAATGTTTTTACAAATACATTAACAACAAAAAGAGAGCCAAGGAGAATCTCCATCCTCTACTGGATGGGGGGAGGAAACATTGTCACCAAGGATGAGGAAGAGGCTGAGGTACTTAATGCCTTCTTTGCCTCAGTCTTTAATAGCCACACCAGGTATCCTCAGGGTATTCAGCTCCCTGAGCTGGAAGACAGGGATGGAGAGAAAAATAAACTCCCCGTAATACAGGAGGAAGCAGTTAACGACCTGCTATGCCACCTGGACACTCACAAGTCTATGGGCCCTGATGGCATCCACCCAAGGGTACTGAGGGAGCTGGCGGAGGAGCTTGCCAAGCCGCTCTCCATAATTTGTCAACAGTCCTGGTTAACAGGGGAGGTCCCAGATGACTGGAGGGTTGCCAATGTGACACCCATCTACAAGAAGGGCCAGAAGTAGGATCCGGGGAACTACAGGCCTGTCAGCCTGACCTCGGTGCTGGGGAAGATTCATCTGGAGAGGTTCATCTTGAGGGTGCTCACAGGGCACGTGCAGGACAACCAAGGGATCAGGCCCAGCCAGCACGGGTTCGCGAAAGGCAGGTCCTGCTTGACCAACCTGATCTCCTTCTATGACCAGGTGACCTGCTGAGGGGATGAGGGAAAAGCTGTGGATGTTGTCTACCTGGACTCCAGCAAAGCCTTTGACACTGTCTCCCATAGTATTCTCCTGGAGAAGCTGGTGGCTCATGGCTTAGACAGGTGTACTCTACACTGGGTAAAAAAACTGGCTGGAAGGCCAAGCCCAGAGAGTTGTGGTGAATGGAGTGAAATCCAGTTGGTGGCCGGTCACAAGCGGAGTCCCCCAGGGCTCAGTTTTTGGGCCAGTCTTGTTTAATATCTTTATCGATTATCTGGACGAGGAGATTGAGTGCTCCTGCAGGAAGTTTGCAGACGACACCAAGTTGGATGGGAGTGTTGGTCTGCTGGAGGGTCGGAAGGCTCTGCAGAGGGATCTGGACAGGCCGGATCGATGGACCCAGGCCAATTGGATGAGGTTCAACAAGGCCAAGTGCTGGGTCCTGCACTTGGTCCACAACAACCCCATGCAATGCTACAGGCTTGGGGAAGAGTGGCTGGAAAGTTGCCCTGCAGAAAAGGACCTGGGGGTGTTGATTGACAGCCGGCTGAATATGAGCCAGCAGTGTGCCCAGGTGGCCAAGAAGGCCAATGGCATCCTGGCCTGTATCAGAAATAGTGTGGCCAGCAGGAGTAGGGATGTGATCGTGCCCCTGTACTCGGCTCTGGTGAGGCCACACCTTGAATCCTGTGTTCAGTTTTGGGCCCCTCACTACAAGAAGGACATGGAGGTGCTGGAGCATGTCCAAAGAAGGGCGACGAAGCTGGTGAGGGGTCTGGAGCACAAGTCTTATGAGGAGCGGCTGAGGGAACTGGGGTTGTTCAGTCTGGAGAAGAAGAGGCTGAGGGGAGACCTTATCTCTCTCTACAACTACCTGAAAGGAGGTTGCAGAGAGGTGGGTGTTGGTCGCTTCTCCCAAGTGACTAGTGACAGGACTAGAGGAAATGGCCTGAAGTTGTACCAGGGGAGGTTTAGGCTGGATATTCGGAAAACTTTCTTTACTGAGAGATTGGTGAAACACTGGAACAGGCTGCCCAGGGAGGTGGTGGAGTCACCCTGACTGGAGGTGTTCAAGGAGCGTGTGGATGTGTCATTGTGGGACATGGTTTAATGGGCATGGTGGTGTTGGGTTGATGGTTGGACTTGATGATCTTACAGGTCTTTTCCAACCTTAGCGATTCTGTGATTCTGTGAAGATTACTACATTTTACTAATTGCCACAATGCAAAACAAAAAAATTGTAGCATGTTTTAGTGTTGAAATGTAATACTTTAAAGTATTATCATATATCTCAATGTAATATATACGTTTTGCAATATTTGCAATGTTTGCTTTATATAATGTCCAGTCCCTTTATTTGTTCTTTCTAAGCAATTCAACAAGGTAAGTATTTATAATTTTTCACTTCCACAGCTGAAAACAAACCAAAAGGAATACCTGACATAAATCCCCCAGGTAATTGCTGTCGTCTTATTATTTTTTTGCAGTTCAGTGCTTCCATTTCAATAAAGATGATATCGTTATGCCATTACTTTAATTACAATAATCAATATCTTATAAAAATAAAAGTCAGTATATTTTTCCCATGGGCTATAATTCTGTAGAGTGCATGTTTGGAGTTCAGATACATTTTTAAGCATACAACACTGAAAGACTATAATTTGGGAATTAATTGTTTACAATATATATATTTATGGCTAAAGAGAAGTTTTTCTTTTTTTTTTCTGTATTTTGTACACACAGTTCATGCTTATGAATGAGTTATAAACAAATATTAGCACATTGAAGAAAAACTGAAAAGAGAGAAATTTCTGTTATTCTAGCTATTTGGGGGTAAATGCCTAAAGTACATCCTTTAGAAAGAAACGTTTTTTTAAAAGTCAGACCTTAGAAGCTGTGGGTAACAGTGATGAAGTACACTGTTGGAAATATGGCTTTCTTTACAAAGTCATCTTCAACTTCTTTCATTTTATTAATTTTGGTGTTGCAACACTGCTGAATTAGGATTTCCTATTAGTAAAGTTCATGGCTGCAGAATTGATCTTCAGGGGATGATGGATCTGAAAACTGGGTGCAAAAACACAGGGCTATATCTGTTAATTAGAAGGAAGCAAGCAGACATAATAACCATGAGTCAGAAAGTATCAGAAATTATCCCTTGAGAAACTCTTTTGAATGAATGAAGAAAAAAAAAGCAAAACAACGTAACTTCCTTTATGACCTTTCTTATTTAGAGTCAGGTGTGGGGACACTGGTGGTCAAAACGTGAATAACTACATGAGTGGTAGCATGAGACTCCTAAAATACTTGCGCTTAGTGAGAGGAGTTAAAGACGGATTGAAATAGAAGTGAGCTTGCATTTTCCATTTTTAGCTGAATCCTCTGTTTTACTGCAACATTAACTCCAGTATTTGATAACTCTCTATTTTAAACAGCAGAAGCTACTCTTATTTTTACTGTTCAGTGTAGTAGGTTGAACTTGAGAGGCCTTTTACCTTTCAGTTGCTGGTCAAGGTTTCCCAAAGTCTTGTATATAGCATATGTTCTCTGACTGAAGGTCTCTCATTTGCTGATTTATTTATTACTTTTTTAAACACTTCTCCGTGCAATACCTGGCACATTTATCCTAATTAATTTAATCTTATGACATTTGTCAGATATAGGAAAATAACACCATCTCTAACAGGTTAATCTGAAGCATTTTTTATTTTTACTACTTCTATCTCTGTTCCCTTTGTAAATCTCATTGTGCCAACCACAGCAGAATTCATCTCACCTAACCTTAGACTTTATAAACTGATTGTTTAATTTTAGCTCCCTCTAGGGACAATGAAAAGAGATAGACATGCTTCAGGGAGTCATTTCTTCTGTCTATTCGTGTGTTCAGAGTTGCTTCTCTCTTGTCAGTAGAGGAAGTCCACTTTAAGCTACATATGTATGTGGCTGGTCAACCTTGGCTGGCTGACAGACCCCTACCCAACTGCTCTCTCAAAGACGACCTGGGAGAAAATAAGATGCAAAAGCTTGATATAAGGACAGAGAGATCACTTAACTATTACTGTCATCAGCAAAGCAGTCCCAAATTGGAGAACATTAATTTAATTTGTTGTCAGTTAAAATAAATTTGGATAGTGAGAAGCAAAGACAAATTAGAACATTTCCCCCTCCCTGCCTTTTTTTCCCATGATCAACTTCACTCCTTCATTCACAACTCCTCTACTTCCTCCCCCACCCCAACTGACATATAACAAGCAGCTCCTCTCTCCTGCTTCTTCCACCTCATAATTTTCCCCTGCTCTAGCGTGGGCTCTCCATTGGCCGCAGTCCTTCAGGAAATATCTACCTGCTCAGGTGTGGGGTACTCCACAAGTTTCAGTGTGGATGGATATCTGCTTCATCATGGTCTTCTCCACAGGCTGCAGGAGAATCTCTGCTCGAGTGTCTGGAGCACCTTCTGTCCCTCCTTCTTCTCTGACCTTGGTGTCTGCAGGGCTGTTTCTCACAGCTTTTGTTCCGTCCTGCTCTCTTTGTGGTATTTTCTCCCTTTCTTAAATACATCTTCCCAGAGGCACCACCATTTTGGCTGTTGGGTTCAGCTGTGCCCTGTGGTGGGTCCCTTGGAGCTGGCTGGAACCTTCTGTGTCTGGGACAGGGAAGCTCTGGCCTCTTCTTACAGAGGCCACCCTGCAGCCCACCTGCTGCCAGCACCTTGCCAACTATGCCCAGTACAACATAATGTCTTGGTGGTAACATGAATAAATGTTACCTCTGAGAGGCAAAGTCCTTAAACCTGTAGGAGATGGGATGTTTTTTGTGGAGAGGACTTTTTAGGACCATAGAGCTATACTTGCACATATACACAGCCCCCCAAGAAACTGTTTGATTCAAGCCAAATTGAAAGTTTTGGCCCATACATTTATTTTGCATGTAGGTGACTGTTCATATTCAGTTTTGAGTTGTATTTTCTTAATGTTTTTGTATTTATTGATTTAAATATTACTATTTTGTATTAATACGTTTGAATATGTACCTTAGACCAAATTTTAGTATAGAGACTTGCTTTTATTTAGACGCCAAATGAATAACCAAATTATTAAAGGCAATTTGACAGTAACCAGTAGTTCCTGCTGGGAAAACCATTACCATAAGATCACTTACTACAGATACTGCGTCTCCTAAATGGTTAGAGCTCAGTGCTATAAAATGTGAAAGACAGTCTTGGTAACAATACCTGATAGTAGAATACTATTACCTTCTGGAGGTATAATAAAAATATACACACATATCCAATAACAAGTAAGACTTGAACTCCCGTCTTCTGCACTGTAGCATGTGTTCCAGGCCTTGGATTGAGTGTACTGGGAAACCTAGACCTCCAAATATACATTTCCTTTGATGTCCCTAAGATGGATGGGATTTCCTTATGGACACCTTCAAAGCATATAGCTCTCTCTGCTATCTATATAGGGAATCTCCTACTCTAGGCACCTTCATATAAATTAGGTGGACTTGATTCGTGATATTTTTCTGGAGTTAAGGTTCTAATTTAATTAAAAATATTTTAAAATGTGAAACAAAGAAACAGTATGTCAAACTAACACTGGAGTCAAAAATGTTCATTTCTGTTGAAGTTGAATATTTCTGTTAAGTCTAAAATGACTTTTTGGTTAGGGGGTTAATTTTGGTGAAATATTTGAAATGTTTAAGGGTTTGGGTTTTTTTCAGTTCATCCAATGAATCAAAGAATTTCTTATTCACACAGGTCTACTGTGCTGCAAACACTGTGGAGATTAGGGTGCCAAGGGAAAGAATTCGTGCATTTCTGCAGATCAGTGAAGCAGGTGCCACTAATACGGTGTCTTCAAATGGAGTAGAAGAACATATAAATTGTCATCAGAATGGGAATTGATGTATATTATATAGTTGTTCGACCTTGTTAGAGTTTCTGATACAAACAGAATGTTAAAATTCACAAAAATAGTGTCTAGAACATGCAAAGGTACGGTATAACCCGTTGCTTGTTAAAAGAAGACCTGGGTAAAAACATGACTCTAACCAGTTTCCACACATCCTCAAAAAGGATGCTACCAGTATAAAGCACAGATAGCCATCTCAGAATGCAAAGCCAGCTAAAATATTTAAAATTACTTTTAAAATATTAAGCATCAGTGGGAAAAGAGGACACTGCTGAAGAGGTCCTCCACTTAGTAAAACAAGACTTAAAAAAAGAAAAGTTTTTAATTATTTAAAAATACTTCTTAGTATTTTCTGACTGTACTAACATCACAAAATATCCCCAACTAATTCCCATGTTAATCTCAAATCTGATTATCAATATTTTATACAGTCGCTTGTTAATGTTATAGAAGATACTGAGTAAATAATGAATTCCTTTCTTTGTTGCTAGTATATTTCGTAAGCTAGGCTGGTGATACCAACTCTAGGTATAAAAGCTTTTGATATATCCCTCTGGAGTTTTTTAATCATCTCTTCCATCTTTAAAAGCAGTCTAGAAAAATAAATAGCAATGATAGTAAGACTGGATGGCTCAAGGAATTAGTAATTAGATTCAGAGCCTTTTCTTTCTTTCCTATTAATCTAAATCTAGCTTGACTTGTTACCAAAGGTTGTTGCTAGATAACAATTCAATGGAATATGCTTATTTGTTATGCTTATTTGTGATCTCAGTTTATGGCACAGCCCTCACCTTATCACCACATTATTCTGTTGCTAGTAGTAGCAATAAAGTTATCATGGACTGATGAATGGGTATAGATGAAGAATTATTTTATTCCCCCCAGTCTCACAGGACAGTGTGGGAACCTTATGCTGCAGCTCCCCATGGTGCAAATAAAGAGTAATTCTTTTCTGGGGATGACAGGAAAATGTCTTAATGAACGTGAAATTCACCTGTTTTAACAGAGTGAAGAAGAGCGGTATGGTGGAGGGAGCTCTGACAGCAGCAGGTAGAACAATAGTGTTACAAATATGTCAAACTAGAAAGGAGCTATATTAACAAGTCAATCTCAAGCAAGTAACCTCCTTTGGGAAGACTCTTTGAAAGGAGAAGTGCAGTTAGCAGTCTAGCTATGTCACTTCTCATTTATACATTTTTTTAAACAGCCTTCTTGGTCAAAAACATCCTCATTAACTTTATTTTCTATTTTCAGCATGCATTTATTATAGCTGGTTTACCTCGTTCAGTTTCATATGTCTGCTTTTAATTCATTTCTTGACTTTGCAACTGGAACAGTAGCTACAATGCAGAATTTTGCTGAATATTTTCTGAAAGTGTGTGTGATGTGCATATCTCCTTTGTCTAGGGTGACAGCCATATCCTCTGAGAATTCCAATGAGTTAGTGAGTCTTTACCTCCCTTGTCTCTCCTTAGGCCACTGTAAAATAATGGCATTATGTTGGCTACTCTCCAGTCCTCTCAGATTTCACTTGATCTATTTTGAAGAGCAGAAGTATATAAAAATGTCTGCCAAAGCTTCTTCAATTTCTCTCCTTACTTTCTTAACCCTTTTGGACATACCTTGTTTGGTCATGGCCCTATCAATTTTAAAAGCCATTTCACCATATAATAATCATACCTGACACACTCTGTAGATATCCTAATTCCTAATCATCCATCTCCATAAATATGATTTCAGATGTAGTCAAATATCTACTCTCAACTTTCATAAGGCCATATATAACCATTATTTAATGTATCTTCAATCCCCTTATACTCTTTCTAGGGGATAGGTTGCAATGTTAAAGTTTCTTCCAGCAATGAGGATATGTCTAAAGCTCAGGACTGGTCTAGAGAATTAGTTTTGATTCAGAACTGCAACAAATTTTCTGTTTCTTTCCTGCTCTAGGGAGAAAGCAGCCTGCAACTGAATTATAGCTGTGATAGTTATTTGCTTCTTCTCGACAACTCACTGACCCAGAGACATTTTTCTCCTCAATGCCCTGCAGTCTGCAGGTTTGCAGCCCTGTTGGGGAAGCAAGAAGTGCTTTATATTTCTCTGCTTCTCTACATGGGCATGTCAGAATCACAATGATTAGCTCTTGAAAGGACCTCAAGAAGCTATATAGTCCATCCTCTTGTCCCAAGGTAAAATCAGCTATATGAAAGCTTGTTTGTGTTTTCTATTATTAATAGCCTTCAGTCATGGAGATTCCATAACCTCCTTGAGCAATCTGTTCAAAGCTTATTTAAATTTTAGCTTTACAACCTTGCCTTAATTTTATTCTATAATTCTTAGAAACAAGATTAAAAAATAATGTATGCTACTTCACACATTGCAGCAATTGAAAAACCTCTTAATGGTTCTGCGTGTGAGACACTGATTATGCCTAACAAAAGTTTAGAGACAGAGCCTGGGGCTGATCCTAAACACTTATGAGATCTATTTGATGTGAGCTGTCCCACTGAAATCAAGATGACAGCTGATTATAAATATTCTATATTGTCATCTACCAATGTTTTTTAGATCTAAAAGTTTTCAGTATTGAGCAGTATGCTAATTGTGACGTACTTTTATGGGTACAACACTGATCTTAGCTGGATCATGTGCAGCAAGGGAAACTAGAGCCTTTGAATCTAACAGGAAAAGCTGTTAGAATTTGAGTCACATTCTTAGCTATATCCACTTGAAAGCATTATTAAATTAGGGAATCTCTGTATGTGTCTTCTCTTCCTGACCACTGGACAGAGCCCAAAATGGTGTTGACATGACCGCTTCAACCTAATGCTAGATATTTAAAAAAAAAGCCAACAAAAGCCTATGGTCCAGACATGAGCTGGAATCATATAATGGTCAATATCAAATAACGATCCACTGTGGATCATCAGAGTCACAGAATCTTCCTCTGAGGCAAAGGTTCACCTCAGTTACTTCCCTGAGACCACAGGCCAAGGGTGAATACCTATGCAGGTACCACAGGCCACCTGGCAAATGCTGACTCTTTATTCTGCTGTAACTTTTGTGTTTGTTTTTTGAAGAACTTAATCTTGGGTTTCATTAGGTGCAATGAAGTTTTCCACATTAAAAATTTAAAGAGTAGAATTCAAATACTGATTATGGGGACCCACTTTACCTATTGAGTGTGTCAGTTGTACTGTGACCATTTTAAAGACCATTTTTAAGATCATTTTTAAGAGCAGAAAATTTGTCCTGGAATTCCACACTTTCTAATGACACTAGCCATTTAGAAAATTTGCCTCTGCCTCTTATGTTAAAGATTGTAATGGTTACTGAGCAGGCAAGCCATGATGTCCCTTTGATAAGGTAGGGAGAGGAAGATACATTGAATTGTATCTACTAAAACCATGACATAAATTCTTCACTTTCCTTTTTCTCTGATGACAGCTGATAGAAGTTTTGGGTTTTTTTAAATCTTTACCCCATTTTTTTATTTTTTCACGTCTTTCCCTATGTTAAGTCACAGAGAAGAGGACTGCAACGATGTGCTCCTTTGTCATATGTTGTTCCTACTGCAACTTTAATTGCATAGCTCTGTATAACTGAC
Source organism: Gavia stellata (assembly GCF_030936135.1). NCBI lineage: Eukaryota > Metazoa > Chordata > Aves > Gaviiformes > Gaviidae > Gavia > Gavia stellata. The sequence goes on from NC_082595.1 coordinate 81,406,757, forward strand.
ATTTGTCTTGCATTGCATTGTGAATTACAGACTAGGTTGTTCCTGTGCTTCATCAACAGGTGTGTTACATGCTGGATTGCCGAAAACCAGTTGTCATACTTTAAGCAAAATACTTCTAGGAAAACAGAGCCCTAACAGAGCTCACAGGAGGGCTAGCCATATCCTTTATCATTTGTTACATTAAAATTTTAACAGGTGAGTCTCAAAGGCAAGGGTATCAGCCCAAACATACCAAGAAATTTACATAGACCAAGGAAACATGACTCATATACAAAGCCAAGCACTTATATTTAGTCTAATTAATGTATTATCAGGCCAATCAAAGAGTTATGAGACCAGTTGCAACTATGTTAGCACTTATAGTCCAAATTTCCTGATTTTTGTAGCTCATCCCAGATAATAATACAGTTCAAACTTACATACACAAACTTTCTATTTTTCTGTTGTTATGGTGTCACCTGGCACTGAGGGGACAGAGAGATTCTTTTAGGGATCGCTGACAGAATGATGACAGCACTAAATCGTAGTTACAATTAAAGCTCTATATTCTGAACATGATTTAATGATTAGTATAGCACAGAAATTATTATTAGAATGGCACAGGATTTCTACATGGAGAATCAATATAGTACAATCTGTAAGTAGAGTAATACAGAATTTGTAATACAACTTAACTTATGAATTCTGATCACCTAGACCCTAACTTATGGCTTCTAATCACCTGGACCCTCTGCAGGTCTGCTCAGATCTTAATACATTGTCTGCTCTATCATTATAACAGTCATATCTAGACTCGAAAATCATATAAAAGAATACGAGTTGCTCACTCAAGCCTCAGAGGGAGCAGAGGATGATGGAGGCGTCACTGGCCACCAGGGACTCACAGGTCTTATTGTCCAGCAGCAGTTCTGGTCCAAGTTCATAAAATCATAGAATCATTTAGGTTGGAAAAGACCTTTAAGATCATCGACTCCAGCTGTAAACCTAACACTGCCAAGTTCACTGCTAAATCATGTCCCTAAGCACCTCATCCACATGACTTTTAAATACCTTCCAGGATGGTGACTCAACAACCTCCCTGGGCAGCCTGTTCCGGTGCTTGATAACCCTTTTGGTGAAGAAATTTTTCCTAATATCCAACTTAAACCTCTCCTGGTGCAACTTGAGACTGTTTCCTCTTATCCTATAGCTTGTCACTTGGGAGAAGAGACTGACACCCACCTCTTTACAATCTCCTTTCAGGTAATTGTAGAGAGCAATATGGCCTCCCCTCAGCCTCCTTTTCTCCAGGCTAAACAACCCCAGCTCCCTCAGCCGCTCCTCATAAGACTTGGGCTCCAGATCCTTTACCAGCTTTGTTGCCCTTCTCTGGACATGCTCCAGCACCTCAATGTCTTTCTTGTAGTGAGGGGCCCAAAACTGAACACAGTATTTGGGGTGTGGCCTCACCCGTGCCGAGTACAAGGGGACAATCACTTCCCTAGTCCTGCTGGCCACACTATTTCTGATACAGGCCAGGATGCTGTTGGCCTTTTTGGCCACCTGGGCACATTGATGGCTCATATTCAGCTGGCTGTCAGTAATGGCAACACCCCAGGTCCTTTTCAGTCAGGCAGCCTTCCAGCCACTCTTCCCCAAGCCTGTAGCGTTGCATGGGGGTTGTTGTAACCCAAGTGTAGGACTCGCCACTTGGCCTTGTTGAACCTCATACAATTGGCCTCGGCCCATTGATCCAGCCTGTCCAGATCCCTCTGCAGAGCCTTTCTACCCTCCAGCAGATCAACACTCCCGCCCAACTTGGTGTTGTTGGCAAGCTTACTGAGGGTGCACTTGATCCCCTCGTCCAGATCATCGTTAAAGACCAGCCCCAAAACTGAGCCCTGGGGAACACCACTTGTGACCAGCCACCAACTGGATTTAATGCCATTCACCACAACTCTCTGGGCTTGGCCATCCAACCAGTTTTTTACCCAGCCCGTCCAAGCCATGAGCAGCCAGTTTCACCAGAAGAATAATATGGGAAACAGTGTCTAAGGCTTTACTAAAGTCCAGGTAGACAACATCCACAGCCTTTCCTCATCCACTAAGCGGGTCATCTTGAAGAGAAAAGAAGAGAAGAGAAGGCTCGGGGGGAGTTTTATCAATGTGTGTAAATATTTGATGGGAGGAGGTAAAAAAGATGGATCTAGACTCTCCCCAGTGGTGTCCAGTGTCAGGAGAAGATGCAATGAACATATACAGAAATACAAGTAATTCCATTTAAGTGTAAGAAAAAGAAAATACTGTAGGGGTGATCAAACATGGGAACAGATTGTCCAAACAGGTTGTGGAGACATCATCTGTGGAGACATGGTCCTGAGGAACCTGTGGTAGCTGACCCTGCTTGAGCAAGGATGTTGAACTAGACAATATCCAGGGATCCCTTACCAGCCTCAGAGGTTCTGTGATTTTTCTTCTATTAATTGTCAGTCTCCACCAAGCTTGTTAAACTTTTAAAAGGTACAGATTCCCAGGGTGAAGACAGCGTGGCAATCCTTTGCTTGAAGAATCACCTCCTTCTGTTTTGAGTGTGTCTCCTCCTGGCTTCATCTAATTTCTCTTCAATTTTGTGTTGGAAAAAGCAATGGAAAATCAATCCCTACTCTTCTTGCCCCCTTGCCCTTATATTCCATGCCACTCTTGATCCTAAAACCTCTGTCAAGTCCTCTTTTACTCATATTTTGCTCATAATGAGGAGTCCAAGATAATTTAGGTGTGGCTTAGTCATTCCTCACACAGAAGTAATTTCATACATTTCCCTTATTGCCCTTTTCTGAAGCTTTCCATTCTAATATACCTTTTTTGATGTTTAGGAATCCAGCAAGTACGTTCATATAGTCACCTAATCCTTTATACTATGGTATAATAGTTCTCTATTCCTTTCAAATAATTTTTAACAATACAGTTGTTTGGTTGTTCCAGTGCTCTGCCACCCTTAAAGGAAAGAAGTTCATCCTCATGTTTGGATGGAACTTCCTATGACCAAGTTTGTGTCCGTTAGGTCTTGTTCTGTCACTGGGCACCACTGAAAAAAGACTGGCCCCATCATCCTGGCACCCACCCCCTTAGGTATTTATAAGCATTAATAAGATCCCCCTTCAGTCTTCTCTTCTCCAGACTGAAAAGACACAAGTCCCTCAGCCTTTCCTCGTAAGAAAGATGTTCCAGTCCCCTAATCATCCTTGTAGATCTTTGCTGTACCCTCTCCAGCAGTTCCCTCTCCTTCTTGAACTGGAGAGCCCACAACTGGACACAGTACTCCAGATGCAGCCTCACCAGGGCAGAGTAGAGGGGGAGGATAACCTCCCTCAACCTGCTGGCCACAGTCTTTTTGATGAACCCCAGGATGTCATTGGCCTTCTTGGCCACAAGGGCACATTGCTGGCTCATGGTCATCCTGTTGTCCACCAGGACTCCCAGGTCCTTTTCCACAGAGCTGCTCTCCAGCAGGTCAGCCCCTAACCTGTACTGATGCATGGGGTTATTCCGCCCCAGGTGCAGTACCCTACGCTTGCCTTTGTTGAATTTCATGAGGTTCTGCTCTGCCCAACTCTCCAGCCTGTCCAGGTGACGCCAAATGGCAACACAGCCTTCCGCTGTGTCAGCCACTCCTCCCAGTTTTGTGTCGTCAGCAAACTTGCTGAGGGCACACTCTATCCCTTCATCCAGGTCATTGATGAATATATTGAACAGGACTGGACCCGGTACTGACCCCTGGGGAACACCACTTGTTGCAGAACTCCAACTAGACTCTGTGCCACTAATCACAACCCTCTGAGCTCTATCAGCCACTTTTCAATCCACCCCACTGTCCATTCATCTAACTCATGCTTCCTAAGCTTGCCTATGAGGATGATGTGGGAGACGGTGTCGAAAGCCTTGATGAAGTCAAGGTAGACAACATCCGTTGCCCTCCCCTCATCTGTCCATCCAACCATGCCATCGTAGAAGGCTATCAGATTAGTCAGACATGACTTCCCCTTGGTGAATCCATGTTGATTACTTCTTATAACCTTCTTTTCCTCCAGATGCTTTGAGATGACACCCAGAACGAGCTGTTCCATCATCTTTCCAGGGATGGAGGTGAGACTGACTGGCCTGTAGTTTTACAATAAGATGCACTTTGTCTCGAAGAGATGATAGTATAAAAAGGAAGGACAGTATAAAGACAGGATAGGTAATTGAAGCTCAAATTAATGAAGAGGGGAGTTAACTTCCTGTATCTTTAGTTAGCAACAAATTGAGCATCTACATGTGATTCATCCCACTTAGCTTTAGTCCCCTTGAAGTCATCTAACTTAAAGTAGTTGTCCAGAATCCGTGTACTGCCAGTAAAGAAAGATCAAACTTATTACAGATCCCTACTCAGCCCTTTTTCTCAAGGCCATGTTCACCTGGAGCAAGTGAGTGTACACTATTGTTTGTCTCTGGGTACTACTTTCCTGGTCATTTAGTTTGGGGGATAAGCTGGATGTACCAGAACTCCCTTCTTTAAGACTTTTCATTTTGTATGAACCTAGGTTTCCCCATATAGAAGATGACGAAATGGAGTTTATGCATGTCCAAACCCATTCTAAATGCAGGCTCAGGACATGGTTACAGAACTCTCTTAGATTTAGTTTGGTAATATTCCAGATTTCAATAGTTTAGATGCAACCACTGAAAATTTCAGCTTCAAACTCCTGTACTTCAGTGATTTGTCATAACAAATCAATCTTGGCTGTCCGAGGCTTCTAAAAGTTACCATTTTACAACCAGACAAATTCTTAACACAAATTGTCTGAGTACCTGTTATATCACAGAATCACAGAATCGCTAAGGTTGGAAAAGACCTGTAAGATCATCAAGTCCAGCCATCAACTAACACCACCATGCCCATTAAACCATGTCCCACAATGCCAGGTCCACACATTCCTTGAACACCTCTAGTGATGGTGACTCCACCACTTCCCTGGGCAGCTTATTCCAGTGTTTCACCACTCTCTCAGTAAAGAAATTTTTCCTATATCCAGCCTAAACCTCCCCGGCACAACTTGAGGCCATTTCCTCTTGTCCTGTCACTCGTCACTTGGAGAATATATGCTCATTTGTTTTTTGTTTTTTTTTTTTAATGTTCCTGAACAGCTTAAGGGAAAGATACATTTCCCGTTAGTTTGCTTATTAGCCATTGAAGTACTGAGTCACCACTAGAAAAGGGTGCAAGAGTAGACATTTTCAATTTGATAGTCAAACTGAAATAAGTACACCAAGGTACCTACTTCTGGAAATCAAAAATACAAAAAGGTTGTTTCAGTTCAGTGTAAACTTTTTTAATCATCAGGAAAAATCTCATTTAATTTGGGAGGTATTTAAAATATATCTCTTTTGTAAGTTAGGCCATTTTAAAAAGGAAAAAAAAAATGATGAAAATGTAAAATTTATTTAAAGCTATCCTAATGTTTTGGCACTTCTTGAATGAAACACTATTTTGACTTAGAAAAAACCAGATAAGTATTCATTAAGTAAGCCTATCCTTAGAAATAATATTTTGAACATCACAGTAGAGCTATTGACTTGAATGATCATATGTGAACAAAGTAAAATATATTTCTATATACCTGAGGAAAAATTCACATTTCAGCTCACTATGAAGCCAGAGCAACTCAATTGACAGTAGATCAGAATTTGGCACTTAGTTTGGGATTTTTCAACCCCCAGTGGCTTTTTTTATTTTTATTTTTAATTACAATTCTGATGAAAAATTTAATTCAGGAAAGTAATTATTTTGTTTGTTCCCTTGCCATCTGAATCTGTCATCTGACAATGGCTCGGTATATTCATCGCGAGGGGTCAAGCATGGATAATGAAGCAGTTACAAGCTCACTGGCAACTACTGTGCCAGCATTGTTACTGAAATGTAGTCCAATCCTCTGATTACAGTTGTCTATATTAGGGCATTGAATTTGTTCAGAACCTCCACCTTAGCTGCATCATCATCATTCTCTAATACTACTACAAATGTTTTCTCTCAAGTCAAACTATGAACCCTTACTTTGTTTATATGTCAAGAGAAAGTCTTTGCCTCAAAGAGCATACAGATAAAGGACAGAAAGAAAAATGGTTGGTCCACTCATGGGATACTGAGGCATATTCAGCTTCAACTTTTTGTCATTTCAGAATCACTCTATCTTTTAACAATCAAAATTGTTTGCAGATCATTTACACTTATCTTCCTGAATAATTTAACTAAAAGAAATATTTTATTCTGCAGAAATCTTAAGCAGGGAAAGATTAAGGCAGGAGGTATTTACCTTGTAGTTCGAGTTGTAGTTTGAGATGGTCTATGTAGGATATAGATTCAGTGACGATCTCCTCTCAGCTGAGGACAATACATAAAGGTAACCTTTTTATTCCCTAATCCTACTACACTTCTGAATGCTGTTTTTGTTGAAACAGTTTTGAGGGACATGTTACTTTGACATAGACTTTGCAGTCTAATGACTACGAAGGTGCTTAGGGACATGGTTTAGTGGTGGACATAGAATTGTTAGGTTAATGGTTGGACTTGATGATCTTAAAGGTCTTTTCCAACCTAAATGATTCTATGATTCTAGATTCTAATGCTTATGAATCCTATATATGTAGCTGTGTAAGAGTATTTGTTAAGATTCAGATTTTCTTTTGAAATTCTAACCTCCAAAAATTGAGGAATTTTAAAATTAAGTTCTTACATTCTCCTGTATTATTAGCTGTATTCTTTGAGGGGAAAAGACCGTTTGAAAGGCAGAGATAGACCATCTTTAGAGCCTCATCGGAGATGGCATCTGCGTTACCAGTTTTACTTAATCTTTTGTGAATAGTGAAATATTCATTGTGTAAGTACTACAATGTTACAATTCTACATTAATGTTGATTCTAATAATAATGGTTTTATTTTTATTTCATTATTTCTATATCAGAGTATAAATATATTTTATTTCATATTATGTATATGGTAATGTGTCTTATAACGGTTACAACTAGCATTCTATGCAGATGATCAAGATGCTTAGAGTATAAAATATATTCTTTTAGTGCTTTCATTATCTCTTCGTGTTTGCATAATATAAACAAAACATCCCTCACAGGAAATAAAAAATTATCTAGTATAGTTCCTCTTTGATTTCAGTGACAAACTCTCACTGATTTCAATGAAGGCAGAAAAGGTAGAAAAAAATGGTCTTTTGTTAAAAGTGTATACATCTCCTGCTTCAAAATCTTATGTCTACTACCATTCAAGAAAGCAGTGTCAGGAGTTATGGTTATCAAGCATGACAGTGTGCTATTTCCCTGTTCTTGATGAATACGAGCAATTATTCTTTATTTTTCATGATGCTTCAACTACACTATTAGCTTTCTTAGAGGACTGAAGTAACTAGTCTCCTTCAATGAAGGATTCCTAAAGGAGACAGAATGTGAGTTTCTCTTCTTCTGGGAAACTGATTATATAACGGTGAAGATGTCAGACATAATTAAGATGAATGATTGTGTACCCAACTAAATGAATTTTATCTTTGTAAATTTGACATTTTTCCTATACTGTTCATCAGTCTAATAGGAACAAATCAAATGCACATCTTCTTAGCAGGAGTCAGAGACAGGATAAAGTACACAACATTGTTAAGTAACTGCTAAAATTGCAGAAGTCTGCAGACCTCCTTCAAACATAATCCTTTCCTTCCAGTCTTTTCAACATAAATTTTGAAGGAACAAATTTTATGGTTTATGACTTAAATGTGATTTATTTGAGAAATTTTGTCAGATTTCCTCATTCAGTGAAGATAGTAAAAAAAAGTACTTAGACTCTCAGTCACACTAATGACTTTAAAAAGTCCAACAAAGCATAATCTGATATTTGGTTCATTTTAGAGATAAGTGAATAAGACAAAAAATAATGTCCATTGCTATACTTTATTTTCTCTTTTTACCACTTTGTCCCAGCAACCTTCAAAGTCTTTTTGTGGCTTTTTTTTAAAAAAAAAACAAGCAGCTAATCCAGTCCATTACAACAGTTTTATCAGTAAGTTAGTTTCCAAGTAAATTTCAGATTCAGATGAAGATGATCACATGCTTATTCTTTCAAGAAAACAAAATAGTTTGCCACATGCAATCATTTAGGTGCTATGAATTATTTACAAGCACTACATAATCTAATAAATCTATCAGTAACTAGGGAAGATCTCCAGCTATTAACAACCACAACCAAATTTTCTGGGGAAATGTTGATTTCTATTAGGTATGGCTGTGCAAATTATTTGATTTTAAGTGAGCAGTGAGACCACAACAGGCAATGGTCCAAGACAAGATAGTGTTATCTTTTGATAGTTTGATTTTGAGAAACAAATAAAACCTGTTATAGAGATAATAAAGGGAACAAAGAACAAATATCCAAAATATTTCAGAGAATAATTAAGGTTGGAAAAGACCTGTAAGATCATCATGTCCAACCATCAACCCAACACCACCATGCCCACTAAACCATGTCCCACACTGCCACGTTCACACCTTCCTTGGACACCTCCAGTGAGGGTGATTCCACCACCTCCCTGGGCAGCCTGTTCCAGTGTTTCACCACTCTCTCAGTAAAGAACTTTTTCCTAATATCCAGCCTAAACCTCTCCTGGTGCAACTTGAGGCCATTTCCTCTTGTCCTGTCACTAGTCACTTGGGAGAAGAGACAGGACCCACCTCTCTGCAACCTCCTTTCAGATAGTTGTAGAGAGCAATAAGGTCTCCCCTCAGCCTCCTCTTCAGGCTAAACAACCCCAGTTCCCTCAGCTGCTCCTCATAAGACTTGTGTTCCAGACCCCTCACCAGCTTCGTCGCCCTTCTCTGGACACGCTCCAGCACCTCAATGTTCTTCTTGTAGTGAGGGGCCCAAAACTGAACACAGTATTCCAGGTGCGGCCTCACCAGTGCTGAGTACAGGGGCACGATCACCTCCCTACTCCTGCTGGCCACACTATTTCTGATACAGGCCAGGATGCCGTTGGCCTTCTTGGCCACCTGGGCACACTGGTGGCTCATCTTCAGCTGGCTGTCGATCAACACCCCCAGGTCCTTTTCTGCGGGGGAGCTTTCCAGCCACTCTTCCCCAAGCCTGTAGCGTTGCATGGGGTTGTTGTGACCCAAGTGCAGGACCCGGCACTGGGCCTTGTTGAACCTCATACAATTGGCCTGGGCCCATCGATCCAGCCTGTCCAAATCCCTCTGCAGAGCCTTCCTACCCTCCAGCAGATCAACACTCCCGCCTAACTTGGTGTTGGCAAGCTTACTGAGGGAGCACTCAATCTCCTCGTCCAGATCATCGTTAAAGATATTAAACAAGACTGGCCCCAAAACTGAGCCCTGGGGCACACCGCTTGTGACCGGCCACCAACTGGATTTCACTCCATTCACCACAACTCTCTGGGCTCAGCTTTCCAGCCAGTTTTTGACCCAGAGAAGAGTACACCTGTCTAAGCCATGAGCCACCAGCTTCTCCAGGAGAATATTGTGGGAGACAGTGTCGAAGGCTTTACTAAAGTCCAGGTAGACAACATCCACAGCCTTTCCCTCATCCACTAGGTGGGTCACCTGGTCACAGAAGGAGATCAGGTTGGTCAAGCGGGACCTGCCTTTCATGAACCCGTGCTGGCTGGGCCTGATCCCTTGGTTGTCCTGCACATGCCCTGTGAGCACCCTCAAGATGAACCTCTCCATAACCTTCCCCAGCACCAAGGTCAGGCTATATATGTTATGCTTATTTAAAACGTAACATATATAGTAAATTGAAATATGATATCGAATTGCAAGCCAATGAAGAAAAGAACAAGTAAGCAGTTTGTGCTATCTAAAAAGTATAAAAATGACCTCAATGTGATCCAAATAAGGAGGAAAAAATGATTAGCATTAGCATCAGACTCCTCCTAGCAAAGAGCTTGGTATGATAAATTGTTATGATCTGCCTCTTCCCCCTGAAGAAGACTGGTTTCATGAACCCTAGGACCCAAGGAGTATAAGAAGAGTGACCATATGGGACCAATTCCCCCCTGTTCCTGATCCCATGTAAAGTCGTTAGCATAACTAACGCTATTTTATAAGAGAAGCAGCCATTATCTTTGAGCAAGTGGGTCATTTATTCATTCTCTTTCCTCTCATTATCAGGTCCTGAAATTCCTGTGAACCAAGTGGACAAATCAAACAGATTTCTTCCTCTCCTTCCTACTGGCCCCAAGATTCCTGAGCCCCAGGCCAATTACTGCCTTCCTTACTGGCCTTGAAGGTCCCAGGCGCTTGGTCAACCAGGTGTTGTTGATGAGCTCATCGCAGAACAGGGAGGCATAACAGCACACAGAGCACTGTCTATAAAATCAAGCAGTGACAAGTCCTAAGTGGATAACTTGGATGGTTGGAGGCCGTCTTGGGCATAGCCGTTATGAAACTGTAGAGTTTTCGATTCTCAGAGAAGTAAAGAAGGGGTTTAGCAGAACTACTACCTTGTACTTCCAGAGGGTAGACTTTGGCCTGTTTAGGAGCCTGGTGGACAGAGTCCCTTGGGAGGCTGTCCTGAAGGGTAAAGGACTGCAGGAAGGCTGGACATTCTCCAAGAAGGAAATCTTAAGGCACATGAGCAGGTTGTGTGCTGGAAAACAAGCTGGCAGGGAAGAAGTCCAGCCTCACTGAACAGAAAGCTTTGTCTGGAATTTAGGGGAAAAAAGAGAGTTTATGACCTTTGGAAGAAGGGGCAGGCAACTCAGGAGGACTACAAGGATGTTGTGAGGTTATGCAGGGAAAACATTAGAAAGGCCAAAGCCCAACTAGAACTGAATCTGGTTATTGCCGTAAAAGACAATAAAAAATGTTTCTATAAATACATTAACAACAAAAGGAGGGCTAAGAAGAATCTCCATACTTTATTGGATGCAGGGGGGAAACATGGTAACAAAGGATAAGGAAAAGGCTGAGGTACTTAATGCCTTCTTTGCCTCAGTCTTTAATGGTAAGACCAATTGTTCTCAGGGTACCCAGCCCCCTGAGCTGGAACACATGGGCAGGGAGCAGAATAAAGTCCCCATAACCCAAGTGGAAATGGTTAGTTACCTGCTACACCACCTAGGCATACACAAGTTTATGGGGCCAGATGGGATCCACCCAAGGGTACTGAAGGAGCTGATGGAAAGGCTCACCAAGCCACTTTCAATCATTTATCAGCAGTCCTGGCTAACCAGGAATGTCCTGATTGACTGGAGGTTAGCGAATGTGACACCCATATAAAAGAAGGGTAGGAAGGAGGATCTGGGGAACTACAAACCTGTCAGTCTGATGTGGATGCTGGGGTAGGTTATGGAGCAGATCATCATGAGTGCCATAACATGGCAGGTACAAGACAACCAGGTGATCAGGCCCAGTCAGCATGGGTTTATGAAAAGTAGAACCTGCTTGATTAACCTGATCCCCTTCTATGACAAAGTGACCTGCTTAGTGGATGAGGGAAAGGCTGTGGATGTTGTCTACCTGGACTTTAGTAAAGTGTTTCACATTGTTTCCAACAGTATTCTCCTGGAGAAACTGGCTGCTCATGGCTTGGATGGTCATACTCTTCTCTGGGTAAAAAACTGGCTGGATGGCTGAGCCCAGAGAGTTGTGGTGAATGGAGTGAAATCCAGTTGGCAGCTGGTCACAAGCGGTGTTCCCCAGGGCTTAGTTTTGGGGGCAGTTCTGTTTATTATCTTTATCAATGATCTGGACAACAGGATCAAGTGCACCCTCAGTAAGCTTGCCAACAACACCAAGTTGGGTGGGAGTGTTCACAGAATCAGAGAATCACTAAGGTTGGAAAAGACCTGTAAGATCAAGTCCAGCCATCAGCTAACACCACCATGCCCATTAAACCATGTCCCACAATGCCTCGTCCACACATTCCTTAATGATCCTGTTGACCTGCTCGAGGGTAGAAAGGCTCTGCAGAGGTATCTGGACAGGCCGGATCAATGGGCCCAGGCCAATTGTATGAGATTCAACAAGGCCAAGTGCCAGGTTCTGCACTTGGGTCACAACAACCCCATGCAATGCTACAGGCTTGGGGAAGAGTGGCTGGAAAGTTGCCTAGTGGAAAAGGACCTGGGGTGTTGCTGTTGTTGACAGCCAGCTGAAGATGAGCCAGCAGTGTGCCCAGGTGGCCAAAAAGGCCAACAGCATCCTGGCCTGTATCAGAAATAGTGTGGCCAGCAGGACTAGGGAAGTGATTGTCCCCTTGTACTCGGCACGGGTGAGGCCACACCCCAAATACTGTGTTCAGTTTTGGGCCCCTCACTACAAGAAAGACATTGAGGTGCTGGAGCATGTCCAGAGAAGAGCAACGAAGCTGGTGAGGGATCTGGAGCACAAGACTTATGAGGAGCGGCTGAGGGAGCTGGGGTTGTTTAGCCTGGAGAAGAGGAGGCTGAGGGGAGACCTTATCACTCTCTACAATTACCTGAAAGGAGGTTGTAGAGAGGTGGGTGTCAGTCTCTTCTCCCAAGTGACAAGTGATAAGATGAGAGTAAACAGCCTCAAGTTGCACCAGGGAAGGTTTGGATTGGATATTAGGAAAAATTTCTTCACCAAAAGGGTTATCAAGCACCAGAACTGGCTGCCCAGAGAGGTGGTTGAGTCACCATCCCTGGAGGTATTTAAAAGGCGTGTAGACGTGATTCTTAGGGATATGGTTTAGCGGTGGACTTGGCAGTGTTAGGTTTACAGTTGACTTGATCATCTTAATGGTCTTTTCCAACCTAAACAATTCTATGATTCTATGATTATGCAACAGTCCCAGCTCACTCAGCCTGTCCCTATATTACCGATGCTCCAGTACCTTTATCATGTTTTGGTCCTTTGCAGGACCAACTCCAGTATGTCCATGTCTGTTTTGTACTGGGAAGTCCAGTCCTGGACCCAGCACTCCTGATGTGCTACTCACCAGTGCTGAGTAGAGGTGTAAGATCACCTCCTTTGGCTTGCTGGCCACTGAGGCCACGGAGAATTACTGAACAGATAAAAGTTTCATCTGGCTTAGGACAACTCTGTAGATGAGGGAACAGCCCACCACAACAATGTACTTTATGATACTGATGCATGAAGTTCACACCAGTGCTAACGGGACGTCAAAAGTTCACTCAGCCCAGGAATTTTTGTACAGGCTACAGAACATGCTTGATTCATTTACCTCAATGTCTGTGTTAATTGGCATTTGAGATGTTATAGGATATTAGACGTATCAGACAGGCAACAAACATGACTTGGAACTGATGGGAAAACTGTTCCCTTGTGAAGCAGAACCTGAAGGCCAGGCACGGTACCTTAGGCATCTCAAATGTCATTAGACAACTATGCGTAGGCTGCCGAGTTATCACAGATGAGTTCATCCTCAATTAATGTGTTTTCTGGCAACAAGCCTTGTCTTTCATAATACTTCTTTTATATTACAGAAGATTGTAAAGCAAAATATATATTTAAGTGGAAAAAAAAACCCTCTTTATCATCTTAACTTCATTCGTGCAACAGACTCATAGGTGACAGGAAATTGTATAATTGAAAGACTTTTAATTTCTTTGGAGGAATACTTGTTTCTGTCTGCATAAAAACGTCCAGAAAAGTAATTTCTGTTATTGTCAGGCTCTTTCTTCTAGTTTAGACTGGCACAGAAGTTTCAACATGTACCTGTATGAGTCCTAATTCAGAGGAAATCATTCAATATTTCAATAGGTCTGTCACCAATACAGACTCCTACAGTCATCAATCAGGCTCATGGAATGACAAAATAATTCTGTCCACTGTGATGCTTATAGATTAGGTTACAATTTTGGGTTTTTTTAAGTCAATTCTATTTTATCGAGAGAAGGACTGCTGCATTTGGTATGTCATTACTGGTATTTGTTTTAATTTTTCTTTTATTTCCAAGCAGATAGTTTCAAACCAGACATAAAATACACCAATGCTCTACATATTTTGGTCTCATACTTTACATGTGTAACACATTAATCTAGCACAATTTGTTAGGATATGTAGATAATGTACTAACAGTAGCAAGACTAATGGAAATAAAAATATTGGTAACATTTTAAGATCATGTTTACTTAATTTCCTCCTCTTCTGCTTTACTTCAATACCTCTCTGCGCATGAACTATCATTTTTAAGAACTACAAAATCACAGAATCACAGAATCACTAAGGTTGGAAAAGACCTGTAAGATCATCAAGTCCAACCTTAAAAAAAAAAAACCAAAACCCAAAACACCAAAAACCAACCCACCCAACACCACACAGCACCATGCCCATCAAGCCACATCCCACAATGCCACATCCACACGCTCCTTGAATACCTCCAGGGAGGGTGACTCTACCACCTCCCTGGGCAGCCTATTCCAATGTTTCACTACTCTCTCAGTAAAGAACTTTTTCCTAATATCTAGCCTGAACCTCCCCTGGCGCAACTTGAGGCCATTTCCTCTTGTCCTGTCACTAGTCACTTGGGAGAAGAGACCAACACCCACCTCTCTGCAACCTCCTTTCAGGTAGTTGTAGAGAGCGATGAGGTCTCCCCTCAGCCTCCTCTTCTCCAGGCTAAACAACCCCAGTTCCCTCAGCTGCTCCTCATAAGACTTGTGTGCCAGATCCCTCACCAGCTTCGTCGCCCTTCTCTGGACACACTCCAGCACCTCAATGTCCTTCTTGTAGTGAGGGGCCCAAAACTGAACACAGCATTCGAGGTGCGGCCTCACCAGCGCTGAGTACAGGGGCACGATCACCTCCCTGCTCCTGATGGCCACACTATTTCTGATACAGGCCAGGATGCCGTTGGCCTTCTTGGCCACCTGGGCACACTGGTGGCTCATCTTCAGCTGGCTGTCAATCAACACCCCCAGGTCCTTTTCTGCAAGGCAGCTTTCCAGCCACTCGTCCCCAAGCCTGTAGCGTTGCATGGGGTAGTTGTGGTCCAAGTGCAGGACCCAGCACTTGGCCTTATTGAACTTCTTCCGGCTGGCCTCAGCCCATTGATCCGGCCTGTTCCAGATCCCTCTGCAGAGCCTTCCTACCCTCCAGCAGATCAACACACCTGCCCAACTTGGTGTCGTCTGCAAACTTGCTGAGGGAGCACTCTGTCCCCTCATCCAGATCATCAATAAAGACATTAAACAAGACCGGTCCCAAAACTGAGCCCTGGGGGACTCCGCTTGTGACCGGCCGCCAGCTGGATTTCACCCCATTCACCACAACTCTCTGGGCTTGGCCATCCAGCCAGTTTTTTACGCAGCGGAGAGTGTATCTGTCTAAACCACGAGCCGCCATCTTCTCCAGGAGAATACTGTGGGGAACAGTGTCAAAGGCGTTGCTGGAGTCCAGGTAGACAACATCCACAGCCTTCCCCTCATCCACTAGGCGGGTCACCTGGTCATAGAAGGAGATCAGGTTGGTCAAGCAGGACCTGCCTTTCATGAACCCGTGCTGGCTGGGCCTGATCCCTTGGTTGTCCTGCACGTGCCCTGTGAGCACCCTCAAGATGAACCTCTCCATAACCTTCCCCAGCACCAAGGTCAGGCTGACAGGCCTGTAGTTCCCCGGATCCTCCTTCCGGCCCTTCTTGTAGATGGGTGTCACATTGGCAACCCTCCAGTCGTCCGGGACCTCCCCCGTTAACCAGGACTGTTGATAAATGATGGAGAGCGGCTTGACAATCTCCTCTGCCAGCTCCCTCAGCACCCTTGGGTGGATGCCATCAGGCCCCATAGACTTATGAGTCTCCAGGTGGCATAGCAGGTCGTTAACTGCTTCCTCCTGGATCATGGGGAGCCTATTTTGCTCTCCATCCCTGTCATCCAGCTCAGGGAGATGGATACCCTGAGGATACCTGGTGTGGCTGTTAAAGACTGAGGCAAAGAAGGCATTAAGTACCTCAGCCTTTTCCTCTTCCTTCGTGACAATGTTCCCCGCCGCATCCAGTAGAGGATGGAGATCCTCCTTGGCTCTCTTTTTGTTGTTAATGTATTTATAGAAGCTTTTTTTGTTATCCCTCACGACCGTGGCCAGGTTGAGCTCTAGCTGGGCTTTCGCCTTCCTAATTCCCTCTCTGCATGACCTAACGAGGTCCTTGTATTCTTCTTCACTTGCCTGCCCCTTCTTCCAGAGGTGATAAGTTCTCTTTTTTTCCCTGAGCCTCAGCAAGAGCTCCCTGTTCAGCCAGGCCGGTCATCTTCCCCGCCGGCTCTTCTTACAGCACATGGGGACTGCCTGCTCCTGCGCCTTCAAGATTTCCTTCTTGAAGAAGGTCCAGCCTTCCTGGGCCCCTTTGCCCTTCGGGAGTTTTATGAAGTGCTATAGTGCCACAGTATTGTACAGAAACTCCTTAGTTTGCAGACAAATGAATAATTCCATTCTACTTTGAGAAGAGAAATCTGAGGATTCTTGAATTTAATGCCCTCTCTTGACATTGTCTATATGCATAATTTTAGTCTACATTGAATTGCCACAGCTAGCTAGCTAGCTACCTGATTGTTGTTCAAGGTAGAAGTGCTTGTCCTGAAAACCTTGATAAAAATATAATAAAAGCAAATAAACAGATTATGTAGCTCTAAGCATGCTACTTAATCTCTTTAATTGCTTTGAGTCAGTTCATAAGATATTTCAGACTAACCAAAGATGATTTCAATTACATTTGCTATACTTCCCATAATGCAATGAGAATATATAAGAACAAAAAAGGAAAGCAAAAAAAACAACTCCCTCCACATCCTCAGTTTTAGAAATCTCAGATTTTTTTGGGAGGGTCCATAAATGTTCTGACAGAGACTGTTTTTGAAAAGATAAAGCAACACTGGTTGTTGGTGTCTCTTTCTTCCAATTCTTCCTACTCTTTTAAAATTGCTTTCTTGCTGGTGAGTCATTTTGGAGGCTGCATGATAAAATGGACTGTGAATTATCTGCAGAATAAGTATTATCAACTTGTCTATGTCACTGACTGCTTTGAGGCAGAAACTGAAGATCCCAGGGCCAGATTCTGGTCTTGTTCACACCATCCACATTTATGAACAATTCTGTTCATGAACTCAACAAATATCTGACCCTCTGTGTCCTAACTTTTCTTTTGATAAAATGACAATGATAATATTTATTGACCAACCTCCAAGAGTGCTGTAAGAAATAATCCATTAATATTTTTATTGTGCCTTGTATTTACTTATTATTCACAGAGAATTTTCAGAATCGGGGCAATTTTACTACACTTGCACTGTGAAACCTTAGTATAATCAATAAAGCAAGACTGGCCTGTAATTGAAGGGTATAAACATGGCAGTAGGAAACAGAAGATATTGTTTAGGGTTAAGCTGGATAATCTTGAACAAAGGAAAGAGGAAACGTTCCAGAAGACAAGGCACCCTTTCAGGCTGTAAAATAGACTATCTGGACAGCGGCACACATCCTATATTTGAGCTTTTAAATCTAACTTGAGCAAAATACTTCTAACATACACTTAAGAAAAGAAACCGGTAACAGCAGAAAGATGGAGAAGATAATTAAAGGTCAGGGAACTGTACTTGGTTAGTGCCAATCCTGATATAACCCAAATGAAAATCCTTCGTAATGACAGTACAATAAAAAGGATACATGGGAGAGGAACCTCAGCTGTCAGGTTGCTGTGTCAGTACTCACTCTACCAATGCAAAACTATGTCCTAAGAAAAACTCAGAAAGTCTTGATCTCAGTTGTTCCACCATAATTCCATATTTTAGCACATTCCATAAGTTTGGTTGCACTGAAGCCAATGCGAAAAAAAAAAAGTTCATTGGTTTTAGAGGGTCTTGTGCCCTTCCTGTGATGTGTGAACAGCAAAACACACCTGCACTTCTTTTCTGTTGATTTCAGTGGTCTGAGTTTTGATTTAAAAGTTAGCTGCCCATCACCATTTAAATATATTTATCATTACCATTCAAATCCTGTTAAAACAATCCTGCTGACTGGATATTTTGACATTATTTAGTACAAGTCCCCTGTGATACAGTAAGTAGGAGTGGGCGGGTGAATTCTATTTTTGGAGTGCATTTTCAAGATGAGTCACTTCACTTTGTGTCACAATCTCTGTGTATATAAAATAGGATTAATGAATTTTACCTGCTTTTGAGGAGGTCAAAAGATAAGAATTCTGTATTACCCACCATAAGTTAATTAAAACGTACTAGATTTTTTAGGTACTATGACAAAATTCTTCTTTTCTTTCACCTGAATAAAAGAAAAAGGAAAACCCCAACCAAATCTTTAGACTATTTTAATCATTAAAATCCTTTAATTGAATTGGGCTGGTTCTGCCTATTACAAACAAGATCTAAGTCCAAATGACAAGTAATAGGTAAATTATAGCATTAGGCAATTTAGTAAGGAGACCATTAGTTATTTCACATAGAGGAAATGGTGAATATGGTGATAATTTGGAGAACAGCTAGATCTCGTGTTTCAAATTTCTTATTAGGCAAAAAAAGTTCCTTGTTTAACTCAGTCTTCTTTTAGTTTGGATTGTGTCATCCAGTGCTGGATTTTGAAATCTGTGACCAGAAACAGGATAATATCACCCAATTTATGACTTAAAATATGTACAAACCAATCACAATTTTCTTTTTGTGTATCATCTCATTTACGACAGAAAAGTCATTATACTAGTTTTTTAGTTATACAGATCTTAAAAAAAGATCAATATGAAAGATATTTAGATATTTGAATTAAAAACTTTTAGAATAGATCACTATAGAACCATATAAATTACAAATAGAAACACCTTGAAATATATAATATGAGCTATTAATATTTTATACTTTTATAGGAGCAAATGCTAAAAATTTGGTAAAATCTAAAGATTGTTTTATGTAGCTTCAACTTTCATTGAAATGTTTAATTGTATTCATGATCTACTTTCAAAGCAAATATTAGTGTATTTTTAAATGAGAGAAAACCAAGTAGGATTTTATTAAATAAGGTCCTGATTCTGCAAATTGTTGTCTATGACCAAAAGCTTTAGACATTAATGTTAATAAAGAAAAAATACACAACAAAAAGAACAAGATACAGATTTTTTTATTTGAGGAAACTCCACTGTGCTTGAGAAAAATACAATTCATAATACATTCATACATTTAAATATTCAAATATTATTAACAGCTATGAGTTGCTAAATTTTTCACTATTAAATAAAGTGAAATGAATGTTAAATAAAGTGAAATGTAAATAGAATATGAATATAGTTTATCAATATGCCTATCTTTTTCTTTGATACTTGTGTGCTTAGTAGAGCTGGTGCTGCAATAATTCCATTTAAATCAGTTTGTCTGATGGAGTGTGAATGAACTGTTTTTTCCCTCTTTTTAAGGAATGGACTGAATCAAGTAGAACGAGATAGTTCCTGGAACCATGAAAATGAGCAAACTTTAAAATCCTCCAATAGTGTTAGACTGTGAAAACTTTCATTACCTTGGTGAGTTGTGAAAGATTCAGGCAGTGTGAATAACGTCAAGAGAAAATATTTTGCTGTGCAACGGTCTTATGGTCTAGTCCAGGAACATTCGACTGCTACACTTCAGTCCCTGAAGTAAATAATGTGAATGAAAAACATTGTATGACAAGGCAGGTGAGTGCTTGCTTGAAGAAAGGTAGTATGTTAAATCATAAAACAAAGGCATTCTGTTAGTAGCAGGAATTGGGTTTGGTTCTAATGTATGATCTGTACTGTGATCACAACAGTATTTATTAAAATCAGCAGAAACAGTATATGAGGACAAGAGAAAAAGAATTCTTAACTGGTGATCAGTGATGTGGACTTGCTGGCCACTATGCCAACTTCAGCATATTATCATTGTTAGAATTGATTTTATAATACGGAAAATGCAAGAGCATAGAATGAGGTCTTGCATGTATGGAATTCATTGAAACAACTATTTATTTCTTTTATGTGGATTTTGAGCATCAAAAAAAAGCAACAATAGACTCATTACTAATATGTACTGATAGTTTAGAATTTAAAGAATAATTTCCTGTCTGGACTGAAAACCTGTGAGACAAGTTTTAGCTTAGAGGGGAATTTTCTCTGTAAGAATAAACCTTTGATAAGAGGACTTCAGTGAAGAATGCTGATAATACTTTTATGTATAAAGCTGAGGAGAAGGAACAAGAAATTGACATTTTTATTTTCTGCCAGACTTTCTTTTTTTAAACATTGGAGCTTGGTCAAAATTCTTTTTTTGGACTGCTACACAGACAGTGGGGAGACAGCTATGATGAGGTGCTCAAACCTCCTACTGGGAGATGTAATAATGATGATACAGCTTTGTCCCTCAGTTAGATACCTGCTTGTAAACAACCAGGTGTGAGACTGAAAATAAATGATAACCTGGAGAAAAGATGGCTCTGGATTCACTCAGAGCATTAGTTTTCTGGAACCATCTAGGAGGGACAGACTGATGCAAAGCTGTAATTTTGGAAATGGGACTATGCCTTTAAACTGGAATAGGGACACATACAAGGAAATTCAAGTGAGGGAGAAAGCTTAAGACATTGAAATTTTGACGAATTATATTGTCATTTTTATTCTCCAGTAGCAGATGAGTGCAGGAATAGAGCACCATGGACTTTTTCCATGGTCCTTTTCCAGGGCAAATTCCATGAGTGAATCTAAGAATTTTTAGTTGCTTCCCCTGAATTTTGAGGACCCTCAAATTCCAAAAATGTCTAAATACTTCTTTTGTTTAGAATACACTTTTGTAGTTTCAGCTTTTATAGTTTTTCATGGAATTGGCATGACAACTGTTCTTGATCATCTTGACTCAAGAGAAGGGGGTGAAAAAGGGCATGGTAGTACATATACATTTAATCTATGTTTAAGTGTTATGTGAGTTATGTAATTTACACACAAAAATTGGTCAAGCACAGACAGAAGAAAGTAAAACTCATCTGCATTCAATTTCCAGACATACCAAAGGACATGTACCAAACTTAGATTCATCCCAGCTAAGATTAGGGATTTTACTTAAATGTTTAAGTGGAGCAACTAAAATTACAAGAGTTGAATTCATGACCTGAATTTGTTAATTATGAGGATATATAAATTTCCCAAGAATATTATTCAGCTAGAGAAAGGAGAAGCAATTTTGTCTTTATTTAAAACAACAAACTTTCTGTATTACTTCTATGGTAAGAATTGTGAGGCAGTTCTGTAGATAACAGTAATTTTTGTAGAGATGAATAGGATGGCCAAGTTTGTCCTTCCAATTCCATTTGTACTGAGTCAGTAATTTGAGTCAGTCCATTTGTATTTAGTCACTTTATTGTAACAAAGTGAGGCTTCTCACTGCTAGAGCTTTACCTTTTGTTACCCCTCCAAAATCTGAAAACACAGCTTTTGAGATTAAAGTATTTTTCATGCTGTGATTCGGCAGTTGATAGAGTAGACTTATCTCTATCAGTAAAGCAGAGCATTATTTATTCATAAAACAGATGGTGAAACTGAAAAAGAAAAAAATTCACAATTGAGGTAACCTTATAATTTCTTTCTACATATCTAAGTTATTTTCACTTCCTAAGGCCATTATACTTTCTCTGGATTAGTCTTTGAAGATAGTCTTCATCTGTAACAGTACCTTAATGAAGTTTGGGGTAAGTTTTGTGTGTAACTGTATGTTAACTAATAGCTTTAATTTATGTAGTGATATAAAATCCTATCAAATAAATAAATGTATATTTAAAGTTTTCCTTACACAAATGTCTTTTGCAACTATGGCTATGGGGTTGCTTTAATATATGTGAGAAGCCAGTCTTGTAAAATATGCTCCATCATCCACGGGTTTCAACAGCAGTCCATTCAGTTTTGAGCTTTGTTTAGTCAATAAAAAAAGTATCGATTAAAAGATGGATTTCATTTTTTGTGGAGCAGCACAGTATTGGATAATAACAGGTTCCTGCTGTAAGATTCTAATGAGGTTAGCCCTTTACCTTTAAACTGAATTTCCTTAACACGGGTTGTTTTAAAGTCAGTATAGTTTTAAATCTTCTATATAATTGTAATAATAAACTGTTGGATATAAATATGTATCCAAACACAATCACAGTAGATGTAAATTGTTTTACCGTCATTGACCCATGGACAAATACCAATGAGCTTAATGAGCTGTAAGTCAATATTGGCTTTATATTCATTAGATGATAGCATTTTACAGACATTGTGTTGAGCACTAAACGGTGATACTTCCTGAATAACATTAATAGCTTTTGCTTAAAGATTGTATGACATAGCTCCCATTTAAAATTGAGCCTAGTTGTACTTTGGTACATCATAGACACAAAGTAAGTTTTGTGTTTCTGAAAAACAGTAAAATTTAAAAAACCATAAGAGTCAGTATGGTGGCTGTAATCTGATTATCAAATAATCTGCTGGCAAATACAGTTAAATGTGGCAGTCAACAATCATTCATTTGAAATTCATTAACTGAATAACACTTGTGGATGCATCAGAAGTATTCTGTACAGTAGTAGACTTGAGTGGGAAGACTATATTGCACCATTTTAATGTTGATTGCTCAATATTTCACTTATCCAGCCATAACTGTATATTGTGTCTTCTTTTTCTTTTTTTTTTTTTTTTGTACAGCAGATGGGTACAGTGGCTGTGTAATCTTGTTCATGATGAAATAAAAAATATGTGTGGGTGGCATAATGTCAATAGGGTTTGGTACAACAGAAACTTGTATATGAGTTTCAAGACTAGATACAGATACTTCTTTTTAATGAACACATCTCATTTAATGTAAGCCTCAGTATTCCATGTTATTCAGAAATAATGAAGGATTGTCCTGAGCCTTTAATGGTCAAGGAAATGAAAGAAAAGAGCACAAAGCAGCACTCTGTAGAATGAGAACCAAAATTTGGTTTTGTTGAAATTCATTTATGTCCTTGCAAGTCATAGAAACTAAGGCTGGAGATGACTAACAGAGGATGTCTACTCCAGTCCTCATAACTCAGAGAAGTGGCAACTATTCCTTGGAACATAAGACTGGGAGGGAACAACAGGACTGTCAGTGGATTTTACCATTGGATCCAACACAAAATAGATGATCATTATGAAGGTGTTCATAGCTACTCGATATATTACAGATCATAAAATGCTGCCTGTGATCGTTTATCAGTGTCGTGGTTTAAGCCCAGCTGGCTACTAAGCACCACGCAGCCGCTCGCTCACTCCCCCCCTGCCCCAGTGGGAAGGGGGAGAGAATAGGAAAAGTAAAAGCGAGAAAGCTCGTGGGTTGAGATAAAAACAGTTTAATAAGTAAAATGAAATAAAATAAAATAATAATAATAATAATGATGATGATAATAATAATAACAGTAATGAAAAGGAAAATAACAACAACAACAAACAAGAAAGGGAAGCGATGCAAATGACAACAATTGCTCACCACCCTCCGACAGATGCCTAGCCCAAGCAGCAGTTCCCCGGCCAGCTTTCCCCCTAGTTTATATACTGATCATATGGTATGGGATATCCCCTTGGTCAGTTGGGGTCAGCTGTCCCGGCTGTGTCCCCTCCCAACTGCTTGTGCACCCCCAGCCTACTCGCTGGTGGGGTGGTGTGAGAAGCAGAAAAGGCCTTGACTCTGTGTAAGCACTGCTCAGAAATAATGAAAACATCCCTTTATTATCAACACTGTTTTCAGCACAAATCCAAAACACAGCCCCATACTAACTACTATGAAGAAAATTAACCCTATCCCAGCCAAAACCAGCACAAGCAGCATTAAGAACTATAGTATAAGACCAAACTGTAAAAAGCCAGAAGGATGTGAAAGAATCCTGAGCAGTCTTGGTCCTAAAGCAAACCGTGTCCAGCAACACGCAATAGATCAAAACAGTATATTGTACCCTGTCAATCTTGTCTGGGAGGCAAAAACTTACACCAGATGAATGATACATTTTAACCTGAGTATATTAGTGGGACAGAAATGAAAGACTTTAGAAATTTAAATGCTATTGCAAATACTCATACACCTGCCTGTTCCTACATTCTTTCTTTAGCTGTGAACACTTCTGTGAAGATGTCAGAGAAAGGTGAAAGATACAGGAAAAATTATGGAGGGAAAATAAAGTCTTTTCTGACCTCCATACGTGACTAATAAAAATCCCAAATCATGACTTAATGCACTATAAGTATGGCTAAAACCAACAAATTCCTTTGATGATACTGATATATTGTATATCTTAATTTCTAATCCAAAGAATACTCCTTTTTTTATATAGTTTCTTTCCTAAGCTTGTTAAACTCTATTTTAAATTAATGTAGATTGTTTGCTTGTACTGCCCAGTCTGGAAAATCATTCCAGAACTTCATTTTTTTTTGTTTTGTTAGACAACTATTTTCAGTCTGCTTTTTCTTATAGCCATCTGCTTGATCTTGTAATAGTATTCATATTTAATTCTTTAATTTAAATACTTCCTTTTCATCCTAGATATATATCACAGAATCACAGAATGGTTGAGGCTGGAAGGGACCTGTCCAACCCCTGTGCTCAAGCAGGGCCAACTAGAGCAGGTTACGCAGGACCATGGCCAGACGGCTTTTGAATATCTCCAAGGACAGAGACTCCTCAACCTCTCTGGGCAACCTGTTCCAGTCCTCAGTCACTCTCACAGTAAAAAAGTGTTTCCTTATGTTCAGATGGTATCTCCTGTGTTTCACATTATGACCATTGCCTCTTGTCCTGTCACTGGACATGACTGAAAAGAGCCCGGCTCCATCTTTTTATTCCCTCCCTTTAGGTGTTTATATGCATTGGTAAGATGCCCCCTAAGTCTTCTCTTCTCTAGTGAGAAAGATGTATACCTGGTCTGTCTTTGTAGACATGATTTGTCTCATCTCAGCATTTGTTTGTTGCGCTAAACAAGCAAAGATATTTTAAGGTATCTTCTTAAAAGAAATAGTCTATTCACTATATCTTCCCAGTAGATCTTCTTCAATGCGTTCAAAAAATGTGTAGACGTGGCATTGTGGGACATGGTTTAGTGGGCATGGTGGTGCTGGGTTGATGGTTGGACTTGATGATCTTACAGGTCTTGTCCAACCTTAATGATTCTGTGTGATTCATGCATGTTCCATGAACCTAGATTATCAAACTTGTGTAAAGTATTTCAGGTGAGGGCTGATTAATCATTTGTTCTTGGAGTGTTTTTAATAACTCTGTCTTTATTCAAAAGCATTGGCTATAAATTCCTGTCTCTTATTTGTCTAATCTGTTCTTAAAAAGCATCCCATCCTAGTAATTCCTCCCACAACCTTCTCCACAAGTTACCAGTCCTTCCAGCCAGTGAATGGAAGTTCTAACTAAAATCTTCGATAAGGAAGACGAAATTGTTCTTTACCTTACCCACAGGGGACACAGTGAACCATTTCTTCCCCTTGTTCAGGTGTGATTTATACCTGCTTGTATTGCTACCTAGGCAGTTCAGCAGTTACTACACACTACTAACCAATACAGAAACTTTAAATCTAGAGAAATCTTTATCTTTTTATTAATCTATCCTATCTTTGAACAATGGTCCCTCTACTTGATATATCAAGCCAAAATGTTAATAGATTGAAGAAATATGTGCAGATCACCTCTTTTAATGCCATAATTATTTCAGTAAGGATGTGTGTATTACATTATGAAAATAATGGCAACAGGAAAACTTTATCCTTATACTTTCATGTTTGGCCACTCCAGCTTATGGGTTGGAATGCTTCTTTGCTTTTTAAGACCACAAAATGGAAACCAAAGCTGAAAATAGTTGAAATTTTAAATGTTATTTTATCAATTATATAATAATATATTTATGCTTCTAAGCCAAGTAATTGGTCCACTCTAGTAAATAGCAGTGTAAATTTAGTATTAGAGGACTGTTTATCTAAGCACACAGAGAAAGTAATGTTTTCTTTACAATTTGCAAAAGAACTAACATGAAAGAGGACAAAGTCAGAATAAGTAGTTCAATTACAAATTCAAAGTGATTACAATATTGCAACATTTTTCCAGATTTTTTCAGTACTGTGCCAACTGCTGTGTCACCTGCTCCTTCTCCTCATACTATGTACTCCTTAAAGAATCAGATTGTCTTTCCAGAATTCCTTATGCAGTCTTCATTTCTTTTGTTAGGTAAGACCTGAATCTGTTGGGGGACCTGAAACTACCTCACCCATGGGGGCTACATTATTTTTTACTCTATTTCATTGGTTTAGGCACAGATCTTGCTTTTAGAGGGAATATATTATGTTGTAGTACTATGCAGTAGAGAGCCAATGTGTTATACTCTTCACTGTTTAGGATAATTTCTCTGATATAGCCTCACAGATGAGAAAAAACATAAAATATTTGATTTTCTGAACTACTAGGTTGGGGGTTTTTTAGGTTAATGGAATCACTAAATCTGAAATTTTTCATCTGTGCTGTGGTTCATCCATCTTTTATCTTCATCTTCTTTCTTATTCATATCTTTCTGTTTACACTCTTTCCCTTGCTTAAAATAAAATTTTAAAAAGCAATCTCAGTGTTTCATTGTTATTTCTGATTCAACTCATCTGTTGCTGGTGTTATATGTACACGTTTAAAAAAGGCAGTGTTATATTGATGAAGGGAAAGTAGGCACTTAGTCTTCATCTTCACTAGTTAGTTAAGCAGTGTGAGGATTTGGGACAGGGCTGCATCTTAATTATCTAATCAATCAGTTTTCAGGCTGGTTCCTTATGCAGTTTCAGCCTAGGTTGACCTGCACTCTTCCAAAAAAATCTGAGCATGGTTTGGGAGTTAGCTGGGTCCACGGATCATTTCCAAAAGGTAGTTTGCATACAGCCATACTGATCTGGAGGGTGAAGAAGTTTAACAGTGTGGCTGTATGTTGTTTCTAGGCTTGTGGGTCAGAATATAGCCCTGGCACTGTTTATGAGTGTAGATTTAATTTTTTTCCCCCCACTCAAACTACAGCATACATCTCAAAGTTGCTTCCTAAAAAAGCTTCCCCTACTGTTCCAGGGACACCTAAGTTCTATTCAAAGGTTTGTACGTTTCCTTCTCCTATTTTACCTCTGAAGCCTCATCACAACCTACCTAATCATACATAACACAAAGGTACATGAATGTGATTCTTTCTCTGTCCCAGGTCAAGTCCTTTCACTAACTTAACTATCATGAGAACATTTGCCTGAGGTGCTGAACTCACATATAAAATCATGCCATTACCTAAGCAAACAAATTCATGTATCCAAGGAGTTCCACGTCAATTCCCACTAGTTGTTTATTACCTCTCCCCAGAAGAAGAATGAATGTCTTCTGGTTTTACCGGTATTATCAAGTATTCAGTGAAGCAAGTACTCAAATGCAGAATATCTCCCTCAAGACTGATATTTTTAAAATGCTGTAGTGTCATTCATTTTCTTGTCCTTGTTTACCCAACAAAAAATTAAATTAGTTTCTTTCTTGAAACCAAAGATTCAGTTTTCGTATACCATAGATTGGATCCTCTTTCTTTTTCAGAAAGAAACCTATACAGACCCAAGGATGGGGAGTGTTTTTTTAATTAAGATTTTACTAAACCCAATGAATTTTATGTGTAGAGATTGGTGCCAAGTGACAATGTCTAGCATCACTGAGTTTAAATACATTATTATTTTGTTTTCTTTAGAAGCCAAAAAGAAGGAGTCTCCTTATTATTCTATATTTTCTATATATTTTTTTGGTGCAGTAACTTTGTGGAATCTTAGCACACCAAAGATTTGGAGGCAATATATAGGGTACAATGACAAAAAATGATACCTCAGTGTAAGAATCTAATATTATTGAAACACTCTTCCATTTTTACCAATAAGAAATTTTTTGCTCTCTCCACACAAAAACAACTCTGACATTACTCTTCTGCTTTCTTCTTTGCAGTAATATGTTACTTATTTTGTCCCTCACACATGAAGTTATTTAATTATTTTAGATGACAGATGAGAGGGTGGGAGATATGATACTATCCTCTACTGCCTGACAATTGTTCTAGGGTACAGGAAGCTACCAGAATATCTTCCAAAAGGGATTGGTCACGTTGGAAAGTCCTATGGAAATTGCACAGAAAGGAACAGATTATTCATGAAAGAACAATGTATATGGAGACACGTTCCTGTACCTCTTGTGTCCACACTGTGGTGGTACTACTCTCATTTTTTCTTTCCAACCTTGCTTCAATTCTGCAATGCAGTCTATCCGTGTCTTTTAAGAACAAGAAAAGAAAAAGGATTTCCCAGGCAACAGTAGTCTCTCCATTTTCTTGTGTTTCTTAAAATAGTCCAAGATCCTCAATTCTTCCTGGTATATCTGAACCTCTTTCAGACACACTGTCTGTGACACTGTTCTGTTCTATGATGATAATAATGATTATGCCTTGGTGACCCAGTCTCAGACAACCAAATGTTGCACTATCCCTACACCAACCATTATGCCTATCCCAAAATATGTACTGTGTAGCAGAGGATGTAATAGTAGAATAGAAACAGACAGAGGAGAAACTATAAAATAATGTTGCTTTGCTTTTAGGCTAAGTCTGCTCATCATCTGTTTAAGAGAGCTAGGATTGACAGTGATAGTAAATATACATTTAACAACTACTGACCACCCTGTTAGACGATGACTGTAACAGATTTGAATTGCTCCACAACAGTGCACCTGCCAGTATCTTTAGTGTTTGTACTCACAGTAAGGGCTAATGGCCATTTGTTATCTTTGGAAAGATGGACAATGAAGTTGGAACCAGTCATCTTTTAGCAAGGACAATGAACCATGAAATTGGGCAGAGATAGCAGTGAATCAATGTAGCTCATACAGAAACAAAGAGCCCAGTACTGGACAGCAACAATGTTTGTGAGGTGTTTTTTTTAATCTTCACCCTTTCTGTTGCCTGCTCTGCCTGTGGGCATTGTTGTCTTTCAAACGTTTTATATGTATTATATCAAAAACTTTAAGGACTTTTATATCTGAAATCTTGACTGATATCTGCATTATAATTGTTCTGTAACAAAGAAATCATTATGTAAAGAAATAATATGTTGCTGTTCCCATGAGATCTTGGGCCCCATTCCTATTTGGATAGTCATTTTTTCTTTCATATATTTCCCCCTCTTGTCTTCTATATCTCTTTCTGTCTTTATGTTTTCCCCATGCCATCCTATTCTTGAGAAATATAGCTCCCATGGCTTCCTAATTCCAGTATTTCTGTTTCCTGCAGGAAAATATAAGGTTAAGTGTTTTCCAGAGTCTGGAAACAGAGAAGCCAGATGGCCATTTGAGCAGAGAGAGCATCTAATGGCTACCTGCCTATCTGCTAGCTGTAGAAAGTGACTCCAGTGTGCTGTACTGGATACTCAGTGGAGCAGAGACAAGAACAGAGCTTTGACACCAGAATGAGGTACCAGATGAGATGCTGACAAAACCAATAATGGCATACATTTGTCCAATATGTCCTATTTCCTCAAGTGAAAATAAAAATTCAGCAAAGGTTGATCATTTGTTGAGCCCTGCAGCCAGTATGCATTTTGCTTTTGTTTTATTACTAGTTTTACTACTCAGGTTCATCAGCTGACTTCTCGTATGCCTGTGCTTTCGCTCAGTTGTGGTGCTTTTTAGGCTGATTTAGTTTCCAAATGAGCCAAAAAAAAAAGAAATTACATTCCTACCATGAATCACAATTTTCAGAATGCTACATCCATATCCAAAGCTGGACAGTAAACGATCAGAAAAGATGAAGACAGGGGACCAGTCTTCAAAGATGAAAGTAGGCTTTGATTGTCTTTCCCATTAAAAATAATAATATATACTAAGAAGAAAAATCCAGAAAAAAAACACTACCTGACTTTACTCCTGTGAGAAAATACCTGGTCTTCCCAGTGCAGTTGATATCTAAGGTAAATGTGGTAGGTCTTTTCCATCTTGATTTTTTTTGTGTTATACCTATTGTTGCATGAATTTAAAAGCTTTTTGCCTTCACTTTCTGACTTATTCCAAGTTTTGTTGTTTGTGGGTTTTGGGTTTTTTTCTTGCTTTATCTTTGTTTAAGTTATTTAAGTTGTTAGTGTGGTTGATAATGCATATCAAAAGCAATTTTTTTTTGCTTGCTTTTCCTGATGATTTAAGGCATTACTGAGATACCTAAGACCCAAGGAGGTAAAATTGGCTTGATTCAGCATTTTCTGCTTAAGGTCAACATTAAAAATATCACTGTTATCCAATTATAAAATGTGCTTTGCATAATTCTTGGAGCATGAACAAATCAGTTACACATAACTGAGGAGACAATCTTTATGGATCACAATCAAAGTTGACAAAAAGGAAGGACCTTCTTCTTTAACTACAAGAATCAAATTCGTCAAGCAATTTCTCTGGAGTTTGTTCATGAAGTATTCCTTTTGGTGGATCTTGAGGAAAATATGGGATAAATTTGGGTAGAAAAATAAACAAAAGGAAAACCACGTCATAGGTTCAGAATGAGCAGTGAGAAGAAGAATTAAGCTAAATTAGATTTAATAGGGTGTCTGACATAAACACAGTATTGTGTTTATCATTAGTGGAGACAGCATCTGTTTTAACAGGAGATGTTGTATTTTAATACTGCTATGTATATATTTGGGAGGCAGCAAATACAGACCTGGAAAAAAGTTTAATCTTACTGATATATGTCAGAGTTTCTATATGTGGTATTGAAGAAAACCTTTAATACTGCTTAGTGAGAATTATATTATATTCATATTTTGTTGATTGTCTTCCTTGGTAGTTCAGAAACTTCAGCAACACCTATATGACTCTAATTGGGATCCCTGTTGTTGGCAAGATTCCTATTTATTGCCAGATGGGAATGCAAAGACAGCTTGTGATGTCCTCAGCAAAAATTCCTGGTAGAGTTGCATGAAATCTGGTGGAACAACTGAGGCCATCTAATATCCAGTTCTGCAAGTATAAGACTACTGGGGAAAGAAAAAGATTTTTAGGGGAGAGGAAAAAATAAACAGGCAAAAGGAAGGATCAAGTCAAGAGCAGTCTGAAATCTGGCTATTTGGGAGTGATTATGCACTCACACCGGGGTATTCAAAGTCAGAACAGCTGTATAAATGAAGTGACTTATGACAGGCTGGTCTACAGTCATCTTTGCTGCTCGTCTTGCTAGTGGTACTTGTAGAGGCCTTTTCTTTAGCACAGATTAACAGCATTCTTGTGTTTTTATCTCTATATCTGTAATTAGGAAATTTCTACATTGCTCATAAAAAATGAGAGCTAGATAGATTCTCAGTGTGGGTGTGGTGTGCTGATCTTGCCTGGCTGCCAGTTGCCCACCAAGCTGCTTTCTCACTCCAACCCCCCTCAACAGGACATGGGGAGAAAATATGGTGGAAAAGCTCATGGGTTGAGATAAGGCAGGGAGATCATTTGCCAGTTAGGGTCATGGTCAAAACAGAATCAACTTAGGGAAATTAGTTTAATTTATTGACAATTATTTGTAACAGAGTAGGACAGTGAGAAATAAAACTAAAAACACCTTCCCTCTCCCCTGGTTGCGCTTCTTCCCAGGCTCAACTTCACTCCTCACTCTTCTACCTCTCCCCCTGCCTCAAGCAGCACAGGGGGATGGAAAATGGGGTTGCGGTCAGTTCATAATGCTTCATCTCTGCCAATCCTTCCTCCTCACACTCTTTCCCTGCTCCAGCATAGAGGGGTCCCACCATCCTTCATGAACTGCTCCAGGGTGGGTCCTTCCCACAGGCTTCAGTTCTTCAAGAACTGCTCCAGCGTGGGTCCCTCACAGAACACAGTTCCCGTCAGAAAATCTGCTCCTGCGTGGGCTCCTCTGCATGGGCTGCAGAGACAGAAATAATATTTTCAGTAAGCTGTCTTTGAAGAGGGCTTTGTTGATGTTTTTGAGTGTTTTTTTAATTATTCTACTTGAAGGGGAAGATTTATTACAGTAACATTTGTTGGAGCAGATTGCCTTGCAATTATTAATAAGGATTAGAATTGTCAGAGTAATACTGCATGTAGAATAACAGGAAGCATTTCTGCTTTTAGAAATGGGAGGGTTTAAAGTATACTCCCATGCCACTATTACTGCTGATTCAAACTACTCTTATCTCCTGTGATTGTTAAATAGTGAATATAGAAAGCACACAATGAGCTACAAATCAAATGTAATTTAGGATACTGTACTAGTTCTGGCTGGAATAGAGTTAATTTTCTTCATAGTAGCTTTTCTGATGCTATGATGTTTTGCATTTGTGAACAAAACAGTGTTGATAGCATAGGGATGTTTTAGCTGTTGCTGAACAGTGATTGCACAACATCAAGGCCTTTTTTGTTTCTCACATCAATGCACAAGCAAGCAGACTGGGGCTGCACAAGTAACTGGGACACAACACGACTGGGACAGGACACCCCAACTGACGAAAGGGATATCCCATGCCATATAATGTCATGCTCTACAATTAAAAAAAAAAAAAAAAAAAAAAAAAAAAAAAGGAGGAGGAAGCGGGGACGTTTGGAGTTATGGTGGTTGTCTTCTGATGTAACCATTATATGTGATGAAGCCCTGCTTTCCTGGAAACAGCTAAACACTTGCTTGCCGGTGGGAAGTAGTGAATGAATTCCTTATTTTGCTTTCCTTGAGTATACAGATTTTGCTTTCCCTATTAAACTGTCTTTATCTCAACCCATGAGTTTTCTCGCTTTTACCCTTCAGATTCTCCCCCCTATCCCTCTGCAGGAGAGTAAGTGACTGTGTCGTCCTTAGTTGCCTACTGGGGCTATCCCACAACAGATACCAAACCCAATGTACACATGCATAGCCTATTAAAATATATACGTATAAGTAAAAATGCGCCTGTTTCTAATGACCATTGTATAAGATTATTTAAGTCATCAGAAGTTAAGCAGATTCTGTCTGAAGTTCTCTTTACCTAATGTTAGTTTTCCACTTAACTTTCTATCTTGATTTTTAACCAGAACTTTATTATTTAGCAAGATATCATCAGCTTCAATGCATACCTGCCCAAAAATTTTGGAAGTCGTTTTATAAAGACTGCTGAAAGTATAATCCCATGCAAACAAAGATTGTTAAAAGAGAAGTAATGTTGAATTAAAAAATCTAGGTATTCCAACTAGAAACATGGTGTGTAAAATATTCAGATGAACCAAACTTTTATTTTAAAAGGAACAATTGAATTCAAGGCATACTGGAACAACAACAATAGCAAAACAAAACAAAACAACACCCCCAAAAAACCCCAACAAACTCAAAACAAATAAACCCACAATGTGTTATAGAATTCTAAAGGGCAAATGAAAACATAGGAAGAAAAATAAATATTACTATAATTATATAAATGTAGTTCAGTAATTGGGACAATTTAGAATTAAATTATTATCCATCAATATGTACATAGTGTACCAATAGTTTCACTGACAGATGGAGTCTGAGAAAAGAACATGCCCCAAAGATTCATTTCAATTCATTTTTTAGACTTCTGGCACACTGAAATGAGAGTATACCTTTTCAGAATTTAAACAAGATCTATAAAAGAATCTTATTTCGTTATAATATGAAATATCAGGTACAAATGTTTCCCCAGACATGACCATTATATATGCTCTAAATCTAAGGTTTTGATTTTTAAAAGGAACAAGTCATAGAACATTTGTGTTTTGGCTGATATTAAAAGACTTCATCATACAGATTGTAAGATAAGTTCAGATGAGTGATTACCACTGCCTAGTGAGTACCAGTGCTTATCAGTCACTTCTAATTCATGGTAAAATGTAAATGTGACATAATTTAGCTTGTTATCATCTTTTTTAAGATTGCTTTTAAAGAGTTTGCCAAAGAAGCTATTTAAACCTAGTTTAAGCATATCTTGATGTTGTTTTTTTTCTCCTCAGGATGACTTCATATGACATGATAGCCTAGCCTAAGTTTAAGTGGAATTTCCTGTTTTTTAATTTGTGCTCATTGCCTCTTGTCCTATCACTGGGCACTACTGAGGAATGTCTGGCTCTGTGTCCTTTACTCCTCACAAGCATTCTCTTCTCCAGGCTAAAGACTCCCAGCTCAGTGAGTCCTTCCTCATATGAAAAATGCTCCAGACCCTTGATCATCTTCATGGCGCTTTGATGGACTTGGTCCCATCATGTCCAGGATGTCCATGTCTCTCTTGTATGACTCTCTTGCTCTTTTTTCTTTTGTTCCCCTTTTTTTTTTTAACAGTAAGATAATTCTCTCTTATGTCTTTAGTACTGTCTCATTTATTAAGTACACACATTGTTTTATGCTGTCTAATTTTGATTCAGCATCTTAGGTCACATGGCATCTTTTTACTCTCAGGTTTCATGAGACTAATTTCTTCAGTGGAAGAGCCATCAACCAGGCAATTTTATGAAATTACTCCTCTGTTTCTTTCATGGTATTAATATTTGCTAAACATTCACTAATTTTTCAAATGTTTCTGCAGTCAGGGGCATGAAAACAGTTGTAGTGAACACATTTAAAAATGCATGCCAATACACACAGTAACAAGCACTGAATATGTGCCCAGATCTATTCCTCTGTGATTCATTAGCCAGACTGAAAGACTATGATGTATTCCAGTAAGGACCACCATATTTTTGCATTGCTCCCAGTGCTCCTTAGGAGGAAAACGTAACTTGGGGAGAATGTGATCTCTTTGCTGTTGGATACAGTCTATTTCGATAGGTCTGTGTCTAGTATAGCGCACACTTTAATTTTGGGGTAGCTGTTCTATCAAGTGCACAGGAATAGTGGAATTAAAGTGATGCTCAGACAATAACATATTTTGACCAGTGGGAAGGGAGAGAATAGGATCTCTTGTGACCCCAGACTTTTAATTTTTTTCCACTGGCTTCTGAATAGCATGTAAAGAGTTTATTTAATACCTCATACAGATGCCCTGTGAGACATGACCAAATTAGTCCTGTATGATTTAGTATTAACAACAGCTATGAAGCACTATGAAGTGCTTAAAATGTTCCTTTTTAAATCCAGTGCATTGTCTTTTGAACACATTATGATGCTTTGGCTCACAATGAGCAATCCTAATGAGAGTTGTCTGACTGGAGTCAGCTCATTTGCAAAATGCCTTTCATAACAGCCTATTCCAGTCCTTACAGTCCTTAGACTTTCTTTATCTTCTCCATATCTATAATTTTAGAGCATGTCAGCATGCCTGAAGAGGTTCAGTTGATTTAACACTCTTCTTATTAATGTTTGCTGTTCATACAGAGTTTAGCATGTATTGGAAATTTCAGGCACTTAGTGTGAGAATTACACTGATTTTAACTACTTTTTTCTGTAAGTCTTTGTGTTGGTACTGTAAGAAATATATTGTTAAAAGGGACTGGTGACCAAAAAAAGTTAGGAAGAAGGAAGAAAAGCTTGAAGAATCAGTTAATGGACATGATTTTAGTTTCATAAGACTGCATTAGCATTATTCAAGAAAATGGGAAAGCGAAACTTTGAAGTTTTGTTTCTGTCTTAGTCTAAGAGAAGATAGCTTTCATATGATTCAGAAAGGATTTATAACCTGTTTGAGCAATAAAAGAATCTATCACAAAGCCCTGGTTCACAAAAATTCTCCATACAAGTAAACCAGAAAGAATTATATTGATCAAAAAGTCAAGCCTTATCAAGGACGGTGATGTGAATAGCTGCTTCTTTAATGAGCAATGAAGTGACTGATAATTTACCATAATCCAAATTTTTTATTGTAACACAACTTAGCTAATAATGCAAAGTTGATCTCATGCAGGAAATTTTAAAGGGTACTATCCAGCATGATTCATGACCACTGTATTTTTTCAGACATTCTGTTACTTGCCACAGACCAGCGCAGAGGTTTTCACCGCTTTAGTTAATCCTTTGCCCTGCGCCTGGATGACCTTAATTCAAGGGCTGGTTCTGCTCTCAAATCTACGGTGAGGCTCTCTGAAAGGTGTAACAAATAGATAATCAATTTTTACTAAATAGTAGGCTATAGAATAGCTTATTTTTACCACAGTTTCTCTGACTGAGGTTAATGGTTTTAGAATAAGGAAAGGAAAAGAAGACACCAGCGGAAACCCAATTACAGAACTCATTTTAGTGTAGAGTTCAGATGAAGAGAGAAAATACTGAGAGGCAATTTGGAAGCCTATAATATAATGTAGCAAATTCCTGAGAGCTGGAATATCACAAAAGCAGATCATCTCCTTGTATTAGACTTTTGGAATGCATGCAGTGCTACATGTAATGAAATTGAGGATCTTATCAATGAGCTAACTTATGGAATATACATTATATAAAATGATTTTTCATTTTATTTTATTCTTAAATGATACTGTGATCCCAAACTGTCCCTAAACATTTTGCAAATAGAATGAATGATAGAATTATAGAATATTTCAAGTTGGAAGGGAGCCATAAGAATCATCTAGTCCAACTCCCTGCTCCTCGCAGGACAACCTAAAGCTAAACCATATGACTAAGAGCGCTGTCCAGACACTCCTTGAACTCTGACAGGCTTGGTGTCATGACCACTTCCCTGGGGAGCCTGTTCCAGTGACTGACCACCCTCTCAGTGAAGAACCTTTTCCTAATCTGAGCTTCCCCTGACACAGCTTCAGTCCATTGCCTTGTGTCCTGTCACTGGTCACCAGAGAAAGGAGATCAGCACCTCCCTCTCTGCTGCCCCCCTTGAGGAAGTTGCAGACTGTGGTGAGGTCACTGCTCAGCCTTCTCTTCTCCAAGCTGAACAAACTAAGTGACCTCAGCCACTCCTCATGAGTCTTGCCTTGAGACTTTTCACCATCTTGGTCACCCTCCTCTGGACACACTCTAATAATTTGATGTCCTTCTTATACTGAGGTGCCCAAAAGTGCACACAGTACTTGAGGTGGGGCTGTTCCAGTGCAGTGTAGAATGGGACAATCACCTCCCTGAACTGGCTATCTATGCTGTGCTTGATGCACCCCAAGCCACAGTTGGCTCTTTGGTTTCAAGGGCACACTGTTGACTCATATTTAACTTGCCATCAACTCAAACCCCAATCTCTTTCTGCAGGGCTGCTCTGCAGCCTCTCGTGCACCAGTTTGTACATGTAACCAGGGTTACCCCATCCCAGTTGGAGAATACAGCACTTGCTCTAGGAAAATTTCGGTTAAATCACCAATCACAGTTGGTGATTGCCCAGCTCTCTAGCCTATCCAGATATCTCTGTAAGACCTCTCTACCCTTGAGAAAGTCCACAACTCCTCCTAATTTAGACTCATCAACAATCTTACTGTAACACAGAACCACAGAATCATTAAGGTTGGAAAAGACCTGTAAGATCATCAAGTCCAACCATCAACCCAACACCACCATGCCCACTAAACCATGTCCCACAATGCCTCGTCCACATGTTCCTTGAACACCTTCAGGGAGGGTGATTCGACCACTTCCCTGGGAAGCCTGTTCCAGTGTTTCACCACTCTCTCAGTAAAGAAATTTTTCCTAATATCCAGCCTGAACCTCCCCTGGTGCAACTTCAGGCCATTTCCTCTTGTCCTGTCGCTAGTCACTTGGGAGAAGAGACCAACACCCACCTCTCTGCAACCCCCTTTCAGGGAATTGTAGAGAGATAAGGTCTCCCCTCAGCCTCGTCTTCTCCAGACTGAACAACCCCAGTTCCCTCAGCCACTCCTCATAAGACTTGTGCTCCAGAACCCTCACCAGCTTCGTCGCCCTTCTCTGGACACTGTCCAGCACCTCAGTGTCCTTCTTGTAGTGAGGGGCCCAAAACTGAACACAGGATTCAAGGTGCGGCCTCACCAGAGCCGAGTACAGAGGCATGATCACCTCCCTACTCCTGCTGGCCACACTATTTCTGATGCAGGACAGGATGCCATTGGCCTTCTTGGCCACCTGAGCACACTGCTGGCTCATATTCATCAGGCTGTCAATCAACACCCCCAGGTCCTTTTCCGCCAGGCAGCCTTCCAGTCGCTCGTCCCCAAGCCTGTAGCCTTGCATGGGGTTGTTGTGACCCAAGTGCAGGACCCGGCACTGGGCCTTGTTGAACCTCATACAATTGGCCTCGGCCCATTGATCCAGCCTGTCCAGATCCCTCTGCAGAGCCTTCCTACCCTCCAGCAGATCAACACTCCCATCCAACTTGGTGTCGTCTGCAAACTTAACCGAGGGAGCACTCAATCTCCTCGTCCAGATCATCGATAAAGCTATTAAACAAGACCAGCCCCAAAACTGAGCCCTGGGGAACACCGCTTGTGAACGTCAAGCAACTGGATTTAACTCCATTCACCACAACTCTCTGGGCTCAGCCGTCCAGCCAGATTTTTACCCAGCGAAGAGTACACCTGTCTAAGCCACGAGCCGCCAGTTTCTCCAAGAGAATACTGTGGGAGACAGTGTCAAAGGCTTTGCTGAAGTCCAGGTAGACAACATCCACAGCCTTTCCCTCATCCACTAGGCGGGTCACCTGGTCATAGAAGGAGATCAGGTTGGTGAAGCAGGACCTGCCTTTCATGAACCCGTGCTGGCTGGGCCTGATCCCTTGGTTGTCCTGTGTGTGCCCTGTGAGCGCCCTCAGGATGAACCTCTCCAGACGAATCTTCCCCGGCACCGAGGTCAGGCTGACAGGCCTGTAGTTCCCCGGATCCTACTTCTGGCCCTTCTTGTAGATGGGTGTCACGCTGGCAACCCTCCAGTCATCTGGGACCTCCCCTGTTAACCAGGACTGTTGACAAATGATGGACAGTGGCTTGGCAAGCTCCTCCGCCAGCTCCCTCAGTACCCTTGGGTGGATCCTGTCAGGCCCATAGACTTGTGAGTGTCCAGATGGCATAGCAGGTCGTTAACTGCTTCCTCCTGGATCATGGGGAGTTTATTTTTCTCTCCATCCCTGTCTTCCAGCTCAGGGAGCTGAATACCCTGAGGATACCTGGTCTGGCTATTAAAGACTGAGGCAAAGAAGGCATTAAGTACCTCAGCCTTTTCCTCATCCTTGGTGACAATGTTTCCTCCCCCCATCCAATAAAGGATGGAGATTCTCCTTGGCTCTCTTTTTGTTGTTAATGTATTTGTAAAAACATTTTTTGTTATCCCTTACGACTGTGGCCAGATTGAGCTCTAGCTGGGCTTTTGCCTTTCTAATTCCCTCTCTGCGTGACCTAACGAGGTCCTTCTTCTCTTCTTCAGTTGCCTGCCCCTACTTGCAAATTTGATAAATTCTCCTTTTTTTCCTGAGTCCCATCAAAAGCTCCCTGTTCAGCCAGGCCGCTCGTCTTCCCTGCCGGCTCTTCTTACGGCACATGGGGACTGCCTGCTCCTGTGCCCTTAAGATTTCCTTCCTGAAGAACGTCCAGCCTTCCTGGACCCCTTTGCCCTTCAGGACCATCTCCCAAGGGACCTTCTCTACCAGTGTCCTGAACAGGCCAAAGTCTGCCCTCCAGAAGTCCATGGCAGTGGTTTTGCTGACCTCTCTCCTTACTTTGACAAGAATTGAGAATTCTATCATTTCATGGTCGTTAAGCCCAAGACGGCCTCTGACCATCACTTCTCCCACCAGTCCTTCTCTGTAAACAGGAGGTGAAGCAGGGCACCTCCCCTGGTAGGCTCACTCACCAGCTGTGTCAGGAAGTTATCTTCCACACACTCCAGGAACCTCCAGGACTGTTTCCTCTCGTTGAAGTCCCCCACAAGAACAAGGGCTTGCAATTGTGAGGCTTCTTATAGTTGCTTATAGAACGCTTTGTCGTCTTCTTCGTCCTGGTTGGGTGGTCTAGAACAGACACCCAGCAGAATATCTGCCTTGTTTGCCTTCCCCCTCATCTGTACCCATAAGCACTCACTTAACATTCCATTGCTTCATCCAGATAATTTATAAAACCATTGAAGAGAACTGGCCCTATAATTGAGCCCTGGGGAAACCTACTGCTGAATGGCTGCCAGAGTGATGTAACCCCATTTACCACAACTCTTTGAGCCTGACCCATCAGCCAGTTGTTCACCGAATGTATTATGGACTTTTCTAGCTGTGTGTCAGAGATTTTGTCCAGAAGGATACTGTGAGAGATAGTATCAAAAGTTTTGCTAAAATCCAACAAAAAACCCCTACATCTACTGGCTTCCCTTTGTCAACTAAATGAGTGTCCTTGTTCTAAAAGGAAATTAAGTTAGTTAAGTAGGACTTTCCCCTCATGAACCTGTGCTGGCTATGACCAATAAATGCATTGCCTCTCAAGCGTTTTTCAAGAATTCTCAGAATAACCTTCTCCGTAATTTTACCAGACACTTAAGTGAGACTGACAGGCCTGTAATGACTAAGGTCTTCTTGAAAACTGGGACAACATTTTCCAGCTTCCAGTCGACTGGGACCTCTCCAGACTCCCAAGACCATTGAAAAATAATGGAGAGAGTTCCCGTGATAACATTGGCAAACTCTTTCACTACACTGGGATAAATCCCATTGGGCCCCATAGATTTATGCACATCCAGCTGGAGGAATAAGTGTCGAACAAGTTCAGAGTCACCTGGGAGTTTATCATCCCCCAGTCACAGTCTTCCAGCACAGGGCTCTGGGTGTCCCAGGGCCCATCATTTGTTTTGAAAACAGTGGTGAAGAAGGCATTAAACATCTCTGCTTTGTCTATGTCCCTATTTGTGAGGTGACCGACCTCATCACATAATGGACCAATGTTATCTCTGATCTTCCTTTTGGTGTTAATGTATTTAAAAAAGCCTTTTTTGTTGTCCTTCACAGTGCTGGTCAGCTTGAACTCTAATTGATATTTGGCCAGACAGATTTTCTCCCTACAGTGGCAAAAACTATTGGAAAACCTTTGACAGACTTGATGAATGACATTTTTCTTATCAAAGATTGAGATTTATTGTTTTATGCACCGTGACTGTTTGGTATAAATCTGAAGCTAATTTTTCAATTAACTCCTTTCTTATAAAGTACATTAAATGAATCCCCATTTATGTAAAATACTATCTATTGTTCACTTGCTTAGTCACTTATTGCACAAAATAATCTTATTAAACCATAATGTAAATAATTCCCATATTAGCCTTACCCTTCCCCTTCCTGCCTGGCCTCAAATGAAAGACTTCATCAATCAAATTGATTTAGCAACTTCAGTCCAGTCTGGAGAAACTACATTAACGGGGCGAAAACCAGTTAAGGCACATAAGTAATTCCCAAAGAAAAGCACCTATTCTAAATCTTGCAAACTGTACATCAACAACTTTCAACAATTGTCTTTGCTCTAATGCTTTTGTCTAATAATTACATTACAGTGTATTTTTATGTAATTTTTACACAGAATCTCCAGAAATTATACAGAAATAAGTTATTAACTTAGCTGTTTAAAAAAAAATATGTTTTTAAAAGACTAAAAACCATCTTAATGTTGTCTGTGTTAATATACACTTGAAAAAACTTGGGATTTTCCAAAAGAGCTTTAACTTTGCTAGAGCCCATTTTGCAAAGAAAAATTGAATATTCCGTCTACATGAAACAGAAGTCATATTAATTATTTAATTGAGTGGATTTATTTTTTATTTCTCTGGTTTATACACAGACCAACAAAACCAAGATAATAACAAATAATGACATAATATATCTGCTAAGTGAATTTGCTGCATTTGTAATTTTGGCAGTATGAATTCTAATTGTAGAATTATAAAAACATGCTATTAAGAGTCAAATATGACATGTTGTGTGCACAGGTTACTTTATAAGATGATACTTAATGGTTACCTATGGGAATGTGGAAGATTAGCAAGGCTGCAGAAACTGGAAAAGGCATTTATAATGCATATCATTAAAAGGAAATAAATTTTAAAAAAAGGAATGGGAGAGTTGTCTTATTGGAAGAATATTATTGAAATATATACTTGGAAGCTGTATATTTATTTATAAGACTGTTATAAGTTATAATGTTAAGTTATAAGAACATATTTAGTATAAGAATATTTCAGTTTATTGTGTTGTGCCTAAGATTGCAAAATAACAAAATAATCAAACTTTTTGATCATTCCAAAGATGAATAGGTGTATGGACAGTCATTAACTTTCCTTTGTCAAGAACTCTTCACACTCTGGCTATTTTCTTTCAAAGGATGAAGAAGTAGGAATTGCAGGTGATAAGTAGGAGACACCATGTAGCTTCTTTTTTGCAATTTTTTTGATACTGCCTACAATATTTTCCCCATAGGATTCCTATTAGGTGAGCAAAAAGCTGATTGTAAAGCTGTACAAAAAGAACAGTTATTAAAGGTTTACTGTGAAACTTGAAGAATGGACTGAGCAGTATTCCAAGGGAGTCTGTGATGGCTCTAGTAATGTTCAGCAGTTTTATTAACAGCCTGGCTAATGGAATGGCAAGTACACTGATTAAATTTACAGATGACATCAACCTTCTGGAGCCTGTAAGCACGTTGAAGTTGAATTCAGAATAATTTTGAGAAAATGGAGAAATCATCAGAAAAAAAGATGCAATTCTACAAGTACATTTGCAAGGTGGAAATAATCATCTGCATGAAATGAGGATGGAGAATAATTGGCTAAGTTATTGAAGAAATTAGGTTATTTTATGGAGACAAAAAGGAGAAAGAGTGGA
This sequence comes from Gavia stellata, assembly GCF_030936135.1. Taxonomy (NCBI): domain Eukaryota; kingdom Metazoa; phylum Chordata; class Aves; order Gaviiformes; family Gaviidae; genus Gavia; species Gavia stellata. Next base: position 81,449,520 of record NC_082595.1, read on the forward strand.
GATCATATAACAGCCTTTATATATAGAAGATGCCTGCCAAGAGAAAGGTAATAAACTGTTTTCTTGATGTCACCTGTAGATAGGTTAAGAAGTAAGAGACTTGCATTACATCGAGCACTATTTATGTCAGAAATTTTTTTTTTTTTGTAACTGTAAGAATAGTTAAGCATTAGAATACATTTGCAAGAGAGGCTGTATGACCTCTATCACTGCAAGCATTTTTTAAAGAAAATAAATAGGAATAATACAGACTAGCTGATCTTCTCAGGTTAATGGGATAAACTAGCTGACTCTTTTATTGACTCTTTTAGACACACATGTTTTGTGTGATTGTACTTATGTATATATGCACACTTGAAGTCATATGCTTCACTGGAGCAATGTTTCACTTTGCTAATTTGTTTCTTTTATTAGAAACTAAGTAGCATGACTTAATTTTAAATACAAAACTTTTTGACCATTGCTAGTTAAAGGTGAGATGTCTACCTGCACTACTGTAACTTAACAATTGTCAGCTACACTACACTGAGTGTATGCATGCTCTTAGAGAAAAGGATATTGCCAGTTGTGCTGATTGCTATTTCAATTGATTTTTCTCTCTGTCTTCACTTATGTTACTCCAGAATATCTTGTTGGGAATAAAAAAAATTAAAAAACCCCAGAATCACGTCTGTGATTCTAAACTGCTTATCATCCTCTTAAAACTGGTTAATTAGAAGGACATCCTTAGGGTAGCTGTAGAAATTCAGATAGTTTGCAGTCTACCGAGTACTTAAAAAAAGGGACAGAGTGATGTATCATACAGAGATGTATGGTATATAAAATCTTTTGGTTGGAATCTTTCGATATTTACCCCTAACACCTATGGAGCAAATGGCTGTGTTTAGAAAGTGCAACCAATGAAAAGAGATACCCTTTGTCGACATGTGCAAGTGTGATCCCTCCCATTGCTCAGAAAATCTTGGCACTTAAAAATGGTAATTCATATAAATAGACTGCCCAGTAAACGTGATTAGATTCTGGTTTTCATCCTTTTGTCTTAGTCAGCTTGTGACACATAATTTCTTTGCAATAAACAGTAGATGACGCATATGCACAAATTTCAGTTGTTAGTGTAAGGGCATTCAAGAATATAATACGAGGTTATATATGTATGTAATATGATACTGTACTGATATGATACATCAGTAGATTTTTTATAATGCTTTGATATCCATATCTATCACTGTTTCTCTTTGGGCCTCTAAAAGGAACTCAGAGGACAGGAGAAAACACATATTTTAGCTTACTTTAGTGCCTGTATGGAAAGCAGGGCTTGGCAGCTCAGCACAAACACAGCAGTTGAAAGCAGCTGCAAAATATTCTCAGAGGGTATTTGAAGCTATATGGAAATATTAATAGGAAATGGATCAGCCAGCAAATGACTTGTTCTCAACACTAAAATAAAAGAACAAAGTAGACAGAAGGGACTGACACAAGACAAATGTGGGTCTGTGTTGGGGGCAGGACACAGTGCCTGTATCTCTTTGGATGTAGAAGGTGGATTGATATTTTACTAGGGGTTGGAGAGGTGGCTATTAGCAAAAAGACTAAAATACAATTAAGGGTGGTATTTCACATAAGGAAAAGCCCTATGTGATTTCTGTGATCACTCATAAGTGATCAATAAAGACAGAGTCTAGATATTCTCTATTAGTATCAGAAGAAATTGTGAAAGTGAATAAATAAAATAGTAAATAAATAAGTAAATGAATAAACAAATAGAATTGTAGTTTTTTCCTCTTGGTAGAAAAGAATTTTCTGCTTATTAAATAAGTATTCGTTTTGGGTTTGGGCTTGGTTTTCTGTACATAGCTAGCCTGAACTAAGAAACTGTCAACTATCTTTTTTTTAGCTGTCAAAATACATCCCCAATGCTTTCTTGCTACAGTATCAAACATAATTTTGTAGGATGTATAGAAACTGTTTTTTTTTCAAAGATTCTTAGTTTTGGTTAAGTTCCTTTAGTGCACCAAAACCTAGGATTCACATCTGCATCTTTATTGATTCTTCCCTTATGAGTTGTGTCTCCTATTTGCAGAATTTAACAGAACTCAAGTAGGCCTCTCTACCTTTCTAACATTCTAGGACATCAATTTTTTGACACATCTGACATTGTTTGATGGGCTACATTTTTCTACAAATCACAATCTGGTCATAAAACACAATACTAACAACTCTGAGCTCAGAAAGTGCCACTCATAAAATGCTTTGGAGAACAGTATAGTGTAAATTGCTTGTGATCAAGAATACTTAGGTGAAATAGCAAACATATAATCCTTTAGTCCACTTTCATATTCTAACACAGGCTAAGATTTGTAGATAATAGCAGGAAATCTGTTCCTTGGCTGATAGGCTTGGTTAGCAAAAGCCCTAGTTCTTGCTATTTCAAGTACGTGAGGATTATATTTAGGGTGTATTAAATATCCAGCTCATTCTCATCATAGTTATCTTGATAATTTTAAGACACTGTGTTAATTATCCCTCACTAAACATGAATAAAAAATGTCAAGAAAATCACTATTATGGCTTTTGGCATGTCTGTTCTTTTCATGATTTTGTTAAGAATTTTACAAAGACAAAGAGTTCATGGAATCCAGGGAAAAAGGAAACCCAGGAGACATCTATTTTACATTCTAAGAAACAAAAGGAAATCAGTAGTGTATGAATCTCGACATGGGACAAAGAATAATCTTATCGCAAAGAGGCAACAGGAAAGGTAGGAACCAGGTCACGGGTATATAAAGAGGAAGGTAAAACTGATTTGGACTGAGGTTGCAGAGTTTGCTTATTTTGTGCTAGGTATAGGATTACAATGGATTAGCCCTATTCTGAGTCAAACAAGCTCAGATTTTATAAACAAAGGTCTTGGTTCAGCAGTAAGAAAGGTCTATATCTGTCCATTCTACAGAATACTACCAATGAAAAAAGGCAGGATCAGAACTGGTGACAAGGAAGTAGACCAAAGGGAATTAAACAACAAGAAATGACCAATTTCTTGTTGAAACAATCAACTGAACTTCAATTTTCAATGTTGAAAGGATCAATTTCTTGTTGAACCTGAGCAATGAATCAGAATTAATTAACATAAATATGCTTAAAAATTTATACAGAGGATAAGTACAGATTACCAAATTAAAAAAAAAAAACCTGAGTGTTATATTTACGCATTACAGAAGACAGGGTGCAGAAAAAATAGAATTTCCAGGTAGTAATATTAATGGATAGCAGAAAAATGGAAGGTGGAAAGGGAAAGAAAATTTGACCTCCAAATCGATTAAGAATATATGGGTGACCACATGATAATTGTTACAGCTGGAAGTGATTCAAATGATGATGATGCAGAAACGTGTGACTCACCTTTGGAAATAAAATCTTAAAATTTCAGATTTGAAAAGTTACTCCCTTTAACCTTTGATAGAGTTCCCTTTAAATCTTTTAGATTGCAGATCAGTCACAGGTTTCAACGGGAAAGAAGTAGTCAACTACAAATTATGGTAGAAGTGTCAGTACGCTAAATATGGAAATTATAATTATTTTTAAGATAAGCCAACTGTCACAGCCTGAGAGCATTAATGTTTTTAAAAGTAATATGTATCTACTTATCATATTTCAGAGTAAAAAGAACTAATAAATACCATGTTTAAATTATATAACAACAGATATTGCTAGTGAAACAGCAGCCATCTCTGATATAATAGAGAAAGTTTATTTGAAATGCACTTAAACCAAGACAATTGACTTTGTATTGTTTTTGCTGCATAAGTCTGAAAAACTTACAGCTGTAATGGGACAGTCAACACTTTGCCATCCTAAACTTACCTTCACCGTTTCTCAAACACTTGTTCGGTCTCCCCTTAAACTTGCATGCACTTTTTTTATCCACAGCAGTCTTTGGCGAGGAGTACTACAGATCTGCTTGCTATGAGGTGGAGAATCAGCTGGTTTTGATTTTTCTGAATCTGGCCTCTAGTAGCTTCAAATGAAGGTCACAAGCTTGAGCAATGGAACAGAGAGTGAACAGCTGAAGAGTTCCTCCATGCCCACTATGCCACTCAGAGATTTGTGGACTTTTACAATATCCCTTCTATATGACCTCATTTCAGTTCTTTATATAGTTTAGTCTCTTTCATAAACTTCTAATGAGAGGTATTTTCTGTTTACTATTGAAGACAAAAAGGAAAAATTCCCGAATAACAACCTATTTATGGTGATCTTATAAAAAAGTCCAACAAAATACCATGTTTCGTATCTGACATTTTCACATATGAAAAACATTAAAAGAAAAGCTAGAAAAAACAGAATTAATTACTTCTAATGTTTTAAAATGTAAGTTGAAATCAGATGGACTGCTGACATACAAAGAGTTTGTTGTACAAGATAAATGCAGTCAGGACTGGCTCCTGAATTTTACATTTTAAGCCAATTTGAGCAAAACCCAACAAGGACAATAGATAACCTAGCAGGTGAATGACTCTGGTGGTAGGTTTTAACTTGAACTGAATTTGTCTAGCTGACTCATAAGCCCTGCAAAGAATGTTGGCTTACAACAGCATCATAATACATGGGAAATGGCAGCACTAATGGATCCCAAAATGATAAAGATAGCGTTCTGTGGAGATGAATACCTCAGAAAACAACTTTAAAATCTTGTAATTAACAAAGAGTGTGATGTACTGCAATATGCTCAATTTTACATTGGAAGGTACTACATAAAGCACATCTATTGATTAACATAAATCCTGACTAACAGTTTGATCTATGGATAATAATGCTTTGTATTACACATTTACATTTTACATTGTTTCTATCACTGCATCCCATGATTAATAGTAATTCTCTCATTGGGGTATTAAAAAGAATAGCAAGTGGGAGGACAATCTGATTTCTGTGCAGAGAAAAAAGAATAACCTTAAAGACATACTCTTCCACAAACCTTATCTTTAAAGATCACTTTAGCTGCTGGCAATAGGTCTGCTGCTGTAAACGGATGCAATATAAAAAATGCAATCAGAGTAATTCTTCATTTAGGGAAATGGTAGATGGTAAATATTTAAAAATAGAGTAATTATTGGAGGGAAAGCACTGTGTGCAAATTATGTAAGCAGTGGAATATAAGGTCTCAGTTCTATAAAAAATGTATTCATCAATACATGGGACTACTCACAATTTTAGCATTAGGTTTATGCAGAGCTGTTGGCAGGATCAGGGTCTAAGAATATGTTTCATGTTTCCCTAGCATTCATGGATCTCTGCTTTGGATCTTAGAAAAGATACAATGAGAATCATTTCTGCTTTGCAAACTTAAAATGTATGCTTTTTGACAAGATCGTGTGTGTGCTCTGATCTTTGTGCTCAGAATCACAATCTGTGAAGGCTATCTTCCAATCATAGATGGATATACACCTTTTTAACTTGGAGAACTTGTTTTTGTATCGGTCTGTATTATGACCCCATAAACACGAGAAGTAATGTAGTGAGTAGATTAGTGAACATATAGCTGGTAGGAACAATACATTGAGGGAAAGTGAGAATTTCCTGAGCTATTTCATAGAATGGTTTGGTTTAGAAGGGACATTTAAAAGTCATCTAGTCCAATCCCCCTGCAATCAGCAGGGACATCTTCAACTAGGCCAGATTGCTCAGAGCCCCGTCCAACCTGACCTTGAATGTTTCCAGGCATGAGGCATCTACCACCTCTCTGGGCAACCTGTTCCAGGGTTTAAACACCCTCATTGTAAAAAATGTCTCCCTTATATCAAGTCTAAATCTACCCTCTTTTAGTTTAAAACCATTACCCCTTGTTCTATCACTACAGGCCCTACTAAAAAGTCTGTCCCCACCTTTCTTATAGGCTCCCTTTAAGTACTGAAAGGCTGCAATAATGTCTCCCCGGAGCCTTCTCTTCTCCAGGCTGAACAACCCCAACTCTCTCAGCCATTCCTCATAGGAGACGTGTTCCATCCCTCTGATCATTTTTGTGGCCCTCCTCTGGACCCACTCCAACAGGTCCATGTCTTTCCTGTGGTAATGACTCCAGAGCTAGATGCAGTACTCCAGGTGGGGTCTCACCATAGTGGAGTAGAGGGGGAGAATCACCTCCCTCAACTTGATGGTCACACTTCTTTTGATGCAGTCAAGGATATCTCTGGCTTTCTGGGCTGCGAACATGCATTGCCAGCTCATATTCAGCTCTTAATCCACCAGTGCCCCAAGTCCTTCTCCACAGAGCTGCTCTCTATCCCTTCATCCCCCAGCTTGTATTGATACTGGGAGTTGCCCTGACCCAGGTGCAGGACCTTGCACTTGGCCTTGTTGAACCTCATGAGTTTCACATGGGCCCACTTCTTGAGCTTGTCCAGGTCCCTCTGCATGGCTTCTCATTCCTCAGGCATGTCAACTGCACCACTCAGCTTGGTGTCATCTGCAAATCTGCTGAGGGTGCACTTGATCCCACCATGTCAGTGATGAAGACATTAAACAGTGCTGGTCCCAATATAGACCCCTGAGAAACACCACTTGTCACTGATCTCCATCTGGACATTGACCACTACCCTCTGGATGCGACCATCCAGTCAATTCCTTATTCACCAAATAGTCTATCCATCAAACCCATATCTCTCCATTTTAGAGAGAAGGATGTTGTGGGGGACCGTGTCAAAGGTCTTACAATAGTACAGATACTCACTTTTTTAATAGTGTGTTTTGGGTACTTCTCAAGTAAAATCTTGGGAAAATGCTCATATCTTTGAATAGGTTTGAGGACTTGGTCTCATTGATACAATTATTTAATGCAATATATTTTAAGGTTTTCACAACTTTTTTTTTTTTTTTAAATATAAAATAAAGTAATGAGGTACACATAGGAGTCATCGAGCAGTCATATTAGTTTTTTGGGCAGCTTCCGTCAAGATAATCAACTATAAATAAAAAGAAAAAAGAGGAAGTGGTAGACTATCCAGTGAAGAAACAATGAGAACTATGCATTTAGCTTCAAAACTCAGCTATTCTACTGTACTAACAAGAATCAAGAAGCTCAGCTCTGAATACTGAAGGAAAATGCAAAACATCAGCATCCTAACAGAAGTACCATACTCACTGATCTTGTGAGCTACTCTTACGGTCTTTCTGATGACAAACTTCCCTCTTGTAGCTTAAGTCAGCCAGGTCTTGTGGGTAAGGATTAAGGGGCAGGCTAATATGTAAGACACTGTCATGGGCATTTATTACAGGCCACCTGATCAGGATGGGGAAGCTGATGAGGCCTTCTACAGACAGCTGAGAGTCACCTCACAATCACAGACCTTGGTTCTCATTGGGGACTTCAGTCACCCTGATATCTGCTGGGAAGGCTACACAGCCAGGCACGTACAGTCCAGGAGGTTCCTCCAGTGTATTGATGATAACTTTCTGACTCAGGTGGTGGAGGAGCCAACAAGGGGAGGTGTACTACTGGATCTAGTACTGACAAACAAAAAGGGACTGGTGGAGGACATGAAGGTTGGGGTAAGCCTTGGCTGTAGTAATCATGGAAAGATAGAGTTTAGGATCATGTGCAGTATGCACAAAATGACAAGTAGGATTGCAACCTTGGACTTCAGGAAGGCTGACTTTGATCTCGTCAAGGAACTGCTTGGAGAAATCCCATGGGTTAGGGCTCTAGAGGGTAGGGGGGCTCAAGAGAGCTGGATGATATTCAAGTCCCACTTCCTCCAAGCTCAGGATCGATGTATCCCTCAGAGCAAGAAACCAGGCAAGGGAAGCAGGAGACTTGCATGGCTGAGCAAGGAGCTTCTGAAAAGCTCAAGTGGAAGAAGGAAGTTTACAGTACATGGACGAAGGGGCTGACCACTTGGGAAGATTACAAGAATGCTGTCAGAGTATGCAGGGACGAAACAAGGAAAGCCAAGTCCTTCTTGGAATTAAACCTGTCAAGGGATGTCAAGGTCAACAGGAAGGGTTTCTTCAAGTATATCGGAAGCAAAAGGAAAACTAGAGAAGATGTGGACCTGCTGTTGAATGAGACAGGTGCCATGGTGCAGGTGATGCAGAGAAGGCGGAGTTACTGAATGCCTTCTTTGCTTCAGTCTTTACTGCTCCAGCCAGCCCTCAGGAGTCCCAGATTTTGGAGGTAACAGAGAAAGTCTGGAACAAGGAAGACTTTCCCTTGGTTGAGGAGGATCAAGTTAGAGACCAATTAAGTAAACTGGACATGCACAAATCCATGGGTCCTGATGGGATGCACCCGCGAGTGCTGAGGGAGCTGGCAGAAGTCATTGCTGGGCCACTCTCCATCATCTTTGAAAGGTGTTGGAGAACAGGCGAGGTGCCTGAGGACTGGAGGAAAGCCAGTGTCCCTCCAATCTTCAAAAAGGGCAAGAAGGAAGACCCAGGAAACTACAGGCCAGTCAGCCTCACCTCCATCCCTGGAAAGATGATGGAACAGCTCATTCTGGGTGTCATCTCAAAGGACCTGGAGGAAAAGAAGGTTATAAGAAGTAATCAACATGGATTCACCAAGGGGAAGTCATGTCTGACTAATCTGATAGCCTTCTACGATGGCATGACTGGACAGACAGATGAGGGGAGGGCAGCGGATGTTGACTTCATCAAGGCTTTCGACACTGTCTCCCAGATCACCCTCATAGGCAAGCTTAGGAAGCGTGGGTTAGATGAATGGACAGTGGGGTGGATTGAAAAGTGGCTGATAGAGCTCAGAGGGTTGTGATTAGTGGCACAGAGTCTAGTTGGAGTTCTGCAACAAGTGGTGTTCCCCAGGGGTCTGTACCGGGTCCAGTCCTGTTCAACATATTCATCAATGACCTGGATGAAGGGATAGAGTGTGCCCTCAGCAAGTTTGCTTGACACAAAACTGGGAGGAGTGGCTGACACAGCGGAAGGCTGTGTTGCCATTTGGCGTCACCTGGACAGGCTGGAGAGTTGGGCAGAGCAGAACCTCATGAAATTCAACAAAGGCAAGCGTAGGGTACTGCACCTGGGGCAGAATAACCCCATGCATCAGTACAGGTTAGGGGCTGACCTGCTGGAGAGCAGCTCTGTGGAAAAGGACCTGGGAGTCCTGGTGGACAACAGGATGACCATGAGCCAGCAATGTGCCCCTGTGGCCAAGAAGGCCAATGGTATCCTGGGGTTCATCAAAAAGAGTGTGGCTAGCAGGTCAAGGGAGGTTATCCTCCCCCTCTGCTCTGCCCTGGTGAGGCCACATCTGGAGCACGATCTAAACATGGGGAGGAACATCTTTTCTTTGAGGTGGCAAAGCTCTCGAACAAGCTGCCCAAGGAGATTGTGGAGTCTCCTTCGCTTGGAGATATTCAAAACTGGTCTGGACACATTCCTGTGCAACCTGCTCTAGGTGAACCTGTTCTGGCAGGGAATTAGACTAGACTATCTCCAGAGTTCCCTTCCAACCCCTATCATTCTGTGATTCTGTGATGTCCTTTAAAACAAAATGTGGTGGCTTAATACTGTCTGGCAGACAAGGGCCCATCCAACTACTCTCTTACTTCCCCCTTAGATGGACAGGGGGAGAAACTTTGAAGAACAAGAGTGAGAAAGTTTGTGGGTTGAGCTAAAGAAGGGGAGATTACAGCTGTAGGCAAACAGATTTGACTTGGAAGAAATTACTTAACTTATTGTGAGTTAAAATAAATATTTCATTACTGATTCAGGTAGTGGGAAACAAAACCAAAAAAACCCAGAAACAAATATTTACACACTTAGGGAAAAGAGCTTTTCCTCCTCCTTTCCCAGGCTCAGCTTCAGTCCAGATACCTCTCCCTTGTTATTGCCACAAGTTACACTCAGTGCTTTCAGTGAGGCAACAGGGTTTTCAGCAGGTGGTTGCAGCCAGGATGTAGAGGTTTCTCTCTGCTGCTCCATCCCTCATGATCTGTTCTTCTGCTCTGCTGCGGGTCATCCACATGCTGCAGTCCTTTCAAGCGGAAAGGGCTGTGCCTGATCCACCACGGAGCACCTCCTTTTCCTTCTCGCCAGTCCTTGCGTTTTCCAGGTTGAATTTCATTCCTTCATTCATAACTCTTCTACCTCCTCCCACCTCCTCAAGCAGCACAGGGGGACAGGAAATGGGGGTTAGGATCAGTCCATAAGAGCTGTAGTTCTGTAGTTCTGCAACTGTATTACAGGTAGGCAGAGACTTCTGGACACTTTAATAGGATGTAAGAGGGCACAGGACAGACCTGTGAGCTAATGGCTTTGCCAGTCTTCCAAAAAGCCACAAGTTTCAATGCAAAAAAACAAACAAACAAACAAACCAAAAAATAGATAATTGAGGAGGTAGCTGTTTTTATCTTAAGACTTTTGAATAAAATAAACAGCTCTTCCTAAAGGTCCATTATTTTTCAGGAACCAATGGAAACCGATTTTCTATGGCAGACTTTTTCATAATAAGCAAGTTTGTCCAGCTATATAGTCATTTAATCAAATACACTTCAGGACTGGGAATAAATAAAAATTTTCCTGAACTGTCTTAAGTCTTAACAAGTTGAATATATTTTCTTATTGTTCTTCTGAACAACAAGCAGTATGAACCTGAGCTATTTATTTGCTTTTGCTAGCTGCACACTCTAGCTGGCCATGAGAAACTACGGTGTATGTCATTAAGGTTTCTGAGACCAGTCTCCTGGTTTAGTATGCTTTCATTGCTGAGGAGAGACTCTATCCTCTTTCATGTTTCTGTAGTATTGTGAGAAGTTAGAATGGTTTCTCACAATTTCCTACCTGCTAAGTATAAAAGCTGGTACTTTGCAGACATGAGTATGGATGCAAAAAAGACTATGTTGGAAGGCAAACAACATTTTAAGCAACTATGACAGCATGTTTTTATCTTTCTGTAATACCTTACTTGAACTACATAAACACTTCATATCACAAGCTTGCAGTAGCATTACAAATGGACTGACACTTTAAATATTACCTGAATACATTAGATTTCAAGAATGTGTTTTTTACCTTTCTCTTCCTTTCCCAAAGAGCAGTATAGAGTGATTCAAAGGATGAGTATGCTCTCCCCCAACATCTCTATGTTTTTGTGTTTGTTTGGGTTTTTTTTGTTTTGTGGATTTTTTTACAGCAGCCATCACCATGGAATTCATCACACTGCAAAGTTTATGTAGGGAGTCACCATACGCTTCATTACTGAAAATACTTATGATTTGATGTTGATTTAATGTATCTTCAGAAGAACTCCTGTTTTCACTGCAAGAGTGCTATAAGCACTAGTGAAACAATGTTATTTCAGAAGCAAATATCCATGGCTGACTTGAGATACACCTGTTTACATCAAACCCAAGTACATGCTAGATGCATAAATATTTACAGATGCTGCTAAAGTTCTCTTTTGTAACAACTATTAGGCTACAATAGCTAAATAAACTGCCTGTTATTATTAAAATAAATGGTAAATTGGATTCATAATTATTGAACAAAATATGAACATGTAGATACTATTTTCCATTTTTCTGCATCTGCTGTGCAAAGTAAGTGTAGACTGTTGCTATTCTGCATTGTGTATAATTCACATCACATTCAGATTGTATTGATGTTAATAACTACAGAAGGTTCAGAGTTATGAGTTCAACTTAAAACTGTTACTTAAAGGAAAAATAATTTAATGAAAAGCAATTTTCTTCATATATTTTATGGCTATTTCTGAAGAAGAAATAACCTATGGTAACTGAAAAGTGCTTGGTATTCAGATGCAAAAGCTGCAGCAGTTCTTGCAAACGTTAATGGATAAATCTTAATTCTTTAGGATTGGACTATGGGAGCTACAGACGCATATACAGAAATAGTGCGAGATGAGTAATAAAAAAGTTTCAGGAGTTGCTGAATCCAGTAGGTTGACAAAGCGGAGTCTGCCATGGCTCTGTGTCCCCATGTCCAGACAGTAGTGAGACTCAGTGTGTTCCCAGTAGGCACACATGCACACATACACACAGTACATTTGCACACGACTGGGCACACAGATTAACACAGATGACACACTCAGCACTCAGACACAAACAACACCAACGGCCTCATCCTGTTCCGCTCTCTAGCTGATCAAAATGAAGGTCCCTTTATGGGAAATACATATCCACATCTATAATGTGGAGCCTCCAGTTTGCCCAATAACTGGGCCCTGCATGCCAGGACTCCCCACTTGCTGACTCTTGTGTATTATGAGTCCACAAGACCCACAGTTCCACTCCAGTTGCAGACCCCCCTCAACCACAAACATACACACATGCACAGCCATGCACACATACACTATGGGTCCTCCAAAGGGATTCTCCTAAGCTACCTGCAGTATTTAAGTTATGTTATTTTAAATAATATTGAAGTGGAATTTCGGTTTCAGGGACAGGAGAAGGAATATTGTAAAAAGCATGAGAAAGGCCCAGTAATACAAAGAGAAAAGTTGGAGAAGTCAAGACAAGACAGTAACCAAAGGGAGTTCCTCAGAGTGTGTGGAGATGAAGCATACCACAGAGGATTTAGCCTTGACCTTCATATGAAATCATTGATTGCAAGCATCTTCTCAGATTTTTATGTTCTTTGTTGATATACATGTCTTTCTACCTGGCAAAATAAGTACACGGCACCTCCTGAATCACTTATTTCAATACAAAATGAATTATGATTGCAATTCCAAATTTTTCACTCATACACATACATACATTAATGAAATAACTCTTTGGGTCAAATTGGCACACAAATGCAACAGTGATGGTTCACTAGAAATGGATATTCTGCTCGAAGACATATGCTGAGGCTTCTATTGGGACCATTTTTTTTCCTGGTTTATTCAATTGATTTCAACAGAGTTACATCAGCAGAGATATGACTCATTGACTTCAACAGGAGTAATATCCATGCACCTAAAATCAAAGTTTTGAGCTTAGAAACAGTTTGGGATGGATCAAAAATAATATGAGACACTACCATATTTTCTTTCCTTTATATTCTCATGAGAAAAGTGTTATGTTGAAAAAGACTTTAATTTACCTAATCTAAGGATCTGTCCCAGTTTTATGAAATTAAGAATATGGCTGAAAGATGGTTGTGATGGAGGTGATGATAATCAAGCTGGCTGATAATTTCTGTAGATAGCCTAGCATGTGAGCTGGTATTTTTCCCTCTGTAGCTGAATTATGAATCTTAATGTCAAACTACCCTAAGTTCAGAGCTACCTTGTAAATAAAGTTAGAATTAAGCACTTTGAGATATGGTTGTTATCTATACAGTAGGGAAATATTTAGTGTCCTCAAATTACATTCTCTATCAATGAATGCAAAAAGTACCATTGACTTTATTAAGAGATATATGTATGCATCAAAGAGAAGCTGTATTCTTCAAAAAGACATTGAGCTTTGGAGAAAGATATTTTTAGACTTATCTCTGAATGATATGTTGTCAACTATCAAAGTAGCATGTAACAAGCACGTGCTTAGAACTATTAAATGCCGGGCCACAACATGACAATAGCTTTTAGATCAGACATTGTTGGAGAAACGTATTGCCCATGAAAAGTGAGTTAACTGAAAGAATTTATAAGCAAAGCTAACAATTGGCTTTAATGTGTGATTATTAATAGCAGTATTTACTGTATTGGCATTGCTATAGCTCTACTGTATGGGCATTATGTAAATACATTTTTTTCATCTGGATTTTCAAGTGAGGTGTAAATTTTCAGATAGTATTTAAACAGGATCTGGAACTGTGAAGGACTAAATTCGTTGTTTGCTAATCAGCCCAACAGACATAGGTAGGGTAATGAAAATAAAAATTATGGGAAATGAGCGTTGCATGTATTTGAGGTTATAGCCATGCCATAGGATGAAAAAAGCTGCAAAAGGTTGGGTGATTTCATTTTGGAAACACATCCAAAATATTACTCTTTCTAAAATGAAGTTGTGAAACGTCCTTTCTCTATGCTTCCTGCAAAGATGTGGTGCTCTGCTAGTCCTTCCCAGTTGTGGCTTATTGAACATATTTTTTTAAAACATGCTCCAGCTTGTCTGGGGATTTCTTGAATGAGCAAAAGCGTTCTTTTTACTTTATGGTTTTCCTCATAACTGAACATTGGTGTATACACTTGCCTACTTCAAAGACGCTCATTAGTGAAAGCAACAGTGAATCTTCAATCTTCTAGAAACTGTGAAGTGGTCTAATGAGACTTTGCAGGGTGATTATCAGACCACTTTTTCTTCCAAAAAGACCAGTAATTTACTGAGGATTAAAGGTAAAAACAGAATTCTCAATAATGATGCCACTTCAACTACAATATAAAATATATGCAAGGGTTTAGCCTCCATTCGGATGATGGACAAGAGACAAGAGATTGGCAAGTTGCACATGAACCCATTTATGTTAATCTCATTAAAAAGAAACAAAGGCGATAATATAGGCTCCAAAGCAATGAATTGCATTATGTGTAAAAACTGAGCACAAAGGGAAAGAGACAATGATTCTCCACACCCTGTCTGGAGCCTGTTCACATAATTCTTCTGGAGGGGTACTCCACCGATTGTTAAGAAAAAAGTAATGCAAAGGAATGCTTCCTCTTTTTCTTATCCATGTAAGGAAGGTATCCTTCTGCAAGAAAATGGAAGGACGGGCACCAGTGCTTTATGGATATTAGATTTATGAGCAACTTTAATTCTCAGAAACAGATCTTTCAAAAATGAAATAACCTACACAATGCAAAGTACAATTCTCTGAAAAATTAAAATGCTGCTCCAAACAATTGAAACCACTGAGTTATAATCTGACTGACACAGTGGAAAGACCACCCATAATTCAAGCATCAGGAGTATAAATGTTGTTGTCACTGCTTTAACTAAATCGTCATACAAACACCAAAATTAAATCTTGCTTCTCTGACTAAAACCAGCTTATACTTCCAACAGGACAGTTTATTTAAAACATTCATATTCCCAAGATAGGTTCTTCTCCTCCTCTTTCTTTGGTAAAAATTTTTAATGTCATTTAACACTTCCATCAAAATGTTTTATTTTTAAGCAGCTCTGGTTTTGACAGTATATGAAAGTTATAACTTGTGTTATGCTCATTTTCAATTAAGTTCTGATATTCCAATATTCCAATTCAGTTCCTAAGCACATTATTTCAATTTAAATGGCAAACTCTTTTAAGTTCTAGAAATGCCTTAGTTTTTTCACATTTTCATGGCTCACAGTACATGGACATGATCACAGCCAAAGTCTGCGCATGACATTATTGTTGATTTTTGTCAGCTTTGGGGAACAAAGTCAACAAGTAACCAAAAGCACGTAAAATTTGGAATTTAGCTTCTTAGCTTCAAAAGCTTAAGTTACAATTGATATAAATACTGATATCAGAGCTGATAACTTAGGTTCCATTTATAATCAGTGAAGCAAACGCAAAATTTCTAGGGTACAATTCAACACACCCAAATCTAGACATTAGATGGCTCATGCCATAAAGTGTCCCTCTTTTTCTTACTGTGAATGGAGCCCAGAGTCAACACTCAAATGTGACAACTACACTGCAGATCTGAAGTACAATGAATACTACCAAAGATGCAGAATTTTCCATAGAATTTGCCAAGAATTTCTGGAATCTTGTACAAAGAACCAACTTCTTTAGTCCTGCAATTCTTAAATCGGCTAAAAAACCCCACTCTGAACATGTTGTGCCTGATACATGGTGTCTTCAGTGAGCAAGACAGCTTACTTCAGAGCTACTGTCAGAAAACTTAGTGAACCAGGTTTTAGAGTTAAAGACATCTTTCTATGTCTAAAAGTCTTAAGTGTATTTTGGGAAATCTTTTGGGAATTTGTTCCCTCCTCTTTGGGCTATTTCTTGTCTCCTGTTTAAAGGTTGTACTAAAGGATACATTTGAATTATTACATAAAATGGGTCAGGTGCTGCTCACTGATGGTGAGACCAAGGCACAGCACTACTTGCAGCCAGTGAATCAAACTCTAGTACTTCAAAACAGGGCAACTGCATCCAACTCACCACTTGGGCCTGTACTAACCACTGCTCCATGTCTAGGTCTGCCTGGAGGAGCGATAGTTGGTGTCAGGCCATTTCCCAGACTCCTTTCTGGTTTATAACTGGAGAAAAATGTAAAAGACTGTTTTTGTCTAATTGTGCAAACAGAAGAAAATTGCACTGGCTACTCCTGCAGAACTAGAAAAAGAATGGGGTGTACCATATAAAAACTTTGGTGGACACGAAATATGGAAAAGCTACTTCTTTCCATGCTATCCCTGAGATCAGGATCAGCGTAAATGAACTAAGGATAATGATAGCCAGTGAATTCTCTACATCAGTATTGTAATTAACAATAATTCATGTGAACAGAAAACATTGCAAGTACCCTAATTTTAAACTCATTTGAAACTCATAAAAAAGAACAAATGTTTACAAAACAGGAAAGCAGCAAAAAAGAATGATAAAACCTTTGCTTAGTCAACTTAATGTCTTCAAACAAACAAGAGTTAAAATTACTTCTTTTCAAGAAGTACTTGACATTGTCTTAAGTTTTAATGTAAAATTAGAGGGCTGTGGTATTTAAATTATGCAATATCAATAGTGTCTCTCCTACCCTTTTTGTAAGTATTTCAGATTCTCATTAAGCAGGGAGGATGATCTGACCTAAGAGGAGGACAGAAAAATTAAGAGAATAGAATAGAAATTATTTTAAGAGTCTCATTGAACTCCCACTGGAATCGATGGGTAAATGCCTAGCTATTTCAGTGGGAGTAGTACTAAACCTGTGATAAGCAGGTTATATTTTCTAATATATAGTATATAGTGGTCCTATAAAATGAGATTCAGAAACTAATTGACCTTCGGGTTGCTTCATCTTGTAGAAAGCAAGAATTATGCAGCAAATACCTATAGGTCTTCGTAACCTTGGAGGTACTGGAAGTTTTGAAGTAGAATCAACAGTTCATGCACTTTATGGTCACTTATTTCACAAAACAAATGATGTAGACTTGAAGAAAAGAAACAAAACCTGTGGGTTTAGTCAGGTGATTATATTGCTCATATTTCTTAAAATATATTTAAGACTGGTCAGGTAGCACAAATGCCTATCCCGGATGCTTTGGGGTATTCCTATAACAAAAGTGAAATAAAATCTACCTAATGTTTGGTTTTGGGTTTTTTTTTTTTCAGTGACACTTCTCCTTTTTATAATTTTAAAAGCTGAAGTTTTAAGTGTCATTAGCTTGTCATGTAATTCTTGTTTCATCAGCTGGAAATTAACATAAGTATAACCGTTTGGGAATGGAGAAACAGCAGCTTTTGGACATTAGTTGTATAACATTACAAATGTCAGCTGCTTCAGTATTAATTGTTTAATGCTCACTCCTATAGGTTTATTATAATTCCTTTCATTGTCACTGTGAATTCAATTTTTTAATAAATGGTGTTTTGAAGAAAATCAAATGAATTTAAGTGAACAACTTTGATGATTGCCATTAATATTGCTGTAATCAGATATCAATAACAAGTAGTTGAGAAAGGGCTACAGATGTACATACAAGTAAGTTTAGAAACCCCTAGTGTGTAGAATGGAACTGGAGTCAAAGACTCCAGAATAAGAAGGTATATGAAAGTGAACCATCTCGACTGCAGCAGAGGAACCAGCATGTAAAATAGCAAAGGCATTGCAAGTACATAGGCACAGGATGGTGCCAGAGGTCTCAGGACTATACATACAAGTGTTCAGTTATTCATATAGAATGGTGTAACAACCTAATAAAGCTGCCCATAGCTGAGAGCATAGCTGGAAATATTTAAGAAAACAACAACAATTCTCCAGAATTGGTTATGTGAAATTAATGACCCTGATATCCTGCAATGTTAAGTATTTAATTATCATTAAAGGGAAATACCTTGTATTTAATAATACCTGTTGCTCTGAACATAAATTTATTTCAGTACAGGCTTTTAAAACATTCTGCAATCATTCCTTTCTGTTTTTTCAGCATTCCACTTTGTATGTTGTTTTGGCTGGGTGTTTGATGGTCTGCTAGGCAAAACGCTGACAAATTAAAGAGGGATTGATTTTGACCTTTTACAGCTTTGAATCTACAGACGTTTATGCACACGCTTGGTTGACTGGATGGTCCACTGACGTCAGCGTGACCACTTCTGTAAAACTTAGAAATTTTTGCAGGGTCAGGATCCAGTTCTGCAGAAATCCAAATGCAAACAGAAGAGGAGATGACTCAGCAGGTTACTCTCATTGGTGTTAACAAAGATTCGAACGCAAATAAACTAGACCTACAAGTACTTGGCAGATTCTAGGAAAATTCATTCTTAATTTGCAAAAGAGGACTTAAAAGCAAAACCATTTTCTTATTTTAATTAATTTTTTTCTTACAGTCAAACCATTTCTTTGTATACACAGGTGGAACTTCTATATTTCTGAAATTCCAGTAATTTAATATGAAATGCTTAATCATTTACTAAACAGTACAGCTGATAACTTAAAAGCTAGGCTAATCTTACGTTAATTGCAAAGAATATTAGTGTTTAGAAAGAAATGTAAATTGTTGTGGTAATTAATAATTCTATTTTATTTAGTTTTAAATCATTTACAAACTTCTGGGACTTGAAACACAGTTGTGTAACTTAGTGAATTACATACTCCAGAGCTGACCATTAAATTTAACCACAATCTCTTTAGTTTGTGATTTAAAACTCTTATCATCGTAATTCCTTCAAATAATTTGTTTACCTTTTGCTTATCTTTAACTAAATCAATTTTCCTATAGCATCAAGCTATGACAAAATAACTTAGAGAAGGAATTAGTTAGATTTTAAAATATGCACAGAAGCTGTGGGGCTGAAGTGAAACCCCAAAATACTAAGGTCATTCATGTAAATTTCATCTTAAATAAAGGTCAAACTATCAGATCATGTTGAAGAAAAAATGTTTTTACTAATCCCACTTGGAAAGTTCCATGTGGAAGGGTAATATGGAACATTACCATGAAATTCTAGAGTCTGTGGGGAAAAAAAGTTCCAATTCAAGACCATGGAAAAACTATTCTTCAGGGAATATCTGATATGAATGGCTGATAGACAGAGCTCAGAGGGTTGTGATTAGTGGCACAGAGTCTAGTTGGAGTTCTGCAACAAGTGGTGTACCCAGGGGTCAGTACCGGGTCCAGTCCTGTTCAACATATTCATCAATGACCTGGATGAAGGGATAGAGTGTGCCCTCAGCAAGTTTGCTGACGACACAAAACTGGGAGGAGTGGCTGACACAGCGGAAGGCTGTGTTGCCATTCGGCGTGACCTGGACAGGCTGGAGAGTTGGGCAGAGAGGAACCTCATGAAATTCAACAAAGGCAAGCGTAGGGTACTGCACCTGGGGCGGAATAACCCCATGCATCAGTACAGGTTAGGGGCTGACCTGCTGGAGAGCAGCTCTGTGGAAAGGGACCTGGGAGTCCTGGTGGACAACAGGATGACCATGAGACAGCAACGTGCCCTTGTGGCCAAGAAGGCCAATGGCATCCTGGGTTATGTCAAAAAGAGTGTGGCTAGCAGGTCGAGGGAGGTTATCCTCCCCCTCTGCTCTACCCTGGTGAGGCCGCATCTGGAGTACTGTGTCCAGTTGTGGGCTCCCAGGTTCAAGAAGGAGAAGGAACTGCTGGAGAGGGTACAGCAAAGGGCTACAAAGATGATTAGGGGACTGGAACATTTTTTCTATGAGGAAAGGCTGAGGGACATGGGTCTTTTCAGTCTGAGAGGGGATCTTATTAATGCTTCTAAATACTTAAGGGGTGGGTGCCAGGACGATGGGGCCAGTCTTTTTTCAGTGGTGCCCAGTGACAGAACAAGATGTAATGGGCACAAACTTGATCATAGGAAGTTCCATCTAAACATGAGGAGGAACTTCTTTCCTTTGAGGGTGGCAGAGCACTGGGACAAGCTGTCCAGAGAGGTTGTGGAGTCTCCTTCTCTGCAAATGTTCAAAACTCACCCAGACACATTCCTGTGCAACCTGCTCTAGGTGAACCTGCTCTGGCAGGGAGTTGGACTAGATGATCTCCAGAGGTCCCTTCCAACTCCTATCATTCTGTGATTCTGTGATTCTGTGAATAATATGGCACCTATTTTCTTATCCTGAACATCAGCATATCAACTGGACTTGAACAAAAGACAGTTTTACAGCCTGCTTGGCATAGATGTTGGACATTAATCAATGTGACAATGCAAACACTTTAGCTGGATGCTTTGTAAATGTAATTCTAGCCAGTTTGCTCATATTAGTTCAATTTGTACAGAACGTGATTTTTTTTGTACTTACTTTGCACAAAAATAAGAAATAACAAACAGTATTCCTTTTCATTAACATCTCATATGCAATGGATGAGCTATGACATTTGATCTTCCCTGCAGGTAAGAATATGATTTTTTTTTTTTGTCATTTTCAGACACTGTTTTTCAATGTGCTGATACTTTCTGATATTAAATTAATATTGCAGCAGTGTGATGTATGGAGTACAGGAAGATCAAGGTGAATGTGGCCATTCTCATTAAAGGACACTGCTCTGTGGAAAAAAAAGATACATTTCTAGTGGTGAATGATGTACATATTTCTGCAGGATCTTGTAAATGCAGTCCATTAGAAATTAGTTCCATCACCATACAGTATGGTCTGTAGTGGTTCTTATTTTTTGAGTTTACAAGGGTAAGAAAGAGCTCAGCTGTCTGAGCAGCATGATCCTGCTTGACAACATTGTCTGATCTGTGTCAGTATCTATCTGAATCAAACTTGCAGGTATCCAAATAGAAGAAATACTTCTCTCATTTGTGGGTTTTTGCTACAACACAACATCTAAAAATAAAGTTATTTTATGAGTGAAAAGTTATATTTTCCAAGAGTTTGTAAGAATCAAAGGAGGGTTTGTTTGGTTGGTTGGTTTTGCTTTTTTTGGTTTTCCTTCCATTAGTTCTGCAGGTTGGCAGGATGCTAGTAGGGTCATTAGTTTATTTTCTTAGCACTAGTGACAAATATCAAAGGAACATTTTTTTATAGTGTTTGTATACTTAGATTAAACAAATGCTATGAAAAATAGATATTCTAGTTGAATGTAAGTTTTTTCACCAACTGCTGTGAGGTTCTCAGCACATGTACTTTTAAGGACAGGATATTTTTTTAGTTTCATGTAAAACTACCTTATTTGGAAACCTGTAATATACCCATGGTAATACGAAGTTTAATGCAAGTGCAGGGCCAAAGATTCCTAATCACTTTTCTGGCCCATGCAGGAATGTAAGATCCCGTGACCAAGTTTATAATGGTGCTTAAAGTAGGTAGATAAAGCTTAATACGTCTTTGGACAATGAATTCACACTGCTAACTGTAATGCAGGTGTACACATACTGAGGAAGAAAGTGCTGTGTTTGTTGTGTTTTGTTTTCTTGTGATTTGTTCTATTTTGTTTTGTTTCAAAGTGAAGAGCTGTCATTACAGGATAAGACAAAAATGTCAGTAAAAATTCTCACATTGACATTAGAAATGTGTTGTTGAACTGGGCTCTTATACACATGAGAAGTGAATTTTCCATTATTAATTGTTCTAAGTGATAGAAGGTAGATTATGCTCTATATAAATCATACTTTGCATATATTATATTGATTTTGTTTTAGAAAATGTAGTCTGATTAATTACATTCAAAAGTATGTACATGTAGGTCTTTTTCATTGGATCCATGTGAAACACCTACCTGAAAACAAAAAAAGCTACGTATACAATACATGTGTAATTACCATCCATAGGCTTCTTCAGTAATCATTTTTCTGGGGAAGAGTGTTTCAGAAAATGTGTCTGGTTTAACAACTATGAACTGCCCCTTTGCAATGAGTTATTTTTTTCACCCTTGTTTAAGGATGAAGCTTAGGGAAAAGACTGCATTTATAACAAACATGTAATTTTGATAAACTGTCTAGGTTTAAAATAACAGAATAACTGACATGCTTCTACTACAGTACTGTTTATTCCAGACCCACAATTTTACTTGTCATTATCGCAAACTTTTTCTTCTCACGTTCTGAAAATGATAAGCTACTTGGAGCTTTTGACTCTGCTCCAAATCTTCATGCCTTTTAAATAATGGCAAAGAGTACTGCCTTCATGCTTGTGTCTGTAATTCAAAATTGTATGGTTTAGGTAGATTTACATTATTAGCATACTCTGCATAGGTATGCAGAACTGCAAAGATACAGCATAGAATACATTATTGTAATTTCTGAGTAAACTGTAACACAATATATATTTATTTTAATAAAGGAAATGTGTATTTGTTTATTTAGCAGTCATTCATAAAATGGTACAAAGAAAGTGATCTGAAGCAGAAGTATTTTACTGTTTTCTGAACTAATGGTCCAAGTCTTATCACCTGGCAACACTGTCTCAGCTGTGATTCATGATATATAGATGAAATATAAGGATATAGACAGTAATCATAAAGGCTAACTGGCCTCATGAAGCTAATCTCCTTTGGCTTCCTCAGTAATCCATGGACGAAGATAGGTTCTTGGAAGAGTTATTGAGAGAAGGTGTCTAAATCAACCACCATGAATTGTCCTCTGGAAAACATATCTTTTTCCCATGCTTGAAGAAGAAATCCAGGGAAATTAGCCTTAAGATACCAGTGTTTGTTTCTATGAATACTCCTTAGACATGAGGCACTGGGGGATTCCAGTACACAAAGACAGCACTTGAAGGAGAGACCCCATATGAACAAAACTACCATCAATTTAAAACTCTGCACTCTTAAGGGGATCATTTTGAAAAGGTCAGGATGCTAAATGTACCGAGTTTGCTCTGCCTGGGAAGCACAGCTGTGCAGTGAGCAACTGAACACTTAGACAAACAGAAAATAATTCCTCTTCATGGTAATTCAAAAAGAAAGGTTTGTTTAAATAGGTCTTACTGCAAAAAGGTCTGTCACTGAATCACATTGTTGAATGTGCTTCAAAGGGAACTGGTGAAATTTCTTGACTGAGCCACAGAACATGAGGTTTTGATCCAATAAAACACCTAACACATGCCTAACTGACATGTTAATATCTGTAGTACTATTTGTGCTTAAAACCCAGAATACATTAAGTACCTGAAATGTCAGTTCAGGCCTTTAAATCAACCAAAGATAAAAATCATTTCACCAGTCTAACCTATTCACATTGGGTAGCACTGACGAGCTGATTCAAAGTTCAGTCTCAGTACTACACACACTGACTTTTTTCCCAAATAATAAAATGTAATATATTCTTGTTTATTTGTTCTGGAGTAGTTATACATATTTTAGTTATTTTTGCCAGACACAGCAAGCAATATTTTTTTTCACTTTTGTTTTTCTCTTCTTGCAACATTCACTTTTTATTGATGATTTTAACAAAGTAAACTGTTGCTTTTTTCTTTTTCTCTTTCTCAGGAATATCTCAGCTGACATAACGCTCAGGACTCTGTCCCATTTCATGTATTAAGGATTTCAAACATTTCTGTTGTGCCTGCAGTTCCTATGCCATGGCAATGCAATACAGTCAGAACACCAGAGTCAAATGAGGTGATTTTGAACTCTTGCCTGCTGTTGAATATCAAATGGACTGGAAACCACAACACTGTAGCCACAGAGCCAACCATCCTTTCAGAGAGAGAGGGAGACAAATAGGGTATGCAGAGAGCAGATGTCCACAGATCTACAGAGATGTAGCACTTGTTTCACATTAATCTCCAAACACCAGAGGTTAAGAGGTTAGGCTTTCTGGCCTTTTCTCCATGTCATTTGATACAAGTATGCAACCAGTTTCAATTCACATAGTTTTGGTATTATCATTCCCTCCTCCTACACATTCATACACATTAACTATTTTTCTTCTCCTTTTTTTCTGCTATATTTACATAAGGTAATACAGCTGGCATGTTAATTTATTAAAAGAATCGGGAAGCTTCTGCATTACTAAGGGACAAAGAGGATGAGCAAAGGATAGTAGTAATTTTGACTTTCATTTTATGGGTTTATATTGGACATAGTGACATTGTAAAGTATATGCTCCTAATCACAGTTGTGCCAAGAATATTCACAAAATGTTGTTTAATAAGTAACATACTATTACAAGTCAATGCACTTCACAGCTTTGAAACATTAATTATATATGATGCAATACAATTTAAGATCTACATTGTTGAGGTCTACATTAAATGAAAATGAAAACAAAGATCAACTATGACAAGCTGGTAAAATTATTCATCAAGAAATAGGATTTTATACAAAGTAAAAGATGAAAGAAGACCACCTTCCATCCATGAAAGATGCATTCTCAATAAGGTAAAATGATTATCTCATTTCACCCATCAGCAAATGTGTAACAGTAAAAAGAGTGAACATTGACACAATCAGAATGTAAAAGCACTTTTGTAATTATTCTCGGTGTTTACTTCTGGAAGTATGGAAACTGTTGCCACTCCTAACTTCCCCATTGTTGTTACTGTTTTCAGGTAGCCTCCCAGCACACTGATTCGCTCGAGGGTATTAAAAATGCTACTTGGTTATAGTTGCAGTGGTAGATTACAGTGCTTAAAAATTTAGTAGGGTGGAGTTGTCCATGTGATCACTCTGGGGGTCAGATACTGCCTGAGACAACATCAAAGGCTCAGGAATAATAGGTAGGTCATTTATTTAAAATACCTAAGTATTAACCTTAGAAAAATATGTGTCTGTTTGTTTCACCTAGTTCTGTTTTGTTTCATGGATTTGTACCTGAGGAAATTTTTTACTGAAATATATAACTCTGCCAGTAACAAAATTACTTATTAGAATTTAATTCACTTTTCACCCTTCTCCCCAGCTTAAGGTACTGATATAATTAAAAAAGCACTGAAGCTCGATTCCAACAAATTTTCACTCAGGAAAAAAATATATGAGCATGATCATCATACTGAGTTCAGCAGTATGAACACTAGAATAGTTACTTGTGTGTGTAGGTGTTTTCAAGGCTAAGCTCTAAGTCCAGGTTTATATCAGAAAAAAGTTACAGATATGATTTTACAATTAAGTTATGAGCCCTTGTCCTTTATGAAGACAGAAGTTACAATGCCAAAGGTGTTCTTCTGCTAAAATAACTTATACAAGTTGCATGAAATGAAAAGATTTTTTTTTGTTGTTTGTTATTTTTTTGGTGTTCCCAATGACCACACATGGTAAATATTTGTTTAGGGAGTCTTGCCATTACAAAATTATAATTTTAAAAGGTCTTGATCTGTAGCTTTTTCAGGTACTTATGCCAGTGACTTCCATTGGAATTCAAAATTATGAAAGAAGAAAATAATCTATTGGATCACAGCATGAAGAAAGGGAGATTCCTGTTTTCTTAATTCTTCACTCTTTCAGAAAACCTCTGTTTATCTGAATAAATAAATAAGTGATATCTCTCCCAGCTTATTCCAGAGAGATATTAATATGTGTGCATATAAAAAGATAGATCTATGAAATTTGGTACAAACAAGTATAGCTTAATAATTTCCATATCTTTATTTAGCTAGGAGCCAGATTTTCAAGTGTTAAATCACTTATTGACAATCATGAACTTCTTGATTTTACTTCGTCTAGTGACTTGTGAACTAAAAGAACAAAGAGCAACCCAGATGATTATTCTCAGAAGTGAGACACTCAATATTTACCACAAATGCCAAAAGAGTTGGCTGTAGGATCACTGACTGCAATATTAATATTAAATGTCTGTACAAACTGGTTGGCATATAACTTCCAGTTCATACTGTGTCATTCTCTATCTGATGGCTTAATGCCAATTTCACAGTGTGCCGTACTGATAGGCAGATGCAGCAAAAGTGCAAAAGAGGAAATGAAGGGATGTGATCACCACCATAATCATGTCGCATGACGGAAAAGCATCTCTGTCCTCTTCCAGAATTTCACATGGTTGTGGATGCAGATGGTTGGAAGGCTGATCAACTACAACTGCCATGTCCATTTGAAGTGCCAAAGAGAAGCCCTGGAGATACACAGAACATATATAAATTGCAGTCTCTACAGTTGGAAAATGGGAAACAATAATTATTTATTTGGTACATCTCTGCTTTTAATACCAGGTCTTTGTATTTTTTTTTCTTTTCTAAATCAATGGAACAGAGAGAACTTGTTTACTCCCTTAAGAAGTTTAAAAATACCCTGAATTACACATTTACTACCAAAACAAATCAAAATTACCATGAGTATATCATGAAGTTTTTTGTTTTTATTTGATTCCCCTTTAGATTCTGTGCTATTACAGATTTTTTTTGATTCAGTAGAATTGCTTTGGTAGTTTCCCTATTTTCCTAGAAGGCATTCTAGGTGGAAGGGTTGAAAGGCACCCTAACACTTGATTTAAAAGGGTATATTTCAAGTGATCAGTTACTACATGGGTTTGATATAATATATAAATTCTGCCCTTTAAATAAGGCTGCCAACACCTGTTCTCCCCCTCCAAACATTACATTCATCCTCTAATCAAAATATAGCTCAGATTCTAAGCCTTTGTGTCTGAGCTAGCTGATAAACCTATAAACATCTGTAAAAGAGTATATAGGGTTTTAAAATTATTTTCTGATACTAGTGCTTAGTTCAAAGTTGACTGTGGAACAAAGTGTTTGGGTTGGGCAATTTTGTGGTTTGTAAGTTATTGTCAAAATATGAATAAAGATGCATAAGAAACAGCATATTAACAAATGAGCATTAATTTTTCTGGGAAATTTTTAATTGGATTCATATCATGCGGGTACATATCTCCCCTTTCCATTCTTTTTCTCTTTAAGCTCATGGTTTCATAATTACAATTACAGGTTTCACTGGTACTTTTCTGGACACTTTACTCTCACTGAATCGCTGAATTTACCCTGAACAGGACTATAGCATAGCATCAAACATCTCAGTGTATGCTGGTTTTAACTCCTTTCCTCCCCCACCCTCCACCACCACTTCATGCCTCTCAAGTTCAAGTTTTAAAAGCCGGATGGGTATTAGAGTACTTCAAGGCCTGCAGCCTCAGTCTAGGAGCTACAACATGCATTATTCAGATTATACGCTTTGGGGGGAACTACTGTTAAGCTATCATTTTTTCTAACATAAAGGCTCAGACATATCAATCTTCCAGTTTAGGCATTCATCCATCTTTAAAATCGCAACATAATGTTTTTTTTTTCTGCCAAAAACCATAGAATCGTAGAATCATAGAATCGTAGAATGGTTTGGGTTGGAAGGGACCTTAAAGATCATCTAGTTCCAACCCCCCCTGCCATGGGCAGGAACACCTTCCACTAGACCAGGTTGCTCAAAGCCCCATCCAGCCTGGCCTTCAACACTTCCAGGATTGGGGCATCCACAATTTCTCTGGGCAACCTGTTCCCAGTAGTATCTCATTAGAATATGAGGAATAGTATCTCTTTGGAACCCAGTGGCACTTTTACTTAAGCATGAATTAAAAAGTGTAACAAAAAAATTGAAATATTTCCTTTCTATTTTCCCCGTGTTCTGACTTTTCTGGTCTTGCTGCAGCAGATGGTGAATGAGACTCAAAAGGGAGATCTCTATAACATTAAAGGAGATGGTTTGCTTCTTAGTAAATTTTTAAAGCAGTCATAGGCAAAGTCGGTGTCGTCATTCAGACAAAAATAAATCAGAAAATGGATAAGAAATTCCTTATTACTTATTTGTTAATAAATACAAGCAAATCCTTAAAAGTATTTTGCATTTCTCACATAAAAAACCAACCACATCACAAATGAACAGTGCCCATGCAAGGGAGGGAATCAATGGACTGTATCATATTCTATATATCTTAAATGCCATTTAGAAATGTACATTTTTGTATATGGATATTTTATTTACTAAGTAGTGGTGAGTCACTCTTAGCTGTGATATACTGTACCTTCCTCCGTGTATGGAGACCTACTTTTGTGTAGCCATAAAAGAAGCCTTAAAAAAATTTCTTAAGGTGTAAACTTCATTGAACTCAACTGCTCAGCTCTAAATATTGGTATTCTAAAATGAACTTGGGGCGTTTTTGAAATATTTTTGTGCTCAATTGCTACAACTCTGGAATGACCAAACTAATGCACAATGGCTACGTCTTCTGTATTTTCTTTTTCTTGCCTGGAGCATCATTTGGCTGTCTACATGAGCCAGAGCAGCACATGTAAACACTGCATGCTGGCATTACACCAACTCCCAACAAAAGGGATAGCTCTTCTAGATATGCTTAGCTACAAAGCTTTTATAAAGGAGATATTTCTGAATAGCATGCATTTCCACCATGCAAATGGGTTTTCAGTTCTTTTAATATCACTGATAGAATCTCATTCATGAACTCAAGTAAAAAAGTATTATTGTGCTGCAGCAAAATGTTTCAAAACAACAAATAAATATATTTGCAGAAGAAACCAGAGTGAAATGCAACAAAAGCTCCAATGATTTATATGTAGAATATCAAAATAAAAGTTGTGAATATAAATCTAACACTATAATATGTAAATATAATAATAACGCAAAATAAACAGTTACCTTCCTATCATTCTATAGAGACCAAATATTTAAGGAGCAAGCTATCATTATACTTACTTAAAGGCTCTTGTAATGTGATTATATTCTTTTAAATATGAGGGAAGTTTGAAGAGTTTTAAACCTCACTGAGACATCTTTGACAAATGTGTGCTGGCAAATGGCAGTGAATCAAAAAGAACTACAGGTCCAGAGTTAAAATGTTCATGGAGAGACAAAGACTTATTCAACATGCTGATGATATTAATCCATACTACTTGCTTCAGAAGAGGAGTTTTCAGTGAAAGGCTCATTATCTCAGAATACCATGTCTGCTGAGGTGCTGTATGCATATCCATTTTACACTCTCTGTGCCTTCTTTTTAGAAAATTACAAAAGGACTTCACTTTGTTCTGAGGTAGAATGAAAACAAACTTCAAAATCAGTAAAGAAATAAAAGGTTTGTTTTCCAGATAGCCTTAGGTCTTAGGAATTGATACATTGTAAGCTATATTATGTGTCTCAAAGTCAAGGGGAAAGTATATAGGCTAGAGAAGGAACAGGAAAACTTGTGCTGGAATCTGTTTTCTTTTTACTACTGCTCAATTAAATTCCCTTAAAATTAAACTGTTTCTTAAATACAGCAGCACAAGTGAAAAGACAATCAGGATCTCCTGTTCTAGAGGTTGGAGAATCTATAATTACTACATAAAACTTTTTATATTTTCCAGTGTCTGGAATATGTTGGATGTCTTTTAGCAAATTTTTAGTTTAATGAGTCTTTTACTTATTCGTAACAGAAAATTATGTAAAGCAGAAACGGTAGCTGTCTAGGCATTGGAACAATGGACACCGCCTTCAAATAATTTTATTTAATGAAACAGTGTTGATACAGGACAACACTAGAGTAAAAAACTTACACTATCTTCTTTAGGTAATATTTGTCCATCAAGCAGAGAGCAAAACATATCAGCGGGTCACCAAACCTGATAGGTAGTATTAATTAAAATACCAAAAAGCATTTAGTGGTATTTCTTAAAGATGTCTAAGCCTACAGGTAGATAGCAAGAGATGACAAGACTTTGACAGTAGAAAATATATCAAAGGTTATACGTCGATAGAATTTTTTTTTTTTTTTCTGTTAATGGGTGGCAATGCCACTAGTGCAAAGTTAAATGTATGGTTGCCATTTGATAGTGGGAACAATTGACAAATACTGAAATTAATCCAGCAGCAATGACTCTGGACTTTGGAACAATATAGCCCCATTGATGTGCCTACACTAATACACCCTTCTCTAAACACAATGTTGTATGAATATGTCTGGAGTATCTCAAATCTGAGTGAACACCAAAGCAATTGAGTTTTGTGAGGTGCTCAGATAAAATGGTGATGGATCACAGAAGTATCTGAAATAAATGGGCTTTATGAAAGATAATTTTTCTGTCATTAGATCATTTAGCTTCTGACTCAGCAAGATTCTTGTGCATCCATTCTTTGCGTATCTGGATAGTGAAGTGTAGTTAACAGGAATTTTTCTGTGCTTAGACTTAGACATTCTTAAATTTCTTTCAGAGCATTGGTCTCTCATGTCTACAACAGTGAGAATGAGGCATTCTTTCCTCAAAGAAAAAAATACTAGAAGGCATTCGTTCATTAATAAAGCACTCAAATATTATGGTGGTGAAGTCTGTATCTGTATGCAGAAAAAAAATAGATTGCATATTCTGCACTTACTAATGCAATTTTGACTTTGTGCAAATAACTGCATTTTTTTTGGTTTTGCTTTTTTTTAATATAAGTAAAAATGTAGGTGAACATATATCACAACATATAAATTGTATCTTCAAATAAATTACTTGCAAGTGTCTTGATATATAGATCAAAACTATACATTTAACATACTATTCCTTTGTATTTAAAGCTGTTATGGAAAATTAGTCATTATTTTTTCATCTGTAGAGTAATAATTCCTAATGTTCTCAAAGTCACATATCTGTTAATTGAGTCTTAAATTACCCCTGTGAGTTGGATAAAGATTACCTAAGTTTCAATTCACTTGCAGCTTAAGTGTAGCCAAAGGCAGGTTAAACGTGGCAGATTCTTCTATTAGGAATGTATTTGTGGTTATTCTGAACGAGATGAGTGATATGCTCTGTCTTAGGCAAAACATGAAGGAATGCCAAGCTTCTCTTTGCACTTATTCCAAAATAAGTTAGCTGCAGGGGAACAGTCACCAATGACACAATGCTGAGGTGTTATATAGGTCAGTACTGATTCTGATCATAACACAGGTACATATAATTTTTGTGTATAAACACCACTTCCCAAAGTAATACCCGAGGTGTCATTGTTCTGTTTAGCCACTGAACCAGTCTGGGAGCTTGTTTTGAAAGGTATAACAAGATAACAGAAGAGATTACTAACATCTGAGATTTTTACACATTGTATTTTAGCTCTGGATAGGAAAGTACTTTAACACATTCTTAGTTCTAAATCAACAGTGCTTAACCCCAAATTAAACAGTTCACTTTGTATGAGCTAGGCTGCAAGGAACAGTGCCCTTTTTTGTAAATATAGAGATACACACTGTGTGATAGAAATTATGTGTGATTTTAAATGTTTTTCTGCGTACTCCTTATCCTTGCTTAACTCATAGTTTCCAAGCTTTTCTGGAAACTTTCCTAGTGTATGATGTGCATGCAATTGAACAGCTTTTAGCTCTGAATTGTTTTGTTTTGTTTTCAGACTGTGTGTGTGCGTATTAATATTTATATTTATACTTGTATTTATACTTATATTTATATTTATGAAACTATGTTGGTGGTTTAAATGGTCTATTAATGAAAGGGAAGGATAGCAGAAATGGGTTATTATTTTTACCACTAGGATTTGATATAGGTTATACACAATGAATTTAAAAGATCAGGTTAGAACTCTTTCAGGAGCTTAGTGTCCCTCAAATGGAAATTATAACCCTGCAGTTAAGATGTGCTCATTGGCATTGTGAATAATCTACCATGTTCAGCAGTTTATCATCTTAGCTTCATGAGCATTAGATCTAAACTATATGACTTGTAATGGATGAGGAATGTGCTTGAAGAAAATTATCTCTTCTGAGATGAGGGGGCTAGTAACTTCTTAATCTACAAAACCTCAGTCACTTGTGTCTAGCTGACCATACCCTATTTCTGTGTCTGCCAGTTTCCCTATATGTAGCATGGAGCTGTTTGTCTAGTTCAAAGGATTGCCAGGAAAATTAATTACTTAGTATCTGAATACCTGAAGATGGAGAGAGCTGCATTTAATGTTGTAAATCATGCTTATTGTAATACTTTGACTAGAATTGTTAATTATCATCCTTGGCTTGGACAAGATATTTTTCACCTCATTTGCGGGCTGGACAGGGCTTTTATCATGATCTCAGTTCCTTTGCTAACCGAAGCAGCATGTATAATAGGACCAGCTTTTCTTAACATAAACAGAATTCATTATCTTTGCATATTATTTCAGCCTTTTGCTTCCTGTCTAATAGTCTTAGCATTTAGGATCCAACTCTGCAGGTCAGTGCACAACAGGTGTAGGCAGATTTCCCTTCCGAGGCCATTAAATAGAGGATGGGGCCAGATTCATGAGCCGGCTGGTAGCTGTTGATAGAATTAGCAGAGGATGGAATATCACTTTCTTGTAACTGCTTGCCGGAACTATAGATTTGTTCATAGTATCAGCTTTTGCTCCCCTGCTGTTTTACCTTCCTTAAATAAAGCGCAGTGTTATTTAGTGGGATCACACAGGCTCAACTAACCTTGGAAGATGTGGCAAGATTTCCTTCCGTTAGCATTTCCTTCTAATGTCTTAGCTAGATGTTCCTTTGCAAAAAGCAGAGGTCTAAAATCTCACCCACACGCACCTTTGGAGAGTTATTTAGTACTGCTGGGAGAACAGTCACCACAGTTAATTTAGAAATTCTACTACACACCATTGATGGGATCCTTTTTGTCCTTTTCATGGTTCTTGAATATTCAGGTTCTGAGAGAAAGTCAATCTAAGATACCGAACGTCAGCTTTTAGAACTAACGCACTGTCCAGCACGAAATGCATATGAACAAGACAAAGGAATGAGCATACATTTTTACAGGTTGCAGATTAAGATGCTGAGGGGCTATTTCTTTCAGGATATCTGAGGAAATCAAAGACTCTTCCTTTTCAGGAAGAGATTTGTATTTTGTTGGAGTGAAACAATGCCTTAACTGCATAAGCAATATTTTAAAGTTCTC
Source organism: Gavia stellata (assembly GCF_030936135.1). Lineage (NCBI taxonomy): Eukaryota > Metazoa > Chordata > Aves > Gaviiformes > Gaviidae > Gavia > Gavia stellata. The sequence continues at coordinate 81,482,410 of NC_082595.1, forward strand.
TTACTTTCAGTTATTGATTGTGTCACCAGAATTGATAGGAGCAAGGGATTTTTTTTTTTATTATTTATTATTACTTTCTACTATACAGCCACTATCTACCAGTTTGACATAGTGTGTGTTGCTAAGAAGCCAATTAAATCTCAAACAGCAGAAAACATTAATGTGTGGTCTTCTTTCTATGATCATTCTAACATGATTTTTACTACCAAATTCAATCCTGACATACCTGAAGTAATCTTTTACATTGGAAGTATTTCAGATTTTTTTGCATTAATATGATATTTTAATTGACTCTGTATACTAACAAATAAAAGGTCTGAAAGCTGACATGACTGTTTTATTCAGTTACAGTTATCATTTAACAGTATTTGAAAGTGATTGAGAACATGGAGACATTCAGTAGGGGCTTACATTTGGGGGGATTTTAGACACTGATCAGAATCAGAAACATACTGTAAACATGTTGATAAAGTATGGGTCAGTTAATAAAGGATGACTGAAACTCAAAATATTTATGCTTAAAAGTTATGTAATATAGAATTAAGGTGGATTACAGGCATTTTACTTATGGAACAAAGCAATTTCCAGAGCAAGAATCAAACTCATTCAAACTCATTCAAGGTAATGCAGCCTATTTCCATGTAAATATGGAAGTAGTTTTATATTAATGGATGCTGATACACAATTCTTTGGTTTGGAAGCTAATTAGAAAGTATTTTACATTATGAGACACATTTTCAAAGCACTCTCTTAAAAATATTATGTAGCCTCCTCCATATAATTTCTATCTTGTTTTTCTTTTTTGTTCATCTTCCTTGTATTTTCTGTTCATTTGGTCATTTTCTTCTCTCTATTCTGATATAACCTTGCTTTTCTCGGTGATATTTTTCTCATTCCCTTTTTTCACCTCATTATTACTTATCCTTTATATTGCAGTAGTTCCTAGAACAGAGATTCTCAAACACAAGGAGTCATGATCCCACTTAGGGTAATGAGTACAACCATGTAAGCAGAATCATGGTTCCAAGTCTGGAAATGACCCCCAGAAGTGAGAATGGAAATGGGGATTGTAAGCCCTGAAGTGGAGCCAGAAGCAGAAAAGTTTTCAGAACATTAGCCAAAGGGTAAAATAATATGTATCCAACCCTATCCTGCAAAGTGCTGCAGACTCTACAGGGGAGTAATTATAAGAACAAGACAGAACTGATAGATGATACAAACAAATGGGAAAAAATGAGGTAATTTGGAGAACAAAAGTAATAAAATGTGAGAGATTCTTGGCCAGTCAAGTAAATCCCAGTTTTTTTCTTTCTCCAATTTCTTCTTGAACTCTTGCTACGTCTCAAAATTATCACAAAGTACTTCAAGCTTTCTAATGTTCTTCTTTCTCTGCCCTCCCAGTTTGCAGCTTTTCTCCATACCTTTGTGGAGAAAAACAAGGCTAGATGATGTGGGAGGGAGCTTGCCTCTCAAACAGTCCAGTATCTTCTGCTGATACACTGACAGCTATTAAACTGCCTACCCACTTCTCTACTAAGCCATGTTTTCATAGGGCAACACAGGCCATCTCAGGCAGGTCAGGCACCATACTGCTCTGCAGTAACAAAATGCACTTCAAAGAAAGGGAAAAAGGATGCTGACAGATGACACTGTGGCCTTTTTATGGGAAAAGGCAAGATAAGGGACCTTGGAGTTCTATAAGAAATGGCAGAAGCTTTGGCTCCACCACTGAGTTAAATGTAAGAGGTTAGACTAATTTTGCCGGAGTATTTGATGATTTTTTTCTAGCAGGCATGCCATAGAACATTTCTGATTGTAATTGCCATTTCTTTCATAGCTAGAATTTGCAGCACCGCCTGGACACAATATTGAGTAAACTGTTTGCATTTCAGTGACTATTTCAAGATAAAGTGTTGTTAATCAGTTCTTTAAGCATATATCAGAAGACACAGTAGGCAAGGTTTAGAGTTTTGATCATAAATTCTTTATCTGTTTCACGTTTGAAAAAAGCATCTTAAGGAATATCAGAGAATTTTATCAAAATAAAAGATTTCCAGCACAGTAGTGCATGTATTTTTATTTTATATATTATGTGTGTGATTTCTGTATTTATCTTTGTTAAATTTTGATCAGGTTAATATTATTGGAAACAGTAAAACTGGCACAACTGACAGGAAAATTAGATGAGAGACATAGAAGTGTTTTTCCTTGAAGAAAGCTCAGAGTGGTTTGCTCAGGATCTCAAAGCAGTGCTGTTGATTTTTCTCTCTTTAGTTTCACTTGCTTTTCTTCACATTATTTATTTATGTAACTCAAGAAAATAAAAGGTTAATTTGGGAGAAATCAGTACAAGCTTTAAAATCAATACACTGAGATGAAAACTTAGCAGCAAGCATGTTGGGTAGTTTACTTCCATTTGGTGTGGCTGTCTGAAATGAAATAAATTATTTCCCATTAAATGCGACAGCTTTGGGGATAAAAATACACTGAGTCTAAGTGGCTGACTGAAGTGTATGTCAGTGTGGGAAAATTAATAGACCACCACAAAAATTGGGTGGGAAAAAAAAGAAGTTTTATAGACTGCAGCTAAACTTTCCTTGCAGGGGAGGTTGAAGAGCTGCGCTGTCCTCAGTCTGTCCCTGATCATCTGTCTATCTTTGAAGTGGACTGTGAACACTGGAAGAAAAAAAGACTCATGCATAAACAACAGGAGCTGAGGGTGAGGACTACCTTATTGGACTTACTAGGACTTCTTCACACTCTGTTTTAGCAAACACAGTTTGAGAGCATTTCAGCTGGGAGCTGGTCCAGTCTGTTAACAAATACCTTGCAAGGCTATGAGAGATTCATTGTTGTATCCTCATGTATGATGTATGGCTTCACAAACTGTCCTAGACACACAGGGTGATGATCTCTCACCTTTTGGAGCAATGACACTGCTACACTAGCTTTTCTCTCCAAGAAAAACTCATGAGCAAAAATCCCAGTGAAACAAGAAGTTACATTAATCCCACATTTACAATCAGAGAGCCACAGTGATAGTGTCTCATCACAAACATGGTATTTCCTCTTTCTGCTTCCCTTTTGGCCTGGACGTCTAGCACTGGAATTACTGCCTGACTATCTAGTTTTGATTGCTGTGCAATACATGCCTTATCAATGAGCCACTTCTGAGCTCTGGACATACTACCACTCCCAATATGATAAACAGTGCTGTATTTATATGTGTTAGGTGGCATTTTGTTTAAGAGTTATGTGCAGCTACCAAGTACAACTTGTAGACTTTGCCTGCTATTCCTTAGCCCTGTTTCTTTTTACCATCAGCTAGCAGTGGCTGGGGTGGGTCACTGGGCTGGACAGTCAGGAATTACTGGGTTGGGGTCAAACCATTGAAGCTGTCAACAGGAGGAAGGTGGCAGCTTCACACCCCTTGAGGATGGCTCTCAGGAGCTGCGGCCACTGACACTTCCCTCCTCACTGATGCCTGTCCAGCAGGTGAAAGCTCATTGAGTATCATGCCAGAGTGTGGCATCATAGCTTATTAGATGCCACATATATTTATGTGTGTTAACCAATACATAATTGCTTTATACTTTTAGACTGTATATATCCTACTTGCAGACTGTCTTTGTACCTGGCTAAAGATTCCCAAGCAAACTGGCCCAGGAGAAGGATGGGAATTATGGGAAAAGAGCATCAATAAAAACTCAGACTTCCAGTGAAACAGTAGACAGCCACATATGGTCACTCAGGTTTAAGTTTCTTGATTTCAAGATACCAAAGCATTTCAAACTATGTTAAGAGTATTTATGTAGATGGCTAGAGATATGGTAGGTGCGTAAGTTCTTACAGCTTTACATTGAAGTTGCTTAGGTTCCAGAAATACTGCTTCTGGGTATATAAATACCTTGGTATTGACAATAGAAAGTAACTTGGCTGTATCAAAAGTGAGTTCTGCCAGACTCTTAAAATAAACATTTCTCTTTCTTTCTTAAAGGATAAGCAGACATTTTTCCTTGTGGATGAAGTGTAAACCCATCTTTTCAAAGCAATGATATGAAGTTCTCCTTTTTTATCATGGCTTTATGATCAGATAAGAAACCTGAGCTCAATTTGTGTCTATGGATAGGAGTTCAAATCTTTATGTTCCTAATTTCCAAATGTCTTAATCTAAGGTGGCAGTACTATTAAGCCAACATAAAAAAAAAAAAAAAAATCCATTCTTCTTTGTATATGATAAAGAAGAATGCATTGGAACCAGAGCTGATGTATATAAGCCTGGCTGTCTTGTCTAATAATTGTTCAGTATGTTCATCTGAGGTCTAATGGGTTCCAGTTCATCACACATTTTTTATATTTTATCAGTGCTTTTACAAGGTAAAATGTATAAGCAACCCTTAAAGCTAGCACCAAAAAATAAGCCATTATTTGAAATTGGTTTGGACCAATTCCAAAGGAAGTGCAAAGAATGCCCTCGTTCTTCTTCCAGAGTACAGTCAAAGCTGGTGGCTAAAGTATTTTGAGTTACTGGATTTGAATCCAATAAGGTAAAACTAGATACTAAGTCAGCATTTCCATGAGCTAAAATAGAATGTTACTCTTCAGCTGCTGTGTGGGGAAAAAAAAGCATTAATGTCAGCTCCACCTACCTTTCTACTTCACCAGCAAATACTGTTTGGTTTTCATTTGAAAATGTCAAAAGCACCTACTTTTAGGAGGTGGCTCTACCCTGTGATACCCAAGTGGTGGGAAATACTCAGACTCTGGAAACTATCTAGATAGAGTTGAAGACTCATCACTGTCTTCTTTTTTTTCTGCTTGCTAATGTAATAAAATTCCAGCTCGTTTTTTTTTCCAGAAATTTGTGAAAACATTTTTGTGACAGACAAAAACGTATCTATATCCACATTTCCCAGGCACCCAAACTTCCTTGGAAGTTTTCTAGAAGAATTGTCAAGCCTTATTCTACAGTGGGATCCTGCCCAGTCAGCAACCCATAGGCATTTAAAAGGATGATTGTTGTCCAAGTAGGTAATTTATCAACATCAGCAGTGCTGACTATTTAATTAATTGCATCAACATCATGATTAGAAATGAATCAAAATTTCTCACAGTAAATATTTTTTGCTGATTCAGTATTTAATAGTGCCCACATTTTTTTCCTGTGAAGAGTAATTCCAGGTATTACATATTTCCAATACTATCTTCTTTGTAGTGCTCCTGTGTTTTCCTTATTAATTTTTCTCCCTGGTACTCTAAGTGAACAGCAAATTCTTTCACATCCTGTTATGTTAACATAGTATCTTATCGTTTATACTAGAAATAGTAGAAGATATGATGCTGTTTCAATTAATTTTTTGGGTGTGATTCATATCAGCCTCATTTAGATGTCTACAGTCACGACATCTGCATCTGATCCAATCACCTTAGACTCACAGTAAACAGATGAATCACCTGAGGTATTTTACATGTCTGTGGTAATTATGAGATGAAGCTTACTTGAAAGTACTGATTTCTCTGCACTGACTACAAATAGAGTTTAAGGTGGCTACCTCAAATATGGGAATCTACTTTTGCCAGGATAAATTCCACATTCTGTGCCATTTGTTATTTGCATTTCATATGTCCTCTTAGTCATTTTAATGTCTGGTTTGGATTGTACTTTTCTTTTATTGGTGTCGATAAATACATCTATCAATAAAATTAGTATCAATAAACTATAATGATAATAAACATTAATTATTGATATCAAGAAAATACTAAATTCTGCTATTTAATCATTCTTCTTCATTGCACATAGAAGTTGTACTGAGAACAGAATCTAAAACTAATGCACTTATTTATATATTTCATGCACAATGCAAACACAAATGTGTGTTGATATTCAGCTTATAAACACAGTGTCGTACAGGCACTCTAAGTTTGATAACAGACCTTGAAAAAAAACTTTGGATTATTATATTTGAGAATTAGAAAATTAGTTGGAAAATACAATTATAGCTTCCTTTAGAATTAAATTAAACACTGGACTAAAATCTATAGGGCACTATAAGCCAAATTATCCTCAAATATAAAGAAGTCCTTATGACATGGAATTTACTGGCCCTTAGCCTTTGTAGATGAATTAGGACAATCTAAACAGTTATAGTTTTACATCTTTAATAATGAATCTTTTTTCATAAATGGAAGATCATCTCTCCTCTTGTTATTGTTCTAAATGTTTCCTAAAAAAACATTAAGGAAAACTCATCTGGAGCATGGATGTCGCAAGAACCACAATCTGATGCTTTTATTTCAAGAAGGCTACCTTTTATTCACTTTAAAACAAACAAAAAATAAATCAGAGAATTAGTGAAAATTGAAGACCACTTCTACCCAGAGTGTTTGTTTAATTTACAAAACGTAAACATTGTGAAATAAATTTTACACTATATGAAAATTAGCACTGGATGTGAATGTACACTCCTTCATATGAACATACCTGGAAAGGATATTCCTCTGTCAGAAGAAGCATTGTCAGAACATGCTGCTTGCAAGAAGATTTAGTCAATAAATCATTACATAAGAAACGTATTTACTTCATTTTGGAAGACTTTTTAAAAGCATGTGAAACCGTAATAAACAGTTCATGACTGATGTTGCGCCTCCTGAAGTGACTAGTAAGTCATCTATGTAGATAAACAACTGTGGATCAGGTTTCTTATTACCAGTGCTATTCCTTTCATCCACCTACTGCCTAAAGATTTTATGTTCCTTTTCACTAATTCTGCCTCTGTAGGGTATCTTTTATAGAACAGATTCTAACTGCAGTCCTAAAAAATGACTGATATATTGTATTTTGGACTCAGCTGCAGCATTGTCTCTCTGGGGGGCAGACTCTGACCCACAGCAGAAAGAAATGTGCATTTGCAGATAATCTGCTACATTTTCCCACTTCTTATATGCAATTTGTTTTTAAAGTAAAACAAGCAGGTAAATAGGGAACTTACGCATATGAACTTGTCATGCTGCTAATGGCTCTTTTTCAGACAGGAAAGTTTGGGTCCTGTATCGTGTGACTAAGCTGTATGAGAGCTGGGAAGGCATTCTTAACTCCATCAAAAGCACTACATAAATATGTGGAAAGTCCACAGAAGTAGAAATTGAACGTCCTCTTCACATCTAGTTTAATGTAAGGTTGGGACATTACAAAGGTTTGCAATATAAGAAAGAAACCAATGAGGGTGGCTGCAGGAAGCAGGAAGACATGGAAATCTATATATAAACTGTCCCATTATGAGCAGCTAACATCAAAGTCCATTTGAGATCTACAGGAATGGTAAAATCCTTGCTCAAATTTCCTGAAAGACCTGGTCCAGAAATTAAGTAACTGGAGTTCAATCTCAACTCATCTTTCTCAGCACTATTTCCTTAGCCTACACCCCGGCGCAGTGTTCTAGCCATGTGGTAAATGTTTCACTGAAGGAACATTATCTACTCCTCCTTAAAGAGTAAGCTGAACTTCTGTTTCAAAAAGATGTGAGTAGGGACATAGGGTCAAGAGCAACTGAGCTTGACTAGCGTAACAAGTTGCCATCTAGAAACTACACTATGGCAACTGCCCATGTTAGTACCCTATACTTGTTGCAAAGTGACTTGCTAAATCACTTAATCCCCTTTACATAAAAAAGATAATATGGAGAGAGTTGTCTGTTGTAAGACACATGATCAATTTAGGCCTATACAGTGTTCCTGAATCCAAGACCCTCTTCTCAGAGTTTCCCAAAGGCTATTTCTAGTCTTCTCCAGTAGACTGTTACGAATACCATTCTCAGATGCTGAATAATACCCCTTAAGTTATTACACAGAAAAACAAACAAACAAAGAAACAAAAACCCTTCCTAGTTTCTACCATTTTCTTCACTGTTATGTTCACATTTACACTGTCCTTTTGGGTGCTACAGTTGACTCTTTAAGTCTTCCTGAAAAAGAATGGATGTAGGGTGTTTACTATGAGTTGTCAACAGCTTGAGGTGTTTGCCAGGAGGTTTATGACATTCATGGCAGGAGTTTCTTCCTCCTCTGTCTTGGGGTCTACTTGTGTTTCTCTTTATACTTTTCCCTATCACAGCCTGCATCCTTTTTACTGGTTCCTGGCTGAATCCCATCTGGAAGATGATTTGATTTCTGAATTTTTGTATTCTAGGTGTATCCCAAACTACCACAACCTAAGAAGTTAGACACCTAGTTCTTGAGCATGTCTGAAGGGGAACAAGAAAGTATGGAATCGTCATTTTATTATTCTATGTTACCTTTATGTATGTCTAGTCAACTTAATGATTGCTCTGAGAACAGCTCAAATCATGATATTATGATTGTGATATCTTAGGTTGAAGTGAAGACAATGAAATACAGCTATTTATAAAAACCGGTTTAGAGCCTTGAGTGTGTAGGAGACATTGGCCATAGGTTCACTGAAATCTGAGAAATTTTAAATGCATTTTTGGTGAACATGTCTAGTTATGAAGATATATATTATTTTCTGGGAAATTAAAGCTGTATATTGTGTAGAGGAAGCCAATGGACTCAAGTTTTCCCTTAAACTATGTGAGTATTCAGACCACTGAATTAATGGTTAAGAACACCAACTACTTCTATTCTAAAATAAAATAGTTACTCATCTAGTTATGTTCTGAATGTAAAATGCATTTATTAAGAAAATCATGTTACTGGGGTTTATGCTAACGCTAAAGTCAAATATCCATGACCTGTCAGACCCATCCTCCTGCATGTCTTCCCATTTACAGTGCAAGGTGCAAAATTATTGTTTACATTTATTCTGGAGCACCTAACTATCACAGCAGGGAGCCTAGATACTTGACTCAAGGCTATGGATTTCACTCTAGTAGGAACAGAAAAGAATCTGCATTCCCCAGCTGTAAACTGGGCTATTTGCATTTCCTTGCCCCAGAACGCTGGGTAGGTAAACATTCTGTGAGGTTGAGAGAGACCCATGTACTGCTGTAGTGGAAACCAGGTAAGTACTTTAGGTAGAATAAAGTTTTTATTATCCTGTCAATAAAGAGCTTTCATATCATGTTACAAATGCCCTGGTGGGCTGTCTAAGATAGTGACTTTAGGCAGTCATAAATCACCTTTTGAAGAAAAGGTTTATCTTTGTATTGTCTGTGTGAGAAATAAGCACTCTGTATTGCTATTGATCATCCCTATTCAACCTATGAATGGCACTAATGAGGTCTGGAAGGAGTCACCTCTGGGTCTAGCTAAAGTAACTGTGCTAATCTGTAGTTTTGTGAAAGGGGTTATCCAGGAAAAGGAAGCATGTAGAGTTGTATCCACTCTTCCTGTGTCCAGAGGAACACTGAATACAATTTGGGAAAACTATTTTGTCTGTACTAAGAATAGATAATTTTTTGTTTCTGTTTGCCTTGTGGTAAATCACTCGTCCTGCAGGGACCACCCCAATAATAAAAAAAGTGTTACGTTATTGGGGTTTTTTTGTTTAGTTTAGTTTTGGTTTTGTTTTGTGCTTTTTGTTTGTTTGTTTGTTTGCTTGGGTGGGGGTGTCTGTTTGTTGGGTTTTTTTCTGGAGAGAATAGGAACAGTATGAGGTTCTGTTTCCTGCACAGAGAATACCAGTATACTAGTAGTTCACACACTGGAGAAAAGGAAAGATGAGAATCCAGAAACTGCCTTATGCTTCTAAGACTCACTGGATTAAAAGTCACAAAGTCTGTTAGGAGCAAGGACAAGAACTCCCAAGTGGCCTCTGAGAGCTCTTTAATCTTTTGGCTATGGATGCACGTTATGTCATCTGCTTTCCTCTCTGGATGAATGGATCATTTCTGGTCTCCAAGTTGTCCCACTCTGAAACAGTCCACTCAGAATCTTTAGTAGCATCTTGGTTAGGGCAATAGGTAAACATTCAGCTGAAGAGTTTTAGTACTTTGTCACCAGGATAAACTGGAGCACAGTTTCAAGTTTCTAATCGAATAATTTAACAGCTAGGCTGATATGCAAAGCAGAGAAATAGCATAACATCAATGGATATTTTGTATAAAGAAAAGAGTATGAAAATTCTTCATAGTCAAAGGGCAGACTTAGCTTGCTATGTGTGGAAAAGTCAACCAGATCCCTTTTTAATGCTTTGGACCGGCTGAGCTAAGTGCTGACTCAAGCCATTTCATGCTGTGTTTTGACGCAATAATAAATATGGTTTTAGAGTACCTACTGCTGGATCAAAAGATTTCAGCTACATGACTATTTCACCAATCAGGTTTATAAGCCTTTGAAGGAATAACTTTTTTTTTTCTTTGTTGGCCTTATGCTAGATAAAATATCACCTGTCTGTACCACTCTGGTTTTGTGCTACTTCAGGTGTCATCTACTGACTTACAGAAAGCGTAAACCTTGGTTAAAAGTATGAAGTCTTTATAAAATTCACATCATCTGCTTTGATTACCTGGACAGAAATGCAGGCCTATGCTCCAAGCTGATCTGCAGTGCTTTGTGATCCAGCAATAGATGTAATATGAAATTATTATGAAATGACATAACAGATGGCTGAAGCACCACACCTTCATAGATCTGCCTCTTTTAAATCCTGTTCTTCAGGAACGTATCTTCTCTGGCAACTCAGAAAGTAAAAATGCCATGTATCCTGACACCATAGTTCACTGTCTTTTCAGATGAGCTAAGGTTTATGGGGCTGTATTATAAATGGAATCACTGAAGTGGCCTGGGTTAGGTTAAAAAAAAAAATCCTCTTTACTGTTGTTGCTGTAGTTAAGCTCATTTTTTTAAAACCCAGTGAACACATTTACAATATTTTCTGCATACAGCTGCATCAGAACAGATTGAAGAAAGCAGCATACTGCTGTGTAGGCTAAGAATAAATAACTGGGAGAGAGGAGTGAGCAGAAAGTTCCTACAACTTTTGCCTCTAGAGGAAAGCATCAATGAGCACCACCCTCAGGCTCTTAATTCAGGTTCATGGCTTTCACTTCCTGAGCTGGATGTCTAACTTTCAGACTCTCCAGCACTTAACATGATATATGTCTAAGTCCCTTAACTTCTTTATTGTCTCTAACCCTTGTTCCCTGTATCTGTAACATAATTTTTAATGGTTGCCCTGCCTATGCTTAGCTGCCTGTGGTGAATCTATGGAGAGGGGTAAATTATAAGGAAATACCTTAGATACCCACTTATGATAATAAAGGTTTCAAAAGTGTCAGAACATGCTATATACTTTCATAAAAATGTGTACAAAAGAAGGTAGAATTATTCCTTTATTTGTTATGTAAATAGATCCCTTCTAAAGACAATTTTAGTATAGGGTGGAACTGATAATTCATTCCTCTACTATCACTATTCAAGTACCACAATTGAAAAATATACAACTACACGTTACTTCAGGTTTAAATGTGATATTTTTGAAGGGGTTTTTTTTTGTAAGTTATTTAGGAATTCAGTGTACTCCAATTCTGTAATATTGGTTGAGCAACTGCTTACACTTCAGAGGTTGACATATTTTAGTATATTGCATATTTTTTATTAACAATTAAAGTGAGAACATTAGGCAAGATAGGCTAATATGCTATTATTGCTATTTAGTATAATAAATCAATGTGGTCATTTTTTGAATTAATGTATAAGAAAGATGTTGTTGTGGTTTAACCCCAGCTGGCAATTAAGTACCACACAGCTGCTTGCTCACTCCCCACAATGGGATGGGGGAGAGAATAGGAGGAAAAGTAAAACTCATGGGTTGAGATAAAAACAGTTTAATAGGACAGGGAAAAAAAAAAAAGAAAACAATAATAACAATGATAAAAGAATATATAGAACAAGAGATGCACAATGCAATTTCTCACTACCCACTGACTGATGCCCAGCCCATTCCTGAGCAGTGGCCGTGCCCCCTATTTTTGTTCGGTACGATGCCATATGGTATGGAATATCCCTTTGGCCAGTTTGGGTCAGTTGTCCTGGCTGTGTCCCCTCCCAGCTTCTTGTGCACCTGGCTGGGCAGTGTGAGAAGCTGAAAAGTCCTTGACTCAGTGTAAGCACTGCTCAGCAACAACTAAAACATCAGTGTGTTATCAACATCATTCTCATCCTAAATCCAAAGCACAGTACTATACCAGCTACTAGGAAGAAAATTAACTCCATCCAAGCCAAAGCCAGGACAGATGTAGATAATTTTTTGAAATGTCTGTCATCCATTTTTTAATAGTATGCCTATTGAAATGACTCCTGAAATTTTGCACCAGGATGAAGATGTGCTAGTTTCAGTCCCACTAAACAGTGACATTGTCTTCATCTTTGCATTTTCTGCATGGTAAAGAAGGTGTAGCAGTAGTATTGAGATCACCTCTTCATCACACCAGTCTAACCAATTTATGACAATTCATATTTTCATTGGAGAAGAAGGGATGGAGGGTTTGAATCCCTTCAGACACAAGAGGGTCTTGAGCTCTTGTGCACTGTATCCTAAACGGGCACTCTAAGCACTGGGAAAACAGGGTACTGTGGCCAGTATCCCATTAAAAGGATAGGCATGGATAGCTTTCAAAACATTATAAACTCCACTTAGGGGATTATAGACCTTTACCAAAGACAAGATCATTACTGTCACTTGAACACACTGAGGCACCTATGTGCTGAAAGAAAGTGGTTTTTAAGCTTCTTCTGCTGGCTAGCTCTAACCACCTTTCTGCTTTGAATGCCAGGTGGGTTGTAGTGCACCAGGCCTTCCCACTTCTGATATACTTGGTTTACAAATTTCAATCCACATCTGCAATTTAACAGAAGGGGAGTCTTTAAAGGAATTATAATGGATCCCAGATGGTAAGACAGAAGAGATGGCAATCTCTCCTGGCATCCACAGGTTTCTAAATTAACTCTAGAAGGTTTTCCCCTTGTTTAGTGTTTTTAAGCTGATAGTTTCTGCCTTTTCAAGCATATTAAAAATTACATCTGTTCTAATTTTTCTTTCATTTTTTTTGTTTTAGTTATAGACTGGGTTGGAGTATATGACTGCCTGAAAAGAAGTGTATTATTCAGCTATTTGGTAAATTCACTTCCAGATTTTGAGGGTTTGGTTGGACACATTGTTTACCCATTGTTTTACTAAGTTACATATTTAAGGAAATATCTGCATAGAGACCTGGAGGCTCAGCATAACCTGTTCCCACATTTCCTCCCTAATTTCAAAGAAAGATCCTGCTCACATCTGAAAAGCAACTTGAGAAATTCTTCTTTAAATATCTTAAAAGTCCCTCTGATATCATGCCTACCTACCCCTGTAGGTAGAACAAAACCAGACAGACAGCAAGCTGTGATTATTCTTTCCTTTTCATATTTTGTTCTCTTTTTATTATATTCCATAGTCCTGCCATTGCCTCTGTCTGATCTCCGCTCCTACTAGAAAAGACAAATGAACAAGAAAGGATTCATCTACCAAAGCTCTGCCAATCATGACTGTTTTCATTTGCTTGGAAGTTATATCCCCATTCCCAACATTCAATCTCCTTGTGTCTTTCAGATCATAAGCTCTGCTGGGGGAAAGCTGTCTATTTATCTGTATTTGTACAGCAGGCAGCACTATTCTCACTAGGGCCTTTGGGTGAGAAATTAGAGGAATGTGCAGTGCAGGTCAGGCCTGGGCCTCTGAGCCATCCTTTCTGTTGAATGCAGGTAGTTTTTACTTTAGATATTCAGAATAGTTTTTGAACTTTCAGGTGCTGAACGGGCTCACTCCAATCATCTAAACACCTCTACTTTTCAACACAGATTTTTTTTTTTTTAAAACAGCAATGATTTTGCAAAGAAGAAAAGCAATATTTAATTATCTCTTCTTCACTGGGTCTTCCTATACTTTCTTTAAAAATCTCCACTTTCTAACCTTTTACTCACGGTAACATGTAACTCAAAGGTTCTGCACTGGTGTTTTGATACATACTCAGAAGAGTGGGCTTAGCTGACAAAAATTTGGAGTGCAATGCTCAGGTAGTTAAAGGGATACAGAAGGATGATTTTGTGTCAGCTACATCAAGTTGTGATGCTACCAGGGAATAAATTCTAAGGCAAGACAGAAGGCATTGGCCTTAACAGCCTCAACAGCCTCAACAGAAAATCACAGCAAAGCAGAGACACAAAAAAAAAAAAAATAAAGAAGACACTTTAAAATTAGTTAGGTGAAACATAAAGGTTGTTCAGTAGGTGGCCTACCAATTAATATAGGCAGGAGGGAAATGTGTTAGGCAGGAGGCAAAAAGGAAGCACTACGTTTTCATGCTAAAAACACTCTTAGAGGTATCTCTAGTTCTAGTCTTTGTTCCCCAGAACTATTTATGCATATCATATAAGGCATTCGTACTTAAAAAAACAACAAAAACAACAAGCAGAGCACATGCTCAGCACAAGTTTCCCACATTCTGGGGTACTGCCCTCCTTGTTATAGTATTGAGCTCACGTGTACAACAGTACTCTCTAAAATTGAGTAATGATCATTTAGATGGCTATGTTCAGGACAGGTTTTGGTCTTTTTGGTCTGAAATAGATGGAAAATCTTGCAGTTTGGCAAGATGTTCACAAGCACCTCTGCGTTTTCTGTTGATTCTGTCCAAGTAGCTCCTTTCAGTATTGGAAAATGAACCTTCACATCAGTACTGTGTTATTCAACTAAGTCATGCAGCATACTACATATTCATGTTAAATATCATACTGGTTCATGAGGCTAACACATGAAGGCTTGTGTCAACTCCATCAAATCATATCTAGAGTTGTAGCATTTCTGCCCTTATGTTCTTTATAGAAAGGACAATCAGTTGAGCATTATGAAATGGTGCATGAGGCAGGCATCTTTACAGGATTGGAAACCAAAGAAGGCAGTCTGAATTGGGTTCTCAATTATAATTTTAAAAAATGTTCAGTGATGGAAAATCTCCCGCTTCTGTTGGTTGTTTATTTCAGTAGTTAATTATCCTCACTGCTAAAAATCTGTGTTTTCTCATGTATTTGAATTTGTCTGGCTTCAGTTTCCAGCCCTTGATTCTTGTTACACTTTTCTCTGTTTCATTAATAAAAGCGTTAGTGCTTTCTACCCAAGAAAGTACTTATGCACTGTAATTAGACCTGGCAGGGAAATTGTTTTCTTATCTCACAAAAGCTTTTGTCATTGTGAAAAATTCAGGAGAATAATTTCATGAAAGTGTCTGAAATGTAAAGCAAAACCAAATGCAATTTCACTTCATGCTGTAAGAAACAATATTGAAATATTTTATGTAAATTTTGACTGCTGTATTTTTTTAGATTTTTTGTAATGCTATCATGATGTTTCTGAATCTTACGTTCATTAGACAAAACTGATCAAGCTCTTTTAATTCTCTCAACCTTAAGGGTTTTCCTCCACCCACTGAAGAGTACCTGTAATTCTTTTTATTCATGGCCTTCCTTAGTGACAGCACAAGATTTTTCAATTTTTTTGCTACTGATCTTAAAAGGCTTTTCATTTCAACTCAGAAGTGCTGTACATGGGCAAAAAGACGTGCTTTCTAAATGCTGCTTTCTCATTAACACACAAAAGAGTTAAATTCTTCTCCTCATAACATTAGTTTTGGAGCTCATGCTGAATGTTGTCTTTTAGTCTGCCCTCTGCTCCCTTGTCTTTTTTTGTCTTATTAGATTTCCAAATCCTTTTTACAATCTCTCCTTTGAACTAAGCAGCCCTTCTGTTTTGTATCAGTAATACACATTTTTAAACTTACATTATGACATCACAGTTAAACAGTACTGTTTTGATGGGTGACCCCATATGTGACCTATAGTCACAGTCTCCTTATCCTTTCTATCAATTACCCCACAGCCTTTTAGATCTGCTATCCTTGTTATACCTCTTCACTTTATCTCAAAGACACCATACATTTTCTCTTTTTTTCTTAATATTACTCTTCTTTTGCTCTAATCCTGTGGACCATCTGGCTAAAAGCCTCTCTAATATGCTTCAGTAATTCTCCTAGGAAGACCTTACTGTGATTTGTCTTCCTCATCAGATAGTCTCAGACATTTCCCTTCAGCCAAATACTGATTTATATCAAAACATCAGAAGTTACCACAGGATTTCAATGACTTTAACTGGTTTGCCATTCTCAGTAAAATTTTATTTATGTATATCAGAGAAAACAGGAAGGACAGGCTCTAGCAGAAGAACAAAGGTCCGTTTTACCTCTCTGTTGTTATTACAATACTTTGTATAGCAGATTTAATCATCTTCATCCTTCATCTGAATCAGATTCTGACATCAGAACGTCCGATTACTTGAACCTTTAACAAGACATTACTTGTGTTTCAGAAAAAAGATGGGGAAAGGATTGTGAGTCACCTATTAAGAATTTTTTGTTATTCCGCTCCTGGATTCACACATCGATTTACCTCCTATTGCCATGTTTAACTGTAAATAACAGTCTAATGCAACAACAATCTAATGTAAGTAACAATCAAATATATTTATTAAAGCAAAGAGCAACAGAATTTACATATTTAAGAATAAAAACTAGAGACGATTATGAAGATGACTGAACCATCTAAGTGACGGTAAGAAAACAGCTATAGTTTTCCACATTTCATAGAGTCATAGAATGGTTTGGGTTGGAAGGTACCTTAAAGATCATCTAGTTTCAACCCCCACTAGATCAGGTTGCTCAAAGCCCCGTTTAATGTGGCCTTCAACACTTCCAGGGTTGGGGAATGCACAACTTCTCTGGGCAACCTGTTCCAGTGCCTCACTACCTTCATAGTGAAGAACTTCTTCCTTATATCTAATCTAAATCTACCCTCTTTCAGTTTAAACCCATTACCCCTTGTCCTATCACTACATGTGCTTGCAAAAAGTCCCTCTCCAGCTTTCTTGTAGGCCCCCTTCAGGTACTGGAAGGCTGCTCTAAGGTGTCCCCGGAGCCTTCTCTTCTCCAGGCTGAACAACCCCAACTCTCTCAGCCTGTCTTCACAGGAGAGGTGCTCCAGCCCTCTGATCATCTTCGTGGCCCTCCTCTGGACTCGCTCCAATAGGTCCCTGTCCTTCTTATGTTGGGGGCCCCAGAGCTGAATGCAGTACTCCAGGTGGGGTCTCATGAGAGCAGAGTAGAAGGGCAGAATCACCTCCCTCAATTTGCTGGTCACACTCCTTTTGATGCAGCCCAGGATATGGTTGGCTTTCTGGGCTGCAAGCGCACATTGCTGGCTCATGTTGAGCTTCTCATCGACCAACACTTCCAAGTCCTTCTCCTCAGGGCTGCAATCAATCCATTCTCCGCCCAGCCTGTATTTGTGCTTGAGATTGTCCCCACCCACATGCAGGACCTTGCACTTGGCCTTGTTGAACTTCATGAGGCTCACATGGGCCCACCTGTCAAGCCACTCTTCCCTCCAGCGTGTCAGCTGCACCACACAGCTTGGTGTCATCAGCAAAGTTGCTGAAGGTGCACTCAATCCCACTGTCCATGTCGCCAACAAAGATGTTAAACAGCACCAGTCCCAATGCTGGCCCCTGAAGAACACCACTTGTCACTGCTTGCCACTTGGACATCGAGTCACTGACCACAACTCTTTGCGTGTGAACATCCAGCCAATTCCTTATCCATCGAGTAGTCCATCTGTCAAATCCATGTCTCTCCAATTTAGAGACAAGGATGTCATGCGGGACAGTGTCAAATGCTTTGCACAAGTCTAGGTAGATGAGATCAGTTGCTCTTCCTTTATCCACCAATACTGTAACCCTGTCACAGAAGACCACCAGATTTGACAGGCACGATTTGCCCGGCACGATTTGCCCTTAGTGAAGCCATGTTGGCTGTCACCAATCACCTCCTTGTTTTCCATGTGCCTTAGCATAGTTTCCAGGAGGATCTGCTCCATGATCTTGCTGGGCACAGAGGTGAGACAGACTGGCCTGTAGTTCCCTGGGTCTTCCTTTGTTCCCTGTTTAAGAAGGGGGGTTATGTTCCCCCTTTTCCAGTCAGTGGGAACTTCACAGGACTGCCACGACTTCTCAAATATGATAAGTAGTGCAACTTCTTCTGCCAGTTCCCTCAGGACCCACGGATGCATCTCATCAGGTCCCATGGACTTGTGCACCTTCAGGTTCCTTAGATGATCTTGAACCTGACCTTCTCCTACACTGGGTGGTTCTTCATTCTCCCAGTCCCTGCCTTTGCCTTCTGCGACTTGGGCAGTGTGGCTTGAGCACTTGCAGGTGAAGGCTGAGGCAAAAAAGTCGTTGAGCAACTCAACCTTCTCCACATCCCAGGTAACCAGGTCTCCCATTTCCTTCCAGAAAGGGCCCACATTTTTCCTAGTCTTCCTTTTATCACCAACCTACCTATAGAAGTTTTTCTTGTTGCCCTCGGTGTCCTTGGCCAGATTAAATTCTATCAGGGCTTTACCTTTCCTAGCCTGATCCCTAGCTGCTCGGACAATTTCTCTGTATCCCTCCCAGGTTACCTGTCCTTGCTTCCACCCTTTGTAGGCTTCCTTTTTATGTTTGAGTTTCTTCAGGAGCTCCTTGTTCATCCATGCAAGCCTCCTGGTGTTTTTGCCTGACTTTCTCTTTCTTAGGATGCATCACCCCTGAGCTTGGAGGAGGTGGTCCTTGAATATTAACCAGCTTTCTTGGGACACTCTTCCCTCCAGGGCTTTATCCCATGGTACTCTAACAAGCAGATCCCTGAAGAGGCCAAATTCAGCTCTCCTGAAGTCCAGGGTAGTGAGCTTGCTGTGTGCCCTCCTTGGTGGTCTCAGGATCTTGAACTCCACCATTTTATGGTCACTGTATCCAAGGCTGCCCTTGGTCTTCACATTCCCCACCAGCCCCTCCTTGTTGGTGAGAACAAGGTCCAGCACAGCACCTCCTCTCTATCACTTGCAGAAGGAAATTATCATCAATGCATTCCAGGAACCTCCCGGATTGCCTATGCTCTGCTGTGTTTTTCCCTCCAACAGTTATTGGGGTGGTTGAAGTCCCCGATGAGGACCAGGGCTTGTGAACATGAGGCTGGTCCTATCTGTCTATAGAGGCCCTCATCCGCTTGGTCTTCCTGGTCGCGTGGCCTGTAGCAGACCTCCACTATAATGTCACCTTTCCCTGCCCTCCCTTTAATCCTGACCAATAAGCTCTCGGTCAGCTCCTCATCCATCCCCAGGCGGAGCTCCATGCACTCCAGCTGGTCATTGACATAGAGGGCAACACCCCCTCCTCGTCTCCCCTGCCTGTCCTTCCTAAAGAGCCTGTGTCCTTCCTAAAGAGCCTGTATTCTTCCATTCCAACAATCCAGTCATGCCACCATGTGTCCATGATGCCAATAAGATCATAGCCCTGCAGGCGTGCACACGTCTCTAACTCCTCATTTATTCCCCATGCCACATGCATTTGCAGAGGCATTTAAGTTGGGCCTCTGATGAAGCTGACTTACTGACTTATTTCCCATAGGGTTCTCCTTTCTGCCATGTCTATACAACATAGATATGTACAGTTTCACTTAACTGATGCAGCCATGATAGTAAACTTACATTATTTACACCTTGCAGTGTTATCTAAGTCTTTCCCTGCAAATGATCATTCCAAATAATTTTTTTGAAAAATTCAGAGTTCAGAAGCACATCAAACTATTCATCCAGTCCCAAATGTGAATTTTAATACATTATATCTATTAAAAGTTGGGCCTCTACTCACATCAAAATGAATTCTTCTTGCACACTACATGACTACATAAGCATTTCACTGTACAATGGGAGACCGCATTCCTGACTCTCCGAGAAAACTAGGTGAGCAAATGACCCTTTTATCTGTGTTTTGCTGGTATGAGGCTATTAAAAAGCTCAGACAAAAATTATCTCACGCACAGATCTTATGAAGGGGTAGTTGTAAAGAAGCCTCCATCAAAAAATGGAAGAGCACAAGTTACAGTAAAATAAAAATGACATCAACAAGACAAATGACAATGACAATAAGGTGAATACAGCAGCAAGAAGAACTAATCAGCAGCATATCTACATGACAGCCCAAGTGACAACACCAAAGCTGCAAGCCCAAATGCCTGAGAATTCTGCCAGGGAGCCACAGTATTTGCTGAGGAAAAAATATCTGCACAGTTTGACATCTCTACTGCAAAAAATAAGGAGGATAAGCCCTATAATGAGCCATATACTGAGAATAGTATATGGCCTATCCTCAAAAAAGATGTATGGGGTTTTTTATTTTCAATTGACAGAAAAGACTGTTGGGAAAACACTGAAAAAAATTACACCCCCACTCTCTCACCCCCTGCCTTAAGTAATATGTTAAACTACCTCAGTATTTTATTTTTTTTCTAGAAGTCAGTCACCATGAGCACAGGTATGTTTGGGACAAGGAAACATCATATACATAGTAAGTAAAGAGTTTAATGCTGAGTGTTTTTCTTAGTTTCATTCTAAATAATGCCCAACCTTACTTTACACAGTAATTTTCATTATTTGATTTCTTATGTCTTAATGATAACAAAGTATGAAACACACAAAGAAGTAAAAAGACTGTCTCAGAATAAAGTTTTTGAAGTGATAATGCTCACGTGTCAATTCAAAAACTACTTTCTCTTACTGCTAACATAATGACCACTCTTCAACCAAAAAGTCAATATGGTGTTCCTTTATTGTCACAATAATTGGGTAGTCAGTGCAATTATTTCTTGTACATCTAGTGGTAAAATGGCAATTTAAAATGAAAACATACTTTTTCCACTGAGATTTAGAATAAGTGGGTAATTTTAGGATAATCAAATGTCAATGAAATTATTTCAGTTCCATTCTGATTTATTATAGCTATTAAATCAGAAGGTAAAGCATAATAAAGCTATCTACTTGGTATGCCTGGGAGCTATTTTTCAACACTAAATAACAACTGTCTTAATTCTTTTCACCTGTAAAAATCAGAGGTTCAGAAGAAATGATTGAAATCTGAAAATAATCTTTTCAATATAATAATGTTATCTCTTTTCTTTATAGACATTTTAAACCAATAGAAAAGTTTTTCAGTATTCTTTGCCTAGGGAATTATTTCACTGTTTATAACCTAGTTTTGAAAGGAGCCGACACTATATGTGAAATCAGTGGAAAAATGCCAGGTCATAAACTCACAAAAAACTGTCATCATGGTGGAAATAGGAAAGTGACCTTTTATAGCAGCACTAATGAGAATCACTGTAATAACTACTGTAACCAAATCTATGAAAACAAATGCTCACTGACAATACATGTTTTAGACTATTTAGACACATCTTACTGTGTGCATTAATGCCAGATATGATTCAAAATCCTTAGTGTTTTAGTGGGTTGATAGGATTTTTAATATCTTCATATTAATTCTTTGTGAAATGACAAAGCCAGTTAGCAGAGGATTTGTATTCTGGAAAGTATTAAAGTGAGACAATGGATAAAAGAACACTTGAGTGTTTTTCATACAGGAAAATTGTGCAAAGTATTGTATCTCTGGGATTCAGTAATACACACAGCTTGATATTTTAGAAGTTGTGCAAAAATCATTTCATCATGTTGAAAAAACTCTTCAAGAGGCCCAAGAAGGAGCATTAATCCATCACTCTGTTCTCTGTAACAGAAAAGTCAGTTGTTATTCTTCATGCTGCACAATAATGATTGCTCTTGTAATACTTATTTGAAGTGAGACTGTTATCGTGGAAACCATAGGAATCCGAAGAAGTTTCAACAGTTGCAAACATTTTGCAAATAAGACAGCAAGCCTTGGAGAGATGATTCATCATGCTGTGGGGTAGAGAAGTTGGCATTAAAGAAGTGATGGCAAAGCAGACAAAGCAGTAACACAAAACTAGGTGCAGTATAGTGTTTCCAGAACTATGTGTAAAGTAAGTAGGACCATAAGCAGCAGAACCAGTCTTCCAGAACCAGACACAGGTCTTCCATTGTATCACACTGTCCCATGTGTATGTCTTTGATAAAGAAGGGCATCTAAAATGGTGCTGAATACTTACATGTAGGCAACTCCATCGATACCCACTGACTGTAATAGAAGCTCAGGTATCTATGGTATATATAGACACTTATATCTAGACACATTAATTTGTGTGTAGAAATCTAAAAGTTCTCACCAGAAATATATATGCATGCAGACTGTGTAGTGAGGTGAGACACGTTTTCTTGGGGTATCAACCAGACTTCATCAATATGTGTTCTAAGACTTTGCTAGCTCTATATTTATAACAATAATAACCCAAGAAATTTTGCTGCAGAAAAATAAGCAAACAGACAAACAAACAAACAAAACCAGCAACAGACTAACAAGTTATTTCATTTCTATATGATCTGTATTCTTATTGTTTAGCACATACAGAATACAATATGGACATTGTCTGTTAGCTGAACATTTCCAGGCAAATAAGTACTGTAATACATGTGCATAACAGCACAGCTAAATAATGATTAAAATAATCAAGAGGCCAAGATGTCTTATATTTTCCTTTACACACTTCTGGAGCAGAAGTCTGACCACCTCACAGGGAAATTTTTAGTATGAGGTTCCACAAGATTTTTAGTGACGACTAGGATCAATATTTAGTTTCAAAAAAATGTCATCCTAGGTCAGAATGTATAAAATACCTGAGCATTTCTTGATTGTGCTGGCCAGATTATTACTGTTGTCTACTGTTAAATGAGGCTATGGTATTTGTTGCCAGATGTCACACTTTCTGACTGTAGGCCTTCCAGAGAAATTGGAGCAAGGTTTAAGTAAAAAGAGGCGTGACAAGCACCTACAAAGGACCAGGAACCATAATTACAGCAGGAACCAGAATGCTACTGAGTTATATAAGGAAGATATTTCACAGAAATCTTTTCTGGGCAGAATAGGAACATGGAGAGAAATAAAAATGTAGAAGACATTGACACAGGCTAAAGTACCGGAATTAATAAGCAGAGCAACACAAGCCAGGAAATGTAAGAAAATCAATACAAACTCACAGTATCACATTTATTGCATCCCTGCCACCTCATAATGATTCATCATCATCTTCATCAAAGCTGAAACATTTTCTAGTTGTCACAAGTTTGATGGTAGAAAGTTAATCGTGCAACATGAATAAATCACCATGTCATTTTTAATACTAGTCTGACTCTAATAGTTACAGATCCAGGACAGAAGTCCAAAGGCATCTATTGCTGATGACATACGCACCATCCAAGTGTATTCTGGAAGTCCTGCATTAATTTAAAAGGCAGCAGTGAGAATTATTCTTCTTGAGAAAGTGATCTGGATATTGATGGTGACACTAATGAGACAAAACCTCAGACCAGTGCCATTCAGTTCAATGAAACAGAAAACTAGGAAAAAAATCAAACCAAAAGAAGTCATATTAAAGTAATCGCTTTATACATTTCCTGAGTATTTTGGATTCTGTATTGCACTATTTTGCATATTTGGATGTATTAACCCAAATTATGACAGTTTATGATGTTGCTTTTTGTTTACTATCTCTCACCAGCATATAGGTGCTGCTCAGTAACTTTGTCACTGTCCTCTTAGTATAAGAATAAAAAATAGCCATAGAACAGACAATTTCTGTTTTGTCTAACTTTTAGTCAAGTATATAATGACTTGTGCAAGCCTGTGGCATAAAACAGAAGTACTATGGAGATTAAAAATCACTGTATTTATTCTTATAATACCCTGTGTTATTTTAAGAATTGAATAAACGTCTTAATGCACTTAGTAGATTTACTGCTTCTTCTTTTCTGTAAAACCAGTACTCAAGCAATGTAAGTTTGAAGAAATGTGAGAAGATATACTATATAACTATGATAGAGCAGCTGATATTGGAAGGAGGTATTTAAGAATGACAGCATATAATGGGGGATAAATCAAAGGAGGGGAACATGGAACTTTTAAATAATAACACTAAGACTTAAGGAGGAGGATTTTCAGGTACTAAAAGACATCTGGTGACAGTTCATCCTACTTCTGTTTCAAGCAACTAACAAAGGTGCTTGAGATAGGAACAAAGTCATCTTCAGTTCCTTCATGGTCCTTTATTTGTTTCAAAATTACTCAATTCAGTGCATATAGTTAGGCAGGATTCATCCAGGCCATTGAGTGCAATCAAACTAATCTAATGTTGGAATCTTAAAAATTTAAATTTTAGGAATACTGCTGGGTGGAACTTTTACTGATCGTTTCCCCGAAAAAGGTAACAGTGGATTTCAAAATACACATTGGAATCTATTTAAATTCAACATGTGTCTGAAATAAATGCTATCTGAACACCAGTTAATAAAAAAAATATTCTTTCAGAATATTTTTTTTTTACTTTCCCTATTGCAATATTCTTTACGTCTGCACGGAAAATCAAAATTCCATTCTCAAGAACTCTAAGATTATTTCTTGTGGCAATGAATATGCTTGAATGTGCCAAATTACTTTCTAAAGGAACATTTCAGAAAAATTTGTGAATGGTTTCTGATAACATGATCTGACAGTGCTTTGTTGTAGTTATGTATTGCTTGCTTTCTTTCTGGTTCTCATTATTTTTAATAAAACATGAAATGTGGTTTGGTTTTTTGTGTTTTTTTGTTTTGTTTTTAAGAAGAAAACAGGTTTTTATTGTACAATGTCAAAATGGATGTTTTGATATTTTCAGTATCTGGATGGAAACCTGAGCTATTTGGTTCTGACCTATTGTAGAGAAAAAAGACAACCTGCTGAACCTTGAGTACCTGTTAAATGGATGCATGACATACACTATGCACGGTCTGGATCTTCAGAAATAACTTATTTTTGCAGGGAATAATTTTTACTTTGGGATCATAATGTCCAAGTTTCTGTTAGTTAAAATATTTTTCCTGAACTTTGATCTAAACTTCTGTTATGTAAGTTGAATTTCTGCTACTCTTGAAATATATATGATTTATTAGAACGCACATTTAATGTCTAACTTCATGAACCTGCTTAGAATGGGTTCTGACAATCATATCCACTGAAGAATTATGTATTTAGAGAAACCATGGCCAATGAAGATCATTATTTCAATCACGCAACTCAACTGTAAGTCATTGACATATACAATTGATTATATACGTCAGTTGCAAATGATTTATATTTAAATGAGCAATCCCATTGTTTTGGTATATTGCATCTATGGCTGAATCTTTGTTTAGAGGTGGAATTTATTTTTTTTTTATTTTATTAAATTAATTTAACATTTTGCTCTGAGGGAATGGCCAAAGCACACAGCAATATAATACCCACCATTAGCTCTAGTTTGTTAGGTATGCATTTAGTTCTTCAGGCAGGATGGGGATTAAGAGGCAAACAAACCAAAAATTTAGATAAATAGTTCTAATTCAGCAAATACAGTATTAGTTCTATAATAATGTCATGAATGCATCACCTGCCTTTCACATTTTAATGTTAAGATTTCTGAATCAAAACAAACTTTGTGACCCATCTATTCTTATTTTCCAAAAAGTCATATCACAGAACATATAAATTTTATCAATATGTTTGTAACTTTGTCTAGTTTTCTGATATTTTTTTAAAAGCACTATACAACCTGTTGTATCGAGATTTTTTAATTGTGGTTTAGACTTCTGTATTTTTTGATTGGAAAGCAGTTGATGCTCATTTTAGATGGACAGAGAATCACAAATTGTTATAAGCTTTAAATACCATCTTGTTCTAAGTTCATTTGACTGCAAAAGGAATTAAATTGGCCTTTGGTAATGCTGATCAGCTGGTTTCCATGACCTTTCAATATATCCTGTTTGGAGTTAAGACGAAAAAAGAAAATTCAAATGTGTAATGAGAACTGACATATTATGACATTTAATAACTGAATAGAGAACAATGTAAAAAGTTTGATGATAATTAAAGCCAAAGTTATGTTAATTTGCCTGAGTTCATCAGATTTTTAAGTCAACGTTAAAAATTCTTTGCAAAACAGATTTCCCATTAGACCAAGATAATTTATAGTAAAAATAATCATATTTATAGCTTTTAAACACATCACAGAATTAGACTTTGTAGTCAGAGATTTGTGTTTGTCATCTTCAGTTCTGGGAAATACCTGCTCTTTTCTTAATTACAGACATTAAAGAAACAAGCCACTTGCATTTCCCTGGCCAATAAACAAACAATTATTATTTACTTAAATTGCTTAATTAACTGTTATGTATCTGAAAAAAGAAGGCAAAATCGATAATTTATAATCAATGCACATGAAAACATAAAAAATACACGCCATAATGTATCTCTAATTTTAGATAGGTTATCAGTAACTTCTCAGACAAAAATTAATCAATGATTACTCACTTCGATGTTTAGAGAAAGTGAACACAAAAGGGACTCAAGTGCAGGTGAAATGAATTTATTTGTTTTACTTGCATGAATATTCATGAACATTGATAGTCAGTGTTCGGTGAATTCTACTAGTTAGAAAATGTATATGATGACTCTTGGGGATCTCTTCATGATGCAGGCCACCAGCTGAGCTGCTTCAAGCTGGGCCATAGTAATTTGAAGCTTGCAAGACATCCTGGCCTAAAAATCTATGAAGATTACTATGTTAATACAGTATAGTACGAGTGACATGTATTATTATTATTAGTGTTAATACCAAAATCAGTTAAGAAATAGAGGCTCCAGAAATCATACACAGCTGAGTACAAAACATTGGAAAACAGAAAGGAGTAAAATGAAGTAATTTGTTACAGTGATGGCTCTTCCCCCTTCCCTGACAAAGTAATATTGAAATGGGACTATGCAATTGTCTAACAGGGAGTTCAGCTGGTCCCACAATATGAAGTGTCTGATATGAAAAGTCAGAGTATTGGTCATTTTTGAAAGACTTTATGATCGAATTGGTAGAACATCTCTAAAGATTTATGTTAAAAGAAACTGGAACTGAAAGAATGAACTGTAAGTGCATACTGAAGGTATGCAAGAAGCTTCTAAGAGACATGCTATATTAACTTAACCTTTTTATGAAGACCGACAAATAATTTTAGTTCAAATAAAAAAGATTGCTTGCCAGCTTTAGGTGTGTTTAGATAACAGGAGTGCAGATACGTATTACTGTTCACTTTGGTTTTACCCACCTTTACAGGTCTTTCTGAATATTCATGATTATGACTAGTGTAGTCGTTTTTCCTGCAGTTCAGTGAAAACAGATTTTTAACACCCTATAAAAACTTCTCCTAAAAATAGATAAAGAAAAAGTGTGTAAATTTCACATAGCTTTTTGTCAAAAGCTTGGCATCCTTAATTCTTGTTACACTTAATTCCAATATATTAAAGTAAGCAAGTACCATTGTAATGGTTGGGATCCCCTTTTTATCTTATTATTAAAGAAATGTGGTATAAAAAAGAAAAGAAATCTAGAGATAGTAAAGATACTTCTAGGTTGTTTACCTGACATTTACTTGAAATTCCCAATTTGGAGGTAAATTTCCAAGCCTAGCACCACGCTGCCTTGACATGGGGAGAGAACAATATGAACTTTGCCCAGGATTGTTAGACCCTTTCCTCAATCAAAATGGATAAGAAAGGTGTCAAGCATGAGATGCAACACCAGGAAAGAAAAAGAGGTCTGAGAGAAAAGATAGCTATAGCATACTAAAGTTACCGTGCTTTTTAGAAACCTGCACTATTCCACACTCTTGTTACAGCTATCAAGGTTTTCCATTAGTCACTCACATTTAAAGGGTAATCTTATGAAGTTTCCAAAGATAAAAATACTCTGGCCCTAATTTTCTAATGTGCTGACACCCACAGCTGCCTGTGAAATCAGTGGAGGTTTTGGGTGTTCAAGACCTTTGAAAATTAGGCCACTTATTTTTAATTAAAAGACAGAGGAAGAAACATGGGGAAAGAAGACATGTATAACTATGCCTAGGCAGTTGGAGTTCTGTGACCTCTGCTTCTTATCCTTCTCATAATTGTCATGCTGTTATCTTGTGCTCTCCTAATCTGTTTCTTGTATCCACCCAGTTTTACAGTTTTACTCTTTAACTTTTTGGGGCAAGGAATGTATTTTAATGACAATGATATACAGGGCATAACAAACAGGCTTTGATATCTTGCTAAATACTTTCAGTCTTTCCATAATATCAATTAATAGCAATAATAATCAGACAAAGACTTCATCACTTTGAAATCTGAAGCATTTTCCACAGGTACTGAGCAAAACAAAAAAGAAGATTATCTCCACAGATATAAAAGATCAAAAGGATATCTTTGTTGGGGTCGATTCTGGACAATACATAACATAGACTGTCATCCACTGATGCTTGCATAACAACAGTTGAATTATAAGAGTTGGTAAAAATTGCTGCTTCTAGAATGGGCTTTTTAAAAGTGGTAGACTTCATAGATATGTCTCTATACTTTCTCTGTACTTGTATTCCTTCTTTTTATTAAACACACAGCTTTTTTTTAATATATACTTGTTTTCTGAAAAAGCTGTTGGATGTAGTTTTCAGATATTACTGGTTGCCTCTTGACACAATTTCATTTTTTTTAGATTATTTCTTAGATAGGTATGATAAACATGGAACTATTTTTATGTAATTTCCTTTGCATTTCAGGCTGATATGTGAAATATTCTGTAGACAGAAACATTTTATTGTGAAACCCTTCCCTCAGCTTTTTGGACTTGCTTTTTTAATTTTGGGTATTTGGCTTGCACATTTCTCATTCTGTATCTAAAAGTCACTCGCTATATATAGAGCCTTAGATCCTACTGCATTTTTTTTTCTGTTTTTGAAGTTAATAATAACTGTTGTGTTGGCAGGTATATCTGATGATACATTATAATTTATAAAATACCTAATGAACTAAAGTAGTTGTATACACTCACAAAGTCTTTCCAGGCAAAACAGGCTAAAAGGCCTGAAGTCATGTAATTACAGTCAATAGATAATTTTAAAGTCATGAAAAATTGAGAAGAGAGAGAAATAAAAAAAGAAGTGAAAAAAAAGAGGAGCTGAAAGCAGTCTAAGAAAAGCCTGAGGCATCTGAAGACAGTCATTACTGATGCAAGACAAGGGATATACTAAAGATGGGTAATGTCAAGTGGGAACTATAATGAGCCAGCATTAAAGCATGGCTGCCTGCCTCCTAAAAGCCAAGTAAACTACTGTAGACCTGCTTAAGCTTTTTATTTTGCTGATGGTTATCTTTGGCAGGAACATATGATTCCTTTTATATAGACACTTGATAAAGTAAGGTATTCTCTGTCAAAATTCTGGGAGCAACCATCATTAATGCTAAATGATTCTTGTAGGAAATGAGAAGAAAAAGATAGGGTGAAGGGAAAATCCCCAATACATAATGGTTTATAAATAACCACAGGTATTTCTTACATCTGGAATTATCAGCACAAGGAGTTAAAGCATATCAGTCAGCCTAAACATCCATTGTTAAATTAAGAACTTATGGATGAAAGAAGAAAAGGAGTAACTCTGTTTCTTAATTGTTCATTACAATATTCCTATTATGTCTCTTGATCCCAAACGCAGTTTAGAAAAACTTGTTGGCACAAGGAACAATCTACAGATGGATCAGCAGTGGCACATATACAGTTGTGCCTATCTGGTATACAGCAGTTTGGTTTTAAGGTTTTTACACAGCCAAATTTTCAAGTGAGAGCTGATGCAGACAGAAATAAAGTAAGTCATGTCTGTAGGCAGTAGCTGTAATGTTTCTTCCCAATAAGAGCCTAAGCATTTGAGCCAAGGCCACAGCTCTTACTCTCTGCTTATAACTGAGTTACCATCAGATTGCCTTCTACTATACACAACTGGTGATTTTTAGGGAAAATACTAGATTGCCTTAAAATTGATGGACACAGATGGTACTGCTAGCTGTGCATTGTTTTTTTTTTAATTATTATTTTCTGGACATGTAACAAATATGGGTCTTTTTCAGTTCATTAAATATGTAAGTGGAAGGGCAGGAGAAAGAGGTAGTTCATTTTTAATGACAATAATTTTTTATGTAACTGGTTACCTCAACATGGATTTCAGAACTTTGGAATTAGATTCATTCAAATGATAATAACAGCAACAGGAGCTGAATGATGTTCAAGAGAACTTGTCTGTCTCTCTTGATTCCAGGGGAACTGTAGGTCATGTCCTCAGATTAGGCATTTATGTCTGTTTCCAAGGTAAAATGACAGAAGCACTGAAAAGCCACTAAATCAAGACATTATTTTTAGAGCTATTGCTCATGGTCTAAAGAGAAGGTGGAAAGATAAAGAAGCAGGCAGGTATCCAAGTTTTTAGGTCTACTAATCTATGTGTTTCTGGGAGGGGACCCTCCTATGTCATTTAAACTTCTTGCTTTCCATGGGTCAGACCCATATAAATTAAAACTTATGTATGTTTTATACTCACTGGGAAAGACAGCTCTTCATTGATGTTTTAATTCTTGTTTGCTGTAGAAATAATAAGTTCTTTAATAAAGTAGCCCTGTTCTCTAGTAAAATTTGCAGAATTCTGTTCTGCCCAAATTGGAGTACGCAGATACAACCAAACATTACAATAAAGATTAAAACAAAATCAAAATGGAGATAACATTTGAAATTTCATAGTTTCTGTGTTTTAAATAGTATTGTTTAATTTATTTCTTTTGAATACAGTTTTTCTTCTTCTTTTTTTTACTATGCCAAACATTTATTTGCACATATCTGTTCTTAGACTCAAAAAAAGCCAAGCAGATACAAGTGTGACAAAAAGGCTTAAAATGTTAAACTGTGTTGTGCTCAGCTTGGATGATGGAACCAGTGGGCACTAAGTACTTGGCAGTGAGATGCTGTGTCATTCCCTGTATGTATGCTGATAATCAAAGCATTGTATGGAGTGAATGCCACTTCAGTTTTATGAGCTTTTTATGAGACGTGGCATATCAAATCTGCCAAGCAAAGGACCATCTGGAAACAGGTCATCAGAATGGAGTCTGACACCCTCTGACAGATAAAAGTGAAGACAAAGAACAGAATGGAAGGAAAAAACCCACCCCACTCCCCGAAAAAACTGGCCATATACCAATAGAGATTAAGTAAAAAAAATCCAGTGTCATTCTGTATACTGGAATAACGTGTTACTTAATAACAGGCATAGATTTACTCAAGTGAATTTAAAAATTCATTTTAAAATGTGCTCCCTTATGGAAAAGCTGTTTTTTGCTTTCTTTTTTCTTTTAGTTACAAAAGCACAAATCTTTCTGGGCATAACAGAATTGTTATCTTTTTTTCCTCTTCTTTTTCTCCACCTAGGGAATAAAAATGTTTTTTAAAAGCTTCACAGCCTGATCTTCAACACACATTGTAGAAACACTCACAGACAGATTTTTGATAAGTGTTCTGAAGCCATTAGGCTACTGTAGTTCAGCTGAGAAGATATTACACAATCATATATTACTGCAAAAGTAAACTTGTGCTCTAAATGTCATCCAGTTATTAAAATACCACAGCTCCTGATAGCCTGACCAAAATGAAGACCTATGAAAAGTGGTTATTTTCACTTGATTGTTGGGTTCTTAAGGGAAATTTATCATTTATATAGAAATTCTTATCAGGAGTGGATTATAGATGTAAAATCTTGATGCCAGAACTGAAGGGTTAAAATACTCTTTCAGTTGTAATTCTTTGAGGACTGAAAACATGCCCTGCGCTTTGTATGACTGAGAAACATACACAGACCCTCTGTCGTGGTTTAGTCCCAGCTGGCAACTAAGCCCCACCCAGCCACTCGCTCACTCCCCCAGAGTGGGAAGGGGGAGAGAATTGGAAGAGTAAAAGCGAGAAAACTCGTGGGTTGAGATAAAGACAGTTTAATAGGTAAAGCAAAAGCCGCACAGGCAAGCAAAGCAAATCAAGGAATTCATTCACTACTTCCCATTGGCAGACAGGTGTTCAGCCATCTCCAGGAAAGCAGGGCTCCATCACGTGTAACGGTCACTTGGGAAGACAAACGCTGTTACTCCGAATGTCCCTCCCTTCCTTCTTCTTCCCCCTAGTTTATATGCTGAGCATGACATCATATGGTATGGGATATCCCTTTGGTCATTTGGGGTCAGCTGTCCCGGCTGTGTCCCCTCCCAACTTCTTGTGCACCCCCAGCCTACTCGCTGGTGGGGTGGTGTGAGAAGCAGAAAAGTCCTTGACTCTGTGTAAGCACTGCTCAGCAGTAACTAAAACATCCCTGCTTTATCAACACTGTTTCCAGCACAAATCCAAAACATAGCCCCATACTAGCTACTATGAAGAAAATTAACTCTACCCCAGCCAAAACCAGCACACCCTCGTTGAAGACAGTCACAGTCTAAAAAAATGAACAAAACAAGCTATAGAGGGGTCTAATGATACACCACAATTCTCCAAATAAATCAGTTTAAGAACACATTTACACCAGCTCTATGTTGAACTGCAATCATTCAGGTGGACATGATTACAGTTCCAGTCTCTAGATTTGGTCTCAGGGACTTTATAAATCTCATTCTCTCTCTCTCTTTTTTGTTTGTTTTCTTCCTGCTTATTTTTGAACACTATGGAAAACAAGTGTTTCCGAGCTCTAGAGTGGCTTGAGTAAGTTATAAGGTAGACTTAGAGCGGTGATGGTGTTGGAGAGTGGCAAGAGAAGAAGTCAGGATTGTTGATTAGCCTAGCAAGGCATGAAAATGGGTATTTTTAATTCTCTGAAGTAGGTTATTGCAGAGGAGAAAAGGTCTAGACACATTTCTTTTTTCTTTTTATTTTTTTAATAAACCAGCTGATATATTAAAAGGAAAATTATACCCCTAGGAAATCCAAGACCTCCTTTTTCCTAATGCAGTTCACGTTTGTTCTTGAAGCTGTTGGTGCTAGTGTGATTTATGTGGATGTGCTAGAACTAGAACTGAAAAGTAGTGAAACAGTTATGTCATATGGTGGTAACTCCAGGAATGTTTTCCCTCGTCTAACAACATACTGGATGTATTTTATTGTTTTCCCTTTTTATACTTGGTTGGATATTGTAACTAATTATCTAAATTTTTTAATACACTGACTAAACTCATTAATTTATAATGATGACTAAGAACAGGAGGAAGTGGAAATTGGTACTTCAGTCCTTTTATGCAGCCAGACTGTAAAGGCCAAATGTCAGAATAATTATATAAATTATTGAGGTGAAAATTTCAGAGGAAATAATTTCTTCAGGCATTTCCTTCAAGTATCCTTGGAGAAATACTATTCTGAAGTACAAAAGAACCCGGAAACATTTAAAGCATGCACCAGTGCTGAGGAGCTCCTTGGGAAGGGTAAGAAGACAGGAACTCCTTCCTCTACAGAAATAGGGTAGAAGATATTGAAATGAACGTGAGATCTTTCAGACTTTGTGGTAGGATTCGGACATGAGCAAGCACTGTTCCCAAATAATTAACAGATCTCTTCCTTTCTTTGTCCCTTTAACCCAACCCAGTCCAACAGATCTGTTAAAGCAGTTAATTAGGATGTGAGAGACAGAATGAGATTCCCTCTCTGGTTTAATTAATAAACTATTGGTTAACCCAGGGTGATCCAAATGATCTCTATAGTGCCATTTACTAGTTTGTTGATGAGTTTCTCTTTATAAAATGCATTCTTGATAAATATTTAATTGCTATATTTCCAAAAAGAAGCAAGAGTTAATAAATAGATCTTTTCCAAACAGGGAGCAAGGGGAAAGGAGGTGAAATCTGGAGTGAGGTTCTTTTATTTTACACATCCCATCCTCCTCTATAGAACTGAAGATTAATGGATGACATGCTGCTATTTTCTACTTCGAAATACTGAAATATAGAATTTAATCTTTTTGTTGCCATGACACTGACCAAAAAATGGGTCAGATGTGGTGTTAAGGAAAGATTTTAACTGAATTTTAATATAGCTATATGACTTCTTTTACAATATTTATACATATTAGTATATATATGTACTATGTGTATATATATCTATATATATTTATACTGTATATATTTGTTAATACAGAGGACAAATTTAATCCCTCTTTTATAGATGGAGAACTGAAACACAAAGAAAATAAATACCTCCTCCGGGGTGAGAAGGGAAGGTGTGTTAGTGCAGAATATCAGCCCATCATACCGTAGTCTAGACAATCAGCAACCCACCTAGGGTTCAGCATGAGACATCTGCATTCCATATTGAATGTGATTTTGGCGTATGTCATGAAAATGGTTGCCAGAATATTAGTGCTATGTTCCCTAAAGAGCAAATAACATGCAAGAGGCAAGTTAAAAGGGCAAACTGGCTTGGACAGGAGGAGGTGGAGATACACATTGGAAATCAAGCAAAGGAATCTTTAAATTATGGATTGTAGTGAAGAAGTCAGTAAATGGATTTAAAAAGTATGCTGACATTTAGTTATTTATGTAGGAGGATTTCTCCCAGTGCATAAAGATAATATACAACAGGTTTGAAGAGAGACAGAGAGGAGGCAGGTTCATCTGCAGTAGATATGGAGCCTGGTAAGTGCCTAAACAAATCAAAGCAGGGCAGAGAAAAAGGAAAACTGACATCTTAGACAAACTATGTGTGCAAAGAGGGAGGAAAGAGAGGAAAAATTGTATTTGGACCAATCAACTGAAAGAATCTTCTTAACAGCACAGAGAAGGTGCAGTGCTGTCAAGAATAGCAGAAGTTTACTAATGAAATAAGTACTGAAGAGAAGTGTCATATTTATTTTCAGCTGTATTACTTTTAAATTGACCAGGAGAACTGAGAAAGGCAATGTCTGACAAATAGGTGGCTTTGGTTAGAAATCATGCAATGAATAGGAAAATAAACATAAAGTTGGAGGGAAGGTGTAAAAAGGTGCAAAAAGAGAACAAGGTGAGGAAAAAAACAGTGCTAATGAGAAAGATAAGTGCCCTAATGTCTGATTGTGAACTGCTGTATGGATCTGTGTAGTTTCTCCTGTACCTATGTAGAAAATAATCTTATGAATAAATTCCAATAGCTTTATTTAAAATGCTGTCATGTAATAACATGCTATATCATACAGCAGGTAGAAAAAAGTGCTCAAATCTTAGAATTACTAAGAAGTAAAGGCAAAGATTGCTAGGAACTGCTAGACCATTTATTCAGTGGTCTAGGAAGCAGGGAAAACATGGACTCTATCTTAACTAAAATCAGTCCACTGCTAAGTTTTGCTGGTATAGCTTTTTAATCTATCTGCCAAAATAATAAAAAAGAAGCTATAAATGAACTGATTATCTTGCTCCTTTTCTGTGGCGCTTCTTCCTAAGAAAATCTCTAGAATATTTTATTTCTCCCTAGAACTGAACTTTTAAAATTCTATAGGGAGCAATTAAAATTAGAACGTGAGATGATGCTAAATAGGAACCAGGTAACGGTGAAAGAAAAGTCATTTTTCACTCTCCAAATCATTCAATCTAAAGCAACAAAGAACAAATTACTAGTGCAAACTTCGCAAAAGGAAACTTCACTTTTTCTGATGATAATTCGACAGGATAATTCCAAATCACCACTTAACACATATTATTCCCTGAAACTTTTCTTTAAACTGGTTATTAAAGGGCAAATAGCATCCTTAATTCAAGTGTATGTTTGCACTGGTAATGATATTATGGCTTTGTATTTTTCTTTTTATGGCATTTTAATGTAAATGTATTTTGACAACAGATATAATTTGTCTTCGATGAAGCAAGAGGCTATGGCAGGCAGACTGGGAGGATCTCTCATGTACAGTGCTACTGTATCTTTGTAAACATTTAACTTAATTATGAGGTTTTAGTGAATCATCCTTGAACGAGGTCTAAAATATGACTCATTAAAACTATGCTTTGATCCCCTCACTTATCAGAGTGCACAAAATAATTGTCTTCAACACTCATGCAAATCATGTATTCACTGCTCAAATTTCAATTCAAAATGGATGAAGCTTTCCTTCCCACATAATGTATGTGTGTGGGAAAGAGAGGGAACGTGGAGACATTCTGACAGAAGTTAGTAACAAAAGTTGCTGCAGCCTGGAGCTGAAGTAACTAATCTCTTGGTGACTTACATGGCGGTTTTATGCTCTGTCTTGCCTAGCAAGTCATAAAAAAATCATACCTTAGCTACTGTAGCCAACTGCCACATTTATGAGTAAGGACTCATTCTACTACACTACAGATAGGCAGGTATAGATATACCTATTTCTGTACAGCAGACAGTAAATGTTTATTCACAGCTGGCAGGTCAACTCAAATTATGTGTAAAAATGTTCACTTTAGCCATTTATTTGGGTGGGAAAAGAAAAAAAAAACCTTACAAAGAAACAGCATGTGGTATTGAGGGATAACTGAAAGTGGGAAGACAAAAGTTTTAGTGGATTATGCTCCCGTCAGGGCTTATCCTAAAAGGTGTTTGGTGAGTTAGTTGACAGATAATTTGGTCTAGATTTTACATGCCAATTAAATGCATTCAAATACTGCACATATAGTTGTGTAGATATTCAGTTATAAATGCAATAAACGAGTTTGGAATCCATGCAGGCATAACAAAGAAAAAGAAATAGGAAATTGATTCAGTATTACATCGCCTAAGACAATGAATTTAATTTTGAGTAATTATTAATTAACTGTTTGCAAAGAGTTGCAAAATATTATGCCATATATACAATAAATGCTAAAAGTTATCACCACGTTAAGAATCATACATTCATTAGCACTAGAGGTCACTTATTTAAACAGCAGTTAAGTGCACAAAGCTGCCAAAAAGAAATGTATTTTTGTACATCTTGTGTGCGATATTAACATGCAAATGGAAAATGAGGAGGACTGGGAATGTTAGGTAGCCTGTTAGACTGAGTAGAGTGTTCCTTGAAATGTTTCTTGCTTTTTGTTTCTATACACCACTGAGCGCAATGTGAGTTTCTGCTACTGTTTCATTTTATCTTAAGACATTAAGGAGTGAATTTCAGAAGTTAAAAAAGGGATCAAGACACATTGCTTTGCCTCAATGCCTTGAGCCAAATGTGAAAGGGGATTTAGATGTTGCTATGCCAGTTTTCACCTAAACTATTAATTAGGTCTCCAGGAAAGGTAATAGGGCTCACAGACCTTACCTGGATGCCTGACTTTCCTCCAGACTGAATACAATTCTCAACAACAACAGTTGCAAGCTTTATGTTTATCAGGACACTGGAAAGAAGAAAACAGAAACAGTTAAAAAGGTGAAGGCATCTAAGACTGTCTCTCCTGCGTAGGTGCAAGGGACAATCTGGTGCCTATGAAACTGGGTTCAGTCCTGCATATTTTAAATATCCTATGAAAAGTAACATACATGTATGTGCATAGACATGCATATGTATATGTGCATATTTAGTAATGTAAATGCTTCTTGACTAGCAGTCTTAACTCCCACTCTAGGGGAATTTAAACACACAAGTTCCAATTTTCCAGAAAGCACCCTAAAAACCATCCTGAGGGCTAGTATTGGAACTGGGAAGGGACACTGTCCTCCTAAAGAAGGAACATATTTTCTGTTGAGACAGTGTATTGGGTTTGTGTGGCAAGGTTTTGGCATCGGGGGGGGCTGCAGGGGTGCCTTCTGTGAGAAGCTGCCAGAAATTTCCCCCATGTCTGATAAAGCCAATGCCAGCTGGCTCAAAGACAGGGCTGAGCCCATCAGAGATAGTGGTGGTGCCTCTTTGATAACATATTATAGAAGGGGTAAAAACTGCTGCACAACAGCAGCTGGAAGAGAGTGAGAATATGTGAAAGAAAGAACTCTGTAGACACCAAGGTCGGTGAAGAAGGAGAGGAAGGAGATGCTCCAGGCACTGGAGCAGAGATTCTCCTGCAGCCCCTGGAGAAGACCATGGTGAGTTCAGGCTGTCCTCTTGCAGCCCACTGAGGTCCACAGTGGAGCAGATATCCACCTGCAGCCCGTGGAGGACCCCATGCTGGAGCAGGTGGATGTACCTTGAAGGAGGCTGTGACCCTGTGGAGACCCCATGCTGGAGCAGGCTCCTGGCAGGACCTGTGGCCTTGTGGAGAGGAGCCCACGCTGAAGCAAGTTTTCTGACAGGACCTGTGACCCCATGGGGGACCCACGCTGGAGCATTCTGTTCCTGAAGGACTGTACTCCATGGAAAGGACCCAAGTTGGAGGAGTTCATGAAGAACTGTAGCCTGTGGGAAGGATGCACATTGGAGTAGTTTGTGGAGGACTGGGGAGGGTATGGAGCAGGTGAAGAGTGTGAAGAGGGAGGATTGCCAGAGATAACTTGTGATGAACTGACCACAACCCCGATTCCCTGTCCCCCTGTGCCACTCAAGGGCAGGAAGTAGAGAAATTGGGAGGAAATTGAGCCTGGGAAGAAGGGAGGGATGGGGGGAAGGTGTTTTAAGATTTGTTTTTCTTTCTCATTATTCTACTTTGTTTAATTGGCAATAAATTAAACTAATTTCCCCAAGTCGAGTCTGTTTTGGCCGTGACGATAATTGGTGACTGATCTCCCTGTCCTTATTTCGATCCATGAGTCTTTTGTCATATTGTCTCTCCCCCTGTCCAGCTGAGGAAGGGGAGTGAGAAAGCGGCTTGGTAGGCACTGGGCAGCCAGCCAAGGTCAACTCACCACAGACAGAAAGAGGAAGCTTGATAAAGAAACCTAAAAGTTAGGGTATCTAGTTAAAAGTTGTAAATGTTCTCTGTGTGCCAAAGATGTCTTTTATACATTTTAAGTTAGGCAATTATTATATAAAACCAGATAGAAACCATAACACGGGCATGACATGCACCATCTCCTTCTCAAAAATGTGCTTATGCCACAAAATTGGACTGTTTACTGTGGCTTGCTGTCCTATTAAATCCATTTCAGAAATTGCTTCTGCTCACAAGGCAGGAAGACCTATACCACAAGGATGTCTGTCCCTACTTTTGAATAAAATGGACTGTGGCTTGCATTTTCTGCTGAACTCAGTGTTGCCAACATATGTTATCTTCACTCAGAGCATGCCTAGTCAATGGGGCCCATGTGGGAACGCAGCACTAACAATGCCTAAACCATGAACCTCAAACAGCCCTATGAAGAAGACAGTTGCATCAATTTTTTGTGTAGTAGGTTTTCTGCTGATGCAGAACTTTGACACCTAACAAGAATGCTTCTTAGGAACATCTGACCTGCTTAGCGCCATGTGAGACTCTAGGTAGCTCTATCCTGGCCAGGAAACATAGCTGCTGAGTTTGCATCTTGATTTTTACATTTGTCTCTTCCATAGAGTGTCCTAATAAAGAACTGGTGGCATCTCCAGAGTTCCATACTGGGTTAAGGATGAATTCTCACTATACCCCAAGGAGTTTCAGGATGCATTAGACATCTCACATCTGTAATAATTTACTATGCACAGCCATAAGCAGATACCACTCTATCCCTGAGCTCCTCCTAAGGTTACAGATTTCCATTTCATTTCCAGTCCCTTTATTTAATATTAAGTGTTAAAACATTTCTTTGCAGCTGTTCTAAATATGTAGAAGGGGGCTAAATTCCCTGAGTCAATTATTAACATAAAATTCTTCATTCAATTCTTTGTGATATCTGACTGAACAATTGTCAGTAACAATTTTGTAACCATCTAAGTTTCCGTCCAAGTCTCTGTTATTGTCTAAGTTTCAGGGGATAATGGCTCTAACATGGCTCTGTACAGCTTCTGAGTAGAGAAAGGAGTTAAAGAGAATTCTGCATGGTATACAAGTTATCCAGCTGGGTGATTTTTCTGTCTGCCTGATCTAATTACCTTTGTTACCACCTCCTCCGCAAATAAAGAGTTTAGCTTGTCTTTTTGTGGATACAAGAATGTAGGAATTTGATGGCTGCGAGGAATGCATTCATTTCAGGGTTTGAAATCTTGAGCCGTGAATTTATTGAGACTCATGGAGAAGTCCACAAAGATCTGATTGTGTTTTTTGGAACGATTAGTGTGGATTTGCCTCAAACTGCTCCTGATGAGAAAGATGTGGGTGCATATTTACTCCTCTCTGTCTCTGCCTCTGTCTCTGCATAGAACAGGATTTTTTCCCCTTTTCCCCTGGTGCATCATATCTCTGCTTGGTGTATCTAATTGATTTTTCTATTTCAGAGGATTGGAGCTTTGCCAGTCTTCTAGGGTCTGCCTGAAGCTTTTTATAGATCTCTCCTTTCTGCTCCCTTTGCTTTCCTTATGAGTCTTTTTCAATTGTCAGATGTTCTGTATTTAAGTAATTTTTCATTTAATTTTTGTCTTGTTTAAGCAGGAGATGAAAGGAACTACTTCCTTCAGGTTGCTGCTTTGGTAGGCTTTCCAGGATAGGAGGGTGGATCCCTATTCTTTCTTAGAGTGACAGATAAAGATGAGATCAAGGACCTGCTCTGCAGATGTCACAGGAAAGTCACAGGTAATTAAAGAGGGGCTGAAGATGTATTAATGGGTGACAGAAACAACTGAAAAAACATCTAAAGCAGTTTATAGTAATATCACTGGGATGAGATTACAGGCTTTTACACAGAACCTGGCTTATGCCCTCAGTAAGAACCAGACAACTTTGAAGACTTGCATGTGGGGAAGGCTGCTGAGGTTACTAAGGGTGGGAAGAAAGTGGTTCTTGGTGTTTTCTTTCTATAAATCCCTGCCGGGGTTTTCAGAAGGGCTGTGTTCCAACATGTATAATATCTCTCTTCCTAGGACCACTGCATTTTTTGACCACTATGCAGAGGGAAAACAAAGGTGAAGAAATGGAAGAAAACAATCAAAAAATAATTTTCTTTACCTCCCAGGTATTTCAGACTAAAACGTGGATTTAGGTGCATCCATGTTCATCTAGGATTTTCAATAGCTTCATAATCTTAAGTGAATTTTTCTCAGGTTTTAATGAGTGTAATAAAATCAACTTAATCTGAGGTCACGGAAGGTGTGAGGGAAGCTTTTCTCCAATTAAATTGCATTATACCTTTATTTGACTTAGTTCATGAGTTCAGTACTGGTAAGTGAAAACTAACATAAAATTGGCATTTTAAACCTTATCCACATGCTTAACAATGGGAGTTTAGAGAAATTATACTCTACTAGTTGGATTATTTTTCTTCAAAGCAGATAAGGAAGCAATAAATATGAAGCTAAAATATATGTGTATAAAACTTATGCAGCATACAAAATGATTTAATAGGTTACTGGAAAAGAAATTAAGGTATTAGCTGGTCAGAAATCAGTGTTACAGGAAGCTGCAAAAATGAGGGGGTTTTGTATTATTTACAGTAAGGTTGAAGTTCCATGTGCTGTTAAATTCAGTTTGAAATTTATTTAGTTATGGCACCAGGCTATTTGATCAAAGCACTGATGCAAAAGTAAAATGGGCAAAAGCATTCTGCTCAGTCAAAGCTGATCTAAAATTTTTGAAGGACTGATTTGTTCAACACCCTTTTCATTATGCGCTTTTCCTAATTCACAACTAGAACCTTCTCTGGTATGCTGCAGGCCTTTTGCATCACAACTTCCTTGTCTTTTGTCAAAAATCTAGTCCTCTAATGTCAGCAAGGTGTTGCTGCCCTCATTTGTGAGAACATATTCCCTCTGTGCATTCACTCACTTAGATCCAGTTCTCTCTTTCTGTTGCAGGAAGATTTTTCTTCCCTAAGCTGTCTCAGTGCCTATTGCTTCAGAGCTCAACGGCCAGACGTATATGTTTCTATAACCTGAAGACATACTATTTTTGATTTGCCAGTATGAACAGCCACAATCATCCAGGACTTAATGATTTGTGCACCCTCATAATTCCAGCTAGACTCAAGTATTAGATCTTCTCAGGTGCTCGAAGAAAATCTCCTTAAAGAGAACAACTTCTTAGACTTTGAAGGATGGGATAATA
This sequence comes from Gavia stellata, assembly GCF_030936135.1. Taxonomy (NCBI): domain Eukaryota; kingdom Metazoa; phylum Chordata; class Aves; order Gaviiformes; family Gaviidae; genus Gavia; species Gavia stellata. The sequence continues at coordinate 81,524,351 of NC_082595.1, forward strand.
CATTATGCCATCTCTATACACCATTATTAGAATACAGATTTGATAGATCTGGACTGTTAGGATGTTGTGCTTGTATTGCAAGAAGAATAACATCCTCTGTTGGTATGCAGACTGCTGACCCTCCAACCTGAGCCAGGAACCAAGAGTTTGAAGAATTATTACTAGGAAAGAAACAAAAAACATTTTAGGAAAAAAGATTTAAAAATAACTTTATGGACCATATTTATTCTGTAATTCATTAAGTGAAACAAAACAACCAGAAATATTGTATGAAAGAAATAGCTCCGATTTTATAAGCCGTTAAAAAGAAAAAAAAAAAGATCTTAATACTGAAGTACATATAGATTTATAAGATAATAAGAAACACACATAGGTGATTGTTGTTTTATAGCTAAAGCTTGTCTACCAAGCAGATGTTAGCTGAGAAGGTGCAAAAGACTCTTAATGCCTGCAGGTGGGAACATCAATATGAAATTCTGTCTAGTTCCAGAAGAAACAGTCCAGAAGGGCTGTGGACCATCCAGTGCTGCAGATCTTCAAAACTTGCCTGGTCCAGACAGACCAGATCTAACTTTGAGCAGGAAGTTACACCACGTGATCTCCAAAAATCCTCCAAGACTCAGTTATTAGAATATGAATTCAGAGCATAATCTTACCTGGGCTCTCTTTTGGTTTGGGAAAACAAAAAAAAAAATTATATCAGTCTGCTGATGATCTTCCCTACTTTATTGGAAAGCAGACATTTTGAAAAAATGCCCAAATTCCAGAAACTGAGCAGGTTATCCCCAACAGAATAGATGAGACCTTGTAGGTGGTCCCATTTATAAATATTTTTGTATGCACAAAATAGATTTTGGTATTTAGATAAGCATTCGTTATAATTTATAGGCTGTTTAAAGTATCCAAGTCATCCACTGGCAAATACAATACATAACCTGTAGATGACCACAACCATTCCGGAATATCAGATGGAGGCCAGTCAGAATATTCAGGGCATGTAGATGGCACCAGATAAGATTTGAAGAGCAACTGAATGGCACCTTGAAAACTCTGACCAGTCCCAAAAGCTGAATTCCTCTGAATTCCTTACCATGGCTTTGGCTTGCTCCACATAGCTGTTTTATTCCCCAGTATATTTTTCTTGCTGACAATATATCGAGTACTGTGCCTTAAGCTTGTTGTTTATTCCTGCCTATCCAGTGAATACATGCAATCAAAGAATGGACAGAGCAGGTCAAAGTAAACAGGAAGAAAGCAGAAGTCCTCAGATGCCTCAGTGAAGCTAATGCATGCTTGCATTCAGCATAAGAAGAAAAATATACAAGAGCTAATGTAGATAATAGTAGGTGATGGGAAAACTTGACACATTCCTGATGAATTTGACTTCAAACACCCTCCTCCCCAGCCCTGGATTTTTAATCCACTGCACATTTACAAGTATCTGCAAATAGCTCTAAATAAAAAAGACAGATCAATTTTTGGCAGTGCATTTTTTGTTTTGTTTTTATTTGTAAAAGCTTACACTTTTCTTTTGTCCAGCAGATAAATTTCCTTTAGCATGTCTAAGTGAAAGAAAGTGTTATGGGGCTGATCTGCTGTGCAGGGAAGAAGTCTTTATGGGCAGGAAAGCAAGGAATACAGATCTGCAGAGATAGGCTAAAAAAGACCTGGGAACAGTCTAGAAAGCAGTCAAAAATCAAAATTTGTACAGCATTTTTTTTCCTCACAAATCAACAGAATACATAGCAATAGTCATGGATCTTGCATAGAATAATCTGTCAGAACCTTAAGTATGATTTGGCCCTGATGGTTCTCCTAGGCACAAGAATGAGTAGCAGCAGGCCCTGGTTGAAGTCATTGTTTCAGAACAACTTCCTGCTCCCAGTTTTCTGCCATCTGCTTCCCTTTTTTTATGCAGGAAACAGCAAATGCACAGGACCAACCTTGAGCCTGACAGAGGAAAAACAACACTTTGTTTTCAGAAGCCTGCACACCATTTTCACTGGTGAAGCTGAAGAACAGTTGCAGTAACTAAGGAAGTTCTGGTGAAAGTCAATGTTCCCAGCGAACAACTTCATTTGCCACGGCATCATGCAATAGGTGTGATCACTGCATAGCACAGTGGAGACAGCGTAGAATTGCCTGCACTGATTTTCTACAGGCTTCACGGAAAAGACAGAACTGGTAATAGTTATACTGCAAACTTGGGAAAGACAGTAATAATGAGATAAATTTGAGGGTGGGAAATCCCTTTCAATAGGGCATACATTTATCTTCGTGCATTCATTGGCTGGGCAAGACTTGTGGAAATAAGAGCGTCAGAAACCTGGAACAGCAATTAACGATAATAATAAGATGTCATGCTGATCCACAAAGGCTTGAAATATGACAGGGAAATATCCTTTCTCTTAATGTACAATGGTAAAAGAGTGGTGGAAAGAAAAGGACAAAACTGAGAAAGGCAGTGAGAGGAATTTCTTTGAATTTTTTCTATCTCTCTACCACAACAAATAGGTGTAACAATGTTGTGTGGAGCACCACCCAAATTATCTTGCCAGTTACTATATTGGCAGTGGCTAACTGCCCAGCTGTGAAGTTGAGTGAGGTAGGAATTAAAGATACTTGCTGTCAGAGAAACATGGAAAATGGCATTTTCATGTTTGTCATCTTCTTGCCAGTTAAAATATACTTCCAGAGACATCACTTTTCCTATCAAAAAGGAAATAGAGTTAGGTTATGTGATTAAAGACTTCTCTCCACAAACACCAGGGGGCAAGGATCACAATGGCAGGCAAGGGAACCCCAATAACCCAGTCAGAGACACTATTCTTCTTACTGGGATTCTTCCAAGCAGATCTCTGAACAGGCCCAAGTCTGTCTCCTTACATCTAAGGTTGTTATCCTGCTTTTTTGCATTGTTCCCTCCTCTCAGGATCCATAACTCCACTATCTCATGATCACTGCAGCCTACACTGCCTCTCACCTTCACAACCCTGAACAGTTTTTCCTCATTTGTAAGCATGAGGTTTAGCAGTGAGTCTCCCCTTGTCACTTCCTATCACCTGTATTAGGAACTTGACATCAATGTACACTAGGAAGCTGGACTGCTTGTGCCCTGCTGTGCTGTCCTTTGAGCAGGTATTAGAGTGGTCCAAGTCTCCCATGAGGACCAGGGCCTGGAAACATGAGGCTTCTTCCAGATGTCAGAAGAAGGCCTCATTCGCTTCTTTCCGCCCAGGCTGTCCGTAGCAGACACACAGACCTTGGTTTGCCCTTTATTCCCCACCCCTAAGCTCTCAGTTGGCTCATCATCCACCTCTGGGCAAAGGTCCCACTGCTCTCTCGCATAAAGGGCAACTCCCTTCCTTGCCCTCCTGGCCTCTCCTTCCTACAAATCTCATACCCATCTGTGGCAACACTCCAATCATGTAAGCTGTACTACCACATCTCCATGATCCCAAGAAATCGTGGCCCTGTCACAGCACTCTGACCTCTAATTCCTCCTATTTGCTCCCCATGCTACAAGCGTTGCTCCAGAAAGGCACCCAGTCATGCCCATTTCCCAGAAAAGGTAGAATCCAGATGACCATATGCTGACAAAATAACCATAATGAAATGTGTTTACTCTTGTAAATGTGTTTTTAAAGGGAATTTCTCAATTATAGAACTGTCTGTGGAGGCTTAATTCTCTCTTTCTTTTTTTTTTTTAGGTCAACTCAGGATTCATAAGATAGCAGAACAATCTCTTTAAGGAAAAACAGAAAAATGCAGCAATATGTTCATAGACCAGAGAATAAATATTTTTTATTTTCCCCTGACTAATAAATAAATGTTTTGTATGCCAGTAATAATGTAAACTACAGATACTAGCAAAAAAAACCAAACAGCTGTCTTACTGACCATTCATAGGCTGAAAGGAGCTGTGAAAGAAGTTTCATTCAAGTCTACCTTTAATATTATTAGATGGAAGAAGAAAGGAGAAATTAATTGAATTTATTGAATTTATTTTATATGCACATATCTTCAGTAAGCTGTTGGTTTTTTTCTTTTCTTTTCTTACAAAGGATAATAAAAAATTGTCTGCATGAAGATACAGATTCAAGAACAAGGTGGACAGCTAATTTTTTATGTGTTTAATTTCCTTTTCCTTTAATTGAGTTCATAATGCTTAATAAAATTTTGTCACTTTATTCTTCATCTATACCGTATATGAAATACTTTTGCCAAAAAGGATAGTTTAGAACTTCACTAACTTCATGTCATTTTTCTGGTCAAGAAATAAATCAGAGTTGGTAGACAGTTGGTAGCAATATGTCACAAAAATGTAAAAACATAAATTTCATATAATTTCAAATAAAGAATGATTTTATATGTAGTATATTAACAATAACACATGAAACAATAAATTGATGTCAGAAACAAAAATATTCACATGGTATTCATCAAGAAAAGTTATCTATAATTTAGAATATGTCTGCTTTTGTAGATGAATAGTGAATTTCACCGGGAGGTAGATTTATCATAATTGATAGGATGTACTTCTCTGTGTAAAGCTAACCAGTGCTCAAATATGCAACAATACTTATATTTTAGTCATTATGTGATGGAAAGGGGACCATCCTACCAGGATTTTCCAAGGCATACCCAGAATTTCTGCTCATGTCACAAATTATCTTTATTTCTTGTTACCTATATGACTTCTTAAATTATAAAAAAAATAAATGTGTTATGGAGTCCTAGGTCTTATGTCTCACTTATTAAGTAGCCCTACATGAACAAATTTTCAGTATCTTCTGAAGAATTGGTTCTCCAGCAGACCTTACTGCAGTTCCAGGTGTATTGAATTGTCAGTGCAGGACTTAAAGACTTTGAGGAACTCTTTTAAAATTCCTTCTATGACACCACTCCCCTTTCCTGTTTTGTTTTTGTGGGCTTTTTCTTTGTTTGTTTGTTTTTGTGGGGTTTTTTGTAACATTCCCCATATAGATGAACTGGAGAAATGTACGATGAATGATTTGGATAATTTATATAAACTCCGTTCTCGTCTGTATAGATTAAGAGTGAAGTGGGTTAAAAAGACAGACTACCCGGTCTGAAAGGACGGAGCAAGCCTTCTTCCCTTGTTGAAATCTGAAGATACAAATTATCATATTCTATTCACATCAGTAAAATATGAATGGAAATTGCCATGCTGCTTATCTCACCTGTGTTTAAAGTTAAGCTTATCCACACCTCATGATCTCATTAGAGGTCCCTACACCTGTCAGTTTGAATGATACTATCTTCTATTAAAACTTCTCTACTTGTCCCTAACCTGCTATTATATTATATTTAACTCTCTATACCTTTCTATTCTTTGCTTTCACAGTAGAGATATATTTTATGTCTTTACAATATTCAGATTTTCATCCGTATCTGATCTGCAAAATTATTTTATGTATTTCTGATATAGGTCACATGACTGATTCAAACTTTCTCATCAACCTCCACAGTCCCATCCTGGTTAATAATTAAGTTTTTCGTTGAATACATATTTCTGGATACTGCTAACAGTGAACTGAGAAAAACATAATTTTCTTCCCCAACCTCTCAATGCTTGTCTTTCCAGATATTGTTCCTTCTTTAATAGTAACAGAGTACTTTAATTACTACAGTCAATCTATATTACTTGATTTAATCATGAGAAGAGGCTTAGCTTCATGATGATTTACTTCTGTGCAACTCCATACAAATCAACTGGTGTTAGAAGAAAAGATTTCTCTTACTATTTTTCTCTCTTGCTGTACTTCACAGATTACCTTTCAGACAGAGCTGTAAAACAGTGCTATTGGATGTAATCTTGATATGTGAAATGGTTACAGTGCCATAATAGAAGGGAAAAAAAAAGGCAAAGAAAAAAACCCATGAACATTTAACATTAATGTCCAAACAATGGAAGGCTGATGTTAGAGAACAGAACTTCAAGACGATGTTTTATACAACAATGGACTATCATGTAAATCAATTATTGCTTGGAACTTCACATGCAAACCTTATCAAGACAAACAGATTTGTCTTTGCAGTTCTCAGCTATTTCTCAGAAACATTAAAAGTCAGTGGAATCTGAGATAGAAACCCTACAGTACTTAATTTATATTGATATAATCTTCCGTGGAAATGGAGATGTTTTGTTCAAATTTACTGATGGTGATAAACAACAGAGTAATACACTTCGGTTGTTAATTAAATTATTTACAATTTAACCTAGCCCAATTAGCAATACTATTTATTTATAGCAGAATGGTGGATAACAGAACACTGCTAATTCTGGTAAGACTTGAACAAGTTTACAAGAATGCCATTAAGTAAAACAGTGAGTCTAGTGATTACTTCGAATTCAGTATATCTAGGAAACAATCTTGTGGTTTGACGGCTGTACAGAAAAGAGAAAAAGGTAAAGAAAATAAGTTGAATCTCCTTTTCCAGTATTTATATTGTTATGATGCCTGGTCCTGAACATTTTTCTTGCACTAGTTATTACAATATTTTTCATCCCTTTCCTGTTAGTTTATTATGCATTGATTGCCTTGATATTATGTTGATTTTGCATAATAAAATCAATAAAATTTACTGGACATTGCTCCATAATTGTTTTATATATGCTGTCACTACAACTTGCTATACTGTTTAAATAACTATAATTTGGTCTGCTGTTTTAATGTTAACATAAGCAATTGCAAAGGCTTTCTCAAGACGTGCAATACTTCTTAATACTTGCCTGTACAGCCAGGGTTGATACAGACACTCATGTAGGTAGACTTGATGTCACTGTGGAGCTCCACAGAGCCTCATTGCATTCTCTCTGCTTTGTGGAGAATTTCATTGTTCCTTTTAGGAAGGCAAGATGTCCCAACAAAGGCTGCATGTTCCTTGTTGCGAGCAGTTTCATATTGCATATGAGAGTTATGCAAGGCAAATAAGGCACCCTGAATCTAGCTCTGACAAGCAAGAACTTCTGTGTCATATAGCAGTGAAGCTACCATTTAAAAATAGCAGTCAAGAATAATTTATATATTGTAACGAAATTCAAATTGAAAAGTGGTTGTAATAATCAAATCCCACGGTTCCATGATTGATGTGTGTCAGAAAGGGGCAGAAACTTGTTTATTTTTCCAGATGAAAAAAAAAATCAAAACCAAAAATGGCCCCAAAAAATCTCTTAGTGTGTCAATAAATTTAGTCAGAGCAAAACATAAGGCTTTACATAAATAATAGAAATGAACTAGTGATATGTAAGTGAAAGACCGAATTTCTCTTTATGTCATTTGATAGTAGGCCTTAGGACAAATCTAGAATCAGGCTTCTGGCTGGATATCAAGAGACCTTAGCTGTTCCCCATTCCCACATCTACAAGATAGCTGTGGTCACTATAATTACTTATCAATACTAACACAATCTGAGAGTTATTCAACAAGGAAGAAGACATTATTTTATCATAGTTATGTCATTTTTTTATGTCAAGCTTTTATTACACTGTCTTAGCAACAGAAAATACTTCATGTTGACTGAGGTTAACTGCCACAGAGAATATTAAGGGATAAATCCTGTACATATTCTAGGGCTGTATTTTACTTAACTGACTTTATCTGCATTACAATGGGAGAAAAATGCACATATCTGTTTTGAAAAATATTAAGAAATGGCAAAACAGTGGACAGAAAAGTATTAACACAAACAGAATTTTGCACTTATAAACAGTATTATAGAGAGAAAAATGAAGTTGAAAAATGATCATTTATTAAGATATCACATATGATTTAGTATAACTCCCAGGATACATAATAAAATTTTGTTCATAAAAGAAACAACATGCAAAAAAACAGGCGGCTGTATAAACTGGATTTCTGTGTTTGAAAGAGATAATTTTTACTACCCAGGACTGCAGAGAGCAGAGAATCAAGAACATCACACACAGACAGCTTCACAATTAAAATATATATTAAAAAAATTATTAACTCAAGGTGCATTTGGAGAGAACTTTAAAAAATTTAAAAAGCTTAATTGTCTTCAGTACCTCATGGAAGTCAATGCAGTAAGAAAGCAGAAGAATCAAAGCTGCGTGAGTAACAAACCCAGCATGTGGCATCAAGTCATTACAAACCCCATTGAGAACCCCCTTGGTGGTATTGCTAAATCTGAAACTGTATGGAATATATGAAATAATTGACTTTTGGTTGGTTATCTATTTATAGAATCAGTTTCCTCCTGAAAACCTTTAAAAAAGTGAAGAATTAATTTGGATAATTGCAAAAATCAGAATCCAAAGTTATTCCACTTAGAAAAACCCTAGAGACAGGTCTAAAGAGAGGATGGTGACATTTAAGACTCTAAGGAAACAATTCTTAAACAAAACATGGAGAAAATGTTCCTGGTTTTAACTGATATTAGTCTATTAAAATCAATTGAAATTTTCTGATTTGTGTATGGCACAGAATGGGCATTGGGAATAACATCAGAGGGAGCTATATTTATCTAAATATAAACCATAAGAAAATTCCTGGACATATACAAAAAAGTTTCTAAAAATCTTCAGACAGGTTTAAGCCTATTCTCTTTCATGCTAGTTGAATAAATGAGGAAATACTGAGTTGAGAAATGGGAGCTGGGTATTTGCAATGCTGTTTCACAATGAATCATTGCCCTTGACCCTGCCTTTTTCACAAGGCAGACGGAGGACCCATTGTGGGTTAGCTGTGAAATCTGGCAGTGAAGTCTGTGAGATGGGTTAAAAGGGTAGGAGTGAAATTTTCCCTTCCTGGAACAGCCTAAACATTCAGCCACGTCTTATTGTTAAAGTAAATTCACATGATCTGGAGCTTGTTCTCCTGCTGGAGGATATAAAAGCCATTTTTAAGAATGTCAAAAGGTTATTTGAAAGTCCTAAATAGACTTTGTGATATTGCCCAGTTTTTGTTTTTGTTTTTTATTCTGCAAAGGCGCTTTGTAGTTGAGAAAAACAGATATCACACTGAACAGTGCACACCAAATAGTTCTACCAAATTTTGAAGTTGTATTACATGACTGCCTGGACCCAACACCACCTTTCATGTATAACAGGTTTTTTTAAGAAAATAAATTTTCTGTGGTGGCTTTAGAGTTAGAAAGAGCTCAACTACATGAGTATTACACTTTCTGTGAAGATACATAAAAGAGGATGTAATAGAAATTTAAGAGTTTGGTGAGAAGGTTTACATATTACAATGGTGTTGGGGAATTATTCGGTGCTTTTTCAGATTTTGTGGGATATTCTTTATTTTTATATTGTATAGAAGATAATGTGTTAACATATCAGGAGAAACATACTGGAAATTGTGTCAAATTTCATTTTGGAAAGTTAAAGACAATGTAAATTTAACTAAACTTTATTTAGAGTTCTTCTCCCAGGCAGAAGTTAACTTTCCCTAAGTATATAATTATTTTTTTCCTTTCTTTGCTGGTTCTGATGCACAAAGATACGGATTGCTTGTTTGTATGAACTGAAGGAAGCAGAATGAATTTCAGTTCAGCCAAATGGAAAGCCCTAACCTAAGAAAAAGAATGCTGGAGAATGTGTAGCACCTACCTGTGTACTTAGAGCTTTATCAGTGAATTATAGACTCTGAAAAGAATTTGGCAGTCTTTAAAGCCAACCAGCTGTCGTAGTTTAACCTCAGTTAGCAATTAAGTACCACGCAGCCACTCTCTCACTCTCCCCCACCCAGTGGGATGGGGGAGAGAATAGGAGGAAAAGTAAAACTCATGAGCAAAAACAGTTAATAGGACAGAAAAAAAAAGAAAACAATAATAACAATGATAAAAGAATATATAGAACAAGTGATGCACAATGCAATTGCTCACTACCCACTGACTGATGCCCAGCCCGTTCCTGAGCAGTGGCCGTGCCTCCCATTTTTGTTCAGCACGATGTCGTATGGTATGGAATAGTCCTTTGGCCATTTTGGGTCAGCTGTCCTGGCTGTGTCCCCTCCCAGCTTCTTGTGCACCTGGCTGGGCAGTGTGAGAAGCTGAAAAGTCCTTGACTCAGTGTAAGCACCGCTAGCAACAACTAAAACATCAGTGTGTTATCAACATTATTCTCATCCTAAATCCAAAACACAGTACTATACCAGCTACTAGGAATAAAATTAACTCCATCCCAGCCAAAACCAGGACACCAGCTAAACATGTACTCTTTATACAGTATTACAACCAAGACCAGTAATTTAATCCTTATGGAAGCTATTAGTTGTAGTAAGAAATTAAAATTACTTCTGTACTTCCATAAGTATGACCAGTTTCTGTCCAGGTCTACTGTCCATAATGTGTGTAGCATGTTGATAAACCGGAGCAGGTTCAGATATAGCCATCAGATCACTGAGAAATTAAAAAATATGCTTTGTGATAAAAGGACCTAAGGATCTTAACCTACACAGTTCATAAAAGACAAAATATGTTGATCACGCTGTTAGCGTTTTTATTTGCCACAAACCTCTTACAAAGAAGGTTTCCTAGGTATACATTCAGCATTTGAGGCTTGTACATTGACTGCACATTTATATTGAAGGAAGGCATAATATGCATAAATATGACTGAAAGACCAGAAGGATTTAAAAAAAAATTATTTGAATTTTAAAATTTTAGATAGTGACAGATAGAAAACAGAGGTCTGTAAACAGCTCTTCTGCACCCTTGCAGGCCCTTTTCTCAGTCAAATAAGGAGCCTTCTAGGTTTCAGAAAAGTCTCTGCAGCTCCCTCTGGTCCTTAGGAAGAGACCTAGCTGGCTGCTAGCTCCTTCTTTCAGAGTGTCTTGGACTTCACGTGAGCTAGAGACTCTCAGCTTCTTGCTGTGATTCCCTCTCTAATGACCTCTCAGAAACACCATGCAGTCCTGAAGCATTAGCCTGCTAAGCAGGCTCAGTCACTCCCTGGGGACCAGGCACAACCTGTCATCCCTCCTGATTGTTAGCGGTGTTAAAGAAAGGATACAACACTCAGCTGAGAAGTCAAGCAGTCCATCACACCAAGATTGAAGATTTGCAAGTAGGAAGTAGATAATCTCAAACTAAAAATAGGCTCATATTTTAAACAATGAGTACAGCAGACCAGTAAAATACTTGGCCATAGACTATTCTTCATATTTCTAAATTTCTAAATCAAGGTCTGTGATTTTTTTACATAGTTCAAAGAAAATAATTATTTTACATTCTTCAACCTGTATTATGCAGAATTGTAAAGTTACATCATCTAAATATAAAACTATTTTAAATGTCAAAGATTATGATAGATTTTTTATTTATACTTTCTAATGTTTTGCTATTGTCTTCAGCGCTTGTGAACAGTGGCAAAATCTTAAAATTCCCACTGTAAACACTTCTGCATTTTCTGTAACTGTTTACACAAGTCCATTCTGAAAGCTACAGACTACTGTGCTTATTACTATTCTAATGTTTACTCTGAAATGGTGAGATGTTGTAGATAGAAACCAGTATGCCACATTACATCATTATGTATTTTCTACATATAGCAATGAATCTGCTCAATATGTTCAAGTACTTGCCAAAATATTTGAGTATTTGAGAAGGCAGCTGTAAAATACATCAATAAATGAATCTTCAATTTAAGTTGCAGTATCTTATGAAGGGAAAGGACATAAAAAAGATTTTAATTTCTTGAGAGTAAACTTTGTATTATACTACAGACACAAATTGTCCCCATGCAACCTTGTAACTCCAAGTTACTACTTTTTGATGTACATGAGAACATAATGACCATAATTTTTCCTTATTACACATCTATGTAAACCTCTGTGGTTGACATACATTTCTGATTAAAAACTCCCCCCTAAAATACTTATTTCATAACATGTTTGATTCCATCCTAGATAAAACTCTACTGCATTTTCTTACATGAACCAGGTTTCCTGATTAGTAAAAGAATGTGGTTTTCTTTTCCCCATTTGAACATAATTTTCTCTAATTGTTATTCATTACCCTACTGTTTAGGTAACAAAAACCACAGAACAATGATCCACAAAATTTAAGTTTTGTCATGATAAAATTTGGGACCATTTTTTTTTAGTTGTTAATGACTTCACATGCAGTGAAACACCAATTTTTTATTTACAGAAACATTCACATTGTAGGAGTGCAAATGCATTGTTGACTTTCTAAACGTGAAACCAAAATGTTGTCTTAATATGACATTTTAAAGAAACTTCTTGTCAATGAGGGGGTCTGGTCAATATCTGTTAGCCAGATACTGAAAGAAAAAAGAGAAATAAGGAATTTGGTATAACTCTGTATTTTCATTTTAGGACTCATGCTGCAACTTTAAGCAAATGAAAAAAAAAGACATGAATATCATTAGCAACTCTATGAATTTCTTAATAAAGTATCTTAATCAAAAATGTCTATTTCAGAAAGATTTTTTTTGACCAAAAGTCTGTGCTATCAGAATTCATTTTTTTCAACATTTTCGATATATTTTTCTGCTTTTACTTAAAAATATTATCAAAATGCTTGAAAACGTTATATTTAGCAGAACTTGGTGCTCACTAACACCACTAGCATATTCACTAACATAAAATGTTCATTTAGAAAAAAAGAAAGAAAAGAAAAAGTCTGATTCGAAATCTGTGACATCACTAACATTTGATATTATAATTTCTCACAGGAAGTGTCCTCTTTTATTTTTTTAGGTGATGAAACACAAATGAGGTAGATCTTTCCTGCTTTGCAGCTACTGTTAATATGAACAAAACATACAACAGTTTTTCTACTACCAGCTTTCAAACAGGTACACTTTGTTTTCTTGCTAGTGCTCACTGTCTCCTAAGAGATGGATCTCATTGTCAAAGACTACACGAAACTAACATACAGGATAGAAGTTATTAAATGGTTGAGGCTGTTCTTAATATCTACCCTCCCCCCAAGAAAAGCAGGGAATTTGAATCATAAGAGCAAGAACATAGACACAGAAAGGAAAGAAAAATTAATCCAACCATCTGTTTTGCATCTAACTGAATGAAAGAATACCAGGATAGCAGGAAATTCAAGTAGAAGAAGGAAACAAAAGAAGACTTCATAAAATAAAAGCAGTTAGTAAATCATAAAGAGCACCATGAGTTAAGTAAGTAGCGCCATGAGGTAGTACCACCAAAACAGAAGTACTCTTGAGACCTCAGCACACTTCGGGTGCTGTAGGTCTGTTCCACAGCATCAGACACCTGCACTCACATCTCCTGTGACTGTGGCCCTCCTATCCACCCACCTTTCCCTTGGGCTAGAAAATTCTCAGGATGGCTTGTTGAGAGCCAGAGGACCTGGAAGGCACCTGTAGGGAGGAGACCAAGAAACTGTGGCTCTCAAGGCCTAGCATCCCAAGAAAGCTGCCTAGAAAACATTGAGGAAGGCAGTATAGGTTTGTTTGCAGTTTTTACGTTTACAGAAGGTAATGGACTCCAGAGCATTCTCACAACACATTTCTGTTTGGAAAATCAGTATTTTCCAGTGAAAAATTGCTCCATTTGGGGAATTCCTGGCTAGGATTATTTAGACTGGTTTTCAGGAAAAACAGACACTTTAAATATTAGCGGTTCCACTCACTTTTTGATATAAAAATTTTTGAAGTGCCTAAAGAATAGAAAGAAGCAATTGTCAACTGTAGTGATGCATTATTTTTATGCTTTTGATAAGGTTTATACAAAGAAGTATGATTTTTCTCCTTTTTGCACTGAAGTGATTTTTCACTAAATGTATTAGTCCTCCTGAAGAATGGTATTTTGTAAAATGTGGTGGTTTTCCCCTCATGTTTGTGTTGTGCCCTCTTTTTTTCTCTCACGCTTATACACACAAACAAAGCCACATGCACATACACGCACTTGCACACTCCTGCCTGCTCTTCCAGAGGCTTAAATGACAGCCAGTCTTGTTTCAAAATCCACCATTTTATAAGAACGATACATTTTCTTTTTCCCCACAGCACTAAATGACTCAAAAAGGGCCTGCTTCAACATAGCTGTCATTGCACTGCCTTGCATTTCTTCCCACTTGCCTAGTTTGCAAAGGGGAGGGTGATGAGAAATCAGGAAGGACAAGTGGGTGGCAGTGGTTGGTTTCTATTTGGAGGAAACTATTTGGAAAACTGTAGAGTTCTTTTATCTGTCAACGATATAACAGAGTCTGACATGCCTAGCAGTAGGCAGAAGCAGCTGTCAGTAGTAGTATAATTTATTAGTATCTCTTTTTGAATAAGAGGGTTGACAGACTAACATGGGAGCTAAGGGGAAATCTGCCAAGTCATTGGCTTGCACCTCAAGCTCAGACTGCTGATAGCCCACTGTGGAGTGTACACAGCATTAAATATGTATTGATTAATTCAGTGGCATAGTCCACCAACTGCATTGTCAGTGATAAGGAAAATGACTGAGGCATTGCTTCCTCTTCTAGCTGAGAGAGAGAGTGCCATGCCCAACACGCTGACTTCCAAAATCCTCACCAGGAATAGCTAGAGCTGTCCACAAATGGGATGGCCTGGAAGATTTTTTTTTGTGCGTGTTGTAAAGCAAAAATAAATTGACAATGAAAACAAAAGTTGTGATGGATAAAGAAAGTGATTTAAACACCACACAAGTAGCAATTATTACCTAATAACTCTACAGTAAGAAAATCGATTTGATTGATGACATCGTGCTGTTGTTGTTTAAGATCTAGAATGAGTATCATCCAAAAAAGAGGAAATCAATTGCCTGTGCTTATTAGAGGAATATTAGAAAGTGGTAATGAACAGAAAACACCTGCTTTTTTAGTTTTTTCTACTGCTTTGGGAAGTGTCAGAAGGAACGTGACTTAAGAGCAGTCCTCAGTGTGCCCCCACATAGCACCACACACAGGGTCCAATCCAACATAGACTTGTGGTAGCTACTAAATAGTTCAAAAAGACAACATTTAATATCACTGTTAAAAAGGACATTTCCTCACATTAGTTCCTGCAGTATGTAAGTTGTCTTTGTAGCTGGGTTTTCTGGGGGAGTTTTTCTGAGGGAGTTTTGGGTTTTTTTTTCCTGTAGCAATTCATAAACAAAAAGTAACTATAGTAACTCCATGGTAACAACTGGTATCTAATAACGTCTTAATGGTGAATCCTGAATGTGTTATACTGAGGGACAATCAAAATACAAAAACCAAGCAATTTTTAGGGATTTATGTCTCCCGGTATCATGAACATGATTGCAGGCAAGAGCTGCTTCAGTACTTCAGGTTCATTATTTTAAAGAGTTTATTGTGATCCTTTTAAAAGTCTTTGCCATGCAACAGAGAAACAGAAACTGAATTAGCAACTGCCTCAACTTGATAATGAAGCCAAAGAACAATTCTTAATTCAATCTATTGTTAATTGATACTGTGCTATTAATGTTGGAGAAAAAGGTAGCAATGATTCAGGGGAAGGTTTAAGTGGTAATGGTTTTGTTCAAATTCTCTGTAGTCCTACAACAAGAGTGAAGTCTTACGCTGAAGTATTTTTGTACAATTCTCTCCTTTTAACCTTCTCAGTTGGTGGAAAATATGCATCTTTAATAACAACTGCGCAAAGCATGATTTTATGCAGCTAACATCTGAAAAATGCATTTCAATGAAATGCATGCAAAGAATTTGCTGATCTAATAGATGAGTAGGTTCAACTTGCACTTGCTGGACTTCAGAAAAAGGCATCTATAGTAACATTTGTGCACTGGACTCTGTCTTCCCTTCTACCCTGTCCCAATGACAGAAAAACAAAATTTAGTTAATCTTGTCAATTAAATACATGAAGAAACCTGATTATAATATAATTTTAATTGGAATATTGGATTTGTTTTTCAAACAAACAAACAAACAAGTGAGCCAATTTAAAGCTATTTTAATTTTATGTTGAATACTTTGCTCATATTTTACAGCTCAAATTCATAGTTATGTAAACCTTGGAGATTACATTAAACTTTCCTGGGAACATGTTATTCCATAACTGATAATTTTAGTTTCTTGCAACTTCTTTTGAAGTAGTTTGTACTGGTGACCATTCAATAGGGTGTTTGTCACTGAACCTTTGACCTGATTTATTCTCTCAGTTCATGTATTGCTAGAGTTACATATTTTTTCAGATGAATGTTAATTGATTTGTTGTACTGGGAATGTTGTGCAACCTTTTTCATACACCACATATAGGAGGAAAGAACTTTCTGTATCTGATACACAGTTATCAAGCAGTCCTTGTCGGTGTGTGTAGGTCTCCTGAGATATTTAATGGCAGTGTTGTCTCACAATGGGCAGATTATAGATCATCCTATGGAAATGCTAAATAGTCTGAAATCCATACTCTTAAAGACATACAACTTTGTTGTCCATATGTACTATATTCAGAAATTCTAAATCAATCTTTCTCATTGTGATGGAAGTGAAGCCTTTATTCTGGGAACATTATAGGCTTTGCAGAGACAGAGATGGTGCCATTACCAATCATCTTTCATATGTACAGGCATTTCTGAAGCCGAAAAGTGACACAGAGAGTATCAGCCTCATTGAGAAGCAACAGTCTGTATAAAAATACATTCTTGTACAAAAAAAAATTTCTGCAGCTAATAAGAATATTCAGATTTGATTTCAGCTTCCCAAAAACTTTTAGAAGATCCTTTTGTAGTCTCAGTTTTGTGATCACATCTTAATTCTGGTGTGTGCTTTAATCTCTAGACTAGTGAAAAACAAATGTAAGAAACAGTATAATAAAAACCCACACTAGAAATACTGTCTAAGCTTTACTGTATGAGGAAAAAAGAGTATTTTGTTCTGAAAATTTTCAGAAGTAATTTTCTCAAGTATTTCAATGTAAAAAAAGAAAAAAAAAAAAAAAAAATCTTCATTCCAGAACCATGATAGCCTGAATGGAATCCCAAAAACTACTCAAAGAAAGAATGTTCAATTAATTTATTATACTTATTAGGAAAAAAAATATATAGCAGGCAAGGGAATGGTGATTATAATATGCCAACTAACAATCTATCCTGTATCCAGAGCATGTCAGATACTGTAAAACAGCATTTTTTTTTCTTAACCGTGTTATTTAGTGACCTTAACAAAAGGAC
The DNA here is from genome assembly GCF_030936135.1 of Gavia stellata. Lineage (NCBI taxonomy): Eukaryota > Metazoa > Chordata > Aves > Gaviiformes > Gaviidae > Gavia > Gavia stellata. Next base: position 81,541,486 of record NC_082595.1, read on the forward strand.
CACTGGTCCCATCATCATGGTTAATGTTAGGTTATGTGATAAAAGGCTTGTGTCCACACACATGAAGGAGAACACGGTCCCAGTGGTGAGCAGGGGAATCCCAGCGCCCCAGTCAGAGATACGAACCCCTGCCCTGGACCCCCCAGGGCTATCCTAAGGGAGTCTTATACCCAGGGGCTGGGGGACACCTCACATCAGGAGTCAGCAGGGATAGCTTTCAAAGGCATCTCACAGCCTGTGGGGGGGCACTGCCTATGGGTACAAGGAATAGCATTGAGAGATTGAACAAGACTGGTCATGGGATGTTTAGGGAGAAACTGAAGGTGGAGAAAGAGAGGGATCAAGATCATTTGGGGAGGAACAGGCACAGTAAAATAAAGGGATAAGAGGATAAAAGGGGCGGGTCAGTACATGTGTCTGGCTGTTCCCTGAATGTGATAAGCATAGTCTGTCCTCTCTTCTTATTAAACTCCATTTCTAACTAATTTCCTGGGTAAGGGACTCTCTACTCTGTGCTGGTGTGTGTGTGTGTGTGTCTGAGTGCCAGTATGGGACTGTGGGTCAGAGGGGCCATGTATCTGGGGGTCAGCAACTGGAGAGACCAGGGTGTGTGTGCATGGTGTGGGTGCTTATGTCAGTGTGTGAGCACTAGGAAACATCAGACTGGAGTATGTGAGCAGGATAAGAGACTTGGAGCCAGGTATTGGAGGTGCCCTAATTCTGGCCTGGGTGCTGGAGAGATGAGAAGGTCTGCTTGTTGGCTACTGGAGGGACCAGGAAGTTCAAACCAGTGACTGGAGAGTCCATGGGGTCTGAGGTTCAGCTCCTGGTGTGGCCATCCATCTGGGCCAGCTAATGGAGAGCCCTGTTTACATGTGTCCATGCGACTGGGAGACCAGAGGATCCAGGGGCCAGCTGCCAGGTCTCTAAGGCCAGTTACTGAAGGTATTCACATTGTATATATTTATATATGATATATATTCTGCTTAATTGGCTTTTATGCTGAGAAAAGCAAACAGCATGAAGCTGTTGGTGCTGTCTGCACTTGAGCGAGTGCTATGTTTTCTGTCTGTGTTGATCTGTGCAGCCAACCATGTGTATATGTACTGCTTATATGTGTACACGTGCCTGCTGGGAACACACACTCAGCTTTGCTCCTAGCTGGACATGGGGACATGGAGCTGCGGCAGTCTTACCTCTGTTGGAGTACCAGATTCAGCAATTTCTAACAGTTAAGACCCATGGTACAAATATACAATTTAAATGTTATTACCTTCCTTCCAAGAAAAAACAGAAGAATTTCTTTTAAATTGGTTTTACATGGGTTCTGAGAAATCTTTGCTTAACCAGAAAATCTCTTTTGTAAATAATGACTTCAGAGACCTTGAGAAAATTTATAGCTGGCCGAAATGCACCTACAAACAGGAAGAGGGGGTTTAGATTTAAAGCAAGATGTTAAGTTTCCAGAGTCCCAGTCCATAAAGGTATTTAGTAGTTAAGTTTTCCTTGGGGGGGGGTCAATGTGGACATCAGTTATTGGGGAAGACAGAGTGTATATGTGCTATCATTGATCAGACTAAGACTCCTTAGGGTGAGTGGGTATTTGTCTTGGGAAGACTCATTTTTGAAGACAGCATTCAAACAATCAGCTAAAATGAGGCCTCATTGCAGCAATGTATACTTACTGCCCATTTCAATTTCTCAGAGCTTTGTATGGAGCTTGAGATCAGCAGCTATTTGACCTCAGAGTTACGACAACTTGTCTTTGTAAGACATTTGATCCATTTTCTGTCATATTCATGATAATGAACTCTCTCTGGGCGAATATAGTCTTCCCAGTAAGGTCGCCCTGTGCAGTTCAGGAATCCATGTGCATACAGAGACTTCTTTCTTGTATATCCTTCCTGTTGTTTCCCTATCCAGTGTAAATAATTCACGCTCAAACTGCTCATTGTGTATAAAGAAAATTTAAGAGAAAGCTCCAAGCTGTCTGAGATGCTTAGATGCTCAAGGGATTCTTTAATTGTCATCTGATCCCTCTGAGATACAAGCAAATAACCTACATCCCAAGTACAATGCACCATCATTCCCAACAGTATACATTATTTTATGAACTTATACCAAGTGTGACAATTTCACTGCATATAAAAAAAGTCATGATTGAATAGCCCTTGAGACCCACCCTACATTTTCCTTTCATGAAATTATTGCAATGAGAATACACAGCTACATTCTCTTCAGACTTTCTAAAAAAAGTATTTTTTAAAGGATGATTTCTACAACAGAAAATCTCTGCACAGCACTGCTTTATTAGTTCTCTAGCACACTTTTATCAGCTTCCTCCTGAGAGCAACTGTACTACAGTTTCTCTTTGGAGAAGCACAACCTTTTCTTATAATCCTAAGGTCACATAGCTCAGTTGAGTGCTTAGCTATTAGGTGGTCTCTCTTTGAGCTAAGGCTATACCTTGGCTATGAAATAACCTTATCCTTAGTGATTGGCTCTTTTGAAAGGGCTTCCCTTTCCAGCCATTTCTGGGTACATCCCATAAATGTAGGGAGGCTTGTAAACTTCTTCACATACTTACCCGCAGATAAGGGGCAATTAGTTTCGGTAGGACAGGACCAGGGATTTCCAAAGGGAAAGGAAGAGTTAAGTATCTGTCAGGGTGAGAATCTCTAAGTGGCACCCCTTGTATTCTTCCTTCCTGGCTGTGGGCCCCAACAGCTACCATCAGAGGTGGAATATATTTGCCACTTGGTACTCCTTTCATCTTTCCTTGCTGTGGATGTGGTTACACCGTGCTATTGGGTTTTATCACCTATGTTCATAGGCTGTTGTTGTCTTTTTTCAGACCTAGAATTTATGCAGTCTTTTGGCTGTCTATCACATTTAGGTCAGGCGCATTTCTCCCTTGTTGCTTTTGATGATGTAACTTTTACTGTTCTGTTGCTATTACTGTCAATACACTAAACTGAAGATGTCATTCTGATAGGAGACCGAGAAGGAAAGAGAAGGAATTCCTAAATTTTTAAACCCCGGGATATCTACCGTAAAATTTGAGTTTAAGATTCAGAGTATTTTGGATCTCCTAGTTCCCTCAGAGGAATTAGAAACAAGCCCAGTCCTCCTTCTGCCTTCTTCAGCATACTTCTTCAGACAGTGAGAGTCTGGAACTTCAACAAATTGATACCAATTTTTCTTCCCTCTTTCTTTCTCAAAATGAGAATATTTCATTTGAGATACACTATCTTCATCACTTGAAGGTATTGTCCATTGGTGAATGCTTCCAGATTAAAATTAATATTTTAAATACTTTTCCATGCTTTTAAATTCAATGTAATTTTTAATCTATTTCTGTTAGATAGTTCTCAATCTTTTTCAGAGTATATTCCTTCCTCTCCATTATGCCTTGGCATCCTTTCTTTATTTCTTGTTGTGAGACTCTGTGGATAAGGATGTAGCTCAATTCCTCAATGATGGAAGAAAGGTAATCTACTTTACAGGTTTCAAGTATTCACTCCAAAAAAAAAAAAAGAGATTCTGACAGAAATTAAAGGTGGTCAGAAGTTCCTATTGTAAACATCAGAGGGACTAATTTCAGCTCTTCTCTTTCCTTCTGCTCTCACTTTAGAGGGACTGAACAGATGGATCTTACAGCTCCTGATAAAATAATTTGCTATCCTCTTCACCTTTGCAATCCAGAAATGGTATGTAAACTATAGTTTAGATTAAATAACTGTGTTTAAGTCCTGTGTCCAAAGTAATCCCTGTTCTTTCTGTAATGAGTAATTCTAGATTTTCTACCTTACACCTCTGGAGGTGAAGGGATGCAGTTCTGTACCAATTCATGTACACCGTTTCCTCTTCTCTTGCATTGTTTCCTATGTGATAATATGCAAGTTTGCCTCAATAGCCCCAAATCAATAATATAGAGGAAAAAATACTCATTTAAAAAGAGCTGTCATTGATAATATAAATGAGCAGCTCTTTTATGCAGTTATATTTTCAGCCACTTGAGTGCTTTGATGTTTTTTATATTTTTCAGATCGTTTGTAACAGTGCTAACAGAACACTTCAAACTCCAGATGAAGGCTAAGCCTGAGGGCCTAGTGGCAGCAAGCTTGTGAACTAAAATTAACACACTGCGAAGTGCATGCTTGCCATCATTTAGAACCATGGTGAACCAACAGTTACCCATTAAAAGTCAATGTCAATATACAAGACATTTGTAAAGGCTTCACTATATTTTGGATCAAACCCAGTAGAATATTTCTGGTATAATTTTATATCCTTTTAAAGAGTCAAAAGTTAATTTAAAAAGAAATTCTTAGCAGATTCAAAAAATCCTTGCTTAAATCTAGACCAATTATCCTTAAATTTCCACTCAGTTTTTCCAATTTTTGTTTCTGTCCTTTACTATTATCCAAAATAAAATAAAATTAAATATTTTAATTAATAGAATTGGACATTTTCCCATTATTGCTTTAATAGCTTCTGCATAATTTTTCTATCAAACAATCTGCGCATTTTCATTCTTTCAATACACAATATATAATCATTGTACTAATGTTGGGTCTTCAGTGTATTTATGTTTTGAACCTTTAATCCATTCAAGCAATATAATTTGTACATCAAACTGAGTCTAAGTTTTAAGCTATGTGTTCGTAGTTCATAAAACTTCATTACAATGCATTTTTATATCAGCTAAAATGATGTTCTATATATCAAAGCCCCATCAACCTCCTATCTACCAAGGTCCTTAATGTGCTCACATTTGACAAACCACATTACTTTATATTCTTTTTAGAAAAAAATAGCAGCTGTATTCTGTAGACCAACCGAATGAAAGATCAAGGTGCCACCAATTCCCCAGAATCTTTCTATGGTAGGGTTTCATTTACACGAGATATGCCAAAATGATCCTAACCTGCAATACAAATTCTCTGTTGCGGACAACTTCTTAATCATGACTAAAAGATCCCTTCTTAACCATAAACTAACTGATTAACATGAGCCTTAGTATGTAAACAAGATTAGGTTTCTGAGAAACAGGATCGTCTACCTAATCTTATGTATTAGTTACCTCTGGAAAATGTTTTCTCTCTGATAATGACTAGTCTCTGATACGAAAGAGGATAGAGAAAATAACATAAGATTTATTTGACCAACTTCACATCAAGAGAGAAATGATTTCTTAAACACAGACAACTAGAAGAAGCCTTTAAACAGTAAGTATGTTTATGCAAATCAGTGAATATCTGATTCATAAGTACAGACAGATACAGCTGAACACCAGGGGATGATCACAACTAAGGACCTAAATCCTTTGCACCTTTAAATATTTTATTTCCTAAACTGGCGTAAAACTTACTCTTTGATAAAGAAATCTAATCTCTCTTCGGAAGATTTTAGCTGAAAGTGACACCAGCTCCCTAGCACTCTATTTAATAACGAATTACCTCACAGCTAGGAAATTGCATCTTATTTCAAGGTTGAGTTCGTCTCATTTTAGTTTTCAGCCCCTGGATCTTGTTACGTGTTTGTCAACAGCCGTGAAGAACCTCTATTCACTAATATTTTTTGCCATGTGTTTCTTTGTTTAGTGATTCAATCACCTCTTGAAGTTCTCTTTGGTAAAGTCAAACTTTTTAAGACTTATATCATAAGATTTATGGACCTTTTCTTTCTTAATATTTACAAATCATTCTGATATTCCATATTTCCTTTAAAGAATTGGCATAAAAATTAGACACAGCATAGTATTCCAGTGGGTACAATAGCTTTGCTGCAAGATGACCTAAGTAGGAGCATTTCCCTGTGTATAAATTTTACTCTTACTTTTCTATATCCAAGAATCTCATTAATCCTCATAACAATCTCAGCTTATGCTTATGCTGTGATTGTTAGGTCTCTTAGTCACTGCCTTCCAAGACAGTCTTTCATGCTGTCCTTATTTGACTTTCCTCAGTTGAATGGTTTGTATTTAGCTCTTGAATACACCTTTTGTTAGAATGTAACCAGTCCACTGCATCTTAGAAGCAGCATGGTCAGTCAGAAGGAATCACACTGATCTGGTGGAAAAGTATGAGTTTCTAGAATGAGAGTAAGCAAGTAAAAGATGGTAACTCATGGAAAACCAGATCTTTCTTACATACTTTCCACCATGGTAAGTATACATTTGAAATTCCATATACAATGCATGGAAAGAGTTGGATCCCTCCTGTAGGAATAACAAATCCAGTAAACTGAACAGGGAGCCTTGTAGTCATAGAATCACAGAATCACAGAACAACAGAATGGTTCAGGCTGGAAGGAACATCTGGAGGTCATCTGGTCCAACCCTCCTGCTCAAACAGGGTCATCTAGAGCTGATTGCCTAGGATCATGTGCAGATGGCTTTTGAATACCTCCAAGGATGGACACTCTACAACCTCCCTGGGTAACTTGTTTCAGTGCTTGGTCACCCTCACAGTAAAAAAGTGTTTCCTGACGTTCAGACAGAAACTCCTGTGTTTCTGTTTATGTCCATCGCCTCTGTCACTGAGTGCCATTGACAAGAGCCTAGCTCTGTCTTCTTTGCACCCTCCCTTCGGGTACTTATATCCACTGATAAGATCGTCCCTGAGCCTTCCCCAGGCTAAACAGTCCCATCTCTCTCAGCCTTTTGTCATAGGAGAGATGCTCCAGTCCCTTCATCATCTTTGTGGCCCTTTGTTGGACTCTGTCCATTATGTCCATATCTCTCTTGTGCTGGGGAGTCCAGAACAGGACACAGCACTCCAGGTGTGGCATCACCAGTGCCTCAGGAAGGATCGAGGGAAGGATCACCTCCCTCGACCTGCCAGCAAAACTCCTCCTAATTTAACCCAGGATACCATTAATGTTCTTTGCCTCAAGGGCACATTGCTGGCTCATGTTCCATCAGGATCCCTAGGTCCTTTTCAGCAAAGGTGTTATCCAGCTGGTTGGCACCCAGCATATAGTGGGCTTGGGGTTGTTCCTCCTCAGGTGTAACACTTGGCAATTCCCCTTTGTTGAACTTCATGAGGTGCCTGTCAGCCTGTTTCTCAGCCTGTCAAGGTCCCTCTCGATAGAAGCACAGCCCTCTGGTGTGTCAGCCACTGCTCACAGTTTTATATTAATTAACTAATAGAAAACATCAAGGAGATGGCTGGTTTTAAAGATCACATCTCTACAAGCTTTAGCTACTAAACTGGTAGCAAGCACTCTGTAAGGGAAAAAGAGGTCCACAGTTCTGTGAATAACCTTTCTGGAAATTAGTTGTCTATGTCAGGTGAATCATTCATTATTTAAAAAAAAATAAAAAATAAAAAGTGTAGAGATGCCACTTTCTCTCTCTCATTTTCTCTGATCCCACAAACCAGAGTTGAAAGGAAAGCCATTTACTTATGGAACTCAATAAATGAGAGAGAAAAATGTTAAAGTGTTATGGGAATAAATAGTATAACCAAAATAAATAGGTGGGCATCTAAGGAAGTGCTCTTAGTAAACACCATATCATAAGCAGTTGTATTGTGTTTTCACAGACCACTTCAAAAGTCATGAGAACCCCCCAGCCTCTTAGCTGAGATGCTGAAAAGTAAAGAATTTCTGAGTGCTAATTCTTCATTTTCCCCTCTGTGTATGACCTCAGACAAAGCTGCTGTGGATAGAAGTGTCCTTTCCCATTAAAGAGTAATCAAAAGGACTACGGAAAGAAAAATATTAGGGACAAGGCCAAAGAGCGAGGGACAGACATTAGTTGGTGAAGGTAAAAGTGATTACATGTCCACGAATTAATATCTAATGACACATACAAAGATCTTTAGTGTGCACTAAATTTAGACCCTCTCTTACTGTTATTCCATGGTGTGAAAGCCTAATGAAGCTTTGGATTTTAACTGAGCATAAATATGTATGAATATATATAATAAGTATATAAATGGGGCTCTATTATCTCTGGTGGTTATTTTAAAGGAATGTTCAGCTTATTCAGATCCTGTGGAGCAGCAAACTAAACATTGTTATTTGGTCATATTTGTTCTGAGGGATACTAAATCATGGCTTCTAACAGGACAAACATAGTATAAAATATAGATCCGTCTTTTGCAAGGTTTTATTACTCACTCCAGTTATTATGTAGCAATACTGATCATAACTTACAGCTTGACTATGCTTTCCTCATGACTTTTCTTAAAGTTAGGTATGATTTTTTTTGGTAGTCAAGGATACAAGGATACAAGTCAAGGAACAAACTGCCCAGAGAGATTGTGGAGTCTCCTTCTCCGGAGATATTCAAAACTCACCTGGACGCATTCCTGTGCAATCTGCTCTAGATGAACCTGCTCTGGCAGGGGGGTTGGACTAGGTGATATCCAGAGGTCCCTTCCAACCCCTATCATTCTATGAATCTGTGATTCTGTGATAGCTCTAAGCTACAACTTGATTTTCAAAAACAAAAGGGGTGGCTGGGAGAAATGTATCAACAAACAAATAGTTGGCAAACTGGCAAAACTGGCAAAATTTGGCAAACTGGCAAGATCTCAAATTGTTAACCTACTTAGAACATAAAACCCAACAAAAATAAAAATAATGCTCAAGAGTTATTAGCAACAGTGAAAAAGGCTGTTTTACAACTAATGTTGATCTTTGGTAAAACTGCATAAAATCAAAAGTGTGTCCATTGTTTAAAGGATATTCAACACAGAGGGAGCAATGCCTGAGATGAATAAACCTTTCCTTCCAGAATGCAACAGACATCAAAGTTTCAGGTTTTATATTAACCCTTTCAGTGCTTCCAGTGTCTCACTTTGCTATTGAATAATTTCGTTAGGTTGAACTTCAATAATTTCACCAATAACTGAAAAAATTATGAAATTATAGTTATAACCTCCTCTTTTCTTAAAAAAAGTTAGTATATATTCTGTAATTGAGATGGTAAGTAACTATAAAGGGTCTCAATTTGCTTATTACTTTGCCAGAATTTAATCAATTGAGAGATCAAACAAAGAAAATGTCAGCTAGCACACACTGTTACAGGAAAAAAAAAGAAAAAAAATCAAAATAAAAACATTTCTTCATCCTGTAAGGCCATTATTACTGAGAAGAAAGACAGATAAAAACGTTTATTCCCAATATTAAATTTCTTGCATCTCTATATGGAGTTCTACCACAGCTGTGCTTTGTATCTGGAATGTGGCAGTGGATATCTCCCGTGCAAAGAACATATCCCTAAGTGGCACACCTACACAATTTCCTTCAGTTACAAATGCCTGAAAATTGTTGCTTGCATGTATTCCATAAGAAAAGTGTAATCAAATTATCCAATAATTCAGTCAGTTGAGCAAATTCTGTCTTCACTGATCTTCACCAGAACAAAGCATTCTCTCAACCATTGCTAACCTTGAGTTCCAGCAAAGCTGTAGCAGTTAACAGACATGTCTTCAGATTGCAGAATGGTATGTTATATTGGAAATCCTGGAGGAATTTTTGGCTTGCTGGTATGACTAGTGATGGAGAGTTGACAGCCTTTTTACTAAACCACTCATACCCCTGCATTATTTGGAGGGAAAATCTTTACTCAGTCTACTCAATAATTAAGAATGAGTATAACATCATTGCAGTTGACAAGAAAAATACCACACTGAAAGCTTAGCTTTAAAACTTGTTGATGACCTGCACAGTAAAGGAGCTGTCAGCATAAGTCTGTGGGATGGAATTTGCTTCTTCTAATTTTCCTTAAGCAAATTGACCTAGGAATTTACAGAACAAAAGAAGTATATTGAAAGAACATATCAGCTACAAAGTCTATCTCAGATACTTAAGGGTGGCAGAATTATTGTTTTTAAGGCATTAATAACTGCCCCTCCCTGGACAAGGGCTTTATGAAGCAATCTCTAATTCAGTATTTCATTTTTTCTTCTATTTCTTTGATTGGCCTCTGCAATTTGCAATGTGTAGGCTAGGTAGCACAAGAGGGAATGGCACTGCCACCCAGTACTTTTTATTTCTTTTTTTTTTCAATGTGCAACACTTCCTCTGAAGTTCAACAAGGCCAAGTGCCGGGTCCTGCACTTGGATCACAACAACCCCATACAACGCTACAGGCTGGGGGAAGAGTGGCTGGAAAGCTCCCCCGCAGAAAAGGACCTGGGGGTGTTGATTGACAGCCAGCTGAATATGAGCCAGCAGTGTGCCCAGGTGGCCAAGAAGGCCAATGGCATCCTGGCTTGTGTCAGAAACACTGTGGACAGCAGGACTAGGGATGTAATCGTCCCCCTGTACGCGGCACTGGTGAGGCCACACCTTGAATCCTGTGTTCAGTTTTGGGCCCCTCACTACAAATAGGACATTGAGGTGCTGGAGCGTGTCCAGAGAAGGGCGACGAAGCTGGTGAGGGGTCTGGAGCACAAGCCTTATGAGGAACAGCTGAGGGAACTGGGGTTGTTCAGCCTGGAGAAGAGAAGGCTGAGGGGAGACCTCATCGCTCTCTACAATTACCTGAAAGGAGGTTGCAGAGAGGTGGATGTTGGTCTCTTCTCCCAAGTGACTAGCGACAGGACAAGAGGAAATGGCCTCAAGTTGCGCCAGGGGAGGTTTAGTCTGGATATTAGGAAAAATTTCTTTACTGAGAGAGTGGTGAGACACTGGAATAAGCTGCCCAGGGAGGTGGTGAAGTCACCCTCCCTGGAGGTGTTCAAGGAACGTGTGGACGAGGCTTTGTGGGACACGGTTTAATGGGCATGGTGGTGTTGGGTTGATGGTTGGACGTGATGATCTTACAGGTCATTTCCAACCGTAGTGATTCTGTGATTATTCACTCACCACCCCTTTGAGAGCAGAACACCAGTACGATGACATTTTACTATTAAAACAATAAACCATATTAGGCCTGCTTCTTGGCTGCTCAATTCTTTTTCAACCTTGTTGAATTTAAAATGAAGGAAGCATGTAAAAATGAGTCAGGCTGAAACTGTTTTTGAAGATGTTACTTTGTGTTGGTCTGCTCATTACATATCTGAAAGACAAAATCTGTAGACCCTGAAAGAGTTACTCTATTGTACCTTAAAAAAAATGTGGTCGTGACTGCAAAACGTAGACATTTTGGACTGACATTTATGGTATTATGTAGCTCTAGCTGACTTCTTTGTCTAAAAGTGTGTAAATAAATAGCTGAATCAATAGCTCTATCACAATCTGATCAGGTCTTTTATGTGATGTATTTACCATCATGACTCTACTTAATTCCTATCAATCTGAACTAAATATAACTGAAATAACATTCCAGCTTAAAAAATAATTATTTGTAATTTTTTTAATAAAATATTGGTATACCTGATTTAAGTAATAAAAACTATTTCTTGTTTTAATATTAATGAACTGAGAAAATATTTTGTATTTATTATCTCTAAGATGCCCAACATTTCATGTGACTAATCTAATTTTTCTTCTCTCTTTTTTTTTTATAATATTGGCATTGCTATTAATCGAGCAGCAAACTACCTTTCTCCAAATGGCAACTGATGTTGTCATTCTCCTGGAAAAATTAAAGATTAAAATTAAAGACAGAAAGAAAACATTTAGAAAACAAACATGTAGCATAACTTTGAGAAATAAATGAAGGCTGACAAAGTAATGATGGTTTTCTGTGCTTTCATCTTACATTTTTCCGGTCCTCCTGTTTGTTTCTTTGTTTACAAGGCCATATACACAGTATTATTCTCATAAATCTACCTCTAATGCTTGATTTTTAGCTACTGAGTAGGCATAGATGCTATTGACTTTAGTGTTGCTATTCAACATTTCTGAAATGACATTCTTGTTAAAGCACTGGGAATTTTATATTGCATAGAGTGTGAGAGTCTGGCCTTCATAGATATGTTTTCTTTACTAATAAATGTCAGGAGCAGGCAAAATGACTGATAGTTGGGAAAGCATCTGTGTAGTGAAGCAAGTTAAAGGAAAGAAAAACAAAGCAAAAAGCAAGAGGCAGTGTATCCAAATGGGAAATGGCAGTGAGAAGCTGAAACGAGGGAAGGTGATAGAGTGACAATAAAGGCAACAAAGATATTTGTGGTGTACCCTGCAGTTAAGTATGAATTAGACAAAGAAGGTGGAAATCATGTGAATAACATCCACTAAAGATATGTTGCTAAGATATCAACTGCCTCCACATAAACATGATACCTAAAACCCTAGGCTGCTACAATACAAAATCCATATAATGGGGTTTATATCTATTGGAGAAAGAATGTGGAAGTGCTCTGGGTCACTGGTATGTAGGTAGAAGCCAACACTGAGAAGTGAAGTAGAAGGTTTTTCCTCTTGGCTTAAAAATGTGGGCAGGACAGAGGATGCTACTGGAGGTGAGGGAAATCGAATTCTTTACCAGCATATCCTCAGAGTGGAAGAGACAAGCAGTCTGGCTTATGGGGAGCCACTGAAGTTCAGTGGCCACGAACGACATGTTGTTGCCCTGGCGAGAGCCTGGTAATAGGTTTCAAGAACAATTAGGGACTGAAATTCATTAGAAAATGTTAGCAAGTGAACTTAAAATGTATGTACCTAATATTTATTTATAAGATACATTTATCCTTTCACAAACTGGAAGTCATAGTCTGTTTGGCAATACCATATTCATTCTATAAAGTTTCTATTTCTTCTAGAGTTGATTTGAACTTGCATTTGAGCTGAAATTTGCTTTTTTACTTTTTTTACTCAGTCAAATAGGCATATTTTTAGAATATTGCCCTCCCAAAAATCCCTCTAAGCTATTTTCCATTAGTACTCCTGAAAACAGGTTATGAAGATTGCATGGAAAATAAACTGTTGTAGAGTTTCCAGAGCTCCATTGAGATTTGGAAGAAAAGGTGTCTTTTAGCTTCTCAAAATAAAAGTGTAGGAAACACTAATTAAAGATGAAGGAATATGTAAAGTTATCCATGAAGGAGATGTAGACAGCTGTGTGATTATTTCCCTTATTTGTAAATTACCTTTTGTATAAGCCAAATTCCAGCCCTTATTAGCTGTAATTTATTTCCATCACAAGTAGAATGTTAAGTTATCCCAGTTTTGTGGAAGGGTATACCTTTGGGAATATAATGAAAGACATTTCTTGAAAGGAAAGTACTTGAAGAAGGTTTTTTTATTTGGTTGGTTGGTTTTTTGGGGTTTTTTTTGTGCAGTGAATCTCTGAGCTACAGAACAGAAAATGCATGTGTGCTACTAGTTTATTGTGTCAACTGGAAGCTTCTTGGAAGACAATCTGAAAATCTGGAGTTACATTAGCTATACAAGTCCCTGTCCCTTCATTGGGGCTTGAAAGCTGATGAGTGAGATGAGTTTGTTTATGCTATTACCCCCTTACCCACCGTGCTAGGAGAACAAGAACAAGTAATCTAATACTATGTCTTTAACATAATTATTGGAATAGACTTAAAATAGATTCTGCTCTTTCCATAAATTTAAAATTATATTCTTAATAAATAAATAAATCAAAACCTATGCACAAGAATCAGTACTTACCTTAAATTACTTATTTTTCAGTAATTTTCCTTCTTTCCCTCTCTGCCATACAGCTATGTCAGTTGAACTGCACAAGAGTGCAGCTACTGAAGATTTTTCCTTTGATTCTTTTAACCCAGTGGAAAAATGTACATTCCTTCCCAACAGCATAATTTTCTCAGCATGAGAACCAAAGCTCCTGTAGTTCATGCAGTTAACAAAATAAAGATGAAAATTCTATACATCTTTTTCATTTTTCTTTACAAGTAATATTAGCTGAGGAGATCATATAACAAGCCCTGTAACTGCAGAGTAAACTAGATCCCTCTTAAATGGCACACCCCAGTGGAAGCAGAATGTGCCAATTAAATGATCGTCCCAATTACAAAAGACTCATGGGGATACATTGTGCTGGTGCGGTTTATAATCGCTTTCATTTCATGGATTGATTAAAACAAGTAACAACATCAGCTTCCCATGTTGATTACCTAATAGAGATGATTTATTTTGTATCCATGCAGGGATTCTTTCCTGTATCTGTGACAAAAATAGTGGAAATGATTGTACAGTATGTGCCAAAATAAAAAATAACATTTTTATTCCCATGTGGCTCAGCTGAATTCTTTATGGCTTGCTGATGAAAACTGCATTGTCTGAGTAATATATTTTAATATCAGGGAAAGAATTAGATATTGATCTTCATCTTGATCCCAGAGGAATTAACTGGAATTATTCAGTCTTGAACTGAGAGCAAAGCTCAACACATGGTTTAAACACAGAAGGTGAAATCAATGACCGAAATCATGAGACTTCAGTGGAATCAGAATTTTATTCAGAAAAAAAACTTGGAACTTATCACCTAAAACCAAATATAAACCAATCCATCCTGTCCTCAAGTCAGACACCTGTCTCTGGAGAAACTTAGAAGAGCTGCGCACTCTTAGGCAGAAAATAATTTTATTACTGTTAAACAAGAGGTTGCTTACATGTATAGAATACTGTTTTACAGGATTTTAAAAACCCAAAAGAGCTCCCAAAAAGAAAAAGAAAAAAATATATAAAATACTTCTATATGTTTTCACAATTAGAATAATTCAAAAAGTAAGCTTTGTTACAGAAATGGGCAAGTGTGATTGAAGCAAGCTGGTTATCTTATTGAATGCTTTTGGTGATATGTCACTGACTTTTTAAAATTGGCTGTATCAAGCCAAAGAGTGAGGTTATTCTTATTACCCACTTCAGGTGTTTCATTCCAGTGTGACGCAGAATACCTAAAATAAAAAGCCCTTGTTTCTTATAGAATCAGTAGGCAACTCCAAGCAGCTAAATTAGATGCCTTAAATTACATGATGTGATTACCTTACTGAGAGTCAACAGGGAGGTCTACATCTGTATGTTTTATTGATCATGACTGTACACTAGATACTCACAGCACAGTACATTAGCACATTGTACACTAGATACCATACAGCACAGTATGGTACTCATCACCTTTCGCTACCTGCAAAATAAGTCAGGAGCTAATCAGAAGTTTCTGCACTCACAACTGGACATTTCTCTTTTTTCTTTTAACGGAACACATAATTTCAATTTTGGGCACTGTCTTTATTTCAAATGACCTTTAATCTGGTTATTAAGACCCTTATTAAATCTTACTATTAACTCCAAGGACCTTCAAGACTTAAAGTAAGAACATACTTTGGTGGGTTAAACATGGGTCTTGGACCCTAAACCTACTTTTATGTTTTAATAAATCATGTCTATGTACACATGAGAACATCTATACTTATTTTTATAGCAACTTTCAGATCACTGTATGTAAAAAATCTTTAATAGAATAGGTATCAACAATAAAAGTAAAACAATACGAATAAAGCAGAACAGACAATCAAAGACTAAGGAAAAATATTTCCACTGTCATTTTAATTGGGTAAAACTCAGTAAAACATTGAGATAAGGTAGAAGTGATACATAAGAATGTGACTGCAAAGGAGAGGTTCTTGTGCCAATATGGATGAGAATGTGCAGGGTGAATATGCAGTGAGCGTGTAGAAAAAAGAAAGATTTAGAAGAAATTATGAGATGAAATCCTGCCTACAAAAGTGCCTTCTCACTTTCACAGAACTAGCATTCCACCCAAACTCTGTAAAAGCAAGAGACATCACTGCAGATTCCTATTACCCACCCTAACACATTACTTGCAGGTAAAGTCCTTCACCACCACTTGCCCTTATCCTTCTTACATATACCTATAATAGATTGGCAGAATCATTTTATCTGCCCTTTCTTTGTGGATCATCATTACAGGCTGCTGTACCTCTTTCCATGTTTTCCTTGTCTTTTTATTAGTAAGCTCTTTTAGGAGCCCCTCCTGTCATGAATAGGGATCCAAGAATAACTGCTCTTATGTTTAGCCCTCAGCAGTTTAATGTTCCTTTCTAGTTCCAAGAGTAACAACCTGTTCCTTTTATCCCTTATACTTTATCTTTCTGTACAACCACTGCTTCTAGCACCATTTTTCTAACACTACTTCTTATCCTTGTATAGCCTTCTTTGGAATGTAGTATGTTAACAGTTAAATACAGCTCCTGAAATTTCATGATGGTGCAATTTCCTACACTTCACATTGTCAGTTTACCCTTTGATGTCGAGGACATGCTTCAGGGCAAAAACTAAGTTGTAAAACATTATAATTGACAATAAAATTTGAAAGAAATACATTTATGATTTCTTAAACTCAGCTTACATTGATTGACTTTTTAAGATACACAAGAAAGCTTCAAAAAATTATATAATCAGGACAATAAATTGGAACGATACCAGAAACAAACTTTCCAATATCTGTTTCTAACATATGTAACTTCTAGTAGCGTCTAATGGCTTCCAAATTCCTAAGTCAGTATGCCTGTTGCAAAATTTTCTAAAGAAAGATATTCATATTTTTGATATTTAGATCCAGCATATTTAATATGCACAGATGTCATTTGATTACTTGATTTCACAGAATCCTTTCTTTTTCACTAGGAAAAAGTCTGCAATTGTAAACATTTCTGCTTCAGAAAGGAATAATATTGCCTTATGTTTGTTAGAAGCTAGAGTTTACAAAAGTGGTTGAAAAGAAAACATTTAAAAGGATTGAAAGGAGTCAGTTTTTCCTTCCTCCAAGAAAAAAAGAGAAACAAATAATTCCAATAATTTTCAGGGTATGACTACAGAAGTATTGTAGCATCCACCTTCAGAAAAGCTCTCATACACATACTCAACATTAAGCATATGACTTGTCAGATTACTTAAATTTAGACTTTTGTCAACAGCTATTGTGGATCAAACTCTGCTAAATTATTAGCGAATTATCAGAAATATCAGTTGGCTCTCTATAAGCCAAGTTCCCTAATAGTATTCAATGACAGCAGTGGTATTGCTAGATGTATAAATGGTATTTACATTTTGAAATACAAGTAGCAAGTCATGGCTGTAGGGCACAAAACTAAAACATTTGCAGAACTTATAAACTAATGTGCCATCATTTTACAAACTTAGGTGACAAAAATGAAAACATTTATTACATTAAAATTGCCTACTGAGAAAGAAAAAAACCAGCATTTTTTAATTGGTAATTGTGTTTAGCTTATATTCTCATACTTGCTATTTCCCTACCAAAGTAACAATATTCTAAGCCATGCCCTTTCTGGAAAGAAAAAAGGGGGAAAAAATATAAAAATCATTTAAGAATCCTGTCTACCCTTTTCATCGACTGAAATTTGATTTTTAGCTTGAGTTACCCTGATTTAGTAGATAAAAAACTCATGACGATTGTTTACTTGTAAGGGAAATTCAGAGCTTAACAACAATGTCTGGTGGCAGGATAAATCAGAAGTACCTCTACTGAAACCCCTGCAATTACATCTTCTCTATACTGTGGCAGTGATGGGAAAGCAAGGTTCTCTCTACAAAGTACCGCACAGAACCACCACCAAGACAGCAATGCAGAAATAACTAATGGATGAGACATAGAGCACAGCAAATGTCACTTATATGACTTCTATAGGAACTTGTGCACAGCCCTAGAGGTAATCCTTTGTACATAGGTAACTTCTACTCAAAGACAATATGAAATGTAGATTATGTGTCTTTTATTTTTCTAACCTTCTATTTAGTACAAAAAGTAAGAAAAGAAAGAATGTTCACCTTGTGTGCCGTTTTTGTTTTTAATATACTTGGATACAGATTTTACACAGTCCTGTATAGCTAGAACAAGCACATTCCAAGAGCACTGTGGATATTTATAGACACTGGAGTGAATTCACCGAGAATGGGACAGCTCTATAGCTGATGCAAATGCTCCTGCTGAACTAGAAAAGAGAGAGAAATCCATGATAGAACATCTCACAGCTTGGTGTTTAATGGTTAACACAGGAGAACAAGGCAGTTTCCATTGTTGCTGTCTGTCAAAATTTTTAAAAAGTTGTTGCACAATGCTCCTTTTATGTTGCCTACTGGGGGAAATGAGTGCTATTCAGTTTTATGATTGTGACTATTCATGTAAAAAATTTCTAAGTTGTATACAGAAATATTTATAGGAATTAGTTTTAAAATTTTCATATGATGCAAAACTGTGAGGAGTGGTTGATAACACCAGAGAGTTGTGCTGCGATTCAGAGGGACCTGGATAGGCTGGAGAAATGGTCTGATAGGAACCTCATGAAGTTCAGCAGGGGAAAGTTCTGCACCTGTGGAGAAATAACCCCATGCACCAGTATAGGCTGGGGACCAACCATCTGGAAAGCAGCTTTGCAAAAAAAAAAAGACCTGGTGGTCCTGGTGGACAACAGATTAAACATAAGCCAGCAGTCTTGCAGTACCCTGGGCTGCATTAGGAAGAGCATTGCCGTCACTTCAAGAGAGGTGATCCTTCCCCTTTGGTCAGCCCTGATGAGACATGTCTGGAGTGCGAGGTCCAAGTCTGGGCTCCCCAGTACAGGAGAGACGTGGATGTAGTGGAGAAAGTCCAACGAAGATGATAAAGAGATTAGAGCATCTCTCATATGAGGAAAGACAGAGAGAGATGGGACTGTTTAACCTCCAGGAGAGAAGGCTCATGGAGGATCTTATCAATGTATATAAATACCTGATGGAAGGATTAAAGGAGATAGAGCCAGACTATTCTCAGTGGTTCCTAGTGAAAGAACAAGAAGCAATGGGCACAAATGAAATACAAGAAATGTCATTTAAACATTAGAAGAAAACACTTTTTGGTGAGGATGGTCAAATACTGGAATGAGTTGTCCAGAGAGGTTGTGGTGTCTGCATTCTTAGAGGTATTCAAAACCTAGCTGGGCATGGTCCTCAGCAACCTGCTGTAGCTGGCTGTGCTTGAGCACAGAGGAGTTGGACTGGATGATCTCTTCCAGAGGCTGCTTCTGACCCCAATCTGTCTGTGATTCTGTTATTCTATGGACAGGTAACAATGGCTGAAGTGTTTCTGAAACCACTTGGCCTCTGGAAGTTACAGTCCTACAAAATACAAACAAGCAGCTGGAGCTGAAGAGTGAATATTCATACAGAAAAAAAAAAAAAAAACCACAACCAAAAAAAAAGGTCCTACAAGTATGACAATATATGTTTCTACAAACAAATAATATATTTCAGGGTAAAACAACATCCATCTTGGATATTCCAAACCAAGAAGAGATTAAATGTTGTTGGTAAATTATTGGATTGGATAGTTTCCTTATCCACAAAAAGTGTGCAAATAATTTTCCGCTATTTGAAGACAAATGTGCACAAGAATTTGCAGTTTCCTATACCTGTTCTCTTTTTTTTTTTTTTTTTTGTTTCTAACTGAACTCCTATAGTGCCTATTGAATGGCAGTAAACCTGGATTTTAAGTGCAAATAGCTGTGCTGGCAATTTGTCTCACCATCACCTGTTCCTGCCACACTGAGAGATGAAAGTGATTTATAAGGATTTATAATACAACAAAAAATACAACTACCACAGAAACTGTGCCATGGTTTTTTTATACTTTACCCACCTGCTCAGGAAGTGGGAGATAATGCTTTAAGAATTTGATGAATGGAAACCAGGTTCTATTCTAGTCAGACAGTGTTTTTGGGCACTGAATCCATGTCATTCCCAACTATACACCTTCTGGATGACGGATAATGCCAAGCTACTGGTCACATTTTATTCCCCAGTGTTAAAAAACAGTGGTGAGAGAATTAGGAAAATACCCAGAGATTCAACTTGCAGATTTTCCTTTAAGGACTACCCACACACAAGGAGATAGAATGAGCTGCCTCTTCACATTGCTAACTGTATCATTTCACTAGTACCAACATACTTATCCCAGATGTTGTGCTATTGTCAGCATGACTGCCATGTGTACTCTCTGCCATCTCTCTTGAGGTGTAGTGGTACAGGATTCTATCACTTATATATAGTTATGAAGACAGTACAAGTGCTGCCTTCTAACCCAGTGATGTCTGTCAGAGACTAAATGAATAATCTTCATAAATTCAGTTATTAAAATACTTTTAAAATTATGAACCTTCTCTCTTATACTTAACACCTATGTCTATTTTTCTGGATTTTTTGTTGGGTTTTTAATTTATTTTTTATATATATATATAAAAATGTTTTAAAAACTATGAGACAATCAACTCTTACAGGTTAAAATATTTGCCAGGAAGAAAAAGATATTGCAAACAAAAACCATGCCTCTATTTCAAAGTGCCAGGTATATTAGGTATGGTATAAGAACAAGGAAGTATTAAAAAGACATTTAATACTTTCTGTTGTGTAGTTAAAAATTCCAAAAGAAGCTGAAAACACGATGTACAAGAATCTGTCAAAACATTGTTTAACACACAAAAAAACACTCTTTCCAAAAGAAAATTAAAGTTTCAATGAGACAGAGAAACAGAAGATACACTATTTTCAGGGTATACAGCTGTAGGGAAAGGTAGACATACAGTATAACAATTTTTTAGTAGGCTGCACGGAGGCACCCACATAGCCTTTACAAGAGAATATCTACGTGATGAGTGTTCCCATGTATCAGCTGTCTGTACATCACTGCAATAAATTGTTGAGAATGTGTGGAGCCATTTCTGATTAATAAACAAGATCAGATAGGCTTTGAATATTAAGATGAATTTTGAATCAGGAGTATTTGCCTCTACCCTTTGGCATATCTGTTCTTTTGCAATCTGAGAAACGCCAACATGCATTTGAATGGCTTTGCTTTCACTTGTTACAAGAATTCATCCATACTCCTCTATTCAAAGGCACAAATGGTGAATAAACTTCATCTCTCACACACTTTGATGTAAATAAAGAATATAGAGTGAAGTCTGTACAAATATAGATTCACTCCACATTCATATCTTGGATGCTATGCCATGATCTGTCTTTGGAATTTCTCACTTGAAACAGGCAGCAGATTCTACAGTGCCTTTTAGTCTATATAATCTGTCTGCTGCATTTCTGCTGTTCTATCAAGATCAGCCTTATGAATCAGTGACGTCAACTTAAAGCTTAAGAAATACATATAAACAAACTGTATTTCTGAGTTTTGTTTGGAGGTTGCCTAAAACATTTAGATGGGTGCTTCATGTTACCTAAAACTAAATAAATAATAATTATATAAGTTTGAAGGTTCTAAAAACCAAGAAACTTCTTCTCACTGAAAAGAGTATCACAAAAAAATAAAGTAAAAGGTATTGGTCAGCTGCAAGGTAGATCAGTAGGACAAAATGGGTTGAGGCTCAAATGTCATGTATGGCATGACAGGGTGTAGGAGAGGAAGAGTTCAATTACAGAATCACAGAATCACAGAATCACAGAATCACTAAGGTTGGAAAAGACCTGTAAGATCATCAAGTCCAACCTGGGGAAAAAAAAAAAAAAAAAAAAAAACACACAAAAAAAAAAAAAAACAAAAACCCACCATACAACAACAACAAGCCACAACACACCCAACACCACACAGCACCATGTCCATCAAGCTACATCCCACAATGCCACATCTACACGCTCCTTGAATACCTCCAGGGAGGGTGACTCTACCACCTCCCTGGGCAGCCTATTCCAATGTTTCACTACTCTCTCAGTAAAGAACTTTTTCCTAATATCTAGCCTGAACCTCCCCTGGTGCAACTTGAGGCCATTTCCTCTAGTCCTGTCACTAGTCACTTGGGAGAAGAGACCAACACCCACCTCTCTGCAACCTCCTTTCAGGTAGTTGTAGAGAGCGATAAGGTCTCCCCTCAGCCTCCTCTTCTCCAGACTGAACAACCCCAGCTCCCTCAGCCGCTCCTCATAAGACTTGTGTTCCAGACCCCTCACCAGCTTCGTCGCCCTTCTCTGGACACGCTCCAGCACCTCAATGTCTAATCTTCTGTGATTCTGTGATTCTGTGATTCTGTGATTCTGTGAAGAGTTCAATTCTCCATGTTCTTCCTCCATAGGCTGAAGCACATTTGAAGTCCCTACATTCAGGAAACTGTAAAGACTGCTTCTCCAAGGTTACTTAAAATGCTAATGAATACAACCTTCTTCCTCCCTGCTTCCAATGAACTATCAGAACAAATCACCTGTATTGCTTGAGAACAAGAAAGTCCAACATACTGTGTTCAGGATTTGCCTTCAAATTACAAATGTGTTAGGAAAACTGAGACTTGATAGGCTTGATTTTACACAGGAAAAACATCTAACACAAAAGAACTTTATAATATTGCTACTATTAAAAGTGCAAGATACTTGGAAGTCTGCTTGCTCATATTTACTTGGATTTGCAATGCCACTAAAAATTAAACACTGCCTTTTCCATCCGTAGTAATCTCATGCTGTTCAACATCAGAAAAGATATTTTTTCCTGTAGGGTTGGACACTTCTTCAGTGACGAGTGTTGTTACTGCATATGGTACTTTTATGTAATACGAATAATGTGTAAAAATCCATAAACTGATGAAAAATAAACCCAAACACACCTCAGTCATACAGTCTTAAAGAAAAAATGTATTTCACTCTTTCAGAAAAACGTATGCATTACCTAAAAGGAAAAAAAAAGGAATATTGCTTTGTGAATCATACAGCATTTCAAAAAACTGATGTAGCCAATATTTTGTAAAGGAATGGTGAAAATTATTTTCATTAAATGTTCAGTCTTATGAAAAACATCCTAAATATTTGCTTTTAAAATTGTTAGGATGGTAATTGAACTTCTAAAGAAACACATTTTGCATTTCTTTTTTTTTTTTTTTTTAACTAAGAGTCTGATACATATTTAGATAAAGGGTTTTGATACAGAAGCAGATTGGAACCAGTCATTTAAAATACATGTCTCATTTCAACTTTAAAAAGAAAGCTTTATAAATTTAATATCTTACTAGACCATAAATGCCAGCCTGGCAGATAATTAGGTGCAATTACTTTCATCGTCACTGAAGATAAACCATCTATATTGTACCTCACAATATTGTGGCTACACTTACATTCTAAGGGTTGATATTTTGGGGTTCCTGGCTCCATATGTTAAAATGTGGCTAATGTCTAGCACTTTAAAAGGAAGCCTGCACAGCTCTTGATCCAGATTTCCTTTCAAGTGTATGTGCTGTTCCCCAAAATGTAATTATTATTCTGTGTAGGGGGTTTCCTGATTAGTATGGGAATAGACTACCACAAGAGCAGTATTTCTATAGCATAAAAAGAGATATATGTTGCATCCCCTATGTTGAAAGACTAGAGCTGAGAGAGATAAAGTTGGCAGGATTATGTCCATACCTTTGTTGCAAGCAGTTAACAGTCCCAGGACCACACAATATTTTCATTGTGTAGGAAACTAATTAATTTGTTCCAAAAGTCTTTTTTTTGTAAATGAAAACACATGTACCTCAGACAACCAGGGACCCAGGGCTGACCTGAGAATATAAGTTATTGTACAGATGTAGCATGTGCTTAAAGTAAAATAAGCTCTATTAGGTACTAGATGCAAATACCATGTTAGCACAGGGATTTCGATTAGCAAATTTATAATGCTGATATCCACCTAAATTGTACTGTTTATTTGTAGTGAATTATATGACAGACAAACTGGTGATAGGTATGTAACTGCTTAGATTAAGCACAGCCTTTGACTATGTATAGATACATATGCCATGTTCTTCCTTTGAAAAATAGAAAGCTCACCTTCCATTTTCAGATACGCTGTTTTGAATGTGTGCATTAAAGCTAAACAAATTGCTGGTAAATTTTTAGAGCTCAAATCATTTTTGTATTCCTCTAACAAGCTCAGTGAAATACTAAGCTCAGCTAAGCAAGGAAGGGGAAAAAGGTCTTCAGCAGCTTTCTTAGTAATTTCAGGAGATTAGTTTCAGAGCATTCTTTTTTTTTTTTATCATATGTAGAAAAAACGACCCCTTCCCTTTTGTCTTCTTCCTGTGCTTCATTTATATTGCCTTTTTAGGTCTATCTAGTAATGTACAGGTGTTGAAGATTATCCTACTCTTCCAGAGACTACTCTGAAACATGAGGGTAGCAAGCTCCAGGTTTTCCTGGTGAGCATAGGCAGATTTACATGTCAGTTTAACGAGACTGAATGATGACGCGCTACTTCTTGTTGGAGACCATATGGCTGTGGTTCTACTTGTAGATTAAACGCTACCTGAAATACTCCTGGGTACTGAAACTCAATCATCTCTGCTGCTAAACTGCTAAGGAGGTCTGATGTTTTCAGTCTGTGCAAACTAGAACTCTCCAAAATGATTCCTGGATGTAGTTTGGGAACTAGAATACTCTATAGACCATTTCCAATGCATTTAGCATGCAGCCATGCTCTTCTGGAAGCTAAAACATTTGACTAACATTGATACAGGCTGCTTTTTACCAGCTGCACTTAGTTCCTGGGGACATAATCAGGAATGTTTAAGCTTACTTTAAAGGTAGTCTGTGGGCCCACTCAAGGAAAGGAGGTTTTGGACAGGGAATTCTTGGACTTCAAGATTTGAAAAAGCAGATGATGAGAAAACTGATCTCAAGAGATAGAGGTTAGATAAAGGCAAATGAAAAAAATAGCCTCTATATGTACAGCTGAACAGTGTGGGTTGAGATGGGTTGATGGAAGTTTGGCTTCTAGGACTAAGCTTCATGTAAATACAGTGTGATTAAGAACTCAATCTGCTCATGATCTTTTGTACCTATATGGTATATGGAGCCTTCCAGGACTCTGGTTTTGTTCACTCCCTCAGTACTTCCAGAGGAAGAGCCCAAGGTGGTAAGCATGCTAGAGACCTTCAGATAATATTGCAAAGGGTGAAATTCAATTTGAGAGGAAGACTCCAAATGGAGATGTCTATATTTGTACTATTTTATAATCAGTGGAACCTGTATCATACCAATATAGTCAATGAGCAATTCAGCTGTCAGCTGCTAGGGATGAGGCTTCAGCCCCTCATTTAGATACCTTCATGTTAGTGGAGTGTCTAAACTCCACCAGTATAGTCACTGCATAACTAGGTCCTGATTCAGTTGACTACACATAGTATCATTTGAGATGTTCTGGCTTTTCATCCTGATTTGTATCTGCTAGTTCAAAAGGCATGATGTCTCCTCAGCTCCTCCATTGCATCTTCTAGATCCATGTAGACATTGTAGATATCTTCAGTGAGTGTTGAAGGAAGTTTATAAAGCTTTGAAACTTTAGGATGCTTGAATATTCCTTCTGGGAAAATTTCTGTGAATAACA
Organism: Gavia stellata; assembly: GCF_030936135.1. Lineage (NCBI taxonomy): Eukaryota > Metazoa > Chordata > Aves > Gaviiformes > Gaviidae > Gavia > Gavia stellata. The sequence continues at coordinate 81,566,738 of NC_082595.1, forward strand.
GATTGTAAAATTAAGGTCACTTCATTCCAAAGAGCAATAACAAACAATGTGATGATTTATATATTACCAAATGCAGTTTTGTTGTATAAACTACGGCTTTGTACATTAAATGTGCACTAGTTAACAATGGCAGGCAAAAGTGATGTTTACTCAAGTAGCCCTTCCTGAAAACTTCACGTTTTGACTAATAAAGGCATAAAAAGATGACATGGCTGCTGAACTCTTAGACAATAGTCAAACCTTTGGTCTGTCTGATGGAGAATATGTTCGGTCACAATGCTGGGCTTTCTATTCTAACTGTAGGTAAATAAAAGTATATTGTTTGATTAGGATAATTTATTTGCAATCAAACATATTAACAGCAGCTAATTACGAAAGCAGGCTGAGTAGTGAGAAAAGCAGAAGATTAAGGATAACTGAAAAATTTAGGCATCACCTCAGAAAATATAAGTAAAATTCATGGATGAAATTCAGCAATATTTTTCAGTTAACCAGTGCTTCAAGCCCTTGGTTTAATTAAGGAATGGTCAGTATTTTTCAGAACTTTCTTGTTAACATAGTGATAAAAAACCAATGTGTTTTATTTTGTTATAAATAAAGATTAATTTCATGTTTATCTCCTCCCGCCCTGCATTTTTTCTTCTGTTGCTCAAACCCTGCCTGTTCTCTATAGGGAAAAAGCAACTGTTTTCTGTCTTAAATACTTTTAGGTTGCCCGGTACAAGCCATATCTGATAAGATATTGAAGCTATATGTCAAAACAGGATCTAAGTTTTTATTGCAGTTAGGTGGGATTCTTTTCTTGTTTCCTTAAATCATATTTGTGGAGAATTACAAAGTTGTATGTTATACTTCAAAGATGTGTATTTAGAGCATAGGACAAACTAGACAGCGGTCCCTGCAAGACTGTACTTGCACTGAAGAGCATGCAAACAGGGTAAACAAATAGACCTAAAGTATTTTTAACATATTTGACAGTGCTGCTTGTATATAAGTAAAGTTTCCAGCTACATTCAGTGTCAGGGCATGAGTGCATCCCCCTGGCTTGGGAGTTTGGCTACCAGGCCTCTGGGCTGGGTCAGAGATGGACAGCCATGGAGAGTGGCCCCTTCGTGCAGGGCTCCCTGACAGTGCTGTCAGGCAGCCTGAGCCAGGGCCGACCCCACCGCAGCCCTGTTCCTTTTCCCCAGGAGCTGCTTTCAGCTGGACTCCACCATAGGTCCAGCCCGAGCTGCAGCCCTTCCACATCCCAGCCAGCACATGAGCCAATGTCCTGGCCTGTCTCTGGCCCCATGGAGGTGCCTGATGCCCAGGGCTGGGACTGCCCCGGTGCCACCCGGCTGCCCTGCTCCTGGCTGGGGTGGTGGGATCAGCCCTGGCTGCCAGGCCCTGCCCTGACAGACGCCTGGGGAGCCCCTGACCCAAGGGAGCTGGCAGCCTCCACTGCACCCTTGACTGCACACAGGAAGGCAGCTTTCACCGAGGTAAACCAACAAGGCTGGAGAAAATTACGTTTTTTCTGAAGAGCCCTTTGAAAGGAGGGAATAAATGCTCTGAATAATTTGTGGGTAGTTGTGGTGGGGTATGGGACCGTTACCTCCTTTACCAGGATCACAAGGAGTCAGGAAGGTATCTTTGCTACTGGCAAAGAATGAAACTCTAGGAAAAAAAAATCATTAAAAGGACAATAAGTCATTCATTGTATACAAAGGTTAAATACCACATCACACAAAGGTTAAATACCACATAACATAGAGCTAATTAGTGTGTTAAGTTTTTAACCAAAATTTGCCAGCTCTAGAGCAAATAGTGAGAAATCCGGTGTAGAAATCATTCTTCCAGATTTAGAAAGCTGCGTTCAGTGGCACTGAAATAACAATTCAAGAAAACAGAATATAAATCAAGTAGAAGCGAAAATATTAACATTATAGTATATCTTTCCTAATGTACGTACAGGAAAACCAGGTTGCAAATCACTGTATGAACATTTTTGAGCAGTGATTTATATAATTACACTATTCACCCCACTGAGCAGCCACTCCTCCTAGCATGAGTGAAAGGTTTATAACACAGCCTTTAATTATTGAAAGACTTTTATCTCTTAAAGGTCAAAGTCAGGACTACGGGGTAGAAAAGATTATCCCAATTTTTTTGTACTACTGAATCACAGTAAAGTTCGCATAAGAACAAAACGTATTAAAACTGGTTGTCCAAAAAATAAAACAAACTGAATAAAGGAGGAATGGAAGAAAGAGCTGAGAGGGAAAATGAAACTGTAGAGTAAAAATCAGATTATAAGAACACCTTTTCACAGCGTTAGTCCATTGGCTTTGTAAAATGGCCAGTTTACTACCATTTTTAAAATGATGCAAATCAGAATTAGCTTTCCTGGAATAGTTGCATTTACATTAGCATTAGCTCAATTAAAAGTGACCATCAAAGTCAATTACTTCCTTTGGAGTTCAAATATATATTACAGAGTAAATTTCAGCATCATTTCACTTTGGGAAGAGTAGGTTTTTCACTTGCAATTTACTGGTTCACTTTCAAAGTCCTGTATATAGTTGTCTGCTTGCCACATTTGCTGTCCAGAACATAACTGTCCAAATATTACAATTAATGCCTTTAGCAGTAGGGGAAAAAATAGATTAAATTTGTGATACTAACAAGATGTTAGGGTAGGAACAATATGTTTATGCTGGGCTGAAGAAAATAATGTAACTAAACAAAATACGAAAAACTCAAACTTCAAGAAGTTTTTTGAAAATTTACAGATGAAACCTTGACTGTGCAGAAATTCAAAGAAGTTTGGAGAATATTCCAATCAAGTCACAATTGCACCTGGAAAACAAATTAGCCTGTTTTTGTTAAATACAAAAAACTATTTAATTTGCTATGTTATAACTAGGATTTGAAATTATTTTGCTGAAAGATCTACTTTTCACTATGCTTATAATTATTGCAGATCATGAATACTGAGTAGAAATAAATAATTTTTTTTAAAAAAGCAAAAATTAATAAATATTAAATCAAACTTTAGAAGACAACTTTAATGGTATTCTGCAACAGGATACCTTTCCCAGACAGATGTAATAGCAATGCATCTAGTCCACTAAGCTTGATATTTGAATAAATATTTTTAAAAACACAGAGAAAAGGTAAAAAAAAAAAAAAATTATTTATTGTACTTATTTTCAGTTCTAAACTTATCCTCCAGCATATTAAATATGACAATTAAACTTCTAATTATCTAGGTGCAAGGAGAGGACAGTTAAGTGTGTAGAGGATATGGCTATTAATGCAACTGCAAAATTAAAGTGAAGAATAAAAATCCAAATACCGTGTCATTCAATAGTTCAAATTAGCTTGTACTCAAACTTCAGTTGTATACTGTCAGCCAAACAGCATGCCCTTTTTTTTAATCTTTTTTTTTTTTAAAGATGAATATATTCTATCACTTGTAACAAAGCAGCATAAATGTTAAGTTTCTTTATTTTCCTCTGCTGAAGTGAAATCAAGACCTGCACATACGTGCTAATGTCTGGCCTACTATATGACCTATAATATAGAGCAGAGGAAAACACATTATCTAACAGAGGTTTTCCAAATATTGTTTAGGTTACCATTGATCGGATATTTGGTCATCAGAGCTTGACATTCAACTAGATATTTATGGGGGTTACAATTAAATCTTCCAATAAAGATAAATTTACTCTTCTGAAAAAAAAAACAAAAAAACAATAGTTCTTTTAGGTCTAGGTAAAAAGTGTTATTTTCTTAAAATGAAAATATTTTATTCCAATTTCATCATTCTGAATTTTTAATATTCTATGTATGGAGCTAAAGATTGCATCAAGGAGTAAACCCTGAAAGATTCTAAAAATGGTGACATTGTAAACACTGATGATTTCAAAAGGCTTCATTGTTCTCTAAACAAAAGTTTAAAAAAATCTCAGCTCTATTAAATATAAGAGGATATAAACCCTGATTCAAGGAAATTATTCCATTGTATATCTAAGTTGAAAATCAGCCACCAATTCAAAGACTAAAATTACAGCACACCTCTGTTTTTCTTCTTGAATAGTACTTCTTTGATATTCTAAATGGGTCATTTTCAGCTATGGCAGATGAAATAGCATAAATATATAACTTAAATAGTGAACACATTGAGTCAGAGATGTTTCATGAGAAGATATGCTAGAGATCAACAACGGTGCAGTAATCTGCTCTATAATACAGAGCTAAGAAATCCCAAATTCCAGGCCATGTTTAAATGCGTAACTCCTGTGTGATATGGGGTAAATTATTCCATCCTAGATCCTTCAGTCTGTTTAGGCACTCACTCTCCTTAAGGTGCAGAGGAGCTGATGTTACCTTTCCTGTCTTTGAAATGAAGAAAATTAAAACAACAATGTTCTGCATTATAGGAGAAATGGTTACAAAGAATGTCTTTAAAATGATTGTGAGATATTAAAAAAACTATTAACAGAGGCCTGGGTAACAATTAAAACATGGGCATTTTTTACCTTCTCCAATTCTCCAGCTTTCTGTAAGTACCCACATACCTGTGTCCTTTAACACAGTTACTACAACCAACTAACTGTAAAACAGATTAAGCTTTTCAGCTAATGTGGATGAGTTTTGTCAAAAATTAGGACCTAACCAAATTCAGTTGTATATGTTCCTCTGAAAGTTAATATACAAAATTAACTTTTTTTTTCTTTCCTACAAGATCAAAGGAAAATTTCTTCATCAAAGCAATTGTCAAGCGTTAGAACAGGCTGCCCAGGGAAGTGGTTGAGTCACCATCCCTGGAAGTATTTAAGATGTGGAGAAGTGATACTTAGGGACATGGTTTAATGGTGGACTTGGTAGTATTAGGTTAACTGTTGAACTTGATGATCTTAAGGGTCTTTTCCAACCTAAATGATTCTATGATTCTATGATCCAGACTTATTATTTCATTTGCCCACATTCACTTCTTTTGCTTTCTCCTTTTTGTATCCTTTCTTTTTCTAAGTACCGGAATTTTATTCCTTTCGTTTCTTTCCTTCTGTCATTTTCTCTTTAAAACACTCCTGCAATATAATTTGCAACTTTTTTTCTTTATATCCAGTGTCTTTAATGCAGCCCGCCAGTTTATGTGTTAATTAGTGAAAAAAATAAGAATTTAACTTCTAGGTACCTCTTTTCCATTTCTCAACAAATTTTATCAGTACGTAATACCAGCTGCCTCAGGTAGCTGTAACTACAGACCTTTTTTTTTTTCAGTTCTTCTTCAGGCTCTAGTTTAGTTTTCCTTCTCAATATACAGTTAAATTATTTTCTCTGTTTCTGCTTAAGCGTCAGTAAATTGAAATATTTCAGTTTCTATGCTGAAAACGAAGGTCTAAACAATGTAGGCAAGGCTGCCATCTATTTTCACTCCCTGAAGCTCTGGGAAACTATGAAAAACAGTAGAAGCATTGTAGCTATCCACTTTGTTCGCTTCTTGATTTTCACAAGAAGCAAGAACCATTAATATTAAGGTGAATAGCTATCATTTCAAGAATAAAGCAACTAATAGATAACAAGCTAACCTTGGATACAGAAAAACAGTTCAAAACCATATATAATTATTGCTTCTTTCCCAGAAATTTAATATAAATAGATTATTCATTCCAAGGAATTTGAAACTGTAAACAACTTTAACAAACAATACAAATGTTTTAGTTCCACTTCTGAGAACTGATATACTGATTTTAATAATAAATAAAAGGTCAATCCTCTGAGTGCTAAAAGCACCTGTTTAAAAAAAAAATCAATAAATGTAATGAATTATGGAAAAATGCTATAGATGTTAATGATTACTTGTATACTTTCTTAAATAAGCTATAATTATTTTCATCAGTAGCAGTCTTTAGTCTTCATTAATTTAACACAGAATGTTGAGTCTCCAGAGAGAAGCATACTTCTAACTGCAAATTGTAAGACTAACAGAATCAAAGAACCCTGTTCATTAAAAATATTTTGCCACCTTGTCAATTACAAAAGCAAGCATAAAGAACCCTTGGAGAGTGCAAAAGAGAAGAGAACTGGATGCGTAAGCTTTGAGTATTGAGAAAGAACTCCAAACCAAATCAATCTGAATAATGTTTTTTACAAAACTTGGAAAAAACAAGCAAACAACCAAGCTGGAGGGCTTCTGTCATTTTATCTTTCCACTCCTGCGACCCTATAGTCTTATGAAAAACGTTCTGAATTTGGGCCAAAATTAAACCCATGCAAATAAACATACATATAACACACAGGCTCAATGGAACCACAGACTCAGTCATAAAAGTATTTAAATAATTGAAGTAACTCTTGCTAAATAGAGTAGTCCTTACATTAAACTCAGTGATGAAAGAAAAGCACTGGTTTATCTGGAACACCAAGAAAAATCACGAGGGTTTAAGATACGGTGAAAACTCATTTGAGTTCATATTTCCAAATGTGTGAGTGTGTTTAACAAAGCACATACAAACTCAGGAATATATCTGGTATGAAATTGATTTACTTTTTTGTAACAAGTTTTGACCGTATACACCAAGACAAAGTTTGAATCAGTATTGTAAAGATGAGATACCCAAAAAAGGTAATTACCGTAATACAAAGAGAAGACTAATAGGATAAGCCATCTGTACACAAAATATGCTTTAAGGATGAGAGGGGTGAGGGCATTATTATCATTATTATATTTTTAGGTAAATATATTTCTGACTGAGTGCTTAGTGAGAAGTAAACTTTTAACATAGCTCTGGATCAAAAGGAGAAGGAATGTCTACAGGCTCATAGGCGAAATCTTATCGGGTAAAGATCCTACCTGAGGTAATCTGGTGTGCCAAGTGATAATGTTCAGAATTAACATAGTGCTCACATTTCCCACATATCATGTTGCATTCAAAATTATATTATGGGTAAAAGGGGACTGCCTTATATGTGTATCCAAGAACTTACTGTTAATCTAATTAATGCTTGAGCAATCAACAAACAACTAATCAAAATATAACAATACAGTTATTACTAGTCTTATTGCAATGCTACTAATACAGTCTGAATTATACAATTAATGAAGAAAAGTCCCCTTCAGAAAGTTTATCACTGTCATACATGAGCAACCCTTTTCTTATATATACCCTTTTTTCTCTGGTGCTGTATTCAACCTTCCACTGCCTGTCTAGGTCCTGAGGCTGATTGCACCTACCTTACTCCAGACGGATACAAGGGATTGCAAAAAGTTGGCGATGCCAGAAGTTCTTCACTGGGAGGATACAGTTTTGACGGAGAGGGATTTCTTCCTTCTCTGTCTTTGGTCTGCTTACGGTTACTTTCATATCTTTGCTAATGCAGTCTGCTTTCTTGCTCTTTCTTCATTGATCGCCTATACAGATTTTTTAATATTTTTTTATCATACATGGTATTCATGAAGAAAACCAAAACCCTGAAATAGTCAATCATTACCTGACCATTAAACAATTGTTATGACAGCTTAAATGAGCTAAAGTTAGCTCAGGCCAAGACAAGTCCAGACAATTCTTCAGGCTTCAGTGGTGGCAAAAGCCTTTATCTTTCATTAGTCATAGCAATGATGTATTTCTTGGACTATAGGATTACAGTTTCAAATATTAATTAATACTTTAAAATGCCCTTTTTATGGGAAAAAGAAAATACAGTAATAGATTGCCCACATCCACAGAGCAGTGCTGTTAGTATTTTGCAGGTTACTTTTCATACAGACAGTTCAGAAGAGTAGCAGATTGTTGAAGTAACCTTATTTATAGCATTATTTGGAGTTGATCAGGTGAATTAAGGCTGTATGAAGTGCTTAGAACTGAAAGTTTGTCTTATTAAACTTGACTTTCCTCACAACTGTACCTGAATGTTCCAGGTTTCTGGTAACAGATTCCTGTGAAAACTAAAATTGAAGTTTTTGTCATAGACTTGCAGTGATGGGATCGTATTTTTAGATATGCAAATATACATAAAATTTTTACTAACCAGACAGAATGACTTATCAATCCTATCTCATCTTCCATGTCTTTTAATCTGTGGACTATGGTAAGAAATTTCACATTTTAATCATTAGAGATAACAGTCTTATTCTGTGCACAGAAAATTTGTTGGGGAAGATAGAAGTTTTATGCTGGCATCTAAGGAACGGTCCTTTAGGACTGAATTACATTTTATTTTCAGTCTCTTTCTTTTGCCATCATTGTTCCAATGCTGTGATTGTAATTAGCCTTCTTTTTACTCTTGACAAATTATAGACTGTATGAAATTGGGTCTCCAGATCAGATCAAAAATTCATACATCACTTAAGAATAAAACTTTTCACTCACAATTTTATCTAATTTAATTCTGATGACTGACCTTGAGAAATAAAATTTAACTCAATCCCAGAATAAAGCTGTACTGAGAATAACAGGAATTCAAGAATAAGCAGAGTTTTTTGTGTTAAAAAAAAATCAAGATTTATTTTTGCAATAACCTCAGGATTTTTGACTTCAGTGTTTCTTGTTCTGTAAGTTACATAGTCATGAGTAAATCATAATTATTTTTTTCCATGGTTTTATTTATCTGGATAATTAAGAAAAGATGAATGATTGTTGATTTAGTATTGGGTTATATATATACTTCTGTGAATCAGTGGTGATTATTTTAGAGCAAAACTGATGTATATAAATAGCTAACTTAAGATTGAGTCTGAGTGCAATAAATCTGTTACACACAAATCACTAGTCCTATATTCAGAATAAGTTTAGTTTTGTTTGTTTTTTTTAAATGAAAGTGGGAGAGGAAAAAATTTATTACATGCTATAAAGATCCACAGAGGTGTATTATGATCAGTGGAGTTGATAGGCAACAAATTCTTCCGTACAAAATAAGATACAGTGTATCAATATATGACAAAAATGGTGTAAGATCATGCAATTAAAGACATCAGACTTATATTGCCTGTATTCTGGGAGTTTTTATAAGAACCCTTCCTTGTTTTGTAGAAATAATGATTTTTAATCCATTTTAAGAAGTACTGCAGCCACACCTCTGTATCTGTGTGTAGGGTATTGAGCTATGCAGTATGGCATTACATGCGAGACATATCAGGACATTGTCTCAATAACATGATCCTGAATTCTGGAAGTTTAACTATGAAAGAGTGGATGATAACAAGCTAATATGATACAATATCCAAGTATAGGACAATTTCAAGCATAAATGGGCAAGTAAGAAACACTTTTTTTTCTTTTTTGTCTTTACACACTTTGTCATCCTTAATAAATATGACAGAGAGAAAGAAAGATGTTATAGTAATCAAAACTGGTGTATTCAATCTTGAAAAGGCAGTACGAAGTAAATGACTGAAACTTGTTTCATGAAGCAAGAATGGAGAAAATACCTTAACCTGCTGCAGGACTTTGAACATTTACAGGTTGAAATTCTATATAATGTATCTGATAGAAAATGGTAAGATTTTACTGGAAGATAAGATAAACTTAAATATCTGCCCATAATGTATAAGAATAATAACAGCAGTGAGATTTAATCCACTTAATTCACGTATCTTCTCCATTCAGTCAATTAAGAGATTATAGTGTCTTTGAATGTTGTCAGAACTGGACTATATAGAGAACTTAAGAAATCATACAGGTGTTTAAAGAATTTATACACTTCTGAAAATAAAACCTATAAGCATAGGAAACCTCTGCCCTTATTTATGACTATTTGTGCTGGTTTTGTCTGGGACAGAGCTAATTTTCTTCATAGTAGCTAGTATGGGGCTGGGGGACACAGCCAGGACAGCTGACCCCAACTGACCAAAGGGATATTCCATACCATAAGTTGTCATGCTCAGCAATAAAGCTGGGGGGAGGTTGATGGGTGGGCCACTGCTTGGGAACTGGCTGGGTATCTGTCTGTCGTTTGGTGGTGAGCAATTGTTTTCATTTACATCACTTGTCTTTCTTGGGTTTTATTTCTCTCTCTTTGTTATTTTCCTTTTCATCGTTGTCATCATCATCATCATCATCTTCATTATTATTATTATTATTATTATTATTTATATTTTATTTGATTTATTAAACTGTTTTTATCTCAACCCACATGTTTTCTCACTTTTACCCTTCCGATTCTGTTCCCCTGTCCCTCTTGGGGGGAGTGAAGGAGCAGCTGTGTGGTGCTTAGTTGATGGCTGGAGTTAAACCAAAACACTATTAGTTCACTAGGACTGAGATTTACTTCCTAACCTAGACACTTCACTTAACTATACTATTGACATGTTGCCCCTGCTTTCAGATGGTGTTTGTACTAGAGGACCTCCTGAAGTCCCTTTCAACCCGAATTATTCTATGAACCTGCACTTTTACTATGCAGATTATGACTTATATTATAGGTGCCTAAACCCTCATTGTAGTCCATAAAATCCAGTCATTGCAGCCATTGGAGTCTTAACTTAACCTATCTTAACCTAAATTAGGTATTTACATTTGGTCAGCTTAATAGTACCTTGAACTCCATTGACTAGATTGGATCTGCACTGACTATAATAGGCAGATAAGACTTCTAGTTCTGTTACAGGACATCTTGAAAAACAAGGTTTCAAAGTAAGTAAGAAGAATGTAAAGAAGATACTTCATAACAACTGCACCTGGCACTTAGAGATATTAGAGATAAAGACTGTCTTCACTAACTCTCTGCTAACTAGCAATAACGATTAGCACAAGGACCAATTGTAGAAAAATAGAATAAACTGCCAAAATAGTGCCCTAGAGTTAACTTGTCTCATTATAATCTCATTATAATACTAAGGAACACACCTCCTAGCTAGAAAAGTCCCAACCCAATTAAGCCCCCTACTCTCTGAGCATGCGTGGTGAATTATAAGAGAACTGTACTGAAGTAAGAAAAGTATTAACCAATAGTTAATTAAGGGGTAGAATCAGTAGGCGTAACTAACTTTGTTAACTGTTTTAAATACCTGTCATGATTTTAACCCTGTGTGCAAACTTTGAGGAGAAATCCCCTTGCACCCGGCACCGCAATAAACATGCCTGATTTATAACTCTTTGTGAGTTGTGAAGTTTGTTTCCATGTGTCAGTTCCTATATAGATGTCTACATCTATACTTATGTGTCTGCATGTCAAAGTGAAACCCAACAGTCTAGAAGGGATTTAGTCGTATTGGGATTCTGGAGAAATCAGGTTTTGTTAGGATAGGATTTACTATGTTTCTCTGATGATAGAGTTTGTAGACAGGGACAAATGAAAAAAAACCCTAATGAAAAGGAATACCATTTATTATTGTATTAACAAAAGTTTCTTGGTTAAATGATCATAGACAAGCAAGAATGTGCTTTATTACAATTAAGTATCACAGAATCACAGAATCACTATGGTTGGAAATGACCTGTAAGATCATCAAGTCCAACCTCCAGGGATGGTGACTCCACACTTCCCTGGGCAGCTTATTCCAGTGTTTCACCACTCCCTCAGTAAAGAAATTTTTCCTAATATCCAGCCTGAACCTCCCCTGATGCAACTTGAGGCTATTTCCTCTTGTCCTGTCACTCATCACTTGGGAGAAGAGGCCAACACCCACCTCTCTGCAATGTCCTTTCAGGTCACTGTAGAGAGTGATAAGGTCTCCCCTCAGCCTCCTCTTCTCCAGGCTGAACAACCCCAGTTCCCTCAGCCACTCCTCATAAGACTTGTGCTCCAGACCCCTCACCAGCTTCGTCGCCCTTCTCTGGACACGCTCCAGCACCTCAATGTCCTTCTTGTAGTGAGGGGCCCAAAACTGAACACAGTACTCGAGGTGCGGCCTCACCAGCACCGAGTACAGGGGCATGATCACCTCCCTACTCCTGCTGGCCACACTATTTCTGATGCAGGCCAGGATGCCGTTGGCCTTCTTGGCCACCTGGGCACACTGCTGGCTCATCTTCAGCCGGCTGTCGACCAACACCCCCAGGTCCTTTTCTGCGGGGGAGCTTTCCAGCCACTCATCCCCAAGCCTGTAGCGTTGTATGGGGTTGTTGTGACCAAAGTGTAGGACTCGACAATTGGCCTTGTTGAACCTCATCCAATTGGCCTCGGCCCATCGATCCAGCCTGTCCAGATCCCTCTGCAGACCCTTCCTACCCTCCAGCAGATCAGCACTCCCTCCCAACTTGGTGTCATCTGCAAACTTGCTGCAGGAGCACTCAATCCCCTCATCCAGATCATCGATAAAGTTATTAAACAAGACCAGCCCCAAAACTGAGCCCTGGGGGACTCCGCTTGTGACCGGCCACCAACTGGATTTCACTCCATTCGCCACGACTCTCTGGGCTCGGCCATCCAGCCAGTTTTTAACCCAGCAAAGAGTGCACCTGTCTAAGCCACGAGTCGCCAGCTTCTCCAGGAGAACACTGTGGGAGACAGTGTCGAAGGCTTTACTAAAGTCCAGGTAGACAACATCCACAGCCTTTCCCTCATCCCCTAGGCAGGTCACCTGGTCATAGAAGGACATCAGGTTGGTCAAGCAGGACCTGCCTCCCATGAACCCGTGCTGGCTGGGCCTGATCCCTTGGTTGTCCTGCACATGCCCTGTGAGAGCCCTCAAGATGAACCTCTCTGTAATGTACCCTGGCACCAAGGTCAGGCTGACAGGCCTGTAGTTTCCCAGATCCTCCTTCCAGCCCTTCTTGTAGATGGGCGTCACCTTGGCAAGCTTCCAGTCGTCCGGGACCTCCCCTGTTAACCAGGACTGTTGATAAATGATGGAGAGTGGCTTGGCAAGCTCCTCCACCATCTCCCTCAGTACCCTGAGGTTCTGAGGTATATGAGGTATATGAGACAGAACGGGGTGAAGGGGGCATACTGTGAAATGTAGGGAACTGTACTGTGACTCAGGGAAACTTGCTCTTAGAGTTTGAAACAGGAATACTCAGTGTAGAGCTATATATTTGAGTCAGTGTGCAATTAATTAACAAAATTAATTAAAAAAAATTATGTTGGTGGACAGTCACATGAAACATTTGCTATGGAATAAGAATAGCTGTTCAAAACCAATGAAGCTAGCATATTTTGTTTCATAAATCAGTAGGTTTCCAAGAAATTCTAAATAAGTTTCAGGATATTAATACTAAAGGAAAAAAAAAGACAGTTGCTTATCAAAGTCTTTCTCAGTGTGAACAAATTTTAGTTAGTATTATCCTACAGACATGAAACCCAGAAATCATACTTAGAGTAAGTCAGCTGTGTACAGAAGGTTAGAATGAAATACATGATCTAAGCACCTATTTCTGTGCAATTTTATGCATCGGTTTTACTCCATGAGTGTTCTCACTGAAAAGTAACTCATGGTAATGGAAATACTAAAAATGGTAAACATCCACAGAATGAAAATTTTTATAGTAGTTTAGATTCAATAACAATTAAAATACATGAGCATATGCATTCTGGAACACCTATCCGTTAGTCTGAAAACTTCAAAGTTTTGAGAATTTTTCATGTATTTCTAGGTTTAAATGAACTCCAGATCACTGTAACAACCTTTCTCAGATCACTATAACAATCTTTCTAACTGCATTATGGAACAAGGAAGAATTTATTCTCCCTGACAATGTGTAAAGAAAAAACAGTAGAACTATGATCTGGTATATAAACCAGCACACTTGTGAGATCTTTTTTTTTTACATTTATTTCATTAAATTTGGCAATAGTTAAGGGATAAATCCCTGTAGTTGTCACTGACATTCATGATGGACATAAAAGATAAAATTTAACCTGATTTCCAATATTAAAAACCCACCAACACCCTCCAAAATACAGGGTTTAGATTAATGAAACAAAGGATTACTAGTTAAGAAAACAGTAAATAAAAGATGAAGCTCAATTCGATAACAATAAACTAAAGACAGATCCTGAACTGCTTGGAGTTAAACTGAAATAAAAATATTTTAGAAGTATTGATATCACAAAAGAAAAAATAGAATAAGTAAGGAAGCAAAATTCCTTTGGTGTGACATTTAATGACCTAGAAGACAGCTAAAATAGAAATTATATTTAATTGCTAACTCTTTCTTAGGCATCAAAACCTGGGTCCTTCCTAAAGGACATCTTATCCTACGAAATGAAATGAAATGAAATGAAATGGAATGAAATAAACATACTAACAGGAAAACAAGAACAACTGTGTCCTGGGACATTTCCTGCTCTACTTACTATGACCCCAGCCTAGGGTAATTAATAAAAAAAACCCAATACACCAAAAAGACCCACAGGCCTCTTGGTTGGTTGCTTTGATATTGGTTTCTCAATAAAGCACTTTGAAAAGGTCTCAGTTACATTTTAGAAAAAAAAAAAAATTCAGAACCAATGAAATAAGGTGAAGATTCTTTTTAAAATGTTATATAAAATATTAACAATAATTATTAATATCATCATCTAATTATGTCATATTCTTTTGAAATCATTACAAGAAATGGAAGAACTCTTGTCCATAACCTCATTACAACTTTCAAACCTAGTTTAAAATACTTAAATATATTGTTTCAGTATAGATTAATATTAAAGAAGATGCCTCGGAATTGTGTAGGTGGATTTTGATGTAAATAAAGCCTTTGACTACATGGAATTGATCCACTACTTAGAAATTCCATGCTAATAAATATTTGAGATATTTATGGGATGCAGGGATTGTCAGGACTCAGCTTGATCGTTTATGTGATTAAAGACTTGTCTTTAAACCCATTAGGAGTCCAGTGGTACAATGGCAAGCAGGGGCACCCTGATGCCCCAGTCAGGGACCTGAGCCCTAGGGGACCCTCAGCTCTGGAAATCAGAGGCCACTCCGCACCAGGAGTCAGCAGGAGTGGTTCTCTGGGGCACCTCACAGTCTGGGGGGGGTTACTACACAGGCTTATGGGGCTTATCGTGGGGTGCCAGCGAATGGCATTGGGAGATTGCACAAGACTGGTCATGGGATGTTTAGGGGAGAAATTGAAGGTGGAGAAAGAGAGGGATTGAGGTGGTTTGGACAGGAAAGAGTGGGGACATGGACAGGTGCATAAAAAGGGACAATCACATGTTAACAGTGGCTGGTCAGTACTCTGTGCTCTGTACCTGATAAGCATAGTCTGACTTCTCTTATTATTAAACTCCATTTCTAATTAATTTCCTCGGTGAGTGACTCTCTATTCTGTACCTGTGAGGGGAGGAGGAGGGACTGTCTGAGTGCCAGCAACAGGAGTGGAACTGTGGGTCAGAGGGGCTGTGTGTCAGGCGGTCAGCAACTGGAGAGACCAGGCTGCGTGCTTATGGTGTGAGTGCTTATGTCAGTGTGTGAGCACTAGGAAACATCAGACTGGAGTATGTGAGCAGGTTAAGAGACTTAAAGCCAGGTATTGGAGGTGCCCTAATTCTGAGCTGGATAATGGAAAGACCAGAAGATCTGCTTGTCAGATACTGGAGGGACCAGGAGGTCCAAATGAGTGACTGGGGAGACCATGGGGTCTGAGGTTCAGAGCCCAGCTACGGGGTAGGCTGGCTGTCCTGGCTGGCTAAGACCAGTTACTGGAGGGATATGTGTGTGTGTGTGCATGTGTGCACATGCATGCACATGTGCATTTCTATTGGAGCACATGCTCAACCTCATTGCTTTCTGAATGTGGGGACATGGAGCTGGGGAAACCTCGTATCTGTCAGGTTACTGTGTGTGGCATGTCCTAACACAACTGAGCAATGAAGTGACATAAAAAAATAGTGTTTGAATCTTCATGAAATTCAAAATCTTTAGCTGACATGATGATTAAAACATACCATGAATCTATGCTATTACACAGTATAATATAGAATACACTTGCTAACAAACTATTCTAATTCCTCTTTGGAGTTATAAAATAATGCCAATTCAAAAATTTTTTCAGGAATGTCTCCTTTGCTGTGCTGTGCTGTTCCTTTGGAAGATTGATAGATCTATTTTTATTTTACAAATATGAACATAAACACTTACAGGCTACAGTTAAAATGATAGTGATAAGCCCCTGTCTTAACTCGTCCACAGCTTGCGCAGACATCTCCCATTTCAAAGCATTTTATACATGAGGAATCTCCATATTGCAACTGGGGACCTGTGTAAGTTCATTCTGTGATCAGTAAGATGTGAAACTAGAATATGGACTTTCAGAGTCTCTGTACATACTCAACTATCCTTTTAATCCTTAGGGTCATAGGAAACACAGCTGGCAGAGGTCTTAAGAAAACATATTTTTAATTTACTTATTTTTTGCCAGTAAGCTAACATATCAATAATTTGTGTTCAACAAGAACAGACGTCAGACAGGGAACTGAAAGCTAAATGTTTGGAAAGTAGCTGAGCAGTGTACTGTGAAGATATAGTAGGGATATTTAAGACTTTATCAATACAAGACATAAGCTGTTTGGCTTAAATTGATGTATCTGTTAAGCAAGACATAAAGGCTGCTGCATATCAAACAACAGGTCCATAGGGACCAGTATAGTATCTCTGTCAATGACCACTGAAATGGCTTAGAGAGTTCTATAAGAGACAGAAATGTGATGATACTTCACCAGAAAGTTTTCTCGGTCTTAACAATTTGTGGTTCATGAACATCAAGGAGATCTCTTTCTACCTGGGAATGCTAAAAGGCTTTTCTTCTATATATTTGTCCAGCAGTTTTTTCAGAATTCCCTGAAACTGCCTGACATTTTTAGGGATTTGTTTTGTTGTTAATCTTTTTACATATAATTAAACCTAATTGGAATAAGAGATGTGCTTTTAAAATATCGGATATTATTGCAATAGAAGGTCTCTCTGCTAAAACACGCTGTGACATTTTATGACGTTAGTTATGGGCAGCACAGTTGGATACTTGTCTCCTTTAATAAACTCACGGTAGAAAGAAGCTACTGAAAGTAATATTTAAAGTGGAGAAAAAGAAATTCAGTGGTGTACAAACCCCATGAAATTAGTGTTACATTAATGAACATGAGAAAGTTGCACTGCAGAACTGCTGGCATCAGTGGATCGGTTTGTGACTCTAACTTCCTATATTTCCTTTGTGTAGATCAGCTATACGATGGTGATGTGAATGGTTTAAGTGGCAACAATGCTTCAGAAAATCTCTCCCTACATCCTTCAGTGAAATCTTCTGTGTCTGTCTTGAATGAAGGCCACATAATTTCTCTTTATGGAGGAAGAGAGCAAACATTCACATCATCACAGAATAGTAGAGACTCAAAGAGGCCTCTGGAGACTGTCTAGTTCAACCCCTCATGCTGAAAGCAGGGTCAGCTACAGCAGGTTGCTCAGGGACATCTTCAGTCGGGGTCTGAGTATCTCCAAGGATGGGGACTCAACAACATGTTCCTGGGCCATCTGTTCCGGTGCTGTCACGTTAAAGGGCAAGGCAATTTGGCAGAAAATAAACCCCCTTGCGTTCCAGCTTGTCCTCAGATATCAGAGGGGCTGGGGGCGGCTAGGCTTAGATTCAGAGTGATGCCCAATTCTCTGTGTTACAAGTCCGGTCATGTTCAATGTATTGAACTCTCATGATTACGAATATACTCGTAACACCATACACTTTCAGTCTAGTCACTTTCCATGAACTGGCACGGCCACACTGAAGGGATTTGGTGGCATTCAATGAGAACTCTCACAGCTAGATTAGTGAATAGTGCAGTTTGTTGAAGCAACAGATGCCCAAGTTCTTTTGGATTGCCGGTGGTAAAATTACTGCCTGCAAAGCATGGGCAAATACCAAGAACATGAGTAACATAGCCTGGCTACAAATGCGTTAAGTTATAAAGCAACTCTATAGAGATTTCTAAGTTTCCCGGGGAAGTACCCGGTATAACCAAGTGTTTGAATCTTACCCAAAGGCGTCCCTGTGGTGGGGAAGGGAGGCTCAGCCTGTCCACCTTTCCCAGGTGTCAGAGGTGGTCTGCGATGGTATCTTCCCTGACATTCTTACTCTCTTAAGCCATTTTATATTATTTGTCCTTACAGGTGGAGCTTGAGTGACTCTAGTCATACATACCTCTATTGTAATTGGTGTAAAACATTCCCGTTCTGCTTTTAAAGGTATAGACTAAGAAAAATCCAGAGCGCAAGCTCAGTGAGGGGTGGTCGCACCTTGGAGGTGGGTAGCTTTGGGATGGAGGTGTGTTTTTTGGTATTATAATGAGATTATAACGAGCAAGGTTCACCCAAAGGATAGTATTTTGTCAAAAAATGACAGACTGTTGGCTCAGGGCAGAAAATATGCAGCTTGACAGTTCCATAGTACCTTCCAGTTCCTGTCTTATCACAGGGCCTGGCCACGGTGTCTTCACTCCTCTCTACCCTCCATGCAGTTTCTCTTAGAGTCAGCACACCAAGCTTCCCTGGTGTTGCCAACATCTAAGGCTGCCTAGGGAACTTCTGTGGGATGGATTCCTTGCATAGCGTCCACACTCCACCCTGAAGATTTCTTCAATTCTGTACCTTTCCTTAAAATGCGAATAGAAATTTAATTCCTAAGTTACCTCCAGCAATTATTCCACAAGTGCTCAACCAACCTTAATATGGACTTTCTTGTGTTTCAGTTTGTGCCCTTTGCCTCTTGTCCTGGTGCTGAATACCACTATATACACTGAAGAGTCTGTCTCCATCTACTTTATCCTCCCATCAGGTATTTACACACTTTTCTCTATGAGGATCAACCTCAAAAAACAGTAAAGAGAAGATGACTGACAGACGATTAAAATCCACAGGCTTTTCAAAATTTACTTAATTATTTTTTGTGCTTGTGAAGGTTAAAGAATGCTTGAAATTAATTATAACAATTTGAAGGTGCCATTTTGAAACCTTCCATTTTGCAGTATTTAGCTTTCAATTTGTCTGAAGTGCACTAGAGTACTTGTCATTGACATGTATGATTGTACTGGTTTTGGCTGGGATAGAGTTAATTTTCTTCATAGCAGCTAGTATGGGGCTGTGTTTTGGAGTTGTGCTGGAAACAGTGTTGATAAAGCAGGGATGTTTTAGTTACTGCTGAGCAGTGCTTACACAGAGTCAAGGCCTTTTCTGCTCCTCACACCACCCCACCAGCGAGTAGGCTGGGGGTGCACAAGAAGTTGGGAGGGGACACAGCCGGGACAGCTGACCCCAACTGACCAAAGGGATATTCCATACCATATGACGTCATGCTCACTGTATAAACTAGGGGGAAAGCTGACCAGGGGACCGCTGCTCGGGGATAGGCTGGGCATTGTTTGGAGGGTGGTGAGCAATTGTTTTCGTTTGTATCACTTGTTTTTCTTGGGTTTTATTTCTCTTTTATTTTGTTATTTTCCTTTTCATTACAATTTTTATTATTACTACTACTACTACTATTATTATTATTATTAATTATTTCATTTATTAAACTGTTCTTATCTCAACCCATGGGCTTTCTCACTTTTACTCTTCTGATTCTCTCCCCCATCCCACTGGTGCAGGGGGAGGTGAGCAAACGAGTAGCTGTGTGGTGCTTAGTTGCCAGCTGGGGTTAAACCACGACAATGATGGATTCATTTATTTAAATGTATTAGGAAGTGTATGTAAGTCGACTACATACACAGGCAGATTCTTACCTATCACCTTCCTCCACTGAAGTTACTCTCTATTTGCATTTGTATGAATAAGAGCAGAAGGCACTCTAAGAGGTGGAAAAACAAACAGGCTTATATTTAACTATATAAAATATGTATTTATCTTTATTACAGAATTGCCTGATCATTGTTTCTTCATCTTAAAGCAAATACACTATGTATTTTTCACGCCAGTGTTTTTTTTCTAGATACGCATCTGTCTGGCACAATCTCATTAGTTAAAATGTACATCAAGGTGTGCTAGAAATGGCTGCTCACCTTGCATTACTTGCCAGATAGTCTCTAGCAAATATATTTTTTTTTTTAAAGAGCATGCGGGGGAGGGGTAGCCTTTCTAGTATTCACAGAAGGTAAAGTAGGCTTTAATGAGTCACATTAAGAAATGGAATCCAACAGATGACATCCTGTCAGTAATTGCCTCCCACTTAAAACAAGAAACACCAGCTCAGAAGTTGCCACTGGCATCAACTGCAAGATCATGTTCATGAGAGAGGGAGCAAAACAGAGGAGCTGAGACATAATAGGTATATTATAGGTGAATACAAAGACCCTGCATAGCCTGCAGAAGCTTTTGGAAAGTCATTACTTTTCAGAAAGTGGTGTGATGTAATCACAACATAAAACTGCAGTTAACAAGCATAATCTGCACATTATATTGCTTCATTCTCTGGGTAGCCTCAAGGTAGTGACCAATATATATTTCATTACACCTGTATAATAAAAGGGTAACAAAGGCATGGAGACATGTAACAGGGTCTCAAATAGACAAGATGCATTCTTGTCACTGTACACAGATGAAAATTTTGGGCTCGGCTACAGTTATTTGACTGTGAAGAGGAAGTCCTGAGTACATTTTAGGGTACTACTTCATGATCAGCTTAAGCCAAATTAAGGCTGTATTTTTGACAAAATAACACACTCGCCTTTCTCAGCTACAGTTTTTGCTGCATCCCTTCAGCCAATACTAGCAATCATGTAGCCCTACGGTGAGTCAAGATTAGCTATGATTGAAAACTAATTGTGGGGAGAAAAAGAACCCAACACCAAAACTAAATGATCTGACCCACCTGATTGCAAGTGCTGCTACAAGAATGAGAACAGGAAAGAGCCCTTTTCAGCAGCAGCAGAGCTAATTTAGCTTAAGCCAATTGTAAACCAATAAGCAGCCTTTAAAATGGTATTTCGTTAAAAATCTACCATTTCTACCTGTTTTTCCAAAACTACCCCCATAATATCTCTGTTATTTCCAGGAAATTGCACTAAATAGCAATGTTTTGGACCTACATTCCTATCAATGTTTTCTAAGGAAACTGTTTTACCTGAAACATGTATTTATAAAATTTGAATACATGCACTTGCTATCTGCTCAACATCTATTGGTGACAGCCCTGAGCTCTGAGCTATGGAGGTGGTCTGTCAACCCTCTCTCTTACTCATTCTTCTTCTTCCAGAGCAGTGAACAGAACTTTGAACTCTGCTAGCATCAAGACCTAAGCAGTTTTGCCTGTGTCCACTGACTTACGTCCTCAGATCTGACATGCAGACATACTCTGCCATCTGATGCCAGACAACAAAGAATAGCAAGCATCGAGACAAATTTCTAGTCAGGGCCAACCTGTGCAGAGTCAAAACAAATCCATCAATATCCATTTTTATCTGAACAGCAAACTGGTATAATTTACACAAGCCAATGCAATGCTCACAACAATAATAAATTAACTATGCAAATTATTACATTATGTACACATATCAATTCACTTCATAAACAACCAATCTGTCACACAAACCTTGAGTTCCTTAGATTTAATTGACCTGTCGCAAGCCATTAAATTTGACACACAGGTGGTAGCAGAATGTTGTGGACTGATCAGGCCATGAATTCCACTTTTCTCTAAGCCACTAATTCTCAGTGGGGTCTCAGACATGGCACTAGATAGAGCTTTTGAACAAAATTAAATCCATATATAGGCATCTAAATGAATCTATCAAATTTTCAAAGAAATTCCAGAGATTCTACAAACTTGACTGAATTTGGTTTGAGTTTCTCATATGACTATCAACCACTGGAAGCTGTAGGTATTCAAAAAGTTTCAAAAATAAGGCTATTTCATGATATAATATGGATTTCAGAGCCTGAAATTAGATAATTGTAAGAATACTGATCTTATTTTCAAATCAGTATATATACATACTACAGACATTAAAATTTAATTTTAAATTTGCTTATTTAGTTTTAATCAATGTATTTATTTTATCAGTATTTCATCTGTATTTCATTTACACATTAATTTTTATCTTTATTTCATTTATTTTATCTGTCTTTCTGAGGAACCTGTACATACACAAGTCAATGAGATGCATCGCAATGTCTTGAGTGAATTGGCTGATGTAGTTGCCAAGCTGCTCTCCATCTTATTCAAAAAGTCATAGCATTCAGGCAAAGTCCCCAGTGACTGGAAAAAGGGAAACATCACACCCATTTTTAAAAAGGGTAAAAAGGAGGACCCTGGAAACTACTGACGAGCCAGCCTCTCCTCCATGCCCCATAAAAACATCGAACAGATTCTCCTGGTAGCTATGTCAAGGCATATGCATGACAGGGAAGTGATTAGAAACAGCCAACATGACTTCACAAAGGCCAAATCATGCCTGACTAATCTGATCATCCTTCTGTGATGGAGTGGCTGTGTTGATGGATAAGGAAAAACAACTGATGCTATCTACCTTGACTGCTGTAAGGCCTTTGACACGATCCCACACAACATGCATGTTGCTAAATTGGAGGGATATGGGTTTCATGGATAGACTATTCAATGGATAAGGAATTGGCTGGATGACCGTGTCCAAAGAGTTGCAGTCAATGGCTTAATGTCCAAATGGAGATCAGTAACAAGTGGTATCCCTCAGGGGCCCATACTGGGACCGGTACTCTTCAACATCTTTATTAATGGCATAGACAGTGGAATTGAGTGCACCCTCAGCAAGTCTGTGAATGACACCAGGCTGAATGGTGCAGCTGACATGCTAGAGGGAAGGGATGCCATCCAGAGGGACCTTGACAGGCTTGAGAAGTGGATGCATGTGAACCTCATGAAGTTCAACAAGGCCAAGTGCTGGTGTTTTGCCCTTTCTTAAATATGTTTTCCCAGGTGTGCCACCATCTTGGCTGGGGGGCTCAGCTGTGCCCTGCAGTGGGTCTGTTGGAGACCACAACATCTGAGTCTGGCATGGGGCAGCCTTGCCCTGTCCCCACAGAGGCCATCCCTGCAGACCAATGCTGCCAACACCCGGACACATACACCCAGTACAAGTGGTTAACCTCATACTAAACAAACTCAGTAGATGCATCCAGGCAGCAGTATTTGTTGACCTGCTCAAGCTGGAGGAATCATGGCTGAACAAATCCAACTTGCGAGACTGTCATCCTGGTTAAGAAATTAAACTTTCTTCTCTGAGCTGAGTTCCTCCTTAGAAACAAGTATGCACTAGTCCCAGGGATAAGAACTTGTTCTTTAGTCACAAGAAACCCAAATAGACAGTTGTAGAAAAAAACCCAACAAAACCCAAAAACTCTGACAAATATTTTAATGTTCTATGATATCCTGATACTATCATCACAGGTGTAGTGAATTAATTTTCTGGTCATTTCAAATTAAAAACAGATGTTTATTATGGGTAGGCCAGTCTGCCTTACATCCTCATAGTTTGTTCAAAATGAAGACAGTCTTTTCTATACCCATTTATGTGACTCAAGGGTAAGACTCCATAGTTTATGAATGTCCTGTAAAATAAATACATATCCTGTCAACAAAGAAACAAGATTTTATGGGATTCTACCATTTTTTTACCATGTCAAAAAATAGATACAGAATTTATGAGTGGAGATTTATTATTAACAAATAATATTTTTCAGTAGTACACTTTACACTCACTAATATTTCAATGTTACTCAAAATATTTTTAATTCTGGTTTGGTGTGGAAATTTTTCTGCTTCAAGTTTATTGGAACATCTTGAGAATTCAATGTTAAAACTTGCATGTTCATAAAACAGACTTTCCTGAGGTTTCCTGTCCAAATGCAGAACATAAAAAGAGAGGAAATACATTTTCTTCAGGCACTTCAGGACCTGAGGAATAACCATAGGGTTGGCATGCAGAATGACATAATGGTATTGTTTTTCTAAGAGATTAGTTTTGTAACCTAACTCCCTCCTCCTCATCCTCCTTTATAAGGTTCTAAGAACGCAGCCAAAGAAAAACAGATTATTTATTTTGTCAGCAATTTTTTATTTTATGCATGCTTTTTCAATGAAGACCTGAAAAGATCAGCTACTACTTTGATAAAAAAGTTTTTCTTTTGCATAAAATAAGAAGTTTCCCTTCCAATTCTGATTTCAACTCATTTTTTTACAGAATAAATGACTAGAACTTCAAGATCACATAATCAACTATTTGCACATGCACTTGGTGTAATATTAATTCAAAAAAAAAATAAGGCAGTTAAGCAAGAATTATTTTTTTTAGTGCAAATAGTCAAACTTTTTTTTCTAAAACAAAAATTTCATCCTCCTCTGCAGCCAATAACAGTTACATTACTCCACTGGAGATCCAAATGTAGAATTTCACTATGTTGGTTCAGTGTTATCGCAGTGTAGCTTTGCTCATAGCAAAAGAGACATTTACCTGGAAAATTTCAATGATGAATTAATTCTACCAGGTACAATCATCTGCTCTTTGGAAAATATTAATTCATTTCTGTAGCTGAACAGACTTTATTATACATATATATAGATATATTTGCATATATAATGCACACTTTCAGCAACTTTTTGTGTGACAAAGCAAAACTGTTCCCCTGCTTTCCTGTAGTGAGGAAGGCGGTATGGTTCTCTTCACATCTGAAGTTTTTACATTACCTATATAAAAAAAAAAAAAAATTGGAAGCTTTTGTAAAAGTGAATAAACAGAGAATCATTTTGACCACTAACTAATTGCTTTCCATAAAAATTATGCAATAAAGTAGTCATAGGACAACATATATTTTATTTGCTAATAGCATTTTTCTCTTCCTCTACAAATATGCTTAATAGATAAATAAACTTTGTTTAAAGTTGAGGTAGCAAACGCAATATATAATACAGCAGAAATCTTCTGAACATCATGCACCTGACCAAAATTTTTTATTAATTTCTTCAGTATCACAGGCAACTCATGTTTGAACTAAAAAAAGAAATAGGAACACTCAGGAGAAAACCAAAATGTTTCAGAGACTGTTCTGTGTAGCCCGTATGCTTACAATTGAAGGCCTCACTGATGTAGTAAGCAACCAATGGATTTATGTTAAATCTTTTTTTAAAGAGTTTCCTACCTGATCTTTCTCTGCAAAAGTGTTTGCATTTATTAAATGGAATTTTTTGTTTCTTTGCCTGCAAATTTAGACTTGTAAATTATTTGCTTCCATAAGAGCTACGGGCTGAGCGATTTAGGGTATTAAATCACCATTGCATCCCATTGAAAGATAGATTGCCTCAGGGGATGAAACCCTTTTGTATATTTTGCATATGTGCAAGCATGAAAGTCTTTTAAACTAGACCGAGATCACTTACGGAAGTTCTTTGTAGAGAGAGAAAACTCTGTTACGGTGCAATAGGTGGTTCAGTGGAGGGAAATTCCAACTGACTCAGCTGCCAGCACTCTTCAAGCATTGTCTTGGTACCAGCATTCATTCATGAACTTCATTAATGACCAGAAGAAGACAGTGTGCAACAAAATCTCCAGGCTGACAAATGATACTAAGGGTCTTTTAGGAATTAAGTATTGATGACAAGGTAAATGTACAGAACCTTATAAAATGGAATGAGCAAATGAAAATGTAGCAAATCAGTTTTCATGAGTTTCAAATGTAAGCTAATACATCTAGGGGAAAACAATGTAAACCATGCTTAACATGATGCTGGAGTTGAAACTAGCAGTTGAAACTCAAGAAAAAGATTTTAGGAATGCTCTCGACAGTTCTCTGAAATCATTCCTTTAAAACACCACCACCAAAAAGTCAAGCAAACATTGTATTTCATTAGAAATGGTATCAAAATAGAGGCAGGGTATAATTTTACTACATATAAGACCTTTCCAAGACTGTACAGTGAGCACTATGTTCAGGTCTTAGCATCTTAAGAAAGAGGGCAGAGTTAGAGGAGGTAACACTACAATAGTTAAAGAGGTGTTAACAGCTGCCTTATGAGGAAAGACTACAATGGTTGGGACTTTTCGATTTTGATAGGAGAAGGCTGAGGGATATGATAGAATTTTGGAAAATTGTGCGGTGGTGGATAAGATGAAAACAAAAATATTAATCTCCAAATCCCTCCATATTCAAACTAAATGGAATTCACTGAAAATAATAGGAGATCAATAATCAATTTAAAACAGAAAAAAGAAATTACTTCTTTCCCCAGTGATTTTCTGGAATGTGGTGCCACAAGAGGTTGTGGAGGCCAATAATATCAGTAGGTTTTAAAAGAAAAAATTAAAAAAAATTAGACAGGTTATTGGACAACAGATTCATAGGCAGATACTAAGGAGAAATGACAGGAATAATCTCAGAAAACAAATGTGGGTATTAGAGGAATACATGGATAAAGGACTGCAGAAGGCAGCCATGCTCACATGCTCTTCCTAAAGAACATATAGTAGTGCCAGTGTTGGAAACACAATACTCAGATAAATAAAAAAAAAAAAACTAGTCCAACCCAGCTGGACATTTGAAGGCTAGATGAGTGAATATCAAAATGTGGACAGAGAGATCAAAGTGAAAGCTAGCTAAGTCACTTCTTGCTTCCCCTCTTTCTACAACTGCTGTCAATAATTATATTGATTTATTTTTTCTTTGAACCTTCAATCTTAAATTTATCCCCATGATATTTAAAATATATTTCTATGCAGCCAAGAGTATTTCCACCAATACTTTTTATACTTTTCTTGTTCTTCTAATTTCCCCTCCTGTCTCCTCACTCAAGGAGAAATCAGAGAAAGGAAATAAAAAAGAAATTTAAAGATTAATAACTTAAAGTTACCTGCATTATTTTTCTGTTAATGATTTTCTTATGTGTCAGGACAAGATTTTCTGTTGAATTCCTAACAAATATATTCACATCGATCACTTATAAAATGTCGAAATTTATTGTATGTTAGCAAGCACTGGAATCTGAGTTACTGCAGCTATTTCAGATACCAGTATGTGTTTGTTAACTTTTGTCAGAAATTGACTTTTCAGTGACAGCATCATGTATTTCAGAGAACAGGTCAAGCTTAAAAATTCAAATTTGGATTCTATTTTTCATTTCCCATAGCTTGGAACTGTTAAAATGTAAGATAGGGCTTTGGTGGATTATAAGGATGGTGTTCAAACACAGTAGCACAAGTAATCCATAAATTTAACAACTGGCTTTGGAACACTCTAGACAAATGTTGAGTGATTCCTTTTGACTTATGCCTGTTGCTGACTACTGTAGTGTACAAATGTTTGTAAGAAGAAACTGTTCCAGGATATTAGAAGAATTTATGTCTGCAAAATAAAGGCCCTATAGGAACAATCCCCTGCTGAGGCTGAAGGCAATGGTTTTAAGATTGTTGTTATTTTTAATTACTAAGTTCTTCTGGAGAAACCAGTTAAACTTGAACTAATCCAAGGTTTTCTGGCGCTATTCATAACAGAGTAAGTAATCCCTTTTATTTCAGAGACCTTTAACAGAATTTCGCTGCTGGCCGTAGGCTTGGATTTCTCATGGCTCTTCTCAGATATTTTAAGAGCTATGGTATTTGTAGAAAATAACAGGTGAGTAAGAATGGGACTTTCTGGTGGCAGTGTGAGTTATGCACTGGACATGCTAAGTTTGAAGTCACTCAAATCTCATTGGTAATAACAACAAAAAAATCATTTTGCAATACCTCTTCATTGTTTTTCAGATACAATTTTAAGTTGATCACCAACAAGTAACCCTTATCTAGGATATTAGGAAGGCCATGAGAGAAGAGAATTTGTTTTACCAGCTTCTCTGGTACATCACTGAGAAGATGTGGGTTCAGGCTGAATTAAAAAAAAAAAAAAAAAATTAGTGTTTTTACCACTATATAAAGACTAAATAGACATCAGTGGTCTACTGACAAGCAAACTCTTCTTGCATCTTTCTGCAATATGGCTTCCAATGTCTGTGGTCATAGTCCTCATCTCCACTCAAAATTGCCATAGCTGCTTCCTGCAGATTCTTTGTCATATAAATTAAGAGATCCTTGCTTCTGCAAGGATTGTTTCCTCATCATGTCATAATGCACCATACTATTTAATTTATGATCCTGAGGAAATTATTATAATTTTTCAGTGTTGAGTATAGATTATATATGGAAAATCAAGAATTTTAGCATGGTTGGTTAGTGTGGGAGAACTTGCTCATGCAAGCCTGTGTGTAATAAAATTACAAAATAAGCTCTGCATTTAACCATCATATTTTCTAACCTGTCATAATAACAGTTTTCATAAAAGTGTAGTATGTCCTAAAATCACAAAGAGCTGTAGTCAGAATATTTTTTGAGGTAACATTTTAAGTAATTTAGCTTCATTGCTCTTTTGCATGTTTAGGTTGCTAGGTTTGGAGGTTTAAGTTAATGAGATCTGATTCTTACAGTACATCTATTGTATCCACACAACATATAGAGCATGAATATATTACATTATTGCAAGTGTATTTTGAAATAAGTCTTGTTAAAAATGCAGGAGTATTTTGTTATCATTAGCTCCAGCTCTTATGATATAAACATCTTACCCACAAATTTTGATTTTTTTTTACTTTTTATAATCAAAATACTATAAATCGATTTTTCATATATTTTTCTGTCATTTTACTAAAAAGAACTTTAGTACAAACATACAATTATTGAACAAATTTTTATTCCCACTCCCCCCCCTACAGAATATCTTGCTATAACTTAGCTGGTCATTAAAATTAAGTGTGTGTACATAAAAAAGTGAATCTGTGAATCTTCTGAATTATACTGGCTGAAAAATGCAAACACAAACCACAGGTAGCAGTCCCTAAAGATAAATGTGGCATTGTAAAATTAATGTCTGCAACCAAAATGGCATGAGGCCATTTAATTTTGTACTGCACTACATGCAACTGCGGATGCAAAGATACAACAGAAAAGATTGTTTTATACCATTTTACACACAAAACCAAATGCCACAATGCTATGAAGAACCTGTTTGATAGAATTACCAATGCAATTTTCTACTCCGTAGAAAACTTTTTTGTGTACAAGTATTAATTAATCCTTACTGTAATGAGTTGGTAATAAATGGGGAAATTCATGTTTATGCATCTTTGAAGCACAGCAAGTTTTCATTCCCAGTAGCATTCATTTAGTCAACTCTCTAGGGCACAAAGAAAGTAAACAGTCGAGATGAGGGAGAGACAATAGCAAAATTTAGGCTATATGCTCCATCCAGAACTCAGTGGGGTTTCACATAAGTGTCAAAATCTGTGGAAGTAGGCCTGGTTGAAAGGTCTAGGCCAAACTAATAACAGCACAACCTGATAATATTGATTCAGTAATTCATCAATGCCATGTGCTCTACTGCTAAGGCTGGTCATATAAATAAGACACTGACTCATGTATATATCTTAAGCAGCTATCAGCCACTGGCAATATGAATATCTAAATTATATGGCTTTCTAGCAGATGAATACCTGCAATTTTCAAAGAAATTCAAGTCCCTCAATGATGTAGATGTACATACATCCCACAAGATAATCTTTCTCACCGAGATATCTAGAAGAGTTTGTTTGGAAAGAAAATGGCAAAATTTTTTCAAAAGGCATTTATGATGTCCATCGTAATCATATGGAATCCCTTTTGCAAGAATTTTATTAGCATTATTAGTCTCTGTTATATTGGGATAAGGAAATTGCCCTTTTCACAGTGGTAAGATCAGGATCATTAGAAACTGCTTAACCTCTTGTGTCTTTTCTAGAGGAACAAACTGTCAGAGTACATATGTATGAATTTAATCACAGTCTCTAAAGTCCATATCTTCTATGACACAACATTAAAACCAAAAATCCTTAGTACAGAAGTGGTTCTGTAAAATGGCAGGTTTTTTCCTTGAAGAGGCATTGGAGGAGGTGGAGTATTACTGAAATTTTAACAACCTTGTTCCTTAGAAAAAAAGGGCAAATTCTTCAGATCTACGAAACACAATCTGAATTGTCCCTTTATTGACATTAGGGAAAAGAAACTGACCAAAGTTTTGAACAAGATACAGGATTTTTTTCATTGCTTGTATTATCTACAGCAAATGCATCTACAGCTATAGTTAAATCTCTATCTGCCTCCAATGTCTTTCTGGGTTCATTTTCATTTATTTCCAGTTGCAGTGATTTGATAGACTGTGAGGATCTTTATAATAGAGTAAAGTACAAAAGAAGTAATTGATCAAGAAAGCCTCAAAGCATCTTAGAAAGATAAAAGACTTTAAAAAAGAAAAAAAATAAAAAATAAGGAAAATCACCATGCAAATTAAAATCCCTGCATTTATTACTAATAAAAACTTTTTATTTAGGATCACAGTTTTGCAGAGAATATTGAATGACTGTGGTCTGCCAAACATTCTAAAGCCACAATAAACATGATATATACATTAATATAAAAGCAAGAATTTATTTGTTCATTCAGTTATTTATTATGCTACAACATGAAGTTTAAGAAAAGAAAAGGTATATTGATTCCTTCCCATTTCCCGTACATTGTTCGATTATGGTAGTCCAGCTGTTTATGAAATGTGTTGAGAAAAGAAGCAAGGAATAAATGTGGTAAAAAAACATTTTTTCCTCTTTTCTTGTAGAGATTGTAGGTATACTTTTTAAACTAAATACTCCACTCTTGGAGTGAGTATTCTAGTCTACAGATGGAAGATAGAAAATCTATGTATATTTGAGAAGCCATTTCAGCTTTTTGAGTTTCAGTGAACACTGCAAATTGTTGATACAATTGTTGATGTTGTGAGGGTCTCCAGAGGGGTGGAACTTCAGGCTTTCTGCTCCCTTTGGTGTTTCCTGTGGTCTCTCTGCCTTGGGGAATCCCATCATCCCTTCACTTTCCTACAATTCTCATTGGGAAAGCCCATCTAAGTGCTGATGCTCTCACAGTTAGGTGCCAAAGCCAGCATTAATTTCTACTAATGGAGCTGAATGCTTTATTTTTAGATATTCCAGAGCTGAGCATCACAATCCTTAACCTTCTTCATTAAATGCCTATTTAATGTCTATTTAACTGCTTCTAGCTCCTGACACCAAATAGAATAGAAGTAGTGAGATTTCAGCCTGTTCTCACTGTAAAATAAACAGGCTGAGCCACTTTGCCTGTAAGGGAAAAGCCATAGGAGTCTTCCTTGTGAGTTTAGGGATAAAATTGTGTCTTGCTCTTCCATAGCAGAGGTAACTGCTTGCAGACAGTGAGCTCACAATTCGTACACTCTTATTTTATATCTGCTTAAAGTACCAGTTTACTCAATATCCATCCTGACATATAGGACATAATTCTGCTAAGAGGCTGTCGTGGCAAAGGGTAAAGCAAGTACCTGATGAAATTATTCTATGGTGTACTCATCTCTCAGCCACCTGTAAAAGACTGCCCTCACATAGCTTGTTAATGAATCAGACTGACCTCTCTGATAGTTTAAACAAATTTGTTCCATGTCCTCCTTGTGGCCTTCAGTTATTGGATTTTTTTTCCTCAGTATTAGCTGGTACCTCTTCTTTGGCAGAGTACATCATTTATCTAAACACTGTAGAGTAATTTCTGCAACTTACATCTTTTTCTGGTTGGCACTTCAAGATCAGGGTCATTTGACTACTAGGGACATTCTTAATGTCAGCAACAACCTCAGCTGACAGCGCAAGTTGTACCAAGTATGCTGGCTTTTTCAACATCTTCTTAGCAGCAGAAATAATAACAGTGAACTTTTATTGTCATCAGAGATAATAAACAATTAAACAGACCAAACAAAAGGAACCTAGAGATGTTGGTCCCACCTCCCAACAGATACTTTTGTTACCTTGGTGTCCAAGCTCAAGCTGAAATTCTGCCCTGAGCTTGTCAACACACTGCAAGTCCAAACTACTCCTAATATTTGTGAAGCAAATTCCCTCTCAGGAGAATCACCCTTTTCTTCACATCGTCACTATTACCTGAGAGTTTATGGTATCAGTATAAGATGTTATTATAGTCCAAATCCCAACCCATATAGAAGAATTATAATTTGAACTCATTCTTCAGACACAGAGGTTTAATTTCCCAGAACAGAATTGCATGTAACTCTGTATATTAAAACAACTTAATTTCTTCAACTAAATGATAAATTTTTTAAAACCCAAACTTTTGACCTGACCCCTAAGAAAAGCAAATAAGTATCTTACTTCTTAGAATGTACTATTATAGGGCAGAATCTCACAGAACAGCAGCCTATATAGGCTGCTTGAATTCAGCCTTCAAAATTTTTCCCTATTATGTGAGAGAAATTCTAGTGATACAATATACGTTAAGAAAGAAATTTTAATTTAATTTTGGCTGAGAAAAAGACAAAGAATAAAGAACGTTTATAGTGAGACTTCCTTATGAATTTTAATTTTATGATTGACAAAAGGTTTTAATCAAGAATTGTTGCTACAAAAGTGACTGCAACTGAACGTTTATATTATACAAAATGATTAACCAAAACAGAGTTTCATGATCAGTTTATCTGCTTCTGGAGTACTGTAAAGACAGACACTAAGGACATAGCTTTTTAGCTGGAGAGACACTGAAAACCACCTGTGAACAGTTGATTAAATGCTTGCCTTACCCATAAATGCTATATATCTCAGTCTCTCAAGACATATATTTATCTGATATGACTGTGCATGAAAAATATATCTTTTGTTTATGCTAAATTTATGCTAAATCAATTAGGACAGAATTAGAAATTACAAAACAATCAAGACTACTTTTCCATCAGATAACTATCTAGTGACGCTTTCCCACAGCTGTTTTCTGTGGCATTACATGCTTGGTCCGACCTAAGCATGATAGTATGTAATACCAAGGTATCCTTATTCTTCAGTGGTGTTTTTCAGTCATGCAAGGGGACAGAAGCAATCAGAAACAAAAAGGACCAAATGTCCTTATCATGCATGTGATTCAAAGCTATCAGAAGGCAGGCTGTCCCACAAATCTCTACTTCCTCAGCTGCAGGCCTGTCTGTGAACCCCATAGGAAAGGATGCCCAGATGACCATACTGCATTACTCTTACCAGCATCAACCATGTAATGTCCTCGTCCAAGAAGATTAAATAGTCTTCCTAGTTGTTTTCTAATTATGTTTTGGGGCTTACTGTCTGAACCCACTCCTAATTCTGAGCTGGGAAACATCCAAATGAAGACACCACTGTTAGGGGAACGTTAGGGGAATGTTAGGGGAATGGTAGAATACCCCAGGCAAACTGATTCTGGTCATCTTAAACTGCCTTTTCTATGAGGAAAAAAATAGACAATTACTTCATCGAAATTTCTACTTCTGAGACAGCTTTGCAGATGGTAAAGAGGGGCTCTGCCTGTAGGATACAAATTCAGATTGGTAAGATTGCATCAGAGTGGGAGAACCCCCTGTAGTCATTAAACAGTTGGGACTCTTCTTCCACCCCAGCTTGATCCCTGCGGAGGGTCTCTGTGAAGCAAGAACATGAAACAGTGACTGAGTGGACAGGGCAGAGGTCTGCCCTCAGGTCTGGGCCAACCTTCTTCTATATCTTCTTCTGGCTCCCCTGCATCCAGGCTAGCAGGAGCTGCCTGGAGGCATAGTTTGGCAGCTCTAAACAGAGTCGTTTGTCTATAGTTCACATTCATGTTCGGTACACACTGAAAGACTTCATTTTGCTATGGATCACTCATTTTTTCAGACTGTTCCATCAAGGACTGGTGGTACATTTGATGCAAATCAAAAGAATCTGGCTTTTGTGCATCAGAACTTCTCAGTGAATCAAGGAAAGTCTCTAAATAAGGCAACTGGGGGAGCCACTTTGAAACAGCTCCAAAACAAAACATGGATGTGGATATATAATGAGAAAATGTTTTGGGTGGATTTTTTCTTTTTATTTCTTTTTTTTTTTGAAGCTGGAATATTTATCTTCAGTTATAAAAAATGCATACAATAATAAGCAGCTGTGTAAAGTTCTGTTAAAAAGTTCTGGTAAACTCAGGGTGAGATGTTAGAATGCTATATATAATTTAAAAATGTGGGAAAACACAAGAAAAAGATGGAGCTTTTTAGAATTGCACTGTAAAACATTTGCATTCAAAATCATCAAGTGGAAATAATAAGTAAGCATGTTCTGTCTTTATTTTCTTCCTCCCTCTTTCCTTTTTCTATACTCCTTATTGCATCTGGTTTATGTATTAATTTCAGCACTGTCTGCTAAGGTACATCTCTCTGTGTATGTCTGAGTTTCAAGTTTAATGAGTATTTCTGTGCTGTCATGACGATTTTGTGGTCTAGATAACCCTGCAGTGATGCCTGTAAAATAACTTAGGATTTGTTTTCACTTCAGTTGCATGAACATACTGATAGAAATCTTTTAACCAAAATCAATGCCAAGACTGAAAAAAAAAAGTAAATCACCAAACCTACAAATAATTGACTCTTTAATTTATTAGTGTAGTTCCAAGAAACTCTCATCCCAAATAAGTACCCTTCTTTATGACCTAGAGCAAAAATTTATTTCCTTCAAAAGACTGTATCTTACG
The DNA here is from genome assembly GCF_030936135.1 of Gavia stellata. Lineage (NCBI taxonomy): Eukaryota > Metazoa > Chordata > Aves > Gaviiformes > Gaviidae > Gavia > Gavia stellata. The sequence goes on from NC_082595.1 coordinate 81,601,226, forward strand.
CATATTCATTGTGTACAATGAGAAGCATCTGTATGGGACAATACATAAAAATAAAGAGAGGATATTGGTGAATGTGAATAGTGGTATCAATGAAGAAATGGGGTAAATGTTCTTTGTTTCTTTAAATATTGTTGCAATGGAAAATTTCAAAGAGGGATATGTAAGAGGATACTGAAGGACTTTTTTGAGTGTCTTTTCCAGAAATTCCACACAACTGTGAGATTCAGCATGAATCAAAGAACAACAGTGTTTGAAATTAAGAAAGTGATCAGTTAAACTAGATCTCAGGGCCAATTGAAATAACATGTGATAATATATGATGAGTACCAAATTATTTTAACATAAGCCTTAAAAGAGATCTAGAAATCGTAGAATATCTCAAGTTGGAAAGGACCAATAAGGATCATCAAGTCCAACTCCCTGCTTCTCGCAGGAGTACCTAAAACTAAACCATATGACTAAGAGCACTGTCCAGACACTCCTTGAACTCTGACATCCTTGGTGCCATGACCACTCCCTGGGGAGCCTGTTCCAGTGGCTGACCACCCTCTCAGTGAAGAACCTTTTCCTAACATCCAAACTGAGCTTCCCCTGACACAGCTTCATTCCATTGCCTCGTGTCCTGTCGCTGGTCACCAGAGAGAGATCAGCACCTCCCCCTCTGCTGCCCCCCTTGAGGAAGTTGCAGACTGTGATGAGGTCACCCCTCAGCCTTTTCTTCTCCAAGCTGAACAAACTAAGTGACTTCAGCCACTCCTTGTAAGTCCTGCCCTCAAGGCCTTTCACCATCTTTGTTGCCCTCCTCTGGACACACTCTAATAGTTTGATGTCTTTCTTATATTGAGGTGCCCAAAAGTGCACACAGCACTCGAGGTGGGGCTGCACCAGTGCAGTGTAGAGTGGGACAATCACCTCCCTCGACCAGCTATCTATGCTGTGCTTGATGCACCCCAAGACATGGTTGACCCTTTGGGCTGCCAGGGCACACTGTTGATTCATATTCAACTTGCCATCAACCCAAACCCCCAGATCTCTTTCCACAGGGCTGTTCTCCAGCCTCTCGTCCCACAGTTTGTACATGTAACCAGAATTACCCCATCCCAGTCTGGTACTTGGTCTTGTCAAATTTCATATGGTTGGTAATTGCCCAGCTCTCTAGGCCATCCAGATCTCTCTGTAAGACCTCTCTACCCTTGAGGGAGTCCACAGCTCCTCCTAATTTAGTATCATCATCAAACTTACAAACTGTACATTAAATTCCTGCATCCAGATCATTTATAAAAACATTGACGAGAACTGGCCCTATAACTGAGTCCTGGGGAAACCCACTGGTGACTGGCCATCAGCCTGATGTAACCCTATTTACTATCACACTTTGAACCTGCCCCATCAGCCATTTGCTCACCCAACATATTATGGACTTGTCTAGCTGTGTGCTGGACATTTTGTCCAGAAGGATACTATGAGAGATAGTATCAAAAGCTTTGCTAAAATCCAAACCCACCACATCTACTGGTTATCTACGTTTTTTTTTTCATTTTCAAGGAACGTTAACACCTTTAAACACTCTTAACTCTTAACACTGGACACAGTACTCCAGGTGTGGTCTCACAAGTGTGAAATAGAGGGAAAGGATCACTTTCCTGGGCTCACTAGTTTCTTGCTAATGCAGCCCAGGATGTTGCTGGCCTTCTTTGCTGCAAGGGCACACTGCTGGCTCATGTCCAACTTCGTGTCCATCAGGACCCCCAGCTCCTTTTCTGCAAAGCTGCTTTCCAGCTTGTCACCCCCAGCCTGTACTGCTGCATGGGGTTATTCCTCTTCAGGTGCAAGAGTTTGCATTTGCCTTTTTTTTTATTTCATGAGATTCCTGTCAGCACATTTCTCCAGCTTGTTCAGGTCCCTCTAGATAGCAGACGTGCCCTTCAATGCACCAACCATTGTTCCCAGTCCCTCCATACACCCCCTTCTCAGTTTTGTCTCAGCCACAGATGGGCTGAGAGTGCACTCTATTCTGCCATCCTGGTCATTAATAAAGCCACTTAATAATATTGTCCCCAGTATAGGCACCAGTATCCATCTCTGAAGGGCACCATTAGTAACTAGCTGCTGCTAGCGGATTTTGTAGCATTGATCACCATGGTTTGAGCCAAGCAGTCCCACCACTTTTTCACTAATTTTATTATCCAGTTATGCAGTCCATGCCTTACCAACATGGCTATAAGGACACTACAGGAGGCTGTGTCCAAGGTCTTGCAAAAATTCAAGATTGCAGCATCCACTGCCCTCCTTCTGTCTGCACAGCCAGTGAGGTCATCATAGAAAACAATCTGGTTGGTCAGGCACGATTTCCTTTGGTTGCCCCTTGCTGGCTGCTCTCATTCTGGTTTAGACAATTCATGTCTTTTGTGAACACCATTCTTTAGGTTTTACTGTGGACTCCTTCTTAGTTCTGCAGTACTGTCTAGTTTAATGATTATAAATCTATTTCCCTTTTAGAAGTGCAAACATATTTTCTATACCTTATTCTAAATCCCTGCTGGAAGGCCTCGGGCAAGTGATGGAATTTAAATACAGAAGAGTTGTTTCAGCAGCCTAGAATATCACCATCCAGACACAGGTATAAGGAAAACAGAGTTTCAAGACAAAGAGTGATCAGGAGACAGAGTGAAAAAGAAGTTTGCTAAGAGATGATCAAAGTAATATAAAAAGAAATATAAGACATTAAAATGAGCTTTATATTACTATATAATTTACAGTATTCATGGAGGTAGCATAACCCCCAAACAGGTTTAGTTGTGTTAAGCTATGACAATTGGACACTTCCCTTTTAATTTCAGTCACTGAAATGAAGCATCCCAAAGTTCCCTCTGCAGTCGATGAAAAAATAAATACTTCCAGAGGCTGTCTCAGATCTAGACTAGACTGATCATTTTAAAGTTATTGGCAAAATTCTGTGGCATGATTTCACTTAAACAGTCTATAAGACTATACAGATTATCTGGGATGAAGGCTTTGTAAGGATCTGGAAGTTTGTCAAAATACTTCTGTGAACAGATGTCGACTTTAAAGCATCCCTTTATCTGAAGACATTCTATTTTTTCTCATATCTCTTTTTGCAATCTAAATTTGCTGCCTTCCAGTTCAGCAACAATTTAACTTCTATGTTAATATATATTTAAAGAGAAGAGGAAAAAAGAGAGAGAAACTTACATGTGGGAATAAGAGCTGGAACTGTGAGTGTGCTTATAAATCATAAAAATGATGTTACCATAGAACTTTTTTTTTCCCCTATATATTCTTAGTTCTGTTTTGTATAGGAGCACAATGTCTACCCTAATCTATCAATAAAGTTACTATTATAATAACTGAAACTAGGCTACCCCTCCCATTTGACTCTACGTGATCTATCCATAGTTACTGTATTAACACTTTCTGGGGCAGTTATAAAACTGTTTACTATTTGCAGCTTTCCAAATAAGCTATAAGAGAAAGAAATTCACAATGACTTCATTCGTGGAACTGCTGCTGAAATATACGGAAAACAAAGGAAAAAAATAGCTTTTTAAATTATTTTATTCTGTCTGCTTGTTAAATAATATTTTTTCTTTATTTCACAATGAAATTGAATGATTAGTAAATGTGTCAAATTAACTGATCATATGATTTCCCTTTCAGCAAGTTCAGTAAAAAAAAAAGTCAGTATCCTGTAGAGAGCTAGAGCTGCATGTACGTGGTATGCGTCACAACAAACTTTGTTATAGTTAAAATTCAAATCCATACTAAAATGATAAAATCAACCAAATATTTTGGGGTTTTTTTTACAATATGCCACAGACATTATATGTCACTTTTCCTAAACTGTTTTAAAATAAAACACACACATGAACATTCTCACAGCCATGACTATAGACTACAGAAATCCTGGGTGTTCTTGGGGTGACTGTCAAATTATACATCTGATAATTTCCCATTGTTTTCATCCTTAAAATTTTTTATGCATGTCTTACCAGGAGCAAAAACAGAATGTATGTTTTCTTTGAGTGAAAACAATAAAGAAATGTGGGCACAGCATTTATTTTAACTAGCACAAATTGATTATTACTACCACTGTCCCTGCAAAATACTTAGAAATCTCTCCCTCATTTGTACATGAGGTAATGAATGATTGTGCACATACTGTGTGATTGTAACATAGGTGAGTATAGCTGTGGCTTGCATGTGTTTTTAAGGTGGCTAAAAATTATTCCCATATTAAAAATTGTTTAGGTATATTTCTACATTCTTGTTTTTGAGATAAACACATATTTTTCAAAATAAAAAGTAGAAGTTAAAAATCTACACGACACACAAAATTGAATAGGAAAATGTCTTTACCAGCTATTGGAAATTAAATAAATTAGGACTGAAAATTTTATAAGGAGCTAGAGATAAGAATTGAGGAGAAACAGAAACACCAAACCAGGATTCTTTCAACCAATTAGAAATATAGCCAAGACAAACAAGCAGCTGCAGTACCCAGTACAGTAACACAGAGAAGTAGATATCATCAGGAACTTGGTTTTGTGTCATCCAAGACAGGACATCAAACAATTCATCACCACATTGCAGCACTAACGAAATCCTCGGGGAAGATGTGGGACTGCTGACTCATGTATTCTGCTTCCAGGAGCTCCTTGGAGGACTCTGGTATAAATATGGCTCACACCAGCTCATGTAGTTCATGGTTCTTCCCAAGACAAGCAAAACTTGTCAGATATAGACTGAACCAAATTCTATTCCAGCTACTGTATTGTCAAAAGTTCTATGATGTTGAATAAGTCATATGTAAAGACACTGAAGATTGTGACACTCTTTTTAAAATATATTCTGGTTTTATGTCTTTTTTTTGGTGGTTACGTTATTGAATGACAGCAGGAGGCCTGATGTATGCATTACCAGAAAATAACAACCTTTGAACAAGATGAGAGCTCGCTGCTTTACATTTTGCCAGCTTGCAACATATTCGGGAACTTCTTATCAGAACTCAGTAAGTGTTGTGTGAATCATTGCATTTTTAAAATTTGATAAAACCTCTCAAAAGCCCTCCCCCCCAAGAGAAAAAAAAAAAAAGAAAACATCTTTTGACAAATAGATAGTTCTTTCAGCCCATGCTATATGTACCATATATGGGGACTTCTTACCTGTCTTCCTTGGCAAAGTTGCCAATTTAATGATATCACTGTTTATTTTGCTTTGAGAATTATTTCCTCCCTAGAATAAATATTGAGGTATAAAATGCTGATGTCACTATAAAGCATGAAAGAGATACAGAAGATCTGGGAAAAAATCCAAAGTGCTTCAGACAGACTTTTCTGCCAAACTCAGGCTTTTTTACCCAAAGCACTCAGTCCTCAAAAACACAGAGTCATCTTTAAAGATAATGCAGGTGTAGTCTGAAAATACTAGACTTGTGTGATTGGAATGCAAGATGTCAGCTCCTTTCACTACAATAGAAAAAAAACCTTTCCAAAATCCACTGCTTAATAATTATGTAGCCATTCATGATCTAGAAACATAATTTTGAAGATGTTTGGGGTTTTTTTCCCCACCAATACTAGATATCCATAAGTCTTTCCCAGCACTATACATATTTCAGTGAAGGTGTGCATGGGGAGGGAGCAGGGACACATTTTAGCAAGTACTTTCTCTTTAGGAAACAGTTTCAAAGTGCGATCAGCAAAACCACATGCAGAAAGCAGTCGGACATTGAAATTCTACCATTAGCAATAAAAGGAATGTCAAGTAGGTGTCTCCTGAGAAAAAAGATGGTCTGCTGGATTTCAGTACTTGCACTGTAAGTCATGCAGCTGGAGAGTACTTCAGATTTTTTTTTTCAGATTCTGTGATTCTGTGATTTGAAGCTAACCTGTAGAAAACTGACACAGAAAATGAGAAAGAGATTGAATTGATTCTAAAGCAAGGACTTTTTTTCCTAGCTTTATTGAACAAATGAAGAGAAAAAAAATCCCTACTTAACTATGAAATTAGAAAGTTGCTCAACAAATGGAAAAAAAAATATCTGAAGTTCTATGAGGTGAAAAATGGAAAAATAAAGTTGAGACAAATATGTTCCTTTGGAGCACAGTTTTGAACTGCGGATTTGTAGCAGGTTTGGAGGTATTTGTAGCTGTCACAACCTTTCTTCTAAGGTCTTCTGCTCAGAGATGTCTAACACCCTACCAGGAGCTCATGGGAAGCACTGCTGAAACCTCTCCCGGATTGGCCTTAGTAGTCACTCCTTGAAGTGGTAATATTTATTTTATGTGCAGCTAAAAGCCACTTTCAGGAAGACGTTTGTTGCTTCTGAAGAGGAACATGCATTTATAGTCAGAAAGAATTTCCTTTTTCATACAGTAGCAGATCGGGCCAGGACATTTATTTAATGGAAAACACACAGTAGCTTGTAGAGAGGGGACAGGGAGGAACTCAAGCCACCTTCTGCCTGTGGCGGTGCCACCATCACTCTAGCTTTTGTGTGCAGAGGGATTTCATCCATGCTTGGGAGGCATCTCTTGCTGGAACAAGGCTCCCCATTCTGAAATCTCAGGGACGCAGTGGGCACCTGCTAGATTCAAATATACCTGTGTTCCTTGTATTTTGTGCTGGCTGGCTTAAGTGGATGGATAGGCTCCTAAGACAGTCCCCAGATAGAGTCCAGTGGTTTGCTTGCTCTGAATTGATCTACCAAGGCCCCTGTATAAGCTTAGTGTACAAAGAACCACTAAACAAACGTGAGAACCTAGGTCAGGCTGCCTGCCTGGGCCAGGTACTTATTTTCTGGCATTGTAAAACCTGAGCTACTTAATGCATCTGGCCTCTGACCCCTCCAGCCATAAAATCTAGGGGTGTTTCCATGTACCTTGCTTCACTTAAATAGTTTACTAGTGGAAAAGACTAGTGATGGGTACATTTTAAAAAGTTCAGAGGTCTGGTTTAGTTTCACAAAACTATCAAAAGTATGCATCTTTCTTTGCACAGTGAACCTGTACATGGTGAATAAATATTTGGGAAGGTGATATCTGAAGGGAAAAGGTTACATTTGTTCTTTTTTTGCTTCTTTATGATGAATAACAGAAAAATGCAGGAATTTTCTTACCTTCTATTTGACTTTTAAATTAGAAAATCATTTCTTTCATAGTTAGGCAACTAGCCAACCAGTGAAGTAACGATATAATAGCAAGAGAGTAAAATTTGAATTGAAAGGGGAAAAGCTCCATTCAGGATGTTAAAAAGCAGATTTGTTTGTTTGTTGGTTTGTTTTCATTTGCCCTTAAATAAATTTTGGAGATCAAAAGCTTCAGGAAAAGGTTTAGTACTCCAACTATTCATTTAAACTGGTAAAATTTTAAATTTATTATACTGAAGCTCTTAAGAACTTCTAAGAAGAGAAGGGAATAGCAGAGCTGATTGGCACTCCTGATCTATTTTAAGGATTAAAGGCTGAAAAAGCATATTATCATCTTTAAAAAAAATCAAGTTTTCCAAATGTGATATAAAGAACTTTTAAAGCAAAACAACCGATTTATAGCTATAAACTTTTAGAAGCCAACTTTCATATTCCTTGTTTGCAAAATCGGATTGGAAAACTTCCTTCAACAGATTGTCATAGGACAGACTGCAGTGATCACACTGGTCGTACAAGTATATTAACCAGCAGCCTGGTTATACCTGACTGGCCCTTTTTATTCCCCCCTGCCCTGTTCTTTCTCCCATGTTTGTTTTTCCCTCATCCACCTTTATCCCTGCCTTTCTCTGCCCTCATCTTTTCCTAAATACAGGAAAATTTCCTAATCACTTTTTTGCCTTTGGTCTCAGTTTTGGTACATGCATACCTGAGTTTGGTATTTCTGTTGTGATTAACTATGTAATCTCCTTTTGTGGTATTGCTGATAGGTATTTCTGGTCTTATCAGATTCCCCTCTCCAAAATGCCTCTAATATTCCATTTAATTACCTGTGAAGTTTTGCCATCCCTCATAACTCCCCTGAACCACCTGTGAAACTGGCCATACCTCATGGCACTGTTTGCAATTTCTGTAAGCTTCTCACCCTGTTATGCCCACCACTTTCTTATGTCAAATCCAATAGTTTCTCATGGTCTTATCTGATATATCTTACCTTATCACTTATCTGAACCTCAGCCCAAGGCCTAGTCATCTCTCTGTGTACCTTCACAAAAGAGAAATAAAAGACTGATTCTGACCCTTTCTGAAATGCAACCCGAAACCCATTCTGCACAAATATCTATACAAAGGGTCTAAGTGTTTTTCTTCCTTTACAATATTGGCATCCTCAGTGGTGACAGAAACAAGAACTGAAGAGGGGGAATTTTCATGTCCAGTACCCTCAACTGAACAGGAAGGAGTGGTTAGTTATACCTGTACACAGAGAATAATCTGCAACAAAATCAAAACAATAAATGTCTTGGCATACCTTGTGTGAAATTCAGAAGGCCAAATCAGAAGCCCTAAACAAGTACTTTGCTTAAGCATAGGTATTACAGCACCATTTGATAACTAGATTATCTAAGATTACATCAAGTATCTGCCTCGTAATACCACTATGTATTTCAATGTTAGTCAGCACTCTTCAGAAATAAATGAAATGTTCTGGGAAACAAATGAAAAAAAGAAAATCTGTTCACAACAGTTTGTCCATGCAAGCACATCAGAAATGCTTCCTGTATCATTTTGGTATTCAACAATTTTCATACTTGGGCAATTGTTGTCTTTGATCCAGTATTGTTTATATATCATCACAAAGTCATGGTCAGAAGATCTGGTGTGGAGGTTTCCACAAATAATGGATATGTCTGCTGGTAGAAATTTCTGTGTGCCATCCTGCTTATGGAACACATGGGCATGGGTCCATTTGGGCATCAAAATAAAGAGTGGAGATGACTGAAACTTTTTGACTTAACTGAATATTTGGTTTAATCTAAATAATGTAATTCATCTAGTTCTTTAAAAACACTTTCTTTAAAGTTGTTTTTAAAGGTCAATAACTTCCAGTCCTTTTCGTTGGAGGAAAAAAAACTGAGGCCAATAGTCATGTCCCTCAAATTTGGCCATATAAAAGCAATTCATGTAGTACAAAATACCTGTCTGAATTTACTCTGCCATCTTACAAGGTGACAGGTTCTACCAGAGGGATGTTCATCCCTGTCTGTCAGCTATAGGTGGAATGTGAGTAGTAAACTTAGCCTAGATGTCTCATTATTAGTTTCATAAAATGAATTTTACAAAAACTCACAGAAAACCACTAGCAGATGTACAAACATTATTGATCCTCTAGGCCATTTCCATGATCTCACTGAACTATTTCAGTTGAAAGTAAATAGGGGAAAAAAGTTTCCAAATTAAATGATAAAACTTTTAACTTAAAAAAAAAAGTTTTAAATTTGTTTCTGATAAACAGTTTTAAACAGATAGAACTTGGAATATGTCATTGGCTGCCTTTTTCATTGATAACTGGTTACTGAGTTGTTCACAGAGTATTTGCTTTTAGGATAGCATGGGAAAGCACTGCATTTCCTAGTATGGGAACAACTATGAAACTCTGTATCAATGACAGTTAAAGTTGCTTCTCCTAGCGTTACAGCTCAGGTAGGGCTACATATTAAAATCTCAGGAAAACTTTGACCCCTTTTCTCCTCTTTTCTCCACTTATTCACTGCATATGTTTCAGAGGAACTTGCAAATACTTAGACAGAAAAAAAAGGTTCTGACATGCATGCAATAAGCAAGGCAATCTTATTGTAGGTTATATTTGCAAAAGTTCATTTAAAATACACTGTTTCTTTAAGAATTCTTTTTTTGGTTGATGGGCTTTTACCAAACTGTATGATCTGAGTGGTTCACGTGTGAAAATTGATCAAAATAATAAAATTAACATTTGAATGAAAGATAAAGACTACCAGATAATGTGAAGCCCAGTAGATGAACACGTGACTGACTACCTTTTATCTATTTCTGTGGTCAATATCATTATGTTAATATTCAGTATCTAACATGAGGGCTTTAAAATTTAAAAAATCAAGGTTAGAGAACTAGTACTTGAAAGTTTGAGTGCAGTCAGTTCAAGCACCCTTTCATATAAATAGGTAGGTATTAAAGAATGTGATGCAAATTCTGCAATACAATAGGAAAATGATGTGTTTGTGAATGTCCTAACCATCATTTCCTGCAGGCAAGCAATTTAGACTACACTCAAATGTATAACCAGTAAATTTTTACAGCCGATGATCAGAAGCTTAAAGAATATTAATAAATATTCAGTTTATGCATGTCTTAAAATAGAATTATTCTGAATCAGAATTATTAAAATAGTTTTTGCAAAACCCAAGTAGCAAAATTCATTAGAAAAACTTATTGAAAGAGTGCAAAATCTACTTTAACTAATTACCAGTTACTGTCTCATTTTGTCATTCCATTGAAGATATAAGCTGGTATACCAAGTTTTTACTCATTAAGTAATTTGGAAATGATAGTACAATTCTGAACATGAACATTAATTAGAAAATCATTCTGAAAGCAGAGAGATCATTTTAATCTACTTAACTCAACAACATACAATGAAAGGCATATGAAGTTTAACAAAAAAAAAATATTGGGCATAATATACAAATTTTTTGCATATTTTGTTAGAATTGGCATAACAAAAATCAGCATAATCTAACAATGACATACAAGTAGGCTGAAGGAACTGTGTCTGTTCAACCTGGAAAACAGAAGGCTGAGACAGGATCTTATTGTCATTTATTGTTGTCTACAGCTATCTAATAGAAGGGTACAGAGAAGATGAAATGAGGCTCTTCTCAAGGGCGCACAGCGATAGCACAAGAGGCAACAAACACCAGTTGGAACACAGACAATTACAAATAGATATTAGGAAAGCCTTTTTCACCATGAGAGTGGTCAAACAGGTTGCCCAGAGAGGCTGTGGAGTCTCCATCCTCAGAGATACTCAAAACTCAGCTGGACATGGCGCTGAGCAGGCTGCTTTAATTGGGTCAGCTTTGAGCAAGTAGTTGGATAAAATGACCTCTGAAGATCTACTCTAACCTAAATTATTCTATGATCCTAAAATTTTCTGAGTTTTAATATTTTTACTTTTAACCTCAGTTAAAGAAAAATTTACATAAACCTGAATCTGTTTAGCCATAGTAGTGGCCATTAGTGTTCTGGACTTGTTAGAATAAGGAGAACTTATAAATCAAGTACAGTCACACTTTATGGATCCAAATACTTTTCAGAACTGAGATGGTTCTTATTCAATTCATGAGTAGAAGTAAAATACCAGTGTCTGCACAGACATGCTTCTAAATCTGTATGTACTTAGGCTCATGAAGAAAGTCTATTTTCAACTTTAAAGTTAATTTATAAAAGCTGCAAGTAAACTAATAACCTTCACTAAGGTCAAATTTATCAGAATTTGGGTAAGGTTAGGTGTAACCTTGAAAATTTAATAGATATGCCACTCTTCACACATAAACTCTTTTTCTGCCTTTGTTATGTAGAAGTAACTTGTAATTCACTCCAATAACCTACACTGCAAATCAGAGATACAATGATATCACATTCTGCCTTATAATTTCTCAGCTAAATACTACACCCATTATATTGCAAGGAGGAAATACATTAGACTGTCACTAAATGCTGTTTCTCATGTGAAAAGAATATTCTAAGGACCAGCTAGAAATCACTGTTATTAAAAAACTACCAGTGATACCAGAATGCTGCATTGAGGTAAGCAGTAAAAAGCACAGTGAAATGAAGATGGGAACAGGAGGCTGATGGGAGACCTTATCCCTCTCTACAACTACCTGAAAGGAGGTTGTAGAGAGTCTGGTGCTGGTCTCTTCTCCCAAGTGACAAGTGATAGGATAAGAGGAAATGGCCTCAAGTTGTCTCAGAGGAGGTTTAGACTGGATGTTAGGAAAAACTTCTTCACTGAAAAGGTTGTCAGACATTGGAAGGGGCTGCCCAGAGAAGTGGTTGAGTCACCATCCCTGGAGGTTTTTAAAAGATGTGTAGATGAGGCGCTTAGGGACATGGTTTAGTGATGGACTTAGCAGTGTTAGGTTTATGGTTGGACTTGATGATCTTAAAGGTCTTTTCCAACCGAAACAGTTCTATTATTCTATGATTCTATGATATATTTGCACCATCTGTGTAGTTATAGTCTGTATCTTTGCATGAGCTGATTGTGAGGAAAATAATTTTAGATTCAGACTGAACTGGTTTTAACAAATGCATAATGCATTTAATAAATATATATTACATTCACTATACTGATTGTGGCTTTTTTTCTTTCATTTACAATTATTTCTGAAAATCAACATACAAGGATAGAAGAAGCAAGGACTGACAGTTAAAAAAGGAGAGTGGGAAGTAAGAAAGGGTAAGGAAGTGAGATTCCAAATTCTTGCACAAATTTTAACTTGCAAATATTTACAATCACATTGAACATTTTGTTAACAACATTCCTTGAAAGTTAATATTTTTTAATTATTTAGAAATCTGCAGGGTAAATAGAAAAAGACTTCCAGAAGAGTTAAATAGAGTTTAAAACTTACAGTTTGGGATTTTCTCTCAAAAATCAGAAAAACTATGAAGTTCTTTTTCAGAACTATTGTATTGGTTTTATGTAGCAAGGTTTTGGTAGTGGGGGGTAAGAGATAGTGGCAGGGGTGTTTTCTCTGAGAAAACACCAGAAGCTGCCATCGTGTTAGACATAGCCAGATACATCCAGCTCCAGAATGGACCTACCATGGGCCAAAGCTGAGCCAATCAATGATGTTAGTTTGCACCTTTTTGGTAACATATTTAACAAAGAGTAAAAAATGCTGTGCAACAACGGCTGGGAGAGAGGAGTGAGAATATGTGAGAGAAACAACTCTGCAGACACCAACGTCAGTGAAGACGGAGAGGGAGGAGGTGCTCCAGGCACCAGAGTCTGTGGAGAGAACCATGGTGATGCAGGTTTTCCCTCCATGGTGGAGCAGATATCCACCCTGCAGCCCCTGGAGGACTCCATGCTAGAGTGGGTGGATGTGCCCTGATGGAAGCTGCAGCCCATGGAAAGCCCATGCCAGAGCAGGCTTCTGGCAGGAAATGTGGCTCATGGAGAGCAGCCCATGCAAGAGCAGGTTTTCTGGCAGGACCTGTGACCCCATGGGGGACTGACACTGGAGCAGTCTGTTCCTGAAAAACTGTACCCCATGGAAGGGACCCATGCTGGAACAGTTCTTGAAGAACTGCAGCCCGATGGGAAGGACCTACATTGGACAATTTCATATATCCTGTGGGAGGGACCCTACACTGGAGCAGGAGAGAAGAAGGAGAAGAGAAGGAGGAGGAAGGAACGTTAGAGACAACGTGTTATGACCACAATCCCCGTCCCCCATCGCACTGCACCACTTGAGAGGGACAAGGTAGAAAAGTTGGGAGTGAAGCTGAGCCTGGGAAGAAAGGAAGGGTGGGGGGAAAAGGTGTTCTTAGATTTGTTATTTCTCATTATCCTACTCTGTTTAATTGGCAATAAATTAAATTAATTACCCCAAGTCAAGTCTGTTTTGCCTATGAAGGTAATTGGTAAGTGATCTCCCTGTCCTCATCTTGACCCACAAGTTTTTTGCTATATTTTCTCTCTGTATCCTGTTGAAAAGGGGGATTGATAGAAGAGTTTGGTGTCATCTGGTGGCCAGCAAGGTCAACGCACTACGGCTATGAACCAGTTCTATTTTGCACGCTTTCCAGTAAAGAAACTCATGTTTATTAAAAAAGAAAAGTAAGACCTTTTTATTGATAACTAGAAAAAAACTTCATAGAAGTTAGATAACTTAAGTAAAAGGCAGTCAATCAGGAAATTTCAGCAAAGAAGCAGCCTACACATGAAACATTGAAGTCCGAGTAAGGGAAATTTAGACAGGTGGTTTTGTAAAGAATTTCGATAAAGGTCACACATACCAAATAAGTTAAAGGATGCATATGTTGAAGAACAAAATCACTGAAAAAATTGGTAACTGGGCTAAGATCTGTTTTTCAGTCCTTTTTGGAGGTCAATGGAACAATAAACAGTAACTTAAGAGCTACTCATGACTTGCTCATGAGCAAAAGCACACAAAAATAAGCATATTTACATATATACTGTCTGAAAGGACTGTTTTAGTACACCTGGGAACACTGTGATCATGCAACATATTTCATTCAAGATGGTCATACTGACAAGGTTTTGACTATGGTAGGTTTTATGGTCCAGTAACTGAAGGATTTGGAGGTTGAAACCCATTAGGTATATTATTATCATTTTGATTCCTCACAGACTCTTCAGTGATGCATGTTCCCAGATCTGTAACTACCTCATGCAGGTTTCTTATCATTTACATAGAAATTGAAGATGAACAGCATATAAGTAGAAGTGATATGAGATATTTCTTGTTTTATTTCTATCATCACAGCTGTTTAATGACTTGTATTATTTTCTTATTTTATATAGATGATGTAGTTCAGCTTTCTTTATCTCCACTAGTCCTGCAGCAATCTCTGGAAGTTTCCTTTCTAAGCTTATAGCTTAGATTCACTGAGAATTATAAGAAGACCATAGTTACTGTCTTTAACTTTTCTAGAATTAGTCACGTATATGCCTTACTCAGCAACAGGGTACAACAGAGTGTCCTGGGAAGTACCAAAGAAAATATAACTGCAATTTGAAAAAATAAAATAGTTTTCCATTTTATTATATAGTCTCATATCAAAACTTGGTACTATTTTAAGATGTAAAGTATAGTTATTAAAATAAAATATTACCCAAATGACTTGATGATGTTAACATGTTAAAATCACTTTGCTAAAAATGGGTTTGCATGATCCGGTTTCTGAATGTTTTCTTCTTTTAATTATGTTTGGCAAGTCTACATGTTTCATTACTCTGTTTCATTCTTATGTTGAAAAACCCTCCTCATATGTTTTATATATTAAAAAGAATTTAATGCTACAAAGAAGGAAAGACTGAAAAATCTTATTAGCTGCAACCTGCTGTTTATCAGCACCTTATCATACACTATACCAACAAATAAACAATATGCATGGCTTTTCCACTACCAGATAATTATTAAACATTCTAGGCTTTCATATGCTACCATAAGGAGAAATTACAGAAGAGCTGAAGACTATTCTTATTCAGAATTTCCTTGTTCATGCTTATAAAAGTGCTCTGTGAAGAGCTAGGAAAATGCCTGTATTAAATCTTAATGAATATTATCTATGACCTTTTTTTGCTCAGTTTTATATTTCTGCCTGCCTGGAGACATAATATTAAGTCAAAGGAAGCCTCATGTGTGTTTAAAACAAGAAAAACAAAAACTATCAACAAAGTAAAAGAAAAGAGTGAAATGATGGGCCATGTAGCTTGTGGCTATGAATAGAGCCTTTTTAGCTCCCACCCTTCTAAGAGCACTATTCTGCAAATGCTGAGATGTGAGAACAAAATTACCCACAGAATGATAGGGGTTGGAAGGGACCTCTGGAGATCATCTAGTCCGACCCCCCCGCCACAGCAGGTTCACCTAGAGCAGATTCCACAGGAATGTGTCGAGGTGAGTTTTGAATATTTCCAGAGAAGGAGACTCCACAACCTCTCTGGGCAGCTTGTTCCAGTGCTCTGCCACCCTCAAAGGAAAGAAGTTCCTCCTCATGTTTAGATGGAACTTCCTATGACCAAGTTTGTGCCCATTACGTCTTGTCCTGTCACTGGGCACCACTGAAAAAAGATTGGCCCCATCCTCCTGGCACCCACCCCTGAAGTATTTATAAGCGTTAATAGGAGCCCCCCCTCAGTCTTCTCTTCTCCAGACTGAAAAGACCCAAGTCCCTCAGCCTTTCCTCATAAGAAAGATGTTCTAGTCCCCTAATCATCTTTGTAGCCCTTTCAGTCTCTTGAAAGGCTGAGAGGTACTTGAGAAAAACAGAGCATGCTACAAATCAGGCAGGGCTGTTTTCCCAGCAAAAAGTCTAGGACCTGAAAGTGTTAAGTTATAAAAAGACTAAGTTTAGCTAAAGAAATAATCTTATAGGAACTTTTTAATTTTAAAATTTTAAACAACCATAATTTCTACTTTTTGTGGGACTTCACCATTTTAAATAATTATTTTGGGGGGTGGGGTATAAGTATGAAACAAGAAAAGAAGAAAGAAAGGGAAAAAAGGTGGGGGGGAGAGAAAGCAGTTATTTAATTACCTTCTACTGTAGTGTCACACAGAGATATAAACCCCCTTTGAGACTAATCTCAGTTGACCCTCCTGAGATATTTATAGTAATACTAACAAAGTGGAGGCTAGGACTATAACTTCAGTTGTAAGAAAACTGGAATAAGGACCCATTTACTATGACATAGTTGAGAGATTATCAGTGAAAGAACACCCTTGGCTTTGATGATAAAATTCCAAGTCAGAGAGGATTGTAGACTAGTACTTCCAAAAAAAACAGGCACAGAATTTTTCATAGCATAGTTTGAGAAACACATGCAATTTTCTCTGAATTTTGTTGTATATTTTCTATATAAATAGAACTTTTTTATATATTTTCTATATAAATTTTTGTTGTATTTTCTGCAAGTTTGCAGATGACATGTGTGGTGTACTTGATATGCTAGAGGGAAAGGATGCCATCCAGAGGGATCTTGACAGGCTTGAGGAATGGGCCCATGCAAACCTCATGAAGTTCAACAAGGCCAAGTGCAAGGACCTGCACCTGGGTCAGGACAATCCTCAATATCAATACAGACTGGGGGGTGAATGAATTGAAAGCAACCCTGTAGAGAAGGACTTGGGTATACTGCTGTATGAAAAACTGGACATGAGCCAGCAATGGGCACTTGCAGCCCAGAAAGCCAATTGTATCCTGGGCTGCATAAAAAGAAGCATGGCCAGGAGGCTGAGGAAGGTGATTCTCCCCCTCTACACGGCTCTTGTGAGACCCCACATGCAGTACTGCATCCATCTCTGGGTTCCCCAGTGCAAGAAAGACATGGACCTGTGAGACCAGATCCAGATAAGGGCCATGAAAATGATGAGAGGGCTGGAACACTTCTGTGAAGAAAGGCTGAGAGAGTTGGAGTTGTTCAGCCTGGAGAAGGGAAGATTCCAGGGCAACCTTATTGCAACCTTTCAACATATAAAGGAGGCTTATGAGAAAGACGGAGTAAGACTTCTTACCAAGGCCTCTGATGACAGGACAAGGAGCAATGGTTTTAAACTGAAAGAAGGTAGGTTTAGATTAGACACAAGGAAGAAATTTTTTATGATGAGGGTGGTGAGACACTGGAAGAGGTTTCCCAGAGAGGTTGTGAATGCCCCATCATTGGAAGTGTTCAAGGTCAGGTTGGATGGGGCTTTGAGCAATGTGATCTAGTGAAAGATGTCCCTGCCTATGGCAGCTGGATTGGACTAGATGATCTTTAAAGGTGTCTTCCAACCCAAACCATTCTATGATTCTGTGATTTTGATCAGACTGTTAAGATTTTAAATAGATTCACAATGGTCTTTTCTCTGCATGAATGGCCTGTTCTCTTTCCTCCAGAAAAATATTTTTGACTGCAGCAAAGGCAAAATTCTGGTGAAATTTAGGTAGTTATATTATTACATTCTTAATACATTCCTCCCCCCTCCAAAAAAAAAAACCAAAAAACGAAAAAACCTGAAAGCTTTAAACCAGTTATCAGTGATAAAAATTCACTTGTCTTTAGATTTTGCACCGATGACAAATTTTACTCAAGATCAAATCAAATTAGCAATGGCTGCATTTTGTGCTTTGGTTTTATTTCTTTCACTCTGTAGAATGGTGTATAATCTGCTTCTCAAATAATCTTTGAATTTATTTAACTGCTTCAATGTTATGGCAGGCAGTTTGACTATACTCTTAACCTCTTTCTTTGACATTTTTTCCAGTGATTGTGGAGTACTAAGCCCATTAGTAAATGCAGGGTTTAGAGCACAGCAAGCCCATTGCTCTCACATTCTCAGTCTTTTAAGCAAATCCCTGACCACAGTTTCCGGTGAAGTCATTAGCTTTCTCCCTTTAAAGACACAACTACTCTCAGTAATCCACCCAGGATCCCCTGGTTAGCTCCCATCTTCCACATAAGGAAAATTGGTCAGTCTTGGAGGTAATAACTGCGATCTTTATCACATCTACATTATCTGATTGTGAAACCAGGTGACATTCGTTCTTCAAGGACCATATTTCTGTGAGAATACTTTAAAGGCAAATTCTAAAAAAAAAAAAAGGTTAATAAGAAGAGGCTTTTCACAGGAATTACATGGCATTGTTGCTCAAAAGAAGCTATCAGCTTATGGGTGTTTAGAGTTAGTTAAATGCGTAGCTAATATAGTAACCCTTATACATAATTAAAGAGCAATATGGAAATTAAGCCTTACAACTTTATTTGAATTTAGTGAGAGTTATGTGACAAAATCTCGGTGTGAACCAGTAGGTCTTAGCTGCTAGTATTCAAATAAGAAAAGGATTTTCATCAGCTTTGTTTTACTTGATTTAGCTGTGACAGCAGTTTCTCAAATTGACTAGGTGTCTGTGGCTAGTTTGATTTACTTTTGCTTATCTTTTTGTGGCACAACCACAATTTTGTATAGATAGCAGTAACAAGCAGTTACCCTATGTAAAATGAGATATTTATGACTCTAACGCAGTGATGTAGTGTAGAGAAATACGGGCATGGTACAATCGTGGTAGCCTTGAGAAGCAGAGACTCAGAATTTTGTGTCAAGGGACACAGGCATGGGATGATAGAAGATGGAGCACAAGCAAATAAATAATAATAGAATTTTACTTAAATATATATATAGAAATATTCCTGGAAGGATTAAGTCTTACATTTCAAGTAAATATTGCAAACATTTTAAACCAATATTATAGTTGATACATCGGAATAGGGCTGCTATTGAGTAATATGCTGGCTAAAAAAAAAAAATCAAAACTCAAGTCCATGGCTGTCTGTAAAAACTTAAAAAAAAATGTGTATAATTATTTAAAAAATGTATAAAGGAATTATCTGAATCTCAAAAAATGCAGCCATACTTGATTCTAGTGAAGATACAGAAATGTGTGTTTCACTTTTCCTTGGTTGGCTGGAGCTGCTGAGGGAGAAATGATTCTTTTCATTTCGTCTTTTGATAATGTATATCAGTGTTTGGGAATTTTGACATATTATCTTTGGACATTTTCTCATAATCTAGTAGAATGAGCTTATTTTACATTTGGGAACAGACTCACAGAAATGAAGCAAGGACTTGTGTGGAGAACAAATAATGGAGGGGGATGGGAACAAGAAGCAACATAGAATGAGTCATGATATAAAAAAAGAGGACTTCTCAGACATACAGTATCACCAGCCTAAAGAAACGAGAAGTGTATACACTAGATGAGAAACAAATCCTTATCTATCTAACCATCCATTTTTGGCCTTCAATATTTTTTCCCAGTAGAAAATTTAAATGGAAATATAGAAGTACGATTGTAATCCTTAAAAAAAATAATCACATTCCTTAACAATAACCACATAATGCTAATTACAAAACAAACATTTTCCACCTGCTGAGATTTCTACTGTCTGGAAAACATCTATGGTGTCTCCATTACTTCTTCTGAAAACTTCTGACTTTAATTGGGAATACTTTTCACAAATGCTTTGCAGTAAATGTTAACAGATGCATTTTCCCCAAACATTAAATATCAATCTATTTTATGAATGTGCAAAAGTATTCAGAACTGGTGATTTCCAGAGAAACTTATAGTTACTTGGGGGAAACTTAAGAAAACAAACCAGCACAAAATTCTTATCCCACAGGAGTTAATGAAAATTTTATCACTTCATTCATTGCAAAGATAATTTCTGACTCATTCATCCTCTTTCATGCTGGCCACTGCATATCTAGATATTCCTCCAACCCCTAAAACAAGCTTACCCTCTTACATTAAGGATAAATTCAAACTGGATTTTATCATTAAAATATCATCATATCTTAGTTTCATTCTGTGTCTATGTTCAGGTTCATTTCGATTCTCTTGTTAACTACACAGTTTTTCCCAAATATAGAAAGGGCATGAAAGTTTGTCACTGAACTGTATTTTGACTCCAAAATAGTGGACCATTAGTATGGTGAATGTTTCAAATAATGACTTTTTCATGTGCCATAAATGTATGGCCTATTACTTCAGTACCTGAAAGTTGATGAACATAAAACTTGGACACCTGGCTCTGAGAACACATGGAATTCACAGTCCCAGGTCTGGCATCTTCTTTCTCTATACCACAAATGGAGAGTGTCAGGTGCTTGATGATAGAACAAGTACAGCCAGAGCATCAAATGAGGGGACACTGAGTCCCGTAAGTAGTACAAAAGCAAACACTGAAAATTGTGATGTGGAGAGGTGAGCAAGTGTATCAACAGTCATCATTCTAATTAGAATTTATAATACAGCCCATGAACATTCAAATTTAAAATTAAACTAAGGAAGTTGTTAAAATCATATTATATGCTGATAACAGACTATGATAGTGAACAATCCTGAGACATCGGATTAGTGCAACTGTTCAACATTTTGAAATATGTCTTTAATAGGAATAAATAAGGGATCCTTTGTGTATATGATGTACAAAACCACTCTTGATAGCTGCCTGTTTAAATTCTGTGAAGCCAAGATGAGCTATCATCTAAGGCATATTTAGAATCACATAAATATAGGAAACTAAGATGTCTAATCACAATCTTGGCTTTCCTAGCCTTTCAGGTTTAACTATTTGAGTAAGTATTCACATGCCTAAATGTTTTTGCTGCTTTCAGACATAATGAAACACTGATTATGCCAGTTAGAAGCATGTTTTATTTTCCTAGTGTGTACAAATTACTGATGACATTTTCCTATCAGAAATTCTTCTCACTGGAATGTCAATATCTAATCCTTAAGGCATTGTGTACTGGTGAACCTGGGAGGCCACATGAAACTCAATCACAGGAAGTCTGCATGAATCAGTCACTCAAATTAGGATCTCAAACCTTGTTCCTATAAAAACTGAATGAAGCCTTACTTATATTATTCATCTACAGTATCTCATGTAATTCCATGTACACAGGAGTAATTAAGTATTGAGTAGTATTAGGGTAGTCCTAATTATCTCTACTGGAAATCAATGAGTACTACAGTTTTTATTCTAAGAGGAAAGTAAGAAATAAAGCTGTGTGCTGGTTGCCCATATGTATTTGCACAAGGAAGAGCAGAGGGCACAGTAATAAATAGCAAATACCTACAAAATATTTTTTATCTAATTTCACTTTTGTTTCCATTTTGGCACTTAAATTATTACCTGAACAGATGTAAACATGTACAAGGTACACTCCTACATTTGAGTTAGTTGGCTAGACTCTTTACACTCCGTAGAGAAAAGCTGGTACTTTTATAGTGTTATTCTTCCCATTCCAGAGCAAATGTTTAAAATCAGATGGTTTACTCATTTGAAAGTACTGCTTATTCTTCTCTGCAATAAGAGTACAAGCGTTTAACTCAGAAAACAGGTGAAGTTAAGCAAAATTAGTCCTGTCCTCAGAGATTAAATCCATTATTTGCAAACAACCATCTGACCATATATTCCATTAATGGGATAGAATTTGCTGTATACTTCCATTTTAACTGAAGTATCTAAAGCAATGTGGCTGATTGGTATTTTTGAGTGAGTGCAGGTGATCCTGTTGGCCCAAAAATCTTCCTTACTGCAAGGTGAGAAGTGGCTGAACTCATAAACAATTGTGCTATCTCTGGACATAAGATTTTCATACATAGTTGACTATCTTTTATAGTATCTCTCATTGTCATCTTTAGATATCAAAGTACTTCACAAGGATGATAAAATCATCATCACTTTAGAGGAAATAAAGTGATGCTGGGGAAAGGAATAAAAAAAAGGAACGGAAACATATGCAGGAAATTGGGATTTTAGGAAGTAGATTTCTTTTTTATTTCCTCTGATTGTGTGTATGTTCCTATAGACATTTCCTTCTAGTGCTACTAGGGGGAGACACTAGCAGCAGTGTTAACAGTAGAATCTCCATTAATTATTGCACCTATATATAGAAGGATATACATATATATACATAAAGACATATACATATATACATTATAAATATATGCATTACAATTTAAGAAGTTCTTTTTTATAAAAACAATTCTACAAGATAACTTAAAGGTCCATGTAGTCTCGTAACCTATCTTTAAACAGTAGCCAAAAAAAAGTATCTTTACAGGCTTATAAGAACAAGGAAAACTTTTGGTGACATATGTCTAGTATGGTCTCTGAGGTTCTAGTGATCTGTAGCTCAGGGAAATCCTGAGATGGAAGTTGTATCTTTGGTTTCTTTTTTTCTGTGAATTTGGATTGAACAGATACAAAATCACTCTACCTATGATTCAAGTAAGAAATAAATAAATAAAACTGTATTACTGCTGGATCTTGAACTAAAAATCTCTGCTGACATTATGTGCCAGACGTTTTTTTTATTCATTTCGGAGGCTGCACAGTAGTTTCTTTGAGCGGAATTGTATATTTGGGTCCTGAATGTGAGCTAAGGTGAGGGGATGGGGGCATAAAACAAACAAGCAGCACATCAGGTGTACAGAGCTAATACAAATGTAAGGGTGTCATGTGGGGACAGATCTTTAGACATGCTTGGTAGGAGAAACTGAAACATAAAAGATGTACATGTGGGTATCCATCATGGTACATGCAGTGCTTTGTAGTCATGAATAACTGACTTAATTTTGCATTTCTTCATGATACTATCATATTATTATTTTTATTGCGGTTTATATCATTGTTATATCTGTTATGACATTTACCTGCTGGAGATGTGAATAAGAAAAAGGGTAATTTTTTTGTCATGGTAATTACTTTAAAATTAATACTGTGGCCGACTTCTTGATTGGAAAGGTGCTGCAATCTGTTTTATTTACTTTCCAGTAAATGACTAATAAACAAATCAGTGGGACATTATTCTTGAATTTCTGTCATATGTTCAACACTTACACTGACTTTTTTTTGTGTATGTTTGTGTCTTGTGTTTAGTTTACAATCCAGAAATCTGACAGTTTTGTCTGAAGGAATCAGAACATATACAAGGGTCAGGGAGAAGCAAGAGTGGGGCTGCTCCACAAGGACCTGCCAGCCAGAAGCCAAGGGTGACCCTCCAGCAGAGGCCAGGGCAGGACACCCAGGCTCAGTCCCACTGTCCCCATAACATAGATGGGGTCTATCACAGTCCCAGCAGGGTGAGGTGATGAGTCAGGAGTGAGGTCCATCCAGGAAGGCCATGCAGTTAAGTGAGAGTAGCCAGAGACAAGGTTGAACACAGGCACACCTACTATGTAGCTCAGGGGTGTGCATTCCTGGTGAGGCTGCTCAGGGCAGTAAAGGCCTGTTAGTGCCATCTGGCCCTAAGTTTGTAAATGCTTTAAATAAAAATAATCTAGCAATACCTGTGAATGTATATTCAGTGCCAGGACAAAAAGCCCTAAAAAACAAACCAAAAACAAACCAACAACTTCCATTATATTTGTTTAGACAGACAAATTTCTAGTTTTGTGGATTTGTCAATACCTGTAAAATTGCCCATATATAGGCAAAACTGAAGCAGTTAAATGCAAAGTTAAATGCAAATCCTCCCCCTCATTGGAACATTATTTATGTAATAAACTTTTTTTGTTTTTCCATAGCTGTAATTTCACCTATATGCATTTAAATGTAAATTTGTCCTCATATTACTAAGGAAAGAACAGGGATATATGCATCATTTATAAATACCCTCATGATGTATTCAAACAGTGCACTGGTAAGCACCAAGATAAAATCTTGGAAAGGCAGCTGTGGCTAGACAGATGGATTATGAGTTCAAAAAGTAGCTGGAATGCTAAAAGAAAGCTTGACCTTGAGGGAAATGAAGAAAAAGTATGAATAGCACTACTCATACATCAAGTGCATGCACAATGCCAAACATAATAACAGAAAGATATCACATGCTGGCTAATGAGGGATATTATAGGTACAACAAGGATTGAATGGGTTAGGACAAAGGAATCCCAAACTGCAGTACATGCACTACTGGGGAAAGAAAGACTTCAAAGTCCTGCATAACTGAGAGCTGCTCTTGCTTCTGAATATCTGATCTCACTGCTTGCAACTGTTCTGCAGTGAGATCTGATGATGATGGCTGTACTTGACAAAAAAAGTTTGCAGATGACAAGCTCGATAAACAGTTGTTACCTGACTTTAACAAAACATTAAAGAGAAAAATGGTAGAACTTTGTCTTATTTTACTGAAATAAAATACCAGCATTCCTTTTGCCACCCCAGCTAGTTCTGCAGTAAGCCAATTTCTGAAGGACATCTGTACATAAATATTAGATACTTAATGTTCTCATTATTCTTGCATTTGTTGTTATGTGCATAAAGTTATCTGTCAACACACAGGAGGATCTTATATGAAAAATGTGAAAAAACATTTAGTAATGAATTGCAAAGACCATATTTAATTTTCTGCCATATGTATGACGTTCATAGTATTGTCCTTGTTTCTTAACCTGTCTTAAAAGATCAGATCTGAAAGCCCAAAGAAAGGCTTGTGTGGCTGAAAGTGGGGGATTTTGTTATTTTCAAACAGTCATTGTCTAGTAAAATACATTACTGTTTCTCCAAACCCTACATTGCTATACTCTTAAACCACAGAAGTACATGAAAAATCATTAAAATTGTGGTGTTTTAGCTCATCTGGAAATTCACATGCTTCTCATCTTTTAAACTCAGACATGGAGCTGTAGACTAAATTTAACTTTTTGTTTCATAAGAGCCTCCTTCATGCAGTATCATATGCATTAAACTTCCTTTTTCAACAGTAGAAGGGCTTGTTAATTTTTAAACAAGCTTTCTCCCTCTGAATATTCTCATGCTTCCTTCCAGTTCCACAGATTTATCAGCAGTGCTGATGGTGACACAGTGCTGGTGATGCCATTCCCATCACAACTGCTGGCTCTAACAATGACAAAAGCAGGAACTTTTTTGCTCTGTCACTGCAGCAGCAACAGCAGCAGCAGCTTTTTTCTCCATTTGTAAGGACGGTTTATTATGTATTTAAAGCGTATATTCACTGCCTTGTGAAGAGCTTTCATAAATTTGGCTCTGACAGTTCTATTCCAACTCCTATCATCTACACCAAAGAGACTTTATTTAGGTGTGCTGGACATCATTATAATTTCAATACCCAACATACTGATGGTATCTGTAAGATCACTATCACACAGAAGTTTCCAGGAACTGATAAATCATATCCTATATAAAGAAAATATATAAATAATACCACAGCACTTTGTTAAAGGTGTAAACAAGCTTAAAAAAAAATCTTTTCATATAGATAGAATTTTTAGTAGCTGTACATATTTGTTCCAGGAAAAAGCTAAGAATATTGTAATTATCTGACAGGCATTGTAGTTATTTAAAAGGGTAATATGTGACTTCACATTTAAAGTAGATTGGCAGTTGTAGCTCCTGATCAGAAGAAAGCATACAGTGGGAGTTCTACAAATAGCGACTTCTACAAATAGAGGCTTCTGCAAATAGCCACAATTAGTGACTTTTCCATTCATTTGCAAAACTTTACTTCTAAACATACTTAGGCAAGTATGCAGAAACTACTGAAATTACACAAAATTTCCGTTTGAAGATTCAGTATCTGTTGGGGTGGTAGCTTTGTAGTTTTCAATTTGGTTAACAGCCTGTGTATTAGAAATCAAAGAGCAAATAACATAGAGTCATTCTGTTTTGAAGACAGCATGGAGATAAATACCAGGACATCAAAATACTGTTTAGACATTAAATAGCAGACTTTTTCCCAGGTCTCTGGTTCAACAACATATTTATCCCTTCTGAATTAATCCCAGAAGCAGATGACTCCAACAGGCAAGAGTCTGGTTGAAAGGGCTCTCACTAACCTCTTGCTTGTCAAAGGCAGGGAGGGAACGATAATATGGAGGCATCAGAGAACGTTGGTGATGGTAAAGGACTGTAGCTGGCATAGAAAACTGTACTATCCTTTATGGGGGAGATGGACAAAAATCTAAGGAGCCACACTAGACACCAAGGCTGATACAGTGATTGGGGTAGGTGATCCCTTTTTTTTTTCTCTTTCCATTAATATGAATAGATTACTATGGATCACTAATAAAAGCCAGACTGTATGCTTTTGGTGGAATGTTGACCCCAGTTGAATTTGGCCCTGAGGACCTTAGGAAAGGACTGAAACTGATATGAAAATACATTTTTCCTACCAAGGCATTTTTCTGAGGAATTATAGAATATTATGGTGCATTACTTAATACCCAACTTGTTTTAAACCTCAAATAAAAAGCACATACATTTCTATTGGGAGAAAAGAAGTTCACTCAGAAGTCTAGGACTACATGTTCCTATAGCTTTGATGGAAAACAATGGGAGGTAAAGAGGAGAACATTCAAGTTCATATTTTCCATACAAGTTTATTAACCTCTAAGGCTGTTGCTTGAAGAGGGGAGAGGGAGAGATCAATCTCTGCCTCTGTCTTTGTTGAAGCTGAGACATTGCACAGTGGTCAGCTCAAGAATCCTCAGGGCAAGAACAGCAACCCTAAGAAGCATCTTAATACAAGCCTACTGGCTCAGGCACTTGCTTGGTTGACGGACTCCTTATTTCCAGATTCTGCCTCTTTCTCATAGCCTGTGATTTTTGACTGTGTTTTCTGTGCACTGGCAGCATTTGAGTGCTCAGGCTTCTCCCTGGGTGGGCAGATATTCACATCTTGAAAATACCACTGAGCCCAGGTAAACAATCCCTGCAGAAATGCTTCTGGCATCTACAGCAAAAAATGCAAAATAGCACCAGCAGTAGGTTTTAAAGGCAGATCCTGCTTATTCCTAAAAAATTGAAGTAGAAGAGGCAGCTGCCCAAAATTCAGCCCAAATTCTAGACTGAGGTGGAAGTTCTGCAACAGTTTGTTTTTGATGTTAATTTACCAGCTGCATGTTCAGCATGCTGACTGTTTCTGATCCTGCTCTGAGACACGTAAATCTTACCTAGTTCTGTCCAGGGAATCGAGGCACCTGACTCACTGCCAGATACAGTGGCAGCCATGCATAAAATTCTTTCTGTTTTGGGGAGTCACACATTTAAAAGTAGCATGGCTGTGCCTTCTACTGGATATACCTTTTGGCTGGCTAGAACAGTGGGAGACAGGAAATGAATTGTAAGGAAGGAAAGTTCATTCTGACAGTTCATTCAAGCTAGACCTTTAGTGCAGACATATGTTTTCTTTTTCCCATGGGTTCTTCTCTATCAGCCTCTGGGAATTAATTTGAAAAATGGTGGAAAATACAAGAGTAATCATTACCAAGGACTTCCAGTATAAAAGTATTTACTATTCAAATTTCAAAGAACTAAGTTACTATTCTGAATTATCATCTTATATAATTTCATAGTTGTTTGGGGTTTTTTGGTCCAGTTTTCCCAAAAAACTTACAAATGACATAATATTACAGAACTCACTTCATCACAAAGGTGAAATAAAAATATTTAACATTCTGCTGTGATTTAGGATAGGAAGTCAGTAACAACATAATTTCTTTATAAACAGAATGGGTCAGACACATGGATTTAGTATTAAATGGCCAACAGTCTTGGTTTAGGACAACAGCAGGACATGTGGCTTTTCAGGAAAAAAAAGGTGACAGTTATAATTAGGCAGCTGGTTTTATGTTTTATCTAAACATGAATTCTATATTTAAAATTAAAATCTATTTTGCTACTAATCCCTGGAAGAATAGATTCAGGCAACAGAAGGCAACACAGAGAAATAGAAGGGCAGTTTGAAAACAAAAATGCAGTAAATTTCTAATGTCAACAGACAAAGAAGTGCTACAAGTCTGGGCGCTACTGTTTGGATAGTGGCATGTAGACTGAGTTAGGGAACTCTCATAATCAGCACTATGAACGTCCTTACAGGTAGTGGTGATATCAGGGCTCCTTAGTGCTTCTTTGCCAACACATAGCAGAAAAGAATGTCAATAACTGCTGGAGTTACCGCTATACAGAGACACCAACAGCCCAGAATAAGATGGATTAGGTTTACCAATTTCTATAGAAAATAACCTCGAAAAGAAAGACTGCTGAGCTAGAAATACAACTTCTGCTTATATAGTAGAAATATACGAAGAGAGAATGAATAAGCTGAAAAGTTTGAAAGTCACAGATCTAAGTTCGCTGTTCTATTTTGCAGTGGACTTTAAAGATACCATCTTGTGCCAAAATCTGTGGTTGTGAAAAAATGTTCCATTGCCATATCCTTCAGAAAGTAGTATGTCCTGTAAGGAAAGGGGCCTGAACATTACTCCAAGATCGAAGAGAAAGTTGGAAGATAATAAACAGATAAATGGACCTTGTATTAACTTCAAAAAATAAAAATAGGAGGAGCTACTTTACACAAAGAGAAGGACAATAAACATTACTGGAGCAGCTATTTGACCAAAGGATAAAAAGAGAGATCGAGAAGCAGCAAAGACCCTGGTATGTTCCGTCATTAAGTGAGGAATCTGGATTCAGTTCCTAGTAGTCTGACATATTTTCATTTTCAGAAATCCGTTAAGGGCATCCAAAAGAACCAGATTAATGTAATTGGCTTAAAAATATGATTGATACAGCTCTTTGAACTCAAGAGTTTGTGAGGAGAAAGGGAAGAGAAGGCTGTTGCCAGAACATGAATCTCGATTGACTGGTAGCTCTAATAATGACCAAGAATTAAAATATTAGTCTAAAGGCCTTGATAATTAAAAAGAAAAATGTGATGTTTCACTAATTAATGGGAAACACAGAATGTCTTAAAGAAGCAGATCATGACAGTAGGTGCCTTGCTCATACAGAATATTATCTATAGTATTCAAATTTGTCACCAGAATGCAAAATTATTCAAGATCTGTTGTAATTCTGTCTTCTCTAAAACAAAAATATCCATACATGGGCTTTTGGTTAATGCTGCAGTTTAATAATTAATATTATAAAATAGTTTTATAGCACTGGGCAAAATCAAAGCTTTTTGGTTGTATGCCAGCAATGCCATAACCTTGGCAATTCATTTGAAATGTATCTAAGTAACTTTGCTTGACAAAAATCTGCTGTGCATTTGTAATAATCTCTTTCCACATCCATTCAGACACAGTGGTGGCCTGGTGACTGTACTTGTAAAACATACAGTTCTTTCCTAATGACAGCTCCAGAAACACAGATCCTTACATGAAAATAAGGAAAAACCCCACCCCTCTTAATTTGCTCTGACAAATTCTCTATAAACATGAAGGAAATTATAAAGGAACAAATACATTTCTCTACATATTTCCTATAGAATTCTATATTTCTTATAGAATTTCATATATATCTTAAGGACCAATTGGGGAAGTTAGCTCTGCTATTAATGTACATGATACTGACTTCTAAAAATTTCTTGTCACAGCAAATGCTCAAAAAGCTATTAGTGTCAGTATATCCACTTTTCATCATATGTCTTGGGAAGGACATTGCTTTATTCCTGATAAATCGAAAGCCTGTTTTTCATCTGGCTCTGAGTTTGGTAAGTATTAGTTATTAGATTAATAACTGGTGTCCTTAAAGATAACATTTGCTGCTCTGAATGGTTGCTAAACAGTGAAGAAAAAAAACCCCCACAAAAAAACCCAAAACAACTAACCAAAAAATCAAACAAAAAACCCCCTTGTACTAGTGTAGATATCATCAAATGCCTCCAATGATCTGAGCAGTCATGAATTGATATGGCTGCCAAGTTGAGAAAGAGTGAACTTGCTGTGATAAGATGGTTTAATTTTTATTTCTCGGATTTTCTATAGACTTCTGAATATTGGAGAGTCATTTCCTATAGTGAAGGCACTCTCATGTTAGGCTCTGCAGAGTTCTGTTTTATTTTCCCTTCGTTAATCAGTTAATGAAGCTACAAGAATAGCAGGGGAAGAAGCAGAAATTATAGTTTCTTCAATACAAGGAAGAAAAGATTTTTCTCTTTGTCTCTCTTTGTCTCTGGAGTACTCCAACTCAGTGGTTCTCTTGTTTATAGTTTTGTTTGGGATATAGATAAAAGCCAGCTGCCTATAGCTCAATGAGACAAAATAGAGGTGGGATCTATGGGCAAGTTAGGGAGGTTGCAGTCTCCCTCCTTAGAGATATTAAAAAAAGTCTGGACATGGTCCTAGGCAGCTGGCTCTAGGTGTCCCTCTCTGAACAGGGGTGTTGGACCAGTTGACCTCCAGAGATCCCTTCCACCCTTAACCATTCTGTGATTCTGTGATAAAGCAACAGAAATATATGACAAAGGTTGAATATACCCACCTGATTCCCCCCCTTTCATCACTAATATTTACAAATCAGATTTATGCTAATCTTCACAATTACTGTTGAAAGATAGATATGGCAGCTTTACTCGTTTGTATTTGGCTAGTATGATGTGACCTCTTGCCTGAAGTCCTTTCTCGCTACTATGTTTCTTGCATTTCTCATCTGCCTAGATTATTATAGAGGTCCCTACCTGAATTCACACAGTTTGAGTCATTTGGAAACTAAGACCTATGTGAAATGCAGCAATTTACTTATTAAGGAAGATATCATACATGTATGTGCATACCATACACAGAATGGTTTTTATTCTCTCTCTTTTTTTTTTTTTTTCAGTGACACTGTTACCTATGGACCAATGGGTAAAACTGATATGTGATTTTTACTATGTAAAGCGCTACATAACTTTGGTGCTAGTAAAAGAAACAAACCTCATACAAAGTCTTTGGTAAAATGGCATCTCTGAATTTCATTTGGGTCTGACACTAGTTCCCTTCTCCCTGCTCCATGGTTGAGGTAACTTGTGTCTACGAGCAAGCAGAGAAGATTTTGAGAAAGCTAAACATTGTCTGAATGCAGCTTATGGCTTAGGCAATATGACGTACCTGTTACAGTTTTTCCTTTTGCTTTAAGCCTGTTCAGTCACTTTGCACAAAACTGACATGACTGATGGCTTGTCTTCAGTGGAAGTAAAATGTTAGTTTAAGATGAGAAGAATCAAGCAATTTAAATAATATCATATTTCTAGGACTTCTTTCAAAAATCTTCGACTTACGTTTTCAGTGTTACAAATGTTATCAGACTTGTCTGACCATTAAGTTGCTTCTACGAGTCTCATCTCACTTCTGAATAAATGCAATGGACCCATAGCCCTCTACAGAGCCTATTAATATCATAGGAAAAAAGCCACAATTGAAGAATAGTAGCTGGGACTAGAACTAGGCCTTTCACTTGGCAACAGATGGGGATCATGTTGAAAGAAATCAAGGAAGAAAGAATGAAACAAAGCAAAAAACAAACAAACTAGGGCTATAAGGTGGAGGAAAGAATATAAGCAAAAAAAAAACCAAAAAACCAAAAAAAACCAAAAACCCAAACCCCAAGACTCAAACCTAATTAAATTTTACTTTATTTTTTCTGATATAACTTTAAACACTGTCGTGTTGTTTCATATTAAATGGATTGACTAGGCATTTAATTCTATATGCAAGCAATTCCTCTATAGTTTAGATCTAGCCATGGAACATTTTGAAATGTTTGTAGCTTTTACATTTTTGTTTGATTAAATAGGTTCCTGTAATTAAAATCCAATAGCGTTCAACTGATGGACTTTGAATTGTTAAATATAAATAGTATATGACTGTACAAGGGAATAGCTTTGAAAAGCAAAATCAGTAAGTTTTTCAAGCAAGGATAAATAATTCTGGTTTGTAATTTTTCTGTACTGACACTGATATTTTTAGATCTGTTTAGTGTAATTGGTACCCTAGATATCTACCTTTTTAAGCTAGGGTGAAGCTTATTTGATTTAGCTCCAGCATTGGTACATCATTACTTGACAAAACGTGTGGCTGTTCTGCTTTGTTGTTTCTTATATAAAAAAGAAATTGTGGATTTTAGAAAATATCTGTTGATACAAATCACAATTAATTGTGAAATATGCAACAGATGGCGAAACTTATAGTCATTCTATCAGACTAATAGTGTACTGTCTGCATTTCGGAATTTGCTTTTCCCAAAAGATGCTGTTGGGCTGAAGCCATATTGACAGCTGGTATGTTCCTAATGTAGTTAGTTTGATATACCTCATCTATTAAATTTTGTGCATTTTCCAAAATAACAGATGACAAGTGCAATTGACCACCTGGGAAAAGGCATCTACAGTAGAAAGCCTAAAATGATCTTGTTTTTTTGTGATTGTAGAGATATGCACCGCTTTTCTATTTTGGGTGACATTATAAACTACTAGCATTGTATTTGCCTTCCAAAAGTATGTTATTTTTTGTACACACATAATGATCAAAAATAATCTTGGGACAACTAACAGATGCTATAACTATCATGCTTTTAGAAAATGATGACATGCTTATCAGCTTCTCTCTTCAAATGTTGTATTTAGGAATCATGTTGCAGAGGCTTTAAACTGAATTGTCAGTCTCAGGCACTACTGCTGTAAAGTGAGTACAGAATGTATCTTACAGAAAGCTGTAAAAGATATAGTCATTTAAGAGAATCAACATTTTTCTCTCAGGTGATGTACAGTGACATATTTAACGGAGAACTTTCTTTGCTGAATGAAAGCACCTCTGCATGTTACTGATGATCCTGTTACTAAAATAAGGAATCAGAATTGCTTATAGCTTTGAAAACATGCAAAGTAAAGTTTGTATACATTGTATGTAATTTAAACTTGTTCATATTCAAAATTCTCTGAATTGTGAAAAGAAGTTATTTTCAAGGGTTGGTTTAGTCAGTTTTAAAGTACCAATTCTAATTATGATGTATTTATAAATCTTGATATCCCTTTATCTTTATTGACATCTACAATAACCCTATATAATTATTCATTCATAAGGCTATTCCATACCAAGTCGCAAGTCTCTACTACTCAGCTTCTTTAGCTATTATTTGCATTATATGGCCAGCATAATTTTTTTGCAGAATGATTTAGGAAGATACACAAGACATTGTGGTACTGGTATAATGCATTTGAAAAAATAATTGTTTCACCAAAGCAATGCCTAGTGAGCTGTTGGCTCTTGTTTGGGATGGTGGACCCAAGACTGAGGTACACATTCCCCTTTCTGGGAACTAGATGTTATGTTAAGGAAGACCAAAGGCTTTAAGAAAGGGTTCAGGTTTTGGGGTATGGGAGGGTTGTTTTGTTGTTTAGAGCTCATTTTCATTATTGTATCTCAGGATGGATTTTGTAATGGATAGTAGAAGAACAGAGGGAAAAAAGAAGGAAGGAAGATTAGTACTGGGATAATCCATTAATACAGCCAATAAAGGAAACAATCAGTAAACTCATGAAATTACAGACCTTTTACATAACTAAAGTGCCAAGAACACATTTTAAAGGAATTATTATTTAAATTAATGTCAGAAAAATTGTGATGTTCTGTTTTATACAGTTATTCTTCTGGAGCCTTTGCTTTGCTAGAACCTGTAGGTCCAACACTAAGTGGTGAAGGCTTCTGTTTTGGATAGAGGCTGAGCAGAGAGTTTGCACAGAAGCACTGACACCTACTTAGTAATCCTATTTCAAAGAAATGTAATGAAGAAGTTTTACATACTGCCATGTACAGAAAAGCAATCAACTGCTTAGCGTAACTCTCTATATTGTGAACATATGATGGGTTGTCCTCGGCTTTGTTTCTTTCTTTCTTTCTTTTTTCTTTCTAGTCTGATGGGAAACAGAACCAAAGAGAATCTCCATCCTCCATCCTTTACTGGATGCGGGAGGGAACATCGTCACAAAGAATGAGGAAAAGACTGAGGTACTTAATGCCTTCTTTGCATCAGTCTTTAACAGCCAGACCAGGTATACTCAGGGTATTCAACTCCCTGAGCTGGAAGACAAGGATGGAGAGCAAAACAAACTCCCCGTGATCCAGGAGGAAGCAGTTAACGACCTGCTATGCCATCTGGACTCTCACAAGTCTATGGGGCCTGATGGTGTCCACCCAAGGGTGCTGAGGGAGCTGGCGGAGGAGCTTGCCAAGCCGCTCTCCATCATTTATCAACAGTCCTGGTTAATGGGGGAGGTCCCGGATGACTGGAGGGTTGCCAATGTGACGCCCATCTACAAGAAGGGCCAGAAGGAGGATCCAGGGAACTACAGGCCTGTCAGCCTGACCTCAGTGCTGGGGAAGATTATGGAGATGTTCATCCTGAGGGTGCTCACAGGGCATGTGCAGGACAACCAAGGGATCAGGCCCAGCCAGCACGGGTTCATGAAAGGCAGGTCCTGCTTGACCAACCTGATCTCCTTCTATGACCAGGTGACCCGCCTAGTGGATGAGGGGAAGGCTGTGGATGTTGTCTACCTGGACTTCAGTAAAGCCTTCCACACTGTCTCCCACAGTATTCTCCTGGAGAAGCTGGCAGCTCGTGGCTCAGACAGGTGCCCTCTTTGCTGGGTAAAAAACTGGCTGGACAGCCAAGCCCAGAGAGTCGTGGTGAATGGAGTGAAATCCAGTTGGCAGCTGGTCACAAGCAGAGTCCTCCAGGGCTCAATTTTGGGACCGGTCTTGTTTAATATCTTTATCGATGATCTGGATGAGGGGATTGAGTGCTCCCGCAGCAAGTTTGCAGACGACACCAAGTTGGGAGGGAGTGTTGGTCTGCTTGAGGGTAGGAAGGCTCTGCAGAGGGATCTGGACAGGCTGGATGGATGGGCCCAGGCATATTTTATGAGGTTCAACAAGGCCAAGTGCCGGGTCCTGCACTTTGGCCACAACAACCCCATGCAACACTACAGGCTTGGGGAAGAGTGGCTGGAAAGCTGCCCGGCGGAAAAGGACCTGGGGGTGTTGATTGACAGCCAGCTGAATATGAGCCAGCAGTGTGCCCAGGTGGCCAAGAAGGCCAATAGCATCCTGGCCTGTATCAGAAATAGTGTGGCCAGCAGGAGTATGGAGGGGATCGTGCCCCTGTACTTGGCGCGGGCGAGGCCGCACCTCGAATGCTGTGTTCAGTTTTGGGCCCCTCACTACAAGAAAGATACAGAGGTGCTGGACAGTGATCAGAGAAGGGCAGCAAAGCTGGTGAGGGGTCTGGAGCACAAGTCTTATGAGGAGCGGCTGAGGGAGCTGGGGTTGTTCAGTCTGGAGAAGAGGAGGCTGAGGGGAGACCTCATCGCTCTCTACAATTACCTGAAAGGGGGTTGCAGAGAGGTGGGTGTTGGTCTCTTCTCCCAAGTGACGAGTGACAGGACAAGAGGAAATGGCCTCAAGTTGTGCCAGGGGAGTTTCAGACTGAATGTTAGGAAAAATCTCTTTACTGAGAGAGTGGTGACACACTGGAATAAGCTGCCCAGGGAGGTGGTGGAGTCACCCTCCCTAGAGGTATTCAAGGAAGGTGTGGACGTGGCATTTTGGGACATGGTTTATTGGGCATGGTGGTGTTTTTTGGTTGATGGTTGGACTTGATGATCTTACTACAGGTCTTTTCCAAACTTAGTGATTCTGTGATTCTTTGAAAACACTTTAAATATTTGCAAGAGAAAGTGAAGACTACATGTCTTAGCCTTTTAACCATGCATTGGTGCCTAAAGCCTTCAACAGAGAGAGAATAGAAAGAAAATACTTCTTTGCTGAGAACATTTGCTTTCCCAATGGTAATGGCTTGTGATGGAGAGAGATAGAAGAGGGTAACAAAAAGTCACTTTCAGCTTTTTCTCTCTCCCATAGTTACTCCTAAAAAAGGATTATACATACATACATCAGTTATGAAGCTGATGTCTAATAAATATTTATTTTTTAAATGAGTTGCACCACCTACAGTGAGAAACACCAGTCTGAGGGCCTAGAGGATAAGCAGTTCCCAAATAAGTGAGAAGGTTAAGTTGAATTACAACCTCTGAATTAGGTCATCACCACTGATGACCTACTCGCTCTTTCTCTGAACAGCTTCAGAACTGTATCTTGTACTTCAGAAATCTTATCAAACCCAACACGATTCTGGAAGAAAACAATCAAAACCAATAAATAGATTTTTTTTTTTTTTAACTTTATCTGTGCAGACTGTTGTATTATTTATATTCCAAAGACTGTCAAGGACCAGGCTGTGCTCTCAAACTGGTCTGTTTGTAATGTTACTATGGAATTATTGTCAAATATAGCAATAAATCATAAAAAACTTGGTAATGAAGCTTTTATACTATCAAAAGTTTACCCATGACAGTAGTCCTATCTTTCTAAGATGATGATTTACACAAGTAAATACCAATAGGAGTAAGGACTGTATAACGTGATCCTGAGTAAATGTACATTATTTTTTAAAAAACAGCAAGTGTTCCCTTTTGTGAATATTTCCTTAACCTTCTGCTCAAGCTATGTCAACACAGACCCAGAATTCACATGACACTCTCATTATTTCATGGATATTGAACAGATATGCTCATTTGTTTTACATTTCTCTTAATGAAGGCAAAACTACCTGACTATTTTCTCACTGTCATGATTTCTTCCCTCCGTTCTCTGCATTATGCAGTACTCTTACGCTAAAAAAAATGGTTTGAAATATCATTTTTCTCCTCAAGGATATCTTTTTTAAAGGGCAGAAATCTGTTTTACTACTTCCTATCATTATCTGAATTGACTAATACAATGAAACTTATTATGGAAGGTGGGGATGAGGTAGGGTACTTCAGGTCAAATGTTTAATATATTTCTCCTTAATTTCAGTCCTTCCTTACAAAATTTTGTTACAAAGGGTAAAAATATCTAATAAAAACCTGATAATATTTTTGAAGTATTGTTATAGTGCTGTCATATATAACTTCTTAATAAATATGACTGTCATCTTCTGAACAAAGGATAATTCTGTCCTAACCATGTATTTTATTAACAAACTAATATTAAAAGTCATTAAAAAATGTACTTCTTTTCTTCCTGCCTTTTTTTTTTTTCATTATCCACTGTCCTTGTAGGACACGTGTCCCCACAGATTCCTTTAATACAAAATAACATTTTTATTTGTTAGTTTAGCACTTTTTTATAGATCATTTTCTAGGTAAGTAAAAAATCAGAAAGTAATATTACATGTGAGTAATTAAAATGATACTAAGAGTGGCATGCTTCTGCTCTCATTTGTATCCATCCAATATTAAGAGCTTATTCCAGTGAAGATATGTGTAAATTAAGAACAATTCCATTGAAACAGAGCTGCAAAAATAAAAACACTTAAAAAAGGAGTGACGTTGGAATCCAACCCACAGTCACTTAGGATTAATAACCTAATACAGTAAGGAGTGCTCAGGCATTATGGAGGCACTCAGATAATATGGTGAAGACTGCCAATATGTGAACCTATGTAGATGAATGATGAAAAACACTTATGCGTTAGTGCTGCTACCTCCCTAAGTATAAATAGTATTCAGCAGTTTTATGAGTAGAGGCTCTAATAAGTTCTTTATTTTGTACCATCTGATATTCCCAATCATCCAGCAAAATGAATCATAGCTACATAGCTATTACTGATATTGCAATGAAGTGGATATTGAAAAAGACAGAAGGAGGTGTGGAATAATTGCTGGAGGTAACTTAGAAATTAAATTTATATTAAAGGTACAGCACTGAAGAAATCTTCAGGGTGGAGCGTGGAGGCTATGCAAGGAATCCATCCCACAGAAGTTCCCTAGGCAGCCTTAGATGTTGGCAACACCAGGGAAGCTTGGTGTGCTGACTCTAAGAGAAACTGCATGGAGGGTAGAGAGGAGTGAAGACACCGTGGCCAGGCCCTGTGATAAGACAGGAACTGGAAGGTACTATGGAACTGTCAAGCTGCATATTTTCTGCCCTGAGCCAACAGTCTGTCATTTTTTGACAAAATACTATCCTTTGGGTGAACCTTGCTCGTTATAATCTCATTATAATACCAAAAAACACACCTCCATCCCAAAGCTACCCACCTCCAAGGTGCGACCACCCCTCACTGAGCTTGCGCTCTGGATTTTTCTTAGTCTATACCTTTAAAAGCAGAACGGGAATCTTTTACACCAATTACAATAGAGGTATGTATGACTAGAGTCACTCAAGCTCCACCTGTAAGGACAAATAATATAAAATGGCTTAAGAGAGTAAGGATGTCAGGGAAGATACCATCGCAGACCACCTCTGACACCTGGGAAAGGTGGACAGGCTGAGCCTCCCTTCCCCACCACAGGGACGCCTTTGGGTAAGATTCAAACACTTGGTTATACCGGGTGCTTCCCCGGGAAACTTAGAAATCTCTATAGAGTTGCTTTATAACTTAACGCATTTGTAGCCAGGCTATGTTACTCATGTTCTTGGTATTTGCACATGCTTTGCAGGCAGTAATTTTACCACCGGCAATCCAAAAGAACTTGTGCATCTGTTGCTTCAACAAACTGCACTATTCACTAATCTAGCCGTGAGAGTTCTCATTGAATGCCACCAAATCCCTTCAGTGTGGCCGTGCCAGTTCATGGAACGTGACTAGACTGAAAGTGTGTGGTGTTACGAGTGTATTTGTAATCATGAGAGTTCAATACATTGAACATGACCGGACTTGTAACACAGAGAATTGGGCATCACTCTGAATCTAAGCCTAGCCGCCCCCAGCCCCTCTGATACCTGAGGACAAGCTGGAACGCAAGGGGGTTTATTTTCTGCCAAATTGCCTTGCCCTTTAATGCAACAGGAGGAAACATGTAATA
The DNA here is from genome assembly GCF_030936135.1 of Gavia stellata. Classification (NCBI taxonomy): domain Eukaryota; kingdom Metazoa; phylum Chordata; class Aves; order Gaviiformes; family Gaviidae; genus Gavia; species Gavia stellata. Next base: position 81,640,151 of record NC_082595.1, read on the forward strand.
ATTATATTTTTATGTCTGGCAAGAGGCTTTCAGATACTTTAATAAGGAATTTAGGATACAAACTTCAACGGATGGATTGTTAGATAGATCAACTGTTATTTATCTCTATCTGAAACATAGCTTATTGGGATGAAGATTAAAGTTAAAATGTATGTATTCTCCCACTGGGTGAATTTTAGCAAAATATAAGTATTCAACTAAGCAGAAATAAGTAAAAAAGGTTTATTTTCCTATTTAAAATCTGTTTCTTTTCCCTCTAGCATAATGACATCACTGCAAAGTGGGCATAATAGAAATCTGCATATATTACAAAAGCACTTTTGGAATTTTTATTTAAATCCTAATCATTCTGTTTCCTTATGAACAAAGAAATTGGGCCTAATGCTTCACTGCATTGCTCCAGGTTTTCTGATTTTGCTTTTCTGATTTCCTATAGTGTGTTTCATATTTGGTTTTTTGTTTGGCTTTGGTTTTGTTTTTTTGGTGTTTTTTTTCTTGTTTTGTTTGTTTTACATAGGAAAGGCTCACAAGTGCTATTTGCTGCTCTTGATAGGATTGCATCAGTTTAAAGCCAGAATACTGCAATATAATGTTGAGTGTTTTCAATGCCCTTTCTAATGGAAGCAGAAAGAATAAGGATATTGGACTTCCCTCATTAAGGCACCTCTAAGCTCACTACATATAGTAGCAAGAATCTGACTGGCAGTTTTAATCACAGAGCTACTTAGGGAAATATCACTATATGCTTTCTTACCTCTTATAATCTTTGCCTAGGTTTCTGCTCCTGGCTATTGTCAATGACTGATTTTCAATACAAAACAGCAAGGGACCTGCCCCACCACAAATGAAGCCCTAATTCAGAATCAGGTTGTCTGTGTGCAGTTAAGTGTGCAGTTCCTCTTGACATGAGATGAGCTTCATCCATTCCACCTGTCTGCAGTCCCTACTGATTATCATATGTGGCTAATATCAGACACAATGCTGGATTAGAGTCATCCTTATTTTAATAATGGAAGCAGGTGAGGGGAAGTACCCTCAGATACTTGAAGGGGAAATTAAAATCATAACTGCTCAGAAGTGGTATCGTGTGACCAAGGAATCATCTGGCATGGAGAGAAAGAAGGCCCAACTGCAAAAGGGGTTAAACTGGCTGGAAGCAGGAAAACTAGAGACAGAACGACTCCCTGTAAGAGAGTGAAGTTTCCCTTGGTGATAAGAAATGGCCACAGCGTTGGCTTGTAGCCATTCTGGAACACAAACACTCAGGGGCCACATTTGGGCAGCAGAGGTGGTGATGGGGGATGGACCCAATGCCAAGATGAAGCACCCCATGTCAACACTCACAGGACTGATGCTGGTGCAAGTGTATATAAGGAATCAGCTCATGACGTATCTTTCCAGACTCCTTATAGAACTGCTTATGGTGGTAAGGCTCTGTCCAATGCATTGTTCATTAATTTTTTAATATGCATATTTAAGCAAAAATGTGTGTTTAATTCACCTCAAGGAGTACAATAAAAATTCCTGAACATACTTTTAGCTCTCAAAGGACTGATTCATTTTCCCAAATAAATAACTGGAAGCTATGTTTTCTCCAGCTTTAGTACTACATCTTATGGCTCCTCTGCCAGAGGTTCATCTGATGACAACAGAGTCAGCAGAGCAGTATTTGGGCTCCCCTTTCAACTACTTCAATTTAGTGCAAACCCACCTTCACCAGAGAGTTACCTACCATGTTGATTCTGAGTCAGTCATGGGAACCTACTATCTAGCAAGGATGTAAGGGTATAGAATAGAAATCAGCATATTTTAAATTATGCAGAAAAAACTGCCAGTCTATAGGTACTGGCAAGTCCCTACAGAGCTGAGTTTGGAATCTGTATAGAAAAAGAAGAAATTCCACAGCATTCCCATTTAATATCCCTCACATGACCTACATACTTTTTTGCTTTGTGCAAACGACAATGAAATATTACTTTCATTACAGGATAAATACTCTAGGCTGATTAGGAAGCCAAAGCTTTTTCTTAGGTATCTGAATAGAGAAGATTTGCACTGACTATCAATATGCATCCCACAAACAAACAAACAAAATGTAATGTTTCTATAGGTCTTCTAACCAATCTCAAACTTCATGTATGTTATCTACCTGTTATACATCCTTCCACAGTTTATTATTTTTCTCCCATTTATTGCAAAACCTAGGTCTCCACCAGTCTCAAGGCAAGGAAATGATACCCAGAACTAGAATGGAAATAAACATGTGGATAGCGAAAAAACAAAAAGGAAGGGGAAAAAAAAGAGTGTTAATATGTTTCTGTGAGAGAGAGAAATTTCATTTGATACACACACAGAGATTTCACACATACACAAATAGTGAGAGGAGTTATTTAAAGATACCAAGTAGACTTGACACGCATACACAAAGAAAAAAAACCAAGAATATCAGTAAGATCTATGAGCTGAATTTTCCATCAGTTACCAAGTTATGATGAATGCAAGTGTAATATTTCTTAATGATTGTAATACAGGATTTAAAAAAGAAAACTCTCTACATCCAGTAGAAAGTCATATTTCATCAGCACCATATTAAGATTTCTTTAATCAAATCATACACAGAAAACAATCAAAAAATATGTAAACCACAATACCAAAACAAAAGCACAAGCAGTCATTTAAAAATCTTAAAATATCAGTACTTGGTTTCACTTTCTGTTCCTTCTGTTGCGCTCTGACTGCAGTCCAAGAATAGCCTGCAAGTGCTGCTCAGTCTGGACATTTGGACTGTGAAGTGTCAAAAAGGAGAGTGTTTCATTTGGCATTGTGAAAATCTTAGAGGTACCAATTTACCATGCTCAGAAGTGACTTAAAGAAAAATTTCTTATCTTATTTTTATTCTACCTCTCTCTCTTCTCTAATCCTCTCTAATCCACTCAGAAAATTATCAGCTAGGATTTTGCCCGTGTCAAGTTTTTGAACTAAGGGTGGTTTTGCTCTAGCTTTGTTCTCAGAAGCGTGACAGCCCTTGGATCACTTTTGCAAGGGGAATTGAATTTTTTCCCCACTCTCATAACTCAGGGAGAATTGCAAAAGGATTTTGGATTAAAGCCACAGAAGGACTTTATCACTCAAATCTCACCTTACTATTTCAGGAAGGTTTCCCACTCAGGTGCTGTCTGACCCATAGATGTCTTGATGCACACAAGACTTAAAACTACCTACATGGCTAAAGGCTTGCTGGCAGGGCCCAAACTGCCTAACTCCCAAGCAGATGGTTGAGCATTGCTGCAATAACAGAAACTGACCCTTAGATCTCATATAGGAAGAACAAGGCATACTGCAGCTTTTGACACTGTAAAGATGATATCTAAAAATCCCATGAATATTGAACATATGATTTGAAATAATTTCTTAAAATACTAAATCCAGTTTCGTCCTGTCATAGTCAATTATCTGATTTATAAACATAACTTTAAATAAGCTGAGTTTCTTCCTGTGACTTCCTCAGACCTCACTTGCTGGTGATTAGGAGCCTTCTTTTAACTTCCTGGATAAGTTTCCTCTTGGGGCATTTATACCTACTTATTCATTTGCCAGCATGAATTAGCTCTTTGGTGTGCTTGTGCATTTGCAAATAGTAACCTTAACTCAGCCTTTTATTCTTCTTTTCAACAAAAGCCATTCCTAGACTGTATATTTGACTCAGGCCTGAGCCCAAGAGCTTTGCCTTTACCTCCATCTGAAACACTCCCTAACATGAAATCTTTACAGGTCAGAGGCACTGATTATGCTTTGCTGTGTTGTAGCCTCCTCTGTGCCATGCTGGGGATCCTGTTAATAAACACCAAAGCCAGAATGGTGAATAATTAAGAAAACTATGATTAAGGGCTTTTTAAAGAGCTCTTGTTCTTTAGCCACCTGTTTAAGGAGCTGTTAATTACCCCAACACCATGCCATTCATGGTCAGACACAAGTCTCAATGGAAAGGCAGTGCTATTCATTGCTCCCTAGCAGGTATGGAGGAGAAGAGGAACATTCCCATGGGGTCTTATTTTAGAAGGTTCTGTTAATCTTTTCTTTCAGGTTGAGACTGCTGACCACTAATATAATCAGCCTTGCTATAGTCATGCAGAATTTGGTGTTGATACATGGCTGGCTGCAGCAATATCTATGAGCTGGAAGGGAATAAGCAGTGGTCTCAGCTGTGGGAAACATCTGAGAACAACTCCTGCATACAAATAGGTGGTCTTAATTGCACACAGACTAGACCAAAAAACCCCATACTCTCACAGGTGTTAATTGGAAGTAAGCAGCAGTGATTGCTGCTTTCAGGAGGGAGGTGGGAGGCCCTAAGTCTAGTATTTGTCATTGAGTGCTTCTCCCCTGGAGTTAGACCATCTGACTGCAGATAAAAAGAGGCTGCAACAGCCACTTCCCAGCACACCTGGGTACTCCGTGGTATTCTCACTTAGATTCAAAGGCAGTTGTCCAGGAAATTTACCAAGCCAACATCTTGGGCTCAGTTCTTGATCACTGCAGCTGTGAGACATTGTTGCCCTTGTTCCAATCTGCAGTCATCTTCCCAAACTACTTGGTGGGTCAAAAACTGTGTAGAGTATTACATACACATTCCTCATTTCAGTAAGAAAAACCTAGTCTGACAAATTGTAGGATCATTTTTCCACTTTTATTATGTCACGCTGGTATACTGTAGACTTTCAATGACTAATAGATGTCGACTTTTCTGTTTCTCAGCACTTTCCAGCTCATGAGACCACAGCTTCTTGAAGAAATTCTTCTCATCAGTGCCTAAAAGAAAGACATTATATTCTTCAATGTTTGTTTCTATTCCATTTCTATTGCTTCAGTTCTCAGCTAAACCAAATTCTTCCTCCCAGTGTAACCAGTGACTGGCCGGCTGGGCCGGAAGTGTTGTGCTGAATGGAGTTAAATCCGGTTGGCGGCCGGTCACAAGCAGAGTCCTCCAGGGCTCAATTTTGGGACCGGTCTTGTTTAATATCTTTATCGATGACCTGGATGAGAGGATTGAGTGCTACCTCAGTAAATTTGCAGACAACATCAAGTTGGGCAGGAGTGTTGATCTGCTTGGAGGTAGGAAGGCTCTGCAGAGGGATCTGGACAGGCTGGATCGATGGGCTGAGGCCAATTGAATGAGGTTCAACAAGGCCAAGTGCCAAGTGCCGCACTTCAGTCACAACAACCCCATGCAACGCTACAGGCTTGGGGAAGAGTGGATGGAAAGCTCCCCCGCAGAAAAGGACCTGGGGGTGTTGATTGACAGCCAGCTGAATATGAGCCAGCAGTGTGCCCAGGTGGCCAAGAAGGCCAATAGCATCCTGGCCTGTATCAGAAATAGTGTGGCCAGCAGGAGTAGGGAGGGGATCGTGCCCCTGTACTTGGCGCGGGCGAGGCCGCACCTCGAATCCTGTGTTCAGTTTTGGGCCCCTCACTACAAGAAAGATACAGAGGTGCTGGACAGTGATCAGAGAAGGGCAGCAAAGCTGGTGAGGGGTCTGGAGCACAAGTCTTATGAGGAGCGGCTGAGGGAGCTGGGGTTGTTCAGCCTGGAGAAGAGGAGGCTGAGGGGAGACCTTATCGCTCTCTACAACTACCTGAAAGGGGGTTGCAGAGAGGTGGGTGTTGGTCTCTTCTCCCAAGTGACGAGTGACAGGACAAGAGGAAATGGCCTCTAGTTGTCTCAGAGGAGGTTTAGACTGGATGTTAGGAAAAGCTTCTTCACTGAAAGGGTTGTCAGGCATTGGAACAGGCTGCCCAGGGAGGTGATTGAGTCACCATCCCTGGAGATTTTTAAGACTTGTGGATGAGGCACTTAGGGACATGGTTTGGTGGTGGACTTAGCAGTGTTAGGTTTATGGTTGGACTTGATGATCTTAAAGGTCTTTTCCAACCTAAACAATTCTATAATTCTATGATTCTATCAGAAAATGTTATCAACAGATACTTAAACTTTGTGCCAAGAAAATTAAAAAGAAAGCTGGATAACATCACTCCATGGCTATTTCTCAAGGATCTCCATAGCTAGGAGATATGATTTTGCCATTATCAATAAAAAAATCATGTCCTTGACCCGGTAGCATCAGGACTCAGCCTCTCCTTGGCCTGAGCTGGAAGTCACTGTTTTAACCCCTTTACTGGGGCCCAGTGACTGCTGCCTCCCCTGCTCCAGCTTCAGCTCTCGGGGTGGCCCCACCAAGGAGGGGGTGATGCACAGTCCTCCCCACTCCCTGCCCCCAGTCACTACCTGGCAAACAATAGCCTTTTCTGTGCATGGGGCTGCAAGGGGCTGGGAGTCACTGTCAGGCTGCAGTGGGAGTGGGCTGTGATGAAAAAACAAAGAAAAATAAACCCAAGAAAAACCCCACTCTGAGCAGGAGGAAACTACTCCACCATGATTATCATAAGCCTCCCTGCAGAGACCTCAGGGTGCTGAAAACTTGCTACATGCCTTCTCCCCCAACTAAAACCACCCTTCTTAGGACACACAACACCAGAGGAAAGGGACAGATACTGGGTAGTTTTGTCATGTATAGCAACTTCTACCTTTAGTACTACTAATAAGATCTGTTTTGTATTGATTAGATAATTCGAACAGTGAGTGTTAGTATCCTTATAGCTGGACTAAAAACAATGTTTATTGCATTTTAGCTACACTTAAAACTTTTAAGCAGACTAAAAGTGAATTGTCAGCTTCACATATATGCTGTATTCCTCTGTTTTGTCCATAACAAAATTTTAACTGTTACAACTTCACTAGGCTTCTCCATCCAGTTTAGTAGCTCTCTTTCAGTATGATGCATCCATGCATACTCTTCAGCTAATTCTTTCCCTATACGCAGTTTCCCTTTCAGTCCTTTTCTCCAGCTTCACTTAGGTTTTCCTGTGTGGCACCATAGCAAGTGTTTATCTGAAATCCAGACAGATTAGATTTGCTGCCTTCTTTTATGTAAAAAAAGGTCAGTAGTGCCCTTCAAAAATGAATGAAATTGGTCAGGTGTGATCCACATTCACTAATCTTCACGCCATTTTTCAGTTACTTCTTCAACCTTTTGTTCAAATCTTTTCTAAAGCAGGAGAATACAACTCAAGTGAGTGGTCAAGCCACAAAGAACTTTGACTTATTAGCACTGAATATGTCTCTATTCCTTGTTTGTCATTGGTCTCCTTCAACCTCTCCCAAACACGGGCATGCCTTTACATCTCAGATCCTTTCTGGATTCACTCTACTTGGCCTTCATACTTCTTTTTGTGCCTGTAGGACAGCAAATGCAGGGAAATGGAAAGTGGAGAAGGAAAGGCAAACAATATATGCAAGATTTTTTCCCTGAATTTATATGTCTCATGGAAAACCTTCTCAGTCCATATAGCTTAGTTCAATCAGTATAGAAGCAATTTGTTGATTTATTAACAATACGCAATAAACTGTCAAGCAGTGGATTATATGTTTAGAACCAATAACAGCAATACAAAGGATGCACCACAATCCTTGACATGTTAAATGTTAAGAAACACCTACAGCTTTATAAGAACCCTTCTATAACTCATCCCCAAAAGCTGCAAGCACACACACACACACACAGACTGAAATGCAACCCACCTACTGTGTGGGTGAGAGGCCACCACATGCAGGTCCTTCTGTGGATATGCGGGAGCTCCAGCTGAGCATGGACCCCTGCCATTGCTGGCACCCCACTAAGGCACTGGCTGTGGGCAGGAGCCCCATGTGGACCCACACACTCTCAAAAGAGAGGTGCCTCCACACCGTTCCTGTGCTGTGGGTTGCTGGCTAGGTGCAAGCTGCTCCTGTGTTCCATGGGAGGTGCTGGGTCTGGCCCAGGCAGGGCTGGGGATGCCATGGGGTGATGCCCAGTAATGCCTGACCAGGGTCACTGCTCCTCACCCTGCTCCAAGGCCTCTCCCCCCACCTTTTACAAATTTCTTTGTTTCTTTTATACCTGTTTTTACGTTGAGTCCTTTATATCTCTTAGTAATTCCCTGGTTAATGTTTAATATGGCTGATGGTCAACTTCCTTTTTATTTCTGTCAGTTTGGGGCAAACATCCTCTCAGACAGTTTTGCATATTGTATTTACACACAGACTGTTACACTGACATTTCTATCTTACCAGCTGCTGTTATCAAGGCCATCTGCCAAGGGTGGGCTCTGTGTTCTTGCCATACACAACTGGAAAATACATAGCCGCTGGCCAAATAGCAAATGCTGTCCATCATCCCCTTTCGTTAAAAGCACTGGACTGCAGGCCACATCTAGTCTATTTTACTGCTAAGGGCAGACTGAATTGTCTGACGTTTCTTAAACATAAGCAGCTTATATGCTCTTCTACAATCACACAGCACTACCCCTGGTTCAGCAGACTCATTAAAAGATCATTGCTTGCTAGACCTGCGATTGTGTGTCCAATTCTTACAATAATATAGGATTAAGATTGTCAGGTCCCTCAACTGAACTGTATTTAAAAAACTTAAATTCATTTCTCATTACATATGTGATAATACTCTTTTTTGTATATGGGCTCAATGGCCCACTTGTCTTTGCTTCGTTGTTCTTACTAAACTCTGAGACAAAGTTTTTGGGCTATCTTCAGACAGCTTAGAGGCAGACTATCATTACGACCTGGCTTATCTTCACAACATTCCACCCTCATTAGATAGCAGACCCAATTCTTTTATCCTTATTTTCTTAGGAGAATAAATGACAAAAAATGCGATGTTGTTATTTTTTTTGCTAAGAGTTATTTCCATTCTTGCCAAGTCTGTCCTATTTCTATTTTTGTATCCTCTAAGAGTATTTTTTGATAAATCCTTTTTTCCAGTTTCTTACAGTCTCTCAGCTTACTCCTGATACGTCTTTTGACTTGGTGTCTAACTAATATTTTATGTCTTTGAGTAAAGATTAAACATAGAAAACATTTTAGAAGGTTTTTAACAGTTATAATTTTTTTTTTATTTTTTTATGAAGTAATTAAGGTGAAAAATGGCTTTCATAGTTTTATTACTTGCTGCTTAGTACATTTTAATATGTCCACTCTTCTGCTAGTTGAGATATTGTTATTGTTGCAAAGAGCATTATTCTATATATGTATTCATGACAAGTAGTCATCATAGTGAACTGTCCTATATTGCTGCATATTAGAAACCAGAGAAGCAAATGGTCATCCAAAAACCTCTGAGAATATCAAGTTCTTTTTTTTTACAAAGACACTCAAACATGCAGCGAGTCTCACCAAAGTTATACAACAAACCTGCAACAAAGCCAACAATGGAGACCTAAACTCTTGAGCTTCTCTTTTATTCATTTCTCTTGCAGCAGTGAAGCTTCCACTTCCTTTTCTAACATCACTGGTATTGATAGGAAATAGGATTATCTACTGGTGGACTTAGTGAAGGTTGTGGAGACAAATGCCATAGCCAGAGGAGAGCAATTGAAAAGCAAAGTTTCAGACATTAAGAATGGGTTTCAGACTGAAAGAGTGGGAGATTAAAGAAGAAAGTTCTCTTGGGTCTAGAAGCATTTGTATGCCTCAGTAACACCAACAAAGGTAGGACTTAGAAAAAAGAAGATACTTGGGCTGATATAATTCATTTGTACCAAGGGCAAAATCCCAGGGAAAAAAAAGCCTATATTATTTCTATATATGATTTTTCTTAATTTCCTTTCCTTCAGAGAAAGAGCAGCAAGGAAATCTGCTGCTTCTGAGACATAAAGAAATTACTTCAGGAAAGCAAGGCATTTAATGAAAGTAAAGGGAAAATATTGCTGGAGTAAGAAGTACACGTAGACCTCTGCTGCTGCAGAAAAAAAAAGGAAAGGGTTGGGGGTAAATATGCTGTAATGCATTGATTTTTCTACAGGTTTAAGGTAGGGGTTAGATCAGAAGAGATAATCCCCAAGGTCCTTTCTAGTCTAATTCTCTATGAAATGCTGGGATTCTGATGCATTTGTTCAGCAACATGCACAGGAGTTGACTGGAAACACTGTGCTCTCCTTAGGGCTCTCCTGAGTAACTAAAGTTTCCTCCCATCTTTCCTGTGAGTCACTCTGAGCTCACTGAGTCACTGCTTTCTTGTGAGTCACTGTGAGGTCACTGAATCGCCTGTAATGTGGGGAGGGGGCAGGAGCTGCAGGAGGGTGAGGCCCAGCAGGAGGGTAGGATGGAAATGGGTTCCTCAGGGTGGCTATGGGAGTGGATCAGGCAGGTACCTAGTCCATGCTTTGAGATGCTGAAGCTGTGAGGTGATAGCGTAAATAACTTCAAACTCAAATACAGCTGAAAAGCTGGCAAAAGATAGAAGACAAATAGTGAGAGACTGCAGGAAGGTGGTATGGTGGTAAAAGATAGCAGCAGACCTCTTTGTGATCTTTAGTTCACCTGGATCATCGAAGTTTTGTGCTACCCCCTTTCTGCCCCATATGCCACTTACCCCAGATACTTACAAATTATATAGAAGAATCAAATCATATTACTGAAATGCTTATAACGATGAACACTTAAGAAAAAAAAGATGTATATATAACACAACCGGCATTGCAATCCACAGCTCTGAAGGATATTTAGAATTAATATCTTACTTCTAGCCCCAAAACAAACAAAACTCTAAGTAGGAATCAATACAATGTAATTTACTTCCTGTCACTTTTATGAATTTAGTTTACAAGAAGTTATGCAATCCTTGTATAACATAATCATAACTAATATGTATAAGTGTAATTTTTATTTTAAAAGCACTTCGGTTAGACTTCTTAAAAAAATCTTGTACACATTAAAGTACCAATAACTCTTGAGTTAATTGTAAAAGCAGCGTTGGGCTTGCTGGATTCCTGTGATCTCTTTTTCTTGGGTTTCAGAGTGGTTTCAATAGCAAGAAAGAAGCAAACAATTACTATGTCACTGTATTGGATCTGGGTGGGATGGAGTTAACTTACCCCACAGCAGCTCACATAGTGCTGTGCTTTGCATCTGTAGCTAGAATCCTGTTGATAACACACCAGTGTTTTGGCTGTTACTGAGCAGTGCTCGAACAAGCATCAAGGCTGCCTCTTCCAACTGCCTCACTACGGGCCACTAGGCTGGGGGTGGGCAAGAGGTTAGTAGCCAGGACAGCAGACCCAAACTGACCAAAGGGGTATTCCATACCATATGAAGTCATGCTCAGCAGTAAAAGCTAAGAGAAAGGAGGAAGGGGGTTGTGGTGGGGCTTTCATTATTAAGGCGTTTGTCTTCTGAAGTAACTGCTACATGTAATGAGGCCCTACTTCCCAGGAAGTGACTGGACATCACCTGCTGATGAGAAGTAGAAAGTAAATCTTTTGTATTTGCTTTGCTTCCACATGTGGCCTTTGCTTTCTTTCCTTAAACTGCCTTTATCTCAACCCATGAGTTTTTCATCTTATTTTCTCCCCTTGTCCTGCTGAGGAGGGGAAGAAAGAGACCCTGGCAGCCAACCAAGGTCAACCCATCACAGTCCTTCTTGTGGATCCCAACCTGGGGCTCTGGAGGAATTTGAGATAAAGACAGTAATTGGGAGAGGTAATCAGCAAAACATGGACTGGACATTGCTAGAGAATGGTATAATTGTGAGAAGTTGTTGTTGTTGTAATTGTGGTGTAGGGACGAGGGGTGGAGTGTGTGTAAACTGTCCACTTCTGGTGGTGGTGTGACGATGTTATTTTGACTTTGGGGAATTCCTCTTGTTGATGTAAGTGAAGATGAAGTGATGAATGTATATTAATGAATGTTAATTCTTAAAAATATGTTTCACAGAGGCAAGGGGTGGAATGTACTGGGTTTACGTGGCAACGTTTTGGTAGCGGGGGGCTGCAGAGGTGGTTTCTATGAGAAGACACCAGGAGCTGTCCCCATGTCAGACACAGCCAGTTTCAGCAGGCTTCAAGATGGACCTGCTACTGGCCAAAGCTGAGCCAATTGGTGATGCTGGTACTGCCTCTGTGATAACGTGTTTAAGAAAGAGTAAAAAGTGCTACACAACAGCTGTGAGAGAAGAGTGAGAAAATGTGAGAGAAACAGCCCTGCAAAGACCCAGATCAGGGAAGGGGGGAGGGGGTGCTCCAGGTGCCAGAGCAGAGATTCCTCTGCAGCCCCTGGTGAAGACCATGGTGATGTAAGTTATCCCCCTGCAGCCCATGGAGGTCCACGGTGGAGCAGATATCCAGCCTATGGCCCATGGAGGACTCCATGCCAGAGCAGGCAGATGTGTCCTGAAGGAAGCTGCAGCCTGTGGAGAGACCACATCAGAGCAGGCTCCTGGCAGGAACTTTGGCCTGTAGTGGAACCACGCTGGAGCAGTCCATTCCTGAAGGACTGTACCCTGTGGAAAGGACCCATGCTGGAGCAGTTAATGAAGGACTATATACTGTGGGAGGGGCCCCACGCTGGAGCAGAGGAACAGCACGAGGAGGAAGGAATGGCAGACATGTAGCGTTATGAACTGATCGCAACGCCCTTTCCCCATCCACCTGTGCCGCTCAGGGGGAAGGAGGTAGAAAAGTCATGAGTGAATCTGAGCCTGGGAAGAAGGGGAGGTGGGGAGAAGCTGGTTTTAGTTTTGTTTTTATTTCTCACTGTCCCACTCTGTTATTAATTGGCAATAAATTAAATTAATTTCCCCAAAGTCGAGTCTGTCTTACCTGTGATGGTAACCGGTAAGTCATCTCCCTGTCCTTACCTCAACCCATGAGTTTTTCATCTTATTTTCTCCCCCTGTTCTGTGGAGGAGGGGGAGTGAGAAAGCAGCTTGGTGGGCACCTGGTAGCCAGTCAAGGTCAACCCACCACTGTCAATTATTCGCCTTGCCTGTAGTAGATATATTGTCTCTGCAGGACTTTTTATAGTGTTTTAGAAGTGGAACTGCAAATGAACCTTTCATTGGAAAATACTTCAATATTAGTCAGCAAGTCATCATTCAAAACCCATTATGTTTAAAGACCAACGTTCATTTTCTTAATTGCAACACATCTAGCTACCTTCACATTCATCACCACTGGGTATTTCTCATTTAAAACATTAATAATGAGTAATGTGTGCATGTAAAGCTGGAGGTTCCTAAATCTTTTGAGTTAAAAAACAACATCGCTTTCAGGTGGAAGTAACTACTGTGTATTCTTATTTAAAATGGTGCTGGGCCTATAAGCGCTGTTCTTGTTAAGGTAAACAAGTTTCATAAAGGAAAAGGATTTTGCAAGGTTTTTTACATGATTGGATTTTTTTTGGAAATACATCACAGCAGAACCTCTTAGTTACTAATCAGGCCTCCTTCCATATACCTTAAATAAATGTATGGTTTACACACCAACCACACCACTGATTTAGAGTCTTTACTGATTTGTAGTTTATATTCCTTCAATATATAGAATCATCTCTTGCATCTTTAATCATAAACAATAAAGTACATGCTTTGTAAAAAATTTGGGTCCCCTTGAGAACCTTATGGTTCTGATCAGTCAGATGAGGAAAAAAAGAAGAAAAAGGATGGTAAGCACCACACATTGGCTTCTTGTTTTAATGTTAGTATTTTTAATACAGCATGGTTTTGCAGGAGATTTCCTGCCACCTCTCCATGTAAATATAGGATTTTCTTCTGGGCAATGATTCCAGTAGAGCAATCTTTCTGTTAGTCTTTCTACTGAGTTCACTTAAAATCCTAAACTGCTGTCAACCTTTTCCTTGCCAGTTCTATTTCTATTCTCTTCCTTTTCAAGAATTTTATGCTGTTATCTTGAATTTCCTGACTTGTGCCTCTGCTGAATGTTATCTTTTTCCCTTCTCTTCCAAGTTCCTATTAGTTTTCTTATATACCACTGTACTGTATATTGGAATTGGATATTTAAGATCATGCCAGGTCATAGAAATTAACATTAGACATATTTTGTTCTTAGAAACAAATGTTTAAGTTATGAACAATACATGAAAATAAGGTCAAAATAGTTGCATCTCTTTTCCACAAATGCACAACTTATTGAGAAATAATTACAAGATGTCTAATGTTAGTTAGACATGTGGAATAACTGTCTGACATAACCCAAGGCTTCAGCCAGAACTTCTGAATTTAGTGCTCATTCAAGTCAATGGGAAAAGGTCTGTTGACTGCAGTGCAAAATATACCAAACTGTGCTGGTTTGTTGATGCCTCAAATAAAGAAGATCAGCATTTTAGCACAAGAAGTAACAGGTCTCAGGTACACCCCACTGGTACCTCTTCTCTGACAGATGTACCTGTTACAGCTTTTTACAAGATGCAAAATATTAATATCCTCATGTTCAGCCATCTCTTTTGCCTTTGGTTTTCAAGAACTGTGTCATGACTCCAGCTACCTTTTCTGTTCTCTGTACCTTCACTCAGAAATAACCTCATGCTCTCGTTTCATTCCTAGAGACTTAAAACAGGATTTTCTAAGCTAGAATGATATTTAACACTCTCTTCTCTTGAACCACATGGCTGCATAAAATTAATACGTACTTATTCAGAACCTCTTTTTAAATACCTTCAACTAGAACTTAATGACTCTTCATCTTTAGATGTTAGACCCTGTTAAAATTCAACAAAAAAGCTTCACAACATTTATGCTAAAACTTATCTAGCCAAGACTACCATTTTCTGATTTCTCATAGCCTATATTTGTAATTATCATTACTGTCATCCATCATGACTTATTTGAAATATGTATCTGGTTTCAGGTTATATGCAACAGATCACAGAATCACAGAATCACTAAGGTTGGAAAAGACCTGTAAGATCATCAAGTCCAACCTTAAAAAAAAAAAACAACCAAAACAAACAAACAAAAAAACCCACCAAACCACCACCAACAACAAACCACAACACACCAAAAACCAACCCACCCAACACCACACAGCACCATGCCCATCAAGCTACATCCCACAATGCCACATCCACACACTCCTTGAATACCTCCAGGGAGGGTGACTCTACCACCTCCCTGGGCAGCCTATTCCAATGTTTCACTACTCTCTCAGTAAAGAACTTTTTCCTAATATCCAGTCTAAACCTCCCCTGGCGCAACTTGAGGCCATTTCCTCTTGTCCTGTCACTAGTCACTTGGGAGAAGAGACCAACACCCACCTCTCTGCAACCTCCTTTCAGGTAGTTGTAGAGAGCGATAAGGTCTCCCCTCAGCCTCCTCTTCTCCAGGCTAAACAACCCCAGCTCCCTCAGCCGCTCCTCATAAGACTTGTGCTCCAGACCCCTCACCAGCTTCGTCGCCCTTCTCTGGACACGCTCCAGCACTTCAATGTCTTTCTTGTAGTGAGGGGCCCAAAACTGAACACAGGATTCGAGGTGCGGCCTCACCAGAGCCGAGTACAGAGGCATGATCACCTCCCTGCTCCTGCTGGCCACACCATTTCTGATGCAGGCCAGGATGCCGTTGGCCTTCTTGGCCACCTGGGCACACTGCTGGCATGTCTTTAGAGGTGCATCACTGTTTTTTTCTTTAACCAGTACCTGATATTTTCTTGTTTCCTTTGGATGATGTGTTTCTAAAGGTGTGTCTATAATGTCATGGTAGCTTAAGGATCAAGCTTGTCATCCAGCTCAGAATTCTTGATATTGTTTCTGTGCTGACTTTCATCAAGGTGGCAGAATGGAGCTGGCTAACTCTTTTTATAGAAAGAGAAATTAGACAGAGAAATTAAGGCAAACAAAGGTAAACAGCTCACACTTGAGCTGTGCCAATAAGATGAATGTAAGTGGTCTGAGCCACTGTAGCCCAGAAAAATATGACTTTGTGATTGCTTATATAAGGCCCCCATCTGTGTGCTGACCCAGCAGTGCAGGGGCTCCACCTTGCCTTGGCCTGAGCTGGGTTTTACTGGTTTAACTCCTGCACTGGGGCCAATGGCTGCTGCTTCCCCTGCTCCAGCTCAGTTCTGGGGATGGCCCTACTGGGGAGGGGCTGACACCTCCTCCCCAGCTCCCTCCCTCCCGCCATCACTGCCTGACAAACAATAGCCCTTTGTGGAGGGGGCTGGTGGCCACTGCCAGGCTGCAGCTGCCAACCTGGGAGAAGGAAGCGGGCTGTGACAGGGAAACATAAAAGCAAACTCAAGCAAACCCCAAGCCTGAGTTGGAAGAATTCATCAACCCCATACTTCTCCTGGCAAAGAGTAGGAGGAAACCCCTAGCAGGCACATCCTGCTCTTCCCAGGAAAGCTGTCAAGGTGCTGACAGCTCATTGCACCTGCCCTTGTTCTTCCTTTTTCTGATACTGCCAATGTCAGGACCCCTGGGACATGGGAAGGGAGAGCACAGCACCAGGGGCAAGTGATTTTATTTTTTTTCTTTCCCCTCTGTAAAACAATTTAGCTGTATTACTGACATTTCTTTGTATTAATTTGGTTTATTAGTGAATATTAGTGTAACTGAACTAACACTTTGGGCTATTAGACTGTTAAAAGATTAATTGGGCTAATAATAAGCTCTTAGCTCTATATATGTGGTTTGTGCCTTTTTTTTTTACAACAAAACTATGACCATATCATCATTTAGTTCTGTGAATTTGAGCCTAATCTTGATCACAGCTGCTAAAGCAGTCTGAACTTAATCTGGGTAGGTGTTGGTGAACATAGGGATAGGATGGCAGGATTGGATTGTCTTTACTCAGTTGTATGCCCTTCTGTCTGAAGTGGCATAGAATATAATTTTCAGGTAGGACGAGAAGCTTAGCTGACCAAATAACTTGGGTAGGATTTCTGCCCTGTTTGTTCTTTTGGTGTTATAAAGGTGGGGTCTTTTTGCCTTGCTACATGTGCATTAATGTCTTATATTATGTATGTAAGTCACAGATTGTAGCTATTTTTATCTATTATTTACCTTTTCCTTTCTTTGTTGTATTACTCCATCCCATGTCTTTAATGTTAAAAGTGCATGTTTTTTATAGCAAACATGAAAGCATATATTTCACACTTCAGTGCACTGAACAATAGTTAATGGCATTCTAATTTAGTCTTATATTTGAATAAGCCTAATTGTATTCTTATTTTATTTTAGCAAGTTGCAGTATTAAGGAAACTCATTAAGGTTGTACTTGCTTCTTCCTCGGGGAAGGCTCAGATGTATTTCTCCAATTACATTAATCAGCATGACAGAAACACTAAAGATCTACTTCACATGGTGTCATTGTCTTCCCGTAAAATGGGTCACAGAAACTAAAATATGTAGGGAAGTTATTCTCTGGATACCTTTTATTTGCTGCAGTACTGGCTTTTATTTTTAATTAGATAATGTAATGCTTGAGAACTGTCAAGTGTGGCACCTCCTACAGTCTGAAGTCTTCTTTTTATGAATACTAAATGAAAAATTCTGGAAGTAGGTACTCACAATTTCATAGCCTGTGAGCCTCAGCCATGGAGAAACCACCTTTAGAGCTCTGAACTATACATCAGATTTATACATCTCACAAAGGGAAACACTTGAAAATTATGCTGAGAGGCCAATTTATTCCAAACTGTAATTAGTAAAACTTTAAAACAGAATGTGTTTTTTTGTCTGTCCAAAGGAGTCTGATATTTAAGTCCTTCTGTTCTCAGTATGACAAAGCCTAAGACACTTGCTGAATCTAATCTGCTGAATCTTTTCCTCATCTAAATGGAAAACTGTAGTATTCTTTGGGGATGACCATTTAGGTTTTTGTGAATCCTAGTATTTCTCAATATCGTAGTACTTTGTAACTTAAAGCCAGCTCTAAATGTCTTCCTTCAAGTACCCAGATGCCTCTATTATTTAAGTGACAGTATGCAGGAAAAGTAGAAGTTGACATTAACAACACTGCTTTTACAGATTGCTTACCCCGCTGCACAAAAAGAAGCATTTTCCTCTGTTTTATGGTCTTGCAGCAGACACTGGCTGTCAAAATGTCAAAAGCAGACACTGAATTCATTTCTGTTCATGATCTGTTTTGAGATTCTTAGTTGAAAGGTTTAGCACAAGGGAAAGTTCATGATTCTTTCAAGGGAGCAATATGACCCATTCTGATTTTGTGTGAATTATAGGCATCACTGTAAGTACTTTGTCAGGTGAGAGTCCTACTTTTCACAAAATGGGAGAGGCACCTGCGTTAATATCTTTTTCATGCAAGTTTATGAAACATACTTCATTTTGCCAGACCTTTTTTTTCTTTGTCTGGTAATGATCAGAGAAATAGGAAAGCCTTGTAAAAAGAATTACTTTCTTATAAGACCAGATTTGTGTCAATTAAAGTTTTCAGTGAAGGCAGCTGGAAAACAATAAGCTGTTCAACACTACAATGCTGCTTATCTGTCCTAATTTTTGTATGTATTGATTCAATATTATAGTCACTTGAATTATAACTATCCATTTGAGATCAACATATATATTCATGCACATGTCTCAATTTTTAAGGAAAATTATTGAGAAGAAAGTTCAAGAGCAGACTGTGGCAAAGCAAAGATTTTTTTATATATATTGATACCTTTGACTTTTTAATAAAGGTTTTAGCTACTTTTAATAATTTTGAGGCTGATGTCACTGGTTGGTGATCTTGTGGTGAAGATTAACGTGTCTGCCTCAATTCATTTAGATATTCCAGAGGCACTTATTACTGTCCCATTTTCGCCATCCTTTTCATTGAAGATCACTTCAAAGCTTCAGCTCATACTGAAGGTAGCTACATGCCCATCTATGAATACTTTAGTTCTAGTCCAGAACTACTATAACTCTCTGCTGACTGCCTAATAAAATTTAACATTTCTAATAAGTTAAATTTCATTATATATTTAAAATGTCATTATGTATATTAATTATAAATTCCATTATATAGACATATTTCCTCAGTCAGAATACCATGAAGCTTTTTCCCAGTGGCCTACACTATTGGCAAGGGCTTCATTCAAGTTATGAGGTAGATTCCTCATGAAACCACCTGCTTTTGTTTACTTCTGTTTTCACTATCTTGATCTACCAGTTGGGGTCCTCTTTTGCTAAGTCACATGGCCTGAGCACATCACAGCTATGTCAGAAAATTTACTCCTTTCTTTGTGCACAAAGTAGCATACGTCAACAATGCCCCATAAGTTCCATATATAAATTCTTTCTACAGAAAATGCTGGCCACTGAACAGGAGGAAGCAGAAGCTAGTTATAATATTTTTATCTTGTGAGAAAGAGTGGGTCCAAACTCCAGAGATAATTGTCTATATGCTATGCTTCAGCAGAGTTTGATCATAATCTTCTTTTTACAAGCAATCTGTTGATTATATTCCATGTGTTAGGAAAATCATGATGTAGCTCTCTAAGGATCTTATTGCATGTTCAGTAGCTCTAATGAATAAATACAGTACACGTGCACCATAAAGGAGGGACTGGATCCCCAACTAGGGCTGATTGCTGAATAACTTATCTGTGTTTATTTTTCAGTGATATACAACATGAGGCATGTTTTTGTGATCTTTTTACCATTGTATTCATTAAACTCCCTTTTAACTTTTTCATTAAAAGAATATCAATGAACAGCATCTTAATTCATCTTATTTCATTTTTTAGCTTTGTACTGTCTTCTTACAGAAACTGTAATGAGTATGTAAGCATGTTCTGATGAGTATGCTTTCGTATTTTCTTTTCAAATATTGCCACCCTATCTTCTTCTCCTGTTGGCAGATGAATTGTATTTGATTAGTATGGTAAATATTTAATACCTTTTTTCTGACAAGAACTGGGGCCAGATTATACTAATGCACAACTCATTAGTAAAAGGACTTGAATGTAGTTCATGTTTTTGCTTTCATTCTGGGAGTCCTAGACTTCCAAAACTGAAGCCATTCAGGTCAAGTCAAGGAGAAACTGGCTATGCTAGCTAGGCATCTTGTATATTTTGCATCTAAAGTGTATACTTAATTTCTATGCATGAAGGTCTGGACAAGCAAGCAGTTTTTCCTTGCTGAGTATCTGTTAGACTCCTCTGCACTATAAGGAATATATTGCATAAGATGGATTGTTGTGTTAAATTGTGGCTGTCCTGAAGACAACACAGGACCACAAACATACATAGCTCAAGGAGGTGCTTTTAATTCCAATTACCTTGGCAGGATAGCCATTACCTCTTTACTTATTTGTGAGAAAGGACTCATCTGGGTTTGGTGTATAGTATAATATCATTCTCTGCCAGAAACAAAGGAGGTAAGTTTAATGCTTCTGCTTATATCTAACAGACTAGGTTGGGGAGTTTATTAATTTTGGGAAATTGCATTCTCTGACATTGTCTTTTTCTCATTTATTGAGTATAGAACCTAAGTACTTAAAACAACAGAGAGAAAAATAAAGTTGAATGTTACAATACTGTTATAGATCTAGAAGTTCAAGAATGATTAGCAAATGGAAAGAGGGTGGTGGTTAGAGTACTCCTTTGAGCAAAAAGTGGTGATCCTGTATACTTCACAACGTTTCTTCTACTGTATAAATGACTCAGGATCCTTTTCCTCATTCTCATCTCTCTCTTTTCTTCTGGAAATGACCAGACATCTTTCAAAAACTTTTTGTAGGATATTGAATTAAATAAACTCTAGACATTCCTCATACTGAATTAAATAATTTGGCTCATTGTCTTTCAGTATCAGATATTCTTTTCAGCCATTAAATGTTCTTGCATTCTTCTCTGACCTTTCTCCTGTTTATTACCACCTTCTTGAGCTATGAACACTAAAACAGAATACAGCATTCCAACAATGGTTATTCCACTGCCAAAACCAAAGCTAATGTAACATGTCCAGTCTTGCTAATATTTTACACTTTGTACATCCAAGGGTCATTTTATCTCTTTTCAGCCAAACCTTTGTCTTGTGTTTCAGGTCATTACTAGAACTATTTAAGAGTCCAGAGTCAAAGCCCCAAAAATACACAAGTAATATCTCCATTATGAATAATTTTGTTTGCAAATTTTTAAGGCCTAGGACTTCACTGGGCTTTTAGTCCATTTTTATGTATTTTGCTGGTTTCATATATTACTATTTTAAAAATTACATATCCTATTCAAAGATCTTGCAAAAATAGGTATATTCCACCCATGTTATCCATCATACTCAGTGCTCCTAAAAATATTTTCAAAATGCTAGCCTGTAATCTAGAACCTATGAAAAAAAATTAAGAAGGAAGTTTTGTTTTAGTATTTTTACATGTAGAATTGTTAACGCAGTTCTTATGAAGGACTACAAAAAAAAGAGGCAATGAAAAATAAACATACAGATTCAATTTTTGAGGACATATTTTAATTTTCACAAAGGAGCTATCTAGATAGCTTTGGTTAACCACGCTACAATGTAAACATATGAAATACACTGTTCACTCACTCTGCCTTTTGAATATTGTTCTTCCACGTATTTAAGCTATGGCTGATTTTTTGGCCTTCAAATCAGCCTGGATAAGAAAAGGAGAATTTGATCACGTTTTGTATTTTATGTTCCCGTGACCATTAGGGAAGGGTGGATCTTAATATTCTGTAAACTTCCATGTCAATCACCACAATGAATTTGTTGACATTTATGTCTTAAACAATATGCATGTATTTATTTGCAAGTGTTATCTGGCTGTACAAATATTTATCTGCCATAGCATTGACAGTATTAGCATAATCTGACAAATAATCAATATTTGTCTGAAGCTGTAGAGTCCTGACAGCTAATCCTAAATAGCATAATTGGATGGAGAACTAAGAAAAAGATTTATATGATGTTTGACCTACTTCCAAAGTCCTGCATATATTCTACAGAGTTTCCAAGACTGACAATTTCAGATTAACTGGTAGGATCCCAGAATTTCATCTGAACAGAAATTTGTTCAAGTTCAAATCTAAGTGGAAGGGGTTCTTAGTGCTAATGTAAACTTATAAAACCAAGGTTCTGCATAGGAAATTCAATAAAAGGAGTTCTTATTTTAAGAACACCTTGAGGATTATAAGGTTAAAGAAAATATTAATTCTATTAAATTAGAACTCTTTGGAAACATTTATTGTTTTTAACAAGAAATCTTTTAAGCCCAGAAAGAAATGGGGTAAGGGTGATTATGATAAGAGACTAAGAATAAGGGGGGGGGGGGGGGGGGGGGAATGAGAAGACAGAAAGAAAGGGAAGAGGTAGTTAATTAAAAATAAAGATAACATACAGTAATATTTAGCCAAATGGTTAAGGCAGTCACTTAAAATGATGGAGAACAAGCTCTATTTCTCTCTCATTTTTAATGAGAAATTCCATCCAAATAAACTTGTCCACAGATTAATCAGATTTCTCAGATTTTTATATTTGTTTCATGAAAGAGCTTTCTTGTATTTCATTAAAAGATACAAACCATTTTTATTTTGGATGATTAATTTCCCTTGGAATCAATACCTCAACAGTTCTGAAATGTTGTGGATTCTATCTCTATATGAGCGGGAACTAAACTCTTACTCCATTATACTGACGAGCTAAGGCATTTTGCAATGTTATTTGAAGAAAAGATTTGAAATTCATATCTCAGGACTTTCCTTGCTGGAAATATATATAGTTTACTATTGTGGATTATATCTGATCCAGTGGTAATTTCCTCCTTTTTTGTAATTACTAAAAATGTTTAATTAAAAAAATCCCCCTAAGTCTCAACCTAGAAAATAGTTGAAGTTAAGCCAGAATGTCTTTCTTATCATGCATATGTATGATACTGCTAGGCCTAAAGGCTGTTTTGTAAATTATTTTCAAAATATCTTGTAAATGTCAGATATTACAAATTGAAAAACAAACACGAATGCACATGTATACACTTGTAACTATTTGTCAGATTTAATAGAGTCACAGCAAGACCAGAACTTGTATCACGTTAATCTTAAATTCACTACTTCAATACTGAACCTAATCCAGTTTTCATTAACCTGAATACTTAAATCAAGTATCTCATTATTTTGATCGAAAGGAGCCAAAAGAGAATCAAGACTGATGTCAGATAATTTTTTTTTTAAATCTTTCTTTAAGAACCCAGTTGTTTGTATATAGTTGTAGCTTTTAACAGAGAGGAAGCAAAATAAAATTTGTCAGCTATTGATTAAAAGTTTAAACTACTTCATCACATCAGACAAACTGTCACTCAAACAAAAAATTTACCAAAATGTTCAATAGTACCCAGTAGTTCTTACTCTTAAAGTCAAAATACCTATTAGTTTTCTTCCTGTTAGAGTGGTAATAACACAGTGTCTTAGCAGAGGTGGAGACAAACAAAATCTTCAGGTCTTGTCACCTTCCATTTTGAAAACTGTTGCTACAAGTTGTCGTTAACTCTAAATTTTGCATTTGAGTTCTATCTTTACTTTTTATAAACTTAGAGGAAGAAAAAAAGACCTAAACAAAACTTTGTGAAACCATAGCAAACACTCAGTGGGGCACAGCTCAAAGCTCTAATTCCATCTCGAGTTTAGTGTGCACTTTACTTACTGTGACTGACACAGTAACTTCAAGGGAGGTATCTTCAGACATAAATTTACTAAAACTCATCATTCTGGACAATATTGTACTATGCTATATATCATATAGAACTCCAGTAAATATAGTGGGACCACATATCTCCCAGGCCAGGGTAGCATTTTGTATTCTCTGCCTATTTTAGTACATGTTAGAATGTCTGTATTTTATAATAGCTTTCTTTTAAATTCAGTTATTAATATCATTAAATAGGGTAAATATACCCTAAGAGTGTTTCTTATCAGTGTGGTAGTCTGTCTTTTCTAAGGTATTTAATGAAACTTAAGTTAATTCTCTCAATAGTGCAAGAATAGGGTGCTATTATTATTATTTCTCCATTTAGGTACTGTTTCCAAACATTCGCTACCTCGGGAAACTCTCTTGTGCTCTTTGAGTTAGGTGATGTGGTGGTAGTTACCTTGCTGCTTACTGCTAAGCCTTTATACTGTGCTATTCTTGAGGAATTTAACATTGTATTTTGAGGCACATGACACATGAAAATTACGTAGGAAACTGAGCCTATGCTCATTTACATCTTAATAAGGGATTTTTTTTTCAAAGATATGCCAAAAGAGAGCATTTGAAATTTGTCTGACCTATCTGGTGCCTACTACCCTTTGTCTTAGATAAGTAAAATTAAAAAAATAATAATTTTACAAATAGAATCAGAAATATATGCATTATATAAATAGAAATATGTTTTCTTTTGTTAAATATAAGCAGATGGTGTGGCTAATCTGTACAAAAAACCCATGTGTCTGTTCATGAATGTAACATTCTACAAAATGCTGGAGGGACAGATATAATGGGAGAATTTTTAGATTAAAACAATTCTTCAAATAGCCTGTGAGAGTCTATAACTAGACTTTTCTGTCAGACAAAGTATTGAAATACATATCCAAGCTCATGTAGAAGAACAGTTATTTTGACTTCCAAGGGGCCAGAAAATCATTCCCCAATCTGCTGAAAAGGTCTAGAAGATGCTTGTTCTCACCTAAGAAATAACCTAGTGTGGAAGAATATTGCTGCTACTTACAGTAGTTATGCTGTAGCTATTTTACACATTTATTTTAAATTTTGTTTGAGAAGAATTTAGATTTGTTTCCCCAAACAGTAGAAAGATGAGAAATAGTGTTGCATTTTGGTACAATGTATTAGTAACACCCTTGCACTGATAGTTTGAGAAAATTGAGTTTATACATGTTCATAGACACATAAATAAGGTTCTGCAGTGATCTGGCCCAATGGAAATGAAAATCTGAATGAGCTGTTTACAGTCTGTACAAGATAAGGAAGCCTGAAGTCTAGCAAAAATCTACGAATGATAATATGAAATATTGAGAAGGTATCAAATGTAATGTTCAAAATTTAATTCAGAATACCCAAACAAACCAAGTTGCTTACTGTGATCATAGGCATAATTCATCAACATCAAGCAGTTGTTCGACAGCAGCTGTACATTCAGTCTTCTAAAAATTTATCCAAATGTGTGTCGTTTTTCAGTTATAGATAATATAACTGATAAACAGTTTTATTGAATAACTCTTCCTGCCTTTGGTTAACAAGGAAAGCCTATTTGGGAGTTTTAGTTTTTACTCAACTAATCATCCTTTTAAATTCCCAAGACCAAATTAAAAACCTCTATTCTTACTTTGATGCAATGAGATTCATTTACCAAGCTATGAGAATATACTATTCTTATCACTCAGTAAGTTAGCTACATAAGCTAACATTTAACATTGTATCTCAGCAGAGGAGCTAAAAAATAAAAGTATTCATAAATTCTGCTCCTAATTTCTGTGAAGATTTATTTGCATAATTTAAAATTAATATTACTACAGTTTACTGTGTTAATTTTAATTTGGGGATAGAATCATTCTCCCAGAGTATTAATACCTAGATGCAAGTGTCTCAGTTTTTCTCCAGGAAACTCTTCTTAGCCAATCTTTTTAGTCAACAGGTATCTGATACTGTCAAAACCAATTTGCACCTAGATATTGTGTTTGGTTTTGCATATTTTGGGTCATGAATTTAGACCAGCTGGTTTCTGATTACAGTCTACTGATCCTGATTAGCTGAAAGAATTCTTCCACAAGAAGACTTCACCATATTCTGGTCTATGCCTCTAAGAAGTTAATGCACCTAGTTAAATCTACAGTGTTCTGCATCACTCTTAAGAAAAAGCAATGGTTCTTTGTTTCAATTCATTACAAGGAACAGTACCGAACCCCCAAATCTGTTTCTTAGGTCTGCACTCTCCAAGCTTATTCAGTGTCAAATCTCTGTTTGATACTCTCACTACTTCTCTGCTTTTCTTCTTCTTCTTTTCTTTTTTCCTCATTTTCATTTCCCAAACACACATTCAAAACAGAAAAATCTATGAAATGCTCCTGTCCCATTGTGCTTTACAAGTGCTTTTCTTGGCAATGATACATATTTATCTCTCACACCTCTTTCTGAGGCTATTGCCACTGATGCACTATTTATGATGAAATTGGTCACTGGTTTCCTCCACTGAATTCTGAGTTCTCATTTGGCTCTTTCAAGTCTAAATGTCTATGCTTTAAAAAACTTGCTCCCAGACACAACAGCAACAAAACAGTGCTGTTTAGAGAAGGGTATGTTTGCCTGTGGGAAGACTGCTTTTCAAAGTCACTTTAAATGTGAACATGCCAGAAATGTTAATATTTGCATAGATTTGAAAAAAAAAAAATCCCCTGAGGTTTTACCTAACCATAATAAGAATTTTCAACAGCTTTTCCAGGTCACCAATGTGTAAATGATTACTTTTTTTTTTTAATAATGTGAAATAAATAACTTATATGCAGGCACTGAAAGAGCCCAGGGCATTGTACCTGCCCAATTTGTTCAATGTCTTGGGCTAGATGCCCAAGTTGTCCAGTGGAAATCTGACTGAAACTTTGTTTGTTTAAAATGAGACTCTGGTCCTTTTGTACACACTGTCATAGTGTTATATTTTTTATTATTCTTCTGTGAACTGGAGTCAATTTTCTGTACTAAGACATGTCAAAGACATGGCTACATTGCGTATGTAGCCATGCCTTTTGAACCTGGTACGGTTTTCAAAGGGAGTGAAGTGGAAGTGTTTGTTTATATAAAAATGTGCAAGGGTTAGTCATAATATTGCCACTGATGGCTCTTCTCTGAGCTTGGAAGCAGTAGGGGAATGTTTGCATACCCTAATGCCCCTCTTCCACTGACCTAAAAAAGGTAAAGACAATTCACATGTTGGGAGAATACTTGGCCTTTCAGAACAAACCTGAATAGAAATCATTTAAATACCACACTGATTGCATTCTAGTTAATGGCAGGGAGGAACAGTGGGTTTTGCCCTCATTCTACTCCAAAGGCAGAAAAGCTTTAAAGCTGTAGTTTTCAATGGTACAGTCAGCTCCTATATCTATGTTTTCTTCTGGATACTCCAAGAGATGTATGGAGTAAGACTTTTCCCCTTTTTTAAAGAATAGAAGTTCAGTGACAGTTATTGTTAATACATCAGTATATAATTTGAGTGGGAAGAGAGTAGCTTTTATTTATGATTTCCATGAGATTTTTCACTAGATTATCCTGACCTGTATAGCTAATAAGTAAAGATATATCCATTGTGCAGATGTAGCATGAGCATCATGTTTTAGTGAAACAGTCCACAGTAGTGTGTGAATATGGCAATGACTATTGGTATTTCTCTGGACATTTATAGTGAAACTTATATCCATACCAGATTTCTTAATGTCTCAGTCAACATCTACTCTAGAGCACTGGGGAACTCTAACAGCCACTATTATTTCCAAAAAAGTTAAAAATATTATCCAAGGTAAGGTGAACTTTGCTCGTTGTGGACACTGGTTCATAATAGATTGGAAAGGAGAGAAAAAAATCTCATACAGCAAAACCAGACAATTAATTTTCCTTGTTAGGAAAACCTAGTGCTGCATGGAGATTCCTGCACAGGTCACAGACATGCCGGTTCTAGGTACAGTGTTAAAGTTTCTTCTTCTAACCTTTTAGGAGGATGGTAAACTGCTGCATCAAACCCTCCAAACAGTCTGCTTAATCTTAGTGTAACCCAGATATTTTTTTACTTTTAAAGTACACTTATAACTGTAGAATTCTATTTATGTACTGATACATGTTCATCATCTGAAATAAATTTACTATTTCTGGAATGAAAGAAAGATATACTAAAATTAATGAACTGATCGATTATCGGATTGGGCAAAACAGTCATGAGATTTATTGATTTTTCCACTCTTTTCTCTGCCAAATTCCACTTTAAAAACTTTTTTGTAGGGCATTTACAATATGTCAGTTTATTGTGATAAGTTACATTGGAAATTCTAAGTCACTGCTAGGGTACCGCACAGGCAGGTGGTTCCCTGGGGTCAGGGACTGAGAGCAGCGGGGGCTCCTCAGGGGTCTGTCAGGGCAGGGCCTGGCAGCCAGGGCCCATCCCATCTCCCCAGACAGGAGCAGGGCAGCTGGGTGGCACCAGGGCAGCTCCAGCCCTGAGCATCTGACGCCTCCCTGGGACTGGGGCTGGGATGAGGCTGGGCCATGACATGGGCCCGCCCGTGGGCCTGGTTTTGCAGGGCCCATGACTGGGCAGGGCAGGTCTGTGGAGAGAGGGAGACTGGCCCTGCTGCAGCGTCACTGGGGCAGGAGCTGATGGCCCCCGGGGGCTGACATGGGGTCCTGGGCCGTGGGCAGATGGGGTGAACCCCACAGCAAGGAGCTGGGCAGGGACATTAGGTTCTGGCAGTGCCCTCAGGGCCCTGGCAGTCATCCTATATTTTGGAGATGTAGCTTGTTAGTAAATGCTTTCATAATGGAAAACTTTTCAATAGCTGCTGAAAATACGGTATTTCATTTTGATATTCTGTCTTATACCCCGTAAGTCTCCTCTACTCTCACTTAAAATCTTTAGTACTTTACATATGACCTAGTGATAAGATTTGTTTGAGTGAATAGGAGTAAAAGCACTCTTACACAGCTCAGAACACACAGGGCAGATCCAACATGCAACTGTTAAGTGGGAAAACATCAGTTACCTAAACAAAAAATCAAACATCATTAAAAGCAGCAGTACTCTAGGGAGACTTATTCCTTAGCACAGTTAAATGTAATTGTAATAAAAATTATAGGTGTATGTAGAAAATATTTGCTTTTAAAGCTAAACTAGTGGGATACTAAACATTGAAAAGAATAGATTATCATTACTAGTATGGTTTGAATCATCTGGCAATTTTGTCACAATCTACGATAATGGTTTTAATGCAGCCACATCCACAGCTGTCTGTATAAGAACTTTTATGGGAAGTCTGCCTTGAAAAGCAGTGACTCAGAGGTTTAATATTCTTCGGAGATATCTTCCTCAGACTGACTGAACTGCTGTGGCACTAAACACTAATGAAATCCTTAGAAAAAGAGAAACAGGTAATGGACAGAGAAAGCAATCTTGCTTTTCCTTCTGCAGCACTTGAATGGACAGCCTCTAGAATGCTGCCCCTGCTTCTGGTGCCAGCTCATTGAAATTAATGGGAAACTCCTGGAAAATGGTTATACTAGAAATACAAATGCAGTCCAGTATGCACAGCGGGAAAAGCTGTATTACGTGAGACTTTGCGAGTGTGGCCTATTTGCCCTACTAAGCAGGACTTAGAAAATTCCTCTGGTCACTCTGTATCCATTTATAGACCTCTGAAAAAATGTGAAAGGCTTGAGTTTGAAGTCAAGTAAATTTAAGCTTGAAATAGATGCAATTTCCTAAAAAGAAGGATAATTCATCTTCACATTAGGTTAAATGGGAAGAGACTAAACTCATATTGGCTGCGCTTGGAAGTTCACAGACATTTGAGAGGTTTTGCATTAAGCCAAGTTAGTTTTGCCAGGACTTCTGTGAGAGTTACTAACCTGGGCCCAGCATCAGTGTGTTGGATCCTGCAACGTTACTCAAGTAATACAAAATAATTACTCTAGTAACTGTATAAGCTTCATCACAGTAGACATAGTCCCCTGCAGCCCATGGAAGATGACAGCGGAACAGATATCCACACTGCAGCTTGTGGTGGACCCCACACCAGAGCAGATGGTTATGTCCTGAAGAAAGCGGCAGCCCATGGAAAGCCACACAAGAACTGGCTCCTGGCAGGAGCTGCTGCCCATGGAGGACCCATGCTGTAGCAGCCTGTTCCTGATGGACTGCAGTCCATGGAGAGGACCCATGCTGAAGTAGTTCTTGAAAGACTGTAGCCTGTGAGAAGGACTCACACAGGCACAGGGGAAAAGTGTGAAGAAGAAAGAGCAGCAGAGAGGAGCTGTCATGAACTAACTGCACCCCCCTGCATTGGTGGGAGTGGAGGAGGTGGAGGAGTCAGGAGTGAAGGAGTGAAGCTGAGTTTGGGAAAATGGGGTGGAGACAGAGGGGAGGTGGTTTACTTTTTGTCATCGTTTCCCACCATCCTTCTCTATATTTAATCGGCAAAAAAATGCAATTAATCTTCCCCAAGTTGAGCCTGTTTTCCCTGTGACAGTAATTGGTGAGTGATCTCCATCTTTGTCTCAACCCAGGAGCTTTTACATCCTATTTTCTCCCTCCATCCTGCCGAGGAGGGGGAGTGAGAGAGCAGCTGGGTGGGCTTCTGGCAGCCAGTCAAGGTTAACCCACCACAAGTATCTACCTAAATTATCTAGAAAGGAAAAATTCTGAAGCATATTGATCTGCTAATAACATAACTCATTGTTTTACCTTTCATTTCCTGTCACTGCAATCAGGGAACATATCAATGGTATCGGGACAATTTTTCCTGTGTGTCTCTGCTTTACCAAAACATGGTGAAGACGGGAGTTCTGGCCTTCCAGAATATGATAAGTAAGATTAACTTCTTACTTTGGTTGGACTTTTGATAGCTTTGAAATCCAGAAGAGTGTCATTGGCCATCACAAAGTGATAGAAATCTTTCATTAGTACCTATACAGAAAAAAGTTAATTATTTGAACTAATTGTGCTATTTTTCACCTTCTTTTAAACTCTATAATCTTAAAAGAACCAATAACTGGATAACTAAACTTGAACAAGTTTGACATCCAAACTTACAGGTGCCCCTGCTGAATTTGTGAAGATGCTGATAACTCATCGAAAAGAGTATTTTTTGAGTCGTCGTATGAGGTTAGCACAAAGAATATGAACAAAAGAGATTTTATAAACAGGAAACAATTAATTTAATTATGTTGTGAAATATCAGGCTGCTATACAGGTCATTAAAAAACTGAAACAAGACAAATCCAAACAAAATATTCCTCTCATTAAATATGCTACAGTTTTCTGGAGAGAGTTCAATAAAGGGTCACAAGGATGATTAAAGGACTGGAGCATCTCTTCTATGAGGAAAGACTAAGAGAGCTGGGACTGTTCAGCCTAGAGAAGAGAAGATTCAGAGTGGATCTTATCAATATATATAAACACCTGAAAGGAGCATGCAAAGAGAATGGAGTTAGGCTCTTTTCAGTGTTGCCCAGTCACAGGACTAGAGGCAATGGGCACAAACTGAAACACAGGAGATTCCCTGTGAACATCAGGAAACACTTTTTTACTGTGAGGGTGACTGATCACATTTAAGAACGATCAATATTCAAACATTTCAATAAATTCTTATGAAATATATGAAGAAAACCTATGACACTGGATTAAGAAAACAAATCTGTCCTGTCAAAAACAGCTGATTAATTTGAATCAAGTGTTTAAAGTCATCCCCCTAGCTGATTTCAAATTCTTCCTAAGATTTAGCTTACCTGCCTTTAGATGCTCACTCTGCAGGTGTTCCAATCTGAGCTAATAATTCCTTACAGTTGATAGAGAGAGACCTGGACTTCTAGGCTGTGATATGTCTGACCAATTTTAGACACTGCTATTAGTAGAAATTGCTCTCATTTTAGATGTCTCTTTTCCCTCCACTGACTATAAAGGAAGTCTATGATGACTAGTGAAGTCATAGATGTCTATATTACTCTCCAGAAGCATACCTCTGTTCGAACTGTTTGGATGCCAGCTTGCTCTGAAGCATGAGTTCTAAACAAAATCTAGAACATATCAATATCAAAAGGAAAAGAGATTGGGCCTGTTCTTTCCCTGAGGGTGAATCAAAGTATGCCCAAGAAATGTAGATGGGATAAGCCTACATCCAGCACCATGTATCTAATCCCGCTGTATTAAAATGCTGTCTTGCTTAAAAGAACTCTGATGATAAGTGTCTCCAGAAAAGGTAGGACACAGATCAACAATTCTGACTACCGTAGTGTAAGTTTCCAAGAACTCACATATACAGGAAGGGCACAATTCAGTTTGCTTAAGCGTAAGTGTTTAGTGACATTTGAGATGTCCTAAGGTACCTAAAACATGCACAGATAACTAGCAGATATCATACAATAATAGAAATACGGAATAGTTTTGGTCGGAAGGGACATTTAAAGGTCATCTAGTCCAACCCCCCCCTGCAATGAACAGCGACATCTTCAACGAGATCAGGTTGCTCAGAGCCCTGTCCAACCTGACCTTGAATGTTTCCAGGGATAGGGCATTTACCACCTCTCTGGGCAACCTGTTCCAGTGTTTCAACACCCCCATCATAAAAAATTTCTTCCTTATATCTAGTTGGCTCATGTCCAGCTTTTCATCCTTCAGTACCCTCAAGTCCTTCTCCGCAGGGCTGCTTTCAATCCCTTCATCCCCCAACCTGTATTGATACTGGGGATTGCCCCAGTCCAGGTGCAGGACCTTGCACTTGGCCTTGTTGAACCTCATGAGCTTCACATGGGCCCACTTCTAGAGTTTGTCCAGGTCCCTCCGCACAGCATCCTGTCCCTCAGACGTGTCAACCGCACCACTCAGCTTGGTATCATCTGCAAACTTGCTGAGGGTGCACTTGATCCCACTGTCTATGTCGTCGATGAAGATACTAATATGATGCAGGACCTAAAAGAAACCTTTTCCTTTCTGGAGTAGCAGAAAGTGTACTCCAGTAGCAATAGTATACTCCTCTTCCTGGAGGAGTATGAAACTCCAACCACTGTGATTCTAGCTTAGGTTTTGCAGTTTTGCCCATTAATGGATTAATTTGTACAGATTAAAAGCACCACTCAAATTAGATGATCAAGTTTTGTGGGTATACAGGATGAAGTAAGAATATTACCAGCATGTGTATACACAATGTGTATGTGTATACAGACAGGTGGTGTCTAAGCTTGAGGTGAGACTGACTCTCACACTAGATTAGGCATCTCTGTGCAACTTTACATATAATTAAGTTTTCTAGGCAAGAGTTGTAGGGTGAGACTGTAGGACATAAGGAATTCTCCCCATTAATTATAACAAAGTAGTTTAGTACGAAACTTCCCACATTCATGGAAAGAACTGACTGATCTTTACTATTAATATGTAGGTACTATTAATTCAAAGATCTCTGCTGTGTCAAGAATACCATTAGCATTCTAATGTAGCTGTCTTCCACTCCTGGAATCCATATGCACCCAGGAGAAATCAACATGAAAATATTATCATCTATTTATGCCAAATGATATTTTAAAAGTAACTGTAAATATTATGAGTCTGTTTGATGCCATAATTTTTTTTGATGTTTTCTTATTCACAGTGGGCAAACTAGACTCGTGACATGTCTGACACACTGAAAACACACTTGAAGAACTCTTTTAAGTTGCAAGTCATTAAACCTGTGTCTGTGTGGCATGCGGATATAGTTCTAATAGGACTTATGTGAAGATAAAAAAGCAACCTCTTTGAAAAGAAATAAGTACATTTTAATTAGAATGAATGTAAGAATAACAGATCAAATATATTGTATCACGTCTGTTATACAGAAACTATTGAGGCCTTAAAAAAGTTTCAGTTAATTAAGGTAATCAAGTCAGTGCTTGAACAGACGTAGGAGGTATTAGCGTGGATAGAAAAGAAAAATGAGAGAATGACCCGCTATAGCTGTCTGTACAAGGAGCTTTCAGATAAATGCATACAATTCACCAATGCCTTAAATGTTCTAATGGTACACCACTCAATTCTGTTGTTAAAAAAAGGGGAAAAAAAAGAAAAAAGTTTAATGAGCTATTCCAGCAGTACGAGTAATTGCTTTCATTCTCATTAAAACTAATACATGTTAAGTTCTGCTGGATACAGAAGACTCAGGACTATACTGTATCAGCTACAAATGCATAGTTAAAGAAGAACTGCAGCTGAAGTTTTTCTGACATCATTGATAGTGTTTGGGCTTTTTTTTATTTCTGGGAAAAAGAGGACATCATTAATGAATTTGTAAGAAAAAAGTTGTCTTCATTAACCAACTTTGTCTGTAGTTGGCTGTATTCTTTTTGTTATATTTTCTAAGTAAAAGTAGACTAGAATAATTTTATTTGTTAAAAGAAATGCATAGTCAGTGATTTTCACTTTAGTATTAGATTTACAGATTTTTCACAGACTTTCTATCCCTGTTAAATGCTGTAACTCATTTCTCAGCTCTTTAAGTCATGTGATTTGGAATGAATAGAGGAGTTCTATTAA
The DNA here is from genome assembly GCF_030936135.1 of Gavia stellata. NCBI lineage: Eukaryota > Metazoa > Chordata > Aves > Gaviiformes > Gaviidae > Gavia > Gavia stellata. The sequence continues at coordinate 81,674,264 of NC_082595.1, forward strand.
AAACTTTGGTTTATGCAGTAGTTATTATATGATTATGGTAAGCTAACATTTTCTGACACATATTCTGAAATGGGATTTCAAAACAATTTGTTTTCCTTCCTTGCTTGAAAGCTGAAAACAATGCACATGGGCAGTTGGTCCTAGCATGTAGAATCAGTCTCTGACTTGTCAGTACTGGGGTGGTCTGACACCATATGGGAGTACACTGCTGGAATTCAACACAATTTTTAAAAACTGAAGAAATGTCTGTAAAGATAGGTTGAAATAAATTTAAAAAGTGTAGTGTAGTACATTTCTGAATAAACAATTCCATAAAGACAGGGATGGGGAAAACTGGCTTGATAGCTTTCTCTATAAAAAGATTGGGAGTTATCCTGAGTATCTGTGATCTTGCATCACTAAAATGATCCTGTCATGAAGCAGTGAAATGGTCAACATATGATTACTACATACGTGATATAATCTTTCTATTTTAGCACTGGTATGATATCATCCATGTTACCAAGTCCAGTCTTCTGCATTGGATATATGACAAATTGAGAAATTGAGAAAAATGAATGTTTGAGAACTAAATCTCATAACATACAGGTTCATGACTGAAACAATTGTATGATTTTAGTCCAAAGACCATCAGAGTGAGAGCAAATGATAGTCTTCATGAAATAAATGACTGGTACAAAGAGGAGGAAAACCTGTTTATCATGTGTATGGTATAAAGGAGAAATGCTGAAAATTAATTTCAGCAAGAAAGTTTTCAGTTAGACATTGAGAAAAAATTTACAACAGTGAAGATAATGAAGCACTGGCATAGACTGCCTGGGGAAAGACTGTGGAATTCATCAGTGAGGGGTCTTTAAAAACATATTAAACAAACATCAGTTCGGAACTATTCCTCCTTGGGTCACAGGAATAAAACATAAGACTTCTCAAGGTCCTTTCCAGACCTATTTTTATAAGAATTCAGTATGGATACTTGATTAAAATTACCTGATTGACCTCTAGAGAAGAATTTATGAAATTAAGAAAAATAAGTAAGAAACAGATGGGAAATATGATTCTGCTTAGAGATCAAATTAGAATCCGTGGTTTTATAGATTTAATTTGAGGGATAAACTTTTGCTGTGATTCAATGAGTACGTAAGTGTGAATTCTTGTACTTTTTATGTTCGTTGTTCAAATTCTATATATTGGGATGATATATATTTTTAAATCACAGTACATTAAGACAGTTTTTTAATCTTGTATCTGCTATGTATTCATTGTGATTTCTAAATGAAATTATCTAAGTTTGAGTTTACATTGTATTAACTCACCGATACTGTGAAAATATTAAAATGTGATTTTAACTTGCAGTCCTTGTAGTGAAACGGCTGCATATAGCTGAATATACCATCTCACCAACACAACAGAATGAAGTCATACAGGTTTAGTGATACTAAGGGGCCAAGACTGAACCTCAGGAGTTCTGTCACAATTTTTGTCGCTTGACCTAATGTGGGAATGCCTGCATGGGCCACCCTTGAAAAATGTCACGGCTGACAACACCTGTAATGTTGTTGGTGTAAACAGTGAGTGCAGGTCCAATATACAAAGCTGTCTGGAGGGTGTTTGCCCCAAACTGGTTGTCTCAGAGTGAAAAAGGGCCCTGATCACCTCAGGTGATCATGTTTAAAATGGAATTGGCCATCAGCTTTTGTGTTGGTTGTCTATGTCCACATGTTGGCAGCAGGGGCTGCAGGGCGGCCCCTGTGAGGAGAGGCCGGGGCTGCCCCGTGCCGACACAGCCGGTTCCAGCCGGCTCCAACCCACCCACGACAGGGCACAGCTGAGCCCCGCAGCCACGATGGTGGTGCCTCAGAGAAAACCTATTTAAGAAAGTGCAGAAAATACCAGAAAGCAGAGAGGAGTGAGGAAAAAAACCAACCGAACAAAAAAACCCCTACAAAACACAGCTGTAAGAAACAGCCCTGGGAACACCAAGAGAAGGAGGAGGGGGAGAAGGTGCTCCAGGCACCTGAGCAGATATCTACACTGCAGCCCTTTGAGGACCTGACACTTGAGGAAATGGATATTCCTAGAAGGAAACTGCAGCCCATGGAGAGCCCATGCTGGAGCAAGGGAAAATGTGAGAAGGAAGAGACAAACTTATGGACTAACCATAACCCCCATTCCCCATCCCCCTGCGCTACTTGGGAGTGGGGAGGAGGTAGAGGAGTCAGGAATGAAGGAGTGAATTTGAGCCTGGAAAAGGAGGGGATGGAGGAAGGTGTTCTTTTAATTTTGTCTTTGATTCTCAACATCCAAGTCTATTTTAATTTTCAAGAAGTTGAATTAATTTTCCCCAAACTGAGTCTGTTTTGCCCAGGACAATAATTAGTAAGTGATCTCCCTGTCTTTATCTCAACCCAGGAGCTTTTCCATCCTATTTTCTCCCCTTGTCCTGCTGAGGAAGAGGAGAGAGAGAGGCTGGGTGGGCACCTGGCAGCCAGTCAAAGTCAATCAACTACAGTCATATTAATATGTTAACCAGGGAATTACAAAGAGACACAGAAAATGAGTGAACCTGAAAACAAACTTGGAAATTTATAAAAGGTGGGATGAGGGGTCTTGGAGTGAGAGGAGGAGCAGTGACCCTGATTGAACACTGCCAGGTGTCACCCTGCGGCATCCATATTCATGCCTGGTCCAGGCTCAGCACCTCCCTGTAAGGCACAGGAGCAGACTTTACCCAGCCAGGGACCCACAGCGCAGGAGTGGCAGCGGTGCACAACTTCCCAGGGTATGTTCAGCGCTGCGTGGAGCAGCTGCCCACGGCTGGTGCTTTAGCTGGGCACAGGCAGTGGCAAGGATGCATCCTCAGTTGGAGCACCCACATCTCCACAGGAAGGTCTGCATGTGGGGAACCTGCACCCACACACTGGGATGGGGGTATGTGTAACCCACACTGGTAAGATTTGCATGTAAATGTGTGTGTGTGTCTGTGTGAGCGGTTGTAACCTTCTGGGATTAGTTATATAAGGGTGTTTAGCAAGCAATAGGTGTTTATTAGCATTTTGTAAGTGAAAGTACTGCTGATTATCTGCTGTATTATTGATATTGATTCTGAATATATAGCTCATTGATTGGCAGTTAATTACATGTCATTAATAAATGGATGAATCAATCCTGATTAGATTTAAACTCCATGAAGTGAGTTTAAATTGAACTGCTGAGCAGTTTTTCCCAGCAACAATTTATTACTGTTTTTTTGGTAAAGCTAATGTTTAGATCCACAAAGCATTATAGATGCCAAACTGTTCACAGAAACTACACTTAATTGTTAAGTATTTTCCCCAAAATTTACTTACATGCCTAAATGTTTTTTAGTGAATGTGTCTATTAGGGTGGAATTTTATTGGCTAAAAATAAGTGTTCACCAACAAGCTTTAATGTCATCCTAGGTGACTAAGCTTCTGTTATAGTCAGTAGAATCTAATCAATATAGTCAACAGTGACTAAATTTCTGAAAAGAGATTAATCTGACTAACCCCCAGGGACCTGATTATATGGGCATACTAACAGTATTTGGAGTGACGTACAGTCTCCCAGCTGTCTTCCAGCTGTCATTCCATAAAGGCATGTTCTTACATAGGTTCTGTGTCATTCCTACCAGAATTATATTAATGTCTTAACTGTCCTACTGAGTTCTGTTTGGGAATAGATATCTGTCTTTCAGGAGCTGAGTGAAGTTACGGGTGTTTATTTTAGAGGGAGATAATTTTTTGTGTTAGCTAAGCATGTGTTGACTCCATTAGGAACCTGGATATTTAGAACATGCATAGGCACTTGTATGTAGATTCCTAAAATTAGATTTTTTTATTTGTAACTAAATCCCACCCTGTGTGTCAGGAACTTAACAGCTATCTCAGCCAAAGGTGATTTTGTAATCTGTAAATTAGACAAATATAAGTTAAAGTTTTGTCTTCGGTTTCTTGTAAATATGAGCTTTCTAATCAGAGCTCTTCAGGTAGGAGCATTCCAAATCCCACAATTTCAACTTTGTAGGAGCTAGCTAAGCTAACCTGATATCCAAACAAAAAATCGTCCTCATTGCTGGGCTGTACTGTCAGAATGTCTGTTATTATTCACTTTCAACTCCTATGAATTTTGCATTTCTGGTTTCAGAGTGCTGTACATAAATTAAGAGAAAAGAGCTTAATTTTACTGTAGTTTTGGCTTGCATTAGACCACACTGCTAGCCGTCAGTCCAAATCTCTTCAGACTAAGATTTGCTCAGTTTTCCAATTCCCAGCCAAGTTCTGTAATCAAGAGGCTGTTTTGCAAAATGGGGCAGCTGCTCCCTGCAGGAATAGGGTTCAGGCAGTCAACATCAGACAGTCCTTTTTTCCTGTATGTTCGATTCCTATTTGCAAGTTCTCACTTTTCATTCTGGGTTCTGTGAATCTCACTCTAACTTTTCCCTACAGGTTTCTACTTCTGTACTGTGAAATGCTATTCCAGAACTAGATGCTTATTTTTTATATACTGTAGTGTTGCGTGCCATAGTCCCTACAACCCTTTGACAGTCTGACTCTTTATCTTTTCTGGCCAAATTTAGCTTTGTATAGGTTGCTGCACTTTCAGCAAATTAAGCTACTTGACTCCAACTCTTTTTTCTGTACATTCAGAATGAAGAAATCAATTTCTCAATTTCTAATTCCCAAGATTACCTAGAATCCTTTTTTTCTTAAGCCATATTGAACATATCATTCTAATTTGTCTTGTTATAATGTTTTTTACTGTAGCTAAGGTAAAACACTGTCTCTTGTCCACTATAGGTCAAACTACTTTGAGGAACCTTTCCTAAGAGATCCATTTGCATGCAGAAACTATGTCCTTGTCAAGTTGTGGAATGCATTTTCAAACAAGCGTGGTTCTCACCAGATAAATGACATTGTAGGAAATCTCAAAATGTACCTTAAACAGCATAATGGCTTTAAAGCATTTTAATTAGCTATTTGGCAAATCAACAGATGTAGAGTGTCATTGAGCATGCATAATTTATCTACTAACAATAGTGTCTGTGCTTTTTAAGAGCTTGTAACTTGTGCGTTAAGAGCATTTTAAGAGCTGCCTTGTACTTGTGTATTAATACACCATTGATTGTAATCCTAACACAGTTTGTAAGAGCTTTAAACACAAAATTATCAAAACAATGAAATTCTAAATAAAATAATATATCCAGTCTTATACCAACCATATAATGTCATTCATTATTACTAGCTACACTTAAGAAGCTTCAAAAGAACTATATTATTAATATCAGATTCGCTTATTCTGTAATATTTAAAAGATTACAGAAACTATTTAAATATTCTGATCACAGCATAGCATGTCTTTTTATCTGAGAGAAAGAAACACAACAGGAACGTCGCAAATCCTTCTAGAGCACTTCCTGGAATTACTAGCTTATCTAACACAGTGGTGCTCAAACCGTTATAATTTTACACCATTTTACTTTTTTCATTTATTTATTTGTTACCAGAATTTGCTCTAGAGCAACCTATAACTGCTTTCCTTGAATTTGCTTTTTCTTTTTTCTTCATATAAGAGGATAACATACAGGGGAGCCCTCTGGTTTGTACCTTATAACTCAAATGGGTATTATATCTACAGAGGAACAGTCATATAAGAAAGAAAAATCTGCTTCCTGTTTAGAGAGATCTATTTGTATCACTCTTCATTAGATGGTCAGCACTGACTGACATGAACCACTGTCACTGTTGTGAGTTAAGCTGTTTCTGTCTATTTAGGAATTAGTTACCCCACAGGAAATCAGTGAGGTGCTTCTGTAACTTGTTAATTCTCTCATGTACCTTCTGCCTTTTGGAACAACTTGGAGATTTGAATTGCTACCACCATTGCTTACTTCCTTCCTCACCATGATGCTGAAGCTAAATCCTAGCTATTTCCATCCTCCAGTTCCCATCACCTGATCTGTACCCTGTACAGATCAAATAAATACCAGGAATGATTGACATACTGTTAATGAGCAACGAGTATTACTTGCTGATGGAGGTGGGAAGAACCGATGTTTAAAGTCCCCTTGATATATAAACCTAAACCAGCTTCTCTGCTTGAGATTGTAATTTTAAAACCTTGAACTTTTGGAATAGCCTGCAATTCTGCTGCTGTCTCAAACAGCAAGAAAAAGGACAACCATATTCTCTATATTCTAGATTCTACATTTCCATTCATTTTAGATCTCCCTTTGTTCCACAGACAAAATTCCTTTCAGAATGAAAGCTGCAAGAATTTGCACATTAGCTTCATATGCAAATTATGCAAAGCACACATACAAACCAAAGACCTGAATGTGATCTTTCACTCAGTGCTTCAGCTTCTGGTCACCCTTAAGAGGCCATCCTTTCAACCACAGGCATTACTACTTGTCTCCTACCTGCCCTCCTGAGGTTCCTCTTTCAGGGAGAAGGCAGTAATAGCAGAAACTGTGGAACTTGTGCACATTTACCCCCACCTGGTGTCACCTTTAAATAGGTAGCTGATTTTTTTGTTTGTTTGTTTGTTTTGTCTTGGCCATGGTTCTGATATTCAACAGCGAATGTGAGAAACTTGTCTGTGGGACCTTTTAGAAATTTGCAGCTCATTGTTGAATAATAACATCTCATTTAATGCAAAACATGTTGCAAACTGATTATATGACAAAAAATGTTGGAATGAAATATCAGTTGTATAACACCGTGTTGTATTATAAACCATTGTGAGATACTTAATTATTTATTGAAAACAGGAAGGTGTATAGACAGTTGAATACCTTTCTGTGTAAGTCTTCTTTATATACATCTTACATTTTGAAAAGCTCATATTTTATGAATTTCAATTGCTATATCTTGTTTATGAAATATTTAAGCATACATTAGTGTAGCCACATTCTCACCATTTGAAATGATATTGCATGTCTCTGACTTACACTGAAGTAAAACAGAAAATATAATGCAAATTAAAAATCCGTAATTTGCTCATAATTACATGCAATTGCACATAGCTGAGAACAGAAATCATTTTTTTGCAAGTTTTCTAGATTTTTATTTAGAAGTTTGAAGAAAGAGAATGAAATGGATCTCTGATAAAATAAGTTTTCCATTACTTTATTCTTTGTCTTCTTAGTCTTCAGCTGTCACCATCTTCTGAATATAGAACTTTTGAAAGGGCTTCACTCTTCAGGCTAATTTCCAAGTGACCACTCTGAATTTATGACGATCTGTAAAACACATTGAATTATGTACTGTAAGTAGAATTTTATGCCCAGATAAAACTTTTTTTTTTTTCTCCTGCTCTGGTAGTGATCATCTTTGAAAAGAAATTAACTTGAAATTAGTATTTTAGAAAGAAAAACATGAAATTTTTTTTTATGGGAAATTAGATCGGAAAATATATGAAGTTTCCATGTTTTATTTAATGGAGCATGACAATGTGGTGGATTTGTAATAAGGGGAAAGGGACTGTTGTTAATTAGTTAGCATAGATGGAATGCTATATTGGATGACTTTAAACAGGTAGTATGTGATAAAGACATAGTTTGCTTGATACCAAACAGTTCAGTAAAGATATCACTAGTCACCAAACAACAGTTCATGTATCACCCACCAGAACTATGTGCAATTAGTTTTGCAATCAGCTCAGATAATTCTCCCAGCTGTGATCTGCAGCTCACCTAGATGTTACGTTCTCACCAAGTGCACAAGACTTGCCTGCATACTAGGATTTGGTAGGCATATACCCTTCATCTTTTCATGAATATTGATTTTCTTTCTCTAGATGGAATAAAAGTGCCATCAGAAAAGAAAAAAAATCAAACATTTCCAAATAGTTGCTTCCCTTTGATTTTTGCCTAGCGTGTATACTTTTGTGAGTTATCTGCAGAGCTGCATCATGGAATTTATCATTCTGACTACATCCTTGTATGCAGGATCTCGGTATTGCTTTCTGGCTCGCTGTCCAGGCACTGTGAAGTACAACTGGAAGTGGCTTCACTGTTATTTTAGATCTCTCTCAGTTCTCATTCTTAAGGAGAGAGCAGATGCTTAATAAGCACAATATAAGACACCATTATATTATATTAAATGATGGCCTTTGTCCACGTCATCATTTATAGCTACTCTGGTCCTGCAGCTCTCTGTGAAATGGACGATTCTTGTACTCCGACATGAACTGCCTGTTTTGGTGTCCTTCCTCAAAAGGTCTTGTGTCTCTCTTTACATGTTAGATTACTTCTTTTTCCTTTAGATTTTGTTTAGTTGTTTAGAACATCTATTTTCAGTAGAGGAAAATAAAACATAATTAAGTCTTTCACATCCTCTTATCTTGCAGTCTTGACTGTTGTCTCCCTTATTTTTCACTCTGAGGCACCCAGCTTGAAGCTGAATGAAGAGTTTTATCTTGTGTTTGACTGTTCCTTAAGATTTTTAGGTATGTCACTTCTAATTCTGCCCAGCTTGATAGTGTCAAACCACCTACATAAAAACCCATTAAATTTCCTGGGCGTTGAGATAGGGTTCTATTTACATAACTCCATTTGCATGGCATGATTAATTGTATGGCTATTAAAAATTCTGTCTCTTTACAGTTTGGATTAAACAAATAAAATGAAAAGTCAAGAGATCAAAATTAATTTTAAATAGCTTCATCATTTCAGAATACGAGTTTACACAATGTTTGTAGATGCCAGCTATATTACATAGGTTTTTTTTTTCCCCCTTTTATTTTTAAATTCATTTAAACATTCATTACGAGGTATTTAGGGCCAATTGGCATAATTAATCTACAAATTAGATTTCATGTGCTGTTTTTAATTCCTCAGTTTACAAACAACAAATAACTTTGCTGTCAGTCTTTTCAGTTTCTGATATGCAATTCTATACCCTCTGCACCTTCCATTTTGTCATAGGTTAAGGATTCACAAAAGTTACCTATCACATTCTCAGTTCTAGGAAGAACTCAGAATTTGTTCTGTCTGAAAACATGCAGGGAAATGCTCTTCTGTAGCACCTACGTAGGCCCTTCTCTGTTCCTCAGCTGGGAAGCTACTACTCATTTTACAAAGCAAGCTGCTTCTTACTGAAGTGTGTAGTTTCTGTTGGTCAGTATTTGGTAGTTAAAAATGAAAAGGTGGGCTCAGAGTTCAGTATTGCAATAAAGAACTCTTTTTTTTCTTTACCTGATTGCAAGAAATTAAAATTGGTAGTAGCATTTCTCTTGTGGAAAACCAGTAAGAATAATGAAGTTGGTGTGGAGGTGAATTTTGTTAGTATGAACACGGACTGCTTAAGAGGAGAATATGGTGGTACAAAAGAAAAGAGCAGAGGATATCAGTAGTAATAAAAAGTTACAGGAAAATATTTCCCACTACGAGTAAAGAATAACAGAATCTGGAGCACTAATTTTTTCTAGCTTAACAAGTTCCCTTAAAATGATCTCAAAACTTGTTTGTTCTGAGGCTTTGGAAGTCTCAGAAATTTAGAGTCTGTTGCTGACCTTGGGTATTTTATGACTGTCTTCTGTGGAAAGAGGATTTCATCCATAGTGCACAAGACTGAAAATAATAGTCCATTCCCTTAATATCTTTCCCACACTCTTCCAATTCTGAGCATTTTCCAAGGAAAAGCTTTCAGGAGCAGGACACCAAAAGAGGAAAACAACTATCAATGCTAAAAAAGACCCCTCTTCATCAGAACCCTATGATCTGTAGCAAGATCTTCATTCATTCACTTGGCTGCCAGGGAGAGATGATATCCTGCTTTTCTTCGGGAAATTTAAAAAAAACCACTTCACAAGGGAAGGAGATGAACATAAATTGTAAAATTATATATATGTATGTATATCAGAGCTAAGAAGGAAGAAATGTGTTGAATACAGTCACAAACACATGTACACAATAATCTCCAAATGGCATCCTTTGATATATCATCAGGTTGCATCTGCATGAAACAATTATGAATCAGAACCAGAAAGTTTACTGACACAGTATAATACCAAAAATATTAGAAACAGTGGGGGAAAATTACGTTTGGGTTACACATTTTGTCTGTACAGCTGCACTTAACAACAAAATGGCTTTCCAGCTTTTCAGTACGAAGTAAAACTAATATAAAGTATATGCATGTGAGTGCGCATATATGTGTGTTTTGGCAAATAAACATACATCTATGATCTATATGTGTTTATGTATATTATAAATAAGGCTTTTTACTTCAGCTTATTCAACATTTATACTTGAGTCTTTGCATGTCCAAATTTGTATGGGGAGGTTGGGGAACTATACATCCCCTGGTGATTAGATAATGGTGACAAACATAAGCTGCTGATGCCAATATTCATTATGTTGTATTTAGGAAAAATAATTTAAAAACAACAACAATTTACTGAGTCAATTGCAGGTAAGTTTTTAATTTCCCAGGCTACTGAAAATAAATGATTCTGCTGTCAATCGTCATATTCACAATAAACAAGTCTTATCTTCCTCTCTAATTCTAATCTTGTGACACCAGGATCGTGGTTTCTCTATGTAATTGAATCACCTTGACAACTCTCACTTTTTTTTGTTTGTTTATTTGTTTTCTTTTGTCTTGTTTTTAACCTGGGGATATGTTTTTGGTACATTATTAGGTTTGGGCAGGTTTGATTATCTCAAGCCTGGGATAGCTATTAAACTTAGTTTACATTTTATATATTTTTGAACTGTTTCTTTTCATACAGAGAAGTATGATTACTCTAATTAGCACTCTTTCATTAATATTGGTGGAAATGACCTGCTATTCATTTGCATTTTTAGAATAAAAATCTCATAAGTATTAAATAACTGCAATTAAAAACAAATAGGAAAACAAAAAGGTATTCTTGATTATAATTTTTGTGAATTCAATATAAGTCGTGATTCCAGTAAATCCTTTAAAAATACTGCTAGTTCCATAAAATGAAAGGTTTTCTTGAGGGTTTTGCAGCATCAAAGTAACAAAAATTCTTCTATAAAGGATATAGCAATTAATTTAATATCTGTATTAAAGAGGAAATATTTCTCTGCTTGAAGATTTGGATTTTCATGTAAATCCATTCATAAGTACATGTAACTATATTTAATCTAATTTACGTGTTATTAGGGATATTCCACATAAATATGTTCGTAAAGGATCAAAACTCAGTGACATTATTTAGGTGAATTAATTTCCTTTGGTGAAAGAATTTGAAAGTGTTGACAAAATTGACAGACTCATGTAAAAAAGCCATATCATTTAGCAATTTTGTTTCATATTATGGCCTAATTCAGCTGTTGCTGGTATAAATATGAATCTTCTCATTGAATCAGAATTGGCTGTAAATATTCAGGCAAATAAGCCTCAGGCACTGTTTGTATTTATTTATTGTTCTTCCAATGCTGTCTATAGTCTACAACATTCTCAAATCTGAAACAACAGGGAAAGGATTATATGTAGATAAAGGAACATTACATAAGTAATAGAAATTCTTCATCTAGAAATATTATACATTTGCTTGAGACAGCCTTCAGAAAGGCATCTTTCAATGTACAGGTATACAGTTTAGGAATTCATTTTCTTTCTGAAATAGAACAAGGGTTTTCAGGAACCTAAATCTTGGACTCCTTCTGTACTTAGGCTTAGATTGATTTAATATCTTTATTAAATGCACCATATTAAACATTTTATTAAAGCGTCTAAACTGGGGGCATAGTAACTGTAGTCTCTATGTACAGTTGTGGTGATCTGGCTCTCAAAATCTTTAGGGTGACCCATCTTTTTTCACTTTTGTGCATGGAATCGAGGCCATCTATACTTCTAAGTTGGATGCCACAAAAACTTAGCACACATAAATATTTTTAAATGTTTCCAGTCTCCTCCTTCCTGACAAGAATAATTACTATTCTTTGAAATAAGTTAGCACAAAGGGCACATATGCTAGGTCTTGTCAAAAGCAACCTGAAAACTAAATCATGTTGTCTGCTCAGTCAGAAATAATACACATTAGCTCTTGGCTTGGGTAATCACAGCTTCCTATTACCTAGAAAAGAACTTTGGGAAGAGTAAGTCAATAGAGAATACAGTTAACATTTGTAACATGTTACAAAAACGTGTTACAATTTTCTTGAAATTAAAAACACTTTTCTTGAAATGAAAATGTTTCAACATTAAAAACTTCCATTGCTATAAAATATTCAAAGGGACAACCAGAGTATGGAATGTGCTCATCAGAAACAGAGAACTGCCTCCCACATGATGAAAAGTCCTGTAAAATATTACTTGTACCAGTTTATGAAAAAGCAAGAGTTCTATGCTTTCAATGTAAAAATTTTGTGAAAATAAAATAAAATTCAATGCTATTGATTGCATTAGAATTAATTTAAAAGATGGATCAAGTAGTTGGAGGCAGAAGATAAGTTTTACACTGGAGATGCCAGAAGTAACATACTTAACACAAGACAGCACATACACTCAAATCCACTGGTGATATACAGAGAATCTAAGAGAAATAGTACCTTAGCTCAGACTCTTAACGGATGTTCATCAGCCTCCTCATGGATGTTTAAACATGTTTTTAACAGTTTGAAGACATTCATTTAACAAAATACTTTGGTCTTGTCTTAAGCATGTTTTACCTTTGTACTCAAATAAAGACTGGCTTGTATTAACAATATCTAGTTTTTGAAAAAGAAAACTGCAGTTTTTTATAATGGTATTGATATATCCCATTTTAGATGCCTGCATGGTACCTAGTTATCTTCTGTTGCTTGAATGATCAATGAAAGGAAACTGACACTTCAAAAGGATGACTCACTTGATCTATCCTACACATGTATTTTAGAAGGAGATTTAACATCCTATAAAAGTAGTTCTAGAAGTAGTTACTTCTCTTGACTGGTACTCAGAAAACCTGTATTGAATGGCTCAAAATTAAATGTCTGGTTTTTAGGTGACCCAGTTAGGCATTTGGAATTATCAAATTAACATTTTATTCACACTGAAGTGCTATAGCCAGCCATCACATGGCCTTGGGTATTCCAAAAAAATAAACAAGACAATCCCATTACAGTATTATAAATACTTCAATGTTTTTGAAAGTATCAGTGTGCTGTGAATTTCAGTACAGTTTATGGAGCATTTAAGTATGTATTTTGTAGAGTTTGATTTCAGATTCTCACTAGAAACCCCTATTCAAATCAGAAAATACTCACTGAAGTTCTGACAAGTACACATACTAGCCTGGGAAGCATGCTAACATGAATGAACACATCAACTATTAATTTGTAATCTTTCTCTCTATTGTCTCATATTTTGTGTTAGGAGTGTTAGAAGCATAGTTTTTCTTATAAACTTTGTTTCCTGAAAATGAAGGTAGCTGTGATATATGCCATAGTCTTTTCCCAACTGGTGAAATAATAAGAACTGTGCAGTGTTTTAGCTGAGTTATGACAACTTATACCAGTTCTGAAGGCCATTTGTACCGTTCTTGGTGTCTAAATTTCTGACAAAAGAGACAACATATCTGTGCTGACTTACAAAACTACTGGTTTACTCAAGGATAGCAAGCACAGAAAATTATATACAAGTGGTAATCTTTCAAACCAAGCTATAGAAAATTTTCTACATACTAAAAAAAACTATAGGAAGACCCACTTCCTTGGCAAGAATACTGAAATAGTCCCAAGAATGACTCCTGTAGGCAACAGGAGTATATCTATTTGTTAAAGAGATGTAAATTGGTAGGTATCATTTTTGCTATGCTCTTGACACATAAAGGAAGAGATGTTTCCAGTCTAAACTTCAAGCTGTGAAACAAATACAATGTAAGTGCAGACAGATGTTTCAGTTTACTCACTCCTTTCTAAGTGTTGCTTCCCAAATCATAGTGGGGAAAAAAAAAAAAAAGAAAGAGGAAAAGAAAAAAAAATATTCTAAAGAAAGCTGACAGTGCTCTTAGAAAATGTTGTTGAAAATGAGTTCCTCACAGATTCAGTGCATTCTTGTATATAGTAAACAGCTCATATACTTACACTTTTATTTGAAGAAAGTATGGACAAGAAAGAACAATTAATTTTGGTGATTACTATATACATTTCTTGCCAACTGACGAAGGTATAGACAGCAATATACTACTAGCTGGTTTACTTCTGGATCTTTTTTCTATCTCAGTGCACTCTCCTGCTCTTAACTCTGTAGTACTGATTTGCTTGAATTAAAAGGCTTTTCAAACTAGTAATCGAAAACTGCTTATCTACGGATGCCGTCCATGTCTGCATGTTTCTGTGAGCGGAATAATCTTGTTATTACTGTGTTATAAATATTTGGCACAACAGGAGTGGACTGAAACAAATGTTGATTAGATTAAACTATATTTAATATGGTTTCTTGAACCAATAGTTTTCACTGTAACATGGAGTTTGATACCTGTCAAAAGACCAGTCATTGTTTTGGACCCTCATGAACTGTCACAGTTTCTAGAGCATTTTGTTTATATCTGATATGGCACTTCCAGGTTTTTCCTCCTAAAGGTATCACCAAGTTTGCCTGCACAAAACACACTCTGCAGACTGAGCAAACATACTCTAAGTAGGAACTATTGGAGGATTCACTAAAAAACCACATTATTCTGAATAAAATACTAATGTAGATAAAATCTGTACGTATTATATTTTTCTCTCACTGAAAGTGAGCTTTTGCATAGCTAAAAAATAGCTTATGAATTGAAATCGGGAAGGATAAGAACTTTACTTTCCTTCATGGACAGTCTGACCTATTGCATCCACATGATATGTGTTTCATATATGCGAATTATGTATATTAGCAGAAAAGTATCATCCTTAGAGCAATGAGAAAATACAGACAGAATTTTGCTTGGGAAGGGTGTCCAAGAAGTAAGTTTTATGATTCCACTTTTGAATTTCAGCTGTCAGTACACTCTTTGGTCAGTTTTACACCTATTTAGTCAAGTTCTAATATTCTCCCACTGATATAGCTTTGCAGATACTATAAATTTCAATATTAATGCTAATGATCGTGTGTTTAGAGTGTCAGACAAATTTTTTAAATGTTGAAATGAAGAGAAAATCACAAAGTTTTTCATGATTTTACTACTTAAATATTTGATCAAACTGGTGTTTATATTTGTTTAGGAACTTTCCAAATAAATCTAAATGAGAATATAGCTCCTTAAAAATGTGATTTCAAAAAGGTTTTAGGATATTTCTGAAAGCAGAAACTGCATTATTCTTTTTTTTTTTTCAATCAAAAGATTTATTTCTGATGGCAGAAAGTATTTTTGTCCTCAGACTGCAAAGTTGGCAGCTTTCTAGTTGAATGCTAATTCTTCTTTTTATTAATCATAGACTATTTTTATCAATTTACGGCTCTTCATAATTAAATGTAGAGATTAGAATATATTTTATATTAGACTGCAGAGTTCTTTTAATATTCTTGAAATAGAAAGTAACCAAAAAGTACAAAGTAAAACTGTACTGGGTTTTTTCCACAATACTCTCTAAAACCTCACCTTAATTGAAACTAGAATTTTTATTTCAGTTCATTTGGGTCTGATCCTTCAAAATAGTCTTTAGAAGTAAAGCACTTAGCCGAAAAAGTTCTCCCATTTAATGTAATGAAAAAAGAACTTGGTGTAAGGAATGAGATTTTTTTTTTTCCAGTTTTTTTGATATTTGATAGCTTTGAGGATTTTGTTTCTTCTGGAAAACTCCCTGTCATGCATGAGTGGTTTAGGCCACTTAAAGAATCGTCATCAAGGGTATTGGTAAAAGCGATTTTAATAGAAGTTTATAAAAGTGAAATCCAGCTGGCGGCCCGTCACAAGCGGAGTCCCCCAGGGCTCAGTTTTGGGACCGGTCTTGTTTAATATCTTTATTGATGACCTGGATGAGGGGATAGAGTGCACCCTCAGCAAGTTTGCAGATGACACCAAGTTGGGAGGGAGTGTTGATCTGCTTGAGGTAGGAAGGCTCTGCAGAGGGATCTGGACAGGCTGGATCGATGGGCTGAGGCCAACCGGATGAAGTTCAATAAGGCCAAGTGCCGGGTTCTACACTTTGGACACAACAACCCCAGGCAACGCTACAGGCTTGGGGACGAGTGGCTGGAAAGCTCCCCTGCAGAAAAGGACCTGGGGGTGTTGATTGACAGCCTGATGAATATGAGCCAGCAGTGTGCCCAGGTGGCCAAGGCGGCCAATGGCATCCTGGTCTGTATCAGAAATAGTGTGGCCAGCAGGAGCAGGGAGGTGATCATGCCTCTGTACTCGGCTCTGGTGAGGCCGCACCTCGAATCCTGTGTTCAGTTTTTGGGCCCCTCACTACAAGAAGGACATTGAGGTGCTGGAGCATGTCCAGAGAAGGGCGACGAAGCTGGTGAGGGGTCTGGAGCACAAGTCTTATGAGGAGCGGCTGAGGGAGCTGGGGTTGTTTAGCCTGGAGAAGAGGAGGCTGAGGGGAGACCTTATCGCTCTCTACAACTACCTGAAAGGAGGTTGCAGAGAGGTGGGTGCTGGTCTCTTCTCCCAAGTGACAAGTGACAGGACTAGAGGAAATGGCCTCAAGTTGTGCCAGGGGAGGTTCAGGCTGGATATTAGGAAAAAGTTCTTTACTGAGAGAGTAGTGGTACATTGGAACAGGCTGCCCAGGGAGGTGGTAGAGTCACCCTCCCTGGAGGTATTCAAGGAGCATGTGGATGTGGCATTGTGGGATGTGGCTTGATGGGCATGGTGCTGTGTGGTGTGGGTGGGTTGTTTTGGTGTGGGTTGTGGTGTGTTTTGTGGTTTATGGGTGGTTTTGGGGTTTTTGTGTGTGTGTGTGTGGTGGGTTTTTTTTTTGTTTGTTTTTGTTTTTTTTATGGTTGGACTTGATGATCTTACAGGTCTTTTCCAACCTTAGTGATTCTGTGATTCTGTGATCAGAATTTGATGGCAAGGTTCACTCTACTACTTACTAAAACAGACAAAGGAAAATCAAATTAGAATTAACTCAAAATTATCTATACAGAGAGAGAGAGCTGGGAAACAAAGGGGTAAAGAATGAGGACGACCCTCCACTTGAGTCATGAGGTTCAGAATGGACTCCTTTGCTTTCTAAACTTCTGAAAAAGGAGTTTAGGCGTGGCTGAATCCAGACTTAGTCTCCGACCTGGTCAACGGTTTATGTCTAAAGGAAAAGAGAGGGTACAAGGGGTAAAGAAATCCTGCTGTTGAGTCACAAGGTTTGTAATGACTCCCTTGCTTTCTAAACTCCTTCTCAGAGAGGAGTTTAGGTGTGGCTAGGTCTAATCCTAGTTCCGGACTGGGTCAACGGGTTTTATCTAAATGATTATGTGTATTTAGCAGAAATTGTTCATTCACAGTTTGAGGTAAATCATAAGATTTTAGCAGCACTTAATCAAGGATGAGTTTTAAGATTTACAAAGTGAGTTAAACACAACAATAGCTTGATTACAGGTTGACTCACACATGTGTTCACACAGATATAAAGCCATAGATATATACAAAGCTACCTATTAAAAATTCCCCTCGAGTTCTGTGAAAATGCTCACTTCAAATGTCATTCCTCAACAGGCCAGGGTTGAGTCTCGGGGAGGAGAGAGTTTAGCCCAGGTCGCGGTCCTCCAAAATTTCACGAACTGGAGAGTTTGTGAAACTCTGAGAGGCGTCCCGCTCAGAGGGAGATGCTGGTCACAGCCCACTGTGGTCCAGGAGAGCTCAAAGGGTCTCACTTGGGACTACTGTTTATAGGTTAGCAAGATGATTGGCTTTTAGTCATTAGCAAAATGATAGAATTTCAGTAACAATGGTGTCCACTTGGGTTACGAACCTGATAAGGAGTGCTCCAGGGCTGTTAGGGAATGATGGATCATCCCATTCTTCTTGCTCTCATTACCAGCCTTGGTCAGGTAACAGGAGTGCCTGGTACAGTCAGTGTTGTTCCCTGCCTTAACCGTGTAAGAGTTCCTGGAACGGTCAAGGGACACTTAACTGCCCAACTCATTACAAAAAGGTCAGGGCCTAGCTGGAGTTTCTGAGATTGTAGAGCAGCCCAGGAGATAGGGGAAAGGAATGCACCACCACACTCCCAAACCCACTTTATCTTCTGTGGCTTCAGCTTTCTGAAGGAAGTTAAGCTATGTTTTGCCAGATTACTACCATAATATCGCGCTCTCTAAAAAATGATTCTAGAGGAACATGGAAGCTTCTCCCTACTTTAAGTCACCCGACTAATAGGATTAATTGACTTGAAATACATAAGGAGTCTCTCAGACATCCTTTGAGCTCATCAAGAAACATGTTATTAACTTTAATAAAGGCGTAACTACAACGTATATACATAAAATTATATACACAGTTAAGAAGTTTGCTAGACTGAGGCCATTGGTTATAGTATAACAGAGAGAGGGTTTTACTGGCATTATTTTTAATAACTTTGCATCACTGAGGACAATGGTAATGTCAACACTGACTTATTGTCAATAAAGTAGATACAGGTCCATAAAGGGGTCATTCATACATGTTGGATTTCCAATAAGAAAATCACTACATTCTAAATTGAAACACTGATATTTATAACTGTAAATATGACATGTAAAAATACTGTTCATACAAGAAGTTTTGGAACTAGGAGATAACTTAATACACCTCTTTAATATCTTTATGTTACATGCGTCACTGATCTGTCTCAGGCTAGTCTAGTGCCCAATGCAAGCTGCTTAAAATATAAAGCACATACAAAATCTCATCCATATATTTTTATTTTCCTTGTCAATGCTATTGGTCTGTAAAATTTCACAGACTTAGGAACAAAAACCTATTACATTGAATGTGATAATTTTAGGTGTAAAGAAATCTCATAATCCACAAAACGAAAAATAAATTATCTTAAAAAATTGAGACTGTGATTAAATATTTCTTATTATAGATACAAAGCTTACATACACACCACCAACAACAGCCAGGCAACCAAGCCCATACTTTTAGTCACAAAATTTCATTTGATGCCTTTCTCAGAAAAAAAAAAATGTTACATTTTCTACTTAAATAAAGTTGTACCAAGCAGATAATAAATGGTTCACGTATTTAAGCCATTCATGAATAATTCACAAGATTCACTTCCACTTTCCAAATATTTGGATCATATGTTGTCTATGTACAGTCACATAATGTACCCAGAATAAATTCTGTTTCAAAATGCCTAATGCCTGATGTTATATTACTGTAATATGCTGTATTGAATTAGCCTGGAAGGAACATATTGAAGTGCTAGTATAATGGCTTTCAGATCGGACACCTTTTATCAACTACTTAGTTTATATCCATCCCTAAATTCAAAGAGTGTATGGAAGTGAAGGGTAAACACCAAAGTCAGCCATGCTTATGACTTTTAATTGTATGATTGGCCAACCATCTGTATTTGATTTGGCTGGTTCAGTATGTCTTTTTTTCTCTGTTAATGAATAGAAACTTATTGTGCAGTTCTGGATGCAGTAAATTATGATATGATAGCTGCTGCTGTCAGTGACATGCTGGGTATCGAGTCTAGTAACTAAAGAATATCATATCTGGAACTGAATGAGTTTTGCTGAAAAATGAACATGAAGGCCAACTGAAGGTTCTTGTTATCTTTAAAAAGAAAGTTGTGAGAAAGAGTGGTCAGAGGAGACATGCTGATATCTCTGCATTATTTAAGGAGATAGTACTGCATGACAGGTTTAATAAAAAGTAATTGTTTGTTACATAAAATTCACAGTTATCTTGAATACCGGATCACTTTTGGCAGTATAGCTTCAATGAATGCAAACTTTATTTTATTTCCTTTGTGTGTTTTGTAGAACAGTGCATCATTTAGGAGCTCAAAATATGTCATATTTTTTATTGATATTATGATTGTTAGAAGAAGTAAGAGATGTGCTCGAGGTGTGCATAAAGGTCTGTTACTAGAAGAACACAAGCAGATCTTCAATTCCAAACTTACTGCAATGTCCGATTCTCTGACTGCACCGGATTGGCATTTACAAGATCACATTTACAGCTGTGGCCAAGACTTTAAGCTACAAGCTGTTTAAAGTACTAAACAGCTATCATGGACTGATGTCATTTGAGTTTTGGTATATCAAACAAGATATTTACTACTTTTAGCTTTTTTTTTTTACGTTCTGATTTACTTCAATTTGACTACTTGATGGACAAATACAATTCAATGAATGCAAAAATAAAGCGTGTTTTGTTCAAAATGTTTAACCTTTTTCATATATAACAAATCTAATTTCCATGTTATGAAATATTAAAGGCTTTTAAATTTTCACTGAATATATACTAACCAAAATCACTGATATGGACCAAAAGTGAGGGCAAGGAAACACTTCTATGGAATGTTTTGTTTTCTTGCAATGAGAAATTTCCAGTAGTTTCTATTTTTGGAACACTACATGACTGATTAATGGAAGAAGAGTTTAAAAACCTGGTGTTATTATTTCACATCTGGAACAGTTTATAAAGAATCATACTTCCCCAGTAATATTGAATCTGTCTTCATACGCTAAGATAACTAAAACTACACAGACTCCAGTTCTGAGGATGAAGTACTTTAGTCTCTGGTTAAAACAATATAAGTTTCAAAGTCTATTAAAAAGTATATAAAAGTCATTTTTAATTTCTTTATAAAAATAAATACATCTCAAAAGAGAAGGAACCTTTTATAAGCATAATTTTATGTGGCCTCAAAGTTTCTGATAGCTATATCTGGAGAAATGAATCTTTTTATGTTACAATATGTATTTTCCATATTATATTGAAATTCAATATTGATTGAAGTTAATATTATATTGAAATACAATTATACAATGTTTTTTTTTTGCATTCCCAAGGCAAAATCTAACAGACAGCTTGGACTTTTTCATAGCTGAAACACAATACAAATAACCTTTCATACAGCAGATTGCAAAAACAGTGTCGCTCGTGTCTTTGGAAAATAGTTAAACTCTTATGCATAATTTTATACAAAGGTCAAATTGTAAAATTTACCATTTACGTTCAAATAATGCTTTTTCTAATACTTACATAAAGCCTAAATCTCTTATGTTAAACTTGGTATAATGGTAGAAAAACATCTATTAGGCGTTGATGATTTCCATTTACCTGTCATAAAAATTAAGATATCAGAAATAAAGTCATGGGAAATAGTTCTCATTTATCTTTTGGCTCTATTAAAGGTTGCTGTGAAAGGGAGAAAACCTACCATTATCACTTAAGACTAGTATCAGTATATTGAAAACCTCTTCAGAAATTTAAGTATTATATGAATGTCACTGTGGTTCTAATGTATTTACTCTCTGAATGAGAAATCTTCTGGAGAGATTCCTCTCTTGAGAAAGACCTGAATCCTTGGGTATGACCTTGTATCATGCTGCTCATCTGGGACAAACATGGGGGCCAGATGAAGAATGGCATCATTGACACTGTGTCAGCAGATAATGCTCATACTACAACATTCTGAAACCCACAGATTTTTTAAAGTAAAGCTGTGTGTAAGGCAGGGTGATGTGTGGAGTGAAGGAGGTGTGTAAAGTTGTATGGTGTTCAGGCACACTTTTGGATACCTTTATAGAATCGTAGAAACAGAATCATTTAGGTTGGAAAAGACCTTTAAGAACATCAAGTCCAACCGTAAACCTAACCCTGCTAAGTCTGCCACTAAACCATGTCCCTAAGCACCTTATCCACCACTCAACCATGTCCCTAAGCGCCTCAACCACACGTCTTTTAAAAACCTCCAGGGATGGTGACTCAACAACCTCCCTGGGCAGCCTGTTCCAGTGTCTGGCAACCCTTTCAGTGAAGAAATTTTCCCTAATATCCAGTCTAAACTTCCCCTCACGCAACTTGTGGCCATTGACAGGACAAGAGGAAATGGCCTTAAGTTGTGCCAGGGGAGGTTCAGGCTAGATATTAGGAAAAAATTCTTTACTGAGAGAGTGGTGAAACACTGGAATAAGCTACCCAGGGAGGTGGTGGAGTCACCATCACTGGAGGTGTTCAAGGAACCTGTGGACAAGGCATTGTGGGACATGGTTTAATGGGCATGGTGATGTTAGTTGATGGTTGGACTTGATGATCTTACAGATCTTTTCCAACCTTAGTGATTCTGTGATTCTGTGATTTCCTCTTGTCCTATCTCAGCCATTTGGAACAGGCATGGTCCATTTCTGTGCCTGCCTTCTAAGGTGAATACCCATGTATGGAACATGTGAAACCGGTCAGTTTCCTCTTACTCCAACATAACTCTCCCTAGATGCCTTCTTCATGTCTAAACATTTTTCTTCCTAAATTTGATAAGCGGGCTTTCTTAGAGCATATCTTGAAGAAAAAAAAAGAAAAGAAAAAAAGAAAATAAGACGAAAAGTTTCACAACATGTTATAAAAGGTTTATTTATTTTAAAAAACAGATGAATAAGGAGATAATGTCATAACCATGCAACTAGAGCACTCTTTCACATATGGGAAATGAAAATATAATGCCTTCCTGCACCTTAGGAGTTTCAAACAGACTAGCAGACTGGAGAGTGACTGGATTGGAAAGTGGGGAAGAGTATACCACATTTCCCCAGCTGGATAAAATGAAAAAAATCTTTAAAATCTTTATACATGAAAGAATTTCTGAAGGACAGAGAATGAGTAGGAAGAAGCTGTTTCTCCCAGTAATTGTGTAGGGCGCTCATCTGGGAAACATGGTAATCATCTGTATTTCGGACTGCTCTAGGAACAGTACACATTATTAAATATTATTTGTGAGCAAATCCATTTCAAATTGGAGAATAAGATAATGCCTATAATTGATTTGGAGTGTTGGGGTTTGTTTTAAAACGTATTGTAAATAATAAAAAGTTCCTTTTCTGATTGAAATTAACACTTTTCACTCCTCCTAGCTAATATTTTCTCTTTAATATGAAAATTAATAAAACATTGGAATAAGGAAAATGGAGGGCTCAAAAATATCTCGAGTCATTTACTCCAAGACCTGAATTGTAAGATTGATAGACCTAGATTATTCTTGATGAATGCTTGTCTAAATTGTTTATATAAAGGTCTAATGAAACTTTGATTCCACCACTATGCATGTTCCTTATGAGTGCATAATTAATTTTACGGTAAGAATATATTTTCTATTTTCTAATCTGTAATTTTTTAGCTCTAATTCAATTACTTATTGTTCTTTATAGCAGAATGGATAACACTTCTTCACCATCCTTCTCATTACCATCTTTTAATTGTTTGAAGGCTATTATATTACTCAGTCAAAATTTTTTTTCCTTAGAAAATAAACATTAATTGAATCCTTCTTCATATATTGTTCTTTCTTAACCTTTGATCAAACCAGTTGCTCTCTCAAAAATTTTGTCTTAGAGTTTCTGTAGTTGGTCACTATACTTCTTAAGTGGTCATGATCAAAACGGCTGTAGAACACCAGACACAGTCTTAGGCAAGCTGATAGAGAAAAAAATAATTATCTTAGTATATTGTTTAAAAACATTCGTATTAATACATCCTGGAATGAGATGGCTTTATTTTGCAAGCCACAATAATCATTATTCACTTTACATGTGGACACTAGATTTCTCTTTCTGAATAGTGGTCTGCATTTCCCTTTATTACAACAGTTTTAGTTGATTTGTTAGCATTGTTCCAAATCATAATGAGATTGTTTTGAATTCTAATTCTGTTGTCTAGAAGTCTTCCTGACTCTTTATAACTTGATGTGACTGACAAAGTTTCTCAATGTAGTGTTTCACAGTGTAAATTAACAACATTTTAAATGGAGGTGAGAGTCATACAGAGTCCTGGTTTTGTTGTTTGCAATGATCTCAAAATGCAATGAGAAATTATTTTTTTAAATCACTTCTTGCAGATGGCTTTTCTATCAGTTCCATACCTACCACAGAGCAATTTCTTCTATCTCACATTTCACTAGCCTGCATATGACATGCATGAACTGCCTCTTATTACATGAAAGCTATCTCATACCTGCTGCTTCCTCCTTATTCATTAGTTATCCTGTCATAGAATAACATTACCTTTCTTGGATATAATTTGGTTTTTACATATCTGTGTTGGCTATTTCTTACCATCTTATATTGTAGCTGATTACATAACCAACACAGTCAAGACATTAATAATTTTACTGGAGTAACTATTTGTTTCTAGCTGTGAGGACTTAATGGTGAGATTTAATACAGATTTTTATCTGTTAAAGATTCAGATTTTTCAAATTACAATTTTCTTTTTTTTTAATATAAAAATCTCAAGAACTTTTTGAGCTGGTATTTGGATGCCTTGGTAAGTGTCCCTCAGATTGAAGTGTTCTGACAATGCAGCCTTTTCCTCTACCAGGTAATTAAGTAATTATTAAGTAACTTAAGTAATTACATTAAGTAAGTACATTAAGCAATTGATTATTTTATTTCTTTCTGTGCTTGTGGTCAGTAGCAATGTTATTATTTTCAAGAGTCTATCAAATTTTCATAGCAATATAATTGTCCAATTGGTTTTTAGGTGTTTACTAATCCACTCAGAGAAATGATAAATTAAATTTGCTTGTAAATGAAGGACCTCATCAAGGCCTTATTTTTATTCCATTTTGCAGATACGATTTTTGGCCGAGATTTTGATTTAGAGAAGTGCAATACAGGTGTTTGTCTACTGAACTGAAAAGTAAGAGATTCAAATACATATAGGTAGAGAAAAGGATATTATACAGTTATGGTAATAATAACAAAAAAAGCTTCTCTCCTACCCCGATGTATAAATACATATTAACAGAATTTAAAGGGAATAATCCTGTATCACGTAGGGTCTATGCATTTAGTATTCTGAAGATAGGTAGCATTTTCTGCTCATAACTAACTTTTTCATGAAAAGAATTTTGAACATGAGCCAGGTATCCATCATCTCAACTGGAATTATCATTAATAAGAGAACTGTTACCTCAATTTTGTACTGGAAATAGAGGTGCTTCAACAGTGTGAGGCCTTATAAAAAGAACTACTGATTGCTACTGATTGGTTTGTGAACCAAGGAAGACCCCGTTGAGATTGAATTGCTGTGTTTGAGGCCTGTAAGTGAAACTGTTACTGCAAGATGATTATCTAGCTTGCGTAAATGGAGGTACAGGATTTCAGTTCAGATAGACATGCTTCCTTTCTGATAAGGAACAATGTTTAAAGAAGAAAGAGTGTTACTGAAGGATGCTTCTTGTAAGTAATTGCACCCATTAAGATCCTGATCCCTCAAGTACCTATATATCAGAATAACGATAATTTTGCCGTGTACCTATATTTTTGCAATACTATTGCACTTTAAAAAATCAATTTGTTCCTGAAGCTGAGTTGAAAGCTTAAACAAGTGCAAAAAAAAGAAGAAAATGCATACTCATTTACTTGTGACATGGAAAAGAAAAAAATGCTTTTGTGTTACTAATTTTAAGATTCAAGAGAGTCTATTCTGAGACATAGATTGAAAGAATCATGCTGAGGTGGAAGAGTGTAGGATCCAGTCCCGGAAAGTGAAAAGGGGATCAGGAGGAAACTGAAATATCATGGGAACATGAATGAATAAAGAATCCATGAAGGAAATATTTTGATGTTGAAAGGATGGAGTAAGAGTTTGAGAAATTCCATTAATAACTCTAAGGTTATTAGAAAACTAGTGGGCATATATTTTGGAACATCAGATGGGCATCAAAAGAAATTTGCTAAAATGCCTTTTCAGTTATACCAAAATAAAACATTAGACATTCTTTGGCATTAAGTTCCCATTGTGTTCTAATTTTGAGCAGTGAACTAAATTTTGAAGGAAACAGGATTTTCAGGATCTGCTGAACTTTAATCCAGATTTTAAAACAAAAAGTATATTTAGTGAAATATCTTTATTGTTCAATGCTGATTTATACATATTGCACAATCTATTTTGTATGACAGCTGTACACTAATCTACATGGATATTTTTATCTAACATATCTGTCTGTCTGTCTGTCTCTCCATCCATTCATCCACCTATCCATCCATTCATCCATTGTTTCTATTCTGGTCAAGTATTTCACTGGGATAATACTTTGTACCTTAATCTTCTAATTCAGCTGAAATTCTGAGTGCAATGTAACAATTAATTTAATGCACACGTACTTTAGAAGCCTCTTTTCCCATTCTTTCCATTCATATCTTATTCAGTTACACCTATTACATTTTTCAGAATGTTAAAAGAAATAATATCACTACAAAAAATCATTACTCTCTGGAGTTTAACTGTGCAGGCGTGCTTCAGGAGCTTTATAGAGATGATTTTCTTTTTTTTTTCAGATTTAGGATTCCCTGTAAGTTAAGTGCACAAATATTATTAAAAGAAATGTGGAGATGAGAAAAAAATAATCTGGGGTTAAACTGTACAAAATGCATGTAACTTCAAACATTCCTTACCATTGATAGAGCAGCTATATTTTGTAGTTAATGAAATGCATCTTTTTTTGTTTTGTTTTGTTTATTTATACATGTAAATTTGTAATTCAGTATGATTTGGTTCCCACAAGCCTTATTCAGACAAAGCTTCCATTGAGCCACTGGCACTACAAGAATCACACGCTTAATAAATATAACTACAAAGAAATCTTAGTCATGGGTCGAATCCTTCACTGAAAATTTTCCAAATGAAGTCTCCAAAATATTTCACAATGCTATGAGAATTCTAATGAAGCATAAAGGTGTTTAACTTGCCTTAAATCATAGTTCAGTTCTGTGATATAACTTTCACTAAAGCTCTGAATGCAGTATTGCATGTACTATGAACAGATTAAACTAGTACTATCTTCCTACGGGCAAAATTAAAGCAGTTCTTCTAACTTATGGCATACAAATTCATTCAGTATTTCTGACAGTTGTAATGAAAATAAAGGTCAAGTTGCACCCTGTGGTACCTCCAGTCATTCAACTTCGGCACTTGAAAAATATGTTTAATCAAAGTTTTCAAAGTTATGGCTTTATAAATGGCTACTTATTTCTGGCCTTTGATTTGTAATTTACATTACTTTTTTTTACCCAATTCATCTGCATAATTATATATCCAATTTAAAGATTATGAACAGTTTTGAAGAAGTTCAGGTCTTGCACCCAGTTGAGCTCTTGCTGTTTTTTCTTCTATGCTGTTTCCAATACATGAATAAACCACCAAGGTTTATCTCTACTTCTCCTTGATATTCTTCCTGGAGAACTACTTACCATGCAACAAACACATGCACACAAAACAGACCACCATATTGTCTGCTGATCTTAAAGTGTTCAGTTTTCTGAGAGAAGGATGCATGGGTAGTGAATTTAAAGCTGACCTTTGAACACCGAACTCACTTTTAAGTTGGGATTTTTATCTGCTAATTACGGCTGATACACCTCAGTACAAAACAGATGGTAGACAAACATAGCAACCTCCAGAAACAAAGAGAATGTACTTTGAAATATAATGAATGTTAAGAACAATTAATGAGGGCTGTTGTTCACAGACCCAGTTAGAGTACAGAATATTATTTAGAAAGGAAAAAAAAAAGGCTGCAGGAAATACAAGCTGAGAGTTAAATAAGTCATCATAGTCACTAGATCTTATCTTAAGGTTAAACACTTCCAGGAATAGTTTAGAAAGTTGTAAAGCTTGATAGAATAGAATAAAAACAAATCAAAACTTTAAAAAAAAAAATTATTATAGTAAAAGAGATTATCAAGTTGGGGTTTTTTTGGTTTTGTTTTTGTTTTTCAGAAAAAAAGGTACTCCTTGGATGGAGAAAAAACGGGTAGATCAAGGGAGTTGTAGACTACATGTGAAACTAGAAGTCAGAATGAGGATTTTGGAACTGTTTAACTCTTCTCCATGGTTAAAAAAAGATTTTTTATCCCTGTGCAGAATATAGTCTGTGAACATTTCCCTTTATTTATATTGTTATGTTGGGGATGCTTCTATCTTATCTGTGATGTATACAGACTATGTTTCATGTAACTGTATTCTTTTCAGGCATGCTCTTTTAGCAATCTTTTCCATGCTTTTTAGGGTTTTTTTTAAGCTTTACATGGTGTCAAGACAATCATCCTGAGATGATTTCTCTTCGTCTTGTCTTTCTCTGGATCCAAGGAACAAGAAATCAAGTATGCCAATAATTGCATAAAAACCTCTTCCTCCAAAGCTGCAGACTTGGATCCTCTGTGTGGAGGTGAGTGAGGATGTGGCCTTGGACAAGCTTTTGTTGAGATTTTAACCTTGTAGTAGTGCAGATGAGTAAGTGAACTCAGCACGTATAGCTGTGGGTGAGCAACTATTCAAGTCCTACTGGTAAAGTTTGACAAAATTTCTGAATCTGCCAATATCTTAGAAGGCCACTGCTTCTGACTGCAGGTCATCAGCAAAGATATAGGGTGTCAGTTCCAGCATCATGAACAAGCAATTGTAGCTACTGCTGTATCAAGCCTGTACTGATAATATTCAACTTATCAAAAAAGTATTGAAGGGAGAATGCCATCCTAACAGTGTAACATGATTGCAGAAAGTCATTGGACAGTTACTCAGACCAGTGTCCAATGAACCTCAACCTTATTCACACTACCTGCACAGCCATGCTTGGTGTCAGGTCTCTGAGAGTATCCCCCCTTCTGGAGATCTGGCTTCTGGGGCTGAGGCCACCTTAGAGATAGTGCAGCTGAGGGTGGACCTCTTCCTTTGCTTACTCAGGACATGGGCTCCCAGACAGTGCTGCAGGACTGTGGCCCTCAGCCAGGGCCAACTCCCTTCCTGTGGGAGATGATTGAAGCTGAGCTTCTACTGTTCAGCTCCTGGTGCATGGGAGAGACCCAGACCCTGGGTACCCTCATGGTGCCTGATCTTGACCCCACCCGTGGGCCCACATCCCAGACAGGCCTCAGACCCTCCCAATCCGCAGGTAGCTGCCTGATGCCCAGGGCTGGGGCTGCCCCTGGTGCCCCCTGGCTGCCCTGCTTCTGTCTGGGTTGGTGGGATGGGCACTGGCTGCCAGACTCTACCCTGATGCTCCAGGGAGCCCCCAGTTCTCCCAGTCCCTGACCCCAGGGAACCACTGGACCTGTGCACCCTGCCACATGCAACCCCACTGTTTAAGTCCCTTATGAAATTTTGAATCACCATGAAAACATACTTGTTTTACAAGAATCAATTACGATTTTTAGAAGAAAAGTGGTTTTGCAAATGAAATGTAATTTTGACTATAACACTTACAAAAATCACAACTTTACAGTTATATGTAACTCAGTAACAGGAAGAAGCACTTATGGATTAATTAGCATATCTTATGCATCTACTTGCCCATGTTATTCTTCATAGGTATTTAAGGCTCTGATTAGAGCATACAGAAATAGATTTTTTTTTTAAAGATATTGTAATGCTATTACCAGAGCATTAGGTAGTTCTTAGGGCTGTAAGTATGGGAAAAACAGAAAAGACTTTAAAAGACTTTAAAAGACATTTAAAAGATGGTTAAATTATTCTGAAAGTCTAGATTAATATATATTTCTTAAACAATGATCCACAATTGACTCTACAATGGAGACAGTCCAATTTGGTGCCAGGTGGATCTGTAAATTAATAGTTTATTCTGGACATCAGGAACTGGAACTCCATCTGAACTTCCAAAGTCTTTTTTCATAACAGTCTGTAAGTCAACTTCTTTTCTGTTTTGCATACATCGTTGCTGATTAGTCTAAATTTTCCCTATATAGTTCTTACCACACTGCAACCAGATGATTTTGTCACTCCTATAGCTTTATACTTCTTTCTTCAAACTCTAATGTTTCTGAAGAATCAAAACAAACATAAGATATTATTTTTTTAAAACAGAACTCTGAACTGCTTCTATACTCTCACATATTTCAACAATTATCACCTTTGTCAGAAAAAGTCAAGCTGAGTTCCGTGTGGAATTGACAGAAATTATAAATGTAGGAACCAGTTTAAATGTTGTGACTTTTCTGACTTTTCTTTAAAAAAAGTATAACACAATGTAATGTTTGGATCCAGGTAAATTTGAGAATATAATTTTTTAAAAAATAAATAATGTTTTAACTAGTTTAAATTATATCCAAGAAAACAGTTTAATGACTATCAATGCAGTTGTTAGGGAGAATTTTTTAAGCTTTTTTTGTGTTTCAGGATTTTTCAGTATTACTTTGAGGTTCAAAGATTTTTGGTGTTTCACTTGAATTTAACAATATGGCCAGCAGGAGGAGGGAGGTGATCGTGCCCCTGTACTTGGCGCTGGTGAGGTCGCACCTCAAATACTGTGTTCAGTTTTGGGCCCCTCACTACAAGAAAGATATTGAGGTGCTGGAGTGTCCAGAGAAGAGCGACAAAGTTGGTGAGGAGCACAAGTCTTATGAGGAGCGGCTGAGGGAACTGGGGTTGTTCAGCCTGGAGAAGAGGAGGCTGAGGGGAGACCTCATCGCTCTCTACAATTCCCTGAAAGGGGGTTGCAGAGAGGTGGGTGTTGGCCTCTTCTCCCAAGTGATGAGTGACAGGACAAACAGAAATGGCCTCAAGTTGCGCCAGGGGAGATTCAGGCTGGATATTAGGAAAAATTTCTTTTCTGAGGGAGTGGTGAGACACTGGAATAAGCTGCCCAGGTAGGTGGTGGAGTCACCCTCCCTGGAGGTCTTCAAGGAAGGTGTGGATGTGGCATTGTGGGACCTGGTTTAGTGGGCATGGTGGTGTTGGGTTGATGGTTGGACTTGATGATCTGACAGGTCTTTTCCCACCTTGCTGATTCTGTGATTCGGTGATTCTGTGAATATTTGAGTGTCTCCTTTTGCTCTAACTTTATTTTTTGTTAGATAACAGTTTTGGAGTAGTCTTCAGTTCAGATCCCATTTGATGACCTGAATTTTAGTTCAGTGTCTCAGTTCTTTCTGATTTTGAAATTTCACGTACATCTACTGATTCTTAGTCACAGTGGAATTCTCTGGCTAAAGGTTTCCAAAGCTGCTTTTGGTGTGAACCTGAATCAATAACAGTAATGGGAGAAAAATAGCTAAGTACTCTTCACACTTAGTATCTCATGTCTGCAAGAGTTGTTTCCACTGTGACACCACTAAGACTGTATCTCCCCACTGAGAAGAATCCAAACATCATCACTGGTCCTGCGACCTCTTTGTATCCAGTTTAAATCCATCTGAACGGTGAGGAGATTGAAGGGGATCCTCAGTGTCCTACCTATGAACCTTCGCTTTTTCTGAACTCATACTTTCTTTTAATCCATGTGACGGAAGAATTCAAAAGCAAAGAACAACATGCAATTTTACTTTAATACATCAAGAGATCTAAACACTGCCATCTTTTCCACTGTTTAATTTTTCTTCTCAGCTAGTCTCCATTTTTTAATCTTTCTGAACTGACCTCATCAAAACACACTCTTCACTAGGGTGACTAACATCCCTTCTTTCTGAATTATTTTTCTTCTGTATTTGCTTTGCTCTGTAAAAAACCCTTTGATAGCAGAAGCACAAATAATAAACAGAATATGAACAACAAATATAATTTCTAAAGGACTTGTTAGGCTTTCTACTTTACCAGATTTTGGTGGACCTCTGATAAAATACTTTTTTTTTTTTTTGTTATTGGCTTTTATTTCACAAAATACTTTTTAAAAATAAAGTTACTGACACCAGAAAAAAAGCTGTAAAAAAGCAATCCTATCATTCCCCCAAAAGCTAGGAGAGAAACAGTAAGTACAAGGCTCTATGGAGAGCTAGACAGCAATTCAACTGGTAGAATGGCAGCACTGAAGTCAGTGGTCTTCCTGCACTTAGACATGATAGAGCATTCGGATTGTATTTTGGAACTCTTGTTAACAGCGAAGATTGAAGGAACATTATCAGGAGAGACTGCACCTACTGCTATCATTTGTCACATTGCCAGGATGAAGAAAAAGTTAAAGAAAGATGAGAAAATGGCCATGAGCTACTGAGGATATGGCTGCAACGGTCATGATTTGTTTGTTCTTTATTGTTTAGCTTTAGTACATATTCAAGGTTGTATTTGTCATTGAGAACGTCTTGAAAATAGTACTTGCAGTTGGAAGAGTTTGATTCAGCCACATTTTTCTAGGCGGTCCTCTGAAGTCTTATAGATATATGTACAGGGTTAAGTATTCACCATTTAGAAAATGGCCATGCTAATAATGAGAAAAAAATCCTTGTTTTATAGTAACTCTGAAGGCTTCAAACCTTGCTGTGAATATTATGACTGCTTTCTGCCTATACCTATGCCTATACCTGTCGTGATACATCTCCAGCATATAACTTTTTAAGTTGTGAAATTTAGGCTCTTACTATGGTCAGATGAGGCCACTGCCAAGCAAATAGTCTTTTTCTTCTGTCTCCTATTTGTCCCTTCTTTCCAAGCATGAGGAAAGACTTGATAAAGAAATGAATGTTCTAATTTTACTATGAATACTTTTATTAATGAATTTTCTAATTTTCTTTTTTATGTTTATTGGTTTACCAAACTCAAGTACTGGTGAGCCCTCAAAGAATACACTACCTTTAATTGCTTGACATAAATATTTGAAGGCATGTTTAGACAAAAAAATTCTGCTTACGATGTTGTTTTTCTAGAAGTATAATTAGACTCATAGCTAGTATCCTATTTCTTAAAAAAAAAAGTCAGCATCGTTTATCAGTGAATGGATAAGATGATGACATAAATCTTGCTTGGAATGTGACTGCATTCAATGTGCAATGCCAAATGCATGTGTGATTTGTGCTGCTCAGAAAGTGGACAGCTTCATTTCTCGGTTGCTAGAATTTCTGAATGACCTTCAGCATTAGTTCCAGTTAAACTGTGTTGAAATAGCCTAGCCTGGATGTATATAACTGTCCAAAAGCTTTAGTAATATACATCAGTCATTTTATGAGGAAAGTTAAAATGCACAACAGTACAATTGTAATGGGTCACAAGGCCCCTCATTAATGAAGAAAATTTTTAAGGCAGTTGGAGCAGATCACATGCAGCAATGAGACACCCATGTGAGGAAAAACCAATCAGACAACTGCAATCACTTATAAAAACTTTGTCTAACAATAAAGAAGGCAGCTTAATGTTAGGAACCATTCTCCTAGCTGTTCTACAGCCCTTTGGCTTTGAGACCTCAATGATTTTACCTTCTTCCCTATACTGGCAGCCTCAACATGGGGATAAGAATGCATATGTAGGTACATCTACTAACCAGCTGCTCTCATGCAAGCTTGCAAAAACTATTCTCCCAGTCAATCAGAACATCTGAGTCATCGACGCTAAGTGAAAGAATTTACTTATACTATCTGCGTGACATAATCATGGATCAAAGGCCAGAACCTGCTGGATGTGTCTTTCTTTCATACTTCTTTTGTGGTGAACTTGGGAGCAGAGGACACATCTTGACCCTATTGTGCAAGCTGCCTTTCTTGCTGATAAATACACCTGTAGTAGTGTCCAACCAGATCATATGACACCTAATCTGCTGCCATCACAAAATCTGGACAAGGATGCTTTCAATTACCAAAACTTCCCTCAACCACTCAGCCTGAAGCATTTCCACAATGTCCTTATGCAGAATATGAAATAAAATCAGGTTATGGTTAACTTAGCATGTTCCCCATACTAACATCAGGCTCCTAGAGAAATACCAAGTGACAGTGCCAAAATAATTCTTAATCAGGGCTGTCTTCTATAGCTAGTACCCTCTACTGGCACAAAGCCCATCGATGTGACCTTTCACATCCTGAGACAGGGTGTGCTGGGTTAACCCTGGCTGGATGCCAGGTGCCCACCAAAGCCGCTCTATCACTCCCCTTCCTCAGGTGGACAGGGGAGAGAAAATACGATGAAAGGCTTGTGGGTTGAGATAAGGACAGGGAGATAAGTCACCAGTATCGTCATGGGCAAAACAGACTCGACTTGGGGAAATTAGTTTAATTTATTACCAATCAAAATCAGAGTAGGATACTACTTTAGTCCACTTCTCTGTTCATAGCAGGATCAGCTAAGACATCAAACGAGGTTGCTCGGGGCTTTATCCAGTTGGGTGTTGAAAACCTCCAAGGACAGAAACTGCACAACTTCTATGGACAACCCATTCCACTTTCTGGCTGTCCTCATGAGAAAAAGATTCCTCCCCATATCCACTTTTAACCCCTCTTGTTTCAGCTTATACCCTTTGTCTCTCATCCTCTCACCACACACTGCTGTGAAGAGTCAGACTTCATCTTCTTATGAACCTCTTTGTAGGTGTTGGAAGGCTGCTATTCTTAAGGGCAAACAAGCCCTATTTCCTGTTCAAGATGTGCTCCAGTTCCTCAACCATCTCAGTAGTCCTCTGCTGAATTTTCTCCAGCTGATCAACATCTTTCATGTATTGGGAGGCCTGAAACTGGGCATAGTATTTTTGAAAATGTTGATTTTTGAGGAGAATCACTTCCCTCAATCTACTTACTATGATCATGAGATCGATAACTCTGTTGTGTTCACAGGGTATTGGAGAATACTTTGTCCATGACTTTTTGCCTGATATTAACCATATTTCTAGGTACTGCAAAATTATGTTTTGTTTTGTTGTGCCCAGCCCTTTGCCAGCACCCATTCCATCTTATAGCCTTCCTGAGTTTCTTAAGTATCACATTATATTGCTGTACCACAATCAGGATGAATATTAACAATTTACAAGTCCATGGGAGAACTCTAGAAGTTCACTGAAGTTAAAACAACTGAGGACTAAAGAATACACAAAAAGTTTTCTAACTTGGGAAATCCTTGAGCCAGAAAGCATTAGAATCTGGAAAAGCAATTGGGAGAATTATTGTATATACTTGCCCTGTTCTTGCCTAATTTTCTCAGCTTTACCTTTCAATGATGGCTATAAACAGGCTACTGAATTAGATGGAGCTGTGGTCTAATCCTTTAAGGCCATTCCTACATTCATCTCTTGCAGAGGGCAAAAGGCTTTACAATGGTTCACAGGATGGTGTATGAAGGAGAATTTGGTGATGGAACTGGAACTGCTGCAAAAGGACAGTTATCATGGTCATATTTGATATAGGAATTGTTTATGTGAATAGAGTGTAGTTACAAATCAGCTACTGATAGGGTGTAACACCCATATTAAGGCAGGTCTCAAGTACAACCTAATAATAGTCTAAATCTCACCTTTTGTGATTATTAACATCTCCATGTCACAGTATAATCTAACAAGTGACTATCTCCCAAAAAGTAAATTTCTTCACACAAACATTCAGGAAAATGTTTCCAAGTTAACTTAAACTGTGAGTCTGAAAAGGATTACTTAACTCACAGAATCATAGAAACATAGAGTATTTCTGGTAGAAGTCAGGTTTGACAGTTTCTCTTTACATAAAATATAAAAGAAACTTGAGGAGGTAGATACTGAGGAGCATTTCCATACTGGTGAAGACAGGAAACAGGTATTCACACTCTCTGTGTGTTCAAATAGTTTTTCTTTGTGCAACTGAGAGAGGTGAATCTGACTCACTGACAGAGCAGCAACATCCCAAATTCCTCTGTTCATCTGAAAGAAAAGAAGTCTGGTTCACTGACACTAATATTTTTCTGTCATACCTGGGTTCTACTGGGATCTAATTTCACATTTACAAATACTTTGAGGGATGTTGTTATAATGTGCACAGGTGGATGAAGGTATTATATTCTACAAAAATTTATTGACTTGTAAATACTCTCCTTTCTTTTTCTTTGTCAGAAACTCATGCACAAGGGTTGTATTACAGGCAAAATGGATTCTGTTCTTACAGATGAATTAAGTGTGTCAGAAATTATAATAATAATTATTTATTTAAATCTTTAGCCAATTCAATAGCTCAGTCACACAGGAAGTAGATATCATTATAGACCTACCTTTTGTTGGATGCTTGGTTTAAAAATTCTTTTTACCTTAATTTAGAATTCAATATTGAGATAAAAAAGAACTGTTTTGGCAAAGTGTGAAGAAAACCGATTAAAGTACTTTCAATGATGGATAATATTTTGAACAGTCTCATTTGAAATTGTCATTTATCTCTAATATGTCTTTTGAGCTTTTTAGCTTAAAACCATCTTGTTAATTCTTATTGTTTGCTCCATTGTTCTTCTCTACCCTTGTTCTTCATTGAGACTGTCAAGCTTTGCAATCAAGAACTCTCACTCCTTTGCATGGGCTTTCCTCATCACAAACTCTAGACACTTCTAACTGCAACTAAAATATAAGAATAACAAACACTGTCATTCTTCAGTCATTCTCAGGATTTTCTGTAACAATTTTCTCAAGATATAGCTTATTGTTTAGTAATAATTAATATCTTATGCCACTCAAATATGTATATTATGATGATCATTGTGAATGTAAACATCAGATTTGGGAGATACATGTGGAGATGAACTTATTTTGCTTCGTTAAGCTAGTTCATAAGACCAACCTAGCATCTGTTCAGCACACTGAAAGGCTGAATAGAAGTCTGCAATGAGAAAACTAGCAGGAGAGATATGAAGTTCCCTGGAGAATGCTCTGAGACGTTCTTTCTATCTTAACTAAACCTTATACTCAAGGTTTTTACATATTTAGAATTGCAGAATACAAGCAATCTCCTGAAAAGAGGAAAGACCTTGTATTTTTACCATTTAAGTTATCTGTATTATAATAAAAAGAATTCAGCTGCCTACAAATTAAGTTCCATGGTCATCTACATCTTGTTTTAATTGTTTACGATACACTTAAGCATGTCTGACTTCTAAGGGTAAGATTAAGATACTCTAGTTTTAAGTAGACAAAAAAGCTCCTACTGATCAGGATCACTCTTGATATGTAATTCTGAGGTCTTTACAAAGAAGCATTCAGAAAAGTGTGAAACTGAATCATCATGTGGTGTGATTACGCTTCTTGACTTTAAGTGTAGTGGCCCCACAGGCATTGAAAGATCTTCAGGATTAGTAATTGTGTTAATAATTGCACTCATGACTCAGCATACAGATACAATCATTTCGATTTGGTTGTCATAATTTACTTATGTTTGAGTAAAATAGAAATACAACAAAGAAGCGCTTCAGAAACTCAAAACTGCAGACACTATAAGAAAAGAAAGGGTGGACAGAGAACAGCAGAGAGACCTTCAGTTGCATTGGTTCATTGGTTAGGAAATCTTTTTTTCTTCTTTTTTTTTTCTTTCTTTGTTTTTTTGTTTTTTAAGAAGAAACATTTAGTGAAGGCTTTTTTACAGAAATGCATTTTCTTACTTGAACAGATCATTTTAGAGCAAATATGGGGGCTGTTGTCATAGATAGGAATGAATTGGCAATGGCTATGTCTATACCACATTTCTTCCCGACCAAAGGAGCATCACATAAGGTTCAATGAGGGTGCAAGAACTGTCAGGCTAATGTTGAAAGATTGAGGCTATAGGAAGATGGTTTGGTGTGGTGCTCTGCATAATACTTATTGCAGAGGTTTTGGCCAAATCTAATGACTCAATTACTACCAGGTTTTGGCCAGTCTACCAACTGTTAATTAGAAGGCTTTTGCTCTGTTCCCAAAAGGACCTGAGAGTGATCTACCACTTTCATCATACGTGGTTCATTCTGAAATGAAACAGGAAGAGGTCCAAACTAGCAGGGTACACACAACCAGTGCAATCTGCAAATTCTTACTTTATTATGTACCAATGGTTTTATGACAAATAAATGATGGATTAAATACACCAAAAGACACAACAATACCCTCATGATCTGTGTCAAAAGATTTAAAGAGGATACGAGTTATACATTATCTGTGAAGAATTGTAATGGGTCTACAGATTACTGTCTGAGAATTATTAAGATTGCTCTAATGGTCTATTCTCATGAAGTAGTTTACACATTTCCTTCATACAAACAACTTTCAAACCCATAGATGAAAGCATCTAAAAATCTGCTGGACTCCACAGACCAAAGTTTACTTTTGGTGGTCCAAAGCTTGCCACTGAAGGTGGATTACATGCTTTCTCAAGTGTTATCATACATCACCAGGTGACCTATCATACTTCCTAGATTAAAACCAACCATGCAAAAGCAACTTTCTTGTTGCAAGTATAGCTCAATATTTCTCTCCATTAAACATTTCAAAAAATTATTTTGGAAATACCCCTTTAACTGCAGTCTTTCCTTCTTATGCAGGGAAAGGAGGCAGGAGAAAAGAAATATGGATGTTCTTGGCTGTCTTCCTGATTTGGTGCTTGTAGAAGAAGAAAAAAATAGAGAACTTTCAGACAATTTCCCTATAAATCATCTACTTGTCACTGCATAAGAATTATTTCATTCTTTTCTCTAGTTACTGTGAGTTTAGAAATATTCGCTTTTTCCCCCAAAAAAGACCTCATATAGCCCAGATTTACACCTTTTTCTTAGTCTACATATAATTTCTAGAACATTACTTCTAAAATCTCAACAGTGTTATTATGACCTTGAAGTTTTTCCAAGTTTTATTTTAAAAAGTAGTGAAGTACTAGAATCTGTAGTAATTTATGAATGCTTATTTTAGTCTTCTTTTAGGATGGATAAATTTTATTCGCAAAGATGCTCTATCAGTGTTTAAGAAAATTTGATTCTTTTTCTTCTCATGAAATTTTATGGAAGATGTTTTTGGAAAAAAATCTTTAGTGTTACCTTTTAGTATCAGCTGAGAAGTTTAAGTCCATCTTTTACTAAATTTTATTAAAAGTCTGCATTTCATTGTCACTAGATCATCTATTCCTGATGACCTACAAGTCATTACCCAGTAGCATATATTTCAATACATTTTGCAGCGGTATGTTTTCTTTAATACTTTTGCTCTGAATAGCTACACTAAACAGGCCTTCAAGCTATCATACAAACCAGTCAAAATCTCACATATCCCATTTCATCTCAGTTTTCTTCTTTCAAAAGAATATTTGTTGTTAATGAACACAAGGAAAACATCCAATGCTTATAAACAGCACAAAGAAAAAGAAAGGTCCACAGATTTTTCTTTTTTTTTTTTCTTTTTTTTTTTTTTTATGCTGAATGACATTTTGAATAAATAGCAAAGACAGAGATCTTTCAGTAAGTTCTGGACAGAGTTATTTGAAATTCTACACTTTAACGCACATTAAAGATTAAGGATTTCACATGGAAACTCCATTTCTCCATTTTACTGAGGCTGATACTGAAATACATTGGCAAAACTTTAACTCCATGAAAGGCAAAAAAAAAAAAAAAATCAGTAACTTACTAACTTTAAGAGACAAATGATGTAAATCTTGAAAATATTGCTCTGCAATATTCTTAAAATGTGCAATTATTTTAACAAGAAAAGTTTACATCTTCCTCTTGCAATTCAGGATTATCGACTACAGAACATAATTTGTATGAATAAACAAATTAGTTGTGATTTAAATAAGATTTGTGCAAGTTGACATTTCAGTTTCACAGAATCACAGAATCACAGAATCACAGAATCACAGAATCACTAAGGTTGGAAAAGACCTGTAAGATCATCAAGTCCAACCATCAATGAACACCACCATGCCCACTAAACCATGTCCCACAATGCCACGTCCACATGTTCCTTGAACACCTCCAGTGAGGGTGACTCCACCACCTCCCTGGGCAGCTTATTCCAGTGTCTCACCACTTTCTCAGTACAGAAATTTTTCCTAATATCCAGCCTGAACCTCTCCTGGTGCAACTTGAGGCCATTTCCTCTAGTCCTGTCACTCGTCACTTGGGAGAAGAGACCAGCACCCACCTCTCTGCAACCTCCTTTCAGGTAGTTGTAGAGAGCAATAAGGTCTCCCTGTGGGAAGGCAGGATGCGGGCTCCTGGGGTGGTCCTGTGCAGGGCAGGATGCAGGCCCCTGGGGTGGTCCTGTGCAGCTGATGGATCAGAGCTTGTTCTGAGAGAGACAAAGACGGGACTGTGGAAAATTACAAGCGAAGCAATAAATAAGGGCTACGTGGCAAGGACTGGGCGTCCTTGAGAAATGAGGATGTAGATAACAAGTAGTTATGATCAAAGTAGAAGGGAGTTATACAGCTGCTCAAACTGCAAGTAGAAGAACATAAACAAAAGTAACTGTTAGGCTCAAACTGCAAGTAGACGTATGTTTTAGGCTCAGCCAATTAGGATCTAACAAGTAGGTGCGTATTAGGTCTAACGGTATAAATATGTGTTGCTTGAATAATAAAGTGGACTATGCTTTATCACTCATATTGAGTCGGACACATCTGTTCCTTCAGCCGCGAACCGTTGGTCAACTCCTGGCATCGGGGAACTCCCGACATCTTCGGGAAACTCCCGACAGTCTCCCCTCAGCCTCCTCTTCTCCAGACTGAACAACCCCAGCTCCCTCAGCCGCTCCTCGTAAGACTTGTGCTCCAGACCCCTCACCAGCTTCGTCGCCCTTCTCTGGACACGCTCCAGCACCTCAATGTCTTTCTTGTAGTGAGGGGCCCAAAAACTGAACACAGGATTCGAGGTGCGGCCTCACCAGAGCCGAGTACAGAGGCAGGATCACCTCCCTACTCCTGCTGGCCACACTATTCCTGATACAGGCCAGGATGCCGTTGGCCGCCTTGGCCACCTGGGCACACTGCTGGCTCATATTCAGCCG
The DNA here is from genome assembly GCF_030936135.1 of Gavia stellata. Lineage (NCBI taxonomy): Eukaryota > Metazoa > Chordata > Aves > Gaviiformes > Gaviidae > Gavia > Gavia stellata. The sequence goes on from NC_082595.1 coordinate 81,715,008, forward strand.
GGTGTCAACCAACACCCCCAGGTCCTTTTCTGCGGGGGAGCTTTCCAGCCACTCGTCCCCAAGCCTGTAGCATTGCATGGGGTTGTGGCCCAAGTGCAGGACCTGGCACTTGGCCTTATTGAACCTCATCCAATTGGCCTGGGCCCATCAATCCAGCCTGTCCAGATCCCTCTGAAGAGCCTTCCTACACTCAGGCCGATCAACACTCCCTCCCAACTTGGTGTCATCTGCAAACTTGCTGAGGGTGCACTCTATCCCCTCATCCAGGTCATCAATAAAGATATTAAACAAGACCGGTCCCAAAACTGAGCCCTGGGGGACTCCGCTTGTGACCGGCCGCCAACTGGGATTTCTCTCCATTCACCACGACTCTCTGGGCTTGGCCGTCCAGCCAGTTTTTTACCCAGCGTAGAGTGCACCTGTCTAAGCCACGAGTTGCCAGCTTCTCCAGGACAACACTGTGGGATACAGTGTCAAAGGCTTTACTGAAGTCCAGGTAGACAACGTCGACAGCCTTTCCCTCATCCACTAGACAGGTCACCTGGTCATAGAAGGAGATCAGGTTGGTCAAGCAGGACCTGCCTTTCATGAACCTGTGCTGGCTGGGCCTGATCCCTTGGTTGTCCTGCACATTTCCTCCTTAAAAAAAAAAAAAATTGATAAAATTAAAACTTTTTCAATTTGGTTATTTTCTTGATGAATTTTTAAAATGATAAAAGTACTTCAGAATCTTTAGTTCACAAAAAATATTTTTTTCTTGGATTTGCTTTTAACCATTTTTGCCAACTTCTAATTTTATTATTTGGTATGTTTTACCTGACTTTAAAATGAAATTACACATAGATTATATTGTCTTATGAATAAATTAATTATGAAGTAATTTCATATAAAACAGGTTAGAGACCCAGGTTTCCGTTTCAAATTAGGAAATTATATTTCGCATTCACTTCTATTCTAACCAAACAAGGACCATGTACTTCCAAGATAAAGATAAAGCTGTTCAGAGAGTATGAAATGTAGTAATGGGCAAGGATTTTGTTATTCTTCAGTAAAACTTCCAATGTCTTAATAAACATCTTTTTTTTTTTCTCTTCAGAAGCTACCATATTGTTCTTGCAAATTTTAGAGGCTGCTACTTAATAAATGTTATTCTCTGATTTATACATCTCAAAACTCATAGAAATTGAGAAATACTTGCCATAATGAATATTTGTTTCATTTTCTCATCTGGAATTAAATTATCCCTTTCCAAAAGAAAGCCTATATATTAATTGAATCTTCCCTAAGCCCTCAAGATCATGTTTAATTGATAGCTAGAATTTGTATTGACTTTTTGCGTGAAGTTAATTTCTTGTGGGTTATGGACTAGCACCCACTGAGGAGTGGATACGCTGCTAATGGAACTGAAGGAGGTATATGTTTTTGAGATCTTAGTATACATCCTCTTCAAATTAAAACAAACAAACAAAAAGCTCTATAAGATATTACAGAAAAAAAAGTAGAAATATAAATTAACTTTCTTTTTCTGTCAGGTGGTCTTATTAGATTACTTATGGTTGCATACTTGGAAAAAACCCCAACTATACGTAGAAAGCCCCTCCTTTATTTCTGTGTGAAGAGTGTGACCAGCTTTATAGCGTAGAGTTCGAGACAAGTTCACAGGTTTGTCACAAATTACCTGCTTCTTGAGACTCTCGGTTCATAGCTTAATGTACATGTGCTACATATTGTATAGGAGCGGATGGGAAGCAGAGAAGAAAAGTGATTACCTTGTCATGGCTGCTGCATGCTCCGGCAGGTGGAACTAGCAGGGAAGAGGGGAAAATTCTACTTTCCCAAGTTAATGGATGCATGTGCAGTAGGGGGAAGCTCCAGGAATGCAAGTTAGGCAAGTATAAAAGAGCAGAGAGAGCAAATAATGACATCTGCTGAATGTGGTGAGGAAAGTAGAGCCAAATCTAAGCTTAAGAAGGGTCAGAGACTACTCCTACAGACCAGGAGGAGTTATGCTCACAGTAAGAACATTTGAAGTCTTGAAAGTTGCCAGATCTGACAGCAAGATGGAAGGAGAGACTGAAGGCTGGAAATCTTCATTTTGTAAACGTTGTATTTAATCTCTTTTGTTCAACAAGTCTGAGTTTTACCTTGTTCAAGTTTCTGTTTTGTGTTCTAATAAAACTGAATGTTTTATTTGGACAACATTTCATGCACCATTCAGTGCTAACCCCTTTCATTACTATATGTATTGTTATGCTTGTACATATGTATATTTATAAAACACTACAGGAAGATTTAGGTGCTAGTACCTAAAGAAAATTTAAAATTCTATAAATAAAATAATAATGAATAATTTTCACTATAGAAGGACAATAAATTGTAATTCTTTCTCACATATTGCCCCAAAGGCATATACTTGTCAAAATTCCTGTGAGACATTTAGTCCCTAAAACTTTTTATTACACCAGTGAACACAAGCTTCTTCATGCCAAGATAGGACAGGGGTCAGTGTTAATATCCCATCTTGTGGGTACTATGTGTGGTTTTTGAAGCTGTAGTTATACTGTTCCCTTCTCTAAATTGATCCACATATTGTTTAAAAGGATGGATAAGAAGGGAGGAGGAAACAGGAGAAAACTTCACCAGGCTGGTTCAAGGTGGTTTTGGGCTGAAGTTAGATGAACTGTTGGTCTCACTCAAGTTCTCTTTGGCAGGTATTCATCCTGAACCATCTGATCTCTCTGATAGCAATGTGACATTGTGGTCTGGATTTATGTACTTTCTTTGAGAGAGAGATATATATTGGGAACTTAGTTGTTTTAACTTCCTTTTACAGACAATGAAGAGAGGCAGGCTTATTTGTAAGAATTCAGATTTTTGTTAGATTAAAGGGGAGGTTGTAAATGTTCTACATAGCTTTTAAGGTATTTTACATACACGTAGCGTCACTATTCCTTTGTCTACAATGTAGCAATTCTTTTTTTTTCCTTTTTTTATTTCAGAGGAGGAAACTGTTGAAGTCCCATATTTTCATTTAAAAAAACTCTCTAATTTTATAGGTCATGGTTGTGAGGTCTTATTTGTCGCAAGATGACCCAAGAAAAAAGGGTAGCATGAGCATTCCATAGCTCCAAAGAATTCAGGAAATAAAAAAAGCTGAATAAGCACTTGACTGGGATTTTCTCTGTCTGCACAGAGGGGAAAATTTTTCCCTAGACAGGTCTCAGAAAAGGTGATAAATTTAGAGTATTTTCCCTTTATGTAGATTACAGCTATATTTTCAACTTCCATTTCAAGTTTCTTCCAAATGAGATTAGAAATGGCCAAGATATTAATCACGCTTCAAATATTTATAGTATAATAGCCAATTCAACTTCAACTATAGCATTACTACTACTATCCCTAAGGTAACTCAATTATACTTATTTTGTATTACATGATATAATACATCAGTATAAGAGCGTAGTGATATAATAAATCAAAGCTGAGAAAAAAAGAAACCTGAAGGAATTAATTAAAATAGTATTTACAAAAGAAGAAGAGAGACTTATAGTAAAATTTTAGGCCTCAATCCAGAATTTTTTTCTACAGAGCCCTGTCGCAGTAGGGGCAATCACTAATTTCTTGCAGTCTCAAGATCTATCAATGTGAAATGAATGTACTGCGTAAAGGCCAGAATTCTCAACTTTGATGGAGGCATTATGAGATTTAAAAAATAAAAATCAGGTTGAAAAAGTACACAAAAGCAAGGTCAAGGATGCAATAGAAATTCATTTGACAGAGCCAAGGTAGAAAGCTCAGACAGTTAAAAAAGGAGTTTGAAATTGTGAGTACAATAATCTGTAGGAGGAAAGAAAGACACGTATGAAAACTTTATGGTGTAGTAAGATGAATACTACCAGTCAGGTAATCAAATAAGTTAAGTACTCATTACAGCACCAAATAACTAGGCCAATAATAGCTATACAGACAATAAATATTCCTTTCTAATTATTTTCGAGAAGGAATATACACTAACTTATCTTCCAAGAAGCCCCTTATACTACTAAATAGATCTCCCCTTCACCCCCTTTTCACTGGAACAATTTATTAACCGGGTCCTTTTATCCATAGGTTTTGTGTATACTCAGTGAATAGTAGCAGGAAAATATAAACAATTGCTTAACATTTATGAACAAACAATCCTAAACACACTCCTTGTGTGTGTATATATTAACATTCAAGCACTGATAGAGTAGATCTGATATTTTCCCGTTCCTTCAGGCCAAAATCCTACTAATGCCTCTCACCATGAATCCAATGTGTTTCAAATGTGGCCAATTAATTTGGCAATGAAGAGCATCTGTGCAGGGTGCATGTCTCAGACTTGCTTTGATTTCACACTGGATATATACCACACTGTATCTGTGGAAACATTTGTTTAGAAAATACCAGGCAGAACTATGAGAAGCAGGAAGTTAAAGAAAAGAACAATTTTCTGGGGAAAAAAAATAAATCAGATGTAAACCTAAACTTACTTCTAGCATTTTATGCTTATCATTTCTTTCTTTTGGACTGTGTTTTGAATGTTTAAGAATCAGCATGACTACACAGACAGCAACTCTATCATGCTCTGGGAGCAAGGAGCCAAATCTTAAAATGAACTGAAGTAATGGACTGGACTTGGGTGGAACTTAACTTTTCCAAATCCAAAATGGTGATTTGGGGGGAAAAAAGAAAAAAAAAATCAAAAAAAGAGAACAAAGAAACCTATTTAACTAGTAGGTAAAGAAGAAATGGGAAAGGAGGTTTCCCAATTCACAAGTTACATTCTAGCTCAGTGTAGCACAAGAAAGTGGTAAGTAAGCTTTCACCATTGAAAGGCAGCTGTGTTTTGGGGAAAGGACAGATCAGGATTTTGGACGTACCTTCAAAGGAAGGCTCATGGTTATTAATGCCACGAGGAATAATGTGGCTCTGTATATCTGGAAGTAAGTGATTAAACGGGAAAGTTTAGACTCTTGCATACCTCCTCACTGTTACACTATGCAGCTCACTGAGACCTTGTAAGACTGAGCCTACTGTACCCTGAGCCTAAGGAACTCCTGTTGACTGACATTCAGCCTGTATTTTTCCTTTGGGGGTTTACAGAAAACATGTTCTTCAATCTCTATATTCATTATAGTGTCTATTCATATTCTATTGCAATGTTTCTCCTCTTTGGTTGTGCAGAAGCAGAGATATTTCCTACTAAGGACTCATCTAGTCCAACACACTTTTCCTGCCATTAGCCAGGATCACATACTTAAAGAAGTTCCAAGCTTTGGAATGACGCTTTATGAGATAAACTTCCCAAAAGTGATTCTTTTTCCCTACAGAAAATGTTTTTCAAAGGTTGATTTACATCTTGAATAAAGAAGTTCTACAGTCTTTCTATCTTTTGGTTTAAATATGCTTTCTGTGGTTGGTGGTGTAAATATTGTTCGAGAAATATTGGGGTTTTTTCTTTTTTTTTTTTCTTTTAGGTATCTAGCGTTAATTATATCTTGTTGCAATGTGTCCCATAGGTTAATTAGGCATTGTATAAATAACTGTTTCTATTTATCATTTTTTAATTTGCTACCAAGCTATGCATATTGTTAGTCAAACCATTAATATTTAGGTGTTTGTAACCTTTCTTCTTAAATGAATTTTTTAAGCAATCTAATCATGTTAGTTGCTCTTCTCTGATCTCCATTCAATTTGTTCCTTTTCCCTCACTTCTCTTTCCAATCAGGTACTAAGATACTGACAAATGTATAAAGTATTCTAGACGCAGTCTTAACAGACCTGATAGACAGTGACTAATACTTTCATGATTGATTACTTGATGTTTTGGCATATGATGCCTAAAAACTGCATTGACCTTGGATTATTTTTCCCCCTGAAATATCACATTTAGAGCTGGAGGAGGAATGTCAATACTCCCAGAAAATTTTCAAAAGTTAAATGTTTTCTTTTTTAAGAATTGAAGCAAATAGTTAAAAAGTAAAATAAAATTATGAACCAGTAATCCCCCCTACATTAGTTTAAGTCAGTTGAAATATTTCATTTTGACATTTTTCCAGATGTTGCAATTTTAGCTTTCTAAAAGGCAAGCCAGCTATAATTAACTACACTTTTACACATAAAGATAATATTTTTACATGTGTGTAAAAGGTCAAAATAGGATATTTTAATAATTCTGAAAGATTTAGGAAGCAATCAAATGTTGAAAATCACTTCTTCCTAGGACATTCATAGAATCAACAATTTGGCACATCTAAAGAAAAAAATCAATTCAGTGGAAATTTTCTGACTGTCTTTAATCATACTGAAAATTCATTTTTAATTATTGCTCTTTGTTTTAACATTATTGTTATCATCCATGTGTCATCTTCCTACAGAATAACTATTTTAGATTTATTTCCAATTAAACTTTGTGCTTTTCAAGTTTTTTCTTCAAATGTTTCTGTACATTGTAGTTACATTTGTATTACTCTTCATGGATGCTCAGTACACTTTCAGTTGCAAGTTTCATTAATATGCTGTTTACTCTCACTTTCAGATTGTTAATGAAGATGTTTAATAGAAGAAGAGCTGATTCTGACCCCTGTGGCAGTGTATGACACTCCATTTCATCTTGAAACATTGTTCATGGTTATTCTTTGCATTGCCTCAGTCAATATTTATCCACAAGTTTTTATGTCTATTTTGAGCTGAACTAAATGCGTAAGATTTCTTCAGATACTACATCAAATATTTTACTAACATAAAAAAATACCTCCCCACTCCAAATCCCATATGTCTAGCCTGCTTTCTCTAGCTCCTTCTACAGTTCTGTAAAAAATAAATTGGCTTATTCTAGAATAGAATGAGCTTCAGCAATATATACTGCTTGTTGATCATGGTTCCACTATTATTAATGTGCTGCATATGTAGGCAATGTAATTCCATGCACTTTACATGACCCTGGAAACCAAGGGAAAGACACTGTTTAAAAAGTAATTGCCTAAATTGGATGTGGACAGAAGTGAACAGCAGAAATCCAAAACCGCAGTGACAGAACTCCTTCAGCAGCTGCTTGGCCACCCTAAATAGGTGTCTACCTCTTTGACAGACATTGTGTGCAGCCCCTTTTCTGAAACAGGCACAGATCCAGAACTTCTGGTGTGAATGATTTGTGTGTATTCTTGTTAGACCTTGACTAGAAACAAAGTAAGGCTAACAGACATTTAGCAGGGGAACCTAACTCCTCTGAAAGGCTCAGCTTGGCAGCTGCTCATAGCACAATCCTAGTACATACAGACCAGGATGAGCCCTCTGAGGAGAAAGTATTGCTAGGTTTTTTATTATGTTTTATTTTTAAGTTGAAGGATGTAATCAGAAGGTTGTAAAGAACTTGTATTGTAAAAGAATTAATGTACTTGTTTAGGAATTAAGAAATCTGAAATCAGTGATGTCTTTGTCTAGACTTCTAATTCCTAAAGGTGACTTTTTCAAGGAATATACAGCAAAGCATGCTGTAGAAGAAGGATGACTTAGTCACAAGAAATGACTAGAATCCAGAGCACTCCTCTGTTATCTGAGGGCCCTGACCACTAGCTGTATTCTTTCATTCTCCTTCCTTCATAGTGGGCAATATTTCACACTAGCCTATAGGTTCATAGTTAGGGAATCTTTGTAAGAAGTGGTAGCTCAATATCTGTCAGGTACAAGGATAAATTCAGCAGAAGCCTCACTTTTTTAATGTAAAACCAACCTTAATTGTTACTATGATATGAAGAGGGGAACATAAGCAATCTTTTACTATAAGAGATTAATTGACTCAGTCCTGATGAATGTTAGGAATTACCTTCAGAAAGGGGCCAATGGTTATGAATCTCAAGTAGATGAAAGTATACAAAAAAAATATATTTGAATTGCATACTTTACCACAGATTTAACCTTAAGATTGTTTGGTTTTTTTGTTTTGGTTTGTTTTTTTTGCAGAACTGGTGAAACACCTGCCTTTACATAGTTCTTCAGAATTTATCTGTCAAATCCTTATCTATTGCAAGCCAGCCATAGCTAATTTGGTCCCACTTGGCAAAGAGTTTGAATCTGTAAGCAAACTTATTAAGACCAACAAAAGATCTCAAAGGATCAGACTTTTTTTTGATTGATGATTCTGAACCTTTGATAATGATTCAGAAAATTGTAAGTCAGGAAGCAAAACTGACTCACATTAAATCAGTTCAGTGGCCTTTCCAGCAAGGAGGGAACCAAGTAATTTCTGCTTATAAATCTGATTCAAAACTTCCTTTCATTTCAGTTTTTTCAGTTTGTTGTGCAGGTCGTATTTTTTTTTTATTTCAGTGTATTGGGATTACATTGCAAGGTTTTTGTGGCGGTTGGGGGGCTGCAGGGGTGGCTTCTGTGATAAGACACCAGGAGCTGCCCCAAAGTTGGACACAGACAGTTCCAGCCAGCTCCAAGGACCCCGCTGCTGGCCAAAACTGACCCCATTAGTGGTCCTGGTGGCACCTCAGTGACAACATGTTTAAGAAAGGGCAAAAAATGCTGCACAACAGCAGCTGGAAAAGAGGAGTGAGAATACGTGAGAGAAACAACTCTGCAGACACCAAGGTCAGTGAAGAAGGAGGGGGAGGAGGTGCTCCAGGCACCGGAGCAGAGATTCCCCTGCAGCCTGTGGTGAAGACCATGGTGAGGCAGGCTGTGCCCCTGCAGCCCATGGAGGTTAATGGTGGAGCAGATATCCACCTGCAGCCCATGGAGGACCCCAAGCTGGAGCAGGTGGATAATGCCCAAAGGAGGCTGTGACCCCATGGGAAGCCCACATTGGAGCAGGCTCCTGGCAGGACCTGTGGACCCATGGAGAGAGGAGCTCATGCTGAAGCAGGTTTTCTAGCAGGACTTGTGATCCTATGGGGGACTCACTCTGGAGAAGTCTGTTCCTGAAGGACTGTATCCTATGGAAAGGACCCATACTAGAACAGTACTTGAAGAACTGCTGCCCATGGGAGATTCCCGGATTGGAGAAGTTCATTGAAAGACTGTATCTCATGGGTGGGACCACACGCTAGAGCCGAGGAATAGTATGAGGAGGAAGGAGTGGAAGGGACAATGTGTGATGAACTAAACACAACCACCATCCCTATCCTCCTCTGCCACTTAGGGGGAGGAAATAGAGAAGTCGTGAGTGAAGTTGAGCCTGGGAAGAAGGGGGGAATGGGGGAAGGCATTTTTAGATTTGTTCATATTTCTCATTATCCTACTCTGTTTGATTGGCAATACATTAAATTAATTCCCCAACTCAAGTCTATTTAGCCCATAAAAGTCCTTATCTCAACCTACAAGCTTTTTGTGGTATTTTGTCCTTCTGTCCTGTTGAGGAGGAAGAGTAATAAAGTGCCTTGGTGGGCACCTTGCAGCTAGCCAAGGTCAACCCGCCACATTTATGAATTAGATCTTTTTTTCTTCACTACTACAACTAGTAAGGCCTTCGACACTGTCTCCCATAGTATTCTCCTGGAGAAACTGGCAGCTCGTGGCTTAGGCAGGTGCACTCTTCACTGGGTAAAAAACTGGCTGGATGGCCGAGCCCAGAGAGCTGTGGTGAATGGAGTGAAATCCAGTTGGTGGCCGGTCACAAGCGGAGTCCCCCAGGGCTCAGTTTTGGGACCGGTCTTGTTTAATATCTTTATCGATAATCTAGAAGAGGGGATCGAGTGCTCCCACAGCAAGTTTGCAGATGACACCAAGCTGGGAGGGAGTATTGATCTGCTTGAGGGTAGGAAGGCTCTTCAGAGGGATCTGGACAGGCTGGATCAATGGGCTGAGGCTAATTGTAGGAGGCTCAACAAGGCCAAGTGCCGAGTCCTACACTTGGGTCACAACAACCCCATGCAATGCTACAGGCTTGAGGAAGAGTGGCTGGAAAACTGCCCTGCAGAAAAGGACCTGGGGGTGTTGATTGACAGCCGGCTGAAGATGAGCCAGCAGTGTGCCCAGGTGGCCAAGAAGGCCAATGGCATCCTGGCTTGTGTCAGAAAACACTGTGGCCAGCAGGAGTAGGGATGTAATTGTCCCCTTGTACGCGGCGCTGGTGAGGCCGCACCTGGAATATTGTGTTCAGTTTTGGGCCCCTCACTACAAGAAGGACATTGAGGTGCTGGAGTGTGTCCAGAGAAGGGCGACAAAGCTGGTGAGGGGTCTGGAGCACAAGCCTTATGAGGAGCAGCTGAGGGAATGGGGGTTGTTCAGTCTGGAGAAGACGAGGCTGAGGGGAGACCTTATTGCTCTCTACAATTACCTGAAAGGGGGTTGCAGAGAGGTGGGTGTTGGCCTCTTCTCCCAAGTGACGAGTGACAGGACTAGAGGAAATGGCCTCAAGTTGCGCCAGGAGAGGTTTAGGCTGGATATTAGGAAAAATTTCTTTACTGAGAGAGTGGTGAAACACTTGAATAAGCTGCCCAGGGAGGTGGTGGAGTCACCCTCCCTGGAGGTGTTTAAGGAAGGTGTGGATGTGGCATTGTGGGACATGGTTTAGTGGGCATGGTGGTGTTAGTTGATGGTTGGACGTGATGATCTTACAGGTCTTTTCCAACCTTAATGATTCTGTGATTCTGTGAAATTTAACGAAAAAAAACCAAACATAAATGTTTTGTAATTTTCCTCAAACTTAGAATTGTCCTGGAAGCTTCTGCTATTAGGTAATTGGAATTGCTAATTAGTAAAATTTATTAGTAACTCTTCTCTCACAATGGTCACCACAAGCTGCTCAGAATGAAGATGAAAGGAATTCTGAAATAATTATGGCATTTGTTTGAGCTCAGTGAGGTTCCGTATAACATCATATATCTGGTATTTTGTTGGTAGTTTGGTGGAACCTACATTCTTTTCAAATCTGTAGTTATGGGGCTTTTTTAAAAATATATATGAGTAATGACTGGGTATTCTTATTACCTTTCTAAATATACAGCATTTTTGGATACTTACAGAATATTTTCTTTCACAGTAACCTGTAGAAAACTTTTGAAGAGATTTACTGTGGGCGCTATGAAAAGTATTCCTTTGAGATATTGGCATTTGTTACTTTTCAATTTCATTGATTCCCTGTAGACCATCTTTGCAGAGGGACACTGTGTAAAGTGGCCTTACTTCCCTGTACCTTTATTCTCATTGTAGGATTGGCATGAATAGGTCTATTCTGGGTGAACAAATATAGCTAATTGTGCAAATATATAATTTTGGGGATCAGGGCATTAATAAGTATATTATATTGGTGTTGGTATATTGGCAGTTTATTTTTAAAAGTGGCCAAAGGGATGAAAAAAACCCCACAAAATAAAGTACTACTCAGGGCATCAGAAACTCTCAGCCACTCTGAATAAATATGCTTGATTGCGTCTGGCAGTATTGGCACAATATGATCCTAACTTGGAGGTAGAACATTGCTGAAATTTTTTCCTTTAAACCATTCTTGAACCTTCTTTTCACTGTCTACACAGAGAATAAAAAAAAAAAAGAGTGGAGGGTAGAAAGACTGTAAGACGGAGTGTTGTAGTTAATACTTACTTGCATATTAGAAAAACAAAAAATTACACAGACTTATATTTCCCAACTTTTCATTTTTATATGTTACATACCTTACTGTTTTATCAGCTTTTTGAAGAAAATTTTGTGCAAAATGTAGAAAAAGGTGTTGAATTTTCCTTTCCTTTTTGTAGTCAACCTTTGTGAACACCTGGAAATGGCTTATAATAAGACATTTAGAAGAATATTGAACTGCACAACAAAGGCTTTTTTCTAGAAAATCTGATGTGTGCTTGAGTTATAATACTCAATTATTTACAGATGACAGGATAATAACATAAATTGATAAGAAAGAAAAAACAAATTCTAAACAAAGATCAGGAACCATTTCTTCATGCAGAGAGTCATAACTGCGTTAGTATTACATAATGGTTTTTAACCCAATTGGGCTGGAAGAATAGAAAGGGAAGCCATTGAATAATCCATTAGAATGCTCCCTGTGGAGTAATAGAATTTAAAGAGGGAAAGGATCAATACTTCTGCACCTTCTTGGTGGGAAGCTTCAATGTAAATGTCTAATTTACTACATTTCTCTGCAGTTTTGACTAACAGTTCTTTGGTTGAAGTACCCATCTTCAGTGAGAAAAATTATAATAAAATTTAGTAATCCCTACTAAGAATTTTACATAAGTGAAAACCAGATAAGCTTCACATACACCAAGGACATTGCAAAAATTTAGTGCATGATACATCTATAAGTGGTGTATGAATATCGTATCGATGGTAAGAGATCTGGTAACTCTCTAAAAGACAAGAATTACCTAAACCCAGTATTTTAATTGAGACTGCTGCTAAATTATTGATTTTTACCTCATCCAGGAACAGACTTCTGAAGAAAAAACACTTTTTTTTTTGTTTTCCTTTGGTTCCTTTTTTTCTGTGATACTTACTACTTTGTTGCATATTTCCAGTGTAAGATCTTCAGGACACAGGCTCTTCATATATGTAGTGATGTGTAAACTGTTGTGTTATAAACCAGATGCTCAACAGAAGTAAATCAGCACTGTGTCATTAATGTTCGGCTTTGGATTGCCAATTAACTGAAGGTGATCAACATGTTTAAATACTAGTCTGAATCTTCTTTTGGATGAGAAATATTTATACTTTATTCTACTGATGAACAACATTGTTTATTTGAATTCAGTTCATTTGAATTCAGTTCTTCTTTGAGTTAGGAATTCATGAACACCCTGAAGAAATGCATCTCTTGTGCCTAACCTTGTCTAATAGTTTGAAAGAAGCCCTTTCTTGTTACCTATAGAAGTCCTGGATCCACAGTCTTCATAATGTTTATGGCAGCCAGATACAAGGATTTCTTGTCTGCCCAAATGTTTTTTTTTTTTATTACGATAGCAGAGATGCATGCATAGACAAACATAGACAAATATTAAATCAAATTAGCCACAATCAATGCAAAATCTGGTGTGAATGTAGTAATACAGAAGTTAAAGTACTTAATAACTGAATATATATTATCTTCCCACATAAGAATGAGCTATGCAATTATTACCACGATAAGAATGTTGCAGCATTGCAAAATCTAAGTTACAAACCCTATGCAAGCTAAATCTGATTCTCGCTTACAATTCAGAACTGCTATGTCCTGGACAAGTCAGGTGCAGTTCAGTTCAGATTCAGAATACATACAGCACCAAAATTGTTACGCCAAAATCTATACTATACTCAGAAGTGACTGTCATGAATGTTCATAGAGACTTTTTTTTCATGCTTACAAAGAAGAAGGTATTAAATTGCTGCCTTAAACTTCTGAATGGTTCAAAGGGAATGATTGGGATTTAAGGCACTACCATGTTTTCTGTCAGTTCATCTTACCTTCCTGCCTTTAAGATATGAGTATTAGTGAGATGATGCCTATCTTCTCTTTCATTCCTGGTTCCTGTTATCAGTTCCGATGTCAGCCACCTAGTGTATAAACCATCCACCCATGACTGTTGGATGTACTCAAATTACTATTAAAACATTCAGAGTATATAATCTGAATTAGTAAGATTGATCTATTTAAACCTATTTAAGGGATTTAGCCAAACAGCTTTAATATAAATGGTTAGCAAATACCTAAATATCTTACTTCATCGAGAATTTTTTGTTGTTGCCATTGTTATCTTAAACATAATCTCTGGTGATCAACAGATGCTATTGTATATACTATAAATTATCCTTTAGTGTAGTACCACCAAAGCATTCACCTAACTGCTAGGTGTTATTGATTTTACAGTTGTTTGGTTTTGTCTATGAACAATAAATTCATTTATGACATATGTTAATAGAATTAAAAATATCATTTAAGAAAATGAGAGAATTCCTTTCATAATATAAAAATTAGGATAAAGTTTGGCTTTAGTTGTTGTGATCATATGAAAAATATAGTAGACTGATTAAGAGACTAACAGCCTCAGCAAAGAACAAACAAGTAGTGGTTTTATCTTGGGAGAACTGATATTATCGTTATGATATTTGATCAACATCAAATTGTGTTTTACCCAAAGTAGCAGTTTTAAATATAAGTTGTTGTCAGCTAGTCACACTTTCTTCCAGTTCAACTGTAAGTGGATACTAAAGCCATTTACTCTCCCAAATTAATTTTATTAATCATACATGAAGAAAAGAATCTAAATCATCAAAGCAAAACAAGCTTGACATTCTCTAAAGTCTGTGGAGAAGTGCTCATGGCATTCTCCAGGTCTAGAAGGAAAATCACCTTGTTTCAAGCTGGAGATGTCCTTTGAATTTCTGGTAATCTTTCACCAGCTTTTTACCAGGTCTTATATATTAGTTTCTAAAACAGCAAGGCTAGTTTCTCCTCTGTGTTCTTGAAGTGTACACTTTGTTGGTCTCTTCTTTAACTGGGGGCACAATGGGTCAATGAAATGCTGAAGCATAAGGAAATTAATTCAGACAAAATGTTTCTGCATATCTAGAGGGCAGTCTTAACCATATTCATCATCAGATTAGAGGACATTTCTAAACATTTCAATGTGCAAAAGCATATTGTTTTTTTCTCCTTTAGGGTGATTTTTTTTTTATACTTATTAAGTATTTCTGATTTTTTTTAGGTGAATACACCTATATTATTTATGTCTTCATTAATCTATTTCATATTGTAAATATTTGTACTTAGAATTTATGCCTGTTTTGACATTTTAAATATTTATTGTAATAAAGCATTTGAAAGAATATTGGGATTGAATTTATGACATTTATCTGTATTTATGTAAGCCACTAAGTTTCTGAAGGCTCTATGCTTTGTTAAATTTTCATTTTCCAATATTTATGTTGGAATTAACAGTTGGAATCCAATATAAAAGATAAATGTGTCCTGGGAAATATTTCAGGACATAAAATCCAGAACAAAGAAATATGTTTCCATTTGCTATATCCTTATTCATAGTTAACACAATTTATTTCATGGTAAGATTCCATATTGTCTCAGTTCTCTGCATTAGTGAGCGATGATAGGCTTTGCATGTTCGTATATCAAGCTATCTTTATCACTAAGCCTCCAGCAGATGTGTTCCAATTTTTAGCATATGAGAGGTATTTTCTCACAACTATAAAATAAAAAAGGAAGAATGGGATGCATTGGCCTGAAATAAATCACATCCATAATTCATGGCCACCCTAAAAACTGCTGTTCAATATAAGAAAGGTAATTCTTGATTGTTCCATTAACTCCATCAATTGGAAAGTCATGGTAGACAAGCACAAAGCAAACCATGTGGTAAATGTAACAGTGAATTTCAAACAATGATCAGATTTTGTAACTAGATTCTGTAACACTTAGACTGCACTCTGGGTTTCAGATATCAGATATAACAGTCCTATAGAACTAAACACTGCAACCTGCTTAATCAAATATAAACCACAAAATTAGAAATTTAATTCCTAGAAATAGGCAAACTAAAAATCTGTGATCCTATGGAGTCATAAATTTTGTTGAATTAAAATTTATGTTGAATTTAAAGAATTGTTTGTAGATTATTTTGAATCATTTTTTGCAGCTTTTATACAGAGCTAACATATATCAGGAACCATGCAATCAAGCAGGTTTTTCTTACCATGAAAAGCTACCTCATTTGTTTAAATTATGAGAAAACCTCTGTTAGCACAGTCACAATCTTCATTTTTCAAGCTTAGCAGCAAAATTCACTAAATCCTTTTAGGGAACTACTTCATTCATTCTGTCCATAGAAATTTTGTTCCAATTTAGCATTGTGAATGCTACCTGTTACTATTGATTACTGATAACTGTTGTCTCAGGTGCAGAATCTGAGAATATGGAAGGTGAGTGTGTGATCTGTCAATGCTCTTTCTCTCTGTTCATTAGACAAAAGGAAGTGAATGTACAGGGTAATTCAAGGTATTAGAATAAGAGCGGTAATAAGAGTGAGCATTAAGATGAGGATCTAGAGTATGATGATGTGGTGAGGCTGTCTATACTGGCCCTTGAACTAGGAGAGGCTACAAGAGACAATGAAATGAATTGTTTATGCTTAGATGGAGTACATATTACCAAATAGTGTATTTAAGTAGAAACTGTTGCCTGTAGATATCCTATCCATTTCTTTTTTTTTTTTTTAGAAGTTGGAATATGAATACTGAAAAAACCTGAAGTTTAAAGAGGATAAAAATAGTACTATGTCTAAATCACGTGAATCTCCTTTCTCATGTCTTTCCTGGGAAACTGTATAGTAGCTTTAACATCTTTGCTACAGCCATCAGAAGCAGAGCTTGGCAAAACACTGAGATCAACTTTTTTAGTGTGTATTTCTCACCATCTCACCAGAGGCAGAAGCATTGTAGTGGGTTTCTTTTCACTTAATTTTGTTCATCTCACATTTAGACATCTTCATCTGAGCTGATATACAAAGGAACTCTGTCTTCCTTTGAGAGAGAGAACTCTGTTGTCCTTCTTTCCTAGAGAAAAACAGGCACTTGTAGCATTTGACTTATGTCACCTATTTTAAGATAAGATGAGCTAAACCTTAAAAGTCTCTCTACTGACTATAAAAGGAGTCAAGGGTAACTAATTCAACTATTGTCATCTGCAATATAGACATTTGTATTTCATCAGTTGGTCCCTAGCCCTAGAACCTGGTTTTGTAGCAATGTGCAGCTCTCACTGCATCTGAAATTAATGAGATTTATGTTTTGAGTAAATGAAATTCTAGAAACTTGACATCCTGTTGCGAAAACAGATCTTAGAAATCTCAAAATTTTCCTAAGCTTCAGTCATTGATATCTCTGTGCCTCAGTTCCCCACCTATTAAACAGGAATAATACCCTCTTACTTCATAGGAGTTCTGTGAAAGTAAATTAATTACTATTTGTGAAGCATTAGATGTTACAATGATCACTGCCACCAAAAAAAAATCAGGAAATTGATAATTCTGTCTCTCTAGCAGCATTTGAGTAGTGGCCTAAGGCTACACAGTGAATAATGATGAGAAAACAAAATATTGAATAGCTACTTATTTACTGAGTACTATTAATCATGTGTGCTGAAGGATGCAAGGGTCTCATGGACAAAACAGTACATGAGCATCTAATTAAAAATGGTATTATACTGCTTATGCACAAGAGCACAAATTAAGATTCCACAGATTACTTACATTCTATCCTATTCTAACTTCTGAGTGCTTCACTTTGCAACTACAGTGGTTGTATACTGTAGTTTTTAACATGTATCATTGAGTTTGAAAATGAAAGGCACTTTCACAATTTATTAGTATTTTTGATGTTGCTTTCACATGTCTGTAAATAAAGTTATACCCATCCATCCAGAAAATACATCTGAAGCACAGTAAAAAAGAGTAACATTAAGTACTATATAAGGTTGAATCACCTTGTGACTGTAAAGGTAAATAAACTTAGGAACTATTTGCATGGATTAACTTGCAAATTCAGGAACTCAGCCTACACAGAAAAAACTGTGAAAAATCATGGAATACTTGTCCATGTGATAAATAACAAAAGGAATAGGTGAAAACATATGGTCTTGTTTGTCTATTGTGGAAAAAAAGAAACAACAAAAAAACAGGTTATAATCAAGAGCAATCAAGTGTTGTATGATGTTTGCCACCTGGTTCTACTTACCATATTCCAAATATTTCAGTAGAACTTACTAAACTGCCAGTTAAATAGATCTTGGGAGACAAAATGTATCTACCAGAAAATAATTCTGAACAACAAATTACTTTCACTCTTGACCTTGTACAGAATTGATTCTATTCCTCAAATTATACAAGGTTCTTGTACTCTGGTATATTATGTAACTCTTTCCAGTATGTCTGGAATGTATCTTTTCTATAAACCAACAGTACTCGTATCTGAATAATCATTTCAAAGCATTCTTGATTCTTATTATTATTATGAAAGATTATTTAACTGTCAAAAGGAACCCCCCTCATACTGTCTTTGGCATTTGTTTTGCTTTGCATAAATAGAAACAGTGTAATCGTAAAATAGGCTCTTATTTCCTTTTTTATTTCAAGAAACCACTTTACCTCTGAGTAGGTTGATCCATACTCACAATACACTGTTGTATTTTCTCAATGGAAAGCTGTTTAATCACTCCAAAAGAAGTTCCCATGTTTTTTTCTGTCTTTTATGTAGTTGTTGCCAAGTGTTGCTAAAGGGCACTGTTCAAATGAAATCACACTAGACATCGTGTTGTATATCTATTACACCATTTTGTTTAAAAAATGTGTGTGTTGACTGAGTGGCACAATGTGGTCTTTTATATTTTGACAAAAGTTCGTGCCAGAAAAGAATTACAATATCTGTAAATGTTTGAAAACATTTCTGATATCAAAATGCAAATGCTTCCTTCAATGTATCTACTAAAGGTCTTTCCAACCCTTCTTTTCTTTTTATTTTAAAGCAAATTGAAATTAAAATACAATATCAAAACATGAGTCAATATCAGTCTATGAAATCAACAGGGTTGCTATTGTCTTCAACAATCTTCATCTTCCCCAAAACATTGCTGAGCAAATGAAGCCTAAGTAGAATAAGCAGAAAGCACCAATTTCAAGCAGGACTTCTTAATTCTCCTTGTCATATAAGTCTAATGGTTTTTATCGCAATATTTCATCTGTAATTTCCATGCTTTCTTCTTTGACACCTTTATATGTACTTTTCTTCCCAAACTGTAGAACAAATTTAATATAGAAAATATTACATTGAAGACAGAATATTTTTTACTCTGCTTTTAATAATTTGAATAAGTCTAGCAGTTTTGAAAGAGCTGGTGAAAGAAAAAAGGAAGAGCAATAATCAGTGGTTAACAAAATTAGAATGGTATTTTCAAATGTATTTTTGTTATTAATAAATTCTAGGTAAAAAAATAAACAACTACATGTAGTAATAAATAATAACCAGTGTAAGTTCAAAACGGCTGTAAGAAGCTTAATGGTTTCTTGTTATAACCACAAGGTTTTTAACACAAAAAGCAAAAATAATTCAGGCAGCAGAAGTCATACTCAGCTTACACCTGAATGTACTGCCCAGTTTTCTTTCAGCTCCTATGAAGCTTTCATTCACATAATGGCTCAGCTTAGGCAGCAAAAAGATGTGATGATTTTTCTTGAAGAGCTGTGCATTCATATCCCTAAATATTAAGAGTAACCTAAGCTCAGGTTTCCTCTTTCATTTGGGAATCTACTTGCCATTTAGCTTGTACACAGAGAGTAGATCCTGCAACTTTTTCCTTTGGTGCCTAATTAGAAGCTAGAAATATATGTTCAAATTCAGGTGAAAGTCAGATTTGCGGGAACATTTCCCCTTCTACTTCATATTCTGCCTAAAGTGAGTCCCACACTAAGGCACCTCTCCCTTTTCAGTTGAGAATAAAAATTATTAATTCCATCCTTGCAGAGAAAAGCATAACTTTTAGACATTTCAGTGCTGAGCATCACAATGCTTATGTATATTTTTGGACCTTTCCCATTGCACTTTACATCAAAGGACATTTAGAGGTAGTAAGTACTGTGCTTCCAAAAGTATTGATGCCATCCTCAGTAAACATGCAGTTTTACTCCATGTATGACTTTCCTTTTTTAAGGAAGTTAATTCCATACTCTTCTAACCACTTTTCCATTACTGCAAAAAAGTTACTTACACCTATGGGAATCAGCTCAAGTTTTCCAATTACTTTAATGGCGGTGAACAAGGCTGCATCTATCAGACAGCATTAACCAAAAAAGACCTTTTAATTCCTCATGGCTGTAAGCATATCAAATATTCTATTATTTTTTTAGGATAAACCTGTTCATTCTTTAGGCTAAGGTTTTCTCTTAACATTTAAGGTAGCATTTTCAAAACAGACCATTTTTTACATTCTTAAAACAATCTCTGGGATATGAACACCCACAATAAACTCAGTATTTACAGATACTTTCAAATCTCAGTTGAGGTTTTACTTCTAGGATTTGTTAAAACACTGGCCTTGAAGGTAAAACCTGCCATTGCTGTCTCTGAAAATTCTATTTAACTACGTACAGGCCAGATGAGATTGGTATTTTTAAGGTGGATATTTGGTGGAGTAATTCCTCTTTTTTTTTTCGGCAAGATGAATAGTCATGGTGGTGCCTCACAAAGCTACCACATGACCCAGATGAGAGCTGTATAAAAGACGCAAAAGGGTATCACTGGTATGACTGGTGAAAAAATATCAATTACAGGAAAGGCAAGACCAGCAGTGGAATGAGAACTGTCACTTCACATCCTTTGCAGAGAGATGACTTTTAACACCTTAGGTAAGTCCTGTCATTGCAAATGTCATCCGGAGTCATAACAATGTCATATATTTAACTGACAAACCTCCAACTCCTTACTGAGCATTTAAGGAGGGTGAATACAACTACGTCAGCAGGGAAAGTAGCTGTTATTTTACAAACTGACTTCCCTACCTGAAAAAGACATATCAGAGAATCACAGAATCACAGAATCACTAAGGTTGGAAAAGACCTGTAAGATCATCACGTCCAACCATCAACCCAACACCACCATGCCCATTAAACCATGTCCCACAATGCCATGTCCACATTTTCCTTAAACACCTCCAGGGGGGGTGACTCCACCACCTCCCTGGGCAGCCTGTTCCAGTGTTTCACCACACCCTCAGTAAAGAAATTTTTCCTAATATCCAGCCTGAACCTCTCCTGGCACAACTTGAGGCCATTTCCTCTTGTCCTGTCGCTAGTCACTTGGGAGAAAAGGCCAACACCCACCTCTCTGCAACCTCCTTTCAGGTAATTGCAGAGAGCAATAAGGTCTCCCCTCAGCCTCCTCTTCTCCAGACTGAACAACCCCCATTCCCTCAGCTGCTCCTCATAAGGCTTGTGCTCCAGACCCCTCACCAGCTTTGTCGCCCTTCTCTGGACATGGTCCAGCACCTCAATGTCTTTCTTGTAGTGAGGGGCCCAAAAATGAACACAGGACTCGAGGCCTCACCTGCGCCGAGTACAGGGGCACGATCACATCCCTAGTCCTGCTGGCCACACTGTTTCTGATACAGGCCAGGATGCCGTTGGCCTTCTTGGCCACCTGAGCACACTGCTGGCTCATATTCAGCCGGCTGTCAATCAACACCCCCAGGTCCTTTTCTGTGGGGCAGCTTTCCAGCCACTCGTCCCCAAGCCTGTAGCGTTGCATGGGGTTGTTGTGACCCAAGTGCAGGACCCGGCACTTGGCCTTATTGAACCTCATTCAATTGGCCTTGGCCCATTGATCCAGCCTGTCCAGATCCCTCTGAAGAGCCTTCCTACCCTCAAGCAGATTAACACTCCCGCCCAGCTTGGTGTCGTCTGCAAACTTGCTGAGGGTGCACTCAATCCCCTCATCCAGATCATCGATAAATATATTAAACAAGACCAGTCCCAAAACTGAGCCCTGGGGGACTCCGCTTGTGACCGGCCACCAACTGGATTTCACTCCATTCGCCACGACTCTCTGGGCTCGGCCATCCAGCCAGTTTTTTACCCAGCGTAGAGTGCACCTGTCTAAGCCACGAGCCGACAGCTTCTCCAGGAGAATACTGTGGGATACAGTGTCGAAGGCTTTAATAAAGTCCAGGTAGACAACGTCGACAGCCTTTCCCTCATCCACTAGACAGGTCACCTGGTCATAGAAGGAGATCAGGTTGGTCAAGCAGGACCTGCCCTTCATGAACCTGTGCTGGCTGGGCCTGATCCCTTGGTTGTCCTGCACATGCCCTATAAGCACCCTCAAGATGAACCTCTCCATAATCTTCCCTGGCCCCGAGGTCAGGCTGACAGGCCTGTAGTTCCCTGGATCCTCCTTCCAGCCCTTCTTGTAGATGGGCGTCACATTGGCAACCGTCCAGTCGTCCAGAACCTCCTCTGTTATTCAGGACTGTTGATAAGTGATGGAGAGCGGCTTGGCAAGCTCCTCCGCCAGCTCCCTCAGTACACTTGGGTGGATGCCATCAGGCATCATTAAGAAATGTATAAAAATGAATGCTTTCTGCAGATAGCTTACAGCTTTCTGAGACAGGTATAAAATGCGACCGTATTATGCTGTGGCTTTCCTTCTTTTTATGTCTCCACCCCTCAGAGCAGGGCTCACCTGTCTTTCCCAGATGGTACACCAACCTGTATTTTTCTTTCCTCAATTAGAATTTAAACACACCACTAACAAGTCAACAGGAGCTCACAGAAGCTGACTCTGAGTCAAAATACTCCAAATCTGATGATACATATGTATTTTGCCTTTTTGTGAGGCAAGATCTCCTGTATCCCGATAATGTAGGTATTCAGGCAGGTATTGTGTTTCAGAGATGTTTATCTCATCTGTCATCCCCATCCCAGCTGGCTGCTGCTCACTTAACTTCAGTGAATGAATGTAATGGCTTTGAGACTATGCTATCTGTGTATTTTAACTGTAAAATAAGAAAGATTTTCAAAGTAAGAGCTCTATGGCATGGATGTCTCAACTTCAAGTAATTGATATTGTTATTGAATAATTTTCTACAATATGTGAAATACCTCCTTCCATAGACTAATCACTTCTACCTTAAGATGTACAGAGTGAGCAAGAAAAGCTCTCATAGTCTAAAGAGTTTTTTTCTGCATACCAGAAGTACCATGAAAAATGGTTCTGCAAAAAAACACCACACCACCATTCTATACATATGTCTACATATATCTTATATATGTATTTCTATGTATATCTTTGTATTTAATTTTCTAACAGTGAAACCAAAGGATACAATCTCAAATAAAATGTGGGTTTTACCTCTTTTATCCCTATATTTCCATCAAGTTGAAATATAATTCTAATGTTTTGCTTACAAACTGACTAATATTATTCTATAAAGGACAACAAGAAGCATGGACTACCCACAACAGTACTAATGCAATCACATGAAAAAGAACAAGGGTGAAGAATGGTTTGTGTCAGTACATCTCCTATGAGACACCTAAGGAAGAGTAAAACCTAAATAGAACCCCTTGCTGAAATGGTTTCAGATAATATTACTGCTCCTAAAAGGGAGCAGTAAAATTACTGAAATAGTCCCTGATTTGTATTGCTGAGAGGACCATGATGATTTTCTTGAAAAGTGCCTACACCCTGGGGAGTCCTGGGGAGTCTTCAGACTTTAAGTTTTGTTTTGGTTTTTTTTTTCTCCTATTTCTTCATCTATTTTCTCTAAGTGATCATTTCCTAAAAGGTGGTAACTGAGTACAAAAGCGGTGTAGTTAACATAATAATTTTTTATTTTTCTGCCTCAGGGGCACACGAATCTCATAGTAACTTCATGGTTTTCATTTGAGTTAGGATGATCTGCCTGGTATAAACAGGTTCACGCTGGATGTTGTTGCTTCATTAAAGATCTTCTTGTATGCATGGAGTTGTACAAGAAAGACAAACCTGACACACAGACTGCATGTTTCCCAAATATTTCACAAGGATATTTCTAGCTGATTATCATTTTTAATGTAGATGTGGACATTTGAAATAGTTGACATTTTTTAATACTTGCAGTATTTTTTGGTATTTTGTCTACAAATCAAGAATTTCCTTTTCTAAGAAATGTCTCCAGATGCTTGTTGTTTCAAAGGGGAATGACTGATGCTTATTATCCCTGGATGACATCCCTGAATTTCTTGTTGAAACATCTGTATTTAGGCAAAGACAGTTCCTCTGAGAGCAAAACTTTGCAGGTGTTGTTATAGGATTTCCTGGAGATAGAAAGTATACAGTCTGAGTGACAAAGAGCTATGAAAAAAGAGATACCACAGGATACTTTCAAGGAAGAATATTTTTAATTCACATTTTACTATGTGCGTAAGCAAACAAATATAAGGCCATAACAATGAAACTATAAACTATCCTACCTACAAACCTGCTTTAGTTTCTGTAGTATGTGTATATGACAGTTGGATAGAGTGAACAAGTGTGCTGCAAGGCCACTGTTGTAAAAACTGTTGAGATTCGTGGCAACTTTCAGCTTACTTTGGAAGCTTGTTTTTAAATTATACACTGAGCAAAGTGTCATGCTATAATAACTTCCCACTGCCTGAGCTACCTAGAACAAAAAGACTGTATGGAAACTTGACTTTATGGTAAACATGGAGCCTTTGAAGAAATGTATAATAAACCAATGATGAAGTGTGTTGTGTGACATAGAAAGCATCTTCACTGTTTCTAAAAGAATCCATGTGAATAGTGTATAAAGAATTAAATTTTCTCTTAGCAGTAAAAAGAAAGGCAAAAACCGGTCTGGCTAAGCTTTGGAAGATAAATTCAGATACCTCAAATTAGAAAGCCAGCTACTACTGACCCAAGACAGTTTACGGTTCTTGAACTCAAAAAAAAAAAGGATATCAAGGATCTTATTGCAAACACCTTCTGGAAATAGTATGAACTGAGACAGGTGGGTGATATACAGGTTTGAGGGCTGTTTTAAATTTTAGGACATAGTTTTAGGTTCAGACTGTTTAGACTGCAGACTGGCAACAGGAGTTCACACCTCTAATTTATGTAGTGGGAGCTTGAGACCATTACGATACATATTGTAAAGCACAGATATTTGCAAATACATCTCTACACACAGCAATTTATACTGCTTAGGATTCTTACTGATAACTTTCATGATCCAATAATCATTGACTAGCTCTAGAAGGCCACATCAGATTTGAGAATCATTGGATCAGTAAATTGAAGAACATGTCGTCTATCTGTCTCGTGCTCGATGGAAAGAAGCAGTTTCCAAGGCTCATGACCTTATACTTTTTCCACCGAACCAGGTGCAATTAAAACTTGAAAGTTTCATTCTCTGTATTTTCTTCCAGCTTGAAGATTTAACTTTGATCGGAATTATTTCAGTCTCTTAGGAAGGAAAGCAGACCACTTTCACATCATCTAAGTACTGCTTATGAGAGAAAATATTTTTAGTTCTGGAAGCACAATATATTCTTTTAATGGAAGAAGTATATATCTTTAAAGTCACAAACTGTCATTCACTGAGGGAAGGAATACTGGTTTCACATATTCAAAATCACTCACATAGATGTGAAAAATGAGCCTTCTAGCTGACTGACAGATTGCCTTTAAACAGAAGAGAATTAAGGAGACCTGTTCTTTACATGTTTTATTTAGTTCATTTCTTGAAAAACTTCATAAATGACTATAAAAAGCCTACCAAGTACATTTGAACTCATATATTTTATTTCATTTCAAATTGACTTTTAATGAGTTTTTTTACATGATAAGGAATTTATATTTGTCCAATTCATAGCACTTCCCTGCATTTCTGCGATCCTTTTGAAGACAGTACAGTGAAAATAGAATTGGACTGGACACCTTCATACTTGAATACACTGACTGTGCACCACTTCAGGACAGACATCTGTAGTTGTAGCACTGTAATATATTCTAGTATAAGTATTGCGTAATGGGTATGAAACTGTATTTGAAATCATTTAAGGAAAGAAAAGTAGAATAATGCACTCGTGTGCATTTTCTTCCCATCTTCAAATGTATAAAACACTGCATTGGCTGATAGCTTCTTGTCAGGAAATTTGCCTGGATTTAAAGATTCTCATTAATCTCTTATTTTATCGGAGCCATATTAAAGAACATGATATTCATCATGTGCAATATATTTCTTTGTTATTGTTATATAGTCACCCCTCTCCCATACAATGCATACTGAACAACTATTGATTTTTATATATCTTCTCATACTTGACAAATTTCTTCCAAGAGGTTTCATTTCTGATCCTGTTAGGTGAAAAAAGAATCAGCATAATACACTTCATACTTGAAGATCGTGCATGGTGAAATGCAGTTGTCATTATGCTATGTTAATTATCCTTCACTGCTGAAAGATTAGAGAATAAAAATCTATTGTATGTTCTCTGTTAGTCTGATGCACAAGAATATGCTACTGACTCAGGATATGATCCAACTCCCTTTAAACTAGGTATACAGACAGTCAACTCATTTCAAAAGGAGTTGGGCTGACCCAGTATTTGCAATGTGAAACTGTGGTTATAATCATTCCAAGCTAAAGTAAATAGAAATGTTTACTGCTTAAATCTGATTTAATTTAAATTTTTTTTTTTCCTAGCAATGTGCAGCACTATCACTGTTGTAAAATTTTTGTATTAATTTAACAGGAAAGGTTTTAGATCAAAAAAGTAAAATAAAATAATTAAATGAAATTAGCTAGGAGTAGGGATTCCATATGATTTTAAGGAGACTCTTCTTACAGTTTCACTCAGCATCAAACCCAGTGTCTGTCAGAAGACTTCAGGCAAGCTACACCAGAACAGCTCATCAAATGGTTTTGGACCTTAGAAATACCAGAGATCCTGTTAATGTCAAAATCATAGGATAAAGCCCTACATGTATGATGCAGTAGACTTATGGGTTATTTTGAATTTTTTTTTCCTTTGCCATAAATTCTCATCTTTATTTTTGGATGGACTTTCTTCCAACACTGTGTGGTTAATGGAGTTTTATTCATGAGAAACAATTTAGTCCCAAAATACCCAACTTGATATATACAGAAATACTTAAGAAAGAACTAATCAAAGTAACGTGGTTTCATGACTTTTTAATCAAATTTGTTCCTCCCAGTTTCATGCAGGTCACTAACAAAATATTGAGCCTTGACTCTAGCCATGGAAATTAATCCGAAGAAAAAAACACTGCAAATCCAGCCCATTTATATTTTGCTATTAAACTTTGTGAGTTGTAAAAGAGTTACTAGATAATTTATTGTGGAGTGACTGAAACTGGAAGAGGCAATAAGCAGAATGAATTATTCATTTGTAAGTTTATGATAAAGCAGCTACATTTCAGCTGCTCTTCTGTACTGAGTTGATACTGACTTATTGACTTAATGTATTATCAGTACTGAATGCTGATATATGGAGATCAGTCATCTGAAGAATAATGTATCTATTGTGATCAATGGGAATGTCATTGATTATTGTAAACAGAGGATATATTATACTTAGTAGTGGTCCATTCGAAACGCTAAATGTTCTGGTACTCAGCTCTACCTCATCATTAGAAGGCAGATTAGCTTAATAGAAAATATGTTAATCATTCCACTTTAATTGCCCCATCAATAAAATAGTTTAAAGTGACCAGAAATCTGTATCGTACTTGCTACACAAATGATAATAAAATATTGGAACCTTTAATTTTTTTTTAGGGAATGTATGCATACATTCAGGCACATGTAAATAAATTAAAAAATATATACATACATATGTACATTGCCAATAGTACATGGTAATACCTATTTTTCAGTTAACAGTTTATTTCTGAGTGTATGCTATTTCTTAAAAAAATAAATGTGGTATGATTGAGTAGCGAACAAAAAGCAGCAGTCTTCAAATAGCTTAATAGCCATATGAATCCAGTAATACAGAGGATGACTGACCATATGCTCTTCCCTCCTGTGCCCTTGCACATTCTATAAATAATATTATGCAGTTGTTCATTCAAACGGTCTATACAAACTGAAACATAATCGAAGTTTGGTGAAGATATGATTGTCTGTCTTGGGAATTTATAGGAATGCTCTGTCTGCCAGTATTAAACAGTACATTGCTCAGTTCCTCAAACCCAAATCCACAGAGCTTCTGAAATTAATCAGCCTGAAAGCCAAATGAATCCCTTGGTTTGATTCTTTCCATGTTGAAGATCCTTGATTTGATTCATGTCAGATTTTCATTTAATGGTTTGAAGGAATAAAAGAGGGAGATGCATCAGACAATGGACATCATTCATTGCTCTGACAAATTTCATTCCTGAAATAAATGAATAACTTTTACATTGAACCTTGAAGCACCTGGCTGTAGTTTGACTTTGTATTGCCCTCCTGATGTTTAACAATGAAATCTTTCTGTCTTTCTTATATGGCTCACAATTTAAAATAAAAATAGGATGACCTATATTACACTGTACCTCTTGTTTATTTTTTTCTTCTTTGGTATCTTCTGTTAGTTCTGTAATGGCTGTTCTGGAAGTGTTTTATTTTGCATTTGTTAATTAAGCATTGGAATGGGGCACAAGTATCATAAACAAAAAATTAATTACTGAGTACATTTTATCTCCTTTCAGGAGTGTTTTTGTTATGTAAATCGCTCAATTACATTTGCACTTTTTACAGAATGCTCAGCTATTGTGTAGAAATTCTTTGGTTGTTTAGTGATATAATTTCCTAACAGCTAATAAAGGGACATTCAACAACTGAACCAGGCACTCAATTTAGATAGGAGCATCCTAATTATTTGCACTTTTTTGGCAGGTAAGCAGCTGTGTAGGCTCGTTGTTGCCTTCTGGCTTTGATAATATTTGTTTAAAACTTTTGTTAGTCTCTCCTTTTCCTGGTAGTCCATTGTTTCTTTTTCTTCCCACTCATCCATGAACACAAAATCTGTTAAAATCCAGGCTTGAATGAGGAAAAAAAAAAGTTTCTTTTATTAGTCTGTTTCACATGCCTGTTTGTTATCCTTTACTGAATTCTATTCAAATACTATGCCTTGTCTACATATCTTATCCAAATTGGTGGAACAGGCTACTCTTGTTTAGGTCTTTCCTCTCATTTTTGCTATTTCTTTTTTTGCTAATGAGGAGCCTAAACTTCTGATCCCATGGATGAGACAAATATTATTGATTTTTTTTTAACCAAGCTCATATTTTTCATTCTATATTTAAACTATGTACATCGAGTATTTTATTATCTTGTCTTTTGACCAGTTTCAGCAGCAAGATACATTCCTTTTAAGTTTGATGGTGAAGGGAGAAATATGGACAACCTGGATTTCTGATCAGCTTATTTTTCAGTTTTTATCACACATATAATTGCTTAATATTAGTTTTGTCATTATTCTAGATGCATTTCAAACACTAAATGAGATGGGCAAGATTTGTATTGCTTAAAAGAGCTGTCTGCCATATATAGTAGATGCGAGGAAAAAAATACAGATTCCTCACAGACCAGAGATCTGCAAAAAGCCTTGCTTCCACAAAAAGCCTAACTTTATATATCATAAAAGACACAATGTTGCTTAAAGTCAGTTATCATCCAAAAATTCAGAATCCATTCTGCCTATATCTAGACACCTTACTGGGGTTCTGAAATTAGCATATAGCTTCCTTGTGTAGTGGAAAGAAATAAACATTTCTAGAAGACTTTCTACAACGAAAACTTTTTTTTTGACTGACTGGGTTTCTTTTTTGATAACACCACTTCATATTTAGGAATTAAATATTGACTATGGCGGTTCACTATAGGATATAGATTCAAGAGTTTTAGATGTATTTTCTTCTTTTCTTCAAGTTCCTACTTGGTATCATATTGAGGAACTTCATTGTGGCGTTCATTTTAACATGGTGTCTAAACCAATAAAGATTATGTGAGCATTCTATATAATATATTTTTTTATTTAGAGCAATTATCCTGGGATGAGAAAGCAATTTACGCTATAAATAAGAATTAATCTCTTTCTAGTGACAAAACAGTCATGATATAGTTGTTAACTAATGCATTCAAAAGAGAGTGGAAGGAAACACTTTATTTCAGCATTCTGAACATTCTCAACTCTTTTGTTCTGAAGTAAGCGTAAATTAAATAAAAGGGACTCAAATGCTAAAATAATCCCGTGTTAGAATTTAAGTTATATGTGATAGATATTTAGCTTAACTCTTCCTAGGACTTGATTCAGCTGCCACAAATGCCATACAACAGGCCAAATCCTATTATAAATTTCTCATTTTGAGTGGATTTACTTTGGATTTGCTTTCACTTAACTAAGAAAATTCAGCAATACAGTATAACAGCATTTGTGTTCTATAGAAAAGAAATGCCGCAAGTATTTTGAAATTTTATCTTAAATATTTTCATATAATAATGCATTTGTAATTCATCAACTTCATAAATATGTTTTATTTTGATATTTCATATCAATTTCATATCAAATGTAATTAATCTGTGGATGAGAAATAAAATAGAGGTCTTAATTGACCTCTGACTGGCTTTTGTGAAGACATTTCAGTCTTGCAAAGGGTATGTGAAAGTCACTATTCTGACATGGTGCAGCTTTACATTACCTGAGTGCATAATCTTTCCATCAGTATATACAACTACACAAAGCAGTATAGCAATCAGTAACAAAAAATCTTTAAAAACTGTTTCAAGTATTCTCACCTTCATATATATTGTTGTATATATCAGTGAGGTGGATAATGTTTTCTGAATGTGGATTATGGCTATACTTCAGTAACATGTGTAAAGACTTGTGCAATATGAGCTTTTTTAGCACTGAATGTAACCACATTCTCAATATTATTAAAAACGGGAATTTCAGATTACTCTTGACCAAAAAGCATGCACTTCTGTTATCCCCAGGGGAAGACCTCTGATAAAGACTTCTGTTATATCCCTCGTATTTAAAAACATGTAATTTGTTATTGAAAATGAATTTACAAAGTTATTTCACAATACTTTGTAGAGCTTGCATTTTCTAACATTTTTATGAGAGTCAACTGAGAGTCATTATTCTTAATGAATATGGAAGAAGTATGTGTATGATTAATTGTAACTTTTCTTAGTAACAAAAAGAGAAAAAATGGTTTAACTTGTATCTTTTTTCAGACTCTTCTCAGTGGTGTTTTGTGGCTCCATTTCAGAATAGAGAAAAACAAATAAACAAAAATTAAAATACCAACAGTATAGTAAATTATAAAGCATATGGCAGCAGTGATTGAAAAGTTGTGTCTGTATTCTCTCTGTGCATTGGGCAGTGAGCTTTCATTTCATACATCATTTATAACTTGCTTCAGTAACTCCACAAAGTCAGTACAAACCTTTTACACAAAGAAAATCAGATGTATATATTTGTTCTGAATTGTAAAAACTCCCTTTTATTTTTCATTTGAGAATTTTCATTAAAATACCTTGTTTTCAGATGAAAACCTTCTGAAAAAAACAAAACAAATTAAATAGGTTAACACAGCCTGCCTTTCTATGGCTTAAATATTTTCAGGATTAGTCATCACCCTAAAATGTAGGTGTATATTTAGTTTTTCAGGAAGCTGAGAAAAATTCACTTTCCCATTTTTTTAGTTTAATGCCAGATAGTGACATGCTGTTCTCCGTGGTAAAAAAAGAGGGATGGAGAAATGATTTTTTTAGTGTAGACACACATAAAAACAAGCTACTCTACAATTTTAAAGCCCTCTAGTCTACAATGCCACCCACACAGCAATCTAAGAAATTATTTTCTCTCCAAAAAACCTTGAAACTTTCCCCAAATTAATCTTTTACTTGCATTTACTTTAAGTTTCTGTTCCAGGTTTTCAAATTCTCTCCTGACTTGAACCTTGCTTAACATGGTGGCTTACCATGTCTCCCTCTGTCCCAGCCTTAGCAACATTAGTTATAGGTTTGTCCAGTCTTCCATACCTCCTCTCTTGTTTCTACACATTTGTTAACTATTTTCCCAGCTATTATCTAACAAACCATTTTGTTCTTGCTTTTGGAATTCCACCCTAAGACTGGTTTACCCATACAGACATGACCTGATCATCCCATATAGGCTTAAATCTGCACTAGGATACTATAAGATCCAGAGCATGAGCTGAAGTATTGCAATTACGTAGCACTGAGTTGTTAGCCTGATCCCCAGCATTATTTTAGTTCCATCCAACTGGCAATCTCTCATGCAATGCACTGGTACAGCTGGGGGGTTAGCATCATCCCTGGTATTACCTTCAGAGTTGTGGTAGTACTATCATAGAAAACAGGACTGGAAGGGACCTTAAAAGGGGCTCTGCTCCACCCCCTATGTCAAATCAGGATTAATTAAGCTCAATATGAGTCAATAATGTGCCCCAGCAGCAAAAAGGGCCAAGGGTATCCTGGGGTGCATTAAGCACAACGTAGATAACTGGTCAAAAGAAGTGATTTTCCCACTATGCTCAGCATTGGTGTGGCCTCACCTCAAATACTGTGCGCAGTTTTGGGCTCCACAATATAAGAAAGACATAAAAATATTAGAATGTGCCCAAAGGAGGGCAACAAAGATGGTGAAAGGGCTAGAGGGCATGACTTATGAGAAGCAGCTGTGGATATTAAGTTTGTTAAGCTTAAAGAAGAGGACACTGAGTGACCTTATTATTGTCTACAACTTACTCATGAGGAGGAGCAGAGGGAGGTTCTGATCTCTACTGATCACTCTGGGGAGTGGGTTACACACACAGCCCAGTCACTGCCTGATAAACCATAACCCTTTGTGTGCCTGTGGCTGGGGGCCGCTGCCAGGCTGCAGCTGGCAGCTCGGGAGAAGAAAGTGGGATGTGACAGGGAAAACTACAAATATAGCACCAAGCAGAGCCCAAGCCTGAGGAGAAAGAAAACATCAATATCACACTTCTTTCAGCAGTGACCTCCGGATGCTGACAAGTCACTGTGACCTCCTGTCTCCCATCCTTCTTGAGAAGGGCTGAAGCATCAACCCTAGGACCCAGAGGGACACTGGAAGGATAATCATAACATCAGAGGAAAGGCATAGATACTAGGAAGACTTTAAAAAAAACCCCAAAAAAACAATTTAACTGCATTATTAATGAGACTATGGCCTATAACATGACTTTGAGTATAACAACATGCGTTCAAATAATTTAATCTAGCATATATCTTCCCCAGATCATAAATACTTAAATTAAATCAAGCAGGAATAACATTTCAAAACTGAAAATATTTTTCTGTATCACTTCCAGTATTATCACTGTGAAGCTGTGTTATTTTTTACATGCTGTTTTTCATGTTGACAGGTAAGTGAAACAAAAAAAGCCAGACATTCCTGGTTAGTATGAACAGTGCCCACTGCCTTATGCATTATGGAGTCCTGAACTCTAGAAATCTGTGACCACCATTGGCCCTTTAACAGGAAACGGTATCTTCAGGGCAGTTCAGTCTAGTGAAACGTCTACTGTAAATTGATTATTTTCCTTTCTTCTGTGTATGTGTTTAAAGCTAGATGGACATCAGATGCTTGAACAGTCTGGATTGATAGAATACTCAGTAGAGATCATAAGGTAAGATAAAAATATTTTCCAATTTATTGTATCATTGCAATGTTTATCCCAGGTTTAGTTACATGCTACATGTTGCTGAAGTGTACGTTGTCCATATTCATCACTTAAATGTGTACACAGCCTTATATACATGTACAAAGACCTCTAACTCTATTTTAAAGAAACTAAAAGAGCCCACGTAACAAATACCAGTGCATAAATGTTTCATCAAAGACCATTTCTCTTAACAAACCTTGATAGCCCTGTCTAGATATCATAGAGTCATAGAAGGATTTAAGTTAGAAGAGCCTCTGGAAATCACCTAGTCCAATCTCTTGTTCAAAGCAAGGTCAAATCTGAAGTTATGCCATTTTGCTCAAGGCCAGTTGAGCTTCATACATCTCTAGAGACAGAAAATTCACTGCTTCTCTGTGAAAACTGCTCCCATGTTTGCCCACATCCCTGTTGAAAATGTTTTTTCTTAAAATCTAATTAAAATTTCTGTCACTGAAACTTCTCTCCACTGCCTCTCATCCTCATGTTGTTCATCTTTTAGAAAAGCCTGAGTCTGTTTTCTCCATACCCAGCCATTAGGTAATTGAACAAAGAAATTACTTCCCCCCTGAGCATCTTCTTCTTCAGGCTGAACAAACTCCATTCTCTCAGTCTCGCCTCTTTCCTCTGGTGCTCCAGCCCCTCGATAAACTTGGCAGTCCCTCCTTGGAGCTTTCTCCAGTCTTCCAATATCTTTCTTGTACTGCTAAGTCCCAAACTGGACACAGAACTTTAGATTTGGTCTCACACAATGTGGAGAGAGTCGAGTAACCCATCCCTCAATTTGCCAGCTATGCTTTTATTAACGCAGCCCCATATTAACGCAGCCCCAGTTCATCTTCACCCCTGAATGGGTACACTGCTGGCACATGTTCATCATGATGCTCACCAGGAATCTGGGTCCTTTCCTTCAAAACTGCTTTCTGCTCTGTTCAGTACCCAACTTTTCCTCTTGCTGCCTTATTCTATCCCAGATGCAAGTCTTCTTATTTCCTTTTCCTGAACTTTATGGTGTTTCTTTCTACCCACTCCTCCAGTCTGTTGAGTTCCCTTTTAATAGCTTTCCTCCAGGATACTGACTGCTTTTTATGACTAAATAAAGTACTTTGCTGCCTTTACAGGAAATAACAAATTGATATTTACAACTAAAGACAACACACATAGTGGGTACAATTCTGTACTTCATTTAGGGTCCTAATCCTAAATTTAATTAAAAATGTTGGTACATCACACACAAATGAGAAAGGAATATGCATGTGGGTCTAAAGCAAAACTGTATACAAACTATGCTGCACTTTTGGAGCCATGAAGTTGTCTTTAACAAGTCATCTCAAAGATTTTAAGTTATGTGAGGTTTTTTCAGTTAATGTCTGTGATAGTGAAGAGTAATTTTTATTGCTTTGAAAGTTTTCTGCAGATATGTTCTGTATCTTCTGCACTTGGTTGGAGATAATAAATTACCTCTTGGATAATCTACAAATACAGCCAAGTTAATTTCAAGTTTCTATGAACTTATTGCATATTTTATATTTCACTGAAATTTTATTCTCCTAAGAATATGGCTGGCTGTCAATAGCAAACATCAGTCTCACTATGTCAAACATAATGAAAAAAGAAAAATAACAAATTAAAAAGCTGATGCTAGACATTCCTATGGCTTCTACTTGTACAGAAACCATGAGTTCTTCGGTTGAGCAAGTAAATCTGAATTTGACAGGGGTTGCATTTGTTTTGGGGTTTTTTTTGTATTGTGGAATATTACGTGTCAAAACATGGCCTATGAAAAAGAATACTGCCAATGTAGGATGCTAACCTGAGAAAGTCATTCAAGCTATGACACTGAATACCATGGAAAACCTACTGTTCATCACTTTTTAAACTTTCTGCTACTAAATAAAATGCATGTGAAAGTCTAAGGTTTCTAGCTGAAAAATACAAAAAAAATTAAGCACAGCATGAACTGGCTAGATAAGATCTCAAAACCCAAGCAGTGCTGTGATGGTGAATATATACTGATTTCATCAAAGTCTTTAAACAAAATCAGAATGATAAAATGCTCCAGAGGAAAGCTGGTATACTTTGGACAGAACACAATATCCATGGCAAATTTGAATTATGGTACAGAAGCTGGAGTACTTTTTTCTCCACTGGAGTCACAAAAGCTGAACACTATGTTGAACTGACTACACGGAATCACGGAATCACAGAACCACAGAATCACAGAATGATAGGGGTGGGAAGGGACCTCTGGAGGTCATCTAGTCCAACCCCTCCACCAGAGCAGGTTCACCTAAAGCAGGTTGCTCAGGAATGTGTCCAGGTGAG
This sequence comes from Gavia stellata, assembly GCF_030936135.1. Taxonomy (NCBI): domain Eukaryota; kingdom Metazoa; phylum Chordata; class Aves; order Gaviiformes; family Gaviidae; genus Gavia; species Gavia stellata. The sequence continues at coordinate 81,750,564 of NC_082595.1, forward strand.
TTTTAAATATTTCCAGAGAAGGAGACTCCACAACCTCTCTGGGCAGCTTGTTCCAGTGCTCTGCCACCCTCAAAGGAAAGAAGTTCCTCCTCATGTTTAGATGGAACTTCCTATGACCAAGTTTGTGTTCGTTACCTCTTGTCCTGTCACTGGGCACCACTGAAAAAAGACTGGCCCCATCCTCCTGGCACCCACCTCTTAAGTATTTCGAAGCATTAATAAGATCCCCCCTCAGTCTTCTCTTCTCCAGACTAAAAAGACCCAAGTCCCTCAGACTTTCCTCATAAGAAAGATGTTCCAGTCCCCTAATCACCTTTGTAGCTTTTTGCTGTACCCTCTCCAGCAGTTACCTGTCCTTCTTGAACCTGGGAGCCCAGAACTGGACACAGTACTCCAGATGCGGCCTCACCAGGGCAGAGTAGAGGGGGAGGATAACCTCCCTCAACCTGCTGGCCACAGTCTTTTTGATGAACCCCAGGATGCCATTGGCCTTCTTGGCCACAAGGGCACATTGCTGTCTCATGGTCATCCTGTTGTCCACCAGGACTCCCAGGTCCCTTTCCACAGAGCTGCTCTCCAGCAGGTCAGCCCCTAACCTGTACTGATGCATGGGGTTATTCCGCCCCAGGTGCAGTACCCTACGCTTGCCTTTGTTGAATTTCATGAGGTTCCTCTCTGCCAAACTCTCCAGCCTGTCCAGGTCATGCTGAATGGCAACACAGCCTTCCGCTGTGTCTGCCATTCCTCCCAGTTTTGTGTCAAGCAAACTCGCTAAGGCACACTCTATCCCTTCATCCAGGTCATTGATGAATATGTTGAACAGGACTGGACCCAGTACTGACCCCTGGGGAACACCACTTGTTGCAGACCTCCAACTAGACTCTGTGCCACTAATCACAACCCTCTGAGCTCAACACACCCCACTATCCATTCATCTAACCCACGCTTCCTAAGCTTGCCTATGAGGGTGATCTGGGAGACGGTGTCGAAAGCCTTGCTGAAGTCAACATCCGCTGCCCTCCCCTCATCTGTCTGTCCAGTCATGCCATCGTAGAAGGCTATCAGATTAGTCAGAAATTACTTCCCCTTGGTGAATCCATGTTGATTACTTCTTATAACCTTCTTTTCCTCCAGGTGCTTTGAGATGACACCCAGAATGAGCTGTTCCATCATCTTTCCAGGGATGGAGGTGAGGCTGACTGGCCTGTAGTTTCCTGGGTCTTCCTTCTTGCCCTTTTTGAAGACTGGAGTGACACTGGCTTTCCTCCAGTCCTCAGGCACCTCAGCTGTTCCCTGGGACCTTTCAAAGATGATGGAGAGTGGCCCAGCAATGACTTCTGCCAGCTCCCTCAGCACTCGCAGGTGCATCCCATCAGGACCCATGGACTTGTGCATGTCCAGTTTACTTAACTGGTCTCTTAACTTGATCCTCCTCAACCAAGGGAAAGTCTTCCTTGTTCCAGACTTTCTCTGTTACCTCCAAAGTCTGGGACTCCTGAGGGCTGGCTGGAGCAGTAAAGACTGAAGCAAAGAAGGCATTCAGTAACTCCGCCTTCTCTGCATCACCTGTCACCATGGCACCTGTCTCATTCAACAGCAGGTCCACATCTTCTTTAGTTTTCCTTTTGCTTCCGATATATTTGAAGAAACCCTTCCTGTTGACCTTGACGTCCCTTGACGGGTTTAATTCCAAGGAGGCCTTGGCTTTCCTTGTTTCATCCCTGCATACTTTGACAGCATTCTTGTAATCTTCCCAAGTGGTCAGTCCCTTCTTCCATGTACTGTAAACTTCCTTCTTCCACTTGAGCTTTTCAGAAGCTCCTTGCTCAGCCATGCAAGTCTCCTGCTTCCCTTGCCTGGTTTCTTGCTCTGAGGGATACATCGATCCTGAGCTTGGAGGAAGTGGGACTTGAATATCATCCAGCTCTCCTGAGCCCCCCTACCCTCTACAGCCCTAACCCATGGGATTTCTCCAAGCAGTTCCTTGACGAGATCAAAGTCAGCCCTCCTGAAGTCCAAGGTTGCAATCCTACTTGTCGTTTTATGCATACTGCACATGATCCTAAACTCTATCTTCCCATGATTACTACAGCCAAGGCTTCCCCCAGCCTTCATGTCCTCCACCAGTCCCTTTTTGTTTGTCAGTACTAGGTCCAGTAGTACAACTCTCCTTGTTGGTCCTCCACCACCTGAGTCAAAAAGTTATCAATACACTGGAGGAACCTCTTGGACTGTACATGCCTGGCTGTGTAGCCTTCCCAGCAGATATCAGGGTGACTGAAATCCCCCATAAGAACCAAGGTCTGTGATTGTGAGGTGACTCTCAGCTGTCTGTAGAAGGCCTCATCAGCTTCCCCATCCTGATCAGGTGGTCTGTAATAAACACCCACAACAGTGTCTCCCATATTAGCCTGCCCCTTTATCCTTACCCACAAGCTCTCAACTCGCTCTTCATCCACCCCCAGGGAGAGCTTGATACATTCCAGTTGCTCTCTCACATGAAGAGTAGCTCCACCACGTCGCCTTGCTGGCCTATCTTTCCTAAAAAGAGCATAGCCATCCATGACAGCATTCCAGTCATGTGAGCTATCCCATCATGTCTCAGTAAATGCAATGAGATCATGGCTCTGCGACTGCACGCAGATCTCTAATTTTTCCTTTTTGTTCCTCATGCTGTGTGCATTGGTGTATAAGCATTTCAGAGAGGGAGCTATGCGTGTAATTTTCACCCTTGAGGGGTGGTAGGCCTTCTGGTTCTCAAAAATACTAGCATGCTGCCCCACAAGTGCTGAGCTACTATACCCAGGCGCCTCTCTAGCAAGTCCAGTTACCTCTCCGTCCCCCTTCAGATCTAGTTTAAAGCTCTCTCAATGAGCCCTGCTAACTCTTGTCCTAGAACCCTCTTACACCCCTGTGAGACAGGCTTTTCCCATCTGTTACCAGCAGGCCTGGTGTCTGGTAAATCAAGCTATGGTCAAAGAATGCAAAGTCCAGCCAATAGCACCAGGCTTGAAGCCAGGCATTGATCTGCTGGCTCTTCCTGTTTACCCCCTCATCATTCCCTGCAACTGGAGGGATAGAGGAGAACGCGACTTGTGCTCCCGATCTCTTGACCAGTCATCCCAAGGCCCCAAAATCTCTCTTCATTGCCCTTGGACTTCTCACTGCTTCATCACTGCCTATCTGAAAGATCAAAAGGGAATAATAATCTGAGGGCTGTACTAGGGAAGGAAGCTGCTTCTTTACATCATTAACCTGGGCCCCAGGGAGGCAGCAGACTTCCCTATGTAGCAGGTCCGGTCTACATATTGGGCCTTCCACTCCCTTCCGAAGTGAGGCACCTATGACAATGACCTCTCTTTTATTTTTTACTGAGGTGGTTTTCATGTGAGGAGTGGTCTGACTAGACCTTGACAACACCTCCAAGCTGAGAGAACTATCATCCTCACTGTTGTCCAGCTCCCCTTGCAGAGCACTGTACCTGTTTTGCAACGGCACCTGGGAAGGTGAGGTAGTCGCTGGGCAGGCACGCCTGCGGTTCCTGTTGCGTCAGGCTGGAACATCTTGCCATTGCCCCCTGTCCTCCAAGTCACCACATTCAGCCGGGCAGAGAGAGGACAGGGACTTCTCTGTAGCATGGGCTCTGTCTGCCCGCTGGGTTTCTACCACGGAGGGCAGGGTGCGACTCCAAGCGTCTATCACCCTCTCGCATTCCCTGATGGCTCTCAACCTGCTTACCTCCTCCCTGAGCTCCATCACTAAGCGGAGGAGCTCCTTTACCTGAGCACACCTCCCACAGGCGTTGTGGGAGGTTCATCAGCTGTGGGTTCATCAGCACTAATTTTAAATCTCTAAGTATCAAGCATTATAGCAAGAGTGTTTTATTTATTCTCAGTTCTTCTGAGAACCAGTTTCTACTGAAGGCATTGGATTCTTTTGTGCACTGGCTGTTACAAGAAGTCATAAGCTAAGAGGAAAATGAGGCAAGTATCTGTTAAATTTTCGGGCCATTAGGTTACAAGTGAATAGTAGCCATGAACCACATTTGGTATAAATGTCTTTGACAGCTTCTCTTTCAACAGCCGTCTGGTATATGCTACAGTTTATTAAACAATCAAAAAGCATTTAATACTAATGAAGCTTCTTTATTATATAAATAAAATAACAAGATAACTGTTAAAAAACTTTCGTTGAATGGTTATGTTTTCTTGCTGAAGGTGATGCTTTCCGTTTGCAGAAAAAGTAAATCTTCACTGATAGTCACTATTGATTTATTACAGAAAGTTTCCAGGGTCATAAACTACCAACCTCTGATATCTTTGACAATCGAAATAACAGACAAATAAAGTCTTCTTTGTGTTTAACACAAAGATTATCACAGCACCATTTAGAACCTTTGGTAGATCCCTTTCTGTCTTTCTGCTGCTCTCTTTTTCTTCTGCCTTTCATAAGAATAGACAAAATCTGTGGTTGGTGATTTTTCAAAAATTTAAGATATGAATAGAATATGTATTTTTAACAGATTATAGAGCTATGCTCAAAACACTTTCTTTTTTTTTTTCTTTTCTTTCCTCCTTGTTACTCATTCTCCTAAACCTGATAATCTGCTCAATTATTAAGTGGTTAAAATTACACTACCTAATTCCTAAATTCAAAACTGAAACACATTTCAACACATTGAAAAATGTGTTTTAACAGGAAATCAAAATATTTTGCATGAATGGATGAACAGATTGTATCTTTTAACACTTCCTTTCACCTCCTTTTTGTTCTCTGACAAGGTTTAATAGACATTGTAGAGATGAACTTATGTGTGGCTGTAAAAGAAATGTATACATATTTTGTTATAACTATACTATTGGCTGCATTTACCATCAAGAAGATTGATTAAGAACTGTGATACTCTTCTCATGTACATTGTAGCTTCTGTGATCTGCATTATCATTAGCAGATAAAAAGTCTAAAGACACCTAACTCTGACTTAATTTACTACTGTGCGAAGTCTATTTGCTAATGATGTGCAACTACAGATCATGCTGTTTTTACAGTTACAGCCTCTGGCCCAGACTTGGCTTGCCTGCATTTTCAGGTAGCTAACTACCTTCCGAAATCAAGTTTGTTTTCCTTTGCCTGTATTTCCTATCAGTGTTCTATGGCATTGTGGTTTTCTTCCCATTCTTTTTTAGGCTGATTCACTAAAAATTTGGCCTTCATGCATACAACTCCAGACAAAGGTGGAGTTCCTACACTCACGGCCACCTGTTTGTCTACTATGGTTCTGTAAGTACTTGCTCAACATGTAAAAGCATCACATTCAAATCTCCTCACTGCTTGATTCAGACAAGTAGCATGTCAGCCAAAATATGCTGAGACATCATTATTTCTGCCTTGATATTGTAGTTGGAATTTTTTTCAGTCCTCCTTCTGCCTGAGGTTATAACATATAAAGGGAGGTTTGAACCCTCATCTTTAACATCCCTACCAAGCACTATAGTCTTGCTAAACTACAGACAGTGCATGTGATATTGTCCATTGGTCCAATTAAAATTTCATAATACAATGCAAGGTAGAGTTGCTCCAAAAGATGAGACTAAAGAAGAGAAGCAGGACCTCTTGCCAGCATGCACATTATGAAAGGAGCCATTGCTGAAGTCCTTGCTGAAATTTATATTCAATGTGAAGTAAAAGAGGAGAGTGAGAGGGATACCCAGTACAGGAATCCTTAGTGGCCAGGATAGTATTTTGGAAACAAAGATTACTTTTTATCTAAATGAGACAAATACAGGGTTTTCAAAATTATTTTTTTTCTAGAAATAAATGCCTTACAGAAAGTTATTTGCTATTTTCAGTGGAAACATGTATATGTATGTAGGAAGGACTTCTGAGGTAAAAATGAGAACAGATATGCTGATTGTTTGGCTAAGCCATTTCCCAAGGTGGGTTGACCTCGGATGGCTGCCGGACCCCCACGCAGCTGCTCTCTCACTCCACCTCCTCAACAGGACAGGGGAAGAAAATAAGATGGAAAAGCTCATGGGTCGAGATAAAGATAGGGAGATCACTTACCAGTTGCCATCACAGGCAAAACAGACTTGACTATGGGAAGATAACTTTAATCTGTTGCCAACTTCACCTCCCTTTCTTCCCAGGTTCAACTTCACTCCTTCATTCCCAGCTCCTCTACCTCCCCCTGCCCTGAGTGGTGCAGGGGGATGGGAAATGGGGGGGTTGTGGTCAGTCCATAACAGCTCCTCTCTGCTGCTCCTTCCCTTTCACACATTTCCCCTGCTCCAGTGTGGGCTACTCTTTGCGGGCTTCAGCTTCCTTCAGGGCACAGCCACCTGCTCCAGCACGGGGTCCTCCACAGACGGCACTGTAGATATCTGCTCACTGTTGTTCTCCATGGGCTGCAGGGGCACAGCCTGCCTCACCATGGTCTTCTCCCCAGGCTGCAGGGGAATCTCTGCTCTGGTGCCTGAGGCACCTCCTCCCCCTCCTTCTTCACTGACCTTGGTGTCTGCAGAGTTCTCTCTGTCACATTTTCTCACTCCTCTCTCTCAGAACTCCAGTGCAGTGCTTTGCTCTTTCTTAAATACATTTCCCCAAGGCACCACGATCTTGGCTGCGGGGCTCAGCTGTGCCCTGCGGTGGGTGGGTTGGAGCCGGCTGGAACCGGCTGTGTCTGCCACAGGGCAGCCCCGGCCTCTCCTCACAGAGGCTGCCGTTGCAGCCCCCCATTACCAGCGCTGGGGCACCTGCACCCTGTACACCTGTCTGCCTTTATTTTTCCTAAAAAACCATTAACCTGAATCAGTGAAACCTTGGATCAGGAAATCACGTCTGTTCCAGTCCTCCCCTGCTCTCTGTTTTTAACTCAGGTCTGGTACATACTGTTGACTATAAAAAGAAGTTAAAGTGTTTGAAAGTCAGAAATGACTTGAAGATATATTGGCTTGAAGATTTCAAAAAGAGGACTCATTGGTGCTCTGTTAACACTGGTAATGTAAAAACAGACCTAACAACATTTTTTCTACTCCATTTAGTAAAAAGAGGCTCCTTACTGTAAAACTAAGAAAAAAGTGTATTACAACATCAGATACATCTGAGGCAGGAACAGTATTATATTTGAGAAACAACTGCAAATATATATACTAATAGTTTTGTAATACAATTTGTGCACTGGAAATTTTTTTAAGATTTTTTTTAACGGAAAATAGCATAGAATGATGTAGTCCTCAAAGGGAAGAAAACTGGAGAAGGGTAATAGATGGGTAAGTGTGTTTTCTGGTCTTTTACTTAACAACATTTAGTGTTTTCATGTGCAGAAATGTACAAATAATCTAGTACTCACAGCCTGAACTGTTGCTTTCAGTTGCTACATTCTGAATTTTACTAGTATGCTACTAAATGCTTTCTAATATAGAGATCTACATCGAGACCTTTACATTATAGGCATCTGTGTCCAGTAGTCCCAGTCAGAATTTTATTTAGCTTCAAAATAATTGTTTGTGTTTGTTTTTTTTCCAAGCTACATCTATAATAAATGAGTCCTAAAATCTCATTCATTCTATGCTTCAATAAAAATGAGCAAATCTGTGCCCTGTGACATCACGTCACACCTCCATCACAGAGCAGGAACTAGTGGCTAGTGGCTGCAAGTGATTCAAAATGTAAAGCACTATCATGCATTTCATTTCCTTTGACCTTAAAAAGGTGAAGGGGGACTCAACTGTGTCTCAAGTATTGTTTTCTCACTTGGTGAAGTATACCAGAATTTATCCCAGAAGTTAAATGGTTAAATTCTCATCCATCCTCAGCATGAAGTGGTATGAGAACTTTTCTTCCACACACAGATCAAGCAAAGAAGTGATTTTTATGAATATATTTTCTTCCTTTCCTACTGAAATTGTGAAATATGAAAGCAGAGACTCGTGAAGAGCAGATGGAAGATAGGCTATTTCTAACCTCAAAGTTTTTTTTTTTTCTTCTTTTTTTTCCTTTCTTTTTTTTTTTTTTTAACCCTGGTGGTGTTTTAATGGAAAGTACAAGAATATAGGTTTCTCCTTATGATATTTCAGCATTGCCTCATATGGCTTGAGAAAAACAATATGGCCTAAGTGATTTCTATCAAAGGATTGCTGGTTCTCTGAATCTCAAAGGGAGATAAGTTGGAAGTAGAAGTTCAGAAAGCCAATTCAAAATGCACCATATTACAAAAGCTGATGCATTTGAGGAGCTTGCTTGTCTCTGCACAAAAACTTTGAATAAAGCAGCTGGCATCAGGGTTCATGACTGATGACAAATCTTCCCTGAGTTTCCCCATTGTCTAAATAAAAGTGGTTCATTGATTAAGATGCTGGTTCTTGTCAATGCTCTCTGAGCTGCTCAACATTTCTTACCCAAGCACAGGATTCAGGTGTCAGGAAAATGATAAGCCCTGTAACATGTGGATGTGATTTTGGATCTAGAATTAAGGGTATGTTTATATAACATAATACAGCCTTATAAAGGCATATCTGAATTAACTTGAGCCCATAAAACCAAGTACAGTACTGCCATCGTAACATTTTTCCTAGGACCAAAAATAACTTGGATACATCTGCAGACAACTGTCTTGGGTCATAAGCATGGGAGGGTATTGCCTAATCTGGACAGGAGGGGCTGCTCAGAATTGCTACACCAGCTGTGTTAATGGAGAAACTCCAGCCACATTCTCCTCTTTCCCATGTGGCTGTTGGGGAGAAGAGATTCTCTTTGGGGCAGTTGATGGGGGACAGAGAGAAAGGAAGAGAGGAGAAATTGGGTACAGAAGACAAAGGCCTATCAGATCTTACATCCTTCTCAAAGATACATCATATGATCATTTACTCCTCAAGGGAGTTGTCCTCTGTTACAGACTTCCTGCACTTCCTTACGTATTCAAAGTCACCAAACAGTATCATGAAAGAAGAATAAATTTAATCATGTTGGTTGACTCTCCAAATACCAAGGTTATACGCTGAAATGGCTGGGCACCAGCAATGGGAGAACAGACATTGTCTGGAGTGTGGACAATCTCAAAAACTTTTCTGATTTTGCAAATGAATGTTTTATCTGTTTCTTTTGTCTGCTTCATTACTTAGCCTTTCAAAACTTCCAGATTACACTTTGAACCTAAAGTATAAGTACAGCAATGTTACAAGAAAATCTGTCCTCCTCACATCTGTAACCCAATATTCAACACACTTGATTTTTTAACAAGTCACATTGGATCAGGGTGAACACTGGAGAGTTATTCATTAAATATTAGACTAAAAAAAAATCATTAAGTTTATCACATTATTCTGATAGTATTCAATACACTTTATTTCAGCCGGGTAATGAGTAAGCATCTGACTCACGGGGACTTTAACAAATACCTTCAGATTTATACATGATGTGCATTTTTCTGCACATATGGGTATAGTATAAAACAGTTTATAGAACAAGTGTGAAAAATCTGCACTGAAACTTGTGCAAAAAGAAATAAATAATATGCAATCAATAAGACTGTGATTAAATTAATTTATATTATATTATAAGGGAACTTCTGTACATTAATAATTTATAAAATAAAATAATTCAAAACTAAATTCTCATGAAAATTATTTTCATAAGATCTAATACTTTCCTAAACCCATCTGAATAAAGCTAAAAAATCCAAATTCTCTTACTATCTGCTGCAATAAAAGCTGCAGAAATATAATGATAGGACTTTGTTACGATCAGCATAAAAAAGAAAACATAAGCAGGTGAGACACAGTATCTCAATGAAATCAGTGCTCAATTCAGAACAAAGTTTCTGGATTTTTTTGATCAGTGTCATCATGTCTGAATAATGAATTGTGTAATAGTTGTGTGGAGAGTTGAATTTGGGACCTACAGTGGATTGAATACACTAGCTATCAAGATATTCATGTATTCACTTACTTTGTAGTATCATAGGTTATGTGTAAGCATAAATTGTTGAAAAATTATTTCCTGCAGGAAACTATATTCAACCTGCAGGACCAATTTTGGTAACATAGACATTCATCTTGTAGAAAAGTTCTTGTGTGCTATATAGCTGAAGGAATGATGAAACTTCTTCGTTAAGTCAATTTGAAGCTATAGTTTATAATAAGGAACAAATACACATCAGGCTGGGTTTTTCTATGTGTGCAGCTTGATTTTTCTTTTTATTAATTTAGTCTTGGGTTTATAACAAACCTTCTGAGGACCTCTGAGATGCAAATGTGCTCCTCTCTGTCTTGTTGCATGCTGCAGCACTTCTTTGTTTATCCACAGCCACTGCAAAACATTCTCTATTCTCCTTTATACTGTCTTTCAAGATAGCTTGCACAACTGATGGAGCACGCTATTATGCTGTTTGGATACATTCCCACATTGAAGAGGCCCAGCTCTTCATTCTACAGATCTGGTATACCTAGAGATGGGAAATGCTCTATTGTCAAGTTGAAATAATCCTTAACTCTATGACAAATAAGAAAAAATGCAAATGCAAGCTGTTATTCATACACAAGAAGAAATGAAAGAATTTTTAATTTATTTATAACAAAAATCAGACTGAGAGTCTTTTTTTTTTAAACAGTTAACTTACTGTAGGTGTTTTCTTGACATGGCCTTTTCAGGAACCTTTTCATTCTAGAGCAGAATAGTTCCAGTTGGAAGGTACCTACAACAATTACCTAGTCCAATTGTGTTTCTGCATATATTGAATTTCCAGTTTAATTAACTGAGGATAACCTACTCTGATGGAAAGATTACGATTGCTCCTCTCTTTGGATTTCTTTAGGAAATCTGTGCAGATTAAATCTCTTCTCCCCATCCTTGTGAAAAAAAAGAACAAAAATTTAAAACTGTATTTCCCTCGAATTGAAGTTAGAAGATTTGTATTCCTATAATGAAAGTAGGCATTTCCTTACTTCTTTGGAGTGGCATAAGTCACAACTGTCAGATAAGAACTTGTAACCTGAAATTGTCTAGCTGATTAAAATTGATTCAAAATTTTCCCTTTTATTGGTAGTTTACCTTTCAGTGCAGCATTTCACCAACGGAACCGTGTATTTTCTGTTGATTTACTGATTAATAACGGAACTTGATACAAGCACTTAACTAGAAATGTTTACAGCTCATTATTGTCTCATAAATGATACAGCAGTATTCTATCATTTTGGAATGACTATAGGCTTCAGATTGACTTCCAAAACCTTCCATCTAACAATACTATAGCAAGTTTATTTTTTGACTTTTTTTTTTAATTTAGAAAGACATATTGCAAACAGCAGGGTTAGAAATAATGTTTGACATCTGTTCCCTTGCTCCTGAGATTCATTGCAGTAGAGTTAACTAAGATCAGCAAAGAGATGAGTGATATCAGAAGCTCACAAGTTAACTGTAATGCATCCTTCTTCACGTTGTGCAACATGTAGGCTGATGAGTGGATTGGGAAATGCAATCAATGTACAAGGTATCTGTCATCCTGCTTTTAAATGACGGCTAGAACAATAGTGATCTATTTTGCTACAGGAAGTTCAGATCTGAAATTTTAGACACATTAGAAAACATGGCACTGGTAAAATTAATTTTGGTTTTATCTTTTTTAATAAAACCTGCATTGTGACCGGAGATTAATTTTCTTCCATTATTCATCAAATATGAACAGTTTGGTTGTCGTTGTAAGGATCATAGTAATGCCCCACCAGTATGTTTCCTTATTTATCTCAAAAGATAATTCTCAGAATGATTGGATGCTCAATGCCTGTGGTAGCTGCAATTTCCTGAATGAGATGTGGCTGCATTGTTAGAAACTGTCAGGGTCAAAACTAATCTTGTAAAAGCTTCTTAGCCCTTTTTGAATGTTCATTTATTTATATGGAAAACATATTACTACAGAAATGTTGATAAGGAATCAACCTCAAAAGATAATAAAAAAACAAAATGCAAGATTTTTTTTCTGTTGCCTCAGCTTCTCATTTCTGTCTTCTCTGCATTTATTACTATTAGAAGAAAATATTATAGAAAAGACAATCAAGTCTTATTTATTTAAATATTCTTGGAAGCCTTCTGAACTTCCTTCCGAATTGCTGTTTCTGATGAGATAATCTTGCATTTTTTGAATGCAAAAATAGACATCTTCTAAAATGATGAAAGGTGAAATAAATCCTGTTTTTCAAACTGTATTTCTTTATATCTGCAGTCTTATGTGGGAGGGGAAAAAGAAAAGGAAAGTTTCCCAACCAGCTACAAACACTCCATCTGTGCAGGTGGTGATTGTGAAGAATGTGAAGAGACCTTTGATCCTAACTCTTTCTTTTGAATGGGAATTCATGAAAGCACTTCACTGTATTTAAATTCTAAAGATATAAGTAAATTGATTGATCTACTCCTCTGTTTAAAACTGAGCACTTCTCAAGCATTTTGCTGAATTGGGTCCTAACAGCACAGCAAATCATTAATGTCAGCACTGGTGCTGGTACAGCAATTGAGAATAAAGATGATTCAAAAGGAGAATCACATAGTATTTATGATAGAAAGTATGTTGCTCATCACAGCTATGTTCTCTTGGTAGATTCATAAGCTGAAATAGAATGATGCTGTATTTCTCTTTTATAGGTCTTTCAAACGTTAAGGAAAACTCAGTGAGGAAAGGTTATTTTTACTGGATATAGTGCTGTTGATTCTGGGGTAAAATGCTCTTTTATATTGACAGTTAAATTAAAAAAAAATGCTTTAACAGTTCTCCACATCATTCTTTTTAGACAACTGCCTCATAAAACTGTGCAAATAGTAAAAAGCCATCATAACAGACTTAAATAAACCATTAATGTTTCTCTTTTGTTTCAGGAAAAAGTATCGGAGAAAGAAAAATTAATCAGGGTTAATTTTTGTTACAGCCTAACTGAACCTCCTTGCTTGTATGACATTACCAATTCATGAGGTACTTGAGCTATTAAAAAAAAAACTAAAGAAACAAAAAAACCCGCCAACAACCCCAAACAAAAAAACCCACCAACATATGATACACCTAGATGGAAGGCAGGAAATTAAAAGGGTCTTATGAACACATAAAAATGTTATATATGTGTCTAAGACACAGAAATGTAAAATAAACAGATCTAGGAACACATGTTTTATCAGATAATAACCTATATGGAATGGTCATATGAAAAATATTCCACCCTGAGATCCAGCAGTAATACTTGCTTTCTTACCAAAACCATTTATTCCAAAACAAAAGATCCTATTATTGTGTGGCAAGTGTATATTCGAGGTTCATACTAGATATTCAAATTTGAATAGATTTCATATTTAGCTAAGCGAGTGCTGTTTTCCCTCCATATGTTCAAAGACAGAACAACACACAGAATAAGAATATGTGAAAGAGTCCTTAGAGCAATATAAAAGTTTTCCATGGCAACAACATCTAAAAGATGATGAAACCAATCCTGTAGAGATGGTGCTTGAGGACATCCATTCTAAGATTACAACATGCTTAACCCTCATCAGTAGATGGAAACATGGCTCCTTGTGCAGTCTAATGTCAGCCAAATTTAGGAACTAGCTCACAAGCTCACTAGCTGGGATGAATGAATAAATCCCATTTAATAATTTGAGAAATTTACTTCTTCATACTTTCCCCAGAAGGTACAGTTTTAAAAGATGCTTTCACCAGTGGTGAAAGACTGTTCTTCTCACAGTTGTCTAAGCATAAACAGCGAGTGTTTTCTCATCTTTCAGAAAGGTTGGAATCATATAAATATACTGAGAAAATGGGAGCTCTAGAATTTTGCAGTGGTATATCTAGACTGGACACACAAAACTATTGCATTGAAAAATGGTTATTCTTTAAATTAATAATAATCTTGCAAAGTGATAAATTATATTTTTTGCAAAAATTTTTACTTCTTGAATTTAAATACTGCAGAATAATCTTCAAAGCTAGTTCTTGTATAAAGCTGTTAGTTCTTTACAGCAACTGGAAAGAATTTTGTGCAGGAGCTGTAATAGGTATATTCACTCTATTCATCCCAGCTACTTCAGACTGAGAAAAGGGATGAAGTCAATGAAGAGGGACATCTCCTTCAGGGAGATGCAGAACATGTAAATACAGTGTCCTTTTGGAAGAGCTTCTCTCTCTTTATATAAACTATGCAGATTATAAAGAGTAATATAGACATGCTTTCAACATCCATACAATAGATATGTTCTCTTCCCTTTACCCTTATTCTTAATAATTTAACATCATCACTACTTGATTACTGCAGCTATGCATGCATGTAAAATATCTTAATAAACCAGGATCCTATCCAGCTCAAAAAACCCCTTTATTTTTGATTAGCAAATAAAGCCAATACAGATGAGAAAATCTTGTGGAGTTTGTTTTGTTTTGTCTTATTTTGATGTCAGTTCCGGAAGGTCCATATAATCCTGCTGACCTCCAGACATTCAAATGATGGTGATTTGAAAGCTGTTCTGATGTACAACTACTTCAGTGAGTTACTGGTATTTGTCTTGACTTTTTGAAGGTGTGAAAACAAATTTCACCTAAAGGTACCACAGCTTGTGCAGAAGAACTAGTCCTGAATAAGAATAAATTGCCTTTTTCTCCTCGTAACAAATTGCCTTTTTCTCACCATGCATATCAGCTCTAGCTTGAAAAGGTAAGAATGAGGGGGCATAGTAGGAAGAATTTAATACCTCCTTCTACTCTTTTGAGTATTGTAGTGTACCTGTATCAGAAGCAGCATATCTGTCCACCAGTCCACTTCCTCTTTGATGTGATGACCTGAGTTGGACTTTGAAAGTATCATTTGCAAAATGAAAGAATTTGGAAGTTGTGCCAATCTTATGCACATGTCTAGAATGCCAGACATAAACCACTCCTTAAAGGAGAAACCAGTTTACATTAACAAGGTTGAGTTATCTCCATGTCATTACTTTTCATGCAGTAAATGAATATATGGAGCAGCAACAAAATGTGGAAGCGTGAGGCTGATTGTCACGTTCTTGCTCAAGAACCAGTCAGCATCAAAGGGCATCATATGATGCCCTCTACTGAGAGCAGATGTCCATTTATCATGTAGACCTCTAAAACAAATGTAAAATTATTGCTCTAATTGGTCATATCAGTCATCCTTGTGAACCTAGAAGGAATACTTTTTGACTAAATTATTGTCCAATGATGATTCACTTTTATACCTTTCTCTTACACCAGCTGGTTGCATCTCAAGGAATTGCCTGTTCCCTATGATAGATTTTGATGAAAAAGTTACACTGGACATCTTCCACTTCTTTTCAATATATTAAAGATAATTAAAAAAAGGAAAAAAGAATAGTTTTGCTCTGTGCTATGTGCTTCCCCAGTTTCTTGTCAGCATTATAAAAACATACACATCCAATTTCATCATTTCAAAATGCACCTGACTGATTGAGACCTTCTTTTTGCCAGCATGACAGTGTTCCCATCTGGCATTCAACCAAGAAGGTTTTTTCATTGGCATTTTCAGCATTAATAAATAAACTAACAAATAACTTAACAAGAAATTCAATGAGTACTGCAAATACCCACGAGCATTTCCAGTGCTGAAAGACATATGGGGTTAATATGTCAGTCAGTTTCTTTTAGATTGTTAGGTGACTGGACAACATTGCTGTTCTACTGATGTGTAGTCAAACTCACAGCATCGTGGCAAACGTGCAGTCATCTCTCTGACTTGCTTTTTGGAAAGATGACGTACAGCTATAGGGGGGCCTGCAAGATTTTATTACTGTAACAGCACCTACTTCACTGACTCAGGAGAGGTAGCTGAATCTCTCTAACCTATCCATAAGACTGTACTATACCTCACTGGTGGAGCAGAGATACAATTATAGATATCGAGATCTGGGTATAAGGTTTAAAGAGGGATATGTCAGTAAAAAAATCTATTTTTAAAAATTAGTCAATTTAAAACAAAGCAAAACCTGATAAGTAGACAATATCCCTTTAAGTGGAAACAGCAGCAGTATTCAAGCACAACTATTTCATTCTGAAAGTAATAAACGTGAGGAATAAGTTGTCAGGTAAACCCACTGAAGCACATACTATAAATGAATTTAAGAGACAGCTAGAAGTTTTTATGGAGCTAGAGGGGAAATTAAAGACAGTGACAAAGCAGGAAGACTAGGCTGAACTAACACATACAAAAGAGAAGTTTTCTGGTTCTTCTCTCCAACATTTCTTTATGTTCATTACAGAGTGTATCTGATACTTGTTATTTACGTTAGAGAAGGGCAGAAAAAATGAAGTTGTTTCAAGTACATTATCCCATAGGTCCCAGAAACTTCACCTTCACTTCACTTATGGACAGAAAAAGTAAAAACAAAGGAAGTAAGAGTTGAGACCTTGACTTACCTAATTTGACATGCTGTGAAGCTAACAGTGCACGAAGAACTACTGGTAGGTCATAGGGGAGAAAACACAGAGGATACGGCTGGTGTTGAGAGTCATATTTTGCGCATTGGTTTTATTCTGCTGGATTGTCAGAGTCCTAGAACTGCATCAACAGCTCTTCACATTGGGTCAGATCCAGATCTCATTGAAGTCAGGAAGGCTTTTATTGATTCACCTGTGAGCTGGATAATTTTGAGCATACGGTCCATCCTGTAACGGGTAAAAAGAAGTAGTGCAGCTCACTGAAGTGCTTTCAGCAGAATTAAGTTAGGAATTTTTTTATTTTTTTTATTTTTTTAAACTGATGTAAATATTTTTCATTTGTCATATCAGTTGGGCATTGTTTTTCCTAATTTTTAGTGAAAATATATAGCAGGAATTTTCAAAGTATTTCATTTACCAGAACCTTTTATGCAAAATTGCAGAAGTTTATGCAGTTTCAATTTAAATACTGATTTGTTTTTATAAAATTTACTTTCTACACTAAAAAAGTCTAAAAATATTTCTGATCAGCATTTGTGTTTCTATTCTGAGGTGAAATGAAAAGGGAACTTTGAAAGTTAAGCTTGCTCAGTTGTTCATGTCTTAAGCAACTCTAACAAAAACAGCTTTTCTTAACTGACAGATTCAGGAGTTAGAATATAACAATAATTTCATTCTCTTCGGGTTTTGCTGCTGAAACTTGACACCTACAATGATTTTGAGTGTTTGGGATTTATATAGCCACAAAAGTGACTTCTAGTGAAATGATTCACCTGTATATAGATACACAGATGGAAAAACCTGAACACATCATTCTTAATACAATTGACATGTCTGTCTCAGCTTGCTGCCGATAAAGTACATACATAAAGATCAGAATTTATGCCTATAGGTATTTGCTCATATTTATTGTAGCTCATATATTATATACAGTGGTAAACAGTCTTGGCAAAATACACAAATACTCTTTCTCTATATGGAAAATTATATTTGTTGGACTGTTTTTGTTGAACACTGACGTGGAGAATTCCACTAAATATGTAAAACAAATTAATTGATATAATGGAATGTTTATGTGTTAAGAAGCAGTAAAATGACACCTTGGATTATGAACAGCAAGAAAACTAAAAAGAAAGGAAAACCTAAGATCTTAATTTGGGTTTTTATCACCCAGATTCAATAGATCTGCTTTCCTGTCTATAGTCAAAAGCACAAGATGGAAGAGCTGTAATAGTAATTTATAGCTGGATATTACACATCTCTAATCCTCATGGTGTTACTTGATAGCTGTCCAACAGTATTTTGATGATGCAGTGTGATGCTGAAACTTAGCATGACTTGAGATAGTGGCAAAAAAGTCTAAAATGTCAAGTGGGGATTGGCATAACTATGGGCTCTCCAAGCACTTTTACAGATAATAAATCCACAGTGACAAGAAAAGGTGAGATTGGCCTTTGGAGACTGTGTAATCCATTCGCTGTGGAAAGTGTCTTCATTATACTGGAGGATCTAACACAAAACAGGAACTACCAGCTGCTGCTTTAACAAGAGAAAAATAATGTGGTAATGGAGCCATCTAGATACTACTTACTTCAAAATTATAGCAAAATTATAGGAAAATTATTTGCACATTGCCACACATTTCTCGTTCAGAGTTCAGCTTCAGGGCATATTATTCCTTTTCAGGTTTTTGATCGTTCTGAGTCTAGCTGATGATGACCACTTAATTTTGTGAGATCATAAATATACACACATTTCACCAGGAAAAGTGTCTATAGAATTATGTTTTCTCACTCAAAATTCTAGTTGTTTATTATTTCATTTTTTCAGTGTACATAAATAAACACATATTTGTGTGTTGATAACATACCTATTTAATAGCATGCATATTTTTATCTGATTTACAGCATATGTGCAAGACAAATACATATGTATGCGTCCTGCAGATGCAGTGATATTTTTATAATTAACCACTAAAACCTTTCTAAAATAATAACAAGATGTGATTAATTTTAATATGAAAACTATTTGAAATTCAAATGTTTTTAATAACGAAAGATAGATCATTATTAGAACTTTTATGAAGATTCAGTAGTTAAGTGGTAACTAAACAAAAAAACCAACCATGCTTTGTTCCTTGGGATTGAATGACAACTAAAATATGTCACTGAATGTGAAATCTAAACAAACCATAACCAATTATTCCTGATGTTTCTGATTGTTAGTGTCACAATTTACAGGCAGTGAGATGCAAAGAACCAGGAAAAGGAGTAAGGGACTCAGGTACTGGAGATATGTTTATCAGATTAATTGAAACATATAAGACAGATTTGTCAGGTAATTCTTGCTTAAGCTAGGAATTTTGACTCTGCAGAAATCCTCTCAAATCTCTGAAAAAGAGAGAAAAATGCACCTTCCAATGCTGTAGTGATATTTATGAGAAGCTGGCAAAGAACAAGATGAGAGGAGATACGAGCAGGTGCCTCTCTGTTATCTTCAGAGAGTTGTTCAACTCACTTAAGATCTTCCTCAGGAGTTATTCTTCTCTGCCTCTGGCTGTGAAGGAAGCACCAGCCAAGTGAGGTCTGCACTTTGGTGTTTAAGCTAAGGACCTTAAGCTAGCATCATGAATCTAGGCCCCAATATCCACTGCATAAAAGTACATTAAAACATTTTCTAAATATTATCTAAAATCTTCCTCAAATATATGGAGACTCTTTTCTTGTTTGGGTTTTTTTTTTTTTTTTTTCTTAGAGGGGAGGGTCTGCTTATTTGCTTTAAGCAGAATTTGATGATTTAGTAAATGAAATGGCCTGAGGGCTATGCTAATATCTCTCTTTCTCAGAAAACTTGTGAAAAGATACAGCATTGTAAGAGAATAAATAAAGATCTTCAACAAAGACAACACAATTTTTCTAATGAAACTCTTCTGAACATAAATAAATACATTGTGACCACATGCTGCACATCACAGTTGGGGAAACAAATATAATATATAGACATAAATATTTCCTATGCAGCTGTGACCTCCAGATCAGCTGGTACTACCTCCCTTGAATGTTATTTCATCTCTGGGCTGACCATTGTCCTTACATACAGGTTTCCCAAACATAAACAGACATTATTTTGAAATCAAGCTTTCTTTTTTACCATGTAAGATATAATGTCCCTACCATGATTTGTTGAAGGTCCTCATTGGGCACTCAGGTTGTTGATAGGTGTCAAGTCCAGTAATCATTTCAGTATGTTTTTATCTCCAATGAATCATTCAGACTTGAGCAATTTAACTATACAGTTAATTTGAGCTGCCATATATTTTTGCTTGCATACATTTTTATTTCTTTTTTAAACTCTGGAAGTAGTTCAGTTTTCACTTCATTTTGTTTTAAACTAGAACTACAAAATATGAGCAAAATTAAAATTGCACAGTCACTTAGAACATGATTAATGTCTTCTTACATTTACTGGTGGATTGTTTTCTGCACACTCTCATTTCAAAGTATATTACAACTTCCATGTTTGTGATTGTTTGCCATCCATTTTCAAAGCATTTAAAATGTAGGGTGAAACAAAGGTGATGATTGATAGAAATTCTGAACATGTGAAAATACACTGCTGACAGTGAATTAACTTGACATAATAGTGCTTAAACTTTAGGTACCCACTGTGGACATAAACGACTGTCTCCTTCAATTAAGGGATATGCATTATTAACATCTTGGGCGTATTTTACTTAAAATTTGATTTTGTAATAAGTGAGATAAATCTAGTAACTCAAGCAAACAATAACAGGTAATTAAAGTAAGAAGTAGTATTTACTTATATTTACACTCTGGTATAGTTAAACTAATATTTACTGTAAAAAAATGTAATACCAAGTTAATAATAGATTAAAGAAAGAAGGAAAATTGTATGAAGAAGTCATATGAAGGCTCTTCTGGAAGAAGTCATGTTTCATGGTGTTGTCAAGTATAATTTTAGTAATGGGCATAAGGTCTGTGACATCCACTTAAATAATTCTTTGCTAGCAAGTAAGATTGCCAGCTTGAATATCTATTACTTGAAACAATGTGACCAAGAGTTACTTCTACAGTACTTATATAGAGAGATGTTCCCTATTTCAGTCCAGGGAAAGATCACCTCAACAAAGCAACAATGAAGGGGGAAAAAAATAGAGAAGAGGATTTCCTAAAATCTCTCCTCTTTTGCTCCATTGGTTTTAATAATCCAGTCCCACATAGATTTTTGTCAGGGAATAGTATGTAGGTGGAAAAAATAGCACTGTTCGAGAGCACTGTTGTACTTTGTCTCCAGCACAGCTGCATTTGAATTTTCATTTCATATGCAGAATAAAAGAAGAAGAAACAAAAAAAACCACATTCATCTGGAGAAAAGCAATTTAGCAGTGACATCATCAAAAGGACCCACCATAAGGATGGTACTTATGTCATGTACCTCTGGCCATCTAACAGTTAAATGTCAGGCCACAGGTCTCTCCTTTCCTCCCCAGTCTGAAGAGAAACAGATGCCTGCAGTGATGATTCACTCTATCTGCATCAGGGTCTGAGACAGGGAGAATAAATCTCTCTCTGCAGGTGCTTTTCTGTAACCAGTTGTTAGAGAGAGACCCTGAAGACTTGCCTGGGGGTTCTACAGCATTAACCAGTCCTGTAATCCCAAAGGTCTAAATCACATCAGATGTCTAAATTTACCAGGGAAAATTAGATTAGATGAATTTCACCCTAAATTATCACTTCCCACTGGAAAAAAACCCAAAAGAAATCTCTTTGAAAAAGAAGCCTTAGATTCCTCAATACTGCTAATATTTTTTTTTTTAAATCCCAAATATTAATATAAACATAGAGACAAGGTGCTGGGGTGAAGTCTACCAAAATTTTTGAAGTAACATTCAAGCAATCTATATGTATAAATATCTACACTCTCTTTCACACACCTGGAACTGAATACCTTATGATTCTTAGTGGAGGGAGATTCTCAACACTTACTTAAAGTAACTCAAAACAACGCAAGAGCCATTGTTTTGAAATGTCATAAAGCAGCTTAGTGTTATCACATAGAGGTATAATGATTGCCTCCATGAAATACAATTAAAAGTGAATCTTGCTACTTACATTGTGCCTTCCTTTCTGCTTTGTGTCTGTTCACAGTAGTTTTAATGCGTATGTCAAGCCAGTAATGTAATGAAGTAACAACAGCTTCACACATACTGACAGCCACTGGGAAGTTATATAAGGTAGTGAAAATAGGACTTGATTGACTCACCAAAACTACTTTAAAAGAATGTTAATTATTATTACACTATTTCTTTTTTGCCTAAGGGATAAAAGAGATGAGATGTTGCTGTGTAACAATCTACAGTTTCAGGTCAGTTAAAAAAAAGCTTTTTAAATGGACTATGTTTTGTAAGTATATTTTTTTGTGCTCACGATAGCTTAGATTTTTGTACCTTCTATGACTCTGAATGTGCTTTCCAGTTACATTCAGTCTTTGAAGGCAATTTTTGAAGCACCAGTTTGGATATTTTTATTTTTTTTAAATTTAATCTTCCCTCAAAGATCCTGTACACAAATTCTTCATTATAGAGACTCTGGTGTCAAATAGAAGTCAGATAAATTTGATTTGCAGTGGATTATCATTTTTATACTCTACTTCCTGCAATACCTTCATATATTTCAAAAAATTCTTAGCTTTGGGAGGTTCTTTGTGTGATTTGGACTGTCTTTCATGTGTACGGTTGTGTAAATACTCAGTTACATTCAGGTGCATGTACCCAAATAAAGCCAGCCTGGTCTTAGGAATCTCAGGATCATGTGAAAGCCCACATCTTGTTGAGAGAAGCCTGTAGGAAAGAATATGAGACATTTGAAGCTACATTATTATTCTTAGCTGATTGAAGTATTCATCACAAGACGTGTATTTGCTGAATGTAGCCCTTTATTCTGCCTCTGTGAACAGATGGAAATTTGTACACATTTGTTTCTCAGGACTGCTCCACTAGTTACTGCAAATATACTTAAGCTTTGGGATTTTTTATGAACTTTAGCAGAATATTCAGTCACTAGTATAATATTTGCAATTCACTATTTAAGATTTGATTGGTCTCCAAACCAATGTAATTCTTGCACTCCTAAATTTTCAGGCTAGAGGGACTGTAATGTTTAAGCTTACCTCCTGCTCACAAAAGGGATGTTCTTTACCCAGGGCAGCATTAGGGCTGATCTCAGAATGAAGAGAATGGATATGAGCTTTTATGAAAGTGTGACTTCTTTTCTCTAATGTCATTTAGTTTGCCTCTCTTAAAAAAATATTATGTCTGTTCTTTTTTAAAGAACTAAGCTGAATGATTGAGAGGCTGCTACACCTGTTATACCTGCTTTCTGGGCTCTTGCATCCAAAGCCAAATGGATCTGTCCATCCCTAGCTTCCTTTGCACATGTCATTGTAGGGTATCCTTTTATTTGTATGCTGAGAGTGAGTGAAGAAACCCAGACTATTTACAGTCCACTGTGCAGTTTAACCCAGCCACTTGACTTTAAATGCAGGTTGTCTGAATCAAACTTAAACATTAGGCAAGTGTAAATGAGACTGAGTTTGGGAGGTTACTTTGTGAGATTCACTCTTCTCTATGCCCGTGCAGATAAATTTGCCATCATGTGAGCCAGCATGCATTATTCATGACATTATTGATTTGACTTCTCTTTTGTTAATTTTTTTTTGGTTGTCACTTTTAGCAATATTATCTGTGGCAACAGCTATATGACTTTTACAACAACTACCATCAAATGAGTGTATTATTTTTAACACCTTCTACAACTGATAGTTATTGGTAAATTTTCATTGCTCTTAACAGTGGTTTTAATGAAGGCTATGGCAGCTTTATCCACATTGAATATTCTCATTCATTTCAGCAGGTCTGTCTTTCCAGTAAATTAATTCTCAGATTTAATATTAGAACTATGCACCTTTGGAAGGCAATTATAGTACAAAATAGAAGTTACAAAAAAACAACTGAAGAATTTTTAAAATGCAAAAAAAACCAAAAAAAAGAAACAAAATCCAAAGATTGTAGCTTTTGTAGCTTCATGTCTAAGTCGAGAGACAAATTTTCATTATCACGACAGTATCTAAGGGAAACAAGCAATGCCATGGCTATATTGTACTAACTGCTACACAAATACAAGGAGAGAGATTCTAGAAAAACTGGCAGTCTAAGAGACACCTGAATAATAACAAAAAAAGGTGTATTTTCTTACCTGATTCTGAAGTTTCTCATAAAGCATAATGACATGAAGTTAGCTACCTGTGGATAAAACCTATCTAATGAAAACCAGCAAATTTGTTGTAACACGTTGCATCTTTATTAGTCTAATGCCTTGACTATAAGCCATCCTTCCAACCTAGCTTCGACAGTAAAATTTCTATTATAGTTAATACAGTTATGAATCACAGCTCATTTCTTCTGAGTTAAGTGCTAGAGAAAGATGACCACCTGTAAAATATGTATAAGGTTGCTGTAACCCCATTTGTACAGCTGTCATTTCAGACTCCGAGGGAATAAAGGTATTTTAGCAAAAAGTGTTAGCCATTCACAGCCTTTTATCACAACCTTTACACCCAGAAAGTGAAAACTGATGTCCTTGAAAGTTTTCTTGGAAGCCTAAAACTCCTTACTATGCTCAGATACTGACAGGGGTTGTTTCAGTGTATCTGTCTTTCTGAAACCACGATTAGAGACCATGCAAGAAATGAAGAGGAAAGCTACTGTTCTGATGGATTCAGTGAAAAATTTTTACTATTGCATAACTCCATTTATCTTTGAGATACTGTCAAAAATGTTTAATTAACTACTAGCATTCTAGGCTAGAGAGCTTCTTTCTTGTCACTTTGAGCATCAGCTGGATCTCATATAGGCATGCAAAAAGGAATAAACTACAGGATTTTTTTGGTAGAACTTCAATAATTGAACATTATAACTATTGTTTCTCTGCTTCCAAGCAGTGACAAGGTTTTTAATGATAACTTAAAACTATTTTGGGTGCTTTGTTAATTCTGAAATGTTATGTAAAATTTTCCTTATTTGGAAGTCCTTAACCTTGTACAGGTAATTAAACTAACAAAAAAAAAATTTCTAACTTTTCATTTTTGTTTTCAATGGTTATATGTCTGTCATGCTTTGAACTTCTGATGCATATTTGTAAATTATTAGAGTGAATATCAATACTCTTTTCTAAAATTGTATCTGATATAGATTTTATAATAGTAAAAAAATAAGTAACTGTGGAAGTAGGCAATGTTAACAAGAACAACAAAACCAAACCCATACCCCCCCAAGAATATAAATACTAGACAAATTAAAAGCACAAAGGATTAAGGGATAAAAAATATTTCTTAAACACACTGACGACAAGATTTGATTAATGAGTCTAAGCACTGCATGTCATCTCAGTCCAAAACCACATTTTTATAAAACACATTAAGAATTTTTAAAGCTAAAAGACTGGGGCCTTGTCATTTTTTCAGTCTTGACTAGAAAGTTTCCAATTAATTACCAAAAGAATATATTCCGTATTTGGCAGTAAAAAGTTTTTAGTAGTACAATTATACCCAAAATGTTTATGTATAGTAAAGGTTTTGGAACAAATACAGCATGGGCAAATGCAGTGTGTCTTGCTCATATCTTCATTGTTTCATCATTAATAATCTTGAAAGTGCCTTGCCTTTTCTTTTCCTCTCTCTTTTTCTGCAAAAGACCTATCTAAGATATGTTAGTATATTTTATGGCCCATTTAGTACCTGATCTGGTGCTAAGACTGCCACAGGCACGGACATTGTAATGTGTACAACTTCACAGCAGGAACTGGAATTCCAAATAATTTCATGTCTGCTAATGAAGAGGTCAATGGATAGTGTTAATGTTCTGCAAAAAGGCCTTAGAGACCATTAGCAGTTCCTGAAACCAGCCATCCTAAAAGGTAGAGCTTTTTGAAATCAGATGAAGGTTTTTAATCTTTTGAATAGAAAGTAGGAATAGCTATCTTCTTTCATACAGAGACGTAATTTTCATTCTTCACTTAGTCTCCTAATCAACAAGATTTATTAGTATGGAGATTATTTTCATCATATTTGTTATCTCATATATACAATTCTTAAGCATATGAATGTTATTTGCAAAACAAAGAGCATTCACATAAGTTGGAAATACACTGCAGAGATTGGTACTCAAAGAATATAATGTAAACTTTATGTGCTTTTCTGAATAAAGCTAGCCATAAATAGATGCTCAAGTCTGTCATGTTTATTCAGATCATGCAGTAATTATAACACTGCTTTTATAAGTTAGGACTTACTTTGTCAAAACACCGCAGATTTCCATTTACTTCTTATTCCTATACAATCTGTCTCCTTCCAGCCTTGATACCATGGCTGTCTGTAATTCTAAGTGGGACAAGAAGGATACAGGAGTAGTTAAGAGAAGGCAGGAACTGAATGTAAAGTGAATGCACTATAAGAAAATCTAGAGGAATCTGTTATGTGAAATGTGTCCTGAACATTAGCATAAAGCAGATTGACACTGTAATATTGCTATACTTCAAGAAGTTCCTAATGTTACTCTGCCATCACTTCCTTAGCAGATGGTCTCCTTTTTCTTCAGCAAATGAAAAACATTTGAGCAACAGAAATGTAACTTTTGGCCTTATTTAGTGTAAGTATTCAGACTGTTGATATTTGATTTCTATTATTACTACTATTTTATTTCTACATTTTCTGCAACAAAAGATATGCTGGATCTCTCACAAAACCAAGTAGTTTTAACCATAGTGACTTAAAGACTAAATTAAACATAACACATATACTCTATGTCATTAAAAGTATACAAGATAAAGTATGAAAAGATATGGAAGGCTAATAACCCAAATGACAAAATATTCAGTCAAATGTTTATTGTTAAAATTAGTGATTTTGTATAATAAAAATGGACGTGCTAGCTATTTACTCACTTGACATCCCTGTGGCTCAGAGTAGAGACTGGTTTTTAGTAAGTATGGGGAGTATCTTGGAACAGACAGCGTGGCTTCAAAGTGGCCTTTGAGTGGCTTCTTTGTGTCAGAAGAAAATCATACCAGGCTGCATTAAAGATGTTTCAATTTTTTTCATGTTCTTTTATAAATTTGGATTGAAGTGCAGAGGTTAATAGCCATTCTGGAATCATTTGCCTTGAAGCCACAGTATCATTTTCCTCTGTTATGAAGGATCAGTCTTAACCTTTCAGCAACAGAGACACAAGGACAAACTGGGTCAAATTCCATCTCTGAGTTAAATACACATAAGCTGATAGATTGGCCTTTTTGTTTACTGGCTATGAATGAAAGGAATTTGTTGCTATCATCTGTGCAGCAGCACACAAAGCATGAACTCTGAAGGAATCAATGTTCGGCCTTTTCACAATTATGAAATTACCATTCCCATACAGTTTTCCTCTGGGGGATATATTTTGTCCTTAGTAACTAAGCTTGTTTGTTCTATAGATTGGAAATGAGATTGTTGTTACATTTTTATGACACTTTTATCTACTCATGTTGTTAATACTGACAGCATTTTTAAAGGCATAAGGAATATAAGGCATCTTCCTCTAGTAAAGCCCAGGAGAAAATGCATTTCTAAATTGATAATTTTTCTGTCTCTAATTTAAATACATTTGATTCTAATTCACCCTTGGGAGTACAGATAGTGAGTATGTGGTGGATAAGTAATATTAACACTGTGTATGTTGCCAAAATTATTTCTGGGGAAGGAAGAACTTTAAAATAAAATGGTCTCCTCATGTTTGGTTATGTCTGAGAGACTGCATGCTTTTCGGCAGCCACTCTTAAAGGCTTACAAACATTGCGTTGTAAACATCGCATCAGAGACATAGTCTGTAGACCATCATAGGAAACATCATCTCATGCATTAAAGCTATCTTCTAAGCATGCAAGCTGAAACATTGCCCAAAAGAATTACCATTATAACCATTCAAAGCAGTTAAACTTTTAGCAGGTTTGTAAAAGCATTACAACATTGAGGCCTACACATGGGAACAGGAGGTTTATTATTCCAGAAACTCCAGAAAAAGGCAGTAAAAAGTCATAGAATCATAGAATCATTTAGGTTGGAAAAGACCTTTAAGATCATCAAGTCCAACTGTTAACCTAGTGTTGCCAAGTCCCCCAATAAAACATGTCCCTAAGTGCCACATTTGGTGACTCAACCACTCCTCTGGCAGCCTGTTCCAGTACTTGATAACCCTTCTGGTGAAAAAATCTTTCCTAATATCCAGTCTAAACCTCCCCTGAGCAACTTGAGGCCCTGGTTCCCTCAGATGCTCCTCAAAGGACTTGTTCTACAGACCCTTCACCAGCTTCGTTGCCCTTCTCTGGACACGCTCCAGCAACTTAATGTCTTTCTTGTAGTGAGGGGCCCAAAACGGAACACAGGATTAGAGGTGTGGCCTCACCAGTGCTAAGTACAGGGGCACGATCACTTCCCTACTCCTGCTGGCCACACTGTTTCTGATACAGGCCAGGATGCCGTTGGCCTTCTTGGCCACTTGGGCACACTGCTGGCTCATATTCAGCTGGCTGTCGACCAACACCCCCAGGTCCTTTTCTGCGGGGCAACTTTCCAGCCACTCATCTCCATGCCTGTAGCGTTGCCTGGGGTTGTTGTGACCAAAGTGCAGGACCCAGCACTTGGCCTTGTTGAACGTCATCCAATTGGCCTTGGCCATCGATCCAGCCTGTCCAGACCCCTCTGCAGAGCCTTCCTACCCTCAAGCAGATCAACACTCCTGCCCAACTTGAGGTCATCTGCAAACTTACTGAGGGTGGACTCGATCCCCTCATCCAGATCATCGATAAAGATATTAAACAGAACTGGGCCCAATACTGAGCCCTGCAGGTCACCACTTGTGCCAGCTGCCAACTGGATTTAGCTCCATTCACCACAACCCTTTGGCCCCGGCCATCTAGCCAATTTTTTACCCAGCGAAGAGTGCACCCATCCAAGCCATGAGCAGGCAGTTTCTCCAGGAGAATGCTGTGGGAAATGATGTTAAAGGCTTTACTAAAGTCCAGGTAGACAACGTCGACAGCCTTTCCCTCTTCCACTAAGCAGGTCACCTTATCATAGAAGGACATCAGGTTAGTCAAGCAGGACCTGCTTTTCATAAACCCATGCTGACTGGGCCTCATCACCTGGTGATGATATGTGCAGCTACAGCAAAAATGTTTATTAAGAAAAGTATTGCACTGTTCATAGAAAAGTTAGGTTGCTAGTGTCATGCTTGAATGTTTACTCAGTTTTAGATAATTCTTATTAATAGACCTTCCGTGGTGCTTGGAGAACAACATAATTATTTTTTTAGGAATAGCTTATTTATTAAATATGGAATAACTGAAAGAATTTGTTGTTGTTAAAAAATGAAATTCTCATTTGCCTGAGAAAAGAATACTAATTTTTTACATAATATCTCTATTTGTTCTCCTACATGATATGTGACTTTTACTTACAGCTTTCAAGGAAGCCAGTTTGTCTTCCTGGTTTCATATTCATCACTAGTTATCCTCTTCCCCTGATGGCTATAATAAGCAGCTTTCAGTTGTTTCAACTGTCAAAAATGCTTCAGATCAATGAGCAGCTCCCTTTTAATATAAATTTCTAACTCATTTGCACTTCATGCTAGGGATTTTCTGTAGCTCCTGTCCCAACTCTAGCACACAGAGAAAAAATATCTTCTTCTGAATTACATTTATCTTGTTACACCGAGTGGGGACCCTTTTAAGTAACAAATCTTAAATTGTTGTTGTTGTATGTTGCTAATGAAATCTGTAAGCTGCAAGAGACAAACTTAGTTTCATAACAAGTGAAAGTACATGAGGAGACAACTTAATTAAAATTAACCAGAATTTATGCAGTTTCACCGGTTCACATTTTATTTCCTATAATGCTAGTCATATGTTCACCCTCACAATTTGTCTTCTGGAGTCCAGATGAAAAAAATAGGACAAAGCCTAAACAAAAGTGTGCTTCCTTCCTCATATCCTGTACTTACCTCTGTTAAAATAGTGATAAAGTTGAAGCTGCCGAGTCCCAATCCTTTAGCTGTCTGTGTTTGTCCTTTTGACTCCTAGACCCTGTTAATGGCAGTGGAGCTCTGTATGTGCACCAGCAATTTGCTGTGGAGATGAGCTTGCCATCTCCATTTTTTAAGTGCCTCAGTACATGTCCACTGTACCAGGCTTGCTACGAAGGTTACTGATGCTGAAGCACTGAAACTGCGTCTCTAAGTGAAATGCACACTAATTTAATTAAGTATCAGTGGTGCTATGTTATTGCTTTGCTTTTTGATCTTTAAGCTGCAAATTACATTTCCATTCCATCAACTCGTTTGCTTTTTGAAACAGCTAGTTCACCAACTGCATTATACAAATAATATGAACACTCTTTACAAAGAATTCTACAATTTATCACTGTTTTACACTTCATTAAACAGAAAAAAATGAAACAAATTATATTTGAGACAGAATATGGTTTTAATGCTGAAATTTTTATATAGTCATTTAAAATGTTCTCATACACATCTGCCAAAGATGTTAAGTAGCTAATTATAACTTTCCCCCTACAATATATGATAATGTGGTGATAAAATGTGTCTTCCGAAGCATTTGTAGGAAGTAGTCCACAATAAACAGAGAGGTTGAAAGGTCTGAATTTACCAGTTGGTGTTTCTTTTCTTCTTTCTTCATGACACAAGAGAAGCATGAGGTTGTGATGGTTTTTTTGCTTTTTCTTTGTTGTTTTATCTTTTGTCAAGGTCATAAATCTTGCACTTAAAATTGTCCATTATTTTCTGTCACCTGGCTGAGTATTTGAATGCTTGCCAGATTTTGTGTCACAGAGTTTTTAAGTGACACCTATCTCTTCCTCTCTTTTACCCTATGTAGATAATATTCAGATATAATTAAGAGCT
The DNA here is from genome assembly GCF_030936135.1 of Gavia stellata. Lineage (NCBI taxonomy): Eukaryota > Metazoa > Chordata > Aves > Gaviiformes > Gaviidae > Gavia > Gavia stellata. The sequence goes on from NC_082595.1 coordinate 81,781,028, forward strand.
TCTGGAGAAACTTTGCATCTCATTTCTTTTTCCAGACTAGTAACTTCTGAATTTTAATATGTTAGTAGCCAGTTCTGTCTAAATCATTTTCGTAGTAGATAAGAAACCTAACCCTACGTAAATTTAATTCATTGACTAAATAGAACTGAGTATTAATTCTATGACACTAGCTTAAAAAAAAAAAAAAAAAGGCAAAGAAGAAAATAATTCAGGAAGCTAAATATTAACTAGTCCTTGGGAGAAAATTGTATACCTCTGATCAGTATGAACAGGCATAAAACTAGCAGTATGATTTTGGAACATTAATCATATTTATATATACATACATATTTTTAGCATATGTTTCCAGTAGTACTTGGGCAAGACTTGGACAAGAAGCTTAATAACAGATTTTAAAAATGACATTTCAGAAGATGTTATTATTCTCCTGATATTACCATTAAAAGCACCTTTACACATACTGACTTTGTTGTATATGCCAGTCTGCCACACTGTACTGTACTGAATATGCTATTCAGGTTCATGGCATATTAGAAATATACATGAACTGCTATGAAGACCCTGGTTCCATCTCTTCAACACCCTCCCTGTAAGCATCAGGGGCTCCTGTCAGGTCCTCCCAGAGGTGTCTCTTCTCCAAGCTCTCCTCACAAGACAAGTGCTCCAGATCCTGTCCATTCTGGTGGCCCTTCAACAGACTTCCTTCAGCTTATTGCTATTTTTCTGTTATTGAGCAGCCCAAAAGAGGCATTCAACAGAGGAGATGACTGACAACAAGGCTCCCCAGTCAGGTGAAGGAAAAGTCATGTGGTATCTCTGCTCATTTGCTGAGCAAGCTTTCTTTTGGAAGCAGTTGAAAACCTTAACCAGATTCTTCGCACGTGTACTGTCATTGAACTAACATAGCTTCAGTGAAGAGGTGGCTTTAAATCTTAAAAGTCTGTATAAATACCTCCTTCAGATTGCCTTATTGTTGAAGCACATTTGCTCATAACTCAGATTCATAACCCACGTTCAACATGAACGAAATCTGATGAATGAGGAAGGATTTCAACTAGGACTCTGACACTCCTGCTGAGGATGGTAATCCTTAAACAAATAACCACCAAGGACAAGAACCATCACTGTCTTCTCTCCATTATACCTCACACCAGGGAATGGTCTACATCTCTTGGATAAGGTTCCTAGCTTTCTTGGAGATTCTAGATTCTCTTTGTAAAGAGATTTTGACTGTCTGCCAGGGTATTTGCTGTAACTGGCAAATGTTAATAGCAAGTACTTACCAAAAAGTTATATCTAAATCTATCTATAGATACACGCACATTTTCTACTGAATCATTACGTATGTAGAGTGAACTTTTCAGTGACCCTGAAACAAAGATGTGTGACCTGGTTGTCGTATTAAAACAATAGATACTTCATCAGGAAAATACAGATTTAAGGGCGTTGAAGCAAAACAAGGGATTTTAATGGCCTACACCAAAAAGCACAAGACGACAGGAGCCTTAAATGTGTAAGCACAGGCTGATACCAGAGACAACGCAAATCTCAAATGGACAAGTACTGGTCATTAAGGGAATAAAGTCTTGGGAGCTGGGTAAAACAGGCCTTAATAATAACAAAGAACAAACGAATATCTAACAATTGCAAAACATACCAGGTACAGAATAGCTGTCATGAAACAGGGAATTTGCAGGCCAGTTAATAAATGTTATGTAACTGAACTATATTATGCCATATATAAAAAAAAACACAAAACAAATGGACTCAAGAAAGAAGAGAAAGAAACCCTCAAATACAAAATCAAAATGAAGGGAATAGGTAGGAAAAGGATGATTCAAATTAGAGGGTTCAAACTCTCATTTAGAATGTTAATGGATCACAGTAAAAGAACAATATACGTATGCTGTATGCTTGAAAAATGAGAATAACACAGAGAAAGGAAACTATACTTTTAAACAACATAATTAATCTATAAGCTTTAAATGATTAAATAGATACTGTGTTTTGTTGGGGTTTTTTTTGTTCATTAAGTCAATTTCAATTAATTTAAAAAAATGTGTAATTCAATATATGTAATAAACATGCATGTGTATATACTAACTTTATTTTGTCATAGAGACAAACAACTGAGGTACGGGGCAGGTATATTTAACATCATACAGAAGAGTCAGCATCTTCCCAGAACTCCTTTTTAATTTTTTTTTTTCTCCAAAGGAATTCAGCTTTGGAAAATAATATTTTTTAAATAAGATCTGCCTATTTTTCCTTTTATAAGCTGAAATAAACAGTGACAGTATTTCTCTAAGACAGATAACTGCCTGTTTAACCTAAATGTGTTTTTGACTTAGACAAAGGTAAATATTTTTGTCCAAATGACAAAACCTTAGATATTTTTTAAACACATGCAGACATTTAGCATACTTATTAAAGGTTATTACAGGTTATTTCTTTTATTAGCAAGGGGAACACCTTTTCAATAAGTTTCAAGGATAAAAACTATGCTACCAATTCAACAGAGATAAAGAAAACTAGTACGGTGGGAAAATCTGTTGGAAGGATTATGACAGTCATACTTTGGAACCTTCATGAAATAAAATGAGAGAAGGAATTATTAGAAAAAAAAAAAAGAAAAAAAAATCTTTCAAGTATATAGAAAATAGATACTGAATTATTCAACCACAGGAAATAAGATCATCAATTTTCAGGGAAATACCACTGTTTTGAAATTATTCTTTATTTCAAATCAGAAGAAAATGTCCAAATTCAGAATGGTCCATGAAATTAGATACTCTAAATGATTTCTGAGGATACTCGAACAGTCTGGTTTAATTGGACTTTAATAGTACAATATCTTATAATTACATGAAAATAAGTAACAGATAACTAGAACAACAAATTCAGCATGCTAAAACTTCATGTTTTAACTGTACAAAGTTATTCTCTTCAGACTTTTTTTCTAAAGGAATCACAACAGTATAACAAACATTTCATTTGTTTAATTCAATGTTGTCTAACAGAAAACTGGTAGAAAAAATTTGCTCAGCTCCACTACCAGTTCTTTTAATTTTAAACATATTTTGACTAAATTCCCTCTGAAAAAAATCTTCCCCAAAAAAGAAGAAAGTTAAGAAAAAATTCATAAATGACAAAAACTTACTTTATTTTTCTAGAGATTCATATTTTTTTCAGCCAGCATTTGGGCACAGCTGAACTGTTGATTTTCATTTATCTATCCAGAAATATACACAAAAGCCCCAAGGAATGTGATTTATTTCTCATCTTTCTGAGGACTAGACCTCTAGTCCAATGGTATCCTACATCAGGATACATGTACAATCAGTGAAGAGAGGCTCAAATCTTCAGGGGTGAATTGTTGTATTTAAAAGTGGGAGTCAGAACCAAACAAGACTAAATAGAATTTGGAGGTATCTATTCCTTCCCAGTCATATATGAATCTTACAGCAGGTGTGTAGCTTTTACATGACAAAAATTGGGTTAAATACATCTCATCTGCAAAGTATTTGCATGCAGTAAACAATGAGTCTACCATGATATAGCAACAACTACTTAAGTTGTTAAAATACAAAATGTTATAAATGCAGCTTCCCCCCCCAAAAAAAAAAGAAAAAAAAAAGAATAAAAGATAAGAAATTCTCTAATAAAAGATAAATTTGAAGTGGGTTTGTATGTGTTATTTTTACTTCACGTTATGTAGCTTTCTTGTTGAAAACAGCATAGTAAGATTTTTAAAGTGTCCAGTTTGATGTCACTCACTTGCTGGATGATTTTGAAGATATCTTACATCCATTTCTAATCTTACCACAAAAAAAAAATCAGGTGTTAAAGATATCTGGCATATATAATTCCCTTAGAAATTCAAGACTATGATTCAGTGATCAACAGTAAGAAAAAGAAAGAGAAAACCATTTGGTGTTTTTCGTGTGTCTGGAGAACTCAGTTGGCACCTAGTTACACTCTTATGGGAAGGTTTTTATCAGGGTTGGATATCTCAGTCACTTTCTTGTTATAGCCATAAATAAAGCTTACTAGATTATTAGGTCTGTCCAAATTCAACATCACAATAAATCAGTCCAGGATTTTAATCAAAAAATCATCCTGCATTGCCATCTTATACATGCTGGTGTACCATTACATCACTCTCCTCCAGGTATTTTCAATTCAAGCAGATTTTCACTATGTTTCACACCCACATACTCAGTGGACAAGCAAAATCAGAATAATATAGTTAGTGGTCTGTCACCACCCTGACTCACATATTTTGGTGCAAATGGCCTGAAAAATATAAGAGAATTACTCTGGGATAGGCTTTGCAGACTGTTATATTACATTAAAGCTTGGTTAGCCTTGGCATAGAGAGAATCACAGAATCACAGAATGATGGGGGTTGGAAGGGACCTCTGGAGATCATCTAGTCCAACACCCCCGCCATAGCAGGTTCACCTAGACCAGATTCCACAGGAATGCGTCATGGCGAGTTTTGAATATCTCCAGAGAAGGAGACTCCACAACCTCTCTGGGCAGCTTGTTCCAGTGCTCTGCCACCCTCAAAGGAAAGAAGTTCCTCCTCATGTTTAGATGGAACTTCCTATGACCAAGTTTGTGCCCATTATGTCTTGTCCTGTCACTGGGCACCACTGAAAAAAGACTGGCCCCATCCTCCTGGCACTCACCCCTTAAGTATTTATAAGCATTGATAAGATCCCCCCTCAGTCTTCTCTTCTCCAGACTAAAAAGACCCAAGTCCCTCAGACTTTCCTCATAAGAAAGATGTTCCGGTCCCCTAGTCATCTTAGTATCCCTAATGAATGAAAAGGACAATGCCCAAGCAGCAAAAAAAATATGTTAAAGACATATGGGATCATGTATAAAATGCTGTAGATATTCTGGCTTTTGCACCCAAGATAAAGAAAAATTAGAAATACAACTGAAAGTAGTTTCCCAGGTTGCCTAAGTTAAATCAGTGTTGTTGGAGATCGGGAGAGAGAGGTGGCTTAAAGCCACCTTTGTGATCAGTATTTGCTGCCTCTGTTACAATTATACCACTTCTTCTAAAAAAAAAAGTCAAGGCACAATCTCAGTCTTTACATATGGCCCACAAATTGCCTGAAACTGTATAACGCTCAGCATTTTCTCTGTCCTGCATAACTAAAGTAGTTGGACTGGAAGCATATTGCGCCAATCGCAGTCAGGTGACCTGCAAAGAACAGAACTGCTTAATTTATCCTAGAGAAGTTTAAAGTTTATCAGCATGATGAATAAGAGCTAAAAATAGTAGAGGGTATTTTAGGGACCTGGGTGAAGCCCTTAAAGATAGCTTCATTGAATATAAAATATTACTAAACAAACTGTGTCACTTGAGTTTCTATAAGGACAGATTGATCCCATTAGATTTCCTTATCAGGTTTTGTGCCTTTTTTATGATTTTTTTTTTCATAAGGGTAAAAGGTATGTGATCACTGTAGTGGTTTTATTTTTAATATTCTTTATTTATTGTTCATGGATGGACTTGTCTATGCATTTGAATTACAGTTTGTGTCAGCAATAGGTATGAGTGTAAAATATAAAATTGTGCAAGCTCTGCAATATCTGTACTGGATCTTATCTTGAAGAAGCTCAACCTCCACGATCACAAACTCTGAACACATAAAAAAGAAGATTACAGTGTAGCTTCCTGAAATATATTTCATAGTATCAGGCAAGTACAGGGGGGGAAAAAAGGGTAAAGGAGTCCAAGGAATGGAAGTAAATAATTTTACTCTACTTTTTGTCTTAAATAATACTAAACTTATCATGCAGAGCTTTGGCCTAACAAATTATTACTCATGATATAAGCTCAAAGCTAGTAAAAATGCCCATTGAAATAAAATTACAAAGATGTGTCAATATTTTCTTGGCTCATGGTCCAGCAAAACTCATTTATGGTAGGACTCAAAGTTCTTAAAGGTCTTTTCCAATCTAAATAATTCTATGATTCTATGATTCATGGGGCAAACTGCTAACATTAGGAAAAATGCTTTTTTGAATGAGGAGGGTGGGGAAATTCAGGGAAGGATGAGAATGTGGGAGAAAATGAACACTTCTTTAGGGCATGCACAGAAGGGATTGTGGGAAAAGATTTAGAGTGAGCAACAGTGGGAAAGAGATGCTCCTTCCTCACAAAGCCTCCCTGCTTAAAGGATTACTGAGACACAGAAATGTCAGAGTAGAAGCAAAAAGGAGGAAAACTCCTTTGATGGCAAGGAAGACATATTTTACCTTTACAGTTCAAGGCCTCCTTTGGAAATCAGAGATAATACTAATAGAGTAAGAAGGTATTCTGTTTAATGCAAAATGAGGGTATTTCTTACAGTGGATACACTCCATAGACATATAGTGTACCAATTCTCTATAGTAAAGGGGAATGCATAGAACACATGGATTTCATTAGTAGAAGGTTGAATGACTTGGGGAAAAAAATAACTTATAACTGTTTAAGCCTAGAAAAGGTTTCTGTTCTGGAAGCACCCTGTGTTTTGCACTCTATTTTCTTCAGTTCTATGTATGTAGTATTTGGCATAAAAAGCACTCTGCCATTAGCTTTTGATATGCCCCAAAAGAATGTGACTTTTCAGATTACAAAATATTTGACAATAGTTTCTCAATTCACAGTATACTTCGGTGATAACAACTTACTACTTTGTAGAAAAAGAAACAAAAAATAAATTAGTAACAGTAAAAAGTATATATATATTTTAAATACAGTACCCCTGCTTCTGATATGGATATGACAAAAAAATGTTCAACGTTCTTAGATAGTGTAAAATGGTATGGTTTTGTTGAAATAAATGAAGTGACACTGATCTACACAGTTGTGGATCTGTTTTGCAGCTTCTAGCCACTTTTCCAATGGCAAATATCAGTCATTTTATTTTTTATTAACTGTTTTTTGGGTATATGCACTATAAACACAATTTGTTTAGTCATCCATCTGGTATGACAAATGGTGGACATGATTAATGAATGCAAAGAAACATGGCTGTAGCAAGCTAAATATTTAATAATTAATAGCTTAAATAAAAACAGTGCTCAAATTAACTTGTCTAGTGTGACTTGGACACTCTTACAAAAAAAAAAAAAGTTAAATATTTCATTTTTCTAAGAAAAACAGTGGTTTAAGAGTATCTCAGATACCTTATAAGCAGTTGTCAATAATTAATAATACCAGATCTTATGAACAGCCATAACAATAATGTGTTGAAGCCTCTTCCCACCATAACAAGTATAAAGAAGAGCAGATAACTACAATGAATATAATAATGAGGCTCTGTGAGCAATGAATGCTGACAGTTTCAGAGTGTTAAATTCCTTCTCTGAATCTAACCCTGGCATAGTCTGTCTATGTCATTTTATGAAACCTCAGACACATGTTTTAATGTTGCTTTCTTCTACAAAGCAAAGTTCCTGTTACAAGATGAATAATTCCTTTCAAAATAGCTGTTTGTATTTGAAAACAAGCAATCAAACAAAAATCAGACTTTTTGTTTATACTACTGCTGTTCTGGTATTAAGATTTGAGGGTAACCTGTGACAGCAGCATGGCAACATTATATTTTGACTTATGCTCTCCACCTAATATTTATGAGCGTCAGTTGACAGAACCTTAAACTGAGCATTACATTTTGAAATTAAAATCCTGATTCAACATTTGCTAAGAATTTTGATTTTATAAACCAAATCAATAGTTTCTTGTTTTCCCTCTTCTATATACTAATGGCAATTTAGCCTATATTCTCTTCTTCATTTACTACCACTACTACTAATTATAATAGCACAAAGAAATGAAGTAGAAAAGCCAATGGTAAGATCAAATTCCTACAAAGACTCTTACATCTGCACCATCACACCATGAATAAGCTTGGGTGACAAATTAAGGTCATATTCAAAAATACTGGACTGGGAACTTTGTGCATATGTAGCATGATTTAGGATTGCTTTTTCAGAATTTTTCCCTTTCTGAGATTCTCTTTCAGCCCATAATAAACTACGAACAACAAAATTAAAAACTGATTTGGATAAGGCATTATCATTATAATTATTTAACTTATTAGTTTAATAAATAAGGATTGAATTTCATATTTTAAAATATGAAAGAAGATTTATAGACATTCCTGATTAATCTGATTTTAATGTGTGCTCGGATGAAGTACAGAATATCTTATGAGAGCCTTATTAATCTTAATAGATTGCTGATTATGCAGGTGGCAATCATTAGATGGACCCGTCTGACCTGTTTCAGTGTCTGCCATTGGCTGATAGAAGATGAGCCTCTATTCCATTAATGTCCATGGCTAAAACTTCTGCAACTGCAGTGCTGCAATATCAGATCCTCTGTTAACTAACCTAAAGAGTAAGGACTGCAATTTGCAGAACTGTAAGCTAAGATTTTCAAAACAGTTGCCTGTAGTCAGCTTGAAATTTTATTCCAGAGAAAGCTCTAGAATAAATCTTCGGTTTTTTGACCACAGGGCGGTTTACACGGCACTGGGCCTGCTGGCAGCATATGGAGTTCAACTATCATCAAAGGGGAAAAGGATTCTCACTTATGAGTTAGTGGGGCTCTTCAAGAGAGCTTTAAACTAGATTCGAAGGGGGAACAGGATGAAATCAGGATCCCTAGACATGAGCCCAGGGGTGGCATGCCAATATTGGGGGCGAAATCGATAGCCCAGCTCAAGTGCATCTACTCCAGTGCACGCAGTATGGGCAGCAAACAGGAGAAGCTGGAAGCCATTGTGCAACAGGACAGCTATGATATAGTCACCATCACAGAAACATGGTGAGATGACTTGCATGACTGGAGTGCTGCAACGGATGGCTATAAGCTCTTCAGAAGGGACAGGAAAGGAAGGAGAGGCGGTGGGGTTGTTCTGTGTGTTAGGGAGTGTTTTGATTGTATAGAGCTCAATGATTGTGATGACAAGGTTGAGTACTTATGGGTAAGGATGAGGGGGAAGGCAAACAAGGCAGATATCCTGCTGGGTGTCTGTTATAGACCACCCAACCAGGACGAAGAAGCCGACAAAGCGTTCTACAAGCAACTGGCAGAAGTCTCACAGTTGCAAGCCCTTGTTCTTGTGGGGGATTTCAACTTACAGGATGCCTGCAGGAAATATAGCACAGCCACAGGTTCCTGGAGTGTGTGGAAGATAACTACCTGACACAGCTGGTGAGTGAGCCTACCAGGGGAGGTGCCCTGCTCAACCTGCTGTTTACAAACAGAGAAGGACTGGTGGGAGAAGTGACGGTCAGTGGCCGTCTTGGGCTTAGCAATCATGAAATTATAGAATTCTCAATTCTTGGTGAAGTAAGGAGGGGGGTCAGCAAAACCACTACGATGGACTTCCAGAGGGCAGACTTTGGCCTGTTCAGGATGCTGGTTGAGAGAGTCCCTTGGGAGACCGTCCTGAAGGGCAAAGGGGTCCAGAAAGGCTGGACGTTCTTCAGGAAGGAAATCTTGAAGGCGTAGGAGCAGGCAGTCCCCATGTGCCATAAGAAGAGCCGGCGGGGAAGACAACTGTCCTGGCTGAACCGGGAGCCCTTGCTGGGACTCAGGAAAAAAACGGAGAGTTTATCAACTCTGGAAGAAGGGGCAGGCAACTAAAGAAAAGTAAAAGGATCTCATTAGGTCATGCAGATTAGGAATTAGAAAGGCAAAAGCCCAGCTAGAGCTCAATCTGGCCATGGTCGTAAGGGATAACAAAAAATGTTTTTACAAATATATTAACAACAAAAAGAGAGCCAAGGAGTATCTCCATCCTTTACTGGATGCAGGGGGGGAACATTGTCACCAAGGATGAGGAAAAGGCTGAGGTGCTTAATGCCTCCTTTGCCTCAGTCTTTAATAGCCACACCAGGTATCCTCAGGGTATTCAGCTCCCTGAGCAGGAAGACAAGGATGGAGAGCAAAATAAACTCCCCATGATCCAGGAGGAAGCAGTTAACAACCTGCTATGCCATCTGGACACTCACAAGACTATGGGGCCTGATGGCATCCACCCAAGGGTGCTGAGGGAGCTTGCAGAGGAGCTTGCCAAGCCGCTCTCCATCATTTATCAACAGTCCTGGTCAACGGGGGAGGTCCCAGATGACTGCAGGCTTGCCAACATGATGCCCATCTACAAGAAGGGCCGGAGGGGGATCCAGGGAACTACAGGCCTGTCAGCCTGACCTTTGTGCCAGGGAAGATTATGGAGAGGTTCATCTTGAGGGCGCTCACAGGGCACGTGCAGAACAACCAAGGGATCAGGCCCAGTCAGCACGGGTTCATGAAAGGCAGGTCCTGCTTGACCAACCTGATCTCCTTCTATGACTAGGTGACCCGCCTAGTGGGTGAGGGAAAGGCTGTTGACGTTGTCTACCTGGACTTCAGCAAACCCTTTGACACTGTCTCTCACAGTGTTCTCCTGGAGAAGCTGGCGGCTCATGGTTAGACAGGTGCACTCTTCGCTGGGTAAAAAACTGGCTGGAAGGCCAAGCCCAGAGAGTCGTGGTGAATGGAGTGAAATCCAGTTGGTGGCCAGTCACAAGTGGTGTCCCCCAGGGCTCAGTTTTGGGTCCAATCTTGTTTAATATCTTTATTGATGATCTGGATGAGGGGATTGAGTGCACCCTCAGCAAGATTGCAGATGACACCAAATTGGGCAGGAGTGCTGATCTGCTCGAGGGTAGGAAAGCTCTGCAGAGGGATCGGACAGGCTGGATTGATGGGCCCAGGCCAATTGTATGAGGTTCAACAAGGCCAAGTGCCAGGTCCTGCACTTTGGCCACAACAGCCCGATGCAATTCTACAGGCTTGGGGAAGAGTGGCTGGAAAGCTGCCTGGCAGAAAAGGACCTGGGGGTGTTGATTGACAGCCTGATGAATATGAGCCAGCAGTATGCTCAGGTGGCCACGAAGGCCAACAGCATCCTGGCCTGTATCAGGAATAGTGTGGCCAGCAGGAGCAGGGAGGTGATCCTGCCTCTGTACTCGGCTCTGGTGAGGCCACACCTCGAATCCTGTGTTCAGTTTTGGGCCCCTCACTACAAGAAGGACATTGAGGTGCTGGAGCGTGTCCAGAGAAGGGCGACGAAGCTGGTGAGGGGTCTGGAGCACAAGTCTTATGAGGAGTGGCTGAGGGAACTGGGGTTGTTCAGTCTGGAGAAGAGGAGGCTGAGGGGAGACCTTATTGCTTTCTACAATTACCTGAAAGGGGGTTGCAGAGAGGTGGGTGTTGGTCTCTTCTCCCAAGTGACAAGTGATAGGACAAGAGGAAATGGCCTCAAGTTGCACCAGGGGAGGTTCAGGCTGGATATTAGGAAAAAGTTCTTTACTGGGAGAGTGGTGAGACACTGGAACAGGCTGCCCAGGGAGGCGGTGGAGTCACCCTCACTGGAGGTGTTCAAGGAACGTGTGGACATGGCATTGTGGGACATGGTTTAGTGGGCATGGTGGTGTTAGTTGATGGTTGGACGTGATGATCTTACAGGTCTTTTCCAACCTTAATGATTCTGTGATTATGTGTGATTCTCAATGTTCCCAGGTTTTTAAAAGTTAAGCTACTGATTTCAGTGTGTGGCATTTTAAGGGAAGCCTAAGAAATTCAGTTATTTTCTTTTCAGTAACAACTTTAGACATCCATCAACTTGATAGAAATACTAACTCAAAGCCTGTCACAAAACAGACAAATACGAATTTGTTGCATTAATTAATTTTATCTTCATTCTTTTGTGGCTAAATGCTGTTCTCTCCAAGTGCTGTCCTCCCTTAGCGGCTCAGGAAACTGAGATCAAGTAAAGTCCCCAGCCCTGCAAATGAGCTATGGTGGCTTGCTGGGTCCTTTCTTTAACTTGCTAGAGCAAAATGCGATGCATAGCCCCATGGCATGCAAAACTACATGGAGATTTCAACAAGAACATTGCTTGTTTCCAGTTTTTCCCTTTCTTCTCAGCTGCTGAGGGGAGCCACTATGCACATAATTTCAATCCCTCGGAATTACAGAATTCAATGAACCTAGGCAGTGAGGCATGCATATCCTTTGCTAGGCTGTATAGGCTGGTTTGCCCTGGCTCTCTCTGCAAGGATAGTGCTTGGAGAAACTCTTTTGCCATTGCTGAAGGCTGGGAATAGAGCCATGAATAGAACATCTCTGTCTTTTAGACCTGGAGTTTTGCTACCCCTCCATTAGCTGCTTCTACAAACAGCAGCCCATTTTCTCTATTTTCATCTAATGACTGTCCTGCTTCACTGCTCCCCAGCCTTAGATGAAACCCTCAGGTCTAGTATTTACATCAGATTTGTTTAGCTAGCCAATTAATTGTATGTTTTGATATTCAGGAGATAGCAGTTCCTTTAAAATTCCAATTAATGTGAGCTGAATACTATCTTCTGCTTTTTAGATCAAGGTGCTTTTGTATGCCTGGTTTCAGAGGCTGTGCAGCTGTGCTGCTCTGGTCTTATTATGTGATGTGAGAAAACATGTGGCTCTGGACAATGTTTTGAAAGGAAACAGCACCACAATAATTTCACATTTTTATGAAAAATTTCACATTTTTATGAAACATTTCACAACAGCAATTGCCATGCACAAGAGTCTGTAACTGATATCTGAGTATGAACTGTAGCCTAAAGAGCTTTGCTGATGAAACCTGAGAAATGCGTAAAATAATGGAGCTCTGAAGAACTGAAATGGGAATATCTGTTGACATAAGTTATTGGCACCTTAAGTAAAACACCCACAGACATATTATTTTATAGGCTATATTGGCAGAACTCAACAGACATGAAAAGTGAAACCCAAGAATCCTGCCCTCATTACAAATTATCTGATTATATTTCTGAGAATAGTCCAGTAACTGCTTCTAAACTCGTTTACTCCACAGCAGGGGTCAGGAATCAGAGTTGCAGTGAGTGGTGTGTATCAGTGAATTGTGTAGCTCTTTGGCAAACAATACCAAAGGTCATGTATTTCCTCTTTTTAGAATATATCTCCCAATATCCAACATGCAGTTCTTGGGCACAGAGGCATTCATTTACCCGTTAAAGGAAGCAAGAAGATTTTTGCAAACAGTGATATTCCCAAAAAGATTTTTTTAAATTAATTTCCAGTCCTAGATTTAACATTCAAAGTGTTCTGCTAAATTAACCATGATAACATTGTAAAAGGGTTTACCCTTTGATAATAAACTCAGAAGTTCTGAGAGTAAGTACTGCATTGTTTTCCAGCTGATACTTATTCCACTGGTTTTATCTTTATTTTTTATCACTAAGAATCTCATGACAGTATGGTGGGTAAAATTTAAAAAGAAAATTGCAGACTTGCTGATGAAGGGAGGAAATACTTATATACCAAATCGGTAGCAGGGAAGTGATGACTCAAATGCTATTAAATGATCTGACATTTTTAACCAAAAATTGCTGACAATTTCATTAAATATGAAACATTAGATTAATGGATTCAGAATCTTAAAGATCTTCTATGGCAATTATCCTTAATCTATAACCTAATTGGACAATCATAAGTTATGCTCAGGGATAGATTTATTTTCTAATAAAGATGACCCTTTATTCAACTCATAAAGCATTAATACTTGTTAAAACCATATATTGGTATGTATTAATTTATACTAATTGTTTGTACAGTGATTGAAACTGTTCTATCATTTTTACTACATACAAAAACACATGTCCTGTTGAGCCATTTGCAGGCTAAAATTAGACCTACAATTCACAAATTACAGCAAATGGAGGAACGGTAGGGGAAAGGATAACATGGTTCACAGCTAAGATTGTAGGATGGATTTCTTGTTTCTTCTCTCAAATGTTATCTGTTCTTTCCCTCTTTTTATGTTTTTGGTTTGTTGGGTTTTTTCTTTTTCCCTTCTGGCATTCTCATGATCAAGCAAGGAAACAAAGCAAGCAGCCATAAATGACCCCCTATAGAAATGGAAGAGTGTCTTTCATGATGGTCTTATGGTGGATACAGCCATAATGTAAGTGAATAAGTCATGTATTGGTGCAATTACAAGTTCTATGATACTAGAGTATACATGCAGAAAAGGAAATAGAAGGATGAAAGTGAACTTTTCATACTGTCTCCTAGGAAATCTTCTCAGGTGTGTCCTCGTAATAAGACTATTGAATATTTTATAGGATTCTGATGATCACATAGAAAATATTATTACTAAATATACCAATAAGTAATACGATTAAAAATTAAAATATTGCCCAGAACTATAGTATGGCTTGAAAAAAATATGATTCAATAAGGTTACAAAAATTAAAAAATTCTTTACTTCATCTGGAATAACCTGAATAAAAAATGGGAAACAAACAACTAGACAAAAATTCTGTCAAGAAAAATCTTAGGTTTATTACTTCAGATCCTAAGCTGAACTTGAGCAATAACATCACATTTAAAAAAAAGCAGTCACAGTGCTAGTATGAATAAACAAGAATATGTTTTCCGTATTATGTGAATTCACTTTTCCGCTCTTGTTAGTATTAGCAAATACTCAAATGGATCCTTTTGTGGAAGAACTGGGCAGTGAATATTATGAAAGATGCAAACCAGCCAGATACAGTCTAAGAGCATCAAGAATAATGAAAGGTCCAGGAACCAAGACCCAGAAAAAAAGATTAACCTAGTTTATGAAAGAGGAGACTGGGAGAAGACACAATAACAGCATTTAAATATACTACAGGTACTACAAAAAAAAGTGATGTTTGAGATAAGGAAGATGAAAAACTGTGGGTTGAATTTGTATCAGATTTCAACTAGGTCAGAAATTACAAAAAAAAAAGCTTTATAAAAACATTATATGAATTTTGTGTGATCCTAGTTATAGTGAAATACTGAAATGGTTTAGAGAAGTTGTGATGTGTCTGTCACTGACTGCTTTGCAAAATCCTAGAGACTATCTCTCAGCAATGAGATTTATTACTTTAAGCCATGGATTAGGAAGGGAACAAATGACATTTCAACCTCCTTTCTTATAATTCTATGATTTCTCTGTGATTTTCCACCTTAAAAAAAAAATTACTTCATTAAATATGTATTCAAATATTCATCAGAAAAAGTGTTTTTAAGTAATCAGAGTAGGCTTCAGGAATGGAATGAATTAGGAGAAAATGTATTAAAAAGTGTTCAGAGATTTATGATTCCAAGATAACAAAAACTCCATAAGAAATCAAAACACTTGGACTACTTCTTTATTTTAATCTTTCAGAGGATTCTGGGACTATCCAGTGATCCTTTCCAGAGTTCATTTTGTATATAATAGAGTATATGATGGAAAAGTATAAAAGTATTATCATTAAGCGTTAGTCACAATTTGGTATTCAGAAGTCTCACGTGAAATTTGCAAATCATCTAAAGTCTGTTTTAGAGTGTTTGAAGCTCTGTCCCTATGCATCATTAACCATTAATTGAATATTGGGTTGCTCATTTAATAGGACTACTATTTATAACTCACTTAGTAGTTAGAAAAGTTTAGAGGTGAAATTTTCTTCCTGTAGTCATCAATAGTAATTGGGCATTGGTGTAATCACTGTTGGAAGGTCACATAAAATTTTCTACAGCAGTATTACTAGCAGTGTACTGAATATATACTAAATGTTCACTTTTTAAAATATGGACATTTTTACAGTAAGTTAATTATCTAATGCTTTCAAGAATCCTGGGCATATTTAATTTTCGACATCTTGACTTAAGTTTACTTACCTATATGTTTTCAGTTTTTCCAAATAATCTCTCTTTTACTTACCTACAGTGATAAAGTTTTATTACAATTCCTATTAAAATTATCTTGCTTCAGCTTAACAGGGGTTTTAAGTCATTAACGATTACATCACTGCATACTTACATGGAAGAAATAGTTTTATATTCAAAGCAAGCATTTCTATTTATTCTTTTTATTCTATAATAGCAATTATGAAAACCATTATGGATTTTTTTTCCCCACAGCTTCTTAAGGGAACATTTTCCTTAGGAAGAAGAATCATAGGATCATTTAGGTTGGAATAGACCTTTAAGATCATCGAGTCCAACAAGCAATAAAAAACCCCAAAGCCAGTTTATTTAATCTGTGCATCTCTACTGTATTTTCTGTCTTGCTAATCTATAAAATGAATTAATGTTAGAAATACTTAAAACTTTCTCCAGTAACTTGTAGGAAATAAAATGTTAAAATAGCCCACAGTCACCAAACAAATTATTTCATTTGTTAATATTATAAAAATATATACCTTAGTATACATATATATGCACAGTTTAAATTAATATATACAAATACCTGACTAGGGGTGGGGAGTAGACAGAATGAAGCCAGACTCTTCTCAGTGGTGTCCAATGAAAGGGCAAGAAGCAATGGTCACAGACTGAAATATGGGAAATTCTATTTAAATTGTTTTTTACTGTGAAGGTGGTCAAACAGTGGAACAGTTTGTGTTGTCCAGAGAGGTTGTGGTGTTTGCATCCTTGGAGAAATTCAGAACCTGACTGGACTCAGCCCTGAGCAACTTTCTCTAGCTGACGTTGCTTGAGCCTGGGTTTGGACATCTCCCTAGGTCCTCTGAACCTCAATTATTCTGTGATTCTGTGAAATCCATGGAAATAAATCTGAAGGACAAGTTTTATTAACTTTCAAAAATATTTGGATTGAGAGAATTTGTACTCAACCTAAACCAATATTTTATTCTCTCTTGTGCCCTGGCAATGTTAGGTTTATTATATTACTCCTTAAAATTGCTTTTATTAACATAAGCACCCAAACTTTGTTTTCTAAATTTAAAGGGTAAGAAAACTTATGATAGTAAAATATTAACTTGATGAATAATTCAGAGTGGAAAGAAGTGGTAGAAGTCATAAAGTCACATTTTGAACTGTAGCTTTGTGGTTGAACAATATGACCTTTCACATTCGAAACCATGATTTGTGTTTAATATGTAGTCCTCTAGGAAATTAATTTGGCCAGTAGTCCATACTAGGGAACCGTTTCATAATCTTAAAGGATATTAACTGTAAAACATCCTTTGCTGTTGAGACAGATTTTTATACAGAATTCAGTATGCTGAAATCTTCTTTATAGACTAGGAATGGCAATTATAGTATTATTGGCAAAACCTTGGGAGGGCAATAGATATTAGACACATTGGACCTAACTGATAGCTGGCTAAGTTTATGTAATTAAATCAGTCCTTGACAAGTCACTAAGTAGGTCACAACACAGTAGAGGATGAAGCACAACCTCTGCAACTAATTCAAGGCCTCTGACCCACTGACACAGGATCTTCTGCTCCACGTTGCTCTCCCTGGACCCTGAAGGAGGAAAAAAGGGAAAATTAGTGCCTTTCTCTATTCACATGAGAAATAACTGTATGCAGCTATAGTTCCTGAGACTTGTGGAAAAATTGTAGCCTCCACTGAAACCAGGATGAGCACATGAGCATACAACAGGTTTGTTTACAGCTTTTAACCCAGTTCCTACAGCTCCTTTTGGCTACGCTCCTTATTAGCTATTCAACACTCAGTAACTAATTTGCTAGGATGGTGGCTACTCCTTTCACGGGAATTTGGAGAAGGAAGTGCTGAGACAGAAAATCACTTAGGGTAACCCAGTGAATAAAGCATAATGAGCAATGACTTAAAAAACCTAAAATGATGGAGTAACAGGAAATATAGTTAATCACCTTTAAAAAAATCAATTATAAGATAGGAGATAAGGCCAATTCATAGAATAGAGAGATGAGTCAAACTTTGGGGATACCTGTTTGTATTAACTGTACAGTTATGTATTGGGTCTAGTTGAGATGGAGTTTATTTTCTCCATAGCAGCCCTCATAGTGCTGTGCTTTTGATTGGTAGCTAAAAACATGTTGATAACACACCAGTGTTTTGGCTACTGCTGAGCAGTGCTCACACAGCATCAAGGCTGTCTCTCCAACATTCGCCCCTCACCAGCAAGCTGGGGGTGGGCAAGATCTTGGGAGGGGACATAGCCAGGACAGCTGACCCTGTATTGGGTTTGCGTGGCAATGTTTTGGTAGCAGGGGGGGCTACAGGGGTGGCTTCTGTGAGAAGCTGCTAGAAACTTCCCCTATGTCTGATAGAGCCAATGCCAGCCGGCTCCAAGACGGATCTGCCACTGGCTAAGGCTGAGCTAATCAGCAACAGTGGTAGCGCCTCTGTGATAACTTATTTAAGACGGAGGGGAAAAACTGGGAAACGGCAGCCGGGGAAGAGAGGAGTGAGAATATGTGAGAGAAACAACTCTGCAGACACCAAGGTCAGTGAAGAAGGAGGGGGAAGGAGGTGCTCCAGGCGCCAGAGCAGAGATTCCCCTGCAGCCCGTGGTGAAGACCATGGTGAAGCAGGTTGCCCCCCTGCAGCCCGTGGAGGTCCACGGTGGAGCAGATAACCATCTGCAGCCCATGGAGGACCCCACGCCAAAGCAGGTGGATGCCCGAAGGAGGCTGTGACCCTGTGGGAAGCCCACGCTGGAACAGGCTCCTGGCAGGACCTGTAGACCCATGGAAAGAGGAGCCCACACTGTAGCAGGTTTGCTGTCAGGACTTGTGACCCCATGGGGGACCCACGCTGGAGCAGTCTGTTCCTGAAGGACTGCACCCCGTGGAAAGGACCCATGCTGGAGCAGTTCGTGAAGAACTGTAGCCTGTGGGAAGGACCCACGTTGGAGAAGTTCGTGGAGAACTGTCTCCCCTGGGAGGGACCCCACTCTGGAGCAGGGAAAGAGTGTGAGGAGGAAGGAGCAGCAGAAACGTTGTGTGATGAACTGACCGCAACCCCCATTCCCCGTCCCCCTGCGCCGCTCAGGGGGAGGGGGTAGAGAAAATTGGGAGTGAAGTTGAGCCCGGGAAGAAAGGAGGGGTGGGGGGAAGGTGGTTTTTTTAAGATTTGGTTTTATTTCTCATTATCCTACTCTGATTTTGATTGGTGATAAATTAAACTAATTTCCCCAAGTCAAGTCTGTTGATGGTAATTGGTGAGTGATCTCCCTATGTCCTTATCTCAACCTATGAGCCTTTCCTCATATTTTCTCTCCCCTGTCCAGCTGAGGAAGGGGAGTGAGTGAGCAGCTGTGTGGTGATTAGTCCAGCTGGGACTAAATCACAACAGACCCAAATTGACCAAAGGAATATTCCATACCATATGATGTCTTATCAGCAATAAAAGCTAAGAGAAAGAAGGAGGGGACACGCGGAAACGAACTTCACAACTCACACAGAGTTATAAATCAGGCATGTTTATTGCGGCGCTGGGTGCAAGGGGATTTCTCCATAAAGCTTGCACACAGGGTTAAAATCATGACAGGTATTTAAAACAGTTAACAAAGTTAGTTACGCCTACTGGTGCTACCCTTTAATTAACTATTGGTTAATACTTTTCTTACTTCATCTTAAAGTTACAGTTCTCTTTTAATTCACCATGCATGCTCAGAGAGTAGGGGGCTATATTGGGTTGGGGCTTCTCTACCTAGGAGGTGTGGTTTTTAGTATTAAAATGAGATTATAATGAGACAAGTTAACTCTAGGGCACTATTTTGGCAGTCTTTTCTATTTTTCTACTATTCATCCTTGTGCTAATCATTATTGCTAGTTAACAGAGTCAGTGACTGCAATCTTTATCAGCAGAGAGTCAGTGAAGACAGTCTTTATCTCTAATATGACTAAGTACTGGATGCAGTTGTTACAAAGTATCTTCTCTAAATTTTTCTTTCTTACTTTTAACCCTTGTTTCTCAAGATGCCCTGTAACAGAGGAAAGGGTGGCATTTGTTATTTACGACATTTGTCTTCCAGAGCAACCATTACGTGTACTGAAGCCCTGCTTCCTGGGAAGTTTCTGGACATCACCTGCTGATGGGAAGTAGAGAATAAATCTTTTGCTTTCCTTTGCTCCAGCACATGGCCTTTGCTGTATTAAACTCCCTTTATCTTGACCCATGAGGTTTTTTTCATCTTATTTTCTCCCCCTGTGTCCTGCTGAGGAGGAGAGTGATAAAACAACTTGGTGGCATCTAGCCAAGGTCAACCCACCACAAGTTAGTTTACACTAATTCAGCTTAAATGATAAACTTCCAACTATGTAAATTCAAGGGAGATAATCTTACAACTAATGTTAAAGATGCTCTTTGAGAATTTGGATGGCTATAACATCTTCATGTCTGTTATTGAGAAAATGTATATAGGTTTTGTTTTATTTTGGAGTTTTTTTTGTTTGTTGTTTGTTTTAAGTTGAATGACTGGGCAGGGGAAAACAAATTGATATTGTAAGAGTCCTGGTTGTCCTCTTTTTAGTGAGGGCCCAGAAGGTCCAAAATCAAAGATGTTTTAGACAACGCTAAAGAACAAAAGATACAACTCTTAAGAATAAACTATTTGCAACTTATACACCAACCCTAATTTATCTGAACTAAAAACTATATTGCCTCTACTAAAAAAATGTTTTGCAAAATACAGGAATAAGTAATGTATTTATTTTAATAAGTACATTTTTATTTTTTAACACCATTAAAACATGTTAACCTCAGTGGAAAAGAGTGAATAAGATAGTACGCTGACTAATAAACCTACTTAGGAATGAGTGATTTTCTGCTTTGATATGTCAGCTATTAGCTAAACATTCTGATTCAGAAAAAAATATACATAAAATTTAAGAAATCACATGTCTCTCGGAGTTAATACCTGGGGTTATTTTTGGATGTCACCTCTTTCCTATTCTTCCGAAGGACATCATTGTACCTACTCTTTGCTTTACATATCTGTATTTAGAACCCAAAAGGGAAATATCAAAAAGTAAAATACTTCTATGAATCACCAAAACTAGAAAGACCATATTGAGCCTTTTGATGGAGTCCTGGAGCAGATGCCTTAACTGAATGATTCACCACTTCTTCCTTAACCTCAAATACAGTATTGCAGAGAAAGAAGGACTGAAAGAAGATAAGGGAAAAAAGGAAAAAAGAAAGAAAAGAAATCAAGCAAAGATTATGTCTTGCTTCTAGAATTCCAAGTGTTAATAAGCACTATTGTTTTCTATTCATTCTCTGATCCTGAATTTTCCATTCATTGAAGCAATTAGGTTCTCAGTAAATTAGTTAGCCTAGTTAGTTCTTCATTTTGCATTTGATGAATTAACAGATACCATGTCTTTCTACATATTTTGATAGCATATGGAACAATATGGTTGAATAATATTTGACCCCTATACTTAATGCTACAATAAATTAAAAAAGTGCTCATGGTCAGATATTTTCCAGATGTGTGTGATGTCTATCCATCTTCTGCCACTGATGCAATGTGATATATGTCTTCCTTGACTTCACTGCTAATTACTTCAGGTTCTTGTAAATGCATAGTAAAGTCCTGCTTGGGAAGTTTGGGATTGCTTTAGTTTGTTTCTCTGTTGACAGCTGACAGTCTTTAGTATCATTCACAAACAGTGTTTTAATAATACTGAGCGCAGCCACCCTGAGACTGCACAGAAAAAGGGATCTGTAATATAAATTTTACCATATACAAATAAGAAAAAGCACATAGCTTGTCTCACTCCTACACTAACATTCCCAGTCCCTTTACATCTGTAGATTCTTTCAGGCATTCTAGCTGTAGTCAATACTGTGGGTAGTCCTGAAAAGGAGAAAAAAATCCAAATAAGGCACTCTTTTTCCAGAGAGACAGTATGCATTTCAGCATTTATGGAGAACATTTACAATGAAGGCATAAATCTTCACAGTAGCTGTTGATTCTCTGGAAGAATCTGCTGCAAATGAAGTTCTGACTCCCAGAAAGTTGTAAGACACAATGCAGACTGCTGAAATCTGTGTTTCCTAGCCTAAATGATTATGCTTAAATAAATGTAGAATAGACTCGTACAAAATCTCCCATTTGAATTTCACCAATTGTTTGACTTGATCTTGTGAAAACAATGCGATCTACTGCATATGTAATTGTATCTCATTGTATTTGATGTTTCTTCTCTTTTCAAAATGCAAAAGCCTCAGTGTTTTTGTATACAGCATTCCAACAAATGAGTTGATTTCACATAGATTTTCCTATCTGCTGTACATTTTTATAAGGTAGTTGTAGATGAACTTAAAATTGACTAAGGACTTTGATTAGGTATAACTTTTAGATTAAGGAAAGCATTTTTCCTATAGATAAGTATCTATTCTACTAAAAAGCACCCTTGCAAGAAAAAAATACTCATTATTGCTTGTAAGCATATTCCCAGCTGATTGTGTTTTCTGTCTTAACTGTTTGCAGACAGAGGAGTAAAAGGCAACCTGAATGGAACACAAGAAAACTTTTTTTTGTGATAACAGTAATACAACTGCAATTCTGTTCACTGAAAAGGATGGCGTTGCACTACTGCAGAAGCAGGGCTCTCTATGTTTAGACAGGCACTATAAAAACTTCCATTACTCTTTCAAATTGAACCGGTCAGGGAACCTGTTACTGCTAGATCACACCATTTTTCAGTAAAAAACTAAGCCTTGTATATCCCTGGATACTATTTTTGAAGGCAATAAAATTTACTATTGTAAGATCAACAAGGGTTGAGATGACTATATTCTCATAAGCTAAAAATGACAATCAGAATGATAATTAGAGCACGTTAATTACTCTCCACTAGCAACAAAAAATGCTAATGATATACAGCAGGAAATTAACAGCAGTTACTGCTCAATATTGCATGACTTTTCCATTAAGTATAATATGAGAAGTTGTTAAATTATAGAAAATGAGAATAATGAAGCTGGAATATTAAAGGAGCTTAGGTTTCCAGTCTATCTATGGAGAGAATCATTAGGAAGAGTCCTGAGGATATGATACTGTCCATATAGGTTAGGGACATTTGTGTAGTACATTGGGGAAATTTTTATGCATTATTTTATTTTCACTAGGTAAAACAAGACTGGGTATTCTGGCTCAGCTGGAAGCAGTACAACAACCTTTTCTGAATAATGGATCTGCTGCAAAATAGCTAACACAATTTCATCCCTTTCTTTGAAAAACAAAGATTGAAGTTGGGTATGATGGGGCTTTTTTGAGAATAAACAGACAAACCAAGAAGAGCTAATAATGTTCTGAGCCTTGGAAAGGTATAAAACCAAAGGCTGAAGTCTCCTATAGCCTGAGAACTGAAACCAGCACAAGAAAAAGACTGAATTTTAAAGTATATTCTGAGGCACATAGACAATCTTACTGAATAGTGACACACCTTCTACTGTCAGCTACCAATGAGCAACAGAAAAAAAATACTGACTTTTCAGTGAGGTGGTTGGGGTTTTTTTAAACATGAGAGACATTCCTACATATTACAGGCATATTTCATAAACATTGAATCAGTTCATAATTTTCCAATGACTTCAGCAAGCGTTTGATTATAATCACTGACATATTAACATGGGCTCCACTAGCCTAATAAAAAACATATCCATGACTGACACAACGTCAGACAAACTGGCATTTTGAAAAGAGCTTAAAATATGAATACTTAAACACAGGTTTTCATAAATACTTATAAAGTATTTCTTCTAATTGGAAAAGAAGTCCTGCAGTTTGAGTTTTCATTGCACTACATTACTTTTTTTTAAATAATTGGATTTCCTAGTGCCTCAATATTCTCAGGTAGCTACTCACATTTCATTAAGTTATGAGATGTAAAACATCTATAATACTGTCAGTGTGAATTGTTTTTAGCGCTTTATGTATGCTATAAGTGTACTTGAAGTCCCATAATCACAGACGTTATGGAACTGAAATTTTTAAAAAGCATTTTCTTGCTTTTAGAATACAACAGAGTCTGTGCCTGAGGTTTTTTTCATGTTATCATAAACATTTGTTTGAGTTGGATAAGAGAGAGAAAAATGGGGGGTGGGTGTTGTTTGTGTTTTGTTTTGTATTTGTTTGCTTTCCTTTTTTCCCCCTGGAGAACACTTTTCCAACTTCTCCAAAAAATGGGCCCACTTCAGATGGGCTCCTACACAGAAGTAGAACAAATCTTCATGGTAGATGAGATAACTTGACCAGAGAGAAGTGGAAAACAGGAATTTGACACAAAATTAAGATATCAAAATTAATCAGGACACAGATTAGAGAAGAAATTATTCAATTATTTGTAGATCTAAGGTGTTAAGCAAGAATAAATAAACGAAGACTTTTTATAAACATCTGTTCAGCCTAGTCATGTTGAAACTAAAATTAATATGACTGGAATGATGAAGCATTGATATATTAAAATTGTACCTGTACTGACATATGAAAAAATATGTTTATGATAGAATGATGTAATATACCAAAAGAAGAAAGTGATAACTATTAATACAAACAAAAAAATTACAAATTCTATAAAACTGATAAAAGAAACTGACATATTGAAATATTTCAACAATATAGTTAAGGACAACTTAACCCAACTATGGTGGGTTGACCCTTGCCAGCAGGTAAGCTCCACACAGCTGCTGGTTTACTGCCTCACCCCAATAGGAAGAGCAAAAGAGAGAAAACTCACAGGTCATGATAAAGATAGTTTTAAGTGAAGGAAAGAGGAAGAAAAACAAAATAAAAAGACCCAAGTTATGCAAGGGCAATCATTCACAACCTTCCACAAGACTGATGCCCAGCCAGTCTCCAAGCAATAGCTACCTTCCCAAAAAACACCTCCCTTCAGTTTTTATTGCTGAGCATGTTATATAAGATGGAATACCCCTTTGGTCAATTCAGATCAGCTGTCCTGGCTATGTCCCCTCCCAGCTTCTTACTGACTCCCAGCCTACTCACTGAGGGGGCAACCTGAGAAACAGAAAACCTTGACACTGTGCAAATACTGCTAAGCAATATCCAAAACACTGGTGTGTTATCAACACTGTTTTAGTCACAAATCCAAAAAGAGCAGCATATGGCCTGCTACAAAAAAAATTAACTCCATTGCAGCCAGAATCAGTGCAACAGCAAAAGCAGAATTTAATACATATCAAAAAGAAGAACAGTCTCAAGACACCCATTGGTACTACAGGGAAATGGTAGAACTGTAAATATCAATGACAAAAGAATTTCAGAAGTTCTGTATAAGGAAAATTTTGTGTCACTTTGATTTTCAGTATGTCTGGAAACACCATCAAATTTCTAGAGGAATAAAGAGTGCTCATAAGGAAAATAGGAAAACTAAACAATGACCTGGATGGTGGGACAGAGTGCGCTCTCAGCAAGTTTTCAGACACCAAATGTGTGTGAGGAGATGGCTGTCAACACATTGCAGGGCAGGGCTGCTACTGAGAGGGACCTGGACCTGCTGGAGAAATGGGCTGACAGTAATCTCATGAAGTCTAACAAAAACAAACACAAAAAATCTGCATCTGAGGAGGAATAAACCCATGAACAGGCTAACCAGCTGGAAGGCAGCTTTGTAGAAGCTGGTGGACGCTAAGCAGACCATGAACCAGCAGTGCATCCTTGCAGCAAAGGCCAATTGCCTTGTGGACTGTACAAACAAGACTGTAGCCAACAGATTGAGAGAAGTGATCCTTGTCCTCTATTCAGCACTGGCGAGGCCACAACTGCAGTGCTGTGTTTTGGGCTCCCCATTAGAAGCATGGACATCCTGGAGCTAATCCAGCGCAGCACACCATTATTCCCATGGGGCTGCTGCACATGACAGACGAGGGAAAGCTGAAAGACCTGAGTTGATTCAGCCTGGAGAAAAGAAGGCTGAAGGAGAATTTATTGCTGTCTGCAGCTACCTGATCAGACGATACAGAGAATATGGAGCCAGACATCTCTTGGAAGTGCCCACTGATAGGGTGAGAGGCAAATCAAATATTCTCTGATTATTTGATTCTATGATATCATCTTTCTGTGCAATTTTTAATTTTGTAAATAAGTGTCATATTGAAGAATATAGTAAAATGAGGTATTTGTACATTTTTTGCTTATAAATACTTAAGATTATGCTTATGTAACTATGCATAACTTAATTAAAATAGATATTAACAACATTACAGTCTTCAGGAAAGCATTTTTGTGGACTAATCTGAAAGCAAATGTGCAAATACATTTAATAACTTTTGTATAATCTTGGTAAGTTGTGGAAACAGGATGTTTCTGATACACAATTACCTGAGGCACAAACAATGTGTGCTTTTAGATGGCATACCTACTTCATACAAAGACATATAGAAGAAAACAGAAAACAAACAAAAAATAGGCTACATTTACAGAACACCTTTCCTGGTGAGAGGGACTCTGTGAACCGGGTGTATGTTGGATTTATTATTTTGGTGGATAAAGGAAAATTACAGCAGTCTGACAGATTATTATAATATGTAGACAAAAGAACTTATGCCATCCCTGGTATAGATTAAGAGGGGAGTAAAGTTATACCTGTGCTTGATAGTGGTGTAATACCTGAAGGATGAATTGGGATGTTCTGTGTGCTGTATGATGCAAGCAGTTATCTGGAAAAGATCCTTCTTAATTGCCAGTCTATACTTTAATCACATTATTGTCTAGATAAAAATTCTAATTATCTAGAATCCACGGAATGCCCTATTTTTATAATAAGCAAAAGTATTGCTCTGAAACATCTCATCTTCTTGAAATCATTAACCAACAAGTCATTCTTTTCCTCTTTCTTTTCTCATTTGGGCGTTATTTAGCATCTAAAAATGGTGTTGCAGCAATATTTGAATCTTGTTCGGCATTGCATAATGGAAATTATTCAACCACAGAATTATTGGCACAATTCAAAACATTTGCAGCTGAATACAAGCTGTTGCTGACTACACAATAAAAATCATGGTTGTCTGTTTTGTAACATCATTGCATTCCAGGTAGGCAATTCTTCCTTAGAAAACATTATTGCAACAAACTCAAAAAGATTATTTTACACTATATATACACATTTTAAATACTAGTGCCATTAATGCTTTGGCATTGTAACCACTGATAATTCACTTGTCCATATTAAAGCTCAATTAATTGGTTTCACAGGTAGGTTATCCATCCACATTAATCACAGTTTGCTGGTAGCTGATTTACAGGGTACAGATGCAGCACATAGATTTTGGCAAATCCAGCATGCCCCCTACAAAGCACTTTTCTTTAAATAAGTGCACTTATTTACTTTGAGTACACTTGAAAAAGATGAATATGAATGACATTCAGATGCCTTAGGCATACATTTATTTTGTAATTTAAAATTCTATCTAGCAAGATAAAAATAAAATCCTATGAGATCTTGTATCACAAACACATCCACCTTACTTAAAGCATGACTGCTGTTGATTTTCCAATTATAGACTAGGAATATTGTAGAACGAAAAGAAAATTGTTGGAAAAAAGATCACATATGGAAATGTTTTGTTACTGTGTAGGGAAAAAAGCATGCTAATGAGAGAAATGACAGAAATACAGGCATTTTGAAATTACATATAAAAAATAGGACTGAAATAGCACTTTCCATCTAGCCTACTCCTGAAACATACACTCTTTTGTTGTAAACAGACAATTTCTTTATACCTATGAAACTCATGCAGCTGGGGAAAAAAGTGTAAAAGAGAGGATAAGAACTTGTTTTAGTATAACAATGAATATAAATGAAACATTTAAAAAAGACTACTCTTTTTCACCTCAGTGAGGAATTATCTTTCCATAGACTGTTTTGCTTCAATTGTATTGAATACTAACGTTTCATCTTCAGCAGAATTCTCTAGAAGTTCACATCCAACTTAAAATCTTAGTTGATATTTATTTCAAAAGTTTAACTCCTGTTCTCTACTTCCATCTTTTCTTTTCACAGATGCATACCTAAGTATAGCCAGGATTTCCAATCTATCATAAAACATTACAATGACAGAAATTTGGGTAACAATGAAGAAACGGGGAGTGGTTTTCTGTGTGTCTACACAGCAATCATCACATACGATTTTGGACAACATGAAATAATTCAATATCATACTATCAGTATAAAAAACAAGTATAATGATATTATAGTTGTCAATAATAAGGTACTTTTATTCAACTACAATATACTATTAAATAGTGACAGTTTGGAGACCTAGCTATATATAAAGATGCTGATTTTTACATTGAACTAATACTTTTTCCTCATCAATACATGATTCCAATGATTGCTTTTCAACTGCCTATCACCTAGTGGTTTGTTGTCTCTCCATCTAAAGTCTTATATTAAACATTGTTGTATTTCACAGAATCACAAAGGTTGGAAAAGACCTGTAAGATCATCATGTCCAACCATCAACCCAACACCACCATGCCCATTAAACCATGTCCCACAATGCCACGTCCACACGTTCCTTGAACACCTCCAGGGAGGGTGACTCCACCACCTCCCTGGGCAGCCTGTTCCAGTGTTTCACCACTCTCTCAGTAAAGAAATTTTTCCTAATATCCAACCTGAACCTCCCCTGGTGCAACTTGAGGCCATTTCCTTTTGTCCTGTCACTCGTCACTTGGGAGAAGAGACCAACACCCACCTCTCTGCAACCCCCTTTCAGGTAGTTGTAGAAAGCAATAAGGTCTCCCTTCAGCCTCCTCTTCTCCAGACTGAACAACCCCAGCTCCCTCAGCCGCTCCTCATAAGACTTGTGCTCCAGACCCCTCACCAGCTTTGTCGCCCTTCTCTGGACACGCTCCAGCACCTCAATATCTTTCTTGTAGTGAGGGGCCCAAAACTGAACACAGGATTCAAGGTGTGGCCTCCCCAGAGACAAGTACAGGGGCACGATCACCTCCCTACTCCTGCTGGCCACACTGTTTCTGATACAGGCCAGGATGCTGTTGGCCTTCTTGGCCACCAGGGCACACTGCTGGCTCATATTCATCAGGCTGTCAATCAAGAATTGAAAAATCTATCATATCATGGTTGCTAAGCCAAATACACTTTCTTGTTGTACATATGTTCTTACTAATACTGAGAAAGAAGTTATTCAGTATTCCTTCCATTTCAAACAAGAAAAACTATTAACATGCTTTTTACTATTTTATTCATCATTGAAATTGTTTTTGTGTCAGTTTTCTTTATATTTAATTAATATTATTTAATTTTCCAGAGTCAATACAGGAATATTATAGCTGTATCATGTGTTAAGGCTACTATGACATATAACTAGGAATTCAGACTATGTCTACACTTACAGAATTGGGAGAACTTTCCAGGTCTGGGTAAACATTCTGACCATAAGACCACAGAATAATTCAAGTGGGAAGGGACCTCAGGAGCTCTCTAGTCCAACCTCTTGCTCCAAAAAGGGTCAGTTATGGGGTCAGACCAGGTTGGTCAGGACTTTATCTAATTGGATCTAGAAAACCTCCAGGGTTGGATACTGCACAGTATCTCTAAGCAACATCCTCCACTGTTGGACCCTACTCATGAGGAAAAGGGTTTTCTTCATACCCAGTCTGAACAGCTTCTGTTTCATTTTAAGCACATTCTCTTGTCCTCCTGCCATGTACTCCTGTGAAGAGCCCATCTCCCTCTCTTCATGTACATTGGGTGCTGCTCTAGCATCCCCCCAAAGCCATTTCTTCTCCATGCTAAACAAGCTCAGCTCCCTCAGTATCTCCTCACAGGGCAAGTGCTCCAATGCACAAGCATCCTGATGGCCTCTGCTAAACTCACTCCAGTGTATCAGTATCTTTCTTGTATTGGGGAAGATAAAATAATTCCAATTGTATTGGAAACAGTATTCTAGATGTGGTCTGTTGAGTGCTGAGTAGAGGATGATAATCCCTTCTCTTAATCTACAGGCCATGCTCTGGTAGTAAAACCCAGGATGGTTTTGGTCTACTTAACAGTTTAACACCTTTCTGCTGTTTTCCATGTAGCAAGGCTAAGGTAAGGGTAGCTCTCACAGCTCCTAACAAACTCCAACAGCTGTCCTTGATCAAAAGATGCCTGAAGCCTTTTTTCTAGCTGACCCTTGATTAGAGAGGGTCAAGCACCCTTTTAGCCCACTCTAGGTGATGCCTATATAACAGCCAGGTCCAGAATACACCTCTCAGAGGCAGTCAATGGATATAGCAGTTTGTGCAGCAGGGCATGAAGAGGCCAGCAAGCTTGCTCTTTCCAGCATACACATTCCTAGAGATGGTAGTCACAGGGCATAGTCCCCAGGTGCTGCTGGAGACACTGTCCCTTTGCTGTTCAATTAATGCACCCAAGTGGAGCCTCAGAAGGAGGATGCAGCTCTGCAAGTCTCAGGCTGCAGGGAGTGCCTGGGGTCTCTTGCTTAGGGCATGTGGTCTACCCTGCAGGAGGTATGGAGCTTTGCTGCTAAGAGTTCAGGAGACTGTACAGTATCAGAGGGGATGAGAAAGAGGTTGCCAGGCTCTTCTCTGAGAAAAATCTCTCTCTTCAAGAGCCTGAACCTTCAGCTGCAGAGGGATGGAAAGAGCCTGTGCCTATGAAGACAGAAAATGGAAATTCCTATCATGATGAAGGCTGGAAACTGGAGGAAGGCTGGAAACCAGGATGAAGTCACCTCCTGCCCCACTTTGTGACTTGCAGTTACAGAATAGGTTTACTGCCCCCATAGCTGTTGAGGAGCTGGGAGAATTGTCAAATGGAGCATCTCTGGTGGCTAGGTGTGAGCCATTCAGAACCATCAGAAGGAAGCAGTGAGTGACTGGTAGGAGACTCCCATCTACTGACCTGATTCTTCATCTAGGGATGCCTGTTGCTCGCTAGGGGCTTGCATTCATGAGGTTGTGGAGAGGCTACCAAGGCTCATTCAACTTTCTGATAATTACCACTTGCTGCTCTTCCAGGCACCCATGATACTTCTAAGGGTAACCTGAGAAGTATCAAGTATGAATACAGGACTCCGAGGCCATGGCCAAGGATGTGGGGGGCTCAGATGTTCTCCTCCTTCCTGCTGACAAGGTAAAAGGGTTTGAGGAGGACTTAATGGAGCCTACAAGTTAACAACTGCTTCCATAGCTGATGTCAGCAACACTGTTTTGGCTTCAACAACCATCAGAATCTCTTTGAGAGTCCACAGCTCCTTGGAAGAGATGGGATCCATTTAACTGCATAGGGCAAAAGTATCTCTACCAACAGGGTGATCATACTGGTAGGGAGAGCTCTGAACTAGAAATGATGGCAGAGGCAGTGACTCCTCAATGAACAAGTAAGGAAGCTAGGGATAGGATGGGCAAAGGTGATGGAAACAGAAGGGGCATAACAATCAATGAAATAGAGCTTAAGTGGAATCTTTAGTGTAGGCATGTAAAGAAGGAAGTGCCTGCAGAATGGAGTCACAGGGAAAGCTTTCAAGCCTGTACTGGGGAACTGGCACACTTGAATGCTTCTCTGAAATGCCTCTACACTAATGCACACTGCATGGGGAAACAAACAGGAGGAGTTGCAAGTTTGTAGTTACAGAGCTATGACCACATTGTGCTCATGGAGTCATAGTGGGATAGGTCACATGACTGGAATGCTGGGATAGAGGGACACAGACTTTTTAGGAAGGACAGGATGGGAAGATGAAGACAGGGAGTAGCCCTTTATGAGAAAGCAGTTGGAAAGCATGGAGCTGTCTGGCATTAGTAGGTCAGTGCAATGGTGCAGAAGCGTGCCCATTTAAATGTCACAGAGACTCACAAAAATCTAAATATGCAGGTAATAAACTAAAAAAATAAACTTTATTTAAACCAAATTTGTTTAGCAGAAAACTAACTAGAAATGAGACCTATTGTTCAACACTCCAAAAACATTAGTAAGCCATCAGTTTAGGATGATGGACAAGGAATTGGCACTGCACAGACAGCTTTAGAAATGAGGATTAAAACATGCACAATCACTCACCTATAAGATTAGGGCTCTCAACCTCAAGGAACTTCCCTGGGCAGCATCCCAGACCAAGGGGAGAGTCCCCAACTACACACCTACTGCTCCAAAGCAGACAGACCCAAGTTGTTCTCCAGCAGGGTTCCATTTATACCCGTGTTGAATCTGAGCTGTGGTCATATATGGTCAGAGGTCTAGAAACTTCTCTTGACTGAGGCATTTCATTGGCTGAGGGCCTTGTCTGTTGACTGAAGGGCCCTGCCTTTCCTGCACCTCAGCAGAGGTGTACAGGTGATACTGGGCATCCTTCATGTTAAAGGCTGGAAGGTAAGGACATGAAAAGTAAGAACGCAGTGGTCCTAATGCCCCCTGGTCTCTTGTCAGGGTGGGTGCACCTATCACAGTCAGGAATCACTCAAGAGCTTGTGGGTAGACCAACACGGGTGTCACTGTTAGTGGATATCTGCTATATATCTTGTGGTGAGTCAGCCTTGGGCAGCCCATTCAACTGCTTGCTCAATCGCACCATCCCAAGAGTGGGACAGGGGAAAAAAATAGGGGGGGAGGAAAACTGGCGGCTTGAGGTATCACAGAATCACTAAGGTTGGAAAAGACCTGTAAGATCATCAAGTCAACCATCAACCCAACACCACCATGCCCACTAAACCATGTCCCACAATGCCACGTCCACACCTTCCTTGAACACCTCCAGGGAGGGTGACTCCACCACCTCCCTGGGCAGCTTGTTCCAGTGCTTCACCACTCTCTCAGTAAAGAAATTTTTCTTAATATCCAGCCTAAACCTCCCCTGGCGCAACTTGAGGCCAATTCCTCTTGTCCTGTCACTCATCACTTGAGAGAAGTGACCAACACCCACGTCTCTGCAACCCCCTTTCAGGTAATTTTAGAGAGCGATGAGGTCTCCCCTCAGCCTCCTCTGCTCCAGACTGAACAACCCCAGTTCCCTCAGCCGCTCCTCATAAGACTTGTGCTCCAGACCCCTCACCAGCTTCGTCGCCCTTCTCTGGACACGCTCCAGCACCTCAATGTCCTTCTTGTAGTGAGGGGCCCAAAACTGAACACAGGATTCAAGGTGCGGCCCCACCGGTGCCGAGTACAGGGGCACGATCACCTCCCTGCTCCTGCTGGCCACACTATTCCTGATACAGGCCAGAATGCTATTGGCCTTCGTGGCCACCTGAGCATACTGCTGGCTCATATTCATCAGGCTGTCAATCAACACCCCCAGGTCCTTTTCTGCGGGGCAGCTTTCCAGCCACTCGTCCCCAAGCCTGTAGCGTTGCATGGGGTTGTTGTGACCCAGGTGCAGGACCTGGCACTTGGCCTTATTGAATCTCATCCAGTTGGCCTCAGCCCATCCATCCAGCCTGTCCAGATCCCTCTGCAGAACCTTCCTACCCTCGAGCAGATCAACACTCCCACCCAGCTTGGTGTCATCTGCAAACTTACTGAGGATGCACTCAATCCCTTCATCCAGATCATCGATAAAGATATTAAACAAGACCAGCCCCAAAACTGAGCCCTGGGGGAAATGGTGGTGGTGGTGTTACAGTGAGTACACAGCAGTTTCTCTCTGCCTCTCCTCCTTTCTCACACTTTTCCCATGGTCTGGTATCATTCCTCCACAGGCTGCAGTCTTTCAGGAATATCCATCTGTTCCTCTGTGGGTTCTTCCACGAGCTGCAGTCCTGTCAGGAAAATCTTCTCCAGCATGGTTTCTCCATGGGTGGCAGTTCCTTGAGGAACAGTCATCTCTTCCATCATGGACTCCTCCATGGGCTGTAGAGAACATCTGTTCTGCCATGGAGTCCCTCCTTCTCCTGACATTGGTACTCCCTCGATTTCTCACTTTTTGTTCACCCTTCCTCTCTGTCCAGCATTGTCTGCCCTTTCCTCCTGGAAAGCATTTCCAAACACATGAAGTACCAGGAGGTTATTAGGAGTAGTTGGCATGGATTTACAAAGGGGAAATAATGCTTGAACAATCTGATAGATGTCTATAATGAGATTACTCTCTTGGTAGATGAGGGGAGAGCAGCACATATTGTTTACATTGGTTTTAGTAAAGCCAATCATAGACAGGCTGACAACGTACAGGTTAGATAAGTGGACAGTGAAGTATATTGAAAACCTGCTGAACAGCTGAGCCCAGAGGGTTGTGATCAGTGATACAAAGTTCATCTGGTGGCAAGTCACTAGTGGTGTACCCCAAGGGTCAATACTAGGGCCAGTACTGTTCAACATCTTCATAAATGGCCTAGATCCTAGTACAGAATGCACCCTCAGCAACTTCCCAGATAAAACTGAAAAGTGGCTGATGCACCAGATGAGTGTGCTGTCATTCAGAAGAACTGTGTCAGGCTGGAGAACTGAGCCATGGGGAGTCTCATGAATTTCAAAAAGAGGAAGCGCCAAGTCCTGCATCTGGGGAAGAATAAGTGCCAGTACATGCTGGGTGATGAACAGCTGGAAAGCAGATCTGCAGAGAAAGACCTTGGGGTCCTGGTGGCCAACAAACTAACCAAAAGCAAACAATACACCCTCACATCAAAAAAGGTCAACAACATCCTGGACCTGCCAGCATGTTGAGGGAGGTTATCCTTCCTCTCTACTCAGAACTAGTGAGGCAGCATCTCAATGTTGTGTCCAGTTCTGGGCTCCGCAATCCAAGAAAGATATGGATTTACTGGAGCTGGGCCACAAAGATGATGAAGGTGCTTGTGCATCTCTCACATGAGGAGAAGCTGAGAAAACTGGGATTTCTGAGCCTGGAAAAGAGAAGGCTCAGGTGGAATCTTATCATGTGTGTGACCACCTGCTTGGGAGGGAATGAAGATGAGGGAACCAGATTCTTCTCATTTTTAACCATGGACAGAACAAGAAGAAGTGGGCACAAATTAAAATACAAACTTCATCTGAACATGGGAGAAGACCTTTTTTTTTTTTTTAATTATGCTGTGAGAGTGGTTAAACACTGCAACAGGTTGTCCAGACAGGTTGTGGGGGTCTCTGTCTGTAGAGATATTAAAAATCCAACTGGACATGGTCCAGGACATTCTGCTGCAACTGATCCTGCTTGTTCAGGGGGTTGTACTAAACGACCTCAAGAGGTATTTGCCAACCTAAATGATTCTGTGAAGTCAAAATAAGGAATGTAGACACATTCTTTCTTTTCTGATGAGTCCTGGTTTTCTTTGGAACAAAATCTGTATGTGAATATAGAAAGAAGACACAGAAATCTAATAAACCCCTCATCTCAATGCTTAGGGTGAGCTGTGTAACAGTTGTCTTAAAGCTAAATACTCCCATATGACTCTAAGTACAATCTCCAAAAAGAAGGGCAAATGGAAAAAAATAGGAAACCACCAGGAGTTACTGACATTCTTTAAACTCAGTTTTAACTATTTCAGTAAAATATTTCTCAAGTTTTAATGTAAACATGCCAAAAAAATAGGGGAAAAAAGACATGGTCTGACCAAACCTAGGAATTTGCCTTTATTTTACTTAATGTACCAGTGAAAAAAACCCAGAATCAGCTCAGGATGTGTTCATGTAGACATTCATATAAACCTATCTCAGCATCTTACCTCTATTCTGAAGCCAGACCTGTCCCCCCTTATTCTTAAATAGAACCAAGAATGAGTTGTGAAATAGGGATTTGAAGATTGCTCATGGGATGATGAAATTTATGAAATATAACTGCAAATCATACTGCTTTAAAAGCACTTCCTTCTTCTGTGTGACTAGGTACAATGTGTTACCCTCCAAACCCTATTATAACCAATAATTGAGCACACTGTATATATGAGGAACAAATAATTTATTATTAGCCTAATTAAAATCTTAACAACTCAATAAAAATACAAGAGTTATTAGTAGTCCAGTCACAGCAATACTATGAGTTTTTATAGCATAATTGCTACTACAATTAACTAAGAGCTGCCCCTTTTCTGCGATGTTATGCTTACCCTTCCCGCAAACCTCTGGATCTAAGGTTGACAGTGTCAGTCCTCAGACGGAGAGGTGGGGGTGGCACATGGAGCTGCCAGCATCCTGCCCTCTTCACTGGGAGGGGCAAGATGGTGGGGGGGACCTTCCCCTCTGGCTTTGGCTGTGCTTGGGTTTATTTTTATAAATTTTCTCATGTAGCCTGCATCCTTCTCCTGGGCTGCCAGCTGCAGCCCCTCCAGCCCTACACACACAAAGGACTATGGTATGTCAGGCAGTGAGTGGGGGTGCATGCGGGAGTGTCACCCCCTCCCCAGAGGGACCACCCCCAAAGCTGAAGCTGGAGCAGGGGAGGCGGCAGTCACTGGCCCTGGTGCAGGGATTAAACCAGCAACACCCAGCTCAGGCCATGGCAAAGCTAAGCCCTTGCACTGCCTGGTCAGCCCACAGCAGGGCCTCCCCATGCTAAGGTCAGAAATCATATTTACTGGGCTCCAGAAAAAAGATATGGGAGTTTAATCACATTAGATGTTGTGGGTTAAATGTATACATGTGTCTACATACCACTAATCCTTTGTTTTTCTGTCAGCTGGAACCTAGGCAATAATTCACACCTATGTCCTCATAGAAAACAGTGTAATTGACTCTAAATAAATTGGTTTTTCTCTCTTCCTTTACACTTCAGTCCCAACTTTTATTTAATAACTCAAAGCCAAAATTTATATCCTTTACCAACAGCTGATTATAAGGCAGATTATGCTTTACCCTTCCTTTCATTGCATACAGTCTAACAGCTCTTTACTTTCCAATGATTACGCCACTTAAATTAAAGTGGTTTGCGCAAAATAAATTAGCATTACAAACAGCTTTAGTTTCCCCTGACTGAATAAACCAAATTTGGTCACAAAACTGGAATAATAGAATTAAGTCACTTGCTTGGAATGTTTTTGATAACAATGACATGAGTTAAAAAGACGTCTCTCTCTCATTTTAGATGTCTGTTGATGCAGTATAAACATTATTCCAATATATCCTGTTATTGCTTCAAATAGGAGTTTATTGTAGAGATCATTAAATTTTTGATCTACATATCAAAGTTCAGAAAATAAGTTTGATTAATCTAATACTTAGTGAAAGCATGTGGAAATTTATACGAATGACCAAAAGACAAGTAAAAGAAAAAGGTTTGAAAACAGAGCTTTATCAAACCAATACAATGCAAAGCCTGAAAAGTGTGCTGAGCAGTTGATATACTTGGGAATTTCATAGGAGAAAAAATGATAGAAGAAGGAATGGAATAGTAGCATGATATGGTATGGAAGCTAGAGCTGTTTAAAGACTTGGGAATGGTTTAAAGTTTAACTGAAACATAGATTTTATCCCATCCTAAAATTTTGACATGTAGGAAATTCCCATTTAGATAGGACTTCCCTTTCTACTTGGGAGGACTCAAAGATGTCTGTGAGAAGAATAGATCAGCTATAGGCCAATCAAACAAAATAATGTTTCGAACAACTTTATAGTTGGTAAGAAAATCTGCTCTGCTTAAATTTAGAACAAAGTTTTAAATTTCTATTTAAGTTCTCTTAGCCTTCAAATGTCTCCAGAGATGATTCCAACATGGACTTCTCATTTCTAGTTTTTGCATATTAGCCAATTAGACATAGACAAGATTGTATGACCGAATGGGATGTATCCAAGGGTACCAGACAATCTCGTTGATGTTGCTGAGGGGACAACCTTTATCATTTTCAAAAGTTAATGGAAATTGGGGAAGTTTTCTGATGACTGGAAAAAGACAAACATCGCATCCATCTTCTAGAAGGAGGATCCCGGTGAAGGTCTCACCTCCATCCCTCGGAATGTTATGGAGCAAATCCTATCAGAAGCTATTTCTAAACACATGAAAGACAATAAGGTAACTGGAAGAAGTTAGCATGCGTTTACCAATCGTAACTCATAGCTGGTCAACGTAACTGCGTTCTGTAACAAAGTGGCACTGTACGTCAAGGAGTGTTTTGATTGTATAGAGATCGACGATTGTGATGACAAGCTTGAATGCTTATGGGTAAGGATGAGGGGGAAGGCTAACAAGGCGGATATCCTGCTGGGTGTCTGTTATAGACCACCCAACCAGGACGAAGAAGCCGATGAAGCATTCTACAAATGAATGGCAGAAGTCTAACAGTCGCAAGCCCTTGTTCTTGTGGGGGACTTCAACTTACCTGATGTCTGCTGGAAATATAACACAGCTAAGAGGAAACAGTCCCACAGGTTCCTTGAGTGTGTGGAAGATAACTTCCTGACACAGCTGGTGAGTGAGCCTACCAGGGGAGGTGCCCTGCTTGACGTGCTGTTTACAAACAGAGAGGGTCTGGTGGGAGAAGTGAAGGTCGGAGGCCGTCTTGGGCTTAGCGACCATGAAATGATAGAGTTTTCAATTTTTAGCCAAGTAAGGAGGGGGGTCAGCAATACCACTACGAGGGATTTCCGGAGGGCAGACTTCGGCCTATTCAGAACGCTGGTTGAGAGAGTCCCTTGGGAGACAGTCCTGAAGGACAAAGGGGTCCAGGAAGGCTGGGCCTTCTTCAAGAAGGAAATCTTAAAGGCGCAGGAGCAGGCAGTCCCCATGTGCCATAAGAAGAGCCGGCAGGGAAGATGACCGGCTCGGCTGAACAAGGAGCTTTTGCTGAGACTCAGGAAAAAAAGGAGAGTTTATCACCTTTGGAAGAAGGGGCAGGCAACTGAAGAAGAGTACAAGGACCTCGTTAGGTCATGCAGAGAGGGAATTAGAAAGGCAAAAGCCCAGTTAGAGCTCAATCTGGCCGCGGTCATAAGGGATAACAAAAAATGTTTTTACAAATACATTAACAACAAAAAGAGAGCCAAGGAGTATCTCCATCCTTTACTGGATGTGGGGAAGGAACATTGCCATGAAGGATGAGGAAAAGGCTGAGGTAGTTAATGCCTTCTTTGCCTCAGTCTTTAATAGCCACACCAGGTATCCTCAGGGTATTCAGCTCCCTGAGCTGGAAGACAAGGATGGAGAGCAAAATAAACTCCCCATGATCCAGGAGGAAGCAATTAACGACCTGCTATGCCACCTGGACTCTCAGAAGTCTATGAGGCCTGATGGCATCCACCCAAGGGTGCTGAGGGAGCTGGCAGAGGAGCTTGCCAAGCCACTCTCCATCATTTATCAACAGTCCTGGTTAACAGGGGAGGTCCCAGATGACTGCAGGCTTGCCAACATGACGCCCATCTACAAGAAGGGCCGGAAGGAGGATCCGGGGAACTACAGGCCTGTCAGCCTGACCTTGGTGCCAGGGAAAATTATGGAGAGGTTTATCTTGAGGGCGCTCACAGGGCACGTGCAGGACAACCAAGGGATCAGGCCCAGTCAGCACGGGTTCATGAAGGGCAGGTCCTGCTTGACCAACCTGATCTCCTTCTATGACCAGGTGACCTGCCGAGGGGATGAGGGAAAGGCTGTTGACGTTGTCTACCTGGACTTCAGCAAACCCTTTGACACTGTCTCTCACAGTGTTCTCCTGGAGAAGCTGGCGGCTCGTGGTTTAGACAGGTGCACTCTTCGCTGGGTAAAAAACTGGCTGGATGGCCAAGCCCAGAGAGTCGTGGTGAATGGAGTGAAATCCAGTTGGTGGCCAGTCACAAGCGGAATCCCCCAGGGCTCAGTTTTGGGGCCAGTCTTTTTTAATATCTTTATCGATGATCTGGACAAGGGGATTGAGTACACCCTCAGCAAGTTTGCAGATGACACCAAGTTGGGCAGGAGTGCTGATCTGCTCGAGGGTAGGAAAGCTCTTCAGAGGGATCTGGACAGGCTGGATGGATGCGCCCAGGCCAAGTGTATGAAGTTCAACAAGGCCAAGTGCCGAGTCCTACACTTTGGTCACAACAACCCCATGCAACGCTACAGGCTTGGGGAAGAGTGGCTGGAAATCTCCCCCGCAGAAAAGGACCTTGGGGGTGCTCGTCGACAGCTACCTGAAGATCAGCCAGCAGTGTGCCCAAGTGGCCAAGAAAGCCAATAGCATTCTGGCCTGTATCAGAAATAGTGTGGCCAGCAGGAGTAGGGAGGTGATCATCCCCCTGTACTCGGCACTGGTGAGTTCAAAACTGTGTTCAGTTTTGGGCCCCTCACTACAAGAAGGACATGGAGGTGCTGGAGCGTGTCCAGAGAAGGGCGACGAAGCTGGTGAGGGGTCTGGAGCACAAGTCTTATGAGGAGCGGCTGAGGGAACTGGGGTTGTTCAGTCTGGAGAAGAGGAGGCTGAGGGGAGACCTTATCGCTCTCTACAATTACCTGAAAGGGGGTTGCAGAGAGGTGGGAGTTGGTCTCTTCTCCCAAGTGACGAGTGACAGGACAAGAGGAAATGGCCTCAAGTTGCACCAGGGGAGGTTTAGGCTGGATATTAGGAAAAATTTCTTTACTGAGAGAGTGGTGAGACACTGGAATAAGCTGCCCACGGAACTGGTGGAGTCACCCTTCCTGGAGGTGTTCAAGGAACGTGTGGACGTGGCATTGTGGAACATGGTTTAATGGGCATGGTGGTGTTTGTTAGTTGATGGTTGGACTTGATGATCTTACAGGTCTTTTCCAACCTTAGTGATTCTGTGATTCTGTGATTCTGTGATTCTGTGATTCTGTGAAAGTGATTATTGCTGTGAACAGGGAGAGGGCAGTGGATGCTGCATACCTTGACATTAGAAAGGTCTTTGACACAGTCCGTCATAGTTTCCTTAGCATTGAACACTGAGATATGGGGTGGATATGTGGACAGTAAGCTGCGTGGGAAACTGGCTGGACTGCTAGACTCAAAGACCTGTGACTAGTAGTGGAAAGTCCAGTTGCTGGGCAGTAGTTAGTGGGGTCCTTCAAGCATCAGTACTGGAACCAATACTTCTTAATATCTGTATTAATAACTTGGATGGTGGGACAGTCCGCTCTTAGTAAATTTGCAGACAACCCCTAAGAGTGGGAAAACCACTTACCTATTAGAGGGCAGGTCTGTTATTGAGGGGGACCTGGACAGATGGGAGAAATGGGCTAACAGTAATATCAGGAAGTTCAATAAAAGCAAATGCAAAAATCTGCACCTGAGGAGGAATAAACCCATGAACAGGCTAACCAGCTGGAAGGCAGCTTTGTAGAAGCTGGTGGACGCTAAGCAGACCATGAACCAGCAGTGCATCCTTGCAGCAAAGGCCAATTGCCTTGTGGACTGTACAAACAAGACTGTAGCCAACAGATTGAGAGAAGTGATCCTTGTCCTCTATTCAGCACTGGCGAGGCCACAACTGCAGTGCTGTGTTTTGGGCTCCCCATTAGAAGCATGGACATCCTGGAGCTAATCCAGTGCAGCACACCATTATTCCCATAGGGCTGCTGCACATGACAGACAAGGGAAAGCTGAAAGACCTGAGTTGATTCAGCCTGGAGAAAAGAAGGCTGAAGGAGAACTTATTGCTGTCTGCAGCTACCTGATCAGAGAATACAGAGAATATGGAGCCAGACATCTCTTGGAAGTGCCCACTGATAGGGTGAGAGGCAAAGGACACAAGCTAGAACATGGGAAATTCTGATTAGTTATTGGAAATTTTTTTACTGTGTGGATGTCCAAACCCTGGAGCAAGTTGCCCAGAGAGGAGTGGAGTGTCGATCCCTGGAGGTATTCAAGCCCTGCACAACGTGACCTGATTAGTTCTGCTTTTAGCAGAATGTTGGACTAGATTACAAGAGGTCTCTTCTGGCCTGAATATTTTTTGATTCTGTGATTCCATGATATTCTTTCATTGCTTGTTGAAAATGGTAGTTGTTTCATTGTTTTGACTGACATACTCTGAGTGGCCAGGAAATCCAAGTCTGTTTCCCCAGCTCACCTATCTGGACTTCATTTATTTTAAGAAATCTAGAGAACAATAGCAGATTCTCTTTCAATTCTAGGTAAGTCTCATTTTAGACAAAACTTCAGTGCCACAAAGGATGGGTTAGAACGCATATACTTAAAGATGGCTTATGAATTTTCATTTTAGTTTAACTAGATATACTGATTAAGCAGCACTGAAACAAAACCCGGTACTTTACCATCTTAGGCACAATGCTATCTTACTAGGCTGCAAAATCAGACTTTTGTTTTTTTCTTGCCTTAAGATTTTTTTTTTCATTTTCTGTTGCCAATCTAGGAGGAAAGATGGAGAGAAAAAAATACCAGAGTTTTTTGCAGTCTGGTAACTAAGGCATTTTCCAGCTAGCTGGGCAATAGCAATATCAACTCTTATAGACAGAGGACCTTGATCCCTTGTGGTCTAGAGAAATGATCTGTGAAATGCTTATTCTCTATGTTTTTTGCAGTCCAGACAAAAGCCTACAATTAAAATAACAAAACCAAAACATACAGGAAGGTGAAAATAAAAGTTTATTTGAAATCTCTGTGTCAATTGCTTTTGTAAGTTTGGAAAATATGTGAATAGAAGAACTTAGGAATGCCAGACAGGTACTGAATGTCCTGTCATTTTAGCAAAATCTTTGCTCTTAATAATTCATGTATCTTGATTTCACTGCCAGCCTTTAAAGCTGAAACAGAGGCTAGAAAGCATTAAAGCTTGAGATTTGAGAGGCACGGGATGCAGATATTTAATGAGGGTCATACTAAATGATATAGGATATTTTATCACTGGCATGAGAAGAAGTTAAAAACAAAATTATCTTACTCCTCTGTGAATTAATATTCTGGTTTTGCTCATCAATAATTTATCTAGTTCTTGTGGCTACTACACAGTGTGAGCTCTGTGTCCTAGATCTGAACAAAGTAGAATTTCTGCCCCAATTTTGACAGTTATTTCATTTCTAGACCAAAAGATCTTTAGGCACGTATAGACGATGTGGCTGGGAGGACTCCTGTTCCATTTTTTAATTTTATTTTGTTTTGTTTTGGTTTGTTTTACAAAGCACTGATGTCTGTAGGTGTGTTGCATTCCGACACTTTGGCTTTAACTGTAGCACTGTGAGGAAGTGTTGCAATAACAGTCAGAAAAACACATATCTTTTATAAGCCAGATCAAATATATCATTATTTCAGGCAGTTTGGGTTCTGATTGCATTCCTTGCTCTCATGGAATTAGGTGGCTGAGAGTGTCGGCTGTTCAGATGTTAGTGGAGGAGAATCAAAACCAAGACCCTGCATAAATTTGTAACTCATAGTGGAAGAACTGAGCAAAAATACACACAATGTCGTCTGAACACTGAGCACATCAGCATGTAACTCTCAAGCAACGAAGTACCAATCTGTTGGTTGACAGGGCAACATAGGCACACAAGTTAGTATTGAACGCAATTGCAGCCAGGTGAGTTAACAAGCCATATGCTCCTGGAAATTAGGGAGTAAGCTTGAAAGGAAGTTTAATGTTTATTCTCCCTTTTCAGTAAGTTAACAGCTTTCAGATATGATGTATATCATTGGAAGGACTTTTTTTCTTTTAACCTAAACTCTTTGTCAGAAAATTTAATCTAGATTCATTCCACTTAGCCTTTGGCACCTTCCTGAGGAGCCTAACCTAGGCACAAAAATGGCATGAGCTATTCTGTACTTAACAGAATGACACCTCAAGAGAAAAATTCAAATTAGATAAGATCTGAATCATGCTGCGGAGATCCTACTTCTCTACAAGAAGCATAGAGGAAGCTTTGACTGGCTACACTCCTAACACAAATATCTCAGTTTGAAGCCTAAAGTGAGGTTGAATAAATACAGATTTTGTGTTGTTTTAAGCAAATGAAGGATCAAAACCCTTCAGACCCCTGGCAAGTTAATTAGGAAGGTACTAACAGGATTGCATAAAAGCATAAGCACTGTATCTGCCTATTTAGTCCTGTCTTTCTGGTGCTACACAAGAAAATAAGAATTTCATCTTTCATTTCCAAAAAATAAACTAAAAGTATAAATCCATCCACAACCACTGCAAAGAAAATAAATTGACATTGTGGTCTAACAAGTAATAAAGCAATGTTTCCCTGAGCAGGCAACCACAGTAAAAATCTCCCAAAGATATGAACTGTTGTAAGGGAATTTTTTAACCACTTGTACCGGACTAGAAGATGTGATATCAAAGAACAAAAGTTCCCACATGGGCTGGCTGGTTGCATTGATTGATTTATCTGTTCACAGTAGTGCTAAGGCTGCTCTAAAGATCAGATGTACCTGTCTCCCATATTACCTGCCTGAAAGTTAACCTCTGGAGAGTGATTCAACTCATTCTGAAGTAGTCTCCTGGTGCAACC
The DNA here is from genome assembly GCF_030936135.1 of Gavia stellata. Classification (NCBI taxonomy): domain Eukaryota; kingdom Metazoa; phylum Chordata; class Aves; order Gaviiformes; family Gaviidae; genus Gavia; species Gavia stellata. The sequence continues at coordinate 81,825,174 of NC_082595.1, forward strand.
TTCCTTCACTGAACCACACTTTTTTTCAGGCATATTTTTCTGTGCACAGAGACTCTGAGAGCAAGATGTATGTTGTCATGAGCACCCAGAAACTATTTACTGGCTAATACATACAGCTGAGAGCTACGACTTGCAAGATACTGGGTTAAGCATTAATATTTTTATTATCCTAGCCTAGTGCTAACTTGGCTCTCATCGGTCATCTGGGGAAGAGTTGGCTTCCATTGCTCCTTGGAACGGCCTAATCCTTGATATTGCCAAGTTGAGATCTCCCATCTCCCTGTTTTTTTTACTTAGTTTTTTATGCATTTTTTTGTGTTGGTGTTTTTCTTCTAGATCCATGAGTTGCTATTACTATGTCAACACTTCTGTTTCTGTTTTCACTCTACTTATCTTGCCTGGCTTTACTTTCCATAGTCTCTCACAGATCAGCAACAACGTTTGTGATAAAGCTGGGTGAATGTTGCACAGCCGTTCTTCAAAGAACTGAGCTTTGAGTTACAGATAGCTTAAGCCCTGGCCATTGGTCACCTGAAGGCTTGATTCAGCAACCTAAATTTAGGCCTCTAACCACCATTAAAGGTGACCTAGACTGTAGTTACCATTCCAGAATAATATTGGTCTCCCCTTGATTTGTTCCAAGAAGGTTCTATCCTCCTGTCTGGCAAATGTTTTTTACATGGGTTCACTACTCTTCCTAACTTTGGTGGGACCATGAAATAATGAAAACCTGCCTCGCCTGGCTGCTCTGAAAGTGTCAAATTGCCTCAATCTGTTCGAGAGCAGCTAATTCTACTTGTTCAGCAAGGAGGTCCTTTGGTACAAGATATTTTAGGCTGTGGAATGCCTCAGCTGCAGATTCAGAGATATCCCCAGGCATGCCATAACACAAAGGAGTCATACAAGTCAACAGCCTTCCTCAAGTGCCAAACTCTCTTCATTTTACTAACCATCAGACAGAAGGCATTTCTTTTTTGTAGGGAAAATGATCAGAATCAGTCCTTATGCTTCTGGACATAAAAATCATGTAAGTGGAGGTTTTTAGCAGATCAAATTTGAACTCATCTGTCTTAATCACAGATATTATACAGCTTCTTCGTTAAGCAAGACAGGGACAGTCTTATTTCTGTTACATATCTGAGTCCAGAACTACACGTATCAAAGAAGTATCTCTTAATATTCACTATACATTGAGTCATACCCAAAGCATTACACTCATGTTGCATACCTACGTTTTACTGATAACAAAGCTTTTCCTTTTTAAAGTTCATTTCTTTCTTATACTGGTCAAAATTTCAAATCACAGCACTTAGTTTCCTTAGGGATTAATTAGAAAAACATCCACATTGGCAATCCTCTGCCTTCTGCAATACAATCACTCTCCAAGACATTTGGTACTTAATGTAGAAATGAGTAGGCTGAATGTTTAAACTGATTGGGTGCTCTGAGGTGGACATAAAAGGATCAGTTGAGCTATGATCCTTATGCTTCTCCAGGATAACAAAAACAGCCTCTCTGGTGAAGAGATTAAGTATTTCCTTCATTTTCCAAATAAGGAAATTGTAACTGACCTGCTCTGGCGTGTGGCATTCATAGGTAGGAAAGTGCATGGAATTCTATCCTGAAAGCAATCCTCTTTGATCCACGTATAATTTTGCCCGTGGAAAAAACGTGGTCTCTTAGATAATGGAATTACTCATCAGTCATTTAGGTGGCTTGTCCAGCCTCCATAATGAATGCAAGCAGCATTTTAATACTGTCAGTATCTTAATCAGGCTTTTATAATTGTCTATACATGATATGAAACAGTGTCTTGTCTTAGTAATTATGAGGCTTATCAGCAAAATCATTATTGGCAGGAAATTTTAGTAAGATCTGTGGCCGGTTTTGTCTAACATCTGAGGAGACTTTATCTCCCATTGTTTTTGCATGCTAAAATATAATTAAGAGAACAGAGTTACAGAGATGCCATGAGGTGAACAGACCCAGGGGAAACACAGAGAAATGCAGAGAGCTGTAAACTGATGATACATCCCTAAAATGTTTATAAAATTATGAAAAACTAAAGAAAAAAATGCTTGACAAAATTTTTAAAATTTGGAAAACAGACACAAAGTTGAAATGGTCTGAAGACAGCAAGATAAAGATTTTCCATGCGATGGAGTTCAATTATAGCAAAGAAAACAGGAAAGGAGAGGGAACGGAGGTAGAAGGTAAAGACTGCACACAACTAAGCATGAAGGTTGTGTAAAAGGGCACTCCACGAGGAGTGAAAGTGTCATTACCCTAGGAAACAAGTTGCTTAATGCTCTGATAGGGTAGAAAATAATTTAAGGTTTCTTTAATTTTCCTAGCTGGTGGAGGCTAAGGGAAAGAGGTACTATATGCTTAAAAAACCTTGCCTTCTAACTGGATTTTCCATGGTTCCAGACAGGATTGAATCAGAATAAACCAATGACAGCAAAGCAGGTTTTTATTTTATCCACACAAATCTCTAAGCAGAGAAGGATGTACGGCAAGGAAATAAAAAAAAGCCAGAAACAAAACAAATTAAGGAAGGGAAAAAAATCAGTGAATTGGACTGAACCAATTCTCTCAGTTTTATCAGATCTCAAGCAATTGTTAAGTGGTCACTATATTGCATGCATAATAATATTATAGATAAATTCAATAATACACTTCTCCTGTAGCCTTGATCTTTGCTCTGTTACAGAGGAAATAAATGTAAAAATATGTCAGCAAAAGCAAATCTTAGTAGAACAGACAGTCAAAAAGTAAGAAACAGTTTTCTTACTTTTAGTGCTAAGAAATGCTTAATTGTCCATTTCCATCCTCCCAAAGACTGTCCTTTTGCAATGCATCATGTATGCTGCATTTTTTGGTCAGATACCAAAAAACACGAACAAAAAATAAATCCATCATGACAAGGGTGAAGACAAATGTTAGCCTACACAAACGATTTTCTGGGAGTGCAGTTTTATAATACAAGATAGAGAGAAGTGGAAGTGCTGTTCAAATCTGCATGCATGTTTTGAGATTTTCTGCACTTACATATATACTGACCCTGCTTGCCAGTGATAACGAAATCCTACTCTTCTACAGAATAAAAAAAAAACATAATCATGCTTTATTCTTACTTCAGTCATATTTTCTTGGATTTGTATATTTATTTTTTAACCTTACTTATGCCAAAGCATTTTCATTGATCTATTACATGGCAAATGCTATGAATCTTAGTTATTAGTGAGTTAAAAGTTGAAATTCCAGTCTGACCTTTAGCTATAACTGTGATGTGGCTGGGCATCAGGGCTGTGATGTTAAATCCCTTCGTGGTCCAGGAACTCCCTAGCCAGCTGTCTACATACATGAGACAAAGGACCTACTTTTAACCAGTGGACTGACTGCACCACTAGCCACCTTCACCATCAGGCAGCTGCCTGATTTTTATAGAAGCTCTCCAGGTTGGAATTTTGGACAGTTCTAGCAATTTCCCCAAGCAGTTTCTGCTATGTCTTGTCCAAAAATTGTCCTTAAATGTGCTGATTAATATCCTGTGTGAAGGATCCCAAAGATCCCCAAGCAGTTCCTGCTGCAGAACTGATCAAACTATACATACACAAAACATATATAAAAGGCTGATAGAAAATTGCTCGTGCAGATGCAAAAAAGTCACATAGGACAGCATTTTGTACATAGCTGACATATTTGAGAGATGTTTTGTATGTAGTTAAGGTAATCAATAGCAGTGGATTATTCATATACTGGAGTGGTCACATAGGACCATGGAGCAGCTGGAATCTCATCCAATCCAGCTGAAGATGCCACTGCAATGATCATTGCAGTGGAGACTCCCATTGCCATCAGACAGCAACTGACCATGCCGTTCAAGAGATTTGATTTCCCATGTGAGTGTTATCCTTTGCCAAGATCCCAATAAATTAGTTTTGCCTTTTAACAAACACTTTGTCTATGAGCCTGTAACTGTTTCTATAGCAATTTACGCACACACAATTACTACAGTAGAATTAATGTGTCTGGAAAAGTGCAGACAATTTTATTTATGTTTCAGGTCAAGAGTGCATTTGAAGCTTAGCTGGAAGGAAATTACAAATTTGAGGGACAAAACTGAGCCCAGAACTAAAAAATAGAGTCTTTGGCCCAGCCAAATGCACTCTTTTTTGAAATAGGATAGCAATGTAAAGCTAAAATTTGAAAAAACAAGTTATGTGAGTTAGCAGGGAGTGACTAAAAAACCTCCCGCTATGCATAATTTCCAATTAATTGACCATCACTTTATGAGAGAAGACTAAGCATACAAGAACTGAAAATGGACAAAACAGGTGGATTTTAAATATGTGGATTTTTAAATATGTCGTTTAATTCAAATAATGCACTTCTGTGGATCATAGGAAAGTCATGAAAATGGCAAGGGGATGCTTCTTAAAGGAGAGTGGTGCATTCAAAGATATACTTTACCCAAACATGGTGAGAGTCTAGCATGCTTGGTAAAATGTCTGTCTCTGAACTTTAATAAAAAAAAAATTGTTAAAATGCTTTATTTATTGAGCATATAACTTTAGTATCAGTAGAGGAATCTGATTTTCAAAAATAGTGTCTCTTTTCAGCCCGTACATCATAGTTTCCATTGATGGAAGCATGGGGCAGGGGGCTGTGGTGTACAGTGCGGTGGGGGATACACCTTGATTCACCTTGATAAAACCAAGTCATATACCTGAAGCCAGTGCACAAAAGTGCTTTTAGATCGAGTAACACAAACGTAGCCAGTAAGAATAGGCCTTCCCATTTTTAAATAAACATTTGTCTTTTAAGATAGTAAAGTTTTATATTTTGTTTATCAATTTTTAGTTTTTAAGCAGATATAACATAAGTCCAAGCTAAATGTCTCACAGAGTTAAAGAATTCAGATAAGCACAAATACCTTCATCAACCAAATTCTTCATCTTTCCAAATAACACTACCCAGGTACTTATGTACTAAATAAAACTAACTAGTTGTTATCCATACAAAATGGTGAGTGGGTTTAATTCTTTTACATTTATTTTCATTCTTTATTAACTGAAACCTATGTCAACCAGCTCATCATTTTCTCAGGATCAATCTTTGCTTGATAAATTTGTCATTTCTATTATAGTACACACTGTAACTGTTTGAAATAGCTTGTACTATTTTCATTTTTCCCTCTCAATTCTACTCTTTCAGATATTTTATCTTGTTTATCATATTTAGTCTCATCTAAATTTGAATTGCTTTGGGAAATCAAGAGCTTTTTTAAAAAATCTGCCCATCGATGTGGTGTATCTCAATGCTGGAGATGGATCAATAACGAGAGAAAAACAAGATGACCCCTATTTTTTAAAAAAAGAAATGGTTTTAACAGATTTCAAATGAGGAACCCCATAAGTTTTCCACTTTTGAGAAATGAGTGAACTAAAAAATCTTTGAAGTATACCTGATACTTCATTTTTACAGATATATTTCTCATTTCTAGGCCAATCAATATTGTAAAACTCTCCTAATGCTGTGCTAAACTTATCTGAAAATAATAAAAAAACCACATTTAGATTTTTCCTCTTTATTCATCAAGAAGGTGAAAATTAAAGTCTTGACTAATATTTCTTAACAGTCTTGAAAGAAGGCAATTTTGAAAAATGGGATTTCCTTTGCTTCAGAAAAGGCAAAGAATCAGAGATGAATATTTAACCTTTTTTATAATATCACAAAGACATTAGAAATCATTGTAGGTGAGGAAGCGACCCTGGGCAGGTCTAATCAACTGGAATACTTCAGAGACATGCCTTGACCTCATCAGTGTGGCCTCTCTTACGGTGGTGTTTAAGCAAAAACATTCTTGTTGTGTATTGAAACAACCTTGAGTCTCCAGTCCTGTGATAAATAGCCACGTAGTCTATTTTTAAATGTTCACTACATCTCACACAACTGAATTAGCATAAATAGTGTCATTCAGAATTTCTTTGTACTTAAACACAAAAGCATCTAATTAACCCAAAGCTTCCAGATATATAATGACATATATACAACATCTGTGGAAAAATCAGCCCTGAAATCAAAAGATACCCAAGAGTTAAAGTCAGCCTTTTACTTAACTATGAACTATCCATTACTGTTCACTGAATTAAAACGGCACAGCACATTGTAACTCATTATTTGCCTATTTTTAGTGAAATAGAAACTGCAGCTTCAGTTAACTGGACCCAACTGCCAACAGTACAATTTGATTTGAAATAGTTTGTACAACTCTGCACTTGGGTAACTACAGAGGATCGTGGCATTGCAAGAAGACAGTGACAAGGACAGATCAGTTTGTACAAGTTCCCATTTACATTGCAAGGTCTGTCACAAGAATGGATTAATGTTGTGATATTTTCTGTTCTCATTAAGTTCTACCTAAAAAAGAATGAGGCATCAGAATTTTAATTCTTCCTGTTTCTAATGCTTAACATGTTTCTGGTAGGATCATAACTTTTCTTTCTTTTTTCAGTGCTCCATTTTGAGTAACTTCAGTGTTTGAGATACTGTGACACTGTTTAAGTTCTGGGTGAATATTTTGAATCTCACAGATAGCTTTCTGAGTATTGTGAGCTTTCTGACTATTGTGGACTAGTTAAACAATGAACACATTCAATACTGAAAAGCAGTTATGAAAATTCTATACTCCTTGTTTTCCTTAGAGCTTGATTTTGGGAAGCAGTTTCCATTTTCTGCTCGTGATAATTTGCAGAAATAATTGTTCATGTATTTTGTTATCTGGCTTGCTCATTGCAACACTAATGAAGTCAACACTAGAGTCAACGCAACAGATTCCTTCCAGAAGTCCTAGATGTGAAATGTAAATGTTGAACACTTCGGAAAAAAATACCCACCAAACAAACGCCTCTGTGAACCCTGTGACAAAAAATATAAAATTAACCCAGTACTATAAAATGAGAAGCATACAAGTTTTATAGTGGCTTCTAATTTTGGTAGCTTCAATCTGGACATCTCTCTTTAGAAGCAAATTCTTTTATTTGGCCATTTGCAGATGCCAACTACTCTACATTGACTATATAAGGAATTTATATTTCTGAACTCACATTACTTTTTTTTTCTTTAACCACTGGACTAAACTAGCCCACGCAGAGTATATGAACATCCACATCATAGCAATACTTCTCTGGGGCATATTAGATAGTTTCCATATCTGCTGTAGACTACAGTTTAAGAAATTAGTTCCAAAAATCAAAAGTAATCAAGTTTTGAAGTGGTCACATGTATACATTATCATATAATTGTCTGCTTACAATCAGAATGTTAATTTCTGTGTATACACTTTTCTTCAAAAGCTACTGCATATTCCTGCATAGATACAGACCAGTCACTTCCTCTATTGCTTCAGAATGATTACAACTGAATTATATGGCCTGGCAGTTCTGTGGTGCCTTGAATATTTGCTGTTGTGTGATTTTTCAGAAAACATAAGCTAACATAAACATTCTTTGCTAGCTTGTATTTCATTTTGCCCTTTTATTGGTAGATGTCAAGTTCCAAACTGAAGATTTGAGGTTTTATAACCAGAGCTAAAAAGCAAATGTTGCAAAGGCAATAAAAAATAAAATAAATCTTAATAAGTATTTTCCATGTGTTCTGTAATGGATCATTTTTTCAATACAAGAGAAGAACAAGGGAATAGTTAGACTCAAGAATGACAAATAAAATTCACCTTAACAGATGCAGATTTGTTCTGATGTTGTATGAGAGGATAATAAAGAAGGCTAGTGATATATTAAGCAGGAACAGTATATCTCAGGTGTATGATAACATCCCCCAAACTTGTATTTTGTCATATCAGGCAACTTTCTTAATTTGACACCATTTATTAAATTCATAATAATAGAATTGGTGATTAAAATGACAGTGTTTATATTTTCTTTTCTAATTTATGACCAGAACTATTTATTTCCCCACTATTAATCCAGGCTTCCAAATAACTGAGCCATTCACACAATTATATATTTTACACGGTTGTGTAGAATCTTTGATAAGCCATTACACAGCTCCATAAATTTACATTTCACAACAAACAGTAAGACAAAGGCATGAAGAAAGGTTTTACAGTTTTCTAGTTCTTTACAATATATGTGAATGTCTCAAGATGTCTTTGTGGGGCTGTTTTTTTTTTTTAATATTATTATTATTGTTTATTTTCTACATTATTATTATTATTATCAAATTATGGGTTCTTCTGTGAAGCCAAGTCACATGAGGTTGTCCAATTGAATACCAGCTGAGCCACCAGTGTATCAAACCATCAGTCTGATCCCTTTATTGGTAGCTCTTCAGAGAACCCAAGTATAATGTTATGAAGGGCTGTAACATGAGCTGTAACTCTGTCCTTACCATCAAAGTTACGCTTACTAGAGAGAGAGAGGCCACTTAACACCAGCTACCTCCTGTCTTTGCTGAGCAGAGTGAAGAGAGAGTGTGGCAGCACAAGTTACGGGTTTGTGTGTCAGAACTGTTTTTAGCCAACGGCACTGAGCAGGTTTCTCTAACAAAAAGAGCATATGAAGACATATGAATTCCTGATGTTTCAAACATAAAACATAACAAGAGGAAAAAAAAAGAAAAACCAAATCAATAACAAAAAAAAAAAAAATAATTGAAAGATAGCCTGTACACCTGACAGTACAGAAAGCTACTTTACACTATGGAAGCAATACAGAAAGTCATCATTTGTAGGTTAGAACCTGGCCACTTTCCTGGGAACTTTTTCCCATTATTTTAGTGCAGTATAAAAGGAAAGAGTTTTTCCTTATCAAAGAATCCTCAGATGACATCAAATTACTGGTTAAATGCTAACATACTCCCACTGAAAGCAAATCACAACAGCTGTCAAGAAAACAGGAGGCTGGCAAGAAAAAATGTAATGCCACAGGGCACTTAGGGGTATGGATACAGGATCAGTGGGGCTGATCAGAAGGCCTGAACTTCTGGTTCATCTTTGATATTGAAAATTCACCATCGTCCATAGAAACATTCCAGAAATTTCTTTCCTGAGACGTACTTTGGCTTTAATAATAAAATTTTAAGAGTAAGAATTAAGGTGGGGGGCATTCACAGTATTATACTTACTGTGAACTCCAGGACAGTTGTATACTGATCTGATTAAATCAGAACCAGGTGATGGAAATGGCAGCTGCTGTCTTTTTTCATAAACATCCATGGGGGAACAGCAAGTGCGATTTACTTTGCTCCTATTTCATGTCTGTTTTGGATTTTTCCAGGGCCTCTTTCCTGTCTACAGTTATTTTTAGGTCTACTTACAACATGGTTTTTGAGGCTGCTTTGTACCTGCAGCAAAACTGTACATGAGACAAAACTATAAGTCTATGCAGGTCTTATCATAAAAATAAGATGCGATAATATGAGAAGGCATCTTTTAACAGCTACACACAGACCTTTACTCAACTTTGTGTTGCAGATCTTGCATCTAACTGTGCATTTGCTTTTTAAAGTATATACAAGAGAATACGTTATAAATAAGAATCAAATTCATCTTAAATGTAGGTCTGTCAGTTTAGCTGTAGAAATGCTAGACATTAATTTAAGCCCTGTGGTTCTCAGGTTTGGTTAAAGGGAAGTACTAACCAGATTCAAAAGGATAATTTCCACATGTACTACACTCATCTGGGAATACACAGTTTCTGTGGGGGGAAGCTCTCTGTTACTATACAAGGGTAAGACTACTGACTAAAAATAGGCTGACCATGAGACTGATGGAAAAGGTCTTCACTTGTTTTTTAATCAAACTTCTGATGTTTCCATATGTTTATCAGGATAATGGCTTACATAGTTAGGGTGTAATCAATGTCACTTAATTTAAGTGTCAGAAATATGATCTACATTTAAAGCCATCACCCAGGTTCCTTTTAAGTCAATGGAGTGCAATACATAGCTAAGCATGCTCTGGAATTTTTCAGATATCAAAGCTGAACAGTCTTTCAAAGATGCATTCTGTTCAATATTGATTACAAAAGGATTCTAGGATAATTAGCTTGGATTTAAACAATTATCATTTAGAAGCCCAATGTTAGGAACAATGGGAACAATTGCCATTTTGTCTATATGGTACATTTCATGGTTCCTGTGGAGCTCTCTTCAAGGACTGAAATTGAACTTACTATTTTGCTTTTCTGGTCAAAGTCGCTGAAACATAAACACCTTCACTGAATCAAGCTGAGACATAAGATTAGTTCAACAAACCTCTGCATTTTTAGCTTGGGTATGTATCTGCTTTTACACAGCCAGATGTCATGTAAGCTTTGCAAATAATGTTGCACCTTCAAATGGATCAATTCAACTACTGCAAAACTATGTTTGGGAACAACCAGTCAAATTCTGAACATCTGATTGATTTGGTTTTTATAATGCTCCCTCATTTATTGTGTACAAATATTCACAAAGAAAGGCTTTAATGTCATTTTTTTCCATGCAAATAAATACATTTGCAAACATTAAAAAATTATTTCTGCCAAAAGGATAACACCTTCTACTGTGATCACTGCAGTGGCTGATTCAGCAGAAATAGCCCTGCCCTTGGAATTCCTGTATCTTAAGTTATTTAGTGCTACTCAATCAATTTTCAGGAGAAAATGGATCTTTTAAAAAATGACCTGGCTGCTTGCCATAGGGGAACTTTCCCCTTTTGCTACAGGGCTCAAGGTTCTTGGGTTTTTTTCCCCCTCCCTCTTTTTTTGGCTCATTTGACCCATATATAACATTAAGCAGCTCCCTGGCTGACAGGCAAAGCTATCTCATCATATGGTAAATGGTAATACACTCCATTACACAGTAAGTTTAAAATCACAGCCCCACTGAGAAGGCTGTGTTCAGAAATTAAATGCCTCTCCTGAAAGATATCAGCCACCAGCTAAATAAGCGAGTGGGAGAGAGCCCATCTACCCCAGCAGAGGTTTCAGGGGAACTTCTTGCACATGCTCCATGAAATACTCTCCTTTGCATGGTTGCACTTCTTTGTGTTCATTTTCATCCATTTTATAATTACCTCTCACCCCTCAGATGATGGTGCTTCTTTTATCCCCCCCTTCCCAGCATCCTTACATGCACTTGCAGCTTGTATGTGGAAAAGTACTAATTTTTACCTGTGAAAATGTCATAGTTTGGTGAAAATGTACATTTCATTTTCTTCACCCATATTTGTTCCTCTCTTTCTCCTCTACCTAATATTTTTCCCCTCCTTGGTATCAGCAGCTAGGGCTAGAGTTATATAAGCTGCCACATAGTTTGTAGTTGGCCACAGAGGATGTCTGTCTTCTTAAAGTTTGGAGCATGGCATAAAGACTCACAGATTATATAAGAGAAAATTAACCTCTCCACAGGTACAGCATATGATAGTTCCTCTCAGGAAACAGTATAGCCAAATCAGGGAAGCATTGCATCCAACCCGCTCAGATGAGAGAGATATATATTGTACCTCACATAGCCTACACTCTTTGAAAAGCACCAGGAATGAAAAGTAAGTCTGGCACCCTGTGATAATTACACCTACTCAGAAGCTAAAACAGAGCGGACTCAAAGGTAGGAATTTTTTAAGGAAGATGAAAAATGATGGGGATTAAGGGGAGAGGTTACTGGCAGGAGAGGTGTGGGAAACAAGGAAATTTTGCAGTAAGGTTCACACTATAATATATATAATCTCAAGGGTATTATCTAGGTAATGTTTATATTTTAATTAGGTATGTGTTATATGTGTGAAAGTCTGAACCTTTGTTGAAAGACAGAAGCATTAACTTTGGAAGCACTGACATACTGTTATATATACCATAGCTATATTGTTCTGGCGATCTGAGTTAGTCCCTTCCCACTGCTCCACACTGTACCTTGTGGACACACCAATACGGTCAGAGCTAGATCAGCTAGGCAACATATGAGGATGCTTTTTCATATCACACTTATTTGTGAATCCAATTGAATATGTCAGTGAGAATACAGAAATAGAACAAAGAATAAATACATGCTAATATACATATTACAGGAATTTGTATAAGTCTATCTTGTACTGGATATGTAATTTTTACATTTTTTCCGCTAATTGGAGAAAAATGAAAGAAAGAAGAATGCTTTCATGAATACCTGAAAGAATACTTCTTTCTTTTCTTTTCCCAAATAAAGATAAATATAGTCCTATGTACAATAGAGAAATAAAAAATGTTCAACAATTAATTTTGGCAGCAGATTCTCTACTACTTATCCAACACAGATGAAAGGCCTGAAGTTGGATGCTTCTACACCTTGAACTGAGCTATTATAAGAAATTTGCTGCCTTAGACATCATTCAATGTACACCCAAAAAATGACAAATTTGGGTAAATTTTCAATAAAGAGGGTGAACTAAAAGCCAGGTATGAATACACAATGGGTAAGGATATTGAAGTTATTGAAGTTAATTCCATATTGAATTTCATATGAATTCATTGAATGTTCAATAAATACATATTGAAGTGTAATTTCATACTTTAAACAAAAAGCTCTGTAAAAAAAATTGATAATAGGCACCATAATAACAAATGATTCAGGACTTACTGTATTTCATTTAAGGGAACATGGTCAAACAAAAGAGGATCAGGATACCATACAGAAAGAATTAGATGATCTGAAATACTGAGGCAACACAGATATGACAAAATAAAATGGTCTGAAATGTAATGTCATGAGCTTTAGGCTTTCTGTTATAACAAGAATGTCTCTGTAAGATAATGTCCTATGAAAAGATGTATTATCTGTAAATATGGAAAGTCTATTCATACCATTGTGTAGGGATTAATGAAATGTGATTTATAAACATGTGCGTTGGCTTGGTCACCTTTGCTGAAGAATTAGATTTTCAGACATGTAATGTACAGAGAAGCAAAGAATTAGACAGATGTACCTCTCCTATATATTGAGATCCTGAACCACAGCACCATAGCACTCCTGTATGAGCTCAATTTAATTTGAAATATTGGAGAGCTGTGTAAAAAGAAAGGAATATTCAAATATTTACATGAAATTTCTGAAACTTTAAACAATTAATATTTCAAATGGTAAAGATTACAATTCCAGTTGTAATCTTTTTAAAAATTGTTTTTAATATTATCCTTTCTTCCTGCCATAATAGATAATACTATAGATTCAAGGACAGCTGTTCATTGTTATTTTTGCTATGATATTCAGAAATATCATCTTATTTTAAAAGGAGAAAATTACTTTACTTGAACTGCAAACCATGACTATACTTTGCAAGTCTCCTTGGAAGAGTTAGAAGGAAGATGTAAAATTATGAATTTCCAAGCACATTGTCAAAGGTATACTTCAAACTTTATTGGCAATAAATAGACAAGCTCAGCATCTGACATTTTATTTAGTGATAGGCTTGATTGACAAAGTTATAAAACCCAGACAGATTCAGAATATTCCTGACACTTTGAGCAGCTATGATTTGAGAGGTTTGTTTCAGTTTCACAATTACAGCCAGATTTTGAGAAGACCTCAAGGACAGATTTTTAAGTACTCTTCCTTTGCAACTGGAAACAATTCTTTAAAAATATATATTTTGTCTTCTATAGAAAAAAAAAATGAAGGGCAATACTCAGCAGCTCCAATCATAACACTTGCTACTCACTTTTCTAAAGCAATGTCTTTTGACAATCTGACCAATTAATTTGAGTCCTAAAGTGGAGCTGATTCTTTAGAAAACCTCATCTCAGTCAGAGGTGCTGAGTCTTTATCAGCTTTTACCACTTTGATCTTAATGAGATTCAGACAAAGCCACTATTTTTGACATCTAAAGAAGAAACAGAAAAAAGTTTGTATGATCAGCTGTATTTTTAAATACTATATAATATATATGCATAAATATATATATAGATATAGATGTTGCCTGGTCAGTCATATCTGAAAACTCTGAGGGTTTTTTTAAACTTAAGAATATAAGGATTATAATTAATTAACTCCAAACTGTGGTTGAAATTTGCTTCAAGAGTTAAATCATCATGATCACTTCTTGGATTTTTTTAAACTCCTATTTTTTAGTAATTCATGTGTTCATTTTCAAAAAAAAAAAAAAGATTTGCTCTCATTTCACTGTATTATATTACATCAGAATTCAAGCAAGTTGTGTAATATTTTCAGTACCTCTTTTCACATTTGCAAAAGTACACTTAAATAAATAAATGAATAACTTTCAGGCTAGTGGCAATGGATAATTGACTGTCTGCAAGGGCAAAGTTCTCATGCCAGGAAGTACTCAGAAGAAAAAGGGTTTCCAGGTGCAATAGCTGGGTTGTGGGATGAGATCTAGTTTGAGGTGTATCCTCAAGCAGTAATTTTCTTCAAATTAGGGAGTCTGACAACTTTTCTTGTCCAATCAAGACAGTGTAGGATAAATTGTACTGAAACAGATTCAACAACATTTGTGAATGCCAAGCATGCATTAAGAGATCACTCACCAGTCAGAAAACTGTTCACAAAGGCTAGATCAAGCTACAGGAGGATGAGTTGAATTTGGAGTGGGCTTAATGTGCTTTACCGCAAGACCCATGCACTTAATGCCCATCTTCCTAGCTATTAGCTCAGCAAGAGACTGGCTGCAAAATATACCCTGTACATTTAGGGATACATAAGCTTAGAAAGAGAGATTGTGCATATTCTTTCTGAAGAGCATGGCCAAGTGTCTGTCTATGCGTTAAAATGTTAAGCATGCTAAAGTACTCTATTCCAGGTACAGCCAGAGCTATAGTAATCTGTTGAGCAAATATTAGGGGTGGCAAGTCCATTAGATTGGGGTTTGTATCCATCATAGAAAGACAGAATAAAAAGATTACCTCCATCTCCAAGGTCCTTCAAACAGCAGATGAAAACAGATATACAGATGAAAAGACAAAAAATGTAACAATTACAGGTGGCAGCCCCCCACAATCATCAAAAAGAACAGAAACTAAGGAAACTAGGGAACTAAGGGAAGTAAGGGAACTGCTTAGGGATCTACTTAAGGAGCTAAGGAAATGATTTGTTTCTCTATTCTCTTCTTGTAAAGTCTGATTTTGTAACTTTGACAAGGTAGGTCAAAGTTAAAGATCAGAATATTGTACATGCACTTTCAACATCTCTGGGATTTTTTTTTTTTTTCAGATAGTTACACCTAGAATTATGTGAAAAACAGAGTTCATAATGAAACTTTGACAACAGTCATTACCTATAACATTCATTAACATGTAATACTCCATAATACTGAACTACACTGATGCAATCATATATACTGTTTCTAGATTAGAGATATTTCTACCATAATATGCATATTATATTTACTACAGTGATAAGGGCATCTCCAACGCAACCTCCACAGACTCATTACCTATCATCTGTTTCATCTTTTAAGTAACTTCTGCAGTTCACCTACAGCTGACAGTTGCAACTTTTCAGTCAGAAAAAAAAAGATTCTTAAGTACCTTTTAAACCTTTTAATTAAAAAAATAGAGACTAAAAGTGACTCCAAAACTTCAGGACTCAAACAGCTCCGTTTTTGCATGCTACTGGATAATTTTTATGTTGCTCAAGTATTTGGATTTGTGACTGTTTATCATTGATGTATGTTTGAATGTCATACACAATAATAGCCATACAGTGCTGTAGTCACAATTCAGTCCAAAGAATCCCAAAACATTTCAGAGACCAAAAATTTTATATAGATGATGAGTCAGTACAGTCACTTTTTTCTGGTTTGTGGGGTTTTTTTTTTTTTCATTGATAAACCTTGAGACTAAATATAGGGAACGTTAAAGAATGTTCATATTTTGTACAGAACAGCTTATGTCAAGAGGCAGAGATTGTTTTCTTCATATAAAGAACACCAGAATTAATATATTTTTCAGTGAAGAATGGGACAAGCCCGATCCATACAAAAGCAATGGAAGAACCTGTTATAGCTTTTTTTGTTTAAGGTATTTTTAAGCTTTTTTTATGGTGCCATAAAGTGAGAAGCCTTAAGAGAAACAGAGATGACTGCTCTGTCAAGATCATCACAAAAGTCAATGTTCTGGATGAGACAGAAAGAATATTTTAGGGTTGAGCATGTGACAGGGAATGAGAACCTGGTATCAGTATTGGACAGCCATTGCTCAGCTAATATGCAAAGTTAACAACCTAAGAAGAGAAAAGATATTTGCTATATTAATTTGATGTTGTTCATTGTATAAATATTTATTTCATGCAGTCCACACTCTTCATATGTACCTGGATATAGAAAATACGCAGTGGAAAATGTGCATATACAAAATAATAAAATACAGTTATCTAGGCAAGTTGCTAATTATTCACCTTCCTTTGTTCAAATTCAAAACTTGCTCTAACTGTGTATTTTTTACAGATTCTGAAAACTGTCATCACAGTCACTACATAAACCTCAGCCACAATGTTACATACAACATTAAGGAAGAATAACTAGTAAAGAAAAAGGAAAGCATTTACATCTTTCCTTAAAAGTGCTGAAATTCACTGGAGCAGAAATTATGTGCAAAAGCTTGTCATTAGCTAGAAGCCAGATGTGAAAATGTCCTGTACCCAGAAATTAAACAGGGTACAGATGGTATAACAAGCAAAATGCCCAAACCAGAATTCCATGCCCAAGAATTATAAACATAAATCAAATTATTAAAAAAAAAGTTTCCGTGCAAATAATATAAGTTTAAATTTTATCCCAAGGCTAAAAGTTTAATTGACTGCATAAGAGGATAACATGGGAGTTGTGAGGTGTGGAAAATATCAACCATGCTGGTATGTTTTAAATGGAATATAAATGGGAAATAGATGAAGTAGGAAGGCTGGCCAAGAGATGTTTATTGCCCAGATGCAAGATGACAAATGTTTGGACAAAGATTTTCCCAGCTGGCATAATAAAACATCTTCATATTTTGGGAAGAACGAGCCAGTCAATAATGATATGATACCTAAAATGTTGTTCAAGTACAAATATGGGCAGAAAACAATAAACTAGAATCCAGAAATTCTCACTAAATTAAAATCTGCCATGCTTTTTTTCAGGAAGGCAGTGCATCTAGTACAATATCTCTGTAGGTCACTGGAGAAAGGTAGCAAAGATTCATTTCATATAGATTTTATATTAATGTGGAAATTTTCCTAGGCACCAAACAAAGTGATAAGTAGTCTTATAAAAGGAAAATATATCTATCATAAATTTAAATCTTAATCCTATAAATCTTAGACATAAAATTGAGTGACTGCATAAACAAGCCTTCTCCTTTGCTTAAAAAAACTTTGAAGTGACAAATTCTGAGAAAGCTGAACCTGAACTCTGTATATTCAGGTTCAGAATATAGAAAAGGGTGTACGTTGTACTCCTTGCATTGTTTTGAACCTTTAATTTTTGATAGAGACTTATTACAAGTAGCAGAGCTAACGGGAAAAGTTTTTTTTTTCACTCCCTATCATGGGGAAGGAAAAAAAGTTCTGATAAGAAAATTTGTGTTCTGACTTGGTGCCTCTTTTTAGTTACACTGCTTCAAATTTGTTTTATGTACATTCTTGGAAAGAAACGTAAGTAGAAAATGACAGGGGAAACAGGTCGGTCATCTTATGAAATCATATTACAGAATCACAGAATCACTACGGTTGGAAAACACCTGTAAGATCAAGTCCAACCATCAGCCCAACACCACCATGCCCATTAAACCGTGTCCCACAGTGCCCCGTCCACACGTTCCTTGAACACCTCCAGTGAGGGTGACTCCACCAGTTCCCTGGGCAGCCTGTTCCAGTGTTTCACCACTCTCTCAGTAAAGAAATTTTTCCTAATATCCAGCCTGAACCTCCCCTGGCGCAACTTGAGGCCATTTCCTCTTGTCCTGTCGCTAGTCACTTGGGAGAAGAAACTTGCTATGGAACAGGAAGCATTTGCACTACAGTAAATTGTGGTGCAGCCAAAAGCATAGGGAGACATGGTAGGATTCCTTGTTTTGGTTTTTTTTGTTTCTTTTTCCACCTCCAAGCACCAAAGTCTGCTCAGAGCTCTCTTTGTGAGATTGGATCCAAGGGCAATGGAAGTGGTGAAGCTTCACTTTTGGAAGTCGGAATATAAAACAGAACAGAGTTCTAGGAATCTACAGAGTCATTGAGACTAATCTGTGGATAGCAAAGTGGAAATTGCAGAAAGACCCACTTGTAGTGAATTTGCTTTATCGGCTTGGAAATGGATTAATGATCGAAAGGAAAGTAGATAAATATGGAAACTGACAGCTCATATAGGACTAGATTCTGTTGCCTTTCTACACAGTTAATTTAAATACATTTAAGTGAAACCGACTATGGCATAAGGTGCTACTTAATGTGACTGACAGTATCACAGCCTTGGGTTTAAACTTTATTTAAAAAGCCTTTGACAAACAGCTATAGAAAATGTGTATAACAATGGGTTAAAATTCAGACAAGCTACAAAATTCAAGCAAACAAAGCTTCCTACTCCCACAGAACTGCATTAACAAGTCTGTGTGCAATTCAGATCCAAGTTCTGTTTCAAATATATTTGCTTTTAAATTCCGAACTTGAATAAGCAAAGAAGGAGCATGTTAAAAAGCAACTAATTTTCTCCATATCCTCGATTCTTAAATTAAATTTTATTAATTGGTTGTTATAGAAAGTGTCCGTATTCAATTCTTTTAGAGAAACATGATCCCACTTTCTTACATTCAAAGGACTCAAGTCTTTGCAGAACTAAGGGCAATCAAAAGCCATTTAAAAGAAGACTACATTCACATGCATTTAGGTAAAATATAGCAAAAATAGACGAGTCACATGGTGACTTAGGATACCATACTATTTCTAACATTTTAAATAAAAGGGCGCTGCCAGATAATGTGTGTTAAATTAGGACCTTCCTCTCCACATGGCCAGCAAGTATTATTATCCGTCAAACACATTCAAACAAGCATGCAGAAGATCAGTTAAATCTTGCATAATTTTAAATCAGTTTCATTTTGATCACACAAAAAAATCCTGTTGTGCTATCTACAATATATTTGGAGACTATGAGAAATTAAGGGTTTTAGGAAAGAAATGTGAACTCTGATGTTTGGGGTCAGATAACACTGAATGGCACAGTACTACAGAGGCTTAAATGACTCTTACGATTGGCAAATATTGGTAGAACAGAAAGTGTTCTCACTTTGTATTAGGAGAACAGAGAAGCAGGAGCGCAGAAATAGGATGAAGAAAAATGTGTCACCAAAGAGTCTTGAGGAAAATTCTCTATTGAGAATTGACTAAATAAAATGCTCATAGAACATGTTTTGCATTACAAAATTCATTTAATAAAAATAAAACATTTGGTAAAATCTATTAAATATATTTTCTATTAAATACGTACACCATTCCATAGTATTTATTTTGCAAACTATACATTCAAATCATGTCAACATGATATCTAAGTATAGAACTATATTATATAAAAGTCATATTTTTATTACATAAAAAAATAAATCTGAGAGTAAATTTTATTTATGTATTACTTTTATCAGACATTTTGAAATGCTTTGTTTGAAAACTAGGAAGCAGAGAAATTTCCTGAGAATTTAAAATATCCTGACATCTTCACTGAAACATTTGAGACTGCTTAGAAACCTTTTGTGTCAAGTGAGTGCTGCAAAGATACTGTAAATGAACTGAAAATCTAGACTTTACGAGCCCCAAAATAGAGTTAATAATTGAACCTGCTTGCAGCTTACATGTGGGAAGGAAGCTATTCTCTCTCTATAATAAGTGTGTGTTCAATACTGGCCCATAAGGAATTTGGTCTAGAAGGCAAAGTAGTAATTGGCTAGGACCTTATGTAACACAAAAAAAGTTATCATTAATATAAGATCGAAACTCAGAACTCTCAAAAACCAGTAACACAGTGGCTAAAACATAATTTTTAATTAGCATGTAAAAGAAAGTATCCGTTACTATAGGTAAAGAAAAAGAACTACTAATGCAGTCCACGTGTCCACTGTGGATTCATGAAAGACATTAATCTCTCTTGAAAAATCTTTTTGATGGAGCTGTCAGTTAAACATTTGAAATGAAAGAGGAGATCTATTTGGTCATGTGACTGAAGGAAGACAAAATCTGAACAAAAAGCAACGTGCTCAACAAGTTTTTGGAGGAGGACAAAAAGAAACATATAAACAATAACAAACTGAGAATTGAGGGAGCTGCTTTTTCTTTGTTTTCAAGAGTGTACGCTAATACATATTTAAGTAGTTGAAACACTGATAGAAACCCAGCTCTAACATTTACATGACAGACTGGTGTAGAAATTCTTGTCCTTAAGCCTAGGGCTTTCTTTTTTTTTAAAATGCAGTTACAGGGCATTGACCTCATATATTGTAGAGGATGTAACTTAAGTTTGTTAAAGAAAGGCTTTAAAGAGTTTTGATATGTGACAAAGGCTATTAGTTGTTTTTTGTTGCAAATGAGTACCTGTCAGAAATTTTGTGTAATCACTCAATAATAGAAAGTCCTCATGAGCTCTCTACAATACATCAAGGTTCCCCTGGGGTTTGCATACATTTTAGTACCTAGTTCCTTTCATGTTGCCCTCCGAAATGCTAGCAGCAAAATCCCTTGGAATCGTCTCCCCAAAATTGTAGGTAACATCAGGTTGTTGAGAGATCAGGCAGATCAAGTTACAAGAGATGGAGAAGGGAGGATGAAGGAAGGAGAAAGTGAACACAGCTGAAAACACAAAAGATAAAGGATGAAGTGAAAACAAATGAAAGCAACTTTTGCATTGCTCTTTATGATCCTCATTCAGACTGGTCTAGCGTGGTGGAACTGTTCATGGTTAAGAACACGTACACTGGCTGAACGTGGACTTAAATTTTAGTTTGATAAAGTGAACCATGATGGTTGGAAAAAATCTTAGTAGAATTATAATTGTTCTAACACATCTGAATGCGAAAATATTTCAGAAGTAAATAATAGTAAGAGTTGTCATAGACTTTAGTTTCAGAAATGCTTCCTAATACCTAGTATAGTTTGTAGATTTAAAACCTCGTACTATCATTCTCCAGGTTGCTTTTCCCTGTACATTTGTTAGCTGGACTATATTTGCTGTAATGAATAATGATTTTTGTATGTGGACAAATAGGAAACTGCATTAATTATGGGAGTTCATGGACATGTTTTATCTTCTTAATCCAGCTGAAAGTTTAATCTAACTGGAGAATGAAAACCACAGAACATGGACAGGAGACAATCAAATTGCTATTGTTTGAGGCACCCTGTCATCTTAATAAAGTTTAAATATGTTCAGTCTAAATATTTCAGGGGTTTGAATGCTCAGTTCCTCATCAATATAAATGCATGGAAAGCAGCCATGACAAAGAAATCACCAATGCATTAGCCTTCTGCCTAACTTTATTTATGTGTTTACCCACAAACTCGCATGCTCTCTAGACTTATGTATGTACAGCTGTAATCCCTTGGCCCACAATGTGTGTACACACAGCTGTTTTACTGGCATAATGGAAATAGTGAAAAACAGCTCTATTTCCTAGACTGCATTTTGTATTTATTACTTGGAATGTGACTTCCCTTACCAGACACCAGTTAATTAAAAGTTAAGATCCCTAAGCTAGTCATCTATGTTTCTGTGGTAGTCAATAGAGAAAGATAAGCTGTTGTAGTGGGGAATTGTCCTCTGCAGGTACTGGCCCTCTGTGCCAAGTAGAGAAAGAGTTTAAACAACTACTTTCTATTTCTTTCTTTTTTCTTTTTTTTTTAAATATTAAAAAATTCAGTGTTTGTATTCAAACGTCTCTACCAGCATCTGGAAAGCCAATTCTAGTTCATTAGCCATGATCAGAAATACTCTGAATCTAAATAAAAATCTGTGTTCTGCCAAAGCCAACTGTAAAAGTATGATTTATTGAGAGAACCTTGTCTGGAATGCAAATGCTCCTGTTCCCTCAAAGCCATGGCAATATCTCTCCTAGCATCCTACTTGATAAGTGAGAATTTGTCTGAGTAAGAAATTCATGTAATTAAGTAAAATCACCATAGGTTTTGATGAGATTAGAGAATTTAAGAGGTGTAGGTGTTGTTACCATAGCAAAATCCACTTTCTACAATCTAGTTCCCTGGCTCCCTAGAGTACCTTTCATACATTTCAAAGGAGTTGCTGATTCTTCTTACTGTTTTCCTAGCTGTGCATTGTTATGTGCATTTGTAAGAAAAAAGGTTTTGTGATTGAGAGTCCATTAGTTTCTCCTTTTAAACCACATCTGAAGAGAAAATCTGAGGGTGTTTTCACTTTGTTTTTAATGACAATTCATCTGGTTCCTCTAAATGTTAGGATGATGTCATAAACACTGGATTATGGCTTCGGGCTGACAATAAGCAGTGGTAGCAGATGGACTCCTGAATAACAAAGATCCTGTTTTCATGCAAATGTTCCTAGTAGTAAAGAACAATGGAAGATAAATATTGAAAAATATATAATATGGAAACAGAATGGCTTGTAAACAGAATGCTTTCAGAGTCAGCTGCTCTTTAAGCAAACTAGAATAGAGTGGCTCTAGAGACACATTACATGATTCAGTGTAATTACTGGCTTGTTCAAGTAAGTGCATTTTATCTGATTCTAAACCGAATCCATCAATTCAGCTATATGGTACAGTGCTATACTTTGTATTTTGGAAAAAGCACCATACAGAAACATGGACAATACAACTTCACATTTTTATACAATATTATATGGTATGACAGAAAAATTAAATACAGAGGTATTTTCCCCACAAATAATGTTTTCGGAGTGATGAAAAGAGTTTGGAGACACAGTAATTTTTTTTTTTTTTTTTAATAATTAATAAAAGCCCCACAGAAATTTACTTTGTTACTGTTCTCAGTTACTGTTATTAATTTCCTTGGAAAACTTCCAGGGGTGATTTTTGTTTCTTCATAATGTTCCCAGGTAACAGAAATCTTTTGACTATTTAGACATAATTATGCACATACTGTATTTGTAAAGTGTTTCTTTCCTGGAAAATGTCCTAACCACCAAGCTATACAATATTATGATATCAGAGGTATCAATCAAACAATCTTCACTCAATCCTTTTTAAGGATTCCTGACAAAGGAAGAGAATATCAGAATGAATTAGGCCAGAGGAAGGAAACAAGAACAACTCTAGACAAATGTATAGCTTTAACAGTAACTGGAGAAAGAAGTCCAGCGTATTATTTTCTCTGTTGTGAGTGCTTTTTTTTTAGGTAGTACATATAAATGGACTTGGAAACAGGAACAGGATTTAACTTAACAGGTTAAATCATATTACCTATTGCTTCTCTTTCCATCGCAAAATATTTCTAATTATTTTCTCCACCAAAAAGAAAGGTAACATTTTCAAAAGGAAGAATAAAAAATAGATGCCTCAGTACAGTATGGTCTCTAGCTAGAGGGTCATAAGAAATTTGGAGATATCAGATTGTGCCCTCTCGGGCTGAATAAAGACCTTTGGATAGAGTAGGCTGGATCAGGGAAAGTGTGGTCCTCCTGTCCCATCTATGTACGGAAAGTTACATTTGTGTGTAGTCAGTTTTTTAAAATTATGTAGTTGCTGACAACATGAGCTGAAAGCCACTGTGCAGCTGGAAAGCTATGATCTGATCACTGTCACTGAAACTTGGTAGGATGCATTGCATGGTGGGGCATCCACAACTTCTCTGGGCAATGTGTTCCAGTGTCTCACCACCCTCATTGTAAAAAAAGTCTTCCTTATGTCCAATCTAAATCTACCCTCTTTCAGTTTAATACTGTTGCCCCTTCTCCTGTCACTACAGGCCTTGGTAAAGAGTCTCTCTCTGTCCTTCTTTTAAGCCCCCTTTATATACTGAAAGGGTGCAATAAGGTATCTCCAGACCCTTTGCCTCTCCATGCTGAAAAACCTCAACTATCTCAGCTTTTCTTCATAGGAGAGATGTTCCAACCTTCTGACCATTTTCATGGCCAGGGCATGATCACTGCAGCCCAGGCTGCCACCAATCTTAACCTCTCTAATTATTTCTTCTGAGTTGGTAAGCAACAGGTCTAGCAATGCTTCTCTTCTGGTAAGGCTGTTTATCACATGGATTAAGAAATTATCCTCAATGCACTCCAGAAGTCTCCTGGACTGCTTACAGTTTGCTGTGCTGCTTTTTCAGCAGATGTCAATGTGGCTGAAGTCCCCCAGCAGGATCAGAGCCTGCAGGCATGATGCTTTCTGTAGCTGAAGTAAGAACACTCCGTCAACAGGCTCCCCTTGATCAGTTGTCCTGTAGTAAACACCAGCCACGAGGTTTCCTTTGTTGGCTTGGCCTCTATTTTTTTACGCGTTAGCTCTCAACCTGTTCATCATTGCTTTTCAAAGACAGCTCTGTGCAGTCCATTTTTTTTACATAGAAGGCAACCTCCTCCCTCCCTACACCTCCTTCTTTGCCTGTTCCTCCTGAACAGTTTATAGTCATTGATTGCAGTGCTCCAGTCATGTGATTCATCCCACCAAGTTTCAGTGACAGTGATCAGAACACAGCTTTCCAGCTGCATCATGGCTTCCAGCTCCTGTTTGGTACAATGCTGTGTGCATTGGTATAGAGGCTCTTCAGCTGCACTGTTGACTGTCGGACCTTTTTGGTGGAACCTTTTTGGAGAGTTGGGGGACATTCCTCACCATTTTGGTAGGTGCGCTCATCCACCCTGTTGCTTGTGAGTACACAGGTGTTAAAGCTTTGGACCCCACCTCTCAAGTTCGTTAGTTTAAAGTGCGAATTGCTAAGTCAGTCTCCTTCCTCTTCTAGATAGGTGGATCCAGGTAGGATTCCAGATTCAGGTAGGCCTGTGTGGTGGGTTAACCCTGGCTGGATGCCAGGTGCCCACCAAAGCCGCTCTATCACTCCCCCCTCCTCATCTGGACAGGGGAGAGAAAATATAATGAAAGACTCGTGGGTCGAGATAAGCACAGGGAGATCACTCAGCAATTACCGTCACGGGCAAAAAAGACTTGACTTGGGGAAATTAGTTTAATTTCTTACCAAAGAAATCAGAGTAGGATAATGAGAAATAAAACCAAATCTTCAAAACACCTTCCCCCCCACCCCTCCCTTCTTCCCAGGCTCAACTTCACTCCCCATTTTCTCTACCTCCCCCCCTGGAGCGGCACAGGCGTTGAGGATGGGGGTTGAGGTCAGTTCATCACATGTTGTCTCTGCTGTTCCTTTCTCCTCAGGGGGAGGACTCCGCACACTCTTCCCTTGCTCCAGAGTGGGGTCCCTCCCAGGGGAGACAGTCCTCCATGAACCTCTCCAATGTGGGTCCTTCCCACAGGCTGCAGTGATTCACAAACTGCTTCAGCATGGGTCCCGTCCATGGGGTGCAGTCCTTCAGGGACAGACTGCTCCAGTGTGGGTCCCCCATGGGGTCACAATTCCTGCCAGCAAACCTGCTCCAGTGTGGGCTTCTCTCTCTACGGGTCCACAGGTCCTGCCAGGAGCCTGCTCCAGTGTGGGCTTCCCACAGGGTCACATCCTCTTTCGGGCATCCACCTGCTCCAGCGTGGAGTCCTCCATGGGCTGCAGGTGGATATCTGCTCCACCGTGGACCTCCATGGACTGCAGGGGACAGCCTGCCTCACCATGGTCTTCACCATGGGCTGCAGGGGAATCTCTGCTCCGGTGCCTGGAGCACCTCCTCCCCCTCCTTCTTCACTGACCTTGGTGTCTGCAGAGTTGTCTCTCACATATTCTCACTCCTCTTTTCCCCGGCTGCCGTTTCCCAGTTTTTCTCCCCCTTCTTAAATATGTTATCACAGAGGCGCTACCACTGTTGCTGATTAGCTCGGCCTTAGCCAGTGACAGGTCCGTCTTGGAGCCGGCTGGCATTGGCTCTATCAGACATAGGGGAAGTTTCTAGCAGCTTCTCACAGAAGCCACCCCTGTAGCCCCCCCCAGCTAGCAAAACCTTGCCACGCACACTCAATACAGCCTGTTTGGATTTGTTTTTTTTTTTTCCCCAATGAGGCTCAAGGCAAAAAGCATTAGTAGAGAATTGTAGCTTTCTGCTTCAGTTTCTTTATATGAACTGAGGAGGATCAGATTCCCTTCTCATGCCTTCGCCTCCCTTCTCCATGTCTTTGTCTGTTCTGTCTATGATTTCAGGGCAAAACTGGCATTATATTTGTGTACAGCCCTAAGAAACTCTGTTTTCAGTGGAATCTTCCATAGTACTTCTGGGAAAAATACTTCAAATGGGTAAAAGAGTGGGTTATACTCTTCTATGGCATAAGAGGCAAGATTTTTAACAAAGATCTCTCACTCCTATCTTGTATTTTTAAAAGATATGTGCGGAGCATTGAGTGAATACAAAAAGTACAGAAAAAGACCACGTTTAAAAGTGATGTATCTGTTCATTGCACTGTACAATAACAGCTTACTTTTGCTGTATCCATTTGCTATCTATATCATAGGATTTCCTTTCACTTGATGAGCTGTGCATAGAAAGAGGCTTACGCT
This sequence comes from Gavia stellata, assembly GCF_030936135.1. NCBI lineage: Eukaryota > Metazoa > Chordata > Aves > Gaviiformes > Gaviidae > Gavia > Gavia stellata. The sequence continues at coordinate 81,851,787 of NC_082595.1, forward strand.
ACTACTCAGTGATAGTCTTTATATAATAGCAATTCTATACAATTTGGCTACTTCCTTGCAAACTCTTTCAATCCCACAGGCCTTTATTGATCTTCTTTCAATCAGTTGACCATGGTGTTACAGAAAACCACAAATAGTTGACATACTAATGAGAATTTCTGACCCGTTTCAATTGAATACTTGACCAGTCAGTGGAACACTCAATAAACCTATAACTTCATCACTAGCAGTAATTACGATCAATAAAGAGGTTAACTTCTAATGCTGTTTGAAAGATGAAGACAAGGGGGATTGCTTAGGAGATACAAAGAGATAGTACTGGTACAAAGTCCAGTTTCACATGCAGACGGGAAGGCTGCTGGTTACACAGACCACTTGAATCACATAAATTTTTCTGTAAAGGTACTCTTTCTGATGTATAAATCATAATGAGTGGTTTCAGTATACTGACACAAAAATAAAAATTAAAAAAAATTGTGTTTGCTATAAAATATTTCTTTCACCCTGGAAGCTGAATTCCTTATGAATTCCTTATAACTCTGATGGCACAAGGTATGAGCATGAATACTGTGTTTGAACTAGTGAACATCAGATCTCTTCCACCTTCATAAGAGACTGCATATTCAAATATTTTAACAGACATTTCTTTCCTCCCCTTTCCTATTCTTTCAGTTTCTTTCTTTCCAGGGTTATTATAAAGATTAAAAAATAAAAATACTGTGGAATTCCTGTCAGTAGATATAGATAGGAGGAACTAAACCCCTAAATGCAGAATGCTGTTAAAGAAGGAGAGAAAAAAACTTTCTTGAACATGTAACAGAAAGAATAACATCAGCACAGTCCTCTCAGGCTTACTTTTCTCACCTTTTTTTTCTCTGGAATACAGAGAAATGTTGAAATGTGTATATGCATTACTATAAACTTCCTCAAAATAGACATCATGACTCTTCTCTTTTTAAATAAATTTGCAGGCATTTGCTTGGTGCCATTAAGTAGAAAAATATTTTCTTATGCAGTGATGATGGATGTCTAATGCTTTCTTTGATGTTGCAATGTTTCACTTTTTTGGAATGACATTTGTGACAACATATAAAGTCTTTCCTATATGTGTTGATATTAGTATATTAATTTAATTTACCCTCAAAACTATTTTTCAGATGTCTATTAGAGGAAAAGAAGTACAAAATACTAACATTGAATGTCTCCAGCTATTTCAGTATTGTTAAAAAAGATGACAAAATCTGAAACTAACCTCAGTGATAGTCCATATGTTAAAACTGACATTTGCCACAACTATGAGACCTGAAGTGAAGGAAGAAAGGAGAATTTAGCACTCTGAGGTAACTAATTTAAGCATTTTTAGCCTGCTGTTGCTAACTATTTAGAAATTAGCCTGAAGAAAATAACCAGAGGCATTGTACATTATTGTGGATGTTCTCTGGAACTAAGAATTTCTCCTTGCTGAATTTAGCTTATCCTAAACTGAATGTCTCCCATTCTTTTGCTTCTCACTCATTCCTTTTTCTGCTTTCTTATACTCAATATTAATACATATGGCCTGTTCATCTTTAGGTCATTCTTTTCACAACACTTTTGTCCCTTTCTTCTTGAAATCCTTTTCAGCATGTATTTTCTTTACTGAACTCATCCACATTGTCTTCTACCTTCTACTATGTGAATTATTTTGTTGGAATGCCCTCGGAGAACTTTACTTTCCATTTCCCTCTCCTCTTTTTTCCATCTTTTTCTGAAAGTCCGTCAGTACTCTGCCTTTGACGTCCTTCTCTTCTCAATGCCTAAAAAATAGATATTCAGCTACCATCTTCATGCACCCAAGTCATTCATAAAGTTCTCAGCTTCAGGGAGATATGTCCTTTTTTTTCAGAGTAAGATTTTGATTTAATTCTCTGACATCTTCATATCTCAGGCTCAAGTCAGGAAAAACTTCTTTTGTTTCTTTTAATTTTTTCAATCTTTCTAACTTGTTCTACCCAGTTTTCACTTCAGGTTCCCTTTTTCAATACCTGGAAAAACATCAATTTGTACATGACTTGTTTATGGACTGTATTCCCAAAACTTTAGTAGGTATTGATTAATGCAGAGAAACACAAGGAAGAAGAGAAAGATCACACCCCCACACACACCAAAACCAACCATGACCCATATTTTCCTTAATTTTTCTTTTTACATGTTAAGTAAGAGAGAGCAAGCACATTCAGATATGAAAATATTTTTTAAAATGGTTATTTTCCTAATTTTTCTCCTTAGTAATATGCATTGCTCACTGGTTCTTTGATCAATGTGTAGAAGGTGGAGTAATACACATTTGCTAGCATAATTTACAAGATGCTGATTTTTCTGGTAAACCTTTTCATTGTATGTGAAAAGCTTTTCACTGTGTACTCCATTGACTGACTACCAGTCAGTACTTTTAAAATTTATATAAGCTTAATTATACACTCTTGGATGTGGGAAAAAATTATGTTCTCTCAGTTTGCAGTTAGATAAGTGACTATCCAATGTGTGAGAGAGTTGACCATTCTGTCTGGTTTAAAGTATGATTTCTATGTCATTTTACTTTTTCTTTCAGTAGCCCTGAACTAAGTCAGTCACGCTTTGCCTGCTTCTGGAAAGTAATAAATTCAGTTCTATCCAGACTTCTGTAAGGCCTTTGACATGGTCCTCTACAACATCCTTCTCTCTAAATTGGAGAGGTATGGATTTGATGGATGGACTGTTCGGCGGATGAGGAATTGGTTGGATGGTCGCATCCAGAGGGTAGTGGTCAACGACTCAATGTCCAGATGGAGAACAGTGATGAGTGGTGTCCCTCAGGGTTCTGTATTGGGACCAGTACTGTTTAATATCTCCATCAGTGACAAAGACAGTGGGATCAAGTGCACCCTCAGCAAGTTTGCAGACGACACCAAGCGGAGTGGTGCAGTTGACACGCCTGAGGGACGGGATGCCATGCAGAGGGACCTGGACAAGCTCGAGAAGTGGGTCCATGTGAACCTCCTGAGGTTCAACAAGGCCAAATGCACCTGGGTTGGGGCGATTCCCAGTATCAATACAGGCTGGGGGATGAAGGGATTGAGAGCAGCCCTGTGGAGAAGGACTTGGGTACTCGTGGATGAAAAGCTGGATATGAGCCGGCAATGTGTGCTTGTAGCCCAGAAAGCCAACTGTATCCTGGGCTGCATCAAAAGAAGCATGACTAGCAGGTTGAGGGAGGTGATTCTGCCCCTCTACTCCACTCTCATGAGTCCTCACCTGGAGTACTGTGTCCAGCTCTGGAGTCCTCAGTACATGAAAGACATGGACCTATTGGAGCAGGTCCAGAAGAGGGCCACGAAGATGATCAGAGGGCTGGAACACCTCTCCTGTGAGGAAAGGCTGAGAGAGTTGGGGTTGTTCAGCCTGGAGAAGAGAAGGCTCTAGTGAGACCTTATTGCGGCCTTTCAGTACTTAAAGGGGGCTTATAGGAAAGATGGGGGCAGACATTATAGTAGGGCCTGTAGCAATAGCACAAGGGGAAATGGTTTTAAACTGAAAGAGGGTAGATTTAGGCTAGATATAAGGAAGAAATTTTTTACAATGAGGGTGATGAAACCCTGGAACAGGTTGCCCATAAAGGTGGTAGATGCCCCATCCCTAGAAACATTCAAGGACAGGCTGGACAGGGCTCTGAGCACCGTGATCTAGTTGAAGATGTCCCTGCTCATTGCAGGGGGGATTGGACTAGATGACCTTTAAAGGTCCCTTCCAATCCAAACTATTCTATGGTTCTATGATTTTATGATTCTATGATTCTATGATTCTGTTTTTACTAATTAAGATATTTAGACAGCATGTTTATTTGTTGACTCTACCGTAGTTGGTGTGTGTGTATATGTCTCTATGTATATACATAGAGATAGTGTGAGCAAGCTTACTGGTTATCATCTCTCATGCTCTGTTTTTCTCACAAATATACTTGCATTTTCCCATGTTTGCAAACATTAGGCTGTTACTTCTGCTTGCATTTGAATATCATCCTACATCTTCAAATGCTTTAATTTTTTTAAACATTTTTTAGTTTGGTGATAACTGCTCTTCTGGGTAACATTCAATGTTTGCCTAGCTCAGTATCCTGTCTCTGATAGTTGCTTGTAAAAGGTACTCAGGGAAGTGCAATATGGCAGGGCAATCATGCAGAGATCTTTCTCACAGAGTGCCTTAGCATTTTTAAGCATCAGAAGACTAAGAACTTAACTATGTCAGAGGTTTTGCCAGTTTTTGCCAGTTTTTACCAGTTTTTAGTAATCCTTGTTGGAGGTTTATTCCTTTACTTACCTCTTGAAGTCTGTAAGCTTTCAGCTTCATAAACATCCTGCAGGAATGAGTTCCATAATGTCAGTGTCTTATTTAAAAAAAAAAAAAAAAAAAAAAAAGACAACCTGATAGTTTCCTTTTTTTCATATGAACCTACTTACCTACTTTCAGATGACTTTCTTTGACTCCCCAACTTCTGATGTTCTCAACAATATAGAATAATTGCACTTTATTAGATGCATTGGTGACTGAATTTATTATTTGGTTGCTATCTCTCATACTCTCCCTCAGCTACATAATTCCTGAGCTGAAGAATTCTTGGCTATTTAATTTGTCCTCATAAGAGATCTGTTTAATACCGCTAATTAGTTTTGTTGACATTCTTTGCACCTTTATAGATTCTGCTATGTCCTTTTCTGAAGAAGGGGATCAGAGCTGAATGTGGCATTCAAGATACGAGGACACCAGATATTTATTTATTGACTGCTGCTGAGCACTAATATTTTCATATAATCATTTATTTCATGGACATTAATAAGTAACTTAGAGCTCATCATACTGTAGATGTAGTTGGCTTGGTTTTTATCCCCCCATGTATAGTCCTTTTTATATATTGATTTTGGATTTCTTCCTCTTCCCAAGGACCATGTAGCAATTTATTTCCAATAAATTATGAAAAAGTGGAGCTGCAATGAAGGAAAGTATAAGTAGCTAGTAGAGTGAAAAAAAATGTCTCCCACTAAAATTAGTGAGCTTTTTTTCTTATGTGAATCACCTGCAGAGAGAAAAAAAAATGTATTATAAACCCCTGATAAATTTTATTGTTCCTTCTCTAACTTTTTAATCCTTAGCATATGTCAATGACATACAAGGTATAGATGGAACTTTGAACAACTCAATTTACATTTCACACAGTGGGACATTTCAAATAGTAAATGATTCTGGGCTTCTGTTTTTCACTCTTTAATTACATATATTTAAATCTTTACAGCTTTTTGCTCACACCTGCTTCACTTTTCAAACATTATATAGTTGAGTCTAAATTTCTTCAGTGATTCATACCTCCAAAGATTGCCCATGTGTTGTTTCTTCAAATACTGCAGCTTTTTGAAATTTTCTTCTAAAACAACCTAAGTCTCCCAGTTTTAATACAAGACCGAGTAAAATATATTGATTGCACCTGAACTGCACTTCAGCATTTCATTTTCTGCTGAACATAAAATTAATATCAGAGCTGATGTGAACATCCAAGAACAAAAAGCTTGACAAAAAGGGCTCCATAACCTCTTGCAGACTAAAAACATAAAGTTGCACACTGATTTATGCACACTAAGCACTGAAAACCTGCAGCAAATCCTGGGCCCAGTAAGCGTTAACATCTTTTCTTTCTGCTGCTTCTGTTCTAATGTTTCAAAATAGCCATTGTTTCTTGAGAGCAGGTATCTTTTTCTGCCTCCATCATCAATCACAAAGGAGGATAGAGAGCTGTCTCTTTCAAGTCCTCTTCTAAAGTAGCACAAATAAATAATTGAAACAGAAAAGAAAATTGAACATAGCATTGCCAAAGAGCGAAGCCTTCCATATTCTGAATTGCCACAAAGATGCACACTGAACAGGGCCACACCTTGCAAAGTTGTCCCTAGTCAGAAAAGGTCACAACTGCTTCCACTGGGGAGAGGATTGCAAGGACAAGCTTAGGAGCTGTCCTGAGAAAGCAGGAACCTCAGACAAACTTTATTGTAGAAAAAGAATCTGTGATTCATTGAATTCCTGCATTTCAACATAAGCCACCATTTCAAGTTATAAATTATATCTACATTTAAAAATGTATTGGAAGTGCCTGCTACTTCTGTACAATTCATTCAGGGGCATTTTTCAGATTCTATTGGAAGAGACTTGCTTTCATAAAGGAATAAGTTTTTCCTTTTTGCTTCTGTAACATGATTCTATGATCTATAACACCTTTTCTCTGGTGAGGATGGCAAAGGAGAATGTATATTTAGGAGACTGTATATATAGTTTAAGGAACAGACTTTACCATAAGACTTAGCCCTTCATTCCTTCTAAAACCATAAGGGTTATGAAGGCTGTTTTTTCAGAACAGAAGGGGCCAAAGAATATGTTTTAGAGTCACACATCACAACCAATGTATCATCCTGATATATCACTATGAACATTTTTCTACTCAGAATTAAAGGAATCAGACTTTAGAAGAATGACAAGGTAAAGGCAACAGAAAATAGATTCATCACACTGAAACAAGACAGAATTATAATGAAAGTTGTATTATAAATGTGAATCAATTTGGAACAAGAACACTGTATGCAGTGCTTGGATGAAAAATGAACTACAAATAAGGGAATTCTCAGAAAATGTATGAGGCAATATGTAGAATCAAAAGGGGACAGGAATAAAACCTGAAAATTGAGCAGAAAAGAAATATATTTTAATACAATTAATTCTACATTTTTATTTTGCTGACTGATATGATTGCTTCAAAAAGTTCTTGCATTTCTAGTTGCTGAAGCAAGTATTTTTAATTATTTGAGACTGGTATTTTTATAACAGGTAAATGTACTTATTTGGATAGGATGAGAACTGACTCAAATCTTTGCATGCTTTTGAACACCAGGAAAAAGCCCTCTGAACTTTCTGAAGAAATACAGTAATTTATTTTTCTCTTTAATCTTTGTATATGTTGAGATTTTTCTGACTTCTGCTACTGTAAGAAAAAGACGCAGGGAAATAAATAAAAAAGATATATGCCATGGTTTTGTTTAAATGTTCTTATTAAAATTCTATATACTTATGTGTATATTCTCTTTTTTGCATAAACCAAATTTACAGGTAGTTTAGAGCTCACCATATTGTAGATACAGGATATCCTGTAAAACAGAATAGGTCTTTAAATACAAACAGATATGACTTTAAGCACAAATGAGTTCATTCAGAATCTCTAAGTAAATCAATATTTTATTAAAAGTCTGTAATTTACAACTTAACAATTGCTGCACATGTTTTGAAATTAAATTCCTATCAGATATCTGGTGATATTCAACTGGTCACTAATCCAAAACCTTAACATTAATGAAAATTCAGTTGAGTTACAACTCAAGGCTTCTGTGATTAGAAAAGGTACTTTCTAGAGTCTTTCAAGTTTTACGCTGAAAGGAGAAAATAATGTTGTAATGGCATAAACAGGAAAGGATTGTGGATTTCAATTTCCCTCTAATTAGTTTTAAATGAGACTTTTAAAGAATGGTTCTACTCATTTTTTTAGAATGAAACTGTACTACTTCAGGAAGAGGGAATAGCTCCTTTCACTTTTCCTTTCCTTTCAGTGCACCATCACAATACATATGAAATTGCTTTTAGTAAATACTGTTTCTGTTACAACTAGCAATTTCAAAATGAGAATCTTCAAACTTTAGTCAATAGGAGGCGTAATTATACAAAAGAAATCTACTTAAATATTGTGAAAAATACATTTTAGTCATTATTTGTTTTTCAGAACTCAAGCTAAATATATTGTTATATGAGGAAATATATTTTAATAGTTAATTGAATCATATAAATTTGATAATGAAATTTATCATAAAGGAGTTTACAACATTTACAAAACTCCTCCGCTTCATTGCAAGTTTTAATATGAATAGGTATTGTTGGCTTGAATTTGTGCCTCAAATAAAATTACCAATAGAGCTATACTAGTAAATAAAAAGAACTAAGAAACAACTCTACAAGAATATACCAATAACATTCTCAGCAGACAATACAATTAACAGACAAATATTCAATTATTCATCTTTACACAACATACATAGGAAATCACAAATTGTAGCATGTTGGTCATATGGTGCATTTGTGCTTTTGTTTTGATATTAGAATTTTAGCCTTTTGTAACACTAATAGTTTTTAAAATTTGAAAGAAAGCAAGCACTTCTAACTAACTGAGTATAAAATGAGAAAGTTACCACGGGCATAGAACATGCATCTCCAGGTGGTTTTATGTAAAGGGAATGGGAATGAGACCTTTTTAAAGGTTAGTTTCTTTCTCTCAGGCAGGTTAGATTTTAAGTACCCATCTATTTCTCATTTCTACTCCTCTGTCTACACTAGCCCAAGGCTAAGACTCCATTTGGCTTCCAGTTTCTAAGATGAGCCTGATCTTTGCTTCACCTTTAAACTAGTTGTCATCACTTTTTACAGCTGAAAAGTCTTTCATCAACTGAATGTTGGTGTTTATTGATGAATGAGATGACCAAACTTTACAGGCCCAAAATCTCCAGAAGAAGAACTGTTTTGAGATTACAGCTGTCTTGATAGATTGAACTGACTCATACATTGAGATTTTGGAAGTTTCACCTTGACTGTTTAGGCTTTAAATTACCTCCATAAATAGAAATAAAGTTCAGAAATCTACTAAGGAGGCTTCACTGATTTTTCTCTAGATTTTTTTCCCAATTGCATTGCTACCTGTTCCCCGGATATGTGTCTGAATGTCTTATAGGACATCTTGTCTGTTCAGTGTCCATTAACATTCCTAGTGCTACAACCTACAGGCTTTTCTCTATTGTGACTTTTGGCAGGTCCAAAATTAAGCAAATCATAATTAAATACACATTTAAGATCATTCTGAATGAGTTGGTTCACATATTCAAAATGGTATGCACACATTAACCTGTATAGATTAAGCAAAAATTATCAGGCTAGTGATCTTCACTATGGTGCTCTAGAGTATCTTCTGCTTCAGTGCTCAGTTGTTCAGAGACAGGTTTTGATTCTTTACGTTTATCATATTTACTGTAAATGAGCCCTCAGAATCATAAGAATACCTTGATTCCTCAACAACACCAGCCAGGAGTGGTACGCAAACCACTTGAATATGAACTTTGAGGCCCAGCCCCTTTATCACTGTTTGAGTAGTCATAGCCTTGGACCAATGCTGGATTTGGAAATACTGAAATGTATCTTCTTCTATTGGACAATGCTGTTCAACCTTCCAATGCCTAAAATATCTTTAAATAAATATGGCAAAGTTTTACACAAACACTATTTTAGGTAGACATAAACCTTCCCTCATAATCAATCCATGTCATCCCAGAAACATAAAAGGTAACCCAAATCCTAACCTCTACCTAAATTTCCATTTTTTGTATTTGACCAACATTTAAACATTACATCTGAATTTGAATCACCTTCTCTTCCTTCCTCACTTGTCAATGTCTTACTCCTCTTTTAAAAAAGTTTGGAACCTGCTATGCTTCACCACCCTGTATGATATTTCATGATAGTCAGAGTGCTGACTTCTAGATCCGTAAACTGTTCTTCTGACATAAAATGTGCTTATTGACTAGCAAAACTTAATAGTTTTTCACAAGAATCCTTCTTTAATGTACCTGGTATTTTCTACAGTATATTTCGTAACCCTGATTCTAATACTGTCACCTTCACAATATCATGATGGGGAAGTAGAGTTCTAGTGGGGCTCTTCTGCTGAGAACTTGCTTAGTGCTTAAATTAATAATAAATTAAATATTCATACAATTAGGGAAATATATAATATAACTATTTATCAAGAATATAAATACAACCTATAAAAGAATAAACGCAATTTATTTTATACATACTATATATATACACACATACATACATAGTACTTATACATAGACATAGATATATATGCACACACAAAAAAGACCACACACATGCCCTATTAAATCAAATGTAATTCTAAACTTTGTGGTTCAGAACCTTAACAAGATTAATTCAACCCAGAACCCACCTCTGAAGTTAGGGGTACATAACAAAGTAATGGGTCATTATATCTGGCTGCCTTTGACCGCTGTGTCTGACTATGCAGTAACCACTTATAATTAGACTGATTAAAGTAGGCTTTTCCAGTGAACAGACCAAGGCATAAATTCCAGTTTTGGGATACGTGACAAATAATTTAACCATTCAGCCACCAGTCCCCCAAAATAACACTGGTTAAAACAACATCCAGAGATAATTGTTTATGAACTTAAGAAAAAATACACTGCAGAGTGTAGCACAGATGAAATGAATTAAAATTGCTATCAAAGAGAAGCCATGCCTATGTGGTTTCACATATTTATTATCATACTTAGCAATTTCTGCAAGTTGCAATTTCTTATGATGGAGTATTTTTCATATCAGTGTTTCCAGAACATTAGATGCAATTAATGTTTAGTTTTGATTGGTAGTGCTCATGTAACATTTAGATCCTTTACTTAAATGATAAATTATCTTAGCTGCTCACGGTGAATCGCTTGGTCTTTTCCTTTTTCATATTCAGCCAAATATCTAATCCAGAAATGTTCCAGCTGCTTTTTATGGAGTTTCATGGAGATGTCCAGGATGTAATTTATCCTGGCCCCGTACTATGTCAGTTTTAATAGGTCTAATTTCCTAACTCCCTGCTTCATTGTAACCATAAAGTCTTTTAGCATTTCACTTGCTTCACCAGGAAAATTTATCCCAGGCTGTGGAATATGACCTTCAAATTCTTTCATGCATACACTAGCAAAGGATTCATTCAGCCTCTTGGCAATATGAACCTCATTTGTCATTAACATCTCACTCTTGTCCTTCAATAGTTCATCTGACTCCTTGTCTACTTCCAGCCGATATTGTAATTGTAACATTTTAATCCATTTATTATTTTAGTCTTCATGACTGTTAACACTAAGAAACCTAGTTTGCTTTCTTAATCTTCTTTTTTCTGCAGACTTGTCTTGTCTCAAAAGAATTTTTCCTCCAACATTTTGAGAGCACCTATTTTCTTGCACCTTAGTATGGCTATTTCTCTCTTCCCTTCTATCCTCATATCTTCTCAGATTACTCCAGAGATCTTTAAATGGTCAGCCTTACATTTCTATCTTTTGTCCAAGAATGGCATTCTGATGAATCTGAAGTCAAAGTGAGTTTTGTCATTAGCTTCAATGGAGACAGGTGTTCACTGGAATTAATTCTTTGTAAAGGTTCATTCTCTAAGGACTGTGTTGCTTGAAACACAGTGATTCTGAACATCATCTGCCTCTTAACTATGTATGCTGGTAGCAGCAGCTAGATATTTTCTATGTAAGTGGGAGATGCTGGCTTCTTGGTCAAAGAACTTAACAGACAAGCATGCTAAGATCATATAAAATGAGGAGATTCCTCAAGGAGGTTCCTGGAGTGCATTGGTGATAACTTCCTTCTCCAAGCAGTAGAGGACAGGTGCTCTGCTGGACCTCATACTCACCAACAAGGATGGGTGAGTGGGGATGTGAAGATCAAGGTGAGCCTTGGCTTCAGTGACCATGAGATGGCTGAGTTCAGGATCCTGCGGGCAGGGAGGAGGGTGAAAAGCAAGCTCACAACCCTGGACTTCAGGAAAGTAGACTCTGGACTCTTCAAAGATCTGCTTGGAAAAGTCTCAAGGGATAAGACCCTAGAGGGGAGGGGGAGCCCAAGATTCAAGGGTGGCCTCCTCCAGGCTCAAGAGAATTGCATCCCAACAAATACAACGTCAGCTAAAAATGCCAGGAGGCCTGTGTGTGAAGAGCTCCTAGCCAAGCTCAAACACAAAAAGGAGGCATACAGAGGGGGAAAGCAAGGACAAGTAACCTGGGAGGAATACAGAAACCTTGTCCGAGCATCCAGGGATGAAGTTAGGAAAGCTAAAGCCCCGATATAATTGAATATGGCCAAGGATGTTAAAGATAGAAAGAAGGGATTCTACAAATAAATAGGTGACAACAGGAAGATGTGGGAAAATGTGGGCCCATTGTTCACAGGACCTGGTTACACAGGATATGGAAAAGGCTGAATTACTGAATGCCTTATTTGCCTCAGTCTTTACTAGCAAGAACGGCCTTCAGGAATCCCAGGTCCCAGAGACCACGGGGAAAGGCTGAAGCAAGGAAGATGTACCCTTGGTGGAAGAGGGTCAGATCAGGGAATACTTAAACAAACTGAACATACATAAGTCAATAGGCCCTGATGGGATGCACCCATGAGTGCTGAGGGAGCTGGACAGTATTTGGAGGCCAGTAACTAGTGATGTACCCCAGGAGACTATACTGAGTCCAGTCCTGCTTAACATCTTCATTAATGATCTGGTAGATGGGGCAGAGTGTACCCTCAGCAAGTTTGCTGATGACACAAAACTGGGAGGAATGGCTGATACACCAGAGGGTCATGCCTGCACCCAGAGGGACCTGGATAGGCTGGAGAAATGGGCTGACAGGAATCTCATGACGGTCAAGAAAAGGAAGTGCAAAGTCCTGCATCTGGGGAGGAAAAACCTCAGATGCCAATATATGCTTGGGGCTACCCAGCTGGAAAGCAGCTTGGCAGAAAAGGACCTGGGGGTCCTGGTGTACACCAAGCCTGGGCTGCATTAGATAAAGTATTGCCAGCAGGTTGAAGTAGGGAATCCTTCTCCTCAGCACTGGCAAGGCCACACCTGGAGTACTGTGTCTAGTTCTGGGCCACCCCTTGTACAAGACGTGGACATACTGGAGAGAGTCCAACGAAGAGCCTCAAGGATGATTAAGGGACTGAAGCCTTTCTTATACAAGAAAGGATGAGACAGCTGGGACTGTTTAGCATAGAAAAGAGAAGGCTCGGGGGGATCTTATCGATGTATATAAATACCTGAAAGGAGAGTGCACAGAGGATGCATAGAACCTGGCTCTTTCCAGTGGTGCCCAGTGACAGGACCAGAGACAATGGGCACAAACTGAAACACAGGTTGTCCTGTCTGAACATCAGGAAACAATGTTTTACTGTGAGGGTGACTGATCACTGGCACAGGTTGCCCAGGGAGGTTGTGGAGTCTCCATCCTTGTAGACATTCAAAAGCCATCTGTACACAATCCTGGGCAAACAGCTCTACATGGCCCTGCTTGAGCAGGGGAGTTGGACCAAATAACCTCCAGAGGTCCCTTCCAACCTCAACCATTTTGGGATTCTGTGAGGAGTCCCTAAAAGCTTATTTGGATTTGCTCTTGGTTCTGCACTATCTTGTAACATATATATGTATACATATACTTTGAAAAAAGTCATAGTCTTTTGTTGTAAAGTGAATTCAAACATTACCCTTTCATTCCTGTAGTCACCAAGGAAAAGCTTAAGCCTTTTTTCCTAATATTTCCACTCAAATTTTCAGTTTTGCAATTAATTAATATGTAAGCAGTGACCTGTGAAGCAAAACTATACTCAATGCAACCTTTCTCTCTTAAGCATAAGAAGAATGACTATGTTAGAACTGAAATTCCCTAGATGCACTCCATGCAGCGTAATTAAACCCTTATTTGTAGTAAGTCTGTTTCTTCTTGGGTTGTATATTTCAGCTTGCCAGTTCAAAACCATATAAAACCTTTAATATTAATCCAGGAATAATTTCTATTTCCCTAATAAAGTTTGATAGCACTTCCCAAATCTGTTTTCCTCACTATTTCTACTTTCAAACATAATCACTTATCAGCTGTGCCATTCCATTTTCTGTTATTTTGGTCATGCAGTGAGGTATTGCTGAATGGCTATAATGTGCTGATTTTGCACTGCCACAATCTGCCAGCCTTGATTACTTGCCCAACTAAGATAAACTGATAGAATTGTTGCAATTATACTTTTACAGAGACTTTCAGTAGTAGGAAGGCAATAATTTCTGTTAGGAGCAATTTTTGGTAGCAACACAGTCCCACTAAAGTATATTAAAAAATACTTTACCTGGGAGAAGTGGCATAATTTGTGCTTTCCTAGAAGTTTGAGGAATATAGGCACAGGCAGACCAAACCTAATACAGTCCCACTAAGCAATAAATACCTTAAAGAAAATACAGATTATATTTACTTAATATTATGAGGACATCATGTTATTTTCATAGCTCTCATATACACTACAATTTAGATATGAGAGTAACAAAGGGCTAACAGTGATTAGAGATGTCAGGAATACACAAGTTTTATCCTTCCTCTTCAAAGGCAGGGTTTTTTCGGGGCTGGGTATAGGGAAAGGTAGAGAGAGTGAGAGAAAAATATTGAATCCCAGACTAGGCAAGAGCTAATGGTTTAAGGGCATTCAGCTGATACATTGAGGTTTGACTGAAGTCACTAGTCTGAATTACACAGAGTGGGGAAAAGATCAATCTCTCCCTCAGGGCTAGGTCTGCTGTGTAGAGGGCTTGCATTCCTTCTCTGGTTTTGCCTAGAAATTCAATCCTTATTATACAAAAATCTACAAATGAGCTTTATTTTTTATTAATATTTTGTAAATGGTATTCAAAAAAGTGTATCTGCAAGTCCAATTTCTGAACCAACTGTCTTATACTGTACCTTGAACATTAGAGTAAGAAGGCAAAAGGAACTATGCATTTGTTACTTAAGATGAAATTAGATCAAATGACAGATTGTGCCAAGACAGTTGAATCATTCTATCTCTTCTTTGTTTGAGTCTTCACAGAAAAGTTAATTTGACCAATTATGTAGCACATTTTAAGTAGCAGGAGAACACAGGTCAAGATATGAGAACAAGACATTAAGGAATATTCTAAGAGTTCATATTAGATATATTCATCAAGTCAGCTCAGTCTAAGGAAATCCACCTTAGAGTAAGTGCTTCCTATAGTATAGACGTATTTCAGCCAGAATCAAGAGGTAGAACTGACATTCTGTATTGCTAGAACCAAAGCAGCTGTTTGCCAAAGAAACAATGCCCATACCATATCTTCATATCTTACTCCACCTACTTTACATATTCATTTCCTAGTATTTCTTAACTGCATTAGTGAATGTTTTAGGGAGCAATTGGGATTAAAATTATTTATGGAGCAAATTAATTATCACTTAATATTGCATTACAATGGTTGTATTATTACTGAAAATTCACTGCAGTAATTGAAGTTATTGGCTGGAATCAATGTAGGGAATAGAGTATCCTGTCTCCTGTCCTGTGGAGTAGTCTGTAAGGCTTCCATTTCACCTCTCTGATTTTGACAAGAAATTCTATGCTTACTAAATCAGTCACATGCAAAGCAGCAACAAAAATATTTTTATTATTCATTTATACAAGATATGATAAAGATATTTATAAATGTTAAACATAAATTATATCCAATAAATAGATAAATGGCAAAAGTTTTCTCCTTTGTGTATGTAGAAATGCAGTTAGATCAATACATTGTGCATGCTGAAAGATCACTTTTCAAGAAAGTGGACAGATATGGAAGTCTAAATGATAAATCTTCATTAATAAATTGTTGTGGGAATTGTGGAGAATCATATGAATGTTTAAGAGACTACAGCGATAGCCACTTAGAACTAACTATTATATAGAGGCTTCTTTTAAACACTGCTAGTCTGCTAATACACAAATCTAGAATATAGTAGACTATTTTTGAGTGACTTCTGACCACAAGATAGATAGGGAGCAAAACATGGAAACTAAAAATACATCAACTGGATGGGAGAGAAGGAAAAGAGATCCAGCTTTTAAGGAACTGCTTAAAAAAATGGAAAACATTTAAACAACTTTTTACAAAATGTTAAAAAAATACAGAGCTAACGTTAGTTTATTCCAAAGTATTTGTTGTTTTCAGTAGCTTTCAGCAAGACAGGAAAAGAAAACTAAAACATAGAGGAAGAGAAGTTCACTTATTCTGAAGTGGGATACATGAGCAGTATGTTTTTAAGTACACAGTGAAAGGAAAGATAAAATCAAAGAGTTTATGACTAAGCTAGTTTTTGAGTAACACAGGGTGAGTAAGCCAATTCAAACTAGCAAAAGCCAGCTAATTTATTTTAAACATAAGAGAGCACTCATTTCCTTTCACACTTTGTGAAATACAGACTGTATTCTCACACTGTGACTATTACTTCAAATTCTAAATAGAAACAGAAAACAATTTTGAAGCAGAAAAATATGCAGAGGTTTAAGTTACAATTTTTCAAACAACAAAAAAGCACATATAACTGTGTGGTGATAGAAATGGTGCAAGCCAAGGCAATGTCCAGCAGAAAAGGTAGTGCAAACTGCAGTGATTTGCAGGATTTTTTCAAGAATTTGCAAGGGTCATGAGTGTGGCAAACAGGACAAAGAGGATCTAAACGACATCATTAGTTCAGAGGAGTAATTCACAGCAACCATACCCAACATTTTGCATAAGATGACTAGACTACTGGCCTGAAATAAAATATAATATTTGTTTGTTTCAAAGTTGGGCACAGACACATAAATTGATGTGGTATTAGAAACAATGGTACCAGAACAATATTAGCAATAAATGGAACAAAGAGAAGACAGTTTCCACTAGAAGAGCATGTGGATTAATGGTTATGTAAATCCTTCATTAAGAAAAGGTAGTTTAGAGAAACAAGGGACCTGTAGAATGAGAAAGATACGAAAGTTTTCAATATAGTACAAGGCTAAAAGAAAACAACCACTTCACTCTCTTACATTTATTAAATTTCTTCTTACCTTAAGACAAACATTAAAAGAAGGACTAAATCAGTCTCCTCCTCTAGGTATCACAGAGCAAGAAGAGAATTTTAGCTAGAAGATGGAAATATTGAGACATTCAATTGCATACAAACTCAAGAGAAGATATTCTAAGAAACACGACTGCACACAGGATACTTAACTAGAAACTACCTTTTGGATTATATGCATGGCACTAAGATCTATGCAGGTTTTTGTTGTTACGGTGGCAAGAACAAAAGATAAATTGAGGAGGTTTTTTCAAAGTGATTTGAGAAAAAAAGCAACCATCTGCATTAAAGATTGTGCTGGTTTTGGCTGGGATAGAGTTAATTTTCTTCATAGTAGCTAGGATGGGGCCATATTTTGGATTTGTGCTGAATACAGTGTTGATAATACAGGGATGTTTTAGTTACTGCTGAGCAGTGCTTACGCAGAGTCAAGGCCTTTTCTGCTTCTCACACCACCCCATGAGCAAGTAGGCTGGTGCGAGTAGGGGGTGCACAAGAAGTTTGGAGGGGACACAGCCGGGACAGCTGACCCCAGCTGACCAAAGGGATATTCCATACCCTGTGACATCATGCTCAGCATATAAAGCTGGGAGAAGAAGAAGGAGGGGGGGGGACACATTCGGAGTAATGGCGTTTGTCTTCCCAAGTAACTGTTACGCGTGATGGAGCCCTGCTTTCCTGGAGATGGCTGAACACCTGCCTGCCGATGGGAAGTAGTGAATGAATTACTTGTTTTGCTTTGCTTGCCTGCGTGGCTTTTGCTTTACCTATTAAACTGTCTTTATCCCAACCCATGAGTTTTCTCACTTCTACTCTTCTGATTCTCTCCCCCATCCCACCTGAGGGGCAGCGAGCGAGCGGCTGTGTGGTGCTTAGTTGCAGGCTGGGACTAAACCACGACAAAGATAAACAAAAGTGTGAAATGCAATAGAAGGACTAAAACTGGATGTCGGGAGGAATTAACACATCAAGGTGAGGAAGATAGTCAAAGTAAGACTAAGAGTATTACTTGCCTGCTTTCTGGAATAGATTAAGAAGTAATGAGTTTCTTCTGTATAGAGAAATAAGTAGGGTTAGTTGTATTGCATCTGAGTGAATCTTCAAATCAGGGAAACTATTCCACAGAGCTGTTAAATAGAGAAGGGCTTACATTTTTAATAGGTGTTTGCAAAAGCTAAAAAGAGTTAATCAAACAAGTTACAATGGAAGCAAGCAAAATCTGAACGGAAATACGCTTAATGAATTTTTGTTTTTAATTCTTAACATATAAAAATTTCACTATCTCTTCTTTTTTGTGGGTGACATGCATATTACCTGAAACCGACTCCAAAACACTAACTTCATAAAAAGAGGATTAGCAAACAGGAAGAAATTACTTTTTTTCAGCACTATTCTTGATTTAGTCACGAGACAGTTGTGGATTGAAAAAGCATAGTGGAGTGAAGTACTGATCTAAATGTTGTAGATATCAGTGTAATAAGAGACATCTCTTGGGTTTTTGGTTTGATGTGAGTTGTGATTGCCAGATCTAGTCCACAATGTGAAACTTAGGACAAAGCAATTAAGGTTTTACCACACAGTTGTGAATAGTATAACCTCAATAAAGAAGTAATTTTTAAAGAGGATAAGATTGCAATTGCTGAGAAAAATGTATGTAACAGAATATACTGTGGTCATTAACAGATTAGTCACATGAAAAAGATTATTTGGTAGGGTTCAGGGGAAAACAATGGTCTCTTGAAGAAAAATAAACATTTTTTTAGATACAGTAACTTAAAAAAAAGAAAAATAAATTTATGTAGTAGCTCTTGTCCCCCATTTTCCATTCCTTGAAATAGACGGAATACAAACTGGTGCCTCTCTTGATTGTTAAATCCATCTTTCTTAAGTATGAAAAAATATTTACAAGTTTGACATAGTGATGTACAGTCATTAGACAGAGTTTATTTGGCTTGAATTTCAATCATTAATAAACTTTCCCATCTTTAATCAAAAAATCTGGTTAAACACAAAATCAAAATAATAAAAATAAAAAAAATACGGAAATAAATTGTAGCATCAGAATTCCTTTATTCAATGCAATTAAACTACAGAATGGCTTTAACGAAAAAAAATGACATTTTGATCATTGGGCCCTAGGACAAAGCCTAGCATCACTTACTGTAATATTGATGTTTCAGGAAGAACCACAGGTAGAACACGGTGTTCAGACTACGTCTGTACTAGCAAATGAATGGATTGCTATTGTGTGCTGGAGCTCCATGTCTGCCCTGATTAGGTGTTAGAGTGGTCCTGGCTCTGGGCTAGGCCACCTAGCACCCTCTAAGGCATACCCTGTGCATGATCCAGGAGTCTGCCCGGGGACAAATGCAAACTGGTATTTTGGATATGGACTATACTATGAGGGAGTGAGAGAATTTCCCATATGATTTCCTCTAAGAAATTTCCCTTATTTTTTTTTTTTTCCATTTCTAAGAACCTAGGTATGGCAGAGCCTGTATAATGCTGTATTATATCACTGTATTATAGATTACTGTATTAAGATTATATTAATAATTAAGTATTAAAATACATTATGTATATCACTGCATAATAGTGAACCCATTGTCCTTTGATAGAGTAAGGTCAGTAAGGAAGAAATGGGAAAAGACCTTTGTCACACTAAGGACAAAAGATAGTGATAGCGGTGTACATACCTATATTATTTTAAAGTAAAAGG
The DNA here is from genome assembly GCF_030936135.1 of Gavia stellata. Lineage (NCBI taxonomy): Eukaryota > Metazoa > Chordata > Aves > Gaviiformes > Gaviidae > Gavia > Gavia stellata. Next base: position 81,871,317 of record NC_082595.1, read on the forward strand.
ATTTTGTATTAGCTTTATTTCAGATTAAATGCACATATGTTTTTTTGGTTCTTTTTTTCTGAATGGATAAGCATTCATTCATTCTTGTAATAATCATCTAGCATCCAAAACTGCCTTCAATACAATTTCATTAATTATAAGGCTAAACGAACTATTGCGATCATCACATCTGACATTCTGTTAAACACAGGATGGAATTTTATGTAGATTTGAGCATAACTTTTCACACAAAGCTCTGAAGGACAACAGTTTTCTCTCGTGAACACACAGAAAATAGATATTGGATAATTCTGCACAGCTGGTAGGTCATTTTATTTTGCTTGCAGTGCTCACTTAGGCTCATAATACTGTTATCTGTTTCTTCAAAATTCTTGCTTTGTCTGGCTTTGTCTGATCAATCAATCTGTTGTTTAACCACCTCCCTGAAATTATACACTACCAAGAAAGCAGGTAGCTGAAAATCACAGTAAAGGTGCTGGCTGCTTTAAAATAAATATAAATGCCTTTCCCATAAAATTCAGCCTATGCAAATTAAAATATTTCTGCACAGTCCAGTGTCTGAATTTGTAAAACACCTGGAAAAGGAGTATGGCTAAATGACTCCAGTTTACAATTGTATCACTTTCTCTAACATAGGATTTTTTGTTGTTTCTACAGCAATTATTCAGACCCCACACTATTCCCTTCAACTGTTTTTTTCCTTCACATGAGCCAAATATATTTATCTGCCTTGCTGTTATAGCAAGCTTATGTACTGTAGCTGTAGAATTATCTTTGTCTTTAATGTGTAATTTCTTTTGCAGTCAAGTGGAATAATTAGTTCCTTTTCTTCAACAGATGAAGCTTGTCTCATCTTCACTGCTTTAAAATGGAACTCTCTCTAGCTGAAAATGCCTTCTTGACTGATGTAAGGGTCCTTGGTTGTTCCACAGCTCTGCAGGAAGTCATAATATCAAGATTTTTCACCTCACTGAATACAAGGGACTTTTTTTTTTCCTGTCAATGTTATTCTACAGATCTTAAAAAATAATACATTCTTACTGCATATCAGTAGAAACTTTAACTTGGAATATTCATAGAATGGTTTCAGCTGGGATTGTCAAGAGTATAAGCTTTGGTTTAGCTCTGTTGCTACAGACTTCTATTATTCCTTCCTTATTCTCAAGAGTTACGTTATGGTGCTTGCACTTTGAACAGTATGTCACTCGTACATATAATCCCATTTAAATGTTACACCTATCACTGGAATAAAATACTGCAGAATTTCATTAGAAGTGAAGAATGTGGATTTACATTCAGCAGGGGTTGTTGAAAATCTTTGTTACACTGGAATTAATTTTCATGCCAGAACTGTTACTGAAATAAAAAGTCCCACTCAAACAAGTACAGATTTGGTGATCTTTGTATCCTATCTGCATCTACTTTTTTTTTAGGAAATGAAGAGGACGTTTCACCTTTACTGTAACTGAATTAAATTTAGGTCCTGCAAATAGACAAAGATGAAACAATTGTCTGAATTTCAAAGTTATCAGGCTGCTGGCATATGCTATATGCAGATGAAGAACTTGATCAGGACAAATTCTAATCAATGAAGAAAATGCTAGTACTGCCTTAGCAATGTCTTTTGCACTATATTGTGAAATAGGAAAAAGGTATAAGAGCAAATGTGGAATCTGTTAAATTCTACATAACTTCACTGTATTGCAATCATGAAAGAAAAATTAAATCTAAGCTGGAACAGAATTTCCCTTTTTTTTTTTTGTTTCCCCCCATGCCTCCAGTGTTAACATTATGCAATCAGCAGAGGAAGTCGAAAATAAGGAAAAGAATATAAAAGCCAAATTTGATGTAGTGAGAAAAAAAAATTTTTTACATGCAAATTAAAGACAAAGATTGCTATTTGCAAATTCAGAGACAGATTCTTTTCTCTCAGGGGAAAAAAACCAAAACCAAAAAACAAGCACCAAATCCTCACAAAGCAAACCTCAGAATGAACTAAACTCAACTGAAGAAAAGTTAAGGATATGACCTTCAATTTACCTATTATTAGTTCAACTAGTAAAGTAAATATGAGAAATCTCACTAAAAGAAAAACTTCCAAGTATACTTCTAAAGTAAAACCACATGATTTTAAAATCAATGTGAATTGTGAATGGCATTGACCACATATTCAAACATTTCAAAATAAAATATATTCACAGTAAACATATTTAATATTTACTCAGACTACATTATAAATTCTGCAATTATAGTATCAATTTATCAACTAAGAGATGGAATGCAGTAGACCATGGGAGATATTAATTAAAAGCCATCTCTTAATTGTATGCTAAAAAGTGTAAGACAGACGCTACTTTCCCGAAGGCAGACGGAGGATTGTATTTACAATTCAGTCATGGACAGGTGCCCAGATTTTAGCATATCTATCATTTGCTACATGCTGAGTTTGTTGCATACAAGCTGCCATTACTAATAGTTTGGGACAGAGCCATGGAATTTCAAGTACTGTGTATTTCAGGTCAGAGCACAATCTAGTTAGTGTCATCTGAAAACCATCCACCATTCCTCTGCTTAATAAAGTCTGCTGGTGACTAGTTGAACTGCAACATTGGTTTACTTCTATTTGCTCTTTTTTTGGTGTATGCTAGAAGTATTTTTTTGCCTATGCTGTAGAAACACAGATCTATTTCTTGTCTAAAATACTTGAATTTCTAGTATGTTTGTAATTTCATTTTCAATATCATTCTTTACACATACTATTGAGGTTACATACACTATGCTGTATGCAATTCCACAGATGGCAGAAAAAATAGCTTTCCTTTCAAATAACACATCATGTTCAGAAAAAAAAAAAATCTGCTCTACATTCAGCATCAAATCTTTTGCAATAAGTAAGAGCACATCTAGTTTTTGGCTTTTCATGTATACTGCATAGAACTGAAGGAACATTTCAATGGATCACTGCAAGGAGGATTGGATGCTACAAATAATGTGTTTTACCAAACACTTCAGATTTTTTATTTGAACTTTCAGGTCAGTGCATTGCTGGCTTATTTAGAAAGTGCAGATCTGGTATTATTGTAGTGACAATTTCAGCATGGAGAGATGGAGTTTAGATACTTTTATCTGCAAAAACAGTTTTGTTTGTTTGTTTGCTTTCAGAAGAGCATTCCCAAAGCCATAACACTATACTGGAGAATTGAGATTATTCCTTATATACATTTTTTCTAGGTTTTAAATGATGGTTTTTCAACAGTAATTTGGTTCCATTTGAATCTATCAGATTTGAAACCCTAGGGCTGGGATCCTAAAGACTGGGAATAGTTTGAAGTGTTTTCATAGACATTTGTTTTAAGCTTTTATTTGTCATTTTATTTAGCAGACTAGAAGCAGCAAATGTTTATTTAAACTATCAAGTGGAATTATTAAATAAAAAATATATTAACAACCTTAACTAAAAGAAATGACAGCTTGCATGCCAAGGACTTTTAATTTACCAAGAACTGGAAATTTTGTGCGAAGCTCCCAAACAATTTATTTTCTTACTCTCATCTATAAAAATATGTCTATACCCAGTTTTATCTTAAATGTACTTTGAGAGGCCAAATTGTGCCCTGTTTTCTGAAATGCAGCTTATCTTTGCACTGACTGCAGTACACATGTATAACTTGTAAATGCTGAATGGGATGTAGCTACTAATTGTTTCCATATGATTATGGAAGGATTTAGAACTCTTAGAATTCTTTTTTTTTTTAATTTGTAAGCGCTGGTTTTTAACAAGTCAGGAAATAAAGCATGATTAAGAAAGGTATGCTTACTCTGTTGGGTTTTATTGTAGTACATTGAGAAATAACATCTCTGTCATACTCTCCCCTGGATATCTTAGATATACATACATGGACAAATGGATATGCCACAGGACCCATGAAAGACTTGACACTTCAGCAAATACTGACCAAAGGCCAGTTTTGGTATCCTCGTGCATCTAAACCTGTAGATGCTTACTCTAAGACAGCTGAATCTAATCTTTATCAGAAGACTAAAAGGGCTTGCATATACATGAAAGACTGATTTTGTTGAGAAACAGGGTCCTTAAGAGCCTAAGCCACAATGACTGAGTGAGATACTGGCTTTACATTGGTAATAACTGAATCTTATCGGCAGCCAAGAATTTGGTTAAAGCCATTGTGCCATGCAGTGATAGCATTATAAAGCTTAGGTCAGTCTTGTCACACACAAACAGTCTTCTTGTAATACATCTAAAACTCCAGGGAGCAATGATAAGCAACTGCATGGTTTATTTCCATTTTTAGTGTTCACCTTTTGCATCTTAAAAGAATTAATTAATAGCTTTTTTAATATATTTTATTAGCATTAAAAGAATACTATTAGAAACATAAGCAGTATGTAGATAGTGTGACAGAATTGTAGCAAATATCCAGACACTGTGCTAACGTATTTACATTGACAATAAAATTTATGTTCTTAATCATGGATGGCTTTTTCTGGATGAAGCAAAATTTTCATCCTCTCATGGCCTAGTCAATGATTAAATACTACCCGGAGTGCCTGAGGAAGCATTAGAAATTAATATAGCTTTTTGCCTTTTCTTGCACACACACACACACACACATACACACAAGACATACTACCCTGTTGTCTTACTATGAGTCACCATTTGAATATTTTAGACGTAGTGTCAAACTAATAATGCTGTTTGTTATGTTGCAGGTTTAAAAACACATCCTTTGGTGTTCTGCGGTGGATTAGCCTTGTCTAACAGCCAAATTCCCACCCAGCCACTGGTTGTCTCCACTCCTTCAGTGGGACAGGATGGGGAGAAAATAGAACAGGAACAAGGGAGTTGTGGGTTGAGATAAAGACAGGGAGATCACTTACCAATTGCCATTGTGGGCAACACAACTTGAATTGGGGAAAATTTACTGCTAATGAAAATACAAAATGTAATTACTAGTTCGGGTAGTAGGAAACAAAAAACCGTCTCATTAAAACAGCATCTTTCCTCCCCCTTTTAATAAGCTTACGTTCACTCCTTCACTCCAGACTCCTCTACCACCCCCTCAAACAGGGTCTGCAGTCAGTCCATAACAATTCGTCTCTGCTGCTTCTTCCTCCTCACACTTTTCCCTGCTCCACCAGGGGTTGCAGGGGAATCTGCTCTGGCCCTGGAGCACTTCCTCCTCCCTCTTCTCCGACTCGGCTGTTTGCAGAGTTGTTTCTGATTCTTTTTTTCCTCACTCCTCTCTGCCGAGGAGGAGTTTTGCCCTTTCTTAAATATGGTTTCCCCGAGGTGACACCACTTTGGCTGTGGGGCTCAGCTGTGCCCTGCAGTGGGTGGGTCGGAGCCGGCTGGAACCGGCTGTGTCCGGCACGGGGCAGCCCCGGCCTCTCCTCACAGAGGCCTCCCTGCAGACCTGCTGCAGCCAGCACCTGGGCACCTGCACCTAGTACACCCTCATAGCATGAAATTACTCACAGAAGTTAAGAAATTTTTTTTTTAAGTTGTTCTAGTCTTCTTTTTGTTCTTAGCTAAATGACCTTTTCCTTGCTAGCTTGACCCCACACCCAGGTGTCACCCACTTTTACAGGCTTTTCCAAGATCATAGCCTTTTGAATTTTTTAAGTGTCTAGAAACCTAAACTGTGTAAAAATAATATCAATGCATGGCTTCCATATAATATATATCATAATAAAAAATAAAGCACCAGATAATAAAAGTGAGTTCTATATATAGCATCATTTTATAGCTTGTTGTAAAAAAGGTATGCTGATAAAAAATAGCAGATGATATAAGAAACCACTGACAGAAGAAAAAGCAGAGCTGGTCTCCTTCACAATGCTCAGACCTGTGTTTTATGCAATAATCCAAAATTATTTAGGTTTATTCTCCATTGAAGCATGCTGCTTAAACACCTTCACTCCAAGCCCGTTTGAGTGAGTCGCAGACAGCACGGTACAACCTTTTCAAACCATTCAGAATTTTCTGAATTTGAAAAGAAAGCAGTTCATTTTTCAGCTGCTATTCTGGAGCATTATACATTGAATTTTAACAGACTAAATTGAACTAAATCCCTTTCTCATCTTAAGTTCAAGTGCTGCACAGGCTGATCTCTTCACTAAAAAACTGGATGGAATTTACATATTCCTCTAAAACATTTTATTAGACTCATTAAAATAATAAGCCCTGATAAATTCAGCATAAGACTGCAGTCTGATCATTGATAACCTCCTTCTGGACTTCACAACTTAAAGCTATTAAGGTGTCATAACTTAACAAACATGCTCAGGGAGCCTTGGATCCTCCCCTGGAAGATGCCAGGGGAAACTAAATCAGCAGCTGCTACTTTTTCATCTTCATGCTTGGCTGCTGTCAAAACAATCCCTAAATAAAATGGGATTTTCCATCCAGGTGGCCACCAGAAACAGTTGGTCTCACAGGCCCTCTAAAGTTAGAACTTAGAGCATTCAATTATGACATTTTTTCACTATGTTTGATAGCACTTTTGTGACTGGATTATAACTGTGTTATCAATGAAGTTTCTTTATATTGCTTTAATTGCTTACCCTAAAGTTGAAACTGCTGTGAAGTAACTGTTTTATGGAAATGCTAGCACCTATTTTATTTTCCATCATAGGGACTGGGCAGTAGGTAAAGTCTTATATTTGTCAACATTTTTGGGATTGACAAGCAAGTAGAAATCAAAAATACCTAGGAAGTCTTTTGTGAAGACAACTCAAGGCTTCTTTGGAAAAGAGATATTGGAAGAGAAGACATTTGTTAGTTTCAAGAAACATTTCACATCAATGAAAAAAAAGAGAGTTATATTGTCATAGAAAGACACTATAACAGATATAATCCAAAATGTTTCATTAACAAAAAGGTACATATTTTATATAGTCTTATTGCTGTAAAATAACTACTTATTGGTACTTATCTGTTTCTCTCCAAACAAGCCAAGCACAAGAAGGTAAATTGCACTAACTTTTTTTTTTTTTTTGCAGTCAAGTACAGAGATATGAAAAAAATACGCTGAAAACAAATGGCTTCCATTGGCTTTGCACAAGAGGTGTAGCAGGAATAGCAAAACCCTAATCCCTTAATAATACAAATATTACACATACAAACAGGCATTTCAAAATGCTTCAAATTGGGATGACAAACATGGTATTCTATTTTTTTAAAAAACTGCTAAAGTTGACTTGCTTAATAAAAATAATCTAACAAAAATTTTAGTAATATTTTTTTATGTATGCAGGTAGATGAGAAAAGTAGGAGAAAGGAGCATAAACTCATAAAGCCACACTGAAGTCTTTGTGACAATTAGGGATCAGTTTACTACAATAGGTTAAATGCTAATGTAGATTTCTATACCCTATAGCTCCCTCTAAAAAAATTTTCTTTTCGTCAGCCTGAACAGTAGCTGATGTCAGCTGAGTTAATTCTTTTTTTCCTTCATCTACTCTGGAACCTTGAATATAAACATATTTAGCTCTTCTCTTTATAACCATATGATATCCAAAAAGTCATGAAAATCTACACATAAAACTCTCAACAACATTAATGTGAAAGACTGATTTAAAAGGTTCATGAATTACCTTCCTCCCCCATCCAATAGAAATCTTAAATCTCTGAGCTTGCAAGACGGAGATTGCATCAAGACATTATGTGGAATGCTGTTTTTTGGTTTGTTCTTTAAGGAACTAGAGAAATGTACAAAATCCACAATATCAGTGAAAGTCTCCTCAGGTTTTAGTCCTACATTGACTGGTCCAATATAAAGTTTAATGATCATTAAAAAACATTTAATGAGATTGGTTCTTCAACTACAGTACTATCAAGCAAAGCGAAGTCAAACTTGGAGTGTCTCTTTCCTGAAAACAGTCTTGCAATCTAAAAAAAAAAAAAAGATTTTACTTGATTACTAGTTTTTTAGAACGGCTTCTGATATATACTAAAACAAATGCTCAGCTTGTTAGTGTTAAAATATTAATTTAACAATTGAACAAATCAACACTTTAGAAGTTTATTTGCCCAGCTAAATGTAGGTAGATATTTTTTTCTCTCTGATGGAAGGATTAACTAATTTTTAGTGCACTGGTTTTCAAACTGGTTCGTATTAGCTTTTAATAAACCCACGTCCTCACTTTCTGTCCCCTACTTCCAGTTCCCCAGTTACTAATAGGTGTTGGTTTAAAATTATATTGAGGAAAAAAAATATCTCTAAATTCCTTATATATAACAAGAAATATAATTTATTTCTTTTTGTTTTTTTTCCATTTACATCTCAGTGCTGAACATTGTAAAACTGTCCACTCCAGGTAATTGTTCTGATTTGCTTCCTCCAGTGAGTAGATTTCATATCCAGTGTTAATATCAGCCATATAGAAAATTAAATTTACCAGGCAATCCAAAACAGCTACACAGGGTGTATGAATTAAATTCTTTAATTTGAAAACATCTCTGAATACACGTGTTGTTTTGGCATATTCTGTAACAACCTAGAAATATCTTTGCTTGAGGACAAGTGGTAGTGTGACAAGCTTGACTTCCTCAAACAATCTTATTTAAACTATAGATTAAGACTGCTGTTGAAATCCAGCAGCTGCATATATAGCCATAACTCATCTTCTGCTCACCTTTCTCTTGGAAACTACTTACATAAGTGCATGAAACAATACTCATACTGTTCCTTGCTGTTTTGCTCAAATCTTTTTTTGATATGGAAGCAATATCAAGAAAGAAGTCAAGGCACCAGAAAATGAAACCCTACAGCTAATAAGTCTAATTATCTCAATACTTCTGGCTTCAGCAGTTTGTGATTACAATGTGAAATTCTCTAATGCTTCATACAACAATATTGTTTATAATAACTACCTACACCTTCTCTAGTATTTCAGAGAAATATTTGATGGGCATGTGGAGCTTCTCCCCTAGTACCAGAACTGAACAAGAAAATTAGGGAGCTTAGGTGACCAATTTATAAATCGATGTACCATTATAGTTATTCACTCAAACTAGGATGAAGCAAGCTGTTGCACCAAAAGCATCATGATTCGGATTAGCTAAAAACATCACTGACAAAAGTTTAATGACATTTTGTCTTTTTTTTCCCCTGACAGTTAAATAATTTTATTCAGATTCATTAGATAAAAATTATCATTTACTACAGAGCATTTTAAAATATACTGTGTGTAACTTTCTATATTAACTTCACAACCAATATTATTTATTATAATAAAGTCAGTGTGAAAAAAGCCATATGAGCAGATTCTTGTGGATTTCTCTCCATTTTTCTTTTAGTTTAACTTGCTGAGGAGTGATTCTTCACTCTTGTGAATGCCTCCTGAAAAAAGCACAACTTCACAGCTCCTCCAGAGGTTTTTTGTGTGACCATACTCTCTTCCTACCACTGCATCTTTGAAAGAACAAATTAAACAAATCATTGCTGTATCACATGGCATTTTGCACATATAAACACACTTAGGATTACAAGGTTGTTGAATGATAGAAACAAGTAATAAAAATGCCTATGGTAGGAACAGATTTTTGAAAATCCTGTTGACTTTGTTATTGCTACAGCTCGTGTGTCTTGTGGTGCATATAGCTGAGGTTGATAGGGGTGGGTAAAGTATTCTGTAGAGTGATTGTCCAGACCAGATAGTGTACTAGAACAAACTACAGCTCTACCTGTGCATCCAAATTTACTACTGAGGGTGAAACGGGAAATGGGAAATGCAGCTTAAAGATTTACAGGGACAATAATTGATTACAGAGAGCTACCCCACTGACTAGACCCAACTGAACAGACTATATAGACAAGAGAATCAGATGTAAAATACACAATTTAAAATAGCATGGAGGCGAATATGATACATTTTAGGCAAAATTATAAGTGTTTAAACTGAACAGCATTAATAAAACCCCCTCTGCCTAGTCACTTACATGCCTGAGATGTAAAGCTTTCCCATTTTAAACTCTTGAGGCACCATACAAACCAAATGGAAAATGTGATTGGAAAAAGCCAACGCAAATTTACCAAAGGCAAATCATGCCAGAATAACCTGATTACTTTCTACAACAAAATAACATCTTTTGTCTAGCAGATAAATTGTTAGAAACAAAGATCCTGTTCTTATACAAGTGGGTTCAGCAATTAAAAAAGAGAATAGGAAAAAATGTTTTGCATTGTGTAGTTCAGAGGGTGATTTTCAATATGTTTTGTAAACTTTAATAAGCCATGCAACAACCACATGAGTAATGCATAATTATGACCATTAGAAAAGAATAACAACTTAACGTGAGAACTTTGGTTTTGAAAAGAGTTGTGTTAACATACATGGGACTGCTGGTTTTAGATATGAAGCATATGTTTTGGAACTACAGTAATACAAAATATCTTGTATCATTTAATAGTAAGATTTGACCCTGACCTGACAAAACCACCTATACAACTCAGTCTCTGAAGACTAGCTATTGCTATTCAGAAAGATGTCCGACATAGAAGGAACCTGACGGCCCTAAATTTCATTCCTTTAGGCTCTGCAACAGAATCTGTGAAACTGAGACATGCACCTACATTCCCTATAGTAACTGCAGGGATTGATGCATCTCATTATGGGATTCATAGCACACAGCACTGCTTAAACAAGGAAGAGCTGAGGGAATAAATGCATCTTAAATCCCAAACTCAGTGTAATCATTTATTTTTAAGTGACATTTCTGAAATCTGTTCCCACTGGATGGCTAGCACACCACCAACTCTATAATCAGACAAGAAACTGTGTCTAATTGTCAGACACTGGAAAGATATAACTTCCTAAAGTTTGCATTTTTCCCTACCCACAAATACATATTCAAGCATCTCAGGATCATGAAAAAGCATTGCTATGGAGACATGTAAGAGAATTTCCATATATAGCCTTCAGCACTAAGGTTGTAATTTCTTTTTTCTTTCTCTAAGAATGACATCAGAAATGCAACCTACATTTCTAAAGTGATCTGGGAGTATCTCCAGGGAGAGAAAAATAAAACCAAGAGAGAAGAGAGACAAAAAGAGGCCAGAGGAATAACAGAGAGAGGGGGGAAATGAAAGTAGAGCCCGACAAGCAGGACAGAGTGGAAAGACAGGAAGACAAATAAAAGCTTAGAATGCATACAACAGCAAGAAGTGAAGAAAAGGATTAATATTAATTGTAGAGAATTTACAAAGATTCACAAATCTATATTTTAAGGTAACACTAGTATTTGGCTTATTTACCAGCTGTTTACAACAGAAATCTGAAAGCTTCTGTATAATTCCTATGTTTTCAAAGTAGTAACAGGCTGTCCATTAGGTCTTCACTTTCCTTATGTTGCATTTTTTAGTGTCTAAGTATAAATAAACTCATTAGCTCTCTGGTACCCTGTTCCCAAATGGATCCATAAAGCCACAGTTATATATTCCCTTAAATCCTTCTAATGGCTCATTTTCACCATGTTTCAAGAATATTCCCAAACAGTAGCAACTGCTACTAAAAATAATATCAGTATTTTTAGAAGAAGTGTAATTGTCAGGCACAGGACAAATACAATTGTCACTTCAGTGACGCTGGACTACTAGATATTTTTAATCTCTACATTATCAATGTAAATCATCGTTACAGATGGAGACAAAGCTTATTTAAGGAAGACAAAGGTAAGAAGTTAGCAGCAGCAGAGTGACAACTAACCAAGAGCCTGAGCTGAAAACAACGTCTATAACTTGTCTCCCAGTAGAGAAGGCACATGTTATGATGGGACGTGCTTTAATGAGCTTTAATAAGATAGGAGAGTTGTCTGAGATTTTAAACCAGTTGTTGTAAATGCCAGGCTTTTTTTTTTTTTTTAATATTTCACTTTAAAATGCTGGTTATGTGTTACATCCTGATATTAGTCCTTCCAACAGATAAAGCTTGCACGTGTCCAGGCTGCTGTTAGTAATATGTATCATGATTAGCAAATTGAAAAGAGTAAACTGGAGGTCTGTTGGCACCCTGGAGTCCCATATCAAAGAGACAACTGTAAAAGAGTCCTGAAAGAGGTACTCTGCATAGACCTTTCTGGCAAAGATCTGATATACTCCTCCTTCATCTTCCTTTTTGTGGAAATCTTCTATTTTCAACAATAAAAGACTAACTAGTTCTGACAGTCCTAGACTGACAATGCCTACTGCTGAACACCTACGAATTAGTGCTTTTATTTTAGAAACAAAAAAGTATTCCTATCTAAATCTGTTAGATTTTAAAGCTCATTGAAAATATCTAGAATAGACCATGCTGAAGCTGATTTTTACATTATGCTGACCACGACAGCTTATCAGACAATCTGCATGCATGGTGTCATAAAAAAGAAATCTGCATGTTAAAAATAAATAAATAAATAAATAAATACGTTATACTCACCCTCCAGTGATCTCATAAAGAAGTGCTTATTTGGCTCACTACTTAAGTTTAAGGGCAAGAGGAGTATTGACAAATAGCCTTTGTGAGTATAACTTTGATGTGTCAACACAACATATTTTTCTGTATGTGTGGAACTTAGAGGACTGAAGCCAGGCATGGCTAACAGGAATTAAGAAGTCTAGGATTCTTTTCTTCCCAATTTGCATAGTTTATTGTGTTGTGTACTCTCTACCATGTTACAGGGTAACAAGTTACCTTACAAGCTTTGTCCTCATATCAATCCCCCTGAAGCCAATAGAAAAACTGAAACAGATTTGGTCTCCACGTACAATTTTATTGGTGTGTATACCCAGTTTTATCCCTCCAGTGTGTGAAGTAGTGAGATAACTGCTCTTATAAAGTGAACATGAAAAAAGTCTCTTGTGAACTAGCTCTTCAGTTCACAAAATATTTAAAAGTTTCCTTGCAAAAGAAATAATTTTCCTCGTAGCATGACCTGCAACTATGGCATCTTGTATTGCTGTTTACGAACAGAGAGGGTCTGGTGGGAGAAGTGAAGGTCGGAGGCCGTCTGGGGCTTAGCGACCATGAAATGATAGAGTTTGCAATTTTTAGCCAAGTAAGGAGGCGGGTGAGCAATACCGCTACCATGGACTTCCGGAGGGCAGACTTTGCCCTGTTCAGGACACTGGTCGGGAGGGTCCCTTGGGAGACGGTCCTGAAGGGCAAAGGGGCCCAGGAAGGCTGGACCTTCTTCAAGAAGGAAATCTTGAAGGCGCAGGAGCAGGCAGTGCCCCTGTGCCGTAAGAAGAGCCGTCGGGGAAGACGGCCGGCCTGGCTGAACAAGGAGCTTATGCTGAGGCTCGGGGAAAAAAAGAGAACTTACCACCTCTGGAAAAAGGGGCAGGCAAGTGAAGAAGAATACAAGGACCTCGTTAGGTCATGCAGGGAGGGAATTAGGAAGGCGAAAGCCCAGCTAGAGCTCAACCTGGCCACGGTCGTGAGGGACAACAAAAAAAGCTTCTATAAATACATTAACAACAAAAAGGGGGCCAAGGAGGATCTCCATACTCTACTGGATGCGGCGGGGAACATTGTCACGAAGGATGAGGAAAAGGCTGAGGTACTTAATGCCTTCTTCGCCTCAGTCTTTAACAGCCACACCGGGTATCCTCAGGGTATCCGTCTCCCTGAGCTGGATTACAGGGATGGAGAGCAAAATAGGCTCCCCATGATCCAGGAGGAAGCAGTTAACGACCTGCTATGCCACCTGGAGACTCATAAGTCTATGGGGCCTGATGGCATCCACCCAAGGGTGCTGAGGGAGCTGGCGGAGGAGCTTGCCAAGCCGCTCTCCATCATTTATCAACAGTCCTGGTCAACGGGGGAGGTCCCAGATGACTGGAGGCTTGCCAACGTGACGCCCATCTACAAGAAGGGTCGGAAGGAGGATCCGGGGAACTACAGGCCTGTCAGCCGGACCTCGGTGCCGGGGAAGGTTATGGAGAGGCTCATCTTGAGGGCGCTCATAGGACACGTGCAGGATAACCAAGGGATCAGGCCCAGCCAGCACGGGTTCATGGGAGGCAGGTCCTGCTTGACCAACCTGATCTCCTTCTATGACCAGGTGACCCGCCTAGTGGATGAGGGGAAGGCTGTTGATGTTGTCTACCTGGACTTCAGCAAAGCCTTTGACACTGTTCCCCACAGTATTCTCCTAGAGAAGCTGGCGGCCCGTGGTTTAGACAGGTACACTCTTCGCTGGGTAAAAAACTGGCTGGATGGCCGAGCCCAGAGAGTTGTAGTGAATGGGGTGAAATCCAGCTGGCGGCCGGTCACAAGCGGAGTCCCCCAGGGCTCAGTTTTGGGACCGGTCTTGTTTAATGTCTTCATTGATGATCTGGATGAGGGGATAGAGTGCACCCTCAGCAAGTTTGCAGATGACACCAAGTTGGGAGGGAGTGTTGATCTGCTTGAGGGTAGGAAGGCTCTGCAGAGGGATCTGGACAGGCTGGATCGATGGGCTGAGACCAACCGGATGAAGTTCAATAAGGCCAAGTGCCAGGTTCTACACTTTGGCCACAACAACCCCAGGCAACGCTACAGGCTTGGGGACGAGTGGCTGGAAAGCTGCCCCACAGAAAAGGACCTGGGGGTGTTGATCGACAGCCGGCTGAAGATGAGCCAGCAGTGTGCCCAGGTGGCCAAGAAGGCCAATGGCATCCTGGCTTGTATCAGAAATGGTGTGGCCAGCAGGAGCAGGGAGGTGATCATGCCTCTGTACTCGGCGCTGGTGAGGCCGCACCTCGAATACTGTGTTCAGTTTTGGGCCCCTCACTACAAGAAAGACATTGAGGTGCTGGAGCGTGTCCAGAGAAGGACGACGAAGCTGGTGAGGGGTCTGGAACACAAGTCTTATGAGGAGCGGCTGAGGGAGCTGGGGTTGTTTAGCCTGGAGAAGAGGAGGCTGAGGGGAGACCTTATCGCTCTCTACAACTACCTGAAGGGGGGTTGCAGAGAGGTGGGTGTTGGTCTCTTCTCCCAAGTGACTAGTGACAGGACTAGAGGAAATGGCCTCAAGTTGCACCAGGGGAGGTTCAGGCTAGATATTAGGAAAAAGTTCTTTACCGAGAGAGTAGTGAAACATTGGAATAGACTGCCCAGGGAGGTGGTAGAGTCACCCTCCCTGGAGGTATTCAAGGAGCGTGTGGATGTGGCATTGTGGGATGTAGCTTGATGGACATGGTGCTGTGTGGTGTTGGGTGGGTTGGTTTTTGGTGTGTTGTGCCTTGTTGTTGTTGTGTGGTGGTTGGCTTGCGTGGGTTGTTTGTGGGTTTTTTTTTTTGGGTTTGTTTTTTTGTTTTTTTTGTTTTTTTTTTTTTTTTCAGGTTGGACTTGATGATCTTACAGGTCTTTTCCAACCGTAGTGATTCTGTGATTCTGTGATTCTGTGAGGGTCTCACAGGCTCATCAGTCCCTCCACTGTACCATGAGCAGACCTGCAGTAAGCATATCTCTGCAGTAAAATTATTTTGCTAAAGGGTATCTGACAAATCACTTCTGCATGATGTTAAGGGACTTTCTCCTGGTCAAGATACTTTTGGAAATTAATTTTTAAAAGCTAGCATTTTACAACTTTATTTTAAACGTAGAAAGAGGAGAAAAATAAAAGACTATCACAAGCTGGACTCTGCTGGTAATAAGGACAGAAAAAAAGCCATGAATAAATGCTCACTCTACGTAGTGCTTATTTTTCATTAGGATGTGTAAGAAATACTCAATGTCACTGCTTTATGGTACCTAGTGTAATGGAAGCTTGCAAAGGAAGAGAGAGAACAGAAACAAAGAGTTTAAAACCCAGAGTGCCCGCCATTTCGGCGAAGCCACCGAGGCGAAGGGCTCCGGAGCAGAGGATCGCGACGGGGGACCCTTCCTGGGGCGGCTAACGGCGAAGGCGAAAGCTCAGGGAGAGAGTGGGTGCCCCAGCCCGCCCCCACACCGCCCCCCCGAGCCGGCAGCGCGAGCTGCTGACGAGCTGCCGACGAGCGGGAGCTCTGACTCAGCGTGGGCGGGGACTAGAGCGGCGGCGGCAGTTTAAAACCCAGAGTGCCCGCCATTTCGGCGAAGCCACCGAGGCGAAGGGCTCCGGAGCAGAGGATCGCGACGGGGGACCCTTCCAACTACCTGAAAGGGGGTTGCAGAGAGGTGGGTGTTGGTCTCTTCTCCCAAGTGACTAGTGACAGGACTAGAGGAAATGGCCTCAAGTTGCGCCAGGGGAGGTTCAGGCTAGACATTAGGAAAAAGTTCTTCACTGAGAGAGTGGTGAAACACTGGAATAGGCTGCCCAGGGAGGTGGTAGAGTCACCCTCCCTGGAGGTATTCAAGGAGCGTGTGGATGTGGCATTGTGGGATGTAGCTTGATGGACATGGTGCTGTGTGGTGTTGGGTGGGTTGTGGCTTGTTATTGTTGTTGTGTGGCGTGGGTTTTGTGGTTGTGTGTTTTTTTTTTTTTTTTTTTTTTTTTTTTTTCCCCCCCCCAGGTTGGACTCGATGATCTTACAGGTCTTTTCCAACCGTACTGATTCTGTGAAACATCAGAAAAGGTAGTGAAAAGGGATATCACATGGCGAAAAGGAAACTGGAAGAATGGTACAAAGAAAAAGCAGACGGAGCTTGTAACAACATCAGTGAAGGATCAAGCAGGAATAAATGCTGAGAAAGAAGATAAAAATACTAATAGAGGACAGAAAAAGGCAGAAGTGCAAAGCATATAGATGAAATGATACTGGAGGATTAAGGCCTGGAGAAACTTAGAGGAAAAGAAAAAAAAAGTCAGCCAGAAGGGATAAAGACATAAAGCTACTTGAACAAGTCAATGAAAGACCTTTAAAGTCAGCTGGAATTCTCAGCCATCCTACTGTTTTCCTTGGCATAGAGTCACAAAACTTTGCTTCCAGAGCTTAGCTTGGTACTCTAATGTGTCATCTCCTCATCCTGAATCAGAGGGAACTTGAAGCTTCTTCACAGGGAGTCTGCAGTGGCCAATTTATTCTTAGTTTTTCTTATAAAGCAATGAGGGAAAAAAAACGTAGATGTGGAATACTGTCTGATAGCAATAAAAGAGGGCAAAAAGAAAGAAGTGACTGTAGAGGTAGAAGACTGTCAATTAGAATAACATTCGTCTGAATAATGTAGGCATTTAGTGATACAGATATTGATGGTATACTTAAATATAGATGGATTTGCATAAGCAGCAGTCTCAATTCTTTATTTCTATCTGCTAATATATGGTCCAATCATTATTATTTATTTTTTGTAATCAACTCCTGTAACCATTTGAGCAGTAGTGACACTTTGTGGGAGAAATACTTCACTGTGACAAAATATTCCTTTAGGTCTCCTTTCTTTAATGGGAGTCTGTTCAAATGGCTTCTGCTTTATTAGTATTGCCGTTGGTAGGTGCTATCTATAGTATTTCTGTTCTTTAGTTGGAAGTGCATAGGAATGTACTTCAGTCAAGTAAACAAAAAAGACGACCGCGTTCACCTTGACTTTTCTGCTATTGTGGTGCTTCAGTCATAAAACAAAATTTAATTCAAATTAAACTGCCCTCAATTAGAGTAAATGGAGAGGTAAATGATGCTATTGTACAACAGAATATCCATTACACTAAAAAAATTGTAGATGAATGTGCTGGTTTTGGCTGGGATGGGGTTAACTTTCTTCATAGCAGCTAGTATGGGGCTGTGTTTTGGATTTGGGCTGGAAACAATGTTGATAAAGCAGGAATGTTTTAGTTACTGCTGAGCAGGGCTCACACAGCACCAAGGCCTTTTCTGCTCCTCACCCCACCCCACCAGCGAGTGGGCTGGGGGTGCACGGGAAGTTGGGAGGGAACACAGCCGGGACAGCTGACCCCAACTGACCAAAGGGATATTCCATACCATATGACATCATGCTCAGTATATAAAGCCGGGGGAGGAAGAAGAAAGGTGGGGACATTCGGAGTAATGGCGTTTGTCTTCCCGAGCAACCGCTACGCGTGATAGAGCCCTGCTTCCCTGCAGATAGCTGAACACCTGCCTGCCGACGGGAAGTAGTGAATTAATTCCTTCTTTCGCTCTGCTTCTCCGCGCAGTGTTCTTTTGCTCTACCTATTAAACTGTTTTTATCTCAGCCCACGAGTTTTCTCACTTTTACTCTTCTGGTTCTCTCCCCCACCCTACCTGGGGGGAGTGAGTGAGCGGCTGTGTGGTGCTTAGTTGCCAGCTGGGCTTAAACCACGACAATGACCTACTTTGTACCAGAGTGTGGAATAACTGCCAAAGCTGCATAAAGAATTAGCTTTTTTTAGTTATGCTCAATTTTGCAATTCAGAATGTGCAAGCTTTATCTTAATTAATTTGGCTGAGATACTTCATCTAGAAAGAAATACAGTTAAGCCAGGTCCCATTCCCAAAAATTACACTTCTAACTTCTTCCCAGGACAAACTAGGATAATCTGGGACAGAAATAGTAGTAAATAAGATAATAATAAGGTTGCAGATTTTATAGATTCACAATTATAATTGTTAAACCCAACACAAAGTTGTAATCCCACATTAAGTTCATGACACTAAGTTACTTGCTTGTGTGAGTTCTTTAAAATCTTGTAATTACAAAATCTCCACTTCTGGTTTATTGGTATGGTCCGTGCTGACATTTACAACCTTTCTTTCCCTAAATAGCAGTTTAAAAGGTTTAAATTATTTAGCATTTTCTTGTTAACACTTCTGCCTGGCAAGTCTAGAAGAGAATTGATGGAGTCACAATCTGACAGTCCCCTAAGCTATGGGAGTAGAGACCCTTGTTATCAGGCTTTTCCCAACAGAATCAACTACCAATGACACTTTTTATTTTAGAAAAATATAGAAAGCCACCTCAAATGCCAGCAACATTTTAACAGGATAATCTACATTATTGTTTGTCCCTGTCATACTTCTTTTACATTTAATGAAAGAACATATAATACATCAGGAGATGAAAGAACATGGTGTTTACCACTAATAGGTGCTGATACTTTTATATGTCAGACATGTTAATCTTTTACAATACTGGTGACAACAGTTCAAAATTTAACATCAGAGCAAGTGTTTGAAAGCAGTATAAATGTCATTTGCCTTGTTGCTAAAATACAAAATCTGTCTGTTAATCAATAGGTTTTTTGGGTGGAATGTTTTCATCCAAGTCCTCATCAAAGCTGTCTTACCTATATTATGACAGTGCTCAGAGTTATTCAGCAATGGAGTAAATATTTTGGGTGAAATCCTTGATTCACAAACAAGCATAGCAAAAAATAAGGATAACTAAACATTTTGTAAATGACCCTACTCCATGTTATTCAACACTTTAGAAGACCACATTAGAATTTTTTTCCAATGCTGTTATTAAATACATATTGATGATACAGACAAACTACTACAAATATTTGCAATTCCTTATCTTAATCGTTAGCATATTCATGCTTATATTTATACTTATTTCACAGTTTTATTCATTTTATACAGCTGGTGCAGATGTTTATTAGATAAAAATATTGCACAGTAATACAACTTTTAAAGCATACTAAGTGAACAAAGCCTTAGTGATGAAAGAAATCAGAAATTATTGCTGATCTGCAAGTTTTGATAAAATTTGAGAGCAACACATATTCATGAAGTTAAGATATAAAAATCAAATTACCTATTTTGCAAAGATGTCAGAAAATTTTCAGTACTTTAAATTAAGAAGTAAAGAGGTGTTTGGTTTGGGTTTTTTGGAGGTACATATAGATACAAATAGATGCACATACATATGCACACATGCAAACAATGGAATGAAAGCAAAGTTAGCTGATAGCCATGAACCTAACAGAAAACAATAGAGAAACAACACATGCTCAGTTTTTTAAGATGATTAGAAAATTTTCTTTATATGAGGATTCATAGAAATATGTGTCACAGCAGCTCAAAGCTAACTAAAAGTTTGAGCCTAAACTTTTTTTTTTCATATTTTTATTGTGCAGTGAAACATATTATAAGCCTAATATAGGCACATAAGAGCAGTGTTAAGGGATAAAACTAAAGGTCACTTTAGCCTGTTATTCCATTTCTGACCATGCTCAGAAATAAATGCCTGTGAAGTATATAAGAATGGGACAGGCATACAATAATATTTACCTCAGCATATCTTCCCACCTTCCAGTTATCTGTGCCATTAAAATACAGTAAAATTTCATGTCTAGTCTAAGAGACCACAGATCTAGATATCTTCATTATTTTACAGAACAAAAAATTTGCACTTAATAATCAGTGTGAAGATAATTTGTGGTCATTTTTAATAATTGTTAATAATTCTGATCAAGGGATCCATATTTTTTTCCACACAATTCATCTGGTTTATGTTTTAAATAGTAATATAGAGTCTGTGAAGGGACATTATAAGGTTATTTTTTCTTTCAAATATCTATATTTGCTTATTTATCAAGAATACATATTTGTCAGCTTAATTTGCTGAAAATAAACAAAACAAACCTTGTATTATTTTTTTTAATATCATTTCTGTTGGGAGTCTCCCGAAGATGTCGGGAGTTTCCCGATGCCAGGAGTTGACCGACGGTTCGCGGCTGAAGGAACAGATGCGTCCGACTCAATATGAGTGATAAAGCATAGTCCACTTTATTATTCAAGCAACACATATTTATACCGTTAGACCTAATACGCACCTACTTGTTAGATCCTAATTGGCTGAGCCTAAAACATACGTCTACTTGCAGTTTGAGCCTAACAGTTACTTTTGTTTATGTTCTTCTACTTGCAGTTTGAGCAGCTGTATAACTCCCTTCTACTTTGATCATAACTACTTGTTATCTACATCCTCATTTCTCAAGGACGCCCAGTCCTTGCCACGTAGCCCTTATTTATTGCTTCGCTTGTAATTTTCCACAGGCCCGTCTTTGTCTCTCTCAGAACAAGCTCTGATCCATCAGCTGCACAGGACCACCCCAGGCGCCCGCATCCTGCCCTGCACAGGACCACCCCAGGGGCCCGCATCCTGCCTTCCCACACATTTCAATAAAATGCATAAAATATAGTTTTTGAAAACAGCAAAGAAATATATGAGAAGAGAAATTGCCTCTGGATAATTGGTTGTGTACAATCAATATCCATGGTAGTGACTTTAGAAAGAGTGTATTTGAAAGAGTGTGTTTCCTATCAGAAAGATATCTGGATTTCATTTCATAAAGCTAACATTTTTTGAGTCACGGGGACATAGCAAAGTACATATCATTTTCTGTGATTCTGTAAACTCACTACTTCTGATCCTTAGGAAGATTGTCTTGGCTGCACTGGTCTCAGTGCAGTGATGGGCATTATTATCTTGATTTTACTCTTCCCCATGAACAACATTTTAACTGCTAATATCTCACATTATGCACTCACTACTATATTTTCCACTAGTTTTTAAAGTAACCATACCTTATCCAGGTTGTGTGAAGATTTTGGTTATATAGATATTTAATACTAGTGGAGAAGGTATTCACAATGGACTGCTCTTTTCACCAGTTAGAGGAACCTTCATCAGTATCTTTACTTTGGGAGTGGGGTTTTTGACTCATTTTATGCATATTTGCTTTGTCTTTTGACTTTTCTTATGATCTTCATACCATGCCTGGTGTCCCTCTTTCTCCTTTGGACACCTTTTAAAAATAGTACTTTCCTGTAGACTTTGTTCTTTCTCAGGCTGTTCTAAAACAACGGCACTGTGACAAGAATGCCATTAAACTGCTAATTGCTCAGAAGTTGCAACTTGGTTTTCTTTTACTCTAATGTAGTTTTCTTGTGGGTATCAATGTTACTGATGGAGCCATTTTTTTTCAAATGCTTTGTCCATGCCAGTGTGCTTGCAACTTCTATAGCTGGGCAATATCACTTAAACCAATTGCTATCAGAACAAATGATGCTTTATTAAGTGAAACTCCAATGACTTAGAAGATTCATATTATGTGTAAAGCATATTAACAAACTGTGTCCATGTTTTTAGGTTTTTTTCTTGAGAAGAATATGATTCAACAACATGGACTAATATTAAAATAAGATCATCCTTCTTACTACTTGAACCTTCATAATGATGAATTTGTCTAGTCCATACTGCACATAAATATCTTCTGAAAAGTCTTTTGTGGTACTGCTCAGATTTAGACTATCTTCATATTTTTGTGTACTGTCTGGATTATTTTTATTCAAGAGATTACAGATAGCAATGTTTTACATGGCTGGGCCCAATTAATTTTTCCTCAGAGAAACGGGCAAAGAATGGAATGGAATATGCACAATGATTTTTCCTTAGGGGATATAAAGAATTGGTCAGCTGATACTGGTTAAATTGTATCTTCTACATCATCATGACTATATGAATCAAGTGATGGATGGTGTTTGCTAACATGCATTCCCATTGCTTTTCCCTTCCTTGAACACTGGTCGAAATATCTCTAACAGGAATAAGTAATTGCTGAGATAGTGTAATGGAACTGTGCTGCAACTTTTTCTCTACTTTTTTTCTCGATAGCAAATTGTAACAATATCTTGAAAAATGAGATGTTTCGATTATCTTTAATGGGGCCAAAGATTACACTTCATTTATTCATTAAACATCTAAATGCAAAAACAAAACAGGAGAGGGGCTAACAAGGAAATAGTTGAGTATTACTGGTCACCATACTACAAAGGGACATTAGCAAATGTAATTTACAAGAAAGGGGAATTTTGCTTCTTACCTTAACCCTTAAGTAGGAAGGAAATTTACTGGCAGAAAGGGAACACTTCTGTTCAAACATTCACTAAAAGCATTCAGATGTCCACTGCAGCTGATCAGTTAGATAATTCTGTTTGCCAGTAAAACCATGTTCAGAATATAATGATCAAAATACACTGAAATTACTTTCACTTCTCAAAAGAAATGAAAGACCATCCTTTCAAAACCACATTGAAATCTGAAATATATTGACCATCTCATTATAATTCATTCATACAGCTAGAATTAAGCTTAAATATTTATCTCACTTTTTTCTTCTTTCTTTCTTTTTTGTTTGCAAATGACACATTTTGCAGAAGCAGAGATATTTGTTGGGTAATTTTTCAGCTTTTAAGTCAGGTCTAGACAGGGACTCAAGACTCTGTGTGTTTAGTAAAAAAGGAATGCTGGACTCTCATTATCAGAACTCACTATTATGTTAATAGGTGTTTGCTAATTCTACCACATCATGGAAACTCATAAGTCTTCGTAGCACAAAATTATAAGCAAAGTCTCTCTCAAACTTTGAGCCTTAGTATATATTATTTCAGTCTCCAGTAAAATAATAGATTTGCTTGTTTTGCCATGATCTATTTTGCTTTTGTGTTTTGTTTAAATTTTGCAAATAAAATGAAGTAGTAATTTAGCTAAGAGCAAAACATTTACAGTGTAAACAACTGCCTTGCCAACATGTACAATCCTCTAGAGAATTATATGGCATTTGTATAAGAAAACTACCTCCCTAAGCAGAAAGATCTTACAGGCATCCGAAGAGTCACCATGACAAAAAAATCCCTATCAAATAGTAAATGAAAATTTTAGACTGAGAGAAGCATTTTCATGACAAATCAACGTGACAATACAATAAGCATATACAGTTAATCCATTTAAAGGTAACATCTTAAAATGGAATCAAGACTGTATTGTCCTTGAGATTCTTTATGAAATAAAATTGGGTGGTTTTCTAATATTACAATAGCTATTTTTGAGGATGTGTTTGCCAATAACCATGAAGAACCATAAGCTTTAAAAATAACTAGAACATGTTAATTAGTTCTGCATTGTTTGTCCTGATTTGGGCAGTCAGAAATAGATCAGTGTGTCATTATGAACTTGCAGTTATAAAGTACAACTTCACCAGATTAGTCCTAAATTAGCAACCTGGGGAGAGTCAGGAATTTCAGAATAGTCTTCACAAGGGCTGGCAGAAAGCTGTTTATGCTATTTCCTTGTATATGCTGAGGCACAGGTTATTTCAACACCTACCATTCTCCAGGACTAAGATGCTTTCCTCCTTGGACTCAAGGAAGGACTTTCCTCAACTCAAGGGTTCATAATCTTTATGGAATTAAAACTGTCTTTTAAAATCATTTACTTATTGTAAAACTGGGGCATCAGATCTTTTGAAAAAGGTCCAGACTTTTGTTCAAAAAGGTCAGTGTTTAAAAAAATTCACCTGATATGAAAGTCCTGGGCTCAGATCTGTTTTTCTTTAGGGAGATTCGAACCCGTATTTCCCATGAGAGTGTCCTGAATGACAGGCTGCTCTGAGGCTTTGTTTTCACACAGTTTTTCTCCTTATCTTACATAAAAATTTCTGCCTGTTGGGAAAGGTTGGGACCTATCTGCAGGCATATGACTATATAAGGCATATGAGTGTCTAAGGAGTATATATAATGTATTTATGAGTTATCATTTATGCAACATTTAGAACATTTAGTAATACACAATGTACAATATAATCATACTGCTAGGCACAGCAGTGAGAGTCTAGCTTCTTGAATTGCACCAAAGCCCTCAGAAGACTCTAAGAGAACATTGTCACTCACAAATTCTGGGAGATTCTGTTCATGCAAAATGCATTCAAATCATTATCAAGGGAAATAACTAAATAGGAACAGAGACCTGAACTCAACCATCAAATAAGCACTTCAAAGACAAGAAAATGGTAAGGTCAAGCAAGCACAGTAATAAAAATGACTTAGTTAAGTCTCCAGAACTACTACAGAGATCAGGTTTCTGCCAGTGCTTGAAAGTTTCAAAAAAAATTACTAAGCAAAAATGAAGACAGTTAAGAGAAATTGATATTTTTTAAATCTGTAAAAAGTCTTTATTTGGTAAAAGCATGAGAAAAAAAAAGCACAATGATACCACTTTGAAAGAATCAGAGGAAACTGAAATGATGAAAACCCTTGGAGAGAACTTTAACAGATGTTAATAATTTGTTTTATCACACTGTTTTATCAGCCAAAACTGGTTGTTCGTGTGTAAATTAAGAGTTGTTTTATTGTTACCAATGCATTCAAACTTGAATAATAAATACTTAGTTACAAACTTTGTTTTTCTTTTTCATGCATGATAAAGATGAAGATGATCCGCTGTGTTACAGTGGACCATAGAGTGAAAATAAACATTAAAAACTTTCCTGAGACATCCCTCTGGGATGGGGATTTTATTTCCTGCTCCGCTGAATGCAGAACATTAAACAATTAAATACTTCAACAGAGCCTGCCGTATTCTTTGTGGAACTTCCCTCTTTGTGTGATCTTTTTCCTGGCCCAGTTAACTTTGATTTTTTTTAAATGCAGAGGAGAACAGGCTCACCAGAACTCACTAAGGTTGTCAACTATGCTGTTCCTGGGCAAATATGGATTTTAATCATCAGCAGGCTGAATTCTTTAAGCATTTAGTTATTGGTTCAAAGGATATCATTGCCCCTCCTTTACTTAGGGAGAACCTGACCTGAAATGAAAACTTTATGATTATATACTAGATTGTCCCCAGTCCAGTGAGGGTTATGTAGAGAAATGTAGGTATTTGTGTATCCTGGTGGAGCTAAGCATCAGATGAAAGCCACCAAAGTCCTTGGCTCATATAAGACTAGGGCGATTTCTTGAAAATAGTAATTTCTGGTTTAGCATAATTTCAAATATTTTCTAGGTAGTGTTCACAAACTAGATTGTGTTACAGCTACTATATGGATGCAAGCCTGCTAAAAACAACTGGGAAAAGCTATCAGGAATCATGACAGTAATTAATTATACTGTTTTCTTAAGCAGCTCTTAATTAGCCAATGAAACATGGTTAGGAAGTTGTGGCAAGTATCAGATGACCTGTAAAACTGGTAGGTGTAAGCATTTTGGCTTTTAAAAAATTCAGACACTCTTCACCTCAGTGTCATCCTCATCATGAATTTAAAAAGACAAATTCAAATTATCTACAGTTGTCCTGCAATTTCAACTGATAATGGATTCCTCTGTCTTTTCTTTATAAATAACTTTGCAAAATCATTGTGATTGCTATCACCTTTTTTTGCCGTAATTTAAAAATCAGTTGTAGACCTAAAAGATAGTTTGTTTGTATTTCTTTATTTCCTTTATATTCATGATAAAAGAGTTTCTCCAAGTATCTAGGATTGTGTAGCCATAAAGTTACAAAAATCATAAAACCCCCCAGATAGTATCAGTATTTAATTTCACTGTTAAATTACTCTTTTTAAAAGTGTTCTTGATTTTTATTCCTGTTTTTATATTTCTATGCTTATTTTCATAGCTTCAAACAAGTCCCAGAACATGCTTTGCCTTTTTCATATTTCTAAATGTGTTTATTTAGAAAAGATACTACAGTAGTGACAGACCAAAAGTAAGCTATGGTATTTTTTAATGAAGTTTCGTAAGATAAGGGACCCTCTGACCAGGGCTACTGTCACAGAGTGAAAGTGAGAACATGAATGTCTAAAAACCAACTTATATTAACTTCATAGTCTAACATTGTTAAGTTAAGAGCTTAGTCTAAGAAAGAAGCCTTAGGACTCTCTGAATTCAGTGGAGGTAAAGAAACAATTCTAGAGGAAAATTCGAGAGCCTCTAAGATCTGATTGACTTCTGGACATCCCTTTCCAAAAAGAACAGTCACCATAGTTAAGCATTAGAGGTAGATTCAATGAATCTACATTATTTTCTGGCAGTGTCCACCTCTTTATATCAAATTTGAGAAGCAGGGTACTTTTGTTTCAGCAGAGTGTTTAAATCCTTATGAGATGCATCTGAGCCTAGCCTAGATCCACTTTCATGGAAAGTATTTCTTGGATTATGTGCAGATTCAACTTGACTGATCCCATGAAGAAGAGGAAGCTTTGGAAAGAAACTGAGTGATTTACAGTGATGCTTACGTGGCTTTAATAAGAACTGATAAATACATTTTACTAATACTATTAATAGGGATGTTCGAAGAGGAAGAACAGAAGATGGGAGAGAAGGGTTTGACGAAAATTTCTGGAAAAATTAGAGAGAAACATTCTAGGGTTTTGATTAAAGCTTGTTTCATTTCAGCTATATAAAAAATGAAAATTATTATAATTAATGATGTTACTTGACTTTAAGCTCATGTCCCCTAAGAGTTTATAAAAGTAAAGAGTCAGAGATGCAGAAGGAATCATCAACAGTCTGATTTTAAGGCTCAGATCTCATGTCCACTGAATATTTACTTATTTTCTTTGTCCATGGGTTCAGGATTTTTAAGACACTGTTGGTATGCTCACCTTCTCCTTGACATGAAACATTCTTCCTCTTTACTATTATCCTCTATTATGATCCCCTATTCTCGTCCCCCTCTGCTCTGCCCTGGTGAGGCCACATCTGGAGTACTGTGTCCAGTTCTGGGCTCCCTGGATCAAGAAGGACAGGGAACTGCTGGAAAGGGTACAGCAAAGGGCTACAAAAATGATTATGGGACTGGAACATCTTTCTTATAAGGAAAGGCTGAGGGACTTGGGTATTTTTAGTCTGGAGAAGAGAAGACTGAGGGCGGATCTTATTAATGCTTCGAAATACTTAAGGGGTCAGTGCCAGGAGGATGGGGCCAGTCTTTTTCCAGTGGCGCCCAGTGACAGGACACAAACTTGATCATAGGAAGTTCCATCTAAACATGAGGAGCAACTTCTTTCCTTTCAGGGTGGTAGAGCACTGGAACAAGCTGCCCAGAGAGGTTGTGGAGTCTCCTCTGGAGATATTCAAAACTCAGCTCGATGCATTCCTGTGCAACCTGCTCTAGGTGAACTTGCTGTGGTGGGGGGGGCGTTGGACTAGATGATCTCCAGAGGTCCCTTCCCACCCCTATCATTCTGTGATTCTGTTGTTCTTTGATTCTGAAAGCATCAGGAAGGTCAAAGAGAGATCATCCAGTGTAACACTGATATTTCATTGCCACCAGACCTATACCCCATTGCCAGCCAAATGTAAATGAAGAAAAAATAGTTTGGCTCAAGAATCTGCTTTGCTAGCTGAAGCTTCCTGCTTAGAACACTGGAGAAATATTCCTTTGGTCATTTATGTTCAGTATGAACAAACTATGACTAGAGCCCAGTCCAGAAGAGTTATGAATTCAGCCCTGCATATTTGTTTTTGACAATAACTGGTTATTGTGATTTCAGATACTAAGAGTTCAGAAATTTGCACCCACATGCACACACACACACATAAATGCCTTGGTCAACATCTATTTTAGCTAATGAGCAGTTTTATGCAACTACAGTAAATTATGAATTAAACGCCATAGTATTAATGCTATACAAAACCCATTGGATTGTGTAGTATCAAGCTTGACATTAGAAAGCACATCAATCAATTTTCATTCCTGAATCTCAAAAAGGAAGTGACACTTATGAATGGCATTTCAGCTATATTCCTTTGTATTTTGTTAATAAAGAGATAACTTATTAGAGGGAGATTCAAGATGGTATAAACAAGTTTTTGCACTCAATATACCGTATGCTATAGCTGCTGATTATGTTCTTGTTGACATTTTCTGCATGTGGGAATATTATCCTCTCAAATTCATTATGCTTCTGTTCACATGTACTGTGTTAATTGGCATGTGACACTTTAAAAATCTGTTCCCAGGCAATATTCATAAATAGTTCTGTTTCATATGAGCAAATGTATTCAGTGGGCCTGACATTTAAAAGAATGTGACAATATAATTCTTTTCTTCCTCACCGTTCTATTTTAAAGATCAAGTTAGTCTGAATTTGTTTCATCTTTTCTTAAGCCATGATTGTTTCCAGTTTATTGTGATATGTCACGTTTAATGATTTATTGTCTAAAAGTGTTTTGTTTATATAACAATTTTACTGGGTTCTTTGCAATTAGTATGTGCAAAATACCCAAATAATCCAAACACCTTGTTCCTTTTAGCATTATCAACTAAAATCATGAAGTAGTAAAGGACAAGATAGGGTGCATATGCTGTGTTCCACAGAACCATTGAGATTTCATATATTTCAAAGATGACATCTCAATTACAGCACTACAAGTGCAGACTGCAGAAAATGAGTGGGATATATCTGAAGATCCTGGGATGAAAACAATAATAGGTCTGTCATCAGCAAAGACAGTAAGAGCTTTGTCATCAGCTCCCTCTAGAGAAGGATTGAATGAAGAGTTCAGGATGCATCTCATCTAAATATGGCATCAAAATGAGGCTTCCAGGTTGGAACATAATTATGTTAGAATGCTTGTATAGTTAATGCACATTGATAGACATCTCTGAAGGATGGCTCAGATCTCAGGTGGGTTGAATCACCTTTTTAGACAGCTTCATGTTTTCTCCATAACTGTTTTGGAAGTCAAAGCCCACTCCTCTTTTTTAGTGCCTAACGCTAGCATTTAATATCAGGTTTTTTCATTCTCTTCATCGTTATTCATAACATTGGTCAATTTTTTCGTGGTTTTTCTTGGTCTAAAAGAGAAATAACAACACACCTGCATTTGTTACCAGCTCTATTCATATAGCTGCTTTTTGGCTACTGTTTCTCTGGTGCTAACATGACATTTTCCATTTCACATTGTGGGACAAGGTGGTATTTGGTTTCTCTTCCTTGTTCTCTGCAAGTTCTTGCTGCATCTTATGCTCAAAAGTATTATTTTTCCTTCTTTAATATATGAATAGAAATAGCTGAAACAGAAAAATCATTACTATATGCCAAATACAGAATCTTGCTCTTACCAGGCAAGCATCTTGGTTTCATCTAATAAGTGTACATCTTCCATCTATGTTAGAAATATGAATTAATCAGACAGTTCCTTCAGGAAAGTATAAATTTAGTCACCTCTGACTGCTATTTACGTCTGTGATAGACAGGATGGACTTACATACTCCCAAGGAAGAACAAATATTTCTAGAGAACCTGGTCACAGTCTCTTCATCTCTGTCTTCTTTACAGCTGATTAATAACATTTGGCTTGTAACGTCCACAGACTATATACAAATCATTTTGATACTTGGACATCTGGAAAACCTTGTAGAGTGTTAATGATGTGTTTCAAGTTGCATAATTTAATTCTGCAATAGCACAAATTATCCTGCAGAAGGCCACTGCCAGATATGAGGAAGGACAATATGTAGCTCTCAGTGATGCACAGCCATAACAACAGATTGTAAAAAATCTTGGAAGAGAAGTGGGAGGTAGAATCTATTACTATTTTATATGCATTTATTTAACATTTAAGTGATGCACATAGTTAATCAAATTTATCAATTATTTTTTTCTGTCATGCCTACTGCTAAGAGTTGCTGAATGCCGTAGACCAATAAACACAAGGCTGCAGCAGCCCCATGTCCCAGGGTGATGTTAGTAATAAAGCTGAGTGTGCATCCTTAGCAGGCACACATGCATACACACACACAATACATATATGCATATACACATGGCTGGCCACTTTTTTCCCCTTTCTGGCTGCTCAGGATGAATGCCCATTAATGGAAAATGTGTGTATGTATATGTATATGTATAATATGGATCTCTCCTGCAGCTGGCCTTAGACATTTAGTCTATCCAGTAGCTGACCTCTGTATTCTGTGGTCTCCAATTGCCTAATGCACAGACAGATACATGCGAATGGGTCTTCCAGTTGACTGCTAGACCTTACAGCCTCCTCAGTAGCTGCCTTGGACCTGCTAGTCTCTCCAGTAGTCAACAACTTATGGTGGCTTTGATACCTGGCTCCCAAATCTCATTTTACTTGCCAGCTAGGACACCTTGATGCCCACTAGTGATTACATGCACTGACATACATACCCACACAGTATGCATGCATTCCAGTTTCTCTCCATTTGCTGCTACCCAGAGACAAGGGACACTGTGACCTATGGTCTGACCCAGTAGTCTAGTTGCTAGACCTCCATGCATACATGTGTATGCAGAATAGACAGTACCTCACCATGAAAAAACAGTAGAAATGAAGTTAATGAGAAGAAAGGACAGACTGTGCTGACCAAGCATAAATGTATTGACCAGCTCCCATTTACATGCAGCCTGCCCCTTCTATCAGTTTATCCCTCTATTTCCCCACACTTTTTCCTCCCCAAACTGCATCAATCCACCCCTATCTCCAACCCCAAAATGCTCTTCCCATGATGAGCTCCATACCTGAGGACAGTGTCTCCCCTTACTTTGTGAAATGCCCCAAGGACCCTCACCTGCTAACTCCTAGTGCAGGGTATCCCCTGGCCCCTGGGGCTGAGGGCCCCCTGGGACAGCTCTGGCAGTTCAGGGAGAGGACTTGTGCCTGACTGGGGTATTGGGGTACCCCTGCTTGCCATCATACCAGTGGGCTTTTTCTAGTACATGGAGACAAATCTTTAATCACATAACCTATTGCTAAACCTATCACTGTATGGACATACGTGTAGTCAAAATGACCAACATGTCCATATAGATGACAAACAGAAGAAAATATATATCCAGAAGTCATACACTTCAGATCAACATTTCCACTAAATGTCCTCAAAATTATATGGTGAGAGGGTGGATAAATTCATTATTCCCTTCTGGATCCTTACCAAAAAAGGCGACACATTAGCTCTTCTTGTTTGCATAAAAGACATCAGAAGTGCCAATTTCTTGCGATTTCCACACATCATAATCACGATTAGGTAAACAATTAGTAAATTAACAGCAGCAAAGAGTATTTTCAGTGTAGTTTATCTTTAAAAATTCCATCTGCAGTCATGACTGTTAAAGAGAGATGTGGTCAGGATATCAAACGTTTGATTTTGTACATGACTATCAAATCTCAGAGTTGAAGTGTTTGTAGTTCTAAGACATTATCTGTCACAAATATTAACATAAATATGAAAAGCAGGAGAGACTTGGAGATAGCAAAACTTTTTTCCTTCCCATTCCATACAAATGCAACGTCATTATTCTACAGACATGTAAAAACCTAGACAGTGCAAATATTGTCTAGGTACAGTCACCTTTTCTACAGTTAATTTAACTTCTATATTTCATTTTCCTTGTACTATCTATTTTGAAAGTAATTTTCCTTTTCCATATTTCCCTTATGTTTCACATACAAGGCAGTTGCAACTGATTCTCTAAATTGCCTTTTAGTGGAAGTTAATGATACAAAGTCACCATGAGAAATTTGAACACTTCAACATTAAAACACAATTATATGAGAGTTTTCTCACTCCATCTATGTTCAGGGTGCTGTACAACACACAAAACAAAACAAAAAAAAAAAAAAAAAAAATTTCTCTGTTTCTTTCCCAGTCTCCCAGTCTCACAATTCTCTTCATCTTCACTAGTTCCATCCATTTGAGTTCGTACAAAACCTTAAACTGCTTGTATCATGCCCATATATTTTTCATGCCTTGTAGACCAGAAGAGTTCTTATCCTCTGGCTTGTGAGTATATGTTCTTGATAACATTGGCAGACAATTCATTTAGTAAGAAGACTTTAGCGCTAATTTTAACTGAAAGAAAAATGACAGAATTCTAACTTCAGCCATCCGAATGCTATGCACTTTTCCAAGCTGAAGAACATGTAGTCTCAATATAATTAATGGGAACTAGCCGATCCAGCAGGACATTCACTTTATTTTAAGACAGATTTCTAGGAGAGGATAGATGGCTAATAAAAATAGCAATTTATTGTATTCTACTGACTATGAAAACAGTCTACAGTTAGACATTAAGTAATAATTTTTGTAACATATTGACACATACATACCTTAGCACACTTTTTAAGTTAAGGTATTTGATACCTTTATGAGATTATTTTTTGAACTTGCAAAACTACACTTTCAATATGTGAATAAGGTAGGTACTGCCAGCATTTTAACTAAAAGCATGATGTATGTATTTCCTGGAAAGGAGAATTATTTTGCTGTTGTTGTTGCACATAATTTGATGTTCTAAATTAAATATTTAACAAACATCATTCTCAGCAAGCACAGAAACAAGAATAGTTAAAACCTTCATCAACTTTTCTTTCCAAAATTAATTCCTTACATTAAAGGCTCATTTAATTGAAATATGTATTCCTGATAAACACATAGTACAGTTTGTCACAGGAATGAAACTTGAACAAATAACTTACAGTCCAAAGACAACAATTTTGATCGATAAAATTAAATAAGGCCAGCAAGTGTATTATAAGAAATTTCAAGAAATTTCAAGAACTGATGAAAATATAGGATCTGTTAACAGAATTGACATTCAACATATTCATAAGTGGTTTAGAAAAAAGCATAATTAATGAGGTGACAGGCTTTGATATGAATACAAGGTACTACAGGATAGTGAAAAAAAGCCAGACTGTGGAAAGGTACTGGAGAATCTCGGTGTGATGGGCAGTAAGTTGGCAGATAAAATTCAGTATTAATAGCTGCAAAGTGATTCACATGTTAAAAATCAACCCTAAAAAATCTGTACAAAATGATACCCTGGAAATTATCTATTATTTTTCCAGAAGGAGATCTTAGAATTACTAAGGAGATTTAACTGAAAATACTAGATCAGTGATAAGAAACAGTCAAAAAATCAAACAAATTAACAGGAAACAAGACGACTACATTAAAAAAATGGTAACAGATTTAAATAAATCAAATGGAATACTGTGTATAACTAAACAATAGAAAACACTGCTGCAGGATGTTATGTTTGCCAGAAGAAGACATGAGATCAAAAAGTGATTAGGCCATTTTAGGAAATATAAGTCTATTGACTGGTGTTAAACATTAAGATCACAGTTTGTGAGTCCGAAAAAACTGTAAACCCAAAAATACTATAGACTGAAAGAGCAAATTTTAAATAAAACATGACTGTGCACTTTTTATGTGCATGCAATCTTCCTTTAGTGTTACTGGCTACCATCAGATTCAGGTATATCAGGGTAAATAGGCTTTTGATCATTTTATATGACATGCTATTTTAATCTTATATTTTTATCACAGTCTGTCTCCTGACTTCTGTCAAACTGGAAAAGTCATCATGACTAAATACAATTAACATAGACATTAAGACATATCTTATTAATCAGATTTAATAATGTAGATTTATTGCTTTTTAGCCTTTGTATCACCTCTGCAACAAATTATCAAAGTGCTTCTGAATGACATGTAGCGTGGACATAGATAGCCCTACGTTCTATTAAAGTAAGACCTTTAAGCAGTTAGTTTTTATGAGATAAACACTATGACAGTCTCAGGAGAAAGGCTACTAAAGTGTATTCTTGTCATTCCTGGTGGTAGGTTACATGGATAGGCGAGTCACGCCACTGGGTCTTTAAATTATAATGTGGTTTTTTTCAACTGCAGTGTATTGATACAGAGATTTTGAAGATACTGACAATAGCAATGATGTATACAATGAAGAAACAACTGTGAAGAGTTAGTGCCTTAAGAATATTAATACTCAAAGTGAGGAAGAAAATGTGTATTCTTCACAGAAATTGATGAAAATTTGAAGTATTTATAAATAAATATCAGGAACACAACAAGACTTTGTATGTGCAGAATGGAAATTTTACCACATTTTGGTAATATTTGGAAATGTTACCGAATGTTACTCTGGGACAAAATATATTAATATGTACAGAAACTGCAAAAACTGTGTTGCTCTCTCCGGGGTTTTAGTCAAGAACTGTAAGGTAGCGTAGAGATCTCCTGAGAAGATGCCACATTTTAGCTTTAATCAGCTCAGAAACAGTTGACATGACTTTAGGTGAGATTTGGGGTTTGATCAAGTACATGCAGCTACAGTATTTGTTTCTGTCACAGTCAGATGCGCAAGTCTTGGGAGAGTTCTGGTACTTATAATCAATAACAGATAAGGGTTAGTGGTACATTGCTTTGACCATTACCTGTTTTATAAACAAGTCTGGCCAACGTATATGATGAAATTGTTAATCAACTCAGAATCAGGTAATTTCCCTTGCTGTTCACTACAATCCATTTTCCTCATCAAAAGAAAGCATATATGAAGGAGGGATTTAATAAATTATTTGTTCATTAGCATTAGGGAAAAACTTTAAAACATATTTGTTTGATTCTATTATATGTATGTTAGTACCTGTTATTAATATGAGCCATATTAATTAAGAAAATTGAATTACTAAGCAAATATTGATGAACAATAAAAATTAAATACGTTTGGTAATTACTAAGAATTAATGTTTCACTTGACAAGTGTTCAGCTATAAATGTGTATTGAATATGATAAACTATTACATTAAATTCTAACTTGCTAATACTAGTATGTTATTGAGAGTTAACGAGAAATAATGTGAATTGAGATGACCATAGCACAATATAATTTTCCCATCTTCCGAGTAGTCTTCTGTAATGGTAAGCATGGCACATCCTCTTGTCTTCTTATCTTTGGATAAAATATGATGTTTATTTATAACAACTGGTTAGCAGCTATTTTATCTTTTTTTTTTTTAATGCTATCACAGAAAAAGAACACAATGCAAATGAAAATTCCTTGTAAAATGAAACTTAAAATAATTTCTAATCCAAATTATAAATTGCCAAGAAGTTGAACAAATAATTTGGATTTACTTAATACCTAATCAACTTCTACT
Source organism: Gavia stellata (assembly GCF_030936135.1). Lineage (NCBI taxonomy): Eukaryota > Metazoa > Chordata > Aves > Gaviiformes > Gaviidae > Gavia > Gavia stellata. Next base: position 81,906,941 of record NC_082595.1, read on the forward strand.
TAATATAAAAGTATACATTTTTAAAATGGCAGACAGATGAGCTTTGTCACACTGCGCAGTGTTTTGCTTTCAAAAATGTCTAACAGTATGTTTCTGGTAAAGATTTCGCTTTCAAATATTTGGCCATTTCTGATAAATCTACCGATATTCCTTGGAGTTTTTCTGATCAACTCTGTTATTAGGGTATTCCTAGGTTGTAATTGTTCAATCCTAGAAGACAGTTTCAAGGAATTATTCTGTCTGAAGCAGTTAGAAAAGTAACTTGGAACTAATGTAATTTAAATGAGTGGGAAGCCCAAAGGAAGCAGTGGTTTATATTCTCTCCCCCCTCTCCCAGAATGCACAGTCTTTTGAGGAAAAAAGACCAAGTTCTGTATAATGTTAGATATGTCTTTCACGTAAGTTAAGCTGCACATAGAGGAATTTCAAGAATCTCTGAATTTCATGGCACTGTCTACATTTTATGGTAGATTTGCTCAACAGCCTAAAACCTGTTGAGTGATCTGTGGAACTTCCCTGGTATATCCTGGAACCTTCTTCCAGAGGCAACAGACATACAGGTGGGTATGTTCCATTTAGGTGTCAGCATAGACTTGGGTTTACGCACTGGGACAGAATATGTACCTGGCATTCAACCAACCAAATGCACCACAGAGTGTAACTGCCCACAAATATTGATTTTGCTAGTATGTACTAATAGTACCATTAACCTTATTAAAAATTGAATACTCTTTTAGAGGAGTGAGGGCTAAGTTCAGATCACTTCTCTTTTGTAAAAATAATATGTTCCTAAGGATGTGGATTACTTTTCTCAACATAGGAGGAATATTTTTTTATAGGAAACAACTGTTTTTTAAACCTAAAATACACCTAATTATTGCAATCATGATGGACAGCTTCATTAAATTATTTTTTATTTCCCAGAGGTGAAATCTTAGCTTTATTGAATTCAATGAAATAACTTATGTTAAGGTTAGTGGGGTAATAGGGGAAGGGGCTCAGCATTCCTGTCACATGTTAACCTAGGCACAAATAATTGCACAGAAAATAAAACTCTATGCTTTAAAATGGCTTTTAGAGATCACCAGTCCTGCGAATACTATTTTCTGTTTCTTAATCTCTCAGAAGTACATAGCTAATCTGTACATCATGTATTTCTATACTTATTATATACATCATAACTTTATAGTCATTTCAAAAACCTATTGCTAGCCGATAGTTTTAACTGTGTAAGGATTCTACACTATAGTTAAATTTCAGCCAAATTCCAACAAATTAATATTAATTTCCAAATGCTTACACAATGAACTTCTGTTTCTAGAGATGAAAATTTTATCCACTGAGCCATGTTCTTCTCATTCTCAAGAAATACAGTCTTTTAATAACATATTTAGTGTAATCAATACTGACAGAGACAATGTGCAAATAATTACTTAGTAGGAGAGTGTTATAATTTGAAGGCAGCATGTGTTTGTAAATTGTTCCATACCTCCTACCTCCATGTGCCATCCAAACATTCCTCATCTCAGCAAGGTTACAATATGAAATATGTAATTTTTTAGGAATTGAGACAAGTTTTCAGGTGCTTTCTTCTAAAATTGCCTAATTGCAAGTATTTTCTCTGCCATTTCAGATGTTCCCCTATGTATATTTTCTGATTCAACTCCATCTTTAAAATCTGTTCAAAATTCTTGGGTTTTAGACCCTTTTTCTGTTTAAATGTACTGAAATAGATGCTAACATGCTTATGGTAACCCATTGTAAATATTTGGATGCTGGCTTGTGGCAATAATATTTCACTTGATATAAGCTATAGTTTATTTTCATTTCAGTCATTTGCTGAAAACCAGGGAATATTTTTAGCATGCCTTTATGTTAACAGTTGTACTGATTTTCTTATTTTTAAAAATAGAAATTTAGTGTGCAATAATTCTGGAATCAATGTTTCTTATTCAAAGCTTTGTTATCATGTCCAAAACATGTAACTGTCATTGTCTGCATTTATAAAATTAGTATAATAATCAGAAAGAGCTTTCAGGCATAGACAAACCAGGTAGCTGCCAAGATGGATTCCTATCATTGCTGTTGATATCAATTACAATTTGCATGTGCAATCACTCAGGCTCTAATTCGACACGTTTCTTCAGCAGGTGCCTAATTTTAAATACACCAGTAGTCTACAATGGGATAACAAGTATTTATACGTAGGCACCTGCTGAAGTGTTTTACTAAACTAGAACCCTTAGTATGGCTGCTCTAGAAGGGGAAAATATATGAAGCTAGAGGAAAGAAGGAACAATAATAAAAGAAAATATTTTAGCTATATGTATATTGCCACTCTGTTACTAAAATCCTATTGCAAGGGTCACAAAGGGGGATGTATCAATGCTTAGTCTGCAACATATTACCCTGAGCATCCTTTGCCTGCTGATTCCAGCTATCCTTGTGCAGGTTGGAAGGCTTTTCTTCTAGCAGTATTCAATATTTATATGTGCTTTATATCTTCCATAACAACAATTTAAGGACTTTGTTGTGGGTCACTCCTACCATTTAATAGTAGAACAACTTTCCAAATACTGAAATTGCTATTCAGCCTCAATCTAAGGAAAAAGACTATGTGAAAACAAAGGGGAGAATGCTTTCTCTTTTAATACACTCATCACCTACAGTTTACCTGATTAGTATTATGCTGCCTGGTTGTACACACATAAATAAAAGGATGTGATTAGAGAAAACAGAAAGCAAACAGACAACAGCAATAATACTACTTAAAGACAGAGAGCCTTATCAGAGAAGAGCATCTCTTCATTTGAAAGTCCCACTTCTGGGCAAGCCTACAAGAGAGTAATGCTAAAACCACTGAAGGTTTCTTCAGAGTGAAGAGATATTGCTTAGGTTGATAACAAGAGACGGATATGAATCTCAAGCAGACAAACAGGGAAAGCATATTGCAGAAATATAATCTGTTTCTATTTTGCTCAGGAAATATCAATAACTAGGATGACTGGGACTTACTAATATTTGAACAGTTAAACCTTAGATAGGAAAAGAATACATCTAGGTTTTCTTTCTTTTTGTTCACCCTACATGATGTGCTTTTTTGGGGGTTTTGTTTGTTTTTTTTTTTTCACAGCTCAAACTGATCTTGAAGCTCTGTTTATTGTTTTGAAGTTTAAACAGAATGTAATCCATGAAAGGTACTAAACACATTAGTAAGTTATATATATAAAAAAAGAATAGCAACACCTAAGAAATCATTTTCCAGTGTTGTTGAATCACATTATTTCACCATGCAAGAGGCAAAGGAACCCGTACACTTATCTGCAAGGCATTTTAAATGTGGCAAACAAGGAACGAGGACATGATTTTCTCAATAAATAGTTAGGTTAAAAGTAGGATCTGCCTTTGCTACAAGACAGAATAAGCAAACATATCTTTGAAAAGTATGATTCCAAATACACTCAAGGTCGGATGATGGGATATAGTGGTCCCAAATAGTTTTCAAAACCCCCAGATAAAGATTCCTTTCCTTTTGCTTTCATGGCAATGTTAAGGCTTAATACAAATACTGTAGATGCATACTTGCATCAGGATTATGGAAAGAATTTTAAAGTTATTTCCATTTGAGTGAATTATACATTGAGTGGACATTCTGTTCTTTCCCTGCCAGCTTTCTGCTTGGAGTATTTAGTTTGTATGTCTACGCTAGTAAGTAGTGCAGCTCAGTGCTGCCTTCATACTGAAACAGTAAATCCTGAAGATCCAATGTCCATACTATATGAGGTTTTACTTTTGCTAATTCTGGACTGGTACCCTGGGTTGAAGCAATTTTAGCTGTTAGAGAATACTAGAAATGTGGCTATTCTGTGTTGGACCTCACTTCCACCCAAAATGAATCCAGCTGACACGCTCTGAAACAGCTCCGTGATGTGAACCTAAGCATGTGTGATAAGTGAGGATAATTAGGAGATTCACTTCAAAATTATAGTCCTGATCTGAACTAAAACATTAATGTAAATTCTTTATTTACTATGTTTGCAGGAACACAGGCTTTCAGTTTAATTTGACAAAATCCATTCAGTAAAGGGAAAACCCAAAATTAATACAACAAAAAACTACTAATGCCAATAAACATAAAGGAAAATGCTATTCCTTAAATGACTAAATAAATTGACTAATGAGAACACTTATATTGAAATTGCTTGTAGAAGTTGTTAGAATAATTTAAGTACTTTTATTTTTTTATTTTTTTATTTTTTTTATTTTTTTTTTCTGAACATGTTTGGATATTTGCAAGCAATGAGGGAGAAAAATGAAAAAGCAGTGCTTGTATTTGTACTGGCATTTAACAAAATCTCTTATAACAAAAGTGTTTTCTAGAAATCTGAACTGCAGATTTTTTTTTCTGAAGAAATTACTACCTTGATAAGCAATATCGTCAACTGAAAAATTAAAAATACAAATTTGCATAGGCAAAAAAATCTGCTTTAATTACATTTTATATTTACTTAAAAAATCCCAAAACATACAGCTGTATTCTCCCTCCCTTTTTATTTTAATGAAATTCCTTGGTGGTCTTATTTTGACTTAGTATTTCTTGATATTTTAGATTTTAATTTTTATGTATACTTCAAAAACAAAACTAAACCCCTCCAATGGATTTCCCTTTATTTTGGTTTGAAGAGGTGCACTGCCATGACAATCAATGTTTTTGGCTTACTGAAATAACCTTCTTTTCAAGAGGCAAAAGGATTTATGATACTTTGTTTAAGTCTTCAAACTTGAAATACACCAATGGGATTAGCAAATAATTTCAAGAGACTTGGCCTAACATCAACATTACCATTGCAAAATTGTAAAAGTTTCTTTCTCAAAAGTTGTCATAGCTAATTGGCAAGGACTAGAGTAATTATTTATGTAGAGTTGCTATTGGCACCTATTTTGCAGGTAACAAAGTCGCTACATTGCTATCAAGGACCAGGAGGTTAGTCTCATATACTAATAAAATACAATTAAAATAAAATGGTTATTTTGTTGGGTATTACCCTCAAATGAAAGGTACTGGTATTTAAGTCTCTACCTATACATTACAAACTTTTTTTTGAGCCTCTGGTATTGGTCTGTCAATGCTATACATAGTAATTTGTATGTTGTTATTCTAATTTTGACTACGGTGTTGATGATATATCCTACAGTTAGGGCTAGTTTCTCTCAGAAGTCTAAAAAGACTAAAAAGTCTCTATGCTAACACCTTTGAAGAAATTATACTCTTCCTCTCAGCTGATCAAACTGCAAAAGAAAACCACTTTTTTGCTAAATTTAAGTTCTTGTATGCTGTATGCTGGAATTTATTTCCTCCCAAAGAAATCAGTGATAATATTCACGGAAAGGAGATCCTGTCTTGGAACAAGGCTTTCTCCTAACACTCAAACAATCCCTGATCTTACTAAAATCATTTTCAGAATTGGTATATATGAAGTATGAGAATGCAACATAGTGCATTGAATAATTTTGTTGAAGATTAAACTACATAACTGTTACATACCCAAGCGAACTTAAAAAAAAAAAAAGCAATAAAGGGTAGAGATGCCTAGTTTTGACTTCTTAGTACTGATCTTGAATGGAGTTCAGCAGAACATCTTCAAAAGATCCTGATAATTAAAATTCATAACCCAGTTGAATGTTAGGGGTTTATAAGTTTAGACTTTCCACCTTACTCGTTCCTTCCTCAGGAGAGATGATCTCTCTTTATTGTCATACAGAAACTAATAGCATTATCATTTTTCCCATTACAAAGGTCCCTGGTCTGCAGCTACTACTTAACTTTTTACTCAAAGTGTCAACGCATAATCAAGCTAAATACAGAAAAATTGTTCTCAACACATTGCTAATTTGTGAGATCACTGTTTCTGTTTAATACTTAAACAAAGGCTGTGTTCCTGAAAGTTTATTTCCAATTCTATCAGTTTGGCAGCTGCTACCTCTCCCCTACAAACTTTGTCCCAGAGCGTAATGATCATGAGGTATTTTAACTTAGGAGGTGGCTCCCATAATAAAAAAAAAGACAGGAAAATGTCAGTGTCTTGAAGCATGGGCCCAGAGCAACCACATTCTGCATAGAATGAGTACTCCTATTTCTTTCAATTAGATAGCAAAAGAAAGATAAACAAGGCATGAGTGAATAGACTGTGCAGTCAGCACCACAGAAAGAATTAGGAGCAGGTCTGCTGAGCTAAGTTCAAGATCCCTGACAAAGGAGTCTCAGGATATTTCATGTACGCATTAACAAAGATACAGTAATCATGACACTAATGGAGCACAGTTGGCTTCACTACTAAAGTTTTCCAGACTACCCAAAGTGTCTTTCTGTCAGTACTTTTTGCAAACCGAATGCCCCTTGGCAAAGTAATTTTGCTTTCATATTTTCATTTTATCAACAACATAAGGACATAATAGGAGACTACTTCATCTTACTGTACTGATGAATAGTGACCGACAGACAGTGGTAGGTAAAGGTATCATTAGCTTCCTTTTAACACTGTAGGGCCATATTTCTGCACAGGATCTGATAATGTCCTAGCAGTTTTTCCTCTGGTCCTTCTACTTGAAAACAGTAGGCATTGGTTATTTTTATCCTTTTTTTCTTTTTTTCTTTTTTTTTTTCCTTTGAAAAGCTTCCACACCTTAATAGTATCCTTAGATTTTGCACTTCTGAAAGGCAGAAGATATTAGTGACTGAATTATTTAGTCACAGAAGTATCTGACTGATGACCATTAATCTCATAATTATGAATGTTAACATAACTACGAAAGGTTATATGCTTATTTGTACGAAGAATTTCAACTTCTCTTTCTGAGACCTTACACCTGTGAATGAGAAGTGTAGATAAGAGAGAAAATTGAAATGTACTTGCATAAAACATGATTTTTTAAAATCTGGTAAACTCTTAGTGGGAGAGATTTGTATTTATTCTGATCTTTAACTTTCTATTTAAAATGCTAGCAATTTATATTTTATACTGTTGAAGTAAATAATTGAGAATAAATATGGAGGTATTTTGACTTTATAATATTTTCTTATAGCAATATGTTTCCTATAGTAACAGTGAGAAAAAGATGTCAAGTTTGTACTTTTTGATTGTGCAGTCAAATGCACAAAACTGACTTCACTATACTACCACAGCTTGTTCTTTAATCCCAATAAAATGTTCCATGACTGAACAAAAACCAAAAGACGCCTGTGACACACTCAACAACCACAATAGAAATTTGCATTTACAAAGGAAAGTCATAAACTAGATCCAGCAGAGCTTCTCTAACTTCATCAAGACAAGAGACCCCAGCTAAGGAATTTGCTCACCATTTTTATTCAGGTATTTGCCAGGGCCCTAGGGTCACTACAGGGCCTGACTATTTCTGCTGATTCTTCCCTGGGGCCTCTCCCCGTGCTGCCCATTCAGTCTAGCCCTGGACCAAGGAAATATTTCTCATTAAATGTTCTTTTTTAAAACATAAGTATGTTAAAGCATTGGGATACCTATTTAAGATAATTTCAGATACAATAAGAGTTTGCAAACAGGAGATAGTATCACCTTTCCCTTCTTCCGTTTCTTCAGATTGTTTTGTCTTCATGCCATTAGCCAGATGCCATCTGGCTGCCCAGGACACTGATTCATGCACCATTTCGACCCATTTGAGGAGTTCTCAGAAACAATATTTAACACAAATATAACAGATATGTATGCTCAAGATGTATGAGCTTTTGAGTTCAACAGCTTGCATGTAGCTGTGACAAGGAAATGGACTCCTTTGTGCCCAAACTCCACCCCAGTTATCTAATATAGTGGAGAGACCACAATACAACATTTCCTGATAGACTGAGTAGAAATTGTTTCTTTTTAAGAAAGTCTAATTCTTCAGTCCTAATACTTCCTCTATTTTATTACCTTTTGTTGTGGATTGAAATATTGATGACCTATTTAGGGTAGTGTCAGTTATCGAAGAGATGATGCAGAATTCAATAGCAGTGAATGAAAAATGGATGCTTCATTCCAGCTGATGAGCACTGCAGGCTTGCAGATCTTCTCTGCCCAGTAGTTGGACTCAGGCTGCGTGGGTGTTTTTCATTGCTGGAGAAGACTAGTGTAAATTCACTTTCTTCTTTCTCACTCAGTCCATAGAAGTAAAAAAAACCTGAAGCTTTCATCAAACCAGGACATGCTATATAGCAGTTAAACCATATATAATCTGAATTTAAAAAAAAATAAATTCGTTTTTAATGGATAAGATCAGAGTTTATGTTTCTATAATAAATTACAATCATTTGTAGTGAGGAATACTACATTTTGTAGTGTTACGAGTGTCCTTTTACTGTACTTGTGTGAGATATGCAATGATTTTCTGTTTACAGGTAGATAGGACTGGAAAGTGATCTGAAGATATGTAGCATCCCTGACCCCCAAAAGGACAATCTTTATTGTACCTGACTAAATCTGTTCTTAAAGACCCCCTGTTATGGAGATCTCTGTTATGGATACGACTAGGCTCATTCTGTGCAGGTGATTTCTCTGGGCATACATTTTAAGACATTGGTATTTTACTGATCAAGCTGTTAGAAGAACCTGCAAAGGCAAACTGTTGCAATGTTTAACTAAAGATTTCTTTGTGTAGAGTTAAGTATTCCATGTTTATATTAAGAAGCAGACATGAAGAAATAAGATATCTTACGTGAACTATGTAACTGATTGTACTGAGTATTCACAGAATTCTGTATCTGCTCAGTACTGTAATGTTAAACATACATAGATTTTTCATTTTCTGCTTTCCCTTTAACATTTATTTCTGTGCCTAACTCTTGTCAGCAGTTATTTACAAGTTTTCTTTATTTACTTATCTCTTCATTAAAAATCATACAGTCATAGAAGATTCCTCTACATACCCTGCAACCCAAGTTTAAGGGAACACCCTGATGTTGATTTGATGTTGGAGTACCTACCATATGAACTAGCACTGCCACTATTCTGGCACATTCTTTCTGAATCTCATTCTAGTAACTATTTTTGTCAATGAACTTCATATAGTTGACAAACTTCAGCCTGTATGCATAGTCTGAATCTATAAGTATTAAATAATAATGCCAAAGTAATAGTGTGGACATTGCTTCAATAGACAGCTTTGCCTTCACTGAATACTTAATAGCCCACCATCCATTCACAGGGCAGTACATCTCTTTCCACACAGTGAATCATTCACCAGTTTCTGAGTGCTAGGGAAACTCTGTCTCATTAGTGAGACTTCTGTGATACCTATGCACAGTGGATCTGTAGAATATGTTTTTTAAAATTTGCTTTAACTTAATCAAAATTTGTAAAATTTTATTGCTACATTTCTTTTAAATGTAATAGTTGCAGTAAATATATATTAAATATATTATATCGTATGTACTTAAAAATCATACAAGATGTAAATGGCCTTACTTGCAATGACCCGTGAAAAAACACCAATCAACCCAATGAGCTGTGAGTCAGTATTGCCTTTAAATGCATTCCAGCATATCATTTCATAAAAGTTTAATATAAAGCACTAAAGCATACTATTTCCTAAATGACACTAATGACCTATAGTAAAAGATAAAATTCTTCCCAGGTGAAATTCAGGCCTGTTTTGCACAGTATTAAAACAAAATATTTGTGTACATTACATTGCTGAAACTGAGGTAGTTCTAATAACAGGCATAATTTCAGAAGTGCTCTATGTCCTAAGTTATATTCTAATGTCATCAATAATCTCATTTCCCATTGAAAATAATAAAATTAAATGCTGCTATCATCTTAGGTACTGACTTGGAGGTAATGTGAACAGCTGCTAAGATGGGAAATAAAAGTAAAAGATGTCCAGTGGAAAAAAAAAATTAATATAAACTAAGATTAATTTGGCAAAATTTGATTTAAATTTAATTAAGCTAAATTACACATAAAACCTGGAAAATGCCAATGCAGAAAGATACTGAATGTCAGAGCTGACAGTATGTCCCTGACATCATGTGTCAGGTAAAAAAACTTCACTATGAGCTTGGTCTACACAATTAATGAAGTATCACACCACAGAACAGAATGGTTTCAAGAATTTTTATCCCAGTGTGAGTCATAATCTGCACTTACTGAAACCTTGGGCTTGGATTCACCTTCTCTGACAGTAACTGTCTAAAAACTAGGTACTCAAACCCTTTCCAAAGTCTCCAGAAAGATTTTTAAAGGGGTATTCCTCCCACCTACCTCATACCTCTCAAGTGGGATGAATTGCCCTCTGTATCTTCCCTTTTCTTTCCATTATTTATAAAGGAAACTTATATAACTGTCCTAAGCTAGGCATCCAACTTGTAATCCAGAAATATAGGTGATGGTGTATCTCACTGTTGATTATCACAAAAAGTTAAAACAGTTTGCTAGACATAATTTAAAAAGTGCTGGTTTCTTAATATAGTAAAGAACTATAAAAAGATTTTTCAAATTTGAGATGTATAAATCTGTCTTAAACAGAAGATATAATAAATAATTTCACTTTAATTTTTTTAATTATAGGGTATAGAATAATCTGTTTGTCTGAAATATTTTTTGAAGGTCATGACTATGAATTCAAGTTCCCACTAGCAAACATTTTAACTCATCTGTCTGTCTATTAAACAGGCAAAACTTATACCACCACGCAGAGAGTGACAGCTTCCTTTGAAAGGGTCTGCTTATCATTACTTCTAACTTTGTCAGAGTAAAAGTAGTTGACACTGAAATGCAAACTAAAGCAGATTTCCCTACTGAGAATCTGCTAGAGTATGGGTTTTTTTCATTAATCTGCTTATCTTTTTTCAGCCTTTTGAAAAAGGTATTTAGATATAAGATTAGAGGAAAAAATTGGTAACAGCAGGTTCCACGGTTCCTGTCACCTGAGAGTAAGCTTCAGTCAAGGGCTGCATAGACATAGATTTTCTTCCTGGCATTGGAGATCCTAGTGTACATGGTAATGTTACCAGAACAGAGCTGTCTTGCCTGTGGTTTCATTAATCTTTCTATTGGCCTTTGAAGGAAAAAGGTGGAAGAGATGTCCAGAGCAGTCTTGGTACCCTTGTATGAAGGGAATTTTTTGAAAGAAATGGGAAAAAAAAGAAAGCAAAAATGCAAAGAGTAATGGAGATAGAAAAGGAGCCAGTAAAGCTGATTTTGGCCAAGTTAAACATTCACAAGTCACTAAGTGACAGAATAAAGATTGACTGAAACTTTAGTTCACGTTTATTTCCTTCTTGAACTATAAATACTTAACTACATGATCAGATGCCATGTAATCCACAGATCTTGCTCTGGTTTAGTGCTCTCTGTATCCTCAAAATGGGCCTGAGATTCACCCCTTCATTGCTGAAAAGGGGCTTGCTTCTTAAGTAAGACATTACATAGTTCAGGAATATGATAATTAAAAAAGGAATAAGTTTAAATTAAGGATGTCAGAAGCAACTGAAAGCCTAAGCTCCTTCTGTTTCAACAAGGTAGTTATAACTAGGATCCATTACCTGGAACGACTATACATATACCACACAGCCTCATAGGTCCTTTCATTTTGTCTCCCTTCCTTAACCAATACATGTTTATCAAAACATAAAAATATATGTGGTTGGAATTGAATTTGACCACCACTTTGATTCTGACATTTTCCAACCTTTTCAAATTTAGCATTGTTTAGATATTTTCTTTCAGTGGGAATTTCATACATAAATTAATATTTCCAAATGAGACACATACATACATTTTGAGGAAAATATTACTTTCAAACCTGAGGAAAAATTCTGTGCTCAAAATTTTTTCCACAAAATATCAGCTATCTAATAAAAGATTTTACTTTTCCCTTCGAATAATACATTGCATATATCTATGAAGTACTCTAGCTGTGGCATTACTATTGATATGAGTGACATTTGTCCGACTGGCCAACATCTCTGGCATGAACCAAGAACTTTTATTGCCAAATACACGAGGTATTGTAACGTAAGCCAAACATTGAACTGGCCGCTATCTCAAAGAAATTAAAACTTCTTCCTTTGAACCTCTGAGGGCTACAGTTGTAAAAAAAAAAAAATTATACATGCAAGGCACAGTAAATAATTACTATAGAGATAGAACTGGCATAGTTTGAACAGTTAAAACATGTAAGAAGGACAGGAATTTTTTCAGTTATTGCCAGTACAGTCATCAAGTTGGCTTACAATCTGCATAGTAGATGGAATGGGTAGAGCAGCACTGAACATAAGAACAGTCTTATGATAGCGTGGTTTTGTTTTGTGGTCTAAAGCTTTTTATGATGTACACATTAAGTAATATTGACGTGTGCAAAATTTTTGTATTTTGATATAACTGAGCTACATAATATGACAAAGTGAAACCACTTAGATGTCTTTGGGAAAATTGACATTCTTTACTTCCATTAAGTCAGTGGAAGAGTCTCAGTATTTCAGTGGGTTTGTGAAACTGAAGTCTGCAAGACTGGTACCAAAAAAAAAAAAAAATCTTCTTTCCCTTAGTTTTAAATAAAACTGATAAAATAATGTCAAGATTGAGTATCACCTGTATATTTTGAGACAATAACTTGGATATCTTTTGATGAAAAGAGAGCACTGCTTGCATATTGCTGAGAGACAAAATTCTGTCAAATTAAATAGTGGAGTAATTGCATGAAAGTCTTTGTTTTGCATCTTGCTTTGAATTACATCTCTACAGTTCAAATGCTACAGTTATGGTGAAGGAATAGAAAGGTACACTATTAGTTAAAAAAATAAAAAATAACAAATAAGAAAAGCAAAATGAAAGCATTTGCCAATCTGCAAGACTGTTCTTGAGAGAAAGGATTTGTGTATTCTAAGAATCATTCATTGTGCATATGATTTTCCGAATGCTCTAAAAATGTTAATTTTTCTGTCTTTATAGTGATTGAGTCTTACAAAGCATTTTGCTATTTCTCATTAAAATCTGTCTTGATGAAATATTTCATTTAATGAAATTGCTTTATTTACACTTATCAATGGATATAATTTAGGTACTTTTTTTAAAATGTTGCATAACTGTAAAAGTAAGCCTACAGAATGGAGATCAGGAATACTATTTTAGTTTCCATATTTCTTTTTAATATAAATTTTATGTTGTTATGCCTCTTAAAGTCTGTTTTGAAATTATTAATAAGTGAAGTTCTTGATGAATACAGCAGGCTGGAACCCTTCTTGTCTTTCAAATACGTAAAATACTGAAGTCCTCACTTAGGTTTTCTGTCGAGGTTTGGTTTTATGTTGTTGTGGTTTTTTTTTTTTTTAACTAGCAATACCTAATTCAGCATTAATACTGGAAGACTGGAAGTATTTGAAGGAAGATTACAGTCTCAATTCTACTAGCTGACATTAGGAACCAATCTGAAAGAAACATAAAATGCTCTAGAAATTTCATGCTAGTTACTAGAAATTCAGAAACCCCGTTAGATACATTGATGAAATGTATATGAAAAAAGGATATTTCTGTCATGTTAAACAGATCTACAAGCATAAACAACATATTGATGCTTTGATTCAGCTATAGTAATACTGAAATTACATCATTCCTGCTTGTTACTTTATTTAAATATATTTGAGGAATTTCAAAAATTTTTCTTCTTCCTCTGGTATTCATATTTTCCTAGTGCAGTCTCCATAAGTTTGTCATGCAGATTACAATGTCACATTAGCTGTAATTTAAAACAGAACAGTAATGGATACCACATAATGTTTCAGTGGACGATTATACTTTAGTCTGTTCTGTGTAGTATGATCCATTTACTAACAATCTGAGATGCCCATTGTTTTATGATGTTATATGATGACAGATGTTCCTTAAATTCCCACTCAGTGAGTGAACTCCTTGTGTACAAATGTTTTTACATATAAAATCATTAATATAGATTAATTTATAAAGAAGGCAAAATATCCAGTAAAGATAATGTACTGGAGTAAGCTCCTTGACCTGAACTAAAAGTAAATGGGCATGCAAGAGGCTTCTAAGACAGCGGATAATTCATTTAAGACTGTATCAGCAAGATTATAATTTCAGTTGACTGCATCAACTGATTTTGACCAAAGGGCAGGCTGCTATAAAAGACACTAACATAGATTCTACTGAGATTTACATGTTGCAAAACATACTAATATATCTAACAATACATTTGAGGAAAAAAAAGTGAAGCTGTATAATAATATTATACAAAAATAAATTTGTAAAATAACATAAAATCAAGGACACTTAATTTCATTAATTTCTTTAAAGAAACCCCCCAAGCAGATTCTACAGCTTTCTCTCTCCCTCTTTGTACAACATTCATTTCATGAGTATGAACATTTTCTTCCAGATTTTCTTCTGCAAATGCCACCAGGAAATATAAGAATGCAGTACCAGAGACTGTGTCTGCCATTTTCCTACTAAAATTGTGATTTAAAAAGGGTTTTAAAAAGGTATTTTATGTAAGAAGAATATGTGTTCTGAAAACTGTCCTGTTTAACATCTTTGTCAATGACCTGGAGAAGGTGATGGAATGCTTGCTCATAAAAAACCTGAGGCAGGTACCAGTCAATATATGCAAGAGCAGGGCTGCCACCCAGAAGGACACAGCCAAGATGGAGGGATGAGCCAACAGGAACATGATGATACTCAGCAAAGTCCAGTTAGAGAGAAAGTCATGCAAAAGAGACTGTATGGGCTCTTGATTTGAACTAAGGGTAGCATTTTTGAACTCTTCCTGTGGTCCCTCTACGAGCAGAGGTCTGCTTGATTGAGTACTGTGAAACTTAAGAACAAGTCTCAAGTTATGAGTATTTAAAATCATGCACGCAGTATGCTTCACTTTTAAAACTGAAAATTTGATTCTGCGAACACTTATATACTACAGATAATTGCATCCACTTGAATAATCACAATATCAATTGGTATGACTAGCCAATCACTGCTAATTCCCCACTTGCTTGGAAAGAGTTACTAGGGATTTAGGAGTTAGGAGGAAGGGTTTTTCAAACAGTGCAAGGTCCATGGTCATGAAGGATGCACTTGCATCTTCATGATCTCAAATCTTACACTAGATTTAGATCACTGTTATAAAACTGGGCTCTTTTTTTTTTTCTCACTATAACGCTATTTATTTTTTTGTCCCTTCTCCTCAAATAAAAATCTTTCTTCGGCTATCAAATTCTGGATACACTAAGTTGAAATAATGATATATTGATAGCAGGCAAATGAACAATCTGAGTTGAACACAGATCTCTTGAGGAGCTGAGTTAATTTTTTGAGATTAAACTGTTTTTTGGTTAAAAATACAAATTGGGTCATTTCTATGAAAAAAATACCCTTTTTTTCCATAATGTGTGAAGCTTATATTGGGGGGGTTTTTTGAAGTTTACAATCTTTCATTCAAATCTTCCTTCAGTTACTTTATATGGAAATAGTTTAATGTAATTTTTAGTATGGAAAAGCAGTATTTTTGTTTATCTTTAATACTGGACATTTTAAAATTTATACTATGCCAAGTGCAATTGCTAAATCTTTAAACAGAGAGATCACCTATCACACAGCTCTAATAAATAACTCCTGAAAAGAGAAATGCTAATTACTTTAACTTGGTTAAAATTATAATTTTGGGGAAAACTAAAAATGCTTGTTAGTACAGCGTAGGTGGGGTTATTCTCAAGGAATTTTACAAGTATTTATTTTATCAGGTGATTTTTCAGATTATTGCAAGTAAATCTTAACAAAAAATTTTCTGTAAAAAAACTCCACAAACGACCACAACATTGCCAATTCTTCATGAAAAAATCCATGCTTTAATTTTGTTAATAATCTGATTTCCCATAAACTTTATTCATATTTCCAAGCATTTGCAGGGTCAAGGCTTAATAAAGGGTACCTAATAAGTTTCTTACAGGTAGGGAAGATGAAAGGACAAAATAGTCAAGAATGGAAAAAAAGCTATTTAAAAATCTGAACTCAGATCCTGGAGCAAGATTTTGTTCATGGGTTTTCTGCTCTTTCTAGTGGCTGCTTTTTTGTTTGTTTGTTTGATTTATTATTAATTTTTTATTGCATTGCCTTTTCTTTTTTTATTGTCTGGTTTCCTATGTAGAAGCAAAATGTGTAAACATTATTCATATGAACAACCTTATTGAGAGCAAGACAGGGATTAGTGATGTATATAATTACTCATGTACAATTGTAGTATCATAGTATTCAATTAGAAAAATCACAGGAGTGAGCTATACTCTTGCAAGTTTTATAAAACAGCTGGTAGCATTTTGTACAAGAAACATAGTAAATTAATTAAATTAATATTACATAATTTCTCAAATAGTATGTTATTTGAGAAACATAAAGCACATTAGAGAGCAACAACTGAATTTTAAACTGTTATTTACATTGTCTTTTAATGTCATTAATTTATTTGCCTTTCAGAATTCATTTTTTGTGCTTTTTTTCATCTGCAATCTGACATGCTCTGGAATATGGAAGAAAAAAGAACAGTATCTTTGACTCAGAGAAAGCACAGAAAGTTCATTTTTTTACCCAAAAAAAAAAAAAAAAAGAGAAATAAGTATGCTGTTTCATTGTCTTGCTTTATAACTTAGGATGGACTAGTTTTTCAAATGTTCTTAAATGGTACATAGGAAGGCTATTTATGAATAATTTGAGTGTTAAAACCAGTACTTGAATAGATCTTGTTAGGTTTTCACTACAGGCAATCTTAGTTTAGAGTTTTGTATCTACCAACCTCATTGCTCCCTTCCTGACTAACAACAAATTAAGGCTGATATTCTGATCTCTTGCTACCTCTGCTCCTTAGCAGCACGTCACAAGCCATGTGCCTCAGTTCTTTCAGGCACTCTTAGCAAGGAATGATGTATGTCCAAGCAGTGAAACTAATTATCTAAATTGTTCTGCCTCTTCTGGCACTGGAAAAAACAGTTTTTGCTTGAATCTCTGAAGCTCAGTGCTAGAGAAAATGGAATTTCTCCACAGACAAGAATAAAATTGAGTGTTGGTATTCAGAACTGAAAACTTGGAGGCACTAACAAAGGTAAAGGGGAGGTTGGGTGGGAAGAAAAACTGAGGGTGTGTTTCTGTAGTGAAGGAGGGCTGTGAAGACAGCTATCAGTCAAGGCCCAGCCCCAGCCCCATGGGTAGCAACCAGGGCCTTGAGTTTGAGTGCACCCTGTGCGGTCATGGCTGCTTGTTGTGTCACTGGCAGACACAGCGGAGTGCAGGGGCTCACCAGGGTGAGATGCACAGTGCGTGAGTAGTCACAGCACAATGCTTTATGGGAAAGCTGACATTTACGCCAGGTGATATAGTTACTAGATGACTATTTACTTTAAAGGGCATTAAGCTGCTTTTAGATGGTTTAGCCCTAAGGTTCCTGTTACTATACCTCAGAAGCAAACTATCAGTACAAATATACATAGACTCAAATATACACTGACTTTCACAAATAAGATTGAAAGTCTTGTGCTTGATTATACTTGTTGCTTCTATTATGAGGTAAATGTTATGACTTTTGGCTGCTTGGGAAAACAAAATTGTACCAGAAGGCAGTGATATTTGTTGTCATGCAAATAATATGTATTAAAGCATTAGAGGCCAGTAAAGCTGAGACTGATACTTTCAGCCTGGTAGTTAAGTTCAGTTTCTTCCATTGCAAGGCATTTTTAAAAAGTCACCCAGACAGTAAGTCTCAAAAGCAAGATCAACCATCTTTCTCTCAAATACTATTCTTTTATAGTACTAATTCATCCCTCTTGGATTATTTCTAAAATAAATACATGGAATATAATTCAATCTTTTTGTGGTGAATTTGCAAGGCATCTTTATAGGTTCATGCAGAAGTTTCATGTATCACTGGTGTTCTTACAGAAACAATGTTGCAATTACTAACCTATCATACATAAAGACAATCTAACTTGCCAAAGAAAATACCATATATTTTATTGTAGAGTATAGTTGCAACAGAGTAAGAACATGAGTGTTTGTTTAATTACTCCAATATATAAACTTCTGAAGTCAATCTGCATTAGAGAAGACGTGGTAAACATAGTAATGTCATGTAACATTTTTACTATTTTATCCAAATTTCTTTCCAACAAATTTAAATGTCTTAGATTTAATTTAAGTGTCTTAGAGACACTTTAATATTCTTTGTGTATAGTAAGATTTTTTTAATAAAACTATCTGTTTTGATTTTTGAACTGTTTTGTTATTTCAAAATCTGCAATTCTGAACACCAGGATTAACAGGACTATAGTGGGTTGACCTTGGCTGGCTGCCAGACCCCCCACCCAGCTGCTCTGTTACTCCCCCTCCTCAACAGGACAGAGGGAGAAAGTAGGATAAAAAAAATCATGGGTCAAGATAAAGACAGGGAGATCACTTACCAATTAACATCAAGGGCAAAATAGACTTGACTTGTGAAACATTAATTTCATTTATTGCAAATTAAATATAGAGTAAGATTTCATTAAGGAAGTTTTCTAAATTGCAAAATTATGTATTCTACCTTAGAAGTGAGCAAGCAAAAAGAAAATAAAGAGATACTTTCTTTTTATGATAGCCAACAATAATACAAGGTAGAGAAAGAAATGTTGTTCAGGATTAAATGTATTTGGAAATATTCACTAAACCTGTACATTCTGGATGATCTCAAATATCACACATGTAAATCTACATTGAGCAGCTTTTACTGTATCACACCAAATATATTCAAGTTTGTCAGTATATTTTCAGAAAATAAAACTCAGGAAATTTGTAAATATTGATTATCTGAAGAGCAAGGCATATGACATTTTTGAATATATAAGATTAGAGTTCACCCTTACTCTAGCTGAATAAATTAGGGGGAGAGTTTTCTTACCGGAGTTGGTATATTCTCATGATGAAAAGGGAATTCTACTGTTGCCATTTTAATCTTCTAAGCAGATACTTGCCAGGGCCAGAAGAACATTATTCAGGTAGGCAGCGAGGAAGTTGCAACAAGAAGCCCAAGGGTGATCAAGAGAGACTTCAGGGCCTTCGGACGACACATTGGGGGATTGGGAGCACAAGTGGTGTTCTACTCCATCCTTCCACTGGCAGGGAATGATGAGGGAAAAAGAGAAAGAGCCAGCTGATCAATACCTGCCTCTGAGACTGGGGTCACCGCCAGAATTTTGGGTTCTTTGATCATGGGTCACTCTATACAGCACCAGGCCTGCTGGTGACAGGCAGGGAACATCTCTCTCTGAGGGGGAGAAGGATCCTGGCGCAGGAGTTAGTAGGGCTCATTGAAAGATCTTTAAACTGGATTTGGAGGGGGAAAGGGATAAAATCAGGCTCGCTGGTTATAAGCCAGGGGGTGGCATGCCAGTGTTTGAAGGGAGGTGTGCTGGCAAGGAACTTTGGACTGCCACCTCAACGGAGGTAGGGGATGGGGACCCACACGGCAGCAAAGACGTCGGGGTTGTTGACGTGCTAGAAACGAGGGAAGAGCCTGAGATCAGTCACATAGGAAGCAGGGCGTCTCCTCCCAAAAAGTTGGCAGGATCAATAGCCCAACTAAAGTGCATCTATACCAGTGCACGCAGCATGGACAACAAACAGGAGGAGCTGGAAACCATTGTCCAGCAAGGAAACTATGATATAGTGCCATCACAGAAACATAGGGGGATGACTTGCACAACTGGAGTGCTCCACCAGATGGCTACAAACTCTGCAGAAGCGACAAGCAAGGCAGGAGAGGTGGTGGGGTAGCCCTGTATGTCAAGGAGTGTTTTGAATGTCTAGAGGTTAACGATGGTGACAGTAGGATTGAGTGTCTGTGGGTAAGAATCAGGGGGAAGGCCAACAAGACAGATACCATGGTGAGAGTCTGTTACAGACCACCCAACCAGGATGAGGAGACAGACAAAATATTCTATAAGCAGCTGGGAGAAATCTCACAATCTCTAGCCCTTGTTCTTGTGGGGGACTTCAACTTACCAGATGTCTGCTGCAAATACAACACGGCAGAGAGGAAACAGTCCAGGAGGTTCCTGGAGTGTGTGGAAGATAACTTCCTAACTCCGATAACTTCCTGGTGAGTGAGCCATCGAGGGAAGGTGTCCCACTGGACCTGTTATTTGTGAGCAGAGAAGGCCTTGTGGGGGATGCGACGGTGGGAGGCCGTCATGGGCACAGCGATCACGAAATGACAGAGTTTTCGATTGTCAGGGAAGTAAAGAGGGGGGTCAGCAGAACTGCTACCTTGGACTTCCGGAGGGCTGCCTTTGCCCTTTTCAGGAGCCTGGTGGACAGAGTCCTTTGGGAGGCAATCCTGAAGGGCAAAGGAGTCCAGGAAGGCTGGACATTCTTCAAGAAGGAAATCTTAAAGGTGCAGGAGCAGGCCGTCCCCATGTGCCGGAAGACAAGCTGGCAGGGGAGAAGACCAGCCTGGCTGAAGAGAGAGCTTTGGGTGGAACTCAGGAAAAAGAAGAGAGTTTACAACCTCTGGAAGAAGGGGCAGGCAACTCAGGAGGACTACAAGGATGTTGTGAGGTTATGCAGGGAGAAAATTAGAAAGGCCAAAACCCGCCTAGACCTTAACTTGGAGGTGGCTGTAAAAGGCAACAAAAAATGTTTCTGTAAATATATTAGTGACAAAAGGAGGGCTAAGGAGAATCCTCATCCTTTACTAGATGCAGGGGGAAACATAGTGACAAAGGATGAGGAAAAGGCTGAGGTACTTAATGCCTTTTTTGCCTCGGTCTTTAATAGTAAGACCAGTTGTTCTCTGGGTACCCAGCCCCCTGAGCTGGAAGATAGGGATGAGGAGCAGAATGAAGCCTCCACAATCCAAGGGGAAATGGTTAGTGACCTTCTGCACCACTTAGACACCAACAAGTTTATGGGACTGGATGGGATTCACCCAAGGGTACTGAGGGAGCTGGCAGAAGTGCTCACCAAGCCACTTTCCATCATCTACTAGCTGTCCTGGCTAACCGGGGAGGTCCCAGGGGGCTGGAGGTTAGCAAATGTGATCCCCATCTTCAAGAAGGGCCAGAAGGAGGATCCAGGGAACTACAGGCCTGTGAGCCTGACCTTGGTGCTGGGGAAGATTATGGAGCAGATCACCTTGAGTGCAATCATACGACAGGTACGGGACAACCAGGTGATGAGGCCCAGTCAGCATGGGTTTATGAAAGGCGGGTCCTGCTTGACTAACCTGATCTTCTATGACAAGGTGACCCACTTATTGGATGAGGGAAAGGCTGTGGACATAGTCTACCTAGACTTCAGTAAAGCCTTTGACACCATTTCCCACAGCATTCTCCTGGAGAAACTGCCTGCTCATGGCTTGGACGGTTGTACTGTTTGCTGGGTAAAAAACTGGCTGGATGGCTGGGCCCAGAGGGTTGTGGTGAATGGAGTTAAATGCAGTTGGCGGCCGGTCACAAGTGGTGTTCCTCAGGGCTCAGTATTGGGGCCAGTTCTGTTCACTAACTTTATTATTATTTTGACGTGGCACTTCCGGACATGGATTAGTGGGCATGGTGTTGTTGGTTTGATGGTTGCACTTGATGATCTTACAGGTCTTTTCCAACCTTAATGATTCTGTGATTCTGTGGTTCTGTGATTCTGTGATCAATGATCTGGATGAGGGGATAGACTGCACCCTCAGCAAGATTGCAGATGACACCAGGTTGGGTGTGTGTGTTGATCTGCTTAAGGGTAGGAAGGCTCTGCAGAGGGATCTGGACAGGCTGGATCGATGGGCCGAGGCCAATTGGATGAGGTTCAACAAGGCCAAGTGGCGAGTCCTACACTTGGGTTACAACAACCCCATGCAACGCTACAGGCTTGGGGAAGAGTGGCTGGAAAGCTGCCTGGCAGAAAAGGACCTGGGGATGTTATCAACAGCCGGCTGAATATGAGCCAGCAGTGTGCCCAGGTGGCCAAGAAGGCCAATGGCATCCTGGCCTGTATCAGAAATAGTGTGGCCAGCAGCAGCAGGGAGGTGATGGTGCCCCTGTACTCGGCGGTGGAGAGGCCGCACCTGGAATCCTGTGTTCAGTTTTGGGCCCCTCACTACAAGAAGGACATTGAGGTGCTGGAGCGTGTCCAGAGAAGGGCGACAAGTCTGGTGAGGGTTCTGAAGCACAAGCCTTATAAGGAGCAGTTGAGAGAACTGGGGTTGTTTAGCCTGGAGAAGAGGAGGCTGAGAGGAGACCTTATTGGTCTCTACAACTGCCTGAAAGGAGGTTGTAGAGAGTTGGGTGCTCGTCTTTTCTCCCAAGTGACAAGTGATAGGAGAAGAGGAAATGGCCTCAAGTTGCACCAGGGGAGGTTTAGATTGGACCTTAGGAAAAACTTCTTCACTGAAAGGGTTGTCAGGTGTCAGAACAGGCTGCTCAGGGAGGTGGTTGAGTCACCATCACTGGAGGTGTTTAAAAGGCATGCATATGAGGCACTTAGGGACATGTTTCAGTGGTGGACTTAGAAAGGTTAGGTCTACGGTTGGACTTGATGATCTTAAGGGTCTTTTCCAACTTAAATAATTCTATGATTCCATGATTCTATGACATGAGGATCTAGGAAATTCTTGATAACTGGGCAATACATGAATAATAATGAGCAGGCTACCACTACCCTTTATACAGTGACATGTTCACCGTCCCACTACCTGCAAAATGTGAAGGTAAATCAAAGGCCAGCCCAAAATCTTTACCCAGGAGGTGTGGATTTCTTGATAACATCATGTTCTTCCTTGCCTTTGAGATCTCCTAGGATTACTTTTTATGAATTTGATGCAACCACATACTGATAGGATCTGAGTATTCATGAGGGTGGCAAGCTGTAACTGGCTATCTAGCTGTTTAAAATACTTATGGAGCTTGCAAAAGAGAAACCAAACTTATCTAGTAATGCTGCAGGAACTATGTTAACTGCTTTCAGTCACCCTGCTGTCTCAGTCAAGTGTGCCACAGGGTCTTGGTCCAGCAGACTATAGTGCTATGCCAGCCACCATAATGCTTCACTCAAATTAGCAAACCTATTTCTCAGCTTCATGAATCAGCTTAAGCTTAATGGAGCTATACTACTTCCAGTCCCCAAGCTAGTTCAAATGCAGTCAATGCAAGCTGGTATCTCTGCACAGTGTTGACATCCTCTAAAAAGAGTGAAAATCCACTGAAAATAACTGGGACATTCTTCAAAAATCATGTAGACCTTTTAAAAATCCAGCTTTACTTTCTGTTTTCCTATTGTTCAACACAAATGTAAGGAGCTTCTGATCTATCCATATTTACCTGCAATGTGTAGAAAAAATTCAGCGGCATCAGTAAAATTCAACATGGAGAGCAAAAAATGGTTTCTTTTATGGGAATTCTAGGCCACAAGAGAAATGAGATTGATCACTGATGTACATCAAAACACTGAAATGGAAAATATTTGCAGTCCATTTCATTGCTGAGACAAGAGTTGTTACTCTGATGCAATCAGTATTACTGCACCCTCCTTCTAAAGGCAGTGAACCTGAGCTAGGGATTAATTGGGCTTTAATTTTTTTATTCAGTGTCATTTATTTTTTCTCTAACTGCTTATTTTCAGATAATAAATTTAGAATGATTCTCAGAGATGGGAATTTTGTAATTTAATGCAAGTATCGACACATTATTTTGCAATGAATTCTAATTCTGCTTTCATGTTATAAGCTTAATAATTCGTTTATCTGATAGGGTTTTCTGGATTAAAATCTCCCTCTAGAACAGTTCTTTGTGTTACAAAATGTCTGTGTGTTTTACTTAAATGCTACAGTCAAAAATTGTAGTTTAAAACTCATTTTAACACATTATTATTTGAGAACCACAAGTTTTCTATATAAAAAAAAATTAGTCAACATTTATCTGACATTTGTAATGAAGTAAAATTTACCCACATTTACTTTAGATGAGTAACAATAAATAAACTGAAAATGCAAGTCTTTTTCTAATTTGCCCATGCAGTTTATCACTGAAGTGATAGTCAGTATTCTATGTATGCATCAAGCCTCGTTGAAAAATTGTATTTATAGTACTTTGGATAACCCAGAAATATGTTTAGTACATAGCTGATAATATTTAAAATTATGAAGGCTACTAATTTATACTGAAGTTTTGAAACTCACTGTTGTCGGAAGTGCCACATTCTAAGCATAGACTATGACTGCTGAATATAGTGTCAGAGAGTAACACAGTCTGCTTCTTATTCAAGAGCATTATCTCTCCTCTCCTTTTATTTTATATTCTGTCTGCAGCAAATTTTAGGAAATAAGTCCTATATGATACATGCCAAAATCCAAAGCTCATATTGAATTAGGGTCTGTTTAAGCTGCCTCTTGGCCAAAACCACTCATTATTGGGAGAGTGGAAAAACTACTCTATCGAACTTTACAGTTAAGACTCAGGATAGATTATTAGCATTTTCTTTTCCAGTAGCATCTTTGAGCTCTGAAATCAGATCCTACCTTTCCTCAAGGTACAATGGCCAATAAGATATGATAAGTTGATTTTGTTTGGTGGTGACTTAAGAGTGACAGAATGGTCATTTGTAGAGTACTGTAGCTGCAAGTGATTTAATGTTAAAATTAGTTTAGGCTTGAGATACCCTTTTGCTTTTCTGGAAAATAGCTGACATTCTTTCTATTATGAGAAACTTGCTAAAGTCCTTTCTTTAGAGGACAAAACATAATTAAATACTTCTAGAGCTAGGCATGACTGCTTGTTCTGAAGGACTTTAAAAAACTGTCGTAAACTACATAAGACCTTCATTTTGGCTAGCAGATATATGAAAGACAACAACTTCAATATTAAAATAAGTATACTTCTTATAAAGCTGATATTTCTGATATTTTACTTAAACATTGGCCAGATAATCAAGCAATCTGGTGCAACCAGAGCTTTAACCACAAAAGAATGCCTCAACTTTCATAACTATATTTAAATTGTAGATCCTCATGACCTCAGCTTAGTTGCTACCTATTCCTGAAAGCTCCTGAGATAAACAGATGTCTTTTCCTTTTTCCAGTATTAAACTTCCCCCATGCCAAAATTTTGTATCTTGATATGCTACAAGGACTTCAGTCTTTACAACATTAGACAGTCCGTGGTCTATCATGCTGTAGACTGTAGTTGAACATAATTTCTAGAAACTCCATGTTTTTGGAAATGCCGTAGTGAGTGGAAAAGGAATTTTTTAAGAAAGTGCTTTGGAGTATCAGCAAAGTGTATTCTGGGAACCAGCTCTGTGTTGTGGGCTTCTCAACATTTCTGAGTAAAATATGATTAAGTAATTACTTAAAAATATTCATTCTAATTATTTAATTAAAAGTAATTAAAGCACACCTCCAGGTGTCATATTTACTAGTGGACAGTTTGTTTGATTCCTTCAGTGGTTGCTTTTTTTCAATCCCATACTCATTTCCAGGCAGGGATCCCCTAGCAGGCATTGTACTAGAAATATATTTAACACAGGGAAGAAAATTTTCTCTCTGAGGCCAAATGCTGAAATGTGATGCTCAGAGTATTGATACCAATCTCTTGTGGTTTTATTATTTGAAAGGATATCAGGAAGACTGCAAAAAGATGACATTCTGCTGCACTGAATACTGTATAAAAATGTCAATTGACTATGAAGAGGATAGAATGTGAATTTCTGTGAGAAGTAGCAGAATCTGGCATATGCAATTCTTTTAAAGTTTGCAGTCCTTACTATATAGATTGGGAAATTTTCTTTTCTTTAACTTTTAGTTGATATCACCAACAAGCATGGTCAAATCCATGAATATCTGAAGTGACACTTTGATCTCCAGTTTGATCTTCAAGTTTTACTTTCTGTAATAAAAGATAAAGGATTTAATTCAATGGGAAGAAATGGAAATTTAAAATATTATGTAAACAGTCTTTTCAGGGAGTTTTGAATAGTATCCAGTGTAACCACAAATGAAGCTCTCTACATTTAAATAATTCAGCATGGAGTTGAAAGTGGAGCTAACAGAGGAAAACTTCTATTACTTACTGACATTTAAAGAACACTGACTTCTCTCCCTAAAATGAGTCATTGACAGTGGACTCAGTGAAATACAGAATAAAAGAACAAGGTGCTTTATTTGTTTTGGGGTTTTTTTAGATCTGTTATACATATTAATTATAAATTAGAGACACAGATCTGAACTGAAGGGTATGAATGTTTAAAAAGTTACAAGTAATTGAAAAAGCAGTAAGTCCTTTAGGACTTCATCTTCCTTTAAAAGGCCTGTTTCTCATTTGATTTTTGGAAAGCTGAATTCTTAGACTCATGGGAATGTTATTTAAAATGCAGGCTTGTGACTCTTCTGTTCAGAGCTGACTGACAAGATCTAATCTAATCTACATGGATTGTTATTAACAGAAATATTTTAATTATGACTTTATAAACAATTTGGGGAATTGATCTGAAATAATGTTGAAAAATAAAGTCTCAGCTATCAAGCATTTACTGGTTTTATTAATAACGATAAATAATATAATAGCCATATTTTTCAAGTACAGTTCAAAAAGATGCTTGAATCTAATGCTTTTATGTTAAAATTTCCTCCCCAAAGTAATTTACAAATTCTCTTTCTCTCCTTGTTCATCTAATCACAAGCAGATGCATATACTTGAACATATACAGGTGTTCATATGAGGAATCAAGCTACCTAATAAAGAAATGTAGAAATTACTTAAATGGAAAAGGCGTCTGCTTGACGGTTCAATGTACTTCAAATGTCCAGTCCTGTAACAATCTTTATGCGTATATCAGCAATTTCTGCAGAACACTGGATTCAATTTAATCAGGTTGTGTATAAACAAGGTTTCCTATCTGGACATAGTCATACAATGTTAATTTAAAATAACATAGAGAACAAAATACTACATGCAACTATAATTACCAGGATAATTTATCTGTCTTAAACATAAATATTAATAAATTTAAATTAGATGTAGAAAATTAAATCATGTTTCTTGACAACAAATTTCAAGAGAACAAATCATTCTGAAAAAAATTATTGAAACAGACAAAAAATCATAACTAGATATACATTTTTAATATAATTTAATAATTTTTAAAATTTTATTTATTTGTTATTTTTCACCAGCCTAAGTAACACCTTCAAATTCAGAGAGGGGGAAGTTCTTTGAAAGATGAGAGATCTGGCTTTGCAGTATCTTCTAAAAAGACTTCTGCTTTGAAGCATTTTCTCTATAATATTAATCCCTGCTGTGCTTGTAGTATGATGAAAGTAAGCCTCTGTCATCTTATTGTTTTTTATCTTACAGAGGCATAAGGGGAAGCTTTGGCACAAAAGGAGTGTAAAAAGGTACAGTAGAAATCAGCTTTTGTTCAAAACAATTTTGACGAAAACTAGCACTGCATCCAGCAGTTTTAGAGGAAAAAACTACAATGGGTTAAGGAAATGTTTGCCCAAAATAGATAAAATAGATGGAAAGCATTGTTTCAGTTTGGAGGTGGGAGGGAAGGATAGGGAGAGGATGCTTAATATGGGAAAACAGACATGGTTAATCAGTGATTTTTATGACCTGCTTTTTTAAACTTCCCCACTCTTATTTCATGAAATGGAATATTCTCTTCCCTTAGGGCTGAAAGCATTTGAGATTTGTTGGTTTTTTTGCCTTTAACTTTGCAGCAAAACCCACATTGTTTTAATGGTAATATATATCTATTTAAAAGAAATTTGCACTAAAAAGTTGATTCTGGACTGCTTATGTGCAATCCAGTATTTTTGTAATTGTTTCTATAGGCAATATAGTCATAGGCAAGTTGTCAGTATTTATGTTAAAGATACAAATACTGGTTCTAAGGAATTTTTCCATCAGGATAAACAATAGCCTGGAGAAAAAAGCAAGAGGAGGAAACCATATTTCTAAAAAATCAAATAAAAATTGAAAGGTAAAATCCAGTACGAAGAGCCTTAAGTCATCTGCAGTTGGAATTTACTGTGAAATTAACGGATATTGTGCATACTCATACACCCACACACATTTAAACACACTTGCATATATATTGAAGTTTTTCTTGCCTTGCAGTAGGAGAGCTTTAAAAGCAGAAATATATGAAAATACTAATGGAATAGAACTTTATTAAGCTGTTTAAAATCCAGTTCTTGCAATCTATTCTATTAACTTCTTCAATAACACGCCTGATATTTACCTTAAACCTATCTGCTTAGAGGAATACTGAAAAGACACACGTATTGTTTTTTTCCAGATTTATTACTGGTCAGTCACATGGCTATTTATTTTTGGTTTAAGGGATAGTCCTATGTCAAATCAAGATAATAAGCAATGTTTCTAGTTAAAAGGGAAGCAAAGCCTAACCTATTGACCCATTATGTCAATTAAAATCTTTGCAGTTACTTCAGCAAGCAGTGGAATAGACATATTCCCTGACACTTAGGAGGAATAAAATTTAATTCTGGTTGCCTGATGTAGAGATAAATGTTCAGCTTACATATAATCATCACGGGTTTTGCTGAGTGCAAAATTTAGATAACATTCACAATAAAAAAGTGACTTTGTAATTATCATTTTTACATATCATATGTCAATATTTGTTCTTTAACACAGAAACCCCACAGATGAACGGTTATTTTGAGATTCTTGCAATACAGTTGTACTTCATAGTCTCCTTTTTTCCCATCTCTGCTTCTGCTACTTGCAAAATTTCAAACAGTATATTCATATTTAAAATTGTTGTGCTTCTAAAATGTTTATACTGTCTTGTCTTTTATTTTCTGTATTAAAAAATGAATAAAATATAGGTGCATGAGTTCATAATGGAAATCATCCTAGAATTAATGAAAGAATGTTAGCCTGCATGTTCCAAATGTGAAAAGAGAGCATGTTCCAAATGTGAAAAGAGACAATGAGGGACTGAAAATTCATGAAGAATGAAGATTCTGCTTCTTTTCCTATACAATAAAAAGGAATATGGCATAGCTTGTCCAAAATCCAAAGAAGCAGCAGTAGCACAGGAGAATCAAATTAAATGCTTATTGGTATTAGCAGAACATGCACCATCCTGACTGATATTCCAGTAGGGAAGGAACAGCTTCAACAGAGTTATGAAAGATAGCGGAATAAAACTGTATGATTCATTGCCTAACTCAAAATACAAGTAAAGCTGTAGAAAGGTATTATATATTCATTCATTAGTTACAGATCATAGAATTGGGATTTTCTCCGTTATGCAAATTCAGTTTACCACTTTTTTGTAGTTTTCTTACCCTCCAGGAGAGAAGAAATAAGGAAGAAGATCCATCTTGTTATGAAACTCCTCTCTCTGGAGACCACAATGTCTTCAGTTGCCTTCTTTAAATTAATTAGAGAACAGGCATTAAAAAAAAGAGCAGTATTTGAAGAAATGAGCACATATTCCCCTAAGTTTTAAGACCAAAGCCCAGCTCAGGCTTCATAAAGGTAAAATGTATAGACATGAAATCTAATTCTTCAGACTACCAGAAGAGTATCAAAAAAGTACATGCTTGACCTAGCAAAGACTTTTAAAGTTGCCAACTTAATTGGCCAACCTTGCCAATCCTTAAGGAGCCAACCGAAAGAGGTGGGTGTATCAAGCTTAGGAGTCCAATTCAAAATGAACTACACATAATAGGTAGTATTTCTCTTATCCACATTAACTATCCAGCTTTACAGATCTGCCTTGAACTATTAATCTTGGCTTCCTCTGTATTCAGTGACATGAGACAGGTCCCTCCAAACAAGTTGACACACTTAACTTTGGATTAAATTAATTTTTCATGAAGGTCCCTTTCTCCACTAACCTTAGAAAAAACTCAGTGTTTCATTTAAGCTATCATCTAAGTTTTTGATATTCAGAAAACAAGCTTAAGTCCTCCTCCTGTCTGGCTCACATCCAATGACTATGTATTATAAAATATCTAGGCAGATCTGGAAACAGGTATCGGAATCTCCTCCCACGTGAGTATCACAGCCTTTACAAAAAACTTGTGCTTTCTTTATCTTACATTTTATTTACAAACTTGACTTAATTCACAGGACACAACAATGCAAAAGGATAAATCCTTCTTGTCTAACATGTGTGTATATATATTTATATACACATATATTTAATGAAAGTGATTATAGAAGAGAGAATTCATTGTTATCAGAAAATCTGAAACACCAGGCCCAGACAAAGTTATCTAGGAAAATCTGTGGTCCAAAATTATGTTAACTAAGTGGAGATACATATTAAAGTTAGGCTGAACTGTAAACCAGGCTTTGTGACCAAAAAACCCCCATTTAAATTAAGCATTTCAATTGTTCTTGGGTAACTCTGACAAGGAACTGTTATTGGCACATGTTTAAGTGTTAATATTTCCCTCAAATACAGTTGTTTCAAAAATATAATATAGTATTTTACAGTTGACAGCTCCCAGCAACAGTAACTCTTGATTATCATCAACCTAAGAAATGAAAACAGATTTTTCTGGTTCAGGACATAATGGCAAGAAAATGACCAACAAGGTTTTGATGAATACTTTCTCTGTGTTAAGATAAAACAAATAGTTAACAGCTCACAATGGGAACACAAATATAAAAGCATTACTTGTACCCAGCTCTATATTTCCCCCTTCAGGACTCTGACTTCTGATTTGCTGGGTTACAAGCCAAATGTTAGCATACACTTCTATAAAGGGTTTTGTTTGGAATTGTCATTAAAAGCTCTTCATATGACTCCATGGACCTCTGCTTCTGTAAAAACATGCTGGCTACTTCCCAGAATAAAACATGTTTAATATACTTAAGGACACTAGCCTCAGCAAATAAACCATCTTTGTAACTCTATGCGGAGTTTACATGTGAGTTCATTACATAATGAAGGGTAAGTCCTAAATAAGACAAACTATGGTTCCCCATTAATAGGATTAAATGTCTAAAAGATTACAGAATGGTCACTGAAATCTGTGTTCAGAACACCATATGAGAAATTTAGCTCAAGATGGATTTATAGCTGAAATAAATTAATCATGTGAAAATAAAATAATGTAGACCAGTTATACATCAGAGCTAATTGTGCTAATTCAGACTCCAATATGGTGAATAAAAAATACTGTAACGAAAAGCGGAATGGTAATATAGTCCCTAGTGCTTCAAGCTCTTGAAGTTCAGGAAATGTCTTCTATTAAACAGTCTAAGTGTTACCTGCAAGGAGATCAAGGGTTACCTTATTCATAAGCAATCTGACCTAATTCTTATTAACTTCACTGATATTAACCGCACATAATTTAATGGGAGGCAGATTTAGCCCTGAATTCTTAGTAAAAACTGTATATAAATGGAGTTTACACAGAACATGTTGCTTCAGAACTTCTGTGTTTCAATTTTGAGTGTAAAGTTTACTTTCATTTAAAAACTGTTATCTGACTGATAGTTGGAAACCTAGCTGCAAACTAATGTGACAGATTTATCAACTCTTGAAAGACATGAAAGGAAAAAGAATCAGGACACAAAAATATTTTCCTGATTTAAAAAAAAAAAAAAAAGAAAAAAAAAGAAAAAAGATAGAAAAAATAAAAAAAAGTTTTGTTTGAATTATGTTTTGATTGAAAGGAACATCTAGAGATAGATTGTGTGCTCTCACAAAAGACTGAATCAAAAGTTTTCAAAACTTATTTCTTCATAACATGCCTAACAAAATAAGCATAAGTTTTAAAGGTTTGTAAGCTTCATATAGGGATCGAGAACAGTGATAAAACTACTGAAAAGTTCCTAAGATTTGTAAGTAAGTTTAAATAAGCAATAAAAAACATTACTAATGAGAGACTATTTTTATATTCTTCACCTTTATATAGTTCAGTATGACAGCTAGAAGGTAGCCTCATTACTACTGTCCTTCTCTTTTCCCCAAACACTATATTCTTTCAACATGTTCTCCTTAACAGTTTTCAACGTGTGAGAATGAATTCTGTAAATCAAACATTCTCAAGGAAATACATCTTCAGACAAGTTTTCACCAGAAACTTTCTACATGATTTTCTACTCATATGAACTCCCTCATGCATATGGACACCTACTGCAACAGCTGACTGTTCTTTCAGAAAACGCTATTGTAATAAAGGGGGGAAAAGAAGAAACTTTTTCAGAGAGTAACTCGCCTGGAAGATCTTTAGTTACCATTTAGTTATCAGGTCCAGGGTGAATTTCTGATCAGAGGAAGTGATAGACACATTCTTTCATTGGTAGTTGATTAGTGTAGTAGAAACAGTATCTAGTCACTATTTCACATCAGTCAGATTTTTAACATTGCAGATATTTTACCCCATCCAACAGGCTATTGTATTTTGAACTGCCTATGAGTATTTCAGTAATATGCTTTAGACCATCATGAAGATAAATGAACTATAGCAGAACCGGCTCACATAGAACAAGGCACAATATAGTTACATTAATAAGGTTCTGTTTGGCTAAATATCTATGCCTACAGTTAAAGAATAAGGGTAGTTAACCTAACACCATCCTGAACTGCCTTTCCTGAGTTCTTGTCCTAATGTACTATTTCTGCATGACTCTGCATGCATTGTACAACAGGGAAGCGTGAGTGTTTGTTGCATGTGACAGGAACAATTGCTCTTGTGGTTTTTTTTATAAGGATATTGGTTCCATGTGCATTAGCAACAAAACAAACTGGCAAAATGAGATGTGCCATAGTGTCATTCTGTTTGGGTCTGGTTTGGAATTGTTCAAAAGAAATTAAGAAATCTGGATGTGGAAGTCAAAATCACTAGAAATCCAAACTCCTGACATAGAATGATTTTACTCTTATAGCTGTATTAGGTTTGCGTGGCAGTGTTTTGGTAGCAGGGGGGGCTGCAGGGGTGGCTTCTGTGAGAAGCTGCTAGAAGGTTCCCCACGTCCAATAGAGCAAATGCCAGCCAGCTCCAAGATGGACCCAGCGCTGGCCAAGGCCGAGCCCGTCAGTGATGCTGGTGGTAGCGCCTCTGTGAAAAAATATTTAAGAAGGGGGAAAAACAACTGCACAACAGCAACTGCAGCTGGAAAGAAGAGTGAGAATATGTGAGAGAAACAACTCTGCAGACACCAAGGTCAGTGAAGAAGGAGAGGGAGGAGAGGCTTCAGGCACCGGAGCAGAGATTCCCCTGCAGCCCATGGTGAAGACCATGGTGAGGCAGGCTGTCCCCCTGCAGCCCATGGAGGTCCACGGTGGAGCAGATATCCACCTGCAGCCCATGGAGGACCCCACGCTGGAGCAGGTGGATACACCCAAAGGAGGCTGTGACCCCATGGGAAGCCCATGCTGGAGCAGGCTCCTGGCAGGACCTGTGACCCCATGAGGAGACAAATCTACACTGGAGCAGGTTTCCTGTCAGGACTTGTGACCCTGTGGGGGACAGATGCTGGAGCAGTTTGTTCCTGAAGGACTGCACCCCATGGAAAGGACCCAAGTTGGAGCAGTTCATGAAGAACTGTAGCTCGTGTGAAGGACCCACACTGGAGAGGTTCGTAGAGGACTGTCTCCCATCCGAAGGACCCCATGCTGGAGCAGGGGGAAAGTGTGAGGAGTCCTCCCCCTGTGGAGGAAGGAGAGGCAGAGACAACATGTGATGAACCAACCGTGACTCCCATTGCCCATGCCCCTGCACCATTTGAAGGGGGAGGAGGTAGAGAAAATCAGAAGTGAAGTTAAGCCTGGGGCGAAGGGAGGGGCAGGTGGAAGGTGTTCTTAAGATTTGTGTTTTTTTCTCATTATCCTATTCTGATTTGATTGGTAATAAATCAAATTATTTTTCCCAAGGTCAAGTCTGTTTTGCCCATGATGGCAATTGGTGAGTGATCTCCCTGTCCTTATCTTGATCCATGAGCCTTTTGTTACATTTTCTCTCCCTTGTCCAGCTGAGGAGGGGAGTGATAGAGCAGCTTTGGTGCGCACCTGGCTTCTAACCAGGGTCAACCCACCACACTAGCATAAAAAAAGAGGATGACCTCTAACAAAATGGAAGATCTGCCTTCTTTAAACTTATATAAGAACCCTGAATAAACTTGGACATTCATAAACACCTGACCCAAAAAAACTGTGTCCTAAGAGTGAAACTACACACAAAGACCCTTTGAAATGGTCCACAGATCATTTCCAGTTTCAGCTTAGTAGGCTTCTCACAACTGATGTATTTTCCTAAAAGCTAGCTAAACTCACACCCAGAGCTGGTAAGTACCAGCCACAGTTTCAAGACGTGCTGGAGCTCCTGGCTGAGTTTTCACACGATGATGGTAACGACCAACGTTTTCTGTCACTCTGAAAAAGTAGGAGGGCCAATCCTCAACCTTGTATATGGTGACCCAGACTTTCATTACCTATTATATAAAGACACCTCAGCATAACACTTTCTGTGTTTAGGAGTCACCAGTTTCTACACACATAATCCCTGTCTGTTCACTGCCTCCAGAACCCATCATCCTAGACCTTGTCTGTGAGCTTTGCCGGTATTTGGGCTGTCAAAAAATCCACTTAAGTTTCAATGTGAAAACAATTGTCTATAGCCTCCTGACAACCTTTCCTGACAATCATACAAAAATTTGGATGGGAGCTCTGAAGTTCACCTAGTACAACTTCCTGCTCAAAGGAGGCTGACTTCAATGTTAGGTCAGGTTGCTCAGGGGCTTTTACAGGCAAGTATCCCCCAAGCATGGGGATTCCATAATTTCTTGGGTGGCTTATAGCACTATCATTTTAACACAATGAAACTTTAAAAGTTTGAAATTGGCCAACAGAGAAAACATCATTGGAAGGTGACCAACAATACAGTGAGATCCTTTAGGAAAGTTAAGGACAATGATAATGTTTGAAACTGTGCAATTTAAAGAAGGCATATTTTATTCTGGTCTTTTATATAAACCCATAGCTAAAATGATATAGTAAAAACAAAAAAGTGAGTGGGACTGAAAAAGAGCAGAGCATAAGCTAGAGAAATTTCTTTTAAGAAGAATTGTAAATAAAATATATTAAAAGTTTTTCTGAACTTTTTTTTGAAAATACAGATATAACTCCAGTGAATATAAAAAATTAAATTAGAAAGATAACATAGACTGGATTTGAATAGTAGGTATAATAGAATTTTAGAAACCATAGGGTAGAGAAGGGATGGAAATTTATTAGAATACTTTTTTTTTGCATTCTTGAAGATCTGGTTAGCAGTAATTTGTTTATATAAAAAAGCTGACAACTGAATTAGAAACTGCCACAACAGGACAAACCAATGTTTTCCTCAGTTAAGACAATAGCTCAAGTTCCTGTATATCATGGTTTTCTGATATTGGAGAAGATCTACCAAGGACCTTTGCATTTAATTTCTTCATTTCTTTCCTGCATTGCAATTTGGATTTCAAAAAGTTCTTTTTCTCTGTGGATGGCTCTCCTTATTGCTGCAGTGGATCCTTTTGCCGTTGTAACCAGGAGAGCTGAGGTATGACAATGAACAATCAGAATAAAGTGAATAAGAGCTTACTACATCACAGACAATTTCTTAATGGTGATTTCCACTCCAGATATGCCAAAGACAGATTTTATCTACCTGCTGTGTTGATCTTTCTAGTAACATTGTTTCATTACTCACATGAGCATTAAACAATTACCGATTCGCATGAGTATTCCTTTTGAATTTGTGCTGCTTCAGCCCTCAGATATCTTTCAAGTCCCAAGTAAATTATACAGCTATCTGGCTGACAGCTTACAGAATTCTTTTGGGATACACAGAGCAATGCAGGAAAGGGAGATGAAGATTCAATTAACAGTTTCATTAGGATGGCATCACACATAATACCAGCACCTTCTAATATCTCCCCAAGGATTTTCAAACATTGGCGTATAGTGATCTCAAACTCTGGCTTCAGAAGGGTGTTTCACACCTTATCCTATTTATTCAAACAAAAATCAGAGGGGATTACAAAAGAGAGATGGAAAAGATTTCTAGACTGGCCCGTCAGATTGTTCCCTACGGCATATTTTCTAATCCATTAAAAATCTATTTTACATGGTCTCCACAAACATCTATATCTCCTATTGACACCTGTTTCCTGATATTAAGTACAAATATTCTTTTATTTTTTATCAGAGTTATTGCACTATGTACCACTCTAAATAATCACTCATTATACATTTTAACAGCCTTCAAATATTTGTCATGACCTACTTTCTCATCACCTTCCTGTTAAACACTTAGCTCTTTTAATCTTTACTCAAAAGTCAATTTGTCTCTCCTTTTCATCCTAGTTATTTTTTTATAACATAGAACTTTCAGCTAGAAGAAGTTTTTGCCATCTTCCTGTTACTTACTCTAGGGTAATAATATTCACAATAACAAATGTCCAAAATGATGCATTTATGGTTACAATTGCTTTATGTTTATTAAATATTCTCCAATTTTAAGGCATAATAATGTACTTTCCAAACCTCCTTGGAAGTTATTTTATTTCATTTTGTCAAATAATATATCAAATCCTGACCACTGCCTATCACTATAGCAGCATCTCTTTCATGTAAGATTGATGACAATTGTAAAATTGTTGAAACATGTTGGTGCTTCTTTGTGGAAAATATATTTAGCTTAGATTAGAGATTTTCTGTTGTCAATCTTTTAAATTTTACAGCTTTTCTTGTTTCTTATCTTTTGTTTATCATTAGATGTTGAGTAAAAGAGTACAGCCAAACAGAGCATATTATTCTCCCACCTCTGGGTAGCAAATAACACAGAACGATGATGTTATCTGCTATGTTTAACAATCTTCTATGTAATGTCCTAGTATCTGGTAAAGTGGCTAAATGTCCAGTTTGTTAAAATGAATGGCTTCTTTGACACTGAAATAGAGGAACATAGGAACATATCTGTAAGACTGCTTGCTGAGGACCTCAATGAGACCTAACATAGTTACTGGTCTGCAGTTGGGAAACCTCAGGGTAAGATATTCGGAAAGGGGAACAGGACTGCAGATAATCTAGAAGAACATTAGCCTTTAGAGAAACCTTGAAATTACTTCTGTCAGTTAGGTTGGTCACCAGGCTGCCTCAGTAGGAATCACAGTCTTTCCCTGCCCTGCTTCTTTGGAGTGGAGCCACTCCTGATTCTGTGATGTTGAAGAAGTAGGTCCTCAGAGTATTTTTCAGTGTGCTTTTCCTCATTTTATATTGTTCAAGCATGTCACATCAAAAAAATTTTTTTTTTTCATTTTCAGTACATTTTCTATGCTTAATGTGACATTTCAAAGGTGAATTGTGATGTTATGTAATACTGAAAAAAGGCAACCTCAGAAAATTCTAACAGGAAATTATGTATATGAACTGACCATATTTTTTCAGCAGTAGTAAGTCATATATGTCACAAAGAGCTATTTTAGAAAATAGCACTCTCGCATTTTGTAAATTAATTTGAGTTACCAGGCACACACTGTTCTGCAGATAAACTCACAGCCCTCAAAAAAATTAGATGATGGTATCATTGAAAATACAAAGAAATTTAAAAACTCTATAGTGATGAGTGTGTTCACAATATTCATATAATTAATTATTTCTGCAGTGATATACACCTGTGATCTATACAACAGTTTCACATGCCCAAATATTTATCATGTTATATTACATTAAAAAATACCTCTGACATTCCAGATGTGGTGTGACTGTTTCTCTGTACATTAACATATTTGTTTGGATGTAATCACATAGTAATGCATTCTATAGTGTAGTTGAATTAAGGAAGACAGAAGCCATTTACTCACATCCTGTAACATTTGTAGTTCTATAACTCTTGAAGAAAATTACTCATAACATGCTTTTGCTTCAGGTATAAGGGAATCCGGTGTCATATAAGTGGGAAATGAATCCCATTTATGTTTCATGCAACTGTTTTCTGTTCAGGTAGTGGACCTAGAGAAAGATTTCATTACACAAATTCTTGGAGTCTAATAAAACAATTATATACTGTAGTACAAATCAGATAAAAGTAGGTCTAACTGAAATGGCTATGAAAGGAAGACCATTAGAAAATCTGA
This sequence comes from Gavia stellata, assembly GCF_030936135.1. Taxonomy (NCBI): domain Eukaryota; kingdom Metazoa; phylum Chordata; class Aves; order Gaviiformes; family Gaviidae; genus Gavia; species Gavia stellata. Next base: position 81,945,081 of record NC_082595.1, read on the forward strand.
AACAGAGAAAAAATAAAAGCAATATAATTTAAAAGGAAAATAAAATCTATTTGAGAAAAAAAACCAACAAACACCGTGTATTATGAGAGTTAACAGAAATTAATTATTTTAATATAAAACCTTATTTTAATATCAAGCTTGAAAAAGCACCCCCACACAAAAAAACATACACACAAAGAATTCTTCTACTAGAAATTTCTGAACAACTCTTCCTGAAAACATTTAGAAAGACATAGCTATGCAGAAAAAAACCCAAATGCAATTTGCCAGAGTGAAACATTAAGATAAAGAAAACAAAGCCAGAAAACCAGGAACAATTGCAGAAACTGAAAATCTATCTATATATAGGAATACAAACTAAAAATTCCATAAACATGGTAACATTCAATGTGAGAGGGAAAGACTCAACACAGTAAGAAACAAAGAAAGCAATTTCTGTATTGGCTATGCTTCAATGAAATTCAGGCCCTTATATGTAAATAAATGATTGAAACTTAAGAATAAATTTACATGAATGAAAATATAGTAAAAAACTCAACATTAAATTACTCAACAAATTCTAATTAACATAAATAGTGTATTTCATAATGCCTTTGGTTCTAATAGAAAAATGAAAAGAGAATTGGGAAGTTGTGTGCATTGTCAAATCTCTACATTCCCATTTTACTAGCTCATCTTCTGTCAGCGTTTACATTCCCAACCAACATAGGCTATAAAAGGGTGATTCTTTTCTGCCACAATCATATGTCCACTATTCATTCAGTTTGATTCTGCTTTCCATAAAATAAGAAAATTGCTAATGTTTTTTGCACTCAGTCTTGAAAAATGAATTCTTAGCCATTATAATTTGAGACATTGTATAACAGAGCCACAGAGTGTTTGGGGGAAGTGAAGCATTGCTTAACATATTGCTCCAAAAAGAACAGACAGGATGGAGAGCAGAAGGAATCTGATGTCTTATGGTGTTGGTTTTCTTAGCTCCAAGGAAATTAGACCCTTGGAAAAGGGGTCCCTATGACTTTCCCTGAAATAGCTCTACAAAGCCCCATAGAACAGTAAGATAGGTGACCTTGCAACAAAACTTTCCTTAAACCCAAGGATTCAGATTTTTTTTAAATGGAAAATCCTTAGCCTAGTAAATGTAATATCTATCCCACTGGTTCCTGGCTAAGCATCCTCTGTCACTATCATTGTTTATAGATTTTAGTCAACATGACAGAATTTAAATAAATTTCTTAAGCTAGTCTTGGTCAAGTACCCTACTACATACTGTCCTAAAAATGAGAATATTTTACACCCAATGCATTACTTGTGAACAATTTCTCACAAATATAATACTTTGTTCCTTTGACTTTAGTTCAGTAGTTAAATTTATTATGTTTGATACAAAAGAAATATTTAAATCCGTTTTGGTTCCACTGGGAACAAGTAAAAATTGCTCATTAAAAAAGAGCCTGTATCAATTTGAAAACCTGGCCAGAGACAGATTTTCAGGCCAAGTAAAATGTATTTTCAGGACACAGTAAGTACCCGGTTCATAGACTCACTCCTTCTGAACAAGGGGAGCAATCCTTCTGGATTGTTACAGCATCCTACAGGAATCCTACAGGATTTTGCTCTGTCAGTGAAAGAACAGGGTCAGAGCCAAGTTTCTCCTTAGCGCTTTTTTTGGTCCTTCCATTTCTCCCCACCTTACTTCTCTGTAACCTCACCATCGTACAGCTATTGTTCTTAATCTTTTTTTGGAAAGGACTAGTGGGACAAGGTGGATTACTTGCAAAAACAGAAGGACAGCAATATATCCATTTTGTAGCTCTGCTACTATATACAGAGAATTTCTTATAGCTCAGAAAAGTTTACTTATAAGTTTTCAGTTCGAGACTACAAGTCTGATTTAATAAGAAGGCAATTGAATTAGCTCATCCCCATTAGTGATATTATTAAAAACCTCTTGGCACTCCCCAAAAGAATCACTTCATTATGTTAAAAGGAACATATTTTCTTTATTTTGCTTGATGAATATTGACTAGAAAAAAGGATTTTTCTTTTAAAGAAAGCTCCATAGTAATTAATCAGAAAATCTGTTTATTTTTTTCAGCAAGTAATTGTTGATGTAGGAGAGAATTTATATGCCTTTGTAATAGTTACTATATCTTCCATCGAGTTTTGAACATTTGTTTTCTGTTTACTGCCATGTGCCATATCCCATGTAATTTCACCCAAATGCCATGTTGCCATAAATATGACACAGACAAAAAAATGACATGGAATTAAGCTATGCAGAAAATGCTCTGCTGCCTGAAAATCCAATAGCTCAAATATTTCCTAGGTAGATTTTTCATAATTATCAATGATTCATGGTTAAAAAGGTGATATTTCTTACTGAAGAAGTCCTAAGGAGAACCTTATCAAGAAAGATATATTGAGGGTGTATATACACAGGGTGTATTTTTAGACAATAGTTTTTCAGAGAATAGTGTTGAAATTTCCAGATAATATCGCCAATGATATTTTTATTACATAATCACTCAACAACTACAAATTTCATAGAATATATAGACTTGTACACTTTAGCAAAACCTTTGCTGATGTATGAAATCCCATTGATTTCATATTAATGGATACCATGTCATAGATACTCAAATGTCCTAAAGTAATAGAATAAAAACATCTGTAACCCTAAGGGCCCTGCACTGGAATCAGCAAATCAAAATTTTCACATATAATCTGCATAGTCTAAAGATATAACAATTTAATAAATTATTGAATGTAATTAAAAGTTAATAAAAAAACCCACAATATAGAAAATACTTTTAAACTAGACCAAAGTCTACACAAAAAACCTTCAACTTTCACCAAAGTATATGAAAGAACTATTTTAAAAGAGGTAGGATACCAACTTAAGACTTATGATAAATGGAATTCAGTCATGTTTTGCTTAAATTTTGGCTGCAACTAGGTATGTTGATGGGACACAGCTAAAATAAAGACAAATAATAAAATAAGATCAAAATGAACAAATATGTCAACATAGACTTTCTTTCCAGTATGGAGTGTCAGTTTTTGTTCCTAGACAACAGCTTATTTGCCCAAAAGATCACACAAATGTGGAAAATTTATAATCACCACCTAAATACTGTAGTAAAGTGGTGAGGTTGAGATAGGCCTTGCCAGGGAGCAGCAAGAGTGGGGCTGCTCCAGTGGGGACAAGTCAGGAACTGGGGTGTCCAGTCAGGAGCAAAAGGAGACAGGGGTCAGACAAGCTACCTGCAACATAGGTTCGATGCCCATCCAGGAGACAAGGCTGGAGGCTGGCCCTCTAATGACTAGCAGTGCCCTCAGGATCCTGGCAGGCATATACCAGAAAGCAAAATAATATAAAGGTAAAATGACAGGTTGTTCTATAGAGATGCTTACATACAGTGAGCAACCCTAAATTAAAGACAAATAGAGTTGGTTATTTTCATTAGGTGCTCATAAAATCTCTGTGCTATTCTTGTAAATTTCCTCACAGATTAATACTGCCTAATCCAGGTAACACTGCTGAATCTATCTCTTCAAGCCATTCCTTTTCCTAAAAAGAGCATCTAGCCACCTTAATCATGACTTCTGTAGTATTGTTTTCAACTGATGTAACTGCTATCCTGACACCAGGAAAAATATCTTTATTGACCACCTGAAACTTATACCCAAGTAATCTTTTGAGTGGTATTTTACCTTATTGTCTGTTCCTTCTTGTATACTTTTCATTACCAAGATCCCACATGGAGGAAGAAGACAGGAGAAGGAGATGGGTGAGCACACAATGGGTATAAAAAATGTGGAAATGGCGAAGCATCAAGACTACGAAGAAGAATATAGATGATACTCATGTGACCATGAAATGGTATCTATCATCTCACATTCATCTCTTCCACATATAAGAAACAAAAAATAGGTGAAGGGGAATAAACAAGATCATTAAGCAAGGTCATTCTCTCGTACAAAATCAAGTATGTGCTGCTTAGGTGTCTCTTTAGATTTTGGAGTATGAGCAGGATCCATTCTCCTTTGGTATCCATCAGTAATTGCAACTTGCATTTTGAAAAGATCTAGTTATTAGATGACATCCACCTGTTAATTAACTAATATCAAAGAAAATTTTTAGAGGACAAAATGCTAATATGTATCATGCAGGAAGCTGAAATTTTTACTGTTCTTCAGGACTCACATTTCTCTTTTGATGGGCAGATTTTGCTAAAATGAATTTGTATTCATTTTGTAAGAGTAGCATCAACTAATTCATAACGTTCATTCAGCTTTTGATGAAGCAGTGAAACAACAATATATTCCTGCAAATGATACTGAGTTAGCTCTGAAATTATAGGGTAGTAAATGAAGTATTATATTTGCAGATTAAATTAAGTTTCAGCTTTTAAGGAGAGGTCATTTCTGGCTATAGTGATGTACTAGGCTTGCACAGATACATAATTTAAAATGTAACATTGTTGTCAAACTGGATGCATTAAAACTACTTTTTCACAGTATCAAAAATTCCATTTCCTAGCTCTCTTGAAAATCTAAAGCATTTAGGAAGATACTTTTAAATTTGGATCTGGACAAGTTTGTCCAAAATATGACCCAACAATAACTTTCAAATCATTACAATTCACAGAGTTGGAAATAGAAACTTCAGACTGAGTGTCATTGTTCATATTCCGTTTGCCTTGATCACTGTAATAAACTTCAGAGGCACATTGCTTTTTTATGTCTTAACCATATCAAGCCTCAAGACTGAGTGCTGTTTTTTCTAAAGGGAAAAATAGAACCATTCTGTAAATACTTTTTTAAATTGAATAGAAGAAATTATTCCAAAGAATGTTCAATATTTAAAAACATGCTGTTAAAATGTTAACAGATTGACTTACTGACCTAATTTTTAACCAGAGAAATCCATAAAAGAAAGCAAAGCAGAAAAAAATATTCCACAATCTGTGATATTTTTTCTTTCCAAACATTCAGGAATCAAGTGCACCCTGAGTAAGTTTGCAGACAACAGCAAGTTGGGCAGGTATGTTGATCTGCTTGAGGGTAGAAAAGCTCTTCAGAGGAATCTGGACAGGCTGGATAGATGGGCCAAGGCCAGTTGTGTGAGGTTCAACAAGGCCGAGTGCTGGGTCCTGCACTTGGGTCACAACAACCCCATGCAACGCTACAGGCTTGGGGAAAAGTGGCTGGAAAGCTGCCCGGCAGAAAAGGACCTGGGGGTGTTATCAACAGCTGGAGGAATATGAGCCAGCAGTGTGCCCAGGTGGCCAAGAAGGCCAACGGCATCCTGGCCTGTATCAGAAACAGTGTGGCCAGCAGGAGCAGGGAGGTGATCATCCCCCTGTACTCAGTGCTCGTGAGGTGCTGAGGTGCAGAGCTGAGGTGCTGCAGCGTGTCCAGGGGAGGGCAACGAAGCTGGTGAAGGTCTAGAGAACAAGTCTTACAAGGAACGGCTGAGGGAGCTGGGGTTGTTTAGCCTGGAGAAGAAGAGGCTCAGGGGAGACCTTATCACTCTCTTCAACTACCTGAAAGGAGGTTGTTCTCCCAAGTGAGAAGTGATAGGACAAGAGGAAATGGCCTCAAGTTGTGCCAGGGGAGGTTTAGATTGGTTATTATGAAAAACTTCTTCACTGAAAGGGTTGTCAGACATCGGAATAAGCTTCCCAGGGAGGTGGTGGAGTCACCTTCCCCAAAGTATTTAAAAGACGTGTGGCTTAGGGATACGGTTTAGTGGTGGACCTAACAGGGTTAGGTTAACAGTTGGACTTGATGATCTTAAATGTCTTTTTCAACCTAAACAATTCTATGATTCTATGATTTAACTTTCAAACCTGTTAGCTGTTCTCATGGAAATGTCAGCTGTGTTGTTTGTTTGGTAGGTGTCCCAGTGTGGCTTTTGCTGCAATTTCGTAAAAAAAAAAAGATGTATTTTATAATGGCATTTTAAATTTTTGGATAAGAAAATGTCACTTTGCCCAGCAAGTCTTTACCCTTTAAATTTAAGTCTATCTCCCATCCCCAGTTTAACGTTAAAGAGGTGACATTCTCATTAAAGCTTTGCAAAATACTTGACTTGAAATTAAAGCATATAAAACTGCCCTTTTGTGAATTCTGAAAACTTCCATTAGATTTATATTTTAGAAGTGTAAAGATGTGTTTGAAAATATTGCAGTCAGAACCAAAGATACCTTTTTTCCTTCAGTGACCACACATTTTTCTCTTTCATTTATTTCTTTGTGGATTTTGTGGATATTTTGCTACTTGAAATGAGATGGCCATACTTGTCAATACCCTTTTCTTGAAACTATGTATCTATGCCTACAGTACGTGTTTAGGGGGGTACTGGAGAAGTTTTGACTTATCTATTTGTTAACATGAGCTCAAGATTTTAAACAAAAAATATTTGCCATTTTTAAGGAAAAAGCCATATCAAGATGGCGAATCAGGTTGTTCTTCAGTCAAAAATGCTGAAGCAAGTTACCTTACATGATAGTAAGCAAGGTCAAGCACCCAGGGTTGTACTCCACTTTTGGAGCATTCATTGGAGGCATATCAATTCATTGTGGCATATCAATCCTTAAAGGGGGTTTATAAGAAAGATAGAGATACTTTTTACCAAAGTCTGAAGTGATAGGACAAGGGGAAACAGTTTCAAACTGAAAGAGGGTATATTTAGATTAGGTATAAGAAAGAAATTTTTTACGATGCGGATGGTGAGACACTGGAACAAGTTGCCCAGAAAATTTGTGAATGCCCCATCCCTGGAAGTGTTCAAGGTCAGACTGGATGGATATTTGATCAAACTGATCTAAGTGGAAGATGTCCCTGTCCATGGCAGGGGGGTTGAAACTAGATGATTTCAAAGGTCCCTTCCAACCCAAACCTTTTTATGATTTTATGATTCAAATGAGCTTCCTAATTCCTCGCAATTTGTTCATACCAAAACACATATATGGGTGGAAGGGTTTTCAGCATTTAGTTACTGAGACTTTTCTCTATACTCTTCGCATACAGATTTATCCCAATATCCTGCATAGTTTCAGGAAGAACTAAGAGAAATTGCTTCTGTCTTTATAAGACCAAAACAGAGCCCTTTCCTCTTCCTATCCCTCATCGCTCACCTCTTATAACTTAAAAATTGAGGACTTTCTTTCTGCAATGGAAATTCTTTGGGGACAACTATTCAGGGACTTCTTACAGTTAACAAACAGTAAGTAGGTAGCTGAAGTGGAATGAAACTTTGACTTCTATCATCAACCACGTACAGGAAACAAACCCCAACTGAGCTGTGCCATAACCTTCGGTCTTTGAAATTCGGTAACGTTCATTTTATGTGTGTTTTCACTGCTTCAGCTTTCCCACGTGTTTTTGTGTAGCATTGTTGTGTGGTTAGCGAAGACTTACTGCATAGTTGCAGATACAGGCTTGCAATGCAGAAATTTATTTAATAAGAGTTTCACACATATACAAAACCTTCTTTAAGTTATGTCTTTCTGTTTACCCTTGATACATTATCAATGTATGCTAATTTTTATTTTTAATCACTTCTTTGTACTTCTGGGAACACAATGACAGATGCAAGCTCCTGAATTTTCATGAAGTTCTACTCCTGCACTTTTTCATTTTCTATAGTCAGTCCTGATGCCTATGACAACATTGAGTGGATGCAGGGATCTTTTTAGATTTAGTCCTGTGTTTGGAGCTAGCATTTATGTGGCTGAAAATATATCTTTTTATACTTTGTCAGAAATTAGCTTCATGTATTCATGACTTTTTTTTTTCCTTTTCTTTCTTTTTTTTTTGACTCTTGCTGTCCTGAATTTGTGTATAATCCTCCTGTATGCTATATCTGGAAGCCATTTTTTTGTATACTAATAATCTCATTAAACATGACTTCAGTCAAAAGCATTCTCTCTCCTGAATTCTTCACTATTAATATTTTTGCTTTGGCTTCTAAACAGTGATGTCCTGCTGGGCCACCAGCAGCACTTTACATCCTATATGTTGCAGATATCCTTGAAAATCGTATTTCAAATGGAGGAGGAGTTAACCACACAATATCTCATTATATGCTATGTGTAACTCAAGGGAAAAATACGATTCTTTGATTTTGATAAAAACATTTAAAATTCACCTTCCTAACTTTTTAACTGAATTCTAATCCTTCCTCATCATTTTTACAAACTGACTTCACGCCCACAGAAGTGCGCTTTATTGCACAAGGAGGTAATTGATAATCTACATCACTTGGTAAGGCATGACTCATACTATTACTTTCTCTTTGCCTTCTGGAACAGGATGGTAGCATACAAACTGAGCACTAGAAATGATCCTTTGTCGATGCCTTTGAACCTTGGATTATACTCAAGCACTATATCAGAGAATATTTGTTGTCCTTGGTTGAAAGCCTTCCAGAGACTATGTTAATGCAACAGAATGGACTACCACACACCAGTGGTCAGGTTCATGCTTTGATATTGTTTTACTCATATAGGTGTACATTTTGAATCCAGACACTGACTTTTGATGTAATATTTCATAAGCAGTAAAAGCAATGAAGGATAAAAGGATAAGCAATATTCTATAAAAATGAAGGAAACAGGATAGTTGAAGGCTTAAACTGGACAAATTTAAAAAATTGAAACACAAATGGAAACATTAATGTAGATAGCAAGATATTTAAAATATCTTGATGACTTCAGATACAAGAAAATTAGTCTTCTAGAAAATACATTTCAGAGGAAAGAAATAATACTGTTTTCAATGTAGAGTTAGTGAAGCACAATGTAATGGCTTGTGACATACTGGTCAAACTGAATGATTTAATAATTTCTTATGGCCTTAGGCTTTATGAATTGACAAATATATGAGTAAATTAAACACTTGATAAATTCATGGTAAACTGTCTCATTTTGACATAGATATATGCTCCGCAAGCTGCAGTTTTCTCAAGGTTGTACCTTTAATGCCATATTGCTGTAGAAACTCTTAACTTTTTATATCATCATACTTTTGCAACTTTTTTCTTTCCTGTTTATTCTCTCCTCTGTCCATTACTAGAACAATATGTTGAAAGGGGTGTGAAGGTTTGTATGTGTGTGTATATATCTATGCACATTGGTGAATTCATTGGGTAGTACAAATCATTCAAAACTGACTAGCCCAAAATGTTTAAGAAACTATTTATAATGATCCAAAGGCATTACTTGCAATTTGGGAAATGCAGAATAGAATGAAGAGGAATTGAACTTTTGAACTGTGGAATATTACAAAATCAGTTTAGACACACAGCACCGATACTCATTTTCAGACCACTATATTAAAACAAGCAAACATGGTCAGTTTAATTGTTCATTCCACTGTAGTATGTTTTATATGTTCCTTTTGTCTTTTTTAACAAAACCGGACATCTTAACTTTCAGTATTTCCTCAAAAGAATGGGGAATAAAATACCTCTTATTTCAAGTACTATTACACAATGATGTCATAACCAATCTGCAAAAACAGTGTGGTTTTTTTCCAGAGCATTAGTCATTTTTGAACATACTTGTTTTCATCTTTGTATAATTAATGAAACCAGAAATTGGAAAAAGGAATTCAACCTTTTCCTGCTGATGAGAGACACAATATTCTGATGTTTTGCCTCATCTCATTATAATTATCTCAAGGAGGGACTCTCAATCTGACCAATAAGCTATTACTGGCCTGTTGCTCCTCCAGAGGCTAAAGGTGCAGATCAGCACTTTTATCCCAATGGAGTATCAAGAAAAAATTCAGAGATAAGTGCTCATCCAGCAATATCATGCTCTCATCTTTCGTAAATAGCTGCTAATCACTCTCCCTTAGTCCTGCCTCTCAAACACCTGGGCAGTTTCTTTTGAAACACAATAGCACATCATACATATAAGCTTTCTTTGGCCTGAGATCTGCTGAGAACTGGGAGATCTTTCAAAATTTCCCAGACACCTGTTTGTGATCTCACCAGTGTGAGCAGTAGCTTTTCCTGTGAGGGCATCTGGAGACAGAGGAATAATGTTTATTTGCAGTAGTCAAGTAATGCTAATACAAAGAACAATTTTAGGTTGGGAAAAAAATAGAAATATTCCAGATTCTTTGCTGAAATCAAAACCCAACTTACTTTTAAGCCCAAACATGCAACTTGTTCTACATGGCAAAAGATTGGAGGAGGGGGAATTGTTGCCAGAAAGATTTGATATGCTTAGCTAAAACAGAAGGAAATTTTGAAGTGTCTCATTTTCTTGAGGATAAGCAAAATAATTTGACATAATATTTAAAAAATTTTACTTACAAACTTTTTTTTTTTTGTAATTGAAAACATTTTGGCCAAGAGATCTCATCCACCCATCTCAGTGATATAATATCCATAACTTGAAGCCACAGTCTATTTTACTTTCTAACACATTTCATTGTCTGAAAGATTGTGTGGCTTTTTTTTCTCCTTTTTGACACTTCTGACTAAATTTGATTTTTTGTAGTTCTTACTTGACATCTTATCCTATAATAATGAAACATTTACAGTTCATACATTTTTTCAAGGTTTTTTCAATCAATATTTACTGTTTCTGTGTTTTGGAAGGAATGCCAGCAAACAAAGATGATGGTGAAAAAATACTATGACCTAAAGCTAAATTTTAATTCCTGCAGTTGCATGCCATAACTGAGAGTTCAAAAGCTAGAACAACTGAATAACAGTTTTTTGGCACAGTATGAAAAATCCAGAAAAATTACGCATTTAGAAATGCTCTATTGGTAGATAATTTGATTGGCTAGCTTTCTGTAAATACTTCAAAATCCTTTATTATTAATGTCCCCCCAATAAATATATATTCTGAATTATTTATATTAAACTGCTCCATCATTTTCTCAGAAACATGATTAGCTGTTGACTACATATAAACTGAAGAAGAACAAGCAGGCACTACTAAAAATTTCTGCATTTTATTTCTGAATATGTATTTGTTTTCAAGATATCATTGAAATTTTGAAGTAACAGGCAATTAAAACATCAAGATTGTTCATAGGTAGGGCTAGCTATAAACAAAAATTTAGCTATGTGGTGGGAGACCAAACAAAGTAAGTTGTCATCTGAAGTACTTTTATAACACTCCATGGCACTGACAAATCAGTTCAAATCATTGTAAATACCTGCTGACATATTCCTTTGGGTCTGTCCTCAATTTTAGAACGCAAAGTTGTTTCTACTGAAAATGAAAAAGTCCTCCAGTCTTCCTTGGAAGGGTTTCTTTTTGTTTCTCTGTGTATAAAAGAAATGTATATATAGCATGGCATTGAAGGTGAAGTTAGTTCTCATTCTAAGTCTGTTTTTCAACAGTCACCTCCACACATTCATTCAGCTTTCTTCCGAGAAAATTTTTAAAATTAGAAAACATATCTACAGTTATTTCATTTTTTTAGAAAATGTACATGACATTTACATTTAAATTCCCTGTAACACATCTGAATCAATATACTTCTGTTACCAAAAATCATAACCAAGAAAACTCTCCAAACCAAATGATAGCTTAGAAAGCTGACATTGGTTTATTGGACCACTGGGTGCATGAGGAATTTTTCCGCCTAGCATGCACACCATGTTAAAATCGTGACAGGTATTTAAAACAGTTAACAAAGTTAGTTACACCTACTGATCCGACCCCTTAGTTAACTATTGGTTAGTACCTTTCTTACTTCGTCTTGAAGACCTTAATTCTCAATGCATGCCCAGAAAGTAGGGGGCTTATTTGGGTTGGGGGCATTTTCTAGCTAGGAGGTGTGGTTTTCACATTAGAATGAGATTATAATGAGGCAGGTCAACCTTAGGACACTATTTTGGCACTCTTCTATTTTTCTAGAATTAGTCCTTGTGTAATCGTTACTGTTAGTTAGTGGAAAGTTAGTGGAGACAGTTTTTATCTTTAATATGTCTAAATACCAGATGCATTCATTACAAAGTATCTTCTTTCCATTCTTTCCATTCTTTTTCACTGATTTTTGACCTTGTGTTTCAAGTTGTTCTGTAACACTACCATAGTACTAAATTTACCCTAGAAATTCCATCTTGTTTGGTCCATTTTCTTTTTTAGGTTTTTTTGCAGACAGATGATTTTTAACATTTTGAAATAGTTATTAACTGCAGAGAAGGTTCTTTGGCCAATTTTATTTACTAATATAGCTAAATGAGTGGTTCAGCTGAGGCTGACATATCAGCCAAAAGGCATGCCCCTCATAAAGGATAGCCAACAATATGTATTCCATTGACATCTTGTGAGCAAAATGTTCACCTTCTAATGTGTCTCTGTATTGTTCATTATTTTGTAAAACTTTCTGGATGATGAATGTCCAGGACAATAAAACAGAATCCTCTGTTAATACCTTTCATAGGTACCTTTTGTACCTTTTAAAAGATGCACGCACATGTGTGTGTAAAATGACGCTAATGATATAGCTGACAGAAACTATCCATTTGAAAACTCATAGTGAATTTGCTTAGATTACTTAATTTTTCTTTCTATTTTCTGATTCCTTTATGGTTGGAAAATCGCAGTGATAAATAATAACTCTCTCTTGTTCTCTGTTTCTCCCCTGCTCCCCTTTCTTTGTGCATAATCAGAGTATAACACTTTTAATAAATCAAGACACAATCAGAGTGAATTATTTCTGATTTTTTTGTGCTTTTTCTATTCTGCAGAGAAAGCAGATGGCTGGCAGTTATGGTCCTATGGTCTGCTTTTGGCTATTCATTGGTGCAGGAGAGAGAAAGAAGGAGGAAAGTACTAGCAGCCAGGATCCCTCAAGCAAAAAGCACTTCCAGGAGGGTGAGTCACAGCACCTGAGGGAGGCAAGCAGAGTGCTCATCATCTCTCTCATTTATTACCTGAGAGAGGCCGATGGCAGATGGAGTGAGAGAACATAGGTCTCCTGTAGGGCTAGATAAGGAAGCGAGTTCATTGATTGCTATGTACAAAAGCACAATAAAGACACCAGTGGAAAAACTGCCTGGAATCAAAATAAGAAAATGCATAAAACAACAACAGTAACAATAAGAACAAAAACAAAGATAAACAACCAGCCATCATAGACCTGTGCAACTTCAACATTTCTGCTCTTTTGTCTCATAATAGGATGATGTGCCAGTTCTAGCCTTAAAAACAAAATGTTTATGAAATACATTTTGTGGTTTTAACTGTCTATTGTCTTTAGATTGAAATACATCACCAGCTCCCCCACCACAACTTTTACATTGCCCTCCCATTAGATTCCAGGGTGTCAGAGAAAAACAGGTGTTCAACAATCTGTGGCATATGGAGTTTCAACTGTTTGGCTTTAATTTACTTCTGTTCCCTTCTCTGTAAAGTGCATTGTGATACACATTATCTGGTTTCTCTTTGAGTAAACATGGCATAGTTACAAAAAAAGTTATTTTTTCTTTTTCTTTCTCTTTTTCCTTTTCTTTTTCTTTTTCTTTTTCTTTTTCTTTTTCTTTTTCTTTTTCTTTTTCTTTTTCTTTTTCTTTTTCTTTTTCTTTTTCTTTTTCTTTTTCTTTTTCTTTTTCTTTTTTTTCTCTTTTCTCTTTTTTCTTTTTTTGTCTTCCTTTTCCTTTTTTTTAAAAACTCTTGCAATGTTAACACTGCAATAGATGAGTTGAATGGAAATAAATAATGCCACAACCAAAGCAAAATAGGAAGACAAGATGCCTCTGTGGAAGCTATGAGATTTTAGAAGGGATAACATTTTCCTTCAGAATCAGGAAATATGGAGTAACACACATTGGACTAAAACAAGTTTCCTCCCTTGACTGTCTGGGTCTAGCCAGCTTAAGAGGTTTTATCTAGTGTTAACACTGGATGTGTGAATGTTCTCTTATAGCTGCTCTTTACCTTGGGAGAAAAGACGTATGCATATAAGGGAAAATGCACATTTTGGGAAACCCACTGGAACACACAGAACAAGGAGAAAATTCATTAATATATTGAGAATGATATTTCATTCCCTCTTGATTTTTTTTCCTCAGTAGCAGAGTGAAACTTGTACAAGGAAAGGAAACATGAAATTCCATTTCTGTACATAAACCATGCAGAGTATTCTGGGGCCGGTAAAATACATTGAAATTCAAGAGCAATGTTCTAATTTCACTTTGTGTCAATGCTAAACAAACCTATGTAAGTACTTAAATGTTGCATGTTTCTACAGACCATGAAATGAGTCTGCAGAACTTGAAAGAATGGGACTAGTTAAGGATGCAACCAGTATTCCACTTGTTGGCCTACTTTTCAGCACCTCCGTCATTGTTTAAAGAACAAACACAACCTATTTTGTCTGGCCTGCAAATTCTTTTGCTTAGTTTGAAACTACAAAAGATTAATATCTTGAAAGTTCAAAGCAAATCAGCCAAGTTTCTTTCAGCTTGTAAGGTAGTAAAAATGTAACATGTTTCTGCTTTAATTTACATATTCATTATGTTAATTCTTTGCAGTTATTTTAGGAGGAATGTGTTAGCAACTTTCACCGGAACATATTCAGTTTCATGTGTGTGTGCATGTGTGTTCATGCATATTTGTTCAGGAAAAAAGTTGCATATGGTTTAAATTAAATTTGTCCTCATTTGGCAAACTGATTTTTTCTCATAGCATGTGGATTTTGCTATTGAATTGTAGTGAGACTGGTGATTTTGGACAACCAAATATTCTCACTACCCCAGTCTCCCCAAAGTGTCTTGCTATAATATATATATTCACTACAGCTGCCATCAAGGATAATATATTAATTCTGATTGTAGGTTGTATGCCCCTTTCCTCTTTTGCATTGTTGCTGATGCCAGATTGGTGGAATGATAGGTTCAGTCAGGAACAATAAATTAAACATGCCTGTATTTACTCTCTGGTGTTGGAGTGAGCATTATTAAACCCTCTCACAGCCCACTACTGGGAAGCTACATCAAAACTACCTGGTGTTAACAGTTCCTGTGCAATATTAACCCCTCAAAGCATGCCCAGGCACTATCTGGGAAGTGCTGGTTGGCCCTGACCAAACTGTCCTAAGAACTGTGGCAGCAATTTAATAACACAGTTGGCTGTCTTCCAGCACCTTGGGATGGTACCTGATCTGGTTAAATAAACCAGTGGAGGTGTAACCTGTATGTAACCCTCGTCGCAGGCATTCAGCTGGCTGTGGTACAAGGCCTGGTTTGACAGAGCACAGCTGTGCAACCTTGGCTTAGATTTCTGAGAAAACTGCTAAGCTGCAGGAAGGAGCCATGAGAAAGTGCATAAATCACAGCCGTTCAAGGTAAGAAAGGTAAAATTTCAGACAGAGAGAAGACTGTTCAGACTGAGTAGTTAGCAGCTCAAGGATTCAGGAGGGAAAACACTGACATGAAAAGGTATGAAATCCTAAGGAAAAAAACAGAGAATTGGAAAATAGCAACTCAGCAGAAGTAAAAGGAGCAGTGCAGTTCAAAAAGTAACAGCAGCCAACCTTTACTCATCTGCTTGATGAGTGCCTGGCCAACAAAGATTTATTAGGTGTCCTACCATGGGGAGCATATTAATGGTTAACTTGTTAATCCCCACTATCTATTGTGTGTGTTAGTCAATAAATAATTGTTTTGGTCTTTAAAGTTGCGTATGTCCTACTTGTAAACCCTTTTGGTTCACAGTAATAGTTGTCCAAACAAAATAGCTCAGAGAGGCAAGGTTGTGAAAATACATGAAAAGACAAATAATCAGTTTGATGACATTCACTTAAAAACAAACTCACTCTCTCTATCAAATATTTTTGTCCTGTTACAAAAAGTACAGAATAAAATAAAGCAGATATCCTCTATTCCATGTTTATTAATGAGGTTTTAATGTATCTATGGCCCTGATCTTGTAGAGAACCTGATTTTACATGATTACCTGACAGTAAAGGATTCATTGCAAGATTAGGATTATATTAGAATAGCATTAATTGGACTGCAGCACTAGGAAAAGTGTACTTTATTACCCTGACCTCAGTTAGGGTTTCTCTTTTTACCCTAATTTTCTATCAGTGAGAACAATGCTGTGAGGAACCAGATAACATTTCAATAAATATCTAAAACAAACAGAAGAAAGAACCAAAATAGGGATGGACAGGCTCTGGTGATGCCCTCATGTTCATCTCTGCTCTCCTCCTAATTGTCAACTCTTCTCTATTTTCCTGGTTTTGAATCTCATGGTCAGTGTGGCTGTATGGCCAAAAAGATTTGAGTTAGCATATATACAAATTTGGACTAATAAAAAATGCAGATCTGTGGTGGGTTGACCCTGGCTGGATACCAGGTGCCCACCAAAGCTGCTCCATCACTCCCCTCCTCAGCTGGACAAGGGAGAGAAAATGTAACAAAAGGCTCATGGGTCAAGATAAGGACAGGGAGATCACTCACCAATTGCCATCATGGGCAAAACAGACTCGACTTGGGGAAAATTAATTTAGTTTATTACCAATCAAATCAGAATAGGATAATGAGAAAAAAATACAAATCTTAAGAACACCTTCCCCCCACCTCTTCCTTCGCCCCAGGCTTAACTTCACTGCTGATTTTCTCTACCTCCTCCCCCCTCAAATGGTGCAGGGGCATGGGCAATGGGGGTTGCAATCGGTTCATCACATGTTGTCTCTGCCTCTCCTTCCTCCACAGGGGGAGGACTCCTCACACTTTTCCCTGCTCCAGCATGGGGTCCTTCCCATGGGAGACAGTCTTCCATGAACCTCTCCAGCGTGGGTCCTTCACACAAGCTACAGTTCTTCATGAACTGCTCCAACTTGGGTCCTTTCCATGGGGTGCAGTCCTTCAGGAACAGACTGCTCCAGCATCGGTCCCCCACAGGGTCACAAGTCCTGACAGGAAACCTGCTCCAGCATGGGCTCCTCTGTCCATGGTTCCATGGGTCCACAGGTCCTGCCAGGAGCCTGCTCCAGTGTGGGCTTCCCATGGGGTCACAGCCTCCTTTGGGTGTATCCACCTGCTCCAGCGTGGGGTCCTCCATGGGCTGCAGGTGGATATCTGCTCCACCGTGGACCTCCATGGGCTGCAGGGGCACAGCCTGCCTCACCATGGTCTTCACCACGGGCTGCAGGGGAATCTCTGCTCTGGCACCTGGAGCATCTCCTCCCTCTCCTTCTTCACTGACCTTAGTGTCTACAGAGTTGCTTCTCTCACATATTCTCACTCTACTTTCCA
Organism: Gavia stellata; assembly: GCF_030936135.1. Taxonomy (NCBI): domain Eukaryota; kingdom Metazoa; phylum Chordata; class Aves; order Gaviiformes; family Gaviidae; genus Gavia; species Gavia stellata. The sequence continues at coordinate 81,962,332 of NC_082595.1, forward strand.
GCTGCAGTTGCTGTTGCGCAGTTGTTTTTCCCCCTTCTTAAATATTTTTTCACAGAGGCGCTACCACCAGCATCACTGACGGGCTCGGCCTTGGCCAGCGCTGGGCCCGTCTTGGAGCTGGCTGGCATTTGGTCTATTGGACGTGGGGGGGAACCTTCTAGCAGCTTCTCACAGAAGCCACCCCTGTAGGCCCCCTGCTACCAAAACCTTGCCATGCAAACCCAATACAACATCACTTAAGTTCTTCATTCTGCTTGCAAGTTATGTTATTTTGTCTTGTTCAGCTCTTGTCTAATTAGAGAGTGTTGATTTAATACAGAGGGCATCTGTTGCTGTGTGTTTGTGCATGCCTTTACACATTCTCAGTAGACATCTATGCAGGTAGGATACATTAAAAAACCCAAAATAGTAATATAAAATAAACGAATAGAACAAAGCCATCAAAATCTTCTTGAAGTAGCTTTTCTTTTTAAGGCACAACGTTTTCCATCCATGAAGGTCTGCCCAAATATATCCTTTCTTTTTTCAGAGTCCAGACACTTTGCTATCCATCAGTGTGTTTTAACACAAAGGATCTGCAACACTGAACATATGAAGGGAAAAGTATGTGAGGCATCTAAACTATTTTACAACTGTTTGACTTAGTGTAATGTAAATTAATAAATAAATATGGATTTTATCACAGACTGCAATCTTTTGATCTGCCTGCCATAGTTGTGAAGAATAAAAAAAAACTTTTAAAAATCTGACATTTAAATAGAAAACATATTTTACCTGATAAAAAGTTTAACATGCATAGCTTGTTATTGCTCTCCAGTCTTTTCTACCTGCTGCACAGTTAGCTTGCAGTGTGTATACTCTCTTGCCAGACTTTTTCATTCATTTAAGCAGCGAAAGAGGAAAATACAGTGTAAACACATACAAGGAAGCAGTCCCCATAGTCATTCTCATCCCATTAGAGGTATGCATGCCCAACTCAGAATCTAGGACTGTTTGCCCTCCCCTTCACATATGGGCTGCATCCATCATCAAAGCTTGTCATTTGAACTACGTCAACAGTTTGTTCAGCAGCATTAGGTGAAGAACAACAGTTGAATACCAATTACTGTGCAACAGTGTACTAAAACATTTGGCAGCTCCTTCTACAGTACTAACAATAATGGCAATAGTTTGATGCATGCTTGCAATTCCTCTGTTTAAACACAGATCAGCTGAGACATAAACAGACCTTGGGTTACAAACTGACCGTGACACTTTGTTAGCCTGGAGCTTTCGTCTTTGACCTAGCTACACACACCCTGAACTACTTATTTAATTCCCTTTCTAAAGCTTCTCTATGAAGTTCAAAAAAACACACCAAGATAGCAGTACCTAAAAGAATTGAAACAGATGTTTTAGATACTGAGGAAGTTTATGCTGTATCATAAATTTTACAGCATGAAACTTTTTATTTATTTATACATATCTAGAGTTCGTAATAATATGAATGTCAAAAGAACGAGGAGCAAATTGGAAGAGCAATGAAGGACCTCTGGGGTCTATACAGGCAGAGAGTAGGAGTAAGATTCCTAGATTAATATGTTATCGGCATATTTTATATAACTGCCAGTTTATTTATTTTAATGTATTAATAACCAGGTCTGTTTGAATATGTGTTCATGTGAGACTTTAATACATTTTCACAAACAAGGAGTCCTCTAAATGTACAGCTTTCACTTTTTAAGAAACAATCAAGCTTGTTGTTTCTTAATAAATAAGAAACAAATAAATAAATATGTAATAAAAATGCAGTATTATGGACAAAGTGTTGTGGGGTTCAATAAAAGTAAATCAGGATTCTAGAACTAAGAATGATATCATAAACGGTTAACCATCCAAGTCCTTTTTTCTGATTATTGGAGTACTCTTCATTAGCCATTTTTTTCAGAATATTTTTTAACTCTTTCATTTTACAACGCATCAGTTCCTGTGTATGATTAAAACTAAATTACAGTGGTTCAATTCATAGATTCATCAAACTGAAGAAAAAAGAATCTTTCAGAGAATATTGAGATTTTTCTGTTAATTACTTTTATTGAACTCCAGTTGTTCATTAAAACACTCCTGTGGTGTTTGATTTGCAAACAATCACTGCCAGATGTAGTATTTATTGAGCTACTGAAGAAAGCAAATATTAAGTCACCCAGAAATATTTTTGAAACCAGAGTCCTTGTAGACAACAAAATCTCAGATACAACCTCTTATCATGTTTTGGAAAAAGGTGGTGGTGTGGCAAGCTTTGAGCCAGAACAGTGTGATGTCTGCTTATTTCTGCTCTGTGGAGTTTATGATTGGCCTGTACAGTTCTGGAACTGCTGCAGCAAAGGTGACTAGTAAATGCATTTATTACTGAAGTAGTACTAACAGATTCATCTGTGTTTCAAGCTCAATATATCCTCCCTGAGACTTCATTATCATGATGTCCTGAACAATACTGATCTACAAGCCACTGGAGGATGTCTGTCTTGATCATTATAAGTTAGACAAGATTGGTCCTAAAACTCAGATTATCATATGTGTTGGGCATTACTAAGGCACCTCTGAATTTATCAAAATCATCATTTAGTCACTGGTGAAATCAGCCACAACCACAGTTTTTTGGGTACCTGACTTGCTACTTGTTGACTGGTGTAGTGTGAAAAATTCCAGTCAACATCCAATGGTGTGCTTTGGCTCTAAATCAATGCTAAAGCCACAAATTCGTGCAGCACAAGTTTCTCATAAGGCAAGGAATCTTTAGCTTTGCATCTTATCTGTATGTGCTAAAAATAGGTGGAACCCAAGGGGTGTATGTATCCCGATATGAGAGATTCCTGTTCCTGTGCACTCCCTTAGGTCTCCTTTACCTTACCATGCCTACAGAATGCAGTAAATGCTTTGTGTTTCAACCTTCACATCATGCAAAGTGGTAAAGAGGTTGCTGAGAATGTGTAATAATTAACATGATATGTATAAACATTCATTTTCTAATGTCTATCCCATATTACATAATACAGAGCTTTCTTAACTATCATTAGTGTCAGGGTAGACATAAAGTCCAAAGGTTTTAAGACTGAATCACACTCTAACAGGTAGTGTGGCAGAAAAATTTACCACCAATTTTTACCAATATCTTTGTTTGTTTTTAAGAACAGACATTTTAAAATTCAGAATAACTATGTATAAAAATATGTATGTTTAAGAATGTCTTTTCAAAGAGATCTTCCATAACTACATACAAAACTGGAGATCTGTGCAGTAAGTCAAGAGGGCAAATATTTCTGCAAATACTAGAATATTTTTTAATGAGAGGTATCTGGATGAGATTACTAACATTATGATACTGTCTTTACACTGATATTGGGAAGAATATGAGTCCTCTCTTTGCCTTTTCCCTGTACTATCACATACAGTTTGTCTAATAAACATCTTCCTCCACTTCAGAACAGACACAAAGATCATTATAGGCACATTTTTGCTCTTCCTGAAGCAACTTGTGCAGAGGCAGCTTGTCTGTCACACCGCCGTGCTTCCCAGTTCCACGAACTTTAGTTCTGATTTACATCACAGGATGAGACATTCTTACCTCTGCACTTTTAGAATAAATTTGCTTTGTGCCTTATAGTAAGCTATGTAATATAAATACTATAGTCTAGTATACCATATATAGTACAATATACTATGAACTATACAGTATTTTTTATGATGACACCCCCCCCATTTTCTATCTTATCAATACATAAAATTTAATTCGATAAGGCTAGACAAAGCTGATATAAATAGAATGGTATAGAAAATATATTATTAGACTTGTTCCTGGTTTTCCATCAGTCGTAAGTTACGCATGAGTGAGAAATTTTCCTATTAAATATTCCGTTTGTAAATATTTTGAGGAAAGAATAATTTGAAATAAAAACAAGCTAGCATTGTTATGTCTTCCAGCTTAACCTCTGCAGATGCAGAATCGCAATCTTTCTGGAAGATGAGAACTCACTGAGCTTTGTGACATGGCTTTATAATTTTCTGTGTAATAATACCTCCAGTGATACAACATTGGCCCACATTTGCCTTTCCAACAGACATGTTACAATTGTGCCTTACAGTTATAATAACTTACTAATTAGTTAGTATTCTGAGATCTTTCACAGTAGTTACCAACCACTAATGTTCATTAGTACAGAAATATGGCACCTTTGCAAAATTTCTAGTAGATTAGTTTGGTGGGTTTGCAGAGATATGTTGACCTTTGAAGTGACAAGACCTGTAGATCCAGCTGCTACCTTGTTAAAATCTTTCTTAAATGTTTGTTAGGTTAAATATTACACCCTAAAGGCTCATGTTATTTATTGTACTGAGTATTGAAACTGTCCAAGAACCACCTACATAAGAACATGACACTCCAAGCTGTTAGTTTAATTTTCATTGTTATTCCCAAAATTAATCTTCCTACATTTTCTAATACTTAATTTAATACCACAAGCTTTTTTATTGTCATCCAGACCTTCCTGTATGATACACAATTCTCCTTTGAATGAATGATACTTTTAAAATTTTGTCCTTAGAACCTTGTGCTGCCCTTTCTATCTCTCCTTCCACACTGGAATACTTAAATAGTATTTATCTCTGTATGCAACTGTGCAGGTATTATTTGTTTTAATCACTCGGACCATCTGTAATTAGATGAACTTTAGAGAGAAAAAAAGAGAGTCAGAAAGGTCATTGACCTTAGACCTTTAAAATTCAAGTGTCTTCCTCTATTTTCATTGGTGTGAAAATAAAAGCAGAGACTTTTGCAGAGGTGGTGTTTTAAATGTCCATTATTCACAATTTGAGCTGTCACACTTGTATAACTTTGGATCTCTTTCACTTTGGTACTTTTTAATGGAATTTAGATGAATTATAAGGTCTGATCCACCACTAAGTCCCACTAAGTATTAGTATTTGCTGACATCACCACTGAGACTTCTGATTATGTTTGGTGAAACTAAGGAGAGGATAAATGTTTTTGATCTGTGATATGTGAACTGACTGGTTATTGTTATGTGGTACTGCAAAGGGAGTAATGAGAAGCTGTTTGGCTTGTGCAATTGTTTTGTAGTGCAATTTTAATAAATAAATACTGCCTGGTGGGCATTGTTTTAAGTTGCTAAATCTCAACAGATGACTGAATACAAATTTTTGTTTATTTGTTATGGATGAGGATGTAGACTCCTACACAAAGTAGAAAGTACATTTGAGGAGTTCAATTATTTGTGTTTAAGGCATTTAGAAGTTTTTAAGTTACTGCCATTTAAGTGACTTACTCAAAGTCTTTAAATGCTGATTTTGCTAAAGAAGTAACTATGTACCATCAGCAGTTACATATTATTTTAATTTAGAAGTGCTATTCCATTCCTGACTTCCAACATCTGGCTTCTTTCCCTTAATCAATACAATCCCCTAGGAGACACAACGTGTAGCAAGTTAAAACACTTGCACAAAAGTGAAAGTTTAGTTTTGTATTTTAATAGTCATAAGCAGACAGTGGGCAAGCTATGTTTGAATTCAGGTAATCCTTGGTAACTAACAAATACATAAACATTGCTAGTATAAATTAATCAATAAACATTGGGAAATGCATTTTATGCAAATTTAGACCTTTAAACTGGAATTTTTATACTGGAAAAATATTCTGAGATATGTACTGTAGAATTCAGCAGGGGATTTATAGCCCTAAACACTGGATGACATTGTTGCTCTGCCATAATACTCTGAAAAGTAATACAATTTTGTAGTCAAAAAGTGACTCTCAGGGAAGAGAATTTTACTTTCAAGGCTAGAGACAATTCCATCCAGTTTCATGTCTATCTTTAAAAGTATGTAATCACACCCTGAGTTAGTATTAGTTGTTTTAAATGTCCTATTCTGACTGTTCCATTTATCAGGTTAGATATTTATATGATTTTAGATTTTCCAGGCACTTTAAAAGGGTTTTGGAGCAGAAATTTATTTCCCATATCCATTTAAAGAATCTAGAAGTACAAGGAATCTTCAACAGAGACCCAAAGTAATAAACAGCAGTTGAGCACCAGAACAGCAAAGTCAAAAGTAAAAACAAACTAACAAAATAAGTGAAAATTAAATGTAAAAACTGTAACCTTGAAATGAAAATATGTTTGAGTAGAACTAAGAAACAATCTAGTCCTCAAGGGATTTCTTAAACTCTGTTCATTTTATAACATGTTAAATCAATTTTGTTAACAAAGAAGTATGAACAACACTAAAGTCAGAATTTATTGTTTGGGGTTTTTTAAAGACAAATTTATATCTTTTACATTTTCCTTTGAAATGATGGTATAACATACTGGTGTTTAGAGTCCTTTACAGACTATTGAAATTATAGAAAAAAAAAACCCCACAACCCACCAAACATAATTATTCTTCCAATAAGAAATTAAAAAAAAAAAAAAAGCTAAGTAGTAGACTCATCCAAAAAGGTATTTTGTATAGATGCTAAAAGAGATGAAAATTTATCCTGTAATTTAAATTTTGTGTTCCATTTTGTTTTCCTTTTCCTGTTTGCTCCTACTCTCTAAAGTCTCAGGTTATTCTAGCACCCATTTGTGCAAGATCCTTCATTCACTCTAATGCTGTCATGGAAACTCTATAAGCTTTCTCATTGTGTATCCTTATGAAGAGATGATTATTTGTCCTTTTGCAAAGATCCACAGAATCAAAGATAGCATAGCAGAGACTGCTGAGGCACCTCAGAGGTACATGAAAACAAATTTGATAGCCCAGTTTCTTAATGTACAAAATGACTGATTCTTATAAGCCAGTTTCTAGTTTGGAATAGCAATTAGGTTGATGGGTGTCTGAGGCAGAAATATAAGTCTCATCTGGGATTTTGGACAGGCAAATTACATTGCTTCAAGTGTTCTTCAACCTATAAATATCAAATAGTAATTTTTCAGTGGTATAAATAATAGCATATACTTGATGTCTCTTATTTAGATAAAATCAATAACATTAATAATAAAAATAATAATAATGATAACATTTTTAAGGTTTGAGCTTCTGTCTGGGAACATTGTCAGTCAGGAGTAGATGTTTGTATAGTACAGTGCTCCTAAGGTCTTTGTTTATATCTGAAAGTAAGTAAGTGGTTTGTTGTGCCAGATTAGAGAGTTTATTTCTCTTTGTTCTTTTGTTATGATGAGAAATCATGCCATTAAAATATTTATATTTAGAGTTAACAGTTGCATGCTCACTAAACAAGCACCATCAATAAATTTCCCTTTGATGCTTTTTATGATAATACACTGTAACTGGATTCAGCAGTAAATCCAAACACAGCTCTGAGGCATTGATTTTCCAAACAGTTCTGTCAAAATTATGAAGTAAGAAATGAAACAACAGCTTGATGAGCCATATCATAAAATGATTTTAAAATATGATTATTAAGCAGAAGATATCAATAAGTCGATAGTTTTTTATTTAGACAATCCTAGCAGGGACATTTTAAGGAATTGATGTTATTTTCCATACTGACCCTTTTTAAATGTGAATTGGCAGACAGAGACAGTTTATTTCATTTGTTGAGAATGACAGGCAAAATGCCTGTTAGTGATGTCAGAGGTGTTGAATGATGGTTCAAATGGAAAGCACTTTTAAAAAAACACCAAAAACACAACAACAAAAAAACCCACTATGTATTTCTGTCTGCTAGGATTTAGAACATAATTCTTGCAAACAGATGAGTAATTTTTGGGCAGAGGAACACAATTTTATTATGATTTATGCATATGTTGTACATAGCACATGGTTTATTAACGCTATGAAATGATTTATAGCTTCTCTGCATGTATGTCACTAGCATGACCTGCATGTAAAGTGCATACTATCCAAGTACAGCTCTTCGTTCTCATGCAATTCAGGCAAATTGAATCTACTATATATATCTAAAGAAAGCCCTCACCTAGGAAAAAAGAAAGGGGGTGGGGGGTGGGGGAGGAAGTTTATTATAGGTATACTTCCCTCTCTTCATGGTGAAGAGAGAAGCATTTTCCAGCTTAAAACCTAAGTCTGCTCTAATTCTCCTATAGTCAATTCAGTCTCCCTGAGGAAGGAATGCGGTGACTTTTTGCTGTAGGTCACATAAACAGGAAAATTAAGTTCGTGACAAACAGTACAATAGGATCTTCATACAAATGAGCATGAAGGCATGACCAATTCAGGAATCTGGGTACAGTGGTAATGACTGTATGGGTTATGCCATGCTCAGACCTTTTAAAAATCAATATGCATTGATTTGTTGCAGAATAAGTTGTTCACTTGTCCACAAGGTAAAAAAATCCAAGTTTTGCTTTCTACATCCAATTTGCCCTTGCCTGAGTTACACTCTGAATCTTTTCCTAAGATTTGTTTTAGCCGCCAGTGGGTTTGTACGCATTTTAAAATGTGTGCAATATTTTTGAACTATTTTGAAAAACAAAGAGGAAACGACAACTAGTATGTGATCATATATCTTATTTTTCCCTAAATTACATAAAAAACCCTGTCATTTTCTAGAAGAAAAACAAGAAAGCAATTTATCACTGCAAATCAAGCTCTACTCAATCTTCTTTTACATTTTTAATATTTTGAGAAAGTACTTGTTTCAGCTCTAAGATGACAGTCTGGGGATTTTCAGTCAAAATGTTGCTAAATCCAACTTCTGAATTATATTAATAATGATTATTCTAAACATAAGACTAATTCAAATTATGGAAATAAAAAATTTAAGTTTCATAGTAGATTTATTCTTTCTCCTTAGTATCATTTTGTAGGAACCTATGCTAAATTAATTCAGATGAATATATATAAAATGAACTTTAATTGTAGAATATATAATAATATCAGTAAAAAGGAAATACATGCGTGCTGGTTTTGGCTGAGATAGAGTTAAATTTCTTCATAGGAGCTAATATGAGACTATGTTTTGGTTTTGTGTTGAAAACAGTGTTGCTAATTCAGGGATGTTTTAGTTATTGCTAAGCAGTGCTTACACAGAGTCAAGACTTTTTCTGCTCCTCATACTGCCCCACCAGCAAGCTGGCTGGGCATGCACAAGAAGTTTGGAAATGACACAGCTGGGACAGCTGACTCCAACTGACCAAAGGGATATTCCATACCATATGATGTCATGCTCAGCATATAAACTAGGGAGAAAGCTGGCCAGGGGGGCTGCTGCTCAGGGACAGGCTGGGCATCATTTGGCTGGTGGTGAGCAATTGTTTTCATTTTCATCATTTGTCTTTCTTGGGGTTTATTTCTCTTTTTTTTTTTTTTGGCTATTTTCTCTTTCATTACAAGTTGTTGTTTTTGTTGTTATTGTTATTATTATTATATTTTAATTTAATTTAATTTATTTCAATTATTAAACAGTCTTTATCTCAACCCATGAGTTTTCTCACTTTTACTCTTCTGATTCTCTCCCCTGTTCCACTGGAGGAGAGTGAGCGAGCGGCTGGGTGGTGCTTATTTGCCAGCTGGGCTTAAACCACGACAACACGTTGTACAGATCTTCTTTGGCAATGACAACATTGTTATACTCAGACCTCTGGATAAGAAGGTTTCCATTGTTACAATGAATTATCAAAAATAAAAAGGATGTTTACTGCAGAATTAATTCACGATTTTTACCTGAAATTAAATGTGAATCCACTTTTAATTAGAGGAAACTGGTTCTGTAGTCAATTTTTAATTGTTTAGTTTAGTTTTTAAGAACTGTCTAAGGTTGGGGTTTGTACCTTGAAGCTTTTCATAATTAAATCAACAAGAATAAAGGCTAGGTTAACATAAGAAATAAGTATAGATGATCATGTCCATATTTTTATATATTTCTTAATATTTGCCAACAAAAATCATTAATCTTCTTATTAGAAAAAAATAGAGACAAACATGAGTTATCTGAAAGACAAAACTGTAGGACATGCCTGGGCAAGATAAAAATATGTTTTCTTTTTAATACTGTTAATGAATTAATTTATTTTTAATTTAATGAAAATTAGCAAAATTCCATTTAAAGAAAAGATATCAGAGAAACATGCTGTATTTATTAAAATTTTGCGTATGAAGACTAAAAGTTCTATTTGTGGATTCTAGGGGTGCCAAAAAGTCATAAGCTAGTACTAAAGATCATGACTACAGTCCAAAAAGGAGTGGTGATAAGGAGATTACTTAAAATTCACAGGGGGAGGTTACAAGCCAGTGACTTACACAACTGGCTGCAACCCAGACTGTGGGTTGATGCTAATGTCTTGAAAGAGAATTAGGGTGTAGCTTCAAAGGATGAGGTAGATGAAGCCAGTGATGATCACAGAATCATTGAATTGTTTAGGTTGAAAAAGACATTTAAGATCAAGTCCAGCCGTTAACCTAACACTGCCAAGTCCACCACTGAACCATGTCCCTAAGCGGCTCATCCACATGTCTTTTGAATACCTCCAGGGATGGTGACTCAATCACCTCCCTGGGCAGCCCTTCCAATGCTTGACAACCTTTTCAGTGAAGAAGTTTTTCATAGTTTTTCATAATATCCAATCTAAACCTCCCCTGGTGCAACTTGAGGCCATTTCCTCTTGTCCTGTCGCTAGTCACTTGGGAGAAGAGACCAACACCAACCTCTCTACAACCTCCTTTCATGTAGTTGTAGGGAGTGATAAGGTTTCCCTTCAGCCTCTTTTTCTCCAGGCTAAGTAACCCCAGTTCCCTCAGCCACTCCTCATAAGACTTGTTCTCTAGACCCTTCACCAACTTTGTTGCCCTATGATGACACATAGCAGCAGGAAACTGAAGATATGAGGTCTTAATGGGTTTCAATTTTAGGGTTATTTTACACACTAGAAAAAGGGTAGATATTATCTTATACTACCCAGTGAAACAGGCTTTTCAAACACTCTATGTTAAAAAACAATTCCCAGAGAACTGGTTCTTCTAAATAAATTAGGCTGAAGGAGAAAAGAAATACTAGTTTTTAGTGTCTCAGGCTATAAGTGGATTTTATTCAGAGATCAGAAGGAAAGTTGAGGTTGGAGGGGATTTTCTATGAAACATCTATCTGTAATTACACTGAAACTTTAATGGCAGCATTCTAGTTGTCTATCTGAATCTTCTACTAACTGGTTATGAAAAAATTGCTGTTCAAAGCACCATATGCAACTATTCCACAAGAGAAAATTTCACCTTTGTGCAATGGTATTTGACGAAGATCAGGAACACATTAATCTTCCTAAACAGGGAAAATATAGAGTTTGGTTAGCATGTTATCGAAAATACTTGTGATGCTCAGTTTCCTAGAGGTGACGTTTATCTGTTTTTTTAGTATACCCTAGAAAGCCTACCAAGCACAAGCTGACACTATTCCGTAGATTTGGTTAAAGGTTGCTTAGCAGGCTGGATATGGTCAATCATATGTTCAAATTCCTTTTTCATGAAGTGTCAGAAGTGAGAGAGAACATCAGTTATATGAAACCATAAACTACTCAACACAAAAGGGCTGTTAGGCAGAGCACATACCTCTATTTGAGAATCTGAATTGTTCTGTTGACCACATGAGTACTCTGGAATAGTCTAGTGTGTGTAATGGTTTAGTCCCAGCCAGACTAATCACCACACAGCCGCTCACTCACTCCCCTTCCTCAGCTGGACAGGAGAGAGAAAATATGACAAAAGGCTCGTAGGTCGAGTGTCGTGGTTTAAGCCCAGCTGGCAACTAAGCACCACACAGCCGCTCACTCACTCCCCCCAGGTGGGGTGGGGGAGAGAACCAGAAGAGTAAAAGTGAGAAAACTCGTGGGCTGAGATAAAAACAGTTTAATAGGTAGAGCAAAAGAACACTGCGCGGAGAAGCAAAGCGAAAGAAGGAATTAATTCACCACTTCCCGTCGGCAGGCAGGTGTTCAGCTATCTGCAGGGAAGCAGGGCTCTATCACGCGTAGCGGTTGCTCGGGAAGACAAACGCCATTACTCCGAATGTCCCCCCTTCCTTCTTCCTCCCCCGGCTTTATATACTGAGCATGATGTCATATGGTATGGAATATCCCTTTGGTCAGTTGGGGTCAGCTGTCCCGGCTGTGTTCCCTCCCAACTTCCCGTGCACCCCCAGCCCACTCGCTGGTGGGGTGGGGTGAGGAGCAGAAAAGGCCTTGGTGCTGTGTGAGCCCTGCTCAGCAGTAACTAAAACATTCCTGCTTTATCAACATTGTTTCCAGCCCAAATCCAAAACACAGCCCCATGCAATCCAAAACACAGCCCCATACTAGCTGCTATGAAGAAAGTTAACCCCATCCCAGCCAAAACCAGCACATCGAGACAAGGACATAGGGAGATCACTCAGCAATTAACATCATGGGCAAAACAGACTTGATGTGGGGAAATTAGTTTAATTTATTACCAATCAAAATCAGAGTAGGATAATGAGAAATAAAACCAAATCTTAAAAACCCAACACCTTCCCCTCCACCCCTCATTTCTTCCCGGGCTCAACTTCGCTCCTGATTTTCTCTACCTCTTCCCCCGAGCGGCGCAGGGGGACGGGGAATGGGGGTTGCAGTCAGTTCATCACACGTTGTTTCTGCTGCTCCTTCCTCCTCACACTCTTCCCCTGCTCCAGAGTGGGGTCCCTCCCATGGGAGACAGTTCTCCACAAACTTCTCCAACATGAGTCCTTCCCACAGGCTGCAGTTCTTCACGAACTGCTCCAGCATGGGTCCTTTCCACGGGGTGCAGTCCTTCAGGAATAGACTGTTCCAGCGTGGGTCCCCCACGGGGTCACAATTCCTGCCAGCAAACCTGCTCCAGCGTGGGCTCCCCTCTCCATGGGTCTACAGGTCCTGCCAGGAGCCTGCTCCAGCGTGGGCTTCCCACAGGATCACAGCCTTCGGGCATCCACCTGCTTTGGTGTGGGGTCCTCCACGGGCTGCAGGTGGATATCTGCTCCACCGTGGACCTCCACGGGCTGCAGGGGGACAGGCTGCCTCACCATGGTCTTCACCACGGGCTGCAGGGGAATCTCTGCTCCAGCGCCTGGAGCCTCTCCTCCCCCTCCTTCTTCACTGACCTTGGTGTCTGCAGAGTTGTTTCTCTCACATATTCTCACTCCTCTCTTCTCCGGCTGCCGTTTCCCAGTTTTTCCCCCCCTTCTTAAATATGTTATCCCAGAGGTGCTACCACTGTTGCTGATTAGCTCGGCCTTAGCCAGTGGCAGATTCATCTTGGAGCCAGCTGGAACTGGCTCTATCAGACACAGGGTTAGCTTCTAGGAGCTTCTCACAGAAGCCACCCCTGCAGCCCCCCCTGCTACCAAAACACTGCCACGCAAACCCAATACAGTGTGAGACTCCTTTTTAGCCATATTTGGCTAAATCCAAGTTTTACCATAAGATCGTTCTATCCATCTTTTTTCAGGAGGTTGTTCTATTAATAACTCATATTCTATATGAACTAAACACATTTTTTGATACACAGACAAGACAAAATCAACAGGTTACAGTAAAGGGAGGCTTATAATCCCTATGTATTTGATCATATAAAAGCAGCAGAATTTGTATTCTATTTTGAAGAATGACCAGTTTAAAACTAAAACCATGGTAGTAATCCTATACAAAGTACACTCAGTTTAAGATGGTTGGGTTGACTGAATTTATTTTTATTTCCAAAAGCAGCTTAGTCACTGGTTTTCTATGGATGATTTCATTTAGTTAGGTAGTTGCTGTTGACTAAGGTTTGTTCTAAGATTTGTGAAATCTTTCAGTTTGCACATTTCAATCCCACTAGCAGCACTATTGTTTCAACACTGCAGGAAAAATATAAACATCTGTAAATCACCCTTTCTTCCATCTTCTTTCTCACTCTGTCAATGAATAGCTTTCTGTTTCCTTAGGAACTCTTCAGTTATGGCAGTCCTCTTTATACACATTAACAGATTTATCTTTATGATGGTGAGATATTTTAACCAAAATTGCTGAAAATTTAATTCAGGGAAGGAGGAGAACTACCACATCAGGCAAGGCAGTCTTTTTCTGTCATTACAGAGCAGGGTAAGACTGTGTAAATCTATGTAGGTATATGCTACATAGGGCTACTAACGTTTACAGAAGTTATGTGTTTGTACCACTGCACACATGATGGATTTAAAGTACTACCAAATATGAATTTCTTTTTTTTATTATGGAAATAGCTCCCCACAAGAGGTAAATCAGTGGAAATAGGGAGGTGTGGTTATTTGTGGGTTTTTTCCTTATGTCTTAATATGATCTGGTTTATTCTATGTGTTCACTTCTAGCAATTCAAACAATTTGGCATATGTAAAAATATCTTCTCAAGACAGCTCTTCATTTCAGTGAAGAAGTACATTTAATAACTTTACTGGTACTCAGTACCTTTACAGAGGGCCAAATCTGAGTACTGAAAAGGCCTGTAGTCCATAAGAGAAAAGCATAACAAAGTGAAAGTCAGGCAAATTCACATAGGGGCAAACTTTTAATTGAGTTGCTAGTTTAACATTTACTCAAATGGTGGGCATTTATCTATCTCTTTAGACCTTTATTTTATGAATGGATGTTCTTTTTTGGAAATACTTTAGTTATGCATAAGTCAGTGAGTTTAATACAGGACTAAAGGCATACAATTTTACAGTTTATGTTAATCAGCAAGTCAAATTAGATAACCCAATTGTGTCTTCTAAGAATCAAACACTTATTGACTATATAAATTTATTTATCATCCCATTAAATCAAATGGTTAACATTTCTGCTGAAGTGTTAGCTTCTTCAAAAGAAAAAAAAAGTCAACAAATTCTGCTCTGTGGTGTAGTGATAAACTTGGTGTAACTGACAAAATAATGTGCACCAAAGCTACAGTAAAATACCTGGTTTTCAAGAATTTCTGATAGCATAGGTAAAGCTACTAGTTGATGAGGGTGAGGAAAGCTGTAGTTTAACAAAATAGTAAAGCAATGGCTATAAGCATTATGACAATGAATTCTCTAGAAGCATGGTGAAAGAGCCAGAATTTACAGAAAGAAGGAAAGAAACAGAGATAAAAATGAGATGGATTACCCGAACAGTGAATCTTAAAAAAAGCTTTTCTGTAATTGGGAGAAAATTTAAGTATTCTGTCTTGACCATCAGGCTATCTTATCCAGCTTTTCATTATTCAGACAAAGTATTGTCACCAAAATGAATTCATCAATGTAGCAGTGATAAATGATCCAACATGGAACAGACAGAACTATCTTCCTGTTCTTATGAAGAAAATTGTCTCTTTGTACTATTATATCAGTGACAAAGATGTCTGGACTTTATAAGCATCTCTTTCCATTTAGTTGGCCTTAAATATTAATGATGCAATGATTTAACCTCTCTATACTAGGTTCAAGAAAGAGTTTAAAAGGGCTAATAAGGGATAGGATTGTTTCAAGCATAAAATAATCAAATTACTTTAAATATATGGCTAGTTCTTACCACCTTGAAAGAATTAATAATGTTAAATAAAAAGGAGGCAGGTTGAAAAGAAACTGAAAAACACTGAGACTGCTTCTATTCTGTCTAATTGTTTCAAGACAAATTGCATTACATCATGACATTCCTCAAAGGATGGTCTATATGGATATCTAAATTTTAATCACAAACTCTAGCATCACTAGTAGCCCTGTAAATCTCTGAGGGAAAAAAATGTTTTCAAAAACAAATCAAAAAACCCAAAAAAATAAAGTAAAGCTAAAAGAAAGATTCATTTGGCCCATATTGCCAGCTTGTGCCTAACAGTGGTGGAAAAGAAAACCTGAATTCTTAAGCTGAAATTCTATTTAACATAAATATTTTAAACAATGAGTTATCAGATCTCAACATATCAGAATTAAAGTTACCTGCAGTCTTTTCCACATTATTTCCTTTCCCATTGCAGCTGAAATTGAAACCGGGTTTACAACAGAAAACTAAAGCATATTAGCATTTTAAATGAAGTAGGCATAGTTTCAAATGCCAAATGGTAAAGACAGTTCCATGAGTACTTTGCAAGCCAGAATCAGGAGTACTGACAGACAAATCTCCTGAGTTACTCAGCTCCAAGACTCTACATAAGTAATTCATTTGGTTTCCTTTCAATGAGCTTAAGTATGAATGGCAGACTGAATCTACACAGGGAGAGCAGAGACAAGCTCCTTATCTCACACTATAAGCCTACCTCTTGTATTGTCCTTAGATATTAACTGAGGACAAGTTGAAAACAAACAGATATATACGTATTTATAGAAGATGAATGAGCCCATGAAACCCAGAGGAATCTTTGTTCAGCAGCTGATATAATCAAAGTCTCCATACTTTCTCCAGGATGGTGTCTATACAGGTATATTCCCTTTGACATTTGTACTGTCCAAAAAGTTGGTCTTACCACAAACAGCATGTAACAGAAGCACAGACATTAATAAAAGACAGGCCAGAATGAAGAATCTGTAGGACAATTTCGCCAAGTGTTGGAAACTGTAGAAAAAGTACTTTGTTATTAGCTGGTGTTTGGTTGTTGAAGAAAACATAAGGATGGTTTCAAAGTAAAACTGCTTAACAACCGGTTACACATTAAGATCTTCACTAAGTGATTTCCCCTCTTGCCACACCATAAGGTGAAACAGAACAGGCATCCCATTTCCTGCTCCCTTCAATCCTAACATCTCTGAAAAAAAATGTACTGGGAGTACAATGTTCCAAGAGGAACAAACAAAATATATTTGGGAGGACCGTTCAACATACATAGGGTTATGTTTAATGACATGAAATCCAGAGTATACTAAAGGATTTAATTAAATATAATTCAACGGACTTAGGTAATGCAATACTGTATAATGAACAGAGTATCAGGTAGCAGTTATTTTGCAGAAGGAAAACTTACTGCTATTATTATAGCACCCAGAATTGTTGAGTTGTCCTGGGCACTATTCCAATAGAAACATTAGTAGATGTCCTAGTCAAATTTTTAAGAGCTTCCCTTAAAATGTATGTAGGTCAGAACACAGAGGTGACATACAAAATATCTAATAAATTTCTCTGTCTTTTTGTAAATGAAAGGGAATTGCTGAAGAAGCCAATTAAAGAAAGAGACATTGGTTTGCACTAAAATATTTTCTTAGGGGCAAATAATAGATTTATGTATTAATTTTATCTATGCTGCAAAGAGCACTTGTCACAATTCCTAACAGAAGCTTTCAATTAGTCTTCCAGCTCAGTAAGAATTCTCCTGTTAATGGATGATGTTTCCCTCTTATTTAGGAAATCGGACTGTGTCCCAACTTTGTCTACCTTAACATATAAAATTCTTTAAACATCTCACTAAAATACTGACAGATAATGTGTAAGTGGTGATATGCTATCAGTCTAAAAGGAGTGACTCAGTTAAGAGGGGGCCTTGACCCCAAATACCAAAACTGAGCAAATGGAAGAGGAATGTAAGGAAGAAAATGGCAGAAAGAAATTCTGAGGGTTAAGTAAAAATTAAATAATTATTTAGAAAATTATTTAGAAAATCAGGCCAGAAACATCAATATTGGATCTGAGAATATTTGAGAACTCAGAAATGAATCACTTACAAGCATGAAAAAAAAGGAATTAATCAGGTTTGCAAGAAGAATTCCACTGACATCAATTTATTTGTTGTGTAGACAGATAGAGAGTATAGTCAGATTCCTGTTTCTTCTTCTTTTTTTTTTGTTTGTTTTTTGTTTTTTGTTTTTTAGTTATCAGTGCTATGTAGGGGTAAGGTGAACAAGATAGCTATTGACTGAAAGATTCTGCTCCCCAGCCACAGATAAAGCTGAAATCAGATGCTGAAGATAAAAAAAATCTAAACCTAGATATGTACAGTAACCAAGGTTTTAGAGTACATTGTAAGATAAATAGCCATTTCTTTTCCAAATCCTAAGACACAAGGAAAAACTCAGATGAAGAACAGTCATGGAAGATTTGAAAAAGATGTCATTTAAAAGTTTGTCTCACCATAGACAGAAAGGAGAGAAAGACAGATGCAATAGATTTTAATCTACTCATAAGATCGAGAATAGATAAAGCTAATAAATGGGCACAGACACAACTAATGTGAAAGATTGTTTGAATATACCACATTCAGCTATGGCAAATTCCTCAAAGCTTTTTGGGTTTTTTTTCTCTTACACTTCAGTAACACACAAGGAACTTCTTACAAAGGCATTTGCTAAGTGCGATCTAGTTGTCATAACAAGGTGTCTACACAAAAAGCTAGTTATCCAAGCTCTCATTAGTCAGTGGAGAATTCAATATGATTAGCAGGGTGTAGAGAGCTATTCAGCTTAACCTAGAACACAAGTTTTGGGTCAGTGAATACCTGATGAGAAACAAAGGTGTGAAAAGCTTCTAGTTAACATTAACTGAAAACCTGAACTGTAGTTTTTATAATAGCTAATTTCAAAACTAAGAAGTGGTTTGATTTGGGATTTTGGGTTGAGGTTACTCATAAGCTATTTGTTTCTGATCCAGCAAGGAAGGAAACCTGCTACCAAAATGTCTTGAAATTTTAATTTTTATTCAGACATAACATTTGGCCATCTGATCAAATACGGGCTTACTCTTTACAGATATTCACATTTGAGCTAAACCTTTGCAGACAATAGACAGAAAGTGATAATGCCATTTTTGATTAATTTCATGCTAGAGTACATGTTCACATCTGACCAGTGGGAACATATCTACTTTTCCTTGTTAGCAATAAAGGAAGTCCTAGGTATTGATGGTTTTAAATAAAAATTGTTATGGTATAGAACTATGTTAGCGTTAACGAAAACCCTGAGAAATCCTTAAATACTTTAAAAAATGAAAGACATAATGGAACAGGATGTTCTGATTCGTCAATCCATAATTTCAGGTGCAGCTGCTATATTATTTTATTAGACTTCAGTCAAAACTGCTAGCTCTTCAGCTACCTCATCTTTTAAATATTTATTTATCAGTTTTTAGAAAAATTATGTTTACTTGCTTAATCACCCAGTTTTTCATTGTATGTACATTACAATGTACTGAAAAGAAGGACTGGTAAGAAACTTCCTCAACAGTGAAAGAAAGGAAGAAAATAAGTACTAAAGCACTGTTTTAAGAGAAAATAAAATTAATCATAATTTTTTCATGGTTGTTTTTTTTTTTTTTTCCTCAATAGAGAGCACTAATGTAACATTTGTATTAACAAGAGTGATTTTTTTGAAATTTTGTGAAAAAATAGCCATAAATTGAATTTCAAAATTCAAATGCAAAAATACTCATGAAAATTTACAGCATTAAATTGAACTTTGTACCAAGTGTCACTTAAGAAAGAATACTGCCTTTTGATGAGAAGCCATTAAAAGAATAGGTATGTTAAAATTCCTCCAAGAAAATAGGTCAAGGTTTTCCATAATTTAGTCTTCCTTCGCTGTACATTATGTGTCACATTTCTATTGAACTAAGCAGTGGAGAAAAGTGCTTCAGAATGAAAAAAAGATGCAGAAAAACTGGCACTTTTTTTCCCTAATAAACTAGGTTTGGTTTTAAAAGAAGCATCATTATGTCTTAGCTCACATAACTTACTACATAGCAACATAGATAATGTAATTTTCTAGGTGTTCTATAAATCCACAGATGCCACAACAGATACAAAAGCAGTTACAACCGTCTTTAAAACTGTGGTGCCAACACTGGGACTTGAAAGTGCTTCTCTGGCTGTTTAGTAATGCAGAGTTAGAGATGGCAAAACAAAACATAACAAAGCAATTAACATTACATTTAACCATTATTTTAAGGTTATTTCCTGATGGAAAAGGGATTAGGTTAAAACTATAGACTAACTTAGGCAGGAAGGATCCTCTAGAAGTTGTGTGATTCAGTCCTTCCCTAGAAGCAGAGCCAACCCAGAGCAGGCTGTTCAAGGCCTCGTCCAGTTCAGTTTTGGAGGATGGCACTCCACAGCCTCTGAGGGCAAGCTGTTCCAGTGTATGGTTACCGTCACAGTGAAAAAAGATTCCAGTTAGATACTCTTAAATTCCAGTTTTGCAACTTGTGTCTCTTGCTTCTCATCCAGTCACCACACACCTCTGAGAAGAGTTTGGCTCCATCTGTGTTGTCAGACACCTTTAAAATTCCCTCCCAAAGCTGTGTCTTTTCCAGTCTGAGCAAGACCTGCTCCACCAGCATCTCCTCACAGGGCAAGTTCTCCAGCCTCCAACTGTCTCGGTGGCTTCTGCTGAAGTTGTTCCAATACGTCAACGTCTGTTTTGTACTGGAAGAGCCCAAAACTGCAAATAACAAACTGCCATGTTGAGCCCCAGTGGTCCAGCCTATCAATGCATCTTTATGGTCTTCCAAACAACTCTTAAACCAAATGGTCAATTACAACTAAATGTGAAAAAATAACCTTTACAGATATTACATTCTCTGAGTTTTTGGAGAAGTTCAATTTTTTTGTTCTGTTTGTGAAAATGGCTGGCCAGTTAACAAATAGAAACTCCATACTTTACACACTGGAAGAAAGGGTACAGCATATTCCTACTTGTCATCAGAAAGTACACCTAGGATAATGATTTTGAGGTACATGCTTAAATATGTTTATAATTAAAGCTAAAATTTCTCTATAAATTAATCTAGCGGCATACACTGTGAGGGACAATATGCACCACTGTATCTAGTGTCCTATTATTGATAAGAAGTAGATAAACACTTTCATATAACTGTAATGTGTGTGGTTGCACCTCGAATCCTGTGTTCAGTTTTGGGCCCCTCACTACAAGAAGGACATTGAGGTGCTGGAGCGTGTCCAGAGAAGGGCGACAAAGCTAGTGAGGGGTCTGGAGCACAAGTCTTATGAGGAGCGGCTGAGGGAACTGCGGTTGTTTAGTCTGGAGCAGAGAAGGCTGAGGGGAGACCTCATCGCTGTCTACAATTCCCTGAAAGGGAGTTGCAGAGAGGTGGTTGTCGGTCTCTTCTCCCATGTGACGAGTGACAGGACAAGAGGAAATGGCCTCAAGTTGCGCCAGGGGAGGTTCAGGCTGGATATTAGGAAAAAGTTCTTTACTGAGAGAGTAGTGAAACATTGGAATAGGCTGCCCAGGGAGGTGGTGGAGTCACCATCACTGGAGGTGTTCAAGGAACGTGTGGACGAGGCATTGTGGGACATGGTTTAGTGGGCATGGTGGTGTTGGGTTGATGGTTGGACTTGATGATCTTACAGGTCTTTTCCAACCTTAGTGATTCTGTGATTCTGTGAATGTTCCAACTTGATATAATCTCATTTTCCTTCCCTGTCTTTTTTTAAAATTTTAATAAGGCTGCAGCTTGTGGAGAACCCACATCAGAGCAGAGTCCTGGCAGGACTTGCGACCTGTGGGGGACCCACGCTGGAGCAGTCTGTTCCTGAAGGACTGCACCCCATGGAAAGAACCTATGCTGCAGCAGTTCATGAAGAACTGCAGCCTGTGGGAAGGGCCCATGTTGGAAAAGTTCATGAAGGATTGTATCCCATGGGAGGGACCTCATGATGGAACAGGGGAACAGTGTGAGGAGGAAGGAGCAGTAGAGACAAAGTGTTATGAACTGACTGCAACCCCCATTCCTCATCCCCCTGTGCTGCTTGTGGGGAGCAGGTAGAAGAGTCAGGAGTGAAGGTGAGCCTGGGAAGAAGGGAGGGGCAGGGGGAAGGTGTTTTTAGATTTGTTCTTATTTCTCATTATCCTACTCTGTTTAATTGGCAATAAATTAAATTAATTTCCCTAAGTCAAGTCTGTTTTACCCATGACGATAATTCTAAGTGATGTCCCTGTCCTTATCTTGACCCATCAGCTTTTTGTTGTATTTTGTCTCTCTGTTGATGGAGGGGGAGTGCTAGAGTGGCTTGGTGGGCACCTGGCGGTCATCCAAGGTCAACACACCACACTTTTTCAGAATCTTTTTTCTCTGAAGGTAGAAGCTGTCTTATAAACTCCAGTTAACTTTTTCCTTCTTTGTATCAACTTGAAAATTGATAGCTATGCTATGTGGATACCAGAGTTCAAAACTGCAAGGAAGAAGGACTCCACAGTCAGTCTGAGCTGTTGACACATGGTTCTCTGTGTGGGAACAAAGGTAGGAATCAGTAAGCTTCCTGGAGCAATGCCTAAATTTAATATTCAGTGAGGATTTATTTGATCTTCGCAATTCATACTGAAGGATCTGTAAAGTTATATACACAAACTCAAGAGTTACTTTTGAAAACATAAACATTTATTCAGTTTAAAACTACATTTTCTATACTGATAAACCTTTTTAGATGCAGATAATGACATCTGATGTTTAAGGGAATATACTGATCACTATGGGGATCAGAAATAAATTATTTTTCTTTCAAACACAGGACTGTACAAATAGATCTAGATATGAAGAAAAAATGAGTTCAGTGATTTGTTTTTCCAGGCAGTTACAATAATCACCTGGTGGTTTAAAAACAGAAAACTAGAAACCCAACAACCATAAATCAATTCATTTAATGAAAAATAAATAAAACATTTGTATAAAAGTATTACAACTAGCAATGTAGCCATATCTGCCGATTTTTTAATTGAATCATAATACTTCATTATGGAACAATTCCCCAGATCTCACCTTTAAATATTTATATGATGGCATTAGGTCCTGCTATACAGTGAAGAAATTATAGAAAAGAACATTCTGTCCAATAAAACAATTCAATAATAATGGGGCTGTGAGTAGAACTTGTCCTGTTCCTTTTTTTTTGGAACAGTTTGCCTGAGAAAAGATCAGAAAGACAATTCAATAGGTGAAAGCATTTGGTAAGCTGGCCTTGTGAGGATGTAGGCTATCAACAAACAAGTTGCCAACTACTGATCCAAATTACAGTGATATCAGCGAAAAAAATCTGACTTCAGTTCATTGTTTTAATGTGCTTTGTTTAGATCTATTAAGAAGAACATAGAAAGGAATAATTCTTGAACCATCTACCAGCTGGCACTGTTTTCAAAAAAACAATTTGGCAAAATCTGCTTGTAACAACTGTATTAATAGGATCAGAATCACTGGTCAGGAAAGTAGTTTGCAATGAATAATCCAGTCAGTCTTTTATCTTAGTGTTCTCATAGATGCATACTCCCTATGGAGAATGAGATTCACATTGCATGCAGAACTGAAAGTACTAGGTACTGGTGAGACGTCATAATGTGCCAGGTAAATGGAAAGTACACACGAAAATACTACCTATTCATGGCATTTCTAAGAGTAATTTTCAGGCAATGACTAGGAGTGGAATAATATAGCAAACAAGTACAAATATAATATTGATACTATATTATTTGTTATTCTGTATAGTCTGTATTCTGTATATTCAAGTAGGTAAAATGGAGAAAACAGACATTTATTTCACTTTCTTTTGCTTATAAATACAAGATGCACATCTTCCCCTCTTTCTTTGAAGCTAAAGTTGAGAAAAAAAGTTTTCAGTTACCCCATGTGGAAAAATGAGATATCATATGTATGAGTTATAGTGTCAGCTGATAGCATACTAAAGGAAAAATATGTCATATGTACGTGCATTTGGAATTTAATGTGCATTTTTAATCTTTTGATTGGAGATATGAAGTTTGATCTTCACGGTACATCAGTTCAACACAATAAAGGAAGAACTAAGAAAAGGAATTTGCAGTTCTTGATACTGTGACCTAGCTTTAACAATAAACAAAAGTGTACTGCTTTCTTGAGCGTTGTACAGACAAGGGCATCAACATGCATAGGGTAAGAGCTCTCTTCCACAGTTTGGGAGCTGGAAACAGTTCAGATTCTCTCAGGAACTGAACTCAGGTGTCTCGTTTTTCAGGCTGCTATTCTAATAGACATAGAAGGGATTAAAAATCTAGCAAAGCCCTCATTTAAACACTATTTTCTCCCGGTTCTCTTTTCTCATTGTTTCTTCCATTATCTCTCTCAAAAAAAAACCCTCTCCCAAACTGCCATCCATTTCATTGTTTCCCTTGTTCATAGCTTATTACAACTAACATCAGCATCAAACACACATATTTATATCTCTATTATATCTTTATTTCAGAATTGCTTTCTGAAAACACAGATCTTCCAAACTGAAATCTGGCCTGCTTTTCTGACATCTCTGAGTAGATGTTTTGCCATCACATCAGTTATGACATAACTAAACAAGAGATGCTGGTCTTTCTCTCAAGCATGCTTCCCTCTTTTTTTCCTCACTATAGGGAAGTGTAAGTATGGTCACCAACACTGCTAACTAACTATTCGATTTGAACCTCTGTGTTGATTTTCCTGTCCAGGTTATCTAGGTTTATGTAACAAACTCTGGTATTTGTTTATCCATGAAAATGGGGAGAAGCAAGCTCTACAGTACATGCATTTTGATAAAACCCTAACCTAGGTGGGCATCGTTTAGCATCAGACTTTGTTACATCCTTTTTTCCATCCCTTAACAAATGCAAGCTGAACCTATTGTTATTTAATCAGTCTTCTGTTGTAAACTTAGCACCTGTTTTGATAATGTCACTTTCTTCTTCACATTCCTGACTCACCACTTTCTGTCACATCCAACAGATTGCTTCTCTCTCAAGATTCTTCAACACTTATCTTTCACTCACAAATCCACACTCTCTAAATACATTGACCTTTAAGATGTCACCTCTTGCCTCCAATCCTTTAGTGAGGCCAGCCACCATCATCCATCCACCTGTTAAATTTTCAAGAAAGTATGTTGGTGCTTTCTCTTCTGCATCACCTGGTGCTAAACAAGGACTCACTCTAAGTTCTTTGCCATATCTCATTTCAAAATATATGTTTGTTGTGACCCTTATCCATCCTCCACACAGAGGACAAGACAAACCAAACCAAAAACCAATTAGACGACAGTTAGGCAGATGGTGGACTGAGACCACTTACTACCCCACTGAACAGGACAGTCTGACTGACTGTTTACCTGCTGGTCTCCCATCTGTCTGTTTGTATCCATCTGTTATTTCTTCTTTTCTTAGACAATAAAATCTTTGGGGCAGGGACTTTTTACTTTAGTTCAGCGATTCTGATTTTTGTTATTGCTAGTAGAAGGCCATAGGTTCTGTATTGGCAGTACAGGTTTTCAGGATGTGCCATGGCCTGAGCACGTTTCAGCTTGCTTTAACAATTTGCTGGTGTCCAAGTGACTTCTGCTTCCCCTGCTTTACCTTCAGCTGCAGGAACACCATTGTTATGCTCAAAAACTTGTAATGTGCAAAAGTGAATGTGCCATAGACATGGAGCTAAGATACTGTCACGTTAAAGGACCGAGCAATTTGGCAGAAAATAAACCCCCTTGCATTGCAGCTTGTCCTCAGATATCAGAGGGGCTGGGGGCGGCTAGGCTTAGATTCTGAGTGATGCCCAATTTCCTGTATTACAAGTCCGATTGTGTTCAATATATATACATATACACACATATATGTATATGTATAGGATCCTAATGATTACGGGTGCACTTGTAACTCAATACACTTTCAGTCTAGCCACGTTGCATGAACTATCACAGCCACCCTTAAGGAATTTGGTCGCGTTCAATGAGAACTCTTACAGCTAGATTAATGAATAGTGTAGTTTACTAAAGCAACAGATGCACAAGTTCTTTTGGATTGCCGGTGATAGAACTACTGCCCACAAAGATGGTACAAATAGCAAGAATATGAATAATATAGCCTGGCTACAAGTGCGCTAGATCACAAAACAACTCTATAGAGGTTTCTAAATCTCCCAGGGAAACACTTGGTATAGCCAAGTGTTAATATGAGAAATATAGCCGACTATGAGTGCATTAAATCACAAAACAACCCTATAGAGGTCGCTAAATCTCCGGGGGGGGACACTTGGTATAGCCAAGTGTCCGAATCTTACCCAAGGGCGTCCCTATTGGAGGGGAAAAGAAGGTTAACCTGTCGACTGATCCCAGATGTCAGAGTAGGTCTGCAATGGTATCTTCCTTAACACCCCTCCTCTCTTAAGCCTTTTTATACTATTATTACTTCGCAAGTGGAGCTTGAGTGACTCTAGTCATATATTTCTTTGTTGTGATTGGTGCAAAAACTTTCTGGCTTTGCTTTTAAAGGTATCGACCAAGAAAAATCCAGAGCGCAAGCTCAGTGAGGGGTGGTCGCACCTTGGAGGTGGGTAGCTTTGGGATGGAGGTGTGTTTGTTAGTATTATAATGAGATTATAATGAGTATTTTGTCAAAAGGTGGCAGACTGTGGGCCCATTCCCAGGTAGTCCACTACACACCGTTACACACACTAAATAGGTTATTGTATCTTTGTACAATAGCATTGTCTTTGACACTCATCCTGATTATCAGGGTGAGTCTCCATCTCATTGTTCCCTAGTGCCTTCCAGTTCCCATCTTAGCACAGAGCCTGGCTGCGGTGTCTCCACTCTGCTGCACCCTCCGTACAGTTTCTCTTAAAGTCAGCACACCAAGCTCCCCTGGCATTGCCAACACCTAAGGTTACCTAGGGAACTTTTGTGGGATGGAACTCTTGCATGACCACCACACTCCACCCTGAAAGTTTCTTCAATGTTGTACCTTTCCTAAAAATGCCAATATAGATTTAATTTCTAAGTCACCTCCAGCAATAATTCCACAGATATTATGGCTAGTCTAACTATTTTAATAGTTGAATAGTCCAGATTACACAATTAAAACAGAAAAGCATCAAGAACTCTGCCATTCACATTGTTATAAAAAACCACCTGCATACCCTTGCTGGAGATCACCCCTCAGCCTGCTGTGGTCCCTGAGGCCTGAGCTGTCACCAGAAAGCTCTGGCTCAGGAGGGTGGGTAGAGGAGGGGAGGGCAGGGCAGGGAGAGTCCTCAGCATCACTGGACTTCACCCCAAGGGTGGAGTGTCCTGCCCATGGTGAGGATTTCTTCCTCCTTTCCTCCATCTGGAGCCCCTGTGGGCTTATTTTCACATTATTTTAACCACACACCCCCTTCCTTCTCTCAGGCTGCCAACAGGGCTTCCCCTGCTGAAAGCAGAAATTAAATTTACTGTGCTATGCTAGTAGCCTAGTAGTGTTGGTATTAGCACTGTTAGAACTGGTGATGATAGTAGTAGTAGTAGTAGCAGCAGCAGTAGCAGCAGCAGCAGCAGTAACAGTAGCCATCTTATATCCTAGTAAATACTAATGTGCTAACAGCAGACTTTGGCATCTATTCATGACATACAAAGCATAGTGTGAATTCACAAAGTCCTGTAGAGTTTATAGGACCATTCAGGATGAAAAAAATTCCATCAAAACCAAAATAAACAAACAAACCCCAGTAATAATAGCTGTTACCTTAATCCTATATTTGATAAGAATAATGTAAAAGGAAGCCTTTTGAATGAAATCAGAAGTGCTAAAAAAAGCGAAGCAGTATTTCTTGAGTAGGTTTTGTTTGTTCTAGAGCAATGTGCTTAAACTGGGTTAAAAATACATCTAAGTTTTAAAATAATCCAGGTCTTCTTTCCTCAAATTGCGTAATGCTTATACATCATGTTATAGAATGTTTTTCCTTGTCTTGAGAAATCTTTTGTGTATTAAAATACTGTTATCATTACAGTTCATATTGTTAAAGTTTTGTGCCTCTTTTTCAACATGTTGAGCAACAATTTAGACTTAAAAAGTTGCATGTTGTACTGTTGTATCTTCACGATAAATCTGCTCACACTCAGTAGTGACTGATTGAAAAAACAGAGTGCATAAAAAGAAGGAAATAAGACAAATCAATCAACAGAACACTCCACTTGTGAAACTGTCTGTAGACTACTGATGGCTTTAGTCATTAAGCTTGGTCTCAGATGTATTCCTGAAAG
Source organism: Gavia stellata (assembly GCF_030936135.1). NCBI lineage: Eukaryota > Metazoa > Chordata > Aves > Gaviiformes > Gaviidae > Gavia > Gavia stellata. The sequence continues at coordinate 81,990,241 of NC_082595.1, forward strand.
TTAACTTCCCACTCACAGGCCTGTGGAATGAGACACTTATGCAAGCTCGACATCAGTTCAGCAGTTTGAAAAATTCCAGCCAATTTTAATATCTGTACTTAAGAAGGTTTGATTACTTTAGACATATATCTCAGCTGTATTCATAAAAAATAGAACACATACTGAGAAGATAAAAATATATCTCTTACATACCAAAATAAAAAACAAAAGCAAAACACATAAAAATCTATTTTTTATCTATTTTATCCTGCTGTCATAGACGAAAAGAGCATAGCCCAGGCAATGGTAACATAAGATAGCAAAGTAATTTTTCACTTTGACATATTTCCAGAGTACAAAACCAAAACTACAAAGCTTTATTATATTCAAATCTTTCAAATTGCTTTTAAGTATTTTATAATATATACCGTATTTCTTACTGCACTTCCTTGTTATGTTGTGCACTTTACTTTCAATTTATCTGAAAAAAGTTACTTATAAAATGCTATTTTGGGGTATTTTAAAGACATGCAGAAATATATGTATATATTTTAAAGGGCTTTAATTCAAAGTGTGAAAATCCTGTAATGCTATGTATAGTCATTGCAGTTTTTTATCTTATGCTGTGAAGTACAGGGCCGTAAAAACTTGCAATTTATAAAGGTAAAACAAGAAAATACATATGCTTCCTGTTTATCCTTTGGTGTTCCCTAACTTAAATGGTGGCCATCTTGACTTGACATCTAAGTGTGTGTAAGTATGCATTCTGGCAGTTAGGAATGTATAACAGCTGTTACATAAAATTATATAAAAAATTATATAAAAATAAGAATGTCACCATTCAAGAAGCAAAACCGCTATGCTGGAAAAACGATCACTTATTTAGCCAATTTAAACTGAAGATCACAGCTCTACTTATACATATCTATTCTATTACATAGTCTTTCCAAAAATGTTGTTTTATGTAAATCTTGCATGGCCAATGATATGTCAACCTAAACAAGCTAAAACTTTGTTAGGATTTACAGGCATGCTAAGGGGAAAAGATCTTATGGAAATAAACACTCTGCCTAGGACTGTCAGTTAGTCTATGGTATTTCCTCTGCTTGGGAATGACACACAAAAGGCTGTAGTGATTCTCATGTAAAATTCTCTAGCAGAATAGACCAATTTCCTGAATTTTTAGCAGGATTCAGTATTCATCACAAGCAATGAAAACTTTCCCATTAATCTCAGACTTTTTCTCTCCATTTTGGGTTTTTATTTCCTAAAAATAATGTTAGCATTTTTCAGACAGGATTATATGAAACCTTACGAAATTCAACAAAGGCAGGTGTAGGGTACTGCACCTGGGGTGGAATAACCCCATGTATCAGTACTGGTTAGGGGCTGACATGCTGGAGAGCAGCTCTGTGGAAAGCGACCTGGGAGTCCTGGTGGACAACAGGATGACCATGAGCCACCAATGTGCCCTTGTGGCCAAGAAGGCCAATGGCATCCTGGGGTGCATCAAGAAGAGTGTGGCAAGCAGGTCAAGGGAGGTTATCCTCCCCCTCTACTCTGCCCTGGTGAGGCCACATCTGGAGTACTGTGTCCAGTTCTGGGCTGCCAGGTTCAAGAAGGAGAGGGAACTGCTGGAGAGGGTACAGCAAAGGGCTACAAAGGTGATTAGGGGACTGGAACATCTTTCTTATGAGGAAAGGCTGAGGGACTTGGGTCTTTTTAGTCTGGAGAAGAGAAGACTGAGGGGGGATCTGGTTAATGCTTATAAATACTTGAGGGGTGGGTGCCAGGAGGATGGGGCCAGTCTTTTTTCAGTGGTGCCCAGTGACAGGACAAGAGGTAATGGGCACAAACTTGGTCATAGGAAGTTCCATCTAAACATGAGGAGGAGCTCCTTTCCTTTGAGGGTGGCAGAGCACTGGAACAAGCTGCTCAGAGTGGTTGTGGAGTGTCCTTCTCTGGAGATACTCAAAACTCACCTGGACGCATTGCTGTCCAACCTGCTCTAGGTGAACCTGCTGTGGCGGGGGGGTTGGACTAGATGATCTCCAGAGGTCCCTTCCCACCCCTGTCATTCTGTGATTCTGTGATATTTGATACTCTTAACTCCAAGGACTTCTCATGGCTTTTAGGTATTTTTTTCCAAACTGCTGTGAAATGAAAGAATTGTATTTCTGATTTTTTTTTTAAGGAAAACAGTTAAATTTGGTATATACTGTTTTTTATTTGCTGTGGGCCAAGAAGGCACTCATTACCACAGCTTAGCTGCTTTGTGATAACTGAAATAAACCAGTATCAAATTGACCGCAAGTATAAACTCTTTGCTTCCCTAGTGCCCCTCTTAATTTTTGTATCTGAATAGAAAGGTGGCTGATCAAACATCCTGTGCAGCTGAAATTGAGAAGAATACAACCTCTGTAATAAAAACTGTTAATTTATGAAGAATTTAAAATATATGTTTAAGTAAGGACAAAAAAAATAAGATGCATTTTCCATCCATTAGGGGAATCCATTTATATAATTTGTTGACAATTAAAACTTGCTTAGATTTTAGAATAATACTATGTTGAATCATATGCTCTGTGCAGAAAAAAGAATGCTGACTTCTTCATTATTGATTCATTTGCTAACTACACTAGATAAGGCGTTACAACATTTTCTGTAAGTTCTCATAGATACATACATAAAGCACTGCAGAATTTTTCAGCTTCACTTTACCTCAGTGGCTGATAATCTTCAGAAGAAAATGAATGATGTGGCATTCACATAAACACATCTGCAGCTTGGTTTCTAAATATGTCATTTATCTTTACAGATGTAGTAAAATTATTAGGCATCTAAAATAGGTAACTGGAAGACCAAATAAATGCAACCATCATTTTGTACAGAGCATATGAAACATAATACTTGTTTTCTTCTGCTAAAGTGATATCCAGAAGAAAACAAAAAACTAACTGAAAATATGAAGAAACTTCAAAACTTCAAAGGTATCCATCTTAGTGTCTGAGAGAAGGGAAAGCCCTCAGCTTCATGAAGTAGAAAAAGGATCAAGCATCTTAAGAAATTAAGAGTTAGCTTCATCGGCATTGATGTTATACTGGAAAATATTTAAGTCTGCTTTCCACTCACATCACAATATCTCAAAATTATCTTTTTTTTCCTGTTATACTTAACATTTCCTATTTCAATGGAAAGCTGGGGACAAGAAGTTAGTACTAGATTTTGAGGCATTTGTCTTAGTCATCTTCTGATGCGTATATTTCATGAGCCTTACACACCAAAAATCTACAGCTACAGCTGGTTTGAATGACTGCAGCCCAGGGATGGTTGATCACAGTAATGGATTTGTGTGGGTTTTGGGCTGTTGATGCATCTGCAGACCATGCTTCAACTAAATCCTTTTGTCCTGTGCAAGCCCTGTTTTCCATGTCTCCCAACTTCAGCTTGACACAGTACCTGTCTTGTCCCCATTCTGTTTCCACAATATCTTTAACAATTATTCTAAATTCCCACATCTAGACTTTAATACAGCTTAATAAAACAGTTATTCCTATTCTTGCAAGTACTTTTATTCCATAGGCTATGAGTTCTTAATAATTTTCCATTTTATTTTGCTTTCTTGGCTTCCATATGTCTACAGGGAAGGAAACAAAAGTTAGAAATAATATTGATACATATCTTCAAAATTGCAAATCAATTCTGTCAAGTGTTAAGGTTCAGGGTTTTGTATTTCACTGTTTATTTCTCAGTCATGTAAGTTCTGATTTAAGAATAGGTTCAACTGCTAATGTATAAAGATTGAAGTGAGTTCAAAGGGTTTTCAACTCAGTTTTAATTATATTGTTTTGTGTATATTGTGTATACCTCTGAACTTCTGTCTATAACATTTTGTACAAAAATGTTCTCATCATAACTGGGTGGATAGTTACTGAGAACCTTCACAGATATTTAAGGGCAATAGGTATTTGTTTTCAGAAGGAAGATGTAAAAAATGAAACTATGTCACTGCTTTCAAGGTAACTGCCTTTAACTGTGTGTTTGTGAACATAACTGTATCTTTTAAAACGGAATAAATTATTTCAGCTCTAAAAGTGGCTTGCAGAAGAATGAGCATATTAAAAAATTACTAACCTTCATTACAGTGTGTGTCTCTAACAGGTAACTGTGCTTCAGTGCCTGAACAAAACTGCTTTCAGCTACCATGTTTTTAAGATAAGCCCAAATATTTTACTAAAGTTAGAAAAGTTTAGAATACTATGACATCAACATTATTAAAGAAAAATTTTCTTGACTGAAACTTCTCAAACACATGCTGTGTAATTTATAGTAAAACAAAGGTTTTAAGAAATGTTTTTAAGATACCTGGTCCAGATTTAACCTGTAAAGCAGTAAAGAATGATTTATCAAGTCTTTGAAAATTAGATTTTAAAAAGCTTCTCTTTTTCTCTTTTACTAACCTTTAAGCACAATTCTCACACAAAACCTGGCCTACACAATATCTTCCTCAGTAATAATTTAATTGCATTGTGCTGTGAAGAGGCTGCACTTGTACAAAATATACTATCATACATTTATTAATATACTGTGAAGTATTATAATAAATAATTTAATCTCTGTTTCTCCAACAAAGGAGCTGACTGCATTCAGTGATAAAATATTTTGATTTTTATTATGTGTGTTTGTTTACTTATCATTGAGGTAGCTTTCCCAAGACTTAGCATAATATATTGAAAGTTCTGCTGCAGCAGTCAGGATCACAAAATTTAGAATACAGACACTTTTGTGCACAATCCATTTTAAGACTCCTATATGGTAGCTATGTAATCTTTTTAAAATCTGTATGATTAAATATATCACTGTAAAGATATTCACTGTGAATATCTTGAAACAATAACAAGTTCTAGTTTTGTTTTTTATACTTTGAAGATTCAAAAATATATTTTAAACACACTGGTTTCATATTTTTTACATACCACATGAAAAAGGATCCATGTGCATTAACTTTTTGAAAAACTTCAAATGAAAAGACTGGACCAATTTATTTACTTTTTTGTACTAATATATAAAAAAATATATACACCAGAATAAGAAATACGGTCTGGAGAAATGGCCTAATGGGAAAATCATGAAGTTCAAAACCAGGAATTGCAAAGTGCTGCACCTGGGTAACACCCCCAGGTACCAGTACATGCTGGAGGCTGGCCACACATCTGGAAAGACACAAAAGGACCTTGGGATCCTGGTGGACACCAAGCTGAACATAAGCCACCAATGTGCCCTTCTGTCAAAGGCAGCTAATTGTACCCTTACCTGCATTAGGAAAAGCACTGTCAGAAGTTCAAGAGAGGTGATCCTTCCCCTCTACTCAGCACTGGTGAGGCCACACCTGAAATACTGTGTCCAATTCTGGGCTCCTCAGTACGAGAAAGACACACAGGAGACAGTACAGTGAAGGACCATGAAGATGATTAAAAGTCTGGAGCACCTCTCCTATGACAAAAGGCTGAGAGAGCTGGTACTGGTCATCCTGGAGCAGAGAAGGCTCAGGGGGGAATCTCTTCAATGTGTACAAATACTTGAAGGGAGGGTGCAAAGAAGATAGAGCTGCCCACTGTTCCCAGTGACAGGACAAGAGGCAATGGACACAAAGTGAAACACAGATGGTTACGTCTGAACATCAAGAAACACTTTTTCACTGTGAGGGTAGCCAAGAACTGGCACAGATTTCCCAGGGAAGTTGTGGAATCTCCATCCTTGGAGATACTCAAGAGCCATGTGGACATGGTCCTGTTTAACCTACTCTAGATGACCCTGCCTGAGCAGAGGTGTTGAACCAGATGACATCCAAATGCTCCTTCCAACCTCAACCTTTCTGTGATTCTGTGATTCTGAAAATAAATATAAGACACTATATAAGCAGTAACTTTATGATGCACTACTAAGTGACATATAACAGCATTTTGCTAATCTTTAGAACTTAACCTCCTAAATGATATCTTGTCTTATTTATTGTTTGGACAAATATAATCTGGTGTTTCTACACAAACACATGCCTTGCAGAGAGCCCATATAGTTTTCCAGAACTTCTAAACTGCAAGTTGTCTGAACTGAACTGTAACTTGGTTTTCAATTTGGGGTTTTTTTCAACCAACTAAGGCTCAGTAACTTTATGCTCTTGGCTTCTTGTGTTTAGAAGAGCTGCCTTCTGTTTTCTGATGTCACAATATTAGTCAGCAGGAGGGGATTATTTTAGGTCAGTGGAGAAATATTTGCTTCTTAGGACACTTTTTCAAAGAAGAAAGCAACCCTCTAAAATTGTACTGAAATACAAGTTTTCCAACCTGGTTTTTAAAGTCCAAGTAAAATTATTAGATTTTGATTTTGGGTATGCCACTTTGAAAATTGTTTTTGCATTCCTTTTAGTCCTTAGCCAGACTGTTAATGAAGATGTGTCATTCTTACCTTATGATGTGTACAGGTTAGCATTCATCTATTTTCTTATACTACTACTCACATTTAATAATAAAACATCTTATTAATTTGCATTTCTAACACTGTTTGAATGTTGAAAATGCAAATGCTTTGCCAAAGAATTAATTCCATTAATATTTCTCTGTTTTTTCCAGTTAAAAAAAAAATTCCTCAAAGATCATGAATACACACATATAAAATGCACATAAAATACTTCTTGATAAGAAAAATATGGGTTTGGTAGATATTTTCTAAATTTGAAAGAAAAAATTTTTTTTTTTTTTTAGCTTACTTGCTAGCTTTTATTTCTGCTCTTCAGCCAGCTGACTTATTCTGCCTTATACAGGACTGCTCTGTTCAAAATTACCTCCAAGAATTTGAAGTACTTCAACTGACATGAGAGAAAAAAGGTTTTTTTGAACAAAAAATACTGAAGAAATGGCTCACTGTGGACTTGCACAATGGATCTACCTGTCAAATTTTGACACTTTCCAAAATAATAAAAACAAAAGACTAAGTACTTCAACCACACATTGTTCTGTCTGAAGAAAGCTCAATAGCTCAGATTCACCTGTTTCATTCTGGGTATCACAGCCTGTGTATCTATTTCATGAGTAAAGCAAGACAACTTTATTGTAAAATCTTGCTTTTACTTTTCTGTGTGTTATGCTGATAACAGTAAAAATATAATTTATATAAAAAGTAAGATTTTTACAGTGTGTTTCACATTCAGCTGAGCAAAGCTAACATCACACCCAAGGACTTCTGAGAATACAGGGCAGGGTGGAAAGTGCCCTGAAGCCTACTGTACTCCAGTGAAGCTTTTATTTTCTACAGCCATGTCAACAGTTGTGTTAGCAGTGCTGAAATGTAGGACTTGAGTCATCTACCAACAATAAATCAAATTATTTGTTTGTAATTACTTGACACTTTAGCATTGTCTAAACCGATTTCTGGAGAAATGCTGTAAAGCTCAGATCCCAGTATTGCTGTTATGGGATGCCTGCAGATGGGACCCACTGCCTACAAATCATGTGTTCTTCTAATAATGACACTAGACCTTCTTGGGCCTCACTGCAAATGTAGGTGAGATACGACAAAACAGTAATCAAGCTCGTCATATTGTGCCCAGCATGTCCGTAGTTGGTCATATGCACGTACCATTATGATCCTGTTAAATGATGTCATAATCTCAAGCAGCATAGATTCCATCTACACATTCCAGAGGAGCGGGAATATGGAAACAAGCAAAGAGCTGAGCCTGTGTTCAACATACAGTGTACACTTAGTTTCCCTTTTTCCACCTTAGTCTGTTAATACACTAAGCAACAAACAATATAATGAAGGTGGGCACAAAATAGACAACTTTTTCCATCACTTTACTGTATGAAAGAGTTATTCCCTATACTGTTAGCACTTCGTTGATAATACTTTATAACTTCTCTAATCTTGTTCCTTCTCTGAATAGATTAAATATTGAAGACTAGTTGCACAAAAATCAGCTTTTGCTTAACTGTAGAAATAGCAGTCCCATCACTTCTAAAATGACAACATTTTGTAAGAATAAATATATTTTTATTACTTTGATGATGATAAATGACTCTTACCACTGCTGAGCTATAGATAACAAAGGGACAGTATCATCAGATGTTAACACTTCATGGAAAATATGGAAGCACTTCTAGCTTATCAAGCTAAAAATAGGCTGAAATTACTCATATAATGTATGTGAATAAAATTACTCCTAATCAAAATGAACTGCCCACATAAAAAGCCCAAATCAACAATACAAAAAATAGAACTAAAAGGAATGATGTCAGCTGTTCTATTTCTCTATAGAACATAGATATATAGTACAGTAAACAGCTAAATATGAACATGCCTTCAAAAAGACACAGTTTGAATCTACCTTTCCTCTCCAGTCTATCTGAATTTTATCACTGGGAGTTTGGAAGCAATTATGCTGCACTCAGCATAAACTTTTGTCTGAAAATCTTCAATCTTCGCATATTCTAAATAAATGTTTCATTTTAGTAATGCCCAAACATTTTGTTTTGTATTGTGAAATGTGTCTTGTTTTTTTTACTTTTTGTGTTATGATTATTAATGCTAATATAGAAAGTTATCCTTAAATTATGAAACAAGACCCAGAATATTTGGAGTTGGCCAATTTTTTTCAGGAGGAACATTCCTCATCTTATTCTTACATTTTGAATTTTGTCAAGTAAGGTGTGAGGTATTCTGTTTCTATTCAACATAAACCAATCCTCTCAATTAAACCAATAGCAAAAGTTTTACTAACTGTAATGGACTAAGCATTACACCAGAACTTCTATGTAGATATGCATGACATGATGTATGGATATAATACTCTTCTTCAGTATACAAATTCATTTTCAATAAATATATATATTATATGCATACAATATATATATTTCATGTCCATACATATATTTTAATATGTGCACATTAGGTATACACACACAATCCAAACAAATAAGTTTCCCAAAACAAAATAAAACTAGACAAATAGAAATACTTTGGACAGTTTAAGGACTCATATATTAGGAAGAAAAAAAAAAAAAGAGATGAAGAACTATATCCCTGTCATGGTTTAACCCCATCCAGCAACTAAGCACCACACAGCTGCTTGCTCACTCCCCCCCACGTGGGATGGGGGAGAGAATCAGAAAAGTGAGAAAACACGTGGGTTGAGACAAACAGTTTAATAGGTAAAGCAAAAGCCGCACAGGCAAACAAAGCAAACAAGGAATTCATTCACTAATTCCCAGCAGCAGGGAGGTGTTCAGCCATCTCCAGGAAAGCAGGGCTCCATCACATGTAACGGCTACTTGGGAAGACAAATGCCATCACTCCCAATGTCCCCTACTTCCTTCTTCTTCCCCCATCTTTTTATTGCTGAGCATGACATCATATGGTATGGAATATCCCCTTGGTCAGTTTGGGTCAGCTGTCCCAGCTGTGTCCCCTCCCAATTTCTTGTGCACCCCCAGCCTACTTGCTGGTGGGGTGGTGTGAGAAGAAGAAGAAAAGGCCTTGACTCTGTGTAAGCATTGCTCAGCAATAACTAAAACATCCCTGTATTATCAACACTATTTTCAGCACAAATCCAAAACCCAGCCCCATGCTAGCTACTATGAAGAAAAATAATTCTATCCCTGCCAAAACCAGCACAATCCCTAATCCAGATCAAAGATTAAAGTCAGAGAAGGGGAAAAAAAAAAAAAAAAATCAACTCTCTTCTCACAAGCTGGGATTTCCAGAACAGATTTACTCTTGAGCAAACCAAAATGTATTACTGGTTTGACAAGGACCATCCTGGAAGATTCTAGTGAGCGCCTCTTTAGTCTCAGGGAGGGAGAATGCGACTGAGCAGCACCCCCAAGGCAGTCAGAGGCAGGACTGGCACACTGGTTCACCGCCTCTTTCCCAAGCCAGTGGCCCGACTGCCAGCACAGGGCTTCCCTCCAGCTTCCTTTGCTCAAAGTGGGTTGTGATTGTGTGGCTCCCTGCCTTGGAGGCTTATGTTCACTTTGCTTTTTCCCTGCAAGCCAAGAGTGAAAGTGACAAGACCATTCCAGGAGGGCAGCCAAGAAGATGTCAGTGTATTTTTCCTAGCTGGGCATAAAATGATGGTAATGATGATGATGATGATTTTTGCATCTCTGAAATTTTCCCATGGACATTTCTTTCACAAAAAGGCATTTTCTGTTTTAAAAAGCACATCAGTGGAAAAATTATTAAGATTAATCTAAATATTTTGGTTTCTGAAGTAGAAATATGGTCTGTTGTTCCCTACATGAATGAAATATTAAAGAAATTACTGCAAGTCCTTTGTGTTTCGAAGAACTCAGACCTCACTCCGATTTTTTTTTTTAAAAAAAGAGGAAATAATTGCCATATTTGCAGTCCTCATTATAGCAGGGAACTAAATTGCTTGATTGAGAGATACTTATAAATACAAATCATTACACAGACATTTTATATTGCAGTTTCATAATGTGTTCAGCACCTTAGTCTTTCTGAAAATAGCCTTCTATGTTAGCCAAGACATCTCATGTAAGGGGAAACATTCTTTGCAGTTTTAGCCTTTTGGTCCACTTTGAGTTCTGTGGACAGAAGCTACTCTGTGAGAAAGAAAGCACAACCGGACTGATTGTTTTTCAGACTTACATAAAGCCAACGTGAAAATAGGTGGAAAATGGGCCTTTGTGCTTGTCAGGTGACAAAAGTATCTGAACAACATACCAGTTAGTTCCCTTTGAATGGTGACTTTTTCATCTTTTTTTCCTTTGCCATTTAACTGAGTTCAGCAGCTACCTTCTCTTATGCTCCTTTGAACTTAAATTGGTGGTAATTTATCACTATTTTTTTATTGTATAGCTATATTTGAAGCACACCTCAACTCGCTGTCTTAAGGCCATTTCAAGCAACATGTTCTACACTGGGTAATTTGGAAAGTATTATATATAGTGTTTGTATTCTTTAATATTAGTTTTATTTGCCTTAACCATTACTAGTTGTTAATTTTTAATTTTCTCCTGCCAGTTAGCAGTGTGCTGAAACCAGAAATGATAATTGCAGGACTATGCAATTTGTCTTTGTTCTGTGTGTTCTACATATTCCCAGTGCACTTCACCATCCTGTTACGTACTAGGCATTAACTTATTTGACAGTGTTTATTTATGCATTTGTAAGATACTCCCTTGTTTCTCTGTTCTGTTTTCTGATTAGTGTTAATACAATATTTTGTAGAAATACATTTTGATTGATTTGCAACCTTTTATTTTCAAAGATCGATGTTTTGCTTTTAAAGACCTTTTGTTCAGTGTCTGTTTTAATGGACTTTCCTATGTCGCTTCCTATTTATGTGTATTTTGCAATGGAATGCCCCTTGGCTAACATACACAGTGATGTTCATTACAAACATTAAAGAAAAAATTGTACTCACAAGTGCCACATTCAGTAAAGTTCTGTTAATGACACGTATCTGCATCCAGTCACAGCTTCAACCTTTTAATTACATTTCCGTTTATTAATATACATTCCAGGACATAAAATTTGTTGTGGTATACATACCAGGTAATGGTATTTAGAATAATCACTTGCTTGTTTTCATAAAGCTTCCAGTTTCCCGTATTAGCTCTCACCTACTTTAGCTTCTGGAGAGAATGGCACTGGTATATTCATATACATAAGCTTACCATTGCTGAAACATTACAAAATAATGCAGGAATAATGTCTATGGATTCCATTTTGGCAGGCAATCAGATAAGACAGGTATCACAGTGGCCCATCAAAGGGGAGAGGTAACTTTACAGAAATCAAATTTCCGCCCCCTTTAAAAATAAAGTAAGAATAGTTGCATTAAAATGTTTCAATTCATTGTTTCAGGCTAGAACATTTTCAGGAGGAAAAAAAGTCACAAAATACTCAAGGGGCATAGAGAGGCTAAAATCTAATCTCTGTTTTGAATCAGATAGAACAGACATAGGAATATGGCTCCTCTTCTTACAAATTACCCATAATCACCATACTGTAGAATTAGTCTTCTATTTAGCTGTTCATATAGAAAAGAAGATATGCAGGAGGAGAATTTGGCATTTTAAAAGAGGAGGCTGATGCTACAATTTGGTGAGCAAGAAACTTGCCTGGTATGTGGGATAGAGTCTGTGGGAGCCTGATCTGTCATAAACAAGCAGATCAGTTACTCCCACACCCAAGTTAAATGTTCTAGCCAGTGGGTTATTGTCTGGGCATTGGGTAGGCTGAGATAGTATCTATCACAGCCTTCTCACAAAAACATTCTCCAAAATTGTCATTTTGATTCTGCATCAGAACAACAATAAAATATTCTGAAACTGCCCATTTTCTCTTTTTTTATGAAACTGAAAAATCATTTTCTGGTCAGCACTAGAAAATAATAAAATTCTCAGATCCCTTACTCAGTTTGTCAATCATGGAACAGAGTGAAAAATGACTTAGGTTACTAAGGTTTAGTTCAGGGAAAACAGCCAAGAAATACAAGTAGAAATAAAAAAACAGTGCATCTGCCTGTGTTTCCATCTGCAGGCAAAGAAAAACAAATCCTAATTGAGTGGGCATTCATTTATAATCAAGTATATATATATATAAAAGTATATATGAGTGAAAACAACCCACAAACAGATACTTCTATAACCTCATAAGGTCTGGGAACTCCTTAAAATCAGTAGAGAATTCACTGTCTGCAGTTTATTCCACATGGGAGGTATTTAGATAGAGAACAATGGATACCATTAAAAAAACTCCAGTTTTCTCTAGCTGAATCAAATGATTGATTTTGTTTAACACTAGTGATAATCATATCACCATCTGTGAGTTTTGACCACTGAAATTAAACAGTATCTTACTTTAATCAGAAATAATTCTGTCTATTTTAACAAATGGTGTGCCACAATATCCATAGGGTGAAATAGTTATTTCAGAGAACCAGGCATCCACACTCAGTTCTGGGCATTTTTACTTCAGATTACCTGTAGTCCGTTCCTGCGGACTGAATGGCCATAAGCAGCTGGAACATGTTAGACATTGTTTTTCAAGGCATCTTCCAGTCTAGCTTCATTCAAAAAGTAAACCAGTTTACACACTCAGCAAGAGTAGCTCTTGTGAACCAAAACACAGCCTGAGAGTACTCCGGGAGATTAACTCCAGAAGTGCATCTGTCCTCACTAAAGGACAAATATGAAGGCAAGATAAGTAAAGAATACAGTATGACTCAGGAGCTAAGTTAAGGGTTTCCTCACACTTAGTGAAATCCTGTCTTTAGTGAAACTAAAGGGCAAATTTGTTACTGACATGAGCAGACTCAAGATTTTCTCCTCCATTTCAGGAATTACCTGAAAGGGGGTTGCAGAGAGGTGGATGTTGGTCTTTTCTCCCAAGTGACGAGTGACAGGACAAGAGGAAATGGCCTCAAGTTGTGCCAGGGGAGGTTCAGGCTGGATATTAGGAAAAATGTCTTTACTGAGAGAGTGGTGAAACACTGGAACAAGCTGCCCAGGGAGGTGGTGGAGTCACCATCACTGGAGGTGTTTAAGGAACGTGTGGACGAGGCATTGCGGGACATGGTTTAGTGGGCATGGTGGTGTTGGGTTGATGGTTGGACTTGATGATCTTACAGGTCTTTTCCAACCTTAATGATTCTGTGATTCTGTGAATCCCTGAAATCCTGAAAGAAGGAAAACCCACCAGTATCTAGTGAGGGGAACACTCACATAACAGAAACTATGCCATACAGAAATGAGATTTTCTCCCCACTTCCCTCATTTGGAGGAGGACATGGATTTTAAAAAAAATAAAAATAAAAACACTATGAACAGCCTGCTTTTGAAGTGAATCTCTCCATCATCCCTGTTTACTATGCACCAGTTTACATTGCATAGCAGTTCCAGAGATTGAGAAGAGGAATCTTCTCAGGTGAAACTGTAATGAAAGTGAACTGTAAGAAGAGACTGAACTGACTAAAAAATTACAGTTATCAGTACTTAGTTGTTCTGTATTTGATGATAAGAAGATGAAAGCTAGTAAACTGATGAAGTTCTACCTCCATCCAGAACTGAAGCAAAAGAAGTTAAAGGAAAGTCAAGGCACCAAGACAACCCTTATAATCTGCAACTTTGAAAGTAAAAGACTAATGCAAATATTCATCAGTTAAAAGAAAAAAAAAAGCAATAATTTATTTGATGGGTATTTTTCAACAACCTCTAAATTTTTTGTAAAAAAAAAAGGTATTAATGAATAACATAGTGAAAAACTAATGAAAATATTAATCTATTCAAGAAAAAAACTGCTCAGCTATTAAAAAACTCTTACCACACCTGTCATGTGATGCCAGTCTTAAGTGAACATTCATCTGCATCACCCTAAGACATGTCTTTTCTTCTTTTTCATTCCACACATCTATTTGGCATGTGTGATGTTTACATCTCTCTCCTTACTCAAACACATCTTGAAGATATATTTTGTCTTTGAGCCTTTACAAAAGCCTCAAAAACTTCAAAGTCTCCAGTATACTAGACCTATGAATATAACAACACTTGCCTTGTATCCTCTTTCGAATGGACTCAAAAGCCTTTGGTTACTGCAGAATCTGAGGAGATTGTACAAAACTGGAACATATTAATCTTTAAAATACCTTTGCTAGGTAGCTATTATCTCCATTATGCAGAAACTCACAGGTACAATCTTGGATAGGATGCCTGTGATATGAGGAAGCATGGAACATACTTCAAATCAGCAAAAATGTAGCTAGCACCATAATTGCTAACTACATTTTCAGTGTGCTTCAGTGAGATCAAATAATTCCTGAAAACTCACCTTTCTTTGACAGATTTAGACCCTTTCACTGCTAGATGTAGATAGCTAGATAATTAGATAGAGAAATATAGATATATAGGTATGCTACATATTTTGAAGTGTAGTCATAACCTGTGACACTACACCTACGCTGGCCTTGATGTTAGCAGCCTTTGTCTGTGTTTGCTTGGAGAATGTAAACGTGGTTTTGTGATAGATCCATTTATTCCACTTCACTGCTTGTGGAAATAATCTGTGTAAACAGTAGCTCAGAAGTGGAATGGAGTTTGTCAGTATTCAGGTTAGTAATAGAAGAAGCAGCAGCAAAATTCACTTCCATGACTGTGCAGAAAACATCAGATCCAAGACGTGATGAAAGCAGCTGTCAGCCCATTAGACTCACACAACTGGTGCTCGTCTATGCGGGAACATTTGGTGCAGTAGCGCCTAAAAGTCATACGAAGGAGAGCTCTGTAAGTGAATAACATCAGTAGGAGAAAGGGTAAAGATCTTGCCACATTTGGGATTTGAAAGTTGGGGACAATATATGAATTTTACAACCATTGCTTGTAACTCGACAAAGCTGTATAGCAAAAGCATACCTTCTAGAACAAATCCTCTGACCAAACTGCTGGCACACCAGACTCTCATTTTCATCTTCAAAAATGTGTATGTAACACATTCAGGTATATTGTAAGAATATAAAGAGTGACAAGAAATAACACCAAAGATTGCAGATTGTCTCTTTCCTCTTTAACAGAAATGATTTATATATCATTCTCATAAAAGCTCTTTAGGGAAGACCTTTTCCACCATGCAGACGGTCCGGCAGGTGCCAGTTACCCAGAGAGGTTGTGCAGTCTCTGTCCTTCAAGGTGTTAAAGGCCCAAGAGGATTGTATTGGGTCTGACTGTGATGGAGATCGTTTTCCCCATAGCAGCCCTCATAGTGCTGTGCTTTGTATTGGTAGCTAAAAAGGTGTTGATAACATACCAGTGCTGCAGCTACTGCTGAGCAGTGCTCACACTGCATCAAGGCAACACCGCCCCGCCCTCACCGTCAAAGGCCAGTAGGCTGGGGGTAGGCAAGATCTTGGGAGTGGACATAGCCAGGACAGCTGACCCAAACTGACCAAAGGGATATTCCATACCATATGGAATCTGTTCTGTTCAGCAATAAAAGCTAAGAAAAAGGAGGGGAGGGGAGCATTCGTTACTATGATGCTTGTCTTCTGGGGCAACCGCTATGCGTACTGAATCCCTACTTCCCAGGAAGTGGCTGGACATCACCTCCTAATGGCAATTAGAGAATAAATCTTTTGTTTTCCTTTGCTTCCATGCACAGCTTTTGCTTTTCCTTTATTAAATTGCTTTTATCTTGACCCACGAGCCTTTCGTTATATTTTCTCTCCCCTGTCCAGCTGAGGAGGGGTAGTGATAGAGCAGCTTGGTGGGCACTGGTGTCCAGCCAAGGTCAACCCACCACAAGGATAAAGTCCTCAGCAACTTGGTCTGTCCTATAACTAACAGCTTTGAGCCAAAGATTGGATTCAAGATGACCTGAGGTTACTTCAAACCTGAATTATTCCATTATTCTAAGTTTCTGCACTGTTTTAACCTCACTTAATTAAGATGAAATAGTATATCCATCTTTTTAATTAAGGAAAAGCAAGAAAATCTGTATGGAAGTGAAGATATTGAGTGTGCATTCTATTTCTTAAGAAGCATAGAACTGATCAGAAAGCTAGATCTGTTGGGGAATAGTCTGTGACATGGTATGCTGCCAATATAGCCTTGATAAAGGAACAAGAAAACAAACAAACCAAATCCAGTGGCACATCATGATTAAAAAAATAGATTATTTTTTTCCCCAACCTGTCATTTGTACCATGTGGCATAAAGCCAAAAAGTCAGCAATCTGGCAGCTCTTCTTTCCCTCTTTCCAGTAAATGTATGCTGGGCCATTTGAACCATCTGCTGCATAGTGCTTTTTAATGGGAAGAACAGTGGACAGTTGTCAACATCTGTGTTGTAACACCATTTAGGGGCACACCAAGTATCAGGGGGAGGGAAGCAACATCAGCAGAAGGAACAAATACATTTGGGTTGTTAGGAGATAGGAACTGAATGTGAGGAGAAAGAGCAAGTATAAATGGCATTTGGTTTGCATTCAGCAATTCTACAAAACAGTGAACTGAAATGTGAATGTCCAACCCTGTCTGACTTCTTAGCTTTCTAGTCAACCAGCTTTCAACTACTTATGGAGCTTTCTGGAAGTAACCAAACAAAACCAAATAAAACCTCACTAAACCGTATAGTTCTGTTTCATCTTCAACTGAATAAAGGAATGAAAGATTTTGTTTTATGCATGTTACAATTTCACTGATTCAGAGGCTTTGGAGAATGAGATGCATATGTATGCTTAAGTATTAGATGCATAAGGAAGCAATGTGCCACTTCCTACATAGACAGTGGTGAAAAAGGAGTGCTTATGAGGCTCCTAAAGAGATGTTCAGCTAGCTATGTAGCCTCATTGGCTATGTGAACTGATTTCTTCTTGTATCTTAAAACACTAGTGAGAAAGAAATTAGTAAATACTAAGGAGAAAAGATATTTGTGTCCTGAATGGTGAAAATAAGTGAAAGAACAATGTTGAAAGAGTTAGAAAAGTGAGAAAATATAAAAAGAAATTTAAAAGTTTTGAGTTAGAGGTTGTTACTGTTCTCTCTAAAGTGATTGACTGCATTCACACTTGGTCTCTATCAAAGATCTACTAAACTATATACAAGGAGTCAGTAAGGATGCTTGTAACCTCTACTGACTGATATGTAATGAAAGATCCAGTGAAATACACATTCCCCACTGAAAAAAAGGCGAAGTAGCCACTAAAGAGGCTAGAGTTCATGTTCCTTGGGATCTTGTCCTTGTCTTGTTCAGTATTTTCTCTAATAAGTTAAGTGGCTGATTAGGGAGTAGTTAAAAAATCTGTGGAATAAAACCAAATGCAAAGTATTTGGAGGAGAAATAAAAAACAAAGAGGAGTAAGTGTGTAGGCAGCACTTGGTGGAATAGGATCAGGATTTCTAATAGAGTTTAACACTTTATACAGATTATCAAAAGTTAACTTCAGTGTGAGATGAATGAAAATTATCATGATTTATCATAAATTTGAAGTTGCTATTGCACTGCACTGGAGCAGGAAAACCTCCAAGAATACAAAGAAGTATTGTGAGGCCTCCAAACGAATACTTTAACAGCTTACTTAAAGAAACTTTGAAGCAAATTAGAGAACAGAGAGAAGAAAGCAACAGAATCTATCAGTCTGCTTATCAAATTCATAAGAGAAGTTTAAGATAAGACTCAGAAGGAACCCAGTGATCTCCTAGTTCAAAAGACAGGTTGTTATAAAAAAAGCAATGAGCTTTTATTTTTGATGCCTATGCTAATGGAAATTCCTAAAAATTTTGCAGCACATCACAGGTTACAAAAGCACTTGGCTTAATCAGCTAGGGGCACTGTTATTCATACAGTATTGAAGTGTACCAAGAACCACATGGCCAAATAAAGTAGCATTTTAATATCAACATAAAGTAGAAGCAATGTTGAAAATCACAGCAAGTATGAGGATTGGAAACCAAATAAAAGTAAATATGGGGAATGAAAACAGCTATGTTGGATGAATGTGGTAAAGACCTTGGCTGAAGAAATTAGCTTTTCTTGGCACCCAAGATCTTAGGAAGAATGACTGAGGGATGGAGGGACAAAAAGGAAAAACAATAGAAAAGCAGGAATGAGAAACAGTAATACCTGGACTCTGTGAAGGCGTCAGATATGTCCAAATCTAACTTAAACATAGTAGATATCAAGTTATTGATTATGAAGTCACACATTAGGAAACATTGCGTATCACTATATTATTGTTTTGAAGCAGAAGAGTTATTCAGCTGTCCTGAAGGGATCTAATTGCTCACCTCCCCTGAGAGGTTCAGAGGAGAATTTCAGTCCAGCTGGTGAGTGAGAGTATTCACTCAATGAACTGGTGAGTGGCAGCAGCCCTCAATTGATGCAAAACACGTTTAAGTGCAGAACAAGAGAAAATTGCCTAATTTTCAATTAAAACATATACATTCAAATATAATGAGGAAAAAACCCCTTTTTGATAACTTAAAAGAGTTATAGTCTACCTAGCTTATGTTTTTATCTTACCACTGGTGGTTTTTACAACACAGGTAATGAGCATCTGGAAAGGCTGATATAGTATAAATCTTCTGTGGAGCATAAGGATGGACTGATGTCCAGTCTTATAACTCTGAATTTCGTAAATGTCATGGTTTAACCCTAGTCATCAATTAAGCACCACACAGCTGCCCGCTCACTCCCCCACAGTGGGATGGGGAGAGAAATGGAGAAAAGGTAAAACTTGTGGGTTGAGATAAAATAATTTAATAGGACAGAAAAGGAAGAAAATGATAATAATAATGATAAAAAACTAATTATAAGCACAAAACAAGTGATGCATAATGCAATTGCTCACCACCTGCTGACCAATGCACAGCCAGTTTCCGACCAGTGGCCCCACAGCAGTTTTTTTGTTCTGCTTGACATCATATGGTATGGAATATCCCTTTGACCAGTCTGGGTCAGCTGTCAGCTGCGTCCCCTCCCAGCTTCTTGTGCACCTGTCTGGGCAGTGAGAGAAGCTGAAAAGTCCTTGACTCAGTGTAAGCACTGCTCAGAAACAACTAAAACATCAGTGTGTTATCAACATTATTCTCCTCCTAAATCCAAAACACAGTACTATATCAGCTACTAGGAAGAAAATTAACTCTATCACAGCTGAAACCAGGACAGTAACTTATGAAGAATGTTATTTGGGTTAACAAAATGTAAAAATAGTGCAATCCTAAATGTTAGATTCACATAAATGCTTTTTATTTTTACAAGATTGTATTGGTGTTAGGTTTTTGTTATTTATTAAAGCTTTTCATTAAATATAGCCGAAAAGTCTCTTCAACAGAATACGGGTGAGGCCATCTGTGCTATGCAGACCTCAAGGAAAGAGCCCTGCTTTGTGGGAAACTGTCCTATCTATGAGAAATGTCAATCTTTGGGGGCTGAGCAGGGGAGGAAGCATTCCTGTAATCCCCTTTTATGGACTACAAGGTCTGTGTTTTTTGCTTTCCCTGTGAAGCTTATGAAATATGACCCTTTAGCTGACAAAATTTGCTCTATTTCTAGTCTTGGTCATTTTACTGAGTGGCCAGTAATGAAAGTGTTAAGGGAAAGAGAAAATTATCCAGTCTATGTTGGGATTCAATTTGCTTGGCTTAGATTCTTAACAGTGAATTGCTGAATTCTGAACTAATCGCTGCCTGCTCCCATTTTATTCAGTGGAGAAAGATAGACACATCCAGGAGAGATTCTTCTTGGCTCAAGATGACTGTCTAAACTTAGTGAGATGGATTGCCCTTTGCAGGTGTCTATTTATCTTCACTAAGCTACAAAAAGAGTCTAGCATGATTATCTTAGCCTAAGATAACTAATTGTTTGATGTCTAAACTTAGGTAAGATAAATCCTACTTATAATGCCTTTTTTATTTGTTTGCTTTACAGTTTGGTGTAAACATTTTCATACAAATGAGCAAAAGAAAAACATTGCAAGCTGTGGCATAATACAAATTCTGCTGAAGGCACTAAGAATCTTACAGCTGCTGTCTGTGAGTTTTGGATCAGACAAATAATTTCCTCTTGTGATGGAGTCTCTGGGGAGTTGTCATTAATCTAATTATATGTGGAGGTTGTAAGGTCTAGACATTTCCCTCCTCAAATCCATCTTTTGCTTTATGTACATGCCAAGTATAGACTCTAGAGATGAGATTCAACCATCCAGCTTTAGCTGCCTTAAAATCACGTGGACTAAGCTAGTCATCCAGGCTTATTCAGTATCAATGGAGAGAGATGCTCATGTCCAGAGGGCAGCCCCCCTTAGATAACAACCTTAGGGGTAATTTGCCTTCTGGAGGTACCTGCCTTATTATACAACAGAAGCATGGGCAAACAATTTACATTATTTTCCATAGCTTCACAGATGCTAACAGATGAATAGAAGAGGCAGACTGGTTCATTCTCAATGCTACGAAATGAAATATTATGTTATAGTGCAAACTGAAGCAAGACTGCAAACTGATTGAAATGATTGTGGATGAACTTCTAAAAAAAAAGTCTGATAGTTGTAAAATATCTTTTTTCTCCCAAGAAAATAACTCAATTTTTCTGGAATTTTTGCTATTTGATTAATTTAGGACTTTTTTTTTTTTAATTACTAAATCATTTGTGAGCCAGTTCTGGCTCAATGTTAATCATTGAGCAATATGGCAAAACAAATATGCAAATTTTCAACTATGGAAATGTTCTGAAACACTTCAGTTCAGTTACTTCATCATCAGACTACAGTCAGGTGATTATTCACCTAACTTTCATAGCATTTTAATGTTTATTGTCTTAGCAGTGAATAAAGGAAGTAGTATGACAATATTCTTAACTGAACACTTTCATGCACCAGCTGAGTGACTGCTTGACTTTTCAGTTAATTGTGAAAATTCTTCTTATTCTAGTCCATCAACAACAACAATAACAAACCCCTTTTAGAACTAATTTCAATCAAAGTTTTATATGCAAAAAGCCAAAGTAACGCTGGTCAAAAATGAGTAGGTTTATTCTAGTTTCATAATAAACTTGGTCACTTATTCTATTGATGGAAGCACGCGTAGCATGAGATGCTGCTCTGACGAAAGATTGCTTAGCAAAGATCACTTAATAGAAATTCTCACACACTGCTGCCACTTACGCTTTGGCTTTAAGAAATGCTGTCTTGACAGAAATAGATATATTCCATTCTATATGGCAAAAGTAAAGTAGTATTTTCTCTTTTCCTTGACAGCAGTTTTATATGAAGGTAGGACTTTCACAGTGTATACTTGAGCTCATAGATTCTATTCTTATGAACTGGTTAGAATTGGTCCCCTAGACTTGACGGCTTCCGATACTGAAGAATTCTATCAAGATATTCGTGGCTACAGTTTGCCAAAGTTCACTCTTTTCTTATCTCACCAGCCCTTCCATTTGGTTCTTTTTTAACCTATTTTCCTATGAGTTCTATATGATCACACTCTGGTGTGTGTTTGCCTAGTTAGTCGTCTGACTGCCTGTACCTCAAATAACTGCTGCACAATCAAATTCTCAGTTAAATTTGTCAAACTGCTAGTCTTCAAAACGTTATTAAGTTTCTGTAGTTTTTGTGAAAGATGGCAGCCAAATAAAGGATATGCTCCCAGTTGAGCTGTTCTTGAGAGAAAAACTGCAGTATAAACACAACCTTTATTAGATGTCATATAATCCACACAGAAAAGAAATTGTGAATAATTCAGCTAAAGGGAAAGCTTTAGACTGGACTCCTGTTAGACACAGGGATAAGGATCAAATCCATGGAAACCAGGGTTCATTAGCTGGGCACTCACAAAATCACCTCTTGTTTTCTCCTCCTGGATTTCTCATCGTGTCCTTGGGTTGGTTTGGTTTTTTTTTTCCTTTTGTGTGCTGGCTTTGTTTGGCTTTTTTTTTTTCTTTTCTAGCACTGTTTAAAAAGGCTAGAAAGAATTTTATCACATAAAAGTGCCTTGCAGCTAGCAGCATGAAAGCTTAATTTTCTTCAAAATAAACAGGAATTTTGTCCAGATATAAAATGCAGTATTATTACTAATCCTTTTTTTAGCTCAAATGAGCTATTTTTCCCATTACTTACTTTATGCATTTATGGCATATACACATGATGGATCCTACTACCTTACTATATGTTATGCTGTGATCTCTCATTTTGAGGTCAAAAGTATGAAAAATTAAATGAAAAATTAGTAAGGACTTCAGAGTCATTAATCCGTATGTCCATTGCCTTTCTTTCACTAACCAAATTTCCTTGGGAGGGGGGTGGGTCGGAAGAAAACCTGTTTTTTCTTTCAAAATTCACGTATTACATTGTGATTTCTTAGTAAATTGAATAAAAAATGGACTTCAATTCAAAGTTTCAAAGAAAGAAACATTTTTTTGTTTAAAATATTTTTTTAAATAACATCCATTTTGAAATGAAATGTAATTTCTAAAATTATTTTTGAAACTAAAAACATCATTTTTACATAAAAATGTAATTTTGGGAGAAATTTCAAAATGTTTTATTTTAACACTTGCAATAAAAGCTATTCCTCCTTGATAATTTTCCACATTCAATGCAATGGAAACTAATTTTTAATTAATGCAACTTTGTGGATAACTTTTTTTTTTTAAATAATACAAATGCTAGTACAAAATGACCTAATTTTTGGAGAAAATCATGTAATCATTAAATAAGAATGAGTTGTCAAACGATCTTGTAGTCTACCTCTTCACTCCGTAGCAGGACAGATCATCCCTGAAAGTGATTTTTAAAGCTGTTTTTCATAAAGTTGTAATGAGAAGGATTAAAATAGTTAAAATGTTCAAAGTGAGATATTAAAGGAGAAGTTGGCAGCAGTATAAAAATATTTTAAGTCTAAGAATACATAAGATAAGAACGATATGACACACTTCAGTTTTGGAAATTTAATTAATCTGGGTTTTAAAGAGACTATATAGAAGAGTAAGTCCCAGAGAATGTAGCAAAAGAGTCCTCATAACATATTACAAAGGTAATTGTGTTGCTGAGATGAAAAATCTTCCATGGAGAAATACCATATCATCTGTTTTGCAGCCCAATCCTCTTCATCCCATGGATGTAGCAGTACTGAAGCAGCTCCTGGACTGATTTGTTGGTGCATATTATTTAAAGCAATGCATATAGAAATATTACATTTGGTGTTATATTGAAATATACTGTTTGATGACTTCGAGAAATACAACTGTCCACTGTGAGAGAAAGCCATACTGCTTAACTCTGACACATTAAACCAGGTGCGTTAGGAAGCATTTCTCTCTCACACTGCTATGCTGGTAAGCAAGCAAGCAAGGCAATTCCAGAGCAGATATACATCAGAAGCATTATTTAGTTGTATTTACTTGTCTTTTGGACAGCCTGCAAGAGGAGTTTAGAGAAGGTACCTTCTTTATGAAGTTTAGTTACTGAAATTAAACAATATGAAAATCAGAGATTTGAGTTTGCTTGTTATAAGAACTTGGTTGTTAGTAAAAATCACAAAAATTTCTGGTTAGCCTAAAAATCATTATTTCCAGTTACGACAAAATATGAGAAGTTTAGTTTTGTCTAATACTGCCTTCATAGTAAGTGTCATAATTAAAGAAAGACAGCGAAACTGGCTAAGCAATTTTAGTGAAGAGTGTCTGCCTACATCTGCCAGTTTGCCTTGTGCTCATTAGCATATTGTGCTGCTGTATACAACTTGGAGTATAAGAGATCATCCGAATGTGCAGCACATAGTGGTAAGGAAACTTCCAGCAAGTCTGAACCACGTGTTTTAACAGGTAGTATTTGAAAAATTGCTTGTCCACCACATTATATCCCGTATTGTTGTAAACATGATGGATTTTAACATATTTAAGATTAGAAAAACAATTTATTAAAAATAATAGCTAAGACAAAATACAGATCATCCCTTACATGTGGATTGAAAACCAAAGACAGATTATGACCCTTTGTTTCATTGATCAACCTTTTTCTAAAAAAAAATCCTTTACATAGATAGGTTTTACTTTTTAGAATTGATTAGGTCAGTTTGTGAATTTTTTACAAGTCACTTGATACTGATTCATGTGCTCTGTGAGTGGATGATCTCCTAAATTAAATGCCTTTATTTCCTTTCAAAAATAATTCTGCTTTGCCATTTAACTATTTGGTTGAATATATCCTTGTCATCAAAAAAGAAAATCTTACTTGAATGCTCATATAAAGCTTATTTAAATTAAATAAATGCTCATGAATAAAAAAGGTCATCAGGCAGCTGAGTCAAATCCTCTGTTCTAATTTGGTGAGCTGTGTGAGGAACAACATTATATACCATTTTACTATGTCTACCTATAATTTCCATTGAAAAAACTCGCTTAAATTCAAGTATAAAATCACCGGTGTTGTGTTATGCCATGATATATGAATGATAATATGGTTATGAGACACATAAAATTTTAAAATTTATTGTTGACCTAGAATCCCGGTACAATGCCTTAACTGTAAACTCAGCCCTCCTCTCTGCAGAAAAATTTGTCCTATTAGAACTATTCCTGTTTGCCAAACTGTATTTATTCCTACATTTCCAAATACATTCTTGTAGAGTAAATACATAAGAGATGAGAAAGCTCTTGAGTTTGTTTCTGCTATATTACTTCCGCTCAATTTAGGTTTTCTGATAGGAAGTAGCTTTCAGAATTAGCTACTGTCCCTGTGAATTTGTGGGAATGACATAGTTTAAAGATTGCAAAACTGTTTATGTGATTAATATAAACATGATTTTGTGCAAAGAAACAGTCCTTTCTCTGTCTTTTGCTGTATTGAAGAAGTTAAGCAGCTAAGACATTCAGAAAGGCTTATAATACTTTATACGTGACTTCTGTCAGCTTTACTGCAGTAATGTGGTGTAAATTCTTTGGAATAGTCATGCTCTACTAGGCCAATAATCTAATTTCTGAAATGCCTCTAAATATGTATTTACATGAGAGCATAATAGCTCCAAAGAAGCAATTATGACCAAGGAAGCCAATAACCCATGTTTAAAAAGTCCAGAAATTGTTACATACTTCACAATTAACTCATATTCTGTGTTTCTATAAAGTAACTAATTTTGTTTTCATCTACCCATCATTCTAAACCACCTGTCATTGAATTAATATAGAAGCATAGAATCATAGAATTGTTTAGGTTGGAAAAGACCTTTAAGATCATCGAGTCCGACTGCCAAGTCTACCACTGAACCATATCGCTAAGCGCCTCACCCACACATCTTTTAAACACCTCCATGGATGGTGACTCAACCACCTCCCCAGGCAGCCTGTTCCAACACCTGACAACCCTTTCAGTGAAGAAGCTTTTCCTAATATCCAATTTAAACCTCCCCTGGCACAGCTTGAGGCCATTTTCTCTTGTCCTATCACTTGTCACTTGGGAGAAGAGACCAGCACCCACCTCTCTACAACCTCCTTTCAGGCAGTTGTAGAGAGCGATAAGGTCTCCCCTCAGCCTCCTCTTCTCCAGGCTAAACAACCCCAGCTGCCTCAGCCGCTCCTCATAAGACTTGTGCTCCAGACCCCTCACCAGCTTCGTCGCCCTTCTCTGGACACGCTCCAGCACCTCAATGGCCTTCTTGTAGTGAGGGGCCCAAAACTGAACACAGGATTCCGGGTGCGGCCTCACCAGCGCCGAGTACAGGGGCATGATCACCTCCCTAGTCCTGCTGGCCACACTATTTCTGATACAGGCCAGGATGCCATTGGCCTCCTTGGTCACCTGGGCACACTGCTGGCTCATATTCAGATGACTGTCAACCAACTCCCCCAGGTCCTTTTCCACCAGGCAGCTTTCCAGCCACTCTTCCCCTGTAGCGTTGCCTGGGGTTGTTGTGACCCAAGTGCAGGACCCGGCACTTGGCCTTGTTGAACCTCATCCAATTGGCCTGGGCCCACCTATCCAGCCTGTCCAGATCCCTCTGAAGAGCTTTTCTACCCTTGAAAAGACCAGCACTCCCGACCAACTTGGTGTCGTCTGCAAACCTGCTGAGGGTGCACTCCATCTCCTCATCCACATCATTGATAAAGATATTAAACAAAACTGGCCCAAATACTGAGCCCTGGGGGAACACCACTTGTGAACAGCCGCCAACTGCATTTAACTCCATTCACCACAACTCTTTTGCCCCAGCCATCCAGCCAGGTTTTTACCCAGCGAAGAGTGCACCCGTCCAAGCCATGAGTAGGCAGTTTCTCCAGGAGAATGCTGTGGGAAACAGTGTCAAAGGCTTTACTAAAGTCTAGGTAGACTATGTCCACAGCCTTTCCCTCATCCACTAGGTGGGTCACCTTGTCACAGAAGGAGATCAGGTTGGTCAAGCAGGACCTGCCTTTCATAAAGCCGTGCTGACTGGGCCTGATTGACTGGTTGTCCCGTACTTGCAGTATGGTGGCACTCAAGATGAACCTCTCCATAATCTTCCCTTGCTCTGAGCTCAGGCTGACAGGCCTGTAGCTCCCCAGATCCTCCTTCTGGCCCTTCTTGAAGATGGGGATCACATTTGCTAACCTCCAGCCCCCTGGGACCTCCCTGGTTAGCCAGGACTGCTAGTAGATGATGGAAAGTGGCTTGGTGAGCACTTCTGCCAGCTCCCTCAGTACCCTTGGGTGAATCCCATCCAGTCCCATAAACTTGTCGGTGTCTAAGTGGTGCAGAAGGTCACTAACCATTTCCCCTTGGATTGTGGGGGCTTCATTCTGCTCCCCATCCCTATCTTCCAGCTCAGGGGGCTGGGTACCCAGAGAACAACTGGTCTTACTATTAAAGACTGAGGCAAAAAAGGCATTAAGTACCTCATCCTTTTCCTCATCCTTTGTCACTATGTTTCCCCCTGCATCTAGTAAAGGGTGAAGATTCTCCTTAGCCCTCCTTTTGTCACTAATATATTTACAGAAACAATTTTTGTTGCCTTTTACAGCCACCTCCAAGTTAAGGTCTAGGCGGGTTTTGGCCTTTCTAATTTTCTCCCTGCATAACCTCACAACATCCTTGTAGTCCTCCTGAGTTGCCTGCCCCTTCTTCCAGAGGTCATAAACTCTCTTCTTTTTCCTGAGTTCCACCCAAAGCTCTCTCTTCAGCCAGGCCGGTCTTCTCCCCTGCCAGCTTGTCTTCTGGCACATGGGGACGGCCTGCTCCTGCACCTTTAAGATTTCCTTCTTGAAGAATGTCCAGCCTTCCTGGACTCCTTTGCCCTTCAGGATTGCCTCCCAAGGGACTCTGTCCACCAGGCTCCTGAAAAGGGCAAAGGCAGCCCTCCGGAAGTCCAAGGTAGCAGTTCTGCTGACCCCCCTCTTTACTTCCCTGACAATCGAATACTCTGTCATTTCATGATCACTGTGCCCAAGACGGCCTCCCACCGTCGCATCCCCCACAAGGCCTTCTCTGCTCACAAATTACAGGTCCAGTGGGACACCTTCCCTCGATGGCTCACTCACCAGGAAGTTATCGGAGTTAGGAAGTTATCTTCCACACACTCCAGGAACCTCCTGGACTGTTTCCTCTCTGCCGTATTGTATTTGCAGCAGAGATCTGGTAAGCTGGAAGTCCCCCAAGAGAACAAGGGCTAGTGATTGTGAGATTTCTCCCAGCTGCTTATAGAATATTTTGTCTGTCTCCTCATCCTGGTTGGGTGGTCTGTAACAGACTCTCACCATGGTATCTGCCTTGTTGGCCTTCCCCCTGATTCTTACCCACAGACACTCAATCCCACTGTCACCATCGTTAACCTCTAGACAATCAAAACACTCCTTGACCTACAGGGCTACCCCACCACCTCTCCTGCCTTGCCTGTCGCTTCTGCAGAGTTTGTAGCCATCTAGTGGAGCACTCCAGTTGTGGGAGCATGTTAAATTCAAGGGATCTCAACCCAGCTGCAGCTGAAGGTAATGTAAATACCACTATTAATTTTTATTAAAAAGAAACAAAATCTGAACAGCATAAATTTTTGAAAAAAAAATCCCAAAATGTAAACCAAAACCAATCAGAAGTAGAAGTTTTTACTCTGTTTTTTTAATTTATCTGAAAAGAAGCTGGAGAACAGAAGGATTTCAAGAAGATTACATCTCAGATAAACCATGCTAAATACTCTGACAATTGCATAGATAGGAGTACTGTATTGCAAAGCAGGAACTAAAAATGCTGCTTCAGCAGAACCCGTGGAGAAAGAACACTCCTCTAACTTTCCATCTATTTCTCATCTTATTTAAGATCATAAAAGATAACAGCCTTCAAAATATTAAAATCGTTATCTGTATGTCAGAGACCGTAGTAAGAATGTACATATTGTTATTAGACAATTAATTTTAATAGTCTAATTTAAATTTCAACCCTTTCTCATAAAATTTCAAGCTTGAAATAAGCGGCCTTTGGTAAATATGTATTTATACATTTTCAATTCCTTTTGGTCTGCTATTTGCCCAAAAGGATAGTTTAAAGCAGATCCTTCATGGTGGCTTTTATTTATATTTTTTAAAGAAAAAATCCTGTAGCTTTGTATCTGTCTCCTCATATTCAAAAAATGCAGAATGGAAATCAAAATCTGTTATAGATACAACCAACCCAGAAAAAGAAAAGATTTTTTCATGTGGTTCAGAGTGAGGTAGGCTCTTTTGCAGATAAACAGGCCTTTGCTGTTTTAGTAGAAACCAAGATTATCCGTTTATCTGCATAATGCAGAGCAGTTTACAACTATTTCTGAGCATTTTGTTTTATTTAACAGAAATTTCCATTTTCATCAGCTCATGAAGCTGATAATTAGTATCCAGAACTGATGCAGATCTCACCCACAGCTTTTATACAGCATTGCATTTTCTTTTTATAGTATCACACCCTGGGAAATGCATTCTTTACCCAGGTTGTCTTACTGGTATGTCTAGTTTCCGAGCACTTTTTTTTTCCCCATAAACTACCTTTTGTAACCATTTTCACACTTGGCAGTTTTGTATCCTGCTTTTCTTGAAAGTCTCCATTCAGACTCACCCTGGATGTTCGCCAGAACCAAACTAGTTCTCATTCTACTTAAAATGCTTGCCTTCGTATACATGCGTGTGTGTAATAGGTAGCAGATCTGAATTTAACTTTACAGGCTGATGAGCTAGGCATATCTGTCTCCCTGATCCATTAGACACTGGGGAACACAGATCACTGTAGCAGACACACTCAGTTGATGCCTTCCCATTTTGCTAATACTGAGCTTTTAACTGACATCAGCATCGTGTGGCAAAATTGCTTCCAACCTCATTTAAACAGCTGCACATTTGAACAGGCTTAAATGATGGGTTTTAGTAAATTGGTGAAGCAGAAGTTTGCGTATGCATAAATTAACCTGGGCAAAAGCCAGCTTTCAGGAAATCCATTCTTATTTAGCTGCTGAAAGTAAATGTCTTGACTCCAGGGGTAAGGGGAAAGGTAGGGGAGTAAGGGAACTCTTGCTTAGCTTCCTATTGATTTGAACCTCACAAATGATGTACATCATTGGTTTGCCCAAGCCTGTGGATTGAGCAGATCAGTGCTGACCTACTACCTCCAAACTCACAGCTGCTCAGCTTTACTTTCTCAGTGCTCACTGAACTGAAAGAACGCTTTGGAGCTCCTGCCTGATTTTCACAGCCATCCTATGGCAGTACAATGTCCACTGCTGTTTCCCTTTCATTGAAGCACATCTTTCATTTTTCCCCCCTGTTCTCACCCACACTAGTCTACACAGACTTCATTATAATTTCTTTTTCTTTTTCACATAAATTACGTTTTTGCAGCATGAATGCAAACAGTCCTCCAAAGATTTCTGCAGGCTGCATATCTAAATCAAAACATATGAAATCACACAGAATTAAGGAAAGCACTGAAATCTTACTGAAGAATCTTGAAAGCATTTCTCTTTTCCCTTCCCCCTCCTCCCACTTTCCTTATTCTTTTTTTTTTTTTTTAAATTAAATCATTCCTCAAATAGATTCCATCATACATTATGTAGATGTGAAACGTTTTTCATTCTGGTAAATGAGGCTGAATCAAAAGACTGCCTTGTAAACAAAAGTTTAAATAGATTGCAATTTGCTTCCCCCCTCCCCTAAACTTTCAGTGGTTTTAACATGTACTTGTGAAAATTAGCTTCCTCAATAGCTTTCCTTTTTTTTTTTTGTTTTTGTTTTCTGGAAATGGTAGATGCTCCATCTAGTGGACTAATTGAGCACTGTTGAAACTTATCACAGGTAGAATCCCTTTAAGAAGTGTCAAGAAAAAATATCCTTATTGTACGAAAAAAGAAGAAAGACGGTAAAAAAAAGAAAGAAAAAGACAGTTTTCAATTTCTACAGAATATGTAGATGTTTAAGCAATAATTATAAGCATTATAATGCATCCTGAGAATTTATTCTCTTCACAAGCAATAAAGCTATTGAGATAGTCCATTGTTGCCATGGTAATATGTCATAAATTTCTGTCAACTACCTAAAATAGCTGCAGATCACAAGGTAATCAGGTTTGGGTTGGTTTTTTTCATGGGTTTTATAGCTTTTTAAATTTCAACAGGAATAAATCTATCTTTGCTTTGTAATTTCTAAGTACCTTTGTTGAAATTTGATGAATAAACCAATGTTTATTATCTTTTTCTCACAATGAAATGTTTACCCTATCGTGTAAAACCTCTTGTTAAAGTACCTTAAAATTTACATAGGTTTCTACCTTGACCAATAGATATTTATTTTCTCTAATATGTACTCTGAACATTAACATGATCAAGAGGCTGGAAGAGTGTGCTGTGGTGTTCTGACATGTCTATGGATCTTAGTCATTACTCCTGTCATTGTTTATAACATGATTTTCAGCATGGTCAAACACTCAATGCCCTGATGAAAGAAAAATACAATATTAAATTTAAAAATGCTAAATAAAAGGCTGTTTCTAAATCCAGAAAGTGTTATATGTATACAGGAAAGGATAATTAAGGGAAAGTCTGTGAATTCACCTACAATGTCACCTACTCACCAAGGGGCTCTACTCAGCAGTGTGATTGAAAGCTGCCATCCATGACAGAAAGCTTAAACAGATCTGACAATTCATGCTTGAAATGATGTCATGAAATTAGGGAATGCAGAATTTGTATCACTAAAAAGGCAGCAGCATATTATTATTCTTAGGGAAGGCATTAACATTTTATTGAAACATCCCCACAAGCAATCACACTTTCAACCATATGTAAATTCTTGGGGGGTAGGGATTTCAGGTTGAAAACCAGCTTTCTTCTTTCTTTTTTTTTTTTCTTTTTCTTCCCCCTCGACCCCAATTTAACCTTTCTGTGCATATATTTGCCTTTTGTGCAACAAAACAAAGAAATCAAATACATTTATTTACTGTGCAAGGTTTGTATATGATTACAAACAACATGACTACATCTTTGTCATTTACATTCAGCTTTAATAGATGTGTATTAAAACCAGGTAGCACAGCCATAGCTTATCAGAAACTTGTGCTGTGTTTTTGTGATGTAATGTAGTCTAAAATACCTAATCTCATTAACATTCTACTCAAGCCTCACATACATAATGCTGCAGACTCTATAGCTACCAAAGCCAAAGATGTAAACAGGCTTTAGCGTCCTGAGAAGAAAAACATTTGGGAGTTGACGACCCTATTCATTGATACAGTCAGCTTTGTTAGCTGAGCTTGAGAGGATAGCTGCAGAATATAAAAGACTATATTCAACATTCATGAGCTGTGACATTTTTTACTAATGACTCAGAAAATACATATTTTGCCTATAGATGAGCCAACTGAAGGGAGTTTTAATATAAACATAGCTAAATTTCAAAGGAAACAAGTATAATTAAGGGAACATGTCTGAACATTCCTTGCTGCTGGAAAAAAAATAAAGCAAAAATAAAAAATTTACGATAAAGTAATTTATATTCCTTTTTCCATTTTCTTTCCTCCCCACCCTTTTTTTTTAAACTTTTTAAAATATCTAGAAGAAAAATTCAGAATTTTCACTGGAATACACAAGGTGAAAAGGCATATAAAGCTTTATTTTAAGTTTTCCTATTTTCATGCTTGCAAAACATTTAAGGAATAAATAACAAGTGGAGATTCACAGAATGTGATAAAAGAAAAAACAATTTAGCCAGCATAAATTAACTCCAGACTAGAAAGAATTTAGCAGTTGAAACTTTATGTTATATATCAAAATATATATATCCCCACACATGGATCCAATTCAAACACCCTAAAACTGGGTTTGAGAATAAAAGAGTCAGGCCTACTGATTCAGCCTAGGTTTACTTCTAAAATATAGATCATGAAGCAGTATTTCCTGAAGGGGAAATGTTGGTATAAAATTATTGTGTCCTGACTTGTACATAGTGTTATAAAAAATATACAACAGGTATAAGAAAAGCCGAACTTCTTCCTTGATGCTTTTCAGACTAACAGCAGAAAAGATGTTGAAAAGGGAAAAGAGCGTGTATAAAATGAACTTATTCAATTTTGATGTTCTAATATATAATAATCTGCATACCATACAGACAGTGATATCTAGGTACTTCCTTCCATTTGGTTAATACCTAAATATTTTTCATGCTTTTATAGTTGAAAATTATGTGTTGTCAACTTAAACAGGCTGACCAAGACTTCTCTGATGTCAGGATCCCTGAAGATTTTCCCCTTTGCCTGGCTGTCCACTGTTGTGAGTGTTGGAGGTAGGTGGGATCTAAACATGCTTGTGGAGAAAAATAAAGTATTAGCATCAATACATGGAGGGTTTTTAAAAAAAAAGCAATTTTGCTTAAGCTATGAAGATGTGTTAAAAGGCTTACTAATGATTTGGCCACAACAACCCCATGCAATGCAACAGGCTTGGGGAAGAGTGGCTGGAAAGCTGCCCTGCAGAAAAGGACCTGGGGGTGTTGATTGACAGCCGGCTGAAGATGAGCCAGCAGTGTGCCCAGGTGGCCAAGAAGGCCAATGGCATCCTGGCCTGTGTCAGAAATAGTGTGGCCAGCAGGAGTAGGGAGGTGATCGTGCCCCTGTACTCAACTCTGGTGAGGTCGCACCTCGAATCCTGTGTTCAGTTTTGGGCCCCTCACTATAAGAAGGCCATTGAGGTGCTGGAGCGTGTCCAGAGAAGGGCGACGAAGCTGGTGAGGGGACTGGAGCACAAGTCTTATGAGGAGCGGCTGAGGGAGCTGGGGTTGTTTAGCCTGGAGAAGAGGAGGCTGAAGGGAGACCTTATCGCTCTCTACAATTACCTGAAAGGAGGTTGCAGAGAAGTGGGTGTTGGTCTCTTCTCCCAAGTGACTAGCGACAGGACAAGAGGAAATGGCCTCAAGTTGTGCCACGGGAGGTTCGAACTGGATATTAGGAAAAATTTCTTTACTGAGAGAGTGATGAGACACTGGAATAGACTGCCCAGGGAGGTGGTGGAGTCACCCTCCCTGGAGGTATTCAAGGAACATGTGGATGAGGCATTGTGGGGCATGGTTTAGTGGGCATGGTGGTGTTTTTTGGTTGATGGTTGGATTCTGTGACTTCCAATAACAAAATGGTATTTTGGTAATTTTCATGATTTTTATATCAGGGATTTCATTTTATACATTCTTTTAAGCTCACCGTTCTATTTTCAGGTATATCTGAATGGAGCTGAAAGCTTACCCAGGTCAACTTCCAAACATAACCAGTAGTTGTCTACAGAAAGAAGAAATTGCAGAAATACTTCTTTGAAAAAATTATCACAGGTACTACCACAGCTTTAGTAGTTAAATATCTTTCATAACAGTTCTTCCACATGACAGCAGTAATTTTTTTCCATGAAACCAAGTGACATTTTATTTTTTTTTTTTTTTTTTTTTTTTTAAGTGTATTCTGTTGTCATAATATATGTCAATCCTACGGTACTCTTTCCAAATGCAATAGAATATAACATAACACAATTTATCTTCTTGGAAAGTTTCAGACTCATACTTCTGCTTCCTATCACTTGACAATTTTTTGTCATCTGCTTAGAAATCTAACTTCTTCATTTTGTTGGATTGAAACTGCAGAAAGACTATCCCAAGAAAACCCCATTTTTCCTAAGGAAAAAGGTTAGAATACAAAACATAACTTCTAACCTTGAGTTAGTCTGCCCTGAGGAAATTTTCCTTTGATTTGCTTTGATGCTACAGTAATTTCTTCTCTACACAAAGGAATTTCTCGCCTGTGTAGCTATAAAACTTCTTGAAAATGGCCCAAGGCTTTTCCTTAAAGTTGTTTCTCTCAACAGCTCTTGACCGTGGAGTCAAGGGGGGAGGCAAGCCTCACCATGCCCATAACCAGAACTTTAGGTACGTGATAACTTCAGTTTTGAAAACAAAGTTCCTTCAAAGTTAATTCTGAGCAGGTCTTTGAGAATTCCCCTTAATTCCTTCCTTCGGTACTCTTGGACCTTGATATATGAAAAGAAATGGCTTGTCTTCAGTTGGCTGATTGATTCACCATTTCCCACTTACAGCACTGACTCCCTTATGCATAGATAGCTGAATTCGGACTTGGCATCTGAACTGTCCTGCAATGTAGCATTCAAAAATAAACTGTCACTGCTTTCAGTTTGCCTTACCATCCAGAATTTGCCAAGCTATGGTGTTTCCACATGTCAATTCGAACTTTTAGTCATTTTTCGGTCTTACTGTAAAAGGCTCAGAATGTTTCACTGACTAAATTGCCACCCAAGATCAATGTGTGAAATGCTAAAGCAGTATTGCTATGTATGCTGGCAACCTAG
The DNA here is from genome assembly GCF_030936135.1 of Gavia stellata. Taxonomy (NCBI): domain Eukaryota; kingdom Metazoa; phylum Chordata; class Aves; order Gaviiformes; family Gaviidae; genus Gavia; species Gavia stellata. The sequence continues at coordinate 82,025,558 of NC_082595.1, forward strand.
CCTTTTCAGCCCCTCCCACGTCACTGTGGCCATACCTTATTTCACCCAGAGTCTGCTACTGTGCTATCCTTAAAAAAAAAAAGTGTAATGCAATTGAAACAATGGCAATCCATTGGAGAATCTGCAGAAAATCTTTAAAGTTTGGAATACCTTATATTGATTTTTAAGTAAAGGCAGTAATTTTCTTAAAAACGACATTATTATTGATTAGCTAAAATGAATGGCAGATATCAATGAAATCCATTATTAGTAAAATGCTAGTTTGGCTGACTTTCCATCTTTAAACTGCATCTCAGTACAACTTGTAGTCAGGATGCAGTAATAAGGGATGAGACAAACCAATCAATCAATTGATTGCAATACTGAGAAAAAAATGGAGTCAAACAAATATAACCAAATATTTCATTATTTCCCGTGTGAGTAATGTAATCCACAAAAAGTATTTCTATCATCCTCCCTCAGAAATTATACATTAAATCAGAGCAGAGATTTTTCTAACCCTGTATTACTCTGCCTTTATTTTGACCAAGCAGGAATCTCCTTCACCTTTTTCCAGGACCACAATATTTCCTTTCAGGTTGTGTGAGCTCTCAGAAAAGAATTGTAGTATAATTTTTAGCAGGTGTGAAAAATTTCTGCAACGAAGAGAGAGATTTGACTTAATTCAGTAAACGCTTTGATAATGTTTTTAAATAGAAAGCTTTCAGAAATGATTTCTCATTAAGATTTTAGCAGGTTAGTAATAATAACCCTGACGATACTCTCCATCTGTCTTTCTTTAGAAGATTTAAATATTTTATAAGAAGGTTTAAATAATATTTTCTTAAGAAAACAGACCTGCTTATGGCATAAATGACCTGTCTGGTAGATGTTTTAACTCTGACTGATGGATACTAATTTGTGACATATAGTGAATATCTCATAGATGTACATACAAAGGATGAAAACCTGGCTCCATTGAAATCACTCATTCAATGAGCCTGGAATTTTCCCCTCAATGCCTCAACATGCTGTCAGTCATCCTAATCATACAATCAGATTTTTTTCCACTCACGATATCAAGCGAAATATTGCCAACCTTCTCAAGGGGTTGCTTTCAAACCAGACAGCTAATCTGCAATGGATTTCTTAAGAATTATACCTGCAGGTAGTTCCTGTTCATCATATTGTTGGTTTATGAAAACAAAACTTTATTTTCTTTAGGTTACAACTTTGTAAAATACTGTGTGACATAGGTGTGGAAAAAACAAAAATATGGCATTTTCTTGATAAATTCTCATAGAAGATTTATTCTACAATTTTGGTTTGGTTTCATGTTTTGATTTTTTTTCTGTTTTAATGTATTTCTAGGCTAATTAGCCTATTTTCCAAACAGGAAAATTTGCATACTCACAATACTTACTCTATGCGTATGAATGTGTTGCAATCCTTCCTAAATGGCTATACCTGTAGCAGTAATATGTAAGAAGAAAAACTGTTTATTTTTCAGTCCCAGATACCCAAGCACTTGGCACTGCATGAATCATTAAAACTAATGGAGTCCTGAAATATTGCCAGACTCTTCCTTTCATTGTTTAGAGCTTGTTTCTGCTCACAGTGATTTCAGTTGGACTTTTGCCATTAACTTCAAAGTAGAAGTAGGTCCTTAGAATTATCTCATTTTTCCTGAAGTTTCCATAGCAGATCGCTCTGCTAATTGAGCCATGTCATCTTTTTATTTTTGTGTTGTCCATTTCTTCAAGTTTAATTATTGAACCAGATTGTTGAATTCTGTTTATATTCATGATTTTTTTTTGTCGTTTTCTCTCTCAACTTAATGGCTAATTCAGTGTTGTGTTTTCTTTAGTATCATAGCTTTCCTGTCAAAATAGCTCAGGTACATCAAACACTTCTTCTACAGAGTCATCTAGGTATCTGTGTACTACTACCCACAAGGAAAATACCTTAGGCTCTTACCATGCACACACGCGTTTCTACAGATGAGGAAATTTCAAACGTTTACTAAATGAACCATAGCTAAAATTGTCTAGTAATGCTAAACAATGATCTAACACGGTTCTTGGCCATTTTATCATGTAGTCATATGGGACACTAGTAGATTCTTGGCATGTCAATTAAGCAACATTCTTACAACTTTGAGCAAAACAATGTAGACTGTGCTTAATGTCACATCCACTGAAAAACACTCAGTAATTTGGACATTGGTCATTTGGACAATGACAACCAACATTCTGTAGTTACACTGCAGAATCATATTTCACTTCCTCAGAATATAGTTTTAGTAGGTTTTCCTGCAGTTAAAAATACAGACTAGGAAATATGGAACTTCCATTTTAATTATGTTACTGTGTTAATGGTGCCCAAAATCTGAACAATATGGTATCATTACATTAACTTTGCAAAGGATCATAGAATTTTAGTGCAGAATCAATTTAATTTTGTCATTCAGGATCCTTAATGAGCATTAAATGGGGGTGAAAAGGATTGTAAGATAAACTTTGAATTAAGCTTTATTCTATTTGGGCTTCAGAAAGAGCTCTCAAATGATATCAGATTTATCACACTCATTCCACCTCTGAAGCAGCGTTATGTGGCATTTCATACCCAAGTGCCTTCTCTTTGGACATAATTACATTCTGTGACCCTTCTGGACTATTCAGGATTGCTTTTGTGAACAAATCATTAATGAACCTGTAGTTTATATATGGCTGTGCTGGTGTTACCATGCCAGGACATTACATCATTAAGAGAAAAGAACACGGGTTCAAAAATTGAAAAAAAAAAGAAAAAGTTTCTTACTTAGTTGAAAAAGAAATGATGAAAAATGAAACAAAATAATGGCTGTGGCATTGAAAAAAATATTTTTCACTGTCATTTAAGTAATCTTGCTCTATTTCTCACCACAATATGAGCAGAAAAGAAAAAATTGTGTATTATTGCCTTGACTAGTTTAACTCTGTTCTGTGATGCTTTTCATATGAAACACATAACCAGCTTTTGTTTGTAACTTTTTTATTAAATTACGTAGATCAATAGTTTTTTATCTCCCTCAGAGTTTTCAAGTGCCTGCAGTTTATTTGTCATCTATTATCGCTCAATCACATTGCTTTCTGCTTCACAAAATGAAAGACTGCATCTTTTGTTTGTAATCTTTCCTATTTAACTTTTCAATAAGCACTGAATGGAGAGGTAGTAGCTGTCTCACTTCTGTTCTACTCATCATGAGCAATTATTATATTTTTAGCAAGTTATTTCTCACAGCCTTCTTTAACATGCAAACTTAATGGCAAGTATCAACTGACTTCAGGGATCTAGAATGAAGAATTTCAACACAAAAGCTGAGTTTTGTGTCAATATTGCACCTTTCAATGGGAACAGAGTTAGATCATTTTTCTTTTAAAAATCAAAGTTATAGCGTTTAAACACATACTGCATTGTATATAGGATAGATCCAGTGTGGCCTTGAAGATTAAGGGTTATATTTCCTGGTGAAATTCTGATTGGTATGCTGTGGGTCTCAAGAGAAATCAACAGGTTTCTACTTTCTGTAAGAAAGTTACAACTCTGAAGAAAATAAGTCATTCTTGTTTGGAATATATTGTAAGGACCTCTCTCTCCTTGCAGTTAGGAACAAGAACAGCATATTTAAACAAGTTGTATATCTCAAATGAAACAAGCTTTGTTCTTTCTTGAACCAAAGGAGGACCAACTCTGAGGCTTAGAGGAAAAACCAATGAGAAATCTTTGAATGAATTATTAAAAAAAACCCTAATGTGAAAAATAGTGTAGTTTAAACATTCCACAGAGCGTCATCTTGGACAAATTTCTAATGAGATGTTCACAAAAAAAGCAAAAGTTTTATGTTTGTTTTCATGCCAGCCCACTTATCAGACTACAATAGAAACTTTTGAGATCTGTGGTGCCAGGACAGACATGCTCTAAAGTCTGTCTTGGGTAAGTTTTTTTAATTTCTTGTCATACAATCCTATGGAGCCTTGGCTTTCACCAGGACTTGGCTCCTCGTTCAGGCCCAGGGAGATGAGATTTCCTCTGATCCAGGCTTCAGGCACGGCTCAGGGATCCCACAGTTCCTACAGCAGAGCCAGCAACATAAAACCGTGAGAAGCCAAGGCTCCCAGGGTCCCTGCTGAAGACAAGGCAGCCTAGGAGATGGCACACCATTTGGAGACATTAACTGCTTTAATTAGGTCATTCATACAAATTTCCACAGTTCAGCAAATGTTCGCATTTGCAGTATTCATATTGTTCCAAATTATGCTTCCTTTTTTGAGAGGGAACTCACTATTTTGAGTCTACTCTTTTTTAAATTGTAAGTTTTCATCTATCACAAAAGTATTCTTCACCAAGATGTGTAATGTCTTTTCTTGCTGGTCTCAAGCTAGCAGTAATAATCTTGTCTCTTTCAGGACATTCTTAAGTGATATCATTCTCAGCTTATATCAAACTTTCTGGAAAATCACAGCACTCAGAATAAAGGGTTTAACATAATTTCGCAAAATTAGATCCTATTTAATAATAATTATTTTAAGATATATTTCACACAGTTCAGGGGATTTACCTAAAGCGGACAAATAGAGAGGTACATGAAATTTACTGAAGAGAGGAAAAAGAAAACAAAATCCTTGTTCCATTGTTCATTCTTCTTTGTCGGATGTTTTTTTATACACCATACCCAATTCACCTCTCTATCTTCTCTTTAATTGATTGAACTCTTTAATGCTCTTACTGTCAGACTCTTTCTCCAGTCCCTAAATAATTTATATGTCTTTATTCTGTAACCTTTTTCTTAAATTTTTCAACATTTAAAAATGTAGACACCGAATGTAACACATGTATTGCATATAGAAGTAATATAATCTTTGTGTTCCTACTTCCCACCTATCTATCCACACAATAACTCGGCCTTTGGCTCCTTTCCTACAATGTCCATCCATGTTGTCACTGTAATCAGGCTACAGGCTCCCAGTCTGCATTCTTTGGTGTATACCTCCGTCCATGGCTATATTAAAGCACACTTTTCATGTTCTCAGCTTACTAAGTAAACTGTACTGCCTTATATGTTTGTGTATAGAGGAAGGCACATGATTTTATAGCTCAGCAGGGACAGGGTATATAGAGAGGAGATCAGAGCATTTATACTGCTAATTGAACTACTTTTAAAATTTCTATTCCCCTCTACTAAGGAGAAGCTGTATGTTCTGGAGGGGGGGGGGGAATAATGGCAAAGTTTTGTCTAGCACAGACATCTTTTCCTGAAATATCAGGTGGAGTGACTTTAGAACTAGGAAGGGCAAACCTCTGTGAAGTGACAGAGGCATCACAGTTGGGTTTGGAGGCACACTGTCAAGTAAGTTGTTGGAGCTGCAAAAGACAAAATAGACAAAATAGATGGACCTTTAGGCATGATAAGAGGCATGCAGATCTTGAGTAGAGAAAGGTGAAGATTAAATCAACATTCTTCCTTTACTGCATTTCAATTAACATCTGTCTTCTATCAGAGTAAAGTTTTATAACTATAAAGACAAAAAGATTGTCCCTTAGATTGGGTTACCTTTGTATGATAAAACTACTACATATAATTTTAGGGATCATGGAAATAAATTCAGTGCACTTTTCTGCAATTTCTCTACAGGAATATGGTGCTTCTTTTTTAATCTGTACAGGCAAGTGTTTCAGGAGTAGATTACAATATTCTTTATTTGCAATTCCCAGTGTAAAATATATCTAAAAATTCAGAACCAAGCTATATTGCCATGCAGATGCTAAACAATACTGTAGAAACAGATATATGATTTAAGACAAGATAAGGCATAAATTGCACCACTTTACTTTCTCTAAATGTCCTTGGGATCAATAAACTCATTTGTGATCTTCCTGAAAAGCTGTGGCTTCACTTCTTACAAAGAAGTCACGAAAATTCTGTATCCATACAGATAAGAGCTTCTTATATTTTTTTCCCTTGTTAATCTGGTGCTCATTAACAGCAAGAGAAAAAAATCAGTGTAAAAGAAACACACTTTTCTGCAAATTATGCAGGATAACTGGATAAATTCTTGCCAGTGACATGTCTTTTCCATGTAGCTTTCCAGAAAAAAAGCAAAAAAAAAAAAAATCAAACAAAAAATAAAAACCCAGATGAAAAGTTCAAACTGGATATTTATAAATATAACTGCAATTAAACTTTGTTGCCAACAAAATTGATAAAATTATTTGAAGGACATTAAATTCTTTTCTTCCCCATCTTTTAGGTATAGTGCCAGGGTATCAGTTGCCATGGTTGAAGAAGTGGGGTGGAAGAGGCCTGGCTGTTCCAGGTCTTTACTCCTACAAGTGGCTGGGACTATTCTTGTGTTTTAACAGGAGTGAAGAAGGAGAGAATTCCTGGGCACTCCTTGCTCTTCTCTGGTTGGAAATGGAGAAGAAGGAAGGGGCTTAATCGACCTCTAGGCTTAGCTTGGCTGCCCCTATGTTATAATTCATAGAATCATAGAATCATAGAATCATTTAGGTTGGAAAAGACGTATGAGATCATCAAGTCCAACTGTTAACCTAACCCTGCTAAGTCTGCCACTACACCATGTCCCTAAGTGCCTCATTTACACATCTTTTAAATACCTCCAGGGATGGTGACTCAACCACCTCCCTGGGCAGCCTGTTCCAATGTCTGACAACCCTTTCAGTGAAGAAGTTTTTCCTAATATCCAATCTAAACCTCCCCTGGCACAGCTTGAGGCTATTTCCGCTTGTCCTGTCACTTGTCGTTTGGGAGAAATATTTGCTATATTCCTCCCTGCTTTGTAGTGTGGTTTTGTTGAAACTGATTTTTCCTAATATTTGGAGTCTGTCTATTCTCCAGTCTGCGAAGTGAGGCTGGAATTTCTTTACAGGTAAGTGGGTTTTTTCTTTCTTTTTTATCTTCCTCATATCAGCACAAAGATTCATCTTCAGGTGAAAAAGGAGTGAGAAAAGAATTTTTAAAATACATGTATTTGTTTATGAGTAATTTGTCACTTTTCATAGCTGGTGCTGAGTAGAAGCAACAAGCTGCCACAGCAAACATGGTTCCTAGGAAAAGTCTGATTAGCTATACTCATCTGGAGGAAGGAACTGTGATTGTAACTGCAGAGACTGCGGTATTCTTCATATGTTCTCATACTTCAGCTAGTGGCTAGGTAGGCAGAAGGACTACAAAGTAACTTGAATCCAGCCATGCTAGGCTGAAGATAACCAAATATGAATATTGATTATTTGACAAAGAAACCATTTAATATTACAAATAAATAACAACAGTGGTTGTTATGAGCCATAGTAGAATGCAAGTCAAGGCCCTGTCTGACCCTCAAAGTTAAATACTAATATCCACACATTTCTGTTAATAATAAAATAATGTCTGTGCTTCATTGTCTTGCAAATTCTGATCAATATTACTGCTAATTTGTCTGATTTACTTAAGTGTAGTACTGAGTAACAGATGATTAGTTAATACATAATTAAGAAAGGTTATATTAATATCTGCTTGAAAGAGTTATGAATGCATGCATGAAGAAAACCTTAACCCATTCAATAAGTAAATAAGTAAAAAAAAAAGATATTAAATACAATTAAAGTGGAGAAGTTGACAAAGAACTGGTATTCAGGGCTTGTATACAGTTTTCTCATATCTGCTTTTTAACCACTACTTAGGCACATGGAAAATGCGTCTAATAATTTCCACCTGGGGGATATTTTTAGAATTCAGTGAAAGAAAACCATATAGAAAAGCAGAAGTATGATTCATCTATTCGCCTGTTATGGATGCCTACTTTAAGATAAAATGAATCATCCCCTTGAAATGTCATGTCTTCCCATAGACTATAAAGGGAATCTAGATAGGATGCATCTCACTTAATTGTAGTCATTTCCAGTGTTGGTATGGGCTAGTTATCCTAAAACAGTCTGTACATCTCCGCACAGTCAGTGGAAGTGTAGTTTTATGATAAATTCTTCTGAACAAATATAGTAGCCTGCTTCCAAGCAAGAATAATTTCCTTTTCAAAATACTTGTTTCTTTCACTGATCCTAAAGGGAGCCTATAGCGATGAACACAGATGCAGACACTTAAATTACATCAGATAAACCACACCCAAGAATACTGACCCATTAGCATTTTGTGCTCCATTTGTGGATGTCAGTGATAATGCGAGGTGCAAGGAACCAAAAAATTATGCTGATATTACATTACGATAGAGCTAAGGAATTTGGTAGTGGATGATGCTGATTGTGTGGTATCATTCTACAATAGCATAAGCAAATACCTGTCCCAGAGCATTGACAAAAAAGATTTCTTCAGCAGTCTTAAAAGGTCATTCCACCTTCTGATGACAGAGTGTGGAATAATTTCTGGAGGTACCTTAGAAATTAAATTTATATTAAAGGTACAGCATTGAAGAAATCTTCAGGGTGGAGTGTGGAGGCTATGCAAGGAATCCATCCCACAGAAGTTCCCTAGGCAACCTTAGATGTTGGCAACACCAGGGGAGCTTGGTGTGCTGACTCTAAGAGAAACTGCATGGAGGGTGGAGCGGAGTGAAGACACCTTGGCCAGGCTCTGTGATAAGACAGAAACTGGAAGGTACTATGGAACTGACAAGCTGCATATTTTCTGCCCTGAGCTGCATATTTACCACCCTGAGCCAACAGTCTGTCATTTTTTGACAAAATACTATCCTTTGGGTGAACCTTGCTCATGATAATCTCATTATAATACCAAAAAACACACCTCCATCCCAAAGCTACCCACCTCCAAGGTGCGACCACCCCTCACTGAGCTTGTGCTCTGGATTTTTCTTAGTCTATACCTTTAAAAGCAGAATGAGAATCTTTTACACCAATTGCAAAAGAGATATGTATGACTAGAGTCACTCAAGCTCCACCTGTAAGGACAAATAATATAAAATGGCTTAAGAGAGGAGGGATGCCAGGGAAGATACTATCGCAGGCCACCTCTGACACGTGGGAAAGGTGGACAGGCTGAGCCTCTCTTCCCCCCCACAGGGACGCCTTTGGGTAAGATTCAAACACTTGGTTATACCGGGTGCTTCCCCGGGAAACAGAAATCTCTATAGAGTTGCTTTATAATTTAACGTGTTTGTAGCCAGGCTATGTTACTCATGTTCTTGGTATTTGCACATGCTTTGCAGGCAGTAATTTTACCACCGGCAATCCAAAAGAACTTGTGCATCTGTTGCTTCAACAAACTGCACTATTCACTAATCTAGTCATGAGAGTTCTCATTGAACGCCACCAAATCCCTTCAGTGTGGCCGTGCTAGTTCATGGAACGCGGCTAGACTGAGAGTGTATGGTGTTACAAGTGTATCCGTAATCATGAGAGTTCAATACATTGAACGCAACCAGACTTGTAACACAGAGAATTGGGCATCACTCAGAATGTAAGCCTAGCCGCCCCCAGCCCCCCTGATATCTGAGGACAAGCTGGAACACATGAGGGTTTATTTTCTGCCAAATTGCCTTGTCCTTTAACGCGACACAGAGTTAAGAAAAACTCTTGCTATGAGATTGCTACAGAGATAAAACAACTGGAAATTCTAGCATAGCAACAGCCACAATGACACAAAATCACTTCAAAAATATATGTGTTAAAGCCTGCTGATCACTGATATATCTTGAGGCGAAGGGGTTTTTTCATGCTGAAAATTACAATCTGTATAGAACTTTTATTGGCAATGTTTTTTCTTCATTTTATTTCTTCATCAACTGTCTCTTCATGAACACTTTTGTTTTAGAGATGGTTTTACAGAAAATATTTTATTCCTTGGCCAATAAGAATCCATAAAAGAAGTAGATTAACTATATGTAAATAAATACACACACATTTTTGCATGCACACAATTAATTACACACACATGAATGCGCTAATGTAGGGAATTTTATTGATTTGTAATGGCTGTTACAAGTGTCTGGTATTTAGCTGTACAAGGGAACAAAGGAGCATCTTCATTAGCTCTGTCCTGCACAACATGGCTGTTTACAGGAGCAGGGTAAGTATGCTGTACGATGTGCCTCCCATTATTTACTAAAGGGATTGTATACAAGCACCCACCCTGTCAGGATGTTTGGTTTGCCTTCCAAAAGAAGTTAATACATGTGGGAGTATAACTTGCAGGCCGTTCCTATCCTGAATGGCAGCTAGGACAAAGCCTGGGTGTATACCCAGCAGATGGGAATGAAAGTTGGACCTATCCTTTGTGTGGAAACAGTCCAAATGCGAAGGTGTTGCAGAAGTGCCTGTGAGGCAGAGCAGATCCCTTTTCCTCGTTCAGATCAGAGCTGCACTTCATGTGCTATTTTAGCACTTGACTGACTCTATTTCTATGTTTCTGTTTTTTCTGTAGCCTCTTAGCTGACCTCAGCACTTTCAGAAAGCCACTGTAACACATCAAATGGGGAAGGAACACCACAGCCATTAAAGAATGTTATTACTATGTTAGCTTCTAATTTCTAAAGTTATGATATTCTTGCGATTCTTTCGTTTTATCTGAATGATGTGTCAGGTGGTTTTTTTTGTTCTTTTTTGTTTCCCCTTCAAAGTAACTGGCAGTTTTTTGTTAAAAGCTAATCCTGAACAGAAAATTAAATGTTGAAAACTACACACAAAATACACAAATTCCTTCTTCCAAACCTCCCATTACATTATTTTCTGCATGTACAAGCTTTTCCATGTTCCCTCACAATCAAGAAACAAGAACAATAATTAGTACTATGAATATTCATGGGCAGCCCTCTGTTATTTTAACATAATTTTCATGGAACATCTATTCATTGTACCATGAAGAAATTGAAACCATGAAAAATGAGAAAGCTTGTAGTGTTGATAAAAACAAAGAAATTATAATATGCATGAATATGAGCAAAACTATTTGAATGGCATTTATTTTCCATTTAAAAGCTGTGATTTTAAAATGCCTTGTAGTAAAGATTTCTGTATGGACTCTTCATGGAAACCTTCTTGATTAAATTGAAGAATTAGTTTTACCTGTTTATTGGTTTATTTATAATATATTAAATGTATTATTCTACTGTTCTGTTTGGCTTTAATGCTCTGGAAATTCCCCATTCATAACAATTAAAGCTGTCTTACCCACAAAACTATATATTCAATATATGAATGAGTACAGGAAAGCAACATTAAGGCTGAAAAGTCAACAGTTAAAGTTGGGAAACCCCAAAATTAAGGCTAGTGGTACAACTGCAATTTCTCACATATACAGACACAATGATATTGTGTTTACCTTCCCCCCAAAAGATCATCTTATGATTAAACACAGATGATGATCTGATCACAGATAAGATGATCTTTTGGAGGGAAGGGAAGGGAAGGGAAGGGAAGGGAAGGCAAGGCAAGGCAAGGCAAGGCAAGGCAAGGCAAGGAAAGGCAAGGCAAGGCAAGGCAAGGAAAGGAAAGGCAAGGAAAGGCAAGGAAAGGCAAGGAAGCCATCTGTAAGATTAGCTTTAACCTTGACAATTGGCTCTGTAATGTCTAATAAATTAGCTTCTAATGAAAATCTTCATTTTAAAGCTGTATAAGAACTTGGAGAAATGTTAGGTTCAGGCCATGGAGTTCCTTGAAGATAAAAGCCAATTTTTCTTGAAGCAACTACTTATTCAGCTGGAAGGGGTATTTTCCCACTTTCAACCCATAAGGAAAAGAGTCTTGTCAGGAATCCACCATAATTCCTATGGTAAGATCAAACACTGGATTTGGGCATGGAAGGTAGCCTTTGACATAGAAAGGTAAATGTGGTTTGGGCAATGGTACCATCCAGTGGATAGCCTGGAGGGACTGTCAAGACTCATATAAGAAGCTAGAACTGTCTGAATCATATTGTACACACTCTGAGTTCCTGAAGCATAGTGTCAGACTTCAGGCTCCTGTCACCATTTTAGTGTCTTTATACCTTACCTAGGTTGAGCCTTGTGTCTTTCTAGCTCAGAATAATAGTACAGATTATCATAATGATATCCTGCTCTGACTGCGGAGAATGTAGGGGTAGCATCCTCTTTAAAGAGTGGAGAATTGCCACTAAACAAAGGTGGCACACTTCAAGTTTTGAATGCTTCTGACTTTTCTGTGGTGGTCAAAACTCACCTACACATGGCATAAGCATCACCCCTGCAAGGGAAGACATGCAACTTAGAACATTTCCTGTAACAGGATGTAAGTGAATGTGGTGAATGGGGTGAAATCCAGCTGGCGGCCGGTCACAAGCGGAGTCCCCCAGGGCTCAGTTTTGGGACCGGTCTTGTTTAATGTCTTCATTGATGATCTGGATGAGGGGATAGAGTGCTCCCTCAGCAAGTTTGCAGACGACACCAAGTTGGGAGGGAGTGTTGATCTGCTTGAGGGTAGGAAGGCTCTGCAGAGGGATCTGGACAGGCTGGATCGATGGGCCCAGGCCAACCGGATGAAGTTCAATAAGGCCAAGTGCCGGGTTCTACACTTCGGCCACAACAACCCCAGGCAACGCTACAGGCTTGGGGATGAGTGGCTGGAAAGTTCCCCCGCAGAAAAGGACCTGGGGGTGTTGGTTGACAGCCGGCTGAATATGAGCCAGCAGTGTGCCCAGGTGGCCAAGAAGGCCAACGGCATCCTGGCTTGTATCAGAAATGGTGTGGCCAGCAGGAGCAGGGAGGTGATCATGCCTCTGTACTCGGCTCTGGTGAGGCCGCACCTCGAATACTGTGTTCAGTTTTGGGCCCCTCACTACAAGAAGGACATAGAGGTGCTGGAGCGTGTCCAGAGAAGGGCGACGAAGCTGTTGAGCGGTCTGGAACACAAGTCTTATGAGGAGCGGCTGAGGGAGCTGGGGTTGTTTAGCCTGGAGAAGAGGACGCTGAAGGGAGACCTTATCGCTCTCTACAACTACCTGAAAGGGGGTTGCAGAGAGGTGGGTGTTGGTCTCTTCTCCCAAGTGACTAGTGACAGGACTAGAGGAAATGGCCTCAAGTTGCGACAGGGGAGGTTCAGGCTAGACATTAGGAAAAAGTTCTTTACTGAGAGAGTGGTGAAACATTGGAATAGGCTGCCCAGGGAGGTGGTAGAGTCACCCTCCCTGGAGGTATTCAAGGAGCGTGTGGATGTGGCATTGTGGGATGTAGCTTGATGGACATGGTGCTGTGTGGTGTTGGGTGGGTTGTGGCTTGTTATTGTTGTTGTGTGGCGTGGGTTTGGTGTTTTTTTTTTTTTTTTTTTTTTTTTTTTTTTTCAGGTTGGACTCGATGATCTTACAGGTCTTTTCCAACCTTAGTGATTCTGTGATTCTGTGATTCTGTGAAGTGTTTCAAGTTTTCACAATTTTAACAGCAGTGTCACGATATTTCGTGGCTTTTTTTTATTGCAAATATTATCAGGGTTAGGTTATAAATAATTAGACTATAAAGAAAGTTCTCATATGTGCAGATATTGGGCTGAAACATAAACTAAAATTAATATAGGGACTTGTGGTTGTTAGATTTGGTAAACAACTTAGATACTAAGCTTAGGTGCTGGAATAACTTTCTGGTATCTGATACTTTAAAAAAAAAAACCCTGACTAAGGTTTTAACACAGAAAGAGAGGTCTTAAAAAATAAATGAGGAGCAGTGGGTTCACAGTGCAATGATTAATGGAGAGACAAGTATGTTTAGACATTAATATGTTTAAAAACTCTTCTGTGCCCAGACATCTTTCTCTGTCGTCATTCTGGACAGATAACATACCTATTTTTTTCTTTTGATATAACTGAAGAGGGCAAATGTTGTTATTTTAAAATAAGATGCATTGCAAAGCTTCTAAATGAATGCCTATTCTTTTACCTAGAAAGCTCTCATTTCAGTGCATTCACCATCTTGAGGAACATTCATGCCACATCAACACTTTTTAGTGTACAGTGCAAATAGCCAGTCCATAAGCTTCTCAAGTAATGCAAATTATTCATTCCCTCTGATGGGTACTGTGTCACTAGCAGCCATGTTTTTTGAATTTATGTGTACATATTTATGCATTTATTTATTAGATTTATATCTATATACCTATAAATAAATAATGTTGAAGATTTATTTTGCATCTATATAATTTTCCAGAGTCAGAAAAAAATACAAATATTAATAGTAGAAATTCCATCTATTACTCACCGGGTTTTTATTAGGTTCCTTGGAAAATGATAAACTTAACGTACACTTGAATTAATCTTTTCCTGTTTTAATAAAAGTAAGTCTTTTTTTCTATTTCAGTAAATCCCCTATTAGGTGTATTCCCTTGTCTTAATTACTACAGGCAAGTGTTTGAATTGTAGTAGTCATTGTATGTTTCGATGCAAATGAGCCAATGCCAGTCCGCTCCAAGATGGACTCTCCACTGGCCAAGGCCAAGCCCATCAGCGACGGTGGTAGCGCCTCTGGTATAACATATTTAAGAAGGAGAAAAATAAAACTGTGCAACTGCAGCCAAAGAGACGAGTGAGAGTATGTGAGAGAAACAACTCTGCAGACACCAAGGTCAGTGAAGAAGGAGGGGGAGGCGGTGCTCCAGGTGCCACAGCAGAGATTCCCCTGCAGCCCGTGGTGAAGACCATGGTGAGGCAGGCTGTCCCCCTGCAGCCCACGGAGGACCCCACACCAGAGCAGATGGATGCCTGAAGGAGGCTGGGACCCTGTGGAGACCCCGCACTGGAGCAGGCTCCTGGCAGGACCTGTGAATCTGTGGAAAGAGGAGCCCACGCTGGAGCAGGTTTGCTGGCAGGACTTGTGACCCTGTGGCAGACTCACGCTGGAGCAGTCTGTTCCTGTAGGACTGCACCCCATCAAAAGGACCCATGCTGGAGCAGTTCTTGAAGAACTGTAACTTGTGGGAAGGACCCATGTTGGAGAAGTTCGTGACTGTCTCCCATGGGAGGGAGCCCACGCTGGAACAGGGGAAGAATGTGAGGAGTCCTGCCCCTGAGGATGAAGGAGCAGCAGAAACAACATGTGATGAACTGACTACAACCCTTATTCCCTGTCCCCCTGTGTGGCTGAGGGGGGAGGAGGTAGAGAAAATCGGGAGTAAAGTTAAGCCTGGGAAGAAGGGAGTGGTAGGGGGAGGTGTTTTAAGATTTCCTTTTTTTTTTCTCATTACCCTACTCTGACTTGATTGGTAATAAATTAAACTAATTTCCCCAAGTCAAGTCTGTTTTGCCCGTGATGGTAATTGCTGAATGATCTCTCCCTGTCCTTACCTCGACCCATGAGCCTTTTTTTATATTTTGTCTCCCCTGTCCAGCTGAGGAAGGGGAGTGGTAGAGCAGCTTTGGTGGGCACCTGGCATTCAGCCAGGGTCAGCCCACCAGAGGTTAACAGAGCTGTTTTATAAATACCTTTTGTGTACATTACAGGCAATTGTGGGTGATAATAATGACTTCTTTGCATGCCATTAGACATCACTTACTCTCTTTCATTTGGATTGTGGTACTCTAGAGAACAGGCATCTCCTGATGATTCACCTCTAATTACTGAAGTTTCTCTGTCCTTTCTTACTAACATGCCGAATTTTTTCTTCACTTGTGAAAGATAAATATTTCCATAAAAATAACAATAGTATATTGAATTATTGTACAATCAACCTTTTTTGGAAAGGCAACCTTTGGAAACCTTTGGAAAGTACCTATTAGTTTAGTTATCCAAATGTGAGGAAATACAAAGTAGGAGACATTAATTTTTTCTATTACACCATTCAGACTGTGTAACCATAGCAAATGCTGAAACAAAGGTGATGCAATATATTTGTTTTACAAAAAAACCAACAGTTTTTGAATTATATATGGAGTACTTGAAGATTTCCAAAATTCTACCTCAGGTAGGAATGAAATACCCTGGGGACTAATCCAATGCAGAAATTGTCTAGTAAAGTTTATTATAGAATCTTACTTACTTCTAAAAGTGGGCAAAGTAATATGTTCAAGTAAATCAGAGAAAATTATACATTTTGATTTTTTTTTTTGTTGAAGGAAAGACTATTTGTAACAGAACAGTCTCATACTACAGTAGAAGTGAATTTTTTTTTAGGAATTGAGAAGTGGTTTTCCTGAAATCTTGCTCTTCTGATAGAGGGATATCATTGCACCTGTGCTCCCATATCCAGAGATCCCGCCAAAATCCCATGTGGGGAGCAGATCTTCAAGTGTGTTGTGAAGCAGATGCACCCTGACCTTCCATAATATCATCTTCTTGTCATTGGTTCTGTGCATATACTGTGATTTTCATATTAAGTTATCGTATGTTAAGATAAAGCGAAGGGGGAGGGTGGGGGCGTGGGGAACAACAACAGCAAAACCATTTAAACTTTACTTTCATGAAATACTCTTGCTACAGGTGATTTTTCTCTAACTAAATGGTGCCAAGCCACTTGTCTGAGGAGGGGAGCATTTGAAAGACATATTTTTTTAACTTGGAAATACATGTTTTACAAAGATGCCACCAATGCAGAGTCATGTTCAGTCCCTATTTTTAATTGGATACCCAATAACACCTCACTCCTGACTACTGTTTTCATTTATGTTTCTTCAATAAAGTTTTTCTCATCTTAAGCAAGAACATCAGATTTTGCACTTTAAGCCTCAGCTCTTACTGCTGTCTACTAAATGCAAGGACAGTTTGTCTCTCAATTTTTTCCCTATTTTTTTACAGGGAATGCTCATCCTGTCCCTGATTTGCTTAATTGCTTAATGGATACCTCTTCACTGAAGTTTTGTGGAGGATCTGTAGCTCTTTCATATCCACATGATCAAAGTCAGATAAACCACAAGACTTTTTCTGCAGTTTAAAAGATGGAACATTAGTAACTACAGATCTATATTCCTATACTCAAGATAGGCCCCTGAACTTTCAAGCCAATTTCTTCATCCTCAGTTTCTTTTTTCACTTGCTCCAAAGTCTCCCAACATCTTGGAGGAATTAAGTTCCTGTCTAAATGGCACAATGAAGTTTTGTGTAGAAATAGGTAGGCTAATTTCAGACAAGCAGATATCAGAAGTCTCGCCAGAGTAGCTCTACCTGATCCCAATATAGCTTGTCTAATGCAGGGTATTAGCACTAGTAAAGTCGTTCAGATGTATCATACAGAAGTACCTTTAATCTCTTACTGGATGAATCTCTTGAACAAAAAAGAATCAATAGGGGCAACAGGTACATTTCCAAGTAAAAAAAAGACATGAGGAGAAAAGGATGTTGTTTAATGACTGAAAAATATATTCATGCTTTCAACAAGTGAAGAATGAATTTCCCTGAAAATATTTTTTAAGAATGAATCTCCATAACAGGATAAATGTATTAATCTGTATCAATCTGCAAGGAAGTCAGGGTAAGAAAATGTTTGTTATTATTTAGTACTTGTGCAGGAAGCAGTTTTCTAAAAGCCCAGCTGTTGTACAGAAACTCTTAACATGCAGATGAGCTTTTAGTAGACAAATAAGTTAGATAACCTTTTCCTGGCTGCTCCAGCCCAGCTAGTAAAATGAATTTAAAAAACCAAAAAACCAAAACCAAAACAAAACACAAAACCCAAAAACCATAGAACCCAAAAAAGGGACCTACCCTTTCTTTCACATGCAGTTTTCTGAGGAATTAAGTTTCAATTGCTTATCTGTCAAGAATGTCTCAGACTTCATGGAGTTGAGCATCTCACAGTTCATTATGTTGGAATCCAGGGATTAGTCATTCCTCTGTCTCACATAATGTCCAGTGCTGAAGTACTTACATAGCCTTTGAGGACTTGAATCTACCTGATGTCTCCTTTTGAAGCATTTAAAGTGAGTGCAAGAGCATGTTACGCATTCTTCCACTCTCTAAGTCATTCATTCATACATGTTAAGTGGAATCTATTTAACAGAAACAGGTTTTCCTACCCCTTATATCTGATTCATTCCACAATAATCCTGGAATTAAGGTGTATATTTAACAGAACCCGTGAGCTGAATCCCATCAAAAACAACATAAGCATATAATGTTCCTATTTGTGTGAGAATTTCACACACTGGATTTGCAGCTTAAAGTAAAATGATAGTGGTCTCAGCAAAGCTGTATTAAATTGCTAAAGTATGAATTCATAAAGTTTGTGTTCTAAAACTTTTTGTGTTCTGAGCTTCAGTCAATACAGTTTACTGATGATAGTAGAATGCCATTTAATTAACAAAGTTCACAGAGCATTTTGGTACAACTGAAACAATGTTGATGTTTATTCCAGTGCCCAATTCACTCATCAAAATACGACAGACATTAATGAGTAAGAAATCACATGCTACCATCATGATATGATAATATCTTATGTTCTTAAAAAAAAAAAATAATACAGCAAATAGTTCACTCTATATTGGGAAATACCATCTAGCTGTGAACAAAAGTTATAGTGCAAAAGATAAAAATCAATAGACTCAATTCCCCTCTGCCCTACAGCATAACTCCATGATTTTCTAGAGTTATCTTTCTTCCCTGCCTTTCTTTATGGCCGGTTTTGATCATATCTTTCTCTTTCTACCTACTCTATAATGCAACCAGTATTTGCTTAGCAGTTTATCAGAGATGCCCAGTTTCAATCTTAAGGCTTTCTTCCACAGCAAAGGATCCTAACAGAACTCATCTAATGTCTACACTGACAAACTGCAACTAACCTTTATGGGTATTAGGTCAGGTTGCAGATCAGCAGAGCTATCTAGAAGCACTGGTAAATTGCAGGCAGTAGTCTGGAACGGACTGCCTTCAAAAGTAGCTTTTTTTCTTTCTTCGAAGCTGTACAGAAACTGCTGCCTAGCCGTCTACAGCCTCTAACACTGTTTTTGTGATAGTTAGATCTCCTTGAACATTTAATGTCTTTTAGAAAAGATATCCTGGAAGCACAAAGAAACTCCAATTTTATCTCCTTTGTTAAAAATAAAATAAAATACTGAATATAGTATTTTGACAAATACCATCAACATCAAAATTTTGAAACACTTTCTCACTATGAACCAGGAAAGACCAGCCACAGACAAGTTACTAATTGACAGCTACAAAGTTAAAAATAGATTTTTAGCTCACCTCCACTCTACAAATTATTTTTATAATGAATTTCACTGAGTCAGGAATGAAAAAATATAAACACAGAAACAAAAATAGTAATGTGTGAGTTGATATGTTTATATCAGGAGATCATAAGATGAGAAATCAGCAGTATAGCTGACACTTTTACAAAAAATTATTTCAAAACTTTGTCACTTCACCGCCTAAAACAATGGATACTGACATATTTAAAAAAATGGTGTGTTCATTTTTAAGAATGATTTTTCCAATCCCTCTATCAACCAGAGTACAGACTAGGTTCATGAGATAAACTCATATAATTAAATCAAGTACTACTATTGGAAAGTTTTTCCATGTGAATAAGTGTTTGCAAGTGTAAATATCCTTCGACTAAAAGTGCATTTGTCCTGTTTCCCCTTGATTTCAGATTTTTCAATCTGCAGTGTAATGAATTGTTCCAACTCTTCGTAGATGATTGATCAGTGGGACTAACAAGTATCAGTAAAAATTAGGCAGCAGCTCAGATTTAATAATGTTTAATGTTAATCACTAACAGAGACATCAAATAAAGCTAGAGTCACTAGAGTGGAGGGAGTGGTTACCTTACCTACTCTTAAGGAAACTGAAGTAGAAAGAAACTGAAAAACAAAGGCGGAGGAATCCTCACATAATGTCTAGATAAGCTGTGGAATTCAATGTTGTGGATGGTCAAAGTATAAATGGGCTCCAGGGATGGCAGAGAAGTTGATGGAAAAGAAATCTACCATGTGACAGTTAAAGCATAGGTACTACATCTGACTCAGAAACTCCTTGATTTACAAGTGATTGGAGGTTGAATTAGAGCCACAGATGAAAGGCTTGTCCTTTCCTAATACTGTTCTCCATATATCTAACTTTGATCACTCTAGGAGTCAACGTATGAGCATGATGAAACTTTGGTCCGATTCAACATGACAAATCTTCCGGTAACAAACAATTCTTGGACAGTTTTGCGTAATCTATTTGGTTATGTTGATATCCAATAATATTTAAATAATTTCCTACCATTAAGCTCTGTTGAGAGGTCTGATAGATTAGTTGAAGAACACCATTATAGCTGAAGACGACCATTAAACTGGCCACCAGTGGAGCAAACAAGGATGTGTACTTGCGCATAGAGCCATCCAAGCAGCAAAAAGTTCAAGATAAGGAACAGGATAAGAATAACAAAAAAACCAAGAGACTGCAAATAGGCAGAACATCCTAAGAATACAAAAGAAGCATGACTGGCAGAACCAAAAAGCATAAGGAATACTGGGAGCAGCTGAGATCTCCCTTTTGGGAACAACTAAGCTCTCCCTTTTGAGAGGTCGGCAAGGAGGATAAAAACATCATGCATGAAGAGGAAGGATGGAAGAAAGGAAGACAAGCTCACTTGTCGCAGATTTCTCAAGCCTTATCACTTTGACCTCAGCAACTAAGAACCACCAAGGAGTGTAGCCATCACACTAATTCTATGGTGTCAGCTCCATGCTATTGTATATTAACAGCTGATTTTGGATATAAAAGATTAACAGTTTTGCGTATGTAGTGATGATGATTAATATTATGCAAAAACTAACCATAGCACAGAATGCACTGTTAATGATTGAACTTAGTTTTAAAGTTTTAAAGTTTGAAGTGTAAAACCAGCCTCACTTATCAGTGTTCAAAACACTCCCATCACAGTAATCTCTGATTACCTGATAATTGCAGAGATATATATTTGCAAATATTCAGTTTCAACATCTTCTATACATGCTTCAAAACAATCAGTGGAATAAAGAACAATTTAAAGAAAAAAAAGGCTTGAACATAAATTACTCTGTCTGCATTAGGGTGAAAACTAAAGCAAAATTTTAAAACACTGTGTAAGTATGTTTCAGAAACAGTTTTCCTACAGGATTAGTATGGGAAAAAATCCTTATTGTTTTTAAAATGGAGATTGAGTAAATTATGACTAAATGGGGTACATGACATGCTTGTCAGTGATGGAAAAGGACTGGTTAGGGATGCAGGTAAGCTTTCTTTCTGACCTCTATCTGATGAGAGCTACATCAACATAATATATTTCCTGTATGAATATTAACCTTCTCTCTCCCTCTATCCCCACCCCACCCCTCCTTCTTTCTTTATCCCTATTTCTCTCTTTCTTTCTTTTGTTTAGAAGTTACTATTTGAGTGGGAAAGTATTTTGATGAGAAACAGAAATCTGTGTTTTCTGATTACATTAGCAAGAAGGCATCTGGGAAACTGCTGATGATTTTCTTTCCTCAATCAGTGGGTAGACAACGCACTGGTATTTTCATTGCAAATGCTAGATTACAAAATATTTGACATTAAAAAAATTAGTGCACTCTCCTGCCATCATATCTCTATGCCATTGTAACCTTCATTTCAATGTACAATATTTAATTTTATTCACAGTGTGAACACCTGGTATTTCTTTTGCCAATTTCAGTCCTTAGCAAAAAACAAGGATGTTAATGCTGGACGAAGAAGACTTATACATAGCTACGCTATTGATAAATAATATGCAGTTTCAGGAATGGCTTTATTCACATTTATTTATTAACTACTTTTTACTTCTCTTCGGATTACTTATTCTATTTGGTAACTGCATATCTTACAGGAAGGTTATTAATCTGAATTAGAAACAATGCAACTAGATTGAGGACTCTCAATCTCTTTAAATTATCAGGCAAGAAAATGTTATTTTTTTTTTCACCTGAACTTGCCTTTCCTATTCCTTCTTCTAGCACTTCAGTTTGCTTCAGTTGCAAGGTAACCCAAAGTTTTATAGGAAACCAGTCTATCTAACAGTGACCATCCTAAATTTAAGTTCCTTCCTTCAAGTGCTCATAATTTGTTTCCTGAGGTATTCAGGAATATCTACCACGCTTGTAGCCCAGTAAATATTATTTCTGCCTTCAGCAGGAGGAGGCTCAGCTGTGTGCTAACCAGGCAGTGCGGAGATTCAGACTCATGGTGGCCTGAGCTGGGTGTCGCTGGTTTAACCCTTGCACTGGGGCCTGTGACTGCTCCCTCCCCACTCCAGCTTCAGGTGTTGGGGTGGCCCTGCTGACAGCCTCCCCCCCCCACCCCGCCCCCAGTCACTGCCTGACAAACCGTAGCCCTTTGTGTGCCTGTGGTTGGGGGGCTGAGAATGATGGAGGTGTAAGGACAACTCAGAGAGAAGGGGAGGGGGTGTTTTGTGCAACAGTTCCTCCTGTTTTGTTACTGAGGCTTTCCTGTGCTAGACATGATGTTCCTTCCTCTGTAATGCATATCATATAGTACACTTTCCAAATTAGTCACCACTTGACATGACCAGTTCAGTGATTTTTCTGCTGAAATAATGGAAATAGAAGAGAGCAGTTTCAATATATTCACTATTGAAGTAGAAAACCTCTGCTTTGACAGGAATAAGTGTGCCACTTTGTGTTTGGTTCATAGAAAGAACTTCAAAGAATGATGAACAGCCAAATAAGTGACCTCATGACAATCTGCTTAATTAGAATAAATTAGGAGAAAATATTGTTTTAACAGAATAGAATCACCAGAGTTGTCTCTAACAAGACACTTAATTATATACATCAAGGGGAATTTCTTAAGGGACATCTCTTTTCTTCATCTGTGTAACTAACTCATTTAACATAGTTCCTCCTTTGTAAATGTGATTGGGGAGATATATCAAACTGGATAAATTAGATCTAATTTCATCACCCATATAAACTTTGTAAAAGTTCCAACCAATCAAGAAAGATGAAATCCCAAAGCTGATTTTGACTTTAATGAAAATTACATTTTATATTTGTGATGAGTGACTAAATTCAGGTATCATATCTTAATGACATACTGAAATGAAAATTTGCCATTGCCATATAGTGTTCCTTAAATTAATCAGATATTTAGAATTATGAATAGAAAATACATGTTTGGGAAAAAAAAACCCCTTATTTTATTGTTAGGATTTTTTCTTTCTTTAAATCATACGACTAAAAATTTTAATTTATGAGATACTGCACACTGGAAGTAGGGTCTAATATTTATATTTTATTAAAAAAAAATAGTTACACTGCAGGACAGATAAAAGGATTGAAGCCTAATCTGCCCTCAGGACTGTATAAATTACCTAAACACACACACACAGACATATTGTCACATGTGCATGTGCTTACATACACAGGCATACACAGAAAATATAAAAACTTTTATATTTCACAAAAAAGAAAAGAGAAATCCCTAAATCTACCTGATTACAGCTTTATGAGTATGTATTCTCATATTTTATGATACCTTCTCTTATTCTTATCAGAGACAACAAGTTACAAACAGGAAGTGTCGAGAAAGAGGTCACCAACATAAATACTTCAGCTTCTACACATCAGTCCTGAAGGGTATTAAATGCTGATGAAAAATTTTGAAGAGTGAAAGGATTAACGCTCATGATGTTTTGTTATTTCAGTTTACATAAGAATATAGCATCAAAAATGATGCTGATTTACATTTTAAATCAGCACAATAATTCAGGAAAAGACTGGAAAACTGCTTTCATATCTACCTCAGTAATTTCAGAGTTATGTATGTTTAAATTCATTTTATAAAGCCAGTTCATCCCTTGTCCAGTTTTGAGAATGCACTGAAGACTGCACTGCTGATTCAGATTTAGAATACCAAGCCTAAAAATTCACCACAGTACGAAAAAAAGTTAGAATATGTGTTGCATTTTAAAAGTTTAAATCTTTGAAGCTATTTTTCATTACTGAAGCCCTTTTCCTGTCCTGAACCTAAGTCAGCAGCTAGAACTTTTAATGGAAGAGCTCCCAAAATGCAGCTAGAACTAGATTAAAAAAAGTGATTTCATTCTGTATATTGCCTTTTTTTTTGTATCAACTTCATTTCTCTTTAATTCTCTTGATTGGAAGAATTTGGATGTCCTGCCAGCTTGGTGACATAATTTTCAATTTTCATTTTTTATTTGTTTCACATTTAAGTTGCGCCCTGGTAAGTACATTCCATCTGCTAACCATGCAACTGTCAAATAGCTTGCAAATTAATGATCACAAGCTGTGAGGAACCTGGTTTACTTGAGTTCAAAAACCATCTGAACTCAACGTCAAAGTTCCTGACATTTTTGAAGGTCTGAAATGCCATTAGTGAGCTACATAATGAGGCACCTTTTGAAGTGGTTTTGGTCAAGAGTGTTTAGTGGAAAATGGTATAATAAGATGTCCTTGTAAGAAGACTGTAATTTTTCATTACGTTATTATTCTATTTTTTTTTTCACAAAAATTTATATAATTTTAGACCATTGTTATATCTTGTATATACATGGTATCAATAAAGTTGGGAAGTAAAGATATAAGGGCCCTCTAGCTAATGGCTTGATCAATGACAAACCAATGGCACGTCTCATTCTTACTAGAAAAAATGCACTGTTTTTTTTCCCCTGGAAATAATGATACCAACAGATACTGAATATTTTCTATATTTCATTGTTTTCAAGCTCCTAATATAAAGAACCAGCTATAACTCGGAGAATAGCTGCTAGATTTCCTTAGAAACCAGATTAAAACAAGGGGAGTTTTATCATCGTATCTGTATTGGTTAGGTTGTAATGGGACACATTGGTACCAGAGTCCTGGAATAGGTAAATATGACACAAAACTTTTATGGAGAAGCCACAGTGTTTTGAAGCAACTAGAGATTGGACAAGGAACAGTAGAGTGTCTTGAATATATTTAAAAGGCTATGTTTAGATGACTGAATCCCGGTTTTGGTCAATACAGTCAGCGAATTGCAGGAAGCTGTTTCAGTGATTAAGCACAGATATATCTATAGGCTAGTAAATTAAAACAGTACCACAGTTGCAATGACAGACACCAGAAGTTAATTATATTAATATTCTAGTTTGCATAAAGAACAACAAATGTCCCAACTGTATCTAAATACTGCAATTTATTTTGCATACTAGCATGGTCTTGGAGCTCACAAAGTTGATTCCTTTTGGCTGAAACTACACTGAAAGATGCATTTCAAAAATAGACCTAGGGTATTTCAACTGCTAATGGCTTTTTCTAGCCATGGTACTAGATAAGACTCTAACCAAAGCAAATTCTCCTTACAATGAAAATATTAAGGTTGACTATATTGCCATTGACAATAATGGGAGCTTAAATACTTAGCTCCCATGTACATACCTGAACTGAGATATCAGTCTTGAACTGAATCCAACCACAGAAAAAAAATCATACATGAAAAATAAGCAAAAAACACATTATCAACTAGATATCTTGAATAATTACTCTATTTTCAAATGCTCTCATCTGAACAACCTCAGAGTTTTCATATGATCACTCACCCCAAAACAGTTATGATCTTAATTTTTCACAGATACACTGGGGAACTCTTTCAGACTCCTCTCTCTTATTGGAGCCATTATCCAGGCAACCTCTGTAACTATAAAACAGAGAAATGTTCTTGGGCCTATGACACAAAACAGCAAGTTAGGACAATTTTAAACTGCCGTACCAGTGTTCTAGGCAATAACATATTAAAAAACATACTTCAGCTTCCTGTCACATCACAGTATCGGAATCAGAAAAATTTATCTATTATGCTTCTCAGAGTTTTCTTTTCAAATACAAAAAACCACATTAATCTTGTTAACACTGCAAATTTCAATCAACTCCTCAGTTCTATTACTTTTTTCCTCCTGATAAAAGCAAGTCATTTAACACAACTATCCTATTAATGTAATTTGCTTATTAAAGCATTCTGCGTATTGTTTTGAATCTACAGTTCTGAAATCTGAAGCCTTCTCTGAGACTTATGGCTTCATAAACTTGCATGTAAATTCATAGAGCAAGTTAGCTTTGTACTTTACCTCTGCAAAACCTACAGTATGTTTCAGGTCAATTGTGAAGTTCATTTATCTTGTCTCTTTCGTGTATGTGTGTCTATAAATTTTGCAAGACTGCAATTTCCTTAACAGTGGATTTTGACTATCCATGAGTTAAGGAATCCTATACTCACAAGATCTTGGCTGGCAATGGCAGAAGGGTTTGTTAGCACTGTAGTCTGCTTTATTCAGTCTAGAATTCCCTGAATTTCACAGAAACAAGCTAAGTGGATGAAAATGGGATAAGTCTGGATGAAGATGTAATGTTAGAATTTAATTCTCTTTATTCTGAAAAAAGGATCATAAAAACCCATGAGACTGTGAGACCGTGATTTCAGGTACATCCTACTGCTCTCAAAGCACAGTGGCAAAAGGGAGGGACCATATGAAATAATGGAAGACAGGTGGCTTTATTATGAAAGATTTTGATGTACATTGAAACACTGAATATGAAAGATATAAAAAATGCTGCTTTGTTTAAATTTCAGAACAACTTATGTTTTCTTTGTGTGGAAGACATTCCTCATTCAACATTTTTCCATTTTCCCAGGGGAACTTAAAGTAATGTTATCATAATTGTAACCTTTCACAATTTGTTCCGCTCTATCAAATCACTTTACACATGTGCTATAAATTTACCTCAAACAGTAAAACATTCAACCAACTCATTTAAAAAAAAAAAGAGAGGCAAGAAAAGAAAAAAAGCATAATCCTACTGGGTGCATTGGAGCCGGGAATGCAGTTTACACAATTAAAATACTTCACATCATGGTAAGTCTATCTTCTGCAATAGGAATAATTCATAATTTAGTTGTTTATTTGAGCTACTCATACATCCACACAGATAAAGACATTATGTTCTGATATTTATTTGTCATAAGAATTTAATTATATCCTCTTTTCCTCCATTTTGGAATTTAAAAATAGCAGTTGCAGCTAGTATCATTTTATTATCTGAAGGTTCTACAAAAATTTTTGAAGTTCCTTATGATGTGTCTTCCTCTAGGATACATAGGTTATTCAAAGCACAGTTCTTGTTTTGCATCCCTGGTATACACTCTATTGAACTTCTTCATGGTATTTCAAGTGCTGCAATAAGTAAAAAATTTGCTAGTTAGACATTGAAATACAATATTCTGTAAGGGGACTCTTATCAAAGAGCTGTGTAATCTTACTTCTTCCTGATAAGTATTCTGCTGCCATTTCATTTAATTTAATTTCATTGTCTTTAATATCCTCTGCCACAGTTTTCAAGAATTTAATAGAAGTCACCTTAAAAAAATAACAATAATATGAAAAACTGACTTACATAAGAATACTAGCCCCAGACTCAATATCAATTTGAAGAATTCTCATTTTAATATAGTTTAATTTGGTTTTGGTTTTTTCCTGTTTTTTAGTTTCATACTGTGTGTATCTAATATTACCCCACTCATAATTATCAGTGTTACAAATGTGTTGATAATGCAAATCCCCTAACCTTCTGCCTCTACTGAAAGGTAAAATGAAGAAATGCATTTGCAGACAGTGGTCACTGCTGAAATGGGCACACACAGGCATTTGTCAAGCTTTTAATGGAATTGCTGTGTTCACAAATTACAAACTTCTTCTAGGTGACCACACAACATCTTAAATCAGAATTACACTTAATTACTAATACTGTATATCAGCAGTTAATGGGCAGGTTTTTTTCATTTTACTTGCTGCTTGCTGACTGGTTCACTGTTTTATCAGTTTAGTATGCTTTAGCAGCTTTAGTGAGTTTACAATTTGTTCCTTCCATTAATTAGGTTTTAAATAGCAGAACATTGAGTGAGTAGCTTCATCTCTAGCAAATATTTCTTCCACCTACTATTATTTCAGGTAATTTTATTTTTAGTCCTTCTACCATGCCTCCCAGACCAAAGTTTCATGCAGACACAGAGACTATAGCTGTAACTGTAAACTGTGATTTATTAACCTTAGCTATTAATATAGTGAACAAAAACCATCATACATTCCAGTGATATCACTGTGATAATGAGCACCATCAGCACAGTATAAAGCTTCATGACCACCCCTATTCCTATTTAAATATACATCACGCAACATATGGGAAGCATTTGTGCTTTCACAGCCAATTCTGTCAAAACATGACATTAAGGTCCCAAGTATTTATATATATCACTACTATTTGTTTGGGTTTTTATTAAAAAACACTTTTAAATAACACTATCAGGTACTTTTGGCTACACAGTAGATT
The DNA here is from genome assembly GCF_030936135.1 of Gavia stellata. Classification (NCBI taxonomy): domain Eukaryota; kingdom Metazoa; phylum Chordata; class Aves; order Gaviiformes; family Gaviidae; genus Gavia; species Gavia stellata. Next base: position 82,053,810 of record NC_082595.1, read on the forward strand.
CTATGGATTTCTTGGAAAAGAAGATTGAATAAGTGCTGTTCATGTTAGAGGTGAATAGACACTGAATGGTTTGTTATCTGTAAAGGAATTTTCATTCTGAGGGGGGAAAAAAGTGAAAGTGCCTCCTTCCATTTTTCATCAGAACATAATCAAATAGCAAACCACATTATATTAAGAATTTTGTTTGTTTTCTGCTTTATAGCTGCCAACCCCTTAGAAAAAGAAAGAAGAATAGCTTTCAAGAAGCTATTGGTATTTACTGTCAAGTTTGTTTTCGTCTCCCACACAAATGCACATCCAAGGATATCTGGACAGTATGTTTTCGATATAAGTTCTTTTAATGATTCCTGTAGAAACTTGTGGAAAATTAGTCTTCCAGAAATATGGCATAGTCATATGGGGTTTGTTTGTTACTCATAGTAAATGCAAACTTGTATGACTGCATAGTAGTGTTAAACAGATTACCAAGTTTCATTTAACAAGTGACAATTTTTTTATATTTTAGCTTAATGCACTAGAAGAACTATGGCTATTTTTCTTCTGTTGACTGTGCCCTCAATGAAAAAACAAAATTTATTCTACATTTAACATATAATGCTATAGGTAGAACTATAAATGTTACTTTTATTTATTTCTTCTTGATCTTCTAGATAGTGACATTTTTCAAATCAAAGTTAGAAAACGGTTGCAAATTCTTACTGTACTTAAGCAAACACTTAAGTTCCACTAAAACAGCAGAGGTACATACTGAAAGTTAAAAGCATGTGTTTGTTTTCCTAAATAGCGCTAGAGCCATCTCCATCTCCAAAAATGCCAAACTTTGAAGAATGATTAAAAATATTAAATGTACTGTCTTGTCCATTCATATGCAGTTTTTGGAAGACAACAATTATTTTAAACTATCAATTTGCTACATTATTACTCAAACACAGAGGCAGATTTCTTGGACTTGGCAACTAAAATGCAATTGCTTTACACTAAAATGCAATTGCATACACTTTCATATAGCATAATAGGATATAAAAGAGGATGTTCCCTGTGAGTTATGACTGTATGCCCAAAGTTTAAAAAAAAAGGTTAAGACTTTGATTAGGGCTTGGAAAAAAGAGGTAAAAAAATTTGAATGCAATATAGAGAGCTAATTTTTACTCTTTATATTTATTTCCATTTGTTACTTAAGTTTGTTATTTAAAGCTCACATATTGCATATAGTTATAAATTACTGAATGGTCCTTCAGACAATTTTTACTTCTTATCATCTTGTGTGAGATCTCAGCTAACCTGGAAATTTAAAATAATTATATAGATTTTATTGTTGTAAATTGTTCTGTACTTAACTCAGTGTAACTCAGACTATAATTTATCTCACACCTCCATTTGGAATAGAATAGTCATAGACATTTGAAGAAATTAGATTGTACGAAGGAAAGAGGTATGCTGCATAATCTGTTTTTAGAAGGAAAGAGGAAATGGGGACTATATGATTATCTAACTGCAGTGGGATTTTAAAAACCTTACTTAAATGTCAATTAGACATGAATGTATACCTCTTAGTTACAACTATATGAACAAAAGAGCTGGACATTGTGTAGTGCCATCCATCATTGACATTTCTTGAGCTGTGCATTGCAAAGGTGAGGTGATTGAGATGTAGTTTCCAAAGACAGAAAAGAATAAAAAGAGAGACTTATATTACCTTTATCGATTAAGTTGTAGTCTAGGAATTCAGAAGGAAGCTACAGTTCCAGAAAAAGGCTGAGAAGAACTTCCAAAATCATTAAATAAATAGCACAATACCTTTGAAAGTTGTTCCTTGGCAACGATTCAGAAGTCATTTAAAAGCACAGCTGTTCACAGAAAAAGGCAAAAGGATAAAGCAAGAAGTAGAACATCTATAGAGGCAGACAAGAAACCATTCCAGAGAATAGTTTTTAAGGAAGTTTGTCCATTTTTTCCTCTCTCTTTCCATTTGCTTTTAGAAAGCAAGTAGACAAATGACACAAAAATTATTTTCACATTTTAAATTATTTTATGAAATAGGTTTGTTCACTTAACTTCCTTTCTGATGTCTTCTGTCATCAGCCCTGTTCTGAAGTGCCAGTCTCAGGCAATTGGGAAACAATATGCAATGTAAGTCTATCAGTATACAGACCCATATTAGTGACACATACTGAGTAGGCTATTAATGAGAGTTTCAAGTGAAGGGATTTGTCTAAATGCTGGGAATATCAGAAGAGGATAGAACATATTAAGATTCCTTTAGTTAATCCAACAATAGGAACACAAATCATCATCCTGTGATTTTTTGGGGCGGCACATTGAAGACAGAGGTTTCCATTATTGTCAAGCTCAAAGCAGGTTGAAAGACATGAGTTTTACAAATTAGAATAGGCTGTGGGATTACTTTCTTAGGGCTTTTTTGTTAACTGTAAAAACAAATGCAATCTGAAAAACCATAAGATTCTTTCTGCTATCGTTCTGTGCTATGAAGACGGAACAATAGAATTGTTTCAGTACTTAGAGGTTGTACAGACTGTATTAAAGTTGAGAAGTTACAGAGCAGAGAAACTCCATAACAGCAAAAGACACTTCACTGGAAAATCCGGTCTGAGTCCTGAAGCTTGCAGAACAAAAAGTTCAGTTAGATTCCCCAGTTTTAGAGATGTATTGAGACTATATAAGTAATTTTAAATGCAAAGAAATGGAGCTATTTGCTAGTTTACTGATAACAATGCATTGGTTACTGGAAGAATCTAATACTTACACCTTAAATTTCAAGTGCAGTGTTATATTGGGAACATTATCTAGCTGAATTGGTAGGTAAACATTTGGTAATACTACGGGTATACACACCTAACCAGACACAGTCGCAGATGCAAACGCAAACGCAAACAGAAAGAAATCCCCAGTAGATGCGTCATTGATCAAACACTTGGATGAAAGTTTGGTTGTGATTGATTTCCAACTCTGTCTACAAAGCCACTATCAAAAAAAGAATAGGACAAAATAAATAGTTCTTTCTTCAGTATGATGACTAATATGTTTCTCTGAAACAGCAGTTGTACAGAAAGCAGTACAGTAAAGGTGATCTCCACGCAAGCTGTCTTGAGAAAGAAAGACATAAAATTTTTCAAACCCTGATAAGGTGTACCACTATTATATTTACAGTTTCCATTGCTGTCTAAAATGAATACACTTATTGCATCTTAAAATTAAAAAAAAAATAATAATCAGGTAAAAATACAAGACCACGTACTTTCACAAAAAGACAAGACAGCACTTGCTTTCCAAAAAACAAAGGGGAATTTGTACAGCATTTTTTGTAATTAACTGTGTATGCAAGTGACCTGAGAAATAAAGTTACTTAAAAATAACTTTATCACTGAAAGTAGTAAAACAACAAAGTGATAAACTGTAAGTATGTTTATAAAACTGTATAAAAATTTTAAGAATTCTGAATACTGTGGCTGTATAAAAGCACTAAGAATACGTGTTTAAAATCTCAATACTTTTAGTATTTGATCTTTTTGCAGTTTTTGCAGTGTTGATTAAAATTGGAAAGTTCTAAAACAGGGAAATTTCATGATGACAAAAACACACTTGGCTGAAAATCCCACTTGATCCCTGAAGTATATAGAAAAATTTAGTTAGATTGCCTAGTTTTACGGATGCATTGATTCCATGCATTAAATAGCGATACAAACATTTCTTGCTGTTTTATAGGAAATAAGCTTTTGCATGTATATCAAACCAGATAAGGCAATTTTTTGACTAAATGGTATCTTATTCTTTCCTTTCCCTGGAAAGATCATTTAGTATTTTTTGTTTTGTTTTGTTTTTTTCCCCAAATAATATGATTTCTTTAAAACACTAATGTAAATATATGTTAAGAAGTCTAGATTCTTTTCCAAGTATTATGACAGAGAATATTCAATCTGGTTGGACTATGTTTCTTCATTAAACAGCACTCAAAGGTTCCAGTCCATCCAGTTTCCAAATTCTCCATTAAAATCTATTTTTATTTCTTTTCAGAATTATGCTAGCTGACACATCTACAGACATTTGCCACATTAAGATTTCCAGTGTGAACAAATAATTTCAAATGTCAAGTGTTCTCTTATAAAGGTTATCAGCAAGGAGCATAAGTAAACTAATTCAGCAGTTACTGTATAAGTACCTAATATATTCTTATTTTACTGGAACATTAAAAAAGAGAATAATAAATGTCATTTTAAAGAGTCAATTAAATGCATTTTAATTATATCATTAATTTCATTCTTCAATGTTTTGAAAAATATGATCTCTCTACACAGGAAAACGAATGTCCAGAATCAGATCTGTATGCAAATTTAAAAGACAGATAGTTCAGCTTATATGAAGATACAGGTGACATATTATTAGAAGAACCTCAATACCTGCACTAGATTTTACTCAGACTTAACACACTTAAAGCCAAGGATGCAATGACAGAAACCAAATTAACCTCTTAACCATTCCTCTATGGTCCATAGGAACACAACTTTCATCTGTAAGCTTGCCTATGATGCTTAATTTTCTGCTACAGGTCGTGCACAAGGTGCTGCCATATGAATAGAACTAAGCATCTCAGAATCCATTCCATAGCTAAGCCTCTTAAAGTTTCATAAGTTAGGTAGCAGTACATTTTTCCTGACTTTTGGTGCTTTTACTGTGTTCTTAGTATCCCTAACACACACCAAACAGTGTTTAATACAATTATCACAATCACTTTCCTCTAAAATAATGGCTGGTTGGAACTGAATAAGAGTCTAGAAGTTGCTAGTCTGTAGGCTTCAAGAATAAAAAAAGAAATGTGAAGAGAATAGAAATTCTCAGCACTAATTTGTAAATTACTCTCATCAGGCTGAAGGAACTGGATGAATTCTTCATCTTTCCTGTCAAACTACTGTCAAATAAATAATGCAAGAATCAAGAGGTTAGAGAATATATTCATAAAGAATGCAAAGTCTATCTGTAGGACTCTCAGCCAAGATAAGAGGGTCCTGGTTTCTATTGTCTGGATTTCTTACATATTTGTATTATTAAAAAGCCACCAAGGAAAAATTAGAAATAATTAGAGACCAGAGTCCCATACTCACAGATGGCATGTCCTAGCCATCGACATAATTAATTTCTATCTTGGTTTTCATCTTCCTCTTGCAATCTCATTTCCTTCTATATGGAGGAACAGATCCCACAAAGCAGCTTGAGCCTCTTTCATCATGAAAGCTATAGCTTTGAATACTCTGAGGCAAAACCTGGATTTCCTACTTGATGTAGAACACTAACTTTTGTACAAAAAGGGTGAGGATCCTCCAAATATCTAATTCTGTAAGCACTTCCATATGCTTGTCTTTTACTGAAAATGGTACTAAGCAAACAAAGCAGGCCTTGGACAGAACTGAAAGACTGAGTGCAAAACCATAATCCGAGAACAACCCAGTACATCAGGAGCTACCAGATACTCCTCTGAGTTTGTTTTCTAAGAATAGGATTGATAGAATTTCATTTTAACCCTGTAATAGTTACACATTTTTCTCAGCTAGTCACCAAGTCAACTTCTTCTAAGACAGGTATCTAAGACTCTAAAGGAAGTTTAGATTATTCCTTTAAGGGCTGCTTGCCTAAATTTCAGATGGCTGAAGTTAAATTAAAAGGCTTCTGCTTTATGTGATGCCTATTTTATGTGATTCCTAGAGTGTTTTTTGCACAGTTGAAGGCCATCCAAATTGCGTGCAGTCTAGCACCTACCCTACAATTACTTGTGATTGGGGTTGAAGTACAAAGGATTTTGAAGTGCCCTATTTGCTGTGTGTGTGCTCAAAGCATGCCTAAGGAAAGTAATAGTATACATTTTCTTACAGTAGAAGCCGCTTTTTAGAAAACAGCACAGGCAGAAGAAAAGCTGTGGGTGCTATTGTGTACTATTTTAAATAAAGCAGGTTAGTGGCTAAAACACCCAGGCAGAAAAAGATTTAGATTTAATTCCCTCCTTGGCCTGAAGAGGAGCTTTAGAGAGCCAGGACAAAAACTGCTTTAACCCTGGACACAGAATAGTATTCTGTACTAATTTCTAGGGTGTAAGAACAGGATCAGAAAGTAGAAGAAAGTGATAGTGGAGTGCTACAGAAACAGTTGAAAAAAAATATTGTAATAATACATATTACTTCAATGTCTTCAATTTCTATGAAGGAGCATAAATAAAATTTCCCCCAACCAAAGCCAAGATGAATGGCATATCAATGACATAATGTTAGTCAAAGTACATAAACATGAGAAGATTAATTTAACTTGATAGTTACTTTTTTTTCTTTTTCTCTGTTGGAAGATTTCTATCACTCTTTCTGAAAGTGTTATTGTCCATTAATTCTGATAAATAAAATAGGTCAATGACTATTTTTTGAGCCTTTACCAAAATAACAAGAACTTTTGTTCATAGACCTCACCTTTTTTCAGAACTGTCCAAAGAAAGCCTGTGTGGCTGCATCCAAACTGCCCCTAAGAAGCAGTTTTTCACCAGTAGTATTCTACCCAGACAAAACTTGAGCATTTTTGACAGAGCGCTACCTAATTTGGGACACAGCCAAAGGGTTGTCCTTACAATTAAACTGTATGGACAATTTTGTATTAGTGTTCAGGTCTGTATTCTGGTACTTTTCCTTTTACTACTACAGATGTATCCATTGTAATCAGTAGTAGTATTATGGCTTTGTAACACTTGTGCTAGGTGAGAATTAGATAGCCAGCTTTACTAGTTGAGGGAACTATATATATGCTATCAAACAGCAATATTTCCCTTCTCACTCTGGTGACAACTCCATAGTTGTAGAGATTTTTCTGAAATACTGCATTTTTAGAATTAGCTCTTTATCTAATCCTAATGCTGTGTTTTGCTTTTACAGTTCTTTCTAGTTTATAAAAAGCAATGTGACAAAACACTAAACAAAACCCAAGAAATGTATCTTAGTCCCCAAACCAAAGACTTTCAGTCTGAGGCATGCTCAAGTAGAAGTTTATAGTTGGAGGTCTAAATATGGAGATGAAGAAGTTATTATGCACCAAGAAGATTGCATCAGAAAAAGTAAAATTATTCCATTTTCACTAGCCTATTTATACAATAAATCTAAATAATTTGAAACAGAATGGGTGGCTGCATTGAATACCTGGGTTTTGACTATTGCATGAACCATGAAGTGTGGAGTCTGTCTCCGCTAATTCCAAGTAGGTAATTTCACTACTTTCCTTAATAGTCTCGCTGAAACTATGATGGAAAATGGTAGGAAAAAATGGTGGGAATTCCATAGTAGAACACTTAGGATAATCAAAAGTACCAATTTGAGAAAATCTAAATGTTAATTATAGAAGAATGCACTGTCCTAAATTTTAAATTTTATTACAGTAAAATCTCATCTTGTTAAAGTGCTACATATTTTTTTCAATTGTATCACTGACATAGATCATCAAATACAATACTTGGTTAATTATAATTTTCATTAATGCATCCATCATAATTTTAATGAAAATATGGAAAAGACCAGGTATATGTTATAGCAAGATATTAGGCAAAACTTACAGGCTCTTAAGTATAATCTCAATAGATTAACAGAAGACTATTTCTGAGTGTATACATTTATTAAGATAAAAACACAAATGAGGTATATACAGATTAGTCTTGTAGGAGCTTCACTGAATAGGTGGAGTCTGATTCTCTTTTATTCCCTGTTAACTAATATGGAACAATTCCTGATTTACTTTCCACTTTTGCCAATAAGAGGAAATAAAGACTATATTGTTGTCCATTTAGTTCAAATCAGTCCAATGAACTCTTAATTGTATAAAGAAGTGTTTCATCAATATCTTCTGTTTTTTATGAAATTTATGATCTCAACAGTGTTTTCATTGAGGAATGGGGTGAAAAGTCATGAAACAGGCGAGGTTCCAGGGTGGGATTCTTCCTGTCAAAGCAGAGTATCTGGTGCCTGTGGAAAAGCCTTTCCTGTGAGAACTGCATATAGTATCTTCTCATCTCCATAGAGCCAGCTGCCTCTTTCCAGCCCTTGCCTGTGCTCTACACTCTTTGCTGTATGTTCAGAGCAGCTCTGCAAGGGAGCAGTACATTTCTGTCACTAATGGCATTTTCCTCTACACCTTGGAGAAAAAGAAAAAAAAAATATCTGTGGGTTAAAATTCTCTGGTTCCTGGCCCACACAGACAGGGAGAGGTTCAGTGTTACTGATAAAATGTTTTTATTTGCTTTATTAGTAGAAGTAAGAGGAAAAATTAGGAGTCATCTGTCATCATCCATTACTTATTATATATGTTGCCACAGGCAAGAAACATGCTGTTACTAATTTTAGTTTACTTAGTTCATCTCATTTTGCTTTTGTTAGCTTGCAAATGTGACTGCCTACTGTGATATGACCCAAGTTTCTTGAAATCAGATCCTTACTGGAATTCTGTTGCATAAGATATGTTGTACAGCTCAAAGCATATTAAACATTTGAAATCTCAATAATTCTTCAGTTCAATTAAAATAATTTATCCTGATTGATTCTGGAAAATCAGGGAAGTCCAAGGAAAAAGAAGGTGTTTGGAATGCTGGAGACTAAAGGATGGAATTATGATGTGAGTCCAGTTAATGAAATGTCAGCTGTTGGCATATGTGGGGTCAGCAATTTTCTCTCTCACTATGTGGCGCTGTGCTGAACAATAGTTCAGTCCTATGTTCCATAGGAGGGAATAGTTACTCTGTCCCTAATTGCAATATATGTGAGGAAACAAAACCCAACAGGATATTCTTCAGGGGTTTTGGGAGGTTACATATGGTCTCCTTTCTTTTTATGGTCTCATTTCTTAAACCTCTGCATCATCTTTTATAGTTACTCTCCTTTTGTGTCAGGAAGTTTAATCTGTTAATTAGACCATGTATACATAACATTTCTTGTATTGGTATGAAATACTTTTGCAATGTATGGCTAGGACTCTTTTTATCTCATAATATAGACAGAACTTAAACTATATATTTGTTGCACTTCTGTGATTCTGCATGTTTTAAAATTCATTTTCTACCTCAATAGAATATTCTTACCAAAATACAAAACAAAATGAACAATCAATAACTTATGACACAGAACAGTGTTGTGGAATGGAAAAATGAAAAATATTATGTTTTTTCCTTTGGTGATTTACCCACCTGGTAAGAAAAAAAGTGTGTATTATCCATGATTTTTTGGTGAATGTGACAAGTTCCATACCAAGCCTTATGCAGCCAGGGAAAAAGATTCTAAAATCCAATCATCCCCCTTATAGTTTGCTTTCTCAACTCTGTGTCATATGTTCTATACCCTGTATGCCTTCCATAATCCATTCATCATCTCATGCACTGATGCAGTTGCTATATTCCTAACAGCTTGTGCTGGTTTTGGCTGGGATAGAGTTAATTTTCTTCATAGTAGCTAGTATGGGGCTGAGTTTTGGATTTGTGCGGGAAACAATGTTGATAAAGCAGGGATGTTTTAGTTACTGCTGAGCAGGGCTTACACAGAGTCAAGGCCTCTTCTGCTTCTCACACCGCCCCACCAGCGAGTAGGCTGGGGGTGCACAAGAAGTTGGGAGAGGACACAGCCGGGACAGCTGACCCCATCTGACCAAAGGGATATCCCATACCATATGCCATACTCAGTATATAAACTAGGGAAAAAGCTGGCCGAGGAACTGCTGCTTGGGCTGGGCATCAGTCGGAGGGTGGTAAGCAATTGTTTTCATTTGCATCACTTGCCTTTCTTGTTTGTTGTTGTTATTTTCCTTTTCATTACAATTTTTATTATTATTAGCATTATTATTTTATTTTATTACATTTCACTTATTAAACTATTCTTATCTCAATCCACGAGCTTTCTCGCTTTTACTTTTCCTATTCTCTTCCCCATCCCACCTGGGGGGAGTGAGTGAGTGGCTGTGTGGTGCTTCGTTGCTGGCTGGGCTTAAACCACAACACAGCTGAATCTCTTAAAGAATGGACACACACAAATACTGAGAGTTGGAAACTAGTCTAAAAAAATCCTTTGCACAGCTTACTTGCCTTAGTAATCACAGGAAAATCTGTGCTCCTAAACTAGGGCAATGCTTTTCCTACTCTTCTTTTATTATCCCTGGAGAGACACTTAATCCTCTGGAAAGCCATTTGAGGCATCTACATTACATTTCTCTTAAGCCTTCCACAGATGCCTGGCTTTTCAAGACACTATACAGGGAAGCTACTTTCCTAATGTAGACACCTCAGTTAATGTATCTCAGAATCATAGAATAATTTAGAAAGAATTTGTGGAAGTCAGTTAGTCCAGGACCTTACTCCAAGCAGCACCAACTAGACAAAGTTATTAAGACCTTTGACCTGTAGAGTTTAAAATCTCTTCAGGGATCGAAAGTCCACCCCAACTTCTCTGGACAACCTGTCCCAGTTTTCGATTATTTTAGTGGTGAAAAACTATATCCTAATATCTAGTTTATTTTTCCTAGTATCAGACTTTCTCTCATTGCAATATGTGTCCAGAGCTTCTTGTACTGTACACCTCCAAGAAAAGTCTGTCTCCATCCTCTGCATAAAACTTCATTAATACCTCCCTTATTACTTAACACTGAACAAACTCAGGTTTCTCAGCCTCTTAAACATTTTGTGATCCATCCTCCTAATCATTTTGGTGGTTCTCTGATGTACTCACTCCAGTATGTCAATGTCTTTCTTGCACTGGGGAATAAAAACTGGACATAGTACTCCAAATGCAGCCTCACAGCCACTGAACTGTGGGGAATAATCACTTCCCTTGACCTTTTGGCAACATTTTTGCTGACACAGACCAGAATGCATTTGACCACATTTGCCACAAGACCATAATATGTGCTATGCACCATGACCTGCAGGGCCCTTTCTGGCATCATCACATAGTCTCTGGTGTCATTAGATGATATGAATACAACCTTAAATGAACACTAGGAAACATCTTGAAGGTAATTTATGAAAATGTGGTATGGCAACTAGTGTTTATCTGTAGTCCCCTCTCACATGTGTCAAGCAGAAGGTGAGAGTAGGTGATCTCAGTTATAGCTTCTGGCATTAAGAATTAATAATATATAATGGTATTAACATCTCCAGTATGCTTTTAATTATTTCATCTCCAAGCTACTTCTGTGAATTAGAGTCTCTCAATCTCTATTGTTTCATGAGAGTATATATCACCACCTTGCTTTGGTATAGTATTTTATATCCAGTCATTCAAGAAAAGTGCTTGACTATAGGCCGTTTCTGTGGCAAACAGAAGGTTTGTCAGCTGCAATGCTCACTTTGGGAGAGAAGGTGTTCAAGTAGAATACATTTCTCACTAATTTATTTAATTATAGGGTATGTAGTGTGCTGGCTATTGTGTACCTGTTCAATGCTTCTGAATATGACACATTTCAATTTGTTTCACAGATTTCAATGTTTCTACAAAAAAGGTAAATTCTTTTTTAAGTTAGATGAGAGAGAATCCATACTTTAGGAGCAATAAATATTCAGAAATGTTCTCCTGATTTAATTTGTGAAGTTCATATAGAAAATTTAAACATATTCTCTTTTCAAACAACTTGTCTCCAATGAGTTTCACTTTTGTATGTGTATGTATACAAATACATGTGCATCAGATTATTGAAAATTCTGATATAGTGATAAGGAATTTAAGATTATCACAGTTTTTTCCATCAAGTACAAATAAATCACAGAAGTAAATACTAATGTGTCATTTTTTTAATCTGTGTCTCTCAATATTTTTTTCATCCTAAAAGATTTTTCTTTTACGTAAGACAAATTCAGGGAGTATACAAAGATAGGGATGTGCTGCCAATATTTTTGCAAGGGTTTCCCTGAAAACTCTCCTTTTATCCTGTAATTACACATCTACCTCAATGGTGTATTCATTTTCAGATAAGATGAGTAAGAAATTAGAAAATTTTTTCTTATTGAAATAAGAAAATTTTTTCCAATATCTCCAAATGTAGAAACGCATCACAAAAAAAAGCATTTAACAATAGCACTTAATTTGAATGCTTATGTTTTTCCTTGAAATAATAGCTTACAGTAACAACTTTCTGCTTGTTTGCATTTCTGTTTGAACAGCAACCTGGAGTTTTTCATGCCTTTGAAAGGCAAGTCTTATGTAATTTATGTTGAAGGGGAAAAAATGGATTTGTGATAAAAATACACTTAATTTTACACTTTTTGTTCTTGTGAGTTGTCGCGTTAAAAGGAATGCAGTTTCGAAATTTGTCTGTCAGAGTCCCAGGACTTTCACTGACCCATTTATCAGAGCCCCAACAAAAGGACTTGCACTGAGCAGATGCACAAAAATCAAAATTATTTAATTTATTGAAAGTGACAGAAACAGATTTGAGATTGCCATTGATAAATTCACTAACTACAATAGTGCTACTAATTAAGGTTAATATTGCTAGCAAACTTGATATTAATACAACAACCTGGGGATAACTTTCACCCAGAGGGTGAGAGGCACAGCGCTTCCCCAGAGAGGCGTCCCTCCCTGGGGTGGAGGAAGAGAACGCAGCCCCGTCGACTGGTCCGTCTGGTATCGAGGTTCTTCTCTCCCACCTTAACAAATATTTTCTCTGTCTTTTATCCCCCAAACTACAAGGTTCCCCCCGCCATATGTGACGTGTAGCATGATTTGGGTGGAGAGACGAGTGCTACAGTCATATATGTTTAGCATGACCTCTATAATCTTCATTAGCATATGCAGGGGTGTCAGTTGTAATATGCATTTCACCGGTAATGAGGCAAAGGTCAGTTATCGGACATGAAGCCTTTTCAAAGAAACAAAGGACCCCTCAGATTCCTGTTATTTCACTGTCTTTGCTGACCACAAGCAGGGCTGTCCTGCCTCCACAGGGCCCCCTCCTTATCTGCATCCTGTGTTAGCCAGGCGAGTCTCCACTTACCCGGGTCGCACAAGAGATAGCAAGGGCAGTCTTAACAGCTCTTTGTGCACAGGAATCCCACCTCATTATCCAAATTCCACATGAGTCCCAGAGACTTTCCTTACTAGAACAAAACATAGGGAAGGGGCAAATGTATAAAAGGCAATTTAGTTTTTCTACTCGTTCTTTTTTCCCCATTGCCTGTATTTCCATGCTGCTCCTTTGTATGCTCTCCTGTTAGCTATTTCGAAACTATTTCTTCTGAAAAAAAATAGGACATCACTTGTCTTCCACAGAAGCTATAACCTATACTTCATGTTACCTATATTCATCAAATCACACTATAAAAATACCTGTAAGCACAGCTTATCTCAGTGTAGCTGAGGACAATTTTTGTGTGCCTTGAAGGTAATAATCTTTGACATTTTCTCCACAGTTAAACGTTCCCAGTAAAACACCATGCAAGACTAGTATATCAGAAACATATATGCAAACATCTGACATAACTGTGTTGATAAACGTGCTATTATATCCAATGAGAAAGGTAAAGCTGCCAGATAAAGTCAGATCTACCTGATCCATAATGTTCTGAAGCTTTGGGACATTTTCACATAGAACTGCTAAACACTTTTTCTTGTTGTTTTTGCTTTGATTGCCTTCTTCCCATCCACATGTTTCACAGGCTCTCAACAGAGAGTCGTGGTGAATGGAGAGAAATCCAGTTGGCAGCTGGTCACAAGCGGAGTCCCCCAGGGCTCAGTTTTGGGACCGGTCTTCTTTAATATCTTTATCAATGTTCTGGATGAGGGGATTGAGTGCTCCCTCAGCAAGTTTGCAGATGACACCAAGCTGGGAGGGAGTGTTGATCTGCTTGAGGGTAGGAAGGCTCTGCAGAGGGATCTGGACAGGCTGGATCGATGGGCCCAGGCCAATTGGATGAGGTTCAACAAGGCCAAGTGCCGGGTCCTGCACTTGGGTCACAACAACCCCATGCAATGCTACAAGCTTGGGGAAGAGTGGCTGGAAAGCTGCCCTGCAGAAAAGGACCTGGGGGAGTTGGTTGACAGTCATCTGAATATGAGCCAGCAGTGTGCCCAGGTGGCCAAGAAGGCCAACGGCATCCTGGCCTGTATCAGAAATAGTGTGGCCAGCAGGAGTAGGGAGGTGATCGTGCCCCTGTACTTGGCACTGGTGAGGCCGCACCTTGAATCCTGTGTTCAGTTTTGGGCCCCTCACTACAAGGACATTGAGGTGCTGGAGCATGTCCAGAGAAGAACAACAAAGCTGGTGAGGGGTCTGGAGCACAGGTCTTGTGAGGAGCGGCTGAGGGAACTGGGGTTGTTTAGCCTGGAGAAGAGGAGGCTGAGGGGAGACCTTATCGCTCTCTACAATTACCTGAAAGGGGGTTGCAGAGAGGTGAATGTTGGTCTCTTCTCCCAAGTGACAAGTGACAGGACTAGAGGAAATGGCCTCAAGTTGTGCCAGGGGAGGTTTAGGCTGGATATTAGGAAAAATGTCTTTACTGAGAGAGTAGTGAAGCACTGGAACAAGCTGCCCAGGGAGGTGGTGGAGTCACCATCACTGGAGGTGTTCAAGGAATGTGTGGACGAGGCATTGGGGACATGGTTTAGTGGGCATGGTGGTGTTGGGTTGATGGTTGACTTGATGACCTTACAGGTCTTTTCCAACCTTAGTGATTCTTCGATTCCGTGATTCTGTAACAGAAGAGCTAAGAGGGTCATGCAGGAGAAAAGAAAAAACAACTCAGTAGAATAGTATCCTGCCCTGCCACAGGCTCCTTTCCAAGAGCAGCAGGTTTTCTATCCACTATGCCAACCTGGCCAGAAGAGACAATTAAACCTTTTGTGTTTGATAGGCCAGCAGACTGGCTGGTCCTTTATCAACTTCTATGGGAAACAACTCAAATTTGGAAAGAAAACAAGTCTCCCATCATAAACATCTCATTCATTATTGTTCTTCTTCAGTCAACGAAATATTAATCAAATGAAAGCATTCCTACAGCATGAAGTATACAGAAATTTCATTAAGTTCAAAATGTTTCATTGCTGGCTTAAGCAGTCGGTGGACAATTGATTGTCTATTAACTCTTCAGGAGTCCTCAATGTTATGTACTTCATAGCTTAAAAAGAAGTTCTTAACACAAGATATCATTATGAAAACAATACAAATCAACTTGCATTACAATTTTTAAACTGTAATTTATTGTGGAAATAAATTGTAGCCCATACTGTAACCAAGGCATTTGAATTTGATCAGTTCAGAACCTTTTTATAGTGAAATAAAGAATTAAATATCTATCATGTAGTATTTTGAAGGGATCATCTTTTTATTAATTATAAGTATAGGTGCTAGTTATCCATACAACACTTCTTGTAACAATTTTCAGATCATAACAGATAGAGCTGAATCTTGATATGATTGTGCAATCATCCTCAGTGTCTTATCTGGATACTAAGAAAATATTGTGTTTATATTTCTTCATACAGTAATGCTGTTGCTTGGTTCAAGTTTCAACTTCACTTGAAAACTTTTGAGTTCATTATTTCATCCCTGAGGAAGGAAGTGA
Organism: Gavia stellata; assembly: GCF_030936135.1. Taxonomy (NCBI): domain Eukaryota; kingdom Metazoa; phylum Chordata; class Aves; order Gaviiformes; family Gaviidae; genus Gavia; species Gavia stellata. The sequence goes on from NC_082595.1 coordinate 82,069,381, forward strand.
AATGGTCCAAAACATTAATTGTAATAAATTACTGTTTTAAAACCATACTACATCTTTAATAAAATATTTCATGTATAATATATTTTCTTTTTATTGATTTACATTAGAGCAAGTTATCATTTATAGGACAGAGAGTATCAAAGTACTCATTAAAAAAGAGCAAACACAGTGTATAAAGGTTATTTTGCCTAGGATGACCAATTACAGTATAGTCAGTGATAAGACAACTGCCAGCCCAAGGGGTAGGCTCTGTGATGACAGTCAGACATCCACACAGCAGGAGTTTGCAGTGAGAAAACCACTAAACACACGTGTGATTTACAGTCATAAAATTTTTTTCCCATGAGACCCTTCAGGAGGAAAACATCAGTGACAGAAAAACTTTTTAAAAAGACTATCAGAGGGAAAAAATATTTGTTAAAAAAATGTGAAATAAACAGGAAAACACACATGAAGAAACTGGATTGTTATTAATTCTGTACAGAGAGAAATAAACGTGTGTGTACATGTATGGACATATAGTATACATACAAAATATATTTAGGGCATCAAAGAAATGAGTGAAGTTTACATTACATTTGGATATGACATAGATGTATGGCATAGGTAACCTGTATAACTGAAAATATTACTTGCATCTTTTCTAAAATAGCAGTTTCTATACTATTAAGTTTGAAGAAATCAGTGTATTACCTGTTTCAGGACAAGTACATGGAATTTAAATTTAAAAGAACTACTGGCAATCACATTAATTTCAGCTATTTGTACTAAAAGAAAAATACTCCCATGACAGGCAGATATAATTTTATTATTTTACTTGAATTAAAGAAAAGAAATAATTATGGAAAACAATAGAATTATTGTGCTGAATGTGTTTTTAAACTATTTAACATGAAATGGAGTGCCAAGAAAAGCCTGAACCAGCTGCATTACAAATTTCAAGACATGAAAATTAGGTGAATTGCATTGAAAATGAGCAGGGGCACAGAGTGTTAGAGGTATTAATATGCAGCCAAAACAGGAAGTTTTGATAGCGAGTCTTCACATGCCTGCAGCCTGGCAAACTAATTAGATGGACCTTGCTCTTTTTTCATGAATTCCTAATTTAGCTGATGTGATCCTGAACCTTTTTTTCATGTCTATGGAATAGTCAATGCAATATACCTAATATTCAACTAGACTCAGCAGCTGCAACCTAGACTGTTTTAAAATAATTTAACTTCCAATAGCATTTCATAAAAAATAGCTGCATTTTCAGGGAAACTCATCATGCTGGATGAAATAAATTCCATTTTTCTGTATAAAACCTGTTTTAAGCCACTTATAAAGTTTAATAACAAATGATAACCTTTCAACAGAGTTCCACAGAACACCTAAAGATTTCCTATACAATAGTGCCATCTGGGAAAGTAAACACTGATATGTCTAAAGTGGGAGATTAGCCCTTTTCTGCTTATCTAATAAATCTTACCATCACTTCTTCTTTCACCACCTTTCCTTAGAAATCAATACAGCTGTAAACCCACTCTGCATTTTTAACAGGTAAAATTTGTTTTCTGTATAACTTTTTCATGCTCTGCATCAGGAAATTCCTGCCTGAAGTGAATGCATGTATTGCCAATGAAGGAGGAACTAGAGAAAGATGTCATGGCCTGTATTATTTCTTTGACAGAAGTGTATTGAAAACTGTTTCCTGTTGAGATGTGATTTTAATTTTCTTATTTAAATCTGAATTTAGAAATGTTGCCAGTAGATAAGCAGATCACAATTATTCACAATTCTGTAAATACATGGAGTATTTGTTTTATTCTTCCCTCTGTTTGGTTTCCCTGCTGAAGCTGCTGCTTAAGGACCTTGTTCCTTCTCAGACAAGGTCCATGTTTTGCCAAGTAAAACTATGTCTGGAAAGGTCTGCTAAGACCTAGCATAAACATATATAACTGAATTGACTTCTCAAATGGCCATCGCAACAATAGAAGAGATAACCAAAATGGCAAGCAGATTAAAAAGAGCAGAAGTCAGTACACTGTCAGCCTTGTCTATCTTGTACTATTCTGTCTACTTGCAGCTTTCCTTCACTTCCAAGGAAACTCAAGCATGTAATAAGTAGATTTTCAGTGAGTTGGAACTTCCTGCATTAGTTGATGTTTTGACATGTTTTTCTGCAGTGGTGCAATCACTGACTTTCTACCTTTTTCCTAAGTGGGCTATGGTGATAAAGTAAAAGCAGATTATTCATTCAATTACAAAAATATCTTCTGGGTTTGCTCATCCAGTGTTTTTCATATGTTTTCACATATCATCTAGTATTTGCATACATACCTGTTTTATGCTTCTAAACTGCCAGAACATATGTCATCATCGATATTATAACACAAATCATGTTATAATTATCAAGTTTCAGTCCCTGGTTGCTTTCATCAGTATAATAGGCAGTTCAAAAGCAGTAAAAGAATATCACTGTTTCTAATGAGATTTTGCTCTACCTTTGTTTCTCAAGAGGTATCATAACTGTAAGGCTCAGACATAACTCAAGAAGTCTCATAACTGTGGTAACACAAGCCTAGATTCACAACACGCCTAAGAAATAGCAGTACTGCTCCAGTTGTAATCAAAAGCACAAGTGATTAAAGGATGTGTCCAACATGTGAAGATCAAGTACTAAAAACTTCCTCAGTCTTTTGGATTTCAAGCCTTCATCTTTAATCTCTTAGAAGAGTAACAGAATTAAATTATATGCTGTTCTGAGGTTGGGAACGGTATTTCCAATTCTCTGTCTAAATCCTTTTCCCTGGGCAAAATAAGAATAAAAAAATCTAAGGTCAGTTAGACGAAAGAAGAGGATATAAAGCAACTAAGGCATTCACTCAGGAGAGAGGAGACCTTGGTTCTATTAAGTGCTTAAGGGATTATTTTATATTAACAGTTAGTGAACAAAACACATGAATGGCTCTTGTGAATAAGGCTCAGGACTTAGTTTTGACCTATTCCAGGAAATTGTTCCATCACCCAGCTATTTTCTTTGAGCTAAAGACAGTGAGTGATCATTCATGTAGGCAGTCTGCATTTGAGGGCAAATCAAACTTGCAGTCATAATGTCTATAGATATTTTTATTTACCAGGGATGAGAGCGCTATTAGGGACACTTCTAGCAAATGACAAAGTGGACAGTATTGTAAAAAAGTAGATTATCAAAAGCAGAAATGTGGTATAACTTCAGTAAAAGGAGTGCTTTAACACTCTTTTTGCTAGTAATGGGTCAAGCAGGTAATGAGAGAATGGTCTCTAAGTGGCCAGAAAATTTATTAAAGCTCGGGAATTTTCTAGCCTATCAGCTATCTAGAAAGGGAAGAAGAGGCCTAGTCCCTTATTGACACAAGTTATCATTGGGTTTGATGTGGACTCAATATAAATCTAAGCTGAAGGGAGAATCAGGGTTCTTGATGGATATATGAAAAAAAACCCACAAATTTTTTTAACTTTGGAAAAAATCACAATCACAAATCACCAAACATAGCTGCCCAAGAGAAATTGTTAATTCCTATAGATACTATTTTATCAAAGACACTCTATAGTCCTTCTGATATAATAATTTAATTAGGAAAATATATATGACTTATACTGATATAAATATCTTTTGCCTAAATAAGGCAAATAGTGTCAGGAAGAGGGATTTGCTGAAACAGCAAAATCTTTCCAGCATGCATAAAGCCTGTATGCCAGTGTTATATTTACTAACTATTCTAATAAACAGAAACAAACAACCCCCCAAAACAAAACCAGAACCAAAAAGCTATTATTATAGCAAGTAAAAATAAGTAGACTACACTACATCTTATATTTTGCTGTTTTGTCATTCTGAAATGCAGTGTTTTAATTGATATGTTGAAGGTTATCAATCAAATGATCTTTAACAAATGCACCTTCCATCATAATTTTAATAATTAAAGCTGTCATCATTTAAGATAATATTTATAATGTTTCATCTTGACCTCAGTGAGATAAAGCTCCATTTATGCATTAAATTAGGGATGAGGTTTAATAGCTGTTTAATGCTTAGATCCCCAACACAGCAGAGATGTTCAGTTCTGTTCAATTCTGAAGTTATTCATGAAATCAATAGCAGTCTATGCTTTTCAACTTCAGAATTCTTTTCTTGAATTCAGACTCAAATTCAGCAGACTGATTTGTCAAACTTAAATATGCAGAATGTATGAGGCAAGTTTTTAGAAATAGTGTTAATATTGTGCTGTGTCTTTTAGTACTTATCTGTGGTGCAGCAAAGAGAACTTCAAGGGAGATGGATATGTCTACTCTTTTAGTTTTACAGTGAAACAATACAACTTCTGCTGTAGGATGGTCTAGGGCAACTTTTGTGGAAAGCAAGCTCTCAAAGACTTATGTGGATTATTTATGTTATAGCAAATCAGGGCAACATTATATGTATTTACCTGTAAATATAGTTCTAAATAATATAATTGTAATATAATACTCATATGTAATGTAGCATGCAGTGTGTACTATTAAGTGTAATATAAAATAACTGTAATTATTTTATAATTTGTATATAGCAGCATCATTCAATTATAGTAGCATCAGGACAAACAGTCATAGGCAAAGTAGTCTATTACTAAGGCATAATAACCCTTGTGATGTCTCTACCAGAATCCCAAGAAGGGACAATACAGTTGTGGGGTGGTAGCTAGTGCTTAAGATCAGCTTTCCCTTCAGTATATCTCAACTTTATCCCTTCTTAGAGGTCAATAGGAACAGTGAGCCTCAATCTGCAGAACCTCAGTCCTTTTGCAAGCTCTTTCCTCCTCTCTCTCCCCTGCCTGTGGTAGAAGCAGGTTACCATACAGAACCTCTAGCTCTCTTTCTTAACAGCAACATGCAATTTTGCCTATGCTGCTGACATGCCATAAACTAGCTCCAAGTGGCATTGTATAGCATTTCATACTGACTTAGAACTCTTTTAATGGAGTTCCAATTGAATCCTCTCTGATTATTGGGAATTAAAGTTTTATGCCACCATTCTATTACTTCTTGAGGAAATTTTTTTAACTGAAGAAATCAAAATGTAGTCAAACTCTGATTAAGAATAAAGGAAACTTCCATTTGTCAGCTGAATAGTTCTTTTTAGCTGAAGCAGCGTAGAGGACTGGAAGAACCAGCTAGCTTAATCCCATGCTTTTGGAGGCTTCCATTCAAAATAAACAATTCATAGATCTGTCAGGTTCTGTTTTAAAAGTAAACTTCCTGTTAGTATCTTTCCCATAATCAGGTATCAGACTAAGCCTCAGAATGGAAACTTTCACTTTCCTGAAAGTGAGCATGCCAAAGATACTGAATAGTTTCCAAACTCCTAGGCAAGGAGGCCTAATTTCATGACATTTCACTTTATATTATCATATTTTAACCTACTTCTACTATTTTAGCCCTAAAGTCCTCTCATTCTTTTCTACATTACAACAGAGATGCAATTGGCATTGATGACACTTTGTCTTTAAATTTCATTCAGCCATTCCTACTTTTTATGTTTAATTAGCAAAAATACCAAATGAAATTTGTTCCTAAACAGTCTTTGAAGAATCTCTGTAATAACTTCCTTCCATTATGATTGCTTCCTAGCAAAATTCAGCAATGGATATGATGGGCTATTGTCATTTTGAGTTTATTATGCTTCTGAGTTTTACTAAGCAATGATAATTTCCATTTCCACCTCTCATTACTATTCTGCCTATACTACCCTATGGTTAATAACATTTTCCTGTCCCTTTAGCCTTTATTAACTTCATACATAGCAGCTACGCTACTTTTCCCACTGTATTTATATTACTAAAAGTATTCATATGGTTTCTACACCTTGCTTTATTTTCCTATCAAAAAAAAGACTCAGTTTGTCTTTTGAGAATTTTCACTGTTTACTCATAATTTGTTATGTCTGCCCAGTTTTCCTTTTAGTTGTTACAGGTTTCTGACTACTCTTAGCATTCTTTTTTAGAGTATTACATATTCAAGTAGCTCTAATATTCAAGTTTCATTTTTTTAAGATACAATCAATTCAAATTGCAGTTTAAAAGAAAAAATCAAAACATTCTTTATATTTATTTGTCTAAGATTTTCAGTACAGCTGACCTCATTTATTAGTTCATTGAATTAATCAATTTTCCCTTTTTAAATACAGAACTTCAGCTACAAACCTCACTTCTGCAGAAATTTGTGAAATAAGTTTCTTCATGCTTGTGAAGTACTCTGTTGCTATAGTGATAGATAGTGACTGATAGAAAAAGCTATGAGAAAAGCAGTAAGTCTTGTCTTGAGGACATGGTTTCAATAAAGTCTAATAAATGAAATATACAGCTGCAGAGTGAAAATAAAAAGATTAGACAAAATATTGAATACCTTTTTCTTTTTTCCATGAGGATCATCCATTTTACACACTTCATCAGATAGTCCTGGGCGGAGAGGAGGTGGGGGGAGGAAAGCAATTTATATGGATTTGCAAATCTACAAGGAGGTGCAGAGTTGAAGAGCAACCTTAATTCTAGAATTTCCTAGATTATTAGGCTTAGGGATATTTTTATATCTTTACCAAAGTGTCACTGCTGTTCTGGCCCTTCCCTGGATATGCAAGAGTTGTAGCCTCAGTTCTGTGATAATTGAAATACTGTTTCCTATAATTTTCTGTCTTAAAGATTAGTGCCATTTCTGCTGCACCCTTTTTTTTCCTTTTCCCTCCAGTCATAAAAAAACTACCACTACAGTATACAATCCAGGAAGGCCTAGCTGATTTACAGTACACTCTTTACCAGCCTCAACTATTTTTGGGTTAATCTATCTCCACTAACACACATACAACATTGCTTACATCACTGTCAGATGTAGCCCAGAAATAGCCATCTTGAACTGTTTACGATGATTTAAAATTGATAGATTCTGATACAAGTTTCAAGAAAGAAACAGCCAAAGTTTGTTGGAACAAAACATAAGGAGAAATCTAAGGCAAAATGTCTCTCAGGTAAAATGTCACTGTTTTCTGAAGATATTAGTGAATGTGATTCCTAGCTATATTCCTGGTTTATGCAATGTATTTATCTGAATACATATAAGAATATGTTTAAATATAGTTAACAAATTTTCTGCACACAACTCATGGGCAGAGTACAGCATGTTTAATACCATTTTGAAATAAAACATTTATTAAAATAAGTTCTGTTTCCAATTTTTGATGAAATGAAATGAAATGAGGTAACTGAGCTACAGCAATCATATTATGGAACAATTTCTGCTATCCAGGCTGCTGAGTCATTCTTATCAATCATGCATACTTAATTTATGAATGTGTATATGTATCCATCTATCTATATCTTGTTTAGTTTATATATAATTACATAAAATTTTAAGAATATAAAGCCAAATAATTTTTGCATACCAGTATTCCGTGCTTGATCTAGATGCGATTTTCTCCAAACATTGTAGATAGTAAAGAATTAGTTTGACATTAGGGCAATGCAGAGATTAAACCCACCTAGAAAATTCAGTTACCTTTTGTCATTTTGTGATGTAAAGTAACCAGTGTGGATCCAGAATCTGATAGAACAATGTAATAAAAATTAATTAAGCTGCACTATCTAACCGGGTTATTTTTTTTAGATAAAAACTCTTTTGTGATATTTCAAGAACCTGTCAGTAAAGAAATTCAATTCTTGAACTGTATGTGTCAGGAATGTAGTATTGTTACACATTAGAAAACATACGGAATGCAGAAAGATCATTTCATCTGCCTTCTGCCTGAAAAAGGTGAATTCCAGAAGAAAACTATAGACTCAGGTGCTGTAGATGTCATAGCTGACAGTTCTGAGTTTGCCTTTAGGAAAAGGTACATGACCGGTAGAAATGTCTGATTTCACCCAAGCCTACAGAATGCTAGCATTTGGGATTTGCACATGAAAGGTTTTTTGAGCAGGTTACCAATGATGGCTATGACTTCTCAAGAGAGACCTGCTGCTGGACAGACTATGTGACATATACACACAAGTGCTAAAATAAATAGTAACTGGCAGACTTGGTTTTGTTTCAGATATTTTAAGAAAATTCAGAAAAATCTGTGAAGGTGTGACCCAGTACTTTAAACTTTTCATACCTAGAGATGTTCAGTGTACCCGTACAATTTCTTGGATTAGATTACTGCCTGCGGTTAAACCTGGGGTTATACTATTAAACACTTAACAATTGGTATTCCTTTTCTCTTTTTGTTTTTCTGTAATAACTACTTCAGAAAACCAGCTCAAGGCTCCTCAGAAATATGACAAAGAATTATCATTGCTGTTCTGGAGATGAAGAACCAGCCTTCTCTTGCCACAAGAAGGGGAAGGTCAAAGGCAGGAGAAAATGCTTTGGAGAACTTGCTCTGTGGGCATTAGAGGGAAGTTACAGGAGTTGGGCAATGACTGCTACTGTTAGAAGGATCACACCTCTCTCCCCTTCCTTCATCAGGAGGTGTCAGTTTACATACCCCAAGTGTACACAATTCGTAGGTGACAGAGAGAAATCCTTTCTTGGTGTCTGATAGGAGCAACCAGGCAACAGTTTTGCTGCCCCAGCAGTCTGTTCCCAAGGCAACTGTCTCATTCACCTGAGCTCGGAGCTGGCCTTGATGCTTCCGAAAGGCAAAGCTTTCTTATATGTTTCTGTCTTCATTTTTTTCGTTCTCATTTCAGGCTAATGGTGCACACAGTTTCTCTCAATATTTTCTTCAAACTTATTTAAAGTAAAAAACCTATCACTCCTGACAAACAGAAACTTCCTGTGTCTGAACTCCTTGTTCATGAAGTCCAGGATATCTCGGGTCCAGAGAATGAGATCATCACCATGTTTACACTTGCATATATGAATACATGAATACCTAATCTTTTAGCAAGAAGGCCCTAATTCCCATTATATCCTACACCCTTCCTGACATGTCACTCCATGAATTTGCAATTGGAATCCACCAAGAATTTTTTCAAAAAATACTTTTTTTATACTATGATGGGCTATAATATTTCTATTAAAAATTTGGAGTGGCACACATACTGCAGCTTATGTGGTATAGTTACAAGTCCACAGTCAACCCAACCTTTCATGCAAGTGGGTCCAGACTTTCTACTAAACTTTACAATCTTGAGGAAAAATGGTGTTCATATTGTTAATTACTATGACAGATTAAGCTAATGGATCCATATAATTATCAGCTTACAGTAGCATAAGTTAGAGCAAGATATTTTAAAAGAATTATCCACTCAGTATTCTGTTTCTACGGTTCTTCTCACAGTTGTAAAAAATCATAGAATCACAGAATACCAGTTTGGAAGGGACCTCAAGGATCACCTGGTCCAACCTTTCTTGGCAAAAGCACAGTCTAGACAAGACAGCCCAGCACTCTTTCCAGCTGAGTCTTAAAAGTGTCCAATGTTGGGGAATCCACCACTTCCCTGGGCAGATTATTCCAATGGCTGATTGTTCTCATTGTGAAAAATTTTCCTCTTGTTCCAGTTGGAATCTCCCCAGGAGTAACTTGTACCCATTTCCTTTTTTATATTTTTTTACATTTGTTTACATTACTTTTACATTCACCCATTGTCTTTTCCATGTGACTCCTTGTAAAAAGGGAGTCTCCACCTTCTTTGTAGCCACCCTTTAAATACTGGAACATGGTGATAAGGTCTCCCCTAAACCTTCTTTTCTCAAGGCTGAACAAACCCCATTCTCTCAGCCTTTCCTCATATGGCAGGCTTCCCAGTCCTTTGGTCATCTTTGTAGCCCTTCTCTGGACCCTCTCCAACCTGTCCACACCTTTTCTGTACAGCAGGAACCAAAACTGAACACAGCATTCCAGGTGTGGCCTGGCAAGCACTGAGTAGAGTGGGATAATGACTTCTTTATCTCTGCTGGTGATGCCCTTGTTGATGCAACCCAGCATCCTGTTGGCTTTCTTTGCCACAGCAGCACACTGTTCACTCATATTGAGCTTGCTGTTCACCGGGACCCCCAGGTCCCTTTCACAGAGCTACTCCCCAGCTGGGTAGATTCCAGCTTGTGCTGCGTTCCTGGATTATGTTTTCCCAGGTGCAAGACCTTACATTTGTCCTTGTTGAACTTCATGAGGTTCTTGTTAGCCCACTATTTCAGCCTATCCAGGTCTTCCTGCAGGGTGGTTCTCCCTTCTGAAGTGTCCGCTTCCCCACTCAGTTTGGTGTCATCAGCAAAATTCATCATGAACCCATCATCCAGATCACTTATGAAGATATTAAACAAAGCTGGTCCCAATATCGATCCCTGGGGGACCCCACTTGTGGCAGGTTGCCAGTTTGGAAAGGAGCTATTTACCCTCTGGGTGCGGCCTGTCAGCCAGTTCCCCACCCACTGCACAGACCAATTGTCTAGACCGTAACGCATCAGTTTCTCTAGGAGGAGGCTGTGGGAAACCGTATCGAAAGCCTTGGAAAAATCCAGGTAGAGAATGTCCACCGCTCACCCCACATCAACCGAGCAGTTTACTTTGTCATAGAAGACGATCAGGTTCCCTGAAGAACCCTTTCTTGCAGTTTTTGATGTCTCTGGCCAATTTCAATTCAAAACGAGCTTTTGCTTTTCTAGCTGCATCTCTGCACACCCTGGCAATGCCCTTGTAGTTATCAACAGGTATTCATCTGCTTTTCCATCTCTGGCATGCTTCTCTTTTGGTTTTGAGCAGGCTCAGAATTTCACAGTTAAGTGAAGGGGGTCTCTTGCTCTGCCTGCTTCCCCTACTTTAAAGGGGATGAACCATTTTTGTGCTTCCAGAAGAATGTTCTTGAAAAAAATCCCAGCAGTTACTACCTCCTTTATCCTCCGTGGAAGCTTCCCACAGAATCCCTCCCAACTGAGCTCCGAGTGAGCTGAAGTTTGCTCTTCTAAAATCTAAAACCTTTGTCTTAGCACTAACCTTCAGCTTGCTCAGGAGGATCACAAACTCCACAACATTGTGATCGCTGCAGCCAAGGCTATCACTAACCAAGATATTACAAAGCAGGTTTTCTTGGTTTGTGAGTAGCAAGTCCAGCAGTGCCTCATTCCTGGTTGGCCCATCTAACATTTGTATGAGGAAGCAGTCCCCTACACATTCCAGGAACTTGATGGATGACATGTGAGCTGCTGTGTTGTTCTTCCAACAAATGTCTGGGTAGTTGAAGTCTCCCTTAAGAACCAAGTTCTGTTGACCTGAAGCTTGCTTAAGTGACTTAAATGTTGCTTCGTTGGCCTTATCATCTTGGTTTGGAGGTTCGTAGCAGATGCCTACTGTAAGATCCCCTTGGAGATCACCCCTCTGGTCTTGACCCAGAGGCACTCGATAGGGCTTTCACAATTGCCATAGTTGAATTCTATACATTCAAGGTTCTCCTTAACATAAGGCACGACTCCTCCTCCTCTTCCTCCCTGCCTGTCCTTACGAAACACCCTATAGCCATCCATCATGATCCTCCAGTCATGTGAGTTGTCCCACCATGTTTCAGTTCTTAATATGATATCATAACTTCCTGACTGGGCATGGAGCTCCAGTTCCTCCTGTTTTTTCCCCAGGCTGCATGCACTGGTATAGGTACATTTGAGGTGGTTGGTCTTCTGGTTCTCATCTTGGCAGGCAGCTAAGGAACATTTGTTGCTGCTCTGGTTGGGCTGGTTATTCCCCTGGCATGAATGTTGCCACTTTAGACCTCACCCCGCAAGGCCTTCAGTTTAAAACCTGCCTCACCAAGCTGGCCAGCCTGCTACCAAAGATTCCCTTGCCTCTTCTAGACAGGTGTATCCCATCCCTCGCTAACAGGCTATCGTCATCGAAGAATGTTCTGTTGTCATAAAAGGCAAAACCCTCACGATGGCACCGGCCATGAAGCCAGAATTTGATTTGCATTATACGTCTATTTCTGTCTGCACCTTTTCCTCTAACTGGTAAAATGGAAGAAAAGATAACTTGGGTATGAATACTTTTCACTTGCACCCCCAGAGCTTTGTAGTCTTCCTTGATTCTGCCCAGGTTCCAGCTTGCAGTGTCATCCGTGCCCACATGAAAGAGTAGCAATGGACAGTAGTCTGTGCTCTTGACAAGTTGTGGCACCCTCTCAGCAACATTTCGGACCTTAGCTCCCAGAAGGCAGCATACCTCTTGTGACTCCCTCTCAGGCCAGCAGATGGGTGCCTCAGTGCCCCTTAACAAAGAGTCACTCACTACGAGCACTCATTGTTTCTTTTTGCGGTATCCACTGTGTGCTGCTGGTACACTTTCTACTTGCAGACCTTGCTCGTGGGCGTCTACATCTGTGAAAGCTTCATATCTGTTGTTTGTTGTAATGCTGGAGGGTGGGGACTGAAGCAGAGTCCTGCTGGGTCACCAGGGTCCAAGGTGCCTCATTCTGCAAACTGCGACATGCTCTCTGTGCGCCCTCTCGATCCCTGTTTGCACACCCTGTTTGCACACCCTGTTCACAGCGCTCCTGGTTGATAGCACTCCCTAGGGACACTTAAATCTCCCACGGTTGCTCCTGGCCATGCCCAAGCCTGGTCAGCCTCTCTCGCAAGAGCTGCCAGCTCCTGCTGGGGCACTCTGCTCTTCCTTGAGTTTCCCTTGCTCCGAGAACACCTTTGTACACCTTGATCTAGCCTCAGCCACAGAACTTACCATTGCTGCAGCTGCATGCCTTGCCAACTAATATGGATAAAGATAATAAAATATAGTGGAAAAATATGCCACCCAGTAAGGTGGAGGAGATAACTACAGAGAATATCAGATATTTATTGCCACCTCATCATCATGCCTGAATCATTCTGAATTGTAGAGTTGTGGGGTTTGTTTTTTTGTTTTTAATTTCTATATGACAAAGGTTGTCTTAATAAGATATTAGCCATGACAAGCAAAATCTGCAGGTAGTTGGCAACAAGCAGTAAGAATTTGAGAGAAGGTTGAAAAATGTGGTCTACTGTTCCTCTGCTTAAGTAAAGCATTGTGAAAAGCTCTTTGAGCACTGAATACACAGCTGGGAGAGAAAAGGAATGAGCTGTAGTCAGTAGCAGCATAAAGTATAAAATACATTGATGCTCAAGTATGTATAGGGAGTGCAGGCTCAGCTGTGCCACTAGTACAGAGCTGAATGAAAGAATAGCAAATACACAATATAAAGTATAATATGGGTCATAAGTCTAGAATTAAAGAATTGAAGACCCTGCCCACGTTTCTATCAGTGCTTTAGACTAAGGGCAATGGGAGGATTACTACATTGCAACAACAGCAGTTGCAGGGATGTTATTTCTGCTAATTCCTCTGCAGTGCAAATAATAAGGATGCCATGGCAACAATCTGTTATACCACCAAAATGATTTTCCAAACCAAGAACAACAAGATGGAAAAACAAGACAAAGTAAGAGGAGGCAGGGCTCAGTCTCTAGCAGCATGATCTTCAACCATGCACTCTCTGACTTCATCTATATGTGTTCACAGGCTGAATTGGGCTAAAGTTTTCCTGCTAAACATTTAGCAGATGGAAAAGAAGTATGTATACAACCACCCCCAAGATTTCAAAGAGCCTGTGGAAGATTTATAGCTTTCCAAATACTGTGTGGTTGATTCCTCATTCCAGAGGTGAAAAGTGTGAGGACATTCACAAATATGTTTTTAGTTTTGAAGATCGAATTTGAATGAACTTGGTTTTGGTGTAGCCCTGAGGCATCTTTCTGAAGGATGCTGGATACTTGACTGCTGCTCTGACAAGTGCTTTACAATCCTCCTGCTAGTTTGAGGTTGACTTCATATGCACATCGCAGTTTCCCAAGCTCATCTGTAATGGTTGCTACATAAAACAAACTCTGACTTTCATATTTCTTTAACAATAATCAAAAGGAAAAGCTACTATAACATTTAAAAGGTGGATTCCCATCACTTTTACAGTCACTATCTTCTCACACTGAATTATGGTTCAGTAGTGGTCAGCAGCTCAGAAAAACATGTCTCTTTCCTAACATGTCTAACTGCTGGAGAATTAATGACATATACAAGTTGTGCTAAATAATGAGATACTGTAATTGACATCTAGGTCAGAAACTGTGTGCAGTTCAAGAGAACAAAAAGGGGTCAGGAAGTAGCAAACCCTCATAATAGAAGGCTGATATATAATTTTTATTGTCATCATTTTCATTGGCTTCTTATTCCAGGTCTAAATGACGTTGATGTGAATCAGGCCAAGGAGCTTCCTATGAAGAATTGTCTCCTGTGGCCTTTTGACACATGTCCTATAGCCACCCAATGGGGAAATTGCTCTCGATGAGAACTTAGCACTAGGCAACCTGTGTTCTCTCACAAGGGCTCACCCTCCAATCCTCATAAGAGTGTGTAGAAACTGAAAACTGATCATAAGTGGAAAGATCAGGCTGAGTAGGTGAGCTGCTGAGCCACAGTGAATCACAATTTACTGACTTACTGATTTAGGAAGCTCAGGGCAGGTTGTTTAAAGGTTCATATGCAGCAATCTCTGTGGAAGCTGGAAGAAAGCCTGCAGGCTACAAAAAGAAAGATTTGTAGCAGGTAATAGCAAGTCAGCGAGTTTCTATGTGGCCCGAAACGGTTAGTAGTTGGGGCATATGTGTAATAAGAACAATTAATAAAGAACCTGTTTAATTTTTAGGACCCAGCAAACTTTTACCTTATTAGTCAGTAAACATTATTTAAAGTAAGGTAGAAATGTTAACCATAGTTAATCCCACTGCAAGAGAGTATACTGGGCAAGCAAAGCATCTCCTGTAAACAGAACAAAGAACGTGGTCAAACTTAGAGCACAGGGAACGCTGAATTACCATTTAAAAAAACAACCAAACAAAAAGGCTTGCATAAGTATAGAAGCACTATCAGGAAAAAATGAGTTTTACAGAACTGATGAATGGGAGAAAAAGGAAAAAAGGCAAAACTTTATCACTATTTGCTCCAGCACAAAGAAGAACAAAAGTGAACAAGAAGCTGTCTCCAGGGAGGGCTAACAGCTACTTAAAATCTGAAATGTGGAACAGCTTCTATTCCAGATTCATACAGGCTCCATAATGGGATGGTCTTCTACACACAATGAACTATTAATCAGCCTCACGTCCTGCATCCCACGTTAAGAGTACATGTACAGAGGAAGAAAAGTAACATTATATAGTTTAATGTAGGCTGTGAAATTTGAGACTGACATAGAGAACCTCCTACATTACATGGGGTACTTCTTACCAAAAAACCCTCCTTCAGACATTGAAACAGTTGATAAAAGTATTTTGATAAATTCTATGACTCATGGCAGAAAGACACTACAGACATAAGCATTTTTAGTTTTTTGTATGTTTTTAAATGTGGCATCAAAGACAGTACAAGAGAAGATTAGAAGCAAGAACAGATACTTATGTTACAGTGCTCACAACCATATGTTTAAAATACTGAAGATATTCTAATGTGTAAATTTGAGATGCTTGCGACTTATT
Organism: Gavia stellata; assembly: GCF_030936135.1. Lineage (NCBI taxonomy): Eukaryota > Metazoa > Chordata > Aves > Gaviiformes > Gaviidae > Gavia > Gavia stellata. The sequence continues at coordinate 82,084,903 of NC_082595.1, forward strand.
TCTCTAACACCAGAAAAAAATGTTCCCCAAAGCAATGAACTATCCTGGGAAAGTATGAAAACAGCGAGTACTACAGAATGCATATGCAAGCTGAAGCTAAAGCAAAAGAGGCAACAACACAAAGCTGGTTAAGCTGTGCCCAATGCATCATAAACCAGTGCTTGGGAAAACAGCACTAATATAAAATACAAAAATACTCAGTAAAAGGACATCAGTGTCAGGGTTCTGGAAAAAAAGCATATTCGTGGCTTGAGGATGGAAATGTTTCAAATAGTGAGCATGATTATCACTGTGCCTCTAGGTGATCCTGTAGTTAAACAAATATACTTTGCAGAAGGCAGCTGCCAGCCAATTAGCACCTATATCTGCAACCAAGCTACAATTTGCAACCAACAGATCAGTGACCTGTTTGATTTCAGTTTGTCTTCAAAATAATCCTAACAATGATTTATAAAAATATTAGATAATGTGGGACTAAAGTAGATTAAAAAATGCAAAAAACCCATTCTACTAACAAAATTACAGAAGCCTGGATGCTTGGAGTTTACAACAGCTGGCAGAAAGATGCACCATGCTCTGTTGGATGCCAGATATTTGCAGTCTACAGAGATGGCTGAAGCAGAAGATTCACACGGACATGAGAGTAACAGCTACCATGACCTCTTATTGACAGTCTGAAACATCTGATGTATTTCAAGGAGATGGACACTACATAGCAAGTTGACGTTAAAAATAAACTACACTGACACTAATTTTAGGATGTGTATGGATACCTACAGATGGCCAATTAAGTTTCCACATTCTGTGACTGTTAGTCAGTGACCCATGAATCTTTTACATGGCAAACACATTTTATGGAAAAGGTCAATGATCCAAGAATTAGTATATGAAAAAGCAGATACCTGTTTCAGCTTCATATGAAAATGCCTTAAATCGTGCCGCTTAGAAGAAACTGAGCTCTGTCTGACTCTGACCCCAATCTGTAGGATCACATCTTTGCATGGCCTTCACCTGTCCAGTTCCCTAAGGCCCTGCCCAGCCATTCCAGGACTGTGTCTAACCCTGGTTATCCTCACCGGGCCCAATCTTGAACCCCACCTGTTGGCCTATGTCCCAGCCCAGCCTTGGGCTGTCCCCAGGGATGTGCCCGATGCCCGGGGCTGCGGCTGCTCTAGTGTCCCCCAGATGCCCTGCTCATGGGTGGGGTGGTGGGACAGGCCCTGGCTGCCAGGCTCTGCCCTGACGGACCCCTGGGGATCCCCTGCCGCTCCTGACCCTCAACCTCAGGGAGCCACTGGCCTCAGTTGTGCCCTGACAATATCTACTGCAGACAGGTGCATCCTAGAGGGTGACATAAGCTATTTTTTCTCTTTAAGGATTTGCATAAACTCATCTAATGCCATGATAATTTGTACTCAATGTAAAGGGGAGGTGAATGTTACCATGTTATTTCCAAGCCCAAATACCATGTGGTCTTAGCAAAAGAGGCTTGTGGGTTGCACTGGCATAAAGCCAGCTGTCTATACCATTTACTGTCAGAAATTTTCCGTACACAGGGGACTGACAGACAGAAAGGAAAAAAAAAAAATTAGTCATGCTCTTACTGTGGAACGCTTTCTGATCATATCTGGGTTTACGATAGAAAAACAGCTAAATCACAAGCTGATGGAAACTGTGGAGAAACACAGAAAAGTACAGTAGATACCACTAAGACATTAGTGCAGTGATGTGAGGATACAATATTGATCAAGAAAGAAGTTTCGAGTTAAGTAAACTTTGAACAGAGTATATCTTGCATGTTATGACATAGGTGGAAGAGCAGAGAGTATTTCAGAATGCAGTAATGTTTTTACATCTTCATTGGAGAACTTCTGGCCACCCTGCAGACTTCAAGTTATCAGACATCAGGCTCTCAAACTGTTCTGATCACAAGAAGCAATTTCTACACTGTCTCCCACATCATCCTCACAGGCAAGCTTAGAAAGTGTGTGTTAGATGAATGGCCAGTGGGGTGATTTGAAAAGTGGCTGATAGACAGAGCTCAGAGGGTTGTGATTAGTGGCACAGAGTCTAGTTGGAGGTTTGTAACAAGTGGTGTTCCCCAGGGGTCAGTACCGGGTCCAGTCCTGTTCAATATATTCATCAATGACCTGGATGAAGGGATAGAGTGTGCCCTCAGCAAGTTTGCTGATGACACAAAACTGGGAGGAGTGGTGTACACACCGGAAGGCTGCGCTGCCATTCAGCATGACCTGGACAGGCTGGAGAGTTGGGCAGAGAGGAATCTTCTGAAATTCAACAAAGGCAAGTGTAGGGCACTGTACCTGGGGCGGAATAACCCCATGCATCAGTACAGGTTAGGGGCTGACCTGCTGGAGAGCAGCTCTGTGGAAAGGGACCTGGGAGTCCTGGTGGACAACAGGATGACCATGAGCCACCAATGTGCCCTTGTGGCCAAGAAGGCCAATGGCATCAAGAAGGGTGGGGCAAGCAGGTCAAGGGAGGTTATCCTCCCCCTCTACTCTGCCCTGCTGAGGCTGCATCTGGAGTACTGTGTCCAGTTCTGAGCTCCCAGGTTCAAGAAGGACAGGAAACTGCTGGAAAGGCTACAGCAAAGGGCTACGAAGATGATTAGGGGACTGGAACATCTTTCTTATGAGGAAAGGCTGAGGGACTTGGGTCTTTTTAGTCTGGAGAAGAGAAGACTGAGGGGGGATCTTATCAATGGTTATAAATACTTAAGAGGTGGGTGTCAGGAGGATGGGGCCAGTCTTTTTTCAGTGGTGCCCAGTGACAGGACTGGTAATGGGCACAAACTTGGTCATAGGAAGTTCCATCTAAACATGAGGAGGAACTTCGTCCTTTGATGATGGTAGAGCACTGGAACAAGCTGTCCGGAGAGGTTGTGGAGTCTCCTTCTCTGGAGATATTCAAAACTCACCTGGACACATTCCTGTGCAACCTGCTCTAGGTGAACCTGCTGGGGGGGGGGGGGGGGGGGGTGTTGGACTAGACGATGTCCAGAGGTCCCTTCCAACCCTTATTATTCTGTGATTCTACAAGATAATGTCTCCCAACAAAGGGGGAGTGAATCTAGGGGTCACTGTCTGTGATCCATTCCACCACTGCCAATCCACATTGCATGTACACCTGTGGTGTTCACTTCCACCAGGCAAGTGTAGAGGTGGAAGACCTTCTGGAGGACCTCCTGTCCACACAGCAGCTCCCACTGTAAGTGGTACCCAGGTGTCCAGCTTCAGTACTGCATCCACTGGGAGCAAAACTACTTTGCATGTATCAGGAGTGCCCTTGAGCATGTGCTTCAGGACACTGATTACAGATTGAGTACAAATTTGCACTGAAAAAGAGCTCTTGTATACTGAATTACTAACGCTGACACACGCAAACATACTTCATACCCAGGAGACTGAAAAGGGCAAATATGGGAAATGTATCTGTCAGGCATGAATGTGAATTATATCTTGGTGCTAGGTATGCATATAACAGAGTTTACTGCAACATATTTCAAATAAACTCTTTTACCAGTCAAAGCTGATTCAATGAAACTGTAGATTTTTTTTCCTCTGTAGAATCATGCAAATGTTTAAAAAAGTTACCATGAAACATAATGGAAACTCCTGAATTTTAAAGACTTGTAGTTTCATTTTGAAAATTCCAAATGCCATTTCAAAGGTTATTTTATTCATCTGATCCATAATTTTTAGTGGTATGCATTGATAATATGACATAGAACATCTGAAAATATACTGTAGGACAGAGTAGTACAGATGGGCTCCTTCCCCTCACCTTACCTCTCATTTCTTCCTATAAATGGGAGGACCTAAGATTCCTCTCACCTGCTTCTCAAAGTACCTGACAGAGGTACTGAATAAAGTTTAATTTTAATCTTAAAAATATGATAGAATACATTAATTTCCTAAATGTTCCTTTTAGGACAAACCACACACAGTAAAATAAATTCTATATTAAATGTTTTTCTTTCTGTAGTTGTACTTCTAATTTTTCCAATGGCATGGGTCAGATATAGAAATTAACTATGTTCTTTAATTTTAATGTCAAGTGGTAATTCAATTAACTGAACAACACACAGGATATGAACTGATCCTTTTTGAACTTTTATAATTTGTAGCAACAGTTCCTGTTTGCTGCATAGTTCAACTGACTGCATTGTCATCCTGAAAACTTCCTCCTTGGTTGAATAATGTTTGCCCCAGAGCTCTCAGTTATCCTGTAACGCAGATATAGCGCTGCATTTCTAATGTGCAACCTCCTATTGCCGTAGCGTGTGTGTGTCTGTGTCTGTGTGTCTGTGTCTGTGTGTTACTGCCATTAGCAGGCTAAAGCATCTCTGATTCCTCCACCAGACTTGTTCCTGGGCAGTTCACAACTTCAGATCTAGGTATGCAGCTTCTGATTAGCTTATAACAGATCTAGTTTCTGCCTAAATCTCTAATTAACTACTCAAGTTTTTTATTGTATCTAACCCAAATGAAACAATTATGATCCTTATTCTTCTTGCCTGATGTTCCAGATTCTCTAAACAAAACCAACAAACCCACTATAATTTTAGGAATTACTCCACTACTGCACACAGAAAGGGCAGGCAATGGATAAATAGCACCTATTGTCACCTTGGTCAGCTAGACAGAGACCAAATTTCTAGCACAAACCCATTACAGATTTAAAATGTTGCGTTTTCATCTATTAGCAGCCAAATAATGCACAGGGCTGCAACAGTAACCTTCATCGTATCCTAGCTATGTAAAGTGGTCTGAGCTTCCTCAAGAGACTACCAGGTGATTGGACCTCAGACCAGGCAAAATAAATCTGCACATAACAAAAGACACTATGAAATCTAAATTAGTCTGCATCATCCAGAAAGGGAAAGGAAATTCCAAATCTAGTTAAGATGGTGAATTTGGTTTCTATAGCTGTAGAAGAATATGTAAGTCAGCTGCTGAGGATACTGACTCCAGATAGTTCAGGTCCTTACACAGAGATATGAGGACTGGAGACAGTCTTGAAAATGTCCAGAATAATTAAAAGCTCATTTCTACAAACTGAAATTAATTACTAACTCTAACTATATACCTCTTCAGTTTACTTTGGCCTTTCTCTAGTATATTACTATAGAAGTACAGCAGTTCTGAAAGCATAGTGTTCACCAATGAGCTGAAAATGACTGCTGTTATTTGAGATTGGGTTTTTGACACAGTTTGGTTAAAGAGAGATATCTCTGAATTCTAATATGTAATTTGATATCTGTATGCAAGAACATTTAATTAATTAAACATTTGTTAAAATGTGATGAGAAAGCACTTCTTGGCCAACCACAACTGAATTTCCATTATTCCCTCTAGATTTATTCTCAGTTTCTCTTTTTTCTGCCAAAACTGTTGAGGTGAATACCAGAGATCTTTTTATTACATAATGTTTTAATGTATAGCTCATTCCCGATCTTTCAATACATAGCTATTAAGATCTATTGACACTTCCAGGTGTTGTAACCAAAAGTAGATGCTTGAAGTTATGAGCTAAATGACTAACCCCCAGAACACAATTTGGAGTCCGTAATTCACCTACTGGTGAATTAGTCTGGAATCAGGCTACTGTGCACTGAAAGAAATAGCTGCCTTTGAAAGATGATCTGAAAAATTCACCAGTGAGGAAGAATCCTGAACTACTCAACAGGGACAAAGATGAGCTGTAAGCTCCAATACCGGTCCTTCCAGTGCCTCAGTGCCTGAATCAGGACTTGAAGAAAGTGTTTTCTTCTTAGGCGGGCAAGGTACCAGTAAGTATTTTTTTAAAATATTGACTACTTTTTGAAAGTTACTGAGTTATGATGCTAATTACACAGTGTAGCAGTCAGAATACCTCCCAGGAAGATCAAGGTTTAATTTAACTGAAATTTAATCTCTACAAGAACAAAAACTCCCATCTGCCTTGTGACAAAGGCTAAAATGAAAGGGTTAATATTCAGCTGAAATTTCAGAAATAAATAGAAGATTTGTGGAACTAGAGTAGCATACATAAAAAAGGAAAATAATTTTTGACTTAGTGGTTTTGACTTTTTTTTTAAAACCAGGGATTTAAATGTGAAATGTATTTAAAAAACCTAGAGGGCCAGCTCTGTCCTCCATTTTCCTAAGCAACTAGCTGATAAGTAAAATCTTACTTCTGATTCTCAGTACAGTCAGTACTCGTTCTCCTTCTGGCATACTGAATCTTATGTTACTTTCTGTGCAGTAGCCTTGCTTGAACAGTAAGCAGGAGCATTATTCTACACCCATTTAATTATTTTTTTCCCCATAAATGGATTGTTAGGCAGTGCCCTGTATCTCAGAAACTGGTTTTGAGTCACCCTTGTCTGCAAATAGATGTTGAAAGAGCCTTGGTTTCGTGGGGGTACCCTCTAACTACAGAGTACACAAAGAAAGGCAAAACTGCTACCAAAATTTGTACACAAGAATCTTTAAGGAGCATGTTTCATGTAAAAATTTTTTAGGCATACTAGGGATATGTTTATCTGATGACACTTTCAGAGTATCTAGAAATTCTGCACCTGATGAGCACTAGCAGGCACAGTTGCTTTGCAGATGAAATTTTTAAGCAGAGGACTGTTCTCACAGCACCTAAAGTTCTAGAGCTGTGTTTTAGCTACTGACTTTGTTCTTTAAAAAAATTTAGCCTTAATGATATACCACCATCTCCCTATTGCCACAGGGAAATTCAGAGTAATGTAGCCACAGCACCCTGAGCCACACACTCACAGCAGCCAAGGCCCTGTTTTCCCCAGAACACACCACGGACTCAGGGAGACAGGGCGCTCACTCCTGCTCGTGAAGGAGTCTCAGTACTCGCTGGTGGGCTGGACTTTATGCATAACACTTTCACCTCGGGTCAGTCTTCAGTACATTGTTGGATGTCTGTGGATGTGTCTCCTGCAAGGGACTACTGTTTTCCCTGTTTTTTGCTTTCTACTTTCTCATAAGCTGCTGATAGTCTCGCTGGTCCGATCACCCCAGACCAATCTCTGTGACTTGCTCTATATCAAAAGCCAGTTGTTACCTGAGTTACTATCTATTTCCTATCTCCTACAGCAAATGTGTTATACAGATAAAGTTGTTAAGAGTTCATCTGTGGGTTTTGTTTTGGGTTTGTTTTTTTTTTCCCCCTGGTATATACCTCAACCACTAGAACAGGAAAGATGTAGTCCGCAGCTTTTGGGAAAGCCTCACCTCATGAAAGTTATTGTTATTTCCTTGTTTTCCCAACACATACCAGAATCACCTAATGACTTAAAGGTAGGTAAACATGCTCAAGGTCCCATCTACATGAGCAGTGGTTTCAGGGAGGCTTCATCCTATCAGAGATTGTTGTTATTGATATAAACTCTATAGGATTCAGCTAAGTTGCAGAGTCCAAGTCAAATTGTTGGGAAGGGATACACAATCCAGTTTTCCCCAGGCCACAAATATTTTGAACAGTGGAGGTAGCAGGTGTGAGTAAAGCCTTTTTGAAATGAGATTTTCTAAATTTTTTCCAAGTTTCACATATATTTAAATTTTAAAACCTAAGTTTATACAGAATTTTTAAACTATTCCTTTTTATTCAGAAGGAGGATAAGTTTTGGTATGTAGCAGTTCAGTGAAATAGGTGTTCTGTGTTCCCGTCATCCCTCCTGTTACTTTAATGTACCCAGCTGACCTATCTTTTAATACTTATCACATGAAAATGAAACAATTCCCAGGTGTCCAACTTGATACTCATAACTAAGGCACACAAATTCAGCACAGATTTTTTCAAATTTAATCTCAAATAAAATTTAGATGGCTCTGAGACTGCGTACTCATACTTTATCTCAAAAAAAAAAAATTTTTTTTGAGCTGCAGGTAATATTTTTCTGTATGTAACTGAGAAACTTATTTATTTATTGAATGGAAGGAATTTAAAATAACACCAGATACATGTTTTCAAAGATGTGGATAAAATCTAAACATAAAAGAATGAAGGCTTAAGAAATTTTCACCAACAAATGCCTTCCTTCCAAAGGTTTCTGTCCAACAGCTAGGGTATTGGAATTCCTAAGGTTATAGATTATTTTTTAAATAATTTAGAATTCCTGATAAGGGAATGTTTATCATCAAAACTCCAAGTCAGAATCCACCAAAATAGATCTATTTTCTTCAATTATTAAATCATCATATTCTTTTTACATGGCAAGCGAGAAGGAAAAGACCTACTAGTTGAAAATTTTCAACATTAGTTTCTGTTCTTGTCTCGGACTGATTTGTTAAACATCGTTTAAAACCTTGGAACAAATTTTAGCCTGCTGCTATTTCCCCACCTGCTGTTTGTATTAAGGAAGCTAGCTTTTCTGATGATCCTGAAGCTCTGTGTAAAGACAGTTTATTGTCTGATCTTGGTTCCTCTGGGTTTTGCTCCTCTGATATCTTTAAGGCCCTAGTAAGTTCAGCTGAGCTAACATTAACAGCAATGGGATTTTTTTTTTTTTTAAATTGTCCTTAGTGTAGACAAGGCCATGATTTCTGTGACATTCCCACTGCTACAACTAATTTAATACTCGGTTTTCCATAGTTCTAGGTTTAGAAATAAAGCTTGTAGTTTGAAGGCTTGGTTTTTATTACTTATTTTCTATTGTCCCCAAAGGATGTCTTCAACTGGATCATTCTTGTGAAAAACAAAACGAGCAAGCTTTTACCCTCCTCTTTGGCATTTAATCTTCAATGACGTAGATTAATAAGAAGGCCAAGAGACAGACGGATTTCACAGAATTAAAGAAAATATATACTGAAAGAACAATACTAGGAGAGAGATTGGCTGAGCTAATCTGCTTTTCTGATCTGCACTTTTCCAACGGCTATTTCCTTTCTCGCCTGTGTACGTAAGATATGTCGGTTTTGTTGTTTAAGAACAGTTTTGCCCTGTGACAAAACCAGAATCTTCTGAAACCAATAAATCCTCAAACTTGGAGTTTGCAGTAGTTCCTGATTGCCTGTGACTGTCCAGTGGATCTGTCCATGTTTGTTCAAAAATGTGTTTCTCATTGCACATGCTGAGTTTTATGTGGCATGCATGAAGAGATTTCCTTGTATAGAACCTAGAAACCCCATACAGTTCTTAGGTCTGGAAATATTCGTATATGCACTGTCTTGGGAACAATTTGGCCCTCAGGAAATACTTAATGTTGTCTATGAAATATTTGCTAAAAGAGTTGTCTTTACTTGTTCCCTTACGAATACCTATGTTGTTAGCCATAGATCTATAGGGACTTCTAGAGTGCAGAACCATGACCTGAGAAAAGTTTAATAGGACAAAATGATCAAATAAATTGTTTTGTGGGTTATTTTTGCAAAGAAAAAGACCATCAGTGTCTTAATTTCTCTAAAATAATCAGTCAGACTTTTGGACAAAGGGGAGTGAATCAGTAAGTCTCAAAGTTGTATAAATTGGAAAGTTTCTACAGAAAGAAGATATTTTTCTAGTTACTTGTGCAAATTGGTCTTAGTCAAAATGAAATCAGCATGTCAGCAGACTGGTATTCACACATAGAATGTTGAATTAATAATGTGAACCCACTAGCAAGATAGAATGAGGTTGTAATTGATAACTGGGGAAAATATGAGTTATTCAGCAGTTACTTAGTAATCACACACTAAAACCAATAAAAGAGAGTAAGTTGAGGTATAAGCTGTTTTTAAAGGAGACAGAAATTGATTTCACTCATAGATCTAAAACTAGGATATGCATTTGTATCTCAGAGGATCAAATCCTGAACTATACTGTGAGGTTTTACTCACATATTACTTAAGGAAGCTCTCATAAATCAGTATAAGAATAAGATAATATTGAGTTACATATTGACATTTTGGTAAAATTCTCATGCTCTCAAAGAAAAATGGAAAGACAAAAAAGCACTTCATTCTGACTCTTCCATTTCTGTGCAGGTTTTTTTGGAACAGCAGTGGTTCTTCTCAAGACCTTCCTGGATTTTCAATAAAGCACTAAAAATTCAGTTAGGAACTTGACATTATAGTAAGTGAGTAAAAAAATGAATAAAACACAAAGTTCATGAACCTCATCACAATGTTTTCACTTCTTTTTTTGTACATATTCACAGTCAGTCCCTGAAAAAAACTAGGAGTACCTTATTTTGTACTGGAAAAGCAAAAGAAAGATGTATAGCACTTGCAATACATTCCAGTGACAATAACAGAAAAAAAAAATTAAGCATGAACCCCATTCTGAATCTCTGTCAGAATAATTTCCTGGTATTTTGTAAGGCAGTCTTTGAAATTTATTATGATATATTTTTTCAGTACAGGGAGCTGGCAACGGCACAGCTCTAAGGGATTTGCCCTGTGTAAAGCACTTTTTAAAGTCTAAGTACATATTTCTAAATGTAACATGCATTTTGAAAATATGGGCCAACATTTTAACTAATAATTTGAAGTTAATTTCTTTTTCTTCCTATTGAAATTGAGACAGTTGAGAGGACTTTTTAAAAGTAGTTTTTAAGGACTTTCAAAATCAGTTCCCTTTAAAATGTCTAAACTTGTCTAAATGTAAAACACAGACATGTGCAGATTTGCTGGTCATTTTAATAACTAAGAATTGTAAAAAACCACAGTATATGCATGTTTAAGTTTTCTTCTGGTAAACTAGAATAATAATTAGCATTATTATTCTAGGACATTTATTCTAATGTCCTATCATTAATAGAACAAATCAGTAAAGGTCGATTCTTTTTCTTAAAGCAGCATATAAAATTTACTTAATTAAACTGGTAGTTAGGTAGGTTGATAGTAATTTCAGGAAGAAACAAAACCACAATCATTCATGAAGGATCTGAATAATACTTGGGAAAAAAACAAAACCAAAAAAAACCCCAAAAAACAGGAGGCAGCAGAGTAGGTGAACTGTGAGTAGGTGAACTGCGAAAAGAATAAAACATTCCTGGATCCTTGAAGTGAAATCCTAAATAGCATGTTTACATCTAAAAAACACTCAAGGCAAAGTGAAAGTTTCTAAAATCAGAAGACTAAGGCAAGAAACCTTACTTTAGCTAAACTGTTTGTCTAAATCATTTAGTATTTCTAGCAAAAGCCATTTGACTCATCTAAGATTTCAGAGCCTTGCATGTTAACTTGTGGCCTTTTTGTACTGACACCTGTCACCTCTTGCAGGTAGTTTGAGGGTTAGAGATAACTCCCATAAGAGATTGATTCTCTGGATTTGCTGATGTCTGACCACACAGAGCATTGAGTTCAGGTCAAAACATAGCTAGTATTAACAGGAGTACGCACTGCTGTTTGCAAAATACTCTGACTGAGAAAAAGATGGAGACAGTGACAAAAAAGGCAATTGAAGTGAAAGAAGAATACAATAATCTGGGTTGTAATATTACCTCTAGGAGCAGTTTAACATAAAATATTCAGTTGTAATGGGAAATCAGGGTTCTAGGTCTTTGTCATAGTCCAATACTCTCTGACCTGGGTCTTTTAGATATTCCATGTGTGGAGGGTACAATGTTTAACATCAAATTTACTTATTTGAAGATTGTTGATGTTACACAGGATTTCTGATTTATCAGTGTTACAAAATATACTGAAAAAAAAGTAAAAATATAAGATAGACTTAACAAAATATAGCAATGGCAATACACAGTTCAATCACAAACCCAATGTTATCCCAATCTCTATAATATACTCACCATCACAGCACTGGGTGTCCCCACTTGCTACAGAGGAAAACATAGGTTGACACCATCTCAAACCCCTTGCTGTCTTCAAAACTCTTTTGTTAGTTTTTCAGGTTTTATACTCTATGTTGCGCTGAAACACATACACTCTCCCCACCGTGCTGGTCAGCTAACTGAGGGATATAATCACACTCTTAATGAACACAAGAAGAAACATTTACCCTACCAGTTGATCTACTCAACTGACATAGCTTTTTTTCTAAAACAAAAGTCATCTGCTGATACCCTCTGTGTTGAGATAAAGTCAGCTTTCATTACAACAGCTGTGGTCAGTCACGCTCTACATATTCCCTGACCTTCATAGGCACATCACCCTCGCCAATCTCCACTGACCCTTCTTCCATTGGTCAGTCACAGTCTTCTTATTTTAAAAGATCTAATACATACATGTTCACAGATTGCAACAAATTGCCTAAGCATCATGTTATAGGATGCTTTGCTGTAAACACTCAATGTAAACTTTAGATACTGCAAGGAAAACACGTGGGCAAAAATGAGCAACAGATGTCTGACACCTTTAGCTGGAAGTGAGGCACTTGAGGATATTCATTATAACAAAACGTTATTGCTTCAATGTGTAATTGCTTCTTAAGGGTAATACTATTAAAAGTTGTACAAAAATAATACCCTGAAATCACCAACTTAAGTGAACCAGCATATCTCGTAACATGAACCTATAGTTATATTTATTGGTATACCCATAGAAATTGCATTTTAAATAGGTGAGCCATATAGAAGAAGAAACTTGCAAAGAAAGGTAAGCCTGCCTGGCATCACACAGTAGGTCACCCAAAATCCAGTGTGTTTTGTTTTCCTCGTGTGTCTTCCACTGTGTCACCTTGCATGTGAATCTTTCAAACTGTGCTGGTTTTGGCTGGAGTAGAGTTAATTTTCTTCACAGTAGCTAGTATGGGGCTGAGTTTTGGATTTGTGCTGGAAACAGTGTTGATAAAGCAGGGATGTTTTAGATATTTCTGAGCAGTGCTTACACAGAGTCAAGGCCTTTTCTGCTCCTCACACCACCCCACCAGCGAGTAGGCTGGGGGTGCACAAGAGGTTGGGAGGAGACACAGCCGGGACAGCTGACCCCAACTGACCAAAGGGATATTCCATACTATATGACATCACGCTCAGCAATAAAATTAGGGGGAAGGTTCATCAGGGAGCTGCTGCTGGGGACAGGCTGGGCATCGTTTGGTTGGTGGTCAGCAATTGTTTTCTTTTGCATCACTTGTCTTTCTTGGGTTTTATTTCTCTGTCTTTGTTATTTTCCTTTTCATTACAAATTATTATTATTAATTATTATTGGTATTTTATTTCAATTATTAAACTGTTTAAATTATTAAACCCATGCGTTTTCTCACTTTTACCCTTCCAATTCTCTTCCCCCCATCCTGCTGGGGCACAGAGTGAGCGAGCAGCTGTGTGGTGCTTAGTTGCCATCTGGGGTTAAATCACGACATAAACAAAGGTACGTTAAGAGTATTTTTAACTAGGATACATAAAAATCCTGGAGAGATAGGACATGAGCCAGTGGAGACTTATTGAGCCCTGAATTGCAACCCACCTCAGAAACTTAGTTGTCTGGCAACACAGAGCAGGGGATTAACAACCTGAATGGAAGAGCACTGGGACAATATAGCACTTCAGGGATCCTGAATCACGAGTTGCAAGTGACCTGAGTTGCTCTCCTGGTGGACCTAAGGTCATTTTAAGTTGTTTGAATAGCAGTAGGTTTCTCAAGAAACCTCTTACAGAGAACCTGAAACGTTGTTCTTGAGCATAATCTTGTAGGTACAATCTTGAGAATCACAGAATCACAGAATCACAGAATCACTAAGGTTCGAAAAGACCTGTAAGATCATCAAATCCAACCACCAACTAACACACCATGCCCATTAAAGCATGTCCCACAATGCCTCGTCCACACGTTCCTTGAACGCCTCCAGTGATGATCACTCAACCACTTCCCTGGGCAGCCTGTTTCAGTGTCTCACCACTCCCTCAGTATAGAAATTTTTCCTAATATCCAGCCTAAACCTCCCCTGGCACAACCTGAGGCCATTTCCTCTTGTCCTGTCACTAGTCACTTGGGAGAAGAGACCAACACCCACCTCTCTGCAACCTCCTTTCAGGTAGTTGTAGAGAGTGATAAGGTCTCCCCTCAGCCTCCTCTGCTCTGGGCTGAACTCTGCTCCTCTGCTGCCTCCTCTTCTCCAGACTGAACAACCACAGTTCCCTCAGCTGCTCCTCATAAGACTTGTGCTCCAGAACCCTTACCACCTTCGTCGCCCTTCTCTGGACACACTCCAGCACCTCCATGTCCTTCTTGTAGTGAAGGGCCCAAAACTGAACACAGGATTCGAGGTGCGGCCTCACCAGCGCCGAGTACAGGGGCACCATTACCTCCCTACTCTTGCTGGCCACGCTATTTCTGATACAGGCCAGGATGCCGTTGGCCTCCAAGTCTCCAGAACAAACCAGGAAGGGATATGCTCAGAGTTTTCAGTTTTCTAGATAGAAGGTATTAGATAAGACTACTATTTGACTGTATTTCCTAAGTATTCTTTGGGGGGTAATTTTTGCTATAATAGGGTTGTTATTTTACCTTGATTTTTGACCTTTCTTGCACTCAGTACCTATCTTTTCCTGTACTTCCACCTATCTAGTAGGTTGAAGGCAGTTTTCTGCTTATCTGGCTCCCTTTACTTCCAGTATTTGGGCATTCCTTGTTACAGATGGACTTAAGTTAGCAAGAATGGAAGTACTCAAATCCTGCATATCACTTAGCCTCATGGTTAGGCAAACACTCCTGGAATGAGTGCTGGAACTCAGAAAAAGCTCAGATTTGAAGCATTTTATTTCTTGGGCAAGAAATTGAATAATGATTTTATTATCCATAAGCTTTTATTCATTTTTATTGTCATTTTTAATTATCCTAGTGGAATTAATCAAAATATGTCTATAATTGATTCTTGTAGGTTTCACTAGAGAGGAAGGAGGTACATCTTCATCTACACCAGAATTGTGTTAAGCCTATGAGGTAGGTCTTTGATTCAATTACATTAATGTGCTCAAAATGAGTAGAACTGAAAATATTGCATTTTTAAATACATTTTTTGTGTATTTTTTAACTCTAAAATAGCTGTGGTGAAGACTACATTCACCTCCTCTCTCTCCATGTGCGACTCCAACAACAGTAAATGCTAAGCCAATTTATGATAAACATCCATTTTACTGCTAAGCACTAGTAAAGTGATTTAGAAGGAAGTGTGGGAAGGGTGAGATGTAGGATGAAGACTATAAACCTGAAAACAGATGTGCCTAATTTTAGGAAAAGATGAATATAACAGTGAAGCTAAAATCAATAAAAAAGAAAAGTGGTATGGTGGAAACAGCAAGTCAGCTTTAAGTACAGCATAGAAACTCTGCTGGTTGCTGCTATACAGGATTATTATAATAAATTGCAAAGGGTGAATGGAGAAAAGATCCTTACTAGACCCGTTTCTATCCTGAGGATAACCTTATTTTGATTTGTGTATTTATGCATGCTCATCTTTTTTTTATTGAGGATATTTTACAGTGCATTGACTAAGCCATACTTGGAGTTTCAAACAGACAAATTATGAATTTGGTTATGAGTGGCTAAGTGTAAGTTATTTTATGACATATTTGAAATTGGTAAGTAGATATAGCAAAAGGTATATTACTATATCTATGCCTAAATGCATGCTAATACCCAATTCTATTATGAAAGGTTCTCAGGATTTTTACATAGTTCTTAGATTGTGTATGCAGTCCTATTCTACAGATTGCCATCTAGCTTTTTTTCTCAGGAATTCTTATCAATATGAAATTATAATTATTTTAAATACGATGTTCCATTTTGAGGAATTTCAGTTGAACTTGATATTTCTTTTTCCTTCAAACTAGTTTTAAAGCTTGGCATATTCTTAAAATCGGACTAACATGATCGTACTTACTTAGATCACAGTTTTCTGCTTCATAAACATAATTGCAACATATTTTCCCATCACATCATGCATACTCTAACAAAATGGTATCTATAAAATAGTTTCAATTCATTTCTGCAATTCAAGTTATTTGTGAAAGGTGGGGCAGAGTTTATTACCTACCCCTTCTGAATTAACACTTTTCTCATTAAATGTAGCAAGCTCTGCCCCCATGTACTTAGTTTCATTAGTGTCCAGCCATAACTAATACTCTTCCTGAACTTCCTTGAGTTAGTTCTGGTTATCATTGACCTCTAGTCTATCCTTTCTGGTGAGATATCTCTATTCTGGTTTCATTTATAGGTCTAGAAGCCATTTAACTGTATTTGATATGTTTTATAAGATCTTCAAGCTTGATTTTTTTCAGGTTTCTCTTTACCTTTCTTGACTTCTGAAAACATGGCTGCAACTGTTTGGCATGGATAGGGTTTTTTTTTGTTTGTTAGGTTTTGTTTGTTTGTTTGTTTGTTTTTGCCAAGTACTTTTTTTGCTTCTTATTTTCTTTCTGAGTTTATTCATACCATCAGCTCAGGAAGCTCTGGACTGACTTCAGCCTGCTAGATAGGTGGGTAGAACAGGTAGGTTCTGAGTACAAGAACAGTCAAGAATCAAGGTAAAATAACAACCCTATATAGTAACAACTACCCCCAAAAGAATATTTAAGAAATAAAGCAAAAGAATAGTGCTATTTAATATTGTCTATCTAGAGAACTAAACTGAGCACATCACCTCATGGTTTGTTTTGGAAACTTGTCAAGCTGCAGACAGGTCAACAAAAGCTCAGACAGAACAAGCCTGATGACCCTCAGTCCTGAGGCCTTGCGAGTTCAGTTCAAGGCTTATGACAACACTCTAACCGATTAAATGGTTACAAAGAACAGAAGTCTTAAATCTCAAAAATTTCAGAGAAATAACCATTTAGGCAGCGGAGAGAGAGCTCTTGTAAGTGTTCTAGTAGTAATGAAAGCTTTCTGGGAAAACTTGCGCTTTCTTAGTCACTCAAGTCAGTCAATCACAGACAAATCTGTAAGAAACCAGTTGTAATTTTCTAGTCCTTATAAATCAATTAGTTTCTTTGTTCTTGTCTTAGTGTCTGCCTACGATGTTTTTTTTTTTTTAAGTTTATCCCTGCCAGTAACTGACTGAAGTCAGTGCTTTGAAACTGTTAAAAAAAATCATAACCACTGAATCTCTTATGCTGAGAAGGGAAAGTAATTTGAAGTATTGTGACAATTTCTCATTTCTTCTAAAGCTACAGCTGTAGGCCCTCCAGTTGATGGTGCAAAATAAACATACAGCGTTCAGCCTTTGCTGTGGTGTATTTTATTCCTTTGCTCATCCTTCACATATGGCTTTTATCCTTTCAGAAGAGAACATGTATTTATGCAGTACATGGTACTTTTCAAGCTGTACTTTAGAATCTACTTAATATCTTAATAAACAAACATGAAAGAAATGAAAGAATTGTTTCTTTTAAACATTTTAATCTTATCAAGAATAATCACAGTTTCATTTTACTTTAACCGACTGAAGTGAGTTAGATTAGGTATTCCTGTTTGTGTTCTCCACAGAACAGAAACACTTTACATGAAATTGAAATGGCACAAATTTTTAGGATAGTAAAACTACTTTTAAAGTAAATTATTGTAAAGGGAGGAGTAGTATGAATCCAAATGGAATTAGACTTTTAAAAGAATAGTAACAATATTGCCTACTAAATTAGGTAGAAGACACGGTATGGCTTGCTCTAGCTACCTAGGAACATTAACAAATGTTATATAAATACTGATTTATTTTTATCCATTGCCTTTACCATTATTCAGTGAAAAAAAAAAAAAAGTTTTTTTCTTTATTTAAAGATAGAACAACTTCTAAATAAATACCTCTGTACTAGTTTTTCAGTATACTCTGTAACTTGTAGTAGTTACAATATAGTATACATATAGTTTTCTATGTGACTATATTATAGGTATAAAATACAGTAAAAAATATTGTGTAAGAATTAAGAAAAAAAGTTAATAGTTCTATAACTCGCCAGGAGACTACTATCTTGTTTACACCTGTGCTTCATTTGCTGCCTTAACTTATACTGTGATCATGTCCAGAGTTATAAATATTAACAGTTATATACATTAATACAGCAATTCCCACTCCTGTACTGCTAATACTTGCAGTAAACATAAGGAAGATATACCTCACTTTTGTTCCACTTAACTTACATACTTCTGGGATGAAATATTCTTAGAATTATGAATGTTACAGTGCACAAGAAATAACTTTAGCTTTTGATGCCATCACAATAATATTTACATATTACTCTACAATGGTATTCTGCTTTCACTTCATTCAGCTGCAGAGTTTGCTTACATACTTGAGAATAAACAATTTGTGTCCTGTTTGTATCACTTCATGCTTTTTATATTACATATTCTTATGGACTGTAAGAAGGATTAATGAAAATATTTTTCAACTATTTGTAGACATGGTGCTTAGGGATATGGTTTATTGGTGGACTTGGTAGTGTTAGGTTTATAGTTGGACTTTCTGCAGGCTGGCAGATATGTCACAGGACTTACAGAAGATCTATATTTTTCTAGAGTAAAGTCTGGAAGCCAGAAAGGATGTACTGCCTCAACCAAAAGGATGATAGCTCTCTACATTTAAGCAAAGAAATCCAGTCCTAGATCCTCACTGATTGTAATGGTAGCTTAAACACCTAGCTCACACGTAGGCATTTATAAGTAGGTGTCTTAACCTAGACTGGAATCCCATGTTGAACATGTAAAACTTAATTTAGCTGCCCATATACAGACAACTGAGTGCCATTTGAATTGTCCTATTATACGCCGGTTGAGCTCCAGCTGTCATTCAGACATACCTTGAGAGGGTTACCTACAGATCCTATGTCATGTCTGCCAACCCTGTCCAGAAATTTTGGACACCCCACAATATCAGAGATGCTGTTAGATGCCCATATGTGGCAACTAAATTAAGCCCCAATAAGATATGAATAAGGTATGAAAGTGCTATATATATACAAGCACACACACACATGCATCCCCACACATCCTTGACGTCAGGTACTATGGGAGGATGTAAAAGAAGTAGGCATGGCTAAAACAAGCTGGGAAGTATTATTGCAGATCTTACTCGGGTTTTTACTGATAGAAAGCTATAGCCTGGGATAGTTAAAACAAAGGCAAGTCAATGTTCTTGGATGGCTTATGCATCAGAGGCAGGATAGACTGCAAGGAGGAAAAAATTTGTCAGCTGTCCACAGCTTTCTGAGCTATGTCCCACTCATCAACCCAACCACTCAGAAAATGTATGAATGTCATAACTTCAGTATTCAACTGTCCTACTCACTTGGCAGTTTTCATTCCCACTACAGGGCTATACCAACTGTAAGTAGCAGTTGTGCCACTCCATTGCAGTTTACAAGTGAATGTATTAAAGCTGGCAACAATTTTGGGACACCTTGCAAGATGAATTTAAACTCTAGGGGTTCAGAATTTGTTAGATGAACTCTTGAACTAATTTTACACTGTGCAAGGGGAAATGATGAAATAAATGAAAAAAACAAGTGGGGAAAGAGCAACCATAAACATCCTGTAGAAAGCCATGCTCACTAATATGTCAGAGCCCACAACTTCATTCCCTTAATCTGGCTGTAGCCAGTTGTTCACTAAAATTACTAAATGACAGCTGAGTAAAGAGTTCATTGTTATAGCTCTTGATGTCTGGCCCACAAAAAAATGGCAACTACCTGGTCTTTAGAAAGGCAAGTACAGGTAACTGTATAATGTCCATAGCACAACATGGCACATTGTAATTACAATCAAATCATCAGCTTACACCCACAAGTATCCTCCACATAAAAAACCCCAATTATTAATAAGATATATAAATAGGTGTTGAGGGGGGGCAGGGAGAGTTGAACCTTTAGAAAATTTCTTTTGCTAAAAACATGCATAAAGAAACAGCTCATGATGGATTACTTTGCAGAAGGGATGATGATAATGGTGAGTGGGACTATAACTAGTTCAGTAGATAAAATAATTCCTGGTCGATAATGAATGAAAGTCAGTGCTTTGTACATTTCTTTGTAAAATGATGTGACATCCAAAAATCTTACTTCTAAGAGAAAAGCATTCATACTAATAAAAAAAAAAAAAATTAAAAAAAGAGTAATCATTCTCTCACACTTCATGATGTTGCCAAGCAAGCAACCGAGTTACTGTATAGGCATTCAGGGCCTTTCAGGATGCAATTGTAAACAGAAGGGCTTCATTCATATCATGGGAAAAAAAAAATTGAATATGCTCATGATTCAGTTTACTCTTTGCCAAGTAAGGATGCGTCCTGTTACACGAGAGTGTTTGCAAATTGCTATGCAGGTCCATAATACTTCCCCTTAAAGGAACAAAGAATATTGTTCTTACCTAAAAAGATGAATTCTCTCCAAAACAGAAATGAGATTTTTGAATCTGCCTCAGGACCCATTGTGTGTTTCTCCAGGTATATAGGGGAACTCAGGCTTTTTATCATAGCATTTTACATGCATATTAATGACTTTTCAAGAAGAAGAAATTATCTCTGAAAATAGGGGTAATAATCCAAAACATTGTTGAGGGTTGTTGTTGTTTTTTTTTCTTTTTTAAATATTTTCATCATGGGTTTAAGATTATTGTAATTGTGTAACATTTGCAGGCCATATGCTAGTGCAACTTCATCCCTGCCTTTCCTTTGTTCCCATACTTTGTTATTTATGTCTTGTAAATCGTGTAATTAAACTTGGCATTACCAAAAAAGTAGTTAGCAAGAAGTAATTCATATTCATTTAGAGAGTAATCACATCATTATTTAATTATTATTAAGCAGACTTTGCTTTGAAAAAATGTGATGTTTCATTTGCTCCATGAATATTTCACATATTTAAAAGGGAACAGTAAGTAAACTTCCTTTGACTATTTCCCCATGAAAACATCGCAGAAAAAAAATAGATTATTTTTTTGAGCTGGAAAAATTCAGTTATTTGCATATGGAAACAAAGCTGTGCTGATACTTGAGAGAAAAAATGGTATGTAAATGCATGCCCTGCTTTATGGGATTACATTAGATATATTCAGTTGTTTTCTAAAAAGCAATGAAAATCATAGTTACACTGGGAAGGTGTGACACATAAATGCAGAGCAAGAGATTTTAGTTTTATGTAAGTACATGTACTTCAATACACTCATGTTGCAGAGATTTATCTCTAAATGAATATTTTACATGATAAGGTGAGATAGAATAGACCCACAATCAATGTATGATGAAAGTGTTATGTGCCTGTTGTTGCACCTGTGATCAGATGGGGTCCATTAGAATATGCAAACACATTTGTCAGGGGAGTTACAAGGTCACTAATATAATAGAGTTGAAGGCCTGGTGCATTCCCTTGATCTTTTTAGATCTTTTGCTAATAAACTTAAAACTTGAAAACATTATTGTTAATTAAGATCTGAAGGAAGACTCATGAAAGCAAGAAAAAGAACACCTTTTTGATGTTTTTTTCTGAAATGGCTGTGCTGATTGGCAAGAGCAGATGCTGTATATTAAGCACATACCACAATAAATCAACAGTTCTCTTTTTTATTTTGTCACCTTTTCTTCCTTTAGTCCTTTTGGTACTACTCATCAAAAGCTTCCTGACATGAATATTTTTCAAATAAATACATCTTTTGAGCCTTCTCTTCTGTCAACCTGCTTAGGATTTTTTTTCATATAGGGAATGTCTTTAGACTAGTTCTCTGTTATACATCTCCTTTTGATATGACACCAGTGCCTTCATTATTTACTCCTTTTATTTGAAAAGCTTTTACCCTCCCCAGGAATGAGTGAGGACTGCAGACAATAGCAATTAAGATTCTGAGCACATATTTTCCTTGGTTTATTTGATTTAGTATCTTGAATACCTTCTTTATTTACCAAGAAGGAATATCTCCTATATTTCAGCTCACTAATTGCTGTGTCTTGCTAGGCTTGCAGAGGCTCTTTTTGACTGAAGGATAATATTCAGTGAAAAGAAACAAACCAGATGAGAAAAAAATGGACCTTGCTGTAACAGGCATTGTTTAATTTGGCTCTCTGGGGCTGGCTACAAATCCTCCTCATTCTTCGTTGTTGTAGAAATCACTAGTCTGGAAACAAGCTAGTGAAGAAAAGAAATTACATTTCTCGCTGTTTAGAGTTTTACACAAATTATGACAATCACTTTTCCAAGCATCTGCCTTTGCTTGATTAGGTTGCTGTTAAGTTGGTGGCTTTATCTAAGCCTCTGTGATCTGATGGCTTCATAATTCCGATAATATTAAGAATACACCTGTAAGGACTGCATAGTTACTCATGTGAACAGCAACAGAGAACAAACCAAAAGATGAGGGTAATACTTTAAATATTAAGGTGAAGTAAAATTAGCAAGTTGCAATTCTTGCTCTTATCCCAAAGAAAAGAAACCTTTAAAAACCTGACAGCCCAAGAAAGTAGTCAAGTATTTACCCTGGCCTTTTTGGCTGAATTCAATATTGGTTAGGCTTGAGTCCAAAAGATTTTAACTCATTGTAATGTGAAACATACCTTATGACACATTACGGTTATTCTTCAAAATTGTTGTGTTACTTCATTTGACTGTAAGTGTGCCAGTAGAGTTACTGATGGTCTCTGGAATAAAGACTTGGCCCTAAAACTCAGATTCTTGTTCAGCTTAACAAAATAAAAGCTTAGTCAGAGAAGCTTTAATTTTATTAATCCCTGACAGGACGGAACATTACAAAAGAACATTACAAACCATTATAGCCTTCTAACTACCCCAGAAATGTTACCCAAATCTGTGAGTGCCAGAATATACTCATAGTTTGAATCTGAAGTTGCTGAAACAAAGTTCTGTTACTATTAGAGAAGATTGGTTTTTTTTCTTCTTAATTTTATACAAAAATAACTCCAACATTTAATAAAATAATTTGGAACAAAAGTCCAGATGGATGAATAAAATTAAATCAAATGAACATATCCTTTGCTTAGTCTAAGAATAAAGTTTATATTGATATTTTTTTCCAACAGATTCTATAATTTTGTTTTATATGCTTTGCTTTGGACAAAGTGAAATGTAAAGAAAGAAAACATTTTTATAATATCAGCAAATTAGTCCAATCCTGGAACATCCTGTTAATGAAATGTTTAGTGCAGACCTTAATGCTAAAATCTAAAGTAAGACTTGTTAATGTTAAAACTGAAGAAACAGGAACAACAGGGAGCGAAGGATGGAAAGGAGTGAGAAACAGCAGAGGGAACACCAAGGTCAGAGCAGGAGGAGGAGGAGGAGCTCTCCATGCCAGAGCAGATATTCACACCACCAGAGCAGGTGGGTATTTCTTGAAAGAACTGTAGCCCATGGATAGCCCACGCTGGAGCAGATTTTCTTCCCTGAAGGGACTGCAGCTAGTGGAGGGTCCGACACTGGAGCAGGGGGAAGGTATGAGAGAGAAACAGCGACAGAGAAAAACAGCTGTGTACTAACCATGTCTCCTTACCCCTTATGCTGCTCAGCAGCAGGAGCTAGCTGCAGTTAACTCCAGACTTAAGGAGTGAAGCTGAACTCTGGAAAGCCAGGAGGAAAGGTGTTGTTTTAATGTTTGTCTTTGTTTCTCACTGCCCGAATCTATTTTAATTGGCAATAAATTAGATTAATTTTCCCCAAGTTGAGTCTCTTTTGCCCACAACAGTAACTGACAAGTGATCTCCCTGTCTTTACTTAGACCAGTTTTCACATCCTGTTTTCTCCCACTGTCCCACTGAGGGGAAATAAGATAACAGCGGGGTGGGAGTTTGACCCTTAGCCAACAGTAACCCACAATGGATGCCTAAGTCAGATGATGAACCATACATATTTTCTATAATGTGCCCAGTCAACTCTATGTTGGTGATTTCAATTCACTCTCTTAACATCAATTTTCAAGCCCAAATCTTGTTATATTTACAAATAAAATTAATAAACATAAAAATTACAAATGTCTTGAAAATTCTGAACATTGTATTTATAGAATCACAGAATCACAGAATGGTTGGAAGGGATCTCTGGATGTCATTTGTTTCAACCCCCCTGCTCAAGCAGTGTCACCTACAGCCAGTTACCCAGGATCATGTCCAGATGGCTTTTGAGTAACTACAGATGGAGACTCCACAACATCTCTGGGCAAGCTGTGCCAGTGCTCAGTCACCCTCACAGTGAAAAAATGTTTCCTGCTGTTCAGATGGAACCTCCTGTGTTTCAGCGTGTGCCCATTGCCTCTGGTCCTGTCACTGGGCACCACTGAAAAGAGCCTGGCTCCATCTTCTTTGTACACTCCCTTCAGGTATCTATATACATTGATGAGATCCCTCCCTGAGCTTTCTCATCTCTAGGTTGAACAGTCCCAACTGTCTCAGCTTTTTGTCATAGGAGAGATGCTTCAGACCCTTAATCATCTTCATGGTCCTTTGCTGGACTGTCTCCTATATGTCCGTGTCTCTCTTGTACTGGGGAGCCCAGAACTGGACAGAGTACTTCAGGTGTGGCCTCACCAGTGCTGCGTTGAGGGGAAGGATCACCTCCTGCAACCTGCTGGCAATACTCCTAATGCATCCCAGGATCCCATTAGCCTTCTTTACCACAAGGGCACATTGTTGGTTCATGTTCAAGTTGGTGTTCGCCAGGACCCCTAGGTCATTTTCTGCAAGGCTGCTTTCCAGCCATATATTGGCATATCGGAGGATATATAGATTTGCATTAGATCAAGAAAATGACCTAATGGAGGAACATCAGTCTTTTCATGTAGTTAGAACATTTTATCTAATTCAGTTATCAAAAAATCAATAGATCCTCTACCTGGATAGAAAATACCTCAACATTTATTCCCTCAGAAACGGACACTAGAAACTGGATCCCTTTGAAGAGTATGACAAAACCTCCATTCTACCAGAATGTTTCTGAATATCCTTACATATATATTTATATATAAAGTGTATGATGATTTGTACACTGCAGTGCACAGTAACATAAGCTACACATTATTACATATTAGATAGCTTGTGCCAACACTCATCCATCTATGACATATCTTACAGTCTTTTGCCTAATAAATTCAAACCTGTCTAGCTATATAAATATAATATCATACAATCATTAAAAATACAACTGAAGATTTAAAGGTTATCAGTACAGCACTTGAATATTTCTTTTTTATGCATTATTAACAATGTAGCATGAGGCCTTACTATACAAACCTTGTTTGATCTAGAATCAATTTTTTATTTTTCATGAGCTAGTTTACAGACATTTAGTCTGTACTTCATAAAATCAATATTAGAACACTTCTGAGTTTGCAGCACTTGCTAAATCATATATATTTTCCATTAATTAGTTAATCTTGTTCTTAAGAGCTATTGAAACTGCATCTTACTGACAGAAAACAAAGCTCCTATTTTTAGAAATTAAGACTGACAGATCAAAGATTAACCATCCCAAGAGATACTATGTTAGTCTGAGCACTTTGTTAAAATGATCACAAGAGATTGGGGAAGAAAGAATTTTCTTCTACTTGAAGCTAGCAGAATGACTAGGATTTTTGTGCCTTTATCTGTAGTGTGAGGAGTATTTCGTGTCTAAGGATCATCTGGGCATATTTCACTCTTTTTCTGGGTTTTAAAGCACTGACCGAGCTTTTGATCTCTTCAGAAAGCTTTTGTGCTGTTTTGTTTCTCTGTCCTGTGAATTACAATACACATTTGCTTGTAGGATTCTGGGCATCACTAGTTCAATGTTTAATGTATATGTGTGGATGAGGCATTGTGGGACATGGCTTAATGGGCATGGTGGTGTTAGTTGATGGTTGGACTTGATGAACTTACAGGTCTTTTCTAACCTTAGTGATTCTGTGATTCTGTGATTCTGTGCTGACAACTGCAAGAGACATATTCAAGTGACCAAATTGCCATTCTTATTTTCTTCACTATGAAAGATGTTATTGCACTGTTACACATGTGTGATTTAAGTATAAAAAAACAGCAAAATTTTAGCATTAAAAAAATAATTTGTAGTGTTCAGTTTTCACAGACTAGGAGCTGTGGGTTTTTTTAGGATATATAGATTATTTATGCAAATCTAAGGGCTGTTTTGATTGAGTTATTGTTGAGTACTGATTTTTTTCCACAAATTAGGACCAAATTCCTCAAAATCAAGCATCCTTAAAACAAGAAAACTGTGGAAAATTTGGCAGTAGTTCAGATTCACATGGGGATTAACTCTGGAGATGTTAGTTGCTTCAAAGACAAAGTTTTAAGAATTTGGTCCTTACACTGTAGTCTGCTACAATAAGCGAAATACATGTTCTCTATCTAAGCTATGTAGAAATTTATGTATTTCAAAATATGATTCACAAAAGCTACTGTGTGAATAGGAATTAGGGAAAAGTGCATTTCAGAATATTTTTTTCAGAGATACGGAAATATAATTTCTCCATTCTGACCTTAGCACTCCTTTAGACAAAGATTTCTTCCAAAGAGATCCACTTTTTTTTGAAATACCAAGATCATTAACTGCTTTGTTTAAATGTATAGCAAGTAAAGGAGTGGTTCTGTAACTTGCCCATTCAGAAGTAGGACATGAGAAGTAAAGGATTTTTGGCTTCAGTTTTCTTCTCTACTTGAGAATGTCTGAAATCTTGATTCAAGTTTTGATTCCACCTAGCGTATCTTATTTTACAAGTTACAGAGTGATATACATTCATGTGGATGGAGTAATCAGTCTAAATCTTTTTGTTGACTTATTTTTAGTCCAGACTAATTAATTAATTTGTACAAAGTCTGACAATAGATTTGAGAATAGTTTTAGCTTCCAGTATATGAAGAGTCACTGAGACAAAACTGAGCTCTGGAATCCAGGTCTTCTTAGTTCCAGATAGGTTTTATCAGCAGGGTTGAAAATTTAGGATCTTCCACGCAGACCAACACCACCAAACTGAAGACAGTAAGTAATACCAGTAAGAGAGTGTATGGAATGGCTTTAGATGGAGATAGAATTGTTTTGAACGCACAGATGTTTACTGAAAGAAAAGTAACAGTCTAATCAGAGTAATTTCATTTTAAGCTTAAGGTGTGCTTTTTCTTGGACAGAGAAATTCTTGTCCCACTCTCAACTTTCACTCACCTTTAGTATCTCATGGTAATGTGACTCTCTAATCTCGTCCTGGTGTAGACTTTCTAGTCTTCAGTCTTTAAAAATTCTCAGATCTTAGTTATGTAGTTCATTCTTGCCCACCTTTTCTTCAGCTCTTTCCTTCTCTGGGGTCCTCATCTAATAATCTATTGCCTATATGCTCTGGGTATTCCTCCTCAGACATGTTCATGCTTTCAGCTGTTTTCTTGTCCTATTAAGCTTCATATTCCCAATGTCTTTTCTTAACTTCTTTTCTAGCCAGTTTCCTCCTCGTTCCAAACTGTTTTCCTGTCCTTTCTCACTCTACCTTATAGATCTCTTTTCCTCATGCTCCTCTTTCTCTAGACCTTTGTCCATCTTCATGTGCATCTACCTTCAACAATTTCTTTATTCCAAATCCTTCCCCTGTGCAGATCTGGATTATATCACTCCCAGACTTCCAATCACAAATTTTTCCCCTCTTTCCAGACGGGGGGAGTTTAGGCAAATATTATAACAAGCTAATCATGTGGTGATAGTTCCCCAGAATTCCAGCATTTTCAATCATGAACTTCTTGAGCCATGATAGTTTTTTTAATTTAAAAAAGCAAGATTATTCTAAATACAAACTTAAAAATATACCACAACTCTTTCCAACTTTCCCAGAAGTAGCTGAAAGTCAAATAAGACCAACAGCAGGTTTCCTACTGAATTTTGGTGTGGTCAAACAACTGTGGTCAAGATAGGTCCTTGGATAGGAGTAAGCAGAAGTGAAAGACAAAAAGATCAAGAGGTTTGAAAAGCAGGCTAATGATCACATCCTTATTGACTGATTTATTTCATAATACTTTAAGAACAATTCTGATTTATGCATTAAGTCATCATTGAACTGCAATCTATGCACATGAGAGATAAAAATGGCACGTCTGAAAATGTTGACATTTCAGTAATTATCATATTATCACATATTTATTTTCCCTTCATTGATCCTATAGTCAATCATTATACACATTAGTTGCACTAAGTTCTGGGGAAGGGGGACAATACTAAGATTTAGCTTTATTTTAACTGTACTATAAACAAGAATATAGCTATCATGTTACTTTGAGTGACATTCCAAGACTTTCTTTCTTGAGACTTCAAAATTTTTTGAAATGCTCATATTTCTGTTAATAAAGTCCTTTTTTTCAACACCGTTATATGTAGAATGAGTTTAACTTATTTTATAGAGACTGTTTATATAAAATAATGTTTTAAATAATTGTTTATTAAAAATTATTGGATTTACCTGCATATTATGACAAGGCAATTTTGTCACAAAAAAATACAAATAACCTATATTTTACTGAGTTAAATTTTGTCAAATATTGACATAAGTTTCAGCAGGACAATAGAACATTCTGGTTCAGCTGGGTGTTATCAACCCAGCTATTCTTAGATCACATGAAGATTTTGGTTTGTACAGACTCTGTAAAACTTTGCAGATTTAGGCTTGTATACACATAAACCTGTAGAGTACTGTATTGGGTTTGTGTGGCAAATATAGGTAGCAGAGGGGCTACAGGGGTGGCTTCTGTGAAAAGCTGCCAGAAGCTTCTCCTATGTCCAATAGAGCCAATGCCAGCCAGCTCCAAGATGGACCTGCCACTCGCCAAGGTCGAGCCAGTCAGCGATGGTGGTAGCACCTCTAGGATAATGTATTTAAAAAAGAAGAAAAACAACTGTGCAACAGCAGCTGGGGAAGAGAGGAGTGAGAATATGTGAGAGAAACAACTCTGCAGACACCAAGGTCAGTGAAGAAGGAGGGGGAGGAGAGGCTCCAGGCGCTGGAGCAGAGATTCCCCTGCAGCCTGTGGTGAAGACCATGGTGAGGCAGGCTGTCCCCTGCAGCCCATGGAGGTCCACGGTGGAGCAGATATCCACCTGCTGCCCATGGAGGACCTGATGCCTGAGCAGGTGGATACACCCAAAGGAGGCTGTGACCCTGTGGGAAGCCCACGCTGGAACAGGCTTCTGGCAGGACCTGTGGACCCATGGAGAGAGGAGCCCACGCTGGAGCAGGTTTGCTGGCAGGACTTGTGACCCCGTGGGGGACCCACATTGGAGTAGTCTGTTCCTGAAGGACTGCACCCCATGGAAAGGGCCCATGCTGGAGCAGTTCGTGAAGAACTGTAGCCTGTGGGAAGGACCCACGTTGGAGAAATTCGTGGAGAACTGTCTCATGTGGGAGGGACTCTACTCTGGAGCAGGGAAAGAGTGTGAGGAGGAAGGAGCAGCAGAAACAATGTGAGATGAACTGACTGCAACCCCCATTACCTGTCCCCCTGTGCCACTGTGGGGGAAGGAAGTAGAGAAAATCAGGAGTGAAGTTGAGCCCAGGAAGAAGGGAGGGGTGGGGGGAAGATGTTTTTAAGATTTGGTTTTATTTCTCATTATCCTACTCTGATTTTGATTGGTAATAAATTAAACTGATTTCTCCAAGTCGAGTCTGTTTTGCCCTTGACAATAAGGGTGAGTGACCTTCCTGTCCTTATCTTGACCCATGAGCCTTTTGTTACATTTTCTCTCCCCTGTCCAGCTGAGGAAAGGGAGTAATAGAGCGGCTTTGGTGGGCACCTGGCATCCAGCCAGGGTTAACCCACCACAAGGTCTTTCTCAGTTTGGTTTAGATTTCTGTCTGTGATACTCATATAGCATTAGCAATATACCAGTTTTCAGTTTTCATAGCAAAAATTTGAAAGATGAGAGAGAAAACTTAATTCCATTCTCTTATCTCTGAAATACCAAATCCTCAACCTATGCTTCATGTTGCTTTACTGCTACTGTAGCAGTACTTTGTGATATCATGAAGGGGATTTGACTTTGAGTCCTACGCTCAGCAGCCTAATTCCTTGGTAGAGTGGTAAAGGTACCACTTAACATCTGCAACACAAGGAGGATTCTGAGTTTCTGAAATAGTTCTTATCACTGAACTGAGGTCCATACAGATAAAAACTTTTTCCTAAATCATAGAAGGCAATGAGGTCTGTTAATATATATGTAAGTCCTTGGAAATCTCAGTGTTAATTCAGCTTTAATTCATACTAGATTTGACAGTTCAAGGGTTGATCTTCTCTGTTCTTCTGCACATATATTTGAATAATTTATTTTTGTTCTCAGGATTCTTTAAGATGTGCCTGGCACCTAAAATAAAGTCACTATCTTCTCCCTAGAGAACATTCATTTTAGATTTACCATAACATCATCAACGAAAGTAAGAAACAGGTAATGGAAAAAAAGAAAATACAAATTAGTGACTAAAAAAAAGAAAAAGCTTCTTAGTGAAACCAGTACATCTTGATAATGTTATTTTAACTGTGTTGTAGCTGTTAGGTCTACTGAAAGGTCTTCTGAAACTAATTGAACTGCTAGGTCTACTGAAAAGCTTTTCAGTATCTTGAAACAAAGGCTGCTACATTGACATGCCTTGATCTTCTGGAACATGAAGAAACATTTGCTGAAATATGGAATATGTGGCAAGGTTCCATGTGGCAGATAAGTGCTTCTTGAGATTTACCCCTGATGCACAGTGGTATTGAAATATGCAACTGTATGAGCCGCTGTGATTAAAAGGAGCACACTGAGTAAAAGAAGCAATGTATCTTTCACTTTTTGATTTTGTTAAACAAACAAAAGAAAAGGTATCATATATATTAATTATTCCTTATTTCTTTTCTTCTTTTAATATTTGTATCTATAAAATTTTGATTATAAATGTCAGAAGAAGTCTTATTTCATGTTCTTGAATTCACACACTGGCCATTAATAAGTAAATAAATATAAAACCTAAAAGGAAGTAAGAAAAAAAAAAAGGTACAATAAAACATTACTCAGTACTCAGTAAAGTGACTATCAGTTCACTAAGAAATCACATTTTTTCATTTGACATAGTATTTTTTCTCTCTCTAAATTTATCTTTCATTGCAATATTATTCTTTAAAAACTGTCTTGTTTTGGTTCTTCATTACATGCAAAGAGCTTTGCAATTTTATCAGAGACGTGATTTTCACATCATTTGATATTTTCAGGTGGAGTAAGTAAATTACATTTGTGTATACCAGATCTTTGCTTATGGAATTCTCCCTGCACGTCCTTCAGCTTCTCTACATGTCCTTATTAGCAGGTTTTGTATAGGTGGATGCATATGAACAATTAAGATTTAGCAGGTAATGACCGCAAAATTTCCCATATACTGTTTACTGACAATTAGGGACATAGCAGTCTCCTCAGAAACACACTGAAGGTAAGAAAATATTTTAATTCGAGAACTCAAATGCCTAGAGGACAAGATTTTGTCATCCCACCTTTTTCATGCTCAATAATAGAGGAATGAACAATGACTCTTTGGAAACAATATCAACATTAGCTTACTACTTACAGCATATCAAGGCATTGCAAGTATTCAAGCATTTCGTTCTTGTCCAAAAGAAACTTTAAACATGCTTTGTGAATTTTATTTCTAAATTTGCTACTCAGTAGAGAGCAAGTAATTAACTTGACACTAGAAACTCATTCTGGGGGAGAGGAATTTAATAGAAACATGACAGCTGCAACCTCTCAGTGTCTTCTATGTGTGTATTAAAACTAGATTTTCTATTTTTAAAAATAAAATAAATGCATCACAACTTTAACCTTCTTTCATTCCAAAATACAGAGCAACACACAACCTATTTCTAGGTAAATGTATATTCTCTAAAATAAATGTTATATCCTTCCATTGAGTTGTTAAATAATTAATTAAACTATAACCTGTGACACTGAAGTGACTTTGGAAAAGAGTACTGGAATAGATCTAATCTTTTCCTGTCTAAATCATTAGCCCATTGGGATGATATCACATCTGAGAGTATATAACAGGAGCACACAAGTTACGTAACTTCTACACCATTTACTGCTTTGCATAAGTAGGGCATCTTTTCCAGAGTGGTTTATAGTTATCTTCTCACTTTGAAATGAAGAAATGGAAAAACACTCATGGAAAACTTGCAGTTTTTCAAAAGCACATGAAGTAGCTAGAACTTGAGGAAATAATTCTCAGTTTTCTTCTTTCATTTCTTTGCTATTGTCATCTTCTACCTGGGGAAGCAACTTCTGCAAGTGAGGAAATAAAAATTCAAAACAGCTTGTGGGTTTTTTTAATATTAGTTTGTCTACAAATCAAGCAAGTTATTTTTGTTATCCCCATTATTATTCAGACAAAATTTAACACTAGAAAATCTATGGTAAAAAAGGTACTTGACTTTGATAATTTCACCTGACCTGTTGAAATAGCTCAAAACTTTATTATGAACTCAATGTTACTGAACTTTCCCTGCCCTGCCTCTTCTACCAGTTGGTGGTAATGTTTGCACTAATTAATCCTGTTCTATAGAACACGTTCAATTCTATGCTTGTATCAGTTCTGCCTTTTCATATCTTACAGGCTCTATACTTTTCTAAGTTTATTGCTATCTTTTTTTTTGTGAAATTATTCAGTCACAGATTTCAGATTAAGAAAGGCATCGAAGCTCGTTACTTTTGTGCAACTGATTGTTAATCTGGATGCTAGGATGCTCTTGATGGAATTCCTCTATTACAGAGAAGAGGAGATACAGAGAAATAGAATTTATTGATCTCCCAAGTCCAATAAACCTTTTAAATTTTGCTTACACAACATATGCACAGTACTTCATATTGTTTAAAAATGAGAAAACTTACTTTTATGGGCTATCTCAAGATAACAGTATATATTGTTTTAATCTCAAAAAAAGTTTAGGGAAGATAAAAGGATACCACCAAGACAAAAATATTATTTAAGGTTCCAATCTTAGTATTGATTTCAGGAAAATGCCTCCCCAGAAACAAAGATAAACCCAGATATAAATCACTGCGGGAATAGAAGTTGATAGGTTATAGTCTTTTCTACAGAACTGAAGCTGTGGACCATGTCATGAAGAAATATATCTATAATAAATTTGGTATCTATGCTTCATTTTCTGTCATGCAATGTCTCAAAATATGAAGCAAACAGCTTATGCGTGCAAGGCTTTGTACAATTACCCTTATTTTACAGAGGTAACTGAGGAAAACAATATAAGCCATTCACACAAGACAGACAGGAGAACTGACAAAGGATGTGAACTTCTGAGTTCAGTTCAGATCTTGGTGTTCCTTTTTTGGCCTTTTCCATCTGGTTGTTTTAATTTCTGTTCTACTAGAGGAAACAGAAGCTGACTGGATATTCATTAAAGTCAGTGCTACCTCTGCCATGCACTAGAGGATATTTTAAGACAAGTAACACTTAGAGTGAATTTTCTAATACATCTTTAAAAAAATATTAAGCAAAGAACTTTTATCAACACCTAAGTTTGGGGAAAAAAAACAACCCAAAAACAAAGAGAAAAGTTGTACAAGTTAGGCTATCAAAGTAAAAACACAACAAGGATACTATAAACAGCAAATTATTAATAAACTTACTTAACTTCCAATTAAATGTCAATATTTCAATGACATTAGCTGAAAGCACCGAACTTCTGCCAAAAAGAACGATTGTGGTATATACCTTTGCTATGGTTGCAGGACTTAAATTATTAGGTTGAGCTGTGCCCTGTCAAGACCGTAAAGGGAGGCGTATATTTTATAATCATTTGATACTCTGTTCTTCCTTGTGCAGAATGTCAAAAGAAAGAGAATGCAAGTGTGTGCCACAATCTGAAAATAATATATGCTGAATGTTTAATTTTGAGTTTATATTAGAATATGCCAGGTTAAATTTTATATATATGGCTATTGATATTGGAGAGATGCTGCAGTGGCCAATATTCTAGACAGCTATGCTCTAGTTTGGTTTGAAGAAAGGTGCATAGAAAACCATAGCCAGGAGATATTATCTCCAATGCTATAGCTGATGTGTTTTCAGGTAATGTTACTGGTGTGCCAAAAAGAAATAAGACTGCTAGGTTATGCAGAATGGTGGAATGTGGAAGTTCTAAAATATAAATACTTAGCCTTGTAGTAATAAGGTGGGCTAGAAACTATATTTAATAAAGTACAATCTGGCAATGTTTGAAAATATTTTTGGCAATGAACATGGCTAAAGAAAAAAAATCTGTTAGGTATTTAATATATTTCATATTCCAGTACATGTGAAAATATCAAACATTGAAACAGAAAAGGTACATGGCGTGTATACTAGATAAGCAGTAAAGTAAGAACAATCCGAAATGTGGCAGTACATGTGAGTTATATGTTTAAGGAGAAGCAGCTTGAACAATGGATAATGTTACAGATTTTTAGAAAGACCATTCATTTTTGAATACTGAACACTGAGCAATTCAGACTAATGTCCTGAGTCATGTAAGTTAAACATAAATGCTCTAGTCACAGTGTTTCATTCAAGCTGAAGAAAGGACAGTAAAAGGAGTTTAGATTTTTTAAAATTCTGTACATATATTTCATGTTGGAGATGAAAATACATTTTAATGAAAATTTTATTAAATACAGTGGGAAGATTTTTAAGCTGATATTCTACAATAGTCTTGAGATGGGTTTCCTTTTTGATGCTCTTTCTCCCTTTCTCTCTCCCACCCTTTTACTTCCCCTTTAGAACATAAACCTTTCCTCGTACACACAGAAATGAAAAGCTCTGACAGAATCAAAAGATTCTGGTTGTGATGCTCCCTGAACCTGTTAGAGAGAGGAAGTCTTTGGTACTGTTATCCAATTCACATAGGTATAGATATAAGAAATGAACTTAGACCATTGATATCCATAAATAGTATGAACCACATTCATGTGCCTGTTACCCTTTTGGGTTCAGAATTGTTCGTATTTTTAAGATATTGGGGCTTTTTTGAATAAAATGCCAAAAATTCTGAGTTTATAAAATGAAATTATAAATTACTTTTCTTGTCTTTATAAAGACTTCTTCCCCATTCAGAAAATATATAGTTTAGAAAATTTTGAAGTTTTTCTTGCAGCTTATGACCATCTGGTTTTTATATTATATTGTTTCTGATTGGCAATATTTTACCTGTGTAGCAAATTTTGTATTAATTGGATGATGTATTAAACATTTTTATATTTATATTTTTGCACACAGTCACAAAACCTCACTTATCTGGCAGACCTATGTAAAGTTACAAAAGCCTTATTTCTGGCTAGCCCCTGGAAAATTTTTCACTCATAATCTAAAAAAGTGCTGTTTTAGTTTGATTTAGATTTTCCCCATCTCCATTACTTTCCAATCCTGGGAAAACAGATGTATTTGATGACAACAATAGTGTTGCAGTCTAGAGAGCAACAATTCTTGAACTGCCCAGACAGTAGAACTGAGAAAACAGTAGAATGTTGGGAAAAGGGAAAATATAATCCTAAATAAAGCCGTTCGTAGATATATTATCCAAGTGTAAAAAAAAAAAAAAAAAGCCCCTAGGTGTTTATTTCTCAACCTAGCCAAAGGAAAAAAGTTAATTATTATGTGAGCCAATTCAGCTATATTCAGTTATTTCTGGGTTTTGTAATTTTTATCATTTAAAAATGGAGTATCACATCAAATTTTGATAGATCATGACCAGTCAACTTGTCTGGTCGTTAGTGGAGCAGTATATTCTTCCAATAAGATTGTGCAGAATCAAGATCTTTTTCTGGAAAGTTTTTAGTCTGGAATATAAGATTGAAATAAATAGTCCTTCCAAGATTATAAATTGCCTGAGCTTTGCTATAGTACAAATTTGTGAAGCCAAAATCCTTCTTCCTGCTCCCCCAACACACTTGATATATATTCTGAGCAGATTATGATATACTTGAGTGTCAACCTGAGATTCAGAGAGAGCACACGGTGCCTACAGGCACGTAAAGAATTTAAGAGATTATATGCAATGGACTCACTTCATCATAACTGTGTACCTTAGACGCCAGTGTACTGAAATTTGAGAACAAAGAGAGTATTTTATTGGTGATAATATTTCCATATGCAATAATCTTGTTGAACTAATCTGAAGGCTCTTTAAATTAATAAAATAAAAATATCCAATTCAAAATAAATGCTTTATTTCAGAAATGTGTGATATGCCCTACAGCACATGCCTCCCACATCTGTCAATAAGACTGAATATTTTCTATGGATTTTTAAAGCAGTCCAAAATTACCTGTAAGCCAGATTTCTGGTCACTTAACATGTTATCACATTAGAATAACCAAAGTTCTAATTAAACTACCTAGCTGAATTACTGAGATAAATGCAGCTTCTGAAATGAATTGTTTACTTTTTCATTAGAGGAACAGATTGTGGAAGTCCCACTCCAAATATGTATATATTGATTTAGGTGCCGATTTTAGGTTTGGTGTAAGAATTTGTTATGTTATTACATCTGCCTCTGGAACACTATTAGATCCATGTCACACAAACTGAAAGTAAAAAAACTCACTTATAAAGGAGCACATATTTCTAATAGAGCTAATAGAAATTTTTGCAGTAAAATATTTTTCCTTTGAGAATGCTGATTCAATGAAAAGAACTTCTTCATACAAATGGGTCAAAGTTCTTGAAGATTAAATTTAATATTGACTATGTTTCTACACCCAGTTATTCATCTGGATTATCTGCTTTCTAAATAAATTAATGGTAACTACTATGGAAGAATTTATTTTTTTAAAGTTTTCACAGAATGTGTTTCCTTTTATGGCCTTTTTGGTTTTCTTAAAACTTTGGTTGTAAAATTCAAAGAATAAAATAGAAATAAATCACATCCTGTAATACTTAAATAGTTTCAAGAATCTGTTTTCTTCTACATGGGAATATTGGGAAGGGAAAAAGTCCAAATCTAAATTTTACTTAAATATTTTGTGCCTAGCTACATGTGTTCAATGATGATTATTCCCATAAAAATTACAATGTGTTATATTCTATTATTTTGCTAATTATACATTACCATCTGTGGGGAACAATGAATAATGTAATAATACTGTTACTTGCAGGCCAAAGTCAGAAATATGCTAATGCTTGTCATTCAAGACAAATGCAAGTTATAATTTTCATAATTTGCCCAGATTGGAGATAAATGTGGACGCAATGAAATACATGAGCATTCTGACACAAGGAGGTTACACCAGAAAAATTTAGAATCAGTGACTAAAATATTAAAATATTTTCATTTTGGATACCAACAGAGAAATGTCCTATTCTCAAGCTAGTGTTGCACAGGGTCTCATGTTCATAGTCTCAGTGCAAACCTCTAAAGCAGAATGGCTATGATGATGTTGGAACACTTTTAAACTGCCTTTTCTCTCAAACCCTTGCAATGAGCGTATGACTGATATATTTCTAGTTTATGTTTTTCAGTTGGGTAGACTTTAAACAATGCCAGAGCTGTGTCACAGCTTTCTATTGTGGTATGTCTGCAATGTTTTGCTAAGGATCTGTGTCACATGTTATGGAGCAGTGACATAAGGAAATACTTGGAGGTGAAAGTACTTTTGAGATAGCTTTGGTAGATTATGTAGCAAAAGTAGCCAAGACTGGGACAGCTGGTTCAGTGATATAAACAGAGCAGACACTGAGGATGAACAAAAATCTCAGAACTATACTTGTGTACTTGTACATCTTCTTGGATGGATCCATTTGGCTGACCACAAAAGAGTGCTAGAAGTGAAAAAACAAAGCTGCAGTGTGGATAAACCCCTGGGGACATGGAAGAAAACTGGGAGCCAAGATTTTTGTCAGAGTAAAGTGGTTCAACTTCTGTTGGCCTGAAGGCTAGGACAGACTATTCCCTGTGCTGAAGACCTCTGTAGCCAGTCAGTATATGTAGCTATCTTTAAATATGTATGTAATATTTAGTATTATGTACATCATAAAGTTTCTTTCTATAGAGAGACAGGCTACTTTGGGAACATGTATCTTTGTTGATTGTGGTATATATAAGAAGAATTTTAATCTAATTTATTTTTTCTCAAGCCCTGTAGCTCATAAATCTCAGAATCACAGAATCACAGAACAATAAAATCACAGAATCATTAAGGTTGGAAAAGACCTCTAAGATCATCAAGTCCAACCATCAACCCAACACCATCATGCCCACTAAACCAGTTTTTTACCCAGCGAAGAGTGCACCTGTCTGAGCCACAATTCAACAGCTTCTCCAGGAGAATACTGTGGGAGACAGTGTTGAAGGCTTTACTAAAGTCCAGGTAAACAACAACCACAGCCTTTTCCTCATCCACTAGGCAGGTCACCTGGTCATAGAAGGAGATCAGGTTGGTCAAGCAGGACCTGCCTTTCATGAACCTGTGCTGACTGGGCCTGATCCCTTGGTGCCATTGTTAATAACAAATCACAGGCTTTGTAAGAAACCTGCAGGCACTCGGAAGTATAACTTGCCAGACTTGCTTTTTCTGGGCTTGGTCTGGCTTGCCTGAACCTATGTTTCAGTTTGTTTAGTCATAACAGCAATTGTCTAACTACAAGGTTACTACTGTCATTAGCTTAGCTTTCTCTGATTGTGTAGTGCAGTCTCTTTGTTATATAACACTAGTCTACAAAGTAGTTCTATAACAATTTTAGTATAGTTCAGTGATAGAAATAAAAAGTATTTTTCCAGTGTAGAATTAATTGTCTATTGCCTTAGAATAAAAAATTAATGTTGAGAAGTTCAGTCATGGATGACAGCAGGGGCCTTGAACATTTGGGTGCATGGGTCTATAAGGAAATCTCCAATGACCAATTACTGATCATTAACAGAATAGTATTTTGGGACCTGGGTAAAAAAGGTTTTAGGCATTTTAAAGGGAAAAAAGAACAAGTACAGCATATATGCAAAATATACCATGTACAGTAAAACTTCAAAGTAACGTCGAATTTGTGGACCAATGAAGGAAGAATGATTAGGTGGGCTATGGGAACAAATGTATAACAATTACTCCTAGGGATGAGGAAAAACATCATCATGTCCTCTCAGTGAAGAACTTGGGGTGCTGGCAAGTCACTGCAGCTTTCTTCCAGCCTCATCGTCTTGAAGAAAATTGTTGCCATTGACCTGAAGACCCAGAGGGGCAATGAAACAGTGAGGGTGACACCATTTGTATAGGAATGCTAACTGCGTTACTAGTGAGGCTTTTTCTTTAATAATCAGATACTTTGGACTATCAGTATCATTGTAGCTGCACTAGTATTAAGCTAATAGACTAACAATGAATTCCTTGTTTTGTGTATAAAGGCATGTGTTTTCAACCCAGGAAAATTGCACAGCATAACTGGTCTTGTATCCTGCCCTTCAAGTCTTGGTTGCAATTTGAATGCAATAATTCAAGTCCAACAGTTTGATCCAATAAGGAACATTTGGTGCCTGTAAGTTAGAACTTTTGGTTTCCATAGGTTCTAAGACTCATATTTTGTTACATGGACTTCCTAGTGAATGAAGAGAACAGCTAGGAAACTAAAAAAATCATGCTAACTATTGAGACAGACAATAAAATCATGTCTTAAAACCCCAATGTCCAGGATTAAGATGTCTGTATCGGGGTCGCAAGGAATAACATGTGATTCAGAGTCTCTTGTGCATATAGGTCCATCCACCTTGTGATTTTGGGGGGGAAAAAGTGTGAAGAGAAAGAGAAAGAAAGTGTTAGTGTCGATACACATTTTCTATTAAAACAACTAGCACACTTATCAAAAAATAAGGATACTGAGATTCAATAACTTCTTGCTAGGTTAGGAGGACCAAAGCC
The DNA here is from genome assembly GCF_030936135.1 of Gavia stellata. Classification (NCBI taxonomy): domain Eukaryota; kingdom Metazoa; phylum Chordata; class Aves; order Gaviiformes; family Gaviidae; genus Gavia; species Gavia stellata. The sequence continues at coordinate 82,124,678 of NC_082595.1, forward strand.
ATGTGCATCAATCAAAAGCCGTAAGATCCAATGAAGACGTGGCTATGACTCTATTTTCGTCACCCTCTAATCCCTGTCAGGGTAAGTCTGGTCATTGCAAAGCAATTAATTCAAGATAGATAAATGAGACTGGAGAAAGAAAAGAATTTACATTAGTATCTCAGTTGTAAGGGCATTCAGCAGACAAAATGAAACCTGTATTCTTATCCTTAGTCCATGGGACTGTTTAATGCCACACAGCGCTTTTTTCTCATCCTTTGAACCACAGTTAAAAAAGCCAGTGAGGACTGTACAAGGGTACTGTTTAACTAAGCGCTTAGTTGGCACCTTACAGAAAAATATGCCTGTCCAAGTGTGTGATTCATTGTGTGCTTTGTTTTCAGTTTTAATCAAGTTATTCCTCTGTGTAAAGCCAGCTATCAAGAAAGCTTGTCTCTTGCTCCTGTCTGTTTGTATCCAAGCCCTATTAGTTTTAATAAAACTGATCCAAAGTCTCCTAATGTCAATGAGCCAAGGCTTCTTTTCACTTTGGACTGGACTCAAGTTGTCAAACCAGAAGCAGATCAGTCAAAGTTGACTGTTGTATTGCAGAAGGTATTTTGAATTAATTGACAAATCCTATTAACATTTTGAAAGTTAATTTCTGAACTGTGAAGTGGATCCAGAAGTGAACAACATGTTCATGCAGGCTATGAAATAATGACTTACTATGCACTTAATGTCATATTGAAGCTGATTTGTATGTTGGAAATTGGCTGTAGCACCTTTTTTCCCCCCACTGTAAGGGTCTTAACAGATACATTAGATTACATAAAGTTGATTGTTATTAGCAACTCACACCAAATAATAGGATTAAATAGGACTTTTTTCACAACTAGTCAGTGAAGCTCAGGTCTCACCTCTAGAATCAAATCAAATCTATTTTTCACAGATCTCTCTGTAGAGGTGCTAGTAGCAAATATATCTGATGAACAGCTTTTAAAGAATAGTATTTTGAAGAATGTGAGTAAGATTTGGCCTAGATGGACATTCCACAGGCTGTCTGAGCAACCCATTCCAGTGTTTAACTAATCTCACTGTAAAACATTCTCTGCTCATGCTGAGTTGGTATTTTCCTTCTTACAACCTGTGCTCACTCTCTCTCAAACTTTTCTGTACAGCCCTGAGAAAAGTTTGTCTCCTCTGTATCCTCCACAACAGAGCTGAAGACAAGTTGCATTGCCTTAACTTTCTGTTCTTCAGCCTGAACAATCTCAACTCTCTCAGTCTCTCTTGATACATCATGGGCTTCAGATGTCTAACGATCATGGTGGTTTTCCAGAGAGCTTGGTCCAATTTGACAGCCTTTCTTTTACTGGAGAGCTCAGCACTGGACCCAGCACTCCAGATGTGTCTCACCACGCTGAGCAGAGGGAAAGGATGACCTCCCTTGACATGCTGGCAATGTTCTTTCCAATGCAGCACAGGGTGCTGTTGGCCTTGATCAACACAGATGCTGCTGGCTACGTTCAGGTTGTTGACCTCCAGGGCCTTCTCTGTAAGCCCAGCCTGTGCTGGTACATGGAGTTATTCTGTCCCCATTGCAAAACATTGGTTTTGCCTTTGCTGAGTTTCATGAAATTCCTATTAGCTCACCAGCAATACAGATTCCACTGAAATATATTACCACCATTGTCTTTCCATATAGCCAGTAAAAGGATGCCATACAGTGGGAAGACAAAATCAAATCAGAGACTATGCGCTATGAGTAAGAGCCCCCATCCCCAAAAGTCCTAGCAGATGAGCATCAAGCCAAAACACCAAAGCAGTATGGAGTACTGCATTTTAAGAAATATTGCACTTACAGGTTAGAAAATTTGTCTGAATTTCAAAAGGCCTTGTTCAAAAACTCCATGACAATAGAAAGAACTACAATCCAGCAAGAAGTTTAACACATATGCTTAATTTTAAATTGATATAATCTTATTAACTTTGGTGAGGTTAATGTGTGCTTGAAATTAGGAACATATTAAGTGTCTTGTAGAATTAGGAATGCGAATAAGGACAGAATTTTAAACAAGATTATTTATGGAAGCTTAATTCCAAAAACTTTGGAGCTTGAGGTCTTAATCATTGATACCTACATTTTTTTCTTATGTTTACAATCCTAATTTTAGTCTGGTACACTGCCAAGTTATCAAACATCTGTATTAGTAATAAATATATGTAAGAAATCAGCATCTCTATGTTTAAAACGTCTTCAAATAGATAATTTCTCCAACAGTACATTTCAAACAGAAGAGATATGTATGAGTCACTTAAGATATCACATTGTAAACTTTCATGAAAATAGAACAGAGGAAAATATGAATTTTAGTATATTTAGTATTTTGTGCCTGATAAATTTTAAATCTTTTCCTGATGACTAGATATGACTAATACAATATATCTCAGCTGGACTTCTGATACAGTGAGGATGAGAAATTACAGTTCCCTAGAGAAGAAAGAATTAGTATAATTAGGAGAAATCAAAAGATTACAAATACTTGCTCACTTACTTAGTAAAGAGAGTGTTCTTTCCCTATGGAGCAACTCTTATACTTAATATTTTCAGTGACTTGCTTTGCACATAATCTACAATTGTGTAATGAAGTTTGAGAATGGCAGAAAACTAGGGAGTAATATTACTCTTAGAAAACTGTAACACACTGAGGCAAGGAAATGAGACTGAATAGTATAACATGTGGCTTCAACCACTGTGGGTCAAATGAACTGGGGATTCACACCTTGAGTGACACACACACACACACAAATAAGAAAAAAGAAAAAAAAATTTCTGGGCATGTTATTAGTTACTAGTGCCATGACTACATCATAGCCATGAAAAATGCAAATAATCTTAGGATGCTACTAAACCTGAGAAAAGCGGAAGTACCATGCCATTTTACAAGGCTGTAATAACGTTAAAATGTTGTAGAAAACTAAAAAAAGAAAGACATTCATGGTAAAACAAGTAATCAGGTAAACTGCTAAACAGGTCTCAAGACTGTTCATTAAAGGAGCAGTCTTAAAAAACCTGGATTGTTCAGCCCAGGAAATAAAAAGAATCAGAGGAATATGACTGTCCCTAAATCATTAAGGAGACAAATACTGAAGAAGAAGAAAAGCTATTTAAGCTGATGGACAATTATGTCGTGAGGGAAATAGTTATAACATAAGCATGAATTAATTCAGTTTGGAAATTAGAACTTAGTAGGATAAGAACTTTTATTAGGATAAGAATGATCTGGGAACAACCTCCTATAAGGCTAGTGTGCCTAACCAATAGATTTGACACAGCCAGGGACCAGTCTACATGACCTCAAAGGCCACTTTAAATTTTATATTCCTATGAAAGATATCACAATTTCTTTGATATATTGCTACTGTATCTATTGTTTTCCAGCTTTGCTACCAGCACAGTTCAATTTCAGTACATCCCACTGTGATGCTGAAAAGTCAATTGTTACGATTTTCTTCTGTTTCTTTGAAAGTATTCGCTACAGTAATGTAATCTTTTTTTCATATTATAATATCAGTAATATTTGTAATTTTTAATACTATTTAAAAATAACTAAAATAATATTTGTGCTTAACTGTTTTTTTTTTTTTTAATGGCTGATTTCCCATGGATATTTGATAAACAAAAAGTTTATAAAGTTATTTTTAGGTGAAAACAGAAAACTGAGAAGAGCCTAATGAACGTAACACTATACTAACAAGATTATTCAGGAAAAAAACAGACATAAAAAGGTACTGAACAAAAAGTGCAGACATTTTTTCTCCTTAAAAAAAAAAAGTATTTTCAGAACATAGGTGATTTTGCTGAGTCTGAATTTTTTAAGAACAAAATCTTTTTCTAAAATAGGTTTTAATTAACTGTTTTAATATTGTTCTACATAAGTAAAATGTGTCCTGAACTTGATAATTCTTAAGTATATTCTTACCAGAAAACATGAATAAATCACCTATCTGAAGTAGTCCAATCTGTGATTATAATGAATATTGATTTTTCACAAGAACCATAGTTCACTTTAATCTTTCAGTCTTTCTCAAGATAACTAAGGTACTGTATTTTTTGTAGTTATATAAAAATGCAATTATCTTTATTTTGACTTGATAACATTAAGAGTGGGACTGACTTATACTTCAGGTAGAGTTTTCTTCTGAAGTTTTGGCTGCTTCACCAAACATCTCAAGTGTGCAATGAAAGACTTGAGAGCAGATTGAACAATTTATTAGTCTAATCCAGGATGTCTTTTTATTATTTAGTCTTTTATTTATTATTAGTCTGATCGAGGATGTCTTTTTATTACCTAGTCTGTCTTGTGGGAGACACTGTTTCCCACAATATTCTCCTGAAGAAATTGGCTGCTCATGGCTTAGACAGGTGTACTCTTTCCTCGGTAAAAAACTGGCTGGAAGGCCGAGCTCAGAGAGTTGTGGTGAATGGAGCGAAATCCAGTTGGTGGCCGGTCACAAGCAAAGTCCCCCAGGGCACAGTTTTGGGACTGGTCTTGTTTAATATATTTATCAATGTTCTGGATGAGGGGATTGAGTACTCCCTCAGTAAATTTGCAGATGACACCAAGCTGGGCAGGATTGTTGATCTGCTTGAGGGTAGGAAACCTCTGCAGAGGGATCTGGACAGGCTGGATCTATGGGCCCAGGCCAATTGTGTGAGGTTCAACAAGGCCAAGTGCTGGGTCCTGCACTTTGGCCACAACAACCCCATGCAACGCTACAGGCTTGGGGACGAGTGGCTGGAAAGCTGCCCCGCAGAAAAGGACCTGGGGGTGTTGGTTGACAGCCGGCTGAATATGAGCCAGCAGTGTGCCCAGGTGGCCAAGAAAGCCAATGGCATCCTGGCCTGTATCAGAAATGGTGTGGCCAGCAGGAGCAGGGAGGTGATCGTGCCCCTGTACTCGGCGCTGGTGAGGCCGCACCTCGAATGCTGTGTTCAGTTTTGGGCCCCTCACTACAAGAAAGACATTGAGGTGCTGGAGCGTGTCCAGAGAAGGGCGACGAAGCTGGTGAGGGGTCTGGAACACAAGTCTTATGAGGAGCGGCTGAGGGAACTGGGGTTGTTCACTCCAGAGCAGAGGAGGCTGAGGGGGACCTTACTGCTCTCTAGAATTCCCTGAAAGGGGGTTGCAGAGAGGTGGGTGCTGGTCTCTTCTCCCAAGTGACTAGTGACAGGACAAGAAGAAATGGCAACAATTTGCGCCAGGGGAGGTTTAGACTGGATATTAGGAAAAATTTCTTTACTGAGAGAGCGGTGTAACACTGGAATAAGCTGCCCAGGGAAGTGGTGGAGTCACCCTGCCTGGAGGTTTTCAAGGAACGTGTGGACATGGCATTGTGGGACATGGTTTAGTGGGCATGGTGGTGTTGGGTTGATGGTTGGACTTGATGATCTTACAAGTCTTTTGCAACCTTAGTGATTCTGTGATAGACAATCACATCTGGCCTCATAACCATGTTACACACAAGTCTTTTTGACTTAGTAAATGGTTTTTTCACAGAAGTAAGGTTTCTTTTTTTTATATAAAGCTCCATTTCTGTAGTAGTTCTAACACTTATTTGGACTCAAAACTGAAGCTGTCATCTGGCTCACACTGATACAACAGTGAGTTCAGATCGGCATAATATTTTTATTCATAAAAATAAGCTTGCTTAATTCAATAGCCTTGCCTAACCACATTTATATTTCGGTTCTTACTGAATTTCAAATATATAAACAGCTAAAAAAAAAATCATCCCTAAAGAGAAATGGACTGTTTCCTGGGCTGTTATAAGGATGCTAATATACCTGATACTTCACTGTTAGTATAAAACAGGTTTTAACTGTTTCTAGTGTTATTGCATGCCACCCTCTGCAATAATTAGTTACAATAGTCAAAGAAACACTAGTTTTTCGATACCCAGTAAAATCAATAACAAAACAATGCCTTCAGAAAGGTTTGGGATTATGTCCTGATGCATTTGTTGTTTTTCATATGACTGCTAAATATGTTACTAGACTTGAAGCCCAAATGACAACAGCAGTTTTGGCATTGATGCTATTTTGGTGCAACTGGTCCTGTCTTACTGTACATCAAATTCAAATTCTATTGAATCTCTTCACTTTTTCATTACTGATTAAAGAAATTATTCCATAAATATTGTCTTTTGAAAAGTTGGGCCTGTAAGGACTTGTCTACAGCTGTCAAATTTATTGACATAACAGATCATTAATAATTATTTTAAAATAGTATTTCGTCCTGAGAATATGATTACTTTGAAATAGATTCCACATGCAGATCTGGAAGACTTCCAAATCTAGGCAGGTTCTAGTTTAATTTGATTGATCTCCTTTATCTGTGATACAGGATTCCATCATAAAAGAGGATTTAAATAAGGTTGCAGTGGTCTGAGGACAACTCCTGGCATAGGGCTTATTTTCATAGCCTTGGTCTTAAAATGTTTTTAGCTAGACTTACAAAATTCAGAAATAGATTGTGATGGGTTGACCTTGGCTGGCTGCCAGACCCCTGCCCAGCTCTTCCTTCACTCCCTCTCTACAGCAGTACAGGGGGAGATGATAGGATGAAAACCCTCTTGGGATGAAATAAAGGCAGGGAGATCACTTACAAGTTATCATCATGGGCAAAACAGACTTGTCTTGGGGAACATTAGTTTAATTTATTGCCAATTAAAATAGAGTAAGATGGTGAGATATGAAGACAAAACTAAAAACACCCTTCCCCACCCCCTTTTCTTCCCAGTCTCAATTTCACTCCTTTACTCCAGACTCCACTACCTCCTCCCCACCCCAAGCAGCCCACGGGAATGGGGAATTAGGGTCTGTGGTCAGTCCATAACATTTTGTCTTTGCTGCTCTCTCTTCCTCACACTTTTCCCTGCTCTTGCATGGGTCCTCTCCACAAGCTGTAGCCCTGTAGCCCTGCTCCTGCGTGGGCTCTCCACAGGCCAGAGTTCCTTCAGAAAATACCCACCAGCTCCAGCGTGGGGTCCTCCATGGGCTGCAGGGGAATCTCTACTCCGGTGCCTGGAGCACCTCCTCCCCCTCCTTCTTCTCTGACTTTGGTGCTCACAGGATTGTTTCTCACTCTTTCCCTCCCTTAGTTTTCACCCTACTGGTGTAGTGTTTTGCCCTTTCTTACACACACTTTCCCTGAAGCGCCACCATCTTGGCTGTGGGGCTCAGCCGTGCCCTGCGGTGGGTTGGTCAGAGCCGGCTGGAACCGGCTGCGTCTGGCACGGGGCAGCCCCGGCCTCTCCTCACAGGGGCCGCCCTGCAGCCCCCGCTGCTGCCAGTGCCTGGGCACCTGCACCCGGTACAGATAGCTAGAAGTGCTTTGCTAGGGTTTGTTTTAGTCTACACTGAAAAATAGTAATGCCGATTTTCTAAATGGGATTACAACGGAGTGAACTCCACTGGATGCCTCACTATATGAACTGGAAAATAACAAGTGTGAAATGGATGTTTTAAAAAAGAAAAAGAAAAAAGAATGTTAATATTTAACCAGAGGTGTTTGATTCATATATGAGTTGTTATAATCCATCTGAGTACAGCTCAAGTGTCTCAGTATGTCTTGGCTTCATAGCTCAGTTTCAATCAGAAAGACGTGGCCTTGCTGGATGATTTTCTTCGCATGTAACACCAGCTTTGACCTTTGTATGTAAAGAATTTCAGCAGTAGGAAATGCTTAAAGGTGGTTTTGTGATTTGTACAAATGTTTCCCAAGGACTAAGCAGAGATTATCAAACTCATTTCTCTTTTGACCCAAAGCAGTTGTCTCAACCTAGTTCTTCAGAGTCCAAAGACTTGTGCACTAATCCACTAATCCTTCTAGTCTCACAAATTATTGAAAGTCTGTTATCTACAATCTCAGACTGAGGATCTATTTGAAAGGCTATGACCTCAGGGAAGCTCAGATAATTAAATATATTGCCCTACATCATTTAATTTCTCACCATTTTAAGTTTTTACTCATTTGCTTTACTATGAGAAACAGAATTGTTTCCTCATTTGTGATTAATTTTTTTCACAGATACACTCCGTATTTGTAACATTTTGAGGGTTGTTTTTTTTTTAATGAGCAGTCCTGCAATGTGGTATTGAAGGAATAGCTTCTGCATTATAGTAACTTTTCACTTCCTCCTACTTCCTGCGACTGCAGAGGATCATGGGAAAAGCTTGGTTTTGAAGGTTTTGAAGCCACAGGGCCGAATGTGCTTTTTATTTAATTAAAACCTGCTTGTTGCAACTGTCTTTTTCACTTACTTACCGTCACATCATAAAACTCCTCATAACACAAAATTCGTCAACAATATTGTTTAAGAACATGGGTGTAAGTCCGAAGTCTTATGATATTATATAAAGATATAAATTATTCAACAAATCAGATCTGAATATTCTAATTTACCAATTTATAAAATCAGTTTTATATAAAATGTGCAGAGATATTATAGTGAAAATATGTTGGTTTTGGAAAGCATTTGAACGATTAAAATGGTAATAAAGAGGTTATTCAGTTAAAAATCTTGAAAGGAAAGTGAAACTTTCACTTCTTTCAGCTTCTTTATATTTTGCCATTTTAAAGGGATAAATATCTGTGGCTTGCTCAATTCAATACTAGAAATGTATAAGAACAAAGCTACATGCTTTTCTGTTTCTTTGCCCTTTGCTAAGAAACTTGTCACATATATTTATCTATGAACGTGCACATTTAACATCAACACTAGCTTGAAGCATTCTTCAGGAGTGCCTGTTTCCAGCGGTAGCTAATGTGAGTTGTGATGACATAGTGAAACATACCAAAAACCTCATTATATTTCTAAGATTCTGTATATTGTATTTACGTGCAGTTTCACTTCGTCTAGAGAATGTGAATACATATGAATAACAGGCAGAAAACATATTGATAGAAAAAGTACTATTAAAAATAACTTGTGATAAGAATTGGAATTATGTGTGTGATCGAATATACAAGTAACCTGTCTCATGTACAACTTAATAGCTGTATTTACTGACATAATACACACTGGCCCACCCAGATCATTTTGATGAATTATTGGCCATCTAGGGGAAAAAAAGTCTTCACTATTGAATTCTGTAACATGCTATGATGTATTGAATTCATCCCACATTCACACCTAGGCAAAAAGAAGTGTGTTGACAATTAGAATGTCAAAATCTATTTTTCATTATCACTTCAAAGAAGAAACAACTGTAGCTATTCAAGGCTGGATTCACAAAGAAACATATGGGACTCTGCCTGTGACCACACCATTGGACACACTGACCTGAGCTCCCTCTGCCCACACTAATTCTGACAGTGAAATATTGAAAAAGGAAAACACAACTTTGAGCTACCTGCATTTGCGTCAAGATAATCATGTTCATTCAGTAGTGTTAGGAGGGCTTGTCAGCTCTTGTTTTCTGTCTCTGACAGTGCACCATTCAAACATAATTATTTCACTGTGGGAGTGAATTGCACCTTAACATATATACTTCACTGGTATCAGGTCTCTCATTCATTGTTCCAATGCAGAGCACAACGACATCTGCCCAATTGCTCATCAATGTCCCAGATTTAGATCCTTGCTACTATCCTAATCTTGATTTTGTAATGAATTTTAAGAGTGAAGTCTTAGTCTGTGTTGTTTCTATACTACAGCTAACATGATATCACCTAGATAGTTTTGCCTTCTTGCATAATAGCCACCAACAAATTTTAATGTCACGGGAAACCTGGGAAGAAGAGGGCCATGGGGAGAAAGTGGTTTTAGTTTTGTCTTCATTTCTCACCATTTTACTCTGTTTTATTAATAGGGTAATTTAAATTAATATTCCCCAAGTCATGTTTGTTTTGCCCATGACTGTAATTGGTAAGTGATCTCCCTGTCTTTATCTTGACCCACAAGCTTTTTCATCCTACTTTCTCCCCCTGTCCTGTTGAGGAAGAGGAGTGAGAGAGCAGCAGGGTGGGGGTCTGGCAGCCAGCCAAAGTCAACACAACAGACTACCATATATTTATTTTTTTGTAGGATGTCAAAAGTTAAGGAATTTGACTAGTTTGGACTCAGATACAGGATGATAGCTTTATTTAGCATGGTATTAAAATAACAGGGTGCAACTTTACATTTACCTCGTATTACAGGAAAATATATTACGTATATGAAATGTGTATCTGTAGCCCAAAGCTGTGGGACCAAATAGATTAGAAACTATTTGCCATACTCAGAAATCTCTACTATTTTTTCCTAAACTACAAGAATTCTCTGCCCCTCATGCAAAGGCTATCAGGCTTTTATTTCCAAAGCTTTATTCCATGTATTTTACCTCTGAAGCGTGGTCCTAGTGTAATGGACGTGTACTAGCTGTAACACACCTGCATGCACACCTCCCAGACAGAAGTCTCACAGGATTACCTCCTGGGTCCATTTGCTCACAGTCTCCAGTCATACATCCTAAGCTCTTGTTTAAGGAATAATTCCCTGCAAAACAGTTCTTCTGAGATGTATCATATTTCTGAGGACAGGGGTTTTTTTCTGTAATTTCCTTGCCCATCCCAGATTTAACAGTTCTTAAATCAGATTTCTCTAATCAAATTGTATAACCTCATTCCTGTTTTAACATGATGGCTGATTAAACAAAATATATGGTTAGCCATAACTATTACAGTGATTTAACTAGCTTTGATTTTCCTTTGTTTTCATTTCAGTGTTCCAGTGCCCTCATCTTATTCAGTTATTTCTGCCATATGAGAATCCTCACTGGGAAGTTCTTAAAACTTAACTTGGGCTACCATGTGCCATTCTACAGAATAAAAAAATAGTGGAGAAATATTTCAACCTTCTTTTTGGCACTTTCCTCTGCCCACTTTTGATTTCCCAGCAAAGAAATTAGCCTCTGCCTTTATTTCTAGGAGACCATTTATCTTCATGTGAGACCCTCTGTCTTCTTGAGCTCCTTGACTACAAAGATAATCACCAAAGCAGGGACAATCTTACTGCTTCTTTCCCCTCTACCTCCTGAGGCATGGGTAGCCAGGATAAGTTCTGTGGCCCCTTGTGGGAAGCTGTTGCCATAGCCCAGAGTGCTGGCAGGAGTTGTTTAGCTATCTGGAATCCCTCTGCTATCCAGATACAGCAATGAGGCTGAGAATTCAGACAACTCCAAAAGCATATGATAAAACTCTCCTATCACTTGAGCGTCATCCGCCCAATACTGTCAGCCTTGTTTGAAGATGGGAGACATTCAGGTACCAGAGGACACCTAAGGCCAAAATCTAATTTACCGGAAGATACAGGAGATACCAAAGATACAAAGATACAATAACCTATTTAGTGTGTGTAATGGTGTGTAGTGGACTACCTGAAGTAAAAATAGTATAAAAAGGCTTAAGAGAGGAGGGGTGTTAGGGAAGATACCATTGCAGACATTGCTCTGACATCTGGGATCAGTCGACAGGTTAAGCCTCTTTTACCCCCCAATAGGGACGCCTTTGGGTAAGATTTGGACACTTGGCTATACCAAGTGTCCCCCCCGGGAGATTTAGCAACCTCTATAGGGTTGTTTTGTGATTTAATGTGCTCGTAGTCGGCTATATTTCTCATATTAACACTCGGCTATACCAAGTGTTTCCCCGGGAGATTTAGGAACCTCTATAGAGTTGTTTTGTGATCTAGCGCACTTGTAGCCAGGGTATATTATTCATATTCTTGCTATTTGTACCATCTTTGTGGGCAGTAGTTCTATCACCGGCAATCCAAAAGAACTTGTGCATCTGTTGCTTTAGTAAACTACATTATTAATTAATCTAGCTGTAAGAGTTCTCATTGAACGCGACCAAATTCCTTAAGGGTGGCTGTGATAGTTCATGCAACGTGGCTAGACTGAAAGTGTATTGAGTTACAAGTGCATTTGTAATCATTGGGATTCAATAGATATACGTATATATACACATATGTGTGTATATGTATATATATTGAACACGATTGGACTTGTAATACAGGAAATTGGGCATCACTCAGAATTTAAGCCTAGCTGCCCCCAGCCCCTCTGATATCTGAGGACAAGCTGCAACGCAAGGGGGTTTATTTTCTGCCAAATTGCTCAGTCCTTTAACGCGACAATTGAGAGCAGCCCTACAGAGTAGGACTTGGGGATACTGGTAGGTGAAAAATTAGACATGAGCTGACAATGTTCACTTTCAGCCCAGAAAGCCAATCGTGTCCTGGGCTGCATAAAAAGAAGCATGGTTAGCAGACGGAGGGAGGTGATTCTTCCCCTATGCCACTCTCATGAGACCCCACCTGGAGTACTGTGTCCAGCTCTGGGGTCCCCAGTATAAGAAAGACATGGATCTGTTAGTGTGTGTCCAGAGGAGGGTCAAAAAAGTGATCAGAGGGATGGAACACCTCCCCTGTGAAGAAAGGCTGAAAGAAATGGGATTGTTCAAGCCTGGAGAAAAGAAGGCTCCAGGGAGACCTTATTGAAGCCTTTCAATACTTAAATGGGACTTATAAGAAAGACAGGAGAGACTTTTTAGTGGGGCCTGTAGCGATAGCACAAGGAATAATGGTTTTAAACTAAAAGAGGGTAGATTTAGATTAGCTATAAGGAAGACATTCTTTACTATGCAGGTGTTGAAACACTGGAACAGGTTGCTCAGAGAAGTTGTGGATGTCTCATCCCTGGAAGTGTTCAAGGTAAGGTTGGATGGGGCTTTGAGCAACCTGATCTAGTGAAAGATGTCCCTGCCTATGGCAAAAGGGTTGGACTAGGTGATCTTTAAACCCTCTAAGATTCCTGAAGTGTAATATCAAGGCATTTTTGGCACCGAGGTGCATTACTGGACTCAGCCTACATCTGTTTATATGCCGACGTGATTATCTTCAAAATTTTACCCCAATAATTCCTAAAGACAAGAATAGGGATAAATGCTCTGCTCTTCCTGATGAAAGGGAATAATTCCTGCTTTACTTTACTTTTCTAGCAAGTTTATAGGTAACTGTAACTCTTTTAACTGTCTGCTTGTATAAGAGATTAGACTACTCATTCAGTAATTTCTTCCTCAAGTTCATAACTTCTGGGCAAGCTACAACACATTTTTCAGAAAGAACTAACACATTTTATTGCTTGAAATGTTAACCTGGAATTTGTCCCATATTGCGTTAGGTTGGAAGAAGACCACAATATTCTAGTCAATAAATTATGTAAGGTGTTGTTATCTTTAGTATTTGTGTTGTTTTTTTCTGTGTTGGAATACTTTCCAATAGCCACTTCTGCAAATTTCAGCTGGTCATCTTCAACAGTATTTTCAGCATATTGACAACTGTATTTGCACCAGGCAATAAAATCTTCACTCTGCTATTCAGTTCTTTCTATTTAGGAATTAAATAAAGTCCATTCCAGCTTCTGAAGATCAACCATCAATCAAGATTTAAATAGTGTGATATCATACTGAGAAGTACAAGTTTATTGTATTGATATGGAGCTTTGGTATACTCTGGAGTTACCTCAGATTCACAAAGCAATTAGCCAATAATGTTAAGAAGTTATGGCTAATTTAACTAATGCTTAATGAAGCCTACTAAAGCTGTCAGGATTGATGAGCCTGGTGAGATTTTGTGCAAGAACACACATTAAAGTTAGGGTCTTCATCTCATTTTGGCAAATTAATCATTGTCCTAAAGGATAGTGTTTCTTTCTAAGGATATGAAAAAGATATGTTTTTTATTTTTAAAATTTCTCAAAGGTTTAAGTACGTGTAGTAGTAGCACATGGATTTTATGTCTAAGAAAATAGTCTCTGGTGGACATCCATCCTTACAAAACAGGTAAAGTAGACATATATTTGAATGTCACAATAATCGGGGCAAGCAACACCTATGTGCACTGTTGTCTTAGTAGTCTTAAATTTCAGCAACTTCTGTGTCTGCTGCTATATTTCATTAATATGCTGCTATATTTCATTAATACATTTCATTATATTCTTGAATAAATCATTGGGATTCAATGAAGAGATGAGATATTACAATGAAATTAAACAAAAAGGTATTGTAGAGGGGAAATTTGCATCACAAAACATTAAAAGTTAAGAAAAATTATGACATATCTTATACACAGCAGCTTGAAAGTTGTAGTCTAAAGGACAAACACCTTTCTGAATTGGCTTTACCTTTTAGTCATGAAATGTTGTGTGCTTTTAAAAACTGTTATGCTTTTCCACACAGCTCATGTGATAGCATAGATTCCCTTCCTTCAGAAAGTTCAGCACCCCACTGTGTGTAGTTCACTTGTTTCCAAGCTTACAAATTCAGGCAATGAATCAGACACTAGAATAAGTTGTAAAAAACGTTCATAAAAAATATGTATTCCATGCTGCATATATACATGCACACTCAGACAGAAAGATCTTCCCTAAAGAAAGACTTTAATCTAGTAGGTACACCTGATGAAATTATGAACCATTTAGTTTGGAAATCTGATGGAAATATGAAACATTACTTCCACAAAGGAAAAAAAAAAAAAAACCAAACCAACATTTCTTTTCACTTAGCTAATAATATCAGTGTTTTGGTATTGGAACTTAGGATTATGGTGCTATGGACAATTTATTATATTTCGGGAAAAAAATACCTGAGTGATTCTGTGATTAACTGTATACCTGAATATGATGAAATGATTTTATCAAAACCAGAAAACTATCATAGAAATACATGTGAGTTTAACTGAAAAATAAAAAACTATGCTTATAATTTCCTTTTTATATTTTGTATACATATGGGTTATGAAAGCTTATACTGGTGTTAATCACATGAAAAGGTGTTTTCTGTCTTCACAGTGTTAAATCAGACCTAATAGCAGGGCACTGTTTTATGAAACCTAGTCTTCAAAATGTATATGGTATATCCAATTATGTTTTTTCTTTTTTTTTTTTCTTTTTTAATTTATTGACAGATAAGGTACAAACCTCTCGTGGTTTAACCCCAGCTGGCAACTAAGCACCACACAGCCACTCGCTCACTCTCCTCCAGTGGGATGGGGGAGACAGTCAGAAGGATAAAAGTGAGAAAACTCACGGGTTGAGACAAAGACAGTTTCGTAGGTAAAGCAAAAGCCGCACACACAAGCAAAGCAAAACAAGGAATTCATTCACTACTTCCCATCAGCAGGCAGATGCTCAGCCATCTCCAGAAAAGCAGGGCTCCATCACACTTAATGGTTGCTTGGGAAGACAAAATGCCGTAACTTCAAACGTCCCCAGCTTCCTTCTTCTTCCCCCAGCTCTATATGCTGAGCATGACATCATATGGTATGGAATATCTCTGTATTATCAACATTGTTCTCAGCACAAATCCAAAACATAGCCCCACACTACTACTATGAAAAAAATTAACTCTACCCCAGACAAAACCAGCACAAAACCTCGTATGACTTGTGGGAAACTTCTCAGTCCTATTATACTGAAGAAGATTACCTCCCTCCCTTTCTTCAGAAGATTTTAAAAACTTGTGCAGTTAACTAATGGCACTGAAAGAATACAGAAAATAGAAAATACTAGTTGTTAAACTCAAAATTAAACAAAATTGGCTCAAATGAAAGAAATGTATAAAACGTTGTACTCATTTATCACATAAAAAGTAAACAACACCATTTTTGTATAACAGGAATATTATGAATAGGAAAACAGAGCTGGAATAGTCTAAGCCAGTCATTGCTGTAACAAAGGACATGCTAATAAAATAAGAAGCCTCAAAACAAATTTGACCAGTCATAGCAAAGGACACAGCAGCATTTTAAGCACTTCTTTTCTCCCCAAACTGCAGGACTTCATGATATAAAACTATTATATGCAAATTAGAAGGAGATGTTATATTAATAAAATTTATTATTAGGGATATTATTTTGCATAAGTTACTGGACAAAGGATACAATTTAAAAACATCTGTATTTCCTGCTCACAAACTATTTATAAGTTATACAATGTGATCAGTGTATTTCAGTGTTTATTATATTTTAAAAGTTTGTGGAGGTTTTTTGTTCACTTGTGGCTTCATATAATTACACAGTTGATTCATCCTCTTTTGAGAAATTTTAGGAACCTTTTATTTGTGTTTTGAAGCAACGAATAACGCTTATATGAGCACTCTTCCATTTAAGTAGAAAGTTACACAAGTGACAAATACATCAAAGATTGTATACACAGAGAGGTGGAAAGAGAGGGAGAGAGAAGAAAACACAAAAGATGTATGGAACAGAAAAAGTGACAGTAGGAAATGAGAATTAATAGATTTGTACATAAAGAGGAATTAAGAACTGAAGTGATGGTTTTAAATGGTAAACTTTCAAGATATCTTATCTCAGGACCATGGACAAAAGGAAATTCTAAATCAGTTTAGGCTGATATTTTTATAATATTAGATCTGGTCATCATACCTTAATAAATAGTGAGATTCAAACAGGAAATCTTTGGATACCAGAAGATAATTGGAAACAATTTTCTGTTTCTTCTAATTAATCAAAATAAGTGCTGTCTGTTTTTCATATTTCCCCTTGTCTACCTCTGTTTCTTCTCACGCATAAATAAATCAAGCTTTTGTTTTATAATGCTGTCATTACAAAAAAACAGATTGATTGTATAGCTCCCTGAATAAGTAATCATCAAGGTCAACAAGATCTGTAGAACTCGGACTATTGCAGATACAGGAAAATTACATTTGAATATATTATTAGCATTTTTTCCAGATGATGTTTGAAAGTAACAGTTTCTGAATTTATTAGCAAATCAAACTTCCCTGTTTGAAAATTGAGTACCAGAAGATTTTCAAAGTTGTTATGTTTCTCAGAAGAAGAAACAAACCACAAACACTAGCCCCCCAAGGTAATATACATTTACTGAATATGGTTTCCTCAAAGCGAAACACCTTATCAGCTCCAAATTGAGGAAGGAACTGAACTATTCAGTTCTTCAGCCCCAGAAAACCTTCTTACTAACATGAGTTGATGCAGAAAACGTGTTGGCTTATATTAGAAAGGAGAAGTTATGAAAAGGTAAGCAAATTGGATTTACTTTGCAGAAGAATGGAAAGACTCCACAGACATACAAGTACAATGTTTGTCCTTAAAACTTTCACTTGTCTGCTATAACTTTATGTGTCTCTGATCATTATTGGTATCTTCTCAATACATGTTATATTAACTTTGGTCAAACATGTGATAAACTGTTCTAAGTTTTATCTAAGCAAATTCAGAAAAGTTTTTCTGTCACATCTGTATGTGGACTCAATATCACAATATCAAAGCCTACCAAACTATAATTCAGATTTCTGTAAAACTTTGCATGAAATGTGATCTGCAAAATTATCCCAATCTGTAAGATATGTTGTCTGTTAACATACACATAAAAGTGATCAAAAATTGATTATTTACACATAAAGAATTATTACATATATCCATATGGATATATTACGTATACCCATCGCAAGTCAAACTTACTCAACCCCACCAAAATAGAACTACTATTGTGAATAGAATTGTGCAATATTTGCTATTAGTACAAAACAAACAAACAAACAAACAAACATACATTGAAGAGATAGAAGAAATACTCACGTGAATGATTTGATTTTGGAGGAATACACATTTCTTAGATGTCAACCTTATAACAACCTCATATACATATTATTACCTACAGACACCTTACTAGCACCACTGATCATTTATTTTTATATATTTATGCTTTGTCATCTGGAATGTTCAAACCCTTAACTGAAAACCACTGATTTCAGACCAAAAAAAAAAAAATATTAGAGAGGGAAACACTAGGGTTTAGGTACTGTATTTAAATAAGTCTTTAATACTGAAGATCTTGTTTTTTAACTAGAAAGATCATGATCCATGTGATGCTATAGATAATATATTGTAGTGTAAATACTGTAATCCTATGGAAAAATATAGGTAGAAAGGAAATTAGCAAGAAAATTTGGAGACTTTTAGTTAAAAACCCTGAAAACCCAGCTGATAGTTGCTTCAGTGGTTTAGGGACAATTTCTAAGAAGCTCTTCTGTGAAAGGGTGAGAATATTTGTAAGAAAACAGGAAATGCTGTTACGTATTTTTGAGAAATACATAAAATAGTTGGGTCTTCTGCACTGTAAATTACAACTATATACTTCATCTTTGATTTAAGTCACCCAGAAATTGAAACCACCTGTATCACAGGGGGGAAAAAACAATGCAGAGAAACCTTTCTTTGTAATTATTTAAAATAACAGTTTACCAAGACCATTAATTTTATTTTGTAGCTTAAACACTAATATGTTGTAATACTAGTAGTAGTAGTAGTAGTAGTAGTAGTAGTAGTAGTAGTAATAACAATAATAATATAAAAAATAATAATAATAAATTTTTTTCAGCAGCAGTTGAGTTGGTCAGCCTGCTTTCCAAATCCTGGCATTTAGATAACTGGCATTTTTAAGTACGATTTTTTACGGGATATTATAGACATGCTTTAAAATTCTGATTAGAATCAAAGAAATAGCATATTATAAATTCAGATGTCTGTGCACACCTAAGAGAAGAAAGATATTCCAACTGTGAAATAGGTACTGTTGTAGTAAACCAGGTATTTTCTACAGTGAGAATTATAGTATGTAGTTTGACCTTCTCCTGCAGCAGTGGATTCCTGGTACAGACAGCCATTTACACTGATGACTGGTGACTTAAAATAAAGATCAGGAGTACCCAGTGTATTTTTTTCCTTTCTTCAGACAAGTCAAACTCCTTTGTTTACTGCAGTCAGTAGTTCACGTTTGCTTTTTCTGTAATGGAAACAAAATTAATACATCGCATATCTTTCCATCTGATAATTATTGCATATGTTCAGAATGTTACCTATGAATAACATCCATAGTGAAAAAAACAATTGCAATCTGACAGCTTGTTTAACTAAACACAACTGGAGTTCAGCTGAAAATCTAATTTTAAATGGCACTGTAATGTGAGATTTGCAGGGCAGCTTTTGGGTTATTTTGCTTTAGGTTTAATTTTGAAACAACTATTTGAAGATCAGGATTTGCATAGTCCTGAATCACAACTAATGTGATGAATAAAGACTTCTTTCTCTTTTCCTACTTTACAGCTGATATGGAAAGGGTTCTTTTATGTTCATTTGGAGTAAAATTTGCATAAGTAACTGGTTCAGGAATACAAGATTCATATTGTTTTTCAGCAGGCAAATAGAATATTTGCTTGCATGAGAGCAGAAAGGAGTTAATTTTTTTATTACTATTTTTTAAGTCCAATTCAAAATAGTTAAATTAATTAAAAGATACTGCTTGGTTGCTCTCTTGTAGGAAAAAAACCCCACTCTATGACCACTTGTTTCTGTGTAGGAAACTCACTCAGTGACCTCGTTTTTATGTTTTACACTAAGCTGAGTTCTCTTTCACAAGACATTATACCAAGGTCAATGGATTTTTGCAAGATGATATTGCAATCTGTTCCCTTTATGATTCAGTCATGATAAACTGTTCCAGGAAAGTGTAAAGTGAAAAGACAGTACAAGAAGTCTTTGTGATCTCTGCTTCCCACTACACTGTTCAAATACACTAGAACTATAATATAGAGCCAACTTAAGAAGTAATAGGATTCCTGCACTTGGGCTACCTCTGCACTCCACCTATGTACAGGACCAAGAATTTAATAATCTTAGCACTGGACATTAATTTTGAGAGTTCAGTTACTTTAATGATATGGTCATCTTTTGGCTATGGCAATTTAGTGCGTGATTTGTTTGTGGTTTGTTTTTCTCTCCCAGTATCAGTCAGGCCTTCACATACTGCAGATCTTCTTTACTGCTACCTCTGCATATGAGTGAGGAACTTTTGTTTTTCTACAACACATAAAACATAAACTACCATATGAAGCCAAAGTTTTTGTTAATTTTGTCTGCACTCAGCTATGACTTCAGAAAGGTAGATCTTTTTATTACAAAATATGTCTTTGTAATATTTATAAATATTATTTCCTACTTACTTATGTGTTTTATAATGCTGCCATGGCCTGTTAGCTGATGATTTAAAAAAATTGAAAGTGTAAATTTTCATTCTGTTGGACTAACAAATACAGAAAGAAGCCTGAAGAATGCCTGAAGCAAGCACTGATTTTCTGTGGGTCTCTTAGGAAGAAAATAAATGTTTTAATTTATTTGTGGGTAGTTTACTTCCAGATGAAGCAGGTAAAATAAAATTTTAACATAAATATCATTTGACCTTCTTTTGAATTTTCATCTTTTTCTTATGCCATGAGCTAACACAGCCAATGGGACTTTGGGAAGACCTTGAACAAAATTCAGACATACCAATGCAATCAATGTCACTACTTTCAATGAGTCAAATTTCCCTTCCATGAGCAGAGTGGTACAAGGTTTTTAACTACTTTTTCTTTGTGTTTTGATTGTCACTTACAGGCTGCTGAATCACTGAGAGCAGCATAGGAGGCCTCCTTGGGTCATAGGATGCTTATTCAACAGGAATAGAGCCCCACTGTGAGACTGGCCAGCTGGTACTACTAACCACAGTAGCGTCTGACACCACAGCAAATGCTGCTGTGTATTACTTCAGAGGCCCTGAAATTAATTCCACTGTAGATTACATGGAAGTCAAGGCACTAAGAACCATATTTCTGGTAATCAGGGAAGACTAGATAATACTAAGTAATAAAGTATTTTACAGGTAGTCCTGGATCATAGTAAAGATATGTTTAGATATAGTTTATAAATAACAATGCTAATATGTGATTTACTCTCACGTCAGTAGCAGGAGAGTGTCACAGAACCCAAAACGTCTATGTGTTACTTTGATCATTGACTGTAAGTATCCCACATAAGTTTTTCTAGAGGGTCTGTAGCCATTCGTGCCCCAAGATACCGACACACTTCCTACTAATAATTCATTATATTATTATAAGTAAGTGACATATTTAATAGCAATACAATAGAAGGTATAGCTGGAATTTAGAAAGAAGAAAAACACTAAGTGCTTTAGCCATTTTAAATAATTTTAAAAAGTGGAACTGTAAAGACATTACAAGTTTAACTTTAAATCTATTGACCAGAAATCTACATATTTTGTATACTTGTAAATATCTTATTTTGGTTTAGTCTAAACTGGAAAATATGCTATATCCCTATTATGTACAGTTGACCAAATATTCAACAACCTAATTAAATTTTGAAGAACATTATTGAAAAGTAAAATAAAAATACTTCCATATTAGTGTACTGTTTTCTTCTAGTCAGGTAAAGGATTAAGTGCATAAAATTGACTTCAACTTACCTCCAGTGAATGACTCCGTGAGTGTAATACATTTACATACACCCAAACCATAATATCAGCAGCTAGGAAACATTTAGTAAATACAGATTCTTTTATTGCATACCTATGTAAAATATGAACTATATTCCTTAAACTATTTCCATGAACAGTGAAGTTTTGAAAAAGGGTTAAAATTTTAAGGTAACACTTTTCTTCAAAATTCTGCTACATGGGATCTTAAATAGTGACTAAAGTCCCAAGCTAAAGGTTCAGGTTAAAAAGTTATATCTAAAAGCATAAAGTACAGAGGAGAGAGCTAAGTACACAGTAGAACTGGGGAAGATTTTATCTTATTTTGGCTTCTGATCTGGAACAAGTAACCTGTGAGACCAGCTTCTCCCCTCAGGGAAAGTGAAGATTCACATTATTGTTCTTTATGTGGTCCTCATCACCATATTATTCAGGTACTCCATCTAAAAAAAGGTCAAAGCTTTCCTTTGCCTAGACAAGTAAAAGTTTTCAGTGTATTTCTCAAGCACAGAAATAATGTCACAATCTCAGAGGTCAAATGTGGTATTTTTCCATTCACAAGAAAAATGTCTTGAAAAGGCATACCTTTTTGAAACAGAATTTAACAGTAATCCTTTGTTGCTTATATTAAAATGATACGATGCTAAATTTCCTTTATTTAATGGAACACAGACAGATAGTCTTATCATTCTCTACTAAATACTTTTTTTTATATTTCACTTATCTCCTGCTAGGTATTCCCTGCACTGCTACCACTACAAGAAAGGAAATACCACCATTTTATGAGAAAAATACTCTCCCATTTTCCTTACAACCTGTACAGGAATGAATTTCATGCAGAATAAGCAGAGATTCTGAATCAAAAAAATTCTTATTTCATCATCTTTTTAAAATATTGATTTTCTTTATTGAGAAAATATTGGCAAATATAATTTTCTTAATTTAGAAAAATAAATTTTTAAACTGAGGGTCTTTGATACAGTTTTCTGTTTTGAATGTACATTTTTATCTCTGTCGTGGTTTAAACTCAGCTGGCAACTGAACCCCACACAGCCGCTCGCTCACTCTCCCCCAGCGGGATGGGGGACAGAATCGGAAAGGTAAAAGTGAGAAAACTCGTGGGTTGAGACAAAGACAGTTTCGTAGGTAAAGCAACAGCCGTGCACACAAGCGAAGAAAAACAAGGAATTAATTCACTACTTCCCATCGGCAGGCAGGTGTTCAGCCATCTCCAGGAAAGCAGGGCTCCATCACGTGTAATGATTACTTGGGAAGACAAATGCCATCACTCCCAATGTCTCCCGCTTCCTTCTTCTTTCCCAGCTTTTTATTGCTGAGCATGACATCATACGGTATGGAATATCCCCTTGGTCAGTTGGGGTCAGCTGTCCCAGCTGTATCCCCTCCCAATTTCTTGTGCACCCCCAGCCTACTTGCTGGTGGGGTGGTGTGAGAAGAAGAAGAAAAGGCCTTGACTCTGTGTAAGCATTGCTCAGCAATAACTAAAACATCCCTGCTTTATCAACGCTGTTTTCAGCACAAATCCAAAACACAGCCCCATACAAGCTGCTATGAAGAAAATTAACTCTGTCCCAGCCAAAACCATCACAATCTCCCAGCCCACAGCTGTGCAACTTTACATTTCCTTTTTCTCTCCATATACTTTAAGGAAACCAGTCATTCAAATCATCCATTTTGATTCTTAACCATTTCACTCAAACCCAAAGCTAACAGCATCTTAAAGCTTCAAATTCTTGAAAATAATTTTTAGCAATCACATTCATTCTCAATCTGCGTAGCTTGGTGCATCCTATTAGTAAGCACTGTAATATTTAGCATGTTCGCAATATGAATGATCAAAAACAAAGGCCTCAAAAAATATGACAAGTGGGTTTTAAGAGGTATCAAAGCTATACCTCTTCATCTACTTGAATTAGTTTTGATGGATCAACATGTTTTTAAAAATTCTAGTGAGGGGAAGTCCATAATGGACATAGGCAATCTATTACAGGTTTTAAAAATAGCTTATGTTTTTTCTAATGTGTAACTCAAGTCTCATTTGATGCAATTTATATCTATTACTTCTAGTTCACTCCACTGTGGGCATGCAAAACAGTTTATTCTATCTTTAGTCTTTGCAACCATGTTTTTGTGTGTTTGAAGAAGGCTATAACTTCCACCCCCTCAAGTAAACAATCCAAATGTTTTCAGACTGTTCTTGTAAGTCACATTTTTCTACCCCTGACTTTTCCCAGCTGAATCACACATTAGAGACAGAGTATACACTATAATTTAACATTCAGGTAGAGAAAAGACATTACCTTTACATATGCCACAGAATTGTACATCCCAACATAATATTTGTCTTTTTCAGAACAGCAGGCTAGTTCAACAGTAGTTCATTATAGTTTACTTTGTATCATAATCCCAAAATCCTACTCTGAAGAATTGCAATCTACCCTCACACTGTTCTTCCAGTTTGTGAAATTGTTTATTCCCATCTAAGTGTAGACTTTTGTCTTTGACTTCATTAAACAGTGTTCCTTTTTCTCTGTATTGGGTTTGCGTGGGAAGGTTTTGGTAGTGGGGTGGCTTTGGTACAGGGGTGGCTTCGTGAGAAGCTGCCAGAAGCTTCCCCTGTGTCCGACAGAGTCAAAGTCATCTGGCTCCAAGATGGACCTGCCACCGGCCAAGGCCGAGCCAGTCAGCAATGGTGGTAGCGCCTCTGGGATAACATATTTAAGAAGGGGAAAAAAAAACTCTGCGCAATTGCAGCGGAAAGAGGAGTGAGAGTATGTGAGAGAAACAACTCTGCAGACACCAAGGTCAGTGAAGAAGGAGGGGGAGGAGGTGCTCCAGGCGCCGGAGCAGAGATTCCCCTGCAGCCCATGGTGAAGACCATGGTGAGGCAGGCTGTCCCCCTGCAGCCATGGAGGTCCACGGTGGAGCAGATATCCACCTGCAGCCCATGGAGGACCCTATGCAGGAGCAGGTGGATGTGCCCGAAGGAGGCTGTGACCCTGTGGGAAGCCCACACTGGGGCAGGCTCCTGGCAGGACCTGTGGACCCGTGGAGAGAGGAGCCCACGCTGGAGCAGGTTTGCTGGAAGGACTTGTGACCCCACGGGGGACCCATGCTGGAGCAGTCTGTTCTTGAAGACTGCACCCCGTGGAAAGGACCCATGCTGGAGCAGTTTGTGAAGAACTGTTGCCCATGCGAAAGACCCACATTGGAGAAGTTTGTGGAGAACTGTCTCCCATGGGAAGGACCCCACGCTGGAGCAGGGGAAGAGTGTGAGGAGTCCTTCCCCTGAGGATGAAGGAGCAGCAGAGACAACATGTGATGAATTGACCGCAACCCACATTCCCCATGCTCCTGCACTGTTTGAGGGGGGAGGAGGTAGAGAAAATCAGAAGTGAAGTTAAGCCTGGGAAGAAGGGAGGCATGGGGGAAGGTGTTTTTAAGATTTAGTTTTTATTTTCTCATTATCCTATTCTGATTTGATTGGTAATAAATTAAACTGATTTCCCCAAGTCGAGTCTGTTTTGCCCGTGATGGTTGGTAATTGCTGAATGATCTCTCCCTGTGCTTATCTCGACCCACAAGCTTTTCGTTATATTTTCACTCCCTGTCCAGCTGAGGAGGGGGAGTGATAGAGCGGCTTTGGTGGGCACCTGGCATCCAAGCAGGCTCAACACACCACATTCTGAAATCAGTTTTCCAGTTTCTCAAAATAATAAGATTCTGATCCAGTCCTCCTGCAATTACCATTTCCCCCAGTGTGTTGCCATATATGGATGTAATAAATATTAAATTTTTGTTCCAACATCCAACTTACTCTCAAGAGTACTGAATAGCATTGAATAGTACCAGAACCCAGGGGAAGATAATCTCAGCATGTACTTCCAGTTTGAAAGTGATCCACTGATAAGACTTTCTGAGTACAGTTTTGCATCCATCCATTCTAAGATTAGTTGCGTAACTTGTCCAGGATTCACTCTGAGGAATTTTTAAGGTGCTGTGATATGAATCAAAGTAACAATAAAGGTATGTTGGTCCATGGGTAGTCTAACCTATATTTTTCATCTGTGTGTATTTTCTCTTCCTGTCTGATGTGTTGTGTTTTAGGTTTTGAAATTACACAGTTCTGAATTGAAGCAATTTCTTATTCGTATGTGGTATAAGAGTATGAATATATTCCTTTGGTCATAGAGACCGTTTGTTTTCATTAAATTTCCATATTCCTATAGATTAAATATGATCTCTTTTATAAACTTTTTTCCAAATTAAAAAATGCCAATAACTTTTTAAAAATATTCCACTGCACTGGAATTACTACACTTTCAATACTTTAAGTAATGAAAAATAAAGCACGCACTTACACATTCTTCTCACCCCATCACAGGAAATTATATAAATGACAAAAAAAACTCATTGAACTAGGAATACAGGTCCTAATAAAAGAAGAACCTTTGGGATCATTTTACCAACTAAAGGGTTGGGGGAAAAAAAAGAGTAATAAATAGTTATCTAATATCAAGTGAATGATAGAGTAGCATTCTGTAATTGAAATAGCATGTCAGAGTGCTAAGTCTAATTGAGTACTACTTACAAAGTTTTAATCATGGTAAAAAAGATCGATCTAAAGCAAATAGCAAATATTTACAATATTGAGTGTTTCACAGTGGTACAGTACTAAATTAAAATGACAGAATCTTTAATTATCATCAAATTTAAATTAAAAAAATTATCAAGAACATATACTACTACATCTTTTTCTTTTCCTTCCTTTTCTTCTGTTTTCTTTTCTTATCACCAGAATTTTAATTTCCACAGTATTTTTCTCAAACAAGAAAATAATCACAGTTTTTGTGAAAAAAAGAACATTCAAAAATGCCTTGAAGTTTAAGTTAAGAAACCAGCAAACTCAAATCTATATACTGTGTAAATTACAGTATACTCTCACTGCACACACCAAAAATATCAGGAAGGAAAGTTTCAAAGTAAATGTCCTCTGTCAACAGATATGGCAGATCTGAGAGGAAACATGAGGAAGGAAAGACAGCAGCAGATGGATCTTCTTTTCTTGGTGACCACAGGTCAACAGCCCTAGTTCAGCCCAGCTGCTTTGCCAAGAGCACTTCACTCTGTGTTATTACATCCTACACTCAGTGCAACTATCAGACAGCTTAGCGATTGACGGAACTCAATTCATGAACTGAAATGGGCAGATGTTCTCCATTTACTCTCTATTTTCATGGATTTGCACTTTTACACATTTTCTGTTTTCAATAAATTGTCTTAATTGCAAAGTATCTTACCTTGTGAAACTGAAAAACAGAAAAGCAGAGTTAAAAATTATTTCTACAGTGTTGAACAGTTTTGAGCAGTCTTTCAATCACACAAAACAATATTTAAGTAGAGGAAACATGTCAATTGCAACACCATTTAGCAGCATGTCTAATATTGGTGGTAGTGTTCAAGGTCAGGTTGGATGGGGCTTTGAGCAACCTGATCCAGGAAAAGATGTCCTTGCCCATGGCAGAGGAAGATTTGGACTAGATGGTCTTTAAAAATCCCTTCTGACCAAAACCATTCAATGATTCTATGACTCTGTGATTCTAATATGACATATGCTTATGTGCAGCTGTGTATGAATCATGATATACTTTTGGAGACTCCCTTCATGCATACTTCCATCTAACAATACAGTGCTCAAGATGTCTCATTTCTTTTGGTTGCCCATGCCAAAACCTCTGATAACAGGTATTGTACAGTCACCCATTAAGATGCACAACTGCAGCATCTGAAATCCACATTTAACTTTTTGAACATTTCTTTGGAAGTAGGAACATCTTATAGCAGTAGTATACTGGCATCTAAAAGGTTTTGGAGGCAGTGTCCCTTGTCTGCCACATGTCTCCACGGTCTGCTATGACTTTATATCTTCTAAATTAATTAAAAATAATCTCCTGACAATATCTTCATGTTTAGGGTATGGTTTCCTCTACTGTGGAGGACTGCTAGAATCCTAAAAGAACTTTGTTATTGTGACTGAAGAAGACTGTGAGATTCAATCCTCTTACTCTTGGTACTGTCTCCCCAACAAACGCATGTAAGAAACTATGTTCTGCCCCTAATATAATTTTAGCCCAGAAGGACTGTAATCATCATCTTAGAAATTCAATAATTTACTGTGTTCAGTGAAAAATGTGTTTTCAGTAATATACATTTCTAACAATATAATATACCTCAACTTCTTGTACCTCAACCATCAAAACACTATTCTTCCTTTTGAATTCTTTGCTCTATCTTGTGAAATCTCCTTGTTCTTAAAATGAACATGATAATTTCCATAGGAATTACAAGCCTCTGTGTGGCAAAGTTGGAATGTTGGAGGTCAGCCTTCACAGAGTGAAAGAGGGTTTAAATGAAATTAACTTATTTTGCAATTTCTTTCCTTACCAGCCCCCTCTCCTGGCAAGCACAGGGATGCTTCACAGTCATCTTACTGAATTCTACACTCCGAGATTCTGGACTCATAGAAAGGAGAGCAGAAACTGCTGACAGCTTTTAATAAAACATAGTGATCAGACTAGAGAATTGTTATATTTATTTATTGATAGATTGATTTATGTCATTTTTTAATCACTGAAGAATGTAGTTTTACTTATCCTGAAACCTTTTGTAAACTGAGGTCCATTTAAACAAAAACTTCCTTTTCTGTTTTGTCTGTGGGGATTTGAACTTACATATCCCAGGACATGCACAAGTTGTAGGTTCCTCTGTGAAACTGTTATTTACTCTCCTTACAGCTGTCATAGCTTGCACAAAGAGCTATTTTTTTCCTTCCTATAATACTAAACAATGCTTAGAGTTAAAAAACAAAAAAAATAACAAAACAAACAAGCAAACAAAACCAGTTGTGAGACCTCCCAGATGGCCATTACATTGACAATGTGTGTTATATTATCTGAACACAATTTGGGTCAGGACTTATAACAAGTTTTTCTACAGTTAGCATGCCCATTACCGATACTATACCTTTTTTATACACATCACTTACCAAATTATTACATATTCTAAAGAGAAAATCCTCAGTGATTGCAGATATAGAAATTGGTTGAAAACACAGAAGTGAGTCTTGAACCTGTAGGAGAAAGAATTACTCTTCATTGTGCTGGTTGAGACGTTTGGTCTCTGACATCCAGTCTCTGATCCAAAGGACATATATTTACTACGTACGTGATGTTACTCACCAATAGGGCTGTTACCCTACGATACCCCATATTTAGGCAATTTAAGCAGAGAAGGAAAGTTTCACATTCAAAGAAAATTTTATGAATTAAGAAAGAAATTCTTTTATAAGTGAACTTTTGGTTTATGAAACTGAATTTTTTTTCAGGGATAAAAAAAACCCTAGGACAATTAGATAACTCTTCTAGAAAAGTAAAATTTGTAGTTATACCATTTCACAGAATAATGAAAACACTGTGATTTATAGAACTTTTTTTTTTTGTTATTATGCTTATCTATGCATGTTTATGTTAAAAATGCATCTGTTTAAAACATCACACGAAGCATTACATGAATGATCCTAACTCTGGCCTTGAACAAGAAGAATAACTTTTGTAGGAAATGGGTCTGCTGAAAGTGAAAATGATATTAGTGTGATATGGCAAGAAAATACCTTCCTGCCTCTATATAATCCAACTGTAAAACATTATTTTTTTTCTCTCCCCCCCGCCCCGTCTTGTGGATGGTTTAGTAATCTTTGTTTGTACTATACATCCTCTTCAGGAAGATATGATTGTGAATTTAATGTAAATTTTTCAGTCAAAAAATATGGAAGACATAACAGGGAATCAGTTAATCTAAAGCTGTGTTATTTCTCTCTCACACTAAGGAGTCTGCTGAGGACTTGAATCAGCCTCATGCAATTCCTTGCACCTATGCAGAGTGACATGCTATGCCTGTCTTCTGAATCAGAAACAAAGTTTTTGTGACGATGGGAGACAGTCAAAAATCAAATACATGCTTCTCAGTATATTCTGAATATACTGTAAGTCCATGGTTGATCCTGTCAAAACGAGATTCATCTACTCATTTGGCAAAGCTGAACACTTTCCTAATTTGAAGGTTACTTTCCTATTTTAACCATTAATTGACTGTTGTAATTTTTATTCTTAGTGAGCTTTTTTGGCATATCTGCCATTTAGCTAATGTATTATTATCCCTGTATCAATAGCAATATAATTTTTATTCTTTACCATAGTCTTTGCCGGATCGTTTACACTTCAGATGATAGGGGTTTTTTATTACAGTTTCTACAATTTTGGAATGGATGTCTGACCCTCTTCCACAAAAGGAGCAAATATCAGGATCTTTAGCTGTTTGCTGTTTCCAATTTACTGTTTGGCTTTTGATGTGGTACATATTTTATGAACATTGCCCTCTTGCTTGTCCCTGAATAAAATTATTTGTATCTTAAGTCACAGTTTCCATAGACACTGCAATTTCCACACCGGTTTTAGATGGCAAGTTTGCTTTAGTCATAAGCTTCTTTCTTTTGTACATTTTGAGTAGGTTTTCTACATACTAATCTGTCTTTCAGGGCCCTGTTCAAGCCATCCCCAAACTGACAATATCCTGACCTTTTTCTTCTTTTTATTTTTATTGTTTTCTGTATGGAAAGGAATAGATTTGCGTTCACAGTGATCCTCTTAAAAAAATCAGAACCTTCTGCTACAAGAAGTTTTGCTGATGATAAGCATTATCACAAAATTCTTCCTTTTTGTACTAGTGTTGTGACTCTTGTTTTTTGTGAGGTTCTTGATGTGCTCCTATTTTACTTGTTACCATCCCTATCAGTAGAAGTGGAATTTAGTTATATTTTGCTGTATCATTAACTTAGAAGTATTGCTCCAGTGTCTTCAGTGTAAAGAATGCAGGCTAATCCCCAATTGTATTGTCAAAAACATTAGTATTTCCTGAACTGAATAAAGTCTCTGGCTATTTGATTGGAGAACAAAATGATCTGAAACAATCTAAGTCTGGCCTAGAAAAATTAGTGTAGTCCTAATAGTAGTGTCTATTTTACATTACCATTCAGAATCAATTGCCTTGCAGAGCTATCTCCTGAAAAAAAAAAGTGACATTCTAAAGCTACACAAAAAAAATCCTAGTCTACTTTTACAGTACTCAGTAGAATATAAAACATGAGTAGGAGGCTTACTAGTTGGATTAATGCCCAGAAACATGCACTGCTTAATGGGTGGATTATTGAAGAAAAAGCAATTTATACACTGTAGAACAATGTGGGTTTATTCTTTAGATTATTTTCTTGCAAAAATTGTGTACAAGTATTTGTAAATGTAGCAGATGATTAAAATATTTTATATTTACTAATATGTCAAATATGAATCCTTTGAAGCAAATATATATTTCACCTTTACTTTTTCTATCTTATCAAGATACTGTCTTTTTTTTTTCCTTGGAAAGAGTATACTACAAATTCAACATGTAATCTCTAACTTGGCTTGTAGTTGCAGAAGTAATAATCAAATAAAAAGATTGTACAATTACCTGTAAAATACAAAACATTTAAAAACACACTAGCTTATCTACATGTATGTGTGACTAACCTGGATAAACTATTAAAAGGAGAAACATTAAAAATAAACAGAATATGAATGAGGAAGTTGCATGCTCTAATTGAAGATTTGTATGAAAGCATAACATTTTAGGCTGGAGAGAAGAGGCAATAAAGTAATGTAAGGGAATTGTAATTTTGAGCACCTCTTCATCTTTGTTCATATTTTCTTTAACTGTATGGCAAGCATTGGCAGTCACCCTAGTCTAAAGTAGTCCTTGAATAAAGAACAATAACAAGTTGAACTAGAACTACAAATTAGAGATATTATTTCAGACAATATACTTTTTTTCTGAGAAGGGAAGTTCTATTTTTTTCAGAAATGTCTTGCAACTAAATGCTGAATTCAAAGAATTCTGGGGGAAAAAAAAAATAATAAAGACAGTCAGGATAAATTTGAAAGAAAGGGCTATAAAAGAAAAACCTATACTTTCATCCAGCAGCTCAGGATTTAAAACCCACACGCTGAAGGTAAAGTCCTTACCTTTAATTCTCTCTCCTTTCTGAGAAGAACTGACTCACCATGCATATAGCTTCTATATTCTACTAGGCAGAAGCCCTTAGTCCCATGCAAACACAGCTTCTCTTTGCGTAAGAAAAAAGTGCAGGAAGTGGAAGACTATGACCTCTTCCTCCAGCTCAGAACATCACCCTAAAGAAAAATTAAGGCATAATACACTGTAGCTACTTAAGCGTTTGGTCAGTGTTGCACAGGATCAACAGGGGGACGTAGCTTTACATTCCCTATCAAAGTAACCTCACAGTTAGGAGGTTAGTGAAGAGAGACAGCTAAAACTCAGCTCAGTCTGTAACTAAAATTGAGAAAAGAAAGTTTCATCTTTCATTATAAAATTGTAATCAAGAGCATACCACATCTAGAGTGTAATCAATTTAATTACTCTAATGCTGATTTTTGCACTTTCATGTATCTGCAGTCCCTATAAAATGCACGCAGAAAATTACTACCAGTATTGGTGTTCTGCCATGGTCTGAGGCAAGACACAGCGAAGGTCAGACCCCGTGTCAGACTAACAGTAGGGAGAGTTGAGTCTGCAGAAGCGGCCAGCACAGCCAGCTACCTGGCAGGGACCTATAGGGAGATAACTAGTATGTACTTAAGAGGACAGGGGATTAATTTGAATTCTTTTCTTCACTAGAAATTACTTCAGGTTTAAGGGAGGTGTCTCAGAGCCTACAATTACTTCTCCCACTCTGTACCAGAACTAGAAGTGCAATTCTACTCATTAAATGCAATCTTCCAAGTTTAAAAGCAAAGCGCACAGTGAAAAATTTCTACAACCTTATGACACTGGAATGACAGTTTTCAGGATGTAGTAAGTAAAACCTAAATCCTTTATTGGCATGTTAACAGACTAATTTCTATCAACTTTTAATGATTTAATTCATCCATATCTCTTTTTAAAGATACTTTCATGAAACTAGAATAATTTGCTAAGGATTTAGAGTCCAAGGAGCTGTGAGCAAGAATTACTTTCTTTTTTAATATCTTTTATAAATTTTTAAATAAAATTTTTTGAAAAATCTTTCTTAAAATGAGAAAAGTTTACTTTGTATCACATTTAAACTTAGGAGATATTGCAAAGATGAGACACAGAATGGTGCTGCAAGGCATATAGCACATACATGCTTAGGAAACTAAATGTCATTAGTTCTGCTGCTATCAGAATAATTTCTCTGTGCTTGTAGGTCATTCACAATTCTATCCTCATTTTTTATCATATTATTAATCAATATAATTTGATACATAATTTGTGGAACTATTTTCACCATTTATATGCACTTTGTTTCTAATGTGCGGAGCCGGTATATGTAACAGATTATGTGGAGCACCCTGCGTGTAGCTTTTATGTCCCCAAAGTGCTGTAGCACTAGCTGCTGTGGGCATGACATTAAGGCAGTTCTTAGTTAGCTAGCTGCATGCAAGGTACATTGCAAAGTGGTTGAATCCATGAAATCAGTGTCCCAAAAATGTATGAGGTAATTCTATGTTCTGGCTCATGAAATATCTGAGTTTTCTGAACATTCTTATACTTCTTATCTGCATAAATCATTATGATTAGCAATCACTAAGAATGTCTTACTAATATCAGCTAAAAATGTATACATCTTTGTTTTTCACATTTTATACATTTTTATTATTTCAAATAATTGCCTGGTCATCTCTAACCATGACCTTTGAAAATTTCTGCTACCTATACAAGCAAAATAAAACATTTTTATTATTCTTGCACTTTGTTTCAGCACACCTTATATTGTTTTCTTCAGAAAAACTACCTAAACTCTCTTTATTCTTTTGTGATATTTCTTCAAAGTTATAACATCATTTAACTAAATGTTTTCCACTTAGTGATAAGCAACTATTGTTCTTTATATTCACTTGGTTTTCTAACAGTCTGTTTTGCTGTAGAATATGGAGACAAATTCTAAACAATTAAAGATCAATTACTATGTCCTTGCAGGAAAACTTCACTTGTAGGTGTCTAATTTAAACACATGTAATCAATTTTCTGAGATCCTTTGATTTTCCCTTCTAAAATGTTTTCACTTGTCAGTAGACAAACTTCTAGGCTGGATATTAGGAAAAAGTTCTTTACTGAGAGAGTAGTGAAACATTGGAATAGGCTGCCCAGGGACGTGGTAGAGTCACCCTCCCTGGAGGTATTCAAGGAGCGTGTGGATGTGGCATTGTGGGATGTGGCTTAATGGGCATGGTGCTGTGTGGTGTTGGGTGGGTTGGTTTTTGGTGTGTTGTGGTTTGTTTTTTGTGTTGTTGTGGTGTTTTTTTTTTTGTTTTTTTTTTAAGGTTGGACTTGATGATCTTACAGGTCTTTTCCAACCTTGGTGATTCTGTGATTCTGTGTTCTGTAATGGATGACAGGAAAGTGGATTGGAATTCAGAAAAGATGCAGTTAGCAGCAGCACCATATTTACATAGTGATGACCTATATCTAAATTCTAGTATTTGTGCTAACAAAATACAGTTGCAGCTGCAGAAATGTGTCATGAGTAATGAATTCCCTTTTACAAATAACAAAAAATTTTATTATAATTCAGAAAATAAAATTAAATAGTAGAATCTCTTTATAAGCCCCTAATGTGTAATGGTTACCTCTTCATGGGAGTCGTAGTTCAGAAAGAAGTCCATCTCCCAGTCACCCTCACCTACACCCTGATGCACCACGGCAGCGTACTTCCAGAGTACAAAAGCTGAGTTCCTTTTGGATTAAAATAACATGGAAGGTTTATTCCAGGGGATTGTCTAATGGACACCAGCTGCTGACAACCATTCACAGAATCACAGAATCAGTACGGTTGGAAAAGACCTGTAAGATCATCGAGTCCAACCTGGGGAAAGAAAAAAAAAAAAAAAAAAAAAAAACACAAAACCCACGCCACACAACAACAATAACAAGCCACAACCCACCCAACACCACACAGCACCATGTCCATCAAGCTACATCCCACAATGCCACATCCACACGCTCCTTGAATACCTCCAGGGAGGGTGACTCTACCACCTCCCTGGGCAGCCTATTCCAGTGTTTCACCACTCTCTCAGTGAAGAACTTTTTCCTAATGTCTAGCCTGAACCTCCCCTGTCGCAACTTGAGGCCATTTCCATTCATTTCATAGGACCAAAATAGAGAGTGTTTAAAGCAAGTCTCAAACACAGATAATGTAGATACCAGCTCCTCAGTACCTGTTGTTTTGCTATACAAATTGGCTTCTGTTGTGCTTGCTAATGCATAGTCATACAAAAGCATATTCTGTATATTTCAGTAGCTGTTCTTGCATATCAAATTAATTTTTAACTCTAGTTAATTACGGGTTCTTCTTTTTGATTATCCTATTAAATAAAACTGCTTCGTCTGGAGTTTTTGGCAGTCATGATATTATGAAATACATTAAATCACAGAAAATGATTGCCTTAAAATGTCTTTTATGTGTGTGTGTAAAGTATTGTGTATAACAGTGGTGCCATATGAGTAATAAGTATACCTGATAATTTGTTCACTATTTAATCTCAGATTAAAATTATCCATTTTCCCCCAAATGGATACAATACAAGAGATAATTAAAATGTTTAAGATATTCTGTAACAGTGTTCAGTTTTTAAACAATTATTCATGAGAAATAGTTTCTATATGATGGGATATCTTGACATAACAAAATGCGTCTGCATTTCAGTTTATAAAAGGAAGAACAAATGTTGAAGCTTCCTCTGGCACGAATATTCTGAAAGAAAATACTAATGGGAAAAAAACCCAAACCACTAAATATTCTGTTCAAATACTAATGTTCTCCATTATGCTTAAGTGTTTCACTGAGCTTTAATATGATCATAACAATATAACATCAATATTAATTAAAATACATATCTGCATAGTTTGTATAAGGGAAGAGTACTGAAATGCCATTACCATCCTAATGACATATAATATTCAAAAATAAATTAAAAAGTAAATATTTATTATACATAGTAGCAGTTACTTTTCCATAGGCAATGACACTACTTTTGGGGCAGGTGTTATACATGTGAAGGATGAGGTGTCACTTGTTTAGAGTCCCCCAAGTACAGCGCAAGAGCAAAAACATACTGTAATAAACATTGGAGGAAGACAGGGAAACAATGAGACCCGTCAGTCTGATATGAAGTAACATCAATGTGCCACCAGCACAGAAATTGCTTTTGTGGATAAATGAGACTTCCAAAAAGGGATTTGAGTGGGTATTTGCCCCAAATTGGCTGTGCTGAAGAAGAAGATAATGATGACCATCAGTCTAATTAAACAGTAACCAGGGAATTACCAAGAAACTTTAGAAGCAAAGAAGGCATCAGCTTGGAAAGCAGTGTCAAAGAAGCATGAAAGCCTGTAATGGTGTTGGGGGAGATGCCTTGGACCAAGAGGGGGAAAAATGACCCTGGCTGGGCATTGCCTGGTGTTACCCAGAGGCATGCCAGCCCTGCCTGAGCTGGGCACAGCAGCTCCCCATGGGGCACAGGAGCAGCCTACACCCAGCCAGGCACCACAGTGCAGGGGTGGCATGGGGGGAAGTCTCCTCCAGGTTCATGTGGAGCCATGTGGGGCACCTGCCCATGTTGGTGCCTTAGCAGGGTGCCAGCAGTAGCAGGGGTGCATGTACAGCAGGAGCACCCATGCCTCTACAGGAGGGTCTGCACATGGGGGACTTACATTCACATACTGGGAGGTGGGAGGGTGGTAACCCATACTGCTCGGGGGGCGGCGGGGGGGTGTGAAAGGGTGCACAATGCCTGAGAGGGGTATATAGTTACAGAAAGGTATTTGGAAATTTGTAGGTGTATGTCGTGGTTTAAGCCCAGCTGGCAACTAAGCACCACACAGCTGCTCGCTCACTCCCCCTGGGTGGGATGGAGGAGAGAATCAGAAGTGTAAACGTGAGAAAACTCATGGGTTGAGATAAACACAATTTGATAGGTAAAACAAAAGCCGCACACATAAGCAAAACAAAACAAGGAACTCATTCACTCCTTCCCATTGGCAGGCAGGTGTTCAGCCATCTCCAGGAAAGCAGGGCTCCATCATGGGTAACGGTTACTTGGGGAGCCAAACACCGTCACTGCAGACATCCCCCACTTCCTTCTTTTTCCCTCAGCTTTATATGCTCCCGATGTCCCCCCCTTCCTTCTTCTTTCCCAGCTTTTTATTGCTGAGCATGACATCATATGGTATGGGATATCCCTTTGGTCAGTTGGGGTCAGCTGTCCCGGCTGTGTCCCCTCCCAACTTCTTGTGCACCCCCAGCCTACTTGCTGGCGGGAAGGTGTGAGAAGCAGAAAAGGCCCTGACTCTGTGTAAGCACTGCTCAGCAATAACAAAAACATCAGTGTGTTATCAACACCGTTTTCAGCACAAATCCAAAACACAGCTCCATACTAGCTACTATGAAGAAAATTAGCTACCCCAGCCAAAACCAGCACAGTGTATATTAAAATTTTCCTACTTTCTGGGATTGTGGTTTATATGTTGTATTGCTGATGTTGATCCTGAATGTATAGTTCACTGATTGCCCATTAATTATGTGTCATTTATAAATCTGTAAACCTCTCTGATCCTGATTTGATTTAAACTGAATTGAACAGTTTTCTCTGTGACAACAATGAGGTAGCTTTGTGGGTGGTTATAGGAGCTTAGAGTGGGAGAAAGTGCAGAGGAGTTTGTTTATAAATTTAAGCAGTGAGCGACAGATGTTGATATCATGAGCCATACAGATGTAGGAGCTGACCTTTCTTCACTTTGTGACAGATTATGGGTAAGAAGAGGGACCATGAAAGTAAAAATAACTTACACTCTATATGATAAGGGAATGAAAGCCAGCTGAGAGATATAGAGAAGTTAAATAACTCAAGCTTATGAAAGCTACTTCTTCTAATATTATAGTAGTTGAATGGAAAATTGAAACCACTAAAATGAACATTTTTCACTTTCAGTTCATTTTTTTCATTCATTGAAAGCTGTGGTTTTCTGACCAGAAAAGGTTTTGTTGAAAAATATCTAACCAGCTCTAATATTGTCAGAAGAATTGGTTTGTTACTGGTTTAAAGTTTTCATGTGGAGAGTGGATTTATATTTTTCTTTTTGGGTTTGCCAGCAATACACACAAACCCATCAACTTTCACCCTAAGTTTTAACACTACACTGATGAATACTTGAATGTATATTAATTAGTCCTAAAATCTGGATAGCTAGTGGTCCCTGAAATTTATGCTGAGATTGTTCCCAAAGGTTCTTAAATTCTAATGCTGTAACAGTTTCAATTTTCTAGTTTAGGTTTCAGCTTGATATATTGAAATGCATTTTCTTTTTCTCCATAGTTGTTCATTTTGTAGCCCACAGTGCGGGATATTAAAATTTAGGTTCCAGTAAAGCCATTTCGCTTTAAATCACAGAACTATATTTCTAAATCTAGACTTCCTTGAAGTTCCCTAAAGATTACTTTCAATTAAGTGATTACCCAATAGTTATCTTTAATTTTGGCTGACTATCAATCATGATGCTAATAAGCAGTTGAGGCAAATTATCATTCTTCTGTTGGCTTTAGGCACACCCAAATGTTTAGGGCTTCATTTTCTGAGGGAGAAATATTCCTTTGGATATATTTATCTATCCATTCATGAAGTTGAGATCTGTTAAAGATGTCCTGAACCTCTTTTCAAGATGAGACTATAACCAAGATTTTTTTTTTTATGACAGTCACCTCCAGATATCAAATTTGTACATATTCTTTCAACTTCAATTTTCTCATATAGTAGCACCTGTGAAAGTTTTCTTGTCTGTATTATTTGTTGAATTTCTAAGTCAATCACTAGCTTCCTTCTTGATTTCAGAGCTCTGCCATACACAACAGAGAACTATACCCAGTAGGATTAGAAAGACACCTACGAGCATCTTCCACATGCTAAAAACCAAACCAAAACAAAAAACCCTCTGTAATATCACATATGGAGTCAAAGTTGCTCATTAATAATATTCCTTATTATACGTAGGCCTACATTCCCCGGGAATCCTTGTGTTCAAGTACACTATGTCCTACTTTACTCTCATGTGCCAGACAGCTGTGTTTTAACTTCTGATGATTACCAGAGAGCACTTCTTCCTCTCCTGATTTCCTTAATGGCAAGAGTCAGGCCAGTAGGAGCAGGGTCTGTAAGGGTGCACCCTGTAATCTTTCCATTACCCTGTGTTAATAAATTTGGAACGCGGCATTATCAGTGCCCTAGCACTATGGATTTGAGGTTTGGTTTGGGTGAGGAACAGATCATATTTTAACTGTATTATTTTGAAGTGTGTACAACAAACAGTATTAAGTTCTGTTTCAGGGTGATCCAAAGCCAGAATGTGGTAACTTGCCTTACTTGTAAAAATCTTAATTCTTCACACAGTGGAGCAGTATAGTGCTACATGGTACCTCTAGGCAGGAAGTCAGATTCTTCTCTCCTGCTTCTTGTTAAGACTCTTTAATTAATTACCATAACGAACACTTGTGTTGAAAACACAAGGTAAGTATTTATATATCACAGTTTGAGAAACAGTGAAAACCATAACTTTCTTACAGATGTGTAAACCTTCTTCTGAGGAACTTCATTTAAAATAGTGAGAATCATAGTGTCTTTAATTGTGAAATTGGGAACAAGGATTTTTAACCAAATTGTACCTCATTTTACCTTCTTCTCTTGATTCCTTTGTCTTTGGGACACCCCTTCTCAAAACCTTAAACATAATTATAGTGCTTTCTAACCAGTGAATTATTATAAATGTGTGGATTTCCTGTATATTGACTTTCATATGAAAATGTATTTCTTTCTTCATATCTATGCTATGCTGGCTAGATGTTCTGTTTATATGTTGAAACAGTTAACTGCTTCAGCAGAGGTACTGAATTAATTCTCTTTCTTTGTAACAACTAACAAGAAAATGAGAAAAATTTTATTTGGAGAGACTGTGAGAAGGTGTTATTTCTTAAGTTACTTTTTATTGTCTCATTTTCTGTGTAGTTTGACAAGACTTCATGATTGTTTGCTTATCTGAATATATATCAGAATTTGCCTGACTTAAAGAAAGTACAGATTACTGAACACTAGATTTTCCTCAAGTTTTTGATGTACAATTTAATTGCTAATTTTCTGGTCCTCCATTAAAATTTTTAGCTGTCAGGAATGCTGTCCGTTTCTTTTTATTTGAGTAGTTGAGTATTTTAGTTTCCAAAGTCAGTTAATAGATGAATATGTAGGGATTTAGATCTATAATTTATTCTCTATTGCATTACAGTTATAGAGGAGATAAAATTTAGTTGAAAAATTTTCTATGGAACACAGTCCATGAGACCATATCTTTCCATGGAAGGTCATAATTTTGTTGGTATATTTTATATTGTAAAACATGTTCCTTGGCAACATGTAAAAAACAACATTTTGTTTTGAAGTTTATTTTATGTTATACATTCCTAAACATTGAAACAACTGTACTAGAAGAAATATTTGGATCAATCAAAAGTGAATTCAGTGCCAAAGCTTCTATGAAAATTTGGAATCTCAGATCTTTCCACAAATCTGGTATTCCAATGTCTGGACAATTTAACAGTTTTATTTCAAATTTACTTTTTATTACATGAGCTGTTTGACCATATCTCTTATACATTTTCAAAAACAGTGTATGAATAATTAATAAATTGATTTCTGAAAGTCACAAGAACGATGTAAATTGTAGCATATTTCCTTAGTAGATACTGATATGACCTTTAAATCTAACATACTGATTTGATTACTCAGCTGAAAGGGCAGAAAATAAAATTTATAATTTTATATTAAAAATGTCCACCTGCTTCAGTCTATCACATATTTAAATTCTTTTTGACCTCCAGTCTTATCTACATTATGTAATTCTCACAGAATTTCTGTAATGAGACAGTGGTTGAATCAGATAAAATTGGCCGCCTGACATTAATGACATTGATTTTTAACAAGTAAAACTTTTATAAAAAGTGCTTAGTTACATTTTATAATGCATATCATATATTACACATGACTTTTACACATTTTATTTTCCTTTGGTTATTACCAGTGTAAAATCTAGCCCTGAAGCATTATCAGTGTAATGGATTATATTTTGCATCTGAGCTTCACATATTTTCCAAAACCTGAAGTACTATTACCCTTGTAAAGTATTTATAAAGAATTTTAAACTTTTTTTTTGGTGGTTTGTTTTTATTTTTTTCATTCCTGGTCTTCCTCATGTCTTCCACAAAAAAATGTAATGCTACCCCTCCAAGCAGCAAAGTGTGCTGCTACATTTCTAATCTGTGGAGATCACGTGTTCTTATTCGTTGGCTTCTTCAAACTTTTAATGTTGTAAATATAATCTGCTCCATAACTTCAGGTTTGCATACAATGTGTCTGAGAAACTGCTGGCTAATGAAATCCCACTTTTGCAGTACTATACTGTCAGTAGTTCCAGTTTCTCTGAGGCCCAAACCGCCCATCCCCTCTCTCTTTCCTTCTTAAGTAATTTGCATAGTTCTTGTCCATAGCTCTAGTGCACCAGCTATAGTTAAGGTCAAGCAGAGGGTGGTGTTTCTTCAGTTTCATGGTGATTTATATGTAAAGAATTCAGTCTAAAATTTCATCAGGTTATACTATGGAGACCAATACTAACAGTAGATTCACTTACTGCAAGCGTCAGGGTAATGCTTAGACGTACTGCATCTGTTTACTGCCTATGCCTGTCCAGATTTTTGTCCTCTCTCCCCCTCTCCATGAACATAAAAACCGAAATATGTGTTTGTCTTCTTAAAGTGCACGTATACAATTACAATATTTTTGCTGTTAGGGAAACTGAGGTATGAAACGTGATTGATTTTCCTAAGGTCACATAGGAAACAGGAGGTGAAATGATTTCCCCAAAATGTTTATGAGCTCTTTTTTTGCTCAATCTGAACTTTGTAAATATAAACGGCAAAGTAGCCACTGCTAGCAGAGATATGTCAGATTAATTTTAAGTGTTAAAGTCATAATTTGTCTCTTAGTAGAAAGGAATAGTAGGATTATATAGTAAGATTACAGAGGAAATCCAATAAAAGGGTTGTACTTGCATTTGTCTACTGCATTTGTCTACAATGTCAGCTGGAAAAATAGGGACAGTGTGTAAGATATGTTTATTGTCTTTAGGAACATTAACAAGTTTTTATTATATGGTTTTAAAAATAGTTTTATTCAATCAATTTTTAAAATTACAAAATCATTCAGCTGTGAGAATAATTTTTTAAAAAAAAAATACGGGAGCATTTATGTTTCCTTAGTTTAGGAAAATAAGGATTGCAAAAAATCGCAAACTCACATAGCTACAGGGAAATGGACACCGGTATATTACATGTTTTTGTAAAATATATGTATATGTGTATCTTAGTTCATCTTACAAATATTAACCTATTTTAAAGCACGAATTCAAATAAATTTTCTGGAAGAAATAAAAAATTAAATAAAATACAGGAAAACGTGCAGTTTGGACTGAATAATAAGACTTATTTCTTAAAGGAACAACGCGTGGGTAGGAGAAAGATGTTACTGGGAGTTGGTTTAACTGACTGGCAAAGTTTGTTCTTTCCATTCCTAAATTCAGACTTGAACTGTATCCTAAATTACCTAAGCCATTAGATGACACTAAAAGAGTGGAGTCTTTTGGTACTTGCCAAGGAGAATCAATAACCAGTGTCAGGTACGAAGGGAAAAACACACTGTGTTTGAGTCTTTTTGTTTGTAAAGACAGTCTCACAAAAATCTTGGAACAAAACGTATCTTTCAAATCCTATCCTAGTTCATAAAAATTTGAGCCATAAAGCCTCAATTAAAAAAAAAAAAGAAAAAGGATTTCAGGTCAGTGTTAATCCCTTGAACTTTTTCATGACATTAAATGGTTAGTCTCTCCAGGTGTGAAATCAATTTTTTGGAACAGAAGAAATTTTATTTTGCTTGAGAGGAGGAAAAGGAAGAGAGGGAAAGCATAGAAGATCTTTCTTCAATTTTAGATATTTTGAAAGGACCAGATAACTGAGAAATTTCATCTGTGAAAGAAAAGCTGATACCAGCTTATGTAACCTAGAAAAAAAAGAGAAGAGCAGCATGAAAATAATTTCCAGATATTTAAAAGAGGAAGGAAAGGAAAGCAATTTTTTTTTTATTTATTTGTCCACTGTGGATAAGACAAGACAAGAAATAATATGTTAAATACAGGGAAGGTTTGTTATTAGGTATACTGGTTTTGGATGGGATAGAGTTAATTTTCTTCATAGTAGCTTGTATGGTGCTCTGTTTTAGATTTGTGACCAAAACAGTGTTGATAACACACCCATGTTTCAGTTATTGCTGAACAGTGCTTGCACAGTGTCAAGGGGTTTTCAGTTTCTCACAGTGTCCCGCCAATGAGTAGGTTGAGGGTATACAAGAAGTTGTGAGAGGACACAGCCAGGACAGCTGACCCCGACTGACCAAAGTGATACCCCATACCATACGGCGACATGGTCAGCAATAAAAGCTGGGGGAAGACGAAGGAAGGGGGGACTTACGGCGTTTGTCTTCCCAAGTAACCATTACATGTGATGAAGCCCTGCTTTCCTGGAAATGGCTAAATGTCTGCCTGCCAATGTCAAGTAGCGAATTCCTTATTTTGCTTTGCTTGCGGATGCAGCTTTTGCTTTACGTATTAAACTCTCTTTATCCCAGCCAACGAGTTTTCTCACTTTTATCCTTCGGAGTCTCTCCCTCATTCCATTGCGGGAGAGTGAGCAAGTGGTTGTTTGGGGCTAAGCTGCCTACCAAGGTTAAACCACAACAGCATTAGGAAATTTTTCTAACAAGCATAATTGAACTGTAAAGTACATTACTAAAGAAGTTGTATACATTTTGACATTATACTTTTTAAAGATGAGACATAAAGATGCGGGAGGGCTCATAATTGTATAGTGAGTCCAACACCACTATGGGCTACATTCTGTCTCAAGGTCTTCTATCTTCTCTTCCATGACTCTACGATCACAGCTGATAGGCACAATCATCCAAACAGCAGTTTATAATGCAGTATGAATTCTGTCAAATTCAAATGATTGTTTGGCAACTTCAACTTCTTGTTAAGTTCATAAAGCTTTTCTATAGTTTCTAAACATGAGATGAGGGGATATTTTAATCCATATTTGGCTTCTGTGAAATGCTGAGGTTCAGATTTGATGCTGGAGAATGAAGAACTTGCAACGTCCTCCCCTTTTTTTTGACAATAAATGGAAAATTTCAAAACATTTCATTTTACTCTAGAAATGATGCAATTTTTATGAGGAAACTTGTTATAAATTATTGCCTATAGGAGCTGCTAGCTGAAATTGAGCCATATCAGGAAAAAAAAAAC
Source organism: Gavia stellata (assembly GCF_030936135.1). Taxonomy (NCBI): domain Eukaryota; kingdom Metazoa; phylum Chordata; class Aves; order Gaviiformes; family Gaviidae; genus Gavia; species Gavia stellata. The sequence goes on from NC_082595.1 coordinate 82,168,665, forward strand.
CCAAAAACATTTAGGAATTTGGATCTGAATTGAACCCCAAATCATACAAAGATATTTACCCATGATAATACAACCTCAAAAATAGAATTTAAAAAACCTATCTTTCTTCAGTGGAAAGAATTGGCCACAAGATGTATTGCAGATATAGGAAGAGTCTAACAAATTTTGAACTAAGCAAGATGGTTCATTTTCTGAAAAACTACTGTGCACAAAAAAACAAATAAATAAAATAAAAATGTCCCACTCATGATTCACTCGCATTCTAACTTAATCAAGAGTTTGTGTATCTTTGGTAAATGACTCCATGAAGTTGTATGGTCCCAGTTTTAATATAATGAACCTTAACTTCTTTTTCATAGTTGATACACTAAGTAACTAACATTTTCTGATCATTTGCTTTAGGAAATATTTTTCACAGCATATCACAATTGCACTAAAGTTTCCACTTTGGGAAATTATTTTATTCCTTTTGAATTGCTTTAAAAAATCAATCATTAATGTTTGTGTGACATTAGCAGTTCAGAAAAGCTCATATCTAATCTAAATATTTGAACCTAATACAAATGAATGAATTTGATTTTCTAGTATCAACTCCGCTTCTTTTTAAGATGCCATAGCAGCTGTACCATTGCCATCCTATCACTTTGATTCAAATCAAAGAGAAAAGTTAACACTGTAGGTTTTGAATCTGGGAAACACTTAGGAGGAAACTAATGTCCCAGCTGAGTACTCTAATGGCTGTTACTGACTCAGTTACAGTGATTCAAGTTCCAGATGTAGCTTGTTCAAGGCAGGGTCAGGAAGTACTTCATGGGCTTCATTAGATACTATTTACATACTTTACAACCCCAAAACTGTATTCTTATGTTCCAAATGACTTACAGCGTAGTTAAAGGCTATAAACAAATTGCTATAGATAAGAACCAAGCAGCACTGAGCAATAAAAGTACAAATTAGGTGGATTTAGGTGCATATGTCTAACAGAGAAATCAAGAAAAACCTTCTAAAAATGGTACACAGCACTCAGGTTGCATAAGCATTTACATGAAAACTCATCTAAACATTTGAAATTTTGCTACTGTGCATGCCCTGAAGTGTCACTGTCTGGGCTGAATTGAGCATCAGATGCTGAGCTCAAGTTAATCAGCCTTGCAGAGAGGTAAGATACATGAACTTGAGGTAATAGAGTTGTATGGCTCCCTGGCCGTAGTTGCTTCAGATCTGGCCAACTGTGGTCTGACTGTGACTATCTGCTATGTCAGAACAGTAGGCAAATAGTCAGGTTGAGTCACAGAGGAGTGTCAGCATGCATCTGTCTCGCTCATTCTAGTTCAGCTATATATTAGTGTACTGCATCACTTACTTTCCAGTTCTATTTTTCCTTTCTCTTGTCTGTTTTAGACTTTAATGAATGTGTTCTCCATAGCCATCTGAATGATTCAGTCACGATTGTTATTTCTTTCAGGAGTCAGCAAGCAGAGACAAGCTCATTTGGAGGAAAAGATGGCAGAAGTATAACAGCAATCTATGCAGTCACAGTAGTCGTGATATAAATAGGAGCCAAAATAATCCCCATTAGAGTCACAGGACAGGAGGCATCACCTTGGGAAATGGATCTCCATGTTACAGTGCTTCAGAGTGCTATGGGACTCCTGTCCTGACACAGACCCAGCCAAATAGAGGGCCACTGAGTTCGCAGCCATAGTCTTGAGATCATCCCTGTCCCCTCATTCCCTCTGGCCAGCTGCTTTCTCCCACACCCAGGATGCAGTACTAGCACCACTCAGTGCCCGTGGTCAGTATGTGGTCAACATGTGTGTTCAGCACAGCCCTAAACATTCCCTGAAGAATCAGAGATATTCTCTAGTGTCATGCTAGGTGTGTGAGAAATGCCAGAAGCCTGTCAGGGAGATGGGGCCCTGTCAGTCCCTCCATAAATCCGTACTTGCTGTGAAGCCCTTTTGACCCATTTTTGTCCTCTGCAGTGGGTGTGCTGACAACTCCCTTTTTTAAGGGATATTAGCCATTTTTAAGGACTATTAGCCATGGATTTCCAGATTTTCCATAGACACTCTTGTTTCCCAATCAGTTGCTTAAAGTCTGTGCTGCTGGCCTTTTTATTTTTTCTGCATGTCTGTTCACTTCACAGCTATACAGTACTAGAGCCAGCAAAAACACAGCTATGACCAGGGAAGGGCAAGACTTTGCTTTGTACTTGGAAATCTATTCCTGCAATTGCTGTGGCTGCAATTCCAATTTTGTTAGAAACTAAACCTTTAGAAAGACACATCATAACCAAGAAAGCCATCATGAATCCAAACTTAATAACATTTCTAAACCAATACCCTCTGTGAGCCACCTTTCTCAACTCACTCATGAAAACAGTCTAATTAACTCCAGTGTGCCTTAGATAGCTGAACAGAAGACAAGACAGAGAAAATGATGATGTACACTTTCCCCTTTCCCCTTTCGTCTTTTGACAGTGAAATACTTTGCTGATATTTAGCTCATTTCATGTTTATATTTTGTTTTTCCAGAGAATATTGTAATATATCTTCAGGAAGAGCAGCATACCAAACAGAAAAAAGATTCCCCCATCCCCATCCTTCATGCCAGGTCTGAAGGAAAGGAAAGGGACATTTTGTCTTCCTCTGGCATACTGACCATGTCTAATGACACATGTTATGTTATGTATTAGAACTATTACAGTTATTTACAGTCTCTTGGATCCTATTTGCTGTATCTTGTTTGCAGCTCTGATTGGTCACCAAATTTGGATCATTGTTCCCCACAGCTTCCTGAGGAGGGGAAGTGGTGAGGGAGGTGCTGATCTCTTTGGTATCCAGTGACAGGATGCATGGGAATGCTTCAAAGCTGCATCAGGGGAGTTTCAGACTTCGTATTAGGAAGCATTTCTTTACCGAGACGGTGGTCAAACACTGGAACATCCTTCCTAGAGAGTAGTCGATGCTCCCAGCCTGTCAGTGTTTAAGAGGCATTTGGATAATGCCCTTAATAATATGCTTTAACTTTTGGTCAGACCTGATGTGGTCAGGTAGACGGACTAGATGATAGTTGTAGGTCCGTTCCAATGGAACTATACTATTCTATTCTACTGTATTCTATTCTATTAAAATCCTGAAAAGTTACAATTTATAGTCTTATCAGTAGTTTGTGAACTGTTCCATAAAATGTTTATGTTCTCTAAATGTTCTCTAAATGTTCTGTCTACAATACCAAGTAAAACAGGTGGTAACCTTAAATCACTTTATATTATCCTACATTCATCATGCAGTGTTATAGTGTAAGCATTGTAAACTGCAATAATTAGAAAATGCTTCAATATTTTGTTCATATGTTCATGAATGATAACTGTTATACTTCAATTTAAATCAGAGACAGTATTACTTAGTTAATAGAAGAATGAATCACAAAATTTCTGAACATTATAAGTCTTTTAATTTCTATCCTAACATACTCACAAGTAAGATAATACCTGTCTGAGTGACACTGGAATTGTTTTGACATTGAAATGTATTGCTTAAATTAAAAACATGTACACTCTGCAAATCATTAGTGAGTTGGCAGGCAAAGAACTTCTGAGTGAGATATTGGCTTCTTGTCATTTTTTGAGCAGAGGATAGTAATTCAATTGTGAGCTACAGAATTATTATGGCTAGATATGTGACACTTGTAAATTTAGGCAGATTATGGAACTGTGATAACACTCTCAACCCAAACAGTTCTCCAGTTCACTTTAAGAAACTATAGGCAACAACTGTATTAGTTTTTAGTAGAGTTAAGCAGGAAACATTCTCTCTCTCTGAACAGATTTTAAACACTTTTCTGTTGTCCACTGGCAGGAAACTAAGATTTCACAAGTCTTCTGCAAAAACCCTTTCAAGAAATCTTTCTTAGAATAGCTCAATATCTAGGGTACTTATTAGATTTATGGAAGAGGATTCTGTATTATATTGATTTTTTTATTATCTATTCAAATGAAATAGCTCTAATAGAAGAGCTTTTGAGAATGGAACTAGATTAGCGAATCATTTAAAAACTTACATGACGTTTGTGAAACTCTTACTCAGTCTGTATTCTTCAAATGTTTTTTCTCTATACCTAATAAGAATCTAGACACAAGGCAGCCCCCAAATCAGTCTGGTTTTGATCTGAAGTTTTATCCTGCTCCTAGGAAATACTTTTTAAAAATTACTTTCTATCTATCAGAATTTTCAAATTAAAAAGATCATAGCAATTTTCAGTAGGCCCTAGTTTCCACAGAAGATGTATATATCAACTCATTTCTAAATTGCAAAGCCTTGTAAATCTGATGTTAACAATTTGTCCAAATTCCTTGACTGTCGCAATCAAAGCAGACTGAAAAAGCACCATGCATTCTAAATGGGTACTGTTCTGATTTTTTGTGTTCCTGTTCTCGATGAAGTAATTCTATTGAATTAATTTCAAACAAAGATGGACCCTAATATTTCCTGATTTCTGATAACCCTTAATGTCCAAAATCAGAGATAAGTGTCCAAGTTTTCTAAATAATTAAAATGTTTTGTATTATTCTTAAACTTCAGAGAACCTTTAGCAATCATTATAGTTATAAACTTGTAATTGAAGGACATGATGTTCATTTGAGTCTTTGCTCTTCGAGCAAGATAGCCTGAGGCAGACTGTGAGCTTATCTTGGTTAGTATACAGAAATTATGGACACAAGGTTGGTATCTCAGCAACGGACCACTTAGCAGTTTCTTCTTAAGTCTTCTTACTGTCAGACAGCTATTTTTCTGCTCTTCTTAATCCCCTCCCCTTCACACACAATAGTACAGAATTTACAAAGATTTAACTCAAAGTTTATTAATTAACCAAATAGTAGAAACTCCATAACACTTTTTAAGTCCAGGATGGACCTATTAATAGAGATGAAAGGCTTGGGTGTTTGCAGTCAACTTTTAGAGAATTATGAAAGACATTATTTTCTCACAAAGATATATGCATATACTCAATTTTCCTCATGAATTCATAGAGAGATGAAGACCTAAAAAGCTTTCCTAAAACTTAGAGGTAGAAAACAAGTTCTGACTTTTCTTGGCTTATTTCTTGTACTGACACTGATGGTTGTTACTGGATCGGAGTTGTAGATTTCAAATTGAGTATGATCTCTCAGATAGCAGAGTGGCATAGTTGAACACCAGAGCCTTTTAATTGTCCTCTCTCCTAATGAATTGTCCAAGATAGAAAGTGCCACTTATCTCTAGACACTTTTGCAGTCCAAGTGAGGGTATTTCTTCTCTGTGTGGTCTTGGACTTTATAGATGTTACTGTGCATATATTTCGCTATATATATATAGGGACTTTAGATCTGAATTCCCTGAAATGCAAACAAAGACATTAAACATTATGATGCTTAGAGAAGTAGTGCCTAAAAAATAGTGATCCACCTCCCAAAATGAAACACATAATGTTGGCTTAGATACCCAGGTGTTCCTGTAGACATAATACTAAGATTTGCTCCTATATTGGGAAATCACAGCAGCAGTGTACTGAGTAGGAGGGACATCTGAGTCAGACAAAAGATCTGAAACTCCACTGTGGCCTCAGAGGACTATCTCAGTATGTGCTACTGTGAAATGAGGATTTTAGATTCTAATCCTAGGTTCCACAAATTATTTAGGGTCCTCAATTTAGAAGAATTTAATAACTTAAGTTCATAAAAAAAAAAAAAAAAAACAGGAAAAATTCACTTATCAAGCTCAGATACTGAAGACAATCTAATATCTAAGTTTTAAAAAAATGTCAACTCTTCTCTAGTGTCTGAAGTGCTTTTAGTGGGTGTTTCCTAATTTACATGTGAGTTCAGTAATTGCTAAGAAAGAGTTTGCTTATCCAGAGTTTGGACACATCAGTCCTTCAATCCTCATTTATAATGCTCTGTTTTTAGCAATGGAGTGGAGAGCAGAAATTCTGCTTATTCCATAATTTAGTAGTTTGGGAATGTGTCTGGGATTTGAGAAATTATTTAGGTTTGTGAATCAAACTCTTACATTGAAGTGGCTTACAGTTTGCTTCAACAACTACATCAGCAAGTGTTCTTTAGTATGGAATGACAAATGTCCTGGAGAGATAGGTCCTAGGAAATTATTTCAGTGACAGCAGAGATTATAGCCAGAAAGATCTTTCCTTAGTTGCCAGTCTACCCAAGGCAGCTTAGCAGGTCTCAGGTACATGGGAGGGAAGCAGAGATGAATCTGTATTACAAAGAATCACTGAAGTTTCCTTTCTAAATGCCTGGACAGTTAACTAAGAACAAAGAAAAGAAAAAGAAAAGAAAAAAAAAAACAAACGAAAGCCTGACTATTGATTGCAAATTACCGTATCATGAATATGTATCGCATAGTGTCCAAAAATATGCTATAGAAACTGTGTAAGAAACACGATTTTATGCACAGCAAGGAAGCTACTCTTAACATCTTTTCAGATAACTAACAGGTTGTCTATGGATCCATTCACATTGACATATTCGTTCTTTAAAACAATAAGGTTAATTCCATGCCTGAGGTTTGAAAATTTGGAAAGTAATTGTGAGGACCCATTTGGGACAAAAGTTTATGAAATAGATCAGTGGCTTACATACAAAAATCTGTTTTCATACTTGTATTGGAATATGTTTGTTTGTTTATGTATTTAACTACCGGAGTGGATACGAGCTCACGCTCCCTATGAGGGTCTTGCTTAGTGGGAAATAGATCAGGGGAGTCTTGAAATCAGGGTCTCGAAAATGTAACTAAAAAGAGTTCTGATGTCTTTAAATATGAGTGTGGATAGCTTTTCATATTTAAGTCACAGCCTCCACCCTCCAAGGTGGGAGAATTTTTGGTGAAAGTTCTAAAATTTTTTAAGCTTTTTCTTTTTTTCCCACATAACTTGCTAAACTCAGACTTTTAATGTGAAAGCAGTCATTTATAGATATTGATAGCATATTTTTAGTAAAATTGAAGTTGTAGAAGTGCTGCTATTTCACATACTTTTCTCCCAGGAAGAAATATTACAAACCTCCTACACACAGGAGCAGATAATTTTTTTTCTTCAAATAATTTTGCACCGCAAATCTAGCCCATTTTACGTGTGTGTTATTGCTGTTGCTTTGAAAGAATAATTTATAATAAGCCCTGAAATACACTACATGTGGACCATTTTACTCATAATAAGGGGATGCATTTCAAAGGAGCAGGGTCCTGACTCTACTCCTTCTCCTTATTGATGCTCCAGCTCAGGCTCCTCTCTAAAATTCAGCAACAGTACAGTCACAAAGGTAATGAGGTAGTATCTTGAGGAAAGGATTTCCTCAGGACTTTGAGGCACTCCAGTTACAGACGTTTTCCCCAATGTGCATTGCTTGAAGAAAACGATTCTTAGCCTCTGTGTTGCCCCAAGGCATTTACCAGGATAATGAGACCAGTCATTCATTTCCTAAGGCAAACTGGGTCTGTGGGCTGCCTGTGAACCATGGATCACTTGATGTCCCATGAAGATCTGTCTGGTCACAGGATGGCAGCTTTCCTCCTTGTTTCCAGCTGCTATATTGCATTAAAGATAGCTAGAAATATATTAAATACTTCCCTAAGATTAATTTCCCTTATAAGCAATTTCTGGTTTTGCCACAGGGAACTTAAGGGTTCTGAAGTGAGAGAAACAGTCCGACATGGTTATAAAGAGTTGTGGAGGTTACTGAGACAATCTCTCCATTAGGAAGAGTTTTAACAACAATACAAAAAAGCAGCTTGCTAGTTTAGGCACAAAAACGTAGCTAAAAATACAGGCACAGAAACAGCTTTCCCTGTTTATATCTATTAACAGGAGAAATTGATTTAAGTGACAAGAGGTATCGTCTTCCTGGTATTACTTGGCATGCACTGGGATGCAGAATTGCACCCTGTCAAGGAGGAGTGCTTTCCAGTCTTGAAACAATGTAGAAAGACAGGTTGAATTGATCATTGTTTGGAGATTTTAAGAAAAATAACTTTTTTTCAAGGGATATATTTTGATTCAATTTCTTGGAAAAATTCTGCAGCATGTTTGTGAAGGTGGTTTGGCTGTGGTGACTTCTGGATTGATCTGGTGCTTTCATTGCTGCCCATATTACTGAAGTCTTGGAAAGAACATGAAGCATGGCACTTTCTTCAGTATGTTCATAATACTTGCAGCTTTACATGAAGACAATGATAATAATTACAATTAAATCTCATGCTTCAGCCAGCCACTAGGAGTGGGACAGTCTGTTTCCCATGGCGAACAACTAGAAAGATTTATTCCCTTCACATCTCCCAGAGCACCAGCAATTGACTGTATTTGAAGACAGACAAGACCTGGTGGGAAATATTCTGATATCTTCTTCCTTTGATGCTCAGCTGGGGAGTTTTTCTTAGAGGTTCACAGGAAAAAAGATTGCCTAGGCTGGGAGGTGGAAGGAGTGTAGGTCCAAGTCAGTTTGGCAGGGCTGTTGATATTCTTGACTTTCTTAGCAAGCATTTTCCTAGGAAGGATGATCTGATTGGCTCATCTGGTCATCCATTCCTCAGCTAATTAACCTGCTAATTCCCTGTAAGGAATTAAAAAAAATATTGAAAGAGCTTAACTCAAATGAAGTCATTGCAATTAATAAAACAAGAGTTTATTACAAGTGTAACTGGGATTTACATTAATGCTAAGCAAAAAACCAAAAGGAAATCCACGATTTTAAAAGGCATATATTCTGTAGTGAAAAGGTTTTTTTACGAAACCTATGTGCATACCTTTATAGTTGTTCAGAAAACACGCAATGGTGATATGCCTGTGTCATCATTGCTATCTCAAGAAATGTAGATGGCCTAAGCCATGAAACCATTAAGAGCACCTATCCCTGTAGCTGTCCTGTAACCCTTACCTGGGCTCTGTACAGAAGAAGGATCCTCTTTATGATCACATAAAATGAACATCACTACTGAAAAGTAAGCCCCAGTTGTATACACTTTTCCCAGAGGGCTTCAGGGTTTGGTCCAGAAAGACTTTAGTCTGCTAGCCTGCAACAAAAACTACAAAGTTCATTATTCTTACCAACTCAAGAGAAAAGAAAAGAAAGAGAAAGAAAACCCAGAAACCTAGGGAATAAAGAATTGTTCATAGATGACAAATTCTTGAAGGTAAGCAGGTAGGTTTGACACTGTTCCATTTGCTAGCAGTGAGTTATGTTGAAATTTGTGCCTATAAGACATGATGTGTGATCTGGGTTTGGGTTTTTTTGTTTCTTTTTTTTTCTTTTCTTTTCTTTTTCAGCACATTTGAATGTAATTTCCATATGTGTTTATGTATGCATCCATGTGTAATATACTTTTCAGGTCTTTTGACTCAGCAAATCCTAAAGAACCAATAGTTCATTATTCTACCTAATACTCTAATAACTTTATTTTGTATACACAAACAGGAACATAATGAGCAAGATTTTGTGAAGTGCAATAATGGTAAAAGCTGAAAGCTTTAAATATAATATATTAATCTACAAATATGAAAATACTTGAAAATTTCAAGACCTCTACTTTAAACACTTTCATCAAACTAAGATTGTAAAGAAATTTTAAGCCTTTTGAAAACCGAATTATCTTCTAGGAAAAAAAGAACTAAAACAAAATAAACAACAAAAATGACCCAGAAAATGCATTTCCTTCCTTAATAGTCTTCTGGGTTTTTTTTAGGAAAATTTATATTATTTTTTTCCTTATAATTCTGTTTTCAGTGAAAGCCAAAATGTTATTTATAGACCTTTTTTGTCTAGTTCCTCTTTTATAAATTTAATCTTATTGGTATTGCTATAAAAGATTTTTAAACAGCTTTAGGAGAAAGGGCTTTTACGTGATTGCAGAACTTCAGCTTGCACAGTCCTGAGCATTCAGGTTTTATTCAGCAGGTCTCTGAATGTCTTAATCTCATGTAGAGACTAGTCTTAGTACCTAACAAGAGTACATCATAGATGCTTTCATAAGCTCTTAGGGAAAGACTACGTTATTTAAAACATATGCTTAAACTCTGGAACATATGTAATGCTAAATTGCTTAATTACTTTAAATATAATTTACATAAAGTTAAATGAGTGTAGTTTTAACATAGAGAAAATATTTTTATCTAAGAATAGAACATGAAAATCTACATTAACTTTGCTAATATTTTCTCATTAATGTTTGAAAATGCACCTTCTGTTCTCCATTCACTTGTAAGAATTTCCAATACAGTAACTTTGCATTAACTGTTATGGATTAAGTTCTAAGGCTATGTAAAGCTTCCAGGATCATTCTAATCAGCAAATGAAATAATCATATACTTTTCTTTGTTCATAGGCATCTCTCGGGCAAGGTTTGTCTTAGAGATATTCCTAGACATAAAGAATTTTTCTGTGAGATACTTTACAGGCTAATTTAATTCAAAACCAAAGAAACTAGCAAGACACAGATTGGATGGGTAGGAAATTGCCTAACAAGCTGCACTCAGAGGGTGGTGATCAATGGTTTTTACTCAGGCTCACAGCCTCTCACAAGGACGGTACCCCAGGGACTGATACTGGGCCTCATGCTATTTAGCATCTTCATAAATGATCTGGATGATAGGATTGAAAGCCCCCTCACCACGTTTGCCGATGACACGAAACTAGGTGGTGAGGCAGACACGTCAGAAGGGAAAGCCATCTTACAGAGAGACCTGGACAGGCTGTAAGAACAGTATGAAGTTTAAAAAAGATAAGTCCAAAGACCTGGGATAACATAACCAACGATCCCAGTACAGGTTAGGATCTGTGTGGCTGGGGAGCAGCATTGCTCAAAGGGACATGGTGGACAACAAGCTGAACGTGGGTCAGCAGTGCAGCACTGCAGCAACAAAGGCAAAACAGATCCTGGGCTGCATCTGCAAGGTCATTACTAGCTGGGATAGAGATGACATCATCCCACTCTACTCAGTGCTAGTCAGGCTGTACCTGGAGTCCTGTGCCCAGTTCTTGTCCCCACAGTTCAAGAAAGATGTGGACAGACTGGAGAGGGTCAAAAAAAGGGCCACAAAGACAGTCAAAGGGCTGGAGAACCTGCCCTGTGAGGAAAGACTGAAGGAGTTAGGTCTTTTCTCCCTAGAAGAGAAGGCTCGGGGGGACCTCATCACAGTATTCTAGTACTTAAAGGGCAGCTACAAAGAGGATGGAGGCTCTCTCTTCACAAGGATCCACATGGAGAAGACAAGGGGTGACAGGTACAAGTTGCACAGAAGAAAGAATTTTTTTACTGTGAGAACAATCATTCACTGGAACAACCTCTCCAGGAACATGGTGGAGTACCCACCACTGGAGGTTTTCAAGATGTGGTTGGACGCAGTGATAGATAATCTCACCCAGGCTCCCTTTCCCATGAAAGGTTGAACCAGATGATCTTTCAGATCGCTTCCAACCTGAGCTGTTCCATGATTCTATGAAACAAACAAACAAACAGCTGTCCAAAAATTTCTCTTCCTCTAAAAATATTTTAGTGGCTAAAGCATTTTTATGTCAAACCTTGGCAAAGCTCTTTTTTTGCTGCCAGATTGTCTCTATATTAAAGAATAGAAGGAAGGTTCTTTGAGGCAAGGCAAGGAGTTTTGGGGAAACAGGTTTTGCTGCTGCCACACAGTCACTAGAGCTGTTAAGCTACTTAGGATGGGATGGAAATTGAAATTTTATTGAAGCTGATGTATTTTACAGACATAACAGTTTCAACAAGAATTGTAAACATGATGATTTCTTAGGAAAACTGTCAATACCCTAGTATTTCTCAAGAGAGTACAAAACAAGAATCCAAAGACAACAGAGACAGACCAAAAGAAATTGAATTTAAAAGGCAGTATTTTCAGCCTGAAAATGGATATTCTGACAAAACTGATTCACAGTTGCATTTAAAGTATTTCTTGTTGTTCCAATATAAAACCAAGTATTTTAAAACATAATTTTGTGATATTATCTCAAGATGGAATACTTGGTCTCTCAGGAGTTCTAATACTTTCTTTATTAAAACTGTCAACTTTCAACTTAGTACAGAAGAGATAATAGAAGAGAAGCAGTATCTGTTCTTAACATTGCTTTATCTTCCACCCTTATGAGGATCTGTCATGGCCTGAAATTTCTTTTGGCAGGGAAGAAGTAGTGGGAAAGCTGTTTCTGCTATGGTTTTTGCTTAAAATTAGCCTGCTAATATGTATTTCTATATAAAAGAAACATTTTAAAAACAGAAACTGCTGTCCTTGCTGTTGCCATTAAAGGGGACTATCTCATGTTAGGTGAACTAGGGAATATGGGTCTTCCTCAGCTCCCCAGAGCTTCTATACAAGTACTCCCATATCTAACAGACTAGGAGATTGCAAAAGGGGCAAGTGCAAATATAGTATGTACATGACATCAAGTTTAGATTATTTCATTCAGTGTGGCTAGAAAACTGTTAGGACATTTCTTGATTTCAGAAAACAGCTGTTTATTCACTGTGTTGACTCAAGGACAATGCTGACCTTAATCTTCTGGACATTTATGGACCTGGTTTACATGACCCCACAACACACTTGCTGTTCTAGCTTCTGTAGGATGGCAACTTGCCCTGTCATTTGTGTTTCCCAAGAGTCATGACACTGACAGCCTTGAGGGTGAAGCTCAGGAGAGGAGGAAGATGGGGCTTCCTTGGCAACGTGCCCATGGACTCAGCACTGATTATGAGAGATTAGAGGGACCAGTCATTTCCCAAGCCTCAGAGCACAGAGGCAAAGTAATTTCTTCCACTGAGCATTTCAGCAGATGCAAATTAAAACAGTAGTAAAGAGGTTAGGTGAAAAATAAAAGGATTGAAGAAAATGCAAAGCTCTTGCCTCTTCTTCCTAGAAGAAAAAAGCAGGGACAGGGGAAGAAGGGCAGTTACTGTTCTTTTTAAAATGTGCCTGAATAGTACTAAGAGGTAAAAGAAGAGAAGACCATACACATTTCTGGATTCAAAATCTCTGTGACTAGCAGAGCCACTCACATTATGTCTTCACACTGGAATTTGAATGTTTAAATTAAAAGAGTGATCATTGTTTTCTAACAAAATTTTTTTTTTTTTAAAAAAGTTATAAGTTGCTTGATCTAAACACACAGATTTTGTGCAGCATTATCTCACTAGTTAGTCGTCTGCATTCACAAAAAGGTACAGAAACTGAAGGAAGAGACAGCTTTTCCTTCCTCCTTCCTCCCCCAAAAATCAATCAACTAAAACCCGTGTACCCAGTGGTTTACCAAAAGGTCATGAAAAGAAGAGATAACAAATTCATTTCAAGTAATATTGATCTTTTTCCTACAGATTTCCCTTCTGGATGGTGTTCAGGCACCAGTGGTGGATTTTTTACTCACCTATTTTTCACTGCTTGCCATAGGAAATATACCTTGTACTGTGGAGCCAAATATATCTCCTTTGATGATGCAATTTGTGTGATCCAGGCAGTTAGATTCATCTCTCTGATGGTAAAACATCATAATGTATCTTGATTGATACCGAGGAAATAAGCACCCTTGGAAAAATGCAAGACTCCTGAATCTGTTAATTTCAGCTAAGGTTTTATGTAGTCAAATAAAGCAATTAACTAAACTGCAGCGAAGGGTCATAAAATTAACTGATTGCGCTGTGAGTTTTAGTGATATCATTTGCAGGTGACATGAACAATATGCTTTGCACAGTTGGTCGTTTGGATAGACCAAGTGAAAGATAAGAGAAGTCAATGTTTTTAAAATAAAAATAATAACACTGAATACAACTATAAATAGAATTGTACTAGGCTGGGAAAATAAAGGATAAATATTAATTATTTGTATAACTGTACTCTGCATGGCAAGATCAGTTACATCCAAAAACATCACAGTCATAGACAGAGCAATTGGCTTTTCTATTAAAAAGGTTGCTTGATATTTTCCATGATAAGACTTATTTTAGATGCTTATACACTTTCCAAACTTTAATGATTCAGACTTACCAAAATTTGCCCATTTGATATCTGCTCAGGTCAACTATTTTCAAGCATTTTTAAAAAACAAGGCCAGTGAACAAGTTCCAGCAACGTTCTGATAATATTCCTGTAATGAAAGTTTTTGTGTGTAATATTAAATTGTGTGAATAGGTACAGTACTTACTATGCAAAAAGAATACAATTTTTACTCCTGTGCATTGCAGGATCAGTATGTTGTTCAGTGAGCAGCTTGGGCAGTTGTTCCGTTATGTATTATTCGTATGATGCAAAATTTCCTTGACTTGAAAAAGTAACTTGCATCATTGAATTCAATGGGACTTTGCTTGACAGCAATGATACACCACAATGTTGCATATTCAAATGGGTCAGAGACACAGAGCAATCTACTTTGCTCCCAGCTGTGCAGTTGACATTATTACTACACAGACTTGAATTCATTTGCTTCCTAACTGAACAAGTCTACATAAACCAAAATCGCATCCTTCTCTTAAAAGCAAACAAACAAGCAAACACCCCCCTCCTCCATTTTTTCTTTAGGATCATATAATAATTAGTAAATGATAAATTTGAATAGTTTTGACAGCAAGAAATTTGATCCTTCCAAACTAGATGAAGATACATGTAGGCCCAATCAGCTGAAACCAGTTGACACTGACAAACTACAAGAGAGCTGAAATGAACAAAGCCAGATGGAATGAGCACATCATAATGGAAAATTTGAAATTTAAATGAATAGTTAAATAGAGGGGAAATCTATAATATTAACTGTATTTAATTCATTGAATTTAACAAGGTATCATGCAATCAGTACAAGTCATTTTGATGGTACCTACAGATTAATAGATAAAATATTGTGAACATTATAGCAAAAATAAATAGATTTTTCCAAACAAACACCATTTGAAAATAGTACGTTGACCTGTTGTCCAATACTTAAAAAAATAAAAACCAATTTTTTTCCTATGGATTCTCTTGGCTTCAGCTACCACTTTATCTTACTAACTAAGCTACACTAGAGATTATTTTGGCCACATTGAACAAATATATAGTATGCATAATAATTATTTTATGTAATAATAATATGTGAATATACACATTTACATAATTTCAAAATATTTTGTGGTGAAGTTATGCCTGAATTAGAAAAACACGGGCACAGACACATATTATGGTTTAAGATAGTCTTATCAGAGGGAGATGAAAAAAAGCCTGTTGAGTTCTGCTTCTATATACCTACTTGCATTTAATCAAAAAGAAAAGAGTAGAATAAATGACGAAAGTTGATGTATTGTATGTGCACAATAAAATACAGTTCACTTCAGCTTTGCAACAAAACATAACTCAGCAAAAATCACAACCTGCCATAGACATCAATTGATGTCAACATTGTACAACACTGTACATGACAAGCGGTCAAAGGAATCCCTTCTCTTAAAGAACTTGTTGGCAGACTTGCTCGTGCAATGTTTTGGCTTACTGGAAGTTAAGAAAAGGAGGAAAAACAATGAAAAAAAGACAAAACTCTTCCTTTTCTTTGTTAAAAAGAAAAATCTAACTAGAACAAAGACACGTTTAGAACACTTTCACTGCTCAATACTTAGGTGCTACCTACTGAAGATTTCTAACAAGACACAGGCTTTACAAACTGGAGAGTACTAAGAATTCTCAAAGAAAGAAAGAAAGAAAAAGAATGAAAGAGACAGAAAAAGAAAGAAAAGAAAGAACGAGGTCACTGCTTCTTTAATCAGAAAAAGGCACACTGGAAAATAACTTCTCTACATGAAAAATTTCTGAGCTCGTTTTATTCCAAAGACTTTAATAGCCAGTCCAGAGAAAACATTAAATGAAGGAAAGCTTTCTCAATAGACTATAAAAGCAATTGAACTTTTAATTCTGCCCCATCTTTCCTGAACAACAACAGTATCCAGGTGATAAAGAATTCCTAGAAAAAACCTACTCGATTATGTATGATCTCTTGGAGTGAACTCACAAATGCAGCCTTCATGCAGAGTATCTTAACCCATTCTCTTGTTAGCTGACCCACTGTTTCACACTGGGGAACAGCATTTTCTGCAACAATAAGTAAATCCATCTTCACATCTTTTCTGACCAAAGTCACTTTGGTTTTGTATCATAATTTTTTCTTCTTTATAATTTAAGAGCCCAAGAATCTTGCCTAATGTGTTTCATTTATTATTCACATTTGTTAGGTTAATTAAAACAAAACACAAGAATATTCAGTTGGGATGTATAATTCTTTTGTTAGCTCTCAATATTTCTTTTTGCCTATCCTATGCAGGGTTTGACTAAACAAACATTCTGTAAACATTTCTACTTTGTCATATGCAATATTTCACATTTTTCCAAATTCTACCATATCTAAACAGGGAATAGCTTAGTTTTTGGGTTGGAGTTTTGGATTTGGTTTTTTTTGTTGTTTTTTCATTCATCTTCATCTGTTTCAGACCAATTCAATTTTCTGTTGGTTTGTTTGCTTGGGTTTTTTTAATATAAATTTAACAGACATGTTCAATTATTTGGCTGAAATTAAATGAACTCTGTCTTGACCCTCCTGAAGCTGAATATCACTTGAACCTAGCATTCTGTTTATGCCCTATTTAATTCAGTGGTTTGTGAATGCAGAACTGTCCTCTATGCCTTTAGAAAGGATCTTGAAACGTAATTACTCCTTCAATTCCCCTACGTTATATTACTCACTTTCTAGGAAAGCAAAACTTAGCCCATTCTAACTTTCCTTGCCATAGTCAGCAGAGATTACTATGGTTTCTTTACATTTCAATGCAATAACCATTAAGGTCACTAGCTCTTAATGAAAGTTTAAGAGTGAAGCTTTTCTTAATTACCTGATTTTTCATTTAAGATACTTAAAGCCATTCAAAGGCATTTCAACATTTGTTTACCTCATTCATGGCTCCTTAATGTGCTAACTTCTACAAGCTTGATTAATCATCATTCCCATCCAACAGGAAATGCTGCCTACAGTAAAAGTCCCTTAGATTTTCATCTGATGGTATATTATATACACTGTAGTAATGCTTTCAAAACATGCCCACCAAATGGCAGGCAAACTTTGACGTGGAAAAGGATAATCAACACTTCAGGGTGTTGGCTTAGAGTATTTTGTTTGTTTTCTTTTCTATTTCTGATCCTATCCCAGGGTTCATATTTATTCAAGTGTTCAGTTTGGCTATCCCTTTCTCTTTTCATCATTTGCCATGTCATTATGCTGTTCACCTCCTATATTTCCCCTTCTTCAATTCTTTCTCCTCTTTCCTTAGTCATAAATTTGTTTTTTTCATTAAGCAATATATTTAAGAGGTGATAATTAGACCTCAGAAAGAGCTCCCTTCTATTACTTATATTGTTATTGGAACATTAGCAATCCTCTTTACTCTGCAGAGTTAATGCTAGAAGTTACAAACAGATTTTAAAAGTCTTGAATAGCAAAATAAGAGAATATATTTGTGGAAACACCTGATGTGGAAGGAACAAAGCCAGTAAAAATGCTTAAATGTGATTCATTCATTTAAACTTCAGAAGCTAACAGGTAAAGAATTATTAAACTACATCACGAAAGTCACTCAATTATAATATCATCAATTTGCCTCATAGGAAAGGTTTGAAGCTGTGTATTTGTTGAAATTGATAATGACCGTATGACTCTCAGGCTATGAAAAACTCTGTAGCCTGGTACAGGGAAAGTTAAACTAATCATTAGTTCAAAAATAAGCTGGCAACTGGTACAGAAAATTATGCTAATCTGTCAGGCTTTCTGTTATTTTAATGACAAATTCTCCACATTTCACCATTTATTTATTTATTTCATTAATTCATTTATTTATTGCTCAGTAAAACAACCAATTTAATGAATGAAGGTGAAAGAGTTTGGTCAGAGAAACTGATAAATAAACACAAGTAGAACTGCCAAGTCCCTGTTTCTACATGGTATCACATTTGTAGCCATTTTAAGTTTCCTTATTCTCAACCAATTTTTTTAACAATTTGCCTTTCTCATTGACTGTTATATGGGTATCATGTCAGAACTTTAGAAGAAAGATTGGTTTTAATTATTCAACAACAAAAAAGCGTTACATCTACCATGTAAATATATCCATACATATGTTGTTACATACACCACTGAGTACATATGCATACATATATAGATAGAGGATTCTGTGATCCCAGCAAGATTCCTGGACTAGGAGCTGGTAAGCCAAATATGAAAAGCTGCCAGCCCAACTTTCAAGCAAGATGCATGTTTCTAAACGGCAGGTCTCTTCAGTAATCACAGTATCATCACAGACATGATCTAACAGTAATGTCTGGCCTGAATCGAAAATTGTAATAATAATAATAAAGCTTTGTACTCCGACATGGTCACTGTGAGTTCATATTAGTTTCAGGTTTTTAGTGTAAACACTAACATGGCAATTTTAAAAATACTGTATCTTAAATAGGAAGCATGAGTGAAACCAGCTGAATAATGGCTCATTAAGTGTAAATAAGAAAAGTGGCTATCATAGCATATATTCTGTGCAGAAGAGGATAGTGACTGACTTGATTGGCTGCACAGCTTGCATGTAGGAGCCACCCATATCTGGCCTCCTTGGAAAGGAGATATGAAACCTATATTCAGTTATATTTGAAGACATCATGGAAGAGGAATAAAGTGTTTTTTGAGTGACATAGGAACAACCTAATACGAAGAAAAAAATACAATGGATGCTTGGTTTTGCCTATCACTGGATTCACTGTATATCAAGGGGATTTATACTTTTCTAGTAAATAGTTTCTGCATGTTCCTGGTGTTCACTCTATCACTGAGTAAACCAGTGGTGACTAGATGAAGAAACTCTAAGCTAGACTCAGAAATTAATTAAAATTTAGTATTGCAATATCTAACTTGAATGCCCGATGTACCAATATGTCAAAGGATATCAAAATGCCTTATAACATCTTGGCTTCCTGCAGAATGAGAAAGAACACACCTGAGTAAAGTTATCTTGGAGAGAGAGGAAGACCTAGTATAGCCAGGAAATGTTAAAGATATGAGTTATGGTTTATAGGAACTGGTGAAGTAAATCTGGAAAAAAGGAAGCCTCTGTCTCTGCTGGGACTTACTGCCATTGTCTCTGCATTAGTCCCGAAAGTCACATCAGCCTTTTCTCACATAAACAAAGAGTTCTCTTTGCAGTTGTCCTATTCCCCCTTATGTGATAGATGTCAATGTATGTTCTAAAAAATCTGGGATGATATTAAAAAAAAGTCATCAGCATTATTTTTAAACCCCAGCAGCTGGTAAAAATGAGGATAAAAACCGCATTTCTCTAGTAACCTAAACTTTCACAATTAAATACTAGACACCTCAAAACATGCTAAGAAATAAATAGAAAAAGAAAATTTGCACTACATTGAAAGGTGGTGACAGTTTTGAGTTCCTACTAACAGCAGAAGGTAACAATGGCAGATCCTTTGCACACATGAAGATTGGGAGCCATGTTTTTCCCCATGACCCAGTTGCCAATAATTGCATGATGATGTGTTTGGTCTTTTGATCAAATGTTTTAACCCTGAGACACTGAAGGCATAGGACTACCAGTATGAATGGTTTGCAATTATTGTAGAGCCTTTTTTTTTCAGGAAATCAAACCTTTCTTCTCCCCCACCCCCTTGTTGTTAAACAACTCCCATGAAATTAAATAAATGTTCTTTACAAGGTGGTCCCTTGAGAAACCCAACATATAATTTAGTAAATGTTACAACTTACCATTTTTAAGTCAAAACATGGAAAAAAATACTAACAATAAAAATGATCTTTAAAGGATAACGAAAGAGAAACCTCTATGTAAGCGAATGATCTGGTTACCATGGAAACCTATGGAACATCAGCTTTGAAAACAAGGTTCTTTTTTTTTGAATTATAAGTCAGGCCACAAGACATAAAATCTCTGTTTGACATCCTTACCCTGCTCTTCTGGAATCTGCATAAAGGAAGAGCATTTAAAACAATTACGCAGAACACCACCAGTTCCCTTCATGCTAACTTACCAGTCTCCAACCTGACCTGTTTGTGGACAAAGCAAAAAATGCACAAGCCATACATATGAGCTTGCTAGCATCAGAAAGCTATATGTGCCTTGGGAAAAGAGAGACATATAAGGTTTTAGATATTCATCTGGGGATGATTTTATGAAGAACCTCATGTCTGTCATCCTCCAAGTCTTTGACATATTGCGTGGTATCACTGACAGCTGCTAAAACCACTTACAGCACTTAGGATCTAACCTTATCAGTAGTAGAGTGTGTTTAGATGTACCCTGCCTGTGCTAGGTACCGGAAGAAATTTGAACAGAAATGTCTTATGAGCTAAATATGTAAGGGACAAAATAACAGTAAGAAATCAGTTAGAAAAATTCTTATTGCAACAAGTTTGATTAGATATTTTTGAAGGTCCAAGCAGATTAAAAATGCCCTGGAATTTAGGATGGTTCTAAACATTTTTTCCTAAAAATTGCAGTAAAAATGGTCTTGTAAATATAGCTGCTACGGATGAAAAAGTAGGAACAGTCTTATTTATTTCATAGGAACATCTGTGTGATTTCAATTAGAAGGACAATTCTAAGTTTTCATCTTTGGCATCTGAATTCTTGTCCTGGTAAGTTAATGGCTGGTCACTTACAAGTTACTTTTAATCACCAAGAAAGACTTTATTCTTTCCAAAAGAATAGGGGTCTTTTTGTAGATACGTACCATATGGCTATACTTTTTTGTTCTCTATCTTTTCTCAGTTCAACCTAAACATATCATAGAAAGTAAAATAATATATGGAGGAATGACTGGTTGATAAAAACTTGGGATATCAAAAGTAGGAGTAAATGGTCATGTCTTCTACTAAAGGAAGATCATAGGTGGAATACATTGGAGATGTGTGGTGGGATGTGTATTATTTAACGTATTCACAAATGACTTGGAAAGAGAAGTGAGCAGAAAGTTGACTGATGATCTAAAATTATTAATAATGGTAAGAATAAGGACAGATTGTGAAGAAGTGCAGAAATACTATGTAGGTTTGAGGGACTGGAGAATAAAAGTGTAGGTGAAATTCAATAAAGATAAATAAAATACTGCAAACAAGGAAGAATAATCTTAATTTCACATATAAAATTATGGTGTCAGAGCTGACTTGCTGCTCAGGAACAGAATCTAAGAGTCAAGATTAGACAGGTCATCTCAGTTATCAGTAACAGCAAAAAATCCAATCAAATATTAGGAATTATCAGGAAAGAAACAGAACAAAACAGAAATAATAATTAATTCAGTGCAGAAATTATTAATTTGCCTTGAATATAGTTGGCATTCCTGTTCTCCCCATCTTAAAAAAGATAGAGTAGAAAAGGTAGAGTGTCAGAGAAAAACAATGGTGTTCAAAACCATAGAACAGCTTTTGTACAGTAAACAGATGAATAGCCTAAGTCTCTCCAGTATTGTGACTACAGAGGGGGAAATATGACAGAGATATACAAAACCAGAAAGAGCATGGAGAAACTGAACAGGGATCCCTGATTTTTTCCCAAATAAAAGACAGGGGATACCAAATACAAATAGCTAGACCCAGGTTCCAAAAAAACAAATACTTTCCCTGCTAAAAAAAAAAAAAATTAAAAAGGATTAAAAAAAAAAAAGAAAGAAATATTTCTTCGTGCAATAGGTAATAGACCTGTGAAAGTTACTGCTGAAGGACATTGTGGATGGACAATATTTATAAGCCTTAAATGGGAGACTGGGAAAAAACCACATTTTGTGTTATTAAATAGATAGAAATCACCTGTAGCTCAGAAAAAATCACTGCAGTAGTTTGAGGATAGGATAGTAATGTGCAATAGTCTGAGGATGGGGAAAATAATACATATGCTTACCTTGTTGTTAAAGCCCCTACGCAATCTTTAAGATCACCCTTGATGATCAGGCAGCATGCCTAAAATCTTAATGCCATCATTCCTGCATTCTTAATACTTAAGGACAAATGCAAAATTAATGTGTTCCATAGGTATTTTGAAACAATCCAACTAAAAAAGGGAGCAAGCTAATATCTTAATTGTCATTATTTTTTATGGGTAACATCAGTGGAAGAGAGATGCATGTTTGTGGTGTTTATTTAGCAAAAATGTTTTGCATTCTGAATAGTGATCCTATTAGGAGGTAACACAGGCAACTGGAAAGAAGAGACTTTTGCAAGTAGAGGTAAATAAAACAATGCATAATACGGAAGCAGACATAACATAGTAAGTTTGTTGCTAGTCACTGGTTTCCTAGTAAAAAAACATTATCCATTATCTTTTAAACATGAAGGCTGAAGTGAAAATTCAGGATGGTAAGATATTCCCATAACGGTCCTATCTATATCACTATAGAATTATCATAATAGATGGTGATTATTTGATGAAAACGGTGGAGGAAGAAGGGCACAGGGTACATTTCATATCAGTTAGAGTATACTTGAAAATTAAAGCTTAGAAAAACACAAACAAAACAAATCTTAATAAATTCTTTGGGGTGCAATGGAAAGGAGAGCAACTTAATTTTATATTGTTCTCAGGTGAAAGGTTTAGTGACGTATAAGTAAAAGTATAAATCATCTACAGTAATCAAGAACCTAATAACAGAAACAAATTTAATCCAATATATGTTTGTTCTTATTTAAAAATAACCATGGGAACAGTGACCTGAAGTGAAGAGCTTAAACTAGAATGCTTCTCTTAACCAGAAGACTACAAAGCCATTTTCTCAGTGAATCTCAAATTAAATTTCTCTAGTTTAAAAGAAGAACTAGCAAGTATATCATTTGCTGGCTAGGACATTCTCATGGGAAATATGAAGTTTAATTTTCTGAAGCAGAAAAAGAAACTTTTCCTATATCTCCAAGGGAATACACATATTCACATTTTTATTCATGAGACCTTCTCTGAAAGTGTGTGTCATTAAAAACTGTGCTTTTTCAACTTCCACCACATGCATTGTCTCACAAAACATACTGAATAATTCTGTCATTTCATGTTCCTGATGAATTATCATGTCATTACTGCTGAGATTGTGAAATGTTTTAAGTACTATCTCTACATAAATGCAGATCAGCCCGTGATTTAGTCATACATATTTTCTGTATTATCCACTGGGGTTTTTTTCAGTGTCAAGAATGGAGAGGAAAATGGGTGACATAAAAAAGAAATCTTTGGTTCAGCACATATAAGAATAAAGCTGGATGACTGAATCCAAACTGTGAAATTGAAAGTTCTTTAAGATATATTGCTGCTTTTCACCACTGGCTACTGATTCTAGTCTTATTGAAACCCATGACAGCCAACACAAAATTCTTTGTCAAAATATATATCAAGTTGCATAACATTCTGATAAAACAAAATGATTACTTTGTTATGTCCAGTACTTCAGATATACATGACAGTCACTGACTTTCTTCAGTCAGAATATCAGACCAACCTCAACAATGTTTCTGTGGGAATATAACTAACAAATTGTTCCAATAAATTCTAATGTATGAGTTCTATTAGTGCTACATACTATATGGGTTAATATTCTCACCATTTTAATGCACAAAAGATGTAAACTTCCTTTGGCACCACTACAAATTCCACAGTAATTAAAAGACATATTTCAGTTTTTTCCAACTATGTTTGTAGATTTCAAAATCAGATGGCAAAATTCAGGTAACAGAGATCTATTAAGAAATATAAGGTCCTTTAAGTTAACAGCATAAAGAAGAACATAAAAGTAATTTTTTACCATATTGAAAAGAAAAAGACTATTCTTCCATAACACTAGGGAAGGACATAAAGAATACTTACCATGGCAAAACCACATGAAAAGTTAGAACTAAAAATCCATATATTCTCAGCATTTATTCCTATGTCCTGAACTCTATTAAACAATCCACTTTAAAGATAAAAACAACCTAACATACTTTACACAAGTTTAACTTCCACACAAGTGTTTGCACAGGACTGCCTTTTGTACCCAGCTAGCAGCTTTGTCCAGGTGCTTATTCACAGTAATTCAGCACAGTTAAGGCCAATTATCTCACCTTCAAGATGTGAGTAGTTGCTAGCTTCGATCACCCTTTGCTGGCCACATATTCATGATAACATTTTGTCCTGTTTTAGTCTGCCTGTGAATTCAGCATCTTTGTCAATAATAAAAAAAGAATTAATCTGTGTTGGAATGCATATATTTTCTTAGCAAAGTACTTGAAAAGAATAGATCAATATTAACAGCATTTACATACCTCTTTTCACATCCTACCAACTTATTTCCATAGGGGATTATAAATATTACACCCCATTTTCCTTAATTCTGTGTAAACAGAACTTTACTGCTCCATTATTATGTGAAAGCTTCATTATTGCTGTTATTAAGTTTATTTACTTGAATGAGAATCTACAAGGAAGAAAAAAGTTAGACATAGATTCAGATAAACCACTCTAAGAAAATATATTATGTATATTAAAAAAACAACAAAAAAACCCAATCTGTTGCCTTTGAAGATTTTATTTTTTCTTCCAGTCTAGCAAATTAAAAATTTACACTAGTTTTGTCATGAAGATTAAAGGTTTGGCTCTTTAAAGAACAAGGGATTTCTTGTCAGAAAAATGTATTTTTTCCACAAAAACTGAGGACAGTTCTCATTATGTTTTGTTCTCATAGCTTTGGCTGGGATGACAAAACGTTTAGGTCTTTCTAGGTGAGACTACACTTTGAGTAAAATAAGTATGCATATAGATGGTAATTTTTGAGCACTGAAAACACAATATAATAGGAAGGTTCAATAAAAGATTATTTGGTAGAAATTTGAAAGCACAGTTGAGAGCTGAAGGAAATATAATAAAAGACCTTTAGAGCAAACTTTCTGATTCAATAGAAATGTATTCCTACATGAGAATAATAAATAATATGGAAAGCATATACCAGCACAGTTGGGTTTCACAGAAAAGGAGGTTCACATTTGCTTCAAGCACGCTGTGTGCTATGACAAAAAAATAACATCAAAATATCCACATCAGAGAAAATTTGAAATGACTGATCTATTGGATAAAAATACATGTGGAAATAAGAGGACCAGCCCCTCCTACCTTTTCAGCAGCTATGTATGGTGAAGAAAGAGCTACCAAAGTACTCAAGATCAGAAGATCAGGACTGAAATCTGACTCAAGTAAAGAAACCTAGAGTTAGGCATGTAGGTCCTGCAGAGAGATGGTATTTTAAATCTACCTACATTTCATTTCATTACATTTTATTTGATTAGCCAAGGCAGTTCTTCCTCAGCGTAGTGGCTCTGGAATTGTCATTATAGGATTGCATTCTTCAAGCATTTTGTGGGGAACCTACCCACATACCAATGTATTTTGAATTCTACTCTTGGATGAAAGATCTAGATGACTATCTTAGCACTGTAAATTTTGAGTTACCTAGCCATCAATGGAAATTAAATGCAATAACACAATACTTAGCTTTCTTCAACAACATATTGGTTCAAAATCAGTTGCCCAAACATTGTCAAGCAGATAAGTGCCCTGTTCTGAGAAGTCTTTTCTAGGTGTGACAGCATATTTTACATAAACTATAAGCAGTCTGAGGTCAGGCTGCTTTATAAAATAGTTGATAAAAAATATGTATCCAACAGTATGGGCTTAGGGAGAAGGATAACAAGGAGAATAGATGGCTTCAACTCACTCCTTGCATAGATGCACAGTGTATGTCTATGCTACTAAATTAAATGTGCTCAGCCATGTTCCCTTACACTGAAGCTAACTAGCACTGTGAAGCTAACTAGCACTGAAGCCAACCAGCACAGCAAAAATCATGCTATTAAACTCTGTTCCCATCTAAAACAGAACAGATGCATCCAAACCACTTATTCAGAATAGTACCATGCTAACAGCCAAGCTAAATTCACAAATTGGTGGATTAGTGACCAGCACTTGAGAAAAGCATTCCAGACACTACTAATTTAGCAACAAAACTGACACAACTCAGCTGCCCAGGATTGTTCGCTGGTACTGCTTAGCTTTCCTCCACTAAGACTACATGGCATTGAGAAATTCCGTAACATATTGTATTACTGTAAACAAACCCTTTTTTTCTAGTAGATCAGTCTTATAGGAACTTATGTAAGGATAATGCTCACCAAAACCAGCAATACACCTGTGCAAGTGAAGGGATTCTAATGTGAGAGGGAAATAGAGCTCCGGAATTAGCACTAAGATTTAATGGATTGTTAGAACAATAGGAAAACACATAGGAGAGGCAAAGGGTAGGTTGAGACACTAACCAAGAGGCTTAAGGCACAAAGCAATGCATTTAAGATACAGTGTATATGTTTTCCTGAGGTTACTAACAAATCTACTCTGATACAACATAACAAAATACAACAGAATTGATAACGCATTAACACAAATAATAAATACACTTTACTTCTCCCTAGTTAATTGATATTCAATGGCAATGCAATGTATCCTTGAGAGTTCACTTAGGGAACCTCCAAATAAATGGGGCAATTGGCATTGAAATTACTCTAATATAAAGTTTTGCTGCATGCATAATAAGATATAAGAAAAATAAAGAGAATAATCTCTCTTCCTCTGAGCATAGTTTGTGTGTATTAGACCAAAGACTTCACTTCCATCCTGTGACCTACAGGGTGAAGTTTTGTGTGCAGGACTGATTATTTTGTAAAGATACAGCTCTAATTTAACCAAAACCCAGAGATTTTTGATCCTTGCAAAGGAATTCACAGACATTCAAAGACTATATATAAAATATAATATCAGAATAGCACAGAATTGTAAAATAATATTCACTGAGCAGGATTTTAAAATAATTTTTTATCTTGGTTCCCAAGCAGATGAAATTGCTGTCCTCTGTGATAGTATGTGTACATTTCTATCTCTCTTTATGGCAGGGCCATATAACTGTTGAACATCTTGTCCAATTTCAATTAAGTTTGACAGTTGAAGTGATGATCAAAAATGTCTTTGACATCTTTTAGATATCTTAATGTTGAATAACACTCTAGAAGTGTCAACTGACTGTAAAGGGAATTTACACGTTTAAGGTGTAGATGTCTCCATCTGGTGTAACGAATCCTACCAAAAGCTTCCAGAAGCCAGCTAGAGGAAAGACACCTTATTAATGGCACTTTGAGGGAATGCAACCAAATGTGTTATTATATCTCAGAGAATCCATGTTAGTGAAGAAATATATAAATAATGTATAAACCTATATATATCCTATAATAAGTATTCGTAATACATACAAATACATAAGACCACTCAATGTATGGCAAACTTCTGTGTGGGCTAATTCTTCCTGGAGTGAAATCAAAACAGAAGGCATAAACCCATGAGGAATCGGGTGTCATTATTCCACTTTCCACAGTGAAACTTGTTACTCAGCTTAGTGGAGCAACACCAAAGCAGCTCTACATAAACTTTTCGTGATGCTCTCTCATCATTGCTCTAAGATCTTTGAGCATTATGCTGTTTACTGGCACTGTTTCAAATACTGCACATTAAAATACTCTAAAATAAAATGAAGTATGGATAGGTTGCTCTTCTACCCTTCTTATATGTCAAGAAAAGAATCTGGCTACAATTATATACCTTGAAACCCAGAATTGGAACAGAGGCATTTGTTCTTAGACTGTGAGTATCACAGAACCACAGAATCACTAAGGTTGGAAAAGACCTGTAAGATCATCAAGTCCAGCTGTCAACTAAGACCACCATGCCCACTAAACCGTGTCCCACAATGCCACGTCTGCACGTTCCTTGAACACCTCCAGTGATGGTGACTCCACCACCTCCCTGGGCAGCCTGTTCCAATGCTTCACCACTCTCTCAGTAAAGAAATTTTTCCTAATATCTAGCCTGAACCTCCCCTGGTGCAACTTGAGGCCATTTCCATTTGAGTATGTTAATAATAAGACTGGACCAGAGCTTCTAAACTGAAGTAAATAAAAATAATTCTGAAAATCAATACCCACTGTTTTCTCTTTTACTTTTGGGAAAAATCATTCCACAACAAAGAACGTGGTATCAGCTGGATACCTGTTGGTGTTTTGGTGTACCTCTACTGTTTATACCAAATGGCAAGCCTGATCTCATGTGGCGTGGTCTAATGGTGTCTGTCAGCTATTCAATAATGTATGAGTGGCATATCACTCTCCATTTCCCTTGACAATGCTTACCTTGTGGAGACAGATAAAAGCGTTGGATGCTGACAAGCTCATCTTCATCCATACAGATAATACATAAAACCTTGCATAACTGTTGATTTTGAAGGATTACTTCTGAAATTGCTGGTGTACTTAGTGGAAAACTTTGTAAGGCATTTAAAATACAATCCAATGAGATGGAAGCTAGTAATACAGTACATTTCAGAGAAATTGTGTGATAGGTGCAGTTCAGCTCTCCTAGAAACAGTACTAGTTCACATGTCCTGGAACTATTGGTTTTCCACAGGCAACTGCTTAAGAAATCTCAAATCACAAATACTCCCTTGTTAGACATAATTTTGAAGAGAAGAGGATAACCCACAACATAACTATGAGGCAGTAATTCTGGTTCTTCACACTGATTCTTTAAAATGGAAACACGTAAAATATTAAAAACAAAAACAGTTTTGCACTGCAGGATGCAAGTATAATCCACACCCTCCTGGGAGGTTTTGTTTTGGCTTTAGTTTTTTTGTTTTGTTTTCTTTAGCATGTTTCACTGATGAAAGAGGTCTAGGGAATAAATGCGAATCTGCATAAGTTTGGTCATATTAGTGTGATATGTTTTAATGTTCCTGTATGAAATCAGTTGGTGTAATGGATTTCGATTGTCTAAGTAACTTGACTTCGTCTAATGTTTCAGACTTCCACTAAGATAATGATCCCTGAAATTAGTGGAGACTACTTATTCCTATCTTACATGCTTACCAAGGTCTTGCACAACTTGAAGTATAGAGCCTGACAGTCCAACTCTTTTTTTTGGTGCAGGAAATGCCTATCTCAGTCTGTTCTATATATCTATACTCTGGATCCCTAGCTCAATCTTCAGCCTTTCAAAATACTCTCCCTGCAACACCTTGTAAATATTATTTCAGACTTATCTCTGCTATAGAACCTATTTTTCTTTCCAAATATAAAATAATTAAAAGTACAAATTTTATTACCTTTATTAGAAAATGTATATCTTGTTCTCTCAAAAAACAGGCTAACATAAGTTAATTCACTGTCCTGCATTGTCAGCACTGTCTTCCCATAGATCAGTTTAAGCCCTGTGCCATTAATTTCAACATATTTAAAAATCTGGCAGAGGAATTTGTGAAGGTTTGTCTAGAATACTGAGATGAAACCAAGGGTCAGCAATATTATTCCTCAAGCAGGATGAAGCTATCCATAGTAAGGCAAAAACTTATCTTTGTGCATGACAACGTTTTCTCAGGTCATGGCCTAAGAAGTGAAAAAAATTCACAAGCTGAAGGACCTAGCTCTTTGACTAGACCTACTGTTTCAGCAACAAATTCACAAGACACTGCATTTAAAAACATTCAAATAATAAAATACCTATAAAACATCACACACACATACATTGGCATGCACATGTAACAACATTCATACAGGTTTTTCCTTTTGTGTTTTGTCCTGGGACAAAGAATAAATAGGCTTTGAAAGCTGTGTTCCACATCAAGGAACAAGTGACCCCCCAGGGTATCCCTTTCAGTCCTGTTGTTGCCCACAGCAGGGAATCATCTGGGACTCATGGTGTCTCTTTCCCTACCTGTAACAGAATTTCATTCCAAAGAAGACCACAGAAAACACAAATGGGTAGTAGACACTCACAGCTCACCCCTGCATGCAAGCAGGTTACAGTCAGATGCCCCACTTCAGATATTGCTTTAAAGTGCCCTGAAGACAACTGGGTAAAAGTTGTCAAGATACCACAGAAAATAATGGACAAAAAAAAGAGGCTAGAAAAAAGAATGGAAAGTAATAGAAAGTCCTTCCAGCATGGACTAGAAAGGGATGAAATCATGTACAAACTGGGCAGCAGAGCAGACAGAGTCCTTGCACAATGAACATATCCATATAAAGAGTGATTGAGGAAAACTATCACAACCAGATATGTTTTCCTGATCTGTACCAACACGAAAATATGCTCCTTCTTAGTCCTTATTTCCTCTCATACTGCGTTTTTTTTTGGTCTTTTTTTTTTTTTCCTTGTTTTCTAAATATCAACATTCCAGAATTCTAAAGACCTTCCCCATTACTGTCAGATACAAAGTTTTAAGACTTCTTTGTAAAGTAATGTCTACTTTTGTAAAGCTATTAAAATTCTATTTAATAGAATACTGATAATGCACTAATTAGAAAATTTGTAATTTTGACACTATAAGGACAAACAATGGAAATGCCCAGAGAGCAGAAACTGTAATCGCTTAAACAGTGATAATTTAAATGTCTTTTGGAATGGCATTTGTATTCCTCTTGTAAAGTCCAGTTTCGTCATTACTGTTTAAATGATGTATAATGAACATTCTCAACCATATTTTTTCCTCTAACAAAAGAAGAAAACATTATTTTATAAAAGATTCCCCAGACCCTTGGATCTTGTGAAATTGCAGACATTCCTCCTTTAATGACTGATTATAACCTAGTAACTTGAAAAAGAATAAAATCACAGGAATATAAACCTAATCCTTCTTCCATCTTGCCTCTTGCAATATTATTTGGCAATTACTTGAAAGTTGAAACACACATTTTTATAATTTGTGACCAAAAGATTTACTGTTAAACAGCATGTTTCTGTTTTGATGGGTGTATCAACTATGCTATACTTTTATGAAAGGTATTCCCAATAGCTGAAGGAATGCTACTGGAAGAATATTTAAATAGTCAATAAGAACTTTTTTTTTTTTAACATTATATTAACACTGAAAAAGAGCACTGTGGTGTCCTGACTTTTGCAACAGGATTTATACTGGAAGTTTATAAACTAAAAGATAACATTATATTAGAGCTGTAGAAACACAGTTCCTGCATTTTTAAAGAAGGGAGGACTCTGAACTGTAGCTCTGACAGTAGCTATGCCACTTGATATGCAGGTTGTTTTAACTATTGAAATGAAGACATAAGACATAAGACATAAGGCCAATTCAGTGCATCTCAGAATGTAAGTAAAGTTGAATTTCCACAACCAGTGAATAAGGCAACTTATTGTTTTCCTTATTTTCAGACTTCAAATTTTCTGGAAAGAATCAGGTTATCTTCAGTACAAGATTTGTGTTGCAGGAAAGAAGTATCAAATTACAAGAAGAGGCACGAGGATGCTACAAAGGGCATAGTTTGTGGTGTTTAGATGACAGTTTCTTTCCTCACTAATACCCAAAGCCATTATTTCCTTTTGGCTACCTCAGCATTCTTTGTAGATCACGCTTTCTTTAATTTGCTGATTTTTATTTATTTATTTATTTGTTCATTTTCCTTTCTGAAACCCTGTTGAGTATCTTGGGTCACAGCAATATTTCTCCACATAGTTCACAAATATCAGCGCCCTGGACTTTCCTCAGAGAATCCTCTTCTAAAATTGTTTTGGTTTTTCACCTCTGAAGAAAGTATTTTAAAATTTTCACAATTTTTTTTTAAATTTACACTTTTTTCTTTAAGTTTTTTCCTTTTCCTTTAACTGAAATGTTTTCAAGTTCTCTGATGCAGTATATCTGAAGTAAATCGGTAGGGCACGTATAAAATTCTGGTAAGTGGTTACTGACTTGTTTTTACTAGTTTTATATCATGTTTACTATTGTATTGATAAGTCAGGGTTTCACTGTTTTTTCTCTTAAACGTATGTGGAAATCTTATTTCTAGTATCAAATGTGAATATTCCATCCCAAGTGTAATCTGAAAATTTGTTTTGTGATGAATAATCCTTGACAGTATATATCAGAATTGCTATTCAGCAAAGCAGAGGACCAAAAAAATTTGATGGGAAGTTGCCTTTAGTTGTTATAAGAGTACTGTTTCTAGTCTTACATTAAATAAATAATAAGTGTATGACTTTACCACAGATCCAGCCTTCTGTCCTTTCAGTATTTTAAAAAGGAGATAATTAGGATGCTTTCAGATGCTGAATTTCATTACGCATCATGAATACCAGTGCCCATCAGCTCAGATATGTAGTCCCACAGCACGATTGCTCTCACCCCAAAACGGTCAGACGGTTTTCATGAAGAAGTACCCATTTATTCCAATTGACAAGGAGAGATCACTAAGTTATAAATAGAAATCTAGATAAAATATGCATAAAACTGAGTGAGATAAATCCAACCTGTTTATCTTATTACCCTGGAGAGATTACAGGATTCCAAAGACAGTCTTCCTAGATGCAAAGCTCTTGGGAGGTGTTGAGTAATCATCAGCATGTTCTGAGGTAAATTCAGAAGCTCATGATATACTCCTGAGTTCATTGCAAGAGTGTTGCCTTGCTGCCCCATATCTCTGAAAGTCAGTCTGATCTAGATTTTGGCAATATCTGTAACCACATGTGTTTTTGAACTCAAAAGCAACTCAGGCAGTACAGTTCTTTTCAGACAGCATGTGGTCTCTAAATAAATAACTACTTTCTAGTTTTCTTTACAGTTCAGGATGCAGACTGAACCTTCTCAAGATTCTTCAGTACTCCCCATGGTTTTGGTAGCTGGTAGAGAAACTGTATATTACTAACAGCACCAGATTAGCAGCTGCCAGTTTTATTGTTACTTTAGTTAACACAGTATCTTGCAGCACATCAGTTTTGCAGTTTCTTTAGCTTTCTCATACTTTCCCACAAGGGTCAGGGTGTTTTAGTCTTAGTACCGGGTGTTTTAGTCTTAGTACCATCTACTCTTGCAGTAATGATAGTATCCAGTTTTGGAATATATCAGATTTAGACAACATTTATAAAATAAAATACTGTGTTGATATTTCTGCAGCCTCCTGCCCAGTCTTAGCTTCAGGGCATGCTAAATAAGGGTGGCAATTTATGATGTTTCAGTTACTCCATAGTAATTACCATGTGCCTCTGTAAATAGGAAAAATGAGAAGTTTATTGTTTGCTTTCACTGAATGGACGAGCAAACTCTTTTTTACAATGGGATAAAAATGTGTGTATGACTAGAAATAACCTGTCTGTTATGAATCTTTCCTATCCTATAGCAATTTGTTTGAAGTCATACCTACTGCATATGTGTTGTTTGCACGTCTCAATAATTACCATGTATCCATAACAATCCTGGATTTAGTATTCTCTATAGACAATTCTCTATAGCAGACACTCCAGGTCTCGTCAAGCTTTAATCTTTTTGTATAAAATAGAACACTTATAGAGGGACGCAATGATCAATCACAGAATTACAGAATCACAGAATCATTAAGGTTGGAAAAGACCTGTAAGATCATCAAGTCCAACCATGATAGCGAAGGTAATCATGGAAAAACAGTTGCTGGGAAGCCAGGCTACTATCTGGAAGCACGGAAAACTGATACTTACATGACTGACCAGAAGCAGAAAGAACAAAGACTCTGAAGTTGTCTTTCAGCCCTAGGTGAGGTCTCTAATTGCTGAATTGTTTCTTTTTGACCATAAAATATTATACTTAAGAGGCTACTACTGTCAAGACATTAGTCATACACATAAGAATCATTTTTTTTAATGGGAAAGCATGTTTAGTCAGAAAATTACTAGTGATCTTAACAGTCAGATTGGACATTGAGGAAACCCATGTTGAAGTATGAAAGAATCATCTGAGGTTCAAAAGAACAGAAGAAGTAGGAGACGGAAAGGGTGCTCAAGTGCTGAATACCATATGTATTGCAGAGCAAAAATCATTGTCTCATTGCTTTCTGTCTTTGAATGCAGCATGTTTTACTCACAAAAGAAAGGACAACAATAGGTATTGAAGATTTCAGTGTGTAGACTGAAGTATAATTCTTCACAATAATTTTTCCATTTTTATGTGAATAGGCTATGGTCAAACTAAAATCTATTACTCTTTATAAAATATATTTTATTTTATGAATAATTATTAATGTCTGAATACATACAGCCTTCTTTTATGTTCAGAACTATGCGCCTTTGTTGCTATCATTATTATATGATGGCATCTGCTATGTAGTCCTGACAGTCTGTGTTCTCCAATGGACTGAGCCATTGAAGATAAAAGTTTTATACTGAGAAACTAAGCTGAAAGAAACAAAAAGAAAGGAAGAGGTGCAGTAAAATAGAATATGTTTTAAGGTACCTTCAGCAATAGAAATAATTATCTCTAACTTTTTTGTTAACTGTTTGCAGAATGCTTAAATTATAATCTGTATTAAGTCTTCAGAAGTTCATCTCTATGTTTGGGAGACTAACAAGGCTATAGCCTGTTCTTACCATTTTGATAC
The DNA here is from genome assembly GCF_030936135.1 of Gavia stellata. NCBI lineage: Eukaryota > Metazoa > Chordata > Aves > Gaviiformes > Gaviidae > Gavia > Gavia stellata. The sequence goes on from NC_082595.1 coordinate 82,203,199, forward strand.
TTTTTGTTTCTTCAGATTAAGAAACAATATGAACAAAAAATAATTTGTCTTCTTTCAAACCACATGTTTAACAATATATTCTAATTAAAATTTATCATGTTATCCTGAATAATAATTGACAGCCCACGATTTTCTTACTTTGCATTAATAAATAGTTAACAGTAGCAATAATTAACTAGCAACAGCAATAATAAAGTAGTAAATAGATTCCACCTAGCTTGAATATACAAATCTAACTATGTTAACTGATTCTCATTGAACATAATCAGAGACATGCCCTAGAAGTCACCAACACAAGTTCTATTATATTGCTAGAAAAGACCCGTTTATTCTGTGTTTATCTGGAGTTGTACTTGTCTGTTTAAGAAAAACAGGTTCTGGCATTCAGGTTTTATCTCTGTTCCAATCATTACATGTAGCATCCTAAAATAAGATAGCAATGATAAAGAAACTTGGATTCATCCACTAAATGCAGCTTCTACTCCATAAATCTCAACCCTAACCCCATTGTTGCCATGCTATTTAAGCAACAGGGAAGAAGGATGGGTAGTGAATGAATTGGAGCTAGGCTACCACCTTCTGCAGAAAATCTGTTTTACTCTTAACTCCTTTAGTAACTATGTTCTACCTTCATCTAAAGGTTTGGACACATTACCTCAACGTACATGACCTCTGAATTTCAGAATGTCTCAGAAAAAAAGTTATTTGATTCAAGAGGTAACACTTCTTGTTGCAGTTAGAAATTTAAGGGAAAACCAAGACAAATTTGCATGTAAAATGGAGCAGAAAAAGAATGAAGAAAAACTTACTTTTTATTTCTACAACTTACCTGCCACCTTACTTGATAATGAAAAATGCAACAAATATTATTATATGCCTTGCCAATATTTGGCAGACTTGTAGTTATTTTGTACTATTCAAGGCCTTATTCTTCTCTGCCTTTTAATAGTAGGATCACAACACTGATACCAAAACCAGTCACCATCAGCTCTAGTAGAGTGTAGGAAAAAAAGAAAAAGAGTGAGGGTCTATATTTTAAGATGATACACCAGCAAAATGCTGTTATGTGTATGTCATATAGTACAAAAATATTACAGACAAGGTAAATTGGGAACTGGAACAATCAATGAAAGTCAAGGGCAATATATTTAAAACTGATAAAAGATAATATGATTTTACTTGACATATAAATGACTAGTGTAATTCATTGCCACAAGGTAATACTGGTATCAAAAGGAGTACTGACACATACAGGAATCCTATCTGGAATGTAAAAAAATTCATAGTTATGCAGTAGAAGATAAAATAATTTAAATTTTTTATATACCCATAAACTGTAAGATATAAATTAACCACAAGCTGACAGCAGTTAGAAATAAATTTTTCCCTTGGACAGGTTTTTCCTTGTGTTTTTCAGAATTTGCTGCATCTGTCTCTGATTAATCTGGTTGGGCCACCATCAGAGGCAGTATATTGGGTTAGCTGGGCAATGCAGTATGGCAATTCTGAGGTGTTCTGCACCCTTGACTTTCAAAGATGGTTTACTTTAGTTCTCCTCTACTATGCTGTTCTTGAAATGTAAAATTAATTAAGATTTTACAGTATTTACATGATCTATGTTTCCAGGAAAGGTCAACACAACAACATATTGAAAATTATTCATAGAAATATACTCTGTAAAAGTAAGATGTTTCTCAGCACAGTGTTCATGTTCGTACATGTGTTCCTAAGTACATTTCTACCATGTTTTTTTAAAATCAGCTAAGAAATGGGGGAAAAATAAGAAAGAAAAAAAAAAAAAAGGTTGTCTTTCTTAGAGGAGAATAGTAACAAAGAAGAAACTTGAAGCTACTATGCCTGCTATTCCACCTGCAGGAGTTGGCAGCAATAAAAGCTGCTCCACACTGAACTGAACTTTCTAAGTTGTCAAGATAGGTCTTGACAAATCTGTATTTTCCAACTGTTTACTGCACACAAGGGTCATCAAGCATTACAGAACATATAGATATCTTTCTGTATTTGCTCATACTGCAGACAATGATGGTACAAGAAGACTGAAACCCTGGGAGCATATGTTTCATGTCACACTTGGAAATACCAACGACTAGGATTCCCCTTAACTATAATTTTTAAAGCTGCATAATTTTGTGGTTGAGGTAGCAACAAAATGTTAATGTTTAACTTTTTAATTAGACCATAGAGATAAATACAATCTGTGGCACTACAAAAAATCTGGATTTTTACTGTTAAATGAAATTACATGTTATTCTCTGTTCGGTGTCATCTACTTAATCCTCCTGTAAAGAAAATGCATTCTTTAAACATGCAAAAAGAAAGTGAGGATTAACGTTCTCTAATCAGGAGTTTTGCTACATCCTCTTCTTCTCACCCCCCCACCCCCCCCCCCCGCCCTTCACCTTCTAGTGTCACTATTAATGGGCTAAAGATAATGTCATTTTGATTTTTTCAGAAGCAGGGTAGCTTACTTGCTCAAACACTATACTTCCACCTTTTGAATTTGACAGCCTATCTACTGAGTAAGGTCCTAATTAAATTTGATGATATCTGCTCAGTGCTTAGTGCATAATTTACATCACAGATGCAACACATCTAACAGTTTGACTCGGTTTGCCTCTTTTGATCAGGAAAGGCTCAGAGCTGAGATTTCATAAACAGAAAATTATATCTTTTTTCTCAAGAGGGGATCCTTTTTGTTCAGGAAGGGGTCATGGGGAAAATGATACAACCTACTTCTGGTTTGACTGAATGGCAATTAGTAACTTACAGTGCTGCTACACTTGTAGCATTTTGTAGAAAGGTATGGAGCAGTTTGATTGAGAGATACCTCAAAACCTTTAAGTAAAGCTCCATTTAATGACATTCAGGGTATTTTAAGATCTATTTTAACACCTGCTACTTTTTCGAAATAATTAAATGTAAATTCAAGACAGCAGAACATTAAACTGAGGTATCTCCAAAGTCCTCTGCCAGACATTCACACTCTCTTGAACAAGCTTACTTATACACAGCAAGTCATTTCCATATATTTAAAGAGTCTGTAGTCAAATGGGGAAAAAAAGTCATGCAAAGCTATGACTTATTGACAGCAGTGGTATTGTTCTCTTGGTCTTGAATTTCTCATTTGAAAACACAAAAAGCAAGTGATTTTCTTCTGAAAGTCCACATAAGACCTTCATTTTGACCTGTGCTGGTGGTAGCAGGCAGATACTCCATTTTATTTTTAGAAAGATGCCCTGTGACACTCAGTATAGTATTAAAAAGGCCTCCCACTCTCCAACCTGCTTGCCCTTACAGAGAAGTTCAGTAAACCAGCTGGATGATAGCTGAGATACACACTTGCTGCTGAAGTGAAGATCCTCACAGTGTGACCCAGTATCCTTTGGTTCAGAATCTTTCTAAGAGAATAACAAATTGTTTTTTCTGAAAAGACACAAGACTTAGAGTAATTTTAAAGCCTTTATAAATTTATGGGTGGATAATAAATCTATCCGCCTTGGATGGAGCTACCAGTACAACTCATATATTCACTCATATAGTTTTTCAAATTAATCAAATCTTAGAAGAGCAATATATATGGGCTTCTTGGCTTCATATAATAGCAACAGTTGTTGGTTAGTTTAGTGATGTTCTTTATGAGACAAATGGTATCACTCTGTGGCTCAAACTGTGGGACATTTACTACATCATCATGTCAAAAGACCTTTGATGGTATGCAGCACAGAGCTCCACAGGCTTTTATGAACTATGTTACTACAGCTTCTAAGAAAATTACTGTTTTCTCTAGGAGGAGGGGTGATTTTAAATCTTACCTGGTCCATTTGGTGGAACCCCTCAACAAAGGACTGAGATGATAGATAACATACACATGCAATCAACAAGGTCAGTACAGAGTTAAATTTTGAGCCATACTCAAAAAGAATTTTAAGTGTTTGGATCTTCTGAAAATAGGATCTCCACAGCTATTTAAGGAAACTTGACAGTAGTGCTACTTTTTCTCTTAAGTTCAATTTTTTCAAGGTCTATTGTACATGAAATAGAGTAGATAGAATCAATAACATGTGTCCAGGTTTATTTATTTGGTATCCTAAAGTAAATGAAGTACTCCAGTGTTCAAGTCACCACAGAGTTCCTATACCTGAAGGAAAAAAATCTGTAAAAAATATAACAAAGCTATATGTTGCTACCTTTTGGGCCTGAATATTTAATTTCATTAAAAAATGTAAAAAAATAGTAATTGCAAAAGTAAAAATTCAGAAGTAATGATTTTTTTTTACTAAGAAAGTTTTATTAAATAATATTAAAATTTAAATATTTGCAGGTTTTTGCTTTTTTTTTTCCTAATCACTCTGTTGTTAATATCTGGGGGAAGGAGGTAGGCTGGAGAGAAGGAGGCAGAAAATGAAATAGCGTCTTCAGAGATTGCTTAAGGTTTCAACACTATTTCTACAGCTATGTAGAAAGGAAGTTTGCTTAAGAAAATATGTTTTGCTACCCTGTATATCTATATGTACCATAAACATAAAATGTCCATGAACATGGGCATAAGACAGAAGTTCACTAGCAAAGAATATTCAGAAAGTTTGCTTAATTTTTATTTCTTATTTCACCTGAGCTTTTTGTATGCAATTTTGGAAGCTACTGGAATGCTAATAGTTAGTTAACATTGAAATATCTATTGTAATGTATCATATTTATCCCGTGGGTACTCCTAAAGCTAGGACTGCATGAGGAAAGATTTAGCTGAATGTGTGCAGAAAGACAGGATTTACTTTCAACAACTGCATTGCAGGGAAACTTCCAGTATGGAATAGAGAAAGAAAAAAGCAGAAGAAAGCTACAGATCAAAAAGATGATCTTACTTCCCAAAAGAAAATGGGATCTTTAAGCTCTAGGGTGTTGCAAATACCCAGGGGTTGATATATGGCAGTCTTTGCTGCCTGTATTCTGTGAGGAGGTGAGAATGGAATTGTTAAGAGGTGAAGTAACAGTTCTCTATCTATAACACATTCATCTTGAAGTACAGTAATATATTATATTGTTATGATTTTTTTTTCTACTAGTAACTCTAGACATATTTAGGCTTCTGAATACCTCTGTCTAAATAGCCTTAAAATAGGATACGTTAAAAGGCAAATTAAAGAAAGCATAAAAACTTCATGAAGCATGGTTATCACAAGTGAAGGAGATGAATATTTTGAGTAGGTATGTATCACATGCACATAGCTGACAGATATAATGTGATGCATAGTATATGCATTATTTAATTGATAGACATTATAAAATGTATGGCTTTAAGGGCTCCCCAGACTCCGCAATATTGTATCACAAAAGAGATGTGTGATGCACAGAGTATGATTTCCTCCTGTGAACTTTCTCCTCTAAAAGAAAAAGGAATAAAATCATTTTATGATGTGACTACTTCTGAAACTGGCAGCACTTCTAATGTTCATTTGAATAGTTGGAAAAGTATAAGAAAAGTAGGGCTAGCTAGAGTCTTTATCCTCTATTGTTTCCTCTGGACTATAGTCTCTCTAGATTTGGGCCATTTTTCTAGGTTTAAGTACTAAAGACATAGAACAACCCAAAGAGGTAAGGAGAGAGAGAGGAAGGCTGGTTCCCCTTCAAGGAATTAATTCCAGCTCCCAGCGGAAGAGTGAGTGTAGATTTCTTCATTTTCAGTTAAATTCCTTTTGGCCATCTTCCACAGTGGTCATTTAGGTCCACAATGAGAATGTTTAGGTGAGGTGGATACCCATATAATTTACTGCAAATTGAATGTATTAGACCATGATCTTTACAGAAAAGTGCCAAAAAACAAAAGACAGCATTCAATCCTTTGAAAATTGTTTCTCCTGGGTACCTGACATACAGAAAAAAATAAGCCAAAAATAAAGACTAATCAGAGATAACATTTTTTCAAAATCACCTAGGTTTTTAATTTATTTACCAACATGCCTAATGCATTGGTGAAAAAAAATTCATCTCTGTTATGCCCATCCACTCATTTCCTCTTTGTTTTATTCCTTTTGGAGAAAAACATATCTCTAAACTTTTAAGTTCTTTAGCATTGTGTCAATAATGCTTTCATATTAATAAACCTGTAAGAGCACAAACATATATTAGCAATCATCTCATTTTCATTCCTTGGTGAGTGTAGGAATTTCATGATCTCACAATGGATGCTAGGACAAGTAAACATATTTATCACTTTGAAAAATCCAAACAGACCAATAAGAATCCTTTCAATAGAATAAAATTCAGCTGCAACTATACTGTATGTTATCTAGGCAAAGCAATTTTTTCTTCTCCGGGGTTTGAAATTAAGCAGACTGCCACATAACTTTTATTTTATTTTTCTTTTAGTCTTGTATAATCATTCCTGAGTGCTACTCAGAATGTTACTGAGAAAGTGTTAGAAGACTGGAGATAAAGATTTAAATGTTGTAACTTTCCATCAACATGCTTTAAAATCTCTCCTTATAAAAGCTTGAATAATATATACATATTTATTTATGAAACCATACAATATAAAATGTGTACATTAAACTTTCAATACGTTGCCTAATTGAAGTTTTAAAATAAGTTCCCAGGATTTTCAAGCTAACCATCTTCTCAGTGATTATATTTACTCCTCTCTGTATACTCTTTCTGTTTTCCTTTTTTACACCTTTGAATGCATGTTTGGAGCAGGAAGAGTTGATGGCTACCTCTATATATGATCCACATTACTTTCTCAAAAAGATTTTGACAAGCAGAAATAATATGTGACTTGTGACTAAATTCCCTAAAATTATAATTGTGGAATTAGTCTGTTCTTTACAGTGTACAGATCAGCAAGGCTTTCGACACCGTCTCCCACATCATTCTCATAGACAAGCTTAGGAAGTGTGGGTTAGATGAATGGCCAGTGGGGTGGATTGAAAAGTGACTGATAGAGCTCAGAGGGTTGTGATTAGTGGCACAGAGTCTAGTTGGAGGTCTGTAACAAGTGGTATTCCCCAGGGGTCAGTACCGGGTCCAGTCCTGTTCAATATATTCATCAATGACCTGGATGAAGGGATAGAGTGTGCCCTCAGCAAGTTTGCTGATGACACAAAACTGGGAGGAGTGGCGGACACACCGGAAGGCTGCGCTGCCATTCAGCATGACCTGGACAGGCTGGAGAGTTGGGCAGAGAGGAATCTTCTGAAATTCAACAAAGGCAAGTGTAGGGTACTGCACCTGGGGCGGAATAACCCCATGCATCAGTACAGGTTAGGGGCTGACCTGCTGGAGAGCAGCTCTGTGGAAAGGGACCTGGGAGTCCTGGTGGCCAACAGGATGACCATGAGCCACCAATGTGCCCTTGTGGCCAAGAAGGCCAATGGCATCCTGGGGTACATGAAGAAGAGTGTGGCCAGCAGGTCGAGGGAGGTTATCCTCCCCATCTACTCCGCCCTGGTGAGGCTGCATCTGGAGTACTGTGTCCAGTTCTGGGCTCACCGGTTCAGGAAGGAGAGGGAACTGCTGGAGAGGGTACAGCAAAGGGCTACAAAGATGATTAGGGGACTAGAACATCTTTCTTATGAGGAAGGGCTGAGGGACTTGGATCTTTTTAGTCTGGAGAAGACTGCACATGCCTGTACATGAAGGCACACAGCTTGGAAAACAGTTGCAGAGCTACAACTTCATTCAGGTCACAGATATGTGGTGGGATAGCTCCCATGACTGTTGTGATGGGTGGATGCAGGCTCTTTAGGAAGAACAGAGAGGGGAAGCAAAAAGGAGAGGTTGTGCTTTATGCAGAGGAACAGGTCAGACCTATGGAGCTCTGCCGAGCATGGGTAACGCACCAGTTAGGAGCTTATTGCTTGGGACCAGAGGGGAGACAAGGAAGAGTGATATTGTGGTAGTTATCTACTACAGAATTCCCAGTCAAGAAGTGAATGAAATCTTTTTTAAAGAATTGGGAAATCCTCATAACCACAGAATTTGGTAGTCATGGGGGGTGTTTAACCACTCTGACATGTGCTGGAAGTGCAACACCATAGGACACAAGCAGTGCAAGATTTTTTGGAGAAAACTGAGGAAAATTTCATAACAGGTTGTTAAGAAAAGAAGCATAACTGAAGTGCTCTGCTCAACCTGCTACTCACAAGTAATAAAGATTACTTCAGGCATGTGAAGAGACTGATGGTAGTGTTAGATATAGTAAGGATGAGATGGTGGAGTTTAAGATCCTAAGAGAACAGAGCAAAAGATAGCAGAATTATAACTTAGAGTTTCAGGACAGCAGATTTCTCCTTCTTCAAGAAACTACCAAGGAGGATGCCATAGTAGACTTCTCTGAAGTGCAAAGGGGCCCTTCAGAAAACCAAATTGCCTGAATTTCAATGACAGCATTTTCAAAGCACAAAAAATACACGTTCAGGTGTGGAAAAAGTTGAGCAGGCATGGCAGAATGCTGGCTTGACTGAGCAAGATAATCCTTACAGAGAAGCTGAGATTCTTTCAGAGATTTAAGATCCTTGCAGATCTCAGACACAAAAAGGGAATTGTAAAGAATGTAGGAGGGACAAGCTGCCGAGCAAGAATACATAAACATTGCACAAGCAATGTCTAATGCAGTGATGATACTACGAAAGTCAAAGCTCAACTGGAGTTGAAATCGGCAAGAGATGCAAAGGCCAATAAGGAAGTCTTCTACAAGTACACGGAAAGCAAAAGGGGTGCTAAGGAAAATGGGTCCACAGCTCAATAGGTCAAGGGACCAAGTGACAAAGGACGCAAAAAAGGTTCAGGTATTCAGCATGGCCTTTATTTCAGTCTTTACTGGTCTCAAGACTCCCAGGTCCCTGCCTTAGTGACAGAATCAGAAGCAAAGCAGTATCCATTGTTAAGAAAGACAGAGTTAGGAAACATTTAAGAAAATTGGTCTTACATAAATCCATAGAACCACATGAGATGCATCCAAGGTGCTGAGGGATATGAATGGTGGCTTTATATTGCAACTTTCCTATTGCCCTGGATAGATCATGGTGATCTGAAGAAATTCCTGAGGACGGGAAAAAGGCAAATATTGCACTCAACTTCAACTAAAAAGGAGGTTCCAAGGAATAACAGACCAATGAGCAAATCTTCCTGGAAGGCATGTCCAAGTGCAGGAAGGACAATGTCAGGACCCTAAGGATACTAGTAGGACTTAATGGCCCTGACTGTCCTTCCCTCCTACTCCCTGCCCCTGGGCCCATTTCAGCTCAGGCATCTAATCACTGCCCACGCTATGAGGTACCTACCTCCAGCCCTGCCTCTGGCCCTGTCTCAAGTCTCATCTCCAGCACTCTCTTCTGCTTTCCTAACTTGCTGGCTGGACTTCTCTGCTGGATTCTAGACCCAACTCTTTACCTTGCATATCTGATAATCTCTGGACTGTAAACAAAACCAAGTTACTGTCACCAGCCCGTAGTCAAGATGGAATCTCTAAAGTGCATTATTCAAATAGTGTAGTGTAACCAATTTTGTTATAAACTACTGGAATGTTAAATACTTTTAGAAACATAGTGACACAAAACTATAACCAACAAGTATGTTATTAATTACTCAGAATGTTTTGTCTTGTATTATGTATTATGTGATCTAAAACATTGCAGACATAGTTCAGCAGACAGCTGATTAGCTGGCAAATGAGCCTTTAGTTAGAGAGGCTGCAATGCTTCTAGGACCTCTACTGCAGAAGGCAAATGTAAATTTGGGTGATTGACGAACTTGCGGAACACTTTTAAAGCTATAACTTTGGATATCTTGGAAACCTTCTTCTAAAATGTGTGCTTTCCAATAATTTGAAACAGCTTTTAATAAAAGGCCTACCTTAGTAATTGCAAGATCTCATTAAGTCTTATTTATTGTGACACTGCTTTTTCCTGAATTTGTGTTAAGTTAGGCACTACAACTCAATGGGTTACAGTCCTAGAGTAAAATGATGATACCTACACTGGAGTTTTTTCTGTCCTATAGAATGGCCAGACATTTTGTTAGAATCTCTTCTTCGTGATAGATATCATGTTGCTTTTGTGGGCATATGTTTTTTAAACAAGGAAAGAATATATGTGCTTCACCTAAGATTACTTTATATCCTAATGCAGCAAGAACATATGAAGTGTGAATAAATTTTTCTACTTGTCCATAGAGAAAGATCAAATTTCATTTGTTTAAGAGAGATTAATAAAAGAAATTCCATTTATGTTCTAAAGATTTCTGAGCCTCCTGCAAAACTCTGAACAATCTTATTCCTGAAGTCTTCACTGGAATCACAGTATATGGATTCTGAAGGAACTTACAGGACCAGACAACTTGTAAACTCTGAAGTGATTAATTTTGATCACTAAATTTTATGGAAACATTTCAATAGACAAAATATATTGAATCTGTAGCCCAGTTCAGGTGTAATTCTTTAGCTGGCTATTAATAGCAACATAAACTGCATGCAGGTCAGGATTAAAGATGCTAAGACTGCTAATTGGTAACAAAATGTATCATATATACAAGCTGGGTCATGACATCCGGAAGTAACACCTGAGAATAAAGAAGAAAATGGAATGGAGCAAGTCTTCTGCTTTCTATTCAGTTTAGTGAGCCTGATGTAAATGAAAACTCCATTCAGTCTTGCTACAATATTAAGATTAAAGCCATGTGGTACAATAAAGTACTTTCTGTCATGGCTCATACATTTAAAATATGACATTTATAGGAAGAAAGTAGAAAATAAGCTGAGAAAAATATGTTAGGTGATGAACTACATAGCTTTGTAGACACCTTGAATAGTCAGGGACAGAAAAGAATATTGAAAAGACTTATAAGAAGACAGACATTAAAGGCTAATTTTCAAAGCACTTATACTATTAATGTGAGCTTTTTCCTCCACAGTTTCAGAGCTCAATTGTTGTTTAAGGTCATCTCCCATTTGCAGAGGAAAGCATAGACTGGGAACATTGTGTTGTCTGGGTTGCTCAATGTATGTTTTCTTCACTGTGCTTCTCTTTGAACTTGTAAGCAACTTAAGTCAGCAAGGTCTTTCACTTTTCATTTGTGTAACAGAGTATTTTGAGGTTCATAGAGAATAAAAAACAGGAATAATACATTAAAGTGCATCCAGAAAGTTATATTTGGCACTCTGTATCTCATAGACAAGGTTGCTTGAATGAGGAATGTTAAGCAAGAAAAAATGTGTAAGAAAGTTATCTTTTTGCTGTGCTCCATTCCAGCAAACAGTTTTGTACATGGTTAATTTTATCCAGGAGGGTAGTCAAGCCAAGTCTAGAGGATATGCTGACCACTGATCCTAGTGAGACTATCTACATAGGTCATATCTAAGCATCATTACATTAGCTGATCTGGGACTTCCAGTATTATCAGTAGCTATTATGCATTATGTCATGTTACCTAGGAATCAAAACATGAGGTTATACTTATATACATCTAAGTGTGTGTTATCAAGAAGTCACATAATTCTTTCAGTATGGATTCATATGAATGAAACAATGAAACTTCATTTATGACTGAAATTATGTAGGTATGGTTAAAATTCAAATATTCATAATACCCTAGTAAATCTGATTTATACTATTAATAGAACTTTTCAGATTTAAGAGACTATTGCTCAGTAGATTGCCTTCATGACTGCAATTTTGCATGAGTAGATCTTTGGTAATCTGAAACTGGAGGTTTATCCTATTTACCTCAAACTCTAGATTCACTAGTTTCCTGTAAAATTGTTCAGCATCTTTTCATAAAATTCTATATTATCTATACATTACATTACCTTTCATTTGGTTTCCAGCAGTTCTGAATAACTTTGTACACAGGAATAAACAAAGCTTGCCTGCTACGTGCTAATGCCTTAATACTAAATATGTGCAAAAAAAATCTGCAGATTTTTTAGCACATTTTTGAAAACACTGTTTATCCTATCTATTTTGAGGAAAAAGCAAAAGCATGCTCTGCTTCCCTTAGTTCCTCAAAATCCTCTGTTGTTCAAAAGGCTGACTGTCATGTGTAGTTCACTTGAATTATGAGAAGTAGCTTTGTTTCAGCATCACTTCATTTACAGTTTGGATACAGGGCTCCAATTTGTTTCTTTTGCTGCTGTCGTGGTTTAGTCCCAGCCGGACTAATGGCCACACAGCCGCTCACTCACTCCCCTTCCTCAGCTGGACAGGAGAGAGAAAATATGAGGAAAGGCTCGTAGGTCGAGACAAGGACATAGGGAGATCACTCACCAATTACGATCATGGGCAAAACAGACTTGACTTAGGGAAATTAGTTTAATTTATTACCAATCAAAATCAGAGTAGGAGAATGAGAAGTAAAACCAAATCTTAAAAAAAACAACACCTTCCCCCCACCCCTCCCTTCTTCCCGGGCTCAACTTCACTCCCAATTTTTTTCTGCCTCTTACCCCCGAGCGGCGTAGGGGGATGGGGAATGGGGGTTGCAGTCAGTTCATCACACATTGTTTCTGCTGCTCCTTCCTCCACTCTTCCCCTGCTCCAGCGTGGGGTCCCTCCCATGGGAGACAGTTCTCCACAAACTTCTCCAACGTGGGTCTTTCCCACGGGCTGCAGTTCTTCACGAACTGCTCCAGCATGGGTCCTTTCCACGGGGTGCAGTCCTTCAGGAACAGACTGCTCCAGTGTGGGTCCCCCGCGGGATCACAAGTCCTGCCAGCAAACCTGCTCCAGCGTGGGCTCCTCTCTCCACAGCTCCACAGGTCCTGCCAGGAGCCTGCTCCAGCATGGGCTTCCCACAGGATCACAGCCTCCTTCGGGCATCCACCTGCTCCAGCGTGGGGTCCTCCATGGGCTGCAGATGGTTATCTGCTCCACCGTGGACCTCCATGGGCTGCAGGGGGACAGCCTGCCTCACCATGGTCTTCACCACGGGCTGCAGGGGAATCTCTGCTCTGGCGCCTGGAGCACCTCCTCCCCTCCTTCTTCACTGACCTTGGTGTCTGCAGAGTTGTTTCTCTCACATATTCTCACTCCTCTCTTCCCCGGCTGCCGTTTCCCAGTTTTTCTCCCCCTTCTTAAATATGTTATCACAGAGGCACTACCACTGTCGCTGATTGGCTCAGCCTTAGACAGTGGCAGATTCATCTTGGAGCCGGCTGGCATTGGCTCTATCAGACATAGGGGAAGTTTCTAGCAGCTTCTCACAGAAGCCACCCCTGTAGCCCCCCCTGCTACCAAAGCACTGCCACGCAAACCCAATACAGCTACCTTCTTTGGCTTCCTTCTTTTGCTTCTTTCATTTTCCCCTCCTTTTTTTGTGAAGAGCTGTTACTGGAGAGACAGAGCAGATCAAACCAGAAGGCAGGATATGAGATGTAAAGTAGCAACATATTCTTTCTTACAAACCTGGCTCCAAGAGACAGACAAAGGTACAATAATATATAAGTATTTATTACGATCTCACATCCTTTTTAAAATCTTTTCTCAAAGCCTGATTTTTTTCAATGACCTAACTCTTAGCCAAATTATAACCAGGATGCAGAAAGACACTCAACAGACAGTTTAAGGCAGTATTTTCAGGACAAAATTTATTTGAAACTGGGAAAGGATTGGGTTTTTTTGTTTGTTTGTTTACTTTAATTTTTTTTTTATTCTGAACAAATTCCAATGTATTTTTTAATTTAATATAAATAATTTGAATATTATAGTTGAAACTTGCTATGAAAAGTTAGATATTATTTTACCTAACCATTCATCATATGTAAAAATTAGTTGTAAGATTTTAAGGACAAGGATGGTAATTTATTATATGCTTGCACAGTGACTGCTATTTAAACAGAAAAGGTAACCAGTCATAAGAGCTATAACAACTTCTTGAGCTATACATAAGGAGCACTAAAATCTCATTTTACTCTTGTGATCTGCAGAAACACTATTTTAAAATTGTAAAATCTGAGATGAAATAAGAGGAATGAAAAGAGTAGACTAAGAATGATTACACACTTTTTTTTATTATAAATTGTCTCACCATAATCTTTGCAAGGTTCTTTAGAAGACTACAGTAGCAAGTTCTGACACCCTAATTCTGCAGGATATTTACATACATGTCTGAATTTAAACACAAGAATGACTACATTGATTCAAGTGGTACTACCTGTGAAACATCATGTTAGACATATGTTAGACATATTTTAAATAACTTGCCTCAGGCTTTATGTACGTACTTTAGGTATGCACACAGGTGTATTTTGGGGAGCGTTAGAACTTTAATTTCATATATATTTATACTGTTCTCTATGCATAGGTACAAGTATACAACAATATAAATGTTAAGCAATCGTGGTTATAAAATACCTCCTTTGAAAAACAATGACTAGGGTTATAAGTGAATTCTAAAGAGACAATAATAATTGTTCAATATTACACAGCTTTGTGTATTGCAATCACATAAGTTCAGACTGGATTACATAATTACAAGCTGTCAGAAAATGAATGAAGGTTTTTATGTTCATAATTATGTAATTTGGCATAATTATAGTTATAAAATAAGTTCACAGCAAGATTTCTTTTTCTCTATTTTTGAAAAATAAAAATAAATGTTTTGTAATTAAGGGGTGGAAGTAAACATTTGATCCTTCAGTATGCCAGTGTCTGAGTGTAAATCAACAAAATTTTTATCTTCTGTGCATTTGTATCACTTGAAGGGTTACGGTTTGAGGCATAGGCAAATAAGTAAAATGCAATAATTGATGATGCAAGAAAAATGTTGACCAAAATATGAGTCTAGTATTTGTCTGATAAATACATTTCTATTACCTATCAAAACAGCTAGGCTATAATTTCCTGACACAGAATTTAAATTAAATCCATGAATGAGTAAACCTGAGAAATCAAAGGACTTAACTATTATCCCGCATTTTTTTGCTCTTGATAAAACTGCTGTTGAAATCAGTAGCACTGTATAAAGCGTATAGGAGTTCAAACACCTAAAAACAGCTGCAAGAACAGGAAACTGACTAACTTTTCCTACAGCTTTTGTATCTGAACATGGCTAGAAAGTATAAGGGAAGTACACAGAAGAATGAGTACGCTGAAAACTAATTGCAAAAGTGAAGAACACAAATATCACTATCACTATTTGCTGGTGCCAAAATATGGTTAAGACCTTTATAATACTGACAAAAAAATTACCAAACTCAAAATCTGGTGGTAGTCCTATCGTAATGAGTTCAAATGTCTTAAAAAGTAAGAAAAATAGCAGAAAAAGCACAGTTCTGTTTGCATTTTGATGACTAGAAATTAGAAACGCTTAGTTCAAAGACCATCTTAGTTCAGAAAAGCATACAAGTAGTGTCTTTTTTCAAAATCTAAATCTGGAATCCTCATGAAGATCTGTGTGAGGCTAATACTGTGTAAACACATTAAAGAAAGACAGTATTTTTGCCTTAATGAGTACATTTTAAACTTAACAGTTTAAATTATAATAATTTACCCACGTGTAATGTTCTGTTTATAAACAGCATCCCAGATGATGGTGCCAATATCAAAGTAGATACGACACATCCAACAGAAGAATATGTGTCATAGAAGCATCTCTCTCAGTAACATTGATTCATTCTGACACAAAAATGATCACCAAACCTTTCTTTGTTTCATCACAAAGTTATTATTAGCACAATATGCAAACACCAGTACATGGGCCCACACAATGGCACAGGATTGTCTACACCATTTAATTTCTAGGCCAGCACCAGGGGTGATTTTGACTCAGGCAGGAAGCATCCTCCCACATAATGCCTGAGCAGAATTTGAAATTATTAAAGGTCAGGGAGAATGTCCTATAAACAAAACTCAGCTTGCTTTGAGAAAGAAAAATGCAATATGGTTGCAGGTTGTGCCATATCACTTGCCCTCAGGGTCAGATGGCAATCCTTAATCCTTAATCCTCAAAAGGGACCAGCTGAGAAGGGATTTATTGAATTGTATAGTACTAGAGGTGCTCCAGAAAGTAGGGTAAATCAGTACTTCTGTACTCTAGGAAGCTAGAAACTGCTTATCCTTTTTGAGCTTAATCACCCAACCATAAACAAAGAAAAGAGCATCATCTTGCTCTGTGGTGCTGTTTTGAGGATACATACGTTGAAGAACTAAAGCTGTCCATGTCAGTTGTCGATAGCGTCAGTTATACGAACTCAGGAGAAAGACTCCAGTGTCCTCATACTGTAATTCTTATTCACATTGCAGAGTATTGTAGCAATTAAATTCTAATTACTTGTGTCCTGTTACCAAGGGCTAGAAAATTAATTCCTGACCACCTAGTGCATATCATCGTACAAAGAATAAGCAGCAAAGTGATTAAGTAGACCGTATATTTCTCACTCTTGTCCTGCAAGGCTTCCTATTACATTTTTTCATACTTTGCAATTTCCTAGCTTCTAGGATTATGCTTTAACCTGCAGAAAAATACTCTGTGATATGGAATACAACCAACAAACAGCCAGTTAGAAAGGAAGTCACTAATATTCTGCAAAGGAGTTTAGGTCACACTACCACAATTTCTTTTTTCTGGGTATCATTTAATGACTTTTCTTACTTGAAAGAAAATAATTCTCCCTATGTGATGTGAGGGTGATCAGAAAAACCCAGGATTTTGCTCATAAGTTTCTCATAATATCCTCTACAAATTTTCATATAAGGAGCAATTAAATGTCTTAATAGAACCCTTCTCTGAGATTAAATGAACTGTTCCTTAATAGCCATTCAGTTTTTGCAATAAATTATCCCCCAAAATTGAAAACTAATCAATTTTACTATTATACTTTTGTTTGATTTTTTTTTTCTTCTTCAGACTGCCAAATTAATTATAGGTATAAAGGATAATTGCATATGGCAACAATTTTTCTTTCCATTTTAAAACGTGTATTACATATGCTTTCATCTCAGACATACAGCATACAGGAACAAATTTTCTTTCACTAAAGCTAGTAGTAAAACTTCTATTGAATTTGAGGAAAGTAAGATCAGATCTGTATCTTATTTTCACATATGACTTTCATATTTTCTGTTAGGTTATGTGACAAAAAGCTCATATGAACACTCACAAAAGAGCACACAGAGAAAATGACAGGTGGGGGAAGCCCAAATAATACCCTGCCTCAGCTCCTCCCAGGCCCATCCCAGGAGCCATCAGCCCATCAAAGGCCCATCTCCACAAGCCCAGAGAAGCAAAGAGCCCAAAGGCAGGTGAGAACCCAAATTAAAGACTCAGAGAAAGAGGCAGTCTGTCCGTGCCCCTCCCAGGGCTGTCCCAGGAGAGATTCAGCCCCAGTGTCCAGTTGCAATGCTCACCACAATGAGTAAACACTGGAACACCTTCCAAACAGAGACGGGATAACTGCAGTTGGGTATGGGACACATTATGGGATGCAGGGGAAGAATAGTTTGGGATTGCATAAGAAGTATTATGGGATGTATAGGGGAGGAACTAAGGGCAGAGCACAGAAGGGATGTGGGTTTGGGGAGGAAGAAGCATGGGAAAATAGAAGGATAAAGGGATGAAAGGGGTCTGTCAGATGTCAACAGAGGTTGCTCGGTACATTTGTTTGGCTGTGCCCCATGCCGATCAACACAGACTGTCCTGTCTTCTTACTAAACTTCATTTCTAACTTTTTTCTTGTGTGAGGGTCTCCCTCTTGTGTGTGCTTGTGTGTCTGTGGAGGTCTGAGTGCCAGCGACTGGAGTGAGACCCAGGTCAGAGGCATGCGTTTGTCCATGGAGCAGCACCTGGAGCAAGTGTGTGTGTGTGTGTGTGATTGTGGGAGCATTAGCAAAGATCTAGCTGGACAAGCTGGCAAGTAGGTGATGTGGCCTGGCAGATGGGGCAGCACGGGGGGAGGGAGTGTCTCCAAGGGCAAGACCATGGGAGGGGCTGGCTTTGGCGGACCATGGTAGTACCAGCCAATTCTCCGTATGTGTGTGTGACAATCTGTACCAGCAACTGGAGAGGTGCTGTGGCCCTGAGGCTTGTATGACTAGGTGCCAGCAACTGGGTAGACTGGCATTCAGGGGCAGCTACTGGGCAAACTGAGTGTCTGAGTGAAAGTGCTAGAGGGATCCACATTGTACAAATGCATATATATACTTCCCACTAAGAGACCTTCATCCTGACCAGCCAGAGAAAGTAGAAAGATGAGGCCCTTGTGCAGTTTGTGTCTGTGTGAATCTGAGTGTGTCTGTCTGTGTTCATCTATGTCACCAGCCATGACTATATGTATATAAAATTATATATTTACATATGTGTTGCATACGTTCTGCCTGTGCATGTGCCCACTGGGAATACATGTTCAGACTCATTACTGGTTGGACCTAGGTCATGGAGCTGTGGCAGCTTCAGCTCTGTCAGGCAGCTGCATTCAGCCTCTCCCTAATATTTTATTTTATTAATTATCCTTTTTCTGACTCTTTTGATCATCAGGTTGTTAGTAACAGAGAAAAAAAAAAACTTCCTGAAATTTCCTTTTGTATTTTTTTTTCAGAGTTTGCTTTCCTTTGTGGGAACCTAGAAAACAGCTCTCAAAACTGTGGGGTAAAACACAATCGATGACAATTTTCTCTTTGTATTCTAGATCTGTATCTTACCTCCTAATTAATACAAATACAACTCTATGAGCATGAATATCCTTTCGTTGGAGAAAGTGATAAGAAACAAAACTACACTAGTTTGAGGTACTCCTTCTGTTCTGTTAAGATGATTCTGGATTGACCTGTACCTCATTATGCTAATTTTAGGTTCTTAGTAATCCTCATTATTTGTGGTTTGGAGACATTGGGAAAATGCAAAGATAACCATATAGTTATGCATGGTATATGTAGACTGTATGCTGTATAAGACCATGTGGTAACTTAATGTGGTAGGAACAAGATTGTGACTATACTGACTAGATTGTGACTATGTGACTATATATTTTAATTCAAAGTGCATGTGGTGGGTTGACTTTGGCTGGCTGCCAGATGTTCACCCAGTTGCTTTCTCATGCCCCCTTCTCAACAGGAGAAGATGAGAAAATAAGATAAAACACCTAGTGGGTCGAGATAAAGACAGGGGAGTCACTTACCAATTACCATCACGGGCAAACAGACTTGACTGGAAAAATTATTTTATTGCTTCTTTAAGTAAGTATAAGTAAGAATACAAATCAAAAGAATTCAGATATTCAGATGCATGGGGCAGACCCTGGCCTCTTCTCACAGAGGCCATGCCTGCAGCCCTTGCCTCCCCAAAACCTTGCCATGTAAACTCAATCCAGTGCAGCAAAAGGGCAATTAGTTCTTTTCCCTATGCTCTCTGGGTAGAGATGATCCCAGAAAGCAACAACTGATCTATTTATTCTAGAGAGATATCTCTGTTGAAGGGACTTTTTCTTTCTTGCCCACAGACACTTCCACCCATCCTCTTCTATGATGTCCTTTATCTCTGCTTTTGAAGATACAGTTTGGCTAGATAGAGAAAAGACATAAATATGTTGAACACATGTATTATGACAGCTATTCTTTTGTGAACTGGCATCTCTCTTTGCCTCTTCTCCATGCATAGCAGACAGGTATATAATTTTGTCTCAGAATAACTATTTCTGTTCCAGTGGAAAAAAATGGAAATAGTTTTCTGCGTACACAGATAAGGCTGGGTTTTTTTTAGAAACTTGACACAAGTTTTGGCAAATCGGGAAAGAAAAAACCATTTTATTTATCACCTGTTGAATATTTGTCTAAATCTTTCTGAGATGCTAGAATTTCATGATGTTCTGTCTTGCATCTAGAGGAAAAGAAAACATGTTCCTATATTGGTACATAAAACTATAGAACATGATATGACTTCCCTTTGCATGTTATGAATTTGCCACCACAAAATGCATCTGTGAAAATAATATATATCTCAAGACCTAGACCGATTAACCAGATTTTCCCTTAAATTATATAATCCTTATAATCTGCACACATTTCAAAAGAAGACATCACCATGCCCATTAGTGGGCATAGTGGTATTGGCTGATGGTTGGACTTGATGATCTTAAAGGTCTTTTCCAGCTGTAATGATTCTGTGATTCTGTGAAAGTATCCATCAGGAGTTTTCACTGCCCTTCATCTGAATAACATCTTCATAATGCATTTTCAAGCTGCTCACAATTTTATATCTTCATATCTGTAAATGATTAACAGAATTTTTTTCATAAGATTATATTTTTTAATTAGTGCAGATATTATTTAAATGCATATGAATGGTGAGCAGAAAGCTGAAAGCCAACAACTTCAAATGAGATTGTTTGGTTGCTGGAAGATGTTTTTGAACATAGATTAAAATGCTAATGTCTTCATGAAGGAAATTGCTGTAGGTCAAACAGAATGGGAATTAAGTAGTGCATTTATTTTTCATAGAAATCATAAAAAAATCTGCAAATGTTTAAGTCATCATTGCTATTAGGTAGCTTCATTATTGGTTCTTTTTTGATACAGGAAGACTTGTGACTCCTGTTTTCTACCTCTGTTGCTTCTTTCAAGGGAGAAAGGCACAATTATGCAGTGCATAATTAATGAAGTTAAATTGAGCAGAACTGTTTATTTTACAAATATTGGTTTTATAAAGTGACAATTAGTGAAGACTAAATAAGACAAAGACAGTTTGATTTGAAATTGCTATCTGTAAAGTACGCTTATTTATAATCAAATCTAATGGTTGCAGTAAATGTTAATTTTGCTAATTCAGCTTGGAAATAAAGGATAGTAACCAGCTCCATATTAATTTACTAAGGATTAACAGGATGAGTGCTAAGAATACTTGAAAGGGATTTTCAGGTGAAAGTAAGAATACAAATCAAAAGAAATCAGATATTCAGATGCAATTCTAGTTTCAGCTAATGTTCTTTTATAGACAAAAAATCACCGAATAAATAATATAAAATAATTCTACCTTTTTAAAAAATCAATGAGGCTGAATTAATTTTTCTAACTCATTTTGAAAAACATTCCTAAAGGTAGCTATTAAAAGTAAAAATCTGGTATATGTGTATGATGTACATCTTAGACGCATCTAATGGAATGTGATTCAAGAATGTGATTCTCTATTAATTGTGTGAACCTTTTCCATGTCAAGACAATAACAATGTGATAGTGGCGAAACACTGGAACAGGCTGCCCAGGGAAGTGGTGGAGTGACCATCACTGAGGTGTTCAAGGAACATGTGGATGTGGCATTGTGGGACATGGTTTAATGGGCATGGTAGTTTCGTTGATGGTTGGACTTGATGATCTTACAGGTCTTTTCCAACCTTAGTGATTCTGTGATTGGTAATAACAATGTCATCATTGTTGATATTTGTTGTTGATTACAGTTGATACTATCACAGCATCTAGAGGTTTCACCCTGGGGCAAGACCGTGCATCAAGAATCACCTTACATACGTAAGAAAAAATATAAAGAAAGCTATACTGGTTTGTAGATCCAGAGATTAATTATTTTGTTTAATCTACAGGAATTGCTGCATCCTCACTGATGTGTTAAAGTCAATTGGAAGTGAACTGAAGCTCCAGAAATGAATAGACTATTCTGGTCAAGCCATGAAAAAAAAAAAAAAAATCACGTCTCTTTCCTAGGTCCCTATTTTTTTTCCATTCTTTCAGATAAAAGGGTAACCTTCTTTTGAAGGTTTTGGGATTCTCTTGAACAGGTGTGCTGGTTTTGGCTGGGATAGGGTTAACTTTCTTCATAGCAGCTAGTATGGGGCTGTGTTTTGGATTGTATGAGGCTGTGTTTTGGATTTGGGCTGGAAACAATGTTGATAAAGCAGGGATGTTTTAGTTACTGCTGAGCAGGGCTCACACAGCACCAAGGCCTTTTCTGCTCCTCACCCCACCCCACCAGTGAGTGGGCTGGGGGTGCACGGGAAGTTGGGAGGGGACACAGCCGGGACAGCTGACCCCAACTGACCAAAGGGATATTCCAGACCATACGACATCATGCTCAGTATATAAAGCTGGGGGAGGAAGAAGGAAGGGGGAGGACATTTGAAGTAATGGCGTTTGTCTTCCCGAGCTACCGCTACGCGTGATAGAGCCCTGCTTTCCTGGAGATGGCTGAACACCTGCCTGCCGACGGGAAGTGGTGAATGAATTCCTTCTTTTGCTTTGCTTCTCCACGCAGTGTTTTTTGCTCTACCTATTAAACTGTTTTTATCTCAGCCCACAAGTTTTCTCACTTTTACTCTTCTGATTCTCTCCCCCACCCCACCTGAGGGGAGTGAGTGAGCGGCTGTGTGGTGCTTAGTTGCCAGCTGGGCTTAAACCACGACAACAGGTGATGGTTTTGGTGACTGGGAGAAAAGTGGATTGCAATATTATATATTGGTCCCCACAAACTAAAGGAAAATGCTTATAAATCTTTCCTTTGAGGATGCTATTCAGCAGCTTGAGGAAGACAAGATTCTAGTCAGAGACTTGCAAAAGACTGTCATAAACCAAACTTTCTAAATCAAGATATAGACAGAATTTATGTGCTTGTGTCCAGGACAGCAATCTAGAAAGCCTTCCTTGGAGGGACCTACAAACCTTAAAATTTGCAGATCTGAGTTGCTTAATAGTCTCCCCAGTTCCTGAAGTTAGCCATTTTGTCTACAAAAAAGTACAATTTAGAAACCATAGTCTGACCTCAATCCTGTTATAGTACAGTTTTTATGTATCATTGCCAAATTCTACTCAAGGACCTCAATCCAGGCCAAAACCATGGAGTTGATTAAAACATTCAGCTGGTAGGCGTGCCTACTTTCATCGTAATAGGCTAAGGATTGGTGAGTTACTTAGGAAAGGGAAGATTCATAGTGTTTCTAAAACATGCAACAATATGAAACTAGAAGTCTCAGGTGAAGGATGATCTTCTAGATAGCTGACTAAAAGGAATTTTAGAAGACCTTTCTTGTCAAAAGCTGGAAATGCAAGCCACATGGCCATAAAAGTAGAAAGTAAACTAGACCTTGGCTCTATAACCAAATGAGGCAGGAAGGAAAAGACATAACTTTGCTTCACCTGTTGTGCTCTGAAAATGTATGCATTTAATTTATAAGAAAGAACACAACGAAAGGAATCCAATACTTCTTCCCAGGCCAGCACACAATACACGAGGTAAAAGTGTGTCCCACCAGTCACTCTTTCCACCTCTCCTTTTCCTACTAACTGTTATTAAAAGATGATTTCAGATTTTTTTGCTCATATGAGCTATTTCACAGTGAGATGAGAGTACAAAAAAAGAATGCGACCATTTGAAACATAATTACACAACATTTTGTATTATATATTTTTGAATCCTTTACTTCAACTACCATACCAGTACTGATGAACTCTTACTCAAAGAAGCTGTAATTTATAAAGAGGCTCATAATTTTCTCTAGCTTCTGTACAAAAATGTACTTCCAAGGGCCTGACTACTCAGTGTTTTGCATATAAAGCCAACCCTGCCCTGCCCATTTCCTATCACAGAGCCAGCTCCTCCAAAGAGCTGTGGTGGGTTAGCCTTGGGTAAGGGCCAAACTCCCACCCAGCTGCCCACTCACTCTCCCCTTCAGTGGGATGAGGGGAGAAAATAAGAAGAACCAGAATGAGAAAGCTCGTGGTTTGAGATAAAGACAGGGAGATCACTTACTAGTTACTGTTGTGCATAAAACAGACTTGACTTGGGAAGAACCAACTTCATTTGATGGTAATTAATATAAATATTTAATTACTGATTCAGGTAGTGGAAAATAGAAAGGCAAACATCGAAACAACACCTTTTGTCCACCCCTTTCCCAGGCTCAACTTCACTCCTTCACTCTAGACTCTTCTGGGTGGATGGTGGGTTATGGTCAGTACATGGCAGCTTCTCTCTGCCTCTTCTTCCTTGTCACATTTTTCCTCTGCTCCAGCAAGGGCTCTCTCCGCAGGCCAAAGCCCTTCAGGGGCTATGGCCTATCCATCTGCTCTGGTGTGGGCGCCTCCACAGGCTGCTGTGCCATGGACAACCTCCTTCTCCTTCTCCTTCTCCTCCTCCTCCTCCTCCGATCTTGGTGTTCCCTCTGCTCTTTTCTCACCCTCATTCCCTCCACCTCTCTCTGGCATTTTTTTTCCCTTTCTTAAATATGTTTTCACAGAGGCACCACCACCTTGGCAGACAGGCTGAGCTGTACCCTGCAGAGCTGATTGGAACCAGCTGGCAGGCCCTGGCCTTTCCTCACAGAGGCCACCCCTGCAGCTCACCCTCCACAGCTACTAAAACTTGGTCACTTACACTGAATACAGTGACATACCTAAGTTTTCCTCTGAGGTTAGCTAGCTTAGGCTACATGTTTCTGTAGCTTGGCTATACAGCTTGTAGTTTGATTCAAGATCATATGAGCCTGGCTCAGTATCCAGAAAAAATGAATCTGCACCAAGAAAATATCATAAGCAAGCGGTCTTCTGCTACTCCTGTTATGTGTCCCATTTTAACAACCTTTAAAGGACTGGAAAGAGGATCAGTCCAAGTTTCTTGAATGAAAATCAACAGGTTACATTTTGCAATGGTATCATCCCAGGTCTGCTAAGGGCATATGGCCTTTATATAAAGTTTAAAAAATTAAGAAATTATTTCCCCATTAACACAATATAAACAATTCTAGAGACAGATATTTGGGGTGATATGGTATGTTTTTAAGCAAAATACTACAAAATAAATTATTTAGCTTTACATTCAGGTTACACTAGAATAGATACAATTATTTGTTAGGTTTTAATCTAATATTTCAGTATGCCAAGAGAAAAAGGAAATTGGAACCATTGTAATAAAACCAATGCTATAATGTTCTAAACATTCAGTACTTGAAAACTGACATGGGGAAAATGTTTATATATAGCCACTAGTTGAAAAAATTAATCATTTTAGCTGTCACTGATACCTACAATGGCTGTTGGTATATGAGCAGTGAATATATAGCCTTGTTAAATACAGAAAAAAAAACAGAGTGGAATTTTATGAAATACCACAGACATTTCATAAGAAACCAACAGTCACTTACTGAAGGAACCAAAGTAATATATCTACTTTATCTGCAAGCCTCTAAATTACATTTGGATTTTGTGGAATCCATTTTTAATCAAACCTTTTTTCAATTGCTTCTTTGAATACTAAAATCAAAGAGTGGATGATTTTCATGGATTAATAAGATTGGCCTGGTTTACAATTCTCTTTCATTGTGTCTGCTTTGGAAACTCAATATTTGTAATTTACAGAGGAAGAAAGACTTCAAGCTCCCTTATTTTGTTGGTTCCTTAATATTTCTTAGTTTAATAATATTTTCCCCTCAAAAGATATTTCTGGAAAGTCTACTTTTGTAAATAAGGTATAAACTTCCAACGTATTTAAAATGTAATCATCAGTAAGTCTATCTCACTCCTGTGTCTGAATAACCAGAGACTTTGGAAGAGTCTGCAAGTGTATAATAGACACCTGCACTACTTTACCATTATTTCACACAAAATCACTAAGGGTGGAAAAGACCTGTAAGATTGTCAAGTCCAACCATCAACTAACACCACCATGCCCACTAAACCATGTCCCACAATGCCTCGTCCACACGTTCTTCGAACACCTCCAGTGAGGGTGACTCCACCACCTCCCTGGGCAGCTTATTCCAGTGTCTCACCACTCTCTCAGTAAAGAAATTTTTCCTAATATCCAGCCCGAACCTCCCCTGGCACAACTTGAGGCCATTTCCTCTTGTCCTGTCGCTAGTCACTTGGGAGAAGAGACCAACACCCACCTCTCTGCAACCCCCTTTCAGGTAATTGTAGAGAGCGATAAGGTCTCCCCTCAGCCTCCTCTTCTCCAGACTGAACAACCCCAGCTCCCTCAGCCGCTCCTCATAAGACTTGTGCTCCAGACCCCTCACCAGCTTCGTCGCCCTTCTCTGGACACGCTCCAGAACCTCAATGTCCTTCTTGTAGTGAGGGGCCAAAAACTGAACACAGTATTCGAGGTGCGGCCTCACCAGCGCCGAGTACAGGGGCACCATCACCCCCCTGCTCCTGCTGGCCACACTATTTCTGATACAGACCAGGATGCCATTGGCTTTCTTGGCCACCTGGGCACACTGCTGGCTCATATTCAGGCGGCTGTCAATCAGCACCCCCAGGTCCTTTTCTGCGGGGGACCTTTCCAGCCGCTTGTCCTCAAGCCTGTAGCATTACATGGGGTTGTTGTGACCAAAATGCAGGACCCGGCACTTGGCCTTGTTGGACCTCATACAATTGGCCTCAGCCCATTGATCCAGCCTGTCCAGATCCCTCTGCAGAGCCTTCCAACCCTCCAGCAGATCAACACTCCAACCCAACTTGGTGTCGTCTGCAAACTTGCTGAGGGTGCACTCAATCCCCTCATCCAGAACATTGATAAAGATATTAAACAAGATCGGTCCCAAAACTGAGCCCTGGGGCACTCTGCTTGTGACCGGCCGCCAACTGGATTTTGCTCCATTCGCCACGACTCTCTGGGCTCAGCCATACTGCCAGTTTTTTACCCAGCGAAGAGTGCACCTGTCTGAGCCACAATTCAACAGCTTCTCCAGGAGAATACTGTGGGAGACAGTGTCAAAGGCTTTATTAAAGTCCAGGCAGACAACATCCACAGCCTTCCCCTCATCCACTAGGCGGGTCACCTGGTCATAGAAGGAGATCAGGTTGGTCAAGCAGGACCTGCCTTTCATGAACCCGTGCTGGCTTGGCCTGATCCCTTGGTTGTCCTGCACGTGCCCTGTGAGCGCCATCAAGATGAACCTCTCCAGATGAATCTTCCCCAGCACCGAGGTCAGGCCGACAGGCCTGTAGTTCCCTGGATCCTCTTTCTGGCTCTTCTTGTAGATGGGCGTCACATTGGCAAGCCTCCAGTTGTTCGGGACCTCCCCTGTTAACCAGGACTGTTGATAAATGACAGAGAGCGGCTTGGCAAGCTCCTCTGCCAGCTCCCTCAGCACCCTTGGGTGGATGCCATCAGGCCCCATAGACTTGTGAGTGTCCAGGTGGCATAGCAGGTCGTTAACTGCTTCCTCCTGGATCATGGGGAGTTTATTTTGCTCTCCATCCTTGTCTTCCAGCTTAGGGAGCTGAATACCCTGAGTATACCTGGTCTGGCTATTGAAGACTGAGGCAAAGAAGGCATTAAGTACCTCAGCCTTTTCCTCATTCTTCGTGACAATGTTCCCCCCGCATCCAGTAAAGGATGGAGATTCTCCTTGGCTCTCTTCTTGTTATTAATGTATTTGTAAAAACATTTTTTGTTATCCCTTACTACCGTGGCCAGATTGAGCTCTTTTGCCTTCCTAATGCCCTCTCTGCATGACCTAACGAGGTCCTTGTATTCTTCTTCACTTGCCTGCCCCTTCTTCCAGAGGTGATAAACTCTCCTTTTTTTCCTGAGTCCCAGCAAAAGCTCCCCGTTCAGCCAGGCCGGTCATCTACCCCACCGGCTCTTCTTACGGCACATGGGTACTGCCTGCTCCTATGCCTTTAATATTTCCTTCTTGAAGAAGGCCCAGCCTTCCTCGACCCCTTTGCCCTTCAGGACGGTCTCCCAAGGGACCCTCTCAACCAGTGTCCTGAAAAGGCCGAAGTCTGCCCTCCAGAAGTCCATCGTAGTGGTTTTGCTTGACCCCCTTCCTTACTTCGCCAAGAATTGAGAATCCTATTATTTTATGGTCTCTAAGCCCAAGACGGACTCTGACCTTCACTTCTCCCACCAGACCCTCTCTGTTTGTAAACAGCAGGTCGAGCAGGGCATCTCCCCGGTAGGCTCACTCACCAGCTGCGTCAGGAAGTTATCTTCCACACACTCCAGGAACCTCCGGGACTGTTTCCTCTCGGCTGTGTTATGTTTCCAGCAGATGTCCGGTAAGTTGAAGTCCCCCACAAGAACAAGGGCTTGCGACTGTGAGACTTCTGCCAGTTGCTTGTAGAATGCTTCATCGGCTTCTTCATCCTGGTTGGGTGGTCTATAACAGACACCCAGCAGGATATCTGCCTTGTTAGCCTTCCCCCTCATCCGTACACATAAGCGTTCAACCTTGTCGTTACAATCATTGAGCTCTATACAATCAAAACGCTCCCTAACATAGACATCCCACCGCCTCTCCTTCCTTGCTTATCCCTGCTGAAGAGCTTATAGCCATGCATCGCAGCACTCCAGTCATGCGAGTCGTCCCACCATGCTTCTGTGATGGCGACTATATCATAGCTGTCCTGCTGCACAACGGCTTCCAGCTCCTCCTGTTTGCTGCCCATGCTGCGTGCATTGGAGTACATGCACTTGAGTTGGGCTATCGATTTCGCCCCCAACATCAGCACGCCACCCCTAGGCTCATCTCTAGGCAGCCTGGTTTCATGCCCTTCCCCCTTCAAATCTAGTCTAAAGCCCTCTCGATGAGGCTTGCCAATTCATGAGCGAGAATCCTTTTCCCCCTTGACGATAGTTGAACTCCGTCTGCAGCCAGCAGGCCCGGTGCCGTGTAGACCACCCCATGGTCAAAAAACCCCAAATTCCTCCGACGGCACCAGCCTCTGAGCCATGTGTTAACCAGGTGTGTTTTCCTGTTCCTTTCAGTGTTCCTCCCCGCCACTGAAGGGATTGAGGAAAACACTACCTGCACTCCCGATCCTGTTACAGGGCATTTTGAGAAACAAGGGTTAAAAGTAAGAAAGAAAAGTTTAGAGAAGATACTTTGTAACAACTGCACCTGGTACTTAGACATATTAGAGATAAAGACTGTCTCCACTGTGTCTCTGCTGATAAAGATTGTCTTCACTGACTCTCTGCTAACTAGCAATAATGATTAGCGCAAGGACGAATCGTAGAAAAATAGAAAAGACTGCCAAAATAGTGCCCTAGAGTTAACTTGTCTCATTATAATCTCATTTTAATACTAAAAAACACACCTCCTAGCTAGAGAAGCCCCAACCCAATTTAGCCCCCTCCTCTCTGAGCATGCGTGGTGAATTAAAAGAGAACTGTAACTTTAAGATGAAGTAAGAAAAGTATTAACCAATAGTTATTAAGGAGTAGCACCAGTAGGCGTAACTAACTTTGTTAACTGTTTTAAATACCTGTCATGATTTTAACCCTGTGTGCAAGCTTTGTGGAGAAATCCCCTTGCACCCGGCGCCGCAATAAACATGCCTGCTTTATAACTCTGTGTGAGTTGTGAAGTTCGTTTCCGCGTGTCAATCCCTCAACCAGTCTCCCCAGCGCTCTGAAGTCCCTCTTGATCACTTTTAGGCTACTTTGTGCAACCTCATTGCTGCCAACCTGCATAACCAACAGTGGACAGTAATCAGTGGGCCGTACCAGACCAGGGAGTTTCCTAGTGACCTCTCTCACCCGGGCCCCAGGGAGGTAGCAGACTTCCCTGTGGGTTGGGTCTGGTCAGCATATTGGGCCCTCTGTTCCCCTCAGGAGGGAATCGCCTATGACAATTACCCTCCTTTTTGTCTTAGTAGAGGTGGTTGTGATGTGTGGGGCAGACTGTTTTGCCCTAGGCAGCCCCCTGGAAGGACTATCATCCATATCCTCGTTATCCCGGCCCTCAAGTTCCAGAGCCCCATATCTGTTGTGTAGAGGCAACTGGGAAGGTGAGGGAGGCCAGGAGGGGATTCACCTGCTGCCCTGAGCAAGGACCTGTTTCCATTCCCCTTCACCTCTTAGGTCCCCTCCTTCTGCCCAGCAGCAAGAGGGTAAGGGGTCCTCTGTTTCTCATGGAGCCTCCATCCTCTGCCTTTCCCTCAGGGACGGTAGGGCATGGCTCCACCAGACTATCTCCCTCTCACACTCCCTGATACTCCTCAGCTTCTCCACTTCCTCCTTCAGCTCTGCCACCAGGCTGAGCAGATCGTTCACCTGGTCACACCACACACAGGCATTGTCTCCCCTGGCCTCTGGTACAAGTGACAGGCTCAGGCACTCCTGGCAGTCAGAGATCTGGACAGCTGCATACTGGGTGGGAGCTCCGTCTGGGTCACCACATTCCTTCTGGCGACGGCTTTCGGCCGGGTGGAGACCATAGCTGGGCCCCTTCTGGGAGGGCGATGACCACTCGTCAAGAGAGCCTCTAGAGCCAGGAAGGCAGGACGGCGCCCTGCCCGCACGCCTTCCCTGTGGTAACTGACGTGCCACGCCCTATTTGCCCGCCCTGGTCGCCGCGCTCCGAGTCGCTCGCGCTCCCTGGGGGCTGCTCTTGTAGGCGAGGGGCTCAGGCCGCCACCGCTCTCGTCCCCTCCCACGCTGAGTCAGAGCTGCCGCTCGTCAGGAGCTCGCGCTGCCGCCTCGGGCGGAGGGTGGGAGGGTGGGGGCACCCTCTCTCTCCCTGCGCTTTCGCCTTCGCAGCTTGCCGCCCTAGGAAGGGTCCCTCGTCACGATCCTCCGCTCCGGAGCCCTTCGCCTCGGTGGCTTCACTGAAATGACCGAATTTCTGCATGGATTTTTTTCTTTTGCTTCCTAATTCTATTCTTAGAAAGTAATATTGGCAATTTTTTCCTTCCTTTCTTCTTTGCAGAGGCTCATCTGCCCAACTAGCAAAGTCTATGAAATTTCAGAACTTTTTTTTTAATATGAGCCTACGTTCTTCTAAGTCAGGCTTATCCAGTCACAGCCTGAAATTTCAAAAGGCCGTTAATTTTACTGTTACTGTGGCTTGGTAGGTTTATACGCCCATCGTTCCTGAGACATGGAATAGAAGAATAAATCTAGCACTTGAATGCATCTCTCCTCATGCAAATTTTGTGCAAGCATCAGAAAAAAAAAAAGGACAACATGCATCTTAGTTTTAGCACAGTTTTGCATCTTTTCATTCACCTGCTGTTTCCACTAGTTAACAAAGTCTAATACGGAATGCTAGGCGATTCAATTTAATTATCTAAAAGCTATGTATCTCATCCAAACTATTTGTCCCTGTCTAGTCAGTGGAGAAACAGAAGTTCCATTAGCGAAGGAGATTCATATTACTTATCTGTGTATGAGAAAAGCCCCATATAATATAAAAATGCTTTATTAGTATGAAACCTACATTATGTTAGATATGCAGTTTCTAACATGGCGTAGAGAGTTTTATTCAGTCATCTGAATGTAAATTTTTAGTGTCCCTTGAGATACCTTAAGGTGTGCAAGACCTGGCAGATGACCGTGTCTTACAAGAAGGAGATTGTGGTCTTCTGGTGGCAGCTGGAAATCAAGTAAGATATCATATAGCATCTTAAATGGCACTACATGTGTTCAGTTGAGTGACTTGAGCCAAATTTATGATAAGATAAATGAGAGGATAGCAAGAAAGAGGGATATAAAAGATGGAAACTTTTAAAGATAGAAATGAAATTATGCTTTTTGTTATACAGCCATACATTTAAAAAGGACCTTTCATAACAATGCAATAATCCTTTTTCTAATTGTATCCTCTGTTTACGTCATCAATTGCACTGTAATTTTTACCAACTTCTAAATTAATGCTGGGGTGGTAGATAAGAGTTCGTTAAAATGCAGACAAGAAGAAAATCACAGAAGACAGAGATTAAAAGATCCTTTGAGGTTGTCTAATCGATCTCTTTGATAATGAAGAATTGTTTCTTATTTTTTGCAAGTATTTGCACATACACCTACAAAGACAGATGTTCATGTATACTCACAGGCATTTGAGTATTTTGTATTTAATATTATGGTAGTACTTTCTCAAATTTTGTTTTGAATGCCCAAAGCAGTGAGTTTTCAAGAGCTTTTCCTTCTTTGTCTCAGAAAATTGTTTTTGTGAGAGACTTATTTACCTTCATCTTCTTTTCAAAATTTTTAGCTGTTATTCCTAGCAAATTTACAAACTTATAAAGTTTCATTAGAATTTGCAAGTTTTTAATACCTGTCATGATTAAAAACATTTTTCCATGATCCAGTCTTTCCACAGTAATGCACACGGTATTGCACTACAGTAATGCACTTAGTGCTAAATGCTAAATGCTAAATACGACTTTCACTATTATTATGAAAACAGTAAAGGCTCTGTGCAGACCCAGCGGTGCAGAAGCTCACCCTCACCTTGGCCTGAGCTGGGTTTGGCTCGTTTAACTCCTGCACTGGGACCCAGTGACTGCTGCCGCCCCTGATTTTTCTTCAGCTTTGGAGGTTACTGCCAAGCTGCAGCTGGCAGCCCAGGAGAAGGATTGTGAGAAGAAAAACACACCCAAGGCCAAGGAAGAAGAAATTACCTCTCAGGAATATCACACTCCCAAAATGAAGACCTTAGGATATAGGTCATCGTAACCACCCCCTTCTTTCTTCCTAAGGAAGTGCTGGCTTTGGGACTCAGAAGCATATTGGCAGTGTAAGCATTAAACGAAAGAAAAGGGGTAGATGGTAGCAGGTTTGAAGGATTCTCTGTTTAACAATTTTAACTATAATATTAATTAGGCTCCTCTTTTTATTTAGGCAGTTTGGACTATTCAACTGTTAAAACACTAATTGGTCTAATAATAAATTCTTTACTCCAATATATGGTGTCTTTCCTTTTGTCTATAAAAGGATTCTGAATGTCATGCTACAAAATCTGTATGCTTGCTTCTTTATTTTAATGTTCCTTAAGCACTGTTTTTCTGTCTGGCATCAGTATTATCTGTGCACATGCATACTGCAAAATATCCTTGTTGATTGTGTTTTGTCTTCCATGTTTTGCCTGTCATACTTATTTAGATTTCTATCTATTCTTTGCAGAAATTTTGATTTATATAGCCAGTAATATATAGCCATAAACAGTATAAAAAGTATTTTGTCTAGTATTATAAGTACAATTGTCATTTGATCTCTAAGGAATTACTTTGTTACAAATAAAGTATCAGTTTGATTTGCAATTTCAGAAACACATGATGAAGTGTGGGGTTTTTTGGGGGGGAGGTGTTTATGGTTTTCCTGTTTATTTGATACTTTTAACAGAAATAATGCAAATAAGAAGATTGTACAGTGTATAAAAAAGCTTTACAACAGTAATGATGATAGACATAATAAAAGCTTCACTACAATCATTTCACTATTCCTACCGAGATCCTAATAGCTCCTCCGAAGTCATTGGCATGACATGCCACAATGACTCATTTTGTACTTGCAGCATATTTGTTTTCCCCACCTGCATGAGGAAAACTAAAAGAAATGTAACTGTTGAGAGTTTTTAAAAATGGTTACTGCCATGACATTGCAACTTCTTCTTTAGGATAAAATCCTTCCTTTTATGTTAATAATCTGCAAAAACACAAGAAAACCCAGAAGACAAAAAGGTTCATTTTTAGACACATAATACATTAATATGGAACATTTTTATGCCAACTGAGAAAAATGACAAGACTTGCTTTAGAGTGTTTTCTATGTCTAAATTGTAAGACTTCTCAAATACAAGCAGTAAAGTAGCTATTTTTATAGGCCAATAAACTGATCTACAAATGAAATCTTACTTTCTTGGGAACAAGCAGTTAACAATTCTAAAATACCATTTTATTTTTTTACGCCTAAAGTAATGTTTACAGGAAAATAAATTGAAAGCAACTCCAAATTCTACTAGCAGCTACCTAAAAAGGGCTCCAAAGAAAATCATGTCTTGAAAGAAACAATACCAAAATCCAATTGGAAATACATCTCTGCTTGTTTTGTCATTAAATATTTCTATCAGTGAAAAACTGGCAATATTCTGAAAAGCAGAACTGAGTATTTATCTTTTGCCTTTCATGAGGGAGAGAGAGGAAGAGAGGAAAGGAGCAGAAATGAGGAATAAAGCAGGCGGATGTTGGGAAAAAGTAATTACATTTTGCTTTGTCCTGAAAGATCTAGAATATAAATCTGCAAAAAGCTCTTGGCAAGCGTATGATCTTTGATTTTTCCATATTTGAAATTAAGTCCATTTTCATCAAGGCTTGTAAGAAAGAACATGAGGGCAAAGCAAGGCACGGAAATATAAAAACAAGAGGATCTCTGCTGGGTCATGCTAAGGCCCATCCACCCTAGCGCTGCTCTGCAGCAGTAGTAACCAGGAGGAGGAGAGGAGGAGGAGGGCTTGCCTTTCCTGCTTCCTGCCTCCTCCCAGTGCTCCACCCTGGCTGTTCAGGATCTCCCCTGCCCACACTTCTCTTCTTTCACACCCTCTCCTCTCTTTCACCCCTTCTCTCTGCGCTAGCGCTTAAAACATCACTGATGCAATCCTTACTGCTCTACCACCTACAATGCTACATTTTACAGTGCCCTGACACCATTGATACCTACACCTATGCTACCACCCAAAAACCTCCAGACTGTAACCCTTCACCATCTCACAGAGCAAGAGCTTTTCCTTGAAGATGGAACATGCCACCATGCCCACACTTTCTGCAGTGGGGCCACTGGAGACTCCTGCTCTGTGGAGGAAGTCCAGCCTGGAGCACACTAAGACTTCAGGACAACTGGCAGCTCTTTATCATTAACCTGAGTAGTTCTTCCCACAGTGACTCTGAGCTGGCCAACTTTTCAAGGGCTTCCTCAATACCTCCAAGCTATTTGCAGTGGCCACAGGGGAAGATCTATTAGCAGAGCCTCTGCTACACAGCCTCCACCTTCTTCTGTGGAGACCTCACACATGTGCAGGAGGATAATCCTTGTAGGCACCACAGAAGCTGGAGACAATCTCACCCACCTTGCTTATGGTACAGTATGGCCTGCCCAAGGTGTTTCCCACCTTTCCTGGGTAGAAGGGCTGCCTTGAATCCCACACTCACGTTCTATCTTGAGCGTGTGGGCAGGTATCCCTTGCTCATCCCTCAGCCCAAGGCTCTGCAGCACCCAGGTTGCTGTTTGCAACCTCCCAGCACACCACTCCTGGCCCTGACACCTATTTCTAGTCCTTTGGACATTTAGCCTTTTCTCGCCCCCCCCCACCCCGCCCCCCGCCCCTTCACTATCCCTGCAATTATTAGGTCTTGTCTGTATTTTCTCCTCTCTCTAATCCTGTTCATTTTGGGGGAAAAGAGAGAAACGGTTTTGTTATTAATAGTCTAGTGATCATTTCATCCAAAACCCTTAATGTGGGGAATAAAACCTTTGTAAATGGTTGCCACAAAAAGACATTTAAGAGAGTTTAAGAACTGAAGATGCATATATGGTACTGCCCAGCATCCTCTGCTAGCACCCAGCCAATAAAGCTGAAGACCTCAAGGACATCCTGCACCAGAGGTTAGATATGAATGTCATAACCGTAAGTGGATTTGCATGGACTCTGGTAATCTTCCTTTAGCTTATCTAAGCAATTAAAACCCATTATTCAGAGGTAAGGAGTGTCACAGTTTAATTTCAATTGATATGAAGAACTTCCTTTTTTAACTTCTCTCACTCTCTTTTTTGTTGTCTCCTAGTGTTTATATTGGAAAAGACAGAAAACAATTATCTCTATCATCTCCTGACAGCACTCCTGATTTCTTTTGTTGTTATTTCCTATGACTCATCCCTTTTCTAGACCAAACAGTCCTAGGTTACTTAGCCATTCCTTAATCTAAATCCATTATATGTTTTTGCTCATACTTGTCAACTTTTCCAAAACTTGTGCATTTCAACTGTATCCTTCCTGAGGTGGAAAAAACCCTACTGTACAACATATTTAGAGGTGGGAAAACTATGGATTTTTACAGTGGACTATCAAAGTTTTTTGTTTTTTTCTCTTACTGAGCTATTTGTTTCTGTTACTACCTCAATATTTGCTTTGCTTTTTTGATTGCTGCTAAGCAGTGAGTTGACATCTTTATGAATTATCTACCATTCTTCAAGTTCTCATTTCTGAGTGATAAAGGTTAGCACAGAGTTCCTCATTTTACACATTAAGTTAGAGTTGTTTCTTTTTTATTCATATCACTGTACCATAGTAACTTTGTGCAGTCTATCACAAATAGCTAGCATTTCTGAATAAGCTATTCAGAACAACAGTGTTTTTTACATCAGACATTAAAATTGCAAAATTCTCATTAATTTAACAGCATCAGGGGTTTACCTGGATGTTTGAAACTAACAAACATTGAAATAAGTTAAACATCTGCATTGAAATATTCACAGGCAAAGGAGAACTCTATCAGCACAGTTCAGTCTGATGTGATAGGCAGGCAGGGATAATTGAGATGCCCTGGGGTATCCCTCCTGGCTCCAAGTTACTAGTCTAGAAGGACACACAACTCTTTTCAACCCTGTGTCATAACTATCAGGGTAAGTCAGAAACTGAGGGACAGGGCAAATGACAATAGGTATTTTTTAGGCAGCTGAATCATACCTGAGATCAAATATGTCATCTCGACAAGAAATGGGACTTTCTTACTGTCTTGTAATATATCAGTCAAAATGAGAGTCAACTTTTTAATGTAAATATATAAACTCAGTTCCAGCAGAGTAAATGGCCCAGCTTCTTTCCCAGGGTCTGAACACTTATCACCATACAGTTTTAAAGCTAAATCCTGTCCTATTATAATTGAATCTGTTATAACCCTGTTCTTTTATAATTATAGTTACAATTGACTTTCCTTCATGATTGTCTGAATGTGCCTCAGTAGTCCAAATAAATCATTACTGCACTAATCATTAAATCTATGCATTTTTATGACCTATGCAATAAATGAACTATGCCTTTTGCATACCTTTATTCTCTCATCCCCACTAGGTGTCAGAAGATTATTCAGGGCCAAAGATCCCCTGCACTTCAAAACATTTCCTGTCTTTTCCAGTATTTATTAATACATTTAGTGGCATTAATACAGCTGTTTTCAAGTGGTATTCTGCCTGCAGCTTTGAGTGCAGAGGACATGCTGAAGCGGGGCAGTGAGGGAAGGGATTGGGGCTGGAGCAGATGTGCAGTCTGGCAAACCCTCAAGAAGGGCAATTGTAGCCCAGAAGAGAATGTTTAAGGCTGAAAGAGGAAACCAGTTTATCTGTCACGAAACTACAACTGACTCCCTAGCAAACACTGTGAAGCAGAGGA
This sequence comes from Gavia stellata, assembly GCF_030936135.1. Lineage (NCBI taxonomy): Eukaryota > Metazoa > Chordata > Aves > Gaviiformes > Gaviidae > Gavia > Gavia stellata. The sequence continues at coordinate 82,240,253 of NC_082595.1, forward strand.
AGCCTAGTGTAAGATAGTATAGAATTTTACATTAAAAACAAGCATTGCAAGCAAAAATAAAAAAAATAGAAAACTGTCCTTTTGACTAGGAAGTGTGTATGAAATAGTCACCTTTTTTTAATGATGTATGATAAAATTTCCTGCAACATTTATGAAAGCTCACTATTTCATAAATTAAAAAAAAAAAAACCAGATTAATTTCTACCAATACAGTAAACATATATTTTCATTTGGTATTATAAATATACATAATATGCATGTCTTTAAAATCAATATACTATAACATGAGGTTTCTGATTTATAGATTGTGAATAGAGATGTCCTCATGGAGAAAAAATGGAGCACCAGTTAACCTGAAGAGCCACATTCAGGTAATCAAGATGAAACATAAGACAGAACTTTAATTATTTTTATAGATTTCTGAGTTTTTTAAAACTTTGATACAAAAATATATGGAGATGCTACGTAAAAGGCATATCCAATTCTAAGCATGCAAAATTCAGATTTGCTGCAATACTAATTCTGCATACCATGAAACCACATGACTGGTCTAACGATTTGTGCCAAGTGAAAGGAGCTATATCTCATATGTTAAAAACTTTAGCAAGTAGCCAAAGAAGACACTACTTGACATTGTAACAGCAGTAGCATGCTTGTAGAATTTTATTTCCTGTTTTAATCACAGAGCAAGTGAGAAGTTAGCACCTCACTCCTTGATGACATTCCACTTAACAAGCACACACAAAATGAAAGATTTTAAATGCTCTGTGAAGTTAAAGAGAAGTGTGTAATCACGTTTCTTCAAAGAATACAAAATGAATATACACAGACAATAGAAACATAAATACTGCTTCACGTATTATGGCCATGTCTTCAGACCAGACACTCCTTTTGCGAGGAGGTGAGAGGGCGTGCTGGAATATAATTTCTATAATTAACTTTTCTTCCTCTAGTGACTAATGTTAACATTAATATGGCAGCTACTTTCATAACCACCTGTACTACAGTAAAACAGTGGAAAACAAACAAAGATACTAATTTAATAAGCAGAAATTTTATATAACCTGAGAGATCTTTTCCTTCTAGACTTCATTTACTAAAATAGCTAATGTCATGTTCCAGAAAAGGCCCACTTATTTACTATGCTCATATTATGCCTAATTTATTCAGGCTGATTCAATCCCAGCACCGTTATTCCTGAACCCACTTCTCCTCCCTCAGGGGTGTGTAAAACTGCCTTGACAAAGTAAGACTGAGAAAGGAGACGATATAGCTTTTCAAGTTGACTTATTGCTCAGCCCAAATCCATATGATTTATGAGACCTGAAGGAGATGAAGAAAGTCAAATTCTGTAATTTGGTGTTCTTCAATGGAAGAGTAAAAACATATATAGGTTCTAGATCCTGCTCCCACAAGTAAGGCCTCTTATAAGAGAGGCAATATATTATTTTTATAACAGACTTCAGGTAAAATTCATAAGAATCATTATTGGCAATGACAGGTATTCAGGCCTCACATAGAGGAGTGAGTTTATCACAAAGCCATGTCTTCCACGGAAACTTCCACGGTTAAGAAATTTTCTCTCTCTCATTTGGGATCTACGAACAAACAGAGTTTCTATGTCTTAACTGTCACCTCATAAGTTTTAAAGCTATGTTACCTCAGTTATGTTTGAACTTTCAATATCTACTCATGAGCATCTAAAGATTACTGCATTATGCACTTTCCCATCTCTATATTCTCTAAATTTATTATGGCCAGTGGAGATAAAGCGCTATATGCTAGCTGATTTTCTAGGCCAGGGAAAACAAAAGTACATCTGAAATTATATTGCTTTCCTTTAATTTTTGTATTTTCCTCTGTCTCCATCTAATTTCTGAGTCTTGTCAGAGACTCAGGGTGGACTCCTAGAGCCACATTCCTGAACTTTATGTTAGCCTTTAAAAATACTCTTGAAATATTAATCATACATATTATCTATCTGCCTATTATTATATAGTTAATCAGAATTACAAAAGCTCTTCTCAGAGTTATTACGCCCTCATAAATACAGTGATTTGGAATGCACAAGCATTGTGAAAACAAAGAACATGTATCACAGAACTGTAAAATTTTAATTAAAACTAGAAGAAGCAGGATAATTAAGGTACACTACTAACATAAATACCACATTTAAGTGGCCATTTGGAAACCTTCACAACCAATTGTCTGCTAGAGAAACAGCTTGTTAAGCCTGTGTAAGTTTAGATACTTTGTTTGGAATAATAACGTCTTCAGCTGGCACATCAGAAGCTGGCAAAAATGTCTGCTAATATAATTAAAAATTTAATAGAAAATTGCACAGAAGTGAGTTATCTGTAGAGAAATATAGTTTAAAAGATTCAGATAAACTGAAAGTATTTAAAATTAATCATATTACTTTGCTTCAGAGAGCCTATATAAAACATATTTGAAAATTCTTATTCAGATTTCTCTCAGATACTTAACTCCACAGACACTAGTGGAAGTGGTCTCGTTCTCTTTAAAGCCCAGTAGACTTAACCAGTATTCAAAATATGGTTTTAATGAAATAATTTTAACAATTTTTGTCTAAAAAAATACTGTTCAAAAAGCAGAGCAATTTACCTTAGTTGATCAGATGTTACCAGAATATACATATATCTTTTTTTATATATGTGAAATAGGGAAAGGAAGCTGCACCTGCTGTGTATGTATTTGTCTTTTTAAATATCCTAAGTAATTTAGAAGTAATGAAAAATACCATAACAAGACAATAAGTAATATCAAAACTGTAAATTAGTTCATAAAGGAAGATCCTTGGGGAATATTATATATATAAAAAAAAGAGTACATGAAGCAATTTGGAAACATAAGATAAAATACCTGCATTAAAGGACGGATCAATATAGATAATATAATTAAAGAAGGTTTGCTTAAATAGCTGAAAAAATGGGAATAAAGTATTTACGTGAAATTTTCACTACGGTTATGGAGTATCAGCCCCTTTGTGTAAGTATAACATGTTCTGAAAGTTAGTGAAAGTTGTCCAATGCAGAGAGAAATTTGGAGGGTTCAAAATTATAACATTAAGACTATGATGCATAATGTCAAAAAAGCCTGGTGTTATGCAGGAGGAATTGATGACGTAGAATCTATTCATATTACCAAGATGTCTTTGGTTCACTGGTTAACAAAAATGGTGAGATCAGAAATAAAAATTAGAAAAGTAAGAACTAGTTTAAGACTTCTAGAAAGAGTGATGCAACATAGAAAATCATAATTGTGCTGTCTCATGATCCTAGTCACAAAATGTTTTGTCCACAGAAGAAACGTCTGGCAAAGAAATAAGAAAAAAAATCTCCAGAGAAAAGAAATAAGGTGATCATGAAGATTAAATGTTAAAGTAGTGCAGATTGTCATAGATCCCCTCTGGACACTGTTCAGTAGTCTGAAGAACCTTTACTGTAGATACCTCAGAGATGCAAAACAAAAAGTAGTTTAACTTATTCTGTATTTTGACAAAACTCAGTTATGACTGCTATGAAGCCACAAGTGAAAAGTATAGATAAAGTACAAACTTACAAACAATAGTACTATATAATATGAAATATTGTAGTAACAATAATAATTGAAATTACAGGTGACAGAAATATAACTGAAGTAAGACATCATTATAAAATGGATTTTAAAATAGATTTTTATCTCCTTGACAGGAATAGGAAGAAGACTTTTTTTAGAACTCTATCCCCTGGAAAAAATGTTTTACCCTTGCGAAATAACACACTTTAAAATATCTGCAGCAGGAAACCATCTATAAAAACAGCTTATGAGCAAAAATATGTAGGGCAGTTTCTAGGGAATACCACCAACTGGGCTACCAAGAGTCATCAAGAAACCAGCAGAAATTTCTTTGAGCCCTGCAATGAACTCTGTAGTTCCTTGATCAGGAATCTTTTAATTTCCCTTGTCCTTCCTCCCAATGCACACACTAAACAACCCTCCCTGACAATGGTATTTACTATCTAATTGAAGCAAATACTACTTACCAACTCCTATCATTTTTTATGCCATTTCAAATAAAGGAATTTCTAGACCTATTGATTTCTGCCAGTCATCAATAATAGTGGAATTAATCTATCACTGTTAAAATCAAACTAGAGGTCTGTGATGGCTGGAATGATGTGGAGCTATTAAAAATATTCCAAAATAAATTTAGAATAAAGGAATATTGTTTGATTTTCGCAGAAGAGAAGGCAAAATAAATCAGTGGTGATAAATGGTATCATCTTAAAATTACCACAGGTTACAAAGTAATCATAAAATCATAGCATCATATAATCATTTAGGTTGGAAAAGACCTTTAAGATCATCGAGTCCGACCATTAACCTAACACTGCCAAGTCCACCACTAAACCATGTCCCTAAGTGTCTCACCCACATGTCTTTTAAATACCTCCAGGGATGGTGACTCAACCACTTCTCTGGGCAGCCTGCTCCAATGTCTGACAACCCTTTCAGTGAAGAAGTTTTTCCTAATACCCAATCTAAACCTCCCCTGGTGCAACTTGAGGCCATTTCCTCTTGTCCCATCACTCGTCACTTGGGAGAAGAGACCGACACGCACCTCTCAACAACCTCCTTTCAGGCAGTTGTAGAGAGCAATAAGGTCTCCCTTCAGCCTCCTTTTCTCCAGGCTAAACAACTCCAGCTCCCTCAGCCGCTCCTCATAAGACTTGTGCTCCAGACCCCTCACCAGCTTCGTCGCCCTTCTCTGGACACACTCCAGCACCTCAATGTCCTTCTTGTAGTGAGGGGCCCAAAACTGAACACAGTATTCGAGGTGTGACTTCATCAGTGCTGAGTGCACGGGGACAACCACTTCCCTAGTCCTGCTGGCCACACTATTTCTGATACAGGCCAGGATGCCGTTGGCCTTCTTGGCCACCTGGGCACACTGCTGGCTCATATTCGGCCAGCTGTCGACCAGCACCCCCAGGTCCTTTTCTGCGGGGGAGATTTCCAGCCACTTGTCCCCAAGCCTGTAGCGTTGCATGGGGTTGTTGTGACCCAAGTGCAGGACCCAGCACTTGGACTTGTTGAACCTCATATTATCGGCCTCAACCCACCAATCCAGCCTGTCTGAATACCTCTGAAAAGCTTTTCTGCCCTCGAGCAGATCAACACTCCCGACTAACTTGGTGTCATCTGCAAACTTGCTGAGGGAGCACTCAATCCCCTCATCCAGATCATCGATGAAGATATTAAACAAAACTGGCCCAAATATTGAGCCCTTGGGAACACCGCTTGTGACCAGCTGCCAACTGGATTTAAGTCCATTCACCACAACTCTTTTGGCCCAGCTATCCAGCCAGTTTTTTACCCTGTGAAGAGTACAACCGTCCAAGCCATGAGCAGTCAGTTTCTCCAGGAGAATGCTGTGGGAAGTGGTCTCAAAGGCTTTACTAAAGTCTAGGTAGACTATATCCACAGCCTTTCCCTCATCCAATAAGTGGGTCACCTCGTCATAGAAGGAGGTCAGGTTAGTCAGGCAGGACCTGCCTTTCATAAAGCCATTCTCACTGGGCCTGATCACCTGGTTGTCCTGTATGTGCCGCATGAGGGCACTGAAAATGATCTGCTCCATAACCATGGGCATCACATTCGCTAACCTCCAGCCCCCTGGGACCTCCCCAGTTAGCCAGGACTGCTGGTAGATGACGGAAAGTGGCTTGGTGAGCACTTCTGCCAGCTCTCTCAGTACCCTTGGGTGGATCCCATCCTCTCCCATAGACTTGTGGGTGTCTAAGTGGTGTAGCAGGTCGCTAACCATTTCCCCCTGGATTGTGGGAGCTTCATTCTGCTCCGTGTCCCTGTCCTCAGGGGGCTAGGTACCCGAACTACTCTTCTTAGTATTAAAGACTGAGGCATAGAAGGCATTAAGTACCTCAGCCTTTTCCTCATCCTTTGTCACTATCTTTCCCCTCACGTCCAGTAAAAAATGAAGATTCTCCTTAGCCCTCCTTTTGTCGCTAATATATTTATAGAAACATCTTATATTGTCTTTTAGGGCAGAAGCCTGATTAGGTTCTAGTTGAGATTTGGCCCTTCTAATTTTCTTCCTGCATAACCTCACAACATCCTTGTAGTGCTCTGTTGCCTGCCCCTTCTTCCAGAGGTCATAAACTCTCCTTTTTTCCCCTGAGTTCCTGCCAAAGCTCTCCCTTCAGCCAGGCCGGTCTTCTTCCCCACTGGCTCATCTTCCAGCACACGGGAAGGGCCTGCTCCTGCAACTTTAAGATTTCCTTCTTGAAGAATGCCCAGCCTTCCTGGACTCTTTTGCCCTTCAGGATTGCCTTCCAATGGACTCTGTCCACCAGGCTCCTAAACAGGCCAAAGTCTGCCCTCCAGAAGTCCAAAGTAGCAGATCTGCTGACCCCCCTCTTCACTTCTCTGATGATCGAAAACTCTTATCATTTCGTGATCACTGTGCCCAAGACCACCTCCAACTGTTATATCCCCCACAAGTCCTTCTCTGCTCGTAAACAACAGGTCCAGCAGGGCTCCTTCCCTAATTGGATCACTCACCAGCTGTGTCAAAAAGTTATCTTCCACACACTGCAGTAACCTCTGAGACTGTTTCCTCTCTACTATATTGTATTTCCAGCAGACATCTGGTAAGTTGGAAGTCCCCCACGAGAACAAGGGCTAGCGATTGTGAGACTTCTCCCAGCTGCTTATAGAAGATTTCATCTGTCTCTTCATCCTGATTGGGTGGTCTGTAACAGACTCCCGCCATGATATCTGCCTTGTTGGCCTTTCCCATAAACACTTGACACTGTCATCACCATCATCAAGCTCTGCAGTCAAAACACTCCCTAACACTGCCTCTCCTTCCTTGCCTATCCCTTCTGAATAGTTTATAGCCATCCATTGCAGCACTCCAGCTGTGCAAGTCATCCCACCATGTTTCTGTGATTGCAACTAGTTTTCCAGCTGCACAATGGCTTCCAGCTCCTCTTGCTTGTTGCCCATGCTGTGTGCATTGGTGTAGATGCACTTCAGCTGGGCTATTGATCCTTGCACCTTTTTTGGGGGAAAAGCCCTAATTCCTATGTGACTGTCTTCAGGCTCTTCTGTGGTTTCTAACACATTAATAACCCTTGTGTTTTTGCTGCCGCATGGATCTCCATCCCTTACCTCCACTAAGACAGCAGACCGAAGGACCTCACTACAACACTGTCCCTCAAACACTGGCATGCCGCCCCCAGGCTTATCTCTATTGAGCCTAGCTATATCCCTTTCCCCCTTTAAATCTAGTTTAAATCTCTTTCAGTGAGCCCTGCTAACTCCTGTGCAAAAATCATTTTCCCCCTTCGAGACAGGTATACCCCATCTGTTGCCAGCAGGCCTTGTGTTGTATAGACGGACCTATGATGAAAAAACCCAAAATACTGCCAGTGACACCAGGCTTGGAGCCAAGTATTGATCTGCTGGCTCTTGCTGTTTCTTCCCTCATCGTTCCCTAAAACTGGAAGGAAAGAGGAGACTACTTGTATGCCTCATCCCTCAACCAGTCGTCCCAAAGCCCTGAAGTCTCTTTTGATTGCCCTCGGACTTCTTGTTGCAACTTCATCACTGCCTACCTGAAAAATCAATAATGGATAATAATCTGAGGGCTGTATCAGGGTACGAAGTTTTCTTTTCACATCTTTAACCCAGGCCCCAGCGACGCAACAGATGTTCCTAAGAAGTGGGTCTGGTTTGCGTATTGGGCCTTTGGTTCCCCTCAGGAGAGAGTCTCCTATGATAATGATGCATTTTTTTTTCATTATGGAAATGGTTTTAATGCAGGGATTAGGCTGACTTAACCTTGGCGATGCCTCCAACCTAGATGAACCATCATCCTCGTCATTGTTCAGTTCCATTTGCAGAGTCTCATACTTATTATGATATATGTATGATAACTCACAGACAACAACAGTAGAATTACACTACATACAGTTCAGGTGTGTTAATGAATGATTTGTTATAGATGTAGTAAGTGTAATTGCAGTTGTATACATTCTAATAAGCGTTTCATCAATGTAAGGGAAATTTATGTCCATTGGACAATATTTATAGAATTAGTTTGATTTAGTGTTTGACATATTTTATATGAGTTCTAGCATCATAAACTGGATTACATTAGGGATAAGTCTGGTCCTTTATTTGAACCATATCACCTCAGAGGAGACTCAGCAGCTGTGTAAACTGAATTACATGATGCAATCTGGGAATTAAGGCAGAGTAATTACCTTGAACATGGGTAGTAGGCATCCCAAAGTACAGATTAAGGTTGTCATTTCCCACTTTGCCTCCAAAATTGTTTACCAGTATCATCAGTCATAGGTAATTAAATCTGCTAATCTGTGAAGGATACTTTGAAAGTAATCTAAATTAAAAAAAAAGGTGGTTCTAATATGTAAATTCTTTACTTTTAGTTTCACATCTAGCTGCCTTTTAATGAAACCCTTCTACTTGGGGGAGCATATTAGATGCAGGATACTTTCTGGGGAAACAAAGTATCTGTGTCGTTATGGAAAAAAGCTTGAATGATCACATATCCACCAGTGGTATGGTTAGTCTCTCTTCACACAACTCTCTCAGTTTCTCATTACTAGCAAGGCTCCTCAGAGGGATCTGGACAGGCTGGATCCATGAGCTGAGGCCAATTATATGAGGTTGAACAAGTCCAAGTGCCGGGTCCTGCACTTGGGTCACAACAACCCCAGGCAATGCTACAGGCTTGGGGACAAGTGGCTGGAAAGCTGCCTGGCGGAAGAGGACCTGGGGGTGTTGGTCGATAGGCAGCTGAAGATGAGCCAGCAGTGTGCCCAGGTGGCCAAGGAGGCCAACGGCATCCTGGCCTGTATCAGAAATAGTGTGGCCAGCAGGAGTAGGGAAGTGGTTGTCCCCGTGCACTCAGCACTGATGAGGTCACACCTCAAATACTGTGTTCAGTTTTGGGCCCCTCACTACAAGAAGGACATTGAGGTGCTGGAGTGTGTCCAGAGAAGGGCGACGAAGCTGGTGAGGGGTCTGGAGCACAAGTCTTATGAGGAGCGGCTGAGGGAGCTGGGGTTGTTTAGCCTGGAGAAAAGAAGGCTGAAGGGAGACCTTATTGCTCTCTACAATTACCTGAAAGGGGGTTGCAGAGAGGTGTGTGTTGGTCTCTTCTCCCAAGTGACAAGTGACAGGACAAGAGGAAATGGCCTCAAGTTGCACCAGGGGAGGTTTAGATTGGGTATTAGGAAAAACTTCTTCACTGAAAGGGTTGTCAGACATTGGAGCAGGCTGCCCAGAGAAGTGGTTGAGTCACCATCCCTGGAGGTATTTAAAAGACATGTGGGTGAGACACTTAGGGACATGGTTTAGTGGTGGACTTGGCAGTGTTAGGTTAATGGTCGGACTCGATGATCTTAAAGGTCTTTTCCAACCTAAATGATTCTATGATGCTGTGATTCTACTATTTTTTTAAATAGCAGAAAAATAAATTGTCAATCAGCCACGAAGGAAATTAATAAAACAGCAAAGGAAGAGGGTTTTTTAGTTCTTTCTGGCTACATTTCTGATATGAAAAGATTTTACTAGCAGTATCAAGTCTCTAAAAACATAGTGTTCTCTCTGTTGCCCAGATGAAAGGTGTTATGTAAAACCTTAATGTTCTGATGGGCAGCCTTTTTCATTATGCAATATAAAGCACCAGATTAAAGTACATTGTCATGAGGGAATTCTTGCCTCTTGAATGTTAGAGATAATTCAAAACAAGCATTATTTCTCAGTTATTTTAATAACAGCAAAGTACCCTTGTGGGGTATTCATCATGATTCTTGGGAACTCTTTCATATGTGGTCAGTAATCATATGAATATTTACATATGGGAGGGAGCCAAATGCAAAATACCACCTGCTACAAAACACAGTGAGAACAGGAGATTTTACAAAAACAGTACTAGAACTTTGGCATCAAAAATGCTGAACATCAAATGTACTAAGTCCATTTGTCAACAATATTTTTCAGTAGAAAATGGGAATATTTCCTGTTCTAATTTACAAGCTCACCAAAACCGTGCTTCAATATCAAAAATGGGTAATGGAAAATCTATGTATGGTTGATGAATATTCACTGAATATTCCACTGAGACATCCTGTTGGGAAATCTCTGACACAGATCATGCAGGCTTTTGTGTCCCCCCTCCCTTGCCATTCCCACTTCTTCTCTTCCTTATATTTATTGTTATGAGTTACAAATTTAACAAAATTTACAATAATAATGTAAATATTTGAAAGATAATTAGCATTCTGTATTATACACATTTGAATCCTTTGCTTCAATTATACTGCTGCTGGAGAACTGTTAGTCAAAGACACACAAAGTTTCTGTATTCTTTATAGAGCAGATAAAGAGCTTATATATGTGGAAACTCTCAAGTATATTTGATCGACAAATTCATGTCTTTCCAACTCTTCTACTAGCTCCCTTCCGTTATTTTCTCATAATTATCCTTCAAATTCTTAGTCTCACAGTGAGTAACTACTTGCCTCTTAGCAGTTAGCTTTTCTGTTTTGAAAGACTGAACTTTGACCATGGAAATTCAGTATTTCAGAGCTTTGTAATTTTTAATAGCAAAACAATTCAAATTCAGATTTTGAGTTTCTCATAATAAATGTCTGGATTATTAAGTTGTCAAATACTGTCAAAACGACTGTATTGGGTTTTTGTGGCAAGGTAAGGGTAGGCTTCAGGTGTGGCCTCTGTGAGAAAAGATCAGGAGCTGCCCGCATGTTGGATAGAGTCTGTTTCAGCTAGCTCCAAAATGGACCCACTGCTGCCCAAAGCTGAGCCCATCAGTGATGCTGGTGACGTCTCTATAATAATATATTTAAGAAAGGATAAAAATGTTATGCAGCAGCTGTGAGAGACATGTGAGAAAAATATGAGAGAAACAGCCATGCAGACATCAAGGTCAGTGAAGAAGGAGGGGGTGGAGGTGCTCAAGGTGCTGGAGCAGAGATTCCCCTGCAGCCTGTGGAGAAGATCATGGTGAAGTAGGGGAAAAGTGTGAGGAGAAAGGAGTGGCAGAGAGGAACTGTTATGGACAGACCACGAGCCCCATTCCCCATCCCCTTTGTCGTGGTGCATTCCTTCCCCACCCCCACTTTTCCTGGGCTTCTCTACAATCTCAGGAATTCCAGCTAGGCCTTGTCCTTGAAACAATGAGTTGGGCAGTTAAGCATCCCTTGCCCATACCAGGAACTCTTGCATGGCTAAGGTGGGGAGCAGCACTGACTGTACCAAGTACTCCTGTTACCCAACTTGAGGCAGATAATGAGAATGGGAATAATCAGTCATCCCCTGACAGCCTTGGAACATGCTTTATCTGGACCGTAACCCAAGTGGAACGGTACCCGTGTTACTGGAATTCCAGTAACTTTCCACTAACTTGCTGATGACTAAAGCGAATCATCTTACAAACCTATAAACAGTGGTCCCAAGTGAGACCCTCTGAGCTCTCCTGGACCTCTGTGGGCTGCGATCAGCATCTCCCTCTGAGTGGGACACTTCTCAGAGTTTCACAAACTCTCCACTTTGTGAAATTCGGAGGACTGCTGCCAAAAGCTGGAGATGGAACCTAGGCTGAAACCCTTTCCTCCTCAAGGCTCAGCCCTCGCCCGTTGAGAAATGCTGAGACATTTGAAGTGAATATTTCACAGAACTGGAGGGGAATCTTTAACAGGTATAACTTTTTATATATATATAACTCTTTGTGTCTCTGTATGTGCATGTCTGAATCAATCTGAGTACTCGATAGCAAGTATAATACTATCATTCCAAATCTGTAATCAAGCCACCATTGTAATTGTGGTAAATTCTGTTAACTTACTTTGCATATGTTAAACCAATCCATGATTAAGTGTTGCTAAGATCTTATGATTTACGTTAAACTGTGAATGAACCTTAGATTGCTGCTAAATTCATATAATCCTTTAGATATAAACCATTGACCAAGTCTGAGACTAGGATTAGACCTAGCCACACCTGAACTCCTCTGAGAAGTTTAGAAAGCAAGGGGGTCTATTCTGAACCTCATGACTCAACAGGAGGGTCTTCCCTACTCTGTATCTATTCCACTAGACATAAATTGTTGTCCAAGTCTGGGACTAGGAGTGGACCTAGCCAGTCTGCTCTGAACTTCGTGACTCAATGGGAGGATTTCTTTGTCCCTTGTACCCTTCCTTTCCTTTAGACATGAACTGTTGACCAAGTCTGAGACTATGTCTGGATTCAACGGCACCTAAACTCCTCCCTGAAAAGTTTAGAAAGCAAGGGATTCCATTCTGAACCTTGTGACTCAATGGGAGGGTCCTCTTTACCCTTTTGTTTCTCCGGTCTCTCTGTATAAATCATTCTGATTCAGTTCTAATTTAATTTTCCTTTGTATGTTTTAGTAAGTAATAGAGTAAACCTTGCCATCGAATTCTGTTTAAGTCACATTTTTATAAACTTCTATTAAAATTGCTTTTGCCAATATTGACGGTTATTCTTTAAGCAGCCTAAACCACTCATTCACAACACACATTGATGGGGGAGGGGATTCTCTCACCCATCCCACTGGGAGGGAGTGAACGAGCAGTTGTGTGGTGCTTAGCTGCCTACCTACAGAGGGGGAGTGAGAGAGCAACCTGATGGGCATCTGTCAGCCAGCCAAGGTTAAATCGTCACAGCAACCTATCAGAATAAAGGTCAGGTGTCATTTCCTGTTGATATTTTTAAATATTACCTAGTAACTAAACTCAGATCATGATAAAAGTTTTGGGTAATTCCAGAAATTAAAAACAGACTGCACACTCAAAATGCCACAATGAAGTCATACTTATTTGATAACTGACATTATCCTGTAAGTCACCTGTTTCTTTGAGCAAAGAAAATATTTATTTGTGGAATTCTATAATTTATCTAATTATTTTAGATTGTTTTGTTGGTGCTTGGTTGTCGAGTGTTTTGGTTTCTATTTTTCACAGTCATATAGTACAGTAATGAAAGAAAGGATTTATGAAATTCTGTTGTGAAAATATCTAAGAACGAAGTTCTGGTTTTAAGAATAACCTTAAATTTCCTAGGCCTGTCTGAATCATTCCTTGGAAATATGGTGTTTAAACTTAAAGCAGCTTATAAAGAAAAGAAAAAATCAAATAGTGAAAAATCTGTTGATACAATAAAGAAAGAAAATACATAGTTTCAGTGAGATGATGGCTGGCATCATCGGTGTTTAAAATTCACATTTGAATTATGATAATCTGAGGTCTTATACATATTCTAAGGGTCAGTGTTACACTTTGACTTCTGGATGATATGTCAGTTTCTATTTGTTAATAATTGTGCAACTGCAATTCTACCCATTAGCTTTAAATTCCCATTTTAATTATTACCACAAATACTACCATACATCAAGACCCAGAATTATGAACATCACTGAAAATGGTAAAATATTTCACCAAAAATTAGGAAAAAACCATAGTTTTCCTCCTGTTTAAATACTAAGTTTTTGCAAATAATGCAAACAGAGTAATTAGCTATGAAATTTTTATTTTTTTTTTGTCTGTGTATAAAATAACATAAAGTTATGTGAAAAGGAAGAATCATATATATAGTAATAGAAAAAAGAGGTTTTGACCCAGAATTTATACATTGTAGGAAAAATAAAAACAAAAATAATTTTTTCTGAAACAGGTACATTTGAAAGATAAACCATGAAATACATTGTGCTGACACTATAACTTCACATTGACAGTATAATCTCCACTCACATCTCTAAAGATCATAGATTTATAACCATCCAATAGGGTAATTCCACGTCAGGAAATTGTGGAGAAGTAAAGTATCAAAATCTCAGAATAAGACATATAATTTCAGAGACAACCTATTCCCCAGAAATACTTGGTAGTGACTGCTGTTTTGCCAGATTAGTCATATATCCTTGCAAGACTGAGAAGCAAATGCCAACTTTTGTAATTGCATGGACATTTTTCTTTGTATGCCATGTATCTGCATATGCAATATTGCTCACTTTAGCTGCCATTACACCAAAAATATTTTATGTATGCTACTTCAGAAGTGAGTGTCTGGCCCCTTTCATCCTCTTCTAAATTGTCTCATAATTGGTATGAGCATATTGAAGTGACTGCTGCATAGTTACAATGACAATCAGCATCCAGTGATAAATACTGATTAGGGAACAACCTCATAGTCACTCAAGCTCTGGCATTGTTCCCTGCTAATTATAGTTTTATATGTATTTTTGTGTGCTTTTCTCTAGCTGTTATGTAAGTTTAACCTCATTGAGAAATATTTCTTGAAATAAATTATTTTAAATAATACACTTAGACTTCTCTAAGTGATTCTTAAGAAACTGATTACCTCAGGAATAAATGAATTTCATTGCTGGAGGAAATAATTGCTGTGTATGTAGGTGATTAATGATTTGATATTTTCTAGTATTAATGAAACTGTGCATTCTAGTTAAGTTACTGCTAAAACTGAAAAGTCTACTGATGTTTATAATTGCTAGATCAGTGCTGCATGGCATGAAGATATCTGGAGATATAAAATTCTTTGCAAAAATCACATGAACATTAACTGACCAAATGTTCTTTCCCTTCTCAGAGCCTGCAGTGTGGTGGGCTGCAGTATGCTACAGCACTGAGGACCGAATTGACATTGCCAGCAGATCTCAGACAGTGTTAAGGGAATTTTTTAACAGGAGAAAATGCTAACAAGTACCGTTGACTTCAGCAACAGGCTTGAACTGGTATCAAAAGGAAATCCTGTGTGATTGTAAACTATTGTAAAATGACTAGGCGTTCTGACAGAGATGAAGAGTAATAAGACACAGACTCAACAGATTATTTTTTTTCTTTGTAGAAGTAATTGTAATTGTATTTTTTTAAAAATTTTGTTCTGCTTTCCTCATGTTTGGTCAATTGGAATTTTATTGACCTTGCCACTGAGGAATGATTTCATTTTATACAGCATCAACTGATGCTAAGTATTTAAAGAAGGAGCAATGAGGATACAAGAAAAGGATGATGAACTACAATGTTTTATCATTGTTTTGTCTTATAGCTGCTTCCCTTTGCACAGATTCATCTTTTACTAAGATGAATCCTGGTCTTGCAACATTTCTTACAAGCCAAATCTTCACATCTCTGTGAAAATTCAATAAAAAGATAGGCTTTCTATGGAACAGTTTGCTACTATTTCCAAATAGTCTGCAGGATTTTGGTCATAAAGAAATTAAGCTTTTCATGTCTATAATATTTCAGTTTACATTTCATTTCAAGACAAAAATTACATTCTTATTAACTGAAGTTCCCTTTTTTTATGCTTTTCCGTGCAATTCTAAGATAAGAAAGAAATAAAACAATTGTTCTTTTTTCTGGGAAGAGGCATGGTGTTTTTAAAATATGAACCCACTAAATTTACTCCTACTTTTTCTACTTTTATAGAATTCGGAATTATTTGACCTTGATATTCAATATTGTTGCCTATGCCCTATCATCTGTTTGCTACTTGTTGTTACTGACAAGTCATGCACATAATATTTTATTTTTGACATTACAGACACTCCAAGTAACAGATTGGATGATGATAAACAAAGAATTATGACCCCTTAATGTCATCAAACAGCAGGAGTAGAAATTCTATGAGAAAGCAAGCTTCTCAAATACGACGTCTATAACAATTGGCAAATTAAGAGAAATAAATAACCATAAAGTTAAAAAGTAAATTAAATAATATGCATAATGCACTTTTAAAGGGTGACTAAGCTTCTGTTTAGAAATATTTTAAATTAGACATTTCAAATTATTTAGTCCCTTCTCCTTTAGATCTCCCACACACTGCCTAGAACAAATCTCCATAAATAGAACCAAAGCAGACGCTTGTTCCATGTAAAAGGAAAATGCAATCCTTCTGTTGCCCCAGCTGACACACAAATGTTACATTTGTCTGTCACAAAAACATATAAATGTAATGTTGAAAAAAAGTTATACTGTAATTTTTATTTCCTCTTATACTATTATGTTTCCTCAAAAATTCTAAGTTCATAAGAGGAAAGAGCAAAACAATAAGAAACCAAAGATGAAGCAATAGCTATCTATTTGCAATTACACAAGCTAAGCCATGCAAGGTACATCTGCTGACACATAAGCAATCAACTGATTTCTTTCATTACTGTTTTAGAAAAAGAAGTCCCGTGTAAATAAACTAAGTGCTGGTGCTGCTGCATTCAAGGAAGAGTGGAAATTGTCAAAGTGCTAGTCAAAAAGTAAGAGAGAGGCACAACCATGGCATGATGGTTCAGCCACCCTGACATAGAAGGGCGACGAAGCTGGTGAGGGGTCTGGAACACAAGTCTTATGAGGAGCGGCTGAGGGAGCTGGGGTTGTTCAGTCTGGAGAAGAGGAGGCTGAGGGGAGACCTCATCGCTCTCTACAACTACCTGAAAGGGGGTTGCAGAGAGGTGGGTGTTGGTCTCTTCTCCCAAGTGACTAGTGACAGGACTAGAGGAAATGGCCTCAAGTTGCGCCAGGGGAGGTTCGGGCTGGATATTAGGAAAAAGTTCTTTACTGAGAGAGTAGTGAAACATTGGAATAGGCTGCCCAGGGAGGTGGTAGAGTCACCCTCCCTGGAGGTATTCAAGGAGCGTGTGGATGTGGCATTGTGGGATGTAGCTTGATGGACATGGTGCTGTGTGGTGTTGAGTGGGTTGGTTTTTGGTGTGTTGTGGCTTGTTGTTGTTGTGTGGTGGGGTTTTTTTGGGTTTTTTTTTTTTTTTTTTTGTTTGGTGTTTTTTTTTTTTTCCCCTCAGGTTGGACTTGATGATCTTACAGGTCTTTTCCAACCGTAGTGATTCTGTGATTCTGTGATTCTGTGACATCTGCTGAAAAAGTAGCATGGCAAACTGTATGCAATCTAGGAGCCTCCTGGAGTACACTGAGGATAACTTCTTAAGCCAGATAATAGACAATCTTATCAGAGGACATGCGATACTGGACCTGATGGTCACCAAAGCAAGTGAGCAATGTCAAGATTTGAGGCAGTCTGGGCTGCAGTGATCATGCACTGGTGGGGTTCACAGTCCTGAGGGACATTGTTCAGGCAAAGACTAAAGTCAGGACCCTGAATTTTAGGAAAGCAAACTTCCAGTTGTTTAAGGAATTAGTCAATAGGACCCCCTGGGAAACTGCCCTCAGGAAACAGGGAGTGTCCTGTTAAAAGGAATGCAGTTTCGAAATTTGTCTGTCAGAGTCCCAGGACTTTCACTGATTCGTTTATCAGAGCCGCAGCAAAAGGACTTGCACTGAGAAGATGCACAAAAATCGAAATCAGTTATTTTACTGAAAGTGACAGAATCAGATTCGAGAATGCCGTTGATAAACTCACTAACTACAATAGTGCTACTAATTGAGGTTAATATTGCTAGCAAACTTGATAGTAATACAAGAACCCGGGGATAACTTTCACCCAGAGGGTGAGAGGCACAGTGCTTCCCCAGAGACGCGTCCCTGCCTGGGGTGGAGGAAGAGAACACAGCCCGTCGACTGGTCCGTCAGGTATCGAGGTTCTTCTCTCCCACTTTAAGAATCATTTTCTCTGTCTTTTATCCCCAAAACTACGAGGTTTGCCCCCCATATGTGATGTGTAGCATGATTTGGGTGGAGAGAGGAGTGCTACAGTCATATATGTTTAGCATGATCTCTATAATCTTCATTAGCATATGCAGGAGTGTGAGTTGTAATATGCATTTCACCGGTAATGAGGCAAAGGTCAGTTATCGGACACGAAGCCTTTTCAAAGAAACAAAGGACCCCTCAGATTCCTGTTATTTTACTGTCTTTGCTGACCACAAGCAGGGCTGTCCTGCCTCCACAGGGCCCCCTCCTTATCTGCATCCTGTGTTAGCCAGGCGAGTCTCTGCTTCCCCGGGTCGTACAAGAGATAGCAAGGGCAGTCTTAATGGTTCTTTGTGCACAGGAATCCCACCTCATTATCCAAATTTCACAGGGAGCAGAACAGAGCTGGCATATCTTTAAGGATGCTTTCCATAGAGCAAAAGAGCTCTCAACTCCCATATGTAAGAAATCAGGAAAAGAAGGCAAGAGACAGGCATGGATGAGTAAAGATCTGCTGGTCAAATTAAAGGGCCAGAAGGAAATGCACAAGAAGCAGGGACAGGTATCCTGGGAAGAGTATAGGGACACTTCCCAGTTGTGTAGGGATGGGGTCAGGAAGGCCGAGGCACAGGTAGAGCTGAACTTGGTGAGGGACATAAAGAATAATAAGAAGGGTTTCTATAGCTATGTTGGCCAGAAAAGGAAGGTTAAAGAAAGTCTTCCCCCCTGATGAATACGACTGGCAAACTGGTAACAACGGATGAGAAGAAGGCTGAGGTACTCAACAACTTTTTTGCCTCGGTCTTCACTAGCAACCTCTCTTCCTACACCTCTTGAGTGGATGGACTGCAAGGCAGGGACTGGGGGATCAAAGTCCCTCCCACTGTAAGAGAAGATCCGGTTCATGACCGTATGAGGAACCTGAATATACATAAGTCTATGGGACCTGACAAGATGTATCTGAGAGTCCTGAGGGAACTGGCTGATCTACTTGCCAAGCCACCCTCCATGATATTTGAAAAGTCATGGCAGTCAGGTGAAGTCCCCGGTGATTGGAAAAAGGGAAACATTGCACCCATTTTTAAAAAGGGTAGAAAGGAGGACCGTGGGAACTACCAAGTTGTCAGCCCCACTTCTGTGCCTGGAACGATCATGGAACAGATCCTCCTAGAAGCTATGCTAAGGCATATGGAAGACAGAGAGGTGATTCGACACAGCCAGCATGGCTTCACCAAGGGCAAGTCTTGCCAGACTAACCTAGTGGCCTTCTGTGATGGAATGACTACATCAGAAGACAAGGGAAGAGCTACAGATGTCATCTATCTGGACTTCTGTAAGGCCTTTGACATGGTCCCCCACAACATTCTTCTCCCTAAAATGGAGAGATATGGATTTAATGGATGGACTTTTCAGAGGGTAAGGAATTGGTTGGAAGGTGACATCCAGAGGGTAGTGGTCAATGGCTCAATGTCCAGATGGAGAACAGTGATGAGTGGTGTCCCTCAGGGGTCCATACTGGGACCAGTAATGTTTAGTATCTTCATCAGTGACATAGACAGTGGGATCGAGCGCACCCTCAGCAAGTTTGCAGACGACACCAAGTGGAGTCGTGCAGTTGACACGCCTGAGGGATGGGATGCCATGCAGAGGGACCTGGACAAGCTCGAGAAGTGGGCCCATGTGAACCTCCTGAGGTTCAACAAGGCCAAGCACAAGGTCCTGCACCTGGGTCGGGGCAAGCCCCAGTATCAATACCGGCTGAGGGATGAAGGGATTGAGAGCAGCCCTGTGGAGAAGGACTTGGGGTACTCATGGATGAAAAGCTGGACATGAGCTGGCAATGTGTGCTCGCAGCCCAGAAAGCCAACCGTATCCTGGCGCTGCCTCAAAAGAAGCCTGGCCAGCAGGTCAAGGGAAGTGATTCTGCTCCTCTACTCTGCTCTGGTGAGAGCCCACCTGGGGTACTGTGTCAGGCTCTGGAGTCCTCATCACAGGAAAGACATGGACCTGTTGGAGCAGGACCAGAGGAGGGCCACGAAAATTACCAGAGGGATGGAACACCTCTCCTGTGAGGACAGGCTGAGAGAGTTGGGGTTGTTCAGCCTGGAGAAAAGGCAGCTCAGGCTCCAGGGAGACCTTATTGTGGCCTTTCTGTACTTAAAGGGGGCTTATAAGAAAGATGGGGGCAGACTTTTTAGTAGGGCCTGTAGCGATAGGACAAGGGATAATGGTTTTAAATGAAAAGACAGTAGATTCGGACTAGATATAAGGAAGAAATTTTTTTACGATGGGGGTGTTGAAGCACTGCAACAGGTTGCCCAGAGAGGTGGTAGATGCCCCTGGAAACATTTAAGGTCAGGTTGGACGTGCTCTGAGCTACCTGATCTAGTTGAAGATGTCCCTGTGCATTGCAGGGGGTCGGACTAGATGACCTTTAATGGTCCCTTCTATCCCAAACCATTCTATTTCTATGATTCTGTGTCTTGCTATGACTGACTACTGGAATGGATTAAATCTGGCACTGTTTAATAATTCTCTATATCTATTCCTCCTTACCACATATGTTTTTCTACCAGTGTCTGTCTTCTTGAAAAGGAGATAGAAATTTGAGAAAGGAGGAAGAATGCATCAATACTGTACTCTTCCTGATGAAGAAAACAGCTTAAAACTTGCCATAAGCCCCGTTAACCCCCATTGTTCTTGAGGAAAGCTGGAACTGTCAACCTTGGGACCAAGAAGGACATTGGAATAGGGAGCATGACACAGGAAGAAAGGGGAATAAGTATGAATAGGTTTTCTCAGATAAAAATTTCCACCATTTAGTATTGAAAGTTTTTGTATTATTTAGATGATTAGGACTACTTGACTGTGAAAACTAACAAGATAAATAGTACATTCTTGGCCTCACAATTACAATATCTTCCATTTTGGTCATCTAAATATCTGAACCCTAAAAATATTATTTGTATAAAATACTTTCCAAGTACCTTGTATTTATACTATAACTCATTATCACAGAATCACAGAATTACAGAATCACTAAGGTTGGAAAAGACCTGTAAGATCATCAAATCCAACCACCAACCAACAAACACCACCATGCCCATTAAACCATGTCCCACAATGCCGTGTCCACATGTTCCTTGAACACCTCTGGTGATGGTGACTCCACCACTTCCCTGGGCAGCTTATTCCAGTGTTTCACCACTCTCTCAGTAAAGAAATTTTTCCTAATATCCAGCCTGAACCTCCCCTGGCACAACTTGAGGCCATTTCCTCTTGTCCTGTCGCTAGTCACATGGGAGAAAAGACCAACACCCACCTCTCTGCAACCCCCTTTCAGGTAATTGTAGAGAGCAATAAGGTCTCCCCTCAGCCTCCTCTTCTGCAGACTGAACAACCCCAGTTCCCTCAGCCACTCCTCATAAGACTTGTGCTCCAGACCCCTCACCAGCTTCGTTGCGAAATAGCAAGTGTTCATTTTCCTATTTTATGCAGAGAAAAATATGATACACCGAAGTTATATCAAGTAGGCATTGAAAGAAAAGTCTCAAGAACCCTGTACTGCTCCACTATTGTATACTGTAAATATTTGCTTTTAAGTGTACAGGCATAGCTAGCTTATCAAAGAAATTCCCTGAATAAGCTTAAAAAAAGAAAGATGATAACAATTTCTCCACTTTTGGCAGGGTCTGGAAATGTCTTAAAACTTGGGCTATATACTGCCTTAAGAAATGTATTTCCTGAAATTTATGAGGAATATCTCTTAAGCCTTCAGAAACTGTCAAGGCAATAGAAATCTTATTAAATGCAATCTCCCTTGTTTAGTTTTTCTGTGATGTCATGAGGAGTTGTGGAGTTGAGCAGTAATATTCAGTAGCATTGTCATTATACAGAATAGTAATATCCTGTGTGCAACTGACTTGTTCTTTTAGAAGACCCCTCTGCAGTTGGAACGTGCTGCTTCACTTTCTCATATGAGTGATTAGGTATCCATCAGCTGGAAACTCAAAGGCAATCCATAAAACTTCCTTAGGCTATTATTTGACTTTTTTTTATACCTTATGCAGAGAAAAGGGAAACTTTTTTTTTTTTCAGGTTTAAAATTAATTATCATGACTCTAAACCTGCTTGTCTTTCTTTGTTCTTTAAAATATCACTCCGTGTTCGTTGTTTGAGGTGTTGGGGGGCAGGCAAGAGTGTTCATATTGGTGTATGAGCTAACAAAAAACCCCTGTAAATCCTAGGTCTGAGTCCACTGCCTTGCACTTTGTTTTGTTGTAAACACCGGTGAATAAGATCAAGTTGGATTTAAAATGCCTTGGCAATTTACAATGTAACTACATGAACACCTTCTCTAACGAAAAAACAGGTTATAAGAAATTCCCTCCATCCTTGCTTCCTGCTTGCTTTCCTCATATTTCTGTTCATTGTTACCTCCATTGTGGAGTACAACTCTCTGGGGGACAACACTGTGACTAAAATAAAGGACCTTACACTTCTCTCTAAATAAAAAACAAAGTTGTAGTTTTAATTCATTGTCATTATTGTTTTAATACAAATCATTATGAAGATCTGGGTTAAAATTTAAACTTGTGATACAGATTGAAAGGGCAAGAAATTCCTAGAATGGCTTTGTTATTAGATGGAAACTACATTCTCTCTTCGCATGTCAGACTCAATAAAGAGGGATAGGAGCAACAAATCACATCCACTTTGAAGATACAAAATATTCTATTTGTTTTGTACTGTCCTAATAAAATCACACCCTGCTAGTGTGCTGCCCATATGGCATGTGTAAAGGGAAGTTGTATTTTTAGTATACATTAGAGGATGAAGCAGTCCCAGCAATAGTCAGACTTCACTGTAGAATTACATTCAGGGAAATTAACATCTGAAAACAAAATATGAATAGACTTTAGCTATATCACTTTTACAAAAAGGAATATTCCCTTTGACACCAATTTCTGAAGAAACTGCAGTCAGGCAAGTTCCTGCTGCTGTTACTAAGATTCTGCCTTGTCACGAGCATATATCTGCAATGAGTCGTTGACGGATTGGAGCTTTTACTTGCGGCAAGTGGAAAATGTGTTATGGATAATTCTCATTCTACTTTTTTATTGCAAAGCTACATCACTGCTTACACATAAAAATGTTCTCCTCTTAATCACTCTATTTGAGAGCCCTTGAAATGTAATGGTGATGACTCCTAGCTAGCAAGCTAGATAGATGTTAATACAAAGTGAGTCATTCCAATTTAGGTATGACCTACTGCCTAACACATTCAAATAATTTGAAAGAATGATATAGGCATGATATACAAATCATATTATGTCTCTAACCAGTTTGAAATAGTGCACTCTATTTTTTCAATCATATTAAGGCAAGCATAGTCTGGCAATCCATCTTGCTGACCTTTCTCTTCTTTTGTGGATCTGTCATATGAATTCTTTTAGCTTACAGAATTAAGCGTATAATCAACACACACACACTTCTCCTATCCAGCAGTGAATATCAACCAGTAAAAATATTTCAAAGTACCCACTGAACTTCTTTAGACAAAAGTTGTCAATTAGTATCATCACATTTTTCTCATATTTTACACTTCCAGAAATGAGAGTGAATTCTGTGTCCAATCATCTGCTGACACGTAGTAACACAGGAGCACCATACCATATTGCCCTGTCCATATCACAGCTGGAAAATTTATTGACTTGATCAAATCCAGAAAAATATCTTAAAAAACACACTGTTGGCAGACTAGTGAAATACACACAGCAGTATCAATATAAAACAGCAGGATCAGAACAGTATACTGATTCTCAATCATACATTGCTATGTAAATTGCATTTCTTGCTGTGTTAACACCATCTATAAATCTCTAAATTAAAAAAAAAAAAAGGAAAATGGGAGAAAATATATCTTCTCACTGCATTTTTTTAAAATAACAAGTTTTATTTGACTTTTCATGTACCTCTTAATGTGATAGGGAAAAAATGCAAGCTAATTCACAGTATCATTGCTGACTACATTAAAAGATCATTTAGCACACTTCCTCATTGCTGTTCACATGAACATCTTGTGACTTCCTTTTACTGACATCCACACATCAGTTACCTACTTATTAATAAAAGTCTCTCAAAAGAATTATTGAATACCTGATTAAAGGAGTTAGTTAAACTTTTATATTGATAGGAACATCTCTTCACAAAAGAATATGTGGACAAAATCAAAACCCTGTGTTTAACTGGAAACTGAGCCTTTATTAATAACATGTTATGATATATTTTCCTTTAATTGCCTAGTAATTGAGAAAAAAATAGAAAACATTGCAGAATTTCTATTAAAAATTATTATATATGTTTTTATCATGCATCAATGATAAATGATCATGATTGAAATAAGAATAGGCATGAGCAATTTACAAAATTTTAACTTGATCAGACAGAGTTCATGACACTGATGCATTGAGCATATAAATATTCATAAAATCAATCATTTCTTAGTGCGGCTAGAAATTAGCTTTGTATCGATTATGCCTAGTTATCTGTTGTGTTTGTGACAACATGAAAATGGGCACAGCTTCTTTCATTGATTTACTGTCCAATAAATAATTACTATTCATTATTTATTGATTATAAACTTCCATAATCATTTCACTTCCTTCCTCTTTATGCTATCAGTGTCAGTTCTAAAACTAGAACAATCTACTTGATCAAATTTTAAAATTGGTTATGTACACAGGAGAAATGGTATTCAGCAGAGTCCTTTAAATTCATGTGGCGATACAAGGTTTGTATCCCTCAACTCATTTACACCATTTTAGCACACTACATTTAGGAGGATAATGAAATAATAACCCAAAAGAATGTGTCCACAGTTTACATTATGATAACTAAAATAACGCAATTCACATACTATTTTATTCTGAAAGTGCTAAAGACAGGAGTTTTGCGGGGAGAAAGAAAAAAAAAAAAACAAAAAAAGAGTATTAAGGCAGAATTTCAGAAAGAATATACTGGGGCATTACCCAACAGACAAAACAAAGTTACAAGAGACAAATCTGTCATTCTGTCTTCCTCCAGCTCAGGTTTCATATATAACCAAATACTTCTCATTTAGGACTTGCAAGGACTGTGACTCTTATGCTCTTGCCCAATGAAATAAAAGCCATCCACTACTGAGGTGGCTGCAGATGAAATAACTGAGGAAATAGCTCACTATTTCCTCCCTACTTCCTCAGAAGGGAGATGAGGAATAATAATGCCTGCACCATCAAGAAACATGATAACTTACACAAACATCTTGGAACAAGGATGCAAGGCAGCCAGAGACAATTATAGCAGTACACAGTGATACAAATCACATACAAAAAAGCTTTGACTCAGAGTTTTTTAGATCAGAAACTTACCCAAAATCTGTCTGAAGGATAAGAGCAAGCTCAAACTTTCTCCTTCCAATGAACAGAATTTTAGATGCAGAAACCTGTATATTTCTACCAGAAAGAGTGGTAAAAGTGGAATGCTCATAAGAATTTGAAGAGGGTTGAATTCACTCACAATGAAAAAAACATTGAATCCACTTTTCCATTTTCTGTTTGAATTTTCTAACCATAAGTTTAATGTACAAAAGCTGGCAACACCATTACTAACTGTATCTTGCACAGAAAGTGACTGTTACTGCTGTGTTTTGCATTTTCCTGTTTAACTCAGTTCTGCTTTAGTCCATTCAGATTCAAGTGAAGTTTTGACGCTTTTTGTCTTCACATCCACTTCACAATGTTGCTAAGGTGAAAACTAAGCACGCTGGCCTGCACAAAGGAGTTGTTTCACAGATGAGTAGATGTTTATATTTCTGTGCCAGGGAAATATAAGTACTTGCATCCAAATTTTGATGTTAGTTAAATTAGTGCTTAGTGAATTAGAGCGTTTTGATAACCTTTTAGTATAAATGTCTAACTTGTACTGGACTCTTCTTTTAGTTATTGTTTAGTAGGTTTCTGGGTCTTGCCTGACACAACTATGTTTAAAGCCCTTAAAGTCTCACTGTCAGAAAAGGAATTAAGTTCATATCTGCACTGAAACCACGAGATTATACATTTTCTCCTGGCTCATAAACATTTATTCAATCACCCGATTATAGCTCTTATTCTCATCAAATTAGACATATTTGTGTGTGTGTGCAGATATTTTTTTCATGTACATTTCCAGAATTAGAAAAAGTGGACATAATGAAAGATTTTTTAACCTGAATTACAAAGTCTTTTCCTTCTGCTAGACATTCATAACCATGAAGCCCATTGTGAAATTTAGGATTCTTTCCAACACTGATTGGAAAATTCATTCTTCCACACAATACATGGCAGTAGATGTCAGCTATATGTTTATGCAGTGCATGGAGTATATGCAGACTCTGTTCCATTTTGGAAGTTTGTCAGAATAAATTAGTTGAAGTAGATTATATAGAGTCGGTAGATCTGTAAATCAACAACTAAAGGTATGATTGTGAATAGGTATTTCATGACATATAGCCAAAGAAAGACTATATAGCTTAGTTCTTATGTCCAGGGTAGGTCTATTTTATTTTTCAGTGTTGCGAGAGAGAACTATGTATTTGATATATACGCTAGAGAGTGAATTCTGCTCCTCCAGCGAAGAGGTACACCTCTAGTACTTGAGCATGCATGCTGCTGAAGTTGCTATGTGTCTGGGTCACATCAACAAGGCAACAAATTGGCCACTCCACAACTGGAGCAAAAGAACAAATGTTCAGAGTTGGTGATTAGAGGCCTACGGTCCTGGAGTTAAGTGAGTCAACTTGCTGTCAAGATAATGCATCCAAGAGTGTTTATTCTCATTTTGTTTGCATGTATCACTTTCTCACCGGTATCTGAGTCAGGTGCATGATGCATATCAATGCTATACATAATTTTTCACTGAAAAAAAATGAGAAAATTTTGATTGAAAAAGAAACACCTTTTTTAAAGCTTCCTCACCCACCCACCCACCCCCCCCCCTGCCCAGTTGGCTGTCATACACAAAAGAAATTTCACACCTGAGAGGACATAATTTTTCAAAAGGAGTAAAAGATTTACCTATTTGGAAAGAAGAATAACTCAAGTTCTCTTGTGTTTATTGTGAACTGCTTTGAACAACACTGCCTCCATAAGTACTGAGTAGAATTACACACTGTCCTAAAAAGAGAACTTTCTTCTAGGGTGATTCTGAGCCTACAGTATCTTTCTGTCTTTTGGGTGCTAGTCTGGATCACATTTCTCCTAGCTGTCAAAGCTCATAGAAGCTGTAGTGTTGTCATTTATCAACACCATACTGTAGATAAATTTGGACACATTCCCTGCCTTTGTTATTTTAATTCTGAACTCAGATTGCACACATAAAAGGTAAGTGAACAGAGAAGCAATCTGAACTACTCAGTGAATAGATGTATTTTTTTATCTCCAGAGCACTTTTCTGTTTTTGTGGTTATAGCACACATATTAAAAAAAGTCTGATTAAATCTCAAAGAAAAAGAAGTACATGAATTAAAGCTGTTCACAGGAATTTGCTTTGAGTAATCACCCTACAGTTCAGGAAAAATGAATAATTCCCATAGCAACCCCTACTGCCATATGGCACCAAAATCTACTCTCATACCTTAAGGACAAAATCTTACCAGACTGAAAAACAACGTTTAAAAATAACACATTTGTAATTCTAAATTTTATCCTAGGGACAGTCTGGAAAAAGAAATGACCTTGCAAAGGAAAAGAGATATTTTCATACTACATTTTTCATAACTTTCCCCATAGACTTTGGTTAAGAGAAAAATCTCAACATAGATTCCTGCATTTTTATATTACGCCTCTTCGAGTGATGACAAATTCTGACAGTCATGGTAAAAAGCACAACACTCACTATAATGCAAAGGAATGTATGCTGAAATGTTAAATCTATCCTAGCCATGGGCTAAATCATAACATCCATTTTAAGCAAAATTCCCCACTGGAAAAATAAGGAAAGAAAAAAAACTTTACATAAAACATGATAATATGTGTATTAGGTTTGCATGGCAAGGATTTGGTAGCGGGGAGGCTACAGGGGTGGCTTCTGTGAGAAGCTGCCAGAAGCTTCCCCTATGTCCAACAGAGCCAATGCCAGCCGGCTCCAAGACGGACCCACTGCTGGCCAAGGCTGAGCCAATCAGCGACGGTGGTAGCACCTCTAGGTTAATATATTTAAGAAGAGGGTAAAACCCCTGCGCAATGGCAGCCAGAGAAGAGAGGAGTGAGAGCATGTGAGAGAAACAACTTTGCAGACACCAAGGTCAGTGAAGAAGGAGGGGAAGGAGGCGCTCCAGGTGCCGGAGCAGAGATTCCCCTGCAGCCCGTGGTGAAGACCATGGTGAGGCAGGCTGTGCCCCTGCAGCCCGTGGAGGTCCACGGTGGAGCAGATATCCACCTGCAGCCCATGGAGGACCCCATGCCAGAGCAGGTGGATGCCCGAAGGAGGCTGTGACCCTGTGGGAAGCCCACGCTGGAGCAGGCTCCTGGCAGGACCTGTGGACCCATGGAGAGAGGAGCCCACGCTGGAGCCGGTTTGCTGGCAGGACTTGTGACCCCGTGGGGGACTCACGCTGGAACAGTCTGTTCCTGAAGGACTGCACCCCATAGAAAGGACCCACGCTGCAGAAGTTCGTGAAGAACTGTAGCCAGTGGGAAGGACTCATGTTGGAGAATTTTGTGGAGAACTGTCTCCCATGGGAGGGACCCCACTCTGGAGCAGGGGAAGAGTGTAAGGAGGAAGGAGCGGCAGAGACAACGTGTGATGAACAACCCCCATTACCCATCCCCCTGTGCCACTTGGGGGGAAGAGGTAGAGAAAATCGGGAGTGAAGTTAAGCCTGGGAAGAAGGGAGTGGTGGGGGGGAAGGTGTTTTTAAGATTTGGCTTTATTTCTCATTGTCCTACTCTGATTTTTATTGGTAATAAATTAAACTAATTTCCGCAAGTTGAGTCTGTTTTGCCCATGATGGTAATTGGTGAGTGATCTCCCTGTCCTTATCTCAACCCATGAGCCTTTTGTTATATTTTCTCATGTCTGTCAGCTGAGGAAGGGGAGTGATAGAGTGGCTTTGGTGGGCATCTGGCATCCATCCAGGGTCAACCCACCACATATGAAATGTCTGTATTTGTTCAAGGGTGTCTGCATCAATGTAGCAGATTCAGTAGCCCATCAAGTGTTCTTGACAGAACTGTAATGGCAAAAAGCAAATTTTAAGATGACAATCATGTATCATCATAGAATCATACAATTTGAGTTGCAAAGGACCTCAGAAGGTTGGTACTCAAACCTCCAGCTCAAAGCAAGGTCTGCTCTGAGATCAGGTCATGTAAGGGAGTCACTGAGTAGTGTAAGGCTAGATTAGTAGTTTGTACAGAACTGTGTACCTTATCACACTCTCAAGATTAAGCCAAATACTGTGGTTTAACCCCAGCTGGCAACTAAGCACCACACAACCGCTTGCTCACTCCTCCCCTGCCCCAGTGGGATGGAGGAGAGAATCAGAAAAGTAAAAGTGAGAAAGCTCATGGTTTGAGATAAGAACAGTTTATTAAATTAAATGAAATAAAATAAAATAATAATAATAATGATAATAATAATAAAAATCATAATGAAAAAGAAAATAGCAACAACAACAACAACAAACAAACAAGAAAGACAAGTGATGCAAATGGAAACAATTGCTCACCACCCTCTGACCAATGCCCAGCCTATCCCCAAGCAGAGGTCCCCTAGCCAGCTTTCCCCCTAGTTTATATACTCAGCATGACATCATATGGTATGGAATATGCCTTTGGTCAGTTGGGATCAGTTGTCCCGGCTGTGCCCCTCCCAACTTCTTGTGCACCCCCAGCCTACTCACAGGTGGGGTGGTGTGAGGAGCAGAAGAGGCCTTGACTCTGTGTAAGCACTGCTCAGCAGTAACTAAAACATCCCTGTGTGTCAACACTGTTTCCAGCACAAATCCAAAACATAGCCCCATACTCCTACTATGAAGAAAATTAACTCTATCCCAGCCAAAACTAACACACCAAAGAAAACTATCCAAGAGACATCTACATCTGCTTGATAGCCTGCTGCCGAAACAAAACAATGGGGGTCAGAGGCAGCCAGCACAAAGTAAAGCAGCTCCAAACTAGCAACAACTGACAATATCGTAGTTTTCCTATTATTTTTATTACTATTGTAAGAGCATATGCAAATGAATTACTTTCCTCAGGCCTTTCAGCTGTTTGAAAAGTCTGCTGAACACATTACACATAATGTTATATACATATACACATACATATACAGGTGCATGTGCATGTGTGCATATATGAGTTTCCCTCCCATGTATCTCTTAAGAATAACTGACTTCCAGCCGTGTGTAACAAAGCATTTAATTCACAACCTAGCTCTTCTGAAGGCTCTTACACAGTGTAATACACAACTATATATCTTTATCGCTTCTTGCTTTTGAGGACTCCAGAGGTAACTCTATATGAAAGAATGAAGAAAAATGGTACCAAACAGTAAAAAATAATACATACCCACATGTCAAAGCTGTAGAATGTGAATTTAGTTGATCAAAGAGAAAATGTGATAGTCTATATTATATATATTGTATATATTGCTGATCTCACTGTATTGATATATTATTCAGTT
This sequence comes from Gavia stellata, assembly GCF_030936135.1. Classification (NCBI taxonomy): domain Eukaryota; kingdom Metazoa; phylum Chordata; class Aves; order Gaviiformes; family Gaviidae; genus Gavia; species Gavia stellata. The sequence continues at coordinate 82,270,672 of NC_082595.1, forward strand.
GTCTTTCCTTCACAAATTGCATTCACAGTGTAATGATTGCAACTTTTGAATCAACTGTGTTTCATCTGAAAGTCAAGATCACACTGGTTTAAGAAAATAGCTATTACACCCCCTTTTTATTCTCAGTTCAGGGTACAAGTCATTGGACTTATATGCTTTTAAGTTTCTTTTAAATTGCGTTTCTTTCCTTGGCTACTTTACTGTAGCCCCTGGGCACACAGTGAAGAAATGAGACCTTGAAACCTGTGTGCCCATACTTCTACCATAAAGACCTCTCAAACACTGTGCACAGTCTTGCCTTGAAGCATGTCTGTAAGGGTAGTCTGTGCTTATAGTTTAGCTCCTCAAAGGTACGTAACAGTTGTGATACATAATACATACACAATTAGCATGAGTCTAAAATAAGCTACTTTTTACTTAGGAAATAGAGTGAACTCACAATCATAAAGTAATAAACCCCTGAGTTATTTTGTCTTAATCATTTTTGTCATCAACCTGAAATACGCTCTGTCCTGAGGTCACATTCGTCTGGCATATCCAGCATTCTGACTTTGCTTCCTAAAGCTTTCTATCTCTGCTCTAGGTTGACTTACAGCCAAACTGGTTTCACTTTCTACAGTAAATCTTATGTCTAAACTGGTCCTCCTTGCCATAAGCACATGCCATTTTACTTCCACTCTTCATTGCAAATCAGTACATTTCCTATCAATGCTTCGTTTCATAGCCTTCCATATTTAAGGTGTATTCATAGAGAGCTGACTAACAAAATAATTCTTCTAGGATTGAGTGATTCTATCTTTGTTTTCTAACTCAATATACATTTAGAATTAAGGAACAAATATTAGGTCTCAACAAAGTTGCTTAGCAGAAGATCAGTTCTATACACTTTGACATTTTCCAGAATATCATCAGAGTTCCAGTCATCACCTAGATAAGGGATCCTAGGTGAGGGCTCCAATCATCACCAACATCAACAAGAATTCAGAAGTTGTATGTAGACAGATACTACAAAATCAGCACAATCTGCCACAACTGTTCAACTATCTGTGAAAGGAATGATCACAGAAGTTTGGTAAATTCCTACTGGTTTGGGGTTTTTTTTCATATTTTTCCCCCACATGAAAATGATAGTATACAGACCTGAATTTACAGGAGTTCTAATAGTTATCTAGTGTCAAAGGAAAAATAACACAGTATATTACTGGAGTGAAGAAAAATATCAGAAAACACACCTGGGGAAGTGTCCAGAATTACAGAATACGAACAATAACAATATAGTCCTGAATCTCCTACTGTTGGAATGAACATTTCTGTTCAAATAAAGGACTTAATCAAAGCTAGCGTTGCATCCACTGGCTATTTTAAAAGATAAGAGCCTGGGGGCAAATAAACTGAGCATTTTTGCAGGTAAGTGTAAAAGCTGTAGCTGTGGTTGTCTGACAGAAAAAAAGGATGACAGCAACAGATATTGCTACAGTAACTTTAATCTCTGGGAGACTTCAGTCCTATTAGGGAACTTTTGCCTTAAATAAGAGCCATCCTTGCTTAACAGAAAGGTGAAAATTCTGTGCTATGTAATTCCTTACACTGAAGTATCTATACGCCCCATGGAAGAAGGAATCATGTTGCTAATAGACTAACAGATACTTAGAAAGGTTAGTCTTTCCTAAGAGGAAGGCTTTGGATGGGACTCAAGAAATCAGGGGTTTGGGGAGTTGCCATTCTAGTGCAAGATACCAGATTCGTAGAGTCCTGAACATGTGAGCAAGCTGGAAACTAGACCTAGGAAGAGTTCTAAACCAAATGCTCAGGTCAAAAAGTTCATACAGTTCTAATAAGTCTTGAGTAAATACCTGAAGTGAGCTCACTCTCTGATAAATAAAACAATTGAAAGCACACTGTATTACTTATTTCAGGGTATACCTGAAAGTATGAGACTTAGAGCAAATTCATATTTTAGACTTCATATATCTGGCATCAATTTAATATCCAGTACCAGAAACTATCTCTATTTGCAGCTTTATGTTCCCTGTAAGACTGTTCAGAGCCAACTGACTAAAGTGACATGTTTTGTGGGGTACTTGCAAATAGGTTTTGTGCCCATAAATGCCTTCCATGACAGTGTCATTTAATCGTCTATGTAGTTTTTCAGGATGGTAATTTTGCCCTAGTATAAGTTGACAGTAAAATGATTCTTTCATGACTATTTTTGCAATGTTATTTAAAAAGGGAATGAAAACATACAAGACTAATACAGAGATTGTCTAAGCTGTCACTAGGTACAGGGGAAGAGAGAAAAGAAAATAAATTTAATTTTTTCAGATCAAGGAGTTGATGTTGGATTTGAATAATAAAATCAACAATCTAGAATATGGGTTATTTACTATGATACCATAAAAATAACAAAGGAAAACCATGCATTTGACAGATTGTTGTTTAAGAGTAAAGAAAAACTTGCCCAAACACTACTAAAGCATCAGAACAGTATTCTGTTAGTCGGTGTTTTCCCCAAAGAAGTGTTCAACAACAAAGAGGTTCAGAATGGGTCTGGAGTCATGCTACAGCAGCTCATGGATCATCCCAAAACAAACTTAAACAAATGTACTGTTTTTGTTAAGCAGACACATATATCTCAGCATGATTTTAGCAGCTGAAACAAGGCATTCAAGGAATGCTGGTGCCTTAAAGACTGATGAGAGGTCCCAAAATGTTAACATAATGACTAAAAAAATACAAAGTGTTGTGAATCCTGCCTTTGGTCTTTGGGAAGAATTGCCTGAAGTTTCATAAATAAACCAATTATTTTCAAAGAAAATTAATAAAAATACATTCCTAGAAAAAATAACCTCTCTGAAACATGCTATCAATTTTGTCTCAAATGCAATTAACATCTATAGACACCTAAAATTCCTATATAGTAAAAAATAATAAATTAATCTGTGTATAACAACAAACATGTCAGTATTTCTTTGATCTTTACAAGTACCTTTACAAGTATTCTTTTTTCTTTAGCAGGAAGTTACTAAAATACAATTAATTCCTCCAAGAATACTTTTCTCAAAATGTCTATTGTTCTCAAGGCAGTGAGGTTACAAAAGCTGCCAGTAGCTGTTATAAATGCCCTTTATCAAAACGGACAAAATCTTCCATCACTGCTAATAGGAGTAAAAGAAACTGCCCTTACAAAAAAGAGGTGTTTCCTTAGTGATTAGGAGCTTCCCTGACACATCAAGATGGAAAGAAAAATGAAAAATGAGTAGAACTTAATTCTGAGACTTAAAAAACAGCCTGTGTTAACAGTAATTGAAGAGAAGGATCTAAAGTTGGCTATTAATTTCAAAACCCATGAAGTATGGTTTGTGTCCATTCTTAGTATTCACTTCCTCATAAAGCCAAATCTATCTCTTTCTTTGAAATAACTCTATTCTATTTCATTCTATTTTAATGCTTACACCAAGCTTTTTTTTTCTACAAAGAGTTCATTGAGCAGTATGATTAACATGTATCATACTGTCATTTTGCCTTTATCTAGGGTCCATGTTTCTAAAATAAAGTGGGTGCATTATATTGGGAATGTTTTTCTGTAGTTTAGTTTATCTTTGTTTAAAAATATTTGGTGTTATGTAGACAAAACCAGAGGCAGTTCTCTGAAAAATGCAGTGTTTTGTAATTAGCCATCTCTAGTCAAGACCTGTAAAATCCCTATTTGTGGACACCATTGTTACAGCCATTTTAGATCTGTTTGGTTCAGGTGTCATTATCTGGGCACAAAGAGACTGCAAGCAGAATATGGGTAACTCATAAATCTGAATCAATTATTTAGTGGCCAATGCACATATATAAAAAACAGATAGTATTTAGCAAACTATGAGGTTAAGCACGGGTGTGCCTGCACTCTGGTACAGCTCCTGGAGAACCCTCACTAGCTGGGCAGGTGTCGGTGAGGAGGGAAGGGTAGGTGGACATGGCTCCTGGAAGCTATCACCTTCCTCCAGCTCCATCAACAGCGACACAGCCCTGATGGCTCAACCCCAGCCTGGCAGTTCCTGACTGTCCCTGACTAGACCAGCCTCCAGCTACCCTCTCTGCATTATTTTTTTAAAGATTTTATCTTTTCATGTTGATGCTTTCTCTCTTGAATCCTTGATCTAATAATGATCGCAGATCAGCAGTCCTATCACTCTGTGTAATTTTGCCCTTACTTATCTCTGTACAGACGATCTCACAGCTCTGTCTCAACAGTCTGAATTAAGGTTACATAGTTGGGACTTATCAAAGCTGGATCCCTGTACAAGGGCAGCTAAACCCTTTGGGGGAGAAATTACAGCAGAGGCCACAGAGAGAGGGTTACAGTGTTTGGCTTTAGATATTACAGCTTGAGAAGGATGTGAACAAATTGTAAAGAGGCAAGCAAAGGACAAGAATGATTAGAAGTATATGATCTACAAGCAAAGGACAAGAATGATTAGAAGTATATGATCTACAAGAAAAGGTTGAAAGTGAGGGAAGGGAAGGGAAGGGAAGGGAAGGGAAGGGAAGGGAAGGGAAGGGAAGGGAAGGGAAGGGAAGGGAAGGGAAGGGAAGGGAAGGGAAGGGAAGGGAAGGGAAGGGAAGGGAAGGGAAGGGAAGGGAAGGGACGGGACTAGAAAAGAGAGAAAAGAGGTAGAACAAGAGACTTCTAATATGACTAACATCTATAAAGATGGAGACACTGGTGTGAGAAGACTTAACGGGCTAAAATAACAAATACTGGAATTTCAACAGTTTTATAGAAAGTCTTCCTACCAGTACAAATAGTTAAGCATTTCCCTGGGGAGAATACTGTCTGAAGTCCATAAAATATCTCAAAATGTGATAGCTGTGGTGTTCAACTAATAGTCAGTGACAGCCTCCTGTCTCTAGAATTTATTCCATAGACTAGGAGTAGTCCCTCAGAAAAATCTGCCTCTTAAGAGATGTTGGTTATGTGCTTGTTGTAAAGATGTCCGTTGTGTTAGAAGAGCCAAGCTGTCAATCTTTAACATGGAACTTCTGGAGGTCTTTTAGATATCTTGGAACCAAGCCACAATGTGTTATGAACATAATTTTATGGTAACTAGTATAGAAAGTACAAACCAACTTTGATATGTTTTTGGTGGTCTGTACTTTTGTATTTAATTGGAGTTCCCTTAACACTCCAGGCTTCTTGACCAGATATATCACATTTCTGTAACCTAACCAAGAGATTGATAAAAATGTGAATAACCAAGGCCAGCTCATCATATGCCAGAATCTTCTAGCCAGCTGGAAATGCTGGGAAATACTTTTTTACTGATGCTACTACACAAAGTTACTGTCAGTAAGGAAGTTGGGAGTACACATAAACTTTGATCAGAAATTTTCTGTTACTCTTTGAACACTGGAAACTACAGTTGGGCTGCAAATTCTTCAGTGGAGAACATTTACCTGTGAAGAACAACTTGGGGATACTGGTGGATGAAAAATTGGACATGAGCCAGCAATGTACGCTTGCAGCCCAGAAGGCCAATCGTATCATGGGCTGCATAAAAAGAAGTGTGGTTAGTAGGTCGAGGAAGGTGATTCTCCCCCTCTACTCTGCTCTCATGAGACCCCACCTGGAGCACCACATGCAGTTCTGGGGTCCCCAGTATAATAAAGATATGGATCTGTTAGAGTGGGTCCAGAGGAGGGTCATAGATGTTATCAGGGATGGAACCAGTCTCCTATGAAGAAAGGTTGAGAGACTTGGGGTTTTTCAGCCTGGACAAGAGAAGGCTCCAGGGAGACCTTATTGCAGCCTTTCAGTACTTAAAGGGGGCTTATAAGAAAGACAGAGAGAGACTTTTTACCAAGGCCTGTAGTGACAGGACAAGGGGCAACAGTTTAAAATTGAAAGAGGGGAAATTTAGATTGGGCATAAGGAAGAAATTTTTTACAATGAGGGTGGTGAGACAATGGAACAGGTTTCCCAGAGAATTTGTTGATGCCCCCTCCCTGGAAGTGTTCAAGGTCAGGTTGGGTGGGGCTTTGAGAAATGTGATCTAGTGAAAGATGCCCCTGCCCATGGCAGGGGGGTTGGACTAGATGAACTTTAAAGGTCTCTTCCAACCCAAACCATTCTATGATTCTGTGGTTCTATGAATTTTACTATTGGTGAAGACACAGGGTTCTTTTTCGTTCTGCTTCTGTTGTGTGGTCCTCCAGGAGAGCTAGGTATGTTATGCTCCTTTAATAAGACACATTTGCAATGTTCAGTACTGCTGTATAACCACAAAGAAGTTCTGGAAATGAAATGGATGCTTGTCTTCCTCTTTCGAAATTGAATCACCCATGTGTGCCGTTGGTACAATTTCAGTTAACACTGGCATGAGATCAAGTTATATGTGTCAATCACTAAAAGCACAGTTTCAAGACTGTATTTCATAAAATTCTTTGCTCGTGATCTTACTGCAAAATTTCAAACACTAGAGCTTACATTATGATTTTTTTGCAGAATATTTGTATTCTACTATAAGTATTACAATAGCATTATAAATATATTCAAACACAAAATACACTTTCAGAATTAAATTATAATTGAGGAGCAAAATTTTTATGCCAGAGTTAACATTTAGCAAATCAGACAGCTTCTAAGCCAAAATACAAGACTAATGCCCAATTTCTCTGCCTTCAGACAAAAGTTAAAGTTGAAAGAAAAATAATAGCTCAAAGTTTAAATTAAAAATACTCTTTAAGTAGTTGAGTAATCCAAAAACAGTTAAATCAAAGAATAATCCCATATCCAACTTACTTACATTTTCTTGACAGCTGAGTTTGTGTCTTCCTCACAATAACAATTGCCTTGAGGAATACTATTGGAAGAAAAAGGAATGAGAAGCCTTACTTGCTTAGAGAGAGAGACACAGTCATTTACAGTTTCAGTAACAATGATTTTTTCTGAATGGTTTGAACATATTGTAACTAAAAACTTTAAATATTCTAGGAAAAAGCAGAACACTGCTGTTTAAAATGGCATCTCATAGTTTTGTTTTCTTATGCAAAGCAATCAAATAATTTGAGAAAAACTAAATCTAAGTCTTTCAAGATAATCAGTTCAAATGCATAACATCTCCAAAGATATACCAAAACAATGTAATAAAAATTTGTTTTAAGTAATATATGTTTGATACTTATATGCATACACATGTATATACGTATCTGTCCTATTACTCTGTACAGGTTTGAATGTCCAGCTATGTATAGCACAAGACAATTGCTAATGTCCTCATATTCCTTTTGTTTTTTCATAAAATTTGACCTCATTATTATTTTGAATAATCAGGTTATATCTATACATGCAAGTATACATAACTAATGTGGTTATCTACTGCATAAAAGAAGACCACCCGTTATGTGTCCTCTGATAGTGTTGTGAATTATGGTGGAACATTTGAAACAAATTCATAAAACATTCCAGGATTATTAAAATCATGTTACTGGCAAATAGTTATTTAAAATATGCTTGCTTTTATTTATTTTCACAGCTCTAGCTGCAAAATATCTTCATATTTACATAAACATAAACCTTCCTAGAATCCTGATAAACTCTGTTCATGGCTGCCTCTCTATGGCAGAGAATCCAGATATATACATATAACATGTTACACATTCAATTTAGATATACGCATAAAATATTTTTTATTTAAATTTGGGATAGTATTCACATTTGACAAGGGTTTATAATGTGAGTAATTTTTTGTAATTTCCTTTTTCTCTTTTATTTAGGCTAAATACTCTTAATTGCCTAAATCTCTCTCTGTTTTCAATATCACCATTTTGGTAGTTTACCTTTCATTTATATCCACTCCTGATCATTCATTTCTGAATTAAGATCAACAATTTGACGATAGAACGGAACCTGAGGTCATATAAGATGGTCACTTTCCAGCTGTTAATATTTGCTATAAGAATGTAAATTATATAAATTGTGTGATATTCATGGTGTTATTAATATGAGCTATTAAAAACTGTCAGTAGCTATTTTATCTAAGGGACTGGTGACCACCTTTCCTTAGACTCATCTTAAAATCTTGAAGGCCACTAAGTACATTCCCCATGCTTTGTAGAGTTAAAGTGTGGAAAAACTCTCAAAAATCCTTTTGCTTTCAAAGAAGTATGAAAGTTTCTCTCCAACCTTTGTTTTCTTTAAGAAGTGGATCAGGCAGGCACCTCAATTCAGAAACTCCAGTGGATGCTGGCATTGCCAGCCGCTCATACTTGCCTCCTGACCCCAACCAAGTACAGTCAAGAGGTCAACCACAGTCCCAGGTTTGGTCACAGGACATTTGCCTGTATAGGAGTACACCAAGCTTTTTATGAGCTACATGTAGTTTAAGAGCCGCATATTGGGCAGCTTTGCCCTACAGCACAATGCAATATGCTGAGCAGATTGCTTCCTCAGGTTGAGAGAGAATATGCACATACCTGCATGTAGCAGCTAAGATGTCACAGGAGACACAGAGTGAGAGAATAACAAAAATATATGGTTCAAATGACTTGTGAATCCATCTTCAAATTATTATTCAATAGTAAATATTTTAGGGTTTGTCCAAATTAGTTTTAAAAGTTCCAGCACAGGCAGTTCCTCGAATTTTAAGCCTAAATTTCTGTATTCTGAATCCAGTGTTCTTGTTCTTCTAAGCTTTTCCTTTATACTATCATAAATAATTCTCCTTTGCTCTTCATGGGGATAGACACTTGTGAAACATGAAGGTAAAACAAGTAAATATTATATTTGGGTTTTTGAATTGTGAAACAGTTTAAACATTCTGAGCTGCATATGTAGAAATACTGTGAATCAATGCTAACAAAACTTTTCCTTTTTTAAAAAATTTAAAAAATATTGGCTTTTTAAAATATTTGATCAGATTTTACTGGCTACATCTATTTCAGCTTCATTAGTGCTGTGGGATTTAAAAAAAGGCCACTTTCATCCTGTCTGACATTATACAATTAGCTGTGTGATTTAGACATTTGTCATTGTCTTACTCTATGGTTGACGGACCATGACAGGCTTTTCCAGAAACCAATTCAGGTTTAGTTGAGTTCCTAACTTAGTAATTTTATTTGGAGATCTTAAGTCAGCTCAAATCGACCAGTACCAAAACACCACATTTTAACTTGAAGATACGTGTGGCTGTTGTGCTTGTTTATGTAAACTATTCTGAAAGTGAACTCTGCTTGAATCATGGTCAGATTGAGAGACTGGTCTTCATAATGCAGTCATGGCTTTCTAATATTTACTTTCTTCTTTGCATTTTTGTAGTCACAGAGGATTGTGGTGGTTTAACCCCAGCCAGCAGCTAATAAGCCTCACGCAGATGGTCGGTCACTCCCCGCTGGCGGGAAGAGAATTGGAAGGGTAAAAATTTGAAAACTCATGGGTTGAGATAAAAACAGTTTAACAGGTAAAGAAAGAGCAAAGCAAAATAAGGAATTAATTGAATACTTCCCATCAGCAGGCAGACATCTAGCCATCTCCAGGACAACAGGGCTTTATCACATGTAACAGTGACTTGGGAAGACAAATGCTGTAACTCCAAATGTCCCCCCTACCCCCTTCTTCCCTGCAGCTTTTATCATTGAACATGATGTCATATGGTATGGAATCCATAATCTCCATCCTTTATCAACAGTCCTGGTTAACAGGGAAGGTCCCAGATGACTGGAGGCTTGCCAGTGTGATGCCCACCTGCAAGAAGGGCTGGAAGGAGGATCTGGGGAAGTACAGGCCTGTCAGCCTGACCTCGGTGCTGGGGAAGATTCATCTGGAGAGGTTCATCTTGGTTCAGTGGTAAGACACTGGAATAAACTGCCCAGGGAAGTGGTGGAGTCACCATCCCTGGAGGTGTTCAAGGAATGTGTGGACGAGGCATTGTGGAACATGGTTTAATGGGCATGGTGGTGTTTGGTTGATGGTTGGACTTGATGATCTTACAGGTCTTTTCCAACCTTAGTGATTCTGTGATTCTGATTCTGTGATTCTGTGATCTTGAGGGCGCTCACAGGGTATGTACAGGACAACCAACGGATCAGGTGCAGCCAGCAAGGGTTCATGAAAGGCAGGTCCTGCTTGACCAACCTGGTCTCCTTCTATGACCAGGTGAACCACCTAATGGATGAGGAAATGGTTGTGGATGTTGTCTACCTGGACTTCAGTAAAGCCTTTGACAGTGCCTCCCACAGTATTCTCCTGGAGAAGCTGGTGAATCGTGGTTTAGACAGCTGTACACTTTGCAGGGTAAAAAATTGGCTGGACAGCCAAGCCCAGAGAGCTGTGGTGAATGGAGCAAAATCCGTTTGGCAGCTGGTCACAAGCAGAGTCCCACAGGGCTCAGTTTTGGGACTAGTCTTGTTTAATATATTTATCGACAATCTGGATGAGGGGATTGAGTGCACCCTCAGTAAGTTTGCAGATGACACCAACTTGGACAGGAGCGTTGATCTGCTGGAGGGTAGGAAGGCTCTGCAGAGGGATCTGGACAGGCTGGATCGATGGGCTGAGGCGAACTGCATGAGGTTCAACAAGGCCAAGTACCAGGTCCTGCGCTTCGGTCACAACAACCCCATGCAACGCTACAGGCTTGGGGACGAGTGGCTGGAAAGCTGCCCTGCAGAAAAGGACCTGGGGGTGTTGATTGACAGCTGCCTGAATATGAGCCAGCAGTGTGCCCAGGAGGCCAAGAAGGCCAACGGCATCCTGGCCTGTATCAGAAATAGTGTGGCCAGCAGGAGCAGGGAGGTGATCGTGCCCCTGTACTCGGCGCTGGTGAGGCCGCACCTCGAATCCTATGTTCGCTTTTGGGCCCCTCACTACAAGAAGGACATTGAGGTGCTGGAGCGTGTCCAGAGAAGGGCGACGAAGCTGGTGAGGGGTCTGGAGCACAAGTCTGATGAGGAGCGGCTGAGGGAGCTGGGGTTGTTCAGTCTGGAGAAGAGGAGGCTGAGGGGAGACCTCATCGCTCTCTAAAATTACCTGAAAGGGGGTTGCGGAGACGTGTGTGTTGGTCTCTTCTCCCAAGTGACTAGTGACAGGACAAGAGGAAATGGCCACAGGTTGCGTCAGGGGAGGTTTAGGCTGGTTATTAGGAAAAAGTTCTTTACCGAGACGATGGTGAAACACTGGAACAGGCTGCCCAGGGACGTGCTGGAGTCACCCTCACTGGAGGTGTTCAAGGGGAACATGTGGACGAGGCATTGTGGGACATGGTTTAGTGGGCATGGTGATGTTGGGTTGATGGTTGGACTTGATGATCTTACAGGTCTTTTCCAACCTTAGTGATTCTGTGATTCTGTGAATATCTCTTTGGTTAGTCGGGGCCAGCTCTCCTGGCTGTGTCGCCTCCAAACTTCTTTTGCACCCCCAGCCTACTCACTGGCAGGGCAGCATGAGAAGCAGAAAAGGCCTTGACACTATGTAAGAACTTCTCAGCAATAACTAAAACATCAGTGTGTTATCAACACCGTTTTCATCACAAATCCGAAACATAGTCCTACGCAATCTGCTATGAAGAAATTTAACTCTATCCCACCCAAAACCAGCACAAGGAGCTATTGAATTTTTTATGCCTGGCATGGAGTGGTGGGCTTTTCCATTCCAACTAGATCTTTCATTGGGCTGAGGAAAGAGTATCCAGCATCTTAGCAGAACTCCTCTTGTGAAAAATTGCTTATATGAATGCTAGAGGTATACTAAATATTCTGGTTAAAATGGAGAAAGTGAATCTTAAGAATACCCCAATTTTCTGTGTCAGTCTGCTATTTCTTGTCAAAACTGCTTTTCACATTTATCAGCAGGTCATGCTGAGAAAACATACTTTGTATAAGAAAGTATTTGCCTAATATGATTAAGTTTCATTTAACTAATGATTTCCAGTGGTACTGGGTTTATATTAGGCAGAAGGAATACTCTGGGAAGTATACAGAAGATCTATTCAGGCTGATTTTACTAACTCTTATTCTGATTTTGAGTATGCTGCTTAAGAGAAGTATTTTAATAATGTATTATATAATTGCTCATAAAAATGTAATTATATTCATTGTCTTCAAGCCCTACATTTTCTTGTCCCATTAGAGTAAGTCATGGTCATTATGCTTCTCTCCGCCCTTAAACCACTATGTAGCCATAAGCAAAATAAGATAAGTAGGAAATTTATCTGACAATGGTGAAATTTCTGCCTACCAAATGCTTTTCAAATCAGAAGTAAAAGCAGCCTTGGGAGATAAATCTACAGAATTTGAAACAGCCATACAGAAATTGCCAGAATAATCCTGTGCATTGCCCAAAGCAAGATGTAAATTAAGAAGCAATATACTATGAGTGTAATGGAGCATGTACTTTTCATGCTTCCATTCGTCTCATGTAAACAGCTCGTACACTGCACCTCTCAGGAATAATTACAAAATAGTAGAATATCTGAAATTATAAATATTAAGACAGAAGAGAAAAAGACAATATTTTATTTTAATAAGACTTTCTTATTGTTAAAAAAAGTTAATAATTGCAATCTTGTTTTCTAATTATGAACTTACACAGGTAGAAAGTCAAAAGAATGAAAAAGGCTTTGGGCAAAATGAGCAGGGGAGATGCGCATTCTGTCTGATGAAAATAGATGTTAGCTGGCTGGTTGGCATGGCAGCAGTATTCTGTGCTTCCATATGGGACATAAATATTTGAAAAGACCTCGGAACTTCCAGTCTTTAAAATCCAAGGACAGAGTGGGTTACAGACTTGTTGCTTGTTCCTTTCTGTGGAAAAGAAGGTAAATTAGAGATATACCCATACCCAAGATACATTAAAACAGGCATCAAGGAATTTTTCAAATAAGAAGATCATCTCAACTATTACAGTCTGATCTCCTCAGTAATCACATGAAGGAACAAGCACCAAGAAGTGCCAAGAACGCTGCTACTGCTTCTGCAAATCTATACACGTCCATAAGGTCATTCTCTACTATATCACCATTACTTTTATACCTAATACTTGGTGCTTCCATTTAACAAATAGAAAAATACAAGAATAAATGAAAACAAATAAATAAACCACATTAGGGACATTAGGGACATCAGCTGCAAGCAGATATTCAAATGAGCAGATGAAAGATGATGGTTAACTGAATAACACATTCTGCCTTTTCAACTTAGTCATGACCTGAGCTTCTTAACATAAAGAGTACAGTATCATAGGGATAAATTCTGAGGATAAAATTCACAAGGGGTAGTTTAGAGAGCGTTGGGGGTTTTCTTTAGGATTTTCTGATATTTACTGAAAGCAAATGCTTACCAATTCAGAAAATGGCCCAACTAGACAAAGCCCTGAGCAACCTAGTCTGATCCCATAGCTGACTCCGTTTTGAGCAGATCGTTGAACTAGAGACCTGCTGAGGTCTTTCCCAACCTGAATTATTCTATGATCCTATCTTATAGTCTTACTTACAGGTAAGATTACCTTTTGTGCATTTATTTGTTTGGCTGTTGCTGAAATGGCCACCAATTGTATGTTTTGATCCAGTGTCAGACTGCATATAAGTAAAAAACATTTTTTCTAGCAGAAGAGCAGGTTTCCTAGAGAGGTTGTGCCACCTCCATCCTTGAAGGTTTAAAAAAAAAAAAAATACAAAGCTCTGAGCAACCTGATCTGAACCTGTAGTGGACCTTGCTTTGAGCAGGAGGTGGGATTAGTGACATCCTGAGGTCCCTTCAAACCTGAATTATGCTATGATTTTATAGGTAATGTACAAAAGGTTCACTGATCTATTCTGGGGTTTCAGATGGACCTGTAAAAATGGCCTTATTTTTTCAACTACTCTACTCTGAATGGCAACTTTTGTAGCACACCAGTATTACGTAAAAGCTGTTCCACTTACCAAACTTTCTATTGGGTCCACTGCATTGTTGTAATCAGTAATGCAGGACTGAGAGCCTTCAGTCTGGGACATTCAATGTCCTCTGCTCTGTGACCTAATGAATGACAACAAGAAGTGGCATCAGGTAAGCCGGGTAGTAAGCAGTGAAGGAATCCTAAAGCAGACACATATATTCTCTTTCTCTTCAGTGGGTTCTGTCTTTATTTGCTTCTTTGCCCATGTAATTAAACAAATGGCCTTTTAAGGAGTCAGAATAAAAAATATTGTCATAAGACAAATATAAGAATAGTTCATGAGGATAGAAAAATATTAAATGTAGTTTTAACTTCATTAGACTTCAGAATATGGAGAATACAATTGTAATTATAATGTTAGGACATCCATGTGCCCAGGTAATTCTATGGAACTTCATGACTTTAAAATTTGAGTATTTGTTTTCAACTATTTAGCTAAAAAAATCTTTTACTTCCCAGTATGAATGTAAAATACCCTGATTAGTTTAAAGGCACATTTTTCTATTTTTAATTGTACATTTCTGTATGACAGTGAATATGGTCATACAATGTCTAATTTATATGGACACATACATATATGTGTCCATATAAATTAGAAGAAATTTGGGAAAAATTGCATGAACAAAATTTCGTGTTTTGCACTTAGTTCTGAAAGCGGTGTCATATAAAATTTTAGCTGCTCAGGTTAATGAGCATCTCCTATTGATTACCAGTATGGCTATTCAAAAACCAAAAACTCTATTGGTTGAATAAATAGCTAAGCCAATTTTTCTGTTAAAAAAAGCAGAGAAAGATAAACTTTAAGCTAATCACTCAGGAAGTTAAGACTTTCACCTGAGATGTACAAGGCATAAGGGACTCAAGTAAACTTAGTCATGCAAAATGCTACCCAGTCATAATGTTAAACTCAATATACACCTCAAATTTTGTCATTGATGTTCCTCTGTAATTTCACATTCTCGTTTTGTGCGTACACACATATCCTGATCTTGATAAAGTTTAAGAACTCATGAAATGCATAATAGCTAAGTACAATGAGAATGGAAAAATTAGTCATTTCTCCAATTAAGTTTCCATAGTTGGATATTCTGTGAATGTACATACATCTACAGGAACAGACTGCTCACAAAATGCGTCAGCTGTTCCCTTTCTGGAGCACACCTGAAAGAAAAAAAAAGTCACATATACTTACGTAAAATATGTTCTCACTTACACATACTGACTGTGATATTATAATTGGGGTTCAACCTCACACCCAAGCCTCTCAACTTGATACCTGGGCTGTAGGCTGTACTGAGGTTAAGAATACTCTTTCCTCTTCTTTTTTGAAGCTGCTTTACTGTGTAGAAAATAGTTAAATATTTATACGATCAGAAAGAGAGCAAGCATAATGATGACTCAGTAGTCTAGTGGTTCAAAATCTCACTTGAAAAGAGAAACCCGGATTCTGTTCTGTGTTCCAAAGACTATACATTTTACATGAGGCAGACTTTGGATAACATGTATAAGTAGCTCATGGAGCAACCTAGACCTTTTCAGTCCCAAGTGATTACCTTAACCAGCTGACATGAGAGCCTTACTAGTGACTGGATTTTTCAGTGCCCTCTATGAATATTACATTCTTTTCTGCATAGCAGAATGTAAGCATCTCGCTCACTGTATCCAAAGCTACAACCTCATGTTTAAAATGGTTTCCTGACATGTTTGCTTGATACCATACAGTGAAAAGAGAAAAAAATTCTAGTGAGTAGGGTAACTAGGTTATGAGAAGTGCTACATAGCCATCACCTACCTGTAATGTGAAACTTCAAAAGAGAAAATCTCCTGTCCCTTTTTGGCATAGCAGAACACAGACTTGTCTTTTTAAGATATTTCTATTCTGCTCACTTGAAGAAGGTCCAGCCACTTCCAGCTGAAAAGTATAGGCTGATTAATTTCCTAAAACCATGTTAAAGATTAATAGTATTCACAATTTAGATTAGCAAATCTGAAAGAAATCTTTTGCAATTTATTCTTTATTTTTTTCATGCTAAATATTGTGTTGGGTCTTAATGATTTGTCAGATTCTAGACCCCATTGACTACATCTGTTACTGTGTGAGACAGCATATTCATTCTCTTCCTGAGGCTTTTGGCATTATATTTCTGTGACTGACCAATAAAACCCTAAAATGGAAAAAGGCTCAGAGAAGATAGGCAAGGGTGATGTGCCGTGAACTCAGAGAATTATGCAGGGTGTGACTGACCACAGCTGTTGCAAAGAAGCTGACTTTATCTCATCACAAAGGGGACCAGAGGGTGGCCTTTGTTTTAGATGAATAACTATCAACAGTTAGTTAGATCAACTGGTGCTATAAATGTGTCTCCCCAGTTCACTAAAAGAGTTTGAATGTCTTCCTGAGTTAGCCAGACCAGCAAGGGAGTAGTGAATACATGGCTCAGCTCAACATAGAGTATAAAACTAGACAACTGTCAAAAGAATTTAAAAGACAGCAACAAGTTTGAGCTGGCTTCAACCCACATTTTCCTTCCCACCAACTGGGGACACCCAGCGTCCTGACAGTGAGCATATTATAGAGACCGATAATGGGGATCACATTGTTATTGTGATTCAACTGTGTATTGAAATTGCTTTATTTTGCTAAGTTTAACTTACATTTGTATTGTGTTATGCAGTATATTTTGTATCACCCTACTAAATCAGAAATCCTGTGTAACATCAACTATCTTCAAATAAGTAGATTTGATATTAAATATTATACCTTCCACACGTGGAATATCTAAAAGAACCTGGTCAGAGAGTATTGGGCTCTGACAATTTCCTAGAAGAACTTCGAAAATCTTATTCGAAAAGAAGAACTTCGAAAATCATTCTTATTCCCACTAAAGATTTCCTTGTTCCATCAATAAATGTAATTTTTAATAAATTTTCCACTATGTAAAGAGATTTCTCATTCATATAAATTTTATTTTTGCTGGATATCCTGAAAGTTTATTCACTTATTTACTCCAGTTTCGATGTGTAACACAAGGTTATTTTACACAGATTTTTTAAATTATTTTTTGTATATTTTTTTCCTGTTTGGTTTCTTGATGTAATATACACATCATACATTTTCTCCAGATGTCTACAAACACATCTGGGTCAGCAGGTGATTAAGGAGAACTTTTGTATTATTACTAACATTTTTAATTCCAGTTTCTTCATCAGTCTAGGTCCATGGAATGGGAAAGAAACTACTACCACCCTGTCTAGCTTCAGGAAGGTTGAGCAAAACTCTGTTTTCAGACCAATAGTGTGATTTCTTCACTGTATTTTTCTTTATTAAAAGTAGCAAGTGGGAAGGCGCAAGATCAAATGCCACAGTGTCGGATTTGCTCCTTTATTCTCCACACTCTGGTACGCACTTTAGCTAATGAAACTGAACATCCTCACGACAGCAAAAGCTGATAGGGCAGGTGTCAGCAGGACTGTATCTGTAACTCAATGACTGAGAGATGGTTTGGGTCCCAACGCACACAAGCCCTTCCCTCTCCTTATGGTACTCTCTCATTCTTCTGATTGATAAACATATTTCCCATTCTTCCTAACACTTAATGGCTTCTTGATTATTCCCTGTTTCATATCAATTCTTGTCAAACCTCAGGGAATTGCCCTGGATACTCCTACTCCTGCCAACCCTATGCTACTGTGTGAAAACCAAATAGGTGAATTCAGAGTCTGAGATATTCACAGTGAAGAACTCAACTGCTAAGAATATGGCATAGTGCAGGAAAATTCTCCAAAACCTCCAAATTAGTAAAATTAAGCATTTTGCTCAGGTGACCATTTGTGAAATTCCGTGTTACTGTGGATGTGGAAGTGAACATGTGACAGTGTGAGAAGGATGACCATTTTATTGGAGCAGTCATTAATAGCATACTAATATTCAGTTCAGTGTAAGCTATTATTCTCTTACCCTTGCTCACAGTGACTTTTATGCAAGTAGTTTTATTGAGCCAGAGCCAACTATTCAGTGTGAAGAAAACAGAAAAAATCAGGACTGCATCTCACTATCAGTATCACAGCTGTTCTCACTTCATGTCCTACTTGGTAGCTGGGCTACTGAGAAAAGCAAATACTTCTTTGTCTTATTTCTGCACTAAGTAAATGTCATAGAAGCCCATTAGCACTGACAAGGTTCTTGTTTCTGAATATCAGCTACTTTAACTCTTTCTCTTACACTGAGTGTTTTTCCATGATTTCAGCCATAAAAAGCAAAAGGAATACATGCGATCACAGCATTTGATTTTTCCAAAATAATAAACGGATACAAATAACTCATTTTATTCTTATTATACAATTCTGTTGGTTACTGTGCTTTGAAGAAGTTGTGCATTGCTTAGAACATGACCCTTGTATTCTCAGTAGTTAGTCTTCTTAAGCAGCTTCTGAATAGAAAATTTTTACTTCTTCACTGGACTGGGCAAATTATATTTGAGTTACATGAAAACAGTGTAAGTATTTCCATGGCCTGATGGAGCTGCTTCTTAAATAATTTGACCTTTTGCAATATGCACCAAATGTATTCCAAAACATATTGAAATAAGCAGTAAAATCCTTACTTCTGTTAACTTAGTAGACTTGGATCAGATTCATACAGTAAAATTGCTTTATATTTTTTGTTTCATTACCCATATTACTGTCGCAGTGAAAACTGATACAGTATTTATTTACCTACCTCTCAAAAGTACCTGGAAAGTCCTTGATGCTTTTTTAGGATCCCAGACATTTCTGTATGTTTATGTTAAAATTCATTAGAAGTTGCCTTTTGTTATCTTTCTTCCCTACATTAATTTGAAGTTCCACAAGCTGAAGTTTGTGTATAGATGGATCATCAAGCCCAGGATAGCAGGCACTAATTCTTAAAGCTGTCATGCCTGATACTCATCAAAAAATCCTGATGCTATATTCCTTCAGAGGCTAGTAAAACCTTCACCGATTGCTGTGGAATAGTTGCACAGAGTATGAAGATTTTTCCTGAATCTCTACACATTTCTACAAAATTGGTTCCAAAATGAGGAAAGCAGAGATAAATTACCATCTGCTTTCAGTTGCAGAAAACCTGAGTACATTTATTTTCATCTACTTGTTTCTCCACCTAATTAATAAATGATTACAGAGAAAGATGACAACTTAACTTACTAGTCACACAGGATGCAGATATATGCTGTTCTGCAGTTTCTGACAGATTGAATTATTGGATACAGTTAAGTTGATAGAAAAAAAGGAAAGGGACGTGAAGTTCAGGATTCTTGCTGACTGTACTACCTTGTTATGGTATCTTGCTAAAAGTTGATTTCAGGAATGAACATTAAATTCCTTTTCTTCCAATCAAGAAAAACATAGCTGATAAATCATATAATAGGAGGTAGTATAAAATATCTGAGCTTCTTTGACCTCAGGAGAGCTGTGATACAGGAAGCTGTGCACGGTGTTATATTCTGCTGATAAACACAACACTTCCAAATTATTAGTATCAATATCAGTGTTCACCTTATGTAAGCTTCTCTATAAACAGAAATAAAACCCAAATGCATGTTGTGTGGGCAATTTCTTTTACTTTCACCTAACCCAATTTAGAGATATTAATATTGACCTTTGGTGAAAGCTGGGTCCTTATCCCTATCATATAAACATAATTGCCTGTTCTTAGCATGTAAGGTAATCTGCTTTATAATTGTCTACAGATGCTTAATTTTCTGATTCAGACAATACAATTTTAGAGTATCCTTTGAGGTCAAACAGCCTTAATCTTTATTTTTCTAACTCACTTCTGTCATTTTCTAACTCACTCATTTCTGTCATTGATACATGCATTAAGGAAAGAGTCAACTTACTAAACATGGGGCTCAGGTCCTTGCCTTGATGCAAAATAAGATTGTCATACACTTTATCTGATCAATCGTTAATAATGCACCACTTCACAAGATGACAAAAAAATTGTTTTCAGAACTACTCCTCTGGACGTATTTCAGGTAAGATTACATTTAGAAGAAAGTATATGTTTTGCTTCGTCAGGCATACCACTTAGTTGGAAAGGCTGTATGAAAACAATATTCAGACTGCTTTGTTTCATTTAATTTTTAGTATGAAACAACTCAGTTTGCAACTTTTATGATTGCTATTACACTAAATGTAATGTCCTACCAGTTAATAATGACCTATATCTTGAGGGATAAAAGTCTACAGGAATCTGTTACATCCAAAATTTTGTTCTGGCCAAAGAGGGAAAAACCCATATATACAGAGCTAGAAAATTATTGTTAGTCCGGTTAGAGTTTTAACAAGCTAATAGTCTAACTTAACTGGATAAGAGGACCAGAGGGTGATATCTGTTTTAGATAAAGGGCTGTATCAGTTGAGTGGATCAGCTGGCTGTGTAAATTACCATCTCCGAGTTAATCAAAAAAGTGTGAAAGTCTTCCTGAGTGAGCCAGAACAGCATGGGGGAAGTTAATAGCTGGCACAGCCCAATACAGAGTATAAAAACTGAACAACAAAGACAATGAACTTTGAAGAGGACAGCAGGCTTGGGTTGGCTTCATGTATTACTAGCCAGTGACTAGGGTCGCCCAGCACCGTGACAATAAGCATATAGAGACCGGTAATGGGAATCATGTTTGTGTTGTGATCCAACCATATATTGCAATTGCTATATTGTGCTTGCATTGTTGTTTCAGTGAATCACTGTATTACTCTGCTAAATCAAAATCCCAGGCAATGTCGAATATCTTCAAATAAGTAAATTTGATATTATAACATTAAAACTTCCTTGTGTGGAATATCTAAAAGAATCTTGTCAGTGTTGGACTCTGACAGTGGGAAATCTGAATACAAAGTAGAACCTGGTTCCTGCAGGTAAGAGTCCATAGCAATTCACAGAATCACAGAATCACTACAGTTAGAAAAGACCTGTAAGAACATAAAGTCCAGCCACCAACCAACACCACCATGCCCATTAAACCATGTCCCACAATGCCTCGTCCAGACGTTCCTTGAACACCTCCAGTGAGGGTGACTCCACCACTTCCCTGGGGCAGTTTACTCCAGTGTTTCACCATCGTCTCGGTAAAGAAATTTTTCCTAATATCCAGCCTAAACCTACCCTGGCGCAACTTGAGGCCATTTCCTCTTGTCCTGTCGCTAGTCACTTGGGAGAAGAGACCGGCAACCACCTCTCCACAACCTCCTTTCAGGGAATTGTAGAGAGCGATGAGGTCTCCCCTCAGCCTCATCTTCTACAGACTGAACAACCCCAGTTCCCTCAGCCACTCCTCATAAGACTTGTGCTCCAGACCCCTCACCAGGAAAATAATGTACAACGAAAGCCGGTATGCACGTTCAAAATATACTGCAAGAATCCAGCTTTCACCAATCATTGACACGGACTTGTTTACAGAAAACATATTTTCTGAAGATTTATCTGTTAATAATAAATGAACTCCTTCTTATAAGAGATAAAGACCTAGTTGCTCACTAAAACTTAATACCAAAGGAAAGTGAACTAAGAAAAAAATGTGTTTACTGATTTTTCTAGCATACATTTTTTAACTAAAATCCACCTACAGGGACTGCTCTAGTATGTGTTTCCAGGGTTAGAAAATGGCACACTGAACTCCAGAAAGAATGGGGGTTTCCAAATAAAATTTATTAATGAGCAAAAGACCTTTGGAAATTTATAAGCAGATAATAAATTTCGCTCCTAAGCTTTTTGCTTTCTCTCAGTTCTACAGCCATTGTACAATTCTATAAAAAGAGGAGAAAAAAATCCTCTCATGAGAATAATGTTTTAAGATTTGCAGTTAGCTTCACTAGCTATTGGTAACAAAGCTTAACTCAAAAGAGTTGTTCAAGGTTGTGAGTCTTAAATAGTTGCACCCTAATACTTTGAGTTACTTTCCAAAAAGATATTATAGGTGCTTAAGTCAGCACTACAAACGAGCAGCTTCTCACATGATTTGCTGCATTGTTGCAATGCCATTCTGGAACCTCTGATGCTGCCATGCCTGCTTATGTGGAAGTGCTCATTTCAGGCTATAGCTTCTTCTACAATGGGCTGGTACCTAACAGACAGTTACTGGCAACCTTCTCTGTGAGGTCTGTAGTATTAATGGTGGAGATGATAACGTTAAAAAAAAAAAAAAGAGATTAATAATGATTTCTCCCCCTGCTTTGGAGCTATTAGGTCAGACTGGAGCTATTAGAACCTATTAAAGTCTCATGTGGACATACAGAAGAGAAGGCCTGTGAGGCTACTGATTCCTGTTCTGCTAGATTCTGAAAGTCTAAAAGTATGTTATGCTAATGAGTGTTATGTTATGTGTTTCTAATATTTTTATGAGTTTATTTTTGTTTGTTTCATTGGCCTGTGCTCAAAGGGCTAGATTATTCAAGCAATGGTCCCATCAACTATTTGCAGTGTAGTTCCAAATAGCCTGCAGCTATTTGCTGTTGTAACTAGGAATGTAGAAATGTAAATCCTTAGCAACACCCACAAGCAGTTAATTAACATGCAAATGACCTTAAATCCACCATCAGAAATGGATGTCAGATTAAGGATAACACGGGAATTTCACTTTGAATGTTCAGGTTTAGTAAAACAAGTCTTAATTCCATCCTCTCCTGCTTCACTTTAGCTTAATGTAAATAAAAAATAAGCTTATTCTCTAGCACATTTGATTCTAACGTATACAATACAGAAGCATATTCTTCGGAAAATTACTCAGAGATATAGCACCAGGGGGAAATTATTCTCCCTGACCAGGTGATGCAAACTCCATAGATTTATGTTAGAGAAAGAGGAACTCAACATCACACCACGAAAGAGATCTGACCTTCTTGCTGAGGACTATTGGGAAGAATATGTGTAGGCTGGTCATTTGGATAGTAATGGAAATTTATAATTGACAGGGATAAATTGGAAGCTGGTTGTAATGTGCACATTTTTATATAAGAGAGATCTAATCCTTTTCTTTGCATAGTTTGTGTATTCATCATAAATTTGTATAATAATTTCTATACAAGCATATAACTTCCTAACCCAATGAGGTTCTTGAAAAATATACTATTGTGCACATTTGACAAAACTTTATCTTTACACCTTCTTCTAAAACGTGTCTTTTTCCTCAGTCCTCCCTCCAACAAAACAGCGATACAGCAGAACAACATTCAGGAAAAGACTTTTAACTCCTTTTTATTTCAGGCAACCTGCTAGAATATTATCAAAGCAATAACAATTTCTAAAAAAGAACAGGACATACATGTATCTACAAGACTTCAAAAACAACCTCATTATTCTTATCTTCCTTTAACACTACAGCTTTGTTTATGCTATAACACCACCACACATATTTTAAAATGCAGAAGAAAGAAGAAGGGCAAACCACCAAAAAACATTAAAAAATTTACACCTACAGAAAAATATGTAATATGAAGCTTGAGCAAACTTGGAGTAAAACGTTTTAAACCAGTACATTTTGTTAGACATTCATAGCAATTATTTTTCCTCTTTACAGAAGTAAAATTTACTATGAGAACAAAACACAGAAGATAAGCAGTTAAAAAAAATGAATACATGTAGCTTTATATAGAAGAAAGCCCACTTTATAGTGTTTGTCTTGTCCCACATGGCACTTCTGGTGCTTACATCTTTAACACATTAACTAGGCAGAAAATAGAAAAGAAGGAGTGGGATAATCACATACTCTCTTTTACATCAGAAATAATGGCTTGAACACCCTTGAGGCATAGTACCTTCATTCATTATGGTGAAATCAAGAAGGAGTATGAGGCCACTATAATACCAGATAAATTAAAGTTTACGGTATACCATTGCTAGAAAGCAGCTGCAGTCAAAGCAGCTACTAAAAGAGTCTCTTCATCAATTGAGTGCCATTACCTGGAGTTCCTTGATGGATATTCAAACTCATAAAAAGAAAAACCAATATAAAAAGACTGTAGAGAACCTATAACCAATGTGTCAATGTTACAAAGCAGTGACTATAACCCCTACTGTGGGAGAAAAAGTGGACATAAAGGCAGCTTTCATTTGCCCATAAATTCAGGTATACGTTTTGTATAACAATTATTTAAAGAACTAATACTGGCTTCCTCTGTTACACACCTTGAGATTTTCTGCTTAAAAAAGTGCTGTTATAAGAGGTAAGCATTATAACTTTACAACTACAAATGAGAATAATTACTGGATTTCAAGGTTTTGTAAGGTACATGAACTTGTATGCTGTATTCTCAATGATAACTGGAGCTCCAAAGGTAGCTCGAGTATTTTGTCATATACTTGAGAAAAGTTACAATAAATATCAAAATACTCAAGAAGCTTGAGTTCAGGGAATGAGTTCCACAAAATACTGGTAAATTCTGTTTCTATCATGCTTAACAGACTTAACAGAGAACAAGTCCTTCTCCAGAACCTTGGCCCCTTGCCGTTACTATAATAATTAATCTGTTATAAACATTACAAAATAAAATTAGCACAGCTTAGTTCATGGAGTACCAAGAAGTATTTCTGCAACCTTTCTGCAACCATCAAGGTTTTCTGCAACTTTTTATCAATAGTCTTTCAGTGTAAAGAAATCACTAAGAATATCCATGTTCTTAAAGAGTGCTTTCAGTACCCGATTTAGTAAAATGGCAAGAAAAACATCTTTTAACCTGTGTAAATTCAGAGCTAGATTATCAAAATTATTCAGATCCAATTTGTAGCAATTCTTACTATTCCTGGGAATGACTACATAATTTAGGTGCATTAGTAAATATTAAGACATTTTTAAAAGAATGTACATGACTTCAGAGGTTATAGATGTAATATGAATTCTGTATTTTGCAAGATGTTTTCTTCATTTTTTGTCATCTGATATCTATGCATTTAAGTATGCACTTCATAAGAAATTACTAAAACATTTTTCTTATACAGTTTCAATTACAGTACTATTCAAACATCAGATATATTTTAACAGATATTTTTAATATCATTCCACAGCTTAAAAAGAAAATATTACTGTAAACATTTTTATTAAGTAATTTATTTGTAATGGGTATTTTCAGTTGATCCCTGTTAGACTGACCATTCTTCCATTCATCCACTAGAAGACTATTATCTTAAAAAACACACTGTCAAATCTCCTACAGTCTTTCATGAATTCAGGCAGTCGTGCCACCATGGATTGTAATCCTGTCAGACCTAACAAGCTAAGCAGATTCAGGTTGAATTAATAGTAGAGTTGGAGACCTCCAAGGAACACTTCAGTGTTACAGCGAGTTTTTTAGTGCTACTGACTCAGTGGGAGACACTCTTCTCTGTGAGTTAGTACTGAACTAATGCCCCAGCCAGGGAATTCTAAAAGACACTATAATTAGGATGCAATAGGCTGGAGTGCTCAGAAATAGAGAATGGGAGACAAAATATGGCCAATGTTGCTGCAAGTATCTTAATGTATGAAGTGGAAAAAAGCAATTGGAAAAGATAAAAAAAAGAAAATTCCTGTTGCTAGCAGGAAAAATGAGGAAAATACTAAAGGTCAATATAAAAAAATCTTGTAGTCAGATAGTAAAATATAAAAGCATTAGAAAACCCATTTGATGTGATGAGCTCCAGATCATTTTACTGATGCATATGATGAATTCCTAACAACATATCAAGGAAAAAGAGCTAGCTAAAAATAAAGATAGAGAGAAAATTCATTCTCAGGCAGTTTTATCTGATGTGTTGCTCACATTATATGTTAAAAATGGCTTTCAACATAATCAGTCCACCAGGGGTCTTTACACAACTATAAAAGAAGGAACAATCTGCTACAAAACTCTTAGTACACAAGACAGCTGTGGCTATTTAATAAATACTGAAGTAATGTATCTAAATTCTATGGAAAAGCTAGCCTAATTTTTTTAATACTAGGCATTTAGTAAAATGTTAGTCTATTTCCATGCATGGTTTCTCCTTCCCAAAGCAAAAAGTCTCACCTCTCTTCTCATAGACAAGTATCTTGGAAAGAAAGTAAAGGAAGGTGAGCTCTGTACCAAAAAATATTTTCTTAGTTTTACCAGGCAAGCAGTGTTTGCCCATCTGTAGCTATGTCTCAAAATCAGCTCACTTGTCCTTTTCCTAAGATGGACAGCAAGCAGCTAAAGCCATCTTTAATACCAAATATTTCTCATTCCCTGACTGGGTTATATTTTGTTTAAATTTAGGACAAAGTAAACAGTGTTTACAAAAATTTAGAGAAGTTTCTGCCCAAAGACACTGTATGTATTAAATGCACACACTGCCTGGATACGATTGTCTCCAGACCTCGACAAGGAATGTGTTGTGGAAAATGCTGGGAAAATTGCTAAGCGGGTGTTACTCTAAGATTGAGTTGATATATTAACAGAGGAAGACAAGAAATGGGGGTTAAAAAAAAAAAGTGATGTGATAGTCCCTGAAGGGCAGTAAGTCAAATCAGTAGATAGAGCTTCCATTAATGTTTCAGTGGAAGCCTTCTACATAAGAAAAAATTGGGATTTTTACCATAAATTCATAATACTGAACTCCACTGGTCAACTTTCTAATTGCTCAGACAATAAATACAGTTGACAGAATAATTAGCAAGGCACTGTTCATATAAATTGTTAAACATTTGCTGATAATATTCAGTGAAAAGCATGTGAGAAGCTAGAATTGCATTGAATATTTTAAGTATTAGTTGCCAATACAACTTCTCAATGCGTACTGAAGCTATATGGAAGGTAGTGTTTTCAAAAGATTGCTGTGGAACAGCCCAGGGAAGTGGTGGAGTCACCCTCACTGGAGGTGTTCAAAAAACACGTAGACATGGCACTTCAAGACATGGTTTAGTGGGCATGGTGGTGTTGGGTTGATGGCTAAACTTGATGATCTTACAGGTCTTTTCCAGCCTTAATGATTCTGTGATTCTGTGATTTTAAATGTTTTCTATAAAGCCTGAACTTAATTTCCCAAAGACAGGAAGAAGACTCTAGAATCAACCTCCTTCTCAACAAAAAATTCAACAGCATAACAATATGGCTCAGATTATTTTTATGATTGCCATGCTACTGGAGATGTTACAGATGTGAGAGTCTGTTTGGGCATTATTTCTTTGATGTTTTCACAGCTTGTTGTATAAAATAGTTAGTCTTGTATTTTAGCAATATTTTCACTCTTAAAAGTAGAAGCATAAAACTTTTCCTTGTATGAATGTAGCCTCAGAATCATGAATAAATCATTATTCAGTATGGCACAATGCATTTACACATTGTGCATGATGACTCCCTATTTTAGGTCATCCTAAGCACCATTCAAAGGCAGCAATGTTGCTGTTAGCAAATGAAAAAATGTTGTAGATGAAATGGAATGGTGATTGTTATTTAATTGCATTCTACTGATGACAGAGAATAAGGGAAAGAATTTATTGGTATAGCAACAACAACAATGGAGTTGTAAAGTATTATGTTTTTAATAAAATATTAAAAATAGCTCTATTTTAGAAGGTTTGTTTAAAGCCACACACCACCTTTTCATACTCAGTTGTCCAAATAATCGCACTCTCTTTGGACAATTCTATTATGTCCACCAAAAATTTCAATTCATTATTCATAAAATTCAATCCATTTTCCTCATTTGGAAATTATTACTTTAAGAAGATGTTTCCCAGGACTTGTGTCCAGTGATGCTTTATTTTCCACTCTCCCAATTACAAATAATTTTTTTCCCTTTTCTTTGAAGACCTCTTAATTCTGTAAATTTAATTCCAAAATTCAGCCATTTTGCAATTTAATGTGAACAAATTTCTGGTTAAAATTATTAGACAGCAGCAGCTCTTATGTGGGTGTGGCACACTGGTTCTTGTATATACAGTTAATTTTAGATAGAGAAGTTGCTTTAAAATCATTGAACAGACATGTTTCTTAAACCCGGAGAATTCTTGTGGATTATCAGTTTACAAACATTATTTTATCTTTACTGATTTACAGGATATCTGCTATGAAAAATAGGCCATGTCCCTCTGTATTATAATGAAAGGTAGTATGCAAACTAGAAAGCATTGCTTATTCAGCCATAGTATTAAATATAGTCTTTGTAACTGAGTATGGTGGCTTGCCAGGAGATAAGCTTCACCAGACCACTGCCTATTCAAATGCATTTATCTGTCTTTTTCTTGTGAAATAATAATCCTCACATTTCTAACTGCTCCCTCTGGCACTCACGTAGTTTGTGGGCATGTTGGTCAGTGAATGACCACCCAACAATGATCAGAAAAGCTGGCAGATAGGACAAGAAATGAAGCTCTGCCCTGAATGGGGTTCTGCACATTTAACACTCCCTGAAAACTCACAAGAATGTTTCCCATTGAGTTATAGGTGGCTGGAAGTGCCCGTGGAAAAATAACAATGGGAATCAATATGATTTTCCTATGCTAAAAGATATGAAAGCCCATAAGCAAGATGGCCCCATCATCCCCAATGAAGATAATTCATCCATTTGCATTAGCTGTTCAAGCTTGGTTAGTTTTCTCAAACAGCAGAGGTATCCAAGACATCTGCATACAGCTGACAACGGATGTATGGAAGACTTGTGCCATTCTGAAGAGGCAGCTAAAGCCCCACAGATGGCATGTCGGACAGCGTGAGGTGCTGATGAATGAGCATCAACTCTGTGAAACTGTATAAAATCCTTTATCTTGTATGGCAAAAAGATTCATAGTGTGAATGACCTTATAATTTCCTTATAGAAGTGCATTAGTGACATAATAAACTGCCTCAGAATGAAATCTGATCACCTAGCAACTGCTCTGGCCTGAAAATTTCTAAACCTGAGGATTAGGAACATATTTTCAAGGGTGGTTCCAATTCACTCACATGGCTGTTCACTCTCTCTCTGTTGACTTTGCTTTTCCTTGCCTTTGCCCAATTCTCCTGATCACTGTTCACTTCTGTGTAAACAGTGTTCATACGCCTGTGCTGTGAGCAGGACAATTCCATCATTTAATGACAAGCAGTTTCCCCTCTGGCTTTGAGTCTAAAAATTAATCATATCTTTAGTTCTTCTTCACAGTTACTCATGATAAAGAGTATCTATTTCAGAATTCATACAAATGTAAAACCCACCTTACTATGCTTTGAATTGCTTTGCATATGTCATTACTCCTACTGCCTCACTAATTTAATTATACAGTTCACATGAATAATTGGTGCCAACATTTAAATCCCTTTCTCTCAGTAGGAGTAAATATCAGTGAAGGAACCTAAGTTCAGATGACTTTCTGTTTAGAAAGATATACTTAGCTTCCCTAGAGGTCTTAAATGGGTATATTACCTTACTACAGAGAATCCCTGAATCTATAAGGAAGTTTAACCAGCAAATTCTCATGGGCTCTTCTATCACATTGCAGAATCTTGCCGTGCTCAGTGTAAAGATCTGTTAACGTTATTGTTGACAGACCTTCTCTTTCATAGAATTGTTCTTTAAGAAGAACAATGTGCTCTTCTTTTTTTCATGATAGCAAGTACCTCTCCTTATCATAAAAGTAACTCCTTAATTCTTAACTCTTCGTGCTGGGACAAGATTCACAGATTGATGCAGAAGTATCAGAAACAGAGTCAGGATTAATTTCTACGTATGACTACACTAGATTCCTATCATGGAAAGCTGGTAAGCTGTTAGCATGTTCCATGCTTTCTTTTGGCCCGGGCTCTTAGCAGTCTCCCAACCAATGCCCAGACAGGGTTCAGGAATTATCACAGGCCAGATATAATCCCCAAAGGTAATTTGAATACAGTCACCCTCTTTTGGATGGGAAGAGAGTTTAGCTGTGTAAACACAAGCTAAGCTGCAAGTTGGTCTCAGTGCCTGAAGCCTTTCGTTTACTAGAGTGGGCATAGCCTGTGAGTCTAAATATTACAAAAGTTAAAAATATACATTACTAGGTACTGGAATGAATGGTTATTGATATAGATATAGTGTCGATTAATGCTTATAGCTTCTTCCAGGCTTGGTGACAAAGTCACATCAATATTAGTCTGTATAAAATAAATTTTAGGATCCTTAGCTGAACTGATAGGGCTGCACAACTGGACAAGTAGAATGGCCAGCCCAGAAGAAGCTCTGAACTAGTCCCTGTCTTCTCCGTGCTCCTTGGACATAACCTGTACTTGATTGTTGCAATGACTCTTGCTCTTTATAGGAGACTTTCTTTTGCATTCACATCCCATTTGCACTCATTCAACAGCAAGGTACAATTTATCCCCTATAACATCTGTTAATTAATCCAATATGCTATATAATTCTTATTGTTCCACAACTATATAGAATGAGGCAAGTCTTCACAATTATTGGTGGGAGTATGTTGCAGTAAAGAATGAATACAAGCTAATATTGACCTCATGAACTGAAAACCTGCTTTTCCTTAGTAATCAGTACCTCCAGCAGCAAAACATTACCTTTACAGTAAATTTCAGCTTTTTGATTCTAAAGATGCTGATTCATTCACCAAGGCCACTTAACCAAGTTACTTGACGTTTGGAATCCCACCAGAATTACAGACTCAGATGATAGCATCAAAACAAGACAAGTTTAATGATCAGACACACAGGACTCAGACTGTTCACACAGCAATTTTTATGTACAAGAAACGTTTATTTAAAAGTCCAATACATAACTTGGATTAGTTGTGGACAGGTCTAATCTACTCAGCTGGCCTCTATGGGACTACTACCTCACACTACAATGACCATGGCAATAATAAAAAAAGCTGGATTTTCACAGAGATAACAACTCCTGAGCCATCTATTACATTTTCCAGACACAAGCACATTATTTTTATATCAGCCATGCCAGTTTTGTGTGGTCTGGTTTTTCTTAAGCTAATACGTTCAGTGCTTTCAAACTGATAGAAATCTCAGTTTATAGCTGTATTTCTAGGCTATTTCAACAGTGCAGTGATTTGTTCCTTTTTCTAAGGATTAATTTTGGGGTAAGATTTAAGTTTCATAGAGCATGTGAGTACTTAATTCATAAATACCTTTAATACAAGTATTCTGAAGATGCTCCAGTATGATTTTTTTTTCTAGTTACATCAGGGATACTTTTTTTTAGGAAACAAGCTACTTTCCCTCTGGCAGGATATGTTTAAAAATGGCTGAGAAATTGTGTGGAATAACTGGACATCTTAGCACTTTAACTATCTACTTATGCCTACTAATTATTCCTCATGGATGAGAATCACCATCAACCTCTCCTTTTCCTTTTTTAAGGAATTTACTGAACATAAAGCGATCACCTGGTCTTCTGATTCATTCCAGATCATTGATTATTACATCTCATTTAAGGAAATAACTACTTTAAATATTTCATTACAAAAAATCACTCCAAAGAGAGAGGAAACTGATAATATATAATGGGCTTTGAGATTCTTGGAAGGTCTTTGTCTTTTTCTCTCTTTCTATAGTAACCCTGAAAAATGTACATAGGAGGAGAGGATTAAGAAATAAAATACATGCATTTTTGTTATACATAAAATAGAATGAATTAATCTTTTCTTAAAGCCTTATCACTAAGAAGTCAGAAATGACTAGAATGTTTTATGGAAACCTTCTCTACTGGTCAAAGCAAACAATCTCTTCACGACTTATAAATGCTTGCTGCTGCAATGTGCCAGGAAAAGGCTCTGTTGACATGTGATCTTTGCTTTCTTTATTCAACACAAATATCTTATCTCCAACCATATTTGACATTTCAAGCATTAAACATAATACTGAATATAAAACAGGGCACTGGAGCCAAAACTTTGTCTCATGGGAACCACCTTAAAGGGAATTTTTTAACAGGAAAAAATATTTTGGTCCTAAGACAGACTCAAAATTTGTGTAGGTGTCAGAAGTATTATTAAGATTTAGAATATGTTAATGTAGTGTTCAGAGAGGTATGTCCAGCAAAGTGTATTTGGGTCCTGGAAGAAGCCAAATGGTGTGTTCTCTGCATAGACTCAACTAGGACCCAAGCTGGGTTAATTAGCTTTATTGAGAATGGTAATAACAGTGACAATGCTAATGAATCCGTGTTTGCTCCTGCCATTTGGACTAGGTTTTCCTCTCTCATTGGTCAGATAGATCACTTCATCTGGTTAACCTTGGAACAATTGCTTTTAATTCATGCTTTGTTTTGAAGTTTGCTGCTTCTGTTTCAAATCTATAGCGCCAAGGGCTTACCTACAGAGAAACCACTCTATGAAAAACTTGGCTACAAGAACACAATCCTTAATTCTAGTAATGCTTTCCATAGAAAATATATAAATATAAAGAATATAGAGGGTGAATAAACCCACCTGCAAGTATATTCCCGGATCTGGCCTTAGAAATCCTTATTTGATTTAGCTGTTAATAAGTATCTTGTGATAAATAAATGCCATCTGAACAGGCAATATGATTCACTAATATTCAGCAAGATACTAGTTATTATGGAAGTAAGCATTATTCCTGTGCTGGCTTTACCCTTACACAACATTGGATATAGTAATTTTCCAAGTCTTAAGCTTTTATGTTTTTAAAATGCAGCACTATTATGAGATGACAGCCTTCCAGTCATGTTGGTTTATCAAGCTGTTTATGTGCCATTCAATTTTAAGTGAGTGCATTTTCTGTCATATTAAAACAAGAGTCACCACAGACACTAAGGATACCTTAAATTCAAGAGCTCATTTTCACATAAGGCTTTGTTTTACTCAGGAGTCTGTGAAGCTCACCAGTATGATTATGTTTCACTAATCAGAGGTCCAGAAACATCAAGTCGTTTTGCTCCTAGCATTTATCCTTGATAGTTATTCCCTACAGAAATATTAATCCACAATAGAAGCCTTATTAATGACCTCTTAACTAGGAGATAAAAATATAGCACTGTGCTATGGGCATTTTCATCCTATGAAAAAAACCCCTGCCAAATTATGATAACAGCAATATTATGATACTATGGTGCTTTTATAGATTAGTCAATACATTTATTACAGGTATATTCCCATAATATTGTGAAGTCAACAAGTATATGTTTATATAACTTATTTCTTACAACGATAATTCTGTATTTCATATTTATTCATGCTTGGATGAATCTCTTCACTGGGCTAGTTTATTAAAATTACAGGTGAGTGAAACCATAAATTTCAACATGGCTCCATTCTGAACAGTCTATGAAGCAGTAGATTGGAAGCATAAAATAAAGTGAGGAGAATCATGTCATGTTCTACTGGGAGACATATTTTACCCTTCAGCAGCATATTAGAAACGCATGTTTTAGAAATTGAGGCAAGGCATACAGTACCTTCTTCCCATGAGATATATTTCTCTGCCTAGAGCAGAATTTTCCTCTTGGCAGTGTGTTTCAGAACTGGCAAGTTCAACAGTTTAATCTCTTTAGCATTTGCATTATATTTTCCGGTTCAGAAAAAATTAAAAAATTCTATCATAGTGTTAGGGTTTTTTACACATAATTCAAATGCACATGGGCAAGGTTAGTAATTTTTCCCCAAAATGGGTTATTTAGGCTACTGGGATGTCATGATTTCATTATGTAACTTTAACAGTGTATTCACATTGCATTATGTCTCTAGTTCCTACTCAGATATTCAAAATGAATTGTAAAGGTAAATCCAGAAAAGGTTGAAAAGCAATCTTATTTGAAGGAGAGAGGTCATAGGATATTTACGTGGTATAGTTTATGTGGTATAGTCCCCCCCAGTGTTTATTTAGCAGAATACTACTAGCAGAATACTACTTCTCCACTGGATATGGAGCACAATCAGCGCTCCTTCCACTAGGACCTTCTTGCAGATGTTTACCATCAGAACATAAAATTACTAATTAAAAAAGAAGGATGTTTGTGGCTTTAAGAGACAGAATTTTCAGGGAATGTGCTGTCAGATTTCTATACAGGAGGGCAGACTCCTGAATAATTCTATTAATTAATGCTAATTATTTATAAACCAGGTCAAACAACTTGGTTGGACATAACCATTTTTATACACTGAAGAGTCTTACTTTGATTTTGACCTGAAGCTGTTCATATCATTTCACCCCTAAATCTAAGTGTATTGGTTTAACTTTAGCAATGTAAAAGTGTGCATGTGTATGTACAAGTATATATATGTACTCTTGCAAAGCACAGAATTCATTGGAAGATGAGAAAATACAGATTTTGGCCTTAGAACTAAATGTGGTTCTTTTGGTTTAAGTTCATAATGAAATCAGGAGATAAATAAACTTCTCATTCTTTCTGAAGGTTGCTTGATGACTAACCAAGTTATCTTTTCCACATTTAAGGAAAGACAAGAAGGAGAAAAAGTGCAATTTTTTTTTTCCCTCTTTACCTAGATGTTTACAACTTCTTGTGGCAATGTTCTCACTATGCTTCTCTGGTAAATTCCTGAGGTGAAAAGGTAGGTTATTTATTGTTGTCATGAAACGGAGAATTACTTTGTACCAGACTATGATACTGTTATCAAGTTTAACCGTTGACATGGCAAATTCACCTCATTCACTGAAGTTATATTGAGCACCTAACTGAGCAAAGGCTGGAGGTGTGTGTGGAAAGGATTTAGGGGAAAGAGAGAAAACACCTGTAGTGCATCTTATCAAAAAGGAAGAGGTACTCACTGTGAACTCCCAGATGTTTAGACTCTACTGATACAGGTACAGGAGAATTGGGTGTGACTAACATGGGACATGCTGTAGAAGCAGAGGCAACAAGGAAGAATCCGACATTTGTTCTAAGTAGATTAAAAAAGAAATCCTCTACTGTGAGTTTCTTGCTTAAAATTTTGAAAACCTCACCTGAAGTTTTCAAAGGATGGAGATATGCATTAGTGAATTAAAAGGTAGTGCTGAACTTCCCTTGATTATTTAGACAGTACAATCTCTATCTGCTGGCATGCTAATCCACTTAGAATACAAGTAAAATCTAAGTTGTTATGAACACCTTATTTGCAGTTCTATAGCACTGACTACAGAAGAAGGTACACATTCTATGAATTTCATACTCCCCAGACTAAGAATTCATGGATTTCATTAGGGAAAAGCAGTCTTAGTCAAAAAACATTCGTGCTGATCATGTGAAGGATACTGCTGGAAAAAGGGAATATAAGGAATAACTGATTATCAGTCATACAATTGATCATCTGTGAAGTAGGAAAGGAGAGGCAAGTTATGGGTATGGTATCCTCATTGTATGGGGAGACAGCTGTTCTTCAAGAACAGCAGTTTGTTTTGAAATTAGAAAGGTGAAGAGAGAACTAAAGAGAAAATTAAAGGCAATTTTGCAGTTCCAGGTGATACCTTTTCTGTATCGGGTGCTATCTTATGTAGAAATTGCAGAGAAGAGCATGTGACCGTTTTTACTGTTAGTATATTATATTCTGAAAGTATATGAGGTGTTATGGGCTTTAAGAACTCTAAAGGTATGAACTTGACTCACACTTAAAGTCCAAAAGCTCATAACTAGGAACAAGCTAACCAAAACCAAAACCCAAAACAAACAAACAAAAAATAAAAAAAGAGGAGGGAAAAGAAGAAGAAAAAAGGAGTCTTAGGGTTGCAAACAGCAACAGAGATGTCAAATACATAAAGATGTCAATCACTTTTAGAGACAATATTTATGAAAAAGCTGAAATGTTAAAGGCCTGAAATATTCACAATTTCTTTTTGTTTCTAAAAAGGAAGGTAATAATGAAGGCAGATTTTCTAACTCCTAGAACTGCCAATGGTCTTTCTAAAAGTTTATTGGCTTTAGATATCTATAATTGTTCTCTTCCTATGTAGCACAGTATCAGTTTACAGTAACACAGCTCTAGAGAATCTTTTTTTGCGTGTCATCAGCCAAAGCTCTTCACAGCTCAGCGTAACACAGAAACAAAGTAGTCCCTGAAAAACTGGTAGCCCTGCAGCCCCACCACTGTTGCCATTAGACTGCTTACTGTAGCTTTCACATTCCCACATCTATCCTGCAAGCCACTACAATAAAGTACAGAAAAGAAGAACATTCCTCTGGTGAATGCTGAACTCCTTCAGGAATGGGGAAAGGGCTGCTTCCTTTGCAGCTCATTTCAGGTCCATATTTACATCTTTGTTCTTATGTCATGGTTTCATGTCCATGGTGCTCAGTTAGAATTTCATATTTCAAAATTTAGTTGGATCTGTGAATTATTCAGGAACTTAACCCAAAAGGCATTAACAATTTAAATCTGCCAATAACTTATTTTCATATTTTCTTCTGTAAAAGTAAAAAGCAAAACAAGGGCAGATTTTATAATGGATCTGTTGCTGGATAATACTAAATGAGCTTTCTGAAATAAATAATTGACATGCATATGAGAGAAGAAGGAGTTTGATCTTTAGTTGAACTAAAGATGATGAGTAAGATATAACTACTGAAAAGGAAAAACAGAATCCAGAATATACACAAGTAAAAAGGCGTATGCCCAGAAAATATCAGCCATTCATTTCAATTTCATTTTATTTCATTAAAAAATAACAGAGGTATATACATAGGTTGCCTTCCTTTATTTTTAATTTGAAATATAACTTTTGATGAAATCATAATGTTCAGGTTTAGATTAAGCTAAAGATACATATCCCATGTCCTCCCTGTCTCCATTTCTGTCACTGAGAAGACTTAAGCTGAAAGGAATTTTTTAAAATTGTAAGATTTGGCCTTAACAAAATTCTGCAAAAATGGTAAAACTAAAGTCTTTCAAAAATCACTAGAAAATACAAATTAAGTAAGAATAGGATTCCTAGAATTCCCTCTTCTTTCTTTTTGTGCTGCTGTGCTAGTTTAATACCACAATTCCATGCATATGAAGCAGTATTCATTATCTGGCTTTGCCCTCACAACCACCATGTCATGAAATGATGGCATGATCAGAACCTCAACAAACAACTCAATCAGCCAATAATATTATCCACTTCCTTTTGGTCTTGTTCTTCTGTAAAGCTGATATATACTGCCCTTACTGATGATACACTGGAAAAACACTGTGTCAGAGCACTTGGTCCTTCCTCATCACTATTTCATTTTATTTTTTTTTTTAATTGAATGGAACTTCTTTGTTTGCATCTAATGTTCTTTGGTTAAAGTCTCACTGATTGCAAGTAATTATCAGTACTGTGTACATTTTCACCCAAATGTTTTTTGCTGCATGCTCATGCTGTGTAGAAAACTTTTGCAGATAAGTATATTTAGAGCAGACTGATTTTAAAGAAGGTTTTGAATAACAGAAGAAATTAGAATTTCCAGGAAAACAGGGCTGCCTACACCCTCTGCCTGATAGGTATATATCCATACTAAACCGCTGTCTTACTGCAGACGTAACAACATTGCATAGGTGTGGTGAAAGCACTTGTATTGGGTTTGTGCAGCAAGGCTTTGGTAGTGGGGGGCTACAGGGGTGGCTTCTGTGAGAAGCTGCTAGAAGCTTTCCCTACATCTGATAGAGCCGATGCCAGCCGGCTCCAAGATGGACCCAAGGCTGGCCAAGACTGAGCCAATCAGCCTCTGTGATAACATATTTAAGAAGGGGAAAAAACTGCTGTGCAACAGCAGTAGCCAGAAGACAGGAGCAAGAATATGTGAGAGAAACAACTCTGCAGACACCAAGGTCAGTGAAGAAGGAGAGGGGAAGAAGTGCTCCAGGTGCCGGAGCAGAGATTCCCCTGCAGTCCGTGGTGAGCACCATGGTGATGCAGACTGTTCCTCTACAGCCCGTGGAGGTTAATGGTGGAGCATGGAGCAGACACTCACCTGCAGCCCATGGAGGACCCTACACCATAGCACGTGGATGCACCTGAAGGAGACTGTGACCCCATGGGAAGCCCAAACTGGAGCAGGCTCCTGGTAGGACCTGTGACCCCATGGGGAGATGAGTCTATGCTGGAGCAGGTTTGCCCTCAGGACTTGTGACCCCGTGGGGGAACCATGCTTGGAGCAGTCTGTTCCTGGAGGACTGCATCCCAGGGAAAGGACCCACACTGGAGAAGTTCATGGAGGACTGTCTCCCCTGAGAGGGACCCCACGCTGGAACAGGGGAAGAGTGTGAGGAGTCCTCCCCCTGAGGAGGAAAGAGCAGCAGAGACAACATGTGATGAACTCACCACAATCCCCATTCCCCATCCCCCTGTGCCACTGTGGGGGAAAAGGTAGAGAAAATTGGGAGTGAAGTTAAGCCCAGGAAGAAGCGGGGGAGGGGGTGGGGGGAAGGTGTTTT
This sequence comes from Gavia stellata, assembly GCF_030936135.1. Classification (NCBI taxonomy): domain Eukaryota; kingdom Metazoa; phylum Chordata; class Aves; order Gaviiformes; family Gaviidae; genus Gavia; species Gavia stellata. Next base: position 82,308,895 of record NC_082595.1, read on the forward strand.
AAGATTTAGTTTTTATTTCTCATTACCATACTCTGATTTTATTTGCAATAAATTAATTTTCCCAAGTTGAGTCTGTTTTGCTCATGACAGTAATTGGTGAATAATCTCTCCCTGTCCTTACCTCGACCCATGAGCCTTTTGTTATATTTTGTCTCCCCTGTCCAGCTGAGGAGGGGAAGTGATAAAGCAGCTTTGATGGGCACCTGGCGTCTAGCCAGGGTCAACCTATCAGAGCACCCCAACTAGAAAGCTGTAACGTCAAGGATGTATCTAGCCTTCAGAACAGCATCTAGAGCAGAGCCCTCAGCCAGCACAGCCATGTCAATTGTTACCAGGTTTTGTCATATCCTGACTCATTGTCTTAATAACTCTTGCTTTTATTAACATCTAATAACCTAGATACTAGAAAGCGTGTCACTAAAAAGCAAACAAATAGTTAATGTAGAAATGAACACACAGGTGGTTAAAATTACTATTTTTACGTGCCGTGACTTTAAACAATTCATACAGGAGTTCACTGGAAATTAAAAACGCAAGTCAGGCCAATTAGCCTATTATTGCCATGGTGCTGTAATTAAGAAAAAAAAGAAAAAAGAAAAAAAAGCAAAAAAAGGCAAGAACTTGTAACTGAGTTTTCTAGAGAAATTCTGACCATTGAGTAGTTTCAGATATTACATGTAACATATGAAAACTCAATAATGTAAGAAATGCTCAATTTTAGGGCCAGTACTTTTTATTGTTTTTATAAATTATCTAGATGCAGGAATCAAAGGTACATTAAGTAAGTTTGCCTATACTAAATTAGGAGGAGTTGTGCACTCCCTCGGGGGGAGATCTGGATAGACTAGAGAGCTAGGCAGTCACCAACCGTATGAAATTTAACAAGAACGAGTTCCAGAGTCTTCACCTGGGATGGGGTAATCCTGGTTTTACATAAAAATTGGGGGACGAGAGGCTGGAGAGCAGCCCTGTGTAAAAAGATCTGGCAGTTTGGGTTGATGGCAAGTTGAATATGAGTCAACATTGTCCCCTGGCAGCCAAAAGGGCCAACTGTGTCCTGGGGTGCATCAAGCACAGCACAGCTAGCCAATCAAGGGAGGTAATTGTCCCACCCTACACTGCACTCATGTAACCCCACCTCGAGTACTGTGTTTTGGGCATGTCAATATTAGAGTGTGTCCAGAGGAGGGCAACCAAGATGGTGAAAGGCCTCGAGGGCGAGACTTACGAGGAGCAGCTGAGGTTTCTTGGTTTGTTCAGCTTGGAGAAGAGAAGGTTGAGGGGGGACGTCATCCCTCATCACAGTCTACAACTTCCTCAAGAGGTGCAGCAGAGTGGGAGGTGCTGATCTCCTCTCTCGGGTGACCAGCGATAGGACACGACGAAATGGAATAAGCTGCATTAGGGGAAGTTCAGATTGGACATTAGGAAAAGGTTCTTCACTGAGAAGGTGATTGGTCACTGGAACAGGCTCCTCAGGGAAGCCTGTCAGAATTCAAGGAGTTCTTAGTCATATGGTTTAGTTTTAGGTAGTCCTTCAAGGAGCAAGGAATTGGACTCGATGATCCTTATGGGTTCCTTCCAACGTGAGATATTCTATGATTCTATAACTCTAAACATTTTATTTATAACTAAAAGCATGTAAGACCTTCTAGCCTCTCTGTAAAAGTTAGAAGCTTGTGTTGTTCTTTCAGAATAGGATGTTTATAAGGATGATTCTTGTCCCTTAAAAACTGTGAAGAATATGACCTTTCAATGCCTTGCCCAGCAGTTTAGTACCTGGTGGATGTTAGAAGACCAGGGCAGACTATCTAGGACTATTCACCGTTGTATCTCGCCTGAGATACACGAGGGAAACGGGACAGAGGATGGGTAGGTTTGCCACTGTCTGCACCATCTTTCAGTGGGAGCTGGAGGTGTTCAAGGAACGTGTGGACGAGGCATTGTGGGACATGGTTTAGTGGGCATGGTGGTGTTAGTTGATGGTTGGACTTGATGATCTTACAGGTCTTTTCCAACCTTAATGATTCTGTGATTCTGTGAGCATTTAGTACAAAAGCTCCCTAGGGAGTGCCCATGTGAATTAAGCACCTCAAAGGTGAAGCTGTTAGACCTAGAAGTTATTCCAGCAGGAACAGAGAACAGCATTTGTCCTCTTCCTTTAAGACACATAGAGGAAAACATGACCATGGACAAATCTTGTCCTTTGGCTCTTTACATAGACAGATGGTAAAGACACAGGTTTATTTCTGTACAGTCTTTATTACAAAAGCCTCATGACTGGGATATTTGCAAGGGAGAGGAGAAAGGTAGTTTTCTAACTTCTCAGAAAAAAAAGGTGATTAATCTGTCCTTTTTACAGGACAATGTCCTACCCTTTGAGTAAACAGACTAATGAATGACAAGTGTAGTGTTTTTCCCCTTCAGCTATTTGTTAAAAATAGTGAATGCCATCCTTCCCTTTGCTTTACCTTGATACTTATTCCAGAGAATTTTCTAGGCACATACAAAACTATGTAATGAGATTGTGAAACTTTTTTTTTTTTAGGAAACATAGCACTAACATAAAGCCTATATATAGTGTGTTTAGGCATTAGTGAAAAGGTAGTATTCGTTTCAGATATCTATGTTCCACCTAAGTCCTACTTCATGCTAATTAAAAAGTAGCTTTTTGGACCAAATCTCTGTTGCATAAATGTCATTACTGTTGTCTATATCCAGCATTCAAGCTTCTCCAAAATCATGGGTAATTTGTTAGCTATCTATTGATATCTATATTCCACAAGCACTTCATCCCCCAGCCGGTATTGATGCTGGGGCTTGCCCCGACCCAGGTGCAGGACCTTGTGCTTGGCCTTGTTGAACCTCAGGAGGTTCACATGGGCCCACTTCTCGAGCTTGTCCAGGTCCCTCTGCATGGCATCCCATCCCTCAGGCGTGTCAACTGCACGACTCCACTTGGTGTCGTCTGCAAACTTGCTGAGGGTGCGCTCGATCCCACTGTCTATGTCACTGATGAAGATACTAAACATTACTGGTCCCAGTATGGACCCCTGAGGGACACCACTCATCACTGTTCTCCGTCTGGACATTGAGCCATTGACCACTACCCTCTGGATGCAACCATCCAGCCAATTCCTTACCCTCCGAAAAGTCCGTCCATCAAATCCATATCTCTCCAATTTAGAGAGAAGAATGTTGTAGGGGACCATGTCAAAGGCTTTACAGAAGTCCAGATAGATGACATCTGTAGCTCTTCCCTTGTCCACTAATGTAGTCATTCCAACATAGAAGGCCACTAGGTTGGTCAGGCAAGACTTGCCCTTGGTGAAGCCATGCTTTCTGTTTCAAATCACCTCTCTGTCCCCCACGTGCCTTAGCACAATATATTATGTATTCATTAAACAAGTCTTCAAGACCACTTCTACCTTACTAATTGAACTGCTTAAACCATTAGATATGAGAGTAACACTTTTCTTTCACTTTGTGTTACTTCTTACACAAAAAAATGAGGAAGAAGCTACACAAGTATAATTAATACGAAGGGAGAGGCGACTTTGCTATGCTTCTGTGTTCATGCCTACTTCCTTAGGTAGTTTTTGATGATGTATTATTCAGGATACAAGGCCACTCCTAGGTGTTTACCTGTCCTTGTATGTTCCAAATAATATAGTGATGAACTAAATTCTGGCTTCTGAATACCTCAAGATAACAAGTTAGGCATTTAACTGCCTAGCTTCTCTTCTTGATCAGAAGCTCATCCTTTTGGGAGCCTATTCACATAAATACCAAAGGAAATGAGTTTTCTATTCCAAAAGAGAAATGAGTTTTTTCAGGCAGAAGTAATATTAGAGTTCCACCATCACATTGATATATTTTAATCCAGAATTTCTCCCAGTTTTAGCATGTGCTGTGTCTCAAATAATTCAGTTGCTATTAAAAAAAACCCCAAAAAACAGAGAGAGAAAAAAACCTCATAGTGCTTATTTCCAAAATATTCTGAGTCTCTGACAATTTACTCAAAAATAGAGACAGGAGCAACAGGTGTTGTTCAGGATATAGGTTTCTGAATGGTGACTTAAGGACAGAAATAAGAGAGGCTTAGTGGAGATTATAGCAGCTAAACAAGATCAGAAAAACTACAGAAGCAGTAATATTACAACTATGTCCAGATAGGAGGTTAGTAGTGAAAACAAAGATGAAGCTGTACTGTCCTAGACCTGTTTTACAAAGACATGAGTCAAGAAATAAGATTATCACAGAGATTTGGTCAATATTTGGGGGAAAATAGTTGTGGGAAATTGTGACAGTAATGGGACTACAAAGCTATTGATGGATATGATATATATATTGAGTAGATGACAGAAATCACTAGATAATTAAAATAAATAGTTGGAAAATTATGTAAGATTGTGTGGGAATGGGAATAATACATTGTATATGACTGCCAGTTCCACCTTGGATAATTTACTAATGCATGAGATTAATATGTGTAAGCATAATTATTTATGTGAGGTTGCCAAAAAGATTTAAACAAAATTTCTTTACAGAACCAAAGAATCAGAGAATGACAGGGGTTGGAAGGGACCTCTGGACATCATCTAGTCCAATTCCTCCACCACAGCAGATTGCACAGGAATGTGTTCTGGCGAGTTTTGAATATCTCCAGAGAAGGAGACTCCACAACTGCTCTGGGCAGCTTGTTCCAGTGCTCTGCCACCCTCAAAGGAAAGAAGTTCCTCCCCATCTTTAGATGGAGCTTCCTATGATCAAGTCTGTGCCTGTTACCTCTTGTCCTGTCACTGGGCACCACTGAAAAAAGACTGGCCCCATCCTCCTGGCACCCCTTAAGTATTTAGAAGCATCGATAACATCCCCCCTCAGTCTTCTCTTCTCCAGACTAAAAAGACCCAAGACCCTCATCCTTTCCTCATAAGAAAGATGTTCCAGTCCCCTAATCATTTTTGTAGCCCTTTAATATAGACTTAAGTTTTTATATAGTTTAGTGAAAAATGCCATGGATAAGTTATCTCCCTACTGATTTATTTTCTTTATTGTTTTCCTCCTCCCCATGAATGAAGGTTTAAAGAGGAAAATCAAAGGAATAAGTGCTTTAAGAATTATTTGATTTATACTGTAAATTTATTTCTTCTGAAAAGTCTGTGTTAAATAACCATTATTTGTTTGACTACTTTATCTCTGTTACTTTATTTAAAATTTTACTATACTATAGTAAAAAGAAATTACTACTTTTAGCTTTCACCTTTTTTTTAAATAGATAATAAAAAAATTGATTCAACTGTTAATTTTAGATGTGTTCAATAGCCCAATATCAGTCTGAATATGACAAGAAATATTCAACTATCTTTTCCTACAGGGGTGGAGAAAAATATAGACCATAAAGATTACATTGACAAATTGGAGACAGTTACTGACTTATCTCCCATTAACTAATGAATTGATAGATTGAGAGAAACATGACAAGGCATGCATACCTAAAATGCATGACCATAAAACTTACGTTTGCCTTATTTTTTCGAAACAATTTGCTGTCAGGTACAGTGCTCAACTCAAATGCAACCTAAAATAAGGACCATATCTTCTTAAAGTGTACATGAAGCACCTAACAAACTGTTGGGGTGTGTACTACAGACAAATCATAACACATACATTCTGAACATCTATAGATAAAGCTTTTAGATCATTGGATATATACTATCCAATAGTATCCCCAATAGTATAGTACCTGATAGTATCAAAAAAAAAAAAAAAATAATGACAGGATTTATAACAAATGAGAAAATTAAGGTTATAACTGTATAAATAGTGCAGGTTGGACCAAAACAAATGAGGATGTAATGACTCTGAAGTCAAAGATTAATATGACTGCTCTGCATTGAAACAAGGATAAAGATCTGTGACATCAAGCCACTCTAGTGGGATTTTGTATTTAAATTGTATTTGGAAGTCTTTACTTATCTTCTATTAGATAATGGCATTCAACAATCACTCAGTTAGCAAAACACTTTGAGACATTTTGCAGCTATCTTCATGAAACCCAGTGCTGAGGTCAGTTTTGGATCCAATCAGATCCAAATCAGATCAGATGAGCTATGGATCTCACTTGCACATTCCTTTTTTCTTATGATCATGATCCAACGGAGTTTTTCTGACAGGATGAGTCAAAGCTGTGAGAAGGGACTGTCTCAGGTTTCAGAGTTACACTGTAGGCTACCAAAAATCTCCAGTATGTAAAGCTAGCTTTTGTTAGAACCAAAAATACCAAACTATAACAAAGTCATTCTTTAACTGAGTGAAAATGCAAATCCTCAGTGGAAACACTAAATAATAGGGTTGAAACATACATCACAAAAAAATGTGTGAATAGCAAAAAAGGGGTTACAATCTATCATGCATGAACACAAGAACCACGGCAGGTTTTATATTAAAAACACTACAGAGGCTGAAGTTTTTAGCAATTCTTTCACTTTGCTTTCAGGGCTGTGATGAAGCTGCAAGTTTTGGTCTGTTTTCTTTAAGAGGGATTCCAGTAATAGTATAAGGCTAATTTTTTTTGTTTCCCCTGTAAATAATACTTTAATTTTCATTTTCACTTTCTGTTTTTTCAAATTATCTGATTTATTTAACAATGCTTGGCTTCCTTGTCTTATTTATGCTCAGTGTATCAAAAACTACTTGAGCCAAACCTTCCTGAACTTTAGGAAATGTAATACAATTAGATCCATGGTCTTGTTTCCCAGTTTTTTTGGAATGGAACATAAGCATTGCATGCTGTGTTTTTTCATATACTCAGCCTAGAAAAACAAAATAAGTAAGTGTGCTGGTTTTGGCTGGGATAGAGTTAATTTTCTTCATAGTAGCTAGTATGGGGCTGTGTTTTGGGTTTGTGCTGAAAACAGTGTTGATAATAAAGGGATGTTTTCATTATTGCTGAGCAGTGCTTGCACAGAGTCAAGGCCTTTTCTGCTTCTCACACCACCCCACCAGCGAGCAGGCTGGGGGTGTGCAAGAAGTTGGGAGGGGACACAGCCGGGACAGCTGATCCCAACTGACCAAAGGGATAGTCCATACCACATGATGTCATGCTCAGCATATAAAGCTGGGGGAAGAAGAAGGAAGAGGGGGACGTTCAGAGTGATGGTGTTTGTCTCCCCAAGTAACCATTACACAAGATGGAACCCTGCTTTCCTGGAGATGGCTGAACACCTGCCTGCCGCTGGGAAGGAGTGAATGAATTCCTTGTTTTGCTTTACTTGTATGCTTGGCTTTTTCTTTACCTATTAAACTGTCTTTACCTCAACCCACGAGTTTTCTCACTTTTACTCTTCCAATTCTCTCCCCTATCCTGCTGTGGGGAGAGTGAGCGAGTGGCTGTGTGGCGCTTAGTTGTTGGCTGGGGTTAAACCATGACAGTAAGATTCTTACAGCAATTATTATTTTTAAAGAGATTATTAAGGAAATATTGAAGAGATTGTAAAAGGAATAATCTAGCAGGTTTTAATATTAAATTAAGTAACATTTTTAACAAGACAGTGCTATTTATAGTAGCAGAGGCCCAGATTCAATAATGCAAGCTGCAATGACCCCGTGTCCAGTGTACCCTGTTCCTGAGTGATTGATAACTGATGGCACAGGATCAAAAGATCAAAAAGGCTGAAAGAGATCTCAAGACATTTGACTTAAAGTCTAGATTTTTTAACAAGAACAATATCCAAATAAGCTAACGCACTTTGAAATGTTACCTTCTAAAATCTGTTTTGATTGGAGTCACTGGAACACACCTCATGATGATGACTTCTGATACTGTCCTTCATGCTTGAATATATGTAACTTGAAATTTCTCTTCTGAGAACGTAATGTAGAACGACACAGATATGTGCCAGTAGTCTTTATGTGAAATAAATTAATTTTAATAAGTAAATAATCATCATTCTACATTTTAGCTAGACTCAGAGAGGACCTTAGTTTTTGCAAGGCTCATTTGTTGCAACACCAAATTTTCAGAAGCCCTAAGAAAGCATGATGATAGAAGCCAAGGAACTCTTGAAATAACTAAGTATTCGATGGAGAAGTGTGTTGATTGTTAAAATAATAATTTCCATCAGTAGTTAGGGCATTGAAAGAGACCAGTGCTCTTGCTCTTCATTAATTTATCCCTTAACTGTGACACAGAAAGTAAACAGTTTCAATCTAAGACCTTAATAGTTGCTGTATTTTGGTTGTTGGAGTGTTTATCTAGCACGAAAAAAAGTGAAACTAGCTCCTTTTAGCAAAATACGGATATTTGAGGCTTTTCAGGATTTAGGCAATTGTACCCATGTACATCCTAAAAATTTATGAAGAACTCCCTGCTGTGGCTGATGTATGAAAAGAACATTTATTTATTCCTCTGTTATTTCAGTTACAACCTAGAACAAGAATTAAAATTGAAGGTGGTGGTAATTAAGATCAATTATTAAACTTCAAAGGGTAAGGAAAAGATACGTGACCAGATCAGTTTGGTAACTTCAGGCAGAGCAGTAGAACATACAACTACTTCCTCCTACCTTTGCTGGCAAAGGTGAACCAGCATCTGGAAATATTACCAGCACAAATTTAAGCAGCTAGAGACTTCACATGCAAGGCTGGATGGGACTTTTGCAAACAGCAACACTGACTAATTTTGGTGCCTGAAGAGATTCTTGGTGCCTAAATCCCTATTATAATTTTAGTCCTTAGGGCTTTAGCTAGAAAACTTGTATAATAGTATTAATAAAGCAGAAAGAATTCACAGAAGTCTTGTGAGGCTTAATTAGCAATTACTTGCAGAATGCTTTGAAGATATAAAATGCTGTATCATTATTAATAACATGATAGTAATTATTTAAAAGCAAAATACTATTCCTCCTTTTGTTTTGAGGACTTAATTAATTCTATAATTGTTTATTGCAACAATTAATCAATAAATTTACAGCCTTTAAGACAAACTAGGTGAAATGTTGATATATTGAATTTATTCTTCTGAAGAAAAATTTGTGAAGGATAAAAGAAGAGCAGTAAGTAAAAGCTTATCGTAAAAAACATAAAAATAAATTAAAAATTCATTATAGAGGTTGATTATTTTTAAACCAATAAAAAAATCTTTAGGATCATCAAGAAAAACTCCCAGAAACGACAAAATAAAACCCAAAAGCAAAACAAATAAAAATCAATGAAGGGAACCTTACTTCTCAAAGTAAGACTCTGAAAAAGATGTACTATATGCTTTCCTCAAACTTATGGAATTTTTATTGTTGATGTACGTATCTCAATCCTACAGCAAGCTCACTACTCCGATGCACAGAAGAGCCACAGTAATAGTTTGACAGTGCTGCTGCTCCTTTTCATGACAGGGGCTCTGAGCTGACCCCTGCAGCCAAACACCCCAAGCTGGAGCATTGCACTCAGAGCCCTGACACTCAATTCCATACCTGGTTTGGGCACATATCAACAATTTTCCACCCAGCAGCTTCCAAAGAGTGAAAACTTAGGTCTGTGGTCGAAATGGAAATTGCAGCACAGTCCCATACGCAGCTGACCCAGTCAGTTGTGTGAGCTCTTGGGGAGTGTGGCAGCATGCCCCAAAAAGTAACTCAGGTATTCCTTCCTTACAACAAGTCACTGAAATGGAGTTTAATAAGAAGCAAAAAGCAAATCCTCGAAGTATGAACACTGAGACTAAGACAGCAAGAAAGTTCCATGAAGTAAGCATTAACATTTTTAATCAGAAGAACTTTTCTCTTAAGAGAAGAGAAGAACCAATTGCTTGGAGTTAAATTCTATGTTAAGCTCTTACTTATCCTCTGCGCTCTACATAGATGCCTCTATATTAGCATTTGAGATCAAATCCGAGTGTGCTTTTGAAAAAAATTTCCAGGCATCCACACTTCCTTATAGCTCCAACTCTACACATCCTAGAGTGCTTTTAGAGTAAACCACTTTCCTTTAACATAAAAATAAACTGTAATAAACCACCCATGAGTGCAGTTTGTGAACTCTAACTACTGATGAGCATTCAGTACATGGAACCAAGCTAGAACTCATCCAAAGGAACTTCTGAAATGTGTATAATGTGGATTTTTGGTCATCAGCACCAACTGTTTCACTTTACAGATCCATTTCAATCCCTTTGTGCTATGTGGAATAGCCTCTGTATAACTTTTAATTCATTCTTCAGATGTTCTGTTTATCAGTATCCATATAAAAAATAATATCCTCCTTACAAGGACACTGTTTTTATCATGTATTTGCAAAGTAATCAGTGATTTTAGGATGAATGTTTTCTTCAGAAAATATTTTCTTCCAAAACTCATGTGAATAAGTCATATTCTTTGAATTTGTACAGTTTAAAATTTTTTAAAGATGTTTTTGCTTTGAACTTTCCAACTGTAATCCAATACTGTTAGCAATACAGCTTCATTCTCCATTTAAATATTCCTCCAGTACTGTATGAAGAGCTTAGGAAAACCATTTTAACAAGTATGTTTAGTCTTCATTTAAATTTCTTAATCTATAAAATATAGGTCAAACTTAATTAAATCAGTGGGGAATGGATGGGGAATAGTAAAGCATAAAGGACTAAAAAACATTTCATAGTTTGTTTTTTTTTATTTTTTCAGAGCCATTTATGACACAACTACTTAGTGAAGAAATTCCTGATTGTGTCAACTTGAGTAAATGTGAAGTCACGTTCATTGAGTACATCTACTCAATTGACCTCAGAGGTAATATAATTATGGTGCTATGTGGTGCTATGGCTGAATTGTTAGTTTAGTGAGACTTTGCTAAAGTCTTAAACACACTTCTTTCTTACCTGCTTCACATTTACTGTGAAATAGTGTATCACACAAGTGAGCATCCAGGCCAAAGGAGCTCAGTTCCAGCTTATGAACGTCTATGCCAAAGGACATAAACATTCTCCTAGGAACTGGCTTGCTAATGTTGCATGTGAGTGCCTACACCACTAGACTATTGGCTGTTTGAATTGACGGTATTCTTTGATTCTGTCTCTATATATACCATTCTCAGTTACTATAGCCAAATGGGCAAACAATGCTGACATCAGTCCAGTGGACATTTCCCAAAAACACATTGACATGACTGGATTTTCAGCAAAGTAGCCACCACTTTCTTTTAAAATGTAGCTGGAAAAGAAGCCCTTTCTTTGGGCTAAAAATTAAAAAAAAAAATTACCTAGAAGGTAAAAGATTAAGTTTGAATTCTTCTTCATTTTGTACTGTTAAAACTTCTGTTTCCTCAGAAAGTATTTTAACTCTGATGTTTTAAGGTATTTAAAGGAGAAGAATAGACAATCATCTTACGAAAGCAAGGTCTCTGTTCAGAAAGGAAGTCAGTACTCTATGAAAGATTTATTATCCTGCTAAGACACTTACTTGAGACTACAGAAATCTTGTCCTTTTGCCTTAGGACTGTTTAACACAACAAACAAATTCAAGCTACATTGTTAGGAGCTAAAAATCTTGCCTCACATGTGGAGATGAGCTGTCAAAATGGAAGGAAATATTCCCTTTACAGGCTTGACTCAATAGTTGTGCTAATGACTTGAATGAGAAGGAATATTAAATTTCCAGATAGCACAAAATGAGTACAAGCTCCAAGTACATGGGAGACAGAGTTAGAATTCAAATTGATTTTGACAAATTGGAAAAGAGGAAAATCTAAGAAGCTGCATGCAAGACAATTATTTAGGAATTATCAGCTCTTCATATTCTAGATGGGGTATAGCTGACTAATATGAATTCCACTAAAAAACTCTAGAAAAAAGTTCCATCCAGTAGCAAGGATGGAGAAAAGTTCCCCATCCAGTAGCAATGACCAGGCAGCCAGCCCTCCTTCTTGCTGTCTAGCCACAAAGAATGAAATATATATTAGTGTAGAGTAATGGTGAGTAAAGAAAGTAAACAATATCATCAACTAACTCTCAAATACCTAAGCCATTTCAGTCTTTAAACATCAAATGGAAAGATTTTTTAGAGGTGAAGTGCTAATAGATTTTTTTAAAAATATATTTTACTGTATTGGACTATAGAGATTTTTCAGGTTTGCCTAAATCAGCTTTAATATTGTTTGCTGACTGAGTGACATTTGCTGTGTACAATCGCTACAAGAAATCCTTATAATCTTATTCTTAGATTCTGATTGATACATTAATAAAAATTAATTTTGAATGAAGTAATATTAGTGTTATCTCAGTCTCTAATTAAATGAATGGCTAGACCACTTACTTATTGCTTGAATTATAAAAACAAAATCTTCCAGTAAAAATAAATTAAATATAAAGTGATCCAACTCCACAGTTAAGAAATTCTAATGCATTCCAGCTGCAAGGAATTTGGCTTTCTTTAACACTTCATTAGCAGATTCCTATTAAACATTTTCAATGGCAGATGTATTAGGCTCAACATGCATTTCCCCAGGTTATTTTTTAATTTGTAATAACATAATAATAGGTAGAGAACACAGGGCAAGATGTTGTGTTCAAAGGGGAGAAGAAATCAGCCCTAAAAAGGCAGTTACCATTACTATTTATCTGTCATATTGTTGTCCTTTCTTTTCATGTGATTAAGTCTCTTTTAACACTGATGCTCTCTTTCTTTCTTATAAAAATTTCTTCAGACTTAATATACAATGAGTATACTAACAGTTTAATTTAAGAGATACTTGGTTTTCTTTTTTGCTTTGGATTCTTTAGAAATATTAATTATAAAAGATTTATCAAAGTTTTTTCTATTGTCAGAAACATTCTCAGTATCTGTTGTCTTTCAAAGCTGAAGTCATTCGGTACTTTGCACAAAAGTAAAATTTAGTTATTAAATTAAAAAACCAGTTATGTCCATACAGTTTTGACACATTCTCTATGAAGAGTGAATTGATATTTTCTTTCTATTTGATAAATCTGGACATCAAAACGCAGAAATACTTGAGGCAAAATAGGCAACATTCTACCTTCTAAATTTATTGCTTCCATCAAATTTGTGGTTTAATTTAATTTGGCTTTTAAACCTGAAATAATAATTTAGAATTATACATACCGGATCATCTTTCCAAGGTACAATGAAATACTAACAGTGTTGCTTACAATGTATAATAATCACCAACTTGAAGCCTTTGAAATTAATTACTTATGTTTGCAGAAAGAAATGCAATGCTTACCTCTTTAATTTTTGTCGAACAGCTAAGATAGAAGTCATTCTTATATCAAAGTGAGTAGTTTAATTATTTAGTCCAGCATCTTAGAAGGTTAGCCGGGATTATCCAACCAGTAAACTGGACAGAGGAATTAGAACGAGCAAAGTTAGCCCTTTACCTCATGATCACAGTCAGATCATGGTATTGGCTGTAGGGAAAAAAAATTAGCTCTTCCATCTACTCTTGATAAATATTTCCACTTGATCAGCTGTTGTAGGTTTGACCTTGGCTGGATGCCAGGTGCCCACCAAAGTCATTTTATCACTGCCCCTCCTCAGCTGGACAAGGGAAGAAAACTACAACAAAAGGCTCATGGGTCAAGATAAGGACAGGGAGAGATCACTCACCAGTTACCATCATGAGCAAAACAGACTCAGCTTGGGAAAATTAATTTAATTTATTGTCAATCAAATCAGAGTAGGATAATGAGAAAATAAAAACTAAATCTTAAAAAAAACTTGCCCTCACCCCTCCCTTCTTCCTGGGCTCAACTCCACTCCCAGTTTCTCCTCTCCTACAGTGGCACAGGGTGACAGGGAATAAGGGTTGTGGTCAGTTCATCACACGTCTCTGCCGCTCCTTCCTCTTCACGCTTTTCCCGTGCTCCAGCATGGGGTCCCTCCCAGGGGAGACAGTCCTCCATGAACTTCTCCAACATGAGTCCTTCCCACGGGTTGCAGTTCTTCATGAACTGCTCCAGCATGGATCCTTTCCATGGGGTGCAGTCCTTCAGGAACAGACTGCTCCAGCATGGCTCCCCCACAGGGTCACAAGTTCTGCCAGCAAACCTGCTCCAGTGTAGACTCATCTCCTCATGGGGTCACAGCCTCCTTCAGGCGCATCCACCTGCTTGGATGTGGGGTCCTCCATGACCTACAGGTGGATATCTGCTCCACCGTGGACCTCCATGGGCTGCAGGGCGACAGCCTGCCTCACCATGATCTTCACCATGGGCTGCAGGGGAATCTCTGCTCCGGCACCTGGAGCACCTCCTCCCCTCCTTCTTCACTGACCTTGGTGTTTGCAGAGTTGCTTCTCTCACATATTCTCACTCCTCTCCTCTGGCTGCAGTTGCCCTGCAGGGTTTTTTTTTGCCCCTTCTTAAATAGGTTATCATGGAGGCCCCACCACCATCACTGATTAGCTCAGCCTTGGCCACTGGTGGGTCCATCTTGGAGCAAGCTGGTATTGGCTCTATCAGACATAGGGGAAGCTTCTAGCAGCTTCTCACAGAAGCCACTCCTGTAGCCCCCCTGCTATCAAATCTTTGCCACACAAATCCAATATATTAGCTATCAAAATACTAAAGCTATTTTTTTCCAAAATCTCTCCGTGGACTTATTATCTAATACTAAAGGGACTTCATTATTCAATTTCACTACACTGCTGTATGAATATGTTGAGGGTGACCAGCAGGACAATAGGCTAGAAGTTTTAGAAGAAAGTAACAAAGTACAAATGAGAGAAGAGACTTAATCACATGAAAAGAAAAAGCATTGTAACTTTTTTCCTGCAAATTTTTTAGGAGCATATTCGTAGTTACCAATGAAATAATATATTAAAATTGTTACAGCTATATTTTTCAACTAATGACATAACAAAATTGTATCAGTCCATTTGCAATACCTATTCAAGTGAAATGAATGAAAGATTCATTTTTCAGTGTAATCTTTCAATCATTCTCAAACTCTAAAAATATTGAACATATTTGTAGTCATGTAAGTAATCTCTTTATGTTTTCCCCTGCTGCAACTGTTTACATGAAGTGTCCTGCTGGCACATGTAAGTTTTCCAGGAATAAGATCCCAGTTAAGGACTTGATGTTTTATTCCAGTTATAACCATTAGAATTTCTAAGAGAAATAGAATCATCCTCCAAGTCTTGAGTTCAGGTTGTTACAATGGAAACTGCACTAAAACCTTAATAAAAACATAAGTACATAAAACAAACTGTTCTCAGGGGACACTTGGGCAGTTCTTTCAATGTAATGACTCATTCCATGAAGATTTTTAACTGGGGATTTAAACATAATGTCTTTATCAATGACATAGTGTTTGTAGTTAAGATAATTCAGCACATCACCATGTCAAATTCTTTGTAACTTCATCAGACCAACAATTAGAGGAAGGTACAAAAAAAACAGTGACAGAAGTAGCCAGATTTGGAATATTTTAAAAAAAACTGAATTCACTTACTGAAGTCCGATACTTATACACTATGTTTCTGAGACTAAGCTAGTCACCTCAAGGTTTGGTTTGATATAAATTTTCTCTGGTGGAAAAAGAAGCTTAACAACTACCTGTT
The DNA here is from genome assembly GCF_030936135.1 of Gavia stellata. Lineage (NCBI taxonomy): Eukaryota > Metazoa > Chordata > Aves > Gaviiformes > Gaviidae > Gavia > Gavia stellata. The sequence goes on from NC_082595.1 coordinate 82,324,447, forward strand.
TCCCTTTTTGTATCCTTCACCACTTGTTCTCATACTGCATATTATTTATATAGATAAAATTAATTTATAATTATGCACTATAAACGAGCAGCCTGGGTAAAATTAAAATAATATCTGCAACAACGAAATCTTTGATTACAACACAGCTTCCAAGCTGGTAGGGTGATCCACAGTGGTGAAGGATAAGATTAAATGACTGGGGAAGTGTATCTCCTAAAATAGCTTTGTCCCTGAAGAAAGTCTATTTAGAACATTGTTTCTACTGCTAAAAAAAAAAAAAAAAAATATGTGGACAGTGGGGTTCTTAACTTATTATTTCACTGATCTACATTAGAGTCATAGTCCCATACGAGTCTCCCAGTAAGTTGCATAGGTTCAACTGAAGAAACATTGAACTACAAGAGGAACATAGGAACAAATGGCTGGAGAGGGAGCACAGCAGATGCTTAATTTCTGCTGCAAACAGTGTTAAAAAATTGAACTATCACCTGAGTTGGTTTGTACTCTAATCAAAGCATTACCAGAAAGCAGAGATGATCATAAAAGGGAAGGAAAAAAAGAAGGTTCAGTTTTTCTTCCTAGATTATTTCCCAGATGAAAAAAAAAAAAGAATCTACAGTTCTTGAAAGCTTGAGTTGGGATTTAGATTCACCCATTTATAATTCATTAGAATCAGAGCTAGAATATTAAAAACTGTACTTTGCATCCAAGCTTGTTTTATTGTTTACTCTGTCATTTTGGCAAAGCAATATGAATAGTCTAATTTTGGTGGCTTATTACACTCACTTTTCATTCTCTTTATTCAGATGTGAACTATATACAGTATGGACCAATAGAGAAGCAGATCTAAAAAGCTTGGAAGAATTTTGGTGAAGTTGTTTGAGCTTTGTTTATTATAAGAAAGCTACTTTTTTGCTAATTCTGCTTCTGACCAAATAAACACTGCATTTCTCCTCAGGGATAAAAATATCAATATTCTGTGGAGAAGAGACAGTCTATCTATATTTCTGCATGCATACTAAAAGTGTATCTCTGTTGTACTTAACGGCAGCTTCCATATACTAGAAGTAGTGGTTTTACTGTAAGGTTAGGACACTGGGACCTTTTTAAAATTGTCTTTTTGGGGTTTTTTTGAGAACAGCAACTGTAATGCTTACTTGTGACTTGTATTCCCTGGACTACTCTTGTGTACTCTGTTAATGACCATTGTTTCCCTGGGGTTCTACAGTTCCTCTGTCAGTGTTGTATCACAGATTGCCTCTGGTCAAGTAAATTTGCTGTCCGAAGATTCCAGTTCTTTCACAAGGAATGACCACAGGCTCTGGCAAAGACAATTTTATTGTGTACAAGGCATGGTACTAACACATTCAAGTCCTAACAGGAAAGGCATTACTTTTCCTTTTACAGACTGGTCAAAATAACAGCATATTATTTTACATTAGTCTCTTCACTTAAATGTATACACTCCATCCTTACCATTTACGTTACCATCCTCACCATTTACATTACCATCCTCACCACTGAGTAAACCTATACTTCTCCCTTTCTTTTCCTTTTTTCCTAGTATTTTCCAGGACCATTTATCTCCTATCACTCTCTCAACTTTGTTAGAAGAATATGTCTCTTAACCAGGGCTTGTAAGAGTCCTATTTTGATTTATGCTTAAGCTAAATATTTCCATGATTATATATACTAATTCATGCTAAAGCAAGGTCTACAACGACTTAAAAAGTCTGTCTTGGGTAGGAATGAAAAAAAGTCCAGTTAAAGACAATGCAGAATCATTTTTTAATTTATTTAAGAAGTGTATGTGTGCACGTGTCCATGTGTGTGTTAGTGGGCTTGGAGGGGTGTAAGGTGTAATTTGGTTTGATTTGTTACTTAGCTGTGTTGGGTCACTATTTCCAGTCAAGCATACTGGGAAAAAAATATATTGTCCAAAAAATGTATTTAATATTAAAGTTTTATTTCACTACTTTCTTTTGCATAACAAGAAGGGGATAGAACATATTTTTTCATTTCAGATAATAACATTTGAATGCAAATGCTTCATTAACTGTCTAAAATAGGGTTTATTCTTAATTAAGTCTTAGGCATTATTGCAAAAAATATGATTAAGCAGAACTAGTAGTTCACAACTGCAAGAATGACCCTTTGAGCCTTTGAATTGTTGTTGAACCTCTGTTTGATGCTTAGTGTTCTAGAAGAACATCTGGATATCCTGGGAGCAAGTAACCTCTTTTAGAGTCCGAGGTTGATCAAACGTCTCATTGAAGAGAAGTGTAAAGGAATGTTTGCCACAGTTTGTTCTTATTGGATAATGCAAACTTTTAGTTGCAAAGAGAGAGGTTTTTGCTTGTTTAGTTTCTGTATGCAATGAATTTGAAATTGAAGTAGAAAATTGGGAAACAACTGAGGGACATTCTTAAAATAAAATTATATTGTGATAATACTGTGAGGAAGACTGAAGTGAAGGTACATGCAGGACAGAGATGGAGTGAAAGAGAAGACATTCAAAATACAAGTAATTTCAAAGAACAAAAACAAGATTGTAAAGATCTGAACACTCAGTAACTCAGGTCTTTCTCTCACATAAGTTTTTGTTCCTTTTCATCTCCAGACAGAGGAAAAATTTAAAATGTTTTAGTCTGTAATCCTACCTAGAAGCTATGTTTCCAGCAAAATCTTTTCAGTGGTACCATAACATTAATAGATTTTCTTAAAAGTGGTTACACTAAGGGGTCACCAATTCAGTTCTTGCATTCCCATGCAGACAATTCCCATCTATGAAGTTCCATACGTGATTTCAGTGACATACTTCACTTGTGAAGGTGAATCAGCTTGAATCTTTAAAGCTTTTTCATCTTCACTGACAATAATGGACCACAAGTATCAATGCCTTACATTAAGAATCAAGCTACAGAGCACCACTTCGGCAGGTCAGAAAGTGGTATGAAAATGCTTGTGTACTTTTGCAGATCAGGGTGGTTCAAGTCTGCTATGAGGACCTGAACCAGCAAGTGTGAGGCTTTTTCCAGTTCTCTGAAGAAGGCCTCATCTACTATTTCTTCCTGATAGGGTGGTCTGTAGGACACATCCACTGCAACATTGTCTATGTTGGTCTGCTTTCTAATCATGACCCATAAACTCTTGACTGGCTCATCACCTGTCTCAAGGCAGAACTGCATGCATCTCAGCTGCTCACTCATAAAAAGCCATACCTCCTTCCTGCCATCCTAGCCTGTCCTTCCTAAAGAGGCTGTATCCTTCCACTGCAGTACTTCAGACATGAGTTATGTAACCATGTCCCGGTAATCCCAATGTAAGAGCCCTGCAAAAGCATGCATTCCTTTATTTCCTCTTGTTTATTCCCCACACATTAGTGTACAGGCAATAGGCACCTGATTATGGTGATTTTCCAGGCAAAGTGAGAAAACTTTTCTCCATCATGCTGTTCTCTTGACATTTCCTTATTTTTATGTATAGACTTTGGGTGGAACCCGTGAAACCCTGCTTTGTTGATCATGAGGCCTCTATTATCCACATCAGCTTGCACCCTTTGTTCGCCAACCTGGTCTACTTCCTCACTTGATTGTGGATCATTACCTCTTTCCCTTGTCTTTCACAGAATCATAGAATAGTTTGGGTCGGAAGGGATTATTAAAGGTCATCTAGTCCAATCCCCCTGCAATCAGCAGGGACATCTTCAACTAGGCCAGATTGCTCAGAGCCCCATCCAATCTGACCTTGAATGTTTCCAGGGATGGGGCATCTACCACCTCTCTGGGCAACCTGTTCCAGGGTTTCACCACCCTCACTGTAAAAAATTTCTTCCTTATAGCTAGTCCGAATCTACTCTCTTTTAGTTTAAAACCATTACCCCTTGTCCTATCGCTATAGGCCCTACTAAAAAGTCTCTCCCCATCTTTCTTATAAGCCCCCTTTAAGTACTGAAAGGCCACAATAAGGTCTCCCTGGAGCCTTCTCTTCTCCAGGCTGAACAATCCCAACTCTCTCAGCCTGTCCTCATAGCAGAGGTGTTCCATCCTTCTGGTCACTTTTGTGGCCTTCGTCTGGTCCTGCTCCAACAGGAATGTCTTTAAAAGACATACTGATTTTAAAGAAAATTATTTGTTAAAAAGTGTCAGAAAATACCTTTAGCTTACCTAACTTAGTCTGTGAAACTAAATCACTGAGCCAACATCCAGCCAATTCAATAAACAGTATTTGAAGTCACGTGTATACCACAGTGTACCATTAAATAGTTGAGGATAATGGATTTTACTTTTTCTATGCAGAGAATACTAGCAATGACAGAGAAGTTTCTATGACCTCAGGAATATTACATCCACCAGAAATCAAATGAGTACAACTGTACTCTCTTATCTGGAGATAGACAAACTCAGTACTGTCTGCTTTCATTAAAGTGTATTGTCATGGTTTGTAAGGTCCGTGAGAGAAATGAGGTGGCTTCAGGTTTAACTCATCTTTGCTTGAGCCTTTTCCTCTTTTATCAAGGGCTGTGCACCCTTCAGTAAAACATTGCTTTAACCTTCATGAATAAGATATGTTAATACTGATAATATCTATGCTTATCTATTCTATCTATATCCATCTATATGATAGCAATGCTTTGAAACACTGCAGCTTCCTGCTGTTTTATGCAGAACTAAATGTAGTCAATGTAGACAGCAGATTTGTTTCACCGGCGTCCTATACACATTTGATTTTCCTTCCAATACTGGTTTAATTTGCATTAACTCAAAATATCAAAGCCAAAAAACTTGGTTTCTTCCAATTCACCTAGTAGGCAGAGTGAAAAATTTAGCAAGTTTAGGGAAAAATTTGGCTTGGGCTTGCTTGCAAATGTCTGCGAACCAAAATAAATGTATTCATGACTGTCGACTATAACAAGCACACTGAGACTAAGGGTGGATTTCTGGGGATCAGCTGCCTTTAGTCAAGATATCTGAAAGGGCTTGTATTCTTTAGGCATTAACGGGCTTGAATCATCCTCTGAAGTTGGGGTATAATCACTCACATGATTCAAAGACCAAGCATCAATATCTTTCTTTTCTTAAATGCCTACATGAGAGACCATCTTTCCTCCAGCAGTCGAGGTTTATCATGGCTGGGACAAGTACATGAGAGAGAACCAATTCACTGCCTCTTTCTTACATTGATGCAAATTCTTCAGTCTCCTTCAAAACAACTGCAGCCTACATGCTGTAAAATACTATGGGGCACAGTTATCCCCAATGTACCCATTATGACTCTTCCACTTCAAAAAAAAAAAAAACCAACAACGTGAAGGAGAGAGAATGTGGTTGAAGTAATTGAATATGACTAGAGGTTAGAGCATCCGCTTAGGAAGGAAGAATTTTGACTGTTCTTGCTCCAGGCATTGCAGTTGAATTTTACATGATAAACCTCAGGAATAAAATGACAAAATATTTCAGCTCACCCTCATAAACAGTTGCCTTAACTATAAAGGTTATACATAAAATCATACATTCTTTTCCCTCTTATCTGGTAGATCTCAATTCTTTGCACAGCAGCTGGTATTTTTATTATGTCACTTTCTCTCCACCATAATGCAGTGACTAAGATGATGTCTATAATTATACAATTTTGAACTTCCTCAAGACAAAGGAAATGAATCCTCTTCACGGGCAATGGATCTCATCAGAGCTATATCCCTAGTTGGGAAAAAGAAGGAAGAATCACTTTCTTTTGGTCCAAATTTATGTCTTGCAGAAATGTGGCAGATGAAATGTGTGTAGTGTCTAAACCTGAAAACTTGATCATAAGATACGACAAAAATAAATTCCAGAAATATCTAAAGTATGAATGTGAAACAGGCCTTGCTATAAACAAGAGCTAAGCAAGCGTTTCAGCTTTGTGCTAAGACACTCTTATTTCCAGAAATGGACTTTTACCCACCTCCAATGTAAAAAAACAAACAAACAAAAAAAAAGGAGTAGTTATCTCATTTGACTTCAGAAAACTATTGTGAATATTTATGCTGCTGTATTAATCAGACTTTTATATTCAGTAGAAGGAAATAAACAGTTTTAAAGCACTATTCATTTTATCCTCAGGTACACATCTAATATAGTTCATGTAATTCTCAGTGTAGAAACACCTATTTTTTTCAGCTGACTATAAAAGAAACTTAGGGAGAGTACCTCAAATGTCTTACTGAATATATATTTGCATTGTCTGATGAATCCTACTTTAAGTGCCTTCATAATTAGAGACAAAAAATAATAAAAAAAAGTGGGAGTTTGAAATCTTATGTTCTGCACTTGAGTGACTTACTCCAACACCAGTTCACTTTCTATAGCCACCTTTTTTTGCGTGTCTGAGTCCTTCACACATGCCTATTTCACCTATCCATATCTGCATAGAGACAGCAGTCTGCAAAGGAAGTAATAACTTTAAGTCTGTAGTTTAAAATTCAAATGACAAAGCAATACATAGCTAATGTTTATTAGAGCAAAGATGATAACCTTAGTTCTATCAGGCATCTTGATAATTTTTTTTTTAATCAGCTATTTTACAAAGGTGTTTGTTAGATCAGATAGAGATTATTGGCTTAATAGCAATTTTTAAAAATAATTAACAAATTGATTCTGTGATGTGAGGACATGAAAATATTCCTTCCAGGGGCTACTTTACAATATTCACAGGCATGTGCATTTCCTAAGGCATTAATAACACTGGAATATGCATAGTTTAAGAAAAGAAAATTCACCAAATGTATGAGGAATAATTGGAAGTGCAGAAACTGCATTATTCCATAACTTGTTAACAGGCTAACATTCAAAATATTAAAAATCTCTTCTTAAAATGTGAAACATACTCAGCTTATATAAACAATATTCTACTGAAGAGCAAAGAAACAAAGCATGGATCACTAAGTATCTTAACAATAGGTACTAAAAATAAGAAAATTTGAAAGCGAAATAGCTTGAACTTAAGTTGCAGTTGTTACGGTCTTTTTTGTTTATTCATTTCTTTATGTATATGTTTTCTCCAAGAACACCCATGATCAAGGAAAAAACCTTTTCTCAGGCACAAGAAGGTGCAGAAATTGCAACTGACAAAAATTCTAAAGGTAATTTCATAAACACAGAGATGAGATTAACCTCTGGAAATCAAAGAATTTCATGACATTCAGTTCAGTGGAATGGATCTCCTTTATCGGATCTCACCTTACTGTAAGGAGCAGATGTACCAGTGGGACAGGAGCAGAAGCAAGTAGTGAATCCACCTATCTATGTAAGATTCAGAGTGGGGGGAGAGCATGGCTAGAAGTAATTTTGTGGTTTGTCATTTGCACTGTTATTAATTCATGATGGGGGTACATTTTCTTCCTTCTTATATTTCTTAACATTTCAGTGTTTGCTTCAGCATCGGTATGTACCAACATATCATTGTGATGTCATTAGCTTTCTGGTGAATGAGAAAGAACTAAAGCCAGAAAAGCTATGTCTATTATTTTAGCAGAGTAATGGCAGCTGCTGGGAGGTTCATGAACTTATATGGATGTTTTACAATGGAAGAGGAAACTTGTATACCTCTTCTGAATATTTTTTCGTTGTAATAGGCTTACCCTGCCTTTTATTTATCAGAGTTTAAGCAAAGGTAGTCAGAAATGTTTCCTTGGTACCTTTTGGAGATTCTAAGTCAATATGGTCTCAAGATCTCATGTGGTTTAAGATCCAGATTTTTTGGGGCTTGTTGTTGCTCTCCAGGAAGTAATCACATAACAGAACAATGTAACAATTATTCAGAAACTTAGCAGTGTCCACAATGCTAAGCCCTACAAGACTATGCCCTAACTTTCTCAGATGACAATTCCCACCAAAATACAGTTTATATCATTAAAGAATCTGACCATCAGGCTTGCAGAAACCTGCTTCTCGATCCAAGGAAGTCTCCAATCCCCATTTTAGTATTTCTGTCTGCAGACACTTCCGCAGACTGAAGATATATTTTCAGCTCTCACTGAATCAGAAGGGAAAAACCCTGCACTCAGTCTACTGCCTGTCCAGCCATACAACTAACCACCTTCATCTAACAGCACTGTAGAATTTCACTTCTGATTTATAATGTAAGAAACCACTTTGAACCTATCATAAATAATCCTGTTAGTACCATAAATTATATGTAATTCAATGGATAAATGTCTTAATATTTATTTTATAATAAATTTTTACATGCATTTTTGTATAGTAGACTAGTAAAACATATATTGTGGCTCCTGGTGGCTCTGCTTTATACCAGAATGACTCACAGCAGTTCAAGGTTGAGTGTCACTGATTTAAATCAACATGATTTTTATTTATCATGCTGTTTCTTGGCTTTCCTCATAGCAATCATAAAGATGCACTTAACAATCGTCATTGGTGGTCAAGTTTTTAATTATGATTACTTAACAAAAAAACCCCAAAACAGTAACATGAAAAAGACCTACAACATTTGCATTGTCTGGAATAGGAAAAACTACTATATGTATTACAGTGAAGCCAAATGTTCTATCACACCCCAAATTTACATTTTCTTTTTTTAATATGCTGTAGGTGTCCCTGATATAATTTATTCCATATTGACAATGAGAAAATCAAAGCAAATATCTGCAGAAGAATCATTTAAACAATTATCCTATAATCTTCAGGTATGGGGTGTTTTCACTAATTAAAATAATCCAATAGGACGCAAACCCAACATTCCATCCGTTTACAGGGTCTCCTAACAGTCCCTAAGCGTACTAAGGATTTACTATTAAGTACATCTTTTTTATGAAGATTAAGATTTGAGAGAATTCTTGGATTTTAATAACTATTTTCTTATGAATGTCACATAAAAGGTGAGGGGAGGATTTTTTTTGTATTTTTAGCAGCAAAAAATCTATATAGAATATGCAAACAAAAGGTAAGATGGAGAAACTAGAATGGAGAATGTTCAGGATACAAAAGGACAGGATTGGGCTCTGAAACCCATCTCTACACAAAGTCACTGAGTCAAAGGACTCACACAAATTTAGACAGGTGTTGGACTGCATCTGAATGATGTTTCCATTCCCTTTCTGTAATTCAAGACTTTTTATAATAAATCAGAGAAGGCAATTCCAAAAGAACATTAACTTAAGTGTCTGGGACATTTTCACAGGATGTTAAAATTGAGATTTGCTTTCTTATTTTCTATGATTCCTACTACATTTTCCACTTCACAGGTAAAAAAAAAAACTTGGCACATGAATTATTCTCTTTAGGCTTGATTCTCAAGTGTTCTTGATGATTTCTTTGAAGGGCATTGTTTCATTTGATTTATCTTATAAAAAAACACATTTTGCTAGAGAATATTCAAGCTAAGTTGGACTTTTAGATGGATAGCACAGATGCTCAGTGTTAAACACTATCCCAATTAAGAAAATCTTACACATTTTTTTTGATTCCACTAACACCTCAAGGTGCAAGGTAATTTCTAAAATTAATAGGGGCTATAAAGGTCAGAAAAGTGTGGATGACAGATTGTCCTCCACCTATCTACTGCAGAATTCTTTTCACATTCTTCTGTAGCTGATTAACTTTTACCTACTTACTGCAGTACTAAATGAAGGCATCATTTCCTCCAATATGTTGTTTCCTAGGTAGCAAGGCCCAAATTCGTTCTACCTAAATATAGATATTTAACTAAGATGTTGAAGCTGAGAAAACTTCCATTCTGTACATTTTCTCTTCTCTGAGTCAGAGGGCAGACACAGATCACAATATTTCTTAGGGTAGCTTTTATACACTAAGTTGATATTATCAGTAGAAACAAGCTTTTGTTATTAAGAACGCGATTATTAACAAAACACATATACTTTTATTCACAGAACACATACACTTATTCAGTCACACAAACTTCATTCACACACGCATTCACACATAGTTATCTGTCCAGGTCTCAGTTTGGAGTCCATTTCCAACAGTAGACTCAAGAACAAAAAGTCACTGGCACACCAGTGTCTTCTATACAGGTGTTTATGAAGTCCCTCAGAGGTCTGTTTCATCATGTATATTTATATATATTATGTATATTTTATATATATAATAATGAATATTATTATAATATTCATTATTATATATAAATAATGAGTATATATTTTATATAAATAATAATGAATATTATTATAATATTTACTATTATATATATAAAATAATGAATGTTATTATAATATTCATCTGCATTCAGCAGCCCCTGACCTTTTGGATGCAGCCTGAGTTACACAACCTGCCATCAGTGAACCCGTTGTGTGGTCAGCAGCCTCTTGGTCTCCTGGGACTATCCATTTCTTCAGAATCAGCAGTTCTCCCGAGCTTATAAATCCTATGGAAACATTCACACACTGCCTTCTCAGCACATAGATTTCCTCACTTCAGTCCTCTGAGCTTTAGCAATAATTTCTCTATCCAAAGCTACAGATATGCTGTAGTATCCATTTACACAAAAGCACATAAAAGAGAGACTTCTGACAAAGATAGTGGATGGAGAAGGGTAAGCATATAGAGAAATCATGTCCCCCTGACATTCTGCCACCCTCTCAAAGCACATCTTCATTTTTTTTATATAAATGTATTGTTTATATAAAGAGTCAGCACACCTTTGATGCCTAACTGAGGTGCCTCAATTACATTTCCATAGTTGGACTGGACAGGTCCTAGGTAGTTCATGATACCAAATTACAGGAGGCCTACTCTGCCTGGGATCAAAACTTGGTTTCTTCTCTATCTCAGATCATGATGAAGGTTTAAAATTTGAGTTATAACGTCAAGGAAGTAAAGGAAAAAGTTTTTAATTAGCTTTTAATAAAAATATATTAAAGATCATGAGCATAGTCAAAGTAATACTTTGACATTTCCTGAACTTCTGTTATTTTTGGATTCTATGCTCTTTCTTAACCATTATAATCCCTATTAGCTATAAAACTGAAACTGTTGTATAATTTGAACAAAAATGCAAATCAAGCAGTTCTACAAAAGTTAGTTTATGATATCTATTCAGCACATAAAAAGCAGAAAACATCAAACATTAAGAATGACCATTTATGAAATTACAAGATCACTTTTCTGTAGCATCCTAATTTTGCAGAGAATGTTCCAGCTACAGTGAACTCTTTTATATGAGGACAGTGGAAGTTACTGATCCTAACTCATCATTCCCTATACAGTCCCACTCAAACAAAAAACATTTTACTGGCGGTGCTATATATATATATATATATATATACACCTTTCTTTACAAGAAACCTTGGGAATATCTGTGAAAGATAAAGGTTGAAAAGTGATGAGAGAACCTTCCATGTTCATACAGTGCCTAGTTAACCCATCAAAACTGTTACACCATCACCAAACATTTCTAAAAATACTCTTTCGTGAATGCAGAGAATATCCAGGGTGTTTTGAAACCATTTTGTTTTGAGGCCTTCACAAAGTGTTAGATGTCAGATTTTTAGAAAGAACCATCTCCTACAAGTGATTTATCCCTGGCAAAGATTTTTGTACATTCTTATGTACAAAAAAGGTGTCTGATATGACTCAGTGTTTGAGATAGGTAAAATGGATTACAAAAATTGTCCAACCTCTAACCTCCTAGGATACTTCACCAACAAGACAACCAGGCAAAACTCTGACTGCAATGTAGTATTTAAGTATCTGCCTAACTTTAAGCAGGAAGAAATAGTTTCATTTAATTTATTGCATTATTCTCTTTCTTAGATCTAGGCATGTGCTTAAATGTTACTGAATTGAGACCAAGGTCAATATCTGGTTCACTCAGACCAATCAGTCTTTAAGCAACCTTAAAAAGAACATGCCACAGATCTAGAGGCTGATCAATACACACTAGACGGGGTGGCTGGAGTCAGGGCCAGAAGATGAAGTTACTGAACAATAACTAATTAATCAGCAGTGCCCCATTGGGGACTAAAATGCTAACTGAAGCAGAACTAATACAAGTTTGAGATAAAAAAACCCTGGAGTTAGACAGATCAACCACTGAGACAAAATCACTTTAAATAGGATTTGGCTCTCATCTACCTAGAAAAGCTCTTGTTATTAATTATTTATTGAACAATCCCTCCCCTTAGAACTTATGTGCCCAACCACCAAAGAGGATAACATAACTTCTATAGAGCTAACATCTGCTCATTCAGAATTCAAAGCACTTCATCAAATAATTATATCAACAGCATCATGATGAAAAGCAGTGTTGGAAGGCCACAAAGGGAATCTGAGAAGCTTCTTCAGCGTACAAGGATACAGGCAATTCCAAGCAGTTTAACACGATATGTTATACTACGGTCCATTGTGTTTACGATTTTGTCAACTGTATACTATAGCAACCAGTATATTACATACAGTTGTGTAAAACTGATGTTAGCATTTCTTTTGAAATTTCTCTTGATTTTTAAAATATTCATTTAAATTCTGAGAGGTGATGTGAGAATCTCTTCTGAAAATAATAGCATACCACATAAGAAACATTTTGTTTAACATTCACTGGCAGGACAATAAAGCTGGACAAAAGTGTCTGGGATCCTCAATATTCTTGCTCAAATATATTGGAAAAAAATGACATGAAAAACAAATTTTGACATTTCTCAAAACGCATGATGGCATGAAGAGCAGCAAGAGAAAATATAAGTTTTATTGATGAGTTTTCATACTCTGCCCATCACTGTCAGATTGAATACATCCAGGGAGCAACTTAAGAATCAGAAAGGACATTCACTAATAAATTATGAAATATAGGAAGCCAGTGAGGATGAGGGAAATAATTCCAGGTCCTGGTACATGAAAGACAGTGACAAGCTAAGTACAAATTTGAAAAATAGCAATCAATCTGCTAATGAAGGAAAAAGTAAAACAGACTCCCAACTTCATATCCAAACTTTTTTTAATTGACTTTCCAAAACATTCTCAAAAATTATACTACTTAACGTATTTTATACTACGCTGAACATAGCAAAAGATATTATCTCATTGAATGTTACCTAATTAATAACTGCTGTGGATATCTTTGAAATTTACAGTCATTTTGGTGGAGCCAGAATTTGACTTTGAAAACAATTTAAAAAATCACATTCTGCTAGGGTCTGCTTTAATCATATTGTCCTTGAGAAGGTGGTTTGAATAAGATTTACCTCACAATCAAACTACTGTAAAAATAGAAACTGGTTGCTGACAAATATCCTCTCCAGAAAGCTACGGTTCTTAAAAATGAAACAACAGAAAAAGATGAGAAATACCATAGTTTATACTCTTTTTACCAAACTCCAATGCCAGCTGAACATATCAGTTCTAATTCTGAACATAAATTTATGTTCAGCTTCGTTCTTTGCATGTATGAGCGCTCGTTATTAGAACATACCTTTCAGTTGACTTCAACAGAAGCTTTTAAGTACACTTTGCTCAGATGAATGAGAAATACACATCTGGGTCTCTGATCAGCTACACTCACAGGTAAATCAGAATAAATTTGGAAACAGAACAATTTACCAGCAGTTTTAGAACAAAATTATGCTTCTTTCAGTTGTCTTAGGAAACAGTATGTTCCATATCCTAATGACAGAATTTTAGGGGACTATAACTTAAAAGAAAAAGAAAAAAATCAGGTTATAATACTACATACATCTGCAAGTGATATCAAGTCAATGGATAAAATAAAGGTAGAATAAAGAAATACCACTTCAAGCACAGATACAAGCTGATCTAAAGCCTTGTTACTGCAAAAAAGGTGATCCTAATCCCTTTCTCTCTTCTGCCTAATGCACTCTTCTCCTGCCCTCAACACCAGTGGAGATTAAAAAGAAGATAACACATTAATGTACAACTATAATGGGAAGTCTTGTTTTCACACAGACTACAAAATGAAAAAATATTAATTATCTATTTTGCAGCACAAAAGGTGATACTAGATATATATAACCAAAAGCTAATCCAATCATTATTGTTAGGGCAAATAATGAGTGATTACAACTACTATAAGTAGATGTCACAGAAAATTGTATATTTAGATGTGCTTTTTCTGTGCAGGTATTAAGGCCAAGGTGTGTTTGGCTTTTTTTTCCTTATTCACAAATACGGCATGCAAAAAAAACCCAGTTACTTGCTGTATATTCGATAGGTGGACAATGTAGAAAGCTGTCAAGTCTTACAGTACAGTGGACTTTATCCATGAAAAGGAACTAATAAATGTAAAGTACAATGAAGATAATCCACAACCTGGCTAAAAGTGATAATTGTGATTGATGTAGTGGAAGAAGAAGATATAGTAGTAGCAAAGAAGGAAGCAGGTAAGGCCAAAGTGACAGGCTATGATACTGATGCACTTGTATTTTTAATACATATAGATGCATCAGGATAGTGTTTGTTAAAAATGAAGATCTCATTTAGAATTAAAAATATATTCCCTTTTGTTTTCAGAATCATGTGAGTGAAACACATATGGTGGCTTGCAAATAGATGACTCAGACTATTTGAAATGCTGCCTAGAACAACGATTGCTTTCTGTTCTACAAGTGAAATGTTTATTGCATTCAGATGAAGTGTCTACACACAAACATCTGTGATCCTGAATTGTAATAATCAAAACCAAACACAGCGATTGCAAGAAATATAATGTTCTGAATGAAGGGAACACATCATAGTGCTTCATCTGTGTATCTTATATTTTCCAGAAAACAACACACAGCCAGTTTATACTGTGTATAAAGAAGAAATATCCAAAGAAGAAGAAAATAAGAGGGAAAAAAAAATATTTCACAGAATAATTACATGTGCTGTATACTGTCATTCTCGACCATTATATACTTTCCTAACTAAAAATGATACTTCAAAGCTAAATGGATAGAAGGATACTACTCACAACTGCTTATGCATACAGCTACTTTATAGCTTCTCCCCTGTAGTTGCTTTAACTTTTTAGCCATCTAAGTTTCTGATAGTGGTGAATCTCCATTTGCAGATTTAATAAGGTGATTCTAGTCCCACCAGTAGTGCCATGTGGTTCAGTGGCCTTTCTTTAAATTACATGAATGAAAACTATACAGCAGTGCTTTCCCCTCCTTCGATCTTAAGTTATGATGGAGCCCCACCCACCCCTACACTATTAAAAACCCTTGTTCAAGGTACCCTGGGCAGGTATCTCAGTACTGGTACGCTGTCTACAGCACGTCTTCTAAGACCATACTTTGAGCCTCATACAAAGTCGGTTGAGCACATGGCTGCATATTTGATTACATTTTTATACATTTGTCAAAACCTCTTCATTTAAAACCTATCTGGGACATTAAAAAGCTAGGCTTGTATTCTCCTTTTATCTGAGTTACGGTTGAGATGTCTCATAGTTGAGTGGAGGCAGAAATCTCCAGCTGGCCTGGATTTACATGCTTGGGAATGAAAAGAGGTGGAATATATGCCCTATCTGCTTGTTTTCATTTTCTGCTCTTTGACTGAGGCAGCCAGTGGGGTTGTGAAATCCTGTTTTAGATACCTACCCATCTCCTCCACGGCAACTTGTCACTAATTCTCAACCATTAACTATACTGGCAAGCAGAACAGTTAAAAACTAGCAGCTATTTGTGAAACTGAAGTCCGGTGGTACCTTTCACTTTATATAGTGTGATTATAATTGGAAGGAAATCTTGAATATCATACTGTGTGTATCAAATGTATTGTTTCTATTTCTGATCATGATCAATAACATGCATTATCTTGTAAAAGACACAAAGAACACCATTCCCAAAGAGCTTGCACAATAAGCAGTAGATGCAGGAAAGACAATATGCACTAAAGCCCTCAGGTTTTAGATTTCATAAATATAAAAAAATAGTTTTGTGTGTATATCACAAGAGCAGTGAACCTCTGAGGGAGATTTTAATGAGTAAAAGGTAGCAATAGAAAAGCATAATACTTTTCACCTGGGCCTTTTTCTGAGTTCTTACCTCTGCAAAGTTTTTCTCAACAATCTTAAAACTCTCAGCCCCAGCACTGCCTTCCTCCACTTTTGTTTCCAAACTATTTGCACCATTCTGTGAGGTTTCAGAAATACTGCCAATATATTTAATAAAAAATAACCAACAGAATTCAAAATCCAAATATTGAAAAATTTTAATCAACCACTTCCAAACCAGCTACAGAACATGAATATGATTTGTTAATTACTTTAGAAAAGCAAATCCAACAATATTGTAATTGGCTGTCAGCATCTTTCAAATTATTTGTTATAAATTATTTACTTCCTAATCCAAAGCAACAGCATCCCCATATCCAATTTATGAACAACACCTGAGTCTTGCTCAGGGTCCTGAGTTAGTCACCTCTGCTAAGGACTGAATTAGGGTGTAATATACATTTTTTCCTTCAAAAATGAGAAATAATGAGGCACTGGTGGGGAATATATGGCTAAATTTGCTGCAGCAGCAGAAAATGGAGCAATGATGGTGCTTATCTGCTTATCTGCAGATTTTGATACTGTAAATAAAATGTCAGTTATTTTCCTACAGCTTCTATGAAGACTAGCAGGAAAATAATGAGTGATATTTATAGAGACTTATTCCAGTATTCCCTCTGAATTAAGTTTTTCTTAGTCTTCCATCTTACAGAGGTCAGATCACATTAATCTTATTGTCATGCATAATGCTACTATCAAGAGTGAATTAAATGAATATGGAGAGAGTTGTACAATCATAGGAATGCTAGTGGAATTTTTGCCAAATAAAATTTAACTTGTGATACCTCTTATCTTATATAACATATATTTATGTGAATTGTTAAACATAGTAGATTTTCTATTAGAAAATCATATCTCTAAAATATGACACTAGATATGCAAAAAGTACCAAGACTGTGTCTTTTATTTCTTTTTACTCCAAATGTTTGCCTTCTCTGAATTAACTGTAGCAAGCCATATCATGTGTAAACCAGAGAACAGGCAAAAAGACATTTTCTTTCATTTTCCTCTGCTCTTCGGAATTACTGAGTTTAAAAGAAATTAGAAGGGATTGGATTTTTCTCTGTCACTAGATTTTTCAGAATCCTTTACGTGTGGTTGTCTTTTAAGTGGGTTGTTTTTGGTTTTTTTTAATCCTTCATTTCATCTCCTAGAATAATGAAGGCTATATTCCTATATTTTCAGGGAGGGACTAGATCAGTTTGAGTTGAAAGAGATGTTTTGTGTCAACATTCCAGACTTTAGCTTGCTGTGCACACTCAGTGTGTATTCTTTAAGAAATTTCACAGTCTTTTTATGTAAAATGCTGTATGCCTGTACATTTTTTAAAATAATTATCTATGAAATTTTCACAGTCAAAATATACTGGACAGAATTCTTTACAGCAGCAACTGCATGCAGTCCTGTGTAAACTAATCAATCAGTATAAGCATCTAGTCTGAGGAAGTTTTACTGCTGTGGCTTCAGTGGGAATTTCACTTTTATCCACAGGTCACCACCCAGCAAAAAGTTTTCCCCAAAAATATAATTTTTGGAAAAAAAAAAAAATCAGATTTCCATTCTCATGCTTTTCTTTTTGGGAACATCTTTCTTGCTCATTCTCCAAAGGAGTAAACTTGATTGCCATATATAGTCCCACTTTAAAGATCATACTCTGTAATCAAAATCAAATAATTCTATCTTACCTTCGCTGGAGAAATCACTGGAGCAAATGAGTTTAAGACTTTAGCCTTAGGCAATTTTTTTTTTTCCTCCCCAGACACATGGAAAACATTTCAGATCCAAGATCTATTCTTCAGACTTTTATATAGATGTATATCTATGCATATAGATGTAGATATGTATCTACGCATACGTGTTCTTATCAACATTAAATTTGATCTTTCTGTAATACAAATTGTAATTTTGCCTAAATAAATTTAAAAAGCAAGTGCCTTCCCTGATGCAACTCAACATGTAGAAGAGGCAAGCAAATCCTGAGTTATGAAGATCTGCAACGTGGCTTTGAGAGGATTTGATTGTTCCACTTAGTGTTTCTTACCTTGCAAGGGTTCTCAAATAAATTGCTTAATTGTGCAGAGGCCATAGCAGGACAATTTTACACTAACTGCTGCAGACTTTTAGAAAAAGTAATTAATCCAGTAAAGGATTAGATACCTGTTAATGGTGGCTGTTTGTTATAGTAATTTGTTTTTCTGGAATGTCAATTTTATATTATTTTATGTTTGTGGATCAAAACAACATGGGAAAAGTCAAGTTAATGAAATGTAAGAAACATGCTGTACTTATTTAGAAAGGGGGAACAATATTTAAAAAACCCTCTGTACAATAATGCTTTCTAGTAGTGTTTTAGAGGTGCTTAATACTAAATGTTGAAATTGCTTAAAAAGGACTAAAAATCAACTCATTACTCACTTTTAACTGTCATTTTATCTGCTTTATAACACTCACCAGAGTGAAAGAGAAAAAAAGCACTATATTTCTGAGAAGGATTAGATCACACTGACACAACGGTGTTTTTAAACACATATGTCATGGTGGTAGATGGGACCCCTTACAGAGAATGACTCATGCTCCAAGAATGCCAGCCTCACTTTGTACATTGCATCTTAATATTTTTAAAGTAAACAAGATTTGTCTCATGTTTTTACAGTTCCACAAGCAGTGCATTATCAGAAAAGAGGAGAGGGGAGGAGAGAGAAGGGGAAGGGTGGGGAACAAGAAGAGATAGGAAGAGGAGGAGTAGTATAAATAGCAAAAACCGCATGATTCAGGAATATCATATGCTCCAGAACAAGTGGAATATTTTTTCAAGCTCTATTATGAAGAAGTTTCAATTTCCATTCAATATAATATGTGCCAAGAAAAAAGGAAAAAAAAAGAAAAAAGAAAAAAGAAATCCAAACAGGATAAGGTGAGATACGTATACTGTATGTACCATATGGTATATACCATACTCTAAAAAGTTAGAAACATAACAAAAATAAGGGCTTTTTCTCAAAAGGCAAGGAAAAGGCCTGAAAAATACAAAAAACTCTCCTGCACATTTAATTTAAGGCATTTTCCAAAGAATAGTGAAATAGTGGAGACAGATACATGTTAAGTCACATGTTAACAGACATAAGCTAGTTCCAGTCTTAATGATCATTTAAACATGTTTTCTACCTCTGTGAAAGAGTGCCTGCAAGGCCAATGATATCTGATGTGTCACACCTGTCTGTGTGTCTAATGCCATGCTCTAGCCTTATAAAATTGTATTGTTCCAAAACTTCCCAACAAAATGTTTTCCATCCTACCCAATCATAATTTTGTGACAAGATATACAGCTAAAAATCTAATCCCTTTCTAATAATTGTTTCTTACCTTAGCATATTTGGATTACTTTAACTCTGGACTACATAGTTAACATTTTAGATTACATATAAAAATATCTAAAGATTTAGGATCTTCAAAGTACAAAGATCTCTTAACTCCATTCTACTCTGATTTTTTTCTTTAACAAAGGGTGAAAGGAAAAAAAGGAGTGAAGAGTGAAAAAGGAAGAAAATGAGCTTAGAAATTGAGCATGTAATAATAAAGCAAAATAGCCCAAGATTCTGTTGCTATCAAATACACTGTGACACTTTTTACAGGCATCTTATATGCCACAGAATAATGGAAACTATAAAAGGTCCTGACAGTACACTAATGGATTTAATAGTTGTCACAATAGGTCACAGGGGAGGAATTAGTTTATAGATTTAGGATTAATAGCCAGAATTTTTAAACAACTAGAATTTCCAGATAGTTGTAAAGGTATAAAATATACTTTTCCCTTAATCCTGTGTTCCCAGTCTTGCTAATAGAATTTAGTTTTATTTTAGTTGTGAAATCCAATTCAGCTGGTCATGTGTATCACAGTATTCTACACCGATAAGTGCTTGCAAACTGGACCAAATGCTATAAAATCTAAATTCTTCAAGGAATCCTTGTGACCTCTGTACCTATGGCAATATGCCTTTGTGCCATGTCAAGGTGTTAACTAGGACCAATACACTTGTGCACGTGCACAGATGCACACACGCTACAGCAAAGCAACTATGTTAATGATCTCATTCTGAAGAAGTCACCTCTCTACTTAAATATTGTGTTCCTAATGTAAAGAATCTTTATAACTTCTATATTAGGCCACTCCAGCATTGCTATGCTAGCAAAGCCATACTTGATTGCTTACTTGCCCATTCCTGTCACTGACACCTACAATCATCTTCACATTTTCTAAAAGGCCTTTCATTGGTCATGGAATGACTTTCCTAAACTGTTCCCTGAAGCTGCTTCAAACCTCTGTGTGAACCCACTGATGCATAAGGTCAAGAAATAATTTTGAAGTTAATAACATCCAGATAACAAGTGTTAGTATAAATATTTCTATGTGATTCACTTCTGCTTTTCTTTCTCTAACATATTCTATCATTTTTATTATTGCTTTTAGATTGGGAAGGGATTCAGTATTATTAGAAATCTGTAATCAATACAGGAGATAAGACTTAGACTTAAATCCTAATAGTCTATGTAAAGGATACCCTGAAATGTAAACTGAGCTTCTTGATCTAAAGAAATGTAATGCTTTATTCATTTATTCTCCTGGAATTTTTCAGGATTAGGAAGCTGAGGACAGGTGGGGAAAGAGATTATTTTGGTGCTCTAATTTTAAGACTCCAAATCATAAATCAAATAAAAAAATATGTGCCTTAAATCTAGATGGACATAAATACAAACTATCATAATAATTAATCTAATAATATTATCATGTCTACATTTTGATTACTGTCGCAACTCTTGGTTGTTCATTGTAGCTCTGGATTGCAGTCATAGGAGGAACATTTCATACTTATGTTCTCAATATTATATATATCATCACATTTACAATACCATTTTTTGCCTCTGATCTCTTGAAACTGTACTGTCATCTTCATCGTAAATCCATATGGAAGGATGCTCTAGACACTGGAGATTTATTTTATTTTATTTTCATTTAAGTTTAAGGGGAGATAGCATGACTTGTTCCTGTTAATGAATTTTCTTGTGCATTGAAGATATTGTTATGTACTAGTCTATGAAGAGCAAAATGAGAAATAAGAACTCTGAGAGATATTTAACACGATGGGAAAAGGAAGTAAAATCAAAAGTACAGAAGTGGTCTCTATGACAGAATAGACTCGTCTGGGAGGATGAGTGTCTGTATTGCAAAAGATATTGAGGGCTCTCCAGGCATCATGATTTGGATTCCCATTATTTGCATGCTGACTGTATTTTCCTGTTGAAAACATTGTACATGAAAAGTCTTTTATTATTTGATTCTTTTCCTGGGCAATCTCTCATACCACTTTTAGCTTTTATAAAGCATTTGGCTTTACAATCTTCTTAGTGCTCTTTTTCTTTTATTTTATGTCAGGTGATGTTGTTTTTTCCCCCACTGATATCTTTTATTACTTTCTTAGTTACCCACCTGAGTCTCTTGTCCTTTCTTCCATCATTAATTCTAAGTAGTGTTATATACTAATTTCAGAAATGTTTAGACATACTTCCCTAACTTTTTAACCTTTGTTACTTCTCTAACAGGAGCTCAAAATGACAACCCTGGAGGTTTGAACTTCCCTTTTGTGAATGTGGATATAACATTGGTAGGAGGGTTACAGACTGCTCCATCAACTGAAGATGGCCTCCGTATTTGACACACTTAACATCTAATATTAAAGCCTATAATTTGCTCCTTTAAAGTGCTTTTATTAATTTCTCAAGATAGAATATATTATACAGAGTGATGGGAGGTTATCTCTACCCTGATTTCTATTTGTTTTTGTTTTCTCTCAGAAGATTAGTATCTATAGCCCATATAATTATGCCAATAAAAAATTTGCATATGCTGTCTTATTTCCTAAAAAAGTAATTTATATCACTCCTTAAGAAAACATAAATATATTGTTCCTAACTTTATCAAATTCAGGACACTGAGAGGTAAAATTTTGACTTTTTTACTGTTTAAAATCAAGGTGAATGCTGATGTTATGGTCCCTTCTTCAATGCTGATCAACTCAGTCTAATTGTTAGAGAAGCCTCTGTACTTGAATCTGCCACTGTCTTCTGGTATGACCTTAGTCTAGTTTAATAAGCTCCCTGATTGACAATGGAGTACATGATTTTACTACTAGGTTTCTGGGTTAAATTAATTCCATGTTAGTTGTAACTGAAAGTCATTACCATCTGACAGCTGTTCTGTGTTACTGCCTATGAAGAATGAGTTATGGGCTTTTATCTATCCACGGTAGCTGAAAGTTAACAAGTGTCTCCATCATTAAACCACCAATGCCAAATGGCATCCTTCTTGGTGTTGTAAGATGTGAAGAACATAAAAATTTAATTCTTCCTCCCTCCATTGAAGTGATCCAGCTGTTACCTGATAACAACAGTTTTTACTCAGAGGACATGTGACACTGTGTCCGTGATGCCTCTTACTGTAAATGTCTTAAAAATAATTGTAAAATGCATTGCATTAGTCTGAACACTTAATAGGTTGAGCAAAAAATTTTGTTTGCATTACCAGATCTGTTGGAACTTCTGATGAAAGGTCATATAGTGGAACATTAATACTTGTTTAAAAAAGTAATATTTAAAAGACTGTCCCAAATGGTTTGATCAGAATCTAATTTTTGCATTCATCAAGAAATCGCTACTACAGTAAAAATTTATGGGTCAAAGAAAATGTAAATTTCTGTTTTTAATCTCCTGCAAAATGTGCTGACTTTATTTCATGTCATTTTACAAGCCTTTTATTCCCTGTTTTAGCCTGCTTTTCTCCAGGCTGTTACTGTTGAATCCAGCCGATGGTCATCTTCCTCTTTAACATGATTGGTTTTGGTCAAACACTCTCCAGACATTTTCGTATATTCAATCTGCAGACATACTATTTACACTCACATTCTTATCAACAGTTGTTATTCAGGTCACTTGCCATAAGTGGGCCATGCAGACACCCCTATACCATGGCCTTCTGTATGTCAAATTTGTTTAAGTGATCACTAACTCAATCTTCCTCTACTGCAAGCAAAGCTTCAGTCCACAGACTCTGTCTTTAGGCTCTGTGACCAGAGAGCAAACCTTACCAGTAAATATTGAGGAAAGATACTGAGTACCTTAGCCTTTTCCTTGTCCTTTGTCACTAGCTCCCCTGCCCCGCTGAGCAGCAGGCCCATGTTTTCCCTGTCCTTCCTTTTCCTGACAATGTATTTACAGAAGCCCCTTCACACCCCTCAGTACTTTCAGCTCCAGTTGAAGTTTGGCTTTCCTAACTCCATTGCTGCAAGTTCAGGTAATGTCACTATATTCCTTCTAGGTAGCTTATCCCTGCTTCTGCCTTCTGTGTACTTCCTTTTTGCGTCTAAGCTCAGTCAGGAGTTCCCTGTGGCACCCATGCTGGCCTTTTGGACACCTACTCAACTTTTTGCGCATTGGAATGGACCATCCCTGTGCTTTGAAACAGTTGTCCTTGAAGATCAACCAAATCTCCTGGGGTCCTCTGCCCTTCAAGGAAGTTTTCCATAGGATCCTGACAAGCTGATCCTTCAATAAAGTGAAATCTTCTCTCCGGAAGTCCCAGGCTGTAATTCTACTATTCATCTTACTCATTTCTCTCAGGATTTTAAACTTCAAAATCTTATGCTCACTGCAGCCAAGTTTGCCCTTCACCTTTACATCCCAATCAGTTCTTATATTTATTTGTGAGTAGCAAGACCAGCAGACCACCACCACTGACATGACGCTTTCATTTTCTTTAAGGAGACTTCCACTTTGTTTTCTTGCTCAGTGTCTAGCAGACACCTAGAACAATATCATTCCTGTTGATCTCTCCTCTGATCCCGATCTCTAAGTTCTCAACTGCCTTAGCACCCCTTGGAAAAGGAAAATGCATTGAATCTTCGCATGAAGTGTAACAACTTCTCATCTTCTCTGCCTGTACTTTCTAAAAAGCTTGAATACATCCATTTCAGCACACTTTTTAGCACCCTACCCTACCCTTTCTCTGTGATCTCAATGGGATGAAAGCTCTGAACACATACACACACACACACACCCCACCCACCCACACACATCCCCCTCTAATTCCTCCTGTTTGTTGTCCATACTGTGTACATTTGCATACAGGCTTGAAGTATGGGTGCCCATTCGCATTGATTTCTGAGAAATGTGACAGCCACCTTCATCATACCATTTCCTGGGTACTTCCTCGCTGCCTCTGGTACATTAACTTCTCTTCAGTATTTAGTCACCATCTTTTCACAACCCTATTATAAAACTCTCTTAAGTAAGTTATTGACTCATTAACTGGGCTTTTGCCCTGCTTGTCAGCTAGATCCTGTCTCTTTTTAGCTGTTGTCACTAATCAGAGAGGGTGTCATGATTGTTAAGCCATGGTCTTTCCAGCAGCAACAGCTGGGTAGCTAGGTACTGCCTCACAGAATGCATGCAGTCTTGCCCAAGCCTTTCCATTTCACCGTTGGGGCCAAAGAGACCATCACCCATTCTACCCTGACTTTCAAGCTAACCCTCTGAAATCTGTGCTCACTGCTGATACTCTCTGAGTCTCGCTTGGCAATATCATTCATGGCCACATGAGAGAGAAGGGGTTATAATCTAAGGGCTGGACAGCATCTCCGCAGCCCCTTGAAAGCTCATATTTTTAATGAGCCTACAAGTTAGTTATACAAACATCAAGCAACACAACAACACCGATACTCAATTTGAGAAAAGGAGAAAAAATAATGGTAAAAATTAAAGAAAAAAGAAACAGGAACAATTAAAAGACCTAAGAGAGGAACCAATCTCCAAGTCGAAAAAATTTGATCCAGTTATACAAACGGATACAAGAAAGAAAATAATTACATAATAATCAGTACATGTTCCAAAAGGTATATTAAGTCATTACCTTGAAAAAATAAAAAAAATAAAAATATTTTCATTAATAACAACTGAAAAGGAGAAAATATGTATGTCACAAGAAATAAGCTTTTTACAATATTCTAGTGATACTTTCTATTTAATTAGGCATGAAAAGAAAACATGATTTATGAATGACAACACAATATAACTTGGTTTTACCATTCAGTTAAGAAGATATTCTTTACAGATAGACTAAATTAAAAAATAAGTAAGTCAGGTTTGGTAAATCAAATTATTATACAGAGCAATGCATTATATTAAAATCCTTAACAATTTCAGTCATTCAAACCCCAGATGTACCCCTGTAATAAAATTGAGTAGTGAAATAGAAGACAGAGTCCCATTGATTTAATATGATTTTTGTATACTGTGATGCTACATAACACAAAAAAAATTTATAATATATTAAAAAACCAACAAAACAACTAAAAAATGAGGAAGAAGATCAAAAGCTGGTATTAGCCTGTACCTCTCGACTATTCTGTGCAGTCAGGTTCCTTCTACTGATGATATAAGGAACATGAACACTTAATTGAGGAGAACTATTTCACTTGGCCTCTAAAACTTCAGGGAAATTTGGTGCCTAAGCGAGAGAAGCTAGTTCATACACATAATTAGTCACTTTATTCTGCTTCTCTTGAAACATTCATCCCTATAGTTTGAGTGCTTCATTTATTTTCATAAACTGCAAATCAAGTGGAGTATTATCCCCATTTTACACAAGAAGTAAGCCTTAAGTAATATACTAAAGGCAAAAAGATTTTATGTGGGTATTTAGTTTTAGGTATCTAGTTCTTTTTTGGCCAGATTTCTCCAAGTATGGTAGCATATTATAGCTTTTTCTATATTAAAGCACAGTTCGCACTGAATTTATCTGGATTTGTGAATGCACTAGGAATCTATTAATCACTATGCAAGGTCTTTAGTTGAGAAACTAAAAAGGAGGAATGCAAACAATTCTTGTGAAAACTTTGGGTTAAAGAATTTGTTCTTTTATCACATAGAGGCTGAGAAGCAGAAGCAAATTAATACACAGTGGTATAATATTTTTCTGTCAGGCAATGCCGATTCACTAGGGTTGAAATACTTTGGCAAGAGGTATTTCAGAAGCCACATCTTCTTGCCAGCTCATTTTTTTAATTTAAAACTATATTTCTCCTTAAGAAGTGATAACAGTATTTCCTCTACACAGAAAAAGACATGATACAGAATGAACAATGCATTAAACAAGTTATTTCAAGATGTGTGAGGTAAGGAATTTGGGGAGTGCCTGTGCCATTTACACAGCCTTGGTGAGACAATGTCTGGAACATGTCAACCATGCTCAAAAGAAATAATTCCACCGTGTAAGAGTCAAGACTAGGACTAAGACGATAGATAGGAAATGGAGATCCTGTGTAACAAAGACTGACTGAAAGAATTTGCTCAGTACCCCTCTGCTGCTGCACTAGTGATAAGAACTTTCTTAGGCTGTTCTCAAGTAGCCCTCTCAAATGAGCAATCAAAGAAAATGCTCAAAACTACTTTCATGTTGAAGCTTTCTAGATGTGTGTAAATGAGAGTAAGCCTTTTATCTTAAATTTCAGAAATCTGGACTCAATGTTCTATTCCAGTCATATATGCCATTCATGATCCTTAGAACAGGCTTTGGTAAAAAAAAATATAATAAAATTTTAATTTTATCCTACATGTTCTAAAAATTATAAGGCTTGAGGGAAAAAAAAGTCTTTTACTGAGATTTTGCATGTGCGCTTTCCAAGATGTAAGCAACAGCAAGAAAATAGAAAAGCAGAAGTATCACTGTACTGACACCCACATAATGCTTCCACAAGGCTGTAAGCCTGGGTTTGCTATGCAGCTTTCTGTTATGTGGCTTTGGAATCTTGGGTTGCATTATATATATTAGGTAAATGTGCCTATTAGAAAGATTATACCTTTCCTCTGCTTGCCATTCATTAACCACTTTTGCTCTGATAGAGCTTTCTAACCATGCTATCCTCCTTCATTTTTCTTCCCACCCTTCC
This sequence comes from Gavia stellata, assembly GCF_030936135.1. Taxonomy (NCBI): domain Eukaryota; kingdom Metazoa; phylum Chordata; class Aves; order Gaviiformes; family Gaviidae; genus Gavia; species Gavia stellata. The sequence continues at coordinate 82,351,452 of NC_082595.1, forward strand.
ATTCCCCTACATCATAATTTCATTCTTGTCCAACTTCCTTCTTATATAACTTCAAACCTTCTTTCCAGCCTTCATTTACTTTTCCCAACTCTCTCTGAGTACCAGTTATGACTTTCAACTTTGCTGTTTTCTACATGGAGACCCATAATTAAGAACATACAAGAAGTAAACCTTGAAGTCATCCTGTAACTTTCAGCACATAGAAACAGATTTTGCAGCATCTTGGGCTTTTTAGAATTTGTTACAATGGTCTGAGCACAATTTTGGCCTAAGAAATTATCATTGTTGCAGCTCATATTAGTGACTGGTGACACGAAGGAACTCATGGTGCTCTCCTACTCTGATTGAGAGTATAGAAATAGTCTGATTTGTGAGAAGTTTGACAGTTCTTGGTGAAAATAAAATCTTTGTCAGGTCAGTTACAAAAACTAGAGTTCCTATTAGCAAGTAAAAATTGCAGTTTTCAAAACTGGCCAGTATCTAGCTGATACAAAAGGAACCATTGCCCACTTGCAGTGTGGTTTCCTTGCTCTGAACCATGGAAACACAAGAACTGCTGAAGAAGAAAGTACCCAGATACTTTCATCATGCAGAAAAATACTTTATTCATTACCACTTTCTTAGAAATGACTGAATAGTTTTAATTTTATTTTTCCACAGTTGTCAGTTGTTGAATAACTTTAAAAAGTAGTGCAAGCAGGCCTACCCAAAATAAATGCAAACTGAAAAATACTAGGAAAAAACTAAGAAAATTAAGACTACTGGTAGGTTTTAAGCTCTCAAACAAGAAATAGGCTACTACAACCTCTATTTGAAAGCTATTTTGTACATTTAACTTTGTAGTTCTTCAGGCTGGGATGGAAGTAATTTTCTTCATAGCATCTCATACGGTGCTGTGTTTTAGATTTGTGAAAAAAAACAACACTGTTAACACACTAATGTTTTAGCTATGGCTGGCAATTCTTGCACAGCATCGAGGCCTTCTTTGTTTCTCACTCTGCCCCCCCCCCCCCAGCGAATAGATTGGGGGTACACAAGAGTCTGGGAGGGGGCACAACCAGGCAGATGACCCGCACTAATCAAAGAGATATTCCATGCCATATAGTATCATGTTCAGCAATAAAACAGAGAGGAGCAGGGTTTGAGCAGGTTAGCTGCCTTTTGCTTAGGCATTGGCTAGGCATTGGTCTGCCCATAGGAAGCGGTGAGTGAGTGCCTTTGCATCACTTGTTTTGATTTGTTTTGCTTTGTTTCTTTCTTTCTTCTTTCAATTCTCCCTCAGTTATTAAACTATTTTTATATTGACCCATGAGTTTTTTCACTTTTATTATTCCTTTCATCTTCCACTGTCCCACTGGGGGTGAAAAGGGAAGTGAGTGAGTGTCTGTGTGGTGCTTAGCTGCATACTGAGGTTAACTCACAACAAAATAAACATAAATTTTCAAGAAAAGGAAATAAATGTGAACATTGTTAATAAAATATGACCTCATCAGAAGTGTTTTCTTCTTGTAAATATCCTTTCATTTGTTTTGTGCGCTAGACAGAAATCAATTTACACAACAAATTTCAAGAGGAAGAATGCTAAGACTGTCAAGCTGTTATGACTGAAGATCATCTGTACTACATGATGGAATGAAGGCAATCTTGATACTATTGGTATACTCTTGGTACTATTATTACAAATGTATGTCAACAAGAAATGCCCATGGTCTTCATTTGACAGTGCATCAGAGTAACAACAATAGGAAAGAGATGTTACATAGGTTTCATAGTACATTACTAGGAAGTGTAATTTGGATGAAATGTTGGAGCATTAGACCTTTCAATAATAACTTTAAATGGTCAATGACCTATGTTCTTCTTTCTTTCTTTCTTTCTTTTTTTCTTTTATCTTTTTTTTCTTTTTCCTAAAACAGTACTACATCCTAAGTGGACTAAGGCCATATCTAAATTATGTTACAGTTTTTTATATATGTGTAGACTGAGTACCTTTGCACAGGAAGTAGGACACTGGGTAAGATAGTGGTAGAGTGCCAAGCAGGTGGAACCAGACCTAGGAAATACTCTCAGATTAGGTACTAAAGATAGCTGTTATTAGACGAATCAGAGTATGAGTACAGAAATCCCAGAGCAGGTAGCCTTGTCATTGGAGGAACTTTAAGTTATAGTATAGTCCAAAACAAGTGAAAGTATGTAAAATAATTTTAAAGGAATTAATCAAAATTTGCTTAAATATCACTAAGCTTTTTATAAACATAGATTTCTCTTGGAGGAGTGGAGGAAGAATGTGTTCAAGCCACCTTGAGTCATGATGCAAACTCTCACACATTAACATGCACTTTCCTGAACTTGGTGCAGTACAGTATTGTGCAGAGATGCATAATAAGCCTAAATGTAGCAAAGTCACATCAATACTTCACTGCACTTTAGCCAGTAAGCTTTCTTTCTGTGTGGTTGTGGATATCCTGTTGCTGATTCATGACAAATCAAATTCCTTTTAATGTACTCCATGGGTTGCACACATTGCTAAATAGAAGAGAGTCAGGGGAAAAAATTCTATACACAGCATTTGAGGCTAGCTCCTCTACATCAGGGTAGATCTATACAGCACTTTAACACTTTGCCTGAGCCAAGTGTCACACAACCTAGCACTTATCTTGAGTCTTCTCTGGGCACATGTAGTGCCCATAAAGTTTGAAAGAAGGACTATCTTTTGAATGTACTTTTCCGGTTCAGTGCATGAAATAAGTTTTAAGTTATACTTCTTAAAATGTCTGAAGTGTGTGGGCTATGCTGCTGCTCACCAGAATGGGGTTTTTGTAAGATGGCACTGACAGTGTATGCTCTAAGCCCTGAAGGGGTCTGTAAACATCTTCTCAGGCAGAATTTTCTTCCCCTCAGCTATGCCTGCATTAATATTGGCCTGGCTTAAGGTTACCACCTTCCAGATAAGTTTGATGTGTTCCTAACTGTGATATGTGAGGTCATTCTACGAAGTCATTTTAACATTGCAGATGTGAAAGCAAAGTATCGGACTTGTAAGTCTAAGGTAAGTTAATTGTATTACAGGTATGCTGATATGTAGAATCTTTTCTTTAGAAATGTTGTAGTGACCTTGTTTGCTGATTAAAAAAGAAAATAATGATTTTTTTTTTCCTCAGACTGTTTTCTGCAACAATTTTTGATTCATAAGGAAATACAAGGTCAAACTGTAGTAATACAATTTGTGTGACACAGTAAGCTCTGATGTGAATTTGAAACCACAAAGCAATATATGTAAAAATTATACCTATATGTAAGAATATTACCTATATGTAGGAATTTACCCTAATGGTTAAAAGAATTCTTGTCATTATAAGGCAAAAAAATGTTTAATGGAGAGCAGAACAAACTCACAGTGATCCAGGAGGAAGCAGTTAATGACCTAGACACCCACAAGTCTATGGGGCCTGATGGCATCCACCCAAGGGTGCTGAGGGAGCTGGCGGAGGAGCTTGCCAAGCCGCTCTCTGTCATTTATCAACAGTCCTGGTTAACGGGGGAGGTCCCGGACGACTGGAGGATTGCCAATGTGACACCCATCTACAAGAAGGGCCGGAAGGACGATCCGGGGAACTACGGGCCTGTCAGCCTGACCTCGGTGCTGGGGAAGATTATGGAGAAGTTCATCTTGAGGGCGCTCACGGGACACGTGCAGGATAACCAAGGGATCAGGCCCAGCCAGCACGGGTTCATGAAAGGCAGGTCCTGCTTGACCAACCTGATCTCCTTCTATGACCAGGTGACCCGCCAAGTGGATGAGGAGAAGGATGTTGACGTTGTCTACCTGGACTTCAGCAAAGCCTTTGACACTGTCTCCCACAGTATTCTCCTGGAGAAGCTGGCGACAGGTACACTCTTCACTGGGTAAAAAACTGGCTGGAAGGCCAAGCCCAGAGAGTTGTGATGAATGGAGCGAAATCCAGTTGGCGGCCGGTCACAAGCAGAGTCCCCCAGGGCTCAGTTTTGGGACCGATCTTGTTTAATATATTTATCAATGATCTGGATGAGGGGATAGAGTGCACCCTCAGCAAGTTTGCAGACGACACCAAGTTGGGAGGGAGTGTTGATCTGCTTGAGGGTAGGAAGGCTCTGCAGAGGGGTCTGGACAGGCTGGATCGATGGGCTGAGGCCAATTGGATGAGGTTCAACAAGGCCAAGTGCCAAGTCCTGCACTTTGGCCACAACAACCCCATGCAACGCTACAGGCTTGGGGAAGAGTGGCTGGCAAACTACCCCGCAGAAAAGGACCTGGGGGTGTTGATCGACAGCCAGCTGAATATGAGCCAGCAGTGTGCCCAGGTGGCCAAGAAGGCCAACAGCATCCTGGCCTGTGTCAGAAATAGTGTGGCCAGCAGGAGCAGGGAGGTGATCGTGCCTCTGTACTCGGTGCTGGTGAGGCCGCACCTCGAATCCTATGTTCATTTTTGGGCCCCTCACTACAAGAAAGACATAGAGGTGCTGGACCGTGTCCAGAGAAGGGCGATGAAGCTGGTGAGGGGTCTGGAGCACAAGCCTTATGAGGAGCGGCTGAGGGAACTGTGGTTGTTTAGCCTGGAGAAGAGGAGGCTGAGGGGAGACCTCATCGCTCTCTACAATTACTTGAAAGGAGGTTGCAGAGAGGTGTGTGTTGGCCTCTTCTCCCAAGTGACAAGTGACAGGACAAGAGGAAGTGGCCTCAAGTTGCACCAGGGGAGGTTCAGGCTGGATATTAGGAAAAATTTCTTTACTGAGAGAGTGGTAACACAATGGAATAGACTGCCCAGGGAGGTGGTGGAGTCACCCTCCCTGGAGGTATTCAAGGAGCGTGTGGATGTGGCATTGTGGGACGTGGCTTGATGGGCATGGTGTTGTGTGGTGTGGGTGGTTTTTTGTGTGGGTGTTGGTTTTTTTGGTTTTTTGGGTTTTTTTTTGTTTGTTTGGTTGGTTGGTTGGTTGGGGTTTTTTTTGTAATGGTTGGACTTGATCTTACAGGTCTTTTCCAACCTTAGTGATTCTGTGATTCTGTGATTAATAATGTATAAATAATGCAAATAAAATAAAATGCTAAGTATATGTCTAGGGAGATGTATTTTAGGGTCCACAAGGTGATATTCTTGGACATCATGCCTCATTGTTTTTCATCATACTACATTCAGATAAACAAAGCTAGCAATCTTGATTTTGCAATAAAAAGACTCAGCCTGATTACTTGTTTTCAGTTGTAAAAGAACTGTGACTTTCTGTGACAATTACATTTGTATTGGTCGGAATGAAAGCCAACAAAAGTAAAAATGGTTAATTACATCCTATAAAAAGTACAATATACTTTTATTCTTTGAGCACTAGTTTTTTAGATATTGCTATTTTTCATTAAAAAAAATAGCTATTTGACTAATGTTTTGCTTGTCATCCACAGTAGTTATATGATTTATGGAAGCTTCACTACGAAGCCCTAGCTAACTGTCTCCTGACACATTTGTGAGATACATTCAACTGCACAGGGAACTCCCTTCAAAGTCAGTGAGAGTTCTGCACAAAATTTTAAAGGTGTAATGTAGCTCGAAGGTCACTTTTCTTTAAGGAACAGTAGCTTACTAGGAGAGCTTAAAAACTGAGCAGGGCTTTCAAACAGACAAAGCTTGAGGCAGAATTCAGTATGCTCTAACAATCAATATTTCTGACAGAGTGTGGGGTGTTTTTTGCTATTTCCAGCAGCACACTTTGAACTGATCATATTGAAACCTGGATTCTGTAAATGTCCTGAAAGTAGAAATAAACACCACTTATATGTAATCTTTTATGGCATCAACAGCCCTTGTCTTTATTTTATCATGTCAACTTCCCTGCTCCTTGTATAATGACACAATTAAGATATCTATTTATATAGGTAACTTTTTTGTGATTAAGTAAAAATGTAGGAGTTAAAATATTTTCGGAGTTAAAATATTTTCTATGCTTTAAACAAAATACTGGAAGATGTGCTTATTGATTGACTGAAAATAATATATTATAATGTCTGATACCACAAAGAAACTCAGAAAAAGACACTTTAATTGGCATGCTGTGTTTATGGTAAGATGTCTAATGACCATACAGTCCACAGCAGTAACTGGAAATGGTATGGTCAGATAGACTGAGGGATTGTTAGAAACTGGTAATAAATTTCATACCATATGGAAGAGAGCTCCTGTCATTGATGAAATACTCAGTAAAGCTTCACCCTGCAAGGTGTCAAGCACCTGCTGAGAGCAGGCCTTTACCTTCAGACTTATCTTCATTGAAGCTAACAGAAAAGCCTTCTAAAGGCTTGGACATTCCTTCGAGGCACAACTTTGTGCTAAAGGATAGTTAGGCATGATCCCTTCTCCAGGCACCTAATTTATCTGGTGGTTATGCCACCTTAGTATGTGTTGTCTCTGAGTTACTTCTCTGCCAGCTACAATGAGAAATAAAAAAGGAATGAGCCTGGAAAGAATGCACAAAAGATGCTAATTATTGCTCACAGCTATAGAATGCAACTCATAACCTATTTTAGAGTTTCCATAATGAAACTGCTGAATATTTTAAATAAACCATATGCAGTATATTTTCCTATAAAGTAATTTCCCCTGTTCTTAATGCTGATAAAGTACCCTTTATGAGCCTTATATGCTGATAACACAAGAGAAATGCTCCAGAAACAACCAAGTTTCAAAACCCTGGACCACTGTAATACAATACATGTGTGGGTTCTTCAGGAGCAGAGGTCAGAGATGAAAAATAGGTCCTCTTTCCCTTATCGTTTTTCAGCCTCTTTATCATTTATCATTAGAGCAACAAGTCTGTTTCCAAGGAAGTTAAAAAAGAGAGACACACAGAAAGAAAAATGTTTATGAATATTAGGAGCACAATTTCCCTAAGAACCCCCCCAACGCCATGAACGAATACTGAGCTGGTAAGGCAGTGAATAAAAACTCATTCACTGAACCTTATTCAAAGCTTTTATGATAATTGATAATGTTTATCTGTAAAGTACCAAAATGGGTGTCCTGAGGAAACAAAACAAAGTCATCTAACCTTTTTCAATCTTGTTTGTACCACAATACACCATCTGTATTGCAGTGCAGACAAATATACTGACCACATAGATGGAAGTTTGAATTTTAAAGGACAGTTAACACTAATTTTTTCTTTGCTCTAGAAACAAAGTGCTCAACAACTTTTCGCTTAGACACTGTTCAACATGGACCAAGATGTTCACTTAGTCTTCAAAATTTGTTACCTGCAACCTGTCAACTAATATACTAATTTGACGAAAGTATAGTGGTCAGAAACATGCAAGGATATTTATTCACATCTTCATAACAGTTTGTTGGGTGAATTTGGGGTAAAGGGAAAAGGTTACTGGAGATGGGCTTTTTACTTATGAGTGAGGATTTCATTATTTCAGCATTTGGCTCTCAAGGACTACCAGGACCAGCAAATAAAACATATTTCTCAAATACCTCAAAAACCAAAAATCTGTTAGCATTTGTACCAGAGTTTGTCATTCTAAAGAGTGAAAATATCTTACTTTTTAAAAAGAGCAGCAAGGGATACCATGAATTATATCTTTCTTCTTTCCTTTAACCCTTTGAGATGAAAATGTATGGATTTTCCTTTTCCTCTTTTCTTCAAATCAGACCCAACTATGAGAGCCAATTTACCTGCCAGCCTCTATGAAATATAAATAACGAGTAACTTACCTGTCATGCAATAAATTGAATCACATTCCAAATGTTTTTGTAGGAAGGGCTATCTGGCTTTTTGATGGGTAAAAGTATACTCCATCACATTAATGTTATTCAGGTTCTGTCTTAGGGTTTTGTAAGCAGAAGTTATTGGAGATTCTTTTGAAATATGTATCCTAGCACAGGTTAGGTAAACCCAACGAATAGCCACATTACTGCACGGAAATAAAAACTAATCTACTGACTCCCAAGCAAATTCTTTAAACTGCTCTCAGGCCCAGTCAGCAAAAAATATTTTTGAGGGGTGTTAAGACATTGATTAAAAATAGTATCTACCAATAAGTACATATAAATTAAGTGAAATAGTTCACAATCATTTATATAAGCTCATAAATTTTAAGAACCCCATTACCATCCTTTCTCTCCTTTTTTCCTCACATAGACCCCAACTTAAAATAAAAATTATTTTAATAGGTGTTAATAAGTTATTAAACTGGATGTTTTGGAAGAGGCTTCTATAGCAATACTTTTAATTTGTATCTGCATATATACTTGTACTGCTTGAATCATTTTTTGTGCTATACCTATCTTTATCTGTTATGAAATTAGGAAGATGTGTTCAGACAAACACTCTGCCAGTATGGCACTGATGAAACTGTAATTTCAGTGGGCAGGGAACTGAATGCTTGATCAGTCAGAATTAACCTGAACTGTGCTTTATATCCAGATGACGTCATGCTTTCATTCTTAATTCCTGATTACTACCGACTCTTTCCCATCTGTACACACTGTTTCTTTTCTGTGAAGATTTGTGTGAATAGTACAGCATGTAGTAGGCATCCAGATCTTGCTATGAAATGAGAACATGTGCAAACTGAATCCAGGGAAATGGGGTCAGTAGTGGTCCCAGTTTTCACAGTGGACAGAGCCAAAAGGAGCCTGGACAATTGTTCAGGCTATACTTAGAAGGCTAAGAAATCCACGTCTGAACATAATCTCTGTGAATGTGCTGGTTTTGGCTGGGATAGCATTAATTTTCTTCATAGGAGCTAGTATGGGGCTGTGTTTTGGATTTGTGCTGAAAACAGTGTTGATAATACATAGATGTTTTTGTTATTGCTGAGCAGTGCTTACAGACAGTCAAGGCCTCTTCTGCTTCTCACACCACCCCACCAGCGAGTAGGCTGGGGGTGCACAAGAAGTTGAGAGGGGACACAGCTGGGACAGCTGACCCCAAATGACCAAAGGCATATTCCATACCATATGATGGCATGCTCAGTATATAAACTAGGGGGAAAGCTGGCCAGGAGACCGCTGCCTGGGGACAGGCTGGGCATCGGTCAGAGGGTGATGAGCAATTGTTTTCATTTGTATCACTTGCCTTTCTTGGCTTTTACTTTTGTTGTTGTTTTTGTTGTTATTTTCCTTTTCATTACAATTATTATTATTTTTTTTTTTAAATTTAATTTCATTTTATTTATTAAACTGTTCTTATCTCAACCCACAAGCCTTCTCACTTTTACTTTCCTGATTTTCACCCCCATCCCTTGGGGGCGGGGAGGAGTAAGCGAGCAGCTGTGTGGTGCTTGGTTGCCGGCTGGGGTTTAAATGACAAAATCAATACTAAGTTTCCTTTCTTGTTAGTCCAGGTTTTAAATTTCCGTGTTTCTTTTATCACTTTAGCATCTGCAATAACACAGAAAATATTATTCATATATAGCATATACATATTCACACACGTTTTAACTTTGCAGCCTACCTACTTTTCCTAGGTAATCATCCTTTCAGTGATGACCAAGTTGGCCTGATTAAGGTCAGAGTAGCTGCACTACAAGGATGATCAGCAGTCAGTAGTCAGGGTTAAGTTAATAATGTAGGATGAAAGAGAACCGTTTCAAGTCAAGTAAGCAGAACTTCATCTCCCAGAAGTCAAACGTGTTAAAGCCAGTGAGCATTGTTGATCCCACCACCCTTCCATTATAGATTCTGCATTACAAAGGCATGTAAAGAAATAGTGATTTGCTCCCAACACTAAGAAAAGAAAGAAGGCAAAATGCATTTCTATTCATCCCTTAAAAAAACTATATCCTGTATGTAATTCATAAGCTAACAGGAGTTAAAAAACCAATAAGCAAACTGTCTTGAAAATATGTATCATCCAGTTCGTAAGTAAAACAAGGGTGTGGATCATTAGGAAAAGGTCTCAAGGCTCTGCCAAGACATAGAAATCCATAAAAGTCTGTTCTTATAAAATCTAGTAAACAGAAATGTATCTCTTCTCACTTGAAGACCTCATTTCTTGCTAGTGATACCATCTGATTCTTTATTTCTCCACAAATCTCCCTGTACTCATACATTACTTGTGCAGAGTTTGTAGTTCTATATTCATTGTAGTACAATATAAAAACATTATCTGCAACCAGGACAATTATGTGCCTGTGGTGGGTTGACCCCAGCTGGCAGCTAAGCTCCCATCCAGTCACCACTCATGCCACTCCTGTGGGATGAGGGAGGCAATCAGAAGGGCAAAAGTAAGAAAACTCATGGATGAAGATAAAGACAGTCAAATAAGTGAAGCAACGATACGTATGCAAGCAAAGCAAAAGACGGAATTCATTCACTGCTTGCCATCAGCAGGCAGATGTTCAGCCACTTCCAGGAAAGCAGGACCTTAGTATGAGTAACAGTTACTTGGGAAAACAAGCATCATAACCATGAACATACCCCCTTCCTCCTCCTTTCCCTGAACACTTATTGCTGAGCACAATGTCATATGATATGGAATATCCCTTTGGTCTTGTTCCAGTTGTGTCCCCTCCCAAAAATCTTGCCTACTCACAGAATCACAGAATCACAGAATCACTAATGTTGGAAAAGACCTGTAAGATCATCAAGTCCAACCATCAACCTACACCACCATGCCCATTAAACCATGTCCCACAATGCCACATCCACAGGCTCCTTGAACACCTCCAGTGATGGTCACTCCACCACTTCCCTGGGCAGCCTGTTCCAGTGTTTCACCACTCTCTCAGTAAAGAACTTTTTCCTAATATCCAGTCTAAACCTTCCCTGGCGCAACTTGAGACCATTTCTTTTTGTCCTATCACTTGTCACTTGGGAGAAGAGACCAGCACCCACCTCTCTGCAACCCCCTTTCAGGTAGTTCTAGAGAGTGATAAAGTCTCCCCTCAGCCTCCTCTTCTCCAGACTGAACAACCCCAGTTCCCTCAGCTGCTTCTCATAAGACTTGGGCTCCAGACCCCTCACCATATATTCCACTTAATGTACATATTTTATGTCACATATTACACACTACATATCTTACGTGTGTGTGATGGTTTGACGCTGGCTGGCTGCCATATCCCCACCCAGCTGCTCTCTCACTCCTGCTCCTTACCAGGACAGGGGGAGAAAATGAGGTGGAAACGCTCGTGAGTTGACATAAGGACAAGGAGATAACTTGCCAATTACTGTTATGGGCTAAACAGATTTGACTTGCGGTCTTCTCCACGTGCTTGCAGGGGAATCTCTGCTCTGGAGCCTGGAACAGCTCCTCCCCTACTTCTTCTCTCACCTTGGTGTTGCCTCTGGATTTTTTCACTCTTTTTTGTCCATCATCCCTCCCCCCATCTGGCATTTTTTGGCCTTTCTTAAATAAGTTTTCCCTGAGGCACTGTCATCTTGGCTGTGGGGCTCAGCTGTGCCCTGCGGTGGGTGGGTCGGAGCCGGCTGGAACCGGCTGTGTCCAGCACGAGGCAGCCCCGGCCTCTCCTCACGGAGGCTGCCCTGGCAGCTCTCCAGCTGACAACAGCTTGTAACAGACACCCTGTACACTGTCTTGAGTTTTGTTTGTCTTCCCATCAAAGACACATTTTAAATTTAAATTGTAAAGCTTTTGTTTGAGAGAATATTAAACCCAAAAGCTTTTGCTGAGTTTTAGAAAGGAAAGAGGATGAGAGAGGAAAAAAGACTGTTTATTACCTTTGCTTGATACTAACATTATGCTTGTCATTCTCATATTCACTGCTCTTTTTACCTCAAAGTATCTCAGAAGGCATCACAAAAATATAAAGGGAAATCAGCCTAGCTCGTAGGTGTAGTATGCACATGTAGAATAAATACCTGACAGTAGGTTAAGTAATAGAGGAGAAGGAATTGAAATTATCAGCCAACACAAAAAAACTCAAAAAGTGATGAAATGCCAAAGAAGCAAATTCAAGAAATTATCAACAAAAATTAATACATATAATTCCATCTAAAATGCCTTTTTCCTCTGTAAATTGCAAAAGTTTTTTTTATATTTCTGTCACTGAACAATGTGTCTTCTTTATCTTTCTAAGCCTGAAGAAAACACAACAGGTTTTGTTTCCATCCTCTTGTGTAATATAGCTTCTTTACTGTTCTCAAACTCTGGGCAGCATCCTAGCCCTCACAAGTCAGTGGGAATGCTATTATTTCTCGTTCATAGAATCTAATTCTATCCTGTAACAATCTAAGTGCCTAATGCTTAGTCATTCCATTTAATTTATTTTCTTTTCTGTATTTCCTTCTTTTTTATATAAATATTTTTTTTCTCTATGCAACTGTGATATCAACACTAATAAATACAGTTGTCCTGCAGGCAGTCTTGTGCAACTGTGTGAAAACCTTTGAAAACTTGTAAAATGAAACTTGCAGTCTACCATGATGCATTCTATGATGATTTTAGTAGCAAATCAAACAAACAAAAATTATTTCTGGATCTAAACAGAGTGAGAAAGGCCTTTGAATTATTTTCTGTTTGATGGTTTCTGAACTTCATAATAAACTCACTCTTCGAAGGCTTGATCAATAAAAGAGGGAGTTTTAAATCTCCATCAATATGTACAGCAGCAGGAATTAAGATGTATAAGAGTTCATTAAAGAGAATAACCCATTTCAGATCACATTTGCCACTCAGATGAGACTGACAAAACTTCAAACTTCAAAATCTAGAAATTATTATTTTGCTATTATTAAAAATATTTTTATAAATATTCCTCTTGAGAATACCCTCTAGGAAAAAAAAAAAGATAATTAATACTCAGATTTGGAAATGCTGGACATGACAGAAGAGAGAGAGGAATAGGACATATTCCTGGCCTCGACAAAATACAGTTCCTCTTGGACTAAATATGCTAAGATGATAAAATAATGAGTAATAAAATAAACAGTTGAAAGGCATATGCATGTATTACCAAATCACAGGAGATTATTTACTCCAAAAGTAATTTTTCTTATGGCTATACTACCAACTCTAAGAAATTATTAGAAAATATATTTGTAGATTTTTAATATATATAAACAGGCCAATATAAAAATATGCTTTGTTTTTAAATAGCTTTTATATCATATTAGCACTCAGCTGTTAGCAGCTAGAACGGGAAAACTAAAAAGTGCAGGTATTCAATTGTATGTGTCAGTGTTATGTATGAGAGAACACAGTATTCCTCTATTTTCTGGCAGTGTGTGTCAGAAAAGAAAAGCAAAGTCGCATTGTTATTTACTTCTGCAAACGCACACACAAAAGAAGTGACCCACATAGTCACATAGAGTAGCCTAAAGACAGCTAATTTTAACAGCCTGTCACACTTTGCATAAGTTGGGATCACAGATGCAAGATACTTAATTTCACTCAGCATAATAAAAAAGACCATGAAATGTTCAGAAATGTATTGAATATAATACACTTTTAAGAAAATCTGGGAAAGAAAACACAGGTTATTCTACAATTGCACTGGAATACTCATGAGTCTTACAGAGTAGCCTTTTACTCTGTCAAGCAAGTCCTCTTAGTGATCACTGATCACTGCAAGTGGGAATTATTTTCTGTGAGTATGATGCGGTAGTAAAAAAAGGACGTATATACAGGACTCTAAGAGATGTGGAACCTGTATATCTTGTTCCTCATAAGGTGGCTATTTAATAATGGAGATTCTTGACTGATACATGCTGCTTTGTAAAACCACTTTGATTTATCTTTGTGTTGCTGCAAAAAAAGCAGATAGGACATTGGCTGAATAAGTGGTCCACAAATTACTTTTATATCTGACATGTCAGCTTTAGTCTATAGACTTCTGATTATACTTTCTTACAGTCTAAAGACTCCTCACAGTCCTTACGCAGTGTCCGTATGTATTGGGTTTATGCGGCAAGGGTTTTGGGGGGGGTCTGCAGAGGTGTCTTCTGTAAGAAGACACTGGAAGCCGATGCAGGTTGTCCCCCTGCAGCCCATGGATGTTAATGCTGGAGCAGATATCCACCTGCAGCCCATCGAGGACCCCATGCTGGAGTAGGTGGATGCCTGAAGGAGGCTGTGACCCTGTAGAGACCCTGCATTGGAGCAGGGTCCTGGCAGGACCTGTGGACCCATGGAGAAGACCCCACGCTGGAGCAGTTTTTCTGGCAAGGCTTGTGACCCCTTGGAGAGGAGCCCATGCTGGAGCAGTCCAGTCCTGAAGGACTTGCACCCCATGGAAAGGACCCATGCTGGAGCAGTTCGTGAAGAACTGCAGCCTGTGGGAGGGACCCACGTTGGAGAAGTTTATGAAGGCCTGTATCCCGTGGGTGGGACCCCATGCTGGAGCAGGGGAAGAGTGTGAGGAGTCGTCTCCCTGAGGAGGAAGGAGTAGCAGAGACAACGTGTTATGAACTGACTGCAACACCCATTCCTCATCCCCTTGTGCCACTAGGAGGGGAGGAGGTAGAGAAATTGGGAGTGAAGTCGAGCCTCAGAAGAAGGGAGGGATGGGGGAAGGTGTTTTTAGATTTGTTCTTATTTCTCATTATCTTACTTTGATTAACTGGCAATAAATTAAATTAATTTCCCTAAGCTGAGTCTGATTTTCTCGTGACATTAATTGGTATATGATCCCTGTCCTTATCTTGATCCACAAGCTTTTCATTTTCTCTCCCTGTCCTGTTGAGAAGGGGTGGTGATAGAACAGCTTAGTAGGCACCTGGAGGCCGGCCAAAGTCAACCCACCACACCATAATAACTGAAAGGTTTTGTTCTTGCTATTATTACCACATTCTCCCTCTTTTTTATACTTCTTAATAACATTTGTTATAACAAGAACTTCATTAAGAAGATGTTTACTCACAAGCTAATTTGCTCCGCTCAGACTACAATAGAACTGTGTGCCTCAATTATTACAAAAGAATGTTGTGCATATAAGAACAGAGAGATCATAATATAATCTTCAGTTTGGCTAAGAAGTGAGCTAAGAAAGGCTAAGAAACTGAGCAATCTAAATGCACTATTCTTTTTCTTATCTTTTTTTTCTTTCTCACAGTTATAATTCTCATTTCTTTAGTTTAATCTGATTTGTCTAAAAAAACAAGGATGACAATATCTATGTATCTAAGAGAACTACAGAATGGATGTAATTTTAAGCATTATTTTGTGCATGGATGACAAATAACACAGAACTGTGTTTTCAAGAGTTCAGAATCCACAAAACAGGTATCTTTTAAAAATATTTCTTAGAATTACTATTTAGGTAACTGAGATATGAATGACATACAAAACTGACTAGCATTTAGAGATCTCATTTTGTCATTTTGTCCATGTTCCACACTGTCGCATTAAGAGCACGAGTCTGACAGGTGGCTGAGGGAAACACTCCCATTGCGTGACCGGGTTTAGGATGGACCTCCTTGCTTTCTAAACTCCTCCTCAGAGGGGAGCTTAGGTGCGGTGGGATCTGGCCTTAGTCCCAGACTTGGTCAATGGTTTATGTCTAAAGGTAATTGAAGTTCTCATCCTCAAAATGGAGGATTCTAAATGCCAGATTTATGCTCTTGGCAAGGTGAGACTGAGTCAATTGTCGTGTGCCAAATGGCTCTTAACAAAGCTTGTTGCATTGTTGATCAAGGCGGGGCACGGCAGGAGAAAGGCATTCCAGTTTCACTGAAGCAGCATCGAGCTGTGAGCTGTGAGGCCTCCGCCTCACCCCAGGTGTCAGGCAGTTGATATAAGTTCTTTGTTCAAGAGCTGGACTGCAAGCTGTCATGTTTTTGCAAGACAAATTGCTCAACTCCCACCTGTGCCCAAAGTCGGTGTTTATCAGTGCAAGGTAAGCATGACTCTTGACTTCTCTGAAGTCAGATTTCGTTGCTTTTTAGCTAACAGGCCCAGTTTCCCACATACACACCCCCTTCCAAAAATCAGGAGAAGCAATAATGGCATTTTGAGCCCAACCGATCTGTGCAGCTACAGATTCTATGAGCTCTGCCTTATACTTGTTCCTGAAAATAAGGCAGATCTGTCTGGAGCCAATAAAGTATTGCTTCTAAAGATTTGCAGTGGTTATATCTCTTGCCTCAGGAATTGATCTAAAAAGCAGAAGACCACAATCATGTGGAAAGCCCAAGGCAAACAGTTTTGGCTCCCCTTGAAATAACATTAAAACACTGAAGGAGTTAAGGCAGTGACAGTGGACAATGTGTTTTAAATAAGACCTTAGGTGCAGTGCTGCTGGCAAGGAATAAATCAAGTAGTTCACAAGGCTAGGACTATTCTGTGCTAAAGTGTTTATTCTATTTTTAAAGAAGTCACAGATCATTAAAATATTGAATATCTCCTTAAAACTAATCAAAATCATTATACTATAAAATAGTACTAAATTCTGGTATACTAGATATAAAAAAAGTACTAAAAGGGCATAGAAATCTGGAACAGCACAAATGAAGCCTAGCCACAACATTCAGCACAAAACAGTTGTGGTTTCTTTTTCCTAGTCCTTTTACAGAACATCTCGAAACACAAGGTCAAAAACAAGTGAAAAAGAATGGAAAGAATGTAAAGAAGACACTTCATAACAAATGCACCTGGTATTTAGACACCTTAAAGATAAAAACTGTCTCCACTAACTCTCTGCTAACTAGCAATAACGATTTACACAAGGACGAATTTTAGAAAAATAAAATAGAGTGCCAAAATAGTGCCCTAAGGTTAACCTGCCTTATTATAATCTCATTATAATGTTAAAAGCCATGCCTCCTAGTTAGAAAAGGCCCCAACCCAAATAAATCCCTAGTCTCTGAGCATGTGTAGTGAATTAAAAAAGAACTGTATCTTTAAGATGAAGTAAGAAAAGTATTAACCAATAGTTAACTTAGGGGTAGGATCAGTAGGTGGAACTAACTTTGTTATCTGTTTTAAATACCTGTCATGATTTTAACCGGGTGTGCATGTTAGGAGGAGAAATCCCCCATGCACCCTGTGCTGCAATAAACCAATGCTGGCTTTCTAAACTCTCATTTAGTTTGGAGAGTTTTCTTCATTACGATTTTCAGTAACAGTCCCAACACATTTGTCCTGTCAAAAACTTTTAGATTTCCTTTTTCTATCTCTTTTCAATGAGATTCTTGTTCCATTACTAGAAGATTCTATACAGCCCCCCATAATGGTCTTAGGATCATTGTGCCGTACACCTCATAAAAAAGCACCACCTAAATACCTGAACAAATTTATCTTCTCAGAGTCAGAACATGAATCTGTACATGGTGCATCCCTTTTCAAGCTTACTCCTTTTCAGAAAAATTCAGAGCCAATTATTATGCAAGACATAATTACTTTTCCTTGGGCATGTCACTTAAAAAGCAATTCATCTCACTTAATTTTAGCCATGCATAAATGATAGGCATCTGGCTTCTGATAGTTGTCTAGGATCTTTCTTTCCAGAGACATCTGGCTCTGCATTAATTATGATGAGATCCTGGATGGCTAGTTTAGATTAGATGCCTAATTTTTGAAAGGTGAAGCCAGAGAGATTATCATCCCTCTTGCTACCACAAAGGTGATTTACGTAAGAGTATTACTATAGTGATTTACAAGAGAATAAAAAACCCAACAACTTTACCTACTCTTGAACCAGAGATGCAATTACATGAAAAATTTGTTAATGTGACACCAAACCTGAGCAAGTATATCCTGAATTTCAGAAGGGCTTGTGACAAAGGGTTACACCTGTGACAGCCACATTCTTTCACCTTCTTGTCATCTCTAGTTGTAAGAGATATTTCTTGCAGACATCACAGAATCATAGAAAAGTCTAGGTTGGAAGGGACATCTGGAAATCACAGAATCACTATGGTTGGAAAAGACCTGTAAGATTGTCAAGTCCAACCATCAACCAGCACCACCATACCCATTAAACCATGTCCCACAATGTCATCTCCACACGTTCCTTGAATACCTCCAGTGATGGTGACACCACCACCTCCCGGGGCAGCTTGTTCCAGTGTCTCACCACTCTCTCAGTAAAGAAATTTTTCCTAATATGCAGCCTGAACCTCCTCTGGTGCAACTTGAGGCCATTTCTTCTTGTCCTGTCGCTAGTCACTTGGGAGAAGAGACCAACACCCACCTCTGTCCAACCTCCTTTCAGGTAATTGTAGAGAGCAATGAGGTCTCCCCTCAGCCTCCTCTTTTGTGGACTAAACAACCCCAGTTCCCTTAGCCGCTCCTCATAAGACTTGTTCTCCAGACCCCTCACCAGCTTCGTCGCCCTTCTCTGGACACGCTCCAGCACCTCAATGTCCTTCTTGTAGTGGAGGGCCCAAAACTGAGCACAGTATTCAAGGTGAAGCCTCACCAGTGCCGAGTACATCATCTGGTCCAACCTTTGTTTGAAAGCAAAGCCTTGGATTGGGTTATCCAGGGTCCTGTCAAGTCGAGTCTGGAATATTTCCAGGGAGTAAGGTTTCACCAGTTCTCTGGGTGACCTAATCCAATGTTTATTTGTTCTCATGATACAGAAGGGTTTAATTTTATTGTTTAATTTAATAATGGTTATAAATAAATAATAATGGTATAATTTAATTGTTCTCATGATAAAGGTTGGTAGAGCACTGAAACAAGTTTCCCAGAGAGGTTGTAGAGTCTCCTTCTTTCAAGATATTCAAAACTCACCTGGTCGCACTCCTGTGCAATCTGTTCTAGGTGAACCTGCTCTGGCGGGGGTGTAGGACTAGATCATCTCCAGAGGTCCTTTACAACCCCTATCATTCTGTGATTCTGTAATTTTTTTCTTATATTCAGACAGAATTTGTCCTGAATTAACTTGTGCTTGTTGCCTCTTACCCAATCACCATATATCCTTGTGAAGTGGGAATGTCCACCTCCTCTTTAATTGTTTTTAGGTATTGGAAGAGTGTAATTAGATTCCCCCTAAGCCTTCTCTTCTCTGCTTTGAATAAACCCAATTCCTTCAATCTTTCATCATGTCAAATTTTCCAACCCTAACGTCCTTACTTGCCCTCCATGTGATCCTCTCCTAATTTTCAGTGGCTCTCTTAGACTGTGGAGACTGAAACTGATGTGGCCTAAAAAGTGCCAAGCAGAGCTGAGTAAACACCTTCCTTGATCTGTTCACTATACTCTTGCTGATGCAGTCCAGAATATGGTTTGCCGCCTTTACTACCAGGGCACACATTGCTGACTCATGTCCAGGTTGCTTACCTCCATGATCCCAGGGCCTGTCCAACAGAGCTAAACCCCTGCTTTTCATACCCCAACCTGTGATGATGCTTGGAATTATTCTTTCCCAGTTGCAGGACATTATATTTATCCTTGTTGAACTTGGTGGAATCCTTGTTGGCCCAGTTTTCCATCCTGTTGATGTATCTCTGTATGGTGACTCTCCCTTCTGATATATCTATCTTTCCTCCCAGTTTGGTGTCATCCACAAAGTTGATGAGGGTGCATTCAATCCCATTATCCCGACCATTTATAAAGATACTGAATACTAACAGATGCAGTATCAATCTCTGAGCATCTCCAGTCACGAATGGGTGCTAGTTTGAACCATTAACTATGACCCTTTGAGCCCAGCAGTTCAGCTCATTTTCCACCTAGGCTGTGGTCTGCCTGACCAATCATATCTTAACCAGCTTGTCAACAAGAACATTGTCAGAGATCGTGTCAAATGCTTTGCTAAAATCAAGGTACAAAACATCCACAGCTCTGCCTTCATCCACTGCGCAAATAGTTTCATCACAGGAGACAACTGGGTTGGTCAAACACAAGTTACCTTTGGTAAATCTGTGTTGCCTTTTCCCATCACTTTTTGCTGTTTGCTTTGTCCTTCATGTGCTGGGAAATATCTTCCATGAGGACCTATTCCTTAATTTTCCCAGTAACTGAAGTGAGGCTAACTGGCCTGCAGTTTCCTGGATCTTCCTTTTTGCCCTGTGTATAGATGGATGTATTATTTTCCCTTCCACAATCATTCAGGACTCCCCTTGGTCTCCATGACCCTTTCAAAGATGATAGAAAATGATTTGTCAAGAATGTCAGATAACTCTCAGCTGCCTACCATGTAACCTGTCAGGCCCCGCCGGTGTGTAAATGTCCAGTTTGTTCAGATGTTTTCTTACTTGATCATTCTTTGCTGTTTGCTTCATCATTGCTCTTGGCAAAGAGTCTTTGAGACTGACCTTACCCATGAAGACTGAGGCAAAGAGGGCATTAAGTATCTCAGCCTTTTTATGATATTTGTGAGCAACTTGCCAGTCCCATTCAGAAGTGGACGTACATATACCTTGTATGTCTGTCTGCTTGCTACTAACATAGGTACAGAACCCTTTCTTGTTATTTTACATATCTTTTGCCAATTTGAGCTCCGGCTGAGAATTTGGCCTCCTAATGTCACCTCTGAATGCTCAAGCAATATTTCTATATATGTCTTTTGGAGCCTGTCCATTCGTTTCTCATATGTTTTTTTTCTTTATGTTTTGTTTTGGTTTTGGTTCATTTTGGTGGTGGGGGGTTGTTGCTTTCTTGGGGGTTTTTTTATTTATTTATTTTATTTGGTTTTTTGTTTTTGTTTTTTTTTTGGTTGGTTTGGGGGTTTGGGTATTTTTTTAAAGTTCTTTTACTAACTCTATCCAGGCTGGTTTTTCTGTTACGTTTGTTCCTTTTCTGGCTGAGTGGGTGGACTGATCCTTTAAGAAAGCTGTTTCTGAATATCTCCCAGTATTCCTTAGCTCCTTTGATTTCCAAGGCAGGCTCCTAGGGATCACTCCCTGAACAAGTTCAAATCTGCCATTCTGAAATCAGGTCTTATTATACTTGTTTCCCTCATGCTCTTTAAGATATTAAAACTCTGTGATCTCGTGGTCAGTGCAGCCAAGGCTGCCATTGATGGTCATGTTTCAAAACAACTCTTCCTTATATGTAGGTCTAGAAGACCACCAGTTGTAGTTGACATTCAACAACTGTGTAAGGAAATATGTCCTTGACATATTCCAGAAATCTGGATTGCGCATGTACTGCTGTGTTGCTTTCCCAGCAAATATCAATATAACTGAAGTCCTTCATGAGAACCAGAGCATGCAGACCTAAGACTTCTTTGAATTCTTCGAGGAAGGTTTTGCCCACCACTTCTTCCTCACTAGGTGGCCTGTAGCAGATCGCTACTACAAGGTGCCTCTTCATGGTGATTCCTCTGATTTTGACCTAAAGGCACTTAGCAGACCTGTCCTCTTTTTCATAGCTAACCTCTATGTGATCACAGTGGTCTTTTACATAGAAAATGAGCCTTTCTCCTCTTCTACCCTCTGTCTTTCCTGAGTAGCTTGTCTATTGCAGTATACCAGTCATGAACTATAGTACTGAGTTTCTGTAATTCCAATTGCATTGTGACTCTGTGACTGCACATGAAGTTCTATTTCTTCTTGTTGCCCTGATTAAGAACATTGGAGGACAGGTACTTGAGATCTGCCATCTTCCCTTAGTGTTTGAGGGGAGTGTGGGCACCTTCTCCGTTGCTCTTTCAGTTTGTCACTTGGGTCCTTTCTTGTGTCCAGACTTTGGACTCCACTTCCCATTGCACCCAGTTTAAAGCCCACTTCATTAAGTTAGCCAACCTATTGGCACAGATGTCCTTGTGCCTTTTTGGTAAGTGTATCCCATCTCCCTGCTATAGCCTACAATCTTTGAAGAGCAACCTATGATCACGCTTCAGTCTCCAAAGGATGAGTCACCCTCTACTTCAGGAGTCTATGTTCACTTGTTTGGAAGTGCATAGTTCTCTTTTCTGAATGCAGAAGAAGATTATGGGA
Organism: Gavia stellata; assembly: GCF_030936135.1. Taxonomy (NCBI): domain Eukaryota; kingdom Metazoa; phylum Chordata; class Aves; order Gaviiformes; family Gaviidae; genus Gavia; species Gavia stellata. The sequence continues at coordinate 82,373,273 of NC_082595.1, forward strand.
CTAGCTTAGTCAAAGCACCTAAGTTTCAGGTAGGTACACGTAGCTGAGGTGAATCACACCTTCTCTTTCCAGTCTATAAAATAAACATGGTGATTCTGATCTACTAAGACACTTAGAAATTGAAGACATCCGATTTCTGAAAAGACTATGTTTATGTTTAGCTGCTTTCACCTATTTGGTGGAACAGAGGAGCTAGCCCATAGATGTACTTAGACCCTAGATACTGGTATATTTTATTGATATAAAGATGACAAAGTATGTTGCTGTGTTATCATAGTTACTTCAGTTTTATCTACCTGTTTCTTAACAGGTTCATCATGGAAAGGTCATGAAAAGGTTCAGATAATGAATATGTCTGAGTGTTATTATATGTGGAAAGGTATTGTATCTCTTCAGTGTGACTAGATGTCCAGTTTTACTACTGTCTCATTTACTGATTGTCTCATACAACATTCTCACTTCAGTTTAGTTTAATTAAAAAGTGTTATTGCCACCACTTGGATGAAAATTTTGGTTTTCCAGCTGAATATGCCAGAATGATAGAAACTGATAAGAGAAAAAACAAGCAAACAAACCAGCCTAGTCTTTTTATTGCAAACTGAACAGTTTGGTCTTGGAAATTATTAAGTGACAACAAATGCAATATTTCTTCACCTTCCCTGTTACTACTATACTGAGTGGTAGCCATTTGCTTTACACCTATCTCAGACAGTATTGTTTTTCTATAGAATTGCTTTGAGTCAAAACTTTTCTTAAAACATACTGTAATACCTTTTCCTATGCCAGCAAAAAATGAAGTTATATACTTATAAAAAAAAATCTAGAAGTGAAAATAAAACTACCATTTTTTGTAAAAGCTGCCATTTAAGTAGACCTTTTGACAGTATGGAAGCTTCTTTATATTTTCCATGTCCCTTCAAATATGATTTTACTCAAAGTATTATCCTCATGTGCTTGATAATAATTTGAAATCATGCTAATCTCTGACACAGACGGTTTTTGATAGCTCTGTAAAAACCTTAATATCATTGCTTCAGGCAAGGTGACAGGTGTAATCACCTTCTATAATTCATGTTTAATACCTGAGTGACAGAGAGGAATGATATTATGTCCTTGATCCAAAATCCTCAACTATGCTATATCACCCTCCCTCTAGAAAATACTTGTGAAAATTGCTAAACCTAGTCCAAATTTAACAGTGCTAGGAAGAATTTTTATCAGCCTAAAAACTGATGTAATTCAAAGGCGTAACTCTTAATGGCAAATACATATTTTACAGGTTTTTTACACTCTTTTAAACTCTCTTCTGCAGTCTAAACATTCAAAATAGATTTCTATTAGTCATATTTCACCTGTCAAGAATATTGGTAATAAATGGGAAGTAGCTTGACACATGAAAGAAAATATCTTCATACACTAGTTTTTATAATCTGTTTAGCTTTTGAAGAGTATCTGCAAACACTAAGGGAAATTGTGTTTTGTTTTTTTTTAAAAAAAAGCCCCTCAGTCATTGTGAAAAGGCAGCCATCCTTTAACACTGTTATTGAAATTAGATGTGCAAACATAATTCTGCAATCTAAATTTTATATTTGCAATGAATGCATGAGATATTTAAGGAAGTACAAAATAGTGCATGTGTCTGAAGGACCAATACAAATAGAAAACATTTCTATATAAGAACATGCAGACAGTCCTGTGTTCTGCCCAGATTCTAAAATGGTTAGACATGACTCCTGTCTGTGCATCAGCTTGCAGAGCTGTGCCTGGAAAAACTAAGCTTACAAAGTAGATGAGCTTCTGTATCATCTGTGTAGTCAGACACATTTTGGTTTCCTTTAGAGGTTGTTATATAATGATCAGCTCCATTAGGCACTTTAACATACCCTAATCTTTTGAAACAACTCCATACTGCTATTATCTTAAGAAAGAAATGCAGCAAGTATAATTTCTGTGTCAGTGCAAATGTTCTGCCACTTATTCCATATCAGTTAAGCTTGATCTTAAAATATGTTATTACCACCTTGCTGTTCTTGTAGGTCACCAGGGATATGGAGATAGTAGGACTAAGAGAATTAGTCTAGACGGAGAGTGGATAGTATTATCTGTCAGAAGAGCACCTACGTCTCAAACAGTGCCTGAACTATAGATTCATTGACCTTGGAAGAATATTCATGGTAAGTATAACTAACAGCTTGCCTTATTCTTGTGTGTTCCCTGTTATTGGCACCAGGCTACATAGTTCAACAGACCTTTTAGGTGACCTATTTTAAGGTCCTGAGCAACCAAATGTAGCTTTAAGATCTGAGAAGTGGGGTGGACCAGATAGTCTCCAGAAGCTCCTTCCGCCATAGTTTAGTCTATGATTCTATGATTCTGTTCTTAACTAGGTATGATGGTGTATACAAACCTTCTTTCAACACCCTAATCGTATTAGTGTAAGAAAAAAATAATACCTGAGAATTATTTCCTTTCATATAATCAGAACAAGAAACTGTGATTAAGTATTTTGCTTTCAAACTACACAACACATTTATAAATAATCTTGCTGTAAAAGAAGGTGACCAGCAGAAGCAGTCTTTAAAAATAATTGTAGGTAAGAAAAAGGTTAAATTAAGATGCAAATAAATGTATTCCAAGCAAGGCTTAGTACAAAATTTAGATTTCTTTATTAGATTTCCCATTAAAAAACAGTGCAGCTTGTATATAGTGCAGCTGTTAAATATATACATACTGCTTTGTGATAACTACTACCATGCTGTCTATAGAATAAAGGTACTTCTGACCTCAGGTTTAAGGACAAAAGAAAGCCAGGCTAGTGATAAGAAAGAGAAGAGAACAGGATGTGTTAATATGGAAATACAGATGGAAACAATAACATTCAAATATCGGTGTGTCAGGATTTGTATTGTCAGAGATTTGCTCCATAGAAAAAAATGTTATTTTTTCAATTACTCATTCCACGTAAAACTTCAGAACTTTCGGAGAGACATGTCTGCTTACTTTTGTGTAAAAAATGCATTTTTATAATCAGTTAAATTTAGTTTACTTTTGTTTAAAGAGAAAAAACTGAATTTGAAAACCAGTCTAAGATTTTTGTAACAACACCAAAATAGCAATGAATTTTGGCTATTAGGTAGAAGTATGAACAAGAATTTTTATGTTTTTTATACAGACCTAATGCTAATTCCGATTCATGCTAAAGGTTTATTTGTCTGGTGGGTTTTGGGGTTTTCTTAATTTTTTCTATGGCAATGGAGTTTAGTCTTGTTAATGACAGTGATGATAATTTTTCTTGGTTTTATTTTCTTCTCTCCAAAACATAAGTTTATCAAATATTCATGAACAAAAGCATGTTATGATTATGCACCAGGCTTGGTCAGAAGTCATACCTGTATTACTGTTTAATGCAAATCCACTGAGGACAGATAAATATAATTACAATTACTTTCTTTGATATGTTATTTGTCAAAGGTAACAGCAGAAGGGACCTTAATAATGCCCATTAGAGACAAAAGTATTTTGCATTCTTCTACTTTGTAGATATAGGATGGTTTGCTTTACAAAGGAAGAAACAGTAACTATTGACTACAAATAGCAGCAATCACAGGGTAAAACAAAGCACTTTGATTATAAAAACAGGTGCAGAACTTAGAGTTAAAAGATGAAAATTCTCATTATTGTCTTCAATTTCTTCTGTCTTCTTCACTAAACGAATTGTGTTGTAAGACAGAATTTTACAATTACCGTAAGAAAATACACACTGTTTTGCAGACTGAGATGGAAAGAGATAAGTAAAGTAGGTATTGACCTTCCCATAAAGGAAATACTACTTTCTCAAATCTTTCTGAACTCAAACACTAATCTTATTAATCAGAGCAAGACTTGATTTATCTTTTTCTAATATTTTTTATTTTAATTTGAAACCTCAGATGATCTGAGGCATTATGTTACTCTCATCACCTACAACAGTGGTAAACAACTTGTCACTCTTGAACCATATGTGTTTGTTAGGTAATGTAAGTGAGGCTTTCTATTTGGGAGGATGGCACACATCTAGCAGGAGTGTCTTTGATATGTGGCAGGTTTTTTGTCTTGCTGCCATATTAATATTTTGTGCAAAGATCAGAAGGTTGACATTAGTATATTCCATAGTTTTGCAATTCAACATTATTCTGTGAAATTTCTTTACACACAGGAAAAAAAGAAGCTTTCTGTCTATTCTAAGAATGCTATCACAGAAAGGTATACAGTAATGATTCCTTCAGAAGTTTAGGAATACGAATGATCTATAAACTGAACTCTAACAATTTTGTTAATATTTTTAAAATTAGCATAGAATTTTTACGATGTAGAATTACTTGCCTATAAAGAAAAATCTAAGCAATACTTGCTTCCTCAAAGCTTCTTTCAGAGAAGTGCTGGTCTTGTTCATATCTGAAAACACGGTGAAATTATAAAGACAATAAGATAAAAAGTATAGAAGTAGATTTTGTAATTAAACCTTAGATACTTTAATGTATGAGTCATTATGTAATTAGGTCCTTAATAGCACTTGGATAAAAGCTTGTCAAGACATTCTTTATGGGCCCAAATTGCCATTTTAATATTTAGTATTAAAAATATATATATTTACTGACAAAATTTATGTTCATTTGCTTAGTGAGGAGAGATCGGTTGGAAAAAACCTGTAAGATCATCAAGTCCAACCATCAACCAACACCACCATGCCCATTAAACCATGTCCCACAATGCCTCGTCCACACGTTCCTTGAACACCTCCAGTGATGGTGACTCCACCACCTCCCTGGGCAGCTTGTTCCAGTGTTTCACCACTCTCTCAGTAAAGAAATTTTTCCTAATATCCAGCCTGAACCTCCCCTGGCGCAACTTGAGGCCATTTCCTCTTGTCCTGTCGCTAGTCACTTGGGAGAAGAGGCCAACACCCACCTCTCTGCAACCCCATTTCAGGGAATTCTAGAGAGTGATAACATCTCCCCTCAGCCTCCTCTGCTCCAGACTTAAAGACCCCAGTTCCCTCAGCCACTCCTCATCAGACTTGTGCTCCAGATCCCTCACCAGCTTTGTCGCCCTTCTCTGGACATGCTCCAGCACCTCTATATCTTTCTTGTAGTGAGGGGCCCAAAAATGAACATAGGATTCGAGGTGTGGCCTCACCAGCGCCAAGTACAAGGGCATGATCACCTCCCTCCTCCTGCTGGCCACACTATTTCTGACACAGGCCAGGATGCCGTTGGTCTTATTGGCCACCTGGGCACACTGCTGGCTCATCTTCAGCCGGCTGTCAATCAACACCCCCAGGTCCTTTTCTGCAGGGCAGCTTTCTAGCCACTCTTCCCCAAGCCTGTAGCGTTGCCTGGGGTTGTTGTGGCCAAAGTGCAGGACTTGGCACTTGGCCTTGTTGAACCTCATACAATTGGCCTCAGCCCATCGATCCAGCCTGTCCAGATCCCTCTGCAGAGCCTTCCTACCCTCCAGCAGATCAACACTCCCTCCCAACTCGGTGTCATCTGCAAACTTGCTGAGGGAGCACTCGATCCCCTCATCCAGATTATCGATTAATGTATTAAACAAGACTGGCCCCAAACCTGAGCCCTGGGGGACTCCGCTTGTGACCGGCCACCAACTGGATTTCGCTCCATTCACCACAACTCTCTGGGCTCAACCATCCAGCCAGTTTTTTACCCAGCAAAGAGTGCACCTGTCTGAGCCACGAGCCGCCAATTTCTCCAGGAGAATACTGTGGGAGACAGTGTCGAAGGCTTTACTAAAGTCCAGGTAGACAACAGCGACAGCAAGTAGCTTCAAGTCGTTAGTGACTGAATAAATCAAAACTGTTGGTCTTGTATGCAAAAAGGTCATGTAACTTAAAGACAAAATATTCTCCAGGAAATGTCAATTGAGTTGTAAAATCCGAGAGAAAATTATGAGATCTAGCATTTTTCCTTTTTTTTAAACTTCTTCAGCCTTTTATGGCTTTCAGAATCTTTTCCAAAAATCCAGGTCCTTCACATATCAGTATACATGACTGATATATTCTTATAATTTCAGTATTTTAGTGGTTTTAATTCTGTTTGAGACAGTAATCCTCAATTGTTCTGTCTGGTTTTTTGTGTTTTATTCTGCTGTGTGCTTATTCTCTGGAAGAAATTAAGAAACAAGATTTTTTTTAATCTCCCCACCCCCACCCCCCCCCCCCCCCCAACTTTAAACTACTTCACAGTTTCTTTCTTATCAGCACTGGATAAAATACTGTCGTTTTCAAAACATATAAAATGCTTTAGAGACTTTCATGTATATTTAATATAAGTGACAGCCTGCTGTTTACTGCCTTAGTGGTTTTTAATACTGTGAAGAGATGAAAATGTCTCTTATCAATTGCTTTTGAAAAATAGTAATTTGTTGGGTAAGGTTTTGCCACTCTGTCCATTTTTTAAAGGGGTGCCAAGATGATGAATGAACATTTAAACTAACATAAAGCCGTCCATTTAAAGAATAAGTGTTAGTGCCTGTAAGCTACATTTAAGAAATCTACGTATGAGTTTATAAAATTTTTACATACCCAAGTATTGCAAGTGATCTCCAGGTTTGCATGTTTAATTTTAAGGTATAGCAGCACTTTTTTAGCATACTTCATTAGCTCAGTTTCATATTTATGCACAACAGCATTCTTGATGAAGCTCCTTTTACCCAGAGAAATTAAAAAAACTTGGACAAAAAATGAATTACAGTATTTTCTTAACTCTTTAGTCTTACATAAGAATAATTTTATTGTACGGAAAACATAGTAGTCATATTGTTAAGTTTTCCCAGTATTAATTATTGCCATAAAAGGCATTATTCTTCTGGGCACTAAATATTCAGGAATGTTTAATAATATTTTACATTTTTAAATTTCAAAATTTATCATATTTGCCTTACTGTATCATCCTTCACAGGGAATATGATATGGTCCTGCATTTTAAAAAACAAACCAAAAATTTCTCTACACAAGATGTAGAGTAGAAAACTTCATGTCATCACTACAGAGAAATATTTTATGCTTATTATATGCAAATATGTATGAGCCATGGTTTCATAACATTAACATTTGAAATCAGGCACATACTTGCACTAGAAATATTTAATCAAACAAAACCATGGACATTTGCAATGCATTAGAGCCTTTTTGAAAATTGATCTATCCTGGTTTTTTTTGGCAACTGATTTTACAACTGAATTATATTAGTTTTAACAAGTTATCTGAAAACTACAACAAAAACCACTAGTTTTTTTAATATTTTATGGCAACATGTAGACAGACAGTCAATATCTGCAGTAACCATGACTTATTTAACTCAACTAATTGTAAACAGTAACCAGGTATTTTCATTCTTAGTGATCAGAATTCTCAAATTCCCTCAGTGGAGACTATTGCAAATGGATGATTTAGATTGCTTGAAGAATCACCATCAAAGCTATTAGCAAAAGTGGGTTTAATATGATGTTGTAAAAGTGTGACTTAACAAAAGTTCAATGGCAAGGTTCACTCTATTACTGCATGGAAGAAACATACAAAGGAGAACTGAGTTACACTCAAGTTAGAACGATTCACAGAGAGACCAGAGACGCAAAGGGTAAGGAAGACCCTCCCATTGTGTCACAAGGTTCAGAGTGGACCCACTTGCTTTCTAAACTCCTGACAGAGCTTAGGTGAGGCTAGGTCCAATCTTAGTCTCAGACTTGGACAACAGTTTATGACAACGCAAAGTTTAGGTAATGTTTCATTAGCATCAATTCAGCATGCAATCAAAGTTACCAAGGCAAAATCAAAGTTACCATACTACAAGGTTATGCACGATATCAGTTGCTTGCCAAAGATCTGCTGTTGGTAAAAGGAGTCTCTGCCTGGAGAAACAACCTTGAGAGGTGTCCCAGCTCAAGGAGAGATCACTGCCATGCAGCCACACTGCCTGGCAGGGAGAGCTCAAAGAAGGCTCACTTAGGCTGTCATATTTATGGAATAAAGTGGTTGGCTCATAGTCAAATTACGTGCACTGGGAAAGGTATGCGTGATACTCCTTGTACCCACAGCTTACGTTGTTCCTTGATAAATGAGTCTTGGAAAAGCCACCCACTATTCATGGGTTAATTGCATGATTGGTGTTCCAAGCTTATATGCATCGATGCTCACTGCGTCACTCTGCTCCTTTGTGGGTTTTCAGAGAACACATTGAAACTAGAGGAACTCACGGCCCAGCTACGGCTCAGGACTTTACCTTCTCCAGAGCCTGCACCAAACTGCCACCAGTCTGATCAAGAGGTTGAGCGCACCTGTCACAGAGACATTTCTAGTCAACAGTTATATCTCAAAAATGTAAGTGGTCTTGTAGCATGTAACAGAGAAAATTTGAGTTTGAGGCTAAAATCATATAATCATAGGATAATTCCAGTTGGAAGGGACCTTAAGAGGTCTCATTCTTACTCCTTATCCTAAAACAAATACTAGAAATTAAAAGAAAAAAACAACAATAAACAACAGCTTAGCGCTATGAAAACTATTTACTGCACTGTGTCCATTAGCATGATGGACTGCCAGCTCTTGAACTCTGCATATATTACATTGCATTAAGTCCAGAAAAAAACACAACCAACCAAACCAGGAAATTCAAAGACAAAATCTTTATCAGTCATTAAAGATTTACAGATGGCATGTCAAACTGTTTCAGAAGGCATTAGCAACAGAGAAATTTTGAAAATTAGGGAAAAAAGGCTTTCTTTTCTCTGAGCCCAGCATTCACATAAGAGACATTCTCTTGCCTTCAATTTTAGTAGTAAATGTACTGAGCTGCCACATCTGCCTTACAACTAACTAGTTACAATTTAAAATCTTTAATTTTCTAAAAGTCATACAGATACTATAAACTAATTGTCCAGTCACCTTCTGTGTTCAATACAGAAAGAACTTAATCTTAACTATATTAGATGCTTGTTCTGTGTAGAAGTGCCTCTTTCTCCACTGTTTAAATTAGCTTAAATTACATACCTAACTTTCAGATTGACAGTTTAGTGCAGCAAAACCACCTTAACTTACCCAATGCAGATATAGCAGTTTACCTTCCATCCCCCAAATTAAAAACAAGAGAAAAAACTTTCAGAAGTTGCTAAGATGCCATTGTAAATTGCAGAGGCAATCTTGATGGCTCACAGTAAGAATGTTGATGGGTTTTGATTGCAATTTTGTTTGTGTTTTATTTTTTTTAACTCTGACAGTGAAAATTTTCAAGTTTCATTGAATTCAGTATTTGTTCAGTTATTTGTTTAATTTTAAACATTGTACAGGACTTTATCAAATTGCCTCAGTGCCTATACAGTGTGTATGTTGAAGCCTGAATACTAGGCATAAGTTCAATGTAGCTGTACTATTCATATGGTCTTAAATTGAAAAGCATTATCCCTCACAAAAAATTTATAACTGTGTGTGTAAGTGTTTGATATACAGAACACCTGCCGATAGCCCTTGGTATTGTCATTTACAAAGTTTAAAAACTATTGGGTAAAGAAAATTTAAAATACTTAACAATTTAGACCTTTCTGTTTTCTCATAAGATAGTTGCAAAACTAATGTGAATGTAATGTCCTTTATTGTTACTGTTCCCATAAATCAATTGTGGTTGACAGGTCTCAGTCTTAAAGTCATTGTGGTATTGGTATTCTGTGTGAAGAAGAATGACAATAATTATTGTTTGGGATAGAACTATTGTTTTCCTGTAGAACATAACCAACAGTTTTAGGCTAGATTTATAATTTTTCTCATAAAATATTCCTTAAAAACCTCAGTGCTGTGGTTATACTGTTGTACTGTTGTGTATGATCTTATTCATTTCCCAAGGCTACTGTATTTTGTTAGACTAAGATTTAAAAAGTTAAATGATCTCACCCACACCAAGTGAAAACATTCATCTACTTCAATTTAATTTGTCTACTGGCATGTGTTGCCACTTCATGAGCAAATTCTTACATCTGGGGCTTATCTGTAGATTATAATAAAAGATTATAATAAAAGATGATAATAAAAATTCCTATTTTATATTCTATTTCTAACATTATGCCCAGAATTTAGAAAGAGATTATTATTAAGAGTAGTAGAACATTTTTAAGATGCTATGCTGTTTAAAAACTGTGTATATGTTGAAGGTAGTGTCATGTCACTCCTGTACTTTTTGGAAATTGTCTGTCACCTAGAATGCACCAGATTGTGAGTGAAATCTATATAGGGAACCATATTAGAGGCTCATAGTTACAGAGCTACTTCCAGGGCTGCTTGCCTTGGTGCTCTGGTGAGGCATTTTGTGTCAGTAAAGAGCAAAGCGTATTGCAGGAGGTATAACTTTTATAGTTCTTATTGTGCTGGACTTGTAGGGGAGGTAGCATGTCTATTCCACCCTAGAAAATAGATTCATCCAACATAGCAGCAGCCAGGGACATAACATTTATGGATAATACTTTAGGGATCATAACTTACATCTCTGACAATCAGCTGACATTTTCAAGACCATGTCCACAACAAAGAGGGTTGGTAACATTCTCTGGTTCAAAATGTATGAAAGTTGTGATTAGCATTGACATTTAGAAAGCTTGCTGAATCAATGGAAAAGTTATGACCCTATTTTTATGGACTCTAAAATTTAACTTTGCTTGCTAGTGGTCTTGTATTATATTTCCAGAAAAAGCAAGGTTCTAAGTTTTGTTAGCATTATTAAAACTACGAAAAAATGTCCTGTGATAAGTAATCATTATGATTATTTTTGATTGTTTGGGCTCAAAATATTTTCTTTTTTTACAGAAAAAAATAATTATATCCATTCTTGTCTGTTCTACTTTTGTCACTGTATAAAAGGAGAAAGTAATGAATCAGAAAATCAGTAAATTAAGTATTACTTGGAAATGATGGGAACAAATGGAATAGAACTTTTATATTTTTACTGAAATAGAATACCATTTCCCTTAATTTTATTGAAGAATCAAATGTGTTCTCTGTTTTTACTTTACCCAAGATTAAAATTATCACATGTAAGGACTGTATTATGTGTTTATCCCTTTGTCATCCAGATTTCTAAGTGTTCAAATAGGTGTTTCCTTTGTTCTCAGTAAAGATCGCTCTGAAGATTTTTCAGAGGATCTCTTATCTGTCATCTTTACTTATGGCCCTATTCATGTTAACAGCATTTTTCTAGTAATTTCCACCAATTTCCTACAATTTTTCCTGTAACCCCTTGTTCCTGTTTCTTTATTATTCTGTCAAGTGCCAAATTCTGTAGCAGACATAATCTTATTCCTTTATTGATGATGCTATCATTCATATACTCTGTGGTTTAATAAAATATAGGTAAATCCCTGTAACATGCATTGGTTCCATTTTCTCTGAGTCATGCATGTTCTATGTGCCTGGATTATCGGATATCTGATAAGGAGAGATAGGAATGCACTCAATATCTTCTTAGAAAATATTCTTATGTAGCACATAATATTCCTGACTATCTGCAGGAACTAGAATATTCCTTTCTACAAAACAAGTAGTGATGTCTGTTCAACCCTGCTGCTTGATGCTTCCAAGAGGCAAATTCAAACATTTTCAGATTGTTTTAAAACTTAGTGACCATCACCAGACAATTCCCAAAAATATTTTTCATGGGTAGTTGTCATAAACATCCCTGTAAACACCAAATCACTATATAAACCACTTCACTGAGAAGGAGAGGAAACATTAGACCATGGAAATCAATAAACAACCAACAGAATATTTCTAAAAATTTTGAACAAAACTAATATTTCTAAAGTATCTTTGTTATGTCTCAGCCTCTCCACTTGTTAACGTAGGCGTGCAGGTGAACAATATCCTTATTCTCTCTGTTCACTGCCTTGTTATTCATGGTTAGACAAAACCTTGTGATGGACAATTTTACACACTAATTATTTCTACCCAGATTAAGTATTGCGTGGGATTGTTGGCTGTCTAAGTGTAAACTGATTTGCTACTCTTGTCTGCACTGAGATATGCAGGAAACCTGAGCATGTCTGGAGAAAGTATAAATTAGTCTGTGGGTTTAAAATTTTTGCTTATAGCAACATTTTAGCCCTCTGAAAAGCAACATGGTCATCTTAAAAGGAAATGTTACTGTAGTATCTCCATTTTCTGCACGTACTGTTCAATATTGCACTTTTTGTCTAAAAATATCAAAAAGCAGCAGAAGCGTGGAGAAAGGAAAAACAGAAGAACAGGAAAGAAGTAATTTTAGACTAGTCATATAGGTCTGAGTTGAATGCAAAAGATAAAATTATTTTGCTGTGTCCAGCCCAGAAAAAATTGCTAAATGAAGGAAAACCAAGAAAAAAACAGCAAGTATTTAGTAGGAAAAATGAGAAGTCTTTCATGGTAAATTACCAGAAGAAAAAAGAAAAAAAAAAAAAAGGCCTTTAAAGAAAAGTATTATGTAGTTTAAAATGAATTAAGGAATAAAATGTTGGGAGAAACTGTGGGCTGCTACTGTAAGCAAAAATGGATGATGAAGATATTGTCAGGAATTTAAAACCTCAATTTGCCTCAAACATAATTAGGAATTTAGCTTTAGAATGCAAAAGTATTTTAGGTCAGTGTGAAATTCTACTGAACTAAGTAAGGCAAATGTTATGTATAAAAGTCAAGAAGAGAGAAAACCAGAAATGTTTTAAAGCTTCAGGTTTAAAGGGCATCTCAGTGGTTCTTTTCAAGCTCTTACTGGTTGTTTATTATGGACTTAGGTTTTTAAACACTTAAGGTGGGAAAAGTGCTGAAATGCAACCATGGTTTTAGTAAAGAAGATAATTTTTAAATATTGTGATAAATATTTTAAAATTAAGATTATGAGAATAAAGAGGAAAAATGGTAGACTTTTGAAGTTTTGTATTTTCAGAGGTAAGAAATCTATGTAGAATAATGTTAATTCATGAATAGCACCACACAAAAATGTTAATAAACATAGAAAAGAATAAATTTAAAAATGTAAACACTGCTGGCAATTTTCCTACCTTGTGTATAACTCAGTGCATATTTACTCACCATTCCTGTACACTTACAGCTACAATAGTGGGGGTGACTTCATTTTAGCATGACAGTGTCTAATTCCTGAGCACAGGTAGCAGCCAGATTCCCTGCAGCCAGAGGGGGAAGAAGTAGTCTCCTTTTGGCAACACTAACTAGTGGCTACTGAGCCACCAGGAAAAATTAATCTCCACTAAGGATATGGAGCATAAAAGTGCTTTGAAAGTAGGTACTTCATACCAAAGGCAGACATTCCTTTTTCAGAGGAAGGTGGTCTCACTAAAGACCACTACTACTCAGACAACTTATCTAAGATGTCGGAGACTCAGGAAGCCGAGTCCCAGCTCTCAGAAGAGTGATAACCTCCCTGGCTTGCCCTCTCCAGTGTAAAGAAGAATCTTTAAGTGGCTCCTACAAAAGCTGATCCATTTCATAAACATAATTAATTGTTTCCTGGAACCAAAACCAGAATTTGAATTTACCCCATGAAATAAGACATGAGCACAAAGGACATGGCACTGCCAAACAGTGTGATCGTGTGTCTTCAGCACCAATTCTTTTATTTTACTGATCTGCTGCTACTGACCTACACTTCTTGTTAATGCAGATGTAACCGATATAGGCAATTGTTTGCCAGCACTTGATTCTGTGCCTCAGTGTTGTTTGCTGGCATGGACGTAATGTGAAAAATTAATTACTCTTTCTCACAGCAGGACCAGTAAAACAGACTGGGGAAAATCCAACAGAGAATATCCCAGTTCCAAATAGCAGGATACATCCTGTTCCCATTCCCCATTTTCAATAAAGCAAAAAGAGAGATTCAAAGCAGAGGTCCCACACTGAGATACAGTTTCTGAGCACGAACATCCTCCTCTACAACCCTTACAGAAGTTAGGGAAGAACACAGGCAACATGCCTGATGAAGGTATGTGAGGCAGAAAGGGAACTCAGCACTCATTTTAGACACAAAACATATGACAAGTCTGCATACGTTCAATAGCAGAAATTGAGGTGTTCATTGTACTGTAGAGAACTCAGGAATCTCTAGCGCTAGAAATGAGTTTTGAGGATTTAGACAGCTAAGTTATGGTTGCATACCAGAGGTGCTCCTGCATTAATCGAAGTCTTAATTTGCAATGTTGCCAAATGCTGAATACTCTCAGAAATATTCTTTGACAACAGGTACCTCCGTAGACCTAGAAAAGTCACATTATAATAGTTCTTCTTTGTCTAAAAATATTTGTACTTAAATGATACAAACTATTGTTTCAATTAGATTTTTAAAAATTTATGAAGATTGTATCAACAGGATAGTCTTAGCTTGTCTTGATACCAGGGAGCATATTTTAATGAGGGATAAAATATTTTTAGAAGCAAAATTTAAGGTGTCAGATCATGACTAGAGATGAGCTTGGCCTATATATAAGTCAAGCAAATTATAAATTGACTTCAAGAGCTGAAACTGTATATTATCAACTAAATATAGTTGTACTATGGCAAAAGAACAAGGCTCAGTACATCTATGTATATATTACCAGTTAGGGAGCATAACCTTCAATGTAAATTGCTTCAAATTAACATTTTTCAATGGGACAACTTAATGGTATTCAGTAAGACAAGCATCACTTCCTTTGGCTCTCTGAAAATATGAAAGATCTGAGAAAAAAATACATCCTTCTTTAGTATCTTAATTTCTTTGACCAAAAATATAAATGAAGAATTCAGATATCAAGAAGCGATATTCTAACTGTGATTTTTCTTTCTAAAAGAAAAGAAGTTGGATCTTAAACATTGGTAAGATTCCAGGACTACTGAACTATCCTTGCTGAAATTTGCACAAATATAATGGGGCCAGTGCTATTCCCATGAAATTCCATTATCGTAAAAGGATTGATACTCAATAAGACCTTGTAGAATTAAGCTCATTGATTCAGAACTAGAGGTCTAAATGACAGTATTCTTCCTTTGTATGGTAGGTTACCTCAGATTTCTTCTACAGGTCATGAGTGAAACAAATTACTGTAGTTTTGAATATCAGCATAAAAAAAATAAATTGTGTATACAAGAAAATTTTTTACTTATTACCGAAATGCAATCTAGAGCAGTATCTAGAGCTGTATCTCCTTTCACTTTGGCTTCCTAGTTTTAAATCTCTCCTGAAGTTAAACAACTATACTCTTCTTCCTTTTTTTAAAGCACACCAAATGGTAATTGATACTTCTGAAACAAAACAGAAGGATCAGCCTCCTCTCCTGCTCTACTATGTTCAACAGTTCTACAGTTAGAGCATTCATCCATGATGTGAAACAGGCGGTTTCAATTGCCCTTCCAACATGACGGGGCTCAAATTCACACATAGCACATCTCGTAGTGTGCCTGAGCAGTCCAAGTAGTTTATTATTCAGTGGTTTCTTACTGTATGCACCTTACAGTAAACAGGTTGTAGGAGAAGGGTTTATACATGACCGTCATTCAGGTGTTCTCATCCGCAGATTAGACAGGCATTTATATTTACACTTTTTCTGGCTCATCAAATTTGTAGTTTCTTTTTTGCTAGTTTAAATAGCTTCAAGAGGAAGTCTACTGACCATATTCCTAAACTTTCCAATCTAGCATATCAACTTGTGGCTAAAGTATTTATTTGTAAGAGAGAATGTAAGATTTTAAGTCTTCCCCAGACAGAAGGATTTAAACCATATTCACCCATTTCTTAAGTCCTTTAATCTTCAGTAGTAAAGTAAACACTACAGGTTTCCTTAGTTTACATTTTTCTTCTTTTTTTAAGTAAGTCTTGCCAACATATTTGGCTTCCACCATTTAACATCCTCTTAAAAATGTAATAGTACAATCTCCTTTGGTAAAAGAATGCCTTGATTCCAAAGCACTGTTAAACTTTCAATATTGCCAAGAATAGGAGGCTTTGATCATAAATAGAAGCTGAACTTTATGTATCTGGAGAAGTTAATTGTGGGAAATAAGTAATCTTAAATGTTTATGCATTTGTTATGATAATTTTTGAGGAGTGGGGTCAAAATTGAAATTTCACTTTGGGTTCCTAAATTATGTTTTTAGAGATGGTCCTTCAAAAGTTTCAGTGCTTAGAATTCAATAAAAACTCAAGGTTTTCATTATCTTGCAGGGTTTCCTGTGCAACCCAGTGACCAAATTTTAATTATGTGTCAGTTGAGATCAGTTTAGCAAGCTGTTCCTCATTAACTAATGCTTTAACCAGAGTTCCACTGAAGTAAATAGGGACTGACTTAGGAGAAGAGACAACTTTTACTGGCCAATATGCAACTTTAGGGACTTTGTATGACAATTCAAGTTTAAATTACATTAAGTAATGAGACTGTTTCTCTCAGTGTTTTGTTAAATATTTTATGAGCGAAATATTTCTAGTATAAAGATTTGAGGGTTTTTTTGAGTCCCCCGTATCTGGCTGTACAGGGAAGAGAAGATCCAAGTTTAAATCCTTACAACTATCATAAGAGATGTTTGAATCTCCTTTTGCAAATGAGTATCATAAGATTTAGAATACGCACTGGAGTGTGACAAATATCTCTCTCTGCCTTTACAGAAGCCGTTTTATTTTGTATGTAATATTTTAAAAGTCATTGTCAAAAATATCAAGAGGATGATTCACTAGACTAGAGGTTCATTCATTTACCTTCTGTGACACCAGGCAGTTCACTGAATATCTGTGTATTTATTTAAAGTAAATAGTATCAGCAAGACAGATTGAGAGTATCTTCATGTAGTTATTTGGTGTTTCACGCACACTCCTGAGAGGAATAAAATGCAAGTTTGATTCCCAAACAAGCAGAGAAAGGAACTGAACTCAAATCTTCCAGTTATAGATGAGTATTCCAATATTTGAGTTGCTGAATAGATGTTTATCATCACTTGTGATATTTTACACAAAAAGAACAGCAGGGTCAAAAGATTTGCCAGATACATATCTGTCTCATTTACAACCATATTTGGACTGTGGAAGAACTGATTTATCTGCTTATGCTTCAGCTTTCAATCCTTTAAAGTACATAGTATATACTTATATGTCATTAGGAAATAAACTAAATCAAGGCCATGCCTTTACTTGACTACTGTGCTAAAGAATGCTCAGTGTCAGCATTCCCCAAAGCGTCTCATTTCTTTCCCTTCTTTTCCCTCACGGAAATGGTAGCTCAGGCATAAAACTGTTTCAGTGAAAAAACAACATGAAAATCAGTACGTTGCAGTTCCTAGAACTGTGGTGCACTGAAGTCACAAAGCAGCTTAGCAACATCCATCAGCTACACTCTCATAATATGGATAACTGGCACTGGCTTGGCAACTTCGTCCAGTACTGTACCTGGCCAACATGCCTGGGATTAACAAAAAGAGCTGGCAAATGCTTAAAACAGCCATAATCTTGAAGGAGATCATGAAGCAAAAGGCTTTGTTACTGTACTGGGTCTGGCTGGGATAGAGTTTACTTTCTTCATAGCAGCCCGTATGGTGCTGTGTTCTGAATTTGTGATTAAAACAAATTTGATAACACATCAACATTTTGGTTTTTGCTGAAGAGTGCTTGCTTAGCATCAAGGATTTCTCTTTTTCTCCCTCGCCTCTCCCCCCCGCAAAGAGTGCACTGGGGATATGCAAGAATTTGGGAGGGGACACAGCTGGGACAGCTGACTCCAAATGGCCAAATATCCATACGATATGTCCTCATGCTCAGCAATAAAATTGGGGGAATTTGTCTTCCAAGGTAGCCATTTCTTGCAGAATGGCTGGGCATTAGTTCTGCCTGTGGGAGGTTGTGGATGACTGCCTTTGCATCACTTTTTTGTTTCCCTACTTTTCTTCACTTATTAAACTGTCTTTCTCTCAACCTACGAGTCTTTTTGCTTTTGCTCTTCCTACACTGTCCCCTGTGTAGCTGGGAGGTGGAGTGAGCGAATGGCTACATGGCTGCTTAGATGCTGGCCAGGGTTAACACACAGCAAGTACATAAAACCAGCCACAGTGTTTCAAACAATTGATCCATCTAACAGAGTTTTCTGCCTTCATCAATGACCATAAGAAGGTTGCAGGGAAAAGAAGAGCAGGACAGACTGGTATGGTATGGTATGGTATGGTGTGGTATGGTATGGTATGGTATGGTGTGATATGTCCTCCTAAGACTCTCTCAGACTTTTTTCAGCTCAGTGAATTTTCTGAGGCAGATGACTCTTTTCTATGAAGTGAGACCTGATGGGACTCACTTTGACCACTGCTCCAGTCTGCACTCAGATCTATGTAAACTCCTTGGATGTACAACCTACACCTGGAAGGAGTTCTGCAGGTATATTACCTGCTACATGAAGGCCCATCTTTCGCTTGATCTAGAACGAGCTCCTACCAGATTTATTTGATATTCTTCATGTATTGGGAGAGACAATAATTCCTGGACACCTTTTTGTCCCAGGTTCCCCCACACACCTCAACTTGTCTCTTTTCCACAAACCTTCCTTATTAAATAATTATCTAATCATACATAATAATCAAATGTTTGTACCAATAGCAGAGTGTGTCCCTGTTTACTCCCTTTCCCAGATAATTTATAAATAAGGTAAACAGAGAAAGTCCCAATGTGGAACCCCTCATTACCCCACTGATAATTTCTCTTTTTGCCAGAACTGATTCACTGTTTAAAATATTTTTAAAGCTTTCTATTTGTCCTGCTGAATAAGAAAAAGGTACATGTGTGTGTTCATCTTTACTTACAGAACGTTTTCTTGGTATCAAACAATGCATAACAAAGAATGAAAGGGAGAATATTCATTTCATGTAAATCATGCCACAAGAAACCAAACAAGTTGTGATTTATCAAGTTTACAAAAATTCCTGTTATTACAGTTTTATTACAATAAAACCAATCTTACTCTGAAGTAATTAGATGAAATCCTTATGAAGAACATCTAACTGTATTAGTCAAACTTGAAATGAATCAGCTATATTTCATACTGAATGTTGCTCCCTTTCTATTTTGCCGATATGAAGAATGGTATTAATTTTCCAACTAATTAGAATGCATCATAATTCTGAAGTCTAGAATCAAATTTTACTTTCTCTCTACGAATTTTAATTAAACAAGCAACTCAGAGCAGATTACAGCTTTGTGCAGAAAAGCATTAAAAAGGGGTTGGAATAAATTCTCACAGAATGTACTTACCAAAGAATTCTGAATGCCTTAAGTCCTAATGAATCAGCTAAAACATCAAATATTTTCATCTTAGAAATATTCAATTAATGAGGAAAATATATTTAAAAAATAACATATTCAATGATTGGCAGAAAAAAAGAAGAACATTATTTGTGAATAGTTTTAATGAGCTCCATTCCTAACGCAGTTCAGGATATTTAGCAGATGCATTATGTGCTTAAACTCTACAGAACTTTTGCAAAAGTAAGGATGTTTTCATGACGACTATGTTACTGCCACTGAAGTAACAATGCCTTGGTCTGCATTGCACACACTATTATTTTGGTGGGATAGAAATTGAATTGTTGCCTTCTGTTTGAAAATTCATTTTCAGGTAAGTAAAAGTTATTCCCTACCTGATTTTAAACATCCCATTTAGCTGCCAAAGTTAAAAGCTTAGGTATTGTACACTTCGTGTTGCCAGGGAAGACAGAGCAAACAAAAAAAAGAGAGGAAGAGAGCTGGAGAGAGGCATCTCCATGTGATTTAGAAACCCCGAGCTCAATGCCTGAAATAAAGAATATGAATTCTGTCATGATTTTGTTCTTATTTTCTTTAAAAATCACTGTAGTGAGACCAAATATAGGTCTCTAAGAATAGAGTGGAACCAAAAGCTATCTTCATTATAAAAAAAAAGTATGTTATAAAAGCTATCTTAATTTCAGGCAAAGCACTCCCAAGTTATACAGGGATCTGTTTTGCCCCAGCAATACCCCCACCAACAGAAGCACATGAAAGGAAGTGAAATGGAAAATAACAGCATCTGGTATTTCAGAAAATTTGAATTTATTTGCTTTTTCAACTGTTTAAAGGATAAAGAAAAATGAGATTAGAAATGTTAGACATTAGGAACTTAAAGTTTAGTTGGCAAGGGCTTTAAAATTTGCATTTTTTACATTTACATTTAATACAGACCTTTATATTCCTCTTTAATACATAAAAGGATAAGTTAAGGGCAATGAGTTCAATGATTTTGTTTTAATCTATGTCTTTCATTTTACCCAAAGGGATATTTAAACTTTGTTTTAAAATATGTATTAAATCAGCCCCCACAAGCACTACTATGAAGAAGTGTTTGCCAGAATATATATATCTCAAGAAACTGGATCTGCAATAATTCAGGCATAACACTTTGCTCTAGTCTGAAGCTGCCTGGGCAAGATCTAAACATAAATGTTTGACACAAGTATAGTGAGCTATTATTATAGTCAAAGTTTTTGTCTTCTGAAGTGCATGTTCCTGTGTACACACCATGCTCAGACACACAGTCTTAGATATAAGTGCAGAAGTCTAATACAAGACAATTTACACTTCAGATTTTTTTCTTTTTAGGTGGATGTAAATCTAAATAGACTTTTTTCCCGTCTTTTAAGGTTTATCACACTCAGTGGATTACACACCAATATTGCTAAAGGGTTCCTTTTGACTGTGGAAGCAACATTACAGAGTCTTGTTTGTTGCAAAACTTAAGCTTTTCCACTATACCCTGGGACTTCCCATCCAGCAGGGCCAATTTTCCTGGAGTTCTTTAAGTCAGTGCTAGTAAGACAATGAATACTGACTAGTACTGCTACTATACAGACCCCAGTGACATAAAAATAACTATCTTTGTAAAGTATTAAAATTTTTGTGGCACTTTCTCTTTCTTGTTGACAAAGGGAAATTTCCTATGTGCTCATACAGCTGAGAGTAGTAGAGTTACTAAGTCTTACATCAAGTGTCTCTCAGAGTTGGAGTTTCTGCAAGGTCCCTTTTTCTTTGGAAATCTTGATCAAATGTTGAGTTTGGGGCATATATGTAAAACATCATCAACTCTACTGAGAACTGACAAAGAAAAATAATATTTTCTGAGGTTCTTCTCCATAGTAGATCTTAGAGCTAATATATTTTGTTGTCTATTCTATGGTTACTGTTCTTTTAATTTGATAATTATATTTTAATAAACCTGAAGAAATATTTAAAGTTTTGGAGAAACAGGTTACGGGCTTTCCCTCCTCCTCCAATATTTTGTTCTGTTTCTCCAGGTCATGTGTTCTCTGATACACTACATCTGCCTCCTGTCCAAAGAAACCTAAAATGCACTCGTTTGTTTTGTTGTAATCTGGAACAGCTACATTAAAATTGATCTGTGCTATTAAAATATCCATTTCTCTTTGTCATATATTTTGGATTTATTTTCATTTTAATAGATGCACATGCATTAAACTAGCAGGAATGCTCTCAGCGTTGGAAGCCTTGCACTGCCTTTTGACTTTTTTGCTCTGTGTTCCACCATTTGACATTACATAGAACTTTGGGGTTTTTGTCATTCAGAGAAAAACCCTGTTATCTCTTTGGCACTGGCCTGCCACCACATAGTACCACATATATAAATAGCACTATGGTTAACACTGGCCATTAAAGAAAAGATTAAGATGACCATTGCACACAATAGATTCTGTGCTTAACATTCATCATACAGATTGCCAAAACCCCTTTTTCAGTTCCACTTAAAAACTTATTAATGATAACCAAAAATTTCAGTGTATATGACTGATTTACAATCCAATCCTCACTGTCTTCAGAAGATGTAGATTGAGTTTTATGATATATGTTTTCTATTGTCAATGAAATTGTATTTCTCTTACTAGTATAACAATTATTGTGGAAATACAATTGAGTCTGTTCAAGCCTCATATGTCAAGAAAGGGATTTCCAGTGAATAATTCAGGTTGATAATAAAGATTACAGAATTATCAGTTACAGAAAAGTGTTCAGCTCACCAGGTATAAATCAGGGTTAACCAGGTACATTAAAAAGGACCTCGACCAAAAACTCTACTAAAGGGATTATTTTTACAGGTGGTCTATGATTTTTTTTTTTTTTTTTTAATTATTTGAAAACTTCTACAATAGGGAAATCTTGTTCTGGAGCAGCCTGCCCTTTCATTTTTCAGAGGGGTATTGATAAAACCAGCAGAAATATATTTTTCTAGAAGGAGGGACCTCACTTCATGACCCAATAGCGTCCTATCTGTCCATTTTCTCTAAACATTGTTTAGACACAAAGAGAGAAAAATAATGTTTAAATAAAAGCATAAACCAAGAAAATTATATAGGCTAGAAGAGACTGCTAGTGGTTATCTGGTCCAATCCCACAATGAAAGCAGGATCAACTTAGATCAGGCTGCTCAGGACCTTCTTCAGCTGTGTTTTGAAGCATGCATCTAAAGGATTTATCTAAAGCATTTCCCTTCTGGTATATATACCTAATTTAAAAGTTACAGATATATCTATGAGACTCAATCTTTGCCCAGTTTTTCTTTCTTTCAAAATTCCTAATTTCTTTATAGCTTGAATCTGGCAACAGACTTAATTAACTTCATATCTTCAACAGGATTTCATGGCAATCTATGAAATTAATTTTTCACAGTGTCGTAAGCCTATCCCTTCTTTATTTTCATACCCAGTAATTAATATAGCTTTCCAAGGAAGGAGATTAATAAGAACAGAACTATGAAGCCAGTAGAAATTAGTTTCCCATGTCTATTGCTTCCAGATTAAAAGCAGATTCCCTTAGAGCAGACATAGTTTCTCTGCATAAAGCAACCATCACATAACAAGCACTGGTATTTATATCGCTGTTGAAGCCACACCTTTCATAGAGATATTTTTCCTGACCTAATCTCAGTCTCTCAGTTTATAGTGTAGATGTATCATCAAGCTGTCCCCCACTCCTGCAACCTGCACAGACCTCCTTTTCCCTGACATCAGACCCCATATCCAAGTGAAGAAAAGAGAGCAAACTAGGGTAGGGGTTTTGTTACACTCAGTATCCAGTTACAGGCAAAAGGCAGCACACCATATATACAAAGATAACAGCTGTTTGTTGGTCCTGTTAATGTTTTCACAGTTGAAGAGTCCTAATTGTCTAGCACAGGAAAACCTCAGTAACAAAATGGGAGGAACTGTTGCATGAAACAGCTGCTGCATCCTGAGGTCTTTGTCAGGGGAGTGAGGTGCTCATGGTGGAGTCTACCCCAGCCTAATGTCCACCCATCCCTGTGTTTGCACATTTCCCTGTCACAGTCCCCTTCCTTCTCCCAGGCTGCCAGCTGCAGCCTGGCCATGGCCTCCACCCTCCCCCAGACCAAGGCACACAAAGGGCTATGGTTTGCCAGGCAGTGATTGTGTCAGGGGGTGTCATCCCCTCTCCAGTGGGGCCACCCCAAAGCTAAAGTTGGAGCAGGGGAGGCAGCAGTCACTGGCTCCAGCACAGGGGTTAAACCAGCAACACCCAGCTCAGGCCATGGCAAGACTGAGCCCCTGCATTGCCAGGTCAGCACACAGCTGGGACCTCCCAATTCTAAGGGTAGACATCCTATTTACAGGGCTACAGTCTCCACCAGCTGTCCTGCCTATCAGGCCTCATTGCAAGTGAAGAGGCAGATTTCTTCTGGCTGCATATTTTATAGTGCGACAACAGTCCAGAATGAAAGTCTTGACCGTAGAATGAGGGGACTGAATATTAATTACTTAAGCATTCATCTTTCATCAGCCTCCACTCTTCCCTTCACCTTGCCATAGTCTTTAAGAAGGAGGCACATTGTAAGAAGTCAGTAAGAAAGTATTAAGAAGGTTTTACCGTGTCTCCACTGAATACAACTTGAAGTACTTTTAGGAGTCAGCTAGCAAGGGCTTTCTGAAAAAGGAACCCTGAAGTATATTTCTCCCGTTCAGAAAAGGTTCCTTAGTGGTCAAGCTTACCTACATTTATATCCACAAGTTTTTTGCTCATTTACAACAGGGTTTCTCCTGCTTTGCTCCACAGTTATTTACATATGCGCAGTAGACATTATAAAATGCTACCTTTATTATTTTGCAGTATTTCACCCTCCTTGGAAGGATGTAAGTAACTATACAAAATGCAAGCTCACTGAGAATGCACAACAGGTATTCTGCTGAGTAACTTCAAGATTGCTCTGCACCTTTTCCACAGCATACACCTCACAGTGCACTGGTTGGTATATCAGTATAAATAATAAAACTTTAGCAGCACATAAAAAGGCAGAAGATACCTGACAGTGGGTGTATTGGAATAAGGAATGAGGGGAGCAATTAGAGAGGATGGTAAAATAGAAGAGGAGTTAAATTAATTTTTTGCATCTGTCTTTACTCTCAAAGGCTACAGGGAAGTCACTCTTCCAAGGGCATTTTTCATGGGAAATTATATTATGGCCTTAACAAAATTATAGCCTCCAAGGAGGAAGTTATAGAGCAACTTTAAAAACTCAAGTGTAGTAAATCACTAAAACCAGATATATTCATCTGAGGGTTGTGAAGGAAATTAAGTGTGAAATAGAGAAGTTACTGGCAAAAAAATGCATGGTATCATTAAAAAAGGAACTAATTCACAGGCTAAAAAGTCACTATGATGGTTCTTGGCTTTGGAAAAACCTACACTTTGTATAGTTTTTGCATGATAATGCCTAGGGAAACCCCTGAGTAGCATAAGTACATGGGACTGAGAGTACTCTTCTACTAAAGCAGTTCTTTACCACATGCTGTATACCACATAGAGATTGATTAAGTTCGTCACACTGTAAAAATACTGAAAAAATAACCCTAAAACCAGAAAGTCATCCAATAAGAAATAATTCCTTTGAAGGCTTCTGACTGTGTGACACTTAGTATTGGAACACAACAAATTTTGCAGAATTACAGTGCCAACTTCTATATCATATTTAAAAGCATTTATCTATAAGTATAAGAGAGGAATAATAACAAAACAAAACAAAAAGTTTGTTTAAAATAAATAATTGGTTAAAAAAATCAAAACTACTATTCCACAGTTGAAGTTGAATAGGGATGAGACATCTTTTGGGAAAACAGGTAATTTGGTGAAAAATGCATTTCACAGAATCACAGAATCACTAAGGTTGGAAAACACCTGTAAGTCCAACCATCAACCAACACCACCATGCCCATTAAACCATGTCCCACAATGCCTCGTCCACACGTTCCTTGAACACCTCCAGTGATGGTGACTCCACCACCTCCCTGGGCAGCTTGTTCCAGTGTTTCACCACTCTCTCAGTAAAGAAATTTTTCCTAATATCCAGCCTGAACCTCCCCTGGCGCAACTTGAGGCCATTTCCTCTTGTCCTGTCGCTAGTCACTTGGGAGAAGAGACCAACACCCACCTCTCTGCACCCTCCTTTCAGGTAGCTGTAGAGAGCAATAAGGTCTCCCATCAGCCTCCTCTTCTTCAGGCTGAACAACCCCAGTTCCCTCAGCAGCTCCTCATAAGACTTGTGCTCCAGACCCCTCACCAGCTTTGTCGCCCTTCTCTGGACACAGTCCAGCACCTCAATGTCCTTCTTGTAGTGAGGGCCCAAAACTGAACACAGGATTCAAGGTGCGGCCTCACCAGCGCCGAGTACAGGGGCACGATCGCTTCCCTTCTCCTGCTGGCCACACGACTTCTGATAGAGGCCATGATGCCGTTGGCCTTTTTGTCCACCTGGGCACACTGCTGGCTCATCTTCAGCCGGCTGTCAAACAACACCCCCAGGTCCTTTTCTGCAGGGCCACTCTTCCCCAAGCCTGTAGCGTTGCATGGGGTTGTTGTGACCCAAGTGCAGGACTTGGCACTTGGCCTTGTTGAACCTCATACAATTGGCCTGGGCCCATCGATCCAGCCTGTCCAGCCTGTCCAGCCTGTCCAGATCCCTCTGCAGAGCCTTCCGACCCTCAAGCAGATCAACACTACCAACCAGCTTGGTGTCATGGGGAGTTTATTTTGCTCTCCATCCTTGTCTTCCAGCTCAGGGAGCTGAATACCCTGAGGATACCTGGTCTGGCTATTAAACACTGAGGCAAAGAAGGCATTAAGTACCTCAGCCTTTTCCTCATTCTTCGTGACAATGTTCCCTCCTGCATCCAGTAAAGGATGGAGATTCTCCTTGACTCTCTTTTTGTTGTTAATACATTTATAGAAGCATTTTTTGTTATCCCTTACGACCGTGGCCAGATTGAGCTCTAGCTGGGCTTTTGCCTTTCGAATTCCCTCTCTGCATGACCTAGTGAGGTCCTTGTATTCTTCTTCACTTGCCTGCCCCTTCTTCCAAAGGTGATAAACTCTCCTTTTTTTCCTGAGTCCCAGCAAAAGCTCCTTGTTCAGCCAGGCCAGTCGTCTTCCCCGCCGGCACATGGGGACTGCCTGCTCCTGCGCCTTTAAGATTTCCTTCTTGAAGAAGGTCCAGCCTTCCTGGACCCCTTTTCCCTTCAGGACCATCTCCCAAGGGACCCTCTCAACCAGTGTCCTGAAAAGGCCAAAGTCTGCCCTCCAGAAGTCCATCGTAGTGGTATTGCTGACCCCGCTCCTTACTTCACCAAAAATTGAGAATTCTATCATTTCATGGTCTTTGAAATATTCAAAGGTTCAAGCTGTATCTCCTGTATGTTTTTAGCACATATGTGTTTGGGGTTTTCTTCTTAGTCTCCAAATCTTGTAGAATTAGCCCTTTAACGTAATTGTTTAAGAGATTGGATAATTTTCCAGGGCTTGGAAAAAGATTTAGGTTTCCTCTTCTGCCATCTTTTTCTGTGGATTTGAATCCGACCTTTGTATGAGGTAATCCTATGAAATCATCCATATGGTATTTTAGCATGGATCTTCCACAGTCTGACAGACAGTGTTGCACTTTCTATATACTACTTCTGTTTTCATACCCCAAATATAGAGATTAGAGACATAATCTGTCCCCTTTTTTGTCTCATGGAACGTTAAAATATTTCCTAAGTGTTACTGCATTAGCACAAATTATTTTAAAAGTCTTCTGAATATATTCTACTGCAGTAGCTAAAACACTGCCCTGGCAAGTCCTGTTTCAAGTTCCCTCACCCAGAAAAGGGATTTGAGGACAAGAGCAGGATTCAATTTGACATTAAGACACCCTCATATGGTTGACTAAAAGTGTGTGTTTTATAGTTGTCTTAGAGGCAGTACAGACCAAAGACCAAGATATTAAAAGTGAGACTCAATTGCCTAGACAATGTCACCTCATGCCCTTTGAACTTTGCTGGGGGGTCCCACCTGGCTTCCATCCATCTGTCTAGAAGAGTAGGGAACAACCTAGTGGCACTAGAAGCCTATG
Organism: Gavia stellata; assembly: GCF_030936135.1. Lineage (NCBI taxonomy): Eukaryota > Metazoa > Chordata > Aves > Gaviiformes > Gaviidae > Gavia > Gavia stellata. The sequence goes on from NC_082595.1 coordinate 82,400,714, forward strand.
CTAAAACGAATGAACTGAGCCATAAAATCAATATTTTTTTTTTCACTAGATCTCCATGTTTAAAATAGGAATTTAAACAAGAAAGCATTGTTAAAGACACCTAAATTGTGGCTATTAGTCTCAAACTGAGTTCCAATATTGATCTTTCATTTCCAATAAACATTTTTACCTCTGGAGTATTTTACAAAGGAAAATGCACTGCAGTTTCTCTTTAATTTTGTAGTTATGCCTAGGTCTACTCTGTTATTTCCATGTTTTGGGCTGTTTCTGTTAAGACTAGATCATAAAATATGACACAAAATGGTGCCATACCAGAGGCCCACGTACAATGCATATGACTGGTCAGTTGCCTTTAAAAAACATACTCCCCAAATAACCAGAAAAGCAAAGGAAGCAAACAAAAATATCCCCAACAAACAAACAGAATCCCAACAAAAAAAACCCAACTAATTCTTCACAAAGCAAAAATGGTGTGGCTTAAAAACGTTATGGGGTGTTAGGAGTGTGACCACATCCCCCGGCTGCTCTGGTCCAGGTCTCCCTCCTGTCTGGCCACCAGAGCCCAGCCCAGTGCCCTGGGGACCTGGGGTCTCTGCCCAGGCTGAGGGACACGGCTGCCTCTTCCCTGCATGTGGGTTTAATCTTTAGTGAAGATGTGCACGTATCCCAGAGACACACACACAGACACACAGAGAGGACACTGACACAGCTGGTCACACAGATTGCCACAAACAAGGTACTGCTTTCAGTGCCTAAACAGACAGCCAAGTCCCCTCCTCCTCTTGGGTTGGCAGAGACAGAAGGTCACTAGTGCAGGCACACACACAACACTCCAGGTTCACAAGCACACACACATTCACGGATCCCTTGAGCACAAGCCCCTATGTCCAGCCGGCACCATGGCCCAGACCCCAGCCCCTCTTACCTGGCCCACACATCCCCTACTCACCGGCCAGTCCATCTCAGTGCTCACTAGCAAACACAGCACTCAAGTCTCCCTGAGCATACCAGCACAGACCCTTGCTTGTTACCCCAGCCTGGCCAGAGTCAAAGTTCATCTTCCTGAAAGTGGCACCTTTAATTTCTTGCTAGCCCATTAATTAGTGTAACTGGCAGGACTGTTTCCTGTCTTTGTCTCCATGTCTGTTTTGTCTGTGTCTGTATATTTTGTGTCTGTTTTCACCCTTTTTTTCCTTAGTTTCCCAACTGGCAAGACCCCCAATCAGATAACCTAGCTGGAATAAACATTGTCACTCTCTCACACACCCACATCAATCAGTCTGGTTCTCATCACCATTGCCCTTTCCACTTGTTGGTCAGGTTTGTGTCCCTGCATGTCCCTGTGTATGGCTTCCTCCCTCTTGTATTTTCCCTTCCTACATGGAAAAAGGTCCTTGACCAGATAGCCTTAATGGAGTAGACACTCTCCTTCCACATACCCTTAGAAACAACAATAACAAATAATAAACTGCAGAACACTAAGCATGTCATTAGGTAGGCCAACATAGAGCAGCTGACCATTAGATAGGCCAATACAGGCAAACAAATCAAAGCAGGGACCATGCAGGATTGTTAGGAGGCCTGATAAAGATTCAAAGCTGTGCTTGTTTTGGATAGGAGAGTTAATTTTCTTCATAGTATCTCGTATCGTGCTGTGTTTTGGATTTGTGATGAAAACAGTGTTGGTAACATAGGCATGTTTTAGTGGTTGCTGAGCAGTGCTTACACAGAGTCAAGGCCTTTTCTGCTTCTCACACTGCCCCACCAGTGAGTAGGCTGGGGGTGCACAAGAAGTTGGGAGGGGACACAGCTGGGACAGCTGACTCCAACTGACCAGAGGGATTTCCCATACCATATGACAACTTGCTCAGCAATAAAAGCTCAGGGAAAGAAGGAGGACGGGGGCGGGGGGGGGCAGACATTTGGAGTTATGGTGTTTGTCTTCCGAAGATACCATTATGCATGATGAAGCTTTCCTGGAAATGGCTAAACGTCTGCCTGCTGATGGGAAGTAGTGAATAAATTCCTTATTTTGCTTTGTTTGCACATGCAGCTTTTGCTTTTCCTATTAAACTGTTTTTATCTCAGCCCACAAATTTTCTCACTTTTACCCTTCCGATTCTCTCCCCCATCGCTCTGGGGAAGAGAGGGTGAGTGGCTGTGTGGGGTTTAGCTGCAAGCCGGTGTTAAACCTTGGCACAAGACTAACAGGAATATGTTGGGAACATAAGGCTATTTCAGAACATATTAATTTCTTTTTTTGTCAGTATCGCTTACCTTAGCCAGGGAAAATTCTAGACCAAGACTTTTTTTTTTTGTGGATAAATTGCGGAATGGTCTCAAGTTGAACTGTCAAGAAAAGAAGTTTTAGGACAAACTACTGTGACAAACAACAATAAATCAGTAGGGAAACATGATATTCATCCAGGAGTAACAGAGAAACTCAGTTATGAAATTGCTGAAATATTAACTATGGTTTGTAACTTACTGCCTGTATCAGTCTCAGTGCCAAAGGAATGTAAGCTGACAATGTAAACTGACACCAGCTTCTAGAAAGGCCTCTAGCAATGATTCTAGGAAGTGCAGATGAATAGATCTAACTCTACTACAAGGCAACGTAATATATGCTATAATAAAGAATAGTATCAGTAGATGCATGAATAAATGTGATATAATGCAAAGATCAATACAGCTTTGGTGAAGGAAAGTCATGCTTCACAAATCTATTAATGTTCTTGATCAAGTAAATGATAATATTGATCAATCAATATTGAATAATTAAATTTAAAAATAAAAGAAAAATTGCCTCATTAAAGGGGATTAACAACAACAAGGAATGATTACTGAATAGATTCATAGTTAGTTAAGAGGAATATCGAGGGCTGAATAGATTAATAGTTGTACAATGGTGAGAAGTTATCATTCACTCACGAATGACTTGAAAATTATGTAGAAGATGTGAAGTTTGTGACTGTTACAAAACTATTCAGTATAGAAAATCTAAATGTACATATGAAGAGCTGTAGAATGATCCCATGACACCTGAGTAACTGAGTAATAAAATGTCTGGTGATATTTAGAGTTGGCATAAAGCCATTTATATGAGGAAAAAACAATTCCTATTATACACACATGATGAACTGAAAATGAGCTAAATGACTTAGTAACGTTCAGACATGAGTTCTATCTATTATGGATAGGTCTCTCAGGGTCAAAGTTCACAAGTATTCCAAAAAGCAAGCAGAAGTTCTACAAAAGGAATGGGAGTTAAAATTTAGCATGTCATTATATCACTGGGTAGTTTGCTTCTGTGGTAGTCCACATCTTTGATATGGGGTATAGTTTATGTTATCACCTCTCAGAAAGGTTGTAATAGAAATAGAAGATGTAAGGAGACAAACACAAGGATGGTGACAAAAGAAAGAGTTCCTATGTGACAAAAGAGGTTGTAGCCCAGTAAATACGGTTTCTGCTCTTAAAGGGGGGAGGCCCGGCTATTGACCTGGCAATGCAGGGGCTCAGACTTGCTGCAGCTTGACCTAGGTGTTGCTGGTTAACCCCTGTGCTGGGGCCAGTGACTGCTACTTCCCCTGCTCCAGCTTCAGCTCTGGGTGTGGCCCCACTGTGGAAGAGTGACACCTCCTGACAGTCACTGCCTGACAAACCATAGCCCTTTGTGTGCGTCGGGCTGGGGGGGCTGGGAGCCACTGCCAGACTGCAGCTGGGAGAAGGAAGGAGGCTCTTTCCTTGGTCTCCTTGTTGAGGTGTGGTGGGTTGACCTTGGCTGCCTGCCAGATCCCCACCCAGACCTTCACTCACTCTGCCTCCTCAACAGGACACTTTGAGAAAATAAGATGGAAAAACTCGTGGGTCATGATAAAGACTTACCAATTACTGTCACAGACAAAACAGACTAGGCTTGGGGAAAATTAATTCAATTTGTGGCCTATTAACAATAAGAGTATAAGACAGTGCATCTCATTCTTCTGACACTAAAACTGAGTTACACCAAAATATTTTGATAGGCTGTTTCATCCAGAAAAAGAAAAAAAAGTTATTTTCAGTTGGATGCAGGTTCAGTGCTTAGTCAGTGATTCAGCTTCTGTAACAGCAAGCCAGGTGGTCCCACAGTCTTACATAAAAGAAGAACCCATTATTTTTTAACAAAACTATATATATGGAAATCATGTTTTGTCTAATGCAAAAGAGCATGCAGCATCAGTCCTGTGAATTATATCTGTTAAGTTCCAATAGAAAAACGGAAATATAAATCACTACTAACTTACAGAAATAGAAGTCCTGTCAGATTTTTATGGACAACATAATTATATTCTGGTGTCTTATTAAGATATCTTCCAACATTAAGTAGTTACAGTTCTCCCCAAAGTTTGGGGAGAAAATGAGATAATGTAAATGTCCCTGACCTTATTGTATGTCACACATTCCAGATCTCTATCTAATTTACCTTCAAAATTATCATAGAGTTATTTTCCTGTTTAAAGCTCATTTCTAAGAATGAAAATATGTACTGTATATTGCCCACTGTCATATTTCATAGAATCAGATTCATATTAGTATATATAAAACTGGGTGGTACACTTTGAAATTTGCCTTCAATTGCATATACCATGTCATAGCCTCCTGTTTATATATACAGATAAGATATCTTACTGCCGTCCCATTTACGTTATATAGTCCCTAGCTGGGATACATCTGACGTCTATAAGGTACATCTCTAAGACAGGTTGAATGAATTGTCCCTTAGAGGTACCTATTTCTTTGTAAAGGGTACATAGAAATCCTTGCTCTGTGTAAGTGTCTGCACCGTAGACATCAAAGCTATGTTGCTATGAAAGAGTGTATGAGTCCTGTCACATGTGTACCATAATTCCTTCACAGAGCTGTGAAGCAGACTTACTGTTGCTACAAAGAGATGGACTCTCATCTCATTTTAAATGCCATCAGAAATGAGTTTTACTCCTCAGTGAACACTGCTAAGCTTCCTTCCACTTTTCTTTTTAGGTAGGCTTTTTGTTTCTTGGGTTTTTTTGCAGGAGTGTACAAATATTACTGAAAGGATAGCTAGATTCCATTTGTTGCTTGTTTGTTAACTGAGAAAATCAAGCTTTAAATTAGCATGCAAGAGGAATACAGACCTGGACTTATGCCTATAAACATGCCATATGTGTATGTGTAATGAACTAAGTGTGAGTTTGTTATAGCTGCTCTACTGAGCTTCAATCTAGGTATGGCAAATTCATTTAACCTGGAAAAGAGGTGGTTTTGATGATATCAAGAAGACCGAACGAACGAAGCTCTTGACAGTGGTGTGTGGTAGGAAGATGACAGACAATGGACATACACTGAAAAGAGAGATGTTCAGACTGGATAAAAAGAAAAGCTTTTTCCCTGTGAAGACAGCCCAGCAATGGAGCAGGTTGCCCATAGAGGCTGTGCAATCTCCACCCCTGGTTTTCAATACCCAGCACAGTATAAAGCCTTGAGCAACCTAGTCTGACCCCATAGCTGACCCTGCTTTGAGCAGGAGATTGGATTAGAGACCTCCTGAGGTCCCATCCAACCTGAATTATTTTATGATCCAATCCTATGATTATACTTAAAGGTAAAATCATTTTTTGTGGATTTGTTTAGCTTTAGTTGAAATAGCCAGAGATTGAGCTTTTGATGCAAAAGGTTCTAGACCAAATGCCTAAAGAAAATTTTACTTCTACAAGCCTTTTTTTTTCACATGTATGACATCTTCATGTGCTTGACAAGATTATATAGAGATAGGTGTTCACATTAACTGTGCTTGTTAATGAGCCTCTTCTGATGATAAATTTTGCCAATAAAATGGGAAAACAATTTGTCTGTCCCACCTGGAAATGAAGTTGGAACAGAAGCAGTAGAAAGTATTTGGAAGATAAATTATATTAAAAGAAAATGGTACAGAATTCTTATACTACTTTCAAGCACGCAATGTGTATGTAATAAAAAATAACAGTAAATTTTTAAAAAAAGTTTCTGATGTGTGAAATTTAAAGGTAATCTTCTGCTCAATTGAGTATGATTATTAATTCTCAGCTATGATTTATCATGTTTTTCTGTTAAATTATTTTCCTTTATTTACTTAGAAAAGTAGGGATTCTATTTTGAATTACTCGTGAAAGCAGATAAAAACATAATGTTGTCCAGCTGTTTTTTCTGTTGTTATTGTTTTAGATGAGTGTTCAGTTAGAACCTGCAAAAAATGAAAAATTTCTGTTTTCCAATGAACGTATGTTGGCATTCATATGAATCTGTTGATTCATCAGATATGTCAAACTGAAATCTGAAAAGTCATATTTTTCAATGGGTAATTCCAGTCATGCCAACTTCTCCATATGATTTTGCAAATATATGCCTTCAAAAATCAATGCTGTTGTATAAAACTCTTGGTGTAATAATATAAGAAGGTATTAGAAAAGATCCCAGACATTTAGAGCTAAAATCTGTATTTCATAACACTATTTTTTCTTTGAATTTTTTGTATACTTTGTAATTCTCTCTTTAACAGCCCCATCCTGTACATTCATCTGAACAATTCCCTAAATAGGCTTTCCCAAATACTTATTTTATACACACACATATATATTTGATGTTCTATTGATTTATTTATCTCCTATGTCTTTTGCATTTAATAGATAGAAACCAGTGCTTATCATTTTCCCTAAATTTTCCTGAATGCTACATATTTTATATTTTACAGTCTTCCATTAAATGTATTACATTTTCCAAAAGTTCCAAAGAGTGTGTCTGAGATATGAGAGTTGAAAGTGATGTTATAACTCTGTAGCATTGAGCTGAATTGTCTGCTTCTTGATAATTCCGTCATAAAAGCACAAAAATATCTAGGCCCATCCCCTTCAAAGAAAAAATGGTTTAGGAAACATAGAGAACACTGGAAATAGAGGGCTTGATTTTCTATTTCCTCCATTTTATAAAGGCATTTCCATAGGCTCAAAGTAAATGTAAAAGACTGCCAAAATCAATAGAGTAGTATTTTCTATTTACTTTTCCCTTCTTTGAGATATTTGGATATGCAGTAGACTAGAGAATCAGGCCAAAAGTTCCTAACATGTAAAGCTTACAGTTTAATGTTGCAGTTTCACAAAGAATTAAAGATCCATGAAAAGCTACATGTCTTTTCTTTGGAATTATTTCTGAGTGCTAACATGCATTTTTGCACTGTAACTTGAATGATCAGCTTCTTTAAACAAGAAGCTTTGTGCAACATGGAGATAAACAGAACAGGTCAATATTATAGTTCTCTTACCCAACCAAATAAACACTACAGGAAACGATCCTTAGCTAGTGGTGATCTATACCTAAAAGACATCTGTCCCATAGTGTTAGCTGTCATGCTGTAAATCATGATTCAAACATGTTCAGGGAATATAAGCTATGTCCCAGGGAAAAGGGGCTGAAGAGGTTTTTTCTGCTCCTTTGATTTGTAGGCTGAGAGATTTCATCAATACTTTTTACTGCTGGTTGACTATCATTTGCAAATTAAGAGATCGTTGTTGTAAGTATTAGGGAAACTGAAGCTTTTTGAAAGGGATTTTTAAATTAAGTAACACCTAAAAATATATAAATGAAAATGTTTCATATTTCCTTCTCTCATACTATTCTTTCCTTTCTAGTGTGTCTCACAATGCAACAGATGTTTTGCATAATCATGCTACAAAGAATAAATACATGAAAAAAATAAAACAACAAAACCCAGCTTTTCTACATTTTTCCCCAGTAGGCATTCTAATTGCTTTCATGAGGCACTAATTAAAAATGAGCCTTTTTTCGGCATCAGATACGTGGTTTCTTAGCACAGTAATGGATAGCTATGGTCTTCTAAGCCCCCCTTCAGCTGACATTTAAAGTAGAGTCAAATCCTATTTATGTCAACTACCATTGCCAGCCATGTGGGAATAAATGAGAGACACTTGTTATTAGGCAGAATGAGTATGCTGCTGCTAATACTTGTAAGCTGCAGTGCAGAAGACTCTTAGCCTCTTCTCGGTGAATGCAGAAAGCAATTTCTTATCAGCATTCAGTATAACACAATAGGAAAGAAGGCATTATGAAAAGTAGCTTCATTGAGTTTCAAATACTAAAGGCAGCTGAGTCCATTGGCTTTTGGGATGCCAGTCGAGTAGTCACTAAGATATTTATGATGTTTTAAAATATGTCTAATTTTCAGGCATTTATATTAATGAATTATAGAGAATATCTGTTTAGTTTGTGCATCATACATAGCAATGATACAGAATAATAATCTAAAATAAAGATAGTTTGGAACCCTAGAATATTGATGAGATAGAGGGTTTTATCTAATTAGAAATCAGAAAGGAGTTATAATTATGTTTAATTTTTTCCTTTTGTAGATTGGGCAAATAAAAATGGAGCTGTGGGTTGACTTCTAAGAAAGGGATGGTCTTTTGTGTACAAAGGAGTAACATTTTTCAAATTTTTTTGCTTTATCTTGCTTGTCTGTACACCAGATCCAATAACAATGTAGAGGTAACTAGCACTCATTTTCACCTCACTAGTGCAAAGCCTGTTTCATAAAACACAATAACCATCAGTAGGCTGAATGCCAATGACCTGTGTTTAATAGGGACAATCCCATACTTCTTACACAAGTTATTGGTGCCATGAGGAACACAGGAGGAGAGGGTAACATATGTCCTGTCCTAACTGTCAGAACTGGGCAAAGCTGTTTGAGGTACATTTTGTACCAACAGTCTTTTGTGGAGTCTTTAACAAGCAGGTCTTACAAGAAGATCTTACAACTGCTGTTTCTGGCTGTGTGAGCCAGGATCGATGCACAACACTTAGTGGAGGATAGTACAGCCTTCTCCAGGTTTCCGTTATCTCCTGTGGGTTCAGCCCAACAGGAAATGAAACCTGGAAAGAAATTTATATGAAAAGCTTCCCTAGCCACATTATGGGAACATGGTAGGTGTTTTTAAAAACAAGCTCACATTTTTTCCTATCTGTCTTTAACTAGAGCTAGAGAAAATGATGAACAACAGCACACAAGTCATCACTAGATAATTATCAGACTAATTCAACTAGTGAAAGTTACAATTTATCATGTTTCTTTTATGTCTGATTGATAGGCAGATTCATAGATCAATGTATCAATAGACAGATAATGTATCACTGAATGATGGAAAGTTTGGCAGGAAGCAAGACTAGGAGAAAATGCAATTACAATTTACACGTATTAGAGGTACTGATTTTATTTTGTAGAAGGGAGGCAGATTAATGTTACTATTGAAGTCATATTTCATAACAAAACAATGCAGTATCATTTATTTTTCAAGTAAATATGATTTTGCTATTAGGAGGCCCCCCGCTGCATCCTGCTGCATCCTGACCCAGCATTGCAGGGGCTCAGCCTTGCCAGGCCTAAGCTGGGTGTTGCTGGTTTAACCCCTGTGCTGGGGCCAGTGACTGCTGCCTCCCCTGCTCCAGCTCCAGCTTGGGGGTAACAGAGGGTTGACACCCCTCCCGAAGGCAGTCACTGCCTGACAAACCATAGCCCTTTGTGTCCATGGGGCTGGGGGACCTGGGGGTGTCACAACTGAGAAAATGAGTAGATGCTAGGAAGAGATTTTTTGTTTGTTTTGGTTTGGGTTTGATGTAACAGTTTTAACCCTTGTATTCTTGAGACTTGTTTGCACTAATTTGGACCATGAGTGTTAGTGTTACTAACTGGACCAGCAATATCCATTTACTGTATTCTGATGAGACTACTAAAACTTGAACTGGACTAACAAAAAAATTCTTAGCTCCATATATATGATTTGTTCCCTTTTGCCCATAGCAAGTTTCTGACTGCAATGCATCTAATAAAACTGAAAGCTATGAAAGAAAAAAAAATATTTAGAAATGCATTTTGGCCATTATTATGTTGTTATTGTCATTCTAGCTATTGTCAGCATATGTTTAGAGGAAATAAGAAACTTCAGCATAGAAGAATTGCTAAAATTCTTCATAATAGCAATGTTCCCCAGATGTAGTGTGTTAGCATGAGACTGATGTCAGGATGCAAATTATCCTTCATCTATCTAGTATAATATTTATTTATGATCAGATCAAATGCTTAATCCAACATGGGCTTCATATTTATATTTTGTATATAAATCAATTATTTTTTTTCTTTCTGCCTGAGGATTTTCTCACTTTTTTCACTTTCATCATTTGGTCAAACAAAAAGCAATTGTAAGCAGCCAGCATCTGCAAATATATCATGCATTGTCTACCATAGGCAGGAGGCCATAAGCAGTGGGGCATTACCTGTACTAGTAACTGTTGACAGAAACTACTGATTCTCACTCATTTTATACTCCCTGCTGAAAAGCTATTATGTAACTTCCTACATCAGCAGTTCTCAATGAATCATGACAAATATATTTAGCTACCTATGACAACAGTAACTACAAGGATCCCGGCGACTTTGCTACTTTCTCAGGAGCAAAGTAGGATGTTAGTGCAAGCAAGTCCTTGCTTATTTCTCAACTTCCTAGGCTATAAAATAACTTCATGAAGACCAAGAGTAACAGGAAGATACACAGCCCAATCAAATTTGAATTATGTTTTATTGAATTATTTTGAATTATGTCGAATTATATTTTAATTAGGTTTTATTTTCCCATTCTTTTGTATATCAGATAATACACATGCAAATTTACACAATACTGCTTAAACTCCCAAATTTATGAATTTTTACTGAGAAAATTGTGGGATGAGAGTATAGTCTTCTTTCTAACCTGAAAAAACTGAGTTTTCTTAATTCTGCTGAATGAATTTCTTCCAACATAACCAAACTGCAAAACTTAAAATGTAAGTAAAGTCGTAGTTGCCTGCATCTACAGACCAGTCTAAAAATAATTTTGAATTGTTGTAAGTCATTTACTGACATACTAAATAGGAAGTTCTTTCCACTTTTTTTTCTCTAAAATTAGTCTTTATTGGTCTTTTTCACAGGTCTTTAGAATAGTTCTATAAAATGATCTTTTAGTGACAATTCTATTATAAGGTTGTACAAATTAGATTATTGTAATTTTTTTGCTACTAGAGCCACTGTTACAACAAAATATTAGTAAAAGTGGAGAACCACAAATTTAAAAAAATAATTTAGTCCTTCCTTAAAATAAATGTATACTTTCTTTCATTAACAACCTATAACCTGGATCTCTTGAAGCATCTCTTTTACATGCTATAGTATACCTTACAGAAGATAAAAAATTATAATAAACAGAAAAGCATATGAAAATATGCTTTAGTTCTAACTTTCAGCAAAATAGATGATGCAACTACACTGATCTTACTGCATACTACTTGGAAATGGTAAACAACACACTGTGCAAACACATCAGTATCTGACCAGGCTCTTAGCCGTCTTGTTCACATTGCATGTGTGTTCCAGTTCAGATTGAAGTTTTTCGAAGGAGATGGTCACTTATTCACTAAATTATACCAAATTGTCTAACAGTGGCATATTCAGTTCTGAGATGAAGGAGTGTGGTGCGTACTGCTACTGGAAATGAAACAAACAGCTGTTTAATGAGGGTTTCTTTTGCAGCACCTGTTTCTGAATCCTCAAAGTAAATGGAAAAATTGGGCTAATGGTTTTGTTTATCAGCCACATTCCAGTTGTTTGTGTCTGTTCTGAAGATAATGAACTTCTAGGGGACTGATGGGACTGTAAGGCATAATAGCACAGCTACAAAGCATATGTTTAAAAAAATTGGAAAAAAAGTCTTATTTGTTTTGAGATTTCTTTTGGTTTAGATTACCTCCCACATGAAGCATTTTACTCGAAAATTATTTACCTTTTCAGAATTAGTATACTTTGATAGAAGATAATAGTAGCTTGCAAGTAACTCTTCCAACTACACTACCATAAATTAGATACAGTAAATAAAACAACAGCAAAAAAAAGGAATTATTGGCTTTGTATTAAAGCATTAGAAGCAGTTGTAAACTTTCTCCCTGGGTTATATAATCCTACTTTGCTTTTTAATGAACCCTTGATGTCCCTCATATACCCCAGTTCACACTGTAAAGCCAGAATAAAAAGGACTAATGAAACTGAACTTTGCAGCAAGACCTCCACAGTCTGAGTGTGGATCTTGTTTACTTCTGCCTATGGACAAGGAGAGTCACTGTAGTTCTGCAAAAGTGGATCTAAGAAATCATCCAGCAGTTGTCTGTCTCTGACAAGTTTGTAAGCAGATCAGAGACGTTGTCTTCTCCTTGGCTGTAAATGGAAGGCCAATGCTACTACTTCTGCACGTCATAATGGTCCTGCCAACAGCCTTTTCCACTGAAGAGTTTTTCTTCCAGGCATGAGCTTGGTGGAAAGATCCACTGAGAGTCACAAACACATAAGTGTAGGCAGATATGTACAATTATTTTACCCTTTTTCTGTTCCCTAATGTGGAAAAGCTATTGAGGTTAAACAAATCATATCAACTATTCCAGTTTCTTTAATTTGGAGAGCAACCGTTCAATTCCCAGTAAATTTATTTTTAGTAGGATATAACCTGTATTGGGAGCATCCCATATTATAGAACCCATTTCCCTGTTTGAGGAACATCAGTGTTTTTGTAAGGATGTATTTTAATAGTTGTTGTTTGTTTGCTTTCACTGAATGTTTTTAATGCCTAAAATGCAAAGTTGATGCAACTAGTGTAAACTGATGTGTGGCTTGCTTTAAGGAAGCAATGATGTCCAGAAGAGTTTTCCATTTTCCGTCACCTTGAATCAGGCCCCCGATGGACACTTACAATAAGATTTCAAAAGTGTTTGACTGTTTGCTATTGACATAACTTTTTTCCCTTTAACCTTAACAGTCCCATACCATTTAGTTTGATGGGAATATATGTGGGTCAAAAATCTGTCTACAGTTATTCATTTTGAACTCTTAAATAGTTTTGGAAATATCTTACGATTATTACAATTGCTTTAAAATTCATGCTCTTTAAAATGCAGAGAGAAATAATTCTTTTTCTGGCAGCAGAGATGTCTGATTCCTTTTATAACTTCAAGGAATATAGCGGCAAGAGTTATTTTCTACACAAAAGTATCTGACTTAATGATGGGTGACTCATATCCATTCCAAAATCACATAATAAATGTTTATAGGAGGTAGTTACTTAGAGCCACTGCATGTAGTCTCAGACCATCCACTGATTAAATTTATAAATAAAATGAAACAAAAATCCCAAATGTTACCATTTTTTTTCCTTTTGGATCAGATGTTATATAATAATCTAGGATTCAAGAATATACATGTATGCTGATTTTCAGTACAATCAGGAAAATTATATGCAGTGTACTTACTGAAACAGACATACTATAATTAAGTTATTAAGCTTTTCTGTTTTAATGGAATGGTATCTTTCATTACAGGACTGTTAGGGCATTTCCAGTAGGGTCCTCTAACAATAATATACCTTTCCAGCAACAAGCTGCTACTCAGTAACCTCTCTCTAAGGGAAAAACAGGCTTCACAATGTGCTGGGAATGTCATCCTATACTGTTCTGATTGATCAACCTTTTTCCTCCTTGATGAGTTCAAAAGTTTGATAACATTAATTATTTAAAACTCTGAAGTCCTCAGTGAACTATTATCATCCTTTGCTGTTATAGTAAATGTACAGAATGAATGGCAGTGGAAGTAATTGGAAAATCTGAGGCTCAGAAAGGTTAAGTGGCTTTCCTGAGGTCACAATGAGGATTTTTTTAACCTCTTGACCTGAAGAGCCATATTTAGTTCCTTCTCCAGCTTAATCCAATTAGTAGATTAATCGTCAGTTCAGCCCAAAGAACAATTATTTTCAGCCATCTGCTTTTATCATGTAGTAGTTGAACCTTCCTTATATGATCTGTGGGAGATGGACATGAGGTTAGATGCACGTTTCCTTTTGCGGTGCCCAGAACATAAGGGAATGATAGTGCTTCCTCGCAGAAGGGTGAAGCAGGCTGGCACACTTGCATTTTACTGTGCCTGTCCTAGGTAAGTGACTCAGCCTCCAGATGATCTTCAGAAAGAGTCCTGACTACCTGGATAATTTTTCTCTCCTACTTCAGCAGCTATAGCTATGGACATTAAAATAAACTGCTTTGTGTTGGCCCTAAAATAAATGTGCTGTAGCAGTTGGTAGAACTTTGCTTTAAATATACCATCATGAGAGCTTGTCAAAATATGGTGCTTCAATCAATTATGCATTAAATCCACCAGCAAAGTGGGTAGTTCTAGGAATGCATTTATTTCACATGATTGGGCATATTGCCTACTGAGTTGCAGCTTTTTTGCATTTTCGAAACACTGTCAAGAGATTACAATCAGGCTGGTACAGGGAAACTTGCTGTTAGTAAGGACTGTAGTACTGCTTTGTTGCACTACTGTTTTTAGCTTATTTTCAAGCTGTATGTCTGTCTCCAGTACAGTTTATTAAAAACACTTCATCAGTAACAAACTTTTTTTTCTGACTGAGGATACTGCAACATTGGAGTAGCATAAGAAAAAAGAAAAAGAATATGTAAAAGTAGTGAGCTGAGCTCACCCGGAAGAAAGCCTCTGCCTTTGAAGATGAACCTACCATTTTAAGAAAGAGTTAAAAGGCTGTATGAAAATTCCTGGTAAAAAATATGCAGCTATTAGAAAGAGTCCTTAATACCCAAAGCATGTAAAACTCCTAGAATCTTAGAATGGTTTGGGTGGGAAGGGACCTTTAAAGACCTAGTCCAACACCCCTGCCGTGCGCAGGGACATCATTCACCTTTATTTAATCACCTTTATTAAATATTGGTAATTTGTATGTTCACAATGCAAAGAATTTTCATGTCTAAGAGCAAGAGAAAACAGGACATACTCAAAGTATACCTTTTCTGGCCAAAGATTCAGCTACAGCGGGAACCTGCCTAACCACCATCTGAAGAAAGTAACTGAAAGCAGCTGTTGTGTGCAACTGCAGTCAGTTGCTAGATGGCTAACACAACTTCAGCCTATGAGGGCAGCAATTAGGATGTGCTTTTGCAAAGCAAGATTGCATTGTAAGTTTGATATTACCCAATGTTTATCAAAGGACAGCCTAGCGCTTTTGTGAGTTTGATGTTTGTCTGTAGTCACTTGGAATTTCTGAAGTTAGCCTTAAGTAACAGATACACTACTGATTGATTGATCATTAGTTACATATCACTTAGACTGCTTAATCAATGGTTTCATTTATCTTATTTTTTCATGGGCAAAAGTTGCTTCTAACAGCATAACGTAATGAATATTCAAACACTTGAGTGCAGCCAGAGATCAGGTTAGGAAAGGTAAAGCCCTGATAGAATTGAATCAGGCCAAGGACGTCAAGGGCAACAAGAAAAGCTTCTATAGGTACATAGGTGATAACAGGAAGACTAGGGAAAATGTGGGCCCTCTTTGGAAGGAAACAGGAGACCTGGTTACCCGGGATATGGGTAAGGCTGAGGCTTACCCATATTATCTCAATGACTTTTTTGCCTCAGTCTTCACTGGCAAGTGCTCAAGCCACAGCGCTCAAGTCGCAGAAGGCAAAGGCAGGGACTGGGAGAATGAAGACCCACCCACGGTAGGATAAGACCAGGTTTGAGACCCTCTAAGGAACCTGAAGGTGCACAAGTCCATGGGACCTGATGAGATGCATCCACGGGTCCTGAGGGAACTGGCGGATGAAGTTGCTAAGACACTATCCATCATATTTCAGAAGTCGTGGCAGTCCGGTGAAGTTCCCACTGACTGGAAAAGGGGAAACATAACCCCTATTTTTAAAAAGGGAAAAAAGGAAGACCCGGGGAACTACAGGCCAGTTTGTCTCACCTCTGTGCCCAGCAAGATCATGGAGCAGATTCTGCTGGAAGCTACGCTAAGGCACATGGAAAACAAAGACGTGACTGGTCACAGCCAACATGGTTTCACTATGGGCAAATCGTGCCTGACAAATTTGGTGGCCTTCTACGACGGGGTTACAGCATTGGTGGGTAAGGGAAGAGCAACTGATGTCATCTACCTGGACGCGTGCAAAGCATTTGACACTGTCGCGCATGACATCCTTGTCTCTAAATTGGAGAGACATGGATTTGATGGATGGACCACTCGGTGGATAAGGAACTGGCTGGATGGTTGTACTCAAAGAGTTGCAATCAGCGGCTCGATGTCCAAGTGGCGACCAGTGGCGAGTGGCATTCCTCAGCGGTCGGTAGTGGGACTGGCGCTGTTTAACATCTTTGTTGGCGACACGGACAGTGGGATTGAGTGCACTCTCAACAAGTTTGCCAATGACACCAAGCTGTGTGATGTGGCTGACACGCTGGAAAGAAGGGATGTCATGCAGAGGGACCTTGACAGGCTTGAGAGGTGGGCTCGTGCGAACCTCATGAAGTTCAACAAGGCCAAGCGCAAGGTCCTGCGTGTGGGTTGGGGCAATCTCAAGCACAAATAGAGGCCAGGTGGAGGATGGATTGAGTGCAGCCCTGAGGAGAAGGACTTGGGGTGTTGGTTGATGAGAAGCTCAACATGAGCTGGCAATGAGCTCAACATGAGCTGGCAATGTGCACACTTGCAACCCAGAAGGCCAACCGTATCCTGATTCTCCCCCTCTACTCCACTCTCATGAGACCGCACCTGGAGTACTGCATTCAGCTCTGGGGCCCCCAACATAAGAAGGACAGGGACCTATTGGAGCGAGTCCAGAGGAGGGCCACGAAGATGATCAGAGGGCTGGAGCACCTCTCCTGTGAAGACAGGCTGAGAGAGTTGGGGTTGTTCAGCCTGGAGAAGACAAGGCTCCGGGTCACCTTAGAGCAGCCTTCCAGTACCTGAAGGGGGCCTACAAGAAAGCTGGAGAGGGACTTTTTAGAAGCACATGTAGTGATAGGACAAGGGGTAATGGGTTTAAAGTGAAAGAGGGTAGATTTAGATTAGATATAAGGAAGAAATTCTTCACCACGAGGGTGGTGAGGCACTGGAACAGGTTGCCCAGAGAACTTGTGGATGCCCCAACCCTGAACGTGTTGAAGGCCAGGTTGGTTGGGGTTTTGAGCAACCTGATCTAGTGGAAAGTGTCCCTGCCCATGGCAGTGGGCTTGGAACTACCTGAGCTTTAAGGTCCGTTCCAACCCAAAACATTCTATGATTCTATGAGTCTATGATTCTATTGTTTTGTTTTGTTGTTCAATAACCATGAATTATCACATAGGAGAGAGGAAAGCAGGATAAAATAAAATGACAAGCAATGAACAATTACGTCACTGAAAGTCGCTATTGTTTTGTCATTGCATAAAAAGCTCCAGATTTTCCTATTTTCTTTATGTCACATGACACTCCAAATTATTTCATACCTTGCTAGTGTGACTTTAGGGTAATTCCTATATAGGGGAATGGCTTAAGATACATACACTGACTGAGATAGCAGTTCCTCTGCAGTTAGATCTTTGTCATGACTTTGGGGCACAAAGAGATTTCTCCTGAAATTTGGAAATGTCTGCTTGCTGGCTGCTAAGGCCATTGCAAAACAGCTTAAATAAAGTATATTATGAGCTTAGACTGCAACCAGTGCAACAAACAAGTCTAGGAGAAGAAACTTCCCACGCCCATACCATAAATGTCCAAGTAATTTTTCACTGTTTCAGAAAAACTTCTTGTTCATCAAAAGTAACATTACTATTGAAACCCACTGAAGTATTACATGCTCTGTTTCACCAAAGCAAGATCCAACAGTGCTAGTAATTCGCTGTATTTCAACTATAACTTTGATTTCTTCCATAAATAAATTATTAGAACTATCACTTTATGAGAAACAATTTTGCACTATGGCTAGTTCCAAAGCCTGAAGGAAGAAATCTTTTTGTAAAATCCTTTTCCACAGATGTTTCAAAATTAGATAGTATTTAAAAATTTACTATCCTAATTACTGAGAAAAAATTCAATGGTTTTATTTTAGAATTAGTCTGACCTCTTTCATCACATCATGTATGAACTATTGGATGCTAAAAAGCTAATAACATTTGCAGTTAGAGGAAAACTCAAGAATTGGAGCTGGCATATTTATTAGGCTTAAATATTAGGGAAATGACCTTGTGTACGTATTCTGAAATAGACATGATTTAAGGTAATAATACATAATCAATGCTTGGAATCACACATATAAACATTAAGACCTGACCAAATTAATAACAGAATACATTTGTTGAAAGTTGCATTTCATCTTGCAGTGCTAAATGTTTTAGTATTTTACCTTTTAAAAGTTAAATATAGTTCAAGATTTAGAACTTGTATCAGACAGATTTGTAATGGCTTTCAAATAATAATCATAAAAGTTAATGTTAGTGGGTTTTTCTTCCATTAAAACAAGTACTTTTTATCACTGCTACTGCACAACAATTTATACAAAGGACTGAAAAGGTGACAGATTATTTGGATGTATGTAGGAATATATAAGGGACAAATTTTTTTTTTTCATTAATGGATTTGACCTTTCTAGGAAAAGTCACAGACATTGAAGAATCATTGCTGATACTTGTCTTACAACAGCACATTGACTGTATAGTGCAAGCCTGGCATGAATGTCGCTGTTAGAAAATACATGTCCTAATGAGCTCTATCGCTGTCAAAGGCAAGTACTCCAAACAAATTTAAACATATAATTGTGTGTGTTTGTAGATGTCTGCTTTCACTCATCTGGTGACCTGCATTTAGTGTATTTGCTGTGCAGAGAGGCTTTGTATGTAGATATTATTTGGTGCTGACTGATTAAAAGAGAAGCAGCACTGTTAACTGTGACCAATGGAACCTAATAATCTTCATATTTACTTTAGGGTTTTATCATTAATAACTTCCCAGGCATGTTGTTTCTATCCCATCTAAAATTGGAGAATTGTATAGCTCAAACCCACCCAAATTTCAAGGATTTTATATATCCATATATAAGTTGCAGTTTAATGTGCAATTTCTAATCATTATTCTTACCTAACCAATATCTTTCTGTCTGTATAGCTTTTCATTTTGCATCTTTTCATATCCTTCTTTTCATCCGTCAGGTGATTAGATATATTGAGCAATCCTTAAATAATCTTTACTTAAACAGATTAGTGAAACAATATATAAGCATTCTGTAATAAATACCAGATTGCTTATGATTATAGCCCTAGCAGTAGATTTTAAAAGATGGCCCATAGTGTTATGTTCAAAATCTTGTGTATGGGCAAAGAGGAAGCACACCTTACATCTATAGAAAGTGAAGAATTTATTGTTAGTATAACTGAAATATTAGCATTAATCTAATCATTATTAGTCTAGATCTAACTATTACAGAAAAAGAAGGGTTAATAACACAGTTAAAACTGTAATACACATACTTCTTATTTTCTACCCCTTTTCCTGTTGTTATGCTCACCCTTCCCTTTCTCCTCTTGACCCTAAAGTTGGTGTTTTCATACTGATGTTGTCGGCAGGGGTGTTACAGTGAGTTGTCAATATCTGGAGTCCTTCACTGGGGGGAATATGATGTTCATGTTAACAGTGTTCTCTTCCTTACTCTAGGATCTACTTGTAGTCATTTTTATACGTTTATTATCATCACACATGGCTGCACCATACAAAGATAACAAAAGTAAAATAAATTAGCTGAAGACACCTGGTCATTTAGACAAATTGCAGCCAGAGCTAAACCAAGTAAAATAAAGCTGCAGGCAGATCAAGAAAAGTTCAGACAGAGCAAGCCTGATGAACTTCAGTCCTGAAGTAAGTTTGGTATAAAGCTTATGGCCTCTTTCTGGGAATGGAACTGCTGTATGACAGAACTACATGGTTTCAACAGGAAGAGAGTAGATGCCAGGGCTTAATAAAAGGAAATAGGAAAAAAACCCCAAGCCCCACAACACCAAAAATAACCAAACTTGGAAAAGAAATTATTATGTGATTTTGTGAAAATAGACTAATTTAAAAAATAAAATTGTTATTTTGAATAGCTATTGAAAATGAAGTCCCAGAAAATTCAGTAACTCATTTGTGAGAATTTGCTTCCATATAAAGTTATTTGTAGTTAGAAAGTTCAGATTTGTCTAATCAGATAATGGCATCTGTATTCATGGAAACTATTGTATAATGACTGTACTTTTTAATTTTCAAGAGAAAAATTCAGTATTAGCGAGACTATGTTAGTGAGCATATTAGCGTATATCATTATCAAGGTCCAACAAGCTCTATTTTACATAGATTTCTTTTTCAGGGGTGTGGGGGTTTTGTTTGTTTGATTATTTGTTTGTTTTGCTTTGTTTTCCCTTGCTAAATCTGGAAAATTCCTCAGATTAATCAGGTTACTCTCCCAACATCTAACATACCTGTATTTTTTAACCGCATTCCATACTAACTCTCTTTGTTACAGTCACTAATAAACTACATTTGACGTTAAATAAAACAAAAACAACAACAAAAAAAGAGAAATACAGCCTTTAAATATTACCAGAGTACATAGAAATATTTGTGTAATGTCATAGAGTTTTACAGGAGTTTAAGAGATTTTTTTTCATTTTTGAAAATTTTTTTGTACAGTAATCAGACCAGTTAAATATTGCCATGGATACAAAGTGTCTTTCAACAAGTGATCTTTAAATCTGCATTCCTATTGTTTGCAAGCTTTAGTAGAAGACTATTTTTGCAGTCTGCATAGCTTCTATGCATGTCAGTCAAATTGTTACAGAGGTGACTGTATAAAATGAAATGGATGATACAATACATTTCATTCTTGCTCTAGTAGTGGTACATGTCTTGCTTGTGTCAATGCCTCTTTAAGAAGTAAATTGCTAGGTAGAGAGTCTTCTCAACATGTGAAGACTAATAAAACTAGGTAAGAGTATATATAGTTCAATAACAGTATTCAGTTTATTGCACTGTAGATTGCATTCACTGGAGAAAGAAACATATATATTTAGCAGATGCCTTCAGGTAGAAATGTTCATCTGAAACTGGCAGGTTTTAAAGTTTCAAGTATAGGAGTATTTACCACTACATAAATTATAATGTATTTGTTGCATACACATAGCTTTAATGGCTGTTATAGTCCAAGATGCTTCTGATGTATATGTCATAGTTTTCCTTCCTATTAATCCCCCCAAATATATTTTTTTATTGTAAGTAATAGTATTCTTACAGCTGTTATTCATGATAGACTCCAGCTTCCATGAGATTATTTTACATGCTGCTTATACTTTCCTTGCTTTGGAAAAAGTTTAGTGCTACTATATGCAGAATTTCTAAATATAAGGTATTGTTCTCTCATATCCATCCTCGCCCTGGCTGCATCAAAATATGGAATTTTTCTCAAATGAAAACATCAAACACGTTAAATAAACCTTTATGGCAAGATTTTGTCATTTCCTCTACCACTAATATCACTACACATTAATGACCAATCTCTGACACCACATACCTGATCCTGCCACCCTTTTACCCTGAGAAAAGGAGAATGAGGCTAAGGAAAGAGGAATCTCTTTCAGCAAACTCCATTCCCTCTTGATGTGGAGTACCAAGAGTGGAGTCTCCATTCCTCCATAAAACTTCATCAGGAATAAATAATTAAGAACATCTTTTCCCATTGTGTTTTCCCAGAGAACTGTATCACAGAATCACAGAATCACTAAGGTTGGAAAAGACCTGTAAGATTGTCAAGTCCAACCATCAACCAAAACCACCATGCCCATTAAACCATGTCCCACAAAGCCACGTCCACACGTTCCTTGAACACCTCCAGTGACGGACACTCCACCACTTCCCTGGGCAGCCTGTTCCAGTGTTTCACCAATCTCTCAGTAAAGAAATTTTTCCTAATATCCAGTCTAAACCTCCCTTGATGCAACTTGAGGCCATTTCCTCTTGTCCTGTCGCTAGTCACTTGGCAGAAGAGACCAGCACCCACTTCTCTGCAACCCCCTTTTAGGGAATTGTAGAGAGCGATGAGGTCTCCCCTCAACCTCCTCTGCTCCAGACTGAACAACCCCAGTTCCCTCAGCCGCTCCTCATAAGACTTGTGCTCCAGACCCCTCACCAGCTTCATCGCCCTTATCTGGACACACTTCAGCACCTCAACGTCCTTCTTGTAGTGAGGGGCCCAAAACTGAACACAGGATTCGAGGTGCGGCCTCACCAGCGTCGAGGACAGAGGCATGATCACCCCCCTACTCCTGCTGACCACACTATTTCTGATATAGGCCAGGGTGCTATTGGCCTTCTTGGCCACCTGGGCACACTGCTGGCTCATATTCAGCCCGCTGTCAATCAACACCCCCAGGTCCTTTTCTGCAGGGCAGCTTTCCAGCCACTCTTCCCCAAGCCTGTAGCGTTGCATGGGGTTGTTGTGACCAAAGTGCAGGACCCGGCATTTGGCATTGTTGAACCTCATATAGTTGGCCTTGGCCCATCGATCCAGCCTGTCCAGATCCCTCTGCAGAGCCTTCCGACCCTCAAGCAGACCAACAGTCCGAACCATCTTGGTGTCGTCTGCATCTAAAAGAGGTTCTGTTTACAATTAAGTTTAAATGAGTAACTGAAGAGAAAATAGGAGGTGAGAGGAGGAAGTAAAAAAAACAACCCACAAAACCAACAGAACTGAAACTGTATCTTGAAAGTTCTTCAATTTAAACATAATGAAGTGCATGCATGTGTTTAAGAACATGAAGGCAGGCATAGTTTTTCTTTTGAGGCTGTCTCCAGGCTGCCCCATACCCTGTACATGCCTGATTCTCTTTCTTGTCCATTCATCATAGTATGATGCTGAGGATAGCTGAATGCTCACTTTTAAAAGCATCTCTTTTTTCTCTTTCTTTCTATTTCTTTTTTTATGGAATACCTCTTCTAAAAAATTTTCTTCTTAAGGCACTTGGCATCTCTTCTGATGAAGAAAGTATCTTCAGGCAAATGGCACAGAAATTCTGAGATGCAAATCTCCCCCAGAGCCCTGTGCTTTGACTTTGACATTGGCAGATATGGTTTGTATACAAGACCTCTGAGTTGTCTGTGGCCTTGAAGAAAACAAAGCACACTCCCCTCACACACACCTTCTTTCTTGCCTTTCACCAAACACAAAATGTAAAATCATCTCCCTCTCATTCTGTACTTGTCAATAACAACACAGAAAACCTAAGAAGGGAACAACAAATGCAGTGAGAGGGAATGTATCAGGAGCAGGCAGAGAGTGGTCTGGGGTGAT
Source organism: Gavia stellata (assembly GCF_030936135.1). Lineage (NCBI taxonomy): Eukaryota > Metazoa > Chordata > Aves > Gaviiformes > Gaviidae > Gavia > Gavia stellata. The sequence goes on from NC_082595.1 coordinate 82,423,999, forward strand.
GGAGAGTGGTGGTGATTTGAAAGGGAGGGAACAGTAGGAAAGATACAAGCGCTGAATCGTGTTTACTGTTGCTTTTAGAGATCTGTTTTCTTACTAGAAATGAAGAAGTGAGGTGCCATGATTTTGCACAAATTTTATTGTTTTGCTAATTTACATACACATCAGAGTGATTTTTTTAACATGCCATCTCTCTCACCACACTCATTCTCTCTCTAAAAAAAGTTGAAATTAACATCCATTCATACACCCTCCTGCTGGTGCAGGACATCAGCTCTGGGTGCATCAGCCAACAGCAAGCATCCACTCAAAAGGCACACTGGTGTATCACAGTAAAGCTGTTCAGAATAAGGGGACATAAAAGTTCAGGACACAAACAGTCCATGCCCATCCTTCCACTACTGGTGGATACATTGAGGCTTTCATGGGTTTGTACGATCTACCATAGCAAAATCCCAAGCATGTGACAGCAGTATTGTTTTCTGTTCCTTCAGGCAGTGATGCCAAGAATCATGCCAGAGGAAGAAAGCCTAGTTTTTAGTATTTAGAGTAAAAGATGCTCCAAAACTACTGAGTAGCCCTCTAAAATCCTTGGACATGTTAACAGTACCATCAAAGTCAGTGGGAATACTAATATATCATAGGTGTTCTGAACATTTTCTAGCATTTAAGTAAAAAGCAATTATGATTTTTAAAGGAGGCAAAAGTTAGTCTTTATGGTTGTTGTTATAGTTTAAACTGTTTTCTGTCAGCAAAACTTATCCTGTAAAGTAATTGTAATGACTTGTGACACCAATGTTTTGTATTGTCTGCAAAAAATCATGTATGAAACACAATTGTCATTGTGCCAAATAATCGATAACCCAATTTTATCTTTATTAGAGAAGTAAGAAAATGAAGATTTATTTTTTTATTAGTCAAACAAAATCAGAACCCCAGAAGGTTACTGTTGTGGTTTAACCCCAGCTGGCAACTAAGCACCACACAGCCGTTTGCTCACTCCCACCACGGCAGGATGGGGGAGAGAATCAGAAGAGTAAAAGTGAGAAAACTCGTGAGTTGAGATTAAGACAGTTTAATAGGTAAAGCAAAAGCTGCACAGGCAAGCAAAGCAAAACAAGGAATTCATTCACTACTTCCCACCGGCAGGCAGGTGTTCAGCCATCTCCAGGAAAGCAGGGCTCCATCACGTGTAACGGCTACTTGGGAAGACAAACACCATTACTCCGAATGTCTCCCCCCTTTCCTTCTTCTTCCCCCAGCTTTATCTGCTGAGCATGTTGTCATATGGTATGGAATATCCCTTTGGTCAGTTGGGGTCAGCTGTCCCGGCTGTATCCCCTCCCAACTTCTTGTGCACCCCCAGCCTACTCACAGGTGGGGTGGGGTGAGAAGCAGAAAAGGCCTTGACTCTGTGTAAGCACTGCTCAGCAGTAACTAAAACATCCCTGTGTGTCGACACTGTTTTCAGCACAAATCCAAAACACAGCCCCATACTAGCTACTGTGAAGAAAATTAACTCTATCCCAGCCAAAACCATCACAGTTATTATTTTGGTCTTGTTAAGATGCTCTAATGGGACCTTCAGAAAATTCTAAGTTGCTTGTTATTAGGTTTTGAACATCTTTGAAAAACTGAACATTTTGAAAAGAAAAAGATACCATTTAGCCTCACAGGTGGAGAAAGTGTAAGAATATGAGAGAAATAGAAAGTGTGAAACTAATAGAAGAATGCTATTAGGAAATTTAGAAGAGAGCCAAATACCAAAGTATTTGCTTCAAACATAACATTGGAATTTAAATGCTTTAATTTCTGGCCGTTCTTGATTTATCCTTATATGTTTTATCTGAGAAATTCCTGTGGACAACTTTGTAAGAGCCACAGACAATGCTAAGCAAGTATAATTTCTAATAAAGTGGAAAAGTCCATTTTGTAAGCAATGTGCTATGTAGTATTCAATAAAATATAATGAAACCTTTCCTGTGTAACTTGACAAAACTATGCTGATGGATAATTATTATTATCTTAGGTGAGTAAGAGATGTAGGTCCTGACAGCTTGAAAGACAACGTTGTGCCTGTATCACAGTTTATTTTAAAATATATTGAAACAAGAATAATGCAATTTTTCTTTGTACTGGATCTCACATTAGTACTATGGGTTTGCACTACTGTTGTACGTTGTATTTGATTATTAATACATAGATATTTGTAGATGTTGCTTACCCTTCTTAGGGAATCTTTAAACATGGGAGTTGTTGCTTTTTGTGAGGGTATAGTGCTTAGTACTAGGATTTTTAAGTTCTGCCACACTGCAAATTATGTTGTTAACAACTAAGTATAGAAAAAAGATTCTTCAAAGTTGTTCCAGAACAAGTTTGGTTTCATTCCTTCTCAAACTAACTGAAATTGTACGACTCCAGACTGTTCATCTACCCCCAAAATGCATTGTCTGTAACTCTTGCCAAAAAGTTTTGTGTATACTTTTCCACATTCCCTTTATGTCCTCTTAGATCTAAGACACCATGAGAAGACTAGAATAAACATATGTTATCTCTGATATGTTATTCCCACTCAGGGAATAAAAGACATAAACATAGTGACTTCACACCTAGCCACACCAGAATTATAACTACAGGCAGAATGTATATGCTTAGATACTGTTGATTAACATCTTGGGTGGAAAAAATTGTTTGTTCTAGAGACCCAGGCAATTTCTGCTGCAGAACTGATCTAATTGAACATAGGTAATGCACTTGGAGATTCTCAATAGAAACCTCTGCTGCAGACACAGAAATGGTCACACAGGTCAGATTTTTTTACAGTCAGATGTTTTACATGTAGTTTTAAGACAATCAATAACAATGGACCATGTATATTCCAGATAGCCCAATAGGACCACAGGCCAGCTGGGTATGGGAACTCATCAAAACAGAGGAGTCTCTCCTGGACCAGCTGGAAATGATGCTGCAATGATCACTTCAACAGACTCTTATCATCATCCAAACAGGGACTGACCATCCTCTTCTAAAGATTTGATTCCACACATGAACATCCCTATGCCAAGAATCACAAAAAACAAATTTTTTAAGCACTATTCCCATGAGTGTATAAAGCAACACAGTCCTAGGAGGTCCAGACCCCTCCAGCGCTAATGGTGCAAGATCCTTTTTCTCCGCTGAAGGTTAACCTTTATGCAATACCTGGTATCTGACTGGCATTATCCATGTAGCACTGTTTAGGAAATTTATCACTGTGTGTAAACTTTGTACTCCTTTTTTCTTTTTCTTTTAGCCACAGCTTGTCCCAGTGTATTTTCTTGCCTCATGCACGATATTGCTGTTTCTGATGCTTTGACCATGTTTAGATGTATTGTTTTATAAAATGCTGGGTACAGTACATACATTTATGTAGCTGTTGAGTATTCTCCTGTTATGTTTTTATGTCCTACTGAAATTGCAACCGTCAATTTTTAAACCATATGAGCTTAAGGATAAAAATATTCATTTGAAGACCAAAGGTGCTCCAAGGGGCCAAAGGCTTGTCTAAGCATGAACCTTAATCTATGTCTTCAGTAATAACTTCATCTTCTTACAGTCAGCTGATGTGGGATGTAATCAAAATAATATCACCAGTTTTTATTCTAAGTATTCTTTTCTCGCTGTTGATTGGTTATTAGATTTGTGGGTTCGGTAATTACTCTGGGCATGAGGTAGATAAGATAGAAGATGCAGTGAGCAACTATTACAGTTTAATAAAATCACAAGCATTTGCAGATCCATTCCAGATTTCCTGTATTCATAGCTATCACAATAATAAGGTACAGCTAAAGGTATAACTCTGAATAATTCAGTCTGCAACTTTCAAATCATTTCTACTTTCCTTTCTTTTTATTTCTTCTCTGCATCATTTCATGAGTACTGTATTTTTTCTCCTTTCCCCATTATCTCTCTCTTCTATCCTATGATTACTTTCATTCCTGTTGCTCTCCCTCACTACCTCAGACTATTAAAAAAATGTGGGCATATTTTAATATATTTTTATATTCAGTGTGTTTTTACATACTCAATAAAACATTTATAATGCAAAACAAGATATAGACCTAATGTATTTTTTGCAGCATCAAAAGCTCATGCTGTATGTATTGTTAAGCTTTTGACTATCCTTTTTCAACTATCCTTTCCTAGTTCTAAGTTGAAGACTATTTAATTTTTTTCTTTACTATTCCTCTTTAATCTATTCTTTTTCTTGCAGAGTCATGATGCTGGACAGATACTTGAGATGTTCCTGTGTTAAAAGTAAATAATAATCTTTACTTAACAAGCCTTAGGAACAATAATCCGGTAACATATGCCAATATATGTATACACCAATGTTAATGAAGGGCTATCAAACAGATCACTGAAAGAACAATAACAAGCAACAGCAAGTTTAGCTGGACACAAAATAAGCAAAAGAAAAAAATCCTTCTACAGAAAAAAACTTACTTAAAGAGTTCTTTTAAGTATTGTAGAATTTCAGACTTTCTATGGAAATGTCACTGTCAGTTTATGTTTGATAAAAACCCTTTAAGCATCTACATTTGGCATTTTAGTTTAGAAAAAAAATAATATTTTGTATTTTAAAATTTGACAGTGTTACTCAAACTTCCTTTTCATCCATATTCTTGTCAATCTTCAGTTACTTAGAGACATTTATGACATAGAAACAGTGTCTAATTTCTATTACATATCCTGTACTATTGCTTTCAGATTCTGCCTTTGCAGAAATTCAATCAGTTTCTCTAGCTCTCTTAGAACTTCATCAAGACTTCAGATGTGAGAAACTGAAACATCCAAACTAGAACTGATAGAATTGCATAAGAAAATATAACTGTCTTCAAAACTTATCAGCACAACCTTTACCATAGGACTCTCAATTTATTCTCTACTGGAAATAAAATGAGCGAAGAAAGGAATGTTTCTCATCAAGTTCCTCAAGATTCCACTGATAACACTGTAGGAGTAAAATGCTGTGAAAATGTCATCATGTATGTTACAATAAACATGCTTTTTTATAGATGACAATTCAAGAGAAAATAACAACGTTCTTCATTATGCTTAGGACACTAGCCCACACCAGAACTGTATGTGAAAAGACATATGCAAATGTTTAGTATTACAGTGTAAAAATATTCTCTAAGCAACTAGTCTTTCAACTGAATAAATACACAACTTTACTAATGTATTAAATCATTGCATAAACAAATCTGGATGAGCTTTTCATTGTTTATTTCAGTTATTTGCAAGACTGAAATTACCACAGAGACAGAAAGATTATAACAGAAAGCTACAACTATTCCTATACATTCCAGATACATCTTCTGTGGGATTCTCATACTTCATTGGTCCTCCTGTCTTTAATGATCATTGCTAATCTGTGCAATGGACAAGTAGAAGATTAACATGGATGAGCAGTCTGTACTTCTTTCAAGTAGATTTAATAACAGCCTATAAATAGTTGATATGCAAATCACAGACCTTAAATCTTATATTGATGTAATTAACGAGCATAATTGTACTGCAATCATGACTGTGTCTCCAAGGAAATGGTTTGCTAGAAAGATAAGTCAGACTCACACAGCTACCATCCCCCATGACTCTGAACCCATCTGCTAGTGTAAAACAGTTGTCTGTCATTTGTCCTCACCTTTTTTTAGACTTGCTCTTTTTAGTGTCTGCAGTATTAGAGCTAATGTATGCTATCCTCATATCTGAGGAACAAAATGGAAAAGCTCAGTTCTAACTGACCAAAATTCAGTTAGTTCAGATAGATTTTTGAGATGTCTGACCTGGTGTTCCATTTTACCTCACTTACTTGTCAAAGCTCTTCTTGCTCCACTTGGCTAGGTAAAGGCCTATTACCCTAGTACAGACAAAGATTATGTCATACTGGGAAGCTGTGTTACATTTCTAGTGAAACTTGCTTCAGGTAAGCTTTTTCCACCTGAAACAACATAAAGCAGACAGATATAATTATTTCAAGAGAAAGAATATGATCTATATCAGCTCTGAGACATCAGCTGACACATTGCGACAGGGGAGGTTCAGGCTAGACATTAGGAAAAAGTTCTTTACTGAGAGAGTGGTGAAACACTGGAATAGGCTGCCCAGGGAGGTGGTAGAGTCACCCCCCCTGGAGGTATTCAAGGAGCGTGTGGATGTGGCATTGTGGGATGTAGCTTGATGGACATGGTGCTGTGTGGTGTTGGGTGGGTTGTGGCTTGTTATTGTTGTTGTGTGGCGTGGGTTTTGTGGTTTTTTTTTTTTTTGGTGGGTTTTTTGGTGTTGTTTTTTTTTTTTTTTTCTTTTTTTTGCAGGTTGGACTCGATGATCTTACAGGTCTTTTCCAACCGTGTGATTCTGTGATTCTGTGATTTAACCATTTCATGTCTATGCAGGGATTGAAAGCAGCTGTTGTGTGCAACTGCAGTCAGTTGCTAGATGGCTAACACAACTTCAGCCTATGAGGGCAGCAATTAGGATGTGCTTTTGCAAAGCAAGATTGCATTGTAAGTTTGATATTACCCAATGTTTATCAAAGGACAGCCTAGCGCTTTTGTGAGTTTGATGTTTGTCTGTAGTCACTTGGAATTTCTGAAGTTAGCCTTAAGTAACAGATACACTACTGATTGATTGATCATTAGTTACATATCACTTAGACTGCTTAATCAATGGTTTCATTTATCTTATTTTTTCATGGGCAAAAGTTGCTTCTAACAGCATAACGTAATGAATATTCAAACACTTGAGTGCAGCCAGAGATCAGGTTAGGAAAGGTAAAGCCCTGATAGAATTGAATCAGGCCAAGGACGTCAAGGGCAACAAGAAAAGCTTCTATAGGTACATAGGTGATAACAGGAAGACTAGGGAAAATGTGGGCCCTCTTTGGAAGGAAACAGGAGACCTGGTTACCCGGGATATGGGTAAGGCTGAGGCTTACCCATATTATCTCAATGACTTTTTTGCCTCAGTCTTCACTGGCAAGTGCTCAAGCCACAGCGCTCAAGTCGCAGAAGGCAAAGGCAGGGACTGGGAGAATGAAGACCCACCCACGGTAGGATAAGACCAGGTTTGAGACCCTCTAAGGAACCTGAAGGTGCACAAGTCCATGGGACCTGATGAGATGCATCCACGGGTCCTGAGGGAACTGGCGGATGAAGTTGCTAAGACACTATCCATCATATTTCAGAAGTCGTGGCAGTCCGGTGAAGTTCCCACTGACTGGAAAAGGGGAAACATAACCCCTATTTTTAAAAAGGGAAAAAAGGAAGACCCGGGGAACTACAGGCCAGTTTGTCTCACCTCTGTGCCCAGCAAGATCATGGAGCAGATTCTGCTGGAAGCTACGCTAAGGCACATGGAAAACAAAGACGTGACTGGTCACAGCCAACATGGTTTCACTATGGGCAAATCGTGCCTGACAAATTTGGTGGCCTTCTACGACGGGGTTACAGCATTGGTGGGTAAGGGAAGAGCAACTGATGTCATCTACCTGGACGCGTGCAAAGCATTTGACACTGTCGCGCATGACATCCTTGTCTCTAAATTGGAGAGACATGGATTTGATGGATGGACCACTCGGTGGATAAGGAACTGGCTGGATGGTTGTACTCAAAGAGTTGCAATCAGCGGCTCGATGTCCAAGTGGCGACCAGTGGCGAGTGGCATTCCTCAGCGGTCGGTAGTGGGACTGGCGCTGTTTAACATCTTTGTTGGCGACACGGACAGTGGGATTGAGTGCACTCTCAACAAGTTTGCCAATGACACCAAGCTGTGTGATGTGGCTGACACGCTGGAAAGAAGGGATGTCATGCAGAGGGACCTTGACAGGCTTGAGAGGTGGGCTCGTGCGAACCTCATGAAGTTCAACAAGGCCAAGCGCAAGGTCCTGCGTGTGGGTTGGGGCAATCTCAAGCACAAATAGAGGCCAGGTGGAGAATGGATTGAGTGCAGCCCTGAGGAGAAGGACTTGGGGTGTTGGTTGATGAGAAGCTCAACATGAGCTGGCAATGAGCTCAACATGAGCTGGCAATGTGCACACTTGCAACCCAGAAGGCCAACTGTATCCTGATTCTCCCCCTCTACTCCACTCTCATGAGACCGCACCTGGAGTACTGCATTCAGCTCTGGGGCCCCCAACATAAGAAGGACAGGGACCTATTGGAGCGAGTCCAGAGGAGGGCCACGAAGATGATCAGAGGGCTGGAGCACCTCTCCTGTGAAGACAGGCTGAGAGAGTTGGGGTTGTTCAGCCTGGAGAAGACAAGGCTCCGGGTCACCTTAGAGCAGCCTTCCAGTACCTGAAGGGGGCCTACAAGAAAGCTGGAGAGGGACTTTTTAGAAGCACATGTAGTGATAGGACAAGGGGTAATGGGTTTAAAGTGAAAGAGGGTAGATTTAGATTAGATATAAGGAAGAAATTCTTCACCACGAGGGTGGTGAGGCACTGGAACAGGTTGCCCAGAGAACTTGTGGATGCCCCAACCCTGGACGTGTTGAAGGCCAGGTTGGTTGGGGTTTTGAGCAACCTGATCTAGTGGAAAGTGTCCCTGCCCATGGCAGCGGGGTTGGAACTATGTGAGCATTAAGGTCCCTTCCAAACTAAACTATTCTATAATTCCATGAGTCTATTATGTAATTTTTAACACTGGCAATAGACCTTTCATTCTCAGCCAGAAAACGTCGCACTCATGAGTATGTGCCAATTCTCATCTTGGAGGCCGTTCGATCAAAAAAGTGTAAAGATGCCTTTACTGCATGCTATTGCAAAGCGTAGATGTGACTTCAAAATTCATTTCATCAAAATACCTAAGCAAATGCTTAACTTTAGCTTTGTAACTCACCCCACTAACTGGTATGGTGTACTTACTCTTAAACAGCTGCTTAGAAGTTTGACTAACCTTAATGAGCTAATGAATCAGGCCTCTAAAATTTATTAAGGGCCAATGGTACTCCCAAAATTATTACAGTAATGTGGCATAATTTTGCTGCTGAAAAGTAAATTTGAAACTTCTTCAGTCTGTATAGTCTTTATTATTACTATATTTTTTTTAGGTGAGAGAATTTGTAGCCAAAAGAAAGGCCTATAAATTACAAATACATTAACTGTATATAACTGTATATAACTGTATATAACTGAATATAAGCATAGTAAAGTAGTATAAAGTAGGGTAAACAGCAATAGCATATAAGCATACTGTAACACTGTCATGGCATAGCTAAAGACAATGTATGAACATTTTTCATAAGTATATGATTTGCATGACTACCAAAGGGGCAAAGAAAATCATGTAGTTGCATGTGGGAAGCATTCAAGCAACAAAAGTTAGTATAAGGATAAGATAAGCAAAACAAGAGATTTCAAATAGGCAAGGCATTCTGCATGCATCCGGCATCCAAATACATAAGAAAGATGGCTGTCAAAATCAAAAATGGTGAAAGCAGTACCAGGAACAGATAAGACCTCCTCACAGACCCTTTGTGAGGGGCACAATAGTACAGAAATATCAGGTATAAGCAAGGAAAATCAGAGAAGAAAGAGGACAGGCTCGCTTCAGTTCTAACTTCGTTCAGCAATGAGCTCCCTAGATCAATCTCCTGGGTCTCAGCAACTAACAGTCACAAAAGACTGTAGATATCAGTGATAACTAAACTGCTTCAGCTCCACAGTATTGTATGTTCAGACCTTATTTAAGATAAAAATGCTAAAGGCAAAGTTTTGAAAATGCAGTAATAATGATTAATATTGTGTAAGAACTAGCCAGTAGGATAATGTGTTGTTAATGAAAAAATTTAGTAAACTTCATTAATTTTTTATGTTTGAAACTTCTCATCACAGTCATGTCTAGATATCTCACATACATATATACTCATACATACATGCATAAAAACTTACACAGTTGCAACAATGCTTACTACTACACCAAACAAAATCTACATTATGCACTAGAACTACAATTTGCACTGCTGACCTATTCACCAAACTTTACAAATTCATAAAAATAGAAGGGGAGGGACAGACAACAAAAGTTATCAAGAATTTTATTCTGATAGGTTTACAAGTGCTTGTTCAAGGTAACGAAGCATTACTAAAAATGGTAATGAAACCTTGGAAATAGAAAGACTAACACAGCATAATTGAGTAGTTTCTACTTAATCTTCCCATGAGAATTACATTTATTTGTAATTTGACCTCTTACAGTTTCATTCCAAATTCAGATTTAATCACTACTGTTTAAATTGCTCTACTAGAGTTTTTAAAAGTTTAGTTTTGTTTTTCTTCATGTGTGCAACATCACAGAAGAAAGTACTTAACAATTATGACTAATTAGGCTGTTACTCTTTTCTTTATTTTGCAATAACAGGGAAATGTTCCATTCATTATGTTAAGATCTATTTAAATACTACATTATTTCAGGATGCCATGTGCTATCACCGAAAACACTATTCACAGAGCACTGATGAAAGAGTACTTCCAATTAACACAGAGCTAAGTACACTGTCAAATCATTGCTAGTTTTGCAACAGAACGACATATACTTTCTTTACTGAAATACTGAGTAGCAATTTATATTCAGCTTTTTATCAAAGGTAGAAAATAAATGTACCTTGTCAGGATTTTACAGCATAAATACATAACTTTTTATGAAAGTATCACTCTTGACAGCTGCTGATGACTGCCGCTTATCTGGAGTTTACCACTCCCACAGTAAAGCCAACAGAGAAACCCTTTGGGCATTCCTAATCCATTTTAGTGCAACAGCAAATCATTTTGTACTAGAGTAGTCCTGGAGACAGTTCATGGCCACATGGCTGACTTTTTGTCTAAAATATATTATATTCTAGGTATTCTACAACTTCTTCTACTGAACCATTGGGATATAGTAGTATCTTAAACCGTTGTTTTTGTTTCCAAAGTGATGATGTGATTATATTCTCATTCTTTCAGTACTTTCTAGCAGCTGCAATTTGACTCTCTAGTCTTTCCAAAACTCTCCTTCTTTTTCCTGGTTGTTACAAGAAACAACAAAAATAATTGCACAATGTGGGCTAACTACATTAAAAGTAGCTGCAAGAGAAAGTATTATTAATAGAGATTTTGTTAGTACGTAGACTGTACCTTTAGAATGTAATTAAAGTGGTATCCGGCTCTTCTGTATTTCTTAAAGTTAGGAGCATTTAATTCTGTCCTCTGTTAGACATGGTCTTAGGAAGATTGTGTTAAATACCTCTTTTGCAGAGTGCAAAAAAAAAATGGATTTTAACTTTAGGTTCAGCAGCTGGAAAGTACGCTTTTCTGAGTCAAAGATCACTGAACTAACTTTTACTATAGAGTAAACACCCTATACACCACTAATCTCCATTTCAGATTCCCATGGCTGCATTTATCTTTCAAAATTTAAACATCATAGAGACCTTCTTTATAGTGATGGAGAGAAATAAACAATTTTGGGATGTGATTCATCTCACCCTAAGCAGATGTCTGAAACCAGACAGAAATACTGCTTCCTTAAAATGCATCTTTATATCTAAAATAAAGGAAGCCTTGAGTGTGTAGAATGGTCGTAGACATCTGTATTAAGTTTTTGTTGTTCTGACATCATATTCTAAGTTGGAAATCTGTCATAGGGACCAATATGAGTTTCTTAATTACCATTTTTTTTCTCTATAAACATCTGTAAAAATCTGCACTGTGATCCAAGCATTTTAAAAATCAACTATTTAAATTATCATAATACGGAATAAATCACCTGTAGATGCTGTCATACTGATTTCATTTACTTTTGTTTTTGGAGTAAATTTAATTTCATATAGACTTTTTTTCCTGAAAAATATATGTGTCTGTTTTTTCTCTTACAAATAATAGCTACCAATAATTAACCAAATATGGCAATTTTACAGAAAGAAAACAGAATTAATGTATTTTAAGTGTATAATAAGAAGGAATATTGTTCAACTGAAAATTTCCAAGCCATTAACAAAAATCTATTTTTTAAATGATTAAATGTGTAAATAAAAAAAGGATCAAAATACTGTAAAGGTTACAAATTCAATCATTTAAAAATTAGGATGCATTAAATTTTTGTCTAGTTGTCTGTACAGTATCTGTTCAGACTTTTTTTGTGTTTATTCCTTGCAATTCAGGAGTTACTCATGCAACACTTTGGTTTTCTATCCCTTCCTTAATCAGGCCTCTCCCCAGTTAACACTGTTCATGTGTTCATTTCTCCACATTTAGTAGCTCTATTGACTTAAAAAGTCTGAATACCTATGTTCAAAATCAGTACCTCAAGCTAGAAAATGCTTACAGAATGAGGCAAACTCTCAATATTGCTTTTTGTCTGCACTGTTCAGCATGACGTCCCTACTTATCTATTGTACTTTATTCAGATAGTGCACTATGCGGAGAATCTTAAATTTTACTGAGGTCTTTTTGATTACAGTTGTCACCCGCTTATCCTTAATAACCATTCATAGTCACAATATTTTTTGTCAGATTTGGCAGATATTATTATCCCTATTTTACAAATGAGATGCAAAAGGATAAGGAAATTAAAGATTTGTTGCTAGAATTACTTATTAGTTAAAACCATTGTTATTTTTATGACTTTGTGGAGCCTGTGACAATGAAACAAAGATATACTTTCTGAGCTGGCATACTAGAAAACAAAATGATCATTTACTAGCTAATAAATAATTACAGTGGTCTCTAGTGTGCAAACTGAATCATAACTTTCGAAGTAAAGTACTGTTCTCAGTTGCAGCCATTCAAATCCAGACTGGCTCCAGGTTTGTGGGTTTAGTATTTTATGGAAACAGCTTGCATTTATTTGCAGACTGGAGGAAGGATTTCAGAATGCACCCTAGAGCTTTATTAAATTTGCTTAGTGGAATATTATTCGAGAGCTCTTTTATTAAAGGGCACACATTATAGTATTTTAGGAAAGAGCTGAAGCAGTAACAGTTCCCAGAAGTCTTCAATTTTTATTAAAAAGCAAAAAGACTCAACATTCAAAATTAATGTAGGAAATTATTTTGCTACTGAGATTACTTCCTGAAAACACTTTGGAAATGCAGTATGTAGCTTTGTTTTGGTGGTTTTTGGTCACTTGGTTGTTTTGGGGTTTTAGTTGGTTTGTTTTTTGCTCTCCTTTCTCATGTATTGGTAATGGATGTTAACCAAGTCTGAACTGTGTTCACGTTGTGCAGGTACCTACATCAGTTCTGTATGACTGAAATGTGAAAATATTTTTCTCAGTATTTACTGTAATTACAAGAAAATAAGAGGATATGTTCAAAAATGTGTAAAAGCACTTTGAATAATACAAATACATAAATACAAGCACCTTTATCAAGTGTTAGCCTTATGGTCAGTCTTAGAAAGCAGTTTAAGGACTTTCTTTTTAAGGAAGAAGCTAAAACCTCTCTGTGTATGAAGCTCTTTAATGTCTACCTTTCCCTACAAGGAACTCAGCTCCCACATTGCCTGAGTGTTGCTTTTTATCTATCCTACACTTCGAATACTGCTGACTTCCAAGGAGGAATTTACACATCCAGAGTTTAAAAAAACCCCACTATTCATTCTAAAAGGCCCTCTCTGAAATATTATCCTTCCCAAAGCAGACTTCCCTAGTTATCCATGAAGTAGGTAATGCCTCTTCTTTTTAAGATTTATGACCAGCATGCAAAAAGCCCTAGGCATATTTTAATTTAATAATGCTCTTTAGAGGTGTGAGATCTAGAAACCAGAAGTCTTAGACTTTTATTCACATCCAAATTTATATTGCTGTTTCTCTTGAAAACAATTAATTTGGCTTAGATGCAAAATGCACTGAAAGTGATACAGTAGGTGCAGATGCTCAACAGTATTAGGTACCTTCGTCTACTTTATGTATGTGGATTTCCAAAGAGGGAATCCTTTTTACAAAACTGCCACATTATCTTTTCACAAAAAAAATCTTAAATTAAAATTAATCTGAGTATCAATACAGTGGATTTAAACAGGACTAAAATTATTTATACATTGTTTGAAGTTCGGCTGTACTAATTTAAGCCTATATACACCTGAATTATAACATAACAAAGATGTCTAAATGACTCAAAATGCCTTTCCCTTCAGGCATTTGCAGAAACACCAAATGATATAAAAAAACTGACTTCCAGAAAGAATGATGTGAATGGCACTGTCTAAAGCTACTTAAATTCTGATTCTGTGCCATTACTTATGTATCTTAAGTAATTCCTTTTTCTTCCTCCAAAATGAAATCAAGAGTCTGTCACAGCTAGCAAGAAACGATGGATAGTGCTAGTATTATGTCTTGAGAGTCTCAGTGCCCAAGTTTCTGCATTAAGGTCAGTTGGTTTTGTTACTGGTACTGTAAATTGGGTATCGTATTCAGCTTCAGGAAATAATTCAATTTTTATTCTGTATAGAAACATTTGGCCTATAGGCCACTTTGCTTATTCCGGATTTGTAAAAATAGCTGCTAGTGGCAAGAAGAGTGACAGTACTTGAGATGTTGCTTCTAGTTCATTTCTACAAAAGAGATTGTACACATAGTCAGACTCACTGTCACTTCCAATCTATTCTTATATTCATCTTCCCACTGTCATTTCCACACTTGTTGAGCATCACTGCTACACAATACTTCGCTCACAGCTACTAAGGGCCAAATATGCCCTTTCCATATGCAACAGGATTCCTATTGACTTTAGTGACAGTTGTACTCATGTAAGGAATAGTGTTTAGTTCACTGTCTCTTACATTCAACAGTGCCATCAAAGAAAGTTTAGGTTGTTTTGTTGTTTTTTTTCATATACAGAAACCCAGTACTATCAAGACAAACAAAGCACTGTATTTCTCCTTTTATTTATGCTTGCTGCATTTACCAAAACTTATCACATACTCTACTACAATTCTTTTTTCTTCAGCTGTCAGAAACATCTGAAATGTTAACTGTTTGAAATATGAAATATGACATTTGAAATATTTTTATATATATAAAGAGAGAAATACTGAGTTATTTGTGTCTTTGCAAGAAGTAAGAGCATTTTTCAAAAATTCTTATCTTCCTACTTTTAAAACTATTACTGTATTGAGAGCCATATAAGTTTGGTCACACTCACCTAAAAAGTTAATGGTCAAGTTGTCAATGTTGGTAGGAACTATTTAAAACACATCAGTGTAAAATTAAAACAAAATGGAATGTATTAAAAAAAAGGTGAAATCACTGCAAATAGAAACCTAATTTATTAAATCAAATTCACTGGAAAGATATTATTTATCGTAATTTTGTAAACTTGGGAATAGTCTTATCCTTTTCATCATGAAACCAGGTAAAATCAGAAGAAAGAGGACTGTGAAAGGCATAGGTAGTGTGCATTGAAATGCCTATACTCTGATAACTATTCTGTCAAGTTAGGACTAGACACTAAAACTTCTTTTACTTTTTTTTGGGGAAACTGCTCTTCCACCAGAAAACACCATCTGATATCACCGGGATTAGATTTCCCCTCCTTCTCAGTTGGTAAACTGGTAACATGATCTGTAAACTTGTAAAATAATCTAGTCTGTACTTCTATAGTAATATTCATGTTGTTGTAATGAAAGGTGCTATAGAAGTATTCTCTAGTATTTATATTCCAGTAGTACAAAGGAAATGGAAATGAAGATTCTTCCACTTTGCGCAATCCTTAGCATATTTTAACAATGAGTTGTGATACATTTTAGAGAAAAAAAGAAATACAATGTATATGAATTAAACCAAGACTGAAGAATTTCTCTTGGGAACTTCTGACAGCAGATAACAGTAGAGCAGTCTGTGAAATATCCTACTCTTTGCCAGAACTAGAACACGGGAAAGTAATTATGGAGTCCTAGATATCTACTTAACAGTCCAACTATTCTGTGGGAGGCACTGTAAACTGAAGAGAATAGAAAAGCAGATCCAATACTATTATTGCCTACAAATGTGAAAAAAACAATTCCCTGACAAATGTTAAGAGGTGAAGATTAAATTTTGGTTGAAATATCCATAGATCTGCTTTTGTATTCTTTGAGAAGAATATAAATTAGTGAATAAGTTTTATATTCTAAACTAATATAAATTTGGAATACAAAATATTGACAAGCATTTTCCCTGCTATTTTGAATCATATTTTTCCCACATTTTCAGACTTCCTAAATTAAGGTGTGAGACATCTTAAGCACTTCAAAGAAAGCCCAGAAAACTTCAAAAAGCTTTGAATATTCAGACTAATTACTTAAAGGTTAATTGTCTTGGACCAATAGGGCCACATTTCTGGAACACTGCATGCTTAGATCTTGTATACCTGTACAGTTGAAAGTGATGTTCAGGCAGCTGTAGAAGCTCATTTCAGTAAACTTTTTTTTTTACTTTTTATTCTTTCCTTGGGAATCATTTCTGTACATCCCTGTTGAGAAAGATGTTCTAAATACCCTTTTCTTAGCTTTTCTCTTTGGGTCTCATCAATTTGCTTGTAGGCCTTCTTTTTTCATTATACTGAGATAGTATTGGTTGTCCTAGTTTTGTCTCTTCAAAATTTATTCACTATAGAATAGATCCTTGACTAGAACCCCGACTAAAACCAAAGCTACCTTATATTGGGTTGTCTAAACAGACAACTTGAAATATAGACTATTGCTAGTAGGAAAACCACACTTCAGATGCTTCATTCCATGTCATCTGACAGGTGACTCTGATCCAGTGTAGAACCATGCTGGTTTAGACCTAGAAAAGTCTAGGTGCTGGTTTTCACTGGGGTAGAGTAAATTTTCTTCATAGTAGCTAGTATAGGGCTATGTTTTGGATTTGTGCTGGAAACAGTGTTGAGAATAAAGGGAAGTTTTAATTATTGCTGAGCAGTGCTTACACAGAGTCAAGGCCTTTTCTGCTTCTCACACCACCCCACCAGCGAGTAGGCTGGGGGTGCACAAGAAGTTGGGAGGGGACACAGCCGGGACAGCTGACCCCAACTGACCAAAGGGATATTCCATACCATATGATGTCATGCTCAGCAGATAAAGCTGGGGGAAAAAGAAGGAAGGGGGGCACATTCGGAGTGATGGTGTTTGTTTTCCCAAGTAACAATTACGCATGATGGAGCTCTGCTGTCCTGAAGATGGCTGAACACCTGCCTGCCTCTGGGAAGTAGTGAGTGAATTCCTTGTTTTGCTTTGCTTGCCTGCGCAGCTTTACTCTTAATCTCAACTCATGAGTTTTCTCACTTTTAACCTTCAGATTCTCTCCCCCATCCTGCCATGGTGGGAGTGAGCAAGCGGCTGTGTGGTGCATAGTTGCCAGCTGGGGTTAAACCATGACAGAATAAGATATTCTTCAATTTAGTTTTATTTCCTTCTAATCAAAGAGATCAAGAAAAACAGTAAGAATTGATGAGTTAATTTCTTATTCTACACATTTCTCTTAAGGTGTAACAAAATAAATAGCAAAACAGAATGAAGAAAAGTTTTTTTTTTTACTCTAAACATTTTAAATTATAATATTTAAAGTTTTGTTTTGAAGTAAATATTGTTGGTTAGTAAGTTTGTTTTATTGTTCTTTAATGTTCTTATTATAAGGAAAAAGTGTATGGTAGGGAAATTTCCCTTCAGCCTATTCAAAATATAGAATTTTCCCATTTCATTTCGCCATTAAGTTTGGCTAGTTTCTTCTGTATTTCTCTCTATAGCACTGTCTCCTTTACATCTTGAGGTTATAATTGTAAATCTTTTCAATCCGTTTTTCAGCAAGTTTACTGTTTGGAAAGACCTAGGTTTTCATTCATGGGATGAAGGCTTTATGTCACAAAGGAAATAAAACTGTTTGATAGCACCTTTTCTATCTATTTTATACGTGAAATAAACTCTAGCTCAGTGCTGAAGCATTTGAAAAACATCTGAAAGCTACTGTTGCATAGGCCCTAACTTCTGCTTAGGCTGTTATAACCGTCATGTAGGAAAGATTTGTATCTATTTGCAGATTGGGCAAAATCCCTAAAAGCATAAAGCAAAAGGGAAATACAGCTGTCTAACATTTTTCTGTGGAAGAATAAAGAATCTTTCAAATGTAGATGGAATACAGTGCTTTAAAAAAATATGGTAACATAAGAACATCGAACACAATCAATGTAATGTATATGCAATCAAAGATGAGCTTCAAAGAAGCAGCACTCAAGTAACTTGAAGTCGTGATATATTCTGGAAATCTTGTAGCAGTCATCTTTCTGAAATATCAAGAATAAATATGTGTGAAGAGTAGAATTAGGATTGCAGAATTAAGTTGATCATACAAACGGTTATTGTTTATATCAGAATTTAAACGTATCTGCAATTAACATGTTTAATATGTTTCTCTGTTTAGACATTCAGAATTTTTTTTTTTTAATTATAAGACCAATTTACCTTTCAGATATTCAACCCATGTCACTGCTCTGTTATTGCAAACTGAAAAAAAAAGCAAAATCCTTATTGACAACTGTATCTCCTTCAGGACATTTTACTATTAGAACAGATGTCCACTGTCTCAGCCCCAAAACTCTGCCAAGCATGCATACAAGGGAAGTGGGTTTTCAGTCTTTCCTCAATAAAGACTTTAAAAAATAACTTAACTTAGTATTTTATATTTTAATGTGTTGAGATTTTTAAATCACATACTAGTATTAAAAAACAAGTTTTTATTATTCCTCCTGAAATCTTAGTGCAAATGGCACAAACTTGTTGGTTTTTAAGGTCAAAACTCATTGCAATGTAAATCAACAGCATTGTGTGTACAAGGCCAGACAGTTTTTTCAAGGTTATTTCTTAGAGTTACTGCTTTAACAGAAAGAGTTGGAAGAGAGGGAAAAATAAATATGTAAGCCTAGGTGGATCTGACTTTCCATGTCAATCATTGATCCATGAAGTTGGCTGAGAATGTAATAATTTATAAAGTAAACACCCCTCTACTACATACTTCTTTTTGGTCATAAGATACAGATTGACTCATTTTGATCTACATAAAATAAGAAAAGGTGCTGAGCCCCAGGCATCTCTGATGTGAGTTGCAAAGTTGCACATTTTATTGCACAAATGAATGAGTACAGCTCATGGTTACAGAGTTCAGATGAAATATCTGAAGAAGGTATTGACAGATACTCTCTTTTTTGTGAAAACCTGTCCAGGGAGGTAGTGGAGTCACCCTCCCTGGAGGTATTCAAGGAGCGTGTGGACGTGGCATTGTGGGATGTGGCTTGATGGGCATGGTGCTGTGTGGTGTGGGTGGTTTTTTGTGTGGTGCTTTTTTTTTTTTTATTTTATTTTATTTTTTTTTTTAATGGTTGGACTTGATGATCTTACAGGTCTTTTCCAACCTTAGTGATTCTGTGATTCTGTGATTCTGTAATGGTGGTTATGCTAAGAAAAGTAATCCTAGTATTAATCTGGAGGACCAAAGTCACAACTATGCAACTAATCACAATTACCTGTGCACTACTCTCCCAGCTAATCATTGGATCAGTTTCTCTCCGGGTGACCAAGACATAGGTGAAATTATTTCTCTCTTGGTTACATCACCCACCAATTTGATTCCTGTTTTGATAAGATATGGCATTCTTCTGTTCGAAACAAATTTTCTACTTTGTTTGTGATGAGATGAAATAGATTTAATCCAGGTATGAAGGTAACAGAAAATAGTAAAAATAAATCAGAACAATGAAACAAGAATTCTGTGTGCAAGAATCAGAACTGTTTTGTTTAATTCTGCATACAAGGCCACCAAGAAAGGCATGTCGCAAATCACAGGCACTGCAAGTTAATCAAGGGAGTAGTTCTGTTTATTGAAAGCACTTGCACCATATCCTGTGCAATAATCAGGTAAAACAAGACCAGATTTAATAATTGCTACCAAACTAATCTTTAGAATTGATATGTAACAAGTGACCTTGATGAGAAAAATATGTGGATGGAAACTGAAGCTGAATGAGGGATTCACACAGTAACAACTTGACCTTCATTTCCTCCTCCACTAATGTGTTTCAGTGCTGACTGAAATTATGAGACCTCTATTTTGAAAATGGAAAATGGGCATATTTAATTACTGGGTTTATAAAATTCTACTAAGGATCATTCATGTTGTATGTATTTTCCTATTAACATTCATTTTCTAAGTTTCTTTTTTTGGGATTTGGCAGCTTTGGTATTATTTTCTTCTGTCAGCTGTGAGCTGACAAGTATGAGTTATACTGAGAACCCAGTTATACTGAATACCTTGCTAAAAAGTGTTAGTGGTTTATTTTCTATTGTACTGCAGTGTGTTGTTTTAGAATAAATGTCTGATCTTAGTAGATATTAGTTTAATAATAGTTTAATATTGGTTGGATATATTTTAAACTTTATATATACCTTTATAAATATATTTTTCTTACTATAAAGTATAAAATATTCATCCATTACTTATTGTATAATATAAGAGTAATGAGGTTCTTTCTGCAATTCTGTTGCTCTGTGGTTTAAGTAAGGTTAAATTATTAATGAAATTTAATCAGGGTATCAATACCCTTCAGCATTAAAAAGCAACTAGTCATCTCCTATATTTTACTTTCATTTTTTATTTTGGTTTGTAATCCACTAAAGTAAAATTTAAGACAATTTCATAAGACCATAATAAGGTGGAAAATGAATGTACTAGTGGCAGTATTAAAGGCTTAATGGCCGGCAGGTATATTGATCAAGAGCATACTGCATTAATTCAATTCTCTGTTTGGCTCTCAGCTATTTTTAAGGGGTTCATCAATGGGGACAGTTTTTCTTAGCTATCATGGCAGTTCAATAGTATTCCAACCTTGTAAATTCCATTAATGTTCTGAAAGTGTTGCACGATGTTCACACCTCTCAGGAAATGATACCACAAACTGAGTCTGATGTACAGTGTGAATTCATGCAGTATTTCTAAGACACTTGCATATGTAACTTAAAAGATCTCTAAACTTAAGATTCATGGAAAAAATGCACATCTACTAAAACTAACAGAGGAATCTATTTGAAATGGCGCTTACAGTTTTACTCTCTCATATTTTATAGATGGTGGGAATTTAAACAGCTTATAAAACAATGAAGTAAAATGTAATTTACTATGTTTCTTATGTCCATATAGTATAATATAGTTAAATTCCCTAGGGATTAATGCTTTAAATTTGCTGTGTAAAAGAAAAGATGTAGAAGATTTTCTTTTTTTTTGTTTTCCAAATGAAAGTCATCAATAAATTATGTTTTACATTGGATTTTAAAAGGCAGGCTTATGCTCAAGTACCTGTTATTTGTTTCTCCCTAGAAAATATTTGTCTTATGTTAATTACAAAGGTTTAGGTCCAGATTCTCAACTGATTTAAATAGGCTCACTAACCTGAAATCAACAAAGCCAATGTACAACTAAGACAGCTCTGCTAGTGACAGCAAAGACTATGAGAACAAAAGAGATTCATATAAAACAGCTGCTGCATAATGAGTACATATATAGAGCTATCAAGATTAAATGATGGAGTGACAGCTCCAGGGGGAGAAGTACATTTGAAAGATTATCTTAAGAAAAGCTTTAAGTGATAACTGTTCAACATTTGTGAATGCTGGAATGTATCAAAAACTGGCACCCATGGAAGGTAGAATACTGCACTGTTAGTGAGATAAAGAGCTTTAGAAGACACAAAGCTAGAACAGGATTGAGAGACTAGGAGTGTCTTTAAGTTCTGAGTAAACTGCTGGTTTTCCCCTTCTATTCAGATTCTAATCATTTCAGGAAAAAGGTTATGCATTTGCGAAGTGTCCTGCTCAATACTGTCTCAATCTTGTCAGTGTGCTATTTCATTTCCATTAATTGTACTATTTATTACAGCTCAGTTTGTTCACAGCTGACAGTATAAAAAAAATCCTCCAGTGATGGGCCTACTGAACAGTGCCCCATGCTTCCTTTACTGCCTATATCAGACGTTAATAGAGAAACACTATTACTGAGATGTGCTGACATCATTGATTAGGCTTTTGAATACACTAAAAAGTAAACAGAAACATTAATTTTAATTTTAAACTCCATTAGGAATTTGAGAGTAAAACAAAACTGGTGCCTGCAGAATACAAGTGGGGCTTTCTTAATGGAGCAGCAACCATTTATTTTGTGGTTTCTAAGGGAAACTTCCAGAATAGATAATAAAAGCACTTTAAAAAAATTAGACCATTTTCCCAACAAATTGTCCATGTAATTCAAAGGCACTTATTTTTGACTGGCTACACATTATAGGAAAGGAGAGAAAAAAAGATCCATACTTTAATCAGTCATTGTAAGGTATAACTGACAGATATTGTTATGTCACACTCTGGTGATTTTTATACACAGAAGTAATGTCGGTAAGGCAAACTTTAAGAACTGTGACCAAAGCGCTGGCTCTGTTAATATCAGTTGACAGTTTTGCTATTTAATGAAAACAGGACAGGTTTCTACATCTTACGGTATTCACCCATGCTGGTCGTATGCTAGCATAGGTCGTAATGTTTGGGTTCAGATCCCTGGCTAATGTAAACCTCAGCATAAATGAGCTGAGATCAAAAAAGTCAAAGAAAGTGGAAGGAAATACAGAATATGCAATAAAAATAAAGTAGTGGATGTGGACAGATTCTGCTGTGGCTTGTGTAGCAGGGCTTTTTTAGAATTGAACATTTAAGATTTCTGTAGCATCAGGAGGTTCCTTGGTTATAGATATTGATAATGTCCAATATTGATACAATTCTGTTGTTTGTCTGTCAGGTGCTGATAATGATCTTGCATACTCCACTTTGTTCAAAGAGTTTTGCCAGACATTTATTTTGTCATCTAATGTGGTTACAGCAATACCCCTCCATCTTACATTATGTTGTGGCTTTTCTTTTACATTGTGTTTTCAATCCATGTTAATTGATTAATTTTTTTAATTTGACAAGACAAGCCATGTTTGGAACAAGCTTCTTCTATATCTCTCATTTTGTCATTTTCGTTTACACTGTCTTTAATTCCTCTTTTCACCTTCAGTTTATTTCTATCAAAAAAATCCCTTATGATTGCTTCTGTTATACATGGATCACATTCCAGAAATATTTCATGTTATCCTCTCTTCCTCTAAAGCTTCTAAAACTACTCACCTTTCCCCCCACCCCCCCAGTGTTGTAGAAATTCCATGAAGTAAAGATAATCACATAGGGTCTTTTAGATCTTCACATACTTTATATTCCAATCCTGTATTCCAGCTACTCCTCGTGATTTCAGATACACAAGGCATTCTGATAATAGTTCAAAATAATTTATTAATTTCATTAATGTCAATTGATTAGACAACAAAAGACAAAGGGGATTTCACACCTGTAAAGCAAAAGATGATGTGGCAATGAGGACAGTAATTAAGTTTGTGGTATAATATGTGTCTTCATCGAGTAGCAGTGTGAAAGACCGACAATTTGGTAGGCAATGAGATTGTGGACAATTATGATGTGCCATAAAAACAACCTATATTCAGTCATTTTTCATTTAAAACAGTTTTGCATTTTAGTCTTTTTTTCAGATTTTGGTTATCCTTTGAGGAGCAGGACTGAGAGATCAGAGATGGAGTGCTTGAAAGCGTGACTGTAGTTGGCTTTTTCTGCCATTTTTGTAATTCTGGTTGTTGAGTGTCATCCCTTTTCTCCTTTTTTTCAAGAGGTCATTGAGAATAACTAGGAACTATACTAAAGAGGATGTATAGGATACTGGGATTATGATCTGACAATTGTTATGCATGCCAGTTGTTGTGGCAGCCAAGAAGATGTGAATGTGGGTAGCTTTATGGTCTTATGTGAACGGTATGATCTTATGACTATTTGTCTCGTTCTTCTCTCCTTCTGTTTATCTCCCCAATATAAGTTTTGTCATATTGAATGTGCTTTGCATATTTTCTCAGGAAGCGTGTCCTCTTTGGAGTATTTACTACATTTGGGCTATTTGACAAACACAGTATGATAATATGTTTTAACATACCAGGACTAGAAGGCATGACTTATGGAAAGGTACTGAGGGTACTACATTTGTTCAGCTTAGAGAAAGGGAGACTGAGGTGTGAAGATTGATGTGTACAACATTGTTGTGATGGGGAGTGGAGAGGGAGTTGCTTATCTCTTCTCTCCAATGTCAGGTGATAGGATGTGAGGGAATGGCTTAAAGCTGCATCAGGGAAAGTTCAGATTGGATATTAGGAAAAAGCTCTTAACTGAGAGGGTGGTCAAGCACTGGAACAAGCTCCTCAGGGAAGTGGTAATGGCCCCAATCCTGTCAGTGCTCAAGAACTGTTTGGACAATGCTCTTAGATTTTTTGGTTTAACTTTTAGGCTGTCCTATGTGGAGTCTGGAGTTGGACTCTATGATCCTTGTGGATCCCTTCCAACTCAGGATATTCTATGATTCTATGATAGCTGTAGAGAAACCTGAACATCAATCTTGAACCTGGAAAATTATCACTTCATGAAAATAGGTACTCTAAGAGTACTTCCCCCCACTTCATCTTGAAATAAATGTTTATGCTGAAATATTGTCTGACATTTCATGAAGCTGTAGTATGGGAACGTGTATCTCTGCTTGACTGATAATGTCAGAGGATCCATCACTCAAATAAAAAATGGTGAATTATTCATTGGGATTCAGAAGAACTCTGATGGTTCAAAACAACTTTGATGACATAGAAAATGAAAAGTAAAACTTCAGAATTCCAGTTACACCACTGGACCTTAAAGCTGTACATACATGCTGTCAGTGAACCTAATACTTATGCCAATGTTTACAGTCCTTAAAAAATACACTTTAGTTTTATTGCTACAACATACAAAGATGCAATACAAAGCATCTTTTTTTACGGCAGAAGTCCTAATGGGCTAGTGACTGCTTATTATATAAAAAATTGGTTGTCCCATATTAATAGCTAAGAGCATAAAAACAATTGAGGTAGCATGGAAGAGTGAAAGAAAAAATATGGGCACTCAGATACCTTGCAAATCTTTGTGTACTTCATCTGTTTCATGCATACAACTCATGTAACAATTCACAATTATTTTTAGAGAGTGATTATAAATATGCAGCAGCACTTTCCAATACCGGATTGTGCTCATTGTCTTTTTTGTTATAAAATCCCCCTCTGGTTACCTTTCTTGTACTGTAAGCGGTAGTTAATTATTAAAAACCATTAGTGTCACAAACTGTGTTTTTTTAACTGTTGTCACTTGAATTATTTGAAAGTCAAGGTTGATGAAAATTTCTGAATTCATTTGAAGGCATATAATGACATGCAGTTTTCATTCTATTACTACTCACTTAATATAGTCCATTGAATTGTTATGATGATTTTATATATTAATGATTGAGATAGAAACAATTCCATCACACACACCTTTAGGCCCGCTTTCTTATCATACTCCATCACTAGATGTTTGTATTTATTTTCCAATTATTTTTCAGTTTTAAGATGTGTTCCAATTACAGTAAAGCATTAAAATTCATAATTATTTATAAAAAGCATAAGTAAGTCCCAAACCAACAATTTCTTAAAAAAGACTGGATTTTTTCAGTAGTTACCAAAATGACATTTTTCTACTGCAAATGGGTCAGATGCCTACTTGTTGGTCATGATATCTGGAATAGCTACTAGGGTGATAACCTTTACAAATTAAACAGAGTATTTTGAAAAGCATTCTGTCTGCTACACAACTTGCCATCATCAGTTAATATCTAATTAAGAAAAAATGAATATCTGAGAATATTTTATAGAGCTTAACACAAGCAGGATATCAGCTACTCTATCCACATCTGGGCATTAGGAAAAGGTTCTACACTGAGAGGTTGGTCAGTCACTGGAACAGGCTCCCCAGTGAAGTGATCACAGCACCAAGACTGTCAGAGTTCAAGGAGCATCTGGACGATAATCTTAGCCATATGGTTTATTTTTAGGTAGTCCTGTGATGGGTTGGACTTGATGATCCTTATGGATCTCTTCCAACTTGAATTATTCTATGATTCTAGGATCTACGATTTCCAGAATAAAGAAAAATCCAGGGGGGGCTTTTACTTTCTGTTTAAAAAAATGAGTAAGAATGGTTTTTCTTCCATTATCTTCCAATATTTAAATATTATTACTCTTTCCCCCAACCTAACAGTAGCTCTTTGTTAAATTGCTTTTGTTAAAGTTGCCTTGTTTGCACAGTCACCATGATGACAAATGATCTAAAAGTCTATAATCTCTGTTTGTGGTAAATCTGATGACAGAGGTTTTTTAGGTTTTCAGGTTAGTTTTGGGGGCTTGGGTTTGGGTGGGGGTTTTTTTTTGTAGGCTTTTCTTTTTGGTACACAGATGATACAGTTTGTTGATAGTTTAGATCTCAAGGGGAAAATACTTTCAGCAACTGAATATTTTCTAGAACATGATCATGGTGAACAACTAACATTTTGCCTGTGTGGATAAAGGGCAAATTATTAACTCTGTGAAGGGAAAAAGAAAGCAGAATTATTTCTTTAAATAAGTGATTAAATGTATAATATTAATATAAAAGATCTAATGGATAGGAAAAAAGAACTAGAGCAATCCCTCAAGGAACTCTTTTTCTCTAAAATGGCAGTAGGAAGGAATAGTTTCCATTTCACAGAGTATATTTAGAAAATTGAAGCATTTTTCAGAAAACATTATCTTATAGGTCATGTACTGCCACAATTGATTTAAAAGTAGGTGAAGATTAAACTATTTTTACTTATCAAAGAGCTTGCATATTTCTTTGACTTAATTCCCATTTTATGAAAACTGAATTAGTCAGAAGGAGAGTCAAACCCATTACTGTGATAGCCTATGTGATGTCTTGCCAAGTGCTCATGGGAATCATTTGTTAAAACATCAGCAAAGTAGGTTAGGGTAATTTCCCACCTCCTTTTGGAACTCATGTAATTTCTGTCTCATAACAATTATCTTTGTTGTTTTAAAAAAAAAGTTCATGAAGCTAGACTCAACTGCTTGTCATAGACGAGAATCATTCTCTTGATATTGAATAATAATTGAGAGCTGATAAACATAGTCTGGAAGATCCTTGACTGTGAAGATAAGAGGTCTATTTCTATTCTGCTGTAAGAAAAGTAGCCAATAGAGCAGTGCAGAAGAAGTGTTATAAAGTTAAAGAGACAGACTAGGAAAAAAGCTTTGCATTAGTTTCTTGGCTGACTATCAGAAAGGCATGATTGCATTTCATGAAGGTAAGTGGAAAAAAAACCTTTTAGATAATCAAGATGAGAGACAATGGAGAAGGTTACTAGCGATGTGGACCCATAGAAAAGATGTCTTTGAGGCATTATGCAAAAGAATCTGGCTAATTTTGAACAGGTTGGATGTGAGAATCTAAAGAAGAGCCCAAGCCTGAGCTGATACCCAGTTAAAGACTGATGATAATGTGCAAAATGATTAATTGAAAAAGCAGGCAGTTTTCAGGGTAATATCTGGTTAAAGAAAAAAACCAAGAACATCAGCAAAGACAAAGAAAGTTATGATAAAACTGATTTCAAAATGACAGGCATGGAAGACAGTATGTAATTGAATTTAAAAAACCCTGAATTCTTGGGTTACTGTTATATTAATTTCTTCATAGCTTCTTTAGAGAATCTTTTTACACCAGTGTTTTTGATATTTTTGTGGGGTTTTTTTGTTTGTATGTTTGTTTTTATTTTTGACAGGGGTACAGAAGGGAAATGTCACCAAAGTGTAATGCTTTTGTTACCCTATTACTCTAACTCTACATATGATGTCCACACATATTATAGCACCGGGATAGATCACCGGAAGAGTGATTTCAGTGGCAGGTGTGATCTGTAACCCATATCAAAGAGATCTGTAGAATGGACATGTCAGACAGTCCTATTCTTATAAATAAAAGGAAGACTGGGCAAAGGTTGTAGCCTTACACTGTGTCACAGCACATTTTTTACTAAAAATGAAAAGATTAAAGAACGTCAGTCAAAAATTATGAAAAGTTAACAGGGAGAATAATTGAGTGAATGAGTATGCATAACAGGAAATCTTGAGATATGATACAATAAGTTTATTTTACTGAGTGTATTCTGTCTCTAGCATCCGAGGAATTAAACTGTAGATGCCTTGGTCCTCAAATCAAACAGTACAGAGATTTTACATGGCATGAGAATACAAAATATTGTATTCCTCATCAGAATTTCTATTAATGTATGTAGGTTTTCCTGTGGATTTTTGTACTGCGGTAAAGTATGTACTGTTTACTTTTCTAAAGGAATAATTAAAAAAATATTTAAACTACATTTTCTATGGATTGTTGCAGACTTGACATTCATTCAACATGAGGTTTCACTGGGCTGGAAATTATGAAATAACTGAAAAGTCTGGTTATTTCATTTGATTCAGGTGGGAAGAGATTACACAATCAGTCTCATCTGGCTGTCAGAAAGAGTTCACAAATAAAGGATGAAGGTGAGAAACAGACTGACAAATATATTTGGTTTCCCTGAAGAGATTGCAGCTGTGGTATGACAAGAGAATGGAAAGGGCAGGGATTTTAAAGTCTCATGTTTAATTTTCATACCTTGAGCAGTTTTCTGTGGATTTCCCCTTCCAGAAATGGCTGCTTCTGGTGTTTTAAGGGTTATGTGTTTTAGTGAACAGAACAATGTAGGTGGCCACTCTGTGCCCCCTAGTCCTGTAACATCCTCAAAGGGCTCCATTTTCTGATATCACAGGTAATCCTACATGTGTGAATTTGATACTGGAAGTAAAGGTGGATATTGGATTGGGGGTTTTGGTTTGGTTTTTTTACTGTTGTATTGGATTTACCTTGGCTGGCTGCAAGAAGCCCACCAAGCCACTCTCTCACTCCCTCTCCTCAGCAGGACAGGCAGAAAAAATAAGATGAAAAAATCCTGGATCGAGATAAAGACAGTTTAATGTAAGAAAGCAAAGGCTGCACACAGAAGCAAAGCAAAAAAAAAAAAAAAAAAAAAATTTGTTCTCCACTTCCCATCAGCAGGAGATGTCCAGCCACTTCCTGCTAAGTAGGGCCTCAGTTAACCCATCCCAGCCAGATCCAATACAACTGAGTCTATGCATACTTGTGAACTCATGTTTGATTTGCCAGAGATATTCTAATAAAAGGCAATTTAAAGTACTGGGGGGAATAATAAATAAATGGAAGGAGAACTAAGCAAGTATAGGGGTCCCGAAAACATTACACTAAATTCAATTATCATGGGGCTAAGAAGCAATAGCCTTTCTACAGCAAACAATTCAACCCAAATTTTGTTACTGTCTTTGCACTAAAAAAAAAATATTTAAAAATCAGTCTTTAACAATGCTTATCCTGGAGCAGAGGTATAATTTTTCTCCCAGATTTCAAGAATTGTTTTCTTTTGTTACAAGTTCTTAAAATATGTTTAATATTTTTTGGTTTTAATGAGATGTAAATTATTACAAAAGCCTATCCAAGGCTCCAAGCACCCTGACACAATTAATCATACAATAAATGCAATTAAATTCTCAGCAGATTAAAACTGATTTCACAAGAATAAGATTAGTAAATCAATCAGATACCAACATTCTCTATTGATTAGGAACCAAACCAGTATTATTCCATAGAGACCCTGTCACATAGAACTGTATTTTAGTATGCCTGGGAAATAATTTAATTTGCTTTCTTTTTCTGAGTCTATATAAAGAACCCTCCCTCATATTATACCCCTGTCTTCTCTTTAGCATGGGTGATTTAGTATCATCTTAAGATACTCAGTGTTACACAAAATATTTGGTTTTGTCACATATTTAAGTTAAAATAATTTTATCCAATTTAGAAGATAAATAACACTATGATTTGAGGTATTGCATTTGACAGACAGAAAAAGACTCTACAAATGAATTTCATATACCTATGTTTTCATTAAAAAAAAAAAAAAAAACCCAAACCACAAAACCCACCTTCTTTCCATGTAAATGCAGTCTTTTCAATTAGAAGAGTCCTCTCCAGAGAACTTTGTTAATGATTGTCAATGGAAAGAGAATATTTCTTCTGAAGTCTGAAGATTTTCTAAAACTATGAACAAAAGGGAAAACAGAAAGATCATTTCAGTTAATTTCTTGTCTCATTTCTCCGGGGTGAAATAACAATAATCTCTCTTCTGGTCATGCCCATATATCCCAGCATTACTCCACACATTAAGAGCCCCTCATTTTGTCTGCACTGTAGGACATATGGGACAAGCAAGTGGTGTCCAAGGAAAGGAACTGTGAGAAAAGAGAGAACACTAGAATATTGAAAGAATGCTGTGAAAGAAGCAGTGGAGCTGCAGTGTGCTGTACATGCCCGAAGAAAGACTTCCTAGAGGCCTTCCAGAATTATGTAAGGACTGTAGGATAAACTGTTGCATGTTGGTGCAAACTACCTAATTCAGATGAACTGTTTTACCTGAGTCCACAGGTTTTAGTAATATCTGTTAGCACCTAAAATTAGCCTGGTTCATTAACAATGAAACTCAGCAAACAAAAGTAGCAAGGAAGAAAACAGAGAGAGAGAGAGAAATAATATTTCAGTGTTTCACATAATCATGTGAGATATTTCAGTTTTGAATATACAGGTAAGGGCGTCAACTCCATCACACTGATTATAAGCTCATCATACCCAGCCTTTGGAAAACATAAGAAAAATTGCAAACTATTTTATTTTTAAGGTTATGATAACGATCATTAATTAAATGGTAAAATCTCTGTTGGGATCAAAAAAATGATACAAAGAGCTAATTTCTTAGTCCATACAAAAGCTCCTAAGAAATTTCCTTAAGAAGGAATGCTTCGAAGAGTCAAGATTTATTATTTATGCTGAATTTTTTTAAAAAATCAGTATTAAAAGTAATTGAAAATTGCAAACATGGTAAAAATTTACCTGGAAGCTGAAATTCCTGTTACTAATTAAGTATGACAAGTCAGACAATGGTATACTTAATTTTTAAATGCACATAACAAGTTAGGATCGTTCAGAAAGTCCACTCAGGTTTAAAAAGAGCACAGTGAAAGTGGTACACAGAACACTGTGTGTTGCTGTGACAGAGAGTACACATCCTAACATTTTGTGCCCTGATTTTAAATTTATGTATGTAAAAGGAAATTTATAATTTCATACTCTATAGATGTTATTGGTTTATGCAAAAAAAAATCTTTTGAAAGTCAGCATATGAGGATGTTCAGAGAATTACATCTGTGTCTTTAAAATATTTCAATATACATTTTATGTACTCAAAATTTAGCGAGGTTCATTTCCACATATGACACTAATATAAGCCTGTTTATCTATCAGCCAGCAAGAGTTATGTGTATGCAAAATTAAAGTGAGATTCCATATAGCTGATAGAGGTGCATACATTAAATTATTATTACCATGCTAGAAAAAACTGAACTGCACCTTATACTAAAATTTTAATATGAACTTATAGTATGGGCTATGTGACATGCTTCATGAATGTGTCTTTGCAAATTTTTAGATGACGGCAGTGCGTATACAGATGCATATTTATTACATAGCAAGATAGTCAAACTTGTTTACACAGTGCACATGATTCTATTTTTCTTCTACATCTATCATCAGCTGATTTTTTTTTTTTTTTTGCCTGTACTCTTTCTGAATTCTCTTTAAATTGAATTTCCACTTAGAATAGCTTTGGACTCTTTCCTGACTCTGACTTACTTCATACCTACTTATTCTAAGAAATGTTACTAAAAAAAGAAATAGTGTGGAGAGTGAAAGAAAATCTGCCTGTAATTATTATTATAACAAGAACTCTGTTATTAGTAACTTTGTCTAAAGGTTATTTTATCTTTATTTATTCAGAGAAAGGTGTGAGAAGTTTGACACTTCTTACATAACTCTTGAAACTAACTTAGTATTTGCCTCCTTCAGCCATTACTTCTGACATTTTAAACTTATTTTGAGTTTCAGGTCTTAATGGCATTTAGAGAATAGAAAGATTGCCTAAAATGAGTCAGACAATTAACAAAAAAA
This sequence comes from Gavia stellata, assembly GCF_030936135.1. Lineage (NCBI taxonomy): Eukaryota > Metazoa > Chordata > Aves > Gaviiformes > Gaviidae > Gavia > Gavia stellata. The sequence continues at coordinate 82,456,115 of NC_082595.1, forward strand.
AGTAATTATGGGTAATAAGTAAATACCTGAGCAAAACTGTGTGTAGTTTAACAGTACCTCCCAATTTTACAAATGACCAAGAAGACTAAGGATGAAAGAGGGAGAAGCTAGTGATGGGACAACATCAGCTGAGATGAGTTTTGAATCCTCAAAGGCTTCTCCCTCTGCCTAAAACTTTTCCTGTGGGTACTAATTTTTATTGTCATTTTTTAGGCAGTTCTTTAACAACTATATGCTATTTCTACTTATGCTTGTCTTTGCCATTTTAACAAATATTTTCCTTATGTCAGAGTTCAAGGAGCATCTGGACAACACGTTCAGTCATATGCTTTAGTTTTAGATAGTCCTGCAAGGAGCAGAAAGTTGGACTTCATGATCCTTACGGGTCCCTTCCAACTCAAGATTATTCTATGTTTCTATGATATGTAAGTCTATCAAACACTCTATTGATTTTATTCTTTATTTTAGTGGAAAATCCTTATTCAGATTTTCCCCATATCATGGAAAATCCATGTTACGTTTTCTTTTTTTTTTCTTTTTTTCTTCAATCTGTAAACTCTGAAGCAAAGTTTTCTTCAATTTTTGTGCAATCACCTACTGTCACAAGGCACTACCCTAGCACCAAAATGCAGATAATTTATCCATACTTTATTTCTTTCATCAGACACTTGTAAAGTGAGGATGACAATTTACTGTAAGGTAAGCCCTTATGTTCAATTTGTAGAGGCATTATAATCGCCACCCTCCAGATCTGAAAGGCCAGATATCGCTCACTGCAGCTAAGAGAAAGGTTTTAATCCTTTAGTATTTATGGGCATATATTATCTGGTCCTGGTGATTTGTTTTTCATAAATAAAAACAGGGGGTAGCTAAGATCAAAATTAGTAATTTCTTCTTAAAATGCAAATATCAGTTCTTACTAGGACTTTTAACATTTGTAGCTTTAACACCTCTACGGAGATTAGGGATCCTCCAGTGTATCAAGACATGTTTTCTAGTTACCTAAATCTTTCAGATATTCTGTATGGTAAATGTCACCTTTATGGCTTGCAAGTGTTCACCAGAGATGGGCATTTTTTTTTCCTCTTTGTGATCATACACTAGATTCAAACTTCTCATAAGCTGCTCCACAGCAGTGAATCTTAGTTGAATTTAAAGAATCTTTTTCTGTTGCATGTCAGGCTAAAGTGAGAAAAAAAGAGGACCAAATGCATCATATCTAGCTGCAGGAAGAGATGGATAACCTTTCCAAGTCCTGTTGATGCAGTCAAGCCAGGAGAGCTCAGTTGAATGTTTGGTATTCTGGCAAAGCTTGTTCCAGGAAGGGCAGAACATTGACTTGGAGCTCTGCTTCACAGAAGCTAAGATTGAGGGAACTATTTTCCAATGAGTAAGAAAGAGCACTGCAGATAAAAAGGCAGAAGTCCTAATTCTTCTTTTATCTGGAGTGCTATAAATCAGAACTGAGCAAATTAAATTAGCCTGATATTGAAGAAATGCAAACTAACAATCTGACACCTTTTCTTTCTGCTAGGTTCTTTCCTGACCTGTTATATAGCCCTGTACAGTGATCATACCTCTCCAACTTTAGTCACTCCTCTCTTAAACTAATCTATGCTGCTTATCCACCTCAAGTTTCCACAGGTGACAAATGTTAAGTACATTAGTACATTTGGTATCAAGCTGAGGTTAAGGTTTCTGTTCTTTTTTTGTTGTTGTTGTTCTAAGAGACTGCCTCACAAAAGCATGATAAGAGAACTGAAAATAAGGAATATATAATTATCACCAGCAAATGGAATTTCTAATACTTTTAAACTCCTTTTCTCAATCCTTTTTCTTTTACCAGGAAAATCTGTTTTATATTACGGACTTTTTTTTTTCTTGCTGGCATATTTAGATAATTTTGGTAATAATAGAGTAAGAGTCATATATTTTACTTTTTCATTACTTAGGTACTGTCTAAAAACTTTATTGTGCAGGTCCCAGACATTTAACTTGACAGAGGAAGTTATATTTCTAATTATGCTTTTAAATTATATTTTATGCTTCTTGTTCTGCCATCTAAGTGGATTTTCAATATTCATTTCCAGATACTGTTGTATTTTTAGAAATTGTCAGGTGCATAAATATGGGACAATCCTTATTCAGACTGAGCACTTTTCTGAAAATTCGTGCTGCATAAAGAGTATTGTCACTGAGAATACCTTGGGGAAGCTATTTCTACCTCATTACCACGCAAATATTCCTTATCCTGGAAAGGGTGAATAGGTTATTGTGAAAGGGAGAGGAATTTCTACTCAAAGATTTAATAAGTTAAGGGATTTTTTGAAGACTTTCTTGCTGCTCAAACAGATTTTAAATTTTGGCAATTTTCGTATTATGAAGGTGACCTCTTTTAACAACATTCAGCTGCCAGGGACTCTGGCTAGTTCATTACAGGGATGCTTTCTGAGAGCTTTTAGGTCAGGAAAGGCTTATTCTTTGAAAAGCTGGAAATCACTGAAAAAATACTCTGTCTGAAGTACTTCAGAATTTAGTGGGGTTTACTATTGACATAACGAACTTGCAAAAACCTGTGTGAAGCTCTACCTTCATATTTTAAAACAAGTAGCTATTAAAAGAAAAGTTACTTGAAACTTGCATGTTTGGTTTAGATTCTGATCATCTCAGACCCCTGGGAAATTAAGATTATCTGTCTCAAATCTCATTACAAATTACAATGCCACAAGAATTTAATTAATTAAACGTTAAAAGTTGGGGGTTTTTCATTGAGTTCACTTTGTGGTTTTTATGAATATTTTATACAATGGTTATGGATTTGGATCAATGCTCTATCAAACTATCATCTTACCTTAGTCAAAATGATTGTTTTTTATCTCCACTGTCCTTTGACTTGATAATATACTCCAAGCATTTACCTACATGTGCCATATTAATGTATCTTATGTATATATTTAAAGAACTTTATAGTCTCATGTTTTCTTCCGAAACTGATTTACAATAATCTCAGTATTTAAATATTTGAATTCTTTTTTTTTCTTCTTTTTTTCTTAACCTTGATATAGTTTCCCATATAAATTGAAGTATTCTGAATACATTTTGCCCTGTGAGAGCATTTTTCCCTATTTTTGGTACCAATGTTATTTTAAAATTATAATTGTTTCTCCTTTTTATTCCATTGCTATCCAGGCTCAGATCACTCAACATTCTAGTTTCAAGGATGGTTACAGACTAACTGTTCCCAAGAAGGGTCCTTGATGAAGGTATATTTGCTCTTACAAGTTAACATGTAATATCTAATGAGGTCTTTAGAAGACACTCACTAACCTACTAGGTCAGAAAAAAATTCATCCTAGAAGAGTTTTTGAGATTTTGCATTTATTTCTTTTCTTGACTAAAATGAAGAACTTTTGCAATTTATTATCATTGTAAAGCAAACAGAAGGCCAACAGTCAATGTCTGTATTAGGGGGTAACTACCTTCAATGTAGTATTAAGCAGTAAGGTTTGATACTGGCCATCCATTCCCTAGGTAAGTGCCACAATCTAACATCAGTTGCAGAGGGTTATGCCCACATTTTTATCTACAAACTCTTTTATCTGTCTGTCATGAAAATGGCACGTTTCCATGAAATTCTCCAGTTTTCACCCACATTTTCTTTTTGCCTTGTCAAAAAAAAATTTAGACAGCTGCAGCCCCATTCAGTTAGGCTCTTAAATGATATGAAATGGTAAGGTATCTTCTAGTGAACTAGAAAGGGTGTGTAAAGTGTACAGAGAGATTACATCTATATAAATAAACTGAATAGGACCAGGGTATAGACTTAATGACTGAAATGGAATTGATCATACTATTCAATTGTTAAGGTGGTCCCTGGCATAGCTTAGAAGCAGGTCAGTCAGCTCAGCCCAGACAATCTGTGCCAAGTATGGATATTAACATAAGCTGTGAACAGCTTCCAGAAGCCAACCCGGACATGTCTACACTGCTCTCAGGACTATAGAGGTATAGGTGTGCTATGCCACAGGGACTTCTCAGGTAAATAGTTTCTGCCCTGTTTTACTTACTAATGTAGATACAACAAAAAGAATACTGTTAAATGTAATTTTTCTCGCAGTTGGAGTGTCCTCCCAGCGCAACAGTAGATTTGCTAGGAAAAAATTTAGCTACTTTAGGTTCTGTCGCAGATTCTGGTTTTAAATTTATCCAGACTACCCACCAAGTTTTCAGTGTTTTATCCTCACAAGACTTCCACGAGGTAAATAAATACTGTTAACTGCATTTTGCAGATAAGGAACTAGAAATGATGTTAATAGTTTTGATAACTGAGCAAGTCACTGGAGAATAAAAAGTTGCCCCTTAGTTTTTAGAGTAACTACACATGTGCATGCTCTTGCTCAGCAGAGTTGAGGTAGTTTACAAGGAGGTACCACATCTTGCACTCTGAGCTCTCTTTCTGCACTCTCCAGCAGCAGGAGCAAGAGGAAAGCCAATCCTCTCCCCCGATCTTGAACTTCTTAATTGCAGTCTGGATGGTAGTTAAGAAACCCAGTACTAGGAAGCAGTAGCAAGCAAGCATTATGTAGCAAATAAACAGTTTCTTCAACTGTCAGCTGTAGCTGAAGAAGCAATGACCAAATATAGTGCACCATCAGAGAAGTTACCTATCGCTGGATGGTAGTTTCGACTAACAGCTCTGCCCTTGGAAAATGTTTAAGCAAACATGCAGACAAAGATCAACCAGGCCTGATGAATGGTGTCTGATTGAGTCCAACTGCATCCTAGGCCCAAACCAATTTTTTATTCATGTTGCTTTGTTTTCCATAATTATGTGGCAAGATTTTTATTTGGTCTGTACTAGATTTGAATCGTGTGCGTAAACAATAAGCCAGCCTCATTTCAAGAAAATAATAATTTCTGTCTCTCTATGCACACTTCTCCAAGCAGGCCTTTCCTCCAGCTGACACCTCTTGCTGTGAGAATCAAAGCCTCCAAATCATATTTAGAATTAAATCTCCACACCTTGGCTGAAGAAGTGCTTGACAGAAGTTGGTGTATTTGCAACTATTTGGTGTTCATTTTAATTAACAAACACATTTCAATCTACAATCACCTGAGCTCTGGGGAAGTGACTCAAAGAACCAAGGTCAAATATAATTGGAATCTGCCTAATACACCTCTGGCCTTTGTCACCTTTCTGAACAGGCCACTTCTGATCACATCCACTCTTCCATACCTAAAATAAATTACATTTGCACATGAATTTTGTGTGGCTTCTGCTTTCAATACTTCATACATTTACTTATTCCATTGAATTCATTTCACCTCTTAGAAAAAAGAAATATTAACATAAAAATCATAATTACTGTTGTAGTGACTAAATAATGCACATGTCTTCAGAGATAATAACCTAAGCAATAACTTGATTTTTTTTAACAACCAAAAAATAAACTACTATTCCATGTTATAAACTGTGGAAAAAAATTTACACAAAATCTACCTCCAGGTCTCACCATCTCTGCTTTTGTTTATGCAAGAAAAATATGGTAAAATGTCCAGCTTTTCTTCATAGATTTAAAGTGAGACTGCAAGTATTCAAACCAAACTGAATGAATGAACAAATGAGTAAAATCTCCAAACAGAAAAATATATTAATTAATAATTTCTTAAAATTAATTGGTATAAAATCATCATCATCACCACTATGATACTACCTTTATATTACACAGTATAATTGTGCTAATAATATCTTTATGAAGTATGGGAAACAGCACTTGTTTTGTATTGAATAGAAAAGAATAACACTTCAAGTGTTCAGAAAATATAAATTATCAGGAATAAATCAAACAGTATTCTAGTTATTTGGATTATCCTTTCCCCTTAGGTCAGTATGGAGATCTTAAATGCCACAAAAATTGTTTTGTTCTTGGGTAAAGGATTAATAGACATCTATAATGCTTCATATGATCCTATGTCTCCCTAGAAAGATTTTGTCAAATGCCCATCCAAATCTAACGTCTATTTCACATATGGTTTCTTCGTTTAAACCTCTTTTCCATGATTCAAGTGCTTCACTTATCCTTTCCTGGGCATTACTCACAAATTTGCAAAATAGAGCTTTATTTAGTATTCAGGGAAATAAGTAACATCAATGAGCATAAGGGTATTACAATGTTATTCCATATTATTCTCTCTCCACTTAGTAGAGTTTAACAGCTTACATATTTTTGACACTCACTGGGTTGTGTCAGTTGCCCGCAATGTTACCTAGATTTAATTTCCTAGCAAAGACTAGTCACCACTAATTCTGAGAAAGCTAAAGCAGGATATGTCCTAGATAACTTCAGTATTTCTGCAAGTGATAGAACATATTGTGAACAGAGAATGGGAAAACTTGTTTTCGGTTTTTTCATTGTCTCTGCTAATGTAAGGGAATAAGTTATTCCCTTTTAAAAGGTAAAAACAAAAAAAAAATTCTTCATGCTTTTTGTCTTCCTGTTTTATTATAAGACGGCTGTTTATAGGGCTTGTTTCCAATTCCAGAACATTACAGTAGGCACAAGACAAATTTTGAGATGAACTAGCCTTATCCATAATCCTCTCAAAGAACCTGGAATTCTTTTGCATGTGATCTTAACCAAAAGTCGATAATGGCTACATGCTTTCATCTAATGCATAGGCTTTCTGATATGTTTGCAAATGTAAAGGCTGAATATGATGCTCAACCATTGTAAAGTTTTACACTAAAGCACACACATCATTTGGAGGGAGTGCGTTGTACATTTCTTGAAACAAGAACTTGAAAATGGCAGATGGGATATGGCTCTTCATCTGTTGAGGCAACACTGTAATTTCCAAAGTAAGAACACACTTTAATTTGGTGGAAATGTCAAACTTCCTAGAAACTTTCCAGAAAACAATTGAATTTTTCTGCACAATTGCTCAATTTTTATTTCAGAATGCTTCTTTCACTTTTTCCTTATTTTTTTCTTTGTGTGTCCTTATCAAAACATACCCAAAGATTATTAGGGACTGGTAAGGCTTTTTATCACATAGCAGTGCAAACTGAGGTCTTGTACTTCAAAAGTCAAATCCTGCTTCCTCTTTGGTGTTGTACTGTGACAGGGCCATATGAATATCCAATTACATGATTCTCTTTTTTATTAGTATTTAAACCACAGCCTTCTATAAATCTAGAGAACAGGCACTGATATAGCTTGTATGGAGAATAAAGTAAAGATTTTTAAAGTGAGAACATATTTTTGTCATTACCCCTATATTCATTATTTTTCTTTTCTTTTCCTTCATCATACAGAGATGTCAAATAGTTTTATGGAACTGATGTTCATACAGTCATAGATTGACTATAGAGTAGTTTTTAACTAACAAAATGTTTTCTAAAGCTTTTCTTTTCTTTGTGGAACCTAATGTTTTCACTTAAGGAAAAGACAGCTCTCATACTAGGTGAAGTTTTTTATTTTGTATTGAGAGGATGCATGAAGCATGTGACATTTCTGGTTCTTGCTTTTTAAGCATGAATTGAATGGGAATGGATTCTTCCATTCATTAACTAGGAGTTAGAATACAACACAAACTTTACTTTATGGGTTTAGTATGTGTGAAGATTTTGTAAACCACAATACCAACATTGTAAAGTCTTTCAAATTTATCTTTTATATTATGCACTGTGGCTTAACAATACCATGCATGAAACTGGTCAGATTAAAATTATTTTACATATCTGAATATTTTACATATCTGAGCAAAAGCCTTGATAATCTTTTGTTAACTCAGCATGTTCAAATTGTCAAACGATTTCTGAGAAAAGTCATTTAATGTCTCTTCTTATGACCTTAAACCAAAGATGTATTGAGGCATATTTATATAATTAAGGCTTAAATTGAAAAAGGAAGTCTGATTAGTAAACTCATGTTTAGTGTTTTGGAAGACTTCTTTTTCCTCTAATATACAGCTGTTTCCTTTAGCAACACAAATATTTTTTTTTTGGTTCAGTTAAAAAGAAAGAATTAGGAAATACTTTAATTACATTCCAGAATTTAAACCATGTGTAGTCAAAAAGTATTTCAGTGTTCTGCAGAATAGTTGTTTCCATAATGTGTATATTCTTATGACAATAAATGTAATGAGATAATGTTAAGCTCTCATTTGCTTTTACAACTGCTTCAAAGTTTATCTTTTTTTTGCTTTACTAGCAAGTATGCTTACAGCTAGAACTGTGCCAGACTTTGGACTTAAGTACATCCACCATCAACATAAATTGAATTTCAGTTGAACAAGTGCTAACTTTTCTGAATTTGTTCATAGTTATAAATATTGGCTCAGGAATAAAAGATATCATCTTTCTAGCAGGAAAGAAGCAAACAGTTGAATTATTCAAACTGAAGTAATATTTGCTGAGAAGATATCATCACACAAATGAAGTGACATTTCTCATATGGTCTTTAATACCATGAGCCTAGACCAACTAATCACCACTATCTGTAAAAAAAAAAATAAAAAAACTACTTACCTTGTTCCTTAGCTACAATACTTGTTACTGCTTCCCTCTATTTGTTCTAATAAAACATAAATAAATTGTTACTGTTTGTAGTAGTGTTTGTAAAACTCTTCTACTAATTTAAGGCATGTAGCCTGGGTTTAACATTTTGATTTTTCCTTAACTATGTATGGAATATATATAAACACATATAGATATATATCAATATTTACACTCACATTAGTTTATTTTCTTGGCCTTGCTACATGTCTGCACTATACGCAGATACTGAGTTTGCGCCTGTGGTGGGTAAGCCTTGGCTAACAGCCAAACTCCCAACTGGCTGCTTGCTTACTCTCTTCAGTGAGACAGGGGAGAAAATAGGAAAAACAGGAATGAGAAAGCTTGTGGCTTAAGATAAAGACTGGGAGTAAAGACAAGTACCACTTACTGTCATGGACAAAACAGACTCAGCTTTGGGAAATTAGCATTATTTATTGTCAATTAATATAAATGTTTAATTACTGATTCAGGTATTCGGAAACAAAAACCAAGAAAAAAGACATGAACATCACACACTTGGGGAAAGCACCCTTCCTCCCCCTTTCCCAGACTCTTCATCACTCCACTTGTGCCCCCTTTTTTTATTACTGCAACTTACTTCATGAGGTAACCAGCGGCACAAGGGGCATTGTAGTCAGGAGGCAGCAGTTTCGCTCTGCATCTCCTTCCTTTTCCTTCCCTCTGGTCGAGCACACTCCACCACTGAGTTGTTGTTGTTCCTCTTCCTCCTCTCATCACCTTGGTGTTCCCTCTGTTGTTTCTCACTCTTTTTTGCTCCTCTCCCCTACCCCCACTCTCTCCCTGTGGCATTTCTGTCCTTTCTTACACATGTATTCCCAGAGGCGCCACCACTGTGGCTGCGGGGCTCAGCCGTGCCCTGCGGGGGGTGGGTTGGAGCCGGCTGGAACCGGCTGTGTCTGCCACAGGGCAGCCCCGGCCTCTCCTCACAGAGGCCGCCCTCAGCCCCTGCTGTCAGCTCCTGGGCACAAACACCCAGTACAGCTCCAGGAAGAAGAACTGTGATTACATCTGCACTCAGCTGTCCAACAGGTATCACAGATACTTCCCATTCAGGCAAGTTCCACAACAAAGATTCGCAGCCATTTGTGAACGACATCTCTGTGCATAACTCGTACTTCTTTTTGCCTCCATCCGCTGTGAGGGACCCTTCCATGGGACTTTGAGGTCACTTACACTGCAGTACATTGCAATTAGACTAAACAAAAAAGGCAGACTACACCTGACTCTTAATCTTTCCAAACTTTGTGGCCCATGTCCCTTTGCCCTGGTTCTGATAAACCTATGGGTGGGCCAGAACTTGAATTAGCTTAAAAGTAATAAAAATCACTGTGTAAATGTGGCATGTTTTTCATCATATGCCCAACTAGCCTGGAGAAGAGGAGGCTGAGGGGAGACCTTATCGCTCTCTACAACTACCTGAAAGGGGGTTGCAGAGAGGTGGGTGTTGGTCTCTTCTCCCAAGTGATGAGAGACAGGACTAGAGGAAATGGCCTCAAGTTGCACCAGGGGGGGTTCAGGCTGGACATTAGGAAAAAGTTCTTTACTGAAAGAGTAGTGAAACATTGGAATAGGCTGCCCAGGGAGGTGGTAGAGTCACCCTCCCTGGAGGTATTCAAGGAGCGTGTGGAAGTGGCATTGTGGGATGTGGCTTGATGGGCATGGTGCTGTGTGGTGTTGGGTGGGTTGGTTTTTGGTGTGGGGTTTTTTGGGGTTTTTTTTCTTTTTTTTTTAGGTTGGACTTGATGATCTTACAGGTCTTTTCCAACCTTAGTGATTCTGTGATTCTGTGATTCTGTAACTCCTGTGTCTGTTTGGCTTCCATCAGTTCTTATTTAATGTTTATATTGTACTTGAAGACTAGATTAAATCAACTATTTTCTGTACTTGATGACAAAACAAAGGCTTTGCATAGTTGCATCACAATTTAGGTGACAAGACACATTTTTTCTAAGGGCAGTGCTTCAAACCAAAACATATGTGGAAGAGGAAGTGGGTACTTTCTTAGCATATCTTCCACTCAGCTGCCAACCTTGTGCAGGTTATGAATGAAATAAAATTGACAAAGGTGAAATTCCAAGTTAGGAATACAGTCTCAGCAGATAGACTCCAAACAGAAGTAAATGTGATAAGGATGCCACAGAGGGCAAGCCAGTGTGAAATACCACATAGTGTTTTCACAGTTCCCTGTGTGATTACAATCACACCTTAATGTTTTCTATCCCTTATTGATGTGCCGTGCTCACTGATTTATGCATTACTCTGGAAACAGCACAATAAATAAATGCTTGACATGTGTTATTTTTTCACTTCTTACTGGATATTGGCACCAGAAATATAAATACCATTGTATATATTTCCCTGATGAGTGTGCTGTGGTACTCCTTCCTGTCCTCACTGACTTTTATAACCATCAATTCCCCCAGCTATAGGAGAATTAAGCCTCTTGGGAGAAGCAAACATGTTTTGCTTAGGTCTTGGTTTAAGAAAAGGCGCAATAATATTACACAGTCCTGTGTCTTTCATCCTACCATTTCCCCTTCTCTAGAACCGAGGCTTTTAAGTGCTTGCCATAGTGCCATGGGATTCATACTCAGAATTCCTTTGAATTGCAGTTTCGTGTCTTAACACCTGCCCCACTCATAGCTCTCCTTTGTTAGGATGGGGAGTTGTAACAGCATATGGATCAAATGAAAGAGCAGCAGCAGTGGCAGTTTTTTACGGATGAAAAGTCTTGGGGTCACACTCAGATGTGATTTAAGCAGAGAAACTTGTGTGTCCTTAGCATAAGTTCATCTGCTTAGACGGTCCATCATTTTTACCTCAGAAACACTTATTGTTTCTACATTCATGGCTAGTCACTGAAGTTACATGTCAGGAAACACTGAAGTTCTGCTAAATAGACAGACAAAAAGGTAAGTAAACTGGAAAAGGACAATTTAAATACCACCATCTGTAGTGAAGTTCAGCCATGCTTTCTACTGCACACAACAATAAGCCCAAGAATATTCAGACCATACTGATCTTTTATTGTCTTTGAGCTATATTTTCTACTATCCAATAAGATGAAAGTTTTTTTCTTGTCGGGGCTTTGTCTGTATTTTTTTCATTAATGACACCTACTAAACTTAGTCATGAACAACCAACAACAGTAAGAATTACTAAAGGAATGGGTCCCTACTTTGATTCATTTTAGTGAGCGTTTTTCCTTGAGTAAGACCTGCATGATCAACTCCATATGAAACATCTTGAAGGCAGCAGTGAGAATAAAGACTTTCCAGCCATTCTGATTATTAATAAAAAATATAGAAAAGAAAAAAGATCATTAAAATACAGTGAATATCATCGTGGCTTTACATTTACAAAGTAAAAGCATGATTTCAGGGAAAAAAAAAAAAAATTTATTTATATTAATGACCTGCTGAATGTCCCAATCTTTGTTTTTTGTAATTTTAGGAACAGAAAAGACAAGCAAATTAAATCATGCTCTGTCAGGTTATTAAAACACAACTTTGTCTGTATTATATATGCTAATTCTGACCACATTGTGTTCTTTATTTTTCATTGAAATTAAGAAAAAAAAATGGTTTTTATCATGAATCTTCTACCTTAGTTGAGGTTTGTTTACTTGGTTATTTTTATTCATTTACTTGAAATGTTGCATTTTCCTTTATTGTTTGGATCTGGGTTACTGTCTCAGCTTTTCTGATATAATTTATTAACATCTGAAAGTTTTTGCCTGAATATTTTGTTTCTATGTCTGTTCAGGGATATATAGAAAAAGGAAGTAAACAATGTATTCCATATATACATGATTTCAAAGCAACATTTGGGAACAATTGTTTTCTGAAGAGCCAGCTAATAACTAAAGCTTTTCTTTTTTTATTTTTTATTTTTTAAAATATTCTAAACATTTAAAGATGGTCCTTATAAACTGAGAATTATTTTTACTCAAGTAAATTGTTTTTAGAAACAGAATGTTGGTGATCATATATTTTAGTGTATTAAATCTTGCATACTGCTGGCTTCAGACAAACTAAGTGGAATACTATTCCATTTCACAACTTTTATTTAGTTCATTATGCTAGAATATTTTCATTTCATTGTACTGGAAAATTCAAACCTATTTCAGTATGTGTTTTATGAATTATTCCGATCTGAGAAGTAGAACAAAATCCTTCCTTTCTACCTGTCTCACTACATCAGCATTCATAAACTCAGACTCCCTTATATGAAATATTACTACTAATGCAACTACAATAAAATAACCCAATGTATCCTTTCATCATCCCAGATTAGCTTAATCTGATAGAAGATTTCTACAGAGAGGATAGACTCTCTATAATATATTCAGTATTTTAGTAAAATATAACTCAATCTGCCTTGACATATATGCTTATATATGCATATATGATTTTTCATCTCCTAACCCTTTATACCAAGAAACTATTCAGTCAAGCATAGTGAATGCACAGAAAATTTACTTCTCACTCCAAAATATCTTCACTGCTTCCTCAACAATTTACTTCTGAATGTGCCCCATAGCTCTGTCTTTTTATATTAATTCTGTGTTCTGGAAAATTTAAAGACCATGAGACAGGGTAACAGCCTTCCCATAAATAAAAAAACAATTGGAAAGAGGAAGGCAATTAACTGTTCTTTATTTCATTGGCCCAAAAGTAATGGGCTTAACTTGCAAGGAGGGATATTTAAGTTAGACGTAAAAAAAGATAAGGATTTATTTATCAGTAAGTAAGGGTAATTAAGCTTTGTAATACATTGTCCAGGGAGCTTTTAGAATCCACATCATTGATATTTTTTAAAAAATAAGTAAAGCAAATTTGTTAGGAATACTTTGGCTACAGCTGATTCTGTCCTAGGGCAGAGAATTTCATCATATGATATCTCAAGTTCCTTTCCAGGTCTATTTTCTGTCGTTTGTAACACTGCAGATACTGAGGTAATCATATCCACTTTTCTAAGACAATACTGGAAAACAATTAGAAGGGATCGATGTACAGTAGGACACATAGCAGTATCCATTACAGTGTCTGGCCTTCAGTTTAGTACCTGCTGGCATGGATTTCTGAAGATCCTTAATCTCCTCATTAGCCTGTTACTACCCTACTGTGTGACAGAGCCATGCGGCTGTGGGGCTGAGACGATATCAGTAATGACAACCAGAACAAAGAAAAGCCTTTTAGCTGTTTGTTGTAATTTGAGGGAGTTTTAGCAAAAAATAATAATGATAAAGTTCTAGCTTGTTTTTTCCTGTCTGTTGTTAATTGTGCCAACCATGCCATTATTCAGTCTCCCTGAGAAGCAAAGCAGGTTTGTGGTTTGGGTTTTTTTTCAACCCAAGCAGATACAGTGGTTAATCAGACAAAGTTTCCAATATTCTAGCCTAAATGCTATGAAGCCTGGACAGTTTGAGAATTCATCACTACTTAAGATGGAATTGCAGCTACTTTGACAAAAATTATGTCTACATAAGACTCTTTTTAGTGAGTTATGCTACCATAAATCTTCATATTCTACTACATTCCAGGCTTCATCAAGGGATTCCAATTTGAAGCAGTAAACGTGGTTTCAAAATACTCCAAAATTAACTTAAAAGGGCATTTCAGAAGCAAGGGTGCCACAAACAGCTAGCCCATATAGCAAAATAAAGCCCACTGTAGGATTTTATTGACATTCTAGTAGCCTACACCAGAGAAAAACTTAGCATTGCTAACAGAAGCAATTTTTCATAGATGGTTACAGATTATAACCTTAACAATCAAAACTTTTGGTTATAATAATCCAAATCTACACCTAATAACTCAGGGATGCTGCTAAATATTGTATATTGTTTAACTGAGCATAATTCTTTAGCTATTGAAAAAATACTAGTCTTGTCTCAGACTTTCAGTGGAATAATGTATGTTTAACTCCAGACTGACATGTATGCTTCCACGTTGGTTTAATTATGAAATTTTAGTGGAATAACGTATGTTTAACTCCAGACTGACACGTATGCTTCCACATTGTTTTAATTATGAAATTTTAGTTTGTAAGGGACTATGCCTTCCAATGGAATATTTTTCAGTCTACGTATACTTTGAGTTCCTTTAGTAAAAAATCCAAGTGCTCAGTCTCAAGGGAAAATTGGACATATTGGATATCCAAAATGGCAATAATAAAAATAATTGGATACTTTTGAAAATGTTGTCTACAATATTTATGGGATTCACTAGTTGTCAGAAAACCAAATTATTTTGAGTAGGCATGTTCATATAGTTTTCTTATAGTTCATGCCTTAGGGCTTAACTTCCTCTCAGAAAACGTTATGCTCAAGACGCTACAGTATCTTTGTAACAAAAACAATAGTTCAGAAGAATCTTTGTACCCTTCTCTTTCCTCATTGGGGAGTGAAGATCCTCCACATTTAGAAGTTCTGCATATTTTTAAATAAAAAGAACAAGTTGTTGAAAGGGCTGTTTTTTAAATATACATCTAATTCTACATCTAAATCTATATACCTGTTACCTGTGTGCTACTCACATTGATTTGGTCATACCTTAGCTGATCTGGACTGTAGTATTACGAAGTTATTCAAATGGGCTTTTCACAATTAATGGCATACAAACATGTAGGCTTCTTGGGAGCAGTAGGGCAATTAATGAGAAAGGTGGGTTGGGGCTTTTTTTAAGATACTAACAGGCAATGCTTGTATTTTATTAATCCTTTTTACTGTATTATACATTCCTCTGACATACATACACTTTGATTACAGACCCCTCTTTTACTGTCCCACAGGCACAAGCAAAATCCACACTTTAGCATTGGGGTATAGTTTGCCTCTTTTCTTCAGAAAGGGGGATGATTGTTGGATGGTTGATTGAACAGTTGTTGGTTCCAGTAGTGGGAAACCATCCCTACTTCTCCTATGCAGAAAATGGCATTCCCTAACATGTTTCGCAGGCTTTCAAGCCCCAACTGCACTCCTCAGAACAGCCACACATCTGGTCTATTCCTTTTCTACAGGCTGCTGGAGCAGCCAGTCAGCTAGCTGACTTTGGTACTTTGTTTCTTAGTCCATGGCAGCAGCCACCTCGCCCCAGCAGACAGAGGTGGAAAATCCAACATCAAATGCTGCTGCAAGGAAATGCATGAAAAGCAGGGCAGCTCCCCGTGTGAAAAGTAGGGCAGCTCCCTGTGTGCAAAGTACATGGCAGCTCACTGAGAGAGCAGAGAGAAGGCGGGGGTGTCTCAAAATTAAAATATTACTTGTGTACCACAGTCTAATATTTGTGGTCACCACAAAAACTGTTTAGTATACACTTGTAAAATTCCTTTTACTTCAGATAAGACTAGAAGAATGACCTGAAGTCTCTATGAGAAAACATTTACATTTTAGTTTCCACAGAAAGATTTTTCCCCTCGGGTTTGCCACATGCATAGAGACCAAAAAATTCAACAGCTCTGCCAGTAGAAGTATGTTTCTCTGTACAGCACTCTATGCATAGATTTTTTATGTCTGTATCTTATAGCTATGAAATTTTCAAATTTGTGACAAATGCTTCAGTGAACCACCCAAAGTTTCAGCCTGTTATTGTTTTACAATGCTGTCGTAATGATTCATTACTGTATTGGTGCCTCTGATACAGCAATCCCCTGGAGGAGCTTCCTGACCTTCTGTCACTCTATCATTTTCTTTTTGTGGAGTGATCAGAGCTCAACAATTTGAAAAGCCAGTCCAATATTTAGCTTTGTAATTGGTAGCATTCTCAGCATGCCCAAGGGTTTCCAGGTTGTTTAGCTTAGAAATATATTAATTGTTTTCTTAGTTTCTGGTGCGTAGTTCAACAGCATGCCATCAATGTAATATTCATAATTCACTTTAAGGTATGCTGAACAAGTTACTTACATATGAGTCATCCTAGAATGCATGTCTTCTGATATTGCCATCCATTGTGCAAATAACAGAATAGAAAGACAAAATTTAAATGAATTAGACATATAATTTGGAAAATGCGAGTATTACACTATTAATGACCTTTTTCATAAGGTAAGACAAGTAATTTTCCTAAATGTTTGAACTAAATGAAATTTAATTCTGATTCATTTATCTGAAGTATGGATGAAAAGAAAATACTGTAAAAAAGATAAATGTTTCCCACTCCTAAATAAACACACCAGTAATTATTTGTAAAGAGAGCTTTAAATTGCAACAATGTTTATTTCTCATCAAGAGATATTTACCTACTCATATTTTCAAGCTTACATTTTATCAGGTACATAAAGCATATTTTAAAAAATCCAGGATTTAAAAAAAAAAAAAAGGAAGGAAGAAAAAGAAAATTAAAATAAAAAAAATTACTTAAGGAAATGGTGTCATATGAATACGCAATAAAAACAGATATTAGGATCAAAGTATAAGACATTCAAAATAGCAAGTCAATTTGAGCACATCAACAGTAATAAACACAGTATAAAAAGTACACAAAGTACTTCAGTTATATTTGAGTGCTGCTTTGTTCTTTCAAAGAAGTGCTAGTTAATTCTATAGTTATGTTTGAATAACTATTTATATTCTACTATGCTATTTCTGCTTATTGGAAGTCTTTCAAACTTCACTGTGAAAACTCATAGGTTTTCAGAATTGCAGCTGATGTAACTTGGCATAAACTTATTGAAATTTGTGAGCTAAACTTCTCTATCGTCATAAACTGGCTTTTGGGTCCAGATTGACGTTGGAGACACTCCTGTCCCATTTTGGTTTCTGTGATCTAGGCTTCGTGTATCAAACCTTCAAAGTCTATTATATAGTTTGTGTGTAAGCAAGGAGTCCCTCTAAGTGAAAAAAAATTAGGCAACATAACCATACTCAGGAACAAAATGGTAGGAAACATTTTTGCTTGACTTTTAAAATGTGAGTCAGAAGCTGAATGGACTCTTACACTGTATTTCACTTGTTGGAAAGTCTTTAATTACACCTTGACAGTGGAATATCCTTTTAAATGAGGAGACTACATCAACAATAGATTTAATCATGGGGGAACACTTGGTTTACATTGTGTGAAAGACATAAAAAAGCTACATCCATGTTTATGCTTGGCAAATTTTTCCTTAATTCATTAATAATTCCTCAAATTATTTACTCTTTATACATTATGACTTCCATTTCACAGTTCAAAAATTGTCTTTAACACATTCTTTTTACTGTCAGTGCTACAGATATAAAATTCACATCCATATAAGAAAATTATTGGATTTTGATGAACATGAATTTTAGTTAACCTCTTCAGCTGATCACAAATAATCCTGTATGCATATATTTTGAAGTTTGATTGCATGTATGTACACAGAAGGTCTAGCTGTCCGATGTAGTCTTCTTGAACAGTATAGGTGAAGTAAGAGACTGCAGAATGAAAATAAATAAGAAATAAAAAGCACCTGGAATTATTTATCATTTTACAGGAATGCACTATACTGTGACACTAAATTATTTAATCATATTTTGCATTTTAATAAAGTCTCTGTTTGGTAATAGTAGCAGCTGAAATAATAACAATAGTAACAGTATTCTTAGAAGAAGTAGTAGTTATACTAAAATGCTTAATAGAACAGGGCTCAGAATTCAACTGGACTTATAGAAATATGCCTTGGGATTCAAACACACAGAGAATCCATTTTCCAGCAAAACGTTTATTAAGCATATGGTGCAAGGAGTGGGGTAAACTGCACTATCATATGAGGCAGATTAAACAAGGCACTAACAATGTGATATTTGCTGCAGGCATTCTGCCTGCAGGTTGTTGATGCAGAGAGAATGCCTCCAGGAGTATTAGCCAAGTGTGGTCAGGAACAACTATTACTTTACACTTTAAAATGGAAGCAGCATATGCATCCTTTACACAGGCTTCAGAGTATAAAAAGGGCAAAAGAGAAGCTGTGCACCAGTTGACAACTATTTAAAGCCACAGAACATTTCTGTGAAAATATGTTTCCTAATGACTCATGGCTAAAGATTAGTGATAATTGTAATAAAATTCAAATTAACTTAGAGGTTACTTCAAGCTTAATACTACAGCTCTGTGAGATACTCCAAAATGAACTCACAAAACTAATTCAAACATGGGGTAAGAAGGTTTGAAGTATGCCAATATCAATTTTACATCAAAAAATGCAAAATCATGTCTCATTTGGAAGACATCAAAATGCTCCCAGAACTACTCCTTTGCCAAGTCCTCTCCTCCCCTGCCTGCCCCACCCCACCAGAATATCAGCAGGTTCAAGTCGCTTGAGAATGTACCCTAGTTAGGGTAGCAGTTCTGGAATTTGTCTTGTAGCTGGCATTGAGAATATACCCTAGTTAGGGTAGCAGTTCTGGAATTTGTCTTGTAGCTGGCATTAGGTCCCATCAGTGTCCTGTGTAAGCATCTAGCGAGCAGGAATCTCCAAGTCTCAGTTCACTAAACAGCCAGCGTCATAAATCTGGAAACTGAGGTCCAAGTTTTGGGACTTCAAGCCAGCCAAGAAAGCAAGAACCTCAGAGCCGCCAAAGTGTGCTGATTTTGGCTGGGATACAGTTAATTTTCTTTGTAGTAGCTAGTATGGGGCTATGTTTTGGATTTGTGCTGGAAACACTGTTGGTAATACAGGGATGTTTTCATTATTGCTGAGCAGTGCTTACACAGAGTCAAGGCCTTTTCTGCTTCTCAAGCTGCCCAACCAGCAAGTAGGCTGGGGGTACACAAGAATTTGGGAGGGGACACAGCTGGAACAGCTGAGCCCAACTGACCAAAGGGATATGCCATACCATATGATGTCATGTGTGGTGCCTAGTTGCCTGCTGGGGTTAAACCACAACAGCCTTTTTTGGTGTCCAACGTGGGTCTCAAGGGGTTTGAGATAACAACAGATCAGATTGGAATGTGCTACGTTGAATTTTTAGCTGTTATTGCTGTATAGCTATTAATTGGCAGGCTTCTGTGCTCGCCATGGGGCTTGCTTGCCTTACTGTATATTGGAGTCTAGTGCTCATTAGTGGCTGCTTTTTGCTTTCACTGCTTGCTATAGTGCTGTACTGCTTATCATCTCACTCCGCTGTGCCTGGGAACATTTTAATAACAGCAATGGCGACATGCCTGGGCTGGCAGATGGCCAGGGCATTGCTATTGTTTCTGTGCTGCTGTACTGGACAGGCTGGAACTCCAGTGTGAACTCGAGTCAAAGGGACTGTGACCTGCGGATGAGTCTGCACAGGAGCAGGATGCCCTGAAGCATCTGTGGCCCTGAATAAGTCCATGCAAGAGCAAGTATATCATGAAGCATCTGTGGCTATGGCTATTTCTGTGCCACAAGAGGTACACCTCTGAAGGCATTGTGGCCCAAGGATAAGTCCATGCTGGAGAAGGTACACCTTGAAGTGTCTGTGGCTGTACATGAGGTCATGCTAGAGCACCTCAAAGCATGTGGCCATGGATAAGCCCACAACAGAGCATGTACTCCCCTGGAGGGACTGCAGCAATGGGTAACACCATGTTGGAGCAGGTTCATTTCTGAAGGGACTGTGGCTGTGCATAAGGCCACTCTGGAACAGGTAGATCTCTGAAGGCAGTGTGGCCCATGGGTAAGGCCATGCTGGAACAGGTGCACCTCAAAGCAGCTGTGGTTGTGGAATAGCAGGAATAGAATAGAATAGAATAGAATAGAATAGAACAGAACAGAACAGAACAGAACAGAACAGAATAGGACTCTCTCAGTTGGAATGGACTTTAAACGATCATCTAGTCCAACTGCCTGATCAATTCAGCTGCTCCTCATAGGACATTCCTTCCAGCCCTGTCATCAGCTTTGTTGCCCTTCTCTGGACACATTCAAGGGCCTTCACATCCTTCCTAAATTGTGGGTCCCAGAACTGCACACAATACTCCAGGTGAGGCTGCACCAATGCTGAATACAGCGGGATAATCACCTCTTTTGACTGGCTGTCTTTGATGCACTCCAGGATGCAGTTTGCCCTCTTGGCTGCCAGGGCACACTGCTGACTCCTGTTGAGCCTGCTGTCGACCAGCACCCCCAGACCCCTTTCTGCAGGGCTGTTCTCCAGCCACTCCTCTCCCAGTTTAGACTTGTACCTAGCATTACTCCATCCTAGGTGCAGAATCCAGCATTTGGACTTGTTAAATTTCATCCCATTAATCATTGCCGCATGCTCCAATCTATCTAGATCCCTCTGCATTGCATCTTGTCCCTCAAGAGAGTCAACAGCACCTCCCAGGTAGGTATCATCAGCAAACTTGCTCATGGTGCATTCAACTCCTGCATCCAGATCGTTGATAAATATATTGAACAGAACTGGCCCTAGAATTGTTCTGTGAAGGACACCGCTGGTGACTGGTTACCAGCCAGATGTAGCCCCATTCACTACAACACTTTGAGCTCTGCCCTTCAGCCAGTTCTTCACCCAGCAAACTGTGAACCCGCTCATCCCACAGTTGGACAATTTGTCCAGAAGGATGCTGTGAGGGACAATATCAAAAGCCTTACTAAAATCCAGAAAAACTACATCTACCACCTTCCCTTTATCCACTAGGTGGGTGACCTTATAGAAAGATACCAAATTATTTAAACAGGACTTTCCCTTTGTGAACCCGTGTTGACTGTGCCTGATGATTGCATTATTTCTATACAAATGGTAGTTTAAACTTACTCTTTTCTAAGTGAATGAAATGCCATGATTTGAAGACTTTTGGTATGGTGAAATGCATTCAGGAAATAATTTTGTGAATCATACATTTCATGTTCTTGCACAATAGTATATAGCTGTTACAGAAGATGTGACCACAGGTCACCCAGTAAAGCACTTCTTATCTCTGCAGTGTAATAATGCCTAACATTTAACAAGTATTTTATATATTCAAAGCGCTGTGCAATCAATAACTAATTAGTCACAAATATATACAGACCAATTTTCTTTTTGAGCAGATCATTTGTTCCATCTACACAAGCTTGGAACAAATTCAAATTTATCTTGTTAACACTGCAGAGCAGTTATAAACCACCCCAGAATATTTAACACAGGTAAAAAATTCCAGTATTGACAATAAAGCTGGTTTCAGAAAAAAATTGCAAAAAACCAGAATATTTAGACCTTGGCCTTTTTCCCCCTCAAGGCTTTTATGGGGGAAAATTTCAACTCAGGATTGAGTAACTGTTACCCAGAACTCAAATAACTGAGCAGCTGGTCTTAAGAGGTGCAGTGAGAGAAGAGATTAAGCCCTTACTCCGTTTCAAACTAAGCAGGAAGCTGAATGCCATTCTCTGGGATGAGAAAGGAGTAAGCTTCTCTGTAGGCTACTAGCTGCTCTAGGATGTAAGCACTCTTATTTTCTATAAGTAAAATTATGATAGTACCTTCGTTATACTACGAAGCATGGATATTGTTGAGACCCTGAGAAATTATACAGAGGAAGAGAATGGTCAGCCCAATACTATTCAAAACTAGTGAAAGAACTTCTGAAGAACAGTTTAGTGCATGCTACTTACTGTTGCTTAAGATTCTTGTGTTTCTTTAGCACTCCTCTGCAGGAACATAATAATAAAACCATAAAAAGTTACATCATATAATGCTTATTATCCAGAGAGTACCAGCATGCATTCCAAATTGATATATGAAGCCCCTACTGCATATTATAGAGATCACTTCACACATCCTTGAAATGCGGCCACTTTAGGTAAAACTCAGCAGCTGTTTAACAATGCACAGCAAACCTCACATACTGTTTTACTAGAAGAAAAAGAAATGCAGTATCCAAATAAAATGCAGGGGGATTTACTGGCACAGTGTAATTACTTGTGTTGGAATTTGTCCAGGACACTGGGGTTAATACTCCTACTGTTACGGAAAATCCCACTAGATATTTAATGGCTTCAAATTGTAGAGGCTGGAACATGATTTGATGTCTGATACGAAGTAGGTGATGAGAATCTTTGAAAGGTCTTTGACTCTGCTCTCACTCCAGTTTGAGGGTAGCATAGCACTTACTGTTCTGTGTCATTACCAATGATATATACTAGCAAGAAAAAAGAAATATCAGGCCTTCAGAAAGCTTTGTACCCACTAAAGGCTGTGAGGTTTTTTTCTTGGTATTAGACATATATAATACTGAAAGTATAAGCTATTAAAGGTCATGACTCAAAGAACCACTATCAACATATGTTGTAAAATCATCAGGGAGACCATGAAGCAAGCAAGCTATTCAGGGCTGTATTTCTAATATAGTCACAGTTCCTGCATTATTCTGAGCTGAAGTGATAGCTCTGTAAATAGGATCTCTCTACTTAAGGTACAATCCTAAAATCTCATTAGGGAAGAACCACATTATATACTGGAACGAAGAGCTGGTAAGCAACATATGAAAAATATATTAATCTGCAGTAAGAACCTTTCCGCTATCTGTGAGAGTACTCACAAGTACTTAGCTCCAGACAAAAAAAATCCTCTCTCTGAGAGGAAATGGGAAAGAAAAACCTGGGATATAGACTTTATTTTAGATGATTCTTACCTAGCTCATCACTGCGTCTATCTTAGCTATTTCAAGGCATCTAATCTAATTGTGTTGTTCCAACTCCCACTATTTTCGAAGTAAAGAAATAGAAACCCACTCCTTATTCTGCATCAAGGATAAATAAGTGGAACTGCCCTCTCTTTTCTAGTGACTAAGGAAAGAGCCAGACAGCTAGTTCAGGAGAGATGAAACGTTCCAAAAATTTGGATGTCATGATTTCCACATTGGTGGACTTAGCAGTGTGAGGTTTACAGTTGGACTTGATGATCTTAAAGGTCTTTTCCAACCTAAATGATTCTATGATGATTCTATGATTGCAAGAAATAATTGTCCCTGGAAATTAAAAAGTGCCCTTGAAAATCTAGCTTAAATCTCATTGAATGGTAAAGATATTTATACTTCTAAGAAATGTGCTTCAAATTTATATTTAAACTTTACAGAAATGCCTTTAAAATACACTTAAAATATGGCTTGACCTCACTTTTGAAAATGGCAACTATACTCCTAATTCAC
Source organism: Gavia stellata (assembly GCF_030936135.1). Taxonomy (NCBI): domain Eukaryota; kingdom Metazoa; phylum Chordata; class Aves; order Gaviiformes; family Gaviidae; genus Gavia; species Gavia stellata. The sequence goes on from NC_082595.1 coordinate 82,479,764, forward strand.
CCTCATCCTTTTAAAAGGTTTACATTGTGGTCTTTGCTATAGGGTGAACAAGAAGAATAGCTCTAGCACTTTAGCTACTAGAAGGCTGAGTTTTAAACATTATATATAGTATTATAACCCTAGGCTCTTTTCCTCCTTCAGTTACTGATGGGGAAGGTAAGAGACAGAATTCACAAGTCTTTGTTGCAATCTGATGTTATTGTTTTCCTTTATCTTTTATTTCATAGCATCAGAATCAATTTTACACAATTGTTGTTCTTCTCTGACGGGCATTGCATTTTATAGAAGGCAATCACTTTGACCAAATAACTTATAATAGTATTTCACAATAGTTCTCAAACTATTATAACTAGTAGTTCTATACATAAAAGAGCTTTAAGACTATTTGTAGCTTCCTGATTAAAACATTTTTTAAGTTCAAACCCTGCAGTTAGGCACAGGAACTTTTAATCCACATTCAATAAAAGACTATACTATTGAAAAAGACTCTTCACTGTTGCTTGCAAAAGAAGTCAGAAGATGACCTTTTTATTTTTTCTTGTTCTAAAGAATGAAACATAATTAGTTGTTATCAAAACATCTGAAAAAATCTTACTACATTCACAGTGATAAGGTATGTGGGGAGAAAGATGGTGCAGTGATTAAAAAATAGAGAATAAGTAGAACAAATGCTTCAGGCATTGTTTACTATAGGTTTATGGAAATGAAGAGAAAGATTCAGTCTCTGGCTTGTATTTTTCTTTCTAAGAAAAATACCTGAAGTGTTAGTACATTGAATTGAGTTGTTAAAGTTCTTGCAGGGAACCTGTCTATGTACAGTTTACGAATTACGTGTAATAGTGAGGACTCATTAATTGCATCAGAGACTAACCACAAATTCTACTTGTAGTTCTCTTTTTCACTTGCACTTTAAACTGAAAGTCTACCACTCTATAATGTAGGAATTAATGTAAACAATGTTCTCGGACTTTAATAGTTCGTTTTTTCAAGTGAAGTCCTTTTGTAGAAAAAGGCTGGCTTCCCCACCCTGCCCGCCCCCCCCCCCCCCCCCCCAAGTCTGAATGCCAAAAAGTGGCATTTTTCTCTGTCTACCTAACAGGTTTGCTTACTATGTTTTTTTAAATGGTTCTCCCAAGCTGACAAAAATCTCTTGTTGGAGTGCGTTATGCTCAGCACCTCCCAGTCCCTTTGGTGAGGTGATGGGCAGCACAGGAGGGTGGGGTCTGTGCCTAGTGGTATCCTTCTGCTGTTCAGTCCTTCTTACTTATTTTCCTCCACTGGTCCTTGTGTTCTACTGCGCGTCTGCACTGGTGTGGGTTTCTCTATGGGCTGCAGTCCTCTCCAGGGTGTCCCTACTCTGGCATGGGTCATCCCTGGCTGCAGTCTGTCAGGGGTGTCCCTCTTGCAGCATAGGTCACCCATGACTGCAGTCCTCTCAGAAGCATTTGTCCTCATGGCATGGAGCTTCTTCTTCCAAGAGTATGTCTCCAGCTGTGTCCCCAACAGTGTCCTCTTTCACATGTCTCCTCTGCTTCCTCCTGCATTTTCTCCAAAACTGCACCTCTTCACGGTTCTCCTCTGGTGTCCTCTTTTGTGCATCTGCCAGTGTCTCCTCTCACATATCTCTTTCTTGTGCCTTCTTTCCTTTTGTGTCTCCTTTTATGTGTTCCCACATATCTCCTCAGGTGAGTCCACATCTCCTGCTCCTTGCACCTTCCACCCTTTCTTAATTATGTCCGAGGAGTAGTGCTGTGCATTCCCCTCACCGGCTGCAGTTTTGGGACACAGTAGGGTGTTTCCAAAAACTGAGGAGCCAAGAGCTCATGGCCTCCTCCCACCAAGGTGTTAGTCTGAGGGGCAAGATCAGAGAGAGCTCATGGTCTCATTTCTGAGAAGGGCTAACAGGCAGAAAGACGACAGGAAGGAGCAGTGCTCCTGTCTGTTCAAACCTTGGGAAGTATAGGAATGCAGAGATGTAAAATGCTGAGATCCAAATACAGCAATGTGTGAGAGCAGCACAGGCTGAGCTTTAAAAGAGCTGCATGACATCTTCCAATTATTACTGCTTATGAGAAAAAACAGATACAGATAAACAGATAGCACTTGATTTAATTTTTATGAAAGGAAGAGTATGAAAATAGATGTCATTAAGATCATAAATCACATTATGAAGCAGATACACATAAAGAAGTTATACACACTGTGTAATGAAACCCATTTGTTAAAGCATGAAATACTTATATTTTACAGAGAAACTGCAACACATATATTTTAAAATGCATGCTAAAATACATCTCTTTATAATATAGCAGATCCACCAAGTGCACAATTCTCAGATAAAATATTCTGTTAAGCTCAAAGCATATTATATTAAAAATTAATAGAAATATACCACTTTCTATATTTTTTGTATAAAACCTGGCAATATTAGAAATTAGGAAATTCATTCAATTTCATTGCTTAGGCTTAGCCTTCTTACATCTGTCATAACCTCAGCTTATGGGTCAGCAATACTTGTTTTGTTATGACTATTAATGCAGAACTGTGTTTGATCCTTACTTGCTAACAATAACACACTATTAATTCTTCTGCTACATCTCAGGTACAACATGCACGCCAGATTGTGCTAGAAGATAGCTTGCGTTTTGGAGGGACTAAGCTCGATAGTTATGTGGAAAATATAAATTAGGAAGGAAGTTACATAAGGTGATACACCGCAAAGTAACAGCCCTATTTTTATTCACTACTGCAGGGGAAAAAAGGAATTTAGACTTCCTATGTTTATTACATGCAAACATACCTTTGAAACGGAGGTTTCACATACGTTATTTCAACTGTGTCTCAACATTGTCTGGGAGAGTGTTATTTGGCCTGAGGCAAGGCCATGCCAGGGGTTGTGTTAACAAAAGAAATGGACAGTCAAAGGCAAGACCTCAATCTCATGCCCGTGTTTATTAATGAGTATAAATGTAGCAATAGACTTTATGGCAAAAAAAAATTGTTATGATAACCCACTCTGTCATTTTGCTTAATGCTGGCCTTTAGGTAACAAGCAATTAATTCATTATTCTCTATTTTTGCTAGTAGTCTGTTGCATATTTCTTACAAAAGCATTGAGACCTGCGAAAAAATATTAAGTGAATCTTGATTCAGGTTCTTTCCAGTACCTCAAAGGACCATAAAGCCTTCACTGTTGAGTTCTTTATTGGTTTTGCTCTTAAAATGTGTCTGATTTCAAGTTTAAGTTCTTTCAAGATTCATTTTGCATACCTTGTATCTTGATATTGCTCATATATTCTACCCCAAAAAGTCCTCTCTCAGAGGCATTCTCCTCTTTACATAGAATAATAGAATCATTTAGGTTGGAAAAGACCTTTAAGATCAAGTCCAACTGTAAACCCAGCCCTACTAAGTCCACCACTCAACCATGTCCCTAAGCGCCTTATCCACACATCTTTTAAATACCTCCAGGTATGGTCACTCAACCACTTCCCTGGGCAGCCTGTTCCAATGTCTGACAACCCTTTCGGTGAAGAAATTTTTCCTAATATCCAGCCTAAACCTCCCCTGGCACAACTTGAGACCACTTCCTCTTGTCCTATGGCTTGTTACTTGGAAGAAGAGATGGACACCCACCTCTCTACAACCTCCTTTCAGGTAGTTGTAGAGAGCAATAAGGTCTCCCCTCAGCCTCCTCTTCTCCAGGCTAAAAAACCCAGCTCTCTCAACCGCTCCTCATAAGACTTGTGCTCTAGACCCCTCACCAGCTTCGCTGCTCCCCTTTGGTCACACTCCAGCACCTCAATATCCTTCTTGTAGTGAGGGGCTCAAAACTAAACACAGTATTTGAGATACAGCCTCACCAGTGCCAAGTACAGGGGGACAATCACTTCCCTACTCCTTCTGTTGGCCACACTATTTCTGATACAGGCCAGGATGCCGTTGGCCTTCTTGGCCACCTGGGCACACTGCTGGCTCATATTCAGCCCGCTGACAACCAACACCTCCAGGTCCTTTTCCACCAGGCAGCTTTCCAGCCACTCGTACCCAAGCCTATAATGTTGCATGGGATTGTTGTGACCCAAGTGCAGGACCCAGCACTTGGCCGTGTTGAACTGCATATAATTGGCCTTGGCCCATCGATCCAGCCTGTCCAGATCCCTCTGCAGAGCCTTCCTACCCTTGAGAAGATCAACACACCCGCCCAACTTGGCGTCATCTACAAACTTACTGAGGGTGCACTCGATCCCCTCATCCAGATCATTGATAAAGATATTAAACAAAACTGGCCCAAATACTGAGCCCTGGGGAACACCATTTGTGACCTGCTGCCAACTGGATTTAAATCCATTCACCACAACCCTTTGGGCCCAGCCATCCAGTCAGTTTTTTACCCAGTGAAGAGTACAACCATCCAAGCCATGAGCAGTTAGTTTCTCCAAGAGAATGCTGTGGGAAATGGTGTCAAAGGCTTTACTAAAATCTAGGCAGACTATATCCACAGCCTTTCCCTCATCCACTAGGCGGGTCACTTTTTCGTAGAAGGAGATCAGGTTAGTCAGGCAGGACCTGCCTTTCATAAACCCATGCTGACTGGGCCTGACCACCTGGTTGTCCTCTATGTGCCATGTGATGGCACGCGAGATGACCTGCTTCATAACCTTCCCTGCACCAAGGTCAGGCTGACAGTCCTGTAGTTCCCTGGATCCTCCTTCCAGCCCTTCTTGAAGATTCACTAACCTCCAGCCCCCTGGGACCTCCCCAGTTAACCAGGACTGCTGGTAGATGATGGAAAGTGGCTTGGTGAGCACTTCTGCCAGCTCCCTCAGGACTGTTGGGTGGATCCCATCCAGTCCCATAGACTTGTGGGTGTCTAAGTGGTGTAGCAGGCCACTAACCATTTCCCCTTGGATTGTGGGGGCTTCATTCTGCTCCCCATCCCTATCTTCCAGCTCAGGGGGCTGGGTACCCAGAGAACAACTGGTGTTACTATTACAGACTGAGGCAAAAAAGGCATTGAGTACCTCAGCCTTTGCCTCATCCTTTGTCACTATGTTTCCCTCCGTGTCCAATAAGTGATGAAGATTCTCCTTAGCACTCCTTTTGTTGCTAATATATTTATAGAAATATTTTTTTTTGTCTTTTACGGCTGTTGCCATGTTAAGTTCTAGTTGAGCTTTGGCCCTTCTAATTTTCTCCCTGTATAACCTCACAACATCCTTGTAGTCCTCCTGAGTTGCCTGCCCCTTCTTCCAAAGGTCATAAACTCTCCTTTTTTCCTGAGTTCCACCCAAAGCTCTCTCTTCAGCCAGGCTGGTCTTCTTCCCCAATGGCTTGTTGTTGGCACATGGGGACTGCCTGCTCCTACGCCTATAAGACTTCCTTCTTGAAGAGTGTCCAGCCTTCCTGGACTCCTTTGCCCTTCAGGATTGCCTCCCAAGGGACTCTGTCCACCAGGCTCCTAGAAAGGCCAAAGTCAGCCCTCCAGAAGTCCAAGGTAGCAGTTCTGCTGACCCCCCTCTTTACTTCTCTGACAATCGAAAAATCTGTTATTTCGTGATCACTGTGCCCAAGACGGCCTCCCACCATTGCATCCCCCACAAGGTCTTCTCTGCTCACAAATAACAGGTCCAGTAGGGCGCCTTCCCTAGTTGGCTCACTCACCAGCTGTGTCAGGAAGTTATTTTCCACACACTCCAGGAACCTCTTGGACTGTTTCCTCTCTGCTGTATTCTATTTCCAGCAGAAACCTGGAAAGTTGAAGGTTTTTAGATAGGTTATGATTCTTTCATCTTCTCTCCTAAATGCCGAAGCAGACTGTAGGTGAAATCCAACTCTAGACTCAGACACTTGCATTTAGCTATCTGTAACATAGGTATCTACATGTAAGCTAGGTAGACGTCTAAGCTTTCATTACAGTCCATGAAGATCTAATCAACACAGTCAAAGGCTCCTAGCAAAATCTTCAGGCAGATGCGTCTGCTTTAGAATGAGCTAAATGTCTCTCTGGATGCCATCAATTTTATTGATTAAACTCACAGTCCAATTGCACAATTATAACTATTTTGTGCCATTTTAGACACCCTAGAGCATCGGAGATATACACACTAGACTGGCAAATGTGACACAGGATGTGCAGGAGACACATGACCACCTAGAGTGATACCTAGAGGACAAGCAACTCAAATGCACCAGACACCTAGGCACAGGTAATTCAATCAAGCCTAAGAGACATACTGAATATAAAGGAAGTTTAATCATTTAGGCTACTTGTAGATATCTACACTACAGATACTTCAATGTACACTTCTGTATCCAAAGCAGCCCAACTTGCATGGGCTAAATCCAAACTTTTGTGAAACCATGTTTAAGTTCTTGCACCATCTTTGCAAATCACACCCAAACTCAAGCAAGTTTTAAAGTGAAAAACTGACTTTGATATTCCAACAGGGATATTATTAATGCTGAGTACACATGTAATGTCATCTTTTTGTTCTTCTGTAACAATCTTCTGTTCACACTTCTATGGATGTCTTTAGCTCTTTGTTGTTGATGAGTCACATTTTGTGTAGTTGGCTTTTCATGATGATCCTCTAAATCCTTTTTCAGAATTATGTCTTCTCACTGTAGGTTTTGGCTATATTGAAATGAAAAGCAGTTGCAAAAGGTAAAATTGGGGGTTTTTTTGCCAATGTTTCGTGCCACTTTCCTTCACATACCAAGAGGAAGAATCTCCAATAAACTAAGAATTAAAACTGGTCTAGTGTTTAGAGTCTGATGAACCTTCTGCTTCCAAGATCTTTACCAACTGGGGATAACCTGCATTAGGAATTACTACCACATAACATTTTACAAACTTTTAATACTTTTAGAATCTTTCTTCAAAACATGTTACCACTAGAGAATTTTACAGCAAAAAATGAACCAGCAAGAAAACTAGCAGAACATCAGAGACTGAAAGGAAGCAGAGACAGAAGTTTTGTCAGATAGATTTAAATAAATATATATATTCTAATAGTAGTTTAATTCCTCCAGAATACAATTCTACCACACAAGACCATGCTAACAAATTTTGCTTTTTTGAGCTTAAGGGGAAACCTCACTGTTTCAGTAGACTTCAATAGAGGGGCAAGTTATTTATATGAGGAAAAAGACAGTCAATAAAATACAGCTGTAAAGCATCTTGTAAGAATGGAAGGTAATTTAAAAATCAATGTATTGTTCAGCTTCCAATGAATAGAAATAAAATGCTCTTTTTTCATAGGTGCCTTTGTAGAACTCTCTTGCCATGTTATAAATGTAACATGCAAAAAACCCTTTCTGCAAATCTGTCTTTGCTTTTTGTTGCAACCATTATATGTCTAAGTACTGCAATCAATCTGGAAGGACCGTAAGACTATCAGCTGCCTTGATGGCTGGAGATGTATGTCCCTGCTAGAACATGAAATAAACATTTCAGCTATCATTGTTCTTTAATCTGGGTTCAGCAAAACCTGATGGCTTCAGTTTTGCTGTTTGTGAGTTAAAAATACTGTAGCAGACTAAAAAGACAGGGAGCTAATGTGTTGCAGAGCAAATGCATGCTTCTCAGAAAATAGAGATGAGAAACATGTCAGTAAGGGTATGATACTTCTGGTCATTTGCCAGACTTTGAGAACTAGAGTTCCTGAATGTGCCAAAATATTTTTCAATAAAAATTTCAAAGAAAAGATTATATTCCAGTATCATTATATTTTTGAAAAAAGATGATAGAGTGCTTAAATCACTGGTTCATTAGATGTTAGCCTTTAATTTCAGAGGTTGTAAATCACCTCTTTTCAGACAGTGACAGCAAGGTTTTATGTATCATGTAATCCCATTTAAATTCTGCAGCGAGCAGCTAATTGAGACTTAAGTGATGTGTCATCCCTGTGCAGGCCATCTGCATAGGCTGAATTGCATTCAGAGGCAGCCTGTGAGAAACTACAGAGTACCCAGTCGCTGCTTGTTGGAAAAATAAGGTACAAATTTATCTCCATCTCAATTAATGTGGTAAAATGAATTACAGGCAGTTATAAAATAGTCTAGACTTCTGTATTTCTATATCAGTTGATGAAGTTCAGATCAGAACCTGTTTTCACCATTTCCAAAGAAGCTCTCATTTGGCTGATTTTGGCTTCATAATTCACAACACTGTAAGTAATCCAGTGACTGGACCACAGCCCTTGTCCTCTGTTTTTTGTATACACCAAAATAAATTCCTTGGGGTTTTCAATATCTTGCAGAAAGAACTCTAATCCTCCCAACCCTCCCCGAAAAAAATACTATCTTTTTAAAGCTACCATAGTCAAAGTGAGAGTGACAGAGGCAAAGAAGCAAGGAAGGAGAGGGGAAGTTGAATTATAAATCACTATAAAATTATGGCTAGATTAACTGAATTTTCAGGTAATGTAGGACCATAGCCGTTTCTGGGCAACAAAATGAATACAATCACTTTTCAAAACTGTAGGATACATACGTACGATACTTTTATAATCTTTTCTTTTGTCCATCTAAAGACATCTCATTTATGTCTTCAGTAAATAAGCATTCAGTCCAGTCTATACTTTGGACAGTAAATGATAGCTCCAATCTCAGTCTTTTTCTCTTCTTCCACTTCCTAACTGTGCTGGAATGCATAAAAAGAGGCAAAATAGCCTGTGGGTGTCTTCTCATCTTGACTTGGAATATTAAAGTAAGCTGCTTGCTCTGGTGATCGCAGTCATGACTAACTATGCAAGTATTGCTGGAAACAGAGACACTAATTGGATAAACATTCTATATTTGCTTAGAGGCTGAGCAATAAAATTAGTAATTATCAAGTGAGAGGAATCTTCTCTCAAAGAGGATGTATAGCTAACGGCATTGTATTTTTTCTGGTTTTATATATATATATGTATTTATACAAAGGGACGGACAAAGAACATGGTCAAATAAACAGGCAACAAAACATGACAACAGTGCGGTTGCATTGACTGATAACAGTCTCTGGGTGTGTGAACAAATGCCTGCAGCACATCCAAGGCATGTATTAATCACATTCTGCGTTGTGGGGTTATGATTTTAAAATCTGCCTGGAAAAGTAGATCTATTGAAAGCTAAAGTGATTTTAAACACTTGATTGTGGCAGGTGAGATTCCTATGGAGTTTATTTGCCTTTTTCTTATTGGAAATAACTTTTTGCCTTTGCATTTTTTGAGGTCATTTGCAAGCTCTCTAGTTTGAAAAAACCTCCTTTCCCTACCAGAAAGTGGAAGGAGTTGTCAAACTGAAAGAGAGATGGCCAGGTCCTGAGGTGGAGGGCAAGAGCTTGTGTACAAAACTCCATGTGCTTGTGTTAAAACCCCATTTTGCTTACTACCACTTTAAGGTAAAGGCAGGCATGTACATGGAGCTCAGAAAGGGCTTCTGGGTTAGGGATGTTTTTACTTTGACTGATGCCTTCAGAGATTGTTTTAATATATTCCTTCCCCTCACAGCAAAAGTGCAAGAGTATCAAACATAGGCTGAGTTCTGGGAGGTTGGATAAGAATAACAAGCCCTAAATTGTTAGCTATATGGGTTGGGGATATTTTGTCTCACACTAGACTAAATAAGTATATGGCAAAAGGGAATGAGGGACAGAGAAGCCATCCTTCTTCTTCAGCAAGTGCACAGTTTACTACCTCCATCTTGATCTATGTTTCATATTGGACATATTAAAAGAGTGGATTATTGAACCCTCCAAGTAGTTTGCAGATTGTTTCCTTTCAGATAATAATGCTTCTTGAAATGAGAGAAAAAATACGAGGATGACAGCTAATGATAAATTCACACTTAACACCATTTTTTTTCAGCTGAACACTTTTCTTAGCTCCATAAAAGGGTGATTTCCTTTGACTTATATGAGCAGTGAATCAGATCATGTTAAATAGCAGCTCTCAAAACACTTCTATCATCAAAATGCATGCACAAATAGGGGTCAAACAGGTTTTTCATAGTGGGAAGGAATTACAAACCGTGTGGAAGAAAGCTGCAATAAATTTCTCTACTAAAACAAAGCAACTTTTTTCTGAAAAAATGAAACTTCCCTGTCTTAAATCCAGTTGGTAATAGGATAATAGCTAGGCTGGAGAACCTCATCCATGGAGGAGAATGACCATCTCAGGCATTGAATTTAGAATTCTCCTGAGGTATGAGAGCAATACTACCAAACTGAGATGTTTAGGGATCACAAACAAAAATATTTAATTCTTGGTTTTCATTTCTGTTGCTTCTGAAATGAAAATTCTTTCTTCTTTTATGAGATATTTAATCAAAAGCTCAGACTTCCATCAAAAACAATTCTGAGGGAACATTTCCAAAAGGTCCAGTTCTTTTTCCAAGCCAAAATTGTCTCTGTGGTAGAATGCATGGAAGGACTTCCTGAGGTTTTGAGGTCTAACAGTATTTATAAAGGAATATCCCTGGGGAGGATGCCAGTGAATTGTTACTTATTATTCCAGATATACCCACAAGGAAAATGTGAAGGACATTTCCTGCCATCAAATAGTATCTTCTCAGCTGATGCTTCTAAAAAATATGAGACATAAACCAATCATAACAAACTAGGCATTTATATTCAGTCCCTTCACAGTGATCAAAAACAGGTATGATGTCGATGAGGAAATGGTTCTAGAAAATGTGCACAAGAATCATGGCATGATCAAGCTTGCATATTTAGATTTTTCTGCCGTAGCCATTTTTGCTTCATCTGTCACTAAAACCATGCCAACTTTCCAAGTCTTCTTTAATCATATATTCATATTTGCTACCAAATATTAATAATCACAACAAAAATAATAATTTGGGGTGTTTTCTGCTAGAATTTCTAAATTCAACTGAAATCAGGACTCCCTTTTTCAGGAGCTGTATATGCATGTGTGAGAAGAAGCAGGCAGAAGAAGAGAAAGGAGGTAGCTTCCACTAGCTAGCAGAGACCTTGGAAAATAATTTTAGTCTCCTGACAGTTAGTTATATGGATGTCTCAAATCCATGCTATACTGTGAGTTCACATAAATTTCAGATGAATGGGTCATCAAGTAGACATTTGTATGCTCTGAATTTACAAAAATATACTCTAGAGATAGAAATAAAAGATTTAGCTTATATTCTCTGCTTGTTGCATAGATGCATTTACTATTGATGTTAATGGGACCAATGTGGACATATAAAGAGACTCTTCATTTACAGGATCTGATATGAACACAGAAGAATTATGAAGCATTGGAAGAGGGATTGCAGTCAAGTTAAAAGAGATATAAACCTCATATCATTCCTACTACATTTAAAAATAATAAGACTAATTAGAGGAGAATTAAAACTGCAACATAAGAGAATATCTTATGAAACTGAACTTTCAAAATTACAGACCAAGGTTTTTACAAGTGCATTTTTATAGCAGAAATTAAAGTATAGACAGAAGTAATATGTCAGGAAAAATTTAGGATAATATATTTTGTACAACTGTCTACCTGAGAAAGCACATATAAAAGTTTTTTATTACTTTATTTTTTAGTGTTCTACTAGCAGATTGGGTGATAACTTTATAAAAAAGGCCCTAGAGTCTGATATTGTGGTCTACAGTTACCTAATATCTCTTTATAAAGTAAATATCCTTAAGGAGAAATTCCCCTCTGGTTTAAAAGCTAAATTAAAAACTGTAACTATTTGTATCAGTGCATGAACTGTGTCTTTTGGGTTTTAAGCTTTAAATACGCCTGAAATTTCTGACAGTTTATTATATTTCACCATCCTTGGCATGTAGCCCAAGACCAGTGGTCAGAGTAACGGATCCAAGTGATAAAAATGAAAAGGAGAAAATGAGGTAGAAATATACCTGTCCTTCCAAAACAATGGGGAACTGTTCAAGGTTGAATCATTAATGGCAGTCATTCAAGTCCCCTCACAGTTGGAAGAGGATATAAAGGTTTGATTTGAAAAGAGAGAATAACCTCCTAGATATCAGGGTCACTCTTTTTAAATGCTATATAAAGTGTTCTCTTGCGTTTTTACCCTCACATTTTCAAGTTGTTATTCAAGCATATATTGGTTGAAATTGTATTGGTAGTATAGTACTTGAACAATGGTAGTAGTCACATTTCACAATGTATTTTATTTTACAACTTTCTTTCATCCAGCAAATACAACATTTACATTTTTTCTTTTATTATATGTAAAATCATAAATTAACTAACTGTAAAGTCATAAATTAGCTAGCAAAAAAAAAAAAAGAAAAAGAAAAAGTTTTTTTTCTTAATATGAAAGCCTTAACACACAAAATATAACTCTAACCAGAGGAAGTTATATTATATGGCTGTATTTTATATTGTAGAACTAGAGAAAAAGCAAAGTAGTAAAGAAGCCACTTAGAAAATAACATATGCTCTTCTAGTGTTTTTCACTGTTTTGAAATGACTGTGGCTGAAGGGATAATCATCTGAATCCATCCCAAGTGAAGCTGAGCTGATGAAAGATGGTGACACAGGAATGTAAATTTTAAGTTCAGCAAAGTTCAGCTGAACAGCCTGAAACTTGCATTAATTCTGTTGTGGACCACTTGCCCACGGGCATTGGATAAGATGCAAAAGCACATCTGGATAAGACTACCCAACTCCAGAGAAGACTTCCAACCTGTTCTCTCTGCTAAGAGTACAGAGAAGTCATCTAGAATAAGCTGTGTTTATCCATCACCTAGAACAGATAAACATTGGTTCTTTCTCAAAAAGAGGACTAGTTTCTATGCATAAAATCGCTACATGAGGAGAACATTGTCCTGAATTAAAAGACATTTGAGGATACCATTCTCAAGCCTCTCAAACATCTTGTTAAAGTAAATACTTGAACCCAACCTCTGCCCTTTACAGATAAACAGTCTAGGTACAGCACATTCTAATGTGCTAGGTGCCTATGATGGGAAAGTACAAAAGGAAACAGCATTTTTTCTGTTGATGTCATGCTATAATATAAAAAAGTTAAATGATCACTAAGCAGCAGAACAAATGATAATGATAATGTCATTATTTTGTACTAAGTAGAAGATGTCAGCAAGATTTTTTGTCTGAGAGTACTCCAAATTTCAGTGAAAATTCTGGGAGCTGAAGGAGCTGAAATCAGCTTGGAGACAATAGTTCCACATTGTGGAGCTGAATTCTTGGGTACTGAATGTGAGGAGATACAGTTGCCTACTTGTTGAGTTTTGTATGAGATAACACATATTCTAAACATACTCATCAGACTGGATCTTGTAGGTAGGATAAGTAGGGAAATTTTCATTTTGTAAATTAGGTTGAATCTTAGGTGTAGTAAGGGCACAAACTGGTGACTGGTATTTCTGACATAGGTGGTTTTGGCCTTCTAACAGAAGAAATGGAAAAGAGAACAAAAACATAAGTCCTCAGGGTTAAATTGGTGGTATCCACACTTTTAAGTGTGCCTTTCATGCTCTGTGCTACATCTTAAAAACATTCTGAATCTATGTCAGGGTAAGAGCCAGATGTGCATCATCCCTCTATGCAACCGTCTTTCCTTGGAAGGGAGGAAATCATAGTGTGGTTCAAAAGATCCTTTATTCTGGAGAACGAGAGTGCCTGAGATTCACTATCCTGCAGTTCAAACCTAGCCCATAACATACCCAGGAATCTAGGCCTAGGTTCTTTTTTTTTATTATTTTCTGTGATTTTATTTGGAAAAGGTGCACTGGCATCCCACAGAGGAAGACAAACTGTCCTGAGCTCGAAATAAGGGAAGGGATTATACATATGTGAGAACACGTAAAATATATGAGAAGAGAAGACTCTGGGGGGGATCTTTTTCAATGTATATCAATACCTGAAGGGACAGTGCAAAGAAGACAGAATCAAGCTCTTTTCAGGGGTGCCCAGTGACAATGGGCACAAACTGAAACAAAGAAGGTTCCCTCTAAACATCAGGAAACCCTTTTTTACTGTGAGGGTGACCGAGCACTGGCACAGGTTGCCCAGGGACCTTCTGGAGTTTCCCTCCTTGAAGACACTCAAAAGCTGTCTGGCTGTGGTCCTAGGCCACCAACTCTAGGTGACTCTGCTTGAGCAGGGGAGGTTGGACCAGATGACCTCCAGAGGTCACTTCCCACCTCAATCATTCTGTGACTCTGTGACTCCAAACACACTCGTGCAGGTTGAGAAAGCACATCTGGGTTGCCTAACGTGGGAAGATTTGAACATTTCTATAAGCTCATGAAGATTCAGGTTTGCCTCATGGGAGTCTATCATCCATGAGGCTGCCACCTCTTATTTTTTTCCTTCAGGGGATTTGTAAGTGACTGCACAGAAAACTAACAAGCAAAACAAAAGCATGAGGGCTTCAATGAGGTAAGCATTGGAGTGAAACCAATTAAAGTCCCACAGGCAGTCTCACTCTTGGTAAATCTGCAAACCCTTGTTCACATGCTAATAATGTCTGAAAAGCCCAGCTGAAATAGTCTTTCATTAACTTGAGCAAAGACATCACTTTTTTTCCAAAACTTCCATGTACTCTCAGTCAAAAGGAAGCACAAGACTGGGAAGGGGTAGGGGAGAGTCACAGGGGCTGGTGGGAGTTTGAAAGGGGAGCGGTTTGTACCAAGCTTTAGTTCCCCTCCATCTTGCCTACTGACCATGCAGACTTATAAGTATCTTCAGCACTGCCTCAGGAGAAAGAGTTTAAAAGCATTTAAGGCCAATACCATCCTGACTTGTATCAGAAATAGTGTGGCCACCACGAGTAGGGAGGTAATCGTCCCCCTGTACTAGGCACTGGTAAGACTGCATCTCAAATACTGTGTTCAATTTTGGGCTTCTCACTACAAGAAGGACATTGAGGTGCTGGAGCGTGACCAAAGGGGAGCAGCGAAGCTGGTGAGGGGTCTAGAGCACAAGTCTTATGAGGAGCGGTTGAGAGAGCTGGGTTTTTTAGCCTGGAGAAGAGGAGGCTGAGGGGAGACCTTATTGCTCTCTACAACTACCTGAAAGGAGGTTGTAGAGAGGTGGGTGTCCATCTCTTCTTCCAAGTAACAAGCCATAGGACAAGAGGAAGTGGTCTCAGGTTGTGCCAGGGGAGGTTTAGGCTGGATATTAGGAAAAATTTCTTCACCGAAAGGGTTGTCAGACATTGGAACAGGCTGCCCAGGGAAGTGGTTGAGTGACCATACCTGGAGGTGTTTAAAAGATGTGTAGATGTGGCACTTAGGGACATGGTTGAGTGGTGGTCTTGGCAGTGCTAGGTTAATGGTTGGACTCAATGATATTAAAGGTCTTTTCCAACCTAAGCAATTCTATGATTTTATGAATCTCTGATAACAATAGATATTTTTAATTATTGAAGCACATCAAACAAAAAATATAAAGCTGTCCCACCATATAGTATAAGAACCTATTTGCAAAAAGGCATGTGAAACTGAAAAAAAAAATATCTGGCAATCTAATATCAGTACAGAAATACAAATATTGTTCATTTATTTTTCCAACATCATGCAAGGACTTTTGGAAAGATGCATTGCATTAGTATCTCTCTTAATAACTTGACATAGCATTCTTGATACCTTAATATCAAAGACTTAACTGCTTATTATTCAGCAGAAAGAAGCCAAAATGAATAAATTTATCCATGTTGTGGGCAATGGTTTGCATATTTTACTCCAAAAAAGAAAATTTTAAAACTACATTCACATTTTTATAACAATCTGAAAAAGACTATTAATAGCTATAGTACCCCACTTCCCAGAAAGCCAGAAGATGGCTTCAGGGAGATCATCTACTTTCCTTTGAGTAAGTAAGTGACACATAACATTTCTTCTATGTTAGTAAACTGAGCAGTGGCAGATCCTGTTCTCTGGTCCTGAGGTCACACATTGAGAGATGATGTGGCCACATCTATAATATTAAAATATCTCACCCTTTAAAACCAGAATCCAGACTGTATACTGGAAAAGGTAAATGTGACTATGATGTAAGGAGGTAAATGTAGACAGAACACTTGCTTTAGTGATAATCTATAAACCTCGCCATTTTTGTGATGAGATTTCAGACTCAATTTCTCTAGCTTTTGCTCTTGTAGCCAAGTAGAGGTGTAAGCAACAGGAACAATAAACTCAGCTTTGTGCCATGCTGCATGTCTGGAAAATAATCCTCTTTTCTTTCATGCCTATGTTTACCCTAGTCCTACAAACTGAGATCTCAAAAAAAAGCCCTGCGTTTCCATTAGTCTTCCGCTTTATATCTGGAACCCAGTAATACATTCCCCATTTCCTTCTGCATCCCTGTCATAGTGTATTCCTTTCTTTCCCATTCCTCTGCTCCCTGCTTTATCCACGATTGCAATCTGCTTTCATGATATCTTGTTTTGTACTTCATTCTGCCTTGACATTGTCCCATGGATTCAGGGCCAAGGTGCAGTTGAGGGAACTGATCAGGTTCCTGCAGGACATTCTGGGAATGTAGATCAGAAAATCTGGACCTGCTTCTGCATAAACCAATATTTGCTACTGATCTGCACATTAGCCTTAACTGTTTGGATAGTGTGATATTGTTAAGGCATGTATTTAGGTAGTTTCCTTCAAATAATAGTTGTCGGAGTTGAGATACTTAGATGAAGGCTGTAAGAAAAAAATTAATCACTAAGTGGAAAATAAAAGTATAATTTAAATTATAGAAATATGTGTTTTTGTAAAAAAAACAAAACAAACTGTAGTTCTGTGATGAAACAGCCTGTCCAGTGACAAAATATTTTCTTTTTTTCAGCCCTTTTTTCTAGGCTTTACATAAAAAGGTACAACTCTATTTACTGTAAAATGACTAAACTAATATCTAGTCATTAGATCTTCAGATTCATAGCAAATAGAGTACAGAAATGCTAATCACTATGCCATATATATAATGCTATATCACTATGATGTATATATATTATACAATGTCTGAGTTATAGGTATGACAGTCCAGAATATGACAACATGAACCAAGGTGCCTTGAAGTGCTTATTTAACTTATTAGGCTTCATATATATGTATATATACTAAAGGGCAGAGATGAGGTGAAGTAATATCTATATAGATAAAGAGCTGTCTGCTCTAAGCTGCTACCAAACATAAATCTATAGATAGTTCACTGATGGCTGCTCCCATTTTGTTTCCAATAATGTTTCCTTGAAATCTTGCCAGATTTAAGCTCTGGTAAGAAAGAGTTCTGAATTATTTTCTATTGTTCATTATTTAATATTTTTATGTAGCTTCAAATGTATGCATTTGTATTGGGTTTGTGTGGCAGTGTTTTGGTAGCAGGGGGTGCTACAGGGGTGGCTTCTGTGAGAAGCTGCTAGAAGCTTCTCCTATGTCTGATAGAGCCAATGCCAGCCGACTCCAAGACGGATCTGCCACTGGCTAGGGCTGAGCTAATCAGCAACAGTGGTAACGCCTCTGGGATAACATATTTAAGAAGGGGGGAAAAACCAGGAAGTGGCAGCCGGAGAAGAGAGGAGTGAGAATAGGTGAGAGAAACAACTCTGCAGACCCCAAGGTCAGTGAATAAGGAGGGGGAGGAGAGGCTCCAGGCGCCGGAGCAGAGATTCCCCTGCAGCCCGTGGTGAAGACCATGGTGAGGCAGGCTGTCCCCCTGCAGCCCATGGAGGTCCATGGTGGAGCAGATATCCACCTGCAGCCCGTGGAGGACCCCATGCCAAAGCAGGTGGATGCCCGAAGGAGGCTGTGATCCTGTGGGAAGCCCATGCTGGAGCAGGCTCCTGGCAGGACCTGTGGAGCCGTGGAGAGAGGAGCCCACGCTGGAGCAGGTTTGCTGGCAGGACTTGCAATCCCGAGGGGGACCCACGCTGGAGCAGTCTGTTCCTGAAGGACGGCACCCCAGGGAAGGGACCCATGCTGGAGGAGTTCATGAAGAACTGCAGCCCGTGGGAAGAACCCACGTTGGAGAAGTTCGTGGAGAACTGTCTCCCGTGGGAGGGACCCCACGCTGGAGCAGGGGAAGAGTGTGAGGAGGAAGGAGCGGCAGAAACAATGTGTGATGAACTGACTGCAACCCCCATTCCCCGTCCCCCTGTGCCGCTGGGGGGGGGAGAGGTTCGGGAGTGAAGTTGAGCCCGGGAAGAAGGGAGGGGTGGGGGGAAGGTGTTGTTTTTTTAAGATTTGGTTTTACTTCTCATTCTCCTACTCTGATTTTGATTGGTAATAAATTAAACTAATTTCCCTAAGTCAAGTCTATTTTGCCCATGATGGTAGTTGGTGAGTGATCTCCCTATGTCCTTATCTCGACCTACGAGCCTTTTCCTCATATTTTCTCTCTCCTGTCCAGCTGAGGAAGGGGAGTGAGTGAGCAGCTGTGTGGTGATTAGTCCGGCTGGGCTTAAACCACGACAGAATTTAACAATGGAGTGAGAAAATACATGATCCTTGCCCAAAACAGACCAGCTCTTACAATGAAACAGAAAGAAATGATGCACACAGTTAAAGTGGGAATAGAATTATTTATAGGTAATTTTTATATGTAGTCCAGGTGGGTTTTTTTTGAGAGATAAGGATGTTTACAGGGAGGGGGGAGTAGGGGAGAAGGAACTAATCTGTTGCAAACCACGGTACTGACAACATGGACTGCAATATTGACAGGCAGGGAGAATTTTTGAGTTTTTCTTGATAGGACATCTACACTGATATGCCTATCCACATTGATGTGCTGTTAAAACTGAGCCCAGAACCAAAAGAATGAGCTTTTTTATTTGAATTAGCAGAATAGCTACTACAGGCTAATTTATTCACAGGTGTGGATTATCCAGAATGGGAGATGATTATAGCATATTAACCAACGTTTGTAAACGGTGTTGGACTGGATGTTTCTGTCTTGTTGAAATATGTGATGTACCAATGGGAAGTTGGAACAATAGTTTTCCATTACTTAGATTTCTGTGTGGTTGTCAGTGGTAGACCTGAAACACATCACTTACTCACTGATCCTTGTGAGAACAGTAGTTTCCTTTGATATATAAGCAACCAGTAGGACTTGTTGGGTTGATGGTTGGACTTGATGATCTTACAGGTCTTTTCCAACCTTAGTGATTCTGTGATTCTGTGACTCATTGGCACTAGGGTGACTCAAAGACACACAGTTTGCACACACATGCATATGGGAAAGAAAAGGCACACTTTACACATCATACTTAAACGAGGGCCCAATGCAGGAGATGTCTGAAGGTAGGAAGGAGTATGCGTGGCTGAAAATTGGGAAACAACAAATACATCTATATACCACTTTTGTAACAATAAGGAGGTAGACTGACAGACCTTCAGAAAAATGGGTGTGCATGTGAGAATTTGTAGATATTACATATCTCCCCACTTTACACCCAAGATACAAAACTCAACCAAAATAATTTGATGTTCCCTTAATAAATCCATGCATTAGACATAGGAATTACTGTAGATTGGTAAAGGTTTATTTTTAATTCTATCTATAAATAGACATACATTTATCAATCTTCAGACCAAATATAAGTAGTATGTATGCACACACGCACGTATATTTTAGTATCTGCGTTAGTGTCCATAGTTTCTATAACAGAATAAATGACATGAACATTAGAGATAGCACTGGCTGTGAGTTTCAGTACCAGAAAACTATTAATTATAACTGTCTGCTATACTGTACTTTATACATTTGTCTGTGCTCCTGGAACAGAAACATATAAACCAAAATTAAGTTAAATTTCTAGAGCAGAACATTTGTCTTATTCACTAACTACTGTTCCACTGCTGCTACATATCCGAAGTTTGAAGTATCTGGATTATCTTGCTTATGCTGAGAGTTTGATTACACCTCCATTAATTTCATACTTTACATTAATCTATAGCTGGTATAACCGTGCTGTAGTAGCTGTGAATTTCTTATAACACCTACGTGAGAAAATGATTCGTTTGACCAGAAATGTTTAAATGATAGTAATCCATGAGGTGATACACTTGAAAATTAGTAGTGAAGCAATTTCCTAAGAGGACACTGTTGGTAGGATCCCCAGACAGCTTGGAATGCTAACTATCTTGGTAAACTGAGCTACCTGTAAGGATAATTTGCTACAACTCTGGTTCTCCAAGATATAATTTTGATATTTCACATATATTTTACTTCATTTTGTATTTGGGTAATATATTTTCACATAGTATTATATAATACTTTTAAGAGAGAATAATTCTGTCATATAGCATAAGTGATTGCCTATTTTAACTAAGCTAGTTCCATCCTTTTCAATACGAATTCAGCAATAGTCTGAGATTATTACTATCTGTCTCACAATGGTGTTTCATCTAAAATAAACAACAGTACCTTTTTCAAAGCAGGCGAATTTATATTCCAGCCATGATATCCAACCATAATATCCAGCCACATCAAGGACCAAAATTTTTTAGAGTGTTTTATCATCATACCTTTTCCCACATAAGTTCTCACTGTCCCACTATGGTTATGTATAGCATGGCATCATTTGAGTGGAAGTAAGAGTGTAACAAGTGGCCTAGATTCAGAAAAACATTATGGCATTCATGGCTGGTAAATCTTCTGAATCCAAGGTTCTTAATTTCATCTAACAGTCACTTCAGGTTCTTTCAGTCTTTGCTGACTGTTTTTAACTGTCTGCTAAACTAAATTCTAGAAAAAAGAGGATTAAAAAAGCATATCATTAACATGTTTCAAACATATATGTCATCTCTATTGCCTGATGAACTTCATCCTACACACTGTTAGGAAAAAGTGAGTAGTTGCCAATGCCATCAGGCCTGAAAGGGTCACCAGCATGGTGATACCAAGATGGCTGATCCACCTGTCTGGATCAAGCTGGCCAGCCAGGGAAATCACCCCACTTCATTCCCACCTTGATCCTCGTGATGGCAGAAGCAGGCTCAACTTGCGTGGTCAGAACAGTGCGTCTGGCTTACTGTCCTGCTCCAGCTGCAGTGATCAAGCAGCCTAGTCATTTGCCGGCTGCCTTAATACTTAGTGTTTTAAAAGAAATAATTTTATCAAAATGAAACTATTTCACACTCATCTGAAGAAAACACATATCATTATCATTAGATCTTACGCCTAATCTGTTGTAGAGTAATTTTTTATCTCCTCACTGTTGCCTGACTTCTGGAGCTGTACAAAACTAAAAAAGTCTTTGTTTCACTCACAACATGGATGTGTTTGCTTTTCCTTTAGGAGTTCCATAAAAAAGAACAAAAAAAATGTTTTTCTGATAAAAAGAGCAAGACATTATTCAAAAGCCATTGATATAATGAATATTTTGAATAAGAAACCCACTCAGAGTAAATAGAACAAAGAGAAATGGAAAGGATTTATAAGCAGCTCTGCCCCTTCCTATGCATGTCACCACTAGTTTTTTCTCCCCTAAGCTTGGTTTCAAGTGCTCAGTGACTTTCTGAGTTATAATAACGTCTGTGTGATCTTCCTTTGGCCAATTTTGGCCAATTCTCAGTCTTCTCAGCAGTTTGTCAGTCACTGCATAAAATTCAGACCTCCACCCTCTCTTGCTGTGATTCTTTTAGTTTATGTTCTTTTTGCAAAATCCTGTAGACTCTGGGATTATCTCTGTCTAAGCATGCCCAGTTGCATTCCAGAAGGAGAAAGATACCATAGGTCACAATGCTTCAAAGCACAAATTATTCTAAAATAATTTCAGTCTCTATGTGATTTGTGTTTTGCACATGATGGACTGAAAGAGATTTCAAAAAAAAGATTTATATTTTTGATGAAATGACTCTAAAATTATTTTATTTAGATTTTAACATAGTCTTAATTGCTGTCATGTTCAAATTTTTTTCATTTGTTTTGTTGGGTAGCCTCCCTTAATAATTTCCCTTAATTCAAAAAAATTCAAAATAATTTTCCCTTATGTTTTCCTAAAAGCTACTGTTGGAACTTCTTCAGGGCTCTTCTTCTTTCTAAGATAAGAAAGGTGAATGTACATGCAGTATTTTCTGTTTAATACTGTGTTTTCTTTTTCATATTATATTCTGTAGTGGTCCATTCTGGAAATGCTCCTTCCAGGAGTTTTTCAAAACTATTGCACAAAATATACTGTGTGGGTTTTTTATTGGTTTTGACAAGTATTATATTTGCCCAAAGAGGAACTAGGGCGAAGTTGTCTAGAACAAGAAATTCAGGTTGAAATTGCTGAGCAGCTTGGGCTAAAATATGGGGGAATTTTTCAAAAAGTTAAAACATAGTTAATTTGTGAAATGCTAACACTTTTTTTTTTACTATTCAAAAATAAGTTCTTTTCCATTCAAAACATTCTTCATTTGAAACTAAATCTAAATTTTTCTGAAGACACTTTTGAAATGTTTAATTCAAAAGGGATCAAAGCATTTAACCCAGGATTACCTATATTGACTTCAAATTAATCTTAGTATTATTTTGTTGTTGTTGTTGTTGTTGAAGAAAACCCTACTTTTTACCTTGAACCTCCTAACTCTTATTAAAAAATCAATAGGAAAAAAAAAGGTTCAATCTGAACCATTTTTTCATTAAGTTTTAGTTTGACCATCAACAATAAATAATTTTTCCAGTATTATTAAGACCCAAAGAGCAAATATTATAGGGAAATTCATGAGATTTCCCTAAGCAAGCTTCTCCTAGTGAATGCTTTTTTTTTTAAGCACTGTAGGTAGAGGTATTGCTTGGAGCTACCATTGGCATAATAAGAAATTCCCTTTGATGCTAATGGTGAGGTCTATTGATGGTGTTATCTTCAGGTTTAAAACACCTAAGTATCCTGGAGATACAGACTTAAAACCCATTAGGACTGAATCAATCTTTAACCTTCAAAAGCAGATAGATCAATTGCTCTTGTGTAATGTTTGGTTTAGACCTTTGAAATAATGGCAGATCTTTCTGCTCTGTTGGGAGAGTGGAGTTGCAGTGGCCTTGTTCTTGAAAGAAAGGAGTTGCTTTTGTGAATACAGTCAACAGGTTTCCCAGATTATGTAGTGGGTTGGAAAACATAATATGTCTGTAAAATACCTTGGAATGAAAGACCCTCAATCAAATATAAAATATAATTTCTGTGTATTTATATAAACTTTCCAATTAACTAATATCCTGGAGCTCAGATATACTAACAAAAAATGAGACATATTTGATATTTGAGTCATATTTGATACTTGAGTCATGTTTTTCAGAAAATATTTATTCATCTGACAATGATCAACTAAATGTTGAAGTGGGAAATGAAGGGAAATGAAACTACAAAGGATTTATGAAGTAGAAAAACATTTTATTAAAGAAAATTTTGAACTGCCAAAGACATGTATCAACCTACATTCTGACAGGTGATACATTGCAGTTCATACAGGCTGTGTTCAGAAATACTATTTTTTAATTATAATAGTATTTTAAACTTCATATCACAAAATAAAAATATTTACAAATCTAAATGAATGACTGAATATGAAATAAATCCTTGAATTTGAATATTTCCAGGTTTCTATGTATCTGGAACATAGCCTCTTTGGATGCCTTTCTGACAATAATTAATGAACTTAAACACAAGAACTTAAAAATTCTTCATTTTTATAAGCTGTCAGTTTAAAGACAAATGTTTTGAGGAAGCAAAATATATCTTCTTCAGAATAAAAACTTGAAATGTAGTATTAATTTTATAAACTTTATATATTGAGTAATGGTTTCAGGAAGATTAGTTACCTGCCTAGGGATCTTCCAGACAGATTATGTTTCATTGGTATGTATTTTTCTAACATTAATATAAATTCTTTGTATCTATTATCAAATTAATACATTTGAGGTAAGGAAAGGATTATTCTGGTAAAGAAAATTGAAAGCATTCGGAATTCATTCTCATTTCTTATCAGCAGTATTTCTGTCTAGTCCCACAAGCAGACAATCTCCAGTACAATACCGTCTGATGCTGTCATTAAATCCTCAGCGTCAGGTTTCTGTAGCAACAGAAGAGCTCTCCCTGCTTCACTGTATGCATCTGAAATCCGGAACAAAAACAGTTAATGTTATGCTGTTTTTCTACGGGGTTTTTTTGACAGATTTAATCTGAGACCTTCAGTATCTGGAAAGAAGTGGTAAGTAGCAGTTAAAGTTTGTGATTATTAAATTATAGGGCTGTATTTTAGTTGTTGTACACGCACACCAGATGGTGGCCTGCTGTATTCATCACCAGATTAGAAAGATAAAGTCTGAGCTATATGTGGGCCTACACACACGCTTATGAGTTTACTTTGTAAAGCATAAGAGGTTACAGGGCTTTTACTGCTCTTTAAGATACCAAGTCTTGAAAAGCTTTACTTTGATTTGATTATAAATTTGACAGGATGAACACATTCCCAAGGTGTTTAAAGTTAGTTTCGATGTTACTGTTTTCACACTGTTATCCCTCTCCAGGCTGAAAATAGCAAGCAATATGCAAGTTATGTAGAGAGTACCTGGTTTAAGAGTTACTGTTCACAGAACAGACAACTGTATTTGACTCAAAATATATGACAATAATTAAAAACTGTGACCAGAACTCGCATATGATTTTTCATACAGAAAAACTGCAAAATGTTTCTGAATGTGATTTAGAGACTGAGTGTTTGCACTTACTAACATATTCTAAATAAAAGCTTTTCTTTGTTCACTAAAAACACTAGCTTTTTTCATTTCTAAAACAGCCAAATTTTCCTAAAGCCAGTAGAAAGCCCACCCATCTAGCATGGAAAGCTCCCAGATCAGTGAAGCTTTGAGTTTCATTTTGGTAATTATCCATTCTTTCTCATTATATTTTTATGATCTTATTTTGTTGTTGCAATTGATAACATGCATGATGTTTTTAAGGAATTTTACTTCGATATAGTATTCATATTTTGGAAGCAATTCTTATACAAAATGTAGTTGACACATTTTTAAAAACACCTTCATAAATAAGCCTGTATAACTCTAATTTCTTGGTGTACAAAACTTGGCTATGTTAATCATGAAAGCTATGATATAGGTTGACTAAACCAGTTGTGACTGTGGCTTTATTACTTAAATTAAACCAAGAGATTGTGCCTTTATCCTTCTGAAGATTGGAAGAAAAAATTTAACACTTTGATATAATAAGCATTTTTGTTTATACATTTATGAGAATATTTTGTTATTTTTTAATGAGACAGGACATCACTAAGAGGAAGAGATACTGTAGCAAGTATCAAGAACTTTCACAGAACCAGTATTTTTGCCTTTTTGTGAGTAATCTCCAGTGATGACTTCTAGATATATTTGTTTTGCACCAAAATCATACCATTATGTGTCATACTAATCTTCATACAACTGTAAAAGTTATTTGAATTATAACTATAATTTCATGTTTCATTTTTAAGTAATTTGCTAAATAATTCTAGTGATTGGTAAGAAGTCTTTAAGCAATTTCATTAAAATACAATGTTCACCTAATTAAGGGTTAAACCTCTTTTCTGAAGTAATGATAGTCATTGTCCAAGGGCCTTTACCAAGTAACATCAGTAGTAGCTGGCCTTTCTAAAGAATGGTGTGATATGAGAGAGAGGGGATAATCATGTGAAAGACATGTAAATATTTACTGAAAATATGTTATAAAGATAGAATATCATTTTAACATGACATACTTGAAATGTTTTAAACATAGGAAGACACGTACACCTTTATACGTGGTTGTATTTTAGGTTCATAACATTGCACAACAAAAATCTCACTTCATTTTTATACATCTGTGTAGACAAGTTAAATAAACCCACCAGAAGAGTTTGTGTATTTGAGGTATCTAGTTAGTACATTTTCCAACAAGAAAGGGAGTAGGAAATCAGCAGACCCTTGACCACACAGTATTATGTCAGCAGCAGCATCTCTAATAACAGATCTCTCTTTTGCAATTATATGAAGACAGTAATGGGAGAGTAGCAAAAACCTCACACATCTTGACCACACACAGGTCATTACCAACGGCACACAGTGCTAAGTACCTCAGTCCAGTAAAGATCCCTTTACCTCCTCACAGTGTAGGGCAGCACTCTGGACCCACCAATCCAAGCAGAACCAGCTGTAGAACTCAGGCCATGCTTTCACTGATTTTCAGCAGGTTTCTTAATCAACCCTTGCTTTTTAAATAAATTTTTCCTTCTTCACAATGGAGTTGGTAGTTTTCTACTATACCAGTGAAGTTTCAATAAAGTAATCAATGTTTTGATAATAACATTTTGAAATCTTTTGATAATATAATTACTAGAGCTGTGTAAGTGCTTAGCCAGACCTTGGATCATTTTACTGTAAACACAAACCAAACAATCCTGTTCAAAAAAGCGTTTCTGGAGAAACAATTTTGCTCATGGGAACACAGTTGAGTACTTAAGGCTAAATGGAGGCAGAAGTTACTCATTTAGTCATTAGTAAACTGCTTGACCTGGTGAACCTAAAAAGGGAGTATATTTGCATCTTAATTTTCCCTGTCTCATTGGTATTCATAATAATGTAATGTTTTTCTTTAGATTATAGACAAGTAATCCAGCTTAAAAAAAAAGTGAGCAAATTTTAACAAATCATGAACATATTTGCCAAATTTGGGATCAATTTTTTATGTCTTCTATGCACTTATATTGCAGAAAATATGTGGACATTGGCACACAGGTTCCTCTATGTTTTTCTCCAGTTGTCATACTTTATACACATTCCCAAAGAGTATCAGTGAGCTTTTACATGAATAGGGAAAAAGTACGTAGGCTTTAATATTTACTTTTTTTTTTAAAAGACCCCTCACTGTGAAAATGCTATGTAATGATAACAAGATATTCAGCAAACATAAACCTAGACAATTTGTGTTCCCAAAACCATTTTGGAGAGTTGATTTTTTTTCTGGTGTCATACATTATCTTGATTTGTGTTTTCTGATCATTATTTTTTTTCATAAACATTTGGTAGGTAGAGAGAAGAAGATTTATAAGAAAATAAGATTTATTATAGAGTGGACATGATGACAGAAACTGACTTTGATAGATGCAGCATCATGATGATTTTATGTGCATACTGATGCATTTTGTTACTAACTCCCCATTCTGTCAGTCTAGCATCCAGTCAAATTAGTCACATTTGAGACCCAAATTCCTGATTTGGCTATGAAGACTTGATAGAGAAAGAAAAAAAATGTCACATTTGAGACCCAAATTCCTGATTTGGCTATGAAGACTTGATCGAGAAAGAAGAATAATGTCATTTGTTTCACCAATCAAAACCGTTTCTCTGGAAAAGATGCTATGACGAAGTAAAATATAAAATAACAGCATTTTCTATGCTAGAGTTGCAAGCCTTTAGTCATTTTGTAAAAGATCAACTTTTTATAAAGTTAACAAATCAAATGGACAGATGATCAATGTCAAATATACTGAAAAACTGCCTGTGCAAATGGAATGCCAGATTAGATCATAATCTTTCACTCAAATTGCTGATGATCATGTGCCTGTTGCTAAGCATGCCTTGGACAAGAGTTGTAGTAAAAGTCACCTTCATCCTAAAATGTATTTAACGTAAATTTCATACTAAAGTGTGAAAGATATTTAAGGTTAATAAAGATTTCCAAGGTACATGATGAAGAAGCTGTTATTAGGTATAAATATCTTGAACATTGACTTTCTGTATCAGTCCAATTATTGCAGCAATTGTAAATCATAATAAGAGACAAAGATTCATTTTTTCTATGAACAATATTCATTGATGAAGGCTGTAAAATATCTTGGCATATTTTACGTTGTCAAGCTGCTGCTGTGTCTGTAGGTCCCTTCTGATCCCCCAATGTTGTACTGGCTTTTCTAATTTTGTATGACTCCCAGACAGTGTGTTCCTCTGGAAATCTTCCTTTGGAAGATAGTAGCTGCCATTGTTTTATGCATCAATACTGCAAAACTTAAATAGGGTAAATATGCTATGCAGAGTGAAAGCAGTGGTTAGGTAAAGCTGCTCACATAAGTAAGTGGTTGCAAGGCAGGCACTCTATGGCCTCTTTTTTTCATTAGATACTCATAGACTTTGTTCTGTTTTTATCTTCAAGGACCTATAACAGTTGAACACTGGTTGCTTCACAGATTGGGTGGATGCTTCTTGCGTGGCTAACAGCATATAGGTAGGTCATTGATGGGGTATACGCATTAAAATTTCTTATGTAAAGGAATGAGTTACACGCAAGTCTTTCCCTTCTTGGGTGAGCGCACAAAGCACTGTTCTATAAAAATAAGGAAATGAGAGTTATGTAGCTCACTCTTCATAGGAAGAGGGAATTTAAGGTGCCTGGAAGATTTTAATGTGACAAAAGAAAGGCAGGATATTAGGTTCTTCCAGGATAGGTAGTAATTTTAAAACTGTGGAGCTGCTTATCTTCTTCTTTAGTCAAAAGATTAACATGGATTTCCATGGGAGTCTCCTTCTTCTTGCAAGGTTTAAGCTACTTCTTGCACCTTCTTGGGGAGGGCCTTAGCCTATAATTTATATAGTTATACTTTTCTCTGCTTGCTCAACTAAATTATTATGTATTTCATACAATTTGGGTTAGCTTCAACAAGATACTGAGAAAAACTCAAATCCTGTTATTTAAAGAACTTTAAATGATACAGAACATTTAGAAAATACCTGAGCTACTTAGGCTAAGAAGTTATTTTTCTTCCTAAATGTTACCTTTGTGAAATAGCATCTACCTTGCAACTGTTGAAGTAGAAATCATATATCCAGTCTTAAGACGGGCACAATTTAGGGTTTGTCTTGGGGAGAAAAAAAAATTTTGTTTCCTTCCATATCAATGAAGAAAATCAAATAAATGGTCAGTGATTTCTTTTCTTTTAATCTATCCAGACTGATTTCTCCACTCCTTCCACACTTACGTTAAGCTATTGAACCAAAAGTGTAATGCTCCTCCAGTCCTATTTAACTACATATCTTACCAAAGAATTTTAAACATTCATTAATACAATGTTTGTGAATTGCTTAAATCTCTAAGTAATTCTATTTTTGCAGACTGTCAATGAAATCGGTGTTGATGCTTATATGTCTATGATGTGCAAAATTCTATTGCCATATAATACTGAACAGAAGTGTAACCAAGACATCAATGTTAGCATTATCAAAATATTATATATTTCATTTTGATAATTTTTCCACAGCCTTAAATTTGAAAGTGCTTTTGATTGTTTTACAGTATGTCAAAATAGATAGATGTGATCATCATACAAATGTCATATAAAAATTGGGAAATTTCAAAAGACAAAGTTTCTAAAGTAAATACATTTATTCAAAAAAATATTTTCTGATGTGGAATTTAAATAGAAGCAGATCAACTCCATAATTAACAGTAAAATAAAGAAAACAGATTGGAGGGATGATTATGCTCCTATGTATGCTTCTGGTGAGACAAGTGATGTAATAGCATTTATGCTGAAAATTGGAAAGGGAGCTGATGAGAATTGCAAAAATCTTTGCAGGGTTGTTGAACATAACTGCTTGTGATAAAATTCAAGAACGTAACTTTTCAAATGAGAGACTGAAAGGTTGCCTTAAAGTATCTTAACAGGGATGTTTCATATTGGTGAAATATTCTTCAAATAATGTAAACATAAGATAGAAACTGCTATACAGAAACTAAAACTAGAAGATGGAAACTGGAAAAAAAGAAATGGAAGCAATGGAGTTTCCACTACCTGATGTCCACCACAAGACTGGATTTTTTTCTGCAAAGCATGACTTTTTCAAATCTAAGTACACAGTGAAATGTAAGGGCAGGTAACATATAGGAGATCAGACAAGAATATATGTTTCCCTGAAAAAAAAATTCACATATAGAACAAGAATCATTTCTGTGGGTGGGAAAGGAAAGAATCGATGTAATTTTTAATATCTTCTGAATTTTTATATATTTGGAGTCTGTTTTTAATATGAGAGTATTATTTTAGCACACTATGGATCCCCCAAGTAAGGTCATTTTCAGTGTTAACTGATAAAAATTCAAAGTTAAAATAGTAAGATCTGGTTCATACCTTAAAAGTACTGCTCAGGCACAAAAAGAAGGAGGATTCATGGGAGAAGTACTGCTGATAAAGATTGTCTGAAGCAGATCTCTGACGTAGGCATCCAAATTCTCTCTGGTCTTCCTTACAGCTCTTACACAGGAAACTTATGTGGCTACAGTGAATATTTATTTCTCAGGTTGCAACACAGCAGATCTTCAAAGGAAATTTGGAAAAGTACTGGGCATGGCGTGTAAAATCCCAGACATTCCACCTTTTTATGTCTCTGTAGCACTGGCCAACAAGTTTCAGTACAACATAACAAGTAGCATGGCCCAATTGGAGTTGATCTTGACAGAAAAACCATTCATGCGGAAGGCTTGGTATCTACATTATGCATTTCAGGATCTTTATTTTGGATTAATTCTGGTTTCTACCTGGGGACTTGAATGACTGTTAGCAGTTGGATCTATTAGTTACACACCAGGAGTGCATGTTCTGGTTTAATTTCATTTGGAAGGAAACCTATTCATGTGCTATGTGATGTGATCTAAAGCACTGTAAGTGGGGACAATCAGGATATTAAAAAATGCTTTCCTGATCCAAACGAAAACACTATGTAGCACAGTTCCTCCTTCAACTATAGATTTAGCCCTGTACTTTCCCATTTCTTTATGCACTACTGTGTGTTTGAAATAAAGTGTTTTGAAAATCAAAATCAAGAGCTGAGCAGTCTTTTTACTGAGTAGCATGTCCTCCTGCTTAATCTATGTTCCTTTTTTTTGGTGAAAATCCATTTGCAGAGCTGCAGACAGACGTTATGGAGCCTATTAGTTGCTCCCCTGCTTCCTCTCTTCTTAAGCCTGTTCACCTGACTGCCATGAACTTGTGACTAGGCGAAAGCTACAGAGAGCAGAAGTCACGTATTTGCCCTTATTTAGTACATCACTCTCACCCTGTATTTGTTGCAGCTTTGTCCATAGGGATAAAGGTTTGGGAAAACTGTAAAAAAAGAGAGAAATGAAAACTAGGGAGACTAGATATATTACCACACCTTTATAAATTCCTTCTTTTGGCAACTCATCCTTTGCTGTTCAGTTGTGTTCTACCAATACAGCATCCTTGGGAAAGGTTATGAAACCTGTAAGAGTCAGGTGCCTGAACATCTTTGCAAACTTTGAGGGCAAAATTTCCTAGAAAAATATTCATTCTAAAAGCAATGTTCCTTGTCATTGCGTAAGGACATCAGCTTTACATTCTATAATGCCCTCTATATTTATTAGAGTAATCTCAGTTTATTACTTGTTGTGCATGGGAGGGGGGTTAAACTCAGTGCAAAGGCAGATTTTCATGGGAGATACTGCTCTTCTCATTAACTCTTTCTCTGTGATAAACAGTGCTACCTTATGTTCACTTTAGGTAAAAACCTAATTGGACAGTTTCCTGACATTTTGCAAATCATACAGTAGCTCATATGTAATGTTATTGATAGGAATTTCTTTTCTGTCCCTGATGCTTTACAGTACATGTTTGTTCTTTTACAGATAAATGATGCATTGCTGAAAGCACAGTAGTTATTTCTACTCATGTACATTTAAGAAAGCCACCTTTAGGACATCTCATTGTTAAAAAGTGTATGTCCTTATCATTGTACAACTACATGGGTGAATCACTTTCTGTTACAATGTGTCCATATTTTCTCCATTTGTCACCTAGAAAATAATTTCTTTTCATTAATTTTCAGATTTTGCTTCTGTGCAGACTGGATCTATGTAGTAAAAATTAAATGGTGATTTATAACATAAAGGCGAAAAGTATTAGGACGTTATGACCTTGTCACAGTGTTGAATTGTTCTCTTGTTTTTAAAATAGATGATAATATTACTTTTTCTCCTAAGAGACAAATGATGCTTCTGGAATTGGACCCTGAAACACTGAGGTGCTTATCATGCTTCGTTTGTGCTGAATAGCCCTAAAGTAAACAAAATGCAATAAAACTCTATCTTCTTTTGCTCTAAATGTTATCTCCCCTGCTATAACCACAAGTGCAACATAACATCTCACAGTCTTGAATATATTGATTTTCAGATTATCTTAGCTGAAGTATTATGAATTGAAACTATTAGCTGTATGTAAAGGTGAAGAACCTACATGCTGCTTACACAAAAGTTATGATGTAACGGAGAATTGATGTAGCTTTCCTTAGTCCTGTGGGAAGTGCATTTTTCTAAATAAGAAAAAAGGGATTTTCAGGTTCAATTTTTGAACCAATACTTGGATGATCACATAAAAAATGGTATATTTTATCATGTTCTTCTTCAGTTCTGCATTTCAATCCCTTTATTTCAAGCTAATGTCAGGCTAACTGAGTTGTGAACCACTGCCAGCAAGTTTTGTAAATTTAGCCCATTGGTGTTAATGCATCCTAAATAGTCAGTACAGCAGTACGACTAAACTAGTTAACAGTAATGCTCCTTGATGAGTATTACACAGCCTAAAAGCCCATGACTACAACAAAAAGGACACTTGATATGCCAATTAATTTATACAAATTGCAGAATTTCTATCTTCCAGGTTGACAGACGACTATGGTACATTATTCATATAATGTTAGTCACTGGAATAATTTAATATATTTCTTCTTTTTCTTTTTATTTTGAGCAGCTATTGTTTTTTATTGCCCTAATTGCTAAAACTTCTAATTAAAACAAACAAAACAAATTTCAGGCTTACTTTGTAACATAGCACAGGTAGCAACCTTAATAACAAGTGAGACAAGAGTGTGAAAAAAGCAACATATTGGAAAAAGCAAAGCTTTTTAAAAAACGAAACTGGCAAGATGGACTGAGCATCTATCCTTTTGATTCTGTTACACAAAACATTTTAATCTCAACATGAAAAAAGAGGAATTTTGCCAAACATGTCAATTTGGCCAAGCTCTGCTTTTCATCCCTACTCCCCTTCTTGTTTAGCTAAATTAAAAAGCTTGATTTCTTTCCTGTTTATTAATTTGCGTAAGTAGCAGCCTTTATCACTTACAATACAATCTCTGCATGATGATTGACTGTGTTGAAGGAAGCACAGATCTGCTTTCTATTTTTGTGACTGATAATGTCCAAGCAGTCACCTCCCTTATGGCATTTGAAGGGGAGAGCAGATGACATTTTCAAGATTATTAAGAGGGTGGGTTTAATTTTGTACCCTGTCAAATCCTTGCAATAATCTTTATCACAAAAAGAGATTCATGTTGTACAATTTCCTTTTCCCATTACAATCATTATGATAAGAATGAGAATCAGTGTGTAGTTGACCAGAGTAGTTATGCTGTGTAAGACACTACCAAACCACTGTAAACTTAACAGCATTTTCTGAAAACTGCCATTAATCCACCCCTTTCTAAGAGCAGAGATTGCAACTAATTAGCAGACCAAATAGTACACTGTGGAAAGGGCTGAGATAACACTTTTGATTATTTCCCACCACAATCCCCCAAAGTCATAACGCACAATTGAAAGTGTTATGTGTTCTTAGCTTCCTGCCAAGAACAAATCGGTTTGACCAAGTGCTGGCCCACAGCTGGAGGGCTGCCTGAAGTAACAAAACAGTCATGCCATACTAAAGTGCCTCACATGCTAAGTTAGACACAGTGTGATACGAGGATTGCACACAAAATGTATGTTAAAAACAAAGACACAAGCAAGTCCTGTAATCAAGGCAGGATACTGAATTGCATACTTATCTTTTATTGGATTTTCTTTTGTAAAGAAAGTCCTTTTTACAGTATGTTTTAATGGCATATTTGTATGGTACATTACTGGCAGCATCTCATGCTGATGTAAAAGTTGAAAAAATATGTCAAAGGCAATCCATTCCTATATCAGGTACAAATTCAACATAGTGAATTAGAGGTGTTAGTGCTACCCCCGCATCACGCCACTTGGTGTAGTCTTCATGTTATGTCTCCTTGCTTTAATGAAATCTGCTTTCTGTTGTTATGTACATCTTTTTATGAGACTGATTCAAAGAGGATATGTGTGGTTCTGGCCCTCTAAGAATGGTAGTACTTGAGCTCAGGGTATAAACTCTTTATACCCAGCCCATCAGCAGGATGGCTATCATTTTGTACACTTGTACAAACCATATTCTTACACACAGACTACTTTAGACATTGTATTGTACTAGAAGCTGCAAAACAACACTGCTTTTCATCATCAGAAGGTCTGTTTTGTTTCTACCATTACCGCAGCTAAAGGTAAAGCAATTGTGATATTCAGTAACAAAAACCAGGAGAGAGAACAAATAACAATCTCTGAGATATCATCACCGTTGAAACAGGACATCATTTGCCTGACATTTTTACAAACAGTCTTTTCAGTAGTTGTCAAACAGACACAAAACATAGTTTTTACCTGTGCCAGACAAACTCTGAAACAGTAATCTACAATATCCACAAGTTAAAAGAATTACCCAAATTGTGCTGTAGCAAAGACGCATGCATTGCCGTTCTTGCTACTATGGAATATTGCTTTAACTTTTCAGGAAAGACATATTGCAACAGTATTATGTAGACAGATTTTTGCAGAGGACTTTCTAAGATATATATAGTCCTCTGCCAAAAAAAAAAAAAGTATATATATATATATAAACTTATAGACAATTCAAGAAACTTACAGATCTGCCAAAATGGTCAAGAATATGTGTAGAATGCTATCACCTCATTTTCCTTGGCATCCAGAAGTGTTTACACTGTTTCAGAATTCCAGATGAACAGAAACCTTTGGCTTCCCTTTGAGCAATCTCTTTTTTTTACACCTGTGACCAATTTCCATCACTTTCAGCAAGAGTGACAATGAAAGTATTGCTTTTGCTCAAAAAGGCGCAAGTCTTTTTTTATCTGTTCTTGTATTTTTGACATGTGCCTTTTTACAGGTGTTTAATATAAACTCTTTCCTGCAGACAAGTGGCTTTGCCTATGTTGTACCTGCTTCATTGTTCCACTGAGGAAAAGCTTATTCAGTCTGATTCAGAGTCAGATACAAAACTAGCAGTTCCTCTCTTCCTAATAGAAAAACAGGTGATCTAAGAAAACAGGGATGACCAGAGTACAGGAAAACAATGCAAAGAACTCATTACATCAGAGAGGATAAATCACACGCACATATGCACAGATTAATTACCCAAATTGTCAAAAGAAATGTCTGATGTAGAAATTATTTTTTAATATCTGCTAAGGAAGAAACATTGCTGTGGGAGGTAATTAGCGTACTTTGTAATTCTATTTCAGTGAAACATAGTACCTTGCCTTTCATATTATGTGCAGAATACTATTTCCCTAATTAGGATTAAGAGAGTTTGTGCTCCCGAATTGCAGTTAATCCAGTTTCCAGGTTTTTTTGAATCTTACATATTTATATGATTTGCTTTTTTAGTTTTTGGAATTATCTGAACTCACTCGATCTATTGCTAAATGCTTTACATTTGGTTACTTAGTATTTTTAATTTTCTTTTCCAATCATATCATCACAGCACTTGTAAGCCTGTATGTTTCCTGGTGAATTCTTTAGCCAGGTGCCATCATGTCTCCTGGCTACCAGCTGAGTGTTAAAATGCACAGTGAACATAGAAGAATGATACTTTGTCAAGCAGTTGACACAGCAACTTTGTGAAGGGCACTACAACTTAATATAACATCTGTCCTTAGAAAAATCATTGAACCTACATAAAGAAGTTCAGTCAGAGAATCTGGGTGTTCAGGACCAATTTTCAGATGGTCCAGACCACTCAGCTTTTGCTTGGTTCAAGTAGTTCTATTTTAACTATGCTGAGATTTGAGTGCTGTGATTTCCTGCTGTCTACACTGGCACAGCTCTCTTCAAAAACTGCCCTAGATATGACTTTCAAGAAACTATATATGTAATTTTATAACACTAACTCTTCATAAGAGCCTGGATCACCTTGAAGACAGTGTCTGATGTCATTGCCTGGAGAGATCGTTTTGTTCATTAGGAGAACTGTATCAGCTAGCTCCTATGAGGCAGCATCCTGACATCATTAAGCTAGATAGATAGCTAGACATGGCACAAAGACTCCATGGGTAAGAAAAGAGAGACAAAAGCCAACTTAGCTAATATTTCAAGGGTCTTTCTGAATAAAAGTTTGAAATGGGCTTTATATAATCAATGTAGAATTTTAGTCTTGCCTGATCCAGTCACTGCAATTGAATGTGTAAACTACTTTTCAAGTGAAGATGGAACAACTTTCTTTTAAAAAATAGATAATTGCTCAGATGATATAAAGCACTGAGCGGAGGTGTTGCTTAATACCATTCTGAACCAATATACTTTATCTGCTTTCTTTTACTTTAAAACTTCAAAACTGTAGTTGGGAAAAAAGAAGAGTAACAGTGACTATGCTTTGAAGATTACAGTTCATTTCTGAACGTTATTAGGATTCCAGGACCAAAGGCAGATTTAGTGTTGTAGCATAAGGCATATGGGACAAGCCAAGACTGTAAGAATAATTAAAAATTGCACTATGTTAATCTTTCTAAGATTTTTTACCCTTATTATGTATTTCATCAATGAGTAGATTAATGAGCTAGACTTTATTCTCATTAAATTCTTTGTTATGAGAACTCTGAAGAATTGTATAGGCAATAAATTGTGTGAAATCAGGTTGAGTTCTGTATTGCTCCTGTTTTTCCATATATTGTTTTGATGCAAATGTACCACTGATTCCAACTGCACGAAAAGGCAAAGAGTACTCAGACTAATAAAAAAATCTGGGTGATACATTAATCTATAACTCAAAGAAATGATCACAAAGTAAAAAAAATTAAATTCAGACACATGAAACAACATGCATATATAATGCAATGAGTTATACTGTTGTTACCTTTTAAGAATATAACTTGCATGCAGTATTTTTTATAAAAAGGGAAACAGACGTTAAGAAGCCCTTATGGATCCAGACTGCAACTGCCCAAGTAAATACCTTTTTCCTGGAATAAATTTTATGCTAAAGCTTTAAGGTGTTGTGTGTGTTCATATGAGCTTAATGTACCATGGAAAACCTTCCACATGGGTCTTTGGCTGACCTGTACTGTCCTGCTTTTTAAGCTGATTTTTATGTTGGTCAGTTTGCAATGAACAGGCCATACAGAAGGAATCTGCTGGCCAACTGCTGTAGATGTCCAGGTTGCAATAGAGCTGCCTCATCTTTGTCTCTCCTGGTCTCAGGAAGACTTGTGATACACTAGCATGGCAGGAAGTTCTTGTTATCACTTTATCAAGAGCTTTTGGTCACCAAATTTCTTGATGTTACGGTGGGAACTATGAAAAGGGAGTATCATAGGTTTCTACCCTGTGTTTGGATCGCATTTATTGTAATTTAGCCATAATCACAAACAAGACTTTTATTTGCTGAGGTAATTTGATAGTCAGGCACTTTGTCCCCTCTATTTAAAAAATGTCAGAGACAGAATTTGAAAATCCTGGATTTATCATTTACAGAGATTGTCCTGCAGTAACCTTATTATGATGATAGGCAGAAGGGGAATTCTTAGAGATCATGGACACAAAGGAAGACCATGCAAAAAAGTCAAAGATAGGAATGTGGAAGTTCCTGCTGGAATACTCCATTTAGCTATGCATCTTTTCGGCTACTTAGTTTTTCATGTTGAAACACTGAGCTGTATTTATGGAGTACGGTTAATCCTATTCTCAGGGCATCAGGTTTTATGGTGCTTGGGAAATCAAAGCACAGGGAGTTGTTTAAGCTTTAAAAAGATGCAAGCATGAAAGTGTAGAGCTAAAAATATGTTAGGTGTAAGTATATTAAAGAGTGGGACACACATACAAATTGATAATTACCTTTTGCTAGAATTATTCTTTTACAAATAGTAATTACATGATTATTGTAATTATATTCTAAAACCAAATGCTGACATAAGTTTGACTAAAACTATTCATACAGCCAAAGTAATATCACTGTAGGAACCAGCGTGCTGAAAAAATTAGATTTAATACATAGTATTAAATAAGGATGTGATTCTTTAGAGATTTCTTTTGAGTGATCTTTCTGGATATTAAGCTGCATATATTTTAAATTGCTCTGTGTTAACACACAAAAATGTAACAATAAGTTTATTTTTAGCAACATCATATATTGACTTGTTTCTTCCAAAGCTACACCAAGCAAAGTTAAATATTACTGTAATGTGAAAATATTTCTATGCTTAGTCAGCAAAAAAATAAAATAATTCTATGCAAATAAAACTGGAAAATTGACAGTGAGAAAGTAATCTTTTAACTTATATCACAATTCTTTTAAATGTGATGATAGAAATTCTAGTGTTACTAAAACTGTCGACAATTTGAGTATCTTAAAGCACTTGGAATCCAAAAAATACATTTCATTTCAGTAGAATATTTTTTAAGACTTTTTTTAAAAGGAAAATGAGTTTGATCTGAGCACTTACAGTTTTATACTCTGCTTCTGCATTTTTACATAACTTTATTGCAAAAATGGGGGGTTCAGCATTTTCACTAATCAGGTAATGCAATGACAGTTTCTTCAGAGCTCCATGGCTTTGCTTTCTATGGACCATTTTTAAGGACCTTTAATAAATATGCTGCCAAGTTTAGATACCTGGAATTGATATAAAAGCTTTTTAAAACAGGAATCCAAAGTATAGAATGAAATGGTGTGTAATGGTAAGGAGATGCTCATCAAAGACATTAAAAATGTGGCTAAAATATAGATCTCTTCACTTAGCACACTATCTGAGATCTACAAGATTGCAGTCATAACAAAGTAATGAAAATGGATTTAGCTGATGCCATTTCTCATTTTCATTACCATCATTTTAATGAGCATGGATTATTATCATGCTATTTTGTATTCTCATGGCAATTTTTGTCACAAAATGAATTCATGCCAAGCCATCTTCTGTTCCTGTTAATCTTTGTCAAGTCAGCAGGACACCGAATTTTTCAAGACCCATTGAGTTTACAGGAATATGTAAAACTTTCACAGCCCTGTAGTCTTCAAACTTTTTGGTGGTTTGGATAGTCTAACCCTATGTGATACTTACTGAAGCAATACCAGTAAAGAACAGAAAGCACAGCCCTATGTGATGCTTACTGAAGCAATACCAGTAAAGAACAGAAAGCACAAGAAACATGACAAAACATTAAGATAATATTTTTTTCTTAATGTCATTTGTAGGAAGAACAGTAGAAAGTGCAAAAATATAATATCAGTGGAGATGAGTGAATAGGTTATAAGTGACTTAGGTAACTATTTAGAGTTTTACATATGCATGTAAATGTAGAGGTATATGGCCAAAAAAATTTATAGCATACTTAAGTGTCTTAAACACTTAAATTATTACAATAAGTCATAAGGTACTGATTACAACTAAAACTAAAATCCAGTATGTTTTCATTGTAGTGAAATATATAGAGTGGAACTTTAAAAAACTGGCAGAGACAGTACTTCGAGGAACATATACAATCCTTTCTGTATGTATAAAAATTTATGCAATAATAATAAATCACTGTGCTATTCGACTATAATTTTGAACTAGCACATTTGAATGAGTTTAATTTTTGTTTTTACTTTCTCTTCATAACATAGTTTTGGTCCATATCAGATACATAGCTGAAATATTTAGTAATAGTTTTGAACTAAAATAACTACATACCAACATTACATGATCATTGACATTACATGTCTTACAACCTGAATGTATTTTTGCTTTGAAAGGAGAAGGAAGAGAATATGGTAATTTAACTGGGGCACTGGAAATGTATTAAACTCTCCTTGTCCATGTAAGGAAATGTCCTTATTCCTGTATTGAGAGAGACTGAATGCGATAGTTAAATAGGCTGCTGTACTGGGTGTCCATAGCAAGGTAGTGAACCCACCATAGCTGAAATGTTTATACCAAAACCTGAATCTGGAAAAAATCTGTTGAATTCCATAGAAGTTTAGCAGTCAAATTATTTTGAGAGACATAGTAGGCTTTTTTTACAAAAAGAAATACCCTTAAAAGTCTACTGAACACTTTATCCTTGTCCCTACCTTTGTTCCCACTTTAGTATCTTTTATGTGAGCTGCATTTAAAAGCTAATGGTAACAAAAACAGTAATCAGAAAAGGGAATTTTTCTCTTTACTGGGAAACTTTTTTAAGTCAAGTCTGATCAGCTGATGAAGTAGGGAAGTTCTAAGCAGCATAGGACAGAGCGTAATAAAGGCATATTTAATATCATTCAATAGAATATTTTGAATGAAAACTGAAACAGTTACGATATCAGTATTATCTTTATTTAATGATAACCAGCTTGTAAGAACACCTTTGAGCCTCTTCTACTTTATCTAGTTCTTTTCACTTCATGGTACTTTAACTCTTTGCATCAATCTGTTAAATGAAAGATAGGTAGAGAGAGATCATTTTGTTACTACTGCCTGAAGCGAACCAGTGTATAATCTCTGAATGGGAACTCAGTAATTTCTCATTGACTGGAATGCTGGACTAAAATGATCTCTTATTTCTAAAGTGGCCTTTTTTTTCCCATCAAACTGAAACAAAAGGTCAAAGTCTTCGTTTTTTTAATTTGAGTGGAAAAAATCTTAACATGTATTTTAAAGGGAAGTCCTTATTTTCCAATGAAAGTATTTGTAAGCATTTAGAAAGGAAAATTTACAAGATTTACAAATTCTTACTGTGTAATTCTCTTCTGAATGCCTCTCAATATTAAGAAGCCCCAAGTTTTTTCAAAGATGATCACCAAAAGCTGTCATGTATACTTTAATTTCCCTGACTACATACTTTGGAGAATCTGCTTGACTAGTGCTGAGCTGTTTTGCAGGTATGTCAAGTCCTTTCAGGCTAGCTTGCAGTATGCAAACCTTCCACAGGAATGTCTGAAATGTTTGTTAGATATTTTCCTACACGTGGCCTTCGGGATGTTACTTTTATCTCTGTGTTCTAGTTCCTGAGTATCATATTACATATTTCCCAAGGAACTAGATAGCTTTCAGTTGAATACCACTGTGCTTCTGTTTTTTAATACAAGGTTCATATTACAGTATGGGGTTCCCTTTATCGCACGGTATAGATTTCAGCTATTTATTTTGCATATAAAGAACTTAAAAAGAGGAAATACTGCTTACACAATATCAGCAAAGTGGGAAATAAACAGTCTTGGAGCTTTTACCTTGCTGATAAATCTTTCTGACTATAGCCCCTTGTATATCTGGAATCTAACAGTGAGCAAGTTTTTATTCAGGTTATCTACTTGTATTAGCATCTTTCACTGCTTTCAGACTTAGCTTCAGAAATCTTACTAATTATTAAGTACCTATAGCTGCTTTGGTGCTGAACTGTTTCATGATCAGTATATGAGTATTTGAGTAAGACTGTACTTTGACCAATAGTCTTTCCTTTTCATGGGAATACTTTGTAGACCAACAATTTTAGAACTTGGCTTCAAAACACTACAGCTCCTTTTCTCTGTCTCTAGGACATGGGGCTAACATATTTCAATATGTTTTTAAAAGAGGAACAAACACATTATTTAAAGTAACATCTTGTAAACTCATTGTCTACTTGTGCTCTCTGTTTTCATTGTTTTAAATTACTTACCTGGAAATAGGTATTCCCCACAATTAAAAAATGTGAAAATTTTCTCTATTGATTAGATCTGTAGTCAATATCTTCAGGTTCATTTTTCAGACAAAAATGTCAGATAGAAAAAGATGCTATATTTAGAAGAAAAAAAAAAGGATAAAAGAGGTATTAAGATAATATTAAATGTCTTATCTATTATCCCCAGAGCTGATGACTCATCAAGCAGTTTCAATTTAAAAGACAGATTTGCAAATGAAACAGAAGTCCTTGCTCAAAGATTAATTAGGCATCAGACATAAAATTCATATAACAGGTTTGGGAGCAAGAACCAGAACTTGGAGCTGCTTTGCTGACTCGTATAGGGCCTCACTTTCACAAGGAAGGAAAGCAAATTTCCCAGCCTCACGGTAGCCATCATCTACTTATGCAAAGTAATCTCTAGGACCATACACATTCCTTAAAAAAAGGAAGATACTGAACCTTGTTCTCGCACTTCTTGCATGAATGCTTTAATAAGAAGACTATTACATCCTGAGTGGATGACAGCATCATTCCTGAACATTGTGTGACACCTGTGAGACATGGATTTTGAAGTCACCACTACCCTCAATGTTTCCTCTTTCCTACCTATAGATACCTATGGGAAACTGTGAATGTGCTAACTTCTGATGCACCCCTGGTCAGTGTTCAGCAGCTTTGGATTAAGACCTATGTTGCGCTTATTTGTAAAAGACTGTGTGTCTAGTTTTGGAGACCTGATCATGCTCCAAGGTCCAGGCTGAGCACTGGTGTCTCTATTTTTTATGTATTCAGTTCCTTGGATCTGGGCTTCCATTACTATGTAGTGTATGTTGCAAAATTATTTATGAAGAAATTGATATTAAAACTAAATAAAGAATTAGAGACAATGTTATACAGTCTCATTTGCTGAGCAGAATAAGCTCACCTTGAGTTTTGCACTCTTAAAAGCCCTACGAAACATTTCTGTTAAGAAAATTCTGGTGTGAGATTGCAGAACTGGTCACATTACAACAAGCCTCTAAGTACCTCCAAATCCTCACTAGACAAAGGTTACACTGAGACACCTACTGTATAAAGGGCACCTACAAGTGCTTATCTTCAAGTTTTTATCACTTTTTATTGTTTATAAAACTGTTGCTAATAAATTATAATGACCCTGCCCAACTCATTTTTATCTCTTCACATACATCCTACCAGTCTGTCACCACTGCAGAAAATAATTCACTGTTTTCTCAGTCAGTTTTCTATGACTGTAGTCATGTGGGAGCTAGAAGAAAATAGTCTTCAATCACTCATTTTAGATACGAATATCAAAACACAATAGGTTTTGGCTTATATGTTAATAAGTTTAACCTGTTTGTTTCTTTTAACACTTATTTTTGCATCCATTTCAGAGGGTGCCAGAAGTTCCTGTAATAATGAGCTCAGTATAGAAAGAAACTAACACGCTATATAGCTATATAGAAACATTTATTCTAAAGGTAGCACTTTAAATATTATTCGCTTTTAAAGAGAAACATTCAAATCTATTAGGAAAATACATAAGTATAATTTCTGGGTATACATTACTCTTGGTGATCATTCAAAAACCTAAAAAAGTTTTA
Source organism: Gavia stellata (assembly GCF_030936135.1). Lineage (NCBI taxonomy): Eukaryota > Metazoa > Chordata > Aves > Gaviiformes > Gaviidae > Gavia > Gavia stellata. Next base: position 82,523,077 of record NC_082595.1, read on the forward strand.
TTTCTTAATCAAAAACCTAAACGCAGCATACAAGTAACACAGAAAGTATTCTTCAGTTAAGGAATGTATCTAGTTTTTAATAAGGATGAAAATACTTAGAACCTGAAGAACATTTACAAGCAATTCTAACTTTTAAAGTAGGTCAAGATTTGAGACTTAAACTTTTTGGCTGTTCTTAGTTTTTAAAAAGTATAAAATTTCACAGTTTTAGTTAATATTAGCTGAAAATCTATTTATAATTTTTTTATGCTGTGCAGTGCTGCTATAGGAGCTGGTAATGTTGTATTGTGTGTATATAAAATAACTTTAATTTATACAAGCTATTTTACCATTGAAGCCCTGTAACTGTATATATTTAGATTCAGATAAGCTTTTTTTTCCCCTTATAATTTTAACACTTTGATCATATGAGACAATTATAGCTTATATTTAAAATGTTTCAGCATCAAAAAGCAAAGAATGGATTTAAAAGATTTGGTAAAGGTAGTGACAACATTTCTCTTAGCTTCATTTGCCTCCCATGCATGGCAGTGCAATGGCACCTCTCCTGGCTGCTTGTGTGGCCTTTGGACAGAAATGGAAAAGCAGCTGGGTGAACAACAACAGGGAGGTTGATACAGTTTGCCTGTTTAACATGGTAGCCATTGTAAGTTTCCTTTTCGGTTTTCATTTACACCAGCTTCCAAGTTGCTGTTGTTACCAGGGAATAGGTTGATCAGTAGTTTTTAGGGGTAAGAAGTCTGTGTTTATTTCTTCATAATATAAAGGTGACAGTTTGCTTTGTAGGCCTTCTCACTTATTACTTTTGCACCCCAGAAGTCCTGGGACTGTAATCATCTAATCTATTGTAGGCTGCCATTTCATCTGGAGTTAGGAAAGACTCTATTGCACTCCTTTTAGCTCAGTAGGCTTTTGCACCTGGAACTCTCTTGGTGGGAGAATCCAAATTCTCACCTCTAGTGGCTTCAACTTCCTTTTAATATTTTGATCTTTGAAATTATGAAGGAGACTCTATCAACATTTTAGCTCCCAAATGGTGAGACTGGCATCACATCAAACTTCCAGACAGCTGTTAGTAAGGTGGCCTGCTTTTCACTGTTTATTCTTGAGTTTGTAACTGGAACTACCTATGCCACTTCAAATTTGCATGTCTCTGACTAGTGGTATGCATTGACTTCTCCCAGCTAGGTAGCAATCCTTAATGATGTTGTACCTTCTGTGTTTATCTATATTATAGTATCCACTTCAATATTTTCATATCTGTACCAAAAATATTCATTCAAAGGTAAAATTTAATTTAAAAGATTTAATCCAGCTTGTGAATTTCCATTGTTTTTATCAATACCAGATGAAAGGCTGTGAATACATATTCTTTATTTACTCGAGTTAAATTTTATAATTACTTATGATTTTAATTCATAAAAAAATATTTATACTTATCATAGCATAGCTCCAATTAGATATCTTTTTTCTAAAGCAAGCAGTCCTGCTCTGTTTTGTCTGTCATTATATGGGAGCCTTTTTACACTTTTCAATGTTCCTAATGACTTTCTCTTTACTTTTTAGTCCTGATGACTCCACTTGAGAAATGTTACAAGAGAATTGCCACAGCATTTAAGACTGTATTAAGTATTTAAATGGTGACAAAATAAAGATTTCTATTTTGTTCTTAATTATTTTTCTAATTATTCCTAATTATTCTGTTGACCTTCTGGACCGCAGTGAACAGTAGGCTGCTATTTTCAAAGAACTGTTGGAGATGATTTCACAATCTCTTTTCCCAAGTGGGAATAGATAATTTATAGCCTATCACTCTGTACATAGAGTTAGGATTATTTTGCCTGCATACAATACTTTGAAGCTACTATCACAGCTTTATCTGATATTTTATTTCATGATCACTAAGTGAACTTTTGCTCAAGTGCTCAAGATGATTCCGGTTGGCTAATAGTAACTGTTCTTCACCTTTTTCTAATCCTTTTCATTACAATATTTTAAAATGGTATTTAAAAAAGGAATTTATTCTCCCAAATACTCATTTATCAATACCAAGTCACTTTTACATCTTTTTAATTTCTTCTTGGATAAGATTATTTTACTGAATACATAGAAAATTATGTAGAAGACTTGTTAGCCCTCTTATTTTGCAAACTAACTAATGAAAATCACCTGAAGTCAGTAGCCATTAACAGAGTAACTTTACAAATAAGACTAGTTTATATTCTTTCCCCAGCAAAATGTAGTACTGAATCAATGCAGGATTATCGTTCTCAGTAAATTCAGGAGGTAACTTCTGTTCTTAAATGCATGGTACACATTCTTAATTTAAAGCAGTGTTCTTCAGCCATAGATAAATCTGGTAAAACATTGTGCAGGACTTTTCTTTTTGGAAAAAAAAAAAAAAAGTTTTCTTTTTAAAATAGAAACAAATATCTGTATGCATGTTAATAAAAAACTTTATCAGATTATATTAGAGTTGTTTTATGTAATACTTCATTTATTTAATATGGTAATATGGTACAGGTCTACTTATGACTTTTGATTAGTATTGGCTGGTTACTTAAGTGAAAAACCCAGTAACTTTAGGACATCTGATGTGTTGCATAAAAATGCTGGGAAAAAGCTAAAAAGCTTCCAAAGCCACTGATGAGAGAGGGTGTTGTCACACAGGCAAATAAAGAGGCCACAAATACTCTAGTCACAGTATATTTGAGAGTGATCTCAATGTTTTGATAGACATAAAATTATCTCTTTCTTCCAGTTAGTCTTGTGGCTTTCTTCTTTAAAATACTGTATAGAAAATGCAATGTAAAAACTTCATTTACAAGAGTTATATGTGAATTGGGGAGTTTATGTACAGAATATGTATTTGCACATTAGATACATTGTCAAGAAGCAAGATTTCACCTAGGTGAAGCTGAGGTTAAATTAGCTAACATTTGTAAAGCAGATGGAGAAGCTAAGTTTGGAGCTATTGAATAGCAGCCCATTGGTTTAGATATCTTTTCTTTAAGGGTGAACATATTTGTTCTTATACATAAGCTATTACAATGGTACATTAATATAGCATTACATTTTAAAAGTAAACAACATATCAAACAATTAGTAACTCAGGTGACAATGAATTACACAACCGGCTTGTCAAAGCTGGGTTGATTAAATAGAATCAGCATGTCTACCATGGATTTTAGCATTCAATATCTGTAGATGTTACTCTTCTTTCAACTTTTGCTTTACTGAAGCTCTTGCACAGTTGCAGCCTTCTTGATGTTCTTACCCTCTTGCCTAGCTCTTCCACCTTGACTTCATACCCCAAGATACTAAGGACCAACACATCACATTTGTAAAAGTGTGAGAAATTTCTTCTTTTCTGGAATTCGTGAAGCACATCTCAGCAGGAGAGATCTGACCTCAGAACCCACTGCAAAAAATTCCTCTCCGCAGCCTCCTCAGATTTCCTCTTTGCCGTGTAATCTGACTCAATGGAAAAAGACTGTATCAGGTGATGAAGAGAATTGAGAAAGTGTTTCTGGGTTTCAGTCAGAGAAAAAACTCAGAGGTAGCAGAGGTGGAAAGGAAAGGTAATTTGGGTAAATACTAATGTCTACACATATGAGCTACTTTGAATTACAGTAGTTTTTGTGACTGATTACAGTAACTGATTATAGTAATCAGCATGGATATTGATGTCATTGTGAATATCAGAAAAAATATTTTTGAAAATTAGAGTTTCTGATAATCATTTGTATAAGTAATAACATTTACAAATTTTAAGTATAATTAGTGCACTGAGCTGTAGATTGACGAATGTGTTAAGTTTTGTTGTAAAGGTATTCCTCCACAAATCACACTACTACTTCCAAGAATTTCGTTGGGAGGTGGAAAAGCAGAAAGGAATGTAGTTAAATGAAATGTGTGCTTCCTTTTTTTTTTTTTTTAAATGCCAGGAAGAGGTGGGTTGAAGAAGCATAGGAACATCATTAATCTTGCATGCATTATAAACTGAAAGACGGAAAAAACCCCAACTCAGATTAAAGACCGTATCAGTGTGATTTCTTTGTATCAGACCTGGTGCAGTGAAACTCAAATTTATTATTTTTGATATTTTGATGTTGGCAATACAGGTAGCTCCTCATAAAGCATCTGAAAGTACCTCATAGGTGTCATTCAATGCAGAATTGGGAAGGACGGAGAGGTACCTTCCCATGTCTTCATTATTAACACCAGCTATAGTGGTATAACAAGTGCAATAGGACACTATGATATCCCTTTCCTTGTCACCACTGGTTGACATTGACCTTCAGGTCAAGCATCTTCCAAATTGTTTTTTGCCTTCCTTTTAAATGAGTAGTCATAAAGCTGAAAACAGTGGTGGTCAAGTTAGGCCTTTGTTCATCTTTATGTGACTTGCTCAAATGATCACTCGGGCACAAGCTCTTTGTGGAAAGGCCTATCTGTTTGTTTTTGGTTTTTTTTTTTGTTTTGTGTGGTGTGATGGGACCTTGGTTAATGACTGGAAGCTTCAAGGCACTATTGTGATGTAAATACCAAGCAATATTTTTCCTATGAATTGTGACCTTTCTCCGTCAGACTGGGTCACTGTGAGACCTTGGACAACATAAAAAGGAAATACATTGACTGTGTGACTACCCTTGCTTAAGAATTGAACTAATAGCTTGGAAGACAACAATAATTGCTGGTGTCATGGAATAAGAACAGAGACATTTCATGCTCACTTGTGCAAGGAATGGCTGCCTCATTCTGTTTTAACCTGTCTGGGATCAGGTTGATTTGAAAAGGAAGTTCAATGGTTGCTTCTATTACATTGAGGATGTTCATCTCTCAAAGACTATAGAGGTGCAGCTGCTCTCAAGATAAATTGCTGTATGGAACAGAACAATTCTATTTCTATCTCAGATGGTAGAATTTACTTTTAATATGAGACAAATTGATTGTCTAGAAACTACATCTGTTAAATTGATTGTATTCATAATGTCTGTTAATTAAAATGCATTCCATACACATAAAAATAGAAATGGAAAAGAACTTTTATGACTTCTCATTTAGGGTAAAAGATAGCTTTATATAATTTTTTTTTTTCTTTTTTTCTGTTGCATATTGGAGTACAAGTTTCCGTAGTCATTTAGAGAAATGTTTTTTCAATTTTTTCAATCCTCTTGTTTCCTAATATAAAAAAATTAGTATCTTCATAACACAAATACTTAGACTTTCAGGCATGTTGCTTAATTAGTAACTCACATAGTGCAGAAGAAAACTGATACCAGCTTTTCCTTTATTAATGTTTCCACAGATTTTGATTTAAATAGTGACTAACTGATATATTTTTTGACTACAGTGGCTTTCATTTTCACAAAGATCTAACTTCTAAACAGATTAGAATGACTCTGATGTTACATGCAAGTGTGTGATTTCACTGTAAATAATAATTATTTCAAAATAGACTTGATTACTTGCTTTCAAATTAGCCTTAGCTGTTAGAGTATTCAGTAACCTCTCAACTTCATAAATTTAAATTTAAATTCCCTGAAGTCTAGAAATATTGGCATGTTGTGCTAATTAATAGTATATTGTCTCTACTGGTCACTGTTGTTTGTGGGATATTAAACTCACAGCTATCAAATAAGGTTGCTGGCATTACACGTATGACTCTTCAATCTGACATATATGTGTATTCAGACCAGATAGGTGTTTTTTTAGTGTAGGTGTCTGTATAAAAAAAATGAAGAAATAGCTTCACTGTCCGTGGCAGTGCTTTAGAAAGTGTTCTATATTATGTATATTTTTATACTATACCATGAAAACCTCTGAAATAAACACAAAATGCAGGGATTTCTCCTTTTGCAATCTTCATTAACATTGTCATGCTTTCCAGAAAACAGTGCTACCATACAAGATGAAAGAATGGAAATTATCATAGTTTCTGATCATCTGCAAAAGAATAATTTTACTAATTCCGAAGAAATAAAATGGGAATTGTTCATGCAATTGTGTTTCCAACAGATTTCTAGATAAACCAGATTATTTTGCTGTAAACAATACAATATACACAAGTATTTGTTATGTTACTAATACAACACATCCGCTGTTATTTTGAGATCTGAGATTTCAAAGAGCTTTTGCAAAGGTTGTCATCATTATTTTTTTTCTACAAATAATGATGAAACTTCGAAACTGTTCATTCTTATAACAGTGAAATAATATGGTTCAAGGACTTAAAAGTATATAAAACAAGGTGAAAGTAGACAATAGACAAAATAAATAAATCCAATACCTTCAGCTTATTAGAAGTGACAGAGAAATAAACAGTCACTCGTTACAAATAATCTAGAGATGTGTTAGAGAAGTTTAGCACATAACATGACACTTTCTACTACTTCTGCATTAGTAAACAGATCTGCTGCATACTGCCAGTAGCATTTGCATTTATCTAAAGCAGAAAAGCATCCAAACCTTTAAAGTTTCAGAAAAATTCTAATTTCTTATATTTCTTAATCAAGGTGGAGAATACTGCATGTGAAATTCCCAACCACCTTCAATATCCATGCACATTTGTATTATCTGGTACAAATATAGTGTTCCTAAGCTTTCAGCATTTGTGTTAAATAACCGAACATCAAAGCATCATTTAATTAGTGATGATGTAATATGTTAGGATGACCACAAAGCAAATGGATAATTCAATGATATTTGTAGATGAGCAGATACAGATATTGTGACATGTTGGGCGGGGGGTGAGGTTTTTGTGTTAACTTATTTTTACAATTTTATTTTTTTTAACAGAAGTTAGCTCCTATTCTAAAAATGAAAGGTATAGACCAGAAAAAAAAATTATAACAACAACAATAATAACAATAACAATAACAATAACAATAACAATAACAATAACAATAACAAAAAAGCTGTGCATTATGGAGACTGCGTTTTGCAAAACAAAATCCATTTGTTTCAACTTTTCCATATAATCAAACCATACAAATAACTTTGCCCAATCAGTATTAATCATGATTACAGAATTTACTTCAGGTTATTGAAAGTAATTAAATAAGTGCATGAATGATTGTACTCATTTTTACTGCAAATGTATTACTCAAAATAATTAATCCAATAAAACTGTTTGCTAAAAATCATGGAACATACACTGAAAGCATGGCAACCTAATAAATATCTTATTAAGGTCTCATTATAAGCAAAGAACTTTTGACATCAGTGAAGTGTACGCTGAAAGTATACTTGGTTATGTTTATTTTCTTTGCACCTACTAAAGGCATAAACTTTCCAACCCTCTTATAAACTGGAACCATCCAATGCTAATGTAAAATATAAAATAGTATTATCAGAAAAGATAGCATACTACAGAAACTACTGTTCATTTAAGCATAAAAATTTTAATATTTCAATATTTTCAAATAGTGAAATTTCTTCCATATTTCAGTTCTTAATATTCCATTCACAAGTGTAAAATTTCTAATGAGGTCTGTGGCCTAGTTGAGGTTATCTGTACTCATAAATGAGATAAAGATCTTATTCAAACCTTTTTCTTCTGGAAGATGAGACATCTTTATAGGTCTTCAGTATAATTCCTATATTGATTTAAAAAAGTTTAAGGTGTGTGGAAAAATAATGTGGGAGAAAAAAATTCTGAAAACAATTCATTTCCCCACAAAGAAGTAAAAGTCTCATTATCCTTCATTGTTAATAATTTCCTCCTGTTTTGAGAGCATGGCTAGGATTCTTAATAACCAAATATATATTACAGTTTGGAAAGGAGCATATAACATGGGGAAATTACAATGGAAAACCTTAATTTTTAGCTGTCTAAATGAAAGTGTAATTTTAAACAACTGGTAATTTTCTAATATAAAAGGTATACATTCTTTATTATATTGCTTAAAGCAAGCATGAACACTCTTTTCCTCCCTTAACCACTGTGTGTTTGTGTTTTGTATACCCTTTTTATCAAAAAAATCTTCTTAAAAGTAAGATAATTCAGTAATGTTAGATATTCCCAAGGTTGGCTATACATAAGTTTAACATCAAATATTACTGGAATCACTGAGTTGAATAGTTTTATATCTTAGCAATTGCATTGTAAAAAATCTACTTGATAACTTCTACTAAAGGATTAAATATGCTGCATGACCTAAAGGACACTATTATTTACTTGCTTGAGGTGTACTATATTAATATGACAGAAAATATTTAGTAGTTCCAAAACAAAAGTTTTATTTCAACATATGAAAATTTGAATATTTTGATAAGTTTTAATCAAATGTCACTTGAAAAAACAAACAGTAAAAACAAACACACACCCCCCCCCATGATTAGATTCTTCAAATACTTTTTCTTCAACATGCAGATTTGAACTTTCCCAGCTCACAATTTATAAAAGTTAAGAATGTAGCTAAAAATATTAGGCTATCAAAACTTTCAGTTTATACATATATATACATAGACACACATATATACATACCACTTTTAAGTTGAAACACACAACTATGCTCAAAAAAGAAAGTGAGAGATGCAGTCCTTAATGTGTTTGTCCTATATTTTCAGTATATAATTATATTATATTCCTATGTTTGATCAGACCACACACTTGTGCAGATCAACTATCAGGGCAGATGAATCTTCCTGTTCTCAACATCACTTGCAAATATCTATGCTTTCTTCACAACTTTATAGCTCAGCGATATAACAGTATTCTTGCCAACAATTAAAACTCATGCCCCGAAATATCCATCTACAGATGTTTTCCTTTTAACCACAGAAAAAGATTGTTTGAATCTGAAATGTTCATACCCTCTTTTTCCTCATCAAAACCTGTGGAAGCCTATAATATCCCTAGTAAATATAGGGGGAGTGAAGACTTCACCATTAGTTCCAAGATTTGAACTACAGGAAAAATGGGCATACATACTTCCAAGACAGCATATAAGTGATTTATTTTTTTTCCTTAAGGGAATAAGCATCTTCTTTCACATTTATTTGAACTGTAATGGTAATAACTGAATACCAGTATATCAACATATTTCCAAGACTGTCTTAATTAAAAGCATTTAAAACATAATCCTAGCAATATAGCTGTATTTTTATATATTAATTTGCATATTAAAATTCATCAACTAACCTAAAAAATAATAGAGTTTCAGTTTTAAGAATTTATCACAAAGAAGTGTTCTCACTGCACTGTATACTAGAAGTAAACAATGAAAGAGAAACTCAAGAAAAATGTACAATGCTTGTTAATGTTCTTTTTGCAAGCTAGGAATGAAGAAAGTGTGTGGGGACAAAAACACAGAGATACCTTGTGTTATATATCTAGAGGTAAGCAGTAGAGAGTAAATCATGTTTTGGAGAGTCTTACTTTCTGGAAGTCACTACTGCTAGTATCTCTATAGTGCTAACTGAATGTTGTTTGTGGTAAGCCAATAATTCCAGCTTTTTCAACCAAAGCATCAAGAAGTAGTTTTTGAGGGGTTTTTCTTGGATAAAAGCATTCTCTTTTACTTAAATAAATATACAGAAATAGATAAAGATCAAATAGTTAGCAATGATTTTCATTAACAATTTGCAATTTTCATTCTGTTAGCCTTTTAGGCCTTGTTCAAATATTTCATACTTTGCAAAAGGCTTTTGAAATTTCTCAGGAAAAGAGAATCCTGGGATAGAGTGGTGCCTTTTCTTATTCTTGCAGAACTCCGTTCAGTTTTTGCTGAGCTAGAAAATTGCTATTGCTTTTCTGGAATAGAATAGAACAGAACAGAATAGTTCAGTTGGAAGAGACCATCTAGCCCAACTGTCTGATCAGTTCAGGGCTGACCAAGTTAAAGCATGGTATTAAGGGCCTCTTAAACACTGACAGGCTTGGGGCATTAACCACTTCTCTAGGAAGCCTACTCAATTCTTTGAACACCCTCTCTGTAAAGAAATGCTTCCTATTGTCCCGTCTGAACCTCCCCTGGTGCAGCTTTGAGCCATTCTCACGCATCCTATAACTGGATACCAGGGAGAAGAGATCAGCACCTCCCCCTCCACTTGCCCTCCTCAGAAAGCTGTAGACACCAATGAAGTCACCCCTCAGCCTCCTTTTCTCCAAACTAGACAAGCCCAGAGTCCTTAGCTGCTCCTCATAGGACATTCCTTCCAGCCCTGTCACCAGCTTTGTTGCCCTCCTCTGGACACATTCAAGGGCCTTCACATCCTTCCTAAATTGTGGGGCCCAGAACTGCACACAGTATTCCAGGTGAGGCTGCACCAATGCTGAATACAGCGGGATAATCACCTCTTTTGACTGTCTGGTTATGCTGTGTTTGATGCACCCCAGGATGCGGTTTGCCCTCTTGGCTGCCAGGGCACACTGCTGACTCCTGTTGAGCCTGCTGTCGACCGGCACCCCCAGACCCCTTTCTGCAGGGCTGTTCTCCAGCCACTCCTCTCCCAGTTTAGACTTGTACCCAGCATTACTCCAACCAAGATGCAGAATCCAGCATTTGGACTTGTTAAATTTCATCCCACTAATCATTGCCCCATGCTCCAATCTATCTAGATCCCTTTGCAAGGTCTCCTACCCTCAGGAGCATCAACAGCACCTCCCAGTTTGGTATCATCAGCAAGCTTGCTAATGGTGCATTCAACTCTTGCATCCAGATCATTGATAAATATATTGAACAGAACTGGCCCTAGAATTGTGCTGTGAAGGACACCGCTGGTGACTGGTTACCAGCCAGATGTAGCCCCATTCACTACAACCCTTTGAGCCCTGTCGTTCAGCCAGTTCTTCACCCAGCGCACCATGTACCTGCTCATCCCACAGTTGGACAATTTGTCCAGAAGGATGCTGTGAGAGACAGTATCAAAAGTCTTACTAAAATCCAAAAAACTACATTCACCACCTTCCCTTCATCCACTAGGTGGGTGACGTTATCATAGAAGGGTATCAAATTATTTAAACAGGACTTTCCCTTTGTGAACCCATGTTGACTGTGCCTGATGATTGCATTATTCTTTAAATACTATTCAATAGTACCTGGTGTAATCTTCTCCATAATTTTTCAGGAATTGAGGTTAGACTGACAGGTCTGTAGTTACCTGGGTCTACCCTCACATCCTTCTTGTAGATTGGAATAACATTGGCTAGCTTCCAGTCAGCAGGGACCTCCCCAGAGTCCCAAGACCTTTGGTAGATGATCGAGAGGAGTCCTGCCATGTGCTAGCTCCTTCAGTACTCTGGGATGAATCCCATCAGGCCCCATGGTCTTGTGAACATTCATCTGATACAGCTTGTTCCTTACAATTTCAGCGTCCACAAATGGAAAGTCACTGTTCCCGCACTTGTCATCCTCCAACTTAGAGGACCAGGTAGCCGAAGGTCTGAGTGAGACAAAAAAAGCATTGAATGCCTCCACTTTTTCTTCATCCCTATTAGTCAGATGATCTTCTTCAACAAGTATTAGTCCAATGTTTTCTTTAGACCTCCTCTTGCTATTAGCATACCTAAAAAAGCATTTCTTGTTGTCTGACACAACACTGGCCAGTTTCAACTCTAATTGAGCTTTGGCCTTTTGTGTCTTCTCCCTGCATATATAAACCACAGCTCTATAATCTTCCTGCGAAGCCTGACCTTGCTTCCAGGGATCGTACTGTTACTGCTAAAGTTTTGCTGAAAACATTTCTTTGCATAAGTCAATTAAATTATTTCCTAATTTTCAAGTGTTTTACTTAACAAATTAATTTTCTCTTAAAAACTTTAAACAGTAGTAGTGAATACAGACAATATTTTTGAATTATAATTTTCTACTCACTTCTGAAATGGAGAGAAGTATTATAAAATTATGTTAAAATGGTAAAATTCTCTCTAGCAAGGAGTAAAGGAAGAGGGGGAAACTGATTTATCATTCTTTATAATATCATCTTCTCCCCTAGAAAGATAATACAAGGAAAGGTAAAAGACAAAAAGACATTCTTTTCTTTGATAGTCTTTTTATAAGCAAATTAGTTAGGCCAGATGGTGCTGAATGAGTGCCTTTATCTAATGTGCTTGCAGCATTCAATTTACTCCTCATTCATCGCTTTGGTCTGCGTTGTCCGTATGTACGCTTCTGCTTCAGGACCAGTGCTGACAGATCCAGTTCTAGAGAAAGCATAAAAAGGCATCCCGCTTTTTGAGATTCAGTGTGTCCAGAAGCTCAACTCTATTTCATAGTTCTGTGCCAGCTACTGCATCCTTCCAGTGACTCTAGTTTATTCAATTACCTAATAGACTGTCAACTGTATGGATGAAAAAACAATCCCAGTCCGCCTAAGGCAGTCTAGACATTAATGGAGGCTCTTGTCCTTCCAGGAGTACAAGTGCAATATTACCAGATCTTTACATGGCCTCAAAATAGGATGTTTCTGTATAAAGTTTAAAATTCTCACTTTCTAGATACACAGAGTTGACAAAGTCATGACTGAATATACTTGACTAACCCTATGTGTCACAATCTATTTTTTCCCTCTTCTCTTTGCTGGATTGCTCCTATAACCCAGAGGGTTATGTAATTTTTCAGTTGCCAACATGTAGACTTCTGGTGTCCTTTGAGATGTCCTAGGGTTGCCTGTTTGGCCTCTAGCTGCCAATCCAGAACGGTTAATAGGTCTGTGACCTATCAATGAATACAGTATAGATGTCTCTGATATCCCAGGTTTTTTCAAAGGGCACTAATGCCTACATGTGGGCACCTGAATTCAGCCCTTGGTCTCCTCAGTTCTTGTTGATGAGTAGCAAACCTCAGATATGCTCTATATTCTGCAAACTTTTCTTTTATACAATGTTATTGCACAACATTATAAAATTAGTCATAGTTATTCTGAAGCAAAGGACAGCTTGGAAAATGTCACATTCCACTGTTATCATATGCAATGTTTTGAATTCCAAAATTTATCTTAATGGCATTTCGTATTTTTAATACTAATCACTTACGTTTTCTTAAAAGGTATCTTTATTTAGTTTTATTTATACAAATATATGAACAGTGAATCAAAACAGTTAGATACATAAATTCTATAATTGCAGTTACTGGCATCAAAAATATTACAGTTGATGGTGAAAATATAGAAGTTGATTTAAGATGTGCTTGAACATTTTGATCAGAAGATAAATTTGCAGTCAAAATATTACCTTGGACGTGATTTCTTTAAAGCAGATGAAATACTTAGGTTTATCCATTGTTATACTATCTAAATTTAGGAACAAAAAGAGTTTTTTAAACGTGTTCCAGTTTCTTAAATGTTAAAAACGGAAGCATGTTTTGTCTGTGTCTACTTCATTGTTTTCATACCTTGCTTGTCTATAGAAGTTAAAATAAACCTGCTAATACAACACACGTATTATTTATCTGAGCCCTTAGAGATAGTTGAACTATAGTAGCATTAAAAATTTCAAATGAGATGTTTTATCAAAATTCGTTTTATTTTATACTGCATCCTAATTCTTTAAAAGAACCTAGTAATGTATTCCAAAAAAACAATAACTAGAAAAACAAATATCTGAAAAATAATTTATTATTAGTATAAGTTTCTTAGTTGTTAGAATTTGTTCTAGAAGAGACACATACTAGTCAGTAAACATACTATAAAGCTTATGTACTTTGACGTTTGATATAATGCAGGGAGGTACATATAAACTTACGGAAAACAAATATAGGTTATAAAATATCTACTTTTAAAAATGTAGTGTGTGGAAGTCATTGTTAACTATTGCAGTAGAAAACACCACAGGTAGCACAGACTTTTTTTCTTTATGTCCAAAGAAATTATATGGTAGTTTTAAAGACACAACTAAATATTTTAGATTAAATTCTTGAAGTTGTGAGATATATGGTATATTGCCTTTGAAGAAATTAGAAATAACATGCTATACTAATATAGAAGAGGAGCTGGACCCTGCAATAATCTACTTTACTTAACATTCTCAGCCAGATTTTATAAGACAAACTAGGGGACTTGTGCTCCTCTTGCAGTTTATGTCATCTGAGTCTGCTTCAGCCATCTTTTCTTCCATCTGAAGAACTCTTCTATATTTTTAGACATAGTCAGCTCCTCTTTATCATCTTTAAGCCCTAGTTTTGCAGTACCTGCCTTATAGTCCTGCCACCCTCTGAACTTTCTAAAAGTACTGAACAGTTCGTCATAAGGAGGTCTTCTTGGTTTGTGTAATGTATGTTTTTTGCTCTTCGTTAGAGTTTCTCATGTTGAAAGTACTTTAGATGTGCTTTCTGTATGATTATTCCTCCCACCAGCTGAAAATGCTAGTTTACTTCTGCAAAAAGAGAGAAGTTGAGCATCTTCCCTGGGGACCGAAGAACTTTTGTAAAAACAGTTTGGACAACAAACCTTCTTTTTGATCCCATACATACCACAACAGGAACATATTCCTTGACCATTTTTAGTATGTAATAATTAAAAAGTGACTTAGACAACATGAAAAAAAATTGCACAACTTCGAGATGAAATTCCAAATAGAATTTGTTTTAAAAAAATGGATGTGCTTACAAAAAGGAAGAGTTTGCTAGACTTACTTTTTTTTTTATGGGCTATTATAGCAAATGCATAAAATAACATTATCTTTTGGGCTTATTAAAAAGATTTGCATGAAGAAATGTTATTATATGGCATAAATAAATAACCTGTTCCTGAGGAAGCACAGGAACTATTTTTTTTTTCATTCTAGCTATATTTCAAATAAACTGAATTGCTTTTTTTTCTAATCTGTTTATTTCATGCCTATTAACAGAAGCCAAGTATTAAATGGCTTTTAGCATTGTTCAAAAGCAAATTAATTGTTTAAAAATGTGATTATTTACCTTATTTATTTATAAATCAGCTACTATATCTACAATGAACAGACAAATTAATTCCATTATGTACCTACTTAATAAGTTATTATGCTGATTCTACTAGAAACTGGACATAATTTTGAATAATACATTATCTTAATATTTATAGATTTTTCATTATTGTATTGACTACCTGTTCAATGCCCTATCATGAACTCTGCATTCTCAAAAGCAAGATTATGTGCTCTTTCTGGATGGATAGTGAATACTAAATTCCTTTAGTATACTCACAGTACTGAGGAAAAGACTAGTAGCAACCTGATTATAATTTTGATCCTTTACTTTTCACTGGCCATTACAAAATAAAGAATATTTTGTGTCACTAAAAAATAAAACAGAGATACTGTATGTTCCTTTTTGCACACACTAAAGTTTTTGAAATTTTAACTATTAATAAATAAAACTCCTAGATTTGTTTCTCACCTACACATTCAAGTAATAGATTAGTATATAAATCTGTACTCCCACAAAAATAATATTCATAGCCTAGTTGAGTTCTGGCTTTGATTTGTACCCAGATTTCTTAAAGAACTTTTTCTATGCACAAGAGATGTACCATGAAGTCAATGTCAACAGTTTTCCCATTATTTCCTTGATGTGCTGCAATAAATGTACATATTGAACACTTCTGTATAGTGCCTCTAAGCAGACACAGCAAAAACCTGACTTTTCTAAATACAAAAGCTCCATTGTTTTCCAAAATTCACCCACTAATGTTCAGTTTCTTCGGTTTTCTTTTCTTTAAAGTCAGTAAAGATATTAGTAAGGTTTAAAGAAGCTCTTCATTCTAAAGAATGAGATTCCTGTCATGTTCTAAAGATGCCAGTCACCTGCACAAAAAACCATTCGCATGAAAGAGAAAGTAAACTTCATGAGAAAGGTAACAGATAACAATGTTTATAGATAAAAAAGAAAGCTATTTTGTTATTTCCTAAATTAAATGCAGTTCATCACTGTGGTATTTAAGCAAATAACAGCAAGTGGTTTTTGACTGAAAGATCTTTAACTTATCTGCAACATAGTTCTTTGTTTTGTGTTCATAATTAAGGCAAGAACTGTGAGTATCATATAGCTTTCTACTGTTTACTTTTACTCAAGTGTATTTTTTTCCTTTAACTGTTAAAACTAAATGCAGATGATGAAAAACAAGCTGGAAGAAAGCAATTTCTGTTTTAACGATTTCTGTATTAACTCCACTGCTGTTACTGTTGGTATTAAGATAGAGGAATACACATTCTATATGTGAATCTCAAGAGTTTTCATACATGAAATGTACCCAAGTAAGTCTTTATGTTAGACCAAATTCTTACTGTGTAATGATTGATTTTGTAAATAAAGGTTTTAAGATAGTTTGTAAGTTGTAGCAAGAGGTTTAACTATGTATGCTTTTGTAATTAAAAAGGCTACCCATTCACTTCAAGAATCTTTTAACCATTCCCAAGGTAGTTCAGAAAGCTCTGTGACCTAAGAAATCAATACAGTTTAATAGAGACAATACCAATTGACTGAGGCACTAGATTCTTAAGTAGTTAGATGACAAAGGCTTTTAGGTATAAGGCTAATTTTTATTCTTGTGCTGCTTGTGTCCATATAAACTAATGCAGTATACAAAGGATTTATACTCATAGGGCATTTGTGATTTACTAGCCAAAACAATTGTCAAGCAACAACTATCTGAAAAAGAGAAAAAGAAAGAAGAACTGAAGTTGCAATAAAAATCCTTGCATTATATCACTGTTTTTAAGATCATGTCCCATTCTCCAATATCATAAAATAATACTTCAAAAATTCCTTTTGCAACCTCACATTCAGCATGGAAACTTAACTATAATCATGTCAGCGTACTTCCATAAGAGTAGATACATTCAATAATGACACTTTCAAGTGAAATTCCTCTCAACTTCTGTGCCAAAGCACACTTAAAGTCTTTCAAGTTTGGGGGGGAAAAGAAAGTCAGGCTTTCCAGTTTTGGTCTACAACCTTTTTGGTTCCTCTTTCTTTTGAGAATAAATAAAATAAAAAAAAAAAAAATCAAAAAGACTCACTCATATACAATACTGCCACAAATCAATTGTTATATAAGAAATATTAGGGCCAGGCTTCTGTATAAGCTAAGCAAATTAGTATCTTTCTTCTATAACTGAAAACCAAACAAAGCTTAAAAGGGTGTTAAAAGCTGCCTAAGGGACAGTGGCACATTTCAGAGGAAAATTACAGTACTGCATGGCCGAGATTCTAATTTCTCCCTCACTGTCGGTAATTCTCTGTAGCATGGGTCATCTTAATTCTGGAGAGGAATGCTAAGAAAGCCAGGAAATTACACCAGTCTTGAGCCTTTATCTTTTCCTGGCTTGACCACCTGCACTAAAACCTAGCCTGACAAAATGCTTCCAATCACCCAGAAAAACCTAAAAAGACCATTTTCAACTAATTCTGTTACAGAAGTCTTCTAGTGCCCATAACAAAACACCCTTGGTTTCTGAAATCTGTTAATGCAGGTTTTCCTACAGTAGCTGTGAAGATTTAACTTGTCAGGAGACTCTCCTTTTTTAGAAATTGTTACTTGAGTGGCCACTAAATATCCTCAGCTCACATAACTTATACCAATCCAAAATATGAAATGAACTTTTAGATGCAGATACACATATAAATGCAAAGTTAATTATTTAATGTAATAATGGATTAATTTTTGTGAGTGTTTATATATACAGATATTTTATTTATACACATGAACAAGCTGGGGAGGATAGATGGTTTACAACATACTGACTTCTAATATTTTTCTGATAGCTTTTGAGTTATCAGATAAACTACAGTGTAAACTTTTTCTTCATATCTTTAAAGCTCCTTGGAAAAATTTCCTTAAATATCATTGTTCATAAGGGTTTGACTCTGATCTATTCCTTGTCCTCAAGTTACCACTGCCATTCTTCGTTTTCACTTGCTAACGCAGGAATTTTCCAGATATCACTATAAGTTCTTCTGATGGTACTATGAGTTTGAATATTTATAAAGTCATGAACACTTGTAAGAAATTAAATTACAAAAATTCTTGGAGATACTTTGTACTGACCAGTAAAGACTGAATTATATCATCACTACTTTAACGAATAATATGTTACTACAGATGCCGAGAGAATCAGTTTCTATGAGACTTCTAACATGGTTGGACAGTGTTCCAATGACTAGACATTGCACAGCTACAACCTACATTGCTTCCTGCTTGAGAGGAAGAACATTCCCTACTACTCAGTTGCTCAGCAAGCACAGGACTTTTCCAGGCCAGCCATTATGAAGCATCCCATAGTTTCTTTTTCTTCTCTTTCTCAAGAAAACATTCTTTCTAATTGCATCTCTATGAAGTTTGTCCCTTCTCCCCCACTACTTTTTTTTCTTTTACCATTTATATCTCAAGGATGATTACTCTGGTCTCCCTGCCAGAATTTGATTTATTTTTATCATCTATTAAACAGCACTTTCAGATCAACTCCATCTTCACTTACCTCCTAAGACTTAAGGTTAGATCTTCCGAGTTTTCCTGTATGAGTTCACAGCCTTTAACACCTAGATTACAAAGATTTATTCTTCATACAGATTTAGTTTTAACAGAAGGTCATCTCTACAGAAATGAAACACTGGAATACTGAATTCAGTCATGGTAGACGAAAGAACTGACACTAAGAAAATTTGCTCAGAAAAAAATTTATTTTTTCCTAGAAATAGAACCCAGAAGTTTCAGACAAATTTTTACCTGACAGTTACTTAAACTTTAAGGAATGGAAATGGCTATTCATCACAGCTATGCTATGATCTCTGTTTCAGCGAGTTCCTGACTGCAAAGTAGTGGTAATTAGGAGAATATTCTTAAGATGCATTGCTATAAGTCTACTCTTCTTTTTCAATAATCTTTCCTAGTTCTTAATCCTGGCCATTGCTGAAAATAGTACAACATTTTAATGTTCTCACCGTGATTAATAAATGACTGGTGCTTCTGAACATTTTAAAAAGGTAGTTGTACATTAAAGTTTTTCTTTTTAACTGTATATTAAGCTTGTCTTATTGTTGCTAACTAAGATATTTGCTGTCAGTACACTATCTTTTGGATTTTTTTGAACACTAAAGCATTTGTTATATAAATGTTTAAATAGTTGTTCATAATTCCTACTTTTTTAATAATTAAAAAATATTCCGTATAGACTGACATTAAAATTCTCAGACTCCATAATTAAAGAAAAGAACAGTTATTTTCTATGATGCACTGAAAATGCATTCACCAGTCACTAGAGCAACTCTTCAGTTAGAAGAATGAACATAAATTAAAAGTGAATTTTTTGAGATTTGCCAAAACTCTAAGGGGTTTGGGTTTGTTTTAAAAAAAAAGAGATAATGCAGATTAGCCAGGAACATTTTATTAGAACAAAGAATAATACCTGTAGTAGCAAAGAAATAACATGTCTGTAGTGTGACATGGAAACATTAAATACAAGCAGATTAATGTTGTATAGGTCTTTATATTCAGCAGTAGCATATTAATTTTCAAGGGGCTTTTATGCTACACAAAGGAAATAGGTAGAATTATATTTATGTCCCATGTGTTTAACACTATGGTAAATATTTCTTTAAATAAATCTTTGACATTTTCGAGGCAATGAAATGTGACTTCTGGAGTAGGACCGGCCAACTTTTAACACTGATTTCTGATAAGTACTTCTTTATCACAGCCTGCTGTTCCACCAATTTTGGAATTAGTATTCTTCATGTTTTCTCATTCTCATTGAGATAATGTATGTTCATCAGACTATTGTATGATGAATTACTGGATTGTGTGAGGAGACAGCCTGTAGGGAGAATGTACAGTCTGAAAAACCTACATTTGTAATCTAAATAAAGTAGTTGAAAAGTTGTTCAGCTGCATAAGGCTATTATGACATCTACAGATTTTGGGACTTTACTTTCAGCAAGTGTCTCTTTTCCTTCAAGTTTGCATGTCTGCCTTCTAGGTGTATGCCTAACAATTCTTCAAACTGTGCTCACATTTTTCCTTGACCTGTTTCTCTTCACTTAGATTACTGGGGCAAGAGACATGCTTTATTTTAACATATTTATTTTGGACATCATCTTTTCATTCAGATTTTAAGAAACAGAAAGGGAAAGGTCACCTCAGTTCTGATTATGTGGCATCTTTGTATCTTCTTTTTTTTAAACCATCCTTTTTTGCTACGGCAGCACCTTTCTCTGAATACAGCTTCACTCTTCCATGAGTAATGTTTTCATTTCTTCTCTGTGTCCTAAGTAGGGAAGAACAGGTCTATTTTAAAAGACATCCACTTTACACTGGATTAATGATGCCAGAGGATCTTTGTAGCAAGTCTGGCTCCTTCTTATCTCCATCCTGAGGGCCCTAGAATTTTCATTGTCCTGCAGAAAGCCACTTTCCAGATCCTGGGGACTATGAAAGCCTGTCTGTGTAAGGACACTGACATCTGGTTTTGAAACAATGCCTGTAGGCTGAATGGTCATACTTAAGGGAAAAACTTGGCTCCAAGTATTGCTGATATTCTGACTTTAGCAGCAGAGGCTTGCTCTGGCTGTAATCCTCACTGAGCACTAAGCCTCACAAATCAGTGATGATGGTACCTACACCTGATTTTTTTTCTTCAGTGACATTTAGCTCAAATCTGGGACTGTCATTATTTCTGAAGGCAGAAATTTATGAGAAAAAAGCAAAGAATTACGGCCTCTTTCTGTGAAGACTGAGAAACTTGTCCTCCTGGAACAGTGTGCCGAAGTGGCCAAGAAGGCTACTAATATCCTAGCCTGTATCAGAAACAGTGTGGCCAGCAGGAGTAGGGAAGTGATGGTGCCCCTGTACTCAGTGCTGGTGAGGCCGCACCTCTCAGTTTTGGGCCCCTCAATACAAGAAGGACATTGAGGTGCTGGAGCGTGTCCAGAGAAGGGCAACGAAGCTGGTGAGGGGTCTGGAGCACAAGTCTTATGAGGAGCGGCTGAGGGAGCTGGGGTTGTTCAGTCTGGAGAAGAGGAGGCTGAGGGGAGACCTCATCGCTCTCTACAATCACCTGAAAGGGGGTTGCGGAGAGGTGGGTGTTGGCCTCTTCTCCCAAGTGACTAGTGACAGGACAAGAGGAAAAGGCCTCAAGTTGCACCAGGGGGGTTTAGACTCGATATTAGGAAAAATTTCTGTACTGAGAGAGTGGTGAGACACTGGAATAAGCTGCCCAGGGAACTGGTGGAGTCACCCTTCCTGGAGGTGTTCAAGGAACATGTGGATGAGGCATTGTGGGACACGGTTTAATGGGCATGGTGTTCTTGGTTGATGGTTGGACTTGATGATCTTATAGGTGTTTTCCAGCCTTAATGATTCTGAGTTTCTGTGATCTGAGATCATACTTTTCTTCATTCCTACAAATTCTACAACATTATGTGCTGCATCGCTTAAAGACTTTTGCTTCCGAATTGCTTTCTTCTTTTTAGAAGTCCTGTGTAATCTTAATTTTGGAACCATACTGGTTTCCAGAAGTCCACAGGTATTGTATTTAAGTGATTGGTCATAAGAGAAATCTTCTTCACAGTCTTCTGCCTGTGTGTTCTGGCTTTTATGGCAGATGCAATTTCATGCATCCAGGGCTCTGACTTCTTCTATGAAAGTGTAAATGATGTTTTGCTCTTTAAAGATTCTTCTTTCATTGAAATATAAAATCACTGCTTATCATGTCCATGCTATACATGATGTAAATGTTTAACTAAATTAAGTACAAGTAAATGTGTACAAACCCTTGATTAATAATGTAAAGTTACTTCTGACTAAACTGAAGAATTTAAAGATGTGTTTTCAAAATGCACAATCTTTTTCTGCCCTCCTTCCACCTTTTAGAGGTCTCTCTTAGCTATTAAGAGCACTGAGAGGAGCTGACAAGCAGAGAGACACACTGCAACATCATGAGCACACAGTAGGATACTAGTGTACTCTGTGGACATTCCTAATACACATCTCCAGCTTAGGTGCTTGCAAAGCATGCTGTAATATGATGTGTAAACAAAAAAAAAATCTCTAAAAACAACATGACTAACAAACATTCATTACTGTATGTTGATTGATAATTAATTATATTTTATTGTCCCAAACTTTTGAGTATATAGAATTCGTTTTTGTCTTGACTAGATTACATCATTTTGGTAAGCAACTCTTTGATTTATAAATCACCAGTAAGGGAATATTCCCATCATATCAAAGTTTAATTAGCCTAACTTTAAAAATATACACTGTATTACTCATGTTGCAATATGTAGATTTCCACTTGAAGTCTATTTTGTCCTTCATCTAATACCAAAAGCCTGTGACCTTTCTCTGTTTCTTCTAGTATCCCTGGATTCCTCAAAATTCTGTGTCTAGATCACTAGCATTTATTTATTACTGACTTACAGTAAATAACTAATCTGAACTCTTGCTTTGAAAAGAAGCAAAAACATATTATCAAACACTGTTCAGTAGCTTAAGCTCATTTAAAGATAAGCTTCTATTTTAGTTTGTTGGAAGATTAAGAATAATGCCTACAAATCTGGCCAGTATTCTACTCAGTGCCCCAGGCACACAGTTTCAACAGAATTCCTTACAGTGAACATATCCTAGCTTGCTGCAGCTGGAAATCTACCCTTAACTGAGCCTTTCTGACTGAAGAATCTAGACCTTGCTTTTAATTTCAGCAAGAGCAACTAGCAGTTCTCTGTTAATCAGGGGTTGCAGATGCTTTGTCTAGCATCTCATTTTAAAAACTGGAGTATCTTCTGGTTGCTTGTTGCTCTATATTCCTTATAGTCTCTTTCCATCCAGTCTCAGACTTTATAAACAAATTCTCTAGTCATCTAGGGCTATGGTTTAAAATTGTCAGGGTGAAGTGACAGGAGAAACAAGCAGACACTAGAATCCTGTGCCTCACGTTCAGAAATGAATGGGTTTATAGCTAGGGCTCCAACGTGGACAAAAGCAATAGAGTGCTGGTGGTTTAACAAGCTATTGCCCACCGGCTGAGCTTCTGCAAATGTGCATATGCATTCTATTAGCATGGCCCAATTAGCTGAAAGCCCTGCCACTGGAGTTAGTTCTGTGAATAGTTAGTGCTGGGAAGTTTATAGGAAAGGTCTCATTATATTGTATTATTTGCAAAATGATTTTTTTGTTTACGGACTGGGCATCCATAGTCTTAGGCAGTGAGTATAGAAAAATTATCATTAAATAAATAAAAATGTTGGGAGATTTATGTTGTTTTCTCCCTTTCTTCTGAAATTATGTCCAGTTACTCTGAGGCTGTAATTGGGAGCTGACTTGCAAAATGGGACCTAATCCTTATTATCAATGTTATTAAGGTTGTGTAAAGAAAGCCCAAGTAACTTAGGATAATATGTTATTCATACTTATTCAGGTTTTTCTTCTTAAACTCAACCTCTACATTTCACTGTTCTTATTTCATATCAATAGCAATTTTTACTTCCTAAACCAGAGAATATTTCCATATGGTTGTCAGGACAAGGAAATATAAAAATGGACAAAAAATACTCATTGTCTTTTGGAATTGAATGTCTGAATTTATCTTGTCTATAAAATAACATATTTGGTATTTAACTTTATATATATAATTAAACACAGCTTTAAATCTGTGTCTGGTTTTAAACAGAATCATAGTTCTGTTGGACTACACTTGTTTAAGGCAAGTCATTGCTTAACTGTGTTATTGAACTTAAACCATCATGACTGGAAATAACCATCCATCTATTCTTTTAAACAGTACTACAATTTATTTTAACAATTTTTTCCACTAAACAAGCTTTACTTACCTTTTAGTAGCAGAACACAGAAAGGAGAAGGGCAAGTTCTCTCAAATCAGAGACATTGTCTTTTTTTTTTCAAACTAACCATGAAGGAAAAATCATTGATGAGTGCAAGCTGATAGTTTTAGAATCTAAGAGCTTTATGCAGCGTCAGCAGCCATGCAATAAACTGCTCCATACTTCTGATATATACGTTAATATGCCCACATCATACAATAATAACACTATCATAAGACTACGAGGTCAAGCACGGCAGGATTAGAAAATGACTGGATTCCAGTTCTTTAAAATCTTAATTCGGTTCCCTCATGTTCACTCTATGATATGTTCTTCAGTTGCACGATCACTTACTATTTTCCACAGTGTAGACCTGAACATACTTATAGCACAGAAGGTAACAATACATTCTTTTGTTTTAATTTTGCTGTTTTGTGGATATGCAATTTATCATATGCCAATCAAAATCCCACTCTACAGATAAGGAGCAATAGTGGTATCATTTTGTTCCGAGGAAGTCAAAAATACCTAATGGTTGTAGTGAACCAGTTTAAAACAGATGTCACAAAAAAAGTACTATATGATTTTGAAGACCTGAGTAAGGAAAAAGGGATTAAAGGTAAAGTTTTAGGCTATACTCTTCAGAACAGATCACATGAACTTTTGTTCTAAACTGAAAATTCATCATTGGAAGCAACAAAAAAATATTAAGACTCGAGTGTGCTAGTCAGTTTGATGATTATGATTGTGATTCACTAGTATGATATAACTTCACATAAGGTAAAATAATGTGATGGTGTAGGAAATTGTTTCCTACTATTTGGAGGAAACTCAGACAAAGCCTTATATAATTTTATCATATCAGGAGGGGTAAATAAGGTTTCTTCCATTATCGTATAATCTTTTATATTTGAACTATGACCTAAAGGAAAGATTCAACATTGTATATTTAGACCGTCAAGCACCTAGTGATGACCATTTTATGCAGGGGAGAAGGCTGTACATTTTGGGTTTGAGGTTTTTTTTTCCTTGTGGTAATATAGCCATTGACTCTAATTACAATAAAGCAGGAACAATAATTTTGAAAATCACTAGTAAAGTACAGTAGAAAAGAAGCTGTGGTTCTTACCTTCACTTTTTTACTACTGTGTTAATTTGATAAATGTTTACTTATGGAAATGAGGATCTGATAAGCAAGAAAATCGAATTAGAGAAGAGAAACAAGAAGTTCAGAAAATTTGGCTCCATATTATGCAACAATTGTGAGCAGAACACTTCTTGAGGGACAGCTGTTTTACATGTATTTTCCTCTTGTGAGCTCTACCAATGGAAAACAGTTTTCAGGAAACACCTTTTTTTTTATTAAGAAATAGTAACAAATGAGGTATTTTATTCAGTTTTCTTTAAAATGGTGTTTTGCATGCCAGCAGGCATTTAATGTTATATTTTTATAGCTGGAATGTCAAGTGTTGTGGTTTTATCTACCCATTTATGCTATTCAACACTGTTTTCATGAGGAACTTCATGTGGGAGCAAAAGTACAACTTCATAACATTTAGAGGCACAGATCATGCTTCAGGAGGTTCAGTTGTTCAATACCGGTGCCATTTTGCATGATGTTTTCAAAGGAATGATAAACACTGATGTTTCAAATGATCTGTGAACAAAATGAGGTAAATAATTTAAAACCTCTTCTATTTTTTTCTGAGAAATGTACCATAAATTTAAAACAGTTTACTATGCAACAGGAAGAAAATTATCTTAACATTTGCCAATGTATCCAAATAAAAATGTCCATTGTATGACTATATGTAAAATACATAAATTGGGAAATTATTTGTTCTTTCCATAATGTTTTACAATATTGCAAATCACAGTTTTGTTTTTATTGAAAATAAGTAGGTAAGCAGTCACTGTCATCCATTATTATTCTCTGATACTGTTAACAGACAATAAAAGAAACTGAATCTTTTTAAACACAAGTAGTTAAACAAAACATTTTGAGCAGTTTATGCAGTTAGTGCACAGCCTGGCCAGAAGTCACATTCTGCAGTATAGAGGACCTCAAGTGTCTGTGCAGAGTTCATGTTAGGTAGTTCAGTACACCTTGTCTTTCACAAACAGCAGAGTTCTGGTTTCCCCAAATTCCAAGAATATAAGAAGAGACCACTGTTGCTAACCAAGAGGCACAAAAAATGGGGCAGTTTTAATTAGCATAGCTTGCAGCACTCATAATAGAGCATCTTGTCAAGTATTTTTAGATGACCCAGCAAAAATGGATCTTCAGAATAAGAAAGAGGATAACAATATAGAATATATTTTGTCATTTCAGTTCCTTCTTTAAGGAATAAGTCAATCTATTTTTCTCCAGAAACTTCCATTTGTTAACCAACAGGAGTGTCATTGTGGGTTACACTGCGCACCTAGATAAGTCACCTGTGAAAAGAATAAAACCACCAGATTAAGGATATATGATCTACCAAAGCTATGACAGGAGCTGGAGATACCTTCCTTAATTCCTTGTCAATAGATAATACTACTTAATTATGTATAAGTTTTTCCGAAGAGACATTCTTCTGGTGAGGTATTTACTCTACCAGAATTACAAGCTCATATAAATAATACAATTATTTATTATCAAAACATAAAAAGTACTGATGGTTTGCTTTACAAAATAGATTCTGATGAAAATACGGTAATATCCTAATCTTATTTCTGTTGTTTTCTTGTGAAATATTGGGCAAAAGTGTGATGTGGGAAAAAAGAATTCAATTACAAATAGAAAATATTTTATAGCTTATTCTTTTGTATTTTAAAGGTAAAATAAATATACTTTCTAATAAGGTTTGTAAATATTGCTATCATCCAAAAAATGGTGGCTTGAAATGTTTCAGTCAGTCCATAAAAATAATGCATTTAAACTTTTTCTTTATTCTCAAGGGGAGAATAAGGCAGAGAGATCTTCACATACAATATGAAAGAAAGTATATATGCATATTAAGTAATAATTGTTACCCTTTTACTCATAAATTGCACTGTGTTAAATAAGATACTCTAAGAAAGCTTTTGCTGAGATTTTCAAAGGAGAAAAGAATTAGGCATCTTATGTTTAGTTAATTCAGCAGCTATAACTTCTTCAGCATCTTCAAATATTTCAGCTTTTCTGTTCAGCTGGATATTATTTTCTTATTTTTCCTGGAGGATTTTTTTTTCATGCTTTGAAAGAATTGTTAATTAAAAAATACAAGCAACCCAGACCCTACAAGAATTAACATGCGCATTCTTCAGCACTTTCATTTGCTCTGGCTATTTTCAGGGACCAAGATGTATTTACATTTCTGCTTTTATAGTATATTTCCAAATTCTTTGTTACTCACCTGTATAGCTGGTAGGAATTCACCGGAAATTATAAAAGGAAAATACTAATTTATAAATAAATTTTTTCTTATCTAATTCTTTTTTTCTGAAAGAAAATAAAACATAGGGCTATGGATAGAAAAAAAAAGCATATTTGTTTCAGAGTACAACCCTTCTATCATCAAAATCTCAATTAGTTCAAGGTGACTAGAAGTGCAACCATCTGCATATCATTTCATTGTTATTCATGTATTTTATTTGCTTTTACAGAATTGTAGCAAATTATTCCAGCTATATATAAATCAATAATAATTCCAGCACATTTCCATTATGAATCTGCTACTTGCTTTCTGCATCATCACTTCACAACTATATCACTTTACCTTTACCATGTCTTCCACTCTAAAGTACTGACACATAATTTTAGAATGTAAATGTTAACTTCAGCATAAATTGGGTAGACTACAAATGGTGGTCACCAAACAGCAAAGGCAGATTTTTCAAACATATTATTTTCCAGCAAATGAGACTGCATTGGAACCTCTGACATGAAGAATAATAACTCCAGTTATTTACAGGTGCTACATTTATGTAACAGGTGAATGAATGGCACAGAATTCCACCACCAAATGGGCACAAGGCACGAACTAAGTGTATGTGTCTCATGCTCAAGGCTTAACACATATACATAAATTGAAATGTGGGATACATTTTTTGGGCCTCTCTTTCTCAATTCCTTGATGACTATGTCATGATTATCGCTAATGTACTAGTTGAAATTTTTGTCCAAGCACACTTTCAAATTACTTTGAATATTCACTGTTCATTTGTTGCATTCAGTACTTAAAACTGAGAAGTCTGTTGTTGGCTTTGATGTTTCAATGATCGGGATCCAAGTGACTGCGTATTTTGAAGTAGGAGAAAATAAATTTATATTTTGGAACGGGCTATTCCATATTCCACTCATGTATTAAACTTCATAAATGCAAAATTGACAGTACTTTGCAATATCAAAGAAATAAAAATATTGTAAAATCATTCACTTGCATTACCATGGTGTTCATTCTTTTTCTGTATTGCCAATGAATTAAAAAAGTGAGTAGGATTTTCTGGTTACTAAGAACCAAAAATTTACCCCAAATTGCCATGAAAACAAACTATTTTTCATCACTTGCATCCCAGCAGTACAAATACCTGTGCTAAAGCCTCTTCCAAACTACTTGGCAGCAAGGATGATGCATATGATAGGTACTTTAAGTCACATGGACACAAAAAATGTCTCAGGAAACTAGCTGAAAGACAGATTTCTTCTGCCTTGAAAAAAATGGAAATACAAATTATAATTTTTACTTGAATTTTTATTTTGAAACCAACTTTTAAAATATAAGAAAGAAAATTATGAGGAAAAACACATCTAAGAAAACATTTCTGAAATTCCTTTTTTTCCCCCAATCCTGAATAATCCAGTCTTCCCAGGAATTTGGTATCATCATTTTCAAAATTAACTACAGTTCTGGACCTCTCAAAACTACCAGTTCACTGAATGTTTGGCAGAACTCTCAAAACATTGCACACACAAACTCACAAAGCCCTGAAAGCCAATACTTCCTCTTGCAGTACATAACAATAGCATAGTCCTGAAGACAGCAAAGCTTTTCCATGTGCTTGGACTCAGCTTCATGGAAAAAAAAAAGATGCCTTAGGAAATTACAGCTTGAATAGTTGGCTTTGGTAATTTAGTTTTATGTTGTGGGGTAAAGAAAATGAAATTTCAAAATAACAATGATATTTTAATTAGTCAAACAAAAATGTAATTTTTTTAAAAAGCACTGAATATGCTATCACTAGGTGATACTTTAATGGGGGGAAAAACAAAAGAACTGTATGACCATGAATTTTAGTAGCTTTACCTACTGAAAACTAAAGAAAAAAACCCCACAAAACACCCCAAACAAACCCTTCAAAAATACATTTTTGGAATAACAGTAGTTTCTGGCAAAAGCATTAACATATCAATGTATAGGAACAGATCAATAAAAAAGAGTGTGGTAGCCACAAACTTGTGTGGTTTAGTAAAGAACGCAATGTATTTTGCAATGGGCAGCTGTTTCATTTAGGCTTTTGTGAACAGCTGCCTGATAGATATGGGATGCAAAACCCATAAAGGGCTTTGAGGAACAGAAGGAAAAATGTCCTAGATCATTAAGTATTAAGGTAGCAAGTAAAAGTCTGCTAATCCTTTAAGCAAGGAACTCTGCCTTGGCCAAATAATGGATTTAATCTCTGTCTAATAATGTTGCTGATATTTGCCAAAGAAAGACCTACTAAACACAAAACTAATAAAACATCTCTAAATAAAGTAAGCTATTAGTTTTGGTAATGGTTTGGTTATAAGTATTTAAAAATTACTTTGCATATTATTTCAATTTTGGTCATGGAGTTACTAAGAAAGGATGTTGTAGGGAACTGTCTTCCAAGGCAGAGTAGAGCCCCTGGGTTTAAGCTAATATTCACTGCAGCGTTGAGCTCCTAAATTTGATTTGTATCATTATCCTTGTTCGTGTTATGCAGCTCTTACTGTGATCATGGCACAGAGATCTTTTTGGTCTAGCCTTTAAACAGCTAGACTGACATCAATACATACAGTTTAAGCTTAGGCTTGTCTATTTCACAGTATTTTCCTTCCCAGATTATTGAAAAGAGATCTTGCACCAGGTATTTACATTTTCCTGCCGCTGTTTTCACACACGTTACCCTTGGACAAAAGTATTTTTTTTTTTTTTTTTTTTTCCCAGGTTGGACTCGATGATCTTACAGGTCTTTTCCAACCGTACTGATTCTGTGATTCTGTGATTCTGTGATTCTGTGATTTTCTGAACTTCAGACATATACTTCTCCTGCTTTACAATGTTGCCCTTGCTCTGGCCAGTGGGTTGAAATAAATGACTTCCTGAGGTTGTCCTTCAACCTAAGTTATTCTATGATACTATGGAATTGTCAAATAGCTAATCAAGCAGGAAGCAGAACATCTCTGCAAAGTGCTGAATGTTTGATTTAATAAGCACATTGTACTTACCAAATAATAAAACATTATAGAGTCTTGGCTACACCAAGACCAAGAAAAATAATGTGTCAAAGGCTTACAGCAGTGAACAATTACTAGCCATTAAAAAACCCCAAACAAACAAACAAAACCCACACCCCCAAAACCCACTAACCAGTTAAATAAATGTGCTTTTTACAATTGCCCATAGCAATATAAGACTTTAGTGTGGAATGCTTACTGATCAACACACATACAAGCCCTATTTGTTCTCCTAGAACAAAGACAAGGAGCTGAGCTGATGTATCGAATCTGAAGATCCTTGCAAAAGAGATCCTATCTGGATGCCACATTGGTACCACTGATCCTCCTTAGGAGGATGTCCTTGGTTCCCTGACTCTCAGATTCAAGCAGGGAGCAGAACTCACAAACAGGAGCCCTTCCAGGAGCTCTTGGTTTCCAGGAACCCATGAGTGAGCCTTGAAGAGCCAGCATAGCATAGGCAATGGTCTTCATTCTTCAGCAGGCTAGTGAGACTACTACAAAACAAATTCTCTGAGTTACTAAATGATCACTCACTTTATCTGAAATTTTTCATGATGATAGCAGGAAAAGCCACTGTTCCATCAGAAAGTTTGGGACTAGCTCTAATCTGCCATTCAGGGTGACTTAGATATGACAGGCACATGGGAAAGTCTTAGGCAGCACTTAGGCAGCATTTCTACAGCATTGACCATGGGTCAGATCTTACTAAACAGAACTATAAGCCCCTCTGAGTTCAGCTTTGAACTAAGTTGTTTCTCTCTAGCAGTAAAATACACCTGCAGCATAGTGCAAAACAATGAAGAATCTCTGACAATCTTTAAATGCTGACAGTGAAAATATTTAATAGCTTTAGGTCTGTTTTGTTGCCTTTTCAGCTACATCTCTACAGCATTTAGCTGTAAAAGGTTGTTTTGCAAAATTCAGAGAGGAAAAAAGATTATCAAGAGCAAATCACTTGCATTATCTAAAACATATCTCTTGGGGTCTAACTCTTAGCCATTATTCTCTCATTTCCTTACAGCTTAGTGCTTATAAGGGTAAGTTACGTTCCTTTTCTTTTTCAGAATCCACTGGTTACTGTCTCCTTTGCCAAAAAGGTGTTATCTCCTAAGTAATTGTTGTATATCATCATAAAAGTTTGAATTTCACTCCCTCAAATGTATCCCTAACTACCAGTATATCAGCAGTCAGTAACTATTGTCCTGCTGACACAGACTGAAACATTAAGGTCATAATTATTTTTGTTTTAAGAAACTATGT
Source organism: Gavia stellata (assembly GCF_030936135.1). Lineage (NCBI taxonomy): Eukaryota > Metazoa > Chordata > Aves > Gaviiformes > Gaviidae > Gavia > Gavia stellata. The sequence continues at coordinate 82,554,520 of NC_082595.1, forward strand.
TTATAACATGCACACAAAATACTAATCAGTCATTATGTTCAATAGAATATAGTATCAGGAAAATCTCGAAAGTGCTGTCCTGAAGTAATTTTTTTTAATGGACTTTGGTTACTTTGAAATATCATCTCAATAGAGTTGAGTTTAAATTACAGTATGAAAAAATTCAAAAAAACCTGAAAATTGTGGGAAAAGTTTTTTCAGAAATGTTAGCTCACTCTTTCACCTAAAGGAGATCATCAGCGAAGTTGGTAACTGGCAGATTGAAATCCTAACAAGACTGGATGTTCCAGGCTGCAGCTGCCAAAAGCACTTCAGCAAGTAAAATAGTCAATCTGTCTGGGCTACCCTCCATTGTGCCTCTTGAAGTCCTACCTTCAAGTGACCAAAAAGTTATTAAATATAACATGTTTCAAACCTAATGTTTCAGAATTAAGCAATTAGCATTTTTTTAACAGAACACCATTTTTCAGGAAATTTCTGATCAGCACTATGCATAGGTAGAGCTGGGTTCAAATATAATTGAACATGCGTCAAATATAATTGAACATGCGTGAAATATAATGTAACATGCATGACTTGTACCACAGTTATGTTAGCTTTTAAAGCACAAGACAATGAGTGCTGTTGAGTACTTGCAGTTTAGGTAACGTATGGGAAATATAAAACGTAAGTTATGCAGAACTAATTTGAAATGGGTGATGAAAAGGTCTTGTTTACACTTTATTCTTCATTTGAATTAATATTTCAGCTATTTTTTTAGATATCAGCATAATAGATTTTTTCATTTCACAGATATTTTAGGCTGATTTGTCTCTTGCGTGATTTTTCTTATATTATATAGTCAGATTGGTTTTCATATATTGAGAATCACACCACTCCAAAGTCCTCTTGTTCACTCTTGCATGCAAATTTGTGAGTTCCTATTTTGCCTGTTCATACATTTAAAATAATCATTTTATCCTTTCATTGATTATTATAGTAAGCAACTGATTAAGAAACCTGCAGATTTAGTCAACACTAAAATTACAGAAAGTAAATGGCTTATATTAACACATTTACACACTCTTTTGCTTTGAGTAGATTTTTGAAGTTACATTTTAGTAACACTTTAATTATTCAGGTAATATTGTTTTAATGCAGAGAATAACATAGATTTAGTATGCTTGAAAGCTTTTCTGTTTTTCCTGTCATTTGGTAGCATCTGCTAAAGGGTACTACCTCTTTCCACAAAGCCTGGCTTTCTTTAGTAATATTGTGTGGTTTTGCTAACAAATATAAATACAACAGCTAAACAAAACAGGGCTGATCAGATAAACAATCACTATCGTAATGTTGTGTACTCTGGTGGATATGAGCTACAGTTGCATGAGGAACTTTTGGGTTTTTTAACTTTCTAGTGATCGATATTAGAGCATTGTCAATTTCTAAGGTAGCTAGGTTTGGGGTTTGGGGTTTTTTTCCCCATATAAAGCAAAGTGAAGCTGAAACCACACAAACATCACAAATTTTCTTAACTTTTGAGTCAAAGAGGATTGTTGATATGAAACTAGTCAAATAAGATTAATCAGTTATGAGCTGTATTATGGAGACAATATTAGGGATGGTCAAAATGACCAGTGTTGTATCTTTTTAAGACTTTGAATATTGAGAAATTCAAATACTGAAAAAATAACTCATCCATGGAAAACAGATGAAGGTCAATAGTTTTATTTCCTCTTGTGCAGCTATCTCACACCTTTTTTTTTTCTGTAAAATGCCTATGCATAAAGACCACTTTCTTACTTGTGACTACAAGGCTAAAGTTACAGTTAAAAAATAATTTCTTAACAGTTACTTGGTATGAATGACAATACTTGATAATTAAGAAATGACAATATATTACACTATTTAAGTCATAGCTCCAATCATTTGCAAAAAAAACCCGTCTTGCTGCACCGTCTTGTCAAACAGTTTGTGCACAAAGAACGTTGTCCCTTAAAGCAGCTGGAGGTGTTTTGCACGGCTGTTGTTAATAGGACTATTTCTTTCTTTTATTGTCAACAATTACTATTTTCATTTTTTTGTCTCCATATATAGTTAAAGTGTAAAAGATTGCTACTAAGATGATTCAGAAATCATTTGCATCACACTATCAAAGTCTAAGAATAGCATTTCTAGTATAATTGGAAAACATTTTTTTTTCCAAGCCAATAGAGGCCCTGACACAGCAAGATAGTGTTTTCAGCAAATGTTTAGAAACAGCTCTGAAAGGGAGCTGCTGGGTGTTGGAACTAAAGCCTGTGTGATTGCAGTGATCATAGCTCAAAACTTCTTCATTTTAAAATAGTTGGATTTTCCTTTACATTGATTTAATTTTTGTGCTTCTTTCTTGTGATTTCCAACCCTATTTCTATTAGAGCACTGCTTAGGACACATTTAGTGACTATTAGATATTTTCCTAATTTCTGGTTCAAATTTTTCCACAGACAATGTATACCTATCCACCACTGTGCCAGTAATGACTTGTGGCTTAAACAGTAATTTTTTCTTTCCTGACCTTTATACCCTTGATGTGTTTGTAAAGAGGTATCATACTCCTTCTCTGTCTTTCTTTTGCTAGATTACATCTGATACAGACAGAGAATTTCACTTCCTAGCTTCTAGCAAAATAATAGTTCCTTGGCTAATGTAAATATTTATGGCAAGGCCATACATTTCACATATACATTAAGCTGCTTCTAACACTGCAATTCTAACTCCTGGCAGTATATTAAAAATACTGTGCTAGACTGAAAAAGCCATGGTTTTTCCATTTCCTCTGCTAAGATCAGCTCCCTACTCCCTTTATCATTGTCATTGCTCTTGTCAGCATCTTTTGTAGTTTGATATTATCAGTCTTGAATGTGAGGAAAAAGAATTGTATTCAGCATTTCAGAATATAATCAAAACTGATTCCCTGTTTATTATGGAGAAAGTTTTAGCTGAAGTACCTTGGAATTTATTTTGCTTCTGCTGATCCACACTGATAGCTCATTATCATTCCATGATCAGTTTGTATACTCAGGCTTTTCTCCTCCTCAGCTGCTTTCAGTCAACAAGCTCGTGGAAAAGTTGTGTAGCTAGGAGGCATCTCTAGAGAGCAATTCATTCTAACATAAATGTCCAAGACAGAAGTTAGGCATCTTCTTGAGGTATATATTTCTTTCTTTCTTTCCATTAATGATGGAGATCCAGCAGGACTATCTTCACCTGGAGAGCTGATTTTCAGACAGCTTTTAAGTGAAATGTAGTGCAGGACCTTGGTTTTGCATTTTCCTTTATTTAAACATGTAAATAATAGATAAATGTAAAATAAATTATTTTTATGCTACAGTTGGAGATATGTTTTTAGACCAGTGACAGGAATATCTAACTGGACACTATGTCCATTTAGGACTCTGATAATTTTGTAAATAAAATTTGTATTTTCCAAATTAAAAAGAAGTCTAGTTCCACAATGTATGTATATACCTGTATCTGGGTATATAACAAAATATTCCTTTTTTTTTTCCTCAGACATCCAATCATTGTTTGAAACTCTCTTGCATTGTATTAAATTTCCAATAACATCTTGGAACAGAAACATTGAAAAATTAGTATTTTACTTAGGTTTGTGCTTTCAAGAATTAACACTAATAACAGTGGTAAAGCTAACTGACACATTGAAATCTCTACATTACATGTAAAATGCTTAGTTTTCATTTTAGTTATTCGGTGTATTGATCAGAACAAATTTAAATTTCTCACAAATCTGTAGAAGAATATGAGTTTTTTTAATGGCTAATAATTGTTCACTGCTGTAAGACTTTGATACGTTCTTTTTCTTGGTCTTGGTCTAGCCAAGACTCTATAATGTTCTATTACTTGACAAGTACAACGTGCACATTAAATCAAATGCTTTTCAAACACCTGTCACATTCAGCTTAATTATGTGTTCTGTGGCAGATGGATACTTCCTACAGCAGGAATTGGCATGATCATTTTAGGCAAAAATGTGAATTGACTTTGTTACCTAATACTGTTAAAAAATGACCACACCGATACAAAAGAAAGAAAAGCAAAACTTTTGTTACAACTTTCTAAAAGAAGTGCTAAAGCAATGATGTAATAAGGGAATGGCTGGATGTACAGAACAATGTTATTTAAGGTTCACCTCTCTTTCTATGCAAAATATTAGCTGAAACATTTCTGGTTTGTTCTGTTCTATTCTACTTTACCCTGTTCGATAGAGAATAGATAGCTTGACATGTACACACTGTCGCTTTCATTATTTCAGATTCTATTTTCCAAAACCAATTATTCAGGGAGACATATTGTTTTAATGATATGGAAACACAGGGACTAAGACAAGCTCAAGAAATAAAATTTAATTTGTGAACTAATGAGGATTTGAATGTAAGCCTCCAGTGACAAAAGGGAATATTTCTGGTATTCCATATTAATCTGTGTGTTGGATAGCAATATCCCATAAGCAACATGTTGTCACAGATATAGTGAGAGTGCACTTCAGTCATAAGAGAGAAGCAACAGTATACTTTATTGATATAAAACAGTGACTTAACAAAGTTCAGTGGTAAATGTGACAATAGTTTAACAAGATTTGATGGCAAGGTACACTTGATTATTTACTGCACAGAAGACGGGGTCAGACAAAACTGTCAGAAAGACCCTCCAATTGAGTCATGAGGTTCAGAAAGGACCCCCTTGCTTTCTAAACTCCTTCTCAGAGAGGAGTCTAGGGGCAGCTGGATCCAATCCTAGTCCCAGACTTGGTCAATGGCTTATGTCTACAGGATTATAAATGTGCAATCAATCCTTTATATCACTTTGTTAAGGTTTCAAAGTTTAGCATGCTCTTGGGCTCTTGGGCTGCTTACTATTTATGAGGGTAAGATGATTGACTCATAGTCATATTTGCATACTGACCACAGATTTTACATTGACCAGCATTGTGGTGTGGTGTGCAGATTGCTCAAATTAGCCCTTGGCTATTGTATTGTTATCTGTCTCCCCCTAATCCATGTTGGGTGGGATGCAGCCATCATGACCAGATGCATCCATTATAACTACCACTGGTGGTTATTGCTTGAGCAGGATTACAGGAGATAAAGGTCAGGTTGGGGTGGGAGGAAGCACACCATCACACATGTTGCTATGTGATGTTGTGATCCATGTGGTATTTGCAGTGTTGACTATAGAATATATCTAAAAACTGAAAATATGAGAGTTCAAGTTTCAAATTGCTGGAAAATTATTAATGTGCCAAATGCATTTGGCAATCATGATTAAAATATACATGCTACTACAGATCAATGATATATTTGTGAGGCTGTCACTATCATTAACTACACCATCTTTTTCACCTACTAAATTCATCATTCCTTTTTTATTTATTTATTTTCTGCAACATCTCTTGACAATGACACCAACAGTATAGTAGGATAACACTGTCATTCATAGATGTAAATGATTCAGGGCAGGAGGCCATAGTGATGAATAGCACCAAACACTTAAGGCATCCTATTTTTAAATAACAAACTAAGTTAATAAGTCTCCTTGTATAACATATATCCTACTGAAAAGCTTTTTAAATGACCTTCCAGTTTCTGGAAAGAAACTCTGAATTTTCAAGAACTAAAAGCCATACTATATATTTCTGCAGATACATTTTTTTTCCCTTGGGTATGCAGCCTTGTTTATTTAATGCTGTAAAAGTCTCAGTCAGATAGCACCTGAAAAAACAGAAATGTGTCACAAGAAGCAAGAGACACTAGATTAGAAATCTGTTTCCTAGTCACAGATGTTTCACATTTTGTCCTTTCTATAATCCAATGTCATTTATTCTGACTTTACTGCTTTTTGACAAGGTATTACATTCAAATATAGCAGGAAATCCGTTAAGCTGTTGTATATTGCTTTTATGTCAATAGCACATTTTGATGGTAGAATGAATGACTGCAAATTAAGATTATTCCCCATTAAAAACTGACTTTTTTGTTATCAACAGTTTCAACCAAATACAAAATTCTTTATTTTTTGCCTTTGACCATTGTCTAATGTTATCAGAGCATTGCAAAACCTTATGCCATGAGTGATTCAAATTATTTGTTCTAATTCAAGGCCCATTCATCAGTGCTTTTTCAAGAGCAGGTGTATAGAATGTAGGATCATTGAGTAATGGTTAGGTTCTTTTCATTTTTATCTATCTATCTTATGCATCATGTTTATATATTGTCAATGAAACTTCTGATACTTTGAGATAACAGTTGTCTAAAATGCTTTCATTTCTTTCAATATTACACATATTTTGATATTACACTTTCAGATCTAGCAACAATGTATCATCTTCTTTCTCTTGTCATCCACATTTTAGTGTAAAAGTCAAAATGGTATAAACATATGGAATGATAGAAAGTTAAATTGCAACAATACACTTGTGAATTTACAAGGTCTTAATGGTCTTTGCATCTGTAACACATTACAAAGTAAGAGTAATAATTTATTTTCTTCTCACTTTATGCAAGATTTACAATAGTTGGAAAAAAATCTTATCTGTCAACAGTATATGCTTGACTGATATATTTAAAAATAGTGCTGTTATCTTTATCATAAAACATTACAATTATGAAGAAATATGAACTCATTGATAGACACAGATCAGAAGCAATTAGAGAATAATTTCAGGAGTATCATAGATTTTTATATTAGAAAATTAGAAGATCCAGCCTGATGATTTCATCTCAAAAGCTGCTTAATCATGTAATAGTACATTCATATAAGACCCACTATCTTTTTTTACTGGGGCAAACATATTTCCAGTAATGTTTCTCATTTTCATTAAGACAAAAAGTGCATAGAATTTATCTCCTTCTTACTAAAGGATCAGTTACCCATTAGATGTAAGTTTCCTTCAAAAAATTTGTCTAAATTCAGTTCCAGTCATTGATACTTATTGTGTCTTTCTCTGCACTAAAAGTCCTTTAGAATTTGTTTCATTTTATTTTGGTTTTTGTGTGAAAGGAATTAAAAACTATGATCAAGTTGGAAATTTTTCCTACTGAAATAGATTAATACATTTAAGTTTTTTGATATATGTTTTCTTCACTGCATTTATATGGGTTTTGTGCTTTTATTTGCAATCTTTCCTGTATTTTGTTACCTAAAAAATGTAGTCATAAAAATTAAATGAAAATATTTGCAAATAGAAAATCACTTCTTTCTTTGTCCACACTATTTTGTATAAAATCATCCTGAATTGTTTCTTTATTCTGACTTAAAATTTTTCCAGAGTCATTACATTTTATGAATGCAATATTTGTAGATACAGCCTTCATTTCTTGCTCCAAAGCCTATTTATTTTCTTTGGCTTTTCTGTTTGATTGGCCCAGGCTAATCAGATGTTATGGGCACTTCATGATTGATCTATCCCTCTAATTCTTTAACAACCCAATAGTCTTTGCATGATCTATACATTTTATCTACAGTGATTAATTAAATATACTTAATTTGCATAGTATAGGCTCACTGTTTATAGTGTTATTTACCTGTTACACCAGCTCACTAGATGACCATCTTAAATTATATAAGAATTACATTTTGTGAGGAAATATAACACATTTCCTTGCTCCAAATTTAACTGAAATCCATCTGGGAGAAAAACAAAGGAAAAAAGAAAAACCTTCAGTCACCATAGGCAGAAATTTGTTGTTGCATGTATTTATTCAGGTTCTTTTGAGCAGTGGAGAATACAGTAGAATAAACTTGCATAAAGCACAGTAGTATGCTATTAAAAACTTTCAAAAAATCAATATCTTAATTGCTGCATGCTGTTACCTAGTTTAGCAGAAGCTTCATCTTCCACACTGTTTGCATTACCATTTAATGTATATCAGCAGAATATCAAAGAATTCTCCATTGCATCTGAGGTCAATTTATGAAACATTACCATTTAAAATATTTGTATGGATACAACTTTTTAGTTAATGGACTGTACGGAGAGTATATTAAATTCATTCCATGGAGACTAAAGCCTTGCTATATATTGAAACATGCACATATCAGCAGAAGTGGAAGCTTCCCTATGATGCTGTACAAACATAGACTTCATCTCATCTGGAAGGTAGAGAAACTGGGTGTCACTGCAATAACTCATCAATAAAGCTGAGCAGGTAGACAGAAGCAGATAACACTTTTTCCCTTTTGATGAGCAAATAACACATTGTCATGGTGCAAAGATGTTTTTAGTTTGGGCAGAAAATAACATATACTGTTGCACTGATAGGTGTATTGGTTTAAATGATTGTTGTATCCAATTCTAATGGGTTTCAGAAAAGTTGGAAACAAGCCATTTTGTTTTGGAAATAAAGTCCAGAGGCTAGGATTTTCTCTTCATGGCCAAAGTATATCAGTCCTGATGGTGTGACAGTGGGTCAGGATAAGGAACTAATAGTGTATTGATTTTGCATTGTACAAATTCTATCTGTTTTCTCAAATGTTTAAGGAGACATGTATAGGTCACTGATGTGAGCAGAGGCTGATGTTATTCTTCTATAGGGCTACCTGGCTGAGGTTTGAGTTTATGTGAGTTCATTAGTATTTTTTTAAACTATTGTGTTCTCATTGCAAATACTAAAGGTATGTTGTGGTACCTCAAATATTGGAACAGTCAATTTGTAATGGGAAATAAATGAAAATAAAATTAAGAAGGTAAATACCCAAGGAATTATCTGAGGCTTTAAGATCAATTAAAAACTATTTGATCTGTAACTTATCTACATTTAATCTGTTCAGAAATTAAGTTGATATGGTTTTGGACAATTAAGGGTATAGCATCTTATTTTATTACCTTGCAAGCAGTTTGTGCTAGTAATAAATATTTTTTCTATCGATATATTATAGAAGATGTTTACATTCTTAGTTAATTGTACACACAGACTAATCAATGTTGAAATACTGAGAAAATACTAGTGGCCTAAACAAATATATAGAGGTAATACCATATTGACAATCTCATACGAAAAATATTAATATGTCTATATCCTTTCCAATCACAGGGTAAAAGCTTGATGTTCTCCAAAACGCTTCTGATTGCAGTAAACCTGAAGTTTTCATAAAAACAGTGTTCCTGGAAATTTCTTCGGCAATTACATTCTCTTTTTTTTTTTTTTCTTGTTTATGATGAAATGAAACAGTACTTAATTGCCATAAATTGTGAATAGACATTACATCATTAAAAAAGGTTCAAATAAAATTAATCTCCAGACTAAAAATTATGTTGTTAATATTAGAGTATTTGAGTATTATAACTGAATATATAGACAGATATTTTCAAGTCTGGCATGTTAGATGTAAATTTTCTGACAGACCGTTAATAGTTTCATTTATTTATAAATTTGGTACTCAATATCTATTTCTTTTCACATTGACACAAGTTTTGTCAAAATTCATCTTAGGTAGTCATCACAATTGTAGAAACTAATATCCAAACTTAAAAATTCTATTTTTTTTCAAGAAGCTGCCTCACTGAGCTAAATAAAGACCATTTTATCAAATTCTACTACCTTTGCTATTTTACTGGTGATAAAATTTTTAATCAAGCCTTCAATCTTTTATGTGTTTACCTGTGATTTAAAGTTTATGGATAATTCAGTCAGAATTCAATTCAATTTTTTTCAAAGTAAAATGTAAAGGTATTTGACAGCTTTATTTTTGCAAGAAATGAATAACTAACTTTTGGTCACTCTCCAATACTCCATATTAAACCATATAATCTGAAGATCACTAATGTCCTCTATGCATTTTAGAAAACCAGCTAGTACATTTTGTTTAAAGGTGCCAATGTTCTAACGTTTCTAGAAGACACAAGCTAAATTTTACAGTGCGTACAAAACAATAGTACATTGGCAGGGGTTAGGAGACAACATTCAGGAATTTTGTATGTGGAAATCCTCATTCATTTATATATCTGTACTATGTATTTTTTTTTCCAAATAGAAGAAAATTCATCCTTTTTTAGCAAGGTGTGGTGAAAGGTTAAAATTATTATAAATTATTATACATATGTACACATATGCTATAGGCTATATAGTCTATACTTACAGTTAAGTACACATATATGTAACTGTAGAATATAGTTGCTTATGACAAAAAACTCTTTAAATAACATATCTAAGACACTAAAGTAACATGACAGTATGGGCCTGAAAAGTATGGCAGAGTGCCATACACTTCTAAAATAACTTTAATTGACACAAAAAGAGCAAGCATTTTATCATTTCTCATATCCCGTTCTATGTATATAGGCTTTAATTACTTCATTCCCTGAGATTCCATTTTAAAATCATTTAACAGTCTTCCCTTAAAAGTATTGTGGCAATACAAAGCAGTAATTCACACAGAACTTGATACGATTCTGTTGTGTCATATTATCTTACTGTCACAAGCCTCATCAAAAGATATTTTAATGCACATTTATTGTAATATTGTAATATTAATACCTTCCTATATAGCCTATAGTTCCAAGTAAGTGAGACAAATGAAAACAAAATTTCTTTTCTAATAAACCTATTTTATACAGCATACTCCTTCTTTTATACAATACTACCTTTTTTTCCTTTTGAAATATAAACTGGATACAGTGAAAGAAATTCATCCTTTGCATCTTTGAAGTGATGTTTGACTGTGATCAAATACAAAGAACTTTTACCATTTCCTGTCTAGGTATCCCGTTCAGTTAACTCCCTAAGAAGCTTTTTATTTGATAAAAGTAACAGGATATCAGAACTACTAAGGATACGATTGCTTGTAATTCATGCATTCTCCTAAACCATATAACTGGTTTTTGAAGCACCTTCACCCTCACTCAAAGAGGTCAGTCCATACATATATCAGTCTTTGAACTATGTAATTTTAAAATACTTTATTCACTCCTATTTTCAATAGTGTGAACAATGCCTAAATATTCCAAAAATATAGTCCGTCATAATTTAATGTATTTGTTAGCCTACTCAGTTATGTTTCATACTCACTTTGACACTAAATTAAAAATTCAAAAAATGTTCAAACATCCTTAACTCTACAAGTTACAGGAATCTTGAATTTGCTTCCTACAAAGTTACTTCTTATCCCTTACATTGTCTATAACATGAAATATAAATTATACATTTAGAATTACATACTTTCTATGCAACCTGAGTGAGGAATAGTTATAAATAGTTTTAGGCTGATTGTAATGTTTCTTTCCATTGGTATAACATTACATTTGCCTGACTGTTATGGTTGAACCCTAATAGGCATCTCAGCCCCACACAGCTACTTGCTCACTGTACTGCAGGGCAATGGTGCGAGAGTCTTAAGGGTAGAAGTAAAAAACCTCATGGATTAAGACAAAGACAGTTTAATAGGTAAAGCTAAAGCTGCGCATGCAAGCAAAGCAAAATAATGAATCCATTCGCCACTTCCCATTGGCAGGCAGGTGTTTAGCCATCTCCAGGAAAGCAGAGCTTCGTCATGCATAAGAGTTACTTGGGAAGACAAACACCATCACTCCAAATGTCTCCCCTTCCTTCTTCTTCCCCTCAGCTTTTATTGCTGAGCACCATGTCATATGGTATGGGATATCCCTTTGTTCACTTGGGGTCAGCTGTCCCAGCTGTGTCCCTTCCCAACTTCTTGTGCAGCCCCAGCCCACTTGCTGGCGAGACGTTGCAAGAAGCAGAAAAGGCTTTGATTTTGTGTAAGTGCTGCTCAGCAATAACTAAAGCGTCCCTATGCTACCAGCTGTTTTGGTCAGAAATCCAAAACATAACACCACAGAAGCTACTATGAACAAAATTAACTCTATCCCAGCCAACACCAGTACAAGTGGACAATATACAATCTTAACAACCCAAATATTCATTATGTCTTAAATAAATCTTCACATATTTGGTTGTTTTAAAGTACTTTCTTTTCCCCTAATTATGCATAATAGATCCTGCCTGAAAACTATTTCATATACAAAGAGAAATAAGGAAAAGTTACACTAAGATTCTATGTAATTTTAAAGACAAATTAAAAATTTTGGCTAAGAGCTGTCAATTAGACAACAATGATTTAAAAAAGAAGAAAAAGAAGAGTTAAATTTTTTATCATGAAAGGCCTTAAAATATATTTAAATCAAAAGACAGTTTTAACAGCAGACTTTTTGCTAGCACAAATGATTCTCACATAGTGCCTCAAGGTGGTAATTTATTCTGTTTATCTTAATGCCATTTCTATCCTTTCAGAAATTTGCACTTGTTGTCTTGAGATAAAAGAGCTAATATGTGAACACCAGGCTGCAGATGGAGGTTTTCACCGTATACCTAGAACTTTCCTCTTGAAATAATTAAACATTCTAAGTTATAATGAATTTTAAAAATGCGCTTAGATATAGGCAGAAAATCCCAACTTCATGGAAATAAAAAAGGGCTGCCTGAAGCAAAAGGCTGTATTGGACCTGTGACAGGATTTTTTAGTTCAGGGATGGTCAAAACTTACTTTGCTTCTCTAGCACATCATTATATCCTTATCCACCTTCTTTCTGGTTACAAAAACTCTCCTTCCAGGAGCTGGATTCATTTTCCTGAGTATTTAAATGATACATTACCATTTGGCTTAGGATGGAAACAGTTTATCACATTACAATTGCCGTTAAATGAGATCTTTGGTATCATCTGCAATGCTGTCCTCCGTGGACATGCCTTTCCCTTTTTCAGACTTGCCCTATTCACCCTTGGATTAATGTTACTTAAAACAATAATTTTTGTTTCATCGTGTTTTTGGTACTGTGCATAGATTCAAAGTTGATGGACAGTATTAAACTCAGAAAAGATTCACTTTGATAATAGATTTTGAAATAGATTTTTGGATAAATTCATAGACATATTTTTAGAAAGAAAACAATGGGAGTAATTAGTGCACACAGAAAACTGGAAAAATGTCCACTTGTTTTTGGAATCTAATCTAAAGCTTTAATGTTGTTGAAATAATCAGAAGTCTTTTCCTTTGTGAAGAAGAGTGCTGTCTTTCCTAATGAATGTTTAGCAAACTCTACAGGGTCTTAAATTTGCAGGAAATGTCAATTCAAACTGTCAGATACAAGAGACTAGGTAAGATTCCTTCAAAAGTTTTTAATAAAGATGATATATTATTGATTCATTCTGAATATGGTAGAGTTTTATTTTTAAAAAGAACTGTACACAAAGTGACCTAAAAGACCATAGTGAGAGCACTCCTTACCTATCAGAAACTGAGGGCTGAAGATACAGTCATCATGTTTCCTCTTCTTATACCTCTGACACAGTTCCAACATTAATGAGGAGTTGCATAAGGCATGTAAAGCAAGAATCCTAATGCACCTGGAAAATGGGATAACAATACTGAGAAATATAAAACTAGGAGAAAACTGGTCCAGCTTCATGGTGTTGTATGCATCTTTTCATCTAATGAAGATATCAGCTTCATCATACAATTATTGAGTTTTCTCCCACTGTGCTGCTAAGGCTATCCCCTATTATTGGTTATAAATCTGTTTTTAAAAATTTGCTGGTTTATTTCCATGGTGCATGTATATCCTTTTCTGACATTAGCTTTTTCCTGCGTAATATTTACCTGCATGTATTATAAACATCAATCATATCCCTTTCAGCCTTTATTTTCTTAAGTTAAACAAGCTAACCTCTATTTTCCAAACATAATTCAATTTTCTGTTTCCTTGATCACAGCTGTGAATTCTATGTTAACTTTTCCTGTCTTATTTCTTCATTATTGAGGGATATATGCCAGCTGAGGTCTTGCACAGTGGCATTATTACTTACCCATTGCTTCTGTAGATGCTACTCTGCACATCCAAAAATTAGATTTTTTTTTTTTTGCAGTCACATTGCACTGTTGGCTCTTAAATATACTATGAGACGCTAATCTACCTATGTCATCTTCTTCTTCTGACATTTCATTTTTAAGAACCCCTGGTTTGTAATAGAAATTCATAGTAATAAATTCTTACTTAAGTCTTAAGTTAATTCCACTTAACAACCCATCCAAGTTAGAAGCTCAGTCATTAGAGGCTGAAAAGAAAGTCAGAAAGGGTGATTCTGCTCATTCAAGACTTCATTTTAGAAGTGCTTCTTTCTTTCTGTTAACCCTACAAAGTGTCTAGGTCGACCGAGGTCCCATCTATCTTCACATAAGTGGCTGAAGTGCCTACTGATTCTAGACTACTTCTGCATAGATTGTTAAAAAAATTGATAGGGCTTCTGATTTTGGAACTCATGAAACAAATCCCAGAATACTCCTTATCATCTTCATATCTGCTACTTTAATAAAGAATGACAAAAAGCTGAAAAAGTGAGAAGCTACAGAAAATATTTGAAAGGTGGAACATTTGTCATGAAAGCATTAAGTAGCTGCTATTTCAGGAAAAGAGGATTGAAAGATTATAGTATATAGTAAAAGTTCAGCAAAGATACTTTATAATCCAGATGTCAACGTACTGGTTTTGGCTCGGATAGAGTTAATGTTCTTCTTAGTAGCTTGTATGGTGCTATGTTTTAGATTTGTGAACAAAACAGTGCTGGTACAATAGGGATGCTTTAGTTATTGCTGAGCAGTGCTTACGCAGAGTCAAGGCCTTTTCTGCTTCTCACAACGCCTCACCAGTGAGTAGGCTGGGGGTGCACAAGAAGTTGGGAAGGGACACAGCCGGGACAGCTGACCCCAACTGACCAAAGGGATATCCCATACCATATGACATGGTGCTCAGCAATAAAAGCTGAGGGGAAGAAGAAGGAAGGGGAGACATTTGGAGTGATGGTGTTTGTCTTCCCAAGTAACTCTTATGCATGACGAAGCTCTGCTTTCCTGGAGATGGCTAACACCTGCCTGCCAATGGGAAGTGGCGAATGGATTCATTATTTTGCTTTGCTTGCATGCGCAGCTTTAGCTTTACCTTTTAAAATGTTGTGCTGGTTTTGAGTGGGGTAGAGTTAATTTTCTTCATAGCAGCTTGTATGGAGCTATGTTTTGGATTTGTGCTGAAAACAGTGTTGATAAAGCAGGGGTGTTTTAGTTACTGCTGAGCAGTGCTTACACAGAGTCAAGGCCTTTTCTGCTCCTCACACCACCCCACCTGTGACTGGGCTGGGGGTGCACAAGAAGTTGGGAGGGGACACAGCCGGGACAGCTGACCCCAACTGACCAAGGGGATATTCCATACCATATGATGTCATGCTCAGCATATAAAGCTGAGGGAAGAAAGAGGAAGTGGGAGACATTCGGAGTGATGGCATTTGTCTTCCCAAGTAACCGCTACACGTGATAGAGCCCTGCTTCCCTGCAGATAGCTGAACACCTGCCTGCCGATGGGAAGTGGTGAATGAATTCCTTGTTTTGCTTTGCTTGTGTGCGTGGCTTTTTCTTTACTTATGAAACCGTCTTTACTTCAACCTTTAAGTTTTCTCACTTTTACCCTTCTGATTCTCTCCTCCATTCCATCGGGGGGAGTGAGTGAGCAGCTGCATGGTGCTTAGCTGTTGGCTGGGGTTAAACCATGACAACTGTCAACCCTCAAGTTTTTGCACTTTTACCCTTCTGAGTCTCTCCCCCATCCTGCTTTGGGAAGTGAGCGAGTGGCTGCATGAGGCTTAGCTGCCCACTGGGGTTGAACCGCGACACCACTTTGAAGTTTTCTTGTTTCAGTTTGGTGATCAGTGACACTTATTTGCCATATTAGTGAAATGGTCATAGAATAATTTTGACATTTTTATTATGTGATAAATATAGTCACCTACTTACATTATAACACTTCCTATTTATTGGGCAACCTTTGAGTTTTCATAGTGCATCTGAAAATCTGTTGCAAAACACTGAAAATAAAGTCTCCAAGATGGCTATACATGTGTTTACCTTTGCTGAGTGACAGCAATACTGCCGACTACAGTTGGGTTCTAGTACAACTTGAAGTAGAATACTACTGTTTAGCTCAAAATGATTTATCAAACATAAGATACGTATGATAGAACCGAGAACAGAACATCTATAATTAAGTTACAGGACAAAATAAAACTTTAACATATTATTTGTTGATAATTTTCCTATCTTTGGGGTTTTGGGTTTTTTTTAATATATTTCATTTTTTTCTAGTCTTCTTTCACCTTTATGAACTTTTGAAATACTTTGATATTAAAATCAGTTACCTCTATAGTTTAGCTACTGAGACCCCTAGTGGCAAAGAGGGAATCACCATCACAGGGATTGTCAGGAAAAATCTTAATTGCATCATTAGTTGGAATCCAGAAACTGCTTCAGGGATAAGGAGGATGGGAAGGAGGGAATCCAGGAATGCTTTCGTTCCAACCCATTTTCTAGTCTTGATAAAAATTTTGGAAGTAGAATAATGGTTCACAGAAAGCAAACTTAATCCCTTTAAATATAGAAACCATAAAAGTGAAAATATGGACTGCAAAACTAAAAATTGAGGTCTCTAAGCCACAAACCTAAGCAAAATTGAACAATACACAGTTCATCAGCACAAAAGCCTGAATAAAACGTCCACAATTAGAAGGCACTAACGGCCTTCAGGATTACAAATTTTCCACCAGATATTTCAGATAGTGGATTATCCTGTTTGCCCATACCTTAACTAGCTTTTTCTCAGATATTGGTCCTTTTTTTGTTTCTATTTCTACCATTTGTAACAGTGGGTAAATGTAATCTTTAGGATAAAGCAGGTTTTTCACCCTTGGATCAGTAATGAATGTACTGACCTGGCTACATTAAGGAATAATGATAAGTATTCTGTCAGGGAATTTTTTTGCACTTCAGATAAGCTAGAAATATAGTTAGCACTGGTATTGGAGGCCTGATATACTGCAGTTTAGTGTGTGTAAATATAGGGAAAAATTAACTTGACTTGGAGACTTGACTTACTCTGGCATAAGAAAGCTTAATCTGGTTCCTGGTGGGTTTTATTTTAACTTATTATTCAGGAGTCTCACTAACTGATCTGAATGACATTTTTGCTTAACTTCATTGCCAATTTATTTGCCTTAACATTAGCATTAGAATCACTGACAGTGATGACTTGTGTAACTCATTTGTTCTGTCAGTTTCTTCTCTTGGACTCTACAAGCTGCCACCTTTTCTTATTTTCACTTCTGTCCACATTTGAAGTAGAGGTTAGTAAAAATCTTGTTATATGAGCCTAAATAAAAAATGTAGAATTGGAACACTTAGGACAGGGTATTTTTTCATTCCCTACTGGCTGACCTACAAGGAAAGGGGAAATTTTACAAAGGTCAGAGGACAAAGCTGTGAGGTTTTTGAAGATGAAAAAATGAAATTTCAGTTTTCCACTTCAAGAACTGTTACCGTTGTCTACAGCCTACACATTTAAAACAGTATCTTTTGGGAAGTAAGAATTTTTTTTTTTAGGCTTTGCTGACATCAGACACTTCAGTTGCTGTACTTCCTTTGCAATTCAGTATTACCTGTGCTGAAGTAACTAATCTCATTTCCCTCATTAAAATCATACAATATGGAATCACCCTAAAAGGCTTGAGCAGAAGTTGGAAAGAGGAGTGCTAAAAGGCTTTACAGGAATCCCCCTTATATCTGTTCAACCACATCTGCTTAGCTGAAGGCTCCCATTGTCTTCTACCCTTTATGCTTCTCCTTTTCTCCTGCCTCTAATTCCTTCCATTTTTTCATCCAGGAAATATAATGGTTTAGCAGTAACCTGTCAAGACTACGTAAGCTCTTATAACTAAAGGTGAGGAAGCTGTTGCCACACACTCAGCTACCCTCCTAATTTGACGTCTAGGATGGTAAAGGAAGTAGGGAAGAAATTGGTGGGTCATTGTTAAAAATAATGCCCAATATTTTAAAATACAGCATCTATCAAGCTAACAGTGCATAACTGTGGCTGATCACCATGGTGCAATGCAATGTTTAAAAAACCTATAAAAATATGTCCAAAATATTTTACATCTAAACAATATATAAATGCACATAACATTCTACAGAGTGGGAGATGGTGAGCATTTCAAGTAGATGCAAGCAAAGAGGCAAAGGGGAAAGGGGAGAGGAGGAGTTCTTTTCTTGTTATGAAGATTTTATCTGACTTTTTCCTTAGTCTTCCCATAGTCTAAGTGTAAAGAATTAATATGCCATAATATAAGGGGGAACGTGTTTCAGAAGAAGCGTCATACTTTCAGACTCTTTTTGCCCAACTCTTCTCTGTTGCTTTTATATTTCAGGCCCACTCTTTTTTCCTCAGCCAGAGAACATTTCATAGAAATATTAATAGAAGCTGGAAGCATGTCAGAAGCTGGAAGCATGTCAGAAGCTGAAAGCATGTGAGAATGCAAAGACATCTATGTCAGTACAGATTTCCTTCCTTTCAAAGTTACAACCTTCCACTATCACCCAAAAACCTGGTTTCTTTTTACTCATTAACCTCATAATCTGAGTGCATAAAAAGAGAATAGAAAATAATCACTATATCTTCTACCAGCAATGACAGTGATATGGCTAATATCATTTGGTGGGTAACAGCAAGACACTTAAATACTCCAGCTAAATGCAGAAGAATAAATTTGCCAGTGTTCTGAGTTTCCAAGATTTTACTTAACTATTGTCATTTTGTGTCTCTGAACAACAGCGCTGCCTCTAGCACTTACTTATTTTTTGCATTATACATTCAAATGCATAATGCACATTTCAGAGGAAATAGCTTTTGAAGTTTCGTAAATAATTCTCTTTGCAGTGATATTCTGCATCTTTCGCACCAAGAACTAGATAAGATCAGCCTGTTGTAAAACAGTTTAAGATAAGGTAAAATAAGATAATATAAGATAAATGTTGTAAAGCTGAAAGGCTGAGTTTTGGTAGGGTTGCAGTCGTAATATAATCTTATAACACTGTAATTAAAAAAAGTAATTGAAAAAGAATAAATCTCAACCACTCCACGTGTAATGTCCAAGAGAAAAAATAAACAGGCAATCTTACTGAAGTCAAGTATTCTTAAATAACAAAACTTAAATTTTGCATGTTTAAATACTGATTGAGATAGTCGTTACGTTACACCTCTTTTAAACTGCTTCACAGGTAAAGCTGAGCCTCAAAATTATACCCCATCTAAAGTTATGAATCACTGTGTACATAGAAACCATCTATGAGGTTCATGTCAGCCTTCTTGCTGAAGAAGGTGTTGATGTCAGGCTAAGAATAGAAGATTCACAGGAGTCTAATTACCAGTTCTCAAACTGTGGTCAGCAATAAGCAACCATGTTATTTCTTACCTTCCCCATAAAACCATATAAAATCTAAAATGTAGCAACTAATTGGTGTTGAAAGGTTAGCTAGGAACTATAAAAATTTGGAGTGCTGACAGTAATTTATTGATTCAAAACATTCAACCGTAGCCAAAGACATGATAAAGCATCTCCTTTGGTGTAGCGGAAGATTGTTCTAACTTGCATGTCTCCAATGGGATGAACCAATTAGAAAAATATTTTAAGATACATATGACTATATTCTGGAATTTAACCTCTCTTATAATTACCTACATAAAGTCTATGGACTGAAATAATACAGTAAAATTTAAGGCATAATAATAAAATCATGGTAACTAATAAACTGCTGTATCTTCTACTATGGTAAAAAGATTTAAAATATTTAAAAAGGTATGCAGGAAAGACAGTTATTATATATGATTCAAATGAAAAAGAAGACGAGAATAAAAGACACCATAACGTAATAAAAGGAAAAGAAAGGTGAGTAAGATGTCTGTAGAAATGTTTCTTTTTGATCTGGGAATAATTTTTGTAGAAACAGTAAGTCACAGAACTAATCTGAAGGAGACATTGTGAAAAATTTTTAAAGGAAAGATAACAGCAATTTTTAGCAGAGTAGGTGGTGAAATTATTCATCAGATTCAGTTCCGTTATGGACATAAATCAAGAGATTCCTATGTATGCATCTTTTCTAAAAATGCAATAAGGAGAATGATATGACCTAAGAATGTGAGTGAAAATTAGACCCTGTCACTTCTTTCCCTTCGTCTTTCTAATAGTGAGCCTTTATTTGTGTAGACAATCTGTGACTAATAATTACACTTCCTTTGAAGAAATTTTGGATGGCCACAGGGCTTTAAACAGTGGTTTTATACAAAGTGAAAATCCCCAAACTAACCTAAATGGCTTCTGTCTTTTTTGGATACCAAGATTTGGCAAATTCAGCTAAAATTATCATAACAAAATGAACCATAAATCTTGGAATGAAAGATGGATTCAGGAAATTTAAATATTCTTGAGTCGTCATTTTTGTACAACAATTTGACTCCTGCTTTTGGGTCTATAAAAGAGACAAAATTCAAAGCTGAAGTTGGGACAATGGTAATTGTTAAAGGATGTAATGTTCATTTGAAGCAAAATCTGTCACCATTCGTTATGTTAGGAAAAGTTGTAATGGGACTATTTGTAAATAGCACTGGGCAGCATCAGTAGTACTACAAAAATTATGCACTCCAGTAAAGTCAAGAACAATTTCTGTGCTTATTTTTGCATCATTTCCTAGCCAATAATATATCTGAAGTACTTCTCTTTGCTTTCCTGATAGTTGCATTAAGTTCATTTACATTGTAGTGTCAAGTATAGATCTGTGCCTTCATGAATAAGATTTTTTAATCGTAAAAAATAGATAAAATATTCTCTATCAAATGCTTCCAGACCTTGTAAAAGAACAATAACTACAGATTCACATAACTTCTACACAAGCCTCACTAATCAGTCAGTCAGTCTACCCGAATTACTCTCCGGAAGGGACAGTTTTCTTCCACTGACTGTAGAGTGTAGTTTGAAAATCAAGGATCGCAATTTACACACTTATTGTGGTTTAACCCCAGCCAGCAACTAAGTCCCACTCAGTTGCTCACTCACTCCCCTCACAGTGGGATGGGGGAGAGAATCAGAAGGGTAAAAGTGAGAAAACTTAAAGGTTGAGGTAAAGACAGTTTCATAAGTAAAGAAAAAGCCACGCACACAAGCAAAGCAAAACAAGGAATTCATTCACTACTTCCCAGAGGCAGACGGGTGTTCAGCCATCTCTATGAAAGCAGGGCTCCATCACGCGTAACGATTACTTGGGAGGACAAACACCATCACTCTGAATGTCCCCCTCTTCCTCCTTCTTCCCCCAGCTTTATATGCTGAGCATGACATCATATGGTATGGAATATCCCCTTGGTCAGTTGGGGTCAGCTGTCCCGGCTGTGTCCCCTCCCAACTTCTTGTGCACCCCCAGCCTACTCACAGGTGGGGTGGTGTGAGAAGCAGAAAAGGCCTTGACTCTGTGTAAGCACTGCTCAGCAGTAACTAAAACACCCCTGCTTTATCAACACTCTTTTCAGCACAAATCCAAAACATAGCTCCATACTAGCTGCTATGAAGAAAATTAACTCTACCCCACTCAAAACCAGCACAACACTTCAGGCACCTGATTTAGATTACCTGGGCTGAAACAAGGCTTTAATAACCAATAACAAAATTCCTCTGAATGTTGAAAATGAGGAAGAATAAACAAGCAAGCCCACTACAGTGTACTTCCAGTATAACAGAAGCACTAAAAACTTTTTTCTGCATAGAATATTGGAAGATGCGAGACTCAATGAAGATCTTGCAACTTGGTATTCAAACAGCAGTATACAGATCACCTGACTGAATCAAGCCAGGACATTTTTGTAGATGATATGATTATACTATGTAATACATGCTGTAGGATTGGGCCCTAAGAGTAAAACAAGGATAATTTCTCCAACATTCTCGATCTAGTGGCAGAATTAATCATGATAACCAGTTTCAGAAAAGGTATATGTTGGGTGCAAGAGGAAGACACACAGAACTCCTCAACAGTAGTTTGACAAATATCTGCAAATGCAGCACTGAGATGTGATCTTGAGAAAGATTCCTTGTTTCAATAAAATAAGCTTTACTGGATGTTAAAAAAAAATCCATAGTCTTTTGAAATGCTGCAGAACACGATGTCATATTGCCTCTCAGCCACAACAAATACCTACCTTGATAACGTATAGCTACCCTAACTATTTAGATAGATGCCATGAAATCCTGATGTAATCCTCCTTTTTCAGTTAACATCCGGAAGGAATGTTCATCAGTGCAACTTAGTTACTTGGAACTGAGTTTTTCGCTGTGCTCCTTTGGTTTCACTTTGGTCACTCAATCCAAACTCTATCAAAATGAATTAACTTTTAGAACCGTGGAAGTATACACTCTTTTTTTTAAACAAAAGTTAAAGTTAAAGGAAATTCATCACTTTGTCAGACTCCAGTTTTGTAGCCAGTATGCTCCTAGTCTTTAGGCACAAATAAGAAGTTAGACTAAGCAGCACAGATTAACAGTAAATACATGAAAATACTACCCACTTCTTTAACCTTAACTACCACATCTGCTGTAAAAGAAAGAAAATTTATTGCACAAAGTAGGTGGTCAATCACATCCAGAAAGAGATTCAAAGTACAAATTACAGTACCAAAGTACCAATTACAGAGTCACAGAATCACTAAGGTTGGGAAAGACCTGTAAGATCATCAAGTCCAACCATCAACCCAACACCACCATGCCCATTAAAACATGTCCCACAATGCCTCATCCACACGTTCCTTGAACACCTCCAGGGATGGTGACTCTACCAGTTCCCTGGGCAGCTTATTCCAGTGTCTCACCACTCTCTCAGTAAAGAAATGTTTTTTAATATCTCCCCTGGCGCAACTTGAGGCCATTTCCTCTTGTCCTGTCGCTAGTCACTTGGGAGAAGAGGCCAACACCCACCTCTCTGCAATGTCCTTTCAGGTAATTGTAGAGAGCGATGAGGTCTCCCCTCAACCTCCTCTTCTCCAGACTGAACAACCCCAATAATTGTTGAGAGCTCTTGAGACTGTGTGACGGTTTTGGTGGGTTTGGCCTTTTTTTTTGCCTTAAAGACTTCAGCTACAAGAAACAAGTTATTTCAGAGAATCCCTTCTTTCTAAGTATGTGTTTTAGTCCATTTGTTCACAGAGAAAAAAGCAGAATTGTTAATATTTGAAAAAAATATCAAAACCTGTCATGGTATTTATTTATTTTTCTCAATCTTCTTTCTGATGTTTTCGTTTGTCAGGACTATACAAACACTGTCTTACTTATGTAATCTTTTTAATAATTAACATTTTATTAATTCACTGTTAATTAATTTTTAATTTTATATTAATTAATTTAATTCTTGCAAGTGTACCATGCAGACTTCCTGCAACATTTTATAAATTTAATAGCACTGTTAGTCTGATCACTCTTGACTGGCCTGCATTTGTTTACTACTCATCTTTTATCATATCTGAATTTCAGTCAGTATTATACAACATGGCCTTTATGGGTAAACTCAATACACAACAGAAATACAAACTGCTAAGTATTTGCATCTCCATGAACATCCAGCCCTCCTAAATCAAATGACAAAACTGTGGTCTTAGTCAATTTTTCTAGTTGGTGGAAGTTGGACAGTGCTTTGAACAGTGAATGCTAGACCTTAACAGGAATTTCTGAGTTTACCATGCTGAAAATTATTATAAAACAACCTTTTAAATCATATTGCTGTATTAAAGCCCCTGATAAATTTTGTAGTTTGTTTGGTTGGTTGCTTCTTTTTCAGTCTAGAGAAGAGAAGGCTGAGGGGAGACCTTATCTCTCTCTACAATTCCCTGAAAGGGGGTTGCAGAGAGGTGGGTGTTGGTCTCTTCTCCCAAGTGACTAGCGACAGGACAAGAGGAAATGGCCTCAAGTTGCACCAGGGGAGGTTCAGGCTGGGTATTAGGAAAATATTCTTTACTGAGAGAGTGGTAAAACACTGGAACAAGCTGCCCGGGGAGGTAGTGGAGTCACCATCACTGGAGGTGTTCAAGGAATGTGTGGACGAGGCATTGTGGGACATGGTTTAGTGGGCATGGTGGTGTTGGGTTGATGGTTGGACTTGATGATCTTACAGGTCTTTCCCAACCTTAGTGATTCTGTGATTCTAAGCCTATTCATTTTCATATTTCACTTTGTATGTTTCTGACTTGTCCATAGGTTTTTGTTTGGGTTTTTTTTTCTGTAATTTATATAGCTTTTCTATGAGTAAATCAGCAGTCACAGAAAGTATTGATAATATAGTTACAGACCCTTTTTAGGTTTATATGACTGTTTGGTTAGGTTCTCTTTACATTTTAAAAGTCAAACATTTTTCAGTACAAATCCATCACTATCATTGACAAAACAGAAAATATTCAAGAAAAACTATATATATTGGGACCAAATATATGTAATAATACTTCATTCTGTAACTCAAAGTCATCTCTTTAAAGAGGTTAAGAACACCCTGCTCACACAGTAAATAATTTGGGTCAGCTTTTCAGAAATTTTATTTATTAATGCAGGTTAGAGATTGCTTCAGAATTCCTGGGCTCATGAAATAGAGATGTAGCTAAATGGCTTTGACAGCAAAAGGGCAAAATCTTTGGATATGAAGACAATAAAAGCTTTACTAATGGTAGACATAACTGAACTCTGCAGCTCTTCTCAAAAAATTCTGGGTCAAAGCCATGTACCTTTAAAACTGCTGTGCTTCAGTAAAGTTAATCACAATTTTCACATAGGCAAAAATGTTTGCAAGCTTATTTAGGAAAAAAAAAATCAAGTGTAGCCATAAAAGCAGCTATCAAACAGATGTACTTTATAAGAGGGAGCGGTAGACTTCCTCAAAAAGAAAGTGCTTGGGAAGATATCCAGGTCAAAGGATTTTCAATACATCCTCTGTAGATACATCTTATAATTGAGCAACATATATCAGCTTTATCTGCTTCCACTATTTTTCCAAGAACAACTACATTTTCTACTTTTATTGCATCCTAGACTTTACTTTTTTTTCATTATAAAAGTGCTGTTCCATAATTCACAGTCCAAGGATGAGAAAGAAGGAGTGGTCATCTATAATTTATGTAGGTATGCAAAGCTGTAAAAAAAAAAAAAAATTCACCTTTGAATTCTATTTTATAATTTAAAAAAGAAGAGCAAAAACCTGGTAAAACTAACAACAAATCAACAAAAGAAATTTGTGGTGTGAGAGGGCTTGTATTAGCTTCAGCATGATAAAGATCCCAGTACAGATTAGCCTTATAGTTCTACCTTCATTCTGTTCAAATAGAAAAGAAAGACAAGTTGCAAGGTTCTAATTTTATTGAGAAAAATTAGGTTTTGTTACTGAATGAACCAAGCTTTAAACTTTACACAGGGAATATATCCAGATAAGAAGAATTTCCCAAGTTTTTTGGAGATGATTAATTTTATTGTTATATTTTATTTTTCTGAAGCAAAAGACTGAGGTTTTCATTTTCATGAAACAAAATCTGAAATTCTAAAATTTAATTAAGATTAAAATTTTTCACTTTAAAAGCTAGGACAAGTCTCAGTCCAAAGCATTTTTTACAGCACTACAATACACCATACAGTGGGGACAGAAAAAAGAGAGAGCAGAAAACTTCGAGCTAATACTCCTTTCAAAATATTTGACTCAGTAAACCAGTTATTTGAAATCTCTTCTGGTTTACAGCAGATAAAAATCTGGCCCTCACATAGGATGACTAATGAAACAGATAAAACAATGTATGCCCCAAAAGCCAAGCTTTATATTCTTTTTTTCTCTCTTTATGATGTTAAGGGCCATAAATTTAGATTCTAAAACAAGACACTAAAGAATAAAAATACAACGTACAAGACTAGAAACTGACCTTTCCTTCTGCAAAATTTTAATTGACTTTTTACACGTCCGTGTTTGAAGTAATTGCAAAGATATTTTCATTTAAATTATTTAAATAAACAGAGTGGAAATAAAGAAACTGAAGCAACTGCAACTGTTGTCAAGTTCTCTAAGCAGCTGAGAAAGATTCTGACATCTGCTACAGCTGCTGGTAGAGTCATTTGATTCAGGAGTGTTAATAACTCTGCATTGATATCTTTGCACAATTTCAGTACATTTTTAAAATTTTGAATGTAGAGTTCAATCTGTGTGTCTTCAGTCAAAGACAATTGAAGTTATATGACTGAAACCTAAACCATTCTTCAAAAACATAAATTATAAAATCTTGCTTTTGCTTTTTTAGTTATCTGGAAGCACCAATATTTTAAATCCAGCAAATATAACCTGCTTATTTTTCTTAATTTTTGGTCATAAAAAAGAAGCACTTGTTCTTTCTTCCTCATTTCCTTTTTTAAAATTATATTTTCAAATAAAAGTTTTCAAATTTTCTTCCTATGTCTGATGCTAGAAGCCCAAAAGTATACAACATTTAACACTCTTGTGACTCAATTACCACTGAAATCTTTTTTACAGGGGCTTTCTGAAATCTGTCCTGTGTGGGTGGTTCATTCAGGATCCACTCAGGCAAAATATGGCTGTAATTGTATTAATTTTGATGGGGCATCAATGATCTGCATCATCCTCAAACCACCTACTGCTGTTTTACGGCTTTGGCAGGATTGTTAAGACAATTAACATCAAATCTCTAGAAAATTAAAATCTTCTGACTCTACTCCATGCAGTTTACTATTATATCCACATCATAATTTATGTTTTACTGTTATCAAAGGAAAAAATTGCAAATTATTTTAAAGCTGAAGAAGAATCAAATTTGCATATTTTCTTCTTTTGATATTCTCCTGCCTTAGTTCCCTTCAGCTAATTAATCATATAATTTTAATATAAATTATTTATGCACTTCTAACATGCATTCTATTAGTAAGCATGCTTAAAAAGCCAAGATTACATGCATGTTTTAAGAAAGAGTAAGGGCTACCAAGCATCCTACAGAGAATGCCAAGAGAAAATTATACCCCTAGCTATTAATTAGTATTGTTGACAAATGTGGGGGAAAGCCAGCTGAAAACTTTCATGTTCACCTGAACTAATGAAAATACTACATGCTGTTATCTAAATGCCTCCTTCAGATGGCTGACATTGTTTGGAATGTTTTTTGTGAAAGCCTGTCTCTTAAGTTCTTTGGGTGATGCATACATAAGTCAACATGTGCTTGGCCACAGAGAGTAGAAGCTGCTGGTACTTTTCGAAGAAACTTTGACTTTTGCCTTTTAAGACATTTTACTTTCCTGAAAATGCACCGAGAGTTAGAACTACATTGTTGCCAAACTTTTTACATCTTTAGAGTCATTTATATTGTTAGGGTCAATAGCTGTTCTCTAATACTAACATTAAATTCAACAGAATTCATTGGATGAAAAAAGTAAAAAGGCTTTTGTTCCTTATTTTTTTCCACATAATTTTTGACCACATTTCTGGCCACTTGTCATTTTTATTGCAGCATTTACTTCATGCTCCAGCTATGCTTTCTGTCTATGATAATTTCTTGGAGAAACAATAATGTTTTATAGGCAATATTTTGCATTTGCTTTCAGTAGTTATTGGTGCTTTTACCTTTTTACATTATATCTCTCTCAGCACACTCAGGCGAATAATAGAGATTAATACTCCAAAACGTAAGCAAATTAATCCATCCCAGATTGGAGCATCGAGTAAAAATGAAACAAAGCCCCTTCACATTCACTACAAAGGAATCATTTTACATCTTCAGCATCTTATCCTTGAGATTGCTAGGGTGCATAAGATACTG
The DNA here is from genome assembly GCF_030936135.1 of Gavia stellata. Classification (NCBI taxonomy): domain Eukaryota; kingdom Metazoa; phylum Chordata; class Aves; order Gaviiformes; family Gaviidae; genus Gavia; species Gavia stellata. Next base: position 82,582,268 of record NC_082595.1, read on the forward strand.
TCTTTTTCCTTCTCATAGTAACAAAAGTACAGTGTACTCTATAATTGGATAGGTGAGGAAAAAGGTTTGTCTGGATCTTCAATTCATAGAATATTTGCATATTCCAAGTAAGATCTTCAGCCTTATTGTCTTCACTGGACATCACTTGCCATCTGCTGGCTGGATCATAATTCAAGTGTTGTTGAATACAATTTCATCATTCTTGTTTATCTTCCTAACTTTAGTGTAGTTTAATTTGAAAGATATCTTGCCATTATCTATTTCTGAATTTTGCCTTTATTTATATCCTGAGCAACCTTCAGGTGTTTGACTACTAATTTCAATAGCCACTAAAAAGACAAACATTTCACCCATTCCAGATTTTATCAAGCTGAGTGGTGCTTCACTGTCTTCTGATATGAAGGAAGAAATAATTGTCATAAATTTATCATGCATTAGACAAACAGTCATCGGGGGGGGGGGGGAAACAACAAAAGAAAGCTGAAAAAGAAAGATGAAATGAGAAAATGGGCTGAAATTAAATAATATCTACATAAACTACAGAGGAAAATAGAAAGTTTATAAACGTATAGTGGATACAATTAGTGTAAAAATTTCATTCCAGAAAAAAAAAAATTGGAAAGTAAATTCAAACCTTTGTGGAAAAGTAGACATCTGACAAAGTACATGTAAGGAAATTGAAAATCAAATTGTCAGGGAAAAGTAAATTTAAATGAGAACCATTAAATAAGGCACAGTAGTCTGCGGTTATTTCATATATTTCTGAAATGGTGAGTTCCACCACTGTTCTTTGACTAACTTCTGCCTTATCATAGTGTGCAGGTACTTTACCATCTATGATGGATTTGTTAACACAGCTCCCATTAAAAGCTAGAGGTTATTTTGCAGAAGAACAGAGAAGTGATTCTCTTGTCATTTACATCAAAGCAGGAGACTAAACAGTAATCTCCTTGTCCACATGTGTCTTCCTAAACTCCTTCGTACTGAAGTCAACAAGCTAAAATCAACTGAAATCAAGGTGACTCCAGAGGATACAAATTAACAGTCCGTAAGAGAGGTCCAGATGCCTTTTAAACTGGCAGTGAACTGAAAGCCAGGTGAATTGACCAGCTAGAGATACTAAGTCCAAAATACTAGTAAATACAAAATGTTTTCCAATAGAAACATTAGAAAAATAGGTTACAACACTCTGTAGGTTGTGTACAGATTGGTAATCTTTGGTATAGGATCATTAACAGCATGTTACTGATGAATGAATATACCCAGTAACAGTATAATCAATCTAATGAAGAGTACTCGTTCTTTCTTAACTGAATCTTATATTTTGAAAAATTTTACCTATTACTTGAAAGTCAAGACTTTGACAAATGGTAATAGGACAGACCCAAATTGTATACTTACAAATGCAGATTAAAGATTTTAAGATTAAATTCACTCCTTTTAAGAAATAACGATGGGGCAAAGCAGTATATTTATTCATAATAATAAATATGACTGCTGCTTCCATTAAGGTACATAAAAAGCTCCCAACAACAAAAATAATTGACTTGTTTGCGTGTTCTTACTTATATAATCTTAGACACATCCAATCCCTTACTCTCCTGAAGGAACTACAAACACAGAAGGAACTGAAGCAAGGGAAGGTCGAAGCTGCAAATGCAATTGAACATTTTGAATCAAACCAGATTCAGCAAAAACAGTATTTGGGGATTTTTGATGTTTTTTTCTTTTTTTTTAATAGAAATGAATACATTAAATACATCTTTTGTTTTAAGGGATATATTCCACTCAGTCTGCTAAAAATTTTTATCTTGCACAAGAAAAGAAAAGGAAAATCGAGATTAGATTCAGAAATCTATTGGTGGTTGCTCTGCCATTCAGTTATATACGTCTAAGCACTCGCCCAGAAAGTAGGACATCTAATTTATTATTTTTTTTTATTGGAGATCTTTAAATCACCTTCCTTTCCAAAAGTACTTTATACACCCATTTTGGGTTACCTGGGGGATAAAACCTGCTGGGTTTAATTGTATATAAACATTTAAACATTTACTGGACCAGATGAAATAGAGAGCCATTCAAACCCCTGCTTTATTTTCTAGTTCAGTGGTTATTTAAGAATTACCTGTATAGCAAAACAGCTGCTCAAGGCCAGCACCCCCAATAAACACATGAATAGACACACTCAAAATAACTATGAGTTTAGTAGGTTATAAGCTACATATAAGCTTAACAGTCAAATCGTATTAGACTACTGAGCTGCACACAGTTCTCAAACAGTTCAAGCACAACTCCTGTCCTGGGGCAATGTGTAATCAGCAGTGAAGCTTGTTTTGGCAGGGGGTTGTTAGACTGTCTGAGTAGTTGTGGAAAACGGCAAATTAACAGGGACTGCTGAGACTGATACATCTTTGCTGCAGTAGGACTGAGCTGTATACCCACTCTGCCTGACATTATAGTGTCTGAAAACTATTCTCACTTCTCTTTTTTCATAATTCTCCAAGATGCGTCTTTTTCAGCTATGTAAAGATTTATACCTAGCTTACAGAGAAAGGTTAGGCATGTCATCATCGAAAACTATGTTCTCCTTTCCTAGAAATTTTTCTTATGTTGCATCCTTCAACTATCATGACCGCAGTAATATTAATACTGGATATAGTATACCTAATGCCTAGTTAATAGTAACACATGACTTTAATGAATGTTGGTAATATGGGAAAACACAGTGACAATGCTATTTTACTTTTTTATTTTATGTATTTTATAATTTTGAAATTATGCATAATTACATCATTATAACATAAGATTTGTACCTTGTCAGTCTTTTATTTAATTTCAATTTCTTCTAGACTCCCCCAAGCACACATTTCCTAGAGTAGTCCATGCAAAAGAAAACTTTTTCATTAAAAGTATACCTTCAGTGCTTTCTTCTCAGTAGCTGAAGTTTGCAGCCCTTGCTGCAGGGCTATGTTTATTCAAACAACAAAACAATTATCAGGTACAAACTGTATTTGTCGTAACACCTTAAAAGAATAGAAGACGCTATTCTCAGAATGAGAAAATGAGTGATTTATGATGTAGTAAGAATGTTGAGATGGTATGTCAAGTTGTTGGGCCCTTTCTTTTTCATATATATCTGTGTTTTGACTGAAAGAATGAGGCTATTTTTGTCAACAGTTAGTAGTGATTGACTCCCAATAGCTGTAAAGGTAAACTGAAACCATTTAGTAACTATGTTTTGACATGAAGATTCTCCTGACTACAGTTTGAAGTAGAGGATCAAGTAACCCAAATTCCTAACACTATTTTACACATTTGAACCGTTTCTTAGCTAAAAGGAAGTACTTCCATTTCACTTCCTTGGAACGACAAAGGGTATCATGGAAGTTACTGACAGAATCATTAAGTTTGGAAAAGACCTGTAAGATCATGAAGTCCAACCATAAACCCAACACTACCATGGCCACTAAACCATGTCGCGCAATGCCATGTCTACAAGTTTTTTGAACTTCCAGTGACGGTGACTCCTCCAGCTCCCGGGGCAGCCTGTTCCAATGTTTCACCACTCTCTCGGTAAAGAAGTTTTTCCTAATATCCAGCCTAAACCTCCCCTGGTGCAATTTGAGGCCATTTGCTCTTGTCCTATCACTTGTCATTTGGGAGAAGAGACCAACACCCACCTCTCTGCAACCCCCTTTCAGGGAATTGTAGAGAGTGATGAGGTCTCCCCTCAACCTCCTCTTCTCCAGGCTGAACAACCCCAGTTCCCTCAGCCACTCCTCATAAGACTTGTGCTCCAGACCCCTCACCAGCGTTGTTGCCATTCTCTGGACACGCTCCAGCACCTCAATGTCCTTCTTGTAGTGAGGGGCCCAAAATGGAACACAGGATTCGAGGTGCGGCCTCAAGAGCGCCGAGTACAGGGGCACAATCACCTCCCTACTCCTGCTGGCCACACTGTTTCTAATACAGGCCAGGATGCCATTGGCCTTCTTGGCCTCCTGGGCACACTGTTGGCTCATATTCAGCCGGCTGTTGACCAACACCCCCAGGTCCTTTTCTGCGGGGGATCTTTCCAGCCACTCTTTCCCAAGCCTGTAGCGTTGCATGGGGTTGTGCAACCAAAATGCAGGACTCGGCATCTGGCCTTGTTGAACCTCATCCAATTGGCCTCGGCCCATCCATCCAGCCTGTCCAGATCCCTCTGCAGAGCCTTCCTACCCTCAAGCAGATCAGCACTCCCACCCAACTTGGTGTCATCTGCAAACTTGCTGAGGAAGCACTCAATCCCCTCATCCAGATCATTGATAAAGATATTAAACAAGACCAGCCCTAACACTGAGCCCTGGGGGACACCGCTTGTCACCTGCTGCCAGCTGGATTCAACTTCATTCACCACAGCTCTCTGAGCTTGGACATCCAGCCAGTTTTTTACCCAGCGAAGAGTGCACCTGTCTGAGCCACAATTCACCAGCTTCTCCAGGAGAATACTGTGGGAGACAGTGTCGAAGGCTTTACTAAAGTCCAGGTAGACAACATCCACAGCCTTCCCCTCATCCCCTAGGCGGGTCACCTGGTCATAGAAGGAGATCAGGTTGGTCAAGCAGGACCTGCCTTTCATGAACCCATGCTGGCTGGGCCTGATCCCTTGGTTGTCCTGCAAATGCCCTGTGAGCGCCCTCAAGGTGAACCTCTCCATAATCTTCCCCGGCACCGAGGTCAGGCTGACAGGCCTGTAGTTCCCCAGATCCTCCTTCCAACCCTTCTTGTAGATGGGTGTCACGTTGGCAAGCCTCCAGCTGTTCGGGACCTCCCCTGTTAACCAGGACTGTTGATAAATGATGGAGAGTGGCTTGGCAAGCTCCTCTGCCAGCTCCTTCAGCACCCTTGGGGGGATGCCACCAGACCCCATAGACTTGTGAGTGTCCAGGCGGCATAGCAGGTCATTAATTGCTTCCTCCTGAATCATGGGGAGTTTATTTTGCTCTCCATCCTTGTCTTCCAGCTCAGGGAGCTGAATAGCCTGAGGATACCTGGTCTGGCTATTAAAGACTGAGGCAAAGAAGGCATTAAGTACCTCAGCCTTTTCCTCATCCTTGGTGACCATGTTCCCGCCGGCATCCAGTAAAGGATGGAGATTCTCCTTGGCTCTCTTTTTGTTAATATATTTGTAAAAACATTTTTTGTTATCCCTTATGACCATGACGAGATTGAGCTCTAGCTGGGCTTTTGCCTTTCTAATTCCCTCTTTGCAAGACCTAACAAGGTCCTTGTACTCTTTTTTAGTTGCCTGCCCCTACTTCCAAAGGTGATAAACTCTCCTTTTTTTCCTGAGTCCCAGCAAAAGCTCCTTGTTCAGCAAGGCCGGTCATCTTCCCTGCTGTCTCTTCTTATGGTACATGGGTCTCTTCTTAAGGCACATGGGGACTGCCTGCTCCTGCGCCTTTTAGATTTCCTTCCTGAAGGGTGTTCAGCCTTCCTGGACCCCTTTGCCCTATATCACTAGGAAAAAAAAATCAGTCTTGTGCAAATTCATTTATCTTAAAATTCTGGAAATGGGAAATCATGATGTTTTCTTCATTACAATTTTTGGTAACAATAAGAAGCATATCAGCTGAAACAATTTCATGAACTCACAAAATAGAATTCCCCTCAATTCTTAATAAAATAAATGTGAAAAACCTTCTGAGTCCTACAGGTTAAGTCTGCCTTATTCTAAAGGACTTGAACATTTCTACATGTCACTGAACCCAGTCCCCTGATAATGTAAGCAACCATATTGTAAATTGATTCACTTTTCTAATAAAATTAGCGAGATATTTTTGCCCCACTTATTCTACTGACTTACTACTCCACAATATTGGTAGTTTGAAGGTTAGAAATATCTTGGTTTCCTCCTAAATTTATTTCCGGTGCATTTGTATTAATTTGTTCTTGTGCCAACATTGCACTTTAGCTCTGTGATGTATTTATGACAAATTATAACTCTATATAGCCTTCATTTCACTAGGATAAGTAAATCAATCTGGTTTAGTCTGTCTAAAATAGGCTAATTCTATGATCACTCCTTTTCTGTATCTGAATAAATTTGTTAAAAACAATGACCCACACTGTATACAACAAAGAATTGCCCATCTTTCTTGTCTGAGGAATCTAATATCATTTCTCCATATGATAAAACTGTAAAGCAGGCCATTCAGAATGATAATTCAGAATATTGTTCACATACTCCAAAGCTTATTTGTTTCTTTTAATTGCATAGGCAGACTTTTCTTGTAATTAAGATGTTTCAATTAGAAACCTAAAATTAGGTAATAGCAATTTTTCCCAATAATCCAGATGAGGTCTCCCCCCATGTTTTGCACATTGGTCCAACTCCTTACCTGTTGCAAGTACGTGGCCTGATCAGCCCTACAAAACTCAATGACTTTTTCTTGTCTCCATTACACTGCTAGTTGATGAATTAATACAGACAGGAATTTGTCCTCCTTTGCCCTTTCCAACTCAGAATCTCCATGAATACAGACTATTATTAGCAATCATGCATTTTATACTAATATAGTTCATTCCCGTTTCTGCTCCCACAGACTTCAGTTTTTCCTGTTCTGATTCTCTTTATCAGTGATGCTTTCTATATCTTTGGGTTAGGCAAATGTTGTTAACACTTTGTTACCTTTTTGTTCTTAGTGACATCCTTAGTATAAGAATTTGCTTTTCAGCCTGGTGGTTCCCCTTTGAATACTACTATTCTCAATCATCTTCAGTAAAACACTTCACAGCTGCAGCCCTCATTCTCCAACTTCAGAATAATTCCATGTGTGACTCTGCATTAAATACTTTGCATCACATCCCTGCCGTTTAAGAAAAAATAACCAGTGCATTACAACTTTTCTCAGAAAAACAACATTAGAGAAATGAGCACTACATTCAGAAGCAGGGTTAGCACTTAATTTTTGAGAATGTTGTAAGTCATGTATGTGAATAAGCTCTAAAAATGTCTTCTGATATGTACGTGCATGTTTATTCTTTGAATTCAGCTTTTTTTTTGTGAACATGAATTGAAATGTCATGTCCCATGTAGGACTTTCTTTCTTAATCTCAATTTCACTTAAATAGAATTAGTTAAATGTAATTCTTGATTAAATATGATTTGTTGAAAAATGAGTGCAGACACAAAGAATTTTTCACGTTTCACTATAGAATATCTCCCACATATACAGTAACTACATTATGCTAGGTACTCTTTTTGCATTTGAGCTAGATAGATTATCCATAAAAATGTTCATACAAATATTGCAGTAGAGCCCATTCATCACTTTTATGACCTGATCCACACTAATCTCACTGCAAGAACAGTTAATCCAGTTACTTGCCTTTTGAGGATTTTAAAATGCAAGAGCTTGTTAATTATTACTTAATTTAGGACATGATAAAAGTTCTCCTCCATATGAGAAAAGCTGCTGCTTTTATATTATTGACTCTGAGGATAATATATAATTGAAAGAGGTTTAAAAAAACAACCTCTCAGTTATGGAGCAGTGCCAATTTCACTGAGCTCTGTATAGTGTTCGTGTGACGGTCTGTTAACTGGAACAATCAGTGAGTGACAGTTCTTCAGGAAGTGTAGGTCAAATTGTTTAAAAAAAATTAATGAAGATTTTAACATTTTTTCTGTGCTTTCCTACTATTTCTCACTCCTTTAATAAACTGTTCTATAATATCTTAAATTTACATTTTTAGTTTGAATATATATGTCTTATTTTTGTATTTTATTTCTATCTTTTATAGTAGTAAAAAGTATTATTATTTTAAGATCTATTAAAAACTAGAATAATTATAAATATAGGTTTTAATTTTTACGTCCCAAAGACCCATTCCCAATCCCCACTCTGTTGTCCTGTTATCAGAAAATTTAAGCTATTATTTTCATAAATGTATGGCAAGTATACTTTTGGTATGATAGTTAACAATGATGTGATGTAATTTAGCAGAACTATCTCTGAGAACAGATTTTGCATGCTCTTTTCCATCCCTTTTTTGTTTCAGTAGTTACAGATATTTTTCTTGGAGAGAGAGAGCAGAACATGTAACCACTCGCTAGAATGTTGCTTTCATGCAAACACTAAGTGAATAATATGAATCCCAATGACAAAGCAACATTATTATGAGTGTGCTCAGTTTTGGAAAACCTTCTATAAACAGGACGATAGGGTTAAGGAGAGAACCTGCAGTAGAAAAGATAGGGACACATTTACAACTGGAAACAAATTCAAAGCTAAGTCTCAGAAATGGTGGAAAAAAGGCAGCTTTCATGGGGATCCATGACCACACATTATTTTAACATGCAGGGCCTCTAAACTGCTAAAAGTTACTGTCTGGAAAGCAAGTCCAGAGGAAAAGTTGGAAGGTCAGATTGGGTAAGAGGAAATTTATTTTCAGACTTGTTTTTAAACCATTTCACCCATAGATCTGAGTATTTCACTCTTTAAAGTGTCACCTTAGTCACCTCAGTCTAATCTACTCTCTGGAAAGTTTTCATGCAGGATCTGAAGGCCAGGGCCAGACAAGTGGACAGCCTTCTTTCCTGTCTTACGTCACACTTTCTTTAGCTGAAGACTATACCTGGTAATAGTATATGACATTGATCAAACAAATAATTAAGCCTCTGTCAACAGCTCCCAGTTAATTTTGATGTGAAGTCAGTCAAGTCCAAAATGCAGCAGATGTTACATATTTGATTTTGAACTGAGACCATCTAACTGTACTTATGAACTTAATTAAACTTAGCTGTTTGGTTGGTGTATGGACTGTGTATGCACCAAGATTGTTCTGCAGCCTAGTTGTCAGGGCATTCTCCTTTGAAACGGAAGAGATGGGATTTGTATTCTGAATAGTTAAGGTGGAAACTAAAGTTATGCCTTTGATTTCCTGACTGAGTACCTGAAATAGATAGTTTCCTGAGCAAAAGGTTATCTTTACCAAAGACATGATATGATCCGTATGTATAGTCTCAAAAAAGGGACAAATGATGTGTTTAAAATCATACAAGAATGGAGAACTATTAGTCACTACATTTTACAATTCATAACTGACAGAGTTAAAACAAACAAAAGAAAGTACTACTTAACAATTGTGGGATACTTTGCCATAGCGTATTTCTGGAAGTAGAAAAAGAATGAGATTAATCTAATGACAGGTCAATCAGTAGCCACTAGCGTAATCAGTAATCAGTACTGAATAGCCTGATCAAATGCAATTTACTCACAGTTGCGCCATTTATTTCCCTCTTTTTCTAAGTGTCTATTACCGGCTACTGTTAGAGACAGAATATCGGAAAATGCATCTGCTCCTGTTGAAACATAAGCTGGGGAAGATTTTATGAGTTCTCATGTGAACGTGGATAGATTAGCAGATGCTTAAGTATAGTAGATGGTACAGTTTCTGATACAGTCCTTTTCTTGGTATTTTGTATTAATAAGTTAAGACCCTTCCCACCTACTTTCTCATTTTGTCTGTTGTGCATCCCATTTCTAGATTTAAATTTAGAATTCATTTCTTATGCGGTACAGAAACTTATGGGCTTAGTTATTTATAATGAAGTGTTTAAAATGTAGTGTTTAAAGCCTGTAGATGGTATAGAACAAAAAGAAACATTTATGTCTTGTCATTTCTTCAGGAAATGCTCTATTTTTAGTTCAGGCTTATGAATTTCATAACTGGAACCGGGCATTTAAAGGGTGTGGAGTTTCTGAGTGTGTTTGTGCCTTTCTGCCTTGGTAAAGACAGAATATTCACCTTATTTTCACAGCTTTTTATATTGGCATGAAATTGTTCTGAACCCCAAAAAACACTATTTGATTTACACATTGATACACTTCTTTCTGATGTTTTTCTGAGTTGTTTAATATAGAAAGAGTCATATTTGAATCTGAAAAAAAAATAACAGAAGAGTATTAGTAAAAACATGAATTCATGTATATCCTATCTTTTTAGGAAGGACTTGAAGAGGATAAAAATTATTTTCATGAATCAAGAAATCCATTGAAAGCTGTGAAATACAAAGTTTATCACCATTGGCTCAGGCTGTTCCTCGGCTGCATGTCTCTGAAAGCTGGGGTAACAAAGAGAGTCCTATTTCTGGGGTCTTTCCTAAGTGTCTACAGTTGGCCACTGCAAGAGACAAGACACAAGCTATACAGGTCTTTGTTCTACCCAAGGGCAGCCCATTGCTATACCCTTAAGTGACGAGAATAATCATATAGCAAATGTGGTGTGGTAAAATGAAGTTATTATTGATGATCCACCAGTGTTTTTCTCTGTTTATCACAATTGGCTTGTGATTGGTATAAACTTTGTTCATCTTTGCTTATCCCAAGATTTAAATAATCAGGTTGGTATTCTTAACATATACTCAAATATTCATCATCATATCCAGTCCACTACCCACACAAAAACCAGAACACCTTGCTGACAAGATGATAAGAGATATTTAAGATGACATAAACCAAAGCTCTCATTTCCATGATAACTTTAGCAAGAGTCAGTTTAGAGTTGAAAGCTGATGTGAAAAGTATGATAGTCATAGCCTAATTATCAACTATGAGTAAATTTTATTTTATCAATACAAAGACTGATAGTAGATGCCTTAGAGTAATGATTATAATCCAGTTCATCAACTCTTTTATGTACACTGTGGAAAAAGGAGAATGATCTGCAAATTTAGTGGACTTTCCCATCCATCACCTCCACTGAGTATGAAGTAAATACATCTGGCTGTTACAGCATTGTCTCCTAAACCCCATCAAACCTTAATGCAGAAGGATCATGGTCAACAAACACTGAACTCGGATAACTTCCTGGGACTTGCATGCTGGATCACTCTTATGAATTAACATAGAATAGATCTATAGTTCTGAAAAGTCAAGTTCATAATCCAGAAAACAGCTAGAGTGTTTTCAAGGAAAAAGTTCAAATCAAGAGATATGTTTCATGAAGGCAATCAAATAAAATTAAAATTCAAACATATCATATGCCTCAAAGCAGATCTAGTTAAATACAGTTCACTTCTGTTGTGTAAGTATGACATTCAGGCCATGGAGTATATTTAAGATACTTTTTTTCTGGTAAAAATATGCCTATTTTAACTCTTATTAGTGCAGCTTTAATTTTGAGTTGCCACTGTTTGTAGGGAGATTAATAGTCTTAACACAGCACACTGAATGGCATTGTCATTTCAACAACACTGATCAAATGTAGGCTAGGCTTTCCACAGAAATTCAGATAATAGTAAGTTGGATTTGTTTCTCCTACTACTTCAGTGAACATAAATCTTTGGTGTAAACAGATGTATATTTATTTTACAGTGAAATGATGGATCTGGACAAAGGAAAGAAGTTATATTTGGCTTTAAATGTTATCATTAAGGGAATAATATACAGTATATACATAACAACATTCAGAATTTCATGTTCATTTTTTGCAGACTTTGTTGATCATAATTCAGTGGATATTTTGTTTATATAGGGTCATACATCTTTCCTTAATCAAATTTCTCCTAGGGAAACTACTGCCCTTGAGCAGCTGCTCTACCTGCCAGACTGAGCAGAGAAAATGTCTATTTTGAGGTGCAAAAGCAGCTGGGTTTCCTTAGTAGGTGCTACAGGGTATCTCATTCAGTGCCTAATGAGTTTACACCAAGTTCTGGTCCCTTGTGTCATTATTATTTAATCAATTCCTTTTTCAATCATAGTCTTTGCCAAAATGAGCACTAATAATACATTAAATTTCAAATATTTTGTCTGTTTTCACTATCTATGTGGAAAAAGTGTGACAGTAATTTTCAGTGCTGGCTTTGGAGATTCTTTAAGGACTTGTTTTCATTTTCATCTACCTACAAAAAAATCGATCATCACACTTCCTCTAAAATGAAAAAAGGAAGGGGGAAAAAAAAAAAAGCTACAAAACAAAACTAATATCCTTACCTGCAAAGCAGTAAGAAGGAAAATTATCCTAACATTAAAATGCACAAATTTTTATTATTTGTCTTTATTGCTGAAAAATATTAATACCATTTTCCATTTCTATATGATCGATATAAATTAACAATTAATGATTCTGAAAAAAAATGAAATATAAATTGTCAATTTTAAAACAGACTCACAGAGTCATACAATCGTTTAGGTTGGAAAAGACCTTTAAGATTATCAAGTCCAACCATTAACCTAACACTGCCAAGTCCACCAGTAAACCATGTCCCTGAGCACCAAATCTATTAAGTAAGTCTTTCAAATACCTTCAGGGAAGGTGACTCAATGACTTCCCTGGGCAGCCTGTTCCCATGCTTGATAACTCTTTCAGTGAGGAAGTCTTTCCTAATATCCAATCTAAACCTCCCCTGGTGGAACTTGAGGCCATTTCCTTTCATCCTATCACTTGTTACTTGGGAAAAGAGACCGACAAACACAGTGTAATCAACATCAATTAACTGACGATTGTATGTTCCACAGCAGATATGGAAGTGACAAAATTAGAAACTCTCTATGCTATACAGTTTTTCTGATCTCCCTCACACACCCCTTCTTCCCAAGTCACAGTGAAGTTGAGTTGCATAACCTACACCTCCTTTTGACTGGAGAGCATTTATATTGAAAAGATTACCATGCAACCTATTTTCACTGTCAGTCTCTACTCAAAAGATGTTCAGAATTTGAGGTTGAAGCTTTTTAATAGGGGTCACTAGCATTGCAGAAAATTCAGTAAGAATATTCTCTTAATTTTTTCTGCATTTGCTACATACATAAAAGGACTTAATTTCTGCAAATATTATTAGCATCTTACTTCTGTGAGTACTCAATTATCTTCCACTTTAAAAAGAAAAAAATTCTACCCTACAGTAAGTATTTATATCTAAGGTAGAAGCAGGAGACAGTAATGAAAATAGTTGGCTTTCTTTGACATATGTGGTGGGTTGGCCTTGGCTAGCAGCCAAGCACCCACACAGCTAATGAGTGGGAAGCCTCGATGGTATAGAGGAAAAAATAGAAGGAAAAGGAATGAGGAAACTCATCAGTTGAAATAAAGACAAAGAAACCGCTCACCACCTACTGTCACAGGCAAAACAGACTTTACTTGGGGAACTTAATTTGTTGCCAATTAACCTAACCTAAATGTTTAATTACTGATTGAAGTATAGAGAAACAAAGAAGATGGACATCTAAACACTTAGGAAATACCCTTCCTTTCCCAGACTCAACTTCACTCCAAACACCTCTCCTCCCCCGCTCCTGGTGTCCACTCCCCTTGTTATTGCCACAGGTTACACGCAGTCCCCCTGGTGAGGGTGGCACAGGAGCAGGACCAGGGCATAACAGTTTCTGTCTGCTGCTTTTTTCTTCTCACTTGTCTCTTCTACTCCAGCATGGGTCATCCATGGGCTGCAGTCCCTTCAGGGTGTCCCTGTGCCAGCATAAGCTTGTCCATGGCCCTCAGTCCCTTCAGGGGTGTTACCAGCTCTGCCATGGAGCACCTTCTACTACCCTGACTTGTTCCCTCGTTCACTTTGTTCTTCCCCTGACCCCCTGTTCCATTTTTTCCTCTTTCTCAATGTTTTTTTCATCTTTCTTAAATGCGTTTTCACTGAGGAGCCACCAGCTTGGCAGATGGGCTCAGCTGCGTCCTGAGGTGGGTCTGTTGTGGAGGCAACTGGAAAGGCTGTGTCCAGCATAGAGGCAGCCTCGACATCCTTCCACAGAAGCCAGCCCTGTAGCCCCCCTCCTCTTCCCCTGCTACCAGAACCTTGCTGTTTATGCCAATTACCACTTACATTCATGTTTTTTTGTAGGACATTGTCGGTAGTCTAACCCAGTATCTTGTGTGAAAATCACAAATTTTATCATGACTGGCTTGTTCTTGATCATAGTTTATTTCAGCCAAGTTAGAAAGAGCGATGTGACTGCTCAGTGCCTATCTTTAGATCAATCAAATAAAACAAGCAGCTGAGTATGCTTCGATTCAGGCATATCAATGTAAGCCACAAGGGTTTTTCTACTGTTCTTTCAGTGACTGAGAGGCAGCTAATAGGAGGTAACTAGCCCTTTGCAAATCAGATGCTTTTAATTTCTGAAGACAGAAATACAGAGCTTAATAGACTATTCCGATGGTACTGCAGTTGTATGTCAACATGGACAAGAATTCCAGTCAAATAGTTCTATAAGAAAATGCCTTTTTGAATTAAAATTATATATTAAAAAAAGACAATCCTAAAATGACAGTATGTGCCAGGTCTGTACATATGAGGCTTAGCTGTCAAATAATTTATAAGATAATATGAGGATATGAAAATGAACTTTCAAGCCTTGGTACTTAGGTCCAAACACTAAACCAAATCTGTTTCAAGCTCGCAAAAATAGTGATCTAAATTTTTCATGTCATTATTCAAAGCAGAGTCTCTGATTGTAAGTTTGTTTTCAAATGCATAACATATGTTTAAATTGTGCCAAATGCTTATTGAACAGCATGCTTTCTTCTAAATTGTGTGGTTTTCCTTATCAAGCTTCTAAGGAAAATAAAATTAGTATAGAAAAACTAATCAGATAAACAATATTACTATTAATACAATAATACTATTTCCTATTCCATTCCAGTTCAAGTAAGTAAAAGCTGTAAAAAAAACCCTGAACTTGTTCCTCGTAATTTTTTCCTAATATTTATTTAATTAGGTAATTTTTCATAAGTATCATTTATGAAAAACACGTATAAAAACTTTTAGAACCTGACAGTTTATTTACTTTTGTTTCATAGCACAGTTTATTCTTGCTCAGCCATGTGTAAAGAGTTCCCATCTTCAGTTCTCAGATTTCCACCCTTGACTGCCTGTTTGTCAGTTTCTCACAGAATCGTCCTGTGCTTTCACTCATACAGCTCCTTATGCGTTGCATCTGATCCCATGGCTTGTATGCAAGGTCCCTACTCTGATCATATTTCAGGCCCTCTAAGGACCCGTTTCTTTGATTCTGTGAGCTTGTAGACGTTCAATCTAGTAAGCTTATATTTCTTTTTAATCCCATTCAGTTTTTTGTAATTTTTCCCTTCATTTCTTCTTCTCTGTCATTAGAATGTAAATGCCTACATGATAGGGATCATTTTACAAGTGCAAAAATGTCTTGCACACTGAGAGTGCAACTGTAAGAAATGTTATTGATATGTAGTAGAATACGTGTATGAATAGACTATGCAACATTTTGAGGATGCTGCAGCTTCTCATTTTGGAGCTATGGTTATATTAGGTAACTTGGCATCCTGTAAAAGTGAGAAATTTAGAAATAGGGAAAGAATAGAAGTATTTTCTGGACAAGATATAACCTTACTGAAAGACATCCAGTGCTAGCCAGGCACCTCAGCTCAGCATAATAGGAAAAGAAAGGGGGATTTGACCAGACAAGCAGGAAATCAATGCCTCTGGATTCTAGATAACATGGAAAAAAAAAAAGGTACTGCATCTCTCAAGCTCCTTTGAGCTTCTCTGTATGTTAAGCAAGCCTTGGATAGGACTGTTAGTTGCTATGTTGCTTGCACTAACTGAGCCATTTTCCTTTCCTTAAAGAACTCTTCTTTGGCAGACAATCTCTTCAGCATCTGCATGCAGTTGCCTGGCTCCTTATCTCAGTGTTACTTTGTCAAGTACACTCTTGAGCCCATTCTCAGGATTTGGCTTTGCTTTTGCAGCTTGCCATTTGGTAATTGGCAGTTTGCCAATTAAACTCTCCTAGGCACACATGCAGGAGGTGGTGCTTATAGTTGCTTTGCTATCGTTCTTCTAATGTAGGTGTTTTCTTTCATGGCTGAGCCACAACTTCAGAGAAGGCATCCTACGAGAGACAGGAATGTAGACCTCTACAAGGTATGAGGCAGTGGAGGCTTTCCTGTGAAGAGCTGCATCTCATTTTATAGGAATGATGCTGATATGCATTTGAAGTATGACATTTCTGCTACAAATGTAAAAGACTTTGTAGTGCTGCCATCTATTAGTTGTTTGATAATATAGATTTTTTTCCATACTCTTTAATTTGATTATTAATATCTTAAATAATTGGTGACAAAGCAATTCCTGAAATTGCTGAGAATACATTCCTTTTTCGAATTTGCACCATCATTGATGAAATCAAGATTTATTTTTTTTTTTACTTTTCATACACTTCTGATTAGTGTGGGTTTTTTTTGTTCTCCTTGCAAGCCTCATTATTCTTTGTATGTTAAACAAAAATTATTTTAAAACATTCAGACTGTGTGGATCTTAGATTATGATAACACTATCTGCACCAGAACTGGATACTAGCTCTCATTTCCCAAGCTGAATATAGTTTGCTGAAGTTAAAACTTGTAACACTATGGATTAAAAGCAACAAATTATATGCATACTTTGTAATGGATTTACTCTGGTGAAGATTATGTCTTTTTGGTTTGGGGTTTGAGGGAGGTAATATGCAGGAAAGCTGCAGCACAATTTGCTTTATATTTGTCAGATCTTGCACTCCTATTTTCAACATTAGACTTTCATCAGCTGCGTAGTTATAGAGGTCAGGGATTTTGTCACTGAAGAATAATAAAATGTTTGTTGAAGAGCCTCTTTACCCAGTTTACCTCCAGAAATGCAGACTACAAATAAGCCAAGTTATTTCAGATCTGATTTAACTGTAAGTAATCAAAAGGATATGAGAATTTGTTGAAGCACTCTCAGGTGATTTCAGAATGAAGGTCTTCCCTGTGCATGAAGTATTGTTGTTTTCTAACTAGCATATATACACCTCTCAGTTGCATTATTAAAAAGCAAAAATTATTTTAGACAAAAACACTTTCCAAAAGAGTTTTGGAAGTGATGTTGCTAAATAATAAGTGAATAGTTTGACTGCAGTTTTGGGACACTGCATTCACTTTTGTCAGGCTACAGTATTTGTGGTTAACTATCCTTTTATAGTAAATAAAAAAATTTTAAACTCTTTTTATGCAAGTGCAATAGCTTTATCCTTTTCAAGTATATCATACAAAATTTGTAGATAAAAGATAATTGAGATGAAAGGCATAAATATAAAACTGAAATAATTCTGGATCAGGGTTCTGGCTTTTACCAACGGTAGTATTTTTAACACTTCACAATTTTCTTATTCTCTGAAAATCCAAAGAACATCAGGTTCAGTGGATTTTAATTTTTCATCCAGTGGTGTTACTACTATGCTTGTGCTATTTCCTGAATTATACAGATGATGCTGTAAACTGATTAAAATGTTGGGTATTGTATGTTATGTTTTACCTCAGCTATTACTTCTAATGATGCACTTGGTTGTGCAACTGACATTACATAGATTATGCTTCTGGAGTACATTATTTTTATTTTTAAAGATGAGAATTTGATGCTTAACAGGATTCTGATAAACAGATATTTTGACTTCCAGTTAAGATATGTGAAATTTTTGAACAGTCACAGAAGTCTTCACAATGAGTCTGGATTACCTGATAATTCAGCATTGTTCCTGAAATCACAGTACTTTGAAATCTGTGTTCTATTAGCAGAAATAATTAACTTCCTACATTGACTGTTTGCTTGGATGGGAAAGGATGAGATATGTATTATTTTTTACACTAGAAAATGTAAAATATACATGTTGGCAGGTTTTTTTCTTTTCAAAATTTTAGTGATATATTTTTGTATTAATAATAAAGCAACACATAATAACACTTCTGATAATTAGTTTAATTTACTTGCCTTTTACTATGTCTTATCATAATTGCTTCTGCAAATATGTATCATTACCTCTCAGCCACTAGGAGATTGTTTCAGGAGAGTTAACACCTTTTTTCAAGTTCATTAACTGTTCTCATGATCATCACCTGAAATGCTTGAATGATCAAATCGCATTTTCCTAAAGCCTGTAACTTACCTCTGTGAACTCATCTTTTACATTGATCTCCTGTATGTATGAGGCATCGTTAGCACTCCTTCATACGTTCGTGGGGAAGCGAATTCTACCGTAAAGATTATGCTTTCTACCACAGGAAAAGTTCACTCTGTTAAAGGCCGGTATAGACAGTTTTGAATCAGAGCATAAATCTTTCTCTCTCTCTTTTTCCAGTTATGTAATCTGGATTTAAGTGATACCGAGATGATGACAGACATATACCGCTGGTACTAGATTTGTAAATGGGACACCTGAACAGTAAACACATAGTTCTAAATACTGCACATGACAAAATGTATTAGGCTGAGGAAGATTTTTCTTTAAGTCAAAAGACATTTTTTCTTCCTATCAATTTTCTATGTATTCGACATTTAAGTTCACAGCTTTCTCCTCCCCCCACTGTTCTAAATATTCTGATTTTTAATCAAAATATGATATATAGAAAAGGTTAAATTTAATTAATAAATAAATAAGTTAGGATTGTTAAGTTAGAAACAATAACCATAGGAACCTCACCAGGGAGTCACCGTTCCATACTGAAGAACTAACAGTAACGAGATGGAACGATGAAGAACTGAATAGAAAAGTTTTGTTTGAGTCCTGTGACTGTGACCTGATATGCACCATTGATGCTGCTTGAAAATCCCCTTACCCTCCCCATCTTGATATGAATATCAAGAATGCCAGTTGATAGATATTAATAGAAATAACCATTGATTATTCATAGGCATGGAAATTGTCAGAAAATTATAAGCTAGAAAGTGATTATTAAAAGATTAAAAATTTTATATATAGATATATTTTCTGTATAAGGGTAACTAGGTATGAGCTACCCCTGATTTAATCATAAACTAGCTATGAACAATGTAGCATTGTGAAGAGGTAGAATTTGCTTGTCAGGAGAATGATAAGTTGTAGGCCTGGTCAGTAAACTGGGGAAAACTTAAGAAGATTCCAAGAATAGGATTTTGCAACCAACCTGAGCATGCGCAAAGTTTGGGTTCAACTAAAAGACACCATGAGGAAGACTATGGACGACCACCAGAGGACCTTAGACGACCACCTGTGTACCTGAAGGCGCATGCGTCACGAGCATTTACATATATTAATGAGTTCTCGGAAATCGTATGAATATGTTAATTGTTTCATGGAAAATATGATGAATATGTATACTTTGATTGTATATAACTTTGGTAGCGGAGAAGCTAGGCACGCACACTAGGTGGAGCGATCCCCTGTGCGTCCAGTGCTGCAATAAAGAAGTGCCTGCTCACCTACATACATTGTGTAGATGAGTTTTTATATTACAGATTTGTAACAACACTAAAATCTCCTGTGTTGCAAATCTCCATGTTTACTTTGAGAGAGTTTCATTCACATAGGGTTAATTTGCTGACTCTCCAGCAAATGTAGAAAAACCTAACACTTCACTGATATATTTCTGCAGAAAGTTACTAGGCATACACCAGTTCCTAACTCTTGGCATTTCATTTTAAGTTCAAGTACAGGAGGGATAGGGATTCTAAGTGGTAGCAAATGCCTCTAAGTAGCTTTTGTGATTGTGCTTATGCAATGTCTGCTCCATGCTACAAGGAAATAAATAAGAATTTTAAAATAGGTCATAAGTTTATTCTTGACTATAAAGGCAATCTATGAGTTAGAGGATAATATCCTGGTCTGTTCTGTAAGAACGATTACTGTCAATTAACTAAACAGATGTTAAGCCTAACTACTTTATAAGGAATTATTACTATTTTAAAATATTTTAGTCTGATGGTTAGCTAGCAACATGTTTGTATATAGTTGCCTTCCTCTTTTTTCTATTATATTTTTAAATGTTCCATTGATTGCCAATTACAATTCTGAAATTATTTATGCATTTGTTAGAGAGAAATAGAAATTTCTGCTTTTTTTTCCTGGTAACACTGAAGAGTATGTTGCCTATATTACTTACAAAACATAGTCTTTTTAGAAAAAAAAAAAATTAGTGATAAGAAAAATCAAAATTGTATACATCTGTATTGTCAAAATGTGAACTGCCACAAAGATAACTGTTCTATACTGTTATGAATCAAGTTCAATCTTCTGTCTGGTATGACAATGTAGTATTACATCTGTTCAATAAGCTCAAATGGAAAGGGTAGAGGGTTATTTGAGTGCATTAAATATTAAGTCTGAAATAATTAGCATCCATTTAAGATTATTTCCAAATGCAACATATGCCTACATATAATACTACAACAAAGATGTATTTTAGAGAAGCTGTGTAGCTTAGCTAACATGCTCCATAGATACCAAGCTCTATGTCAAATCTTGGAATGATACTTTAAAGAAAAACTGTTGAATATCAGAAGAACAGTATGACTTGTACCTAATTAATGACTTTGTAATTTATAAATATGTGTGGGTTTGACTATGGAAAACTTACAGTAGGTAAATAGGTTTCAAAACCCAGACCAGTAATTGAAGGTACCATGCTGGGGCTGCTTTTACGCAATCTTATTTATCTGTTTACTCATTCAGATTAAAAAAGATGAGCAAGTAAAACTATCTAGTAAAGAAAAAAAAATCAGTTTCAGAAATTTGTTATAGTCCCCTATGAGACTTTTCAAAAGTATGTGTTTACTGGTGAAATGAAGGAAAGGAAAAAACCTGAAACATCAGGGAGAGGGAGAATTCAATAATTACTAGAGAAGATATTACTAGGAAGATATTTACGATCTATGAGATTTAGGACATTCAGACTCTACTTACACTAATAAATGGAACGATTCCAGGGGACCATTTTTTTGGTTTGTTATTTTTTTGTTTGGGTTTTTATTGGTCATTTGAATATTATATTACCTTACAACTGTTTCAAAGTAAGGATGCCTCATTTACTTCTGGAACAGATAGCTGTTTTCTAACGTACAGAGATAGCGTATTGTGCCAAGGCAAAGTACAGTAAACTCTGGCAAAAGGGAAATGGAAAGCCATATGAATTGTTTCTATACCCAAATATGCAGAAAGCAAAAAATGAATAGGAGTTTGTGTCAGATAATAAAGCAATTAAAAAAAAAAATCCAACACAAATACTTCGGTAAAAATATTAAGTGACACAAAGACAAATGTGGAAATACAGCACTTCTCAGTTAATTCAGCTTCATGTTGGTTGTGTGGAGGTAAGATGATGATTATAACCCAATGACAAATGTGGGAGTGCACTAGTACAAAAAAGGATGCATACAGAGTACTAGCAGAAGTATTTCAATATTTGAAATTAACAAAAAGGGAATTTTGTTTTTTTTTTGTCATTCGATTAACGGATGAAAATAAAGTAGATAAAAATTTCAAAATATTTGGATTTTTTTTAAAAAACTTTTCTATTTTCTCCCTTTTTAAAGGGACAAGAGGAGAAAGGGGCAAAGAAACAAAAAAACCTTTGAAAATGGAAAATAATATGAAATGGTGGATTTTAATTTTTTTTTTTTTTTTACTTTTTTTATGAAGGGTTTTTTATGTAAAAAAACTAACACATAATCAAAATAAATTTTGGAGAATCTCTTGGAGATTCTCCTCCAAGTGTCCTAAACAAGCAAAAGAAGTTATATTTTGATCAGCCCTGCTTATAAATCAGGGGAAAGTATGTTACTAACCATAGCTTACAAAAAAATATTGGATTTTTCATCTTTTTCAGAAGTCTGCTTATTTCCATTTTATTCTACACACTGCCAGTTTGCTGCTCTCTTTTCAATACTGCAGTCAACCTATGACATATAACTTGAGGTGTCTCTGTACTACATGATCAGGTGGTTTCTCTTGTTTCTACTTTCCTGTGTCTATATGTATAATTTCACTATAAAATTGAAAGAATTGAATTTAATATACTTCTACTGCTTAAAGGATTATAAGATATTTTTATTTGAACTACAAGTATGATCATAGAAAAAGGAACTAGTTAAGAGCATTACTTGTGAGACTGGATTTATACTAAGAGGCCAATGTCAGGCCACAGTTTCAGCCTTAATTCTGACAGGTCTTGGTTTCATGGCTTAAAAGTCAAATGTTTAACAGTTTTAAATGTATCCTTTTGCAATGATACAGTATATCCACAAAAGAAAATTGAAAGATGCATTCATAAGGCAAGGCCTAGGAACAGAGTAATACTAAATGTACAACTCAAAATAATCCCACACTGAGAAAGGCTATTACAGCTATAAATGGGAGAAATTAGTGAGATATAGTAAGGAAATTAAAAGAGGCTTTCAACCACAACATGGGGAGAATACAAAAAACTTTTGAGAAGTAAAATGTACCAAACGGAAAAGTATGAAGGAATAAAATTGCGAGGGGAGGGGGGAGAAGGGAAGGTATGAAGTTCTGAAGATAAATGCATTTCTAATGACTTTGTAGAAAAGTCAGTACCTTTCTGACCCTGCTATAAATTTTTTCTCTAATATTTTTTAATTTGCAGGCCGAGTCTGTGAAGATACATGGAAGTAGGTCTTTTTTTTTCTATGTTTGTGAAGCTAACATGCTAGAATCTTGTTATATGATTAGATATAGGAACAATATCCATCACAATTAACGAGTAATGATTAAGAGTGGTGATGACACACCTGTCTTAAATTAAAATCGTAATTTAGTTATTTTCAAGAATTTTAGTGACATCCCTAGCATGTTTCTAATAAGACAGAGCAAAATGAGAAGTCTGCATTTAAATCACATTGAATGATATGGTTGAGTAGTTCTTCAGGCAAGCCACTGTCAGAGTCCAATATACGGAAGGTGTAATGTTTGCTATCAGGTTTAGGTCACAGAATCACTAAGGTTGGAAAAGACCTGTAAGATCATCAAGTCCAACCACTAACCCAACACCACCATGCCCATTAAACCATGTCCCACAATGCCTCGTCCACACGTTCCTTGAACACCTCCAGTGATGCTCACTCAACCACTTCCCTGGGCAGTCCGTTCCAATGCCTGACCACTCTCTCAGTAAAGAAGTTTTTCCTAATATCCAGCCTGAACCTTCCCTGGCACAACTTGAGGCCATTTCCTCTCGTTCTATCACTAGTCAATTGGGAGAAGAGACCAACACCCACCTCTCTGCAACCTCCTTTCAGGGAATTGTAGAGAGCAATAAAGTCTCCCCTCAGCCTCCTCTTCTCCAGGCTGAACAACCCCAGTTCCCTCAGCCACTCCTCATAAGACTTGTGCTCCAGACCCCTCACCAGCTTTGTCGCCCTTCTCTGGACACGGTCCAGCACCTCTATATCCTTCTTGTAGCGAGGGGCCCAAAACTGAACGTAGGATTCGAGGTGCGGCCTCACCAGCGCCGAGTACAGGGGCACGATCACCTCCCTACTCCTGCTGGCCACACTGTTTCTAATACAGGCCAGGATGCCGTTGGCCTTCTTGGCCACCTGGGCACACTGCTGGCTCATCTTCAGCCGGCTGTTGACCAACACCCCCAGGTCCTTTTCACCGGGCAGTTTGCCATCCACTCTTCCCCAAGCCTGTAGCATTGCATGGGGCTGTTGCGACCAAAGTGCAGGACTTGGCACTTGGCCTTGTTGAACCTCATACAGTTGGCCTCGGCCCATCCATCCAGCCTGTCCAGATCCCTCTGCAGCGCCTTCCTACCCTCAAGCAGATCAGCACTCCCTCCCAACTTGGTGTCATCTGCAAACTTGCTGAGGGAGCACTCAATCCCCTCATCCAGATCATTGATAAAGATATTAAACAAGACCGGCCCCAAAACTGAGCCCTGGGGGACTCCGCTTGTGACCTGCTGCCAGCTGGATTCAACTCCATTCACCACAGCTCTCTGAGCTTGGACGTCCAGCCAGTTTTTTACCCAGCAAAGAGTGCACCTGTCTGAGCCACAGTTCACCAGTTTCTCCAGGAGAATACTGTGGGAGACAGTGTCGAAGGCTTTACTAAAGTCCAGGTAGACAACATCCACAGCCTCTCCCTCATCGCCTAGGCGGGTCACCTGGTCATAGGAGGAGATCAGGTTGGTCAAGCAGGACCTGCCTTTCATGAACCCATGCTGGCTGGGCCTGATCCCTTGGTTGTCCTGCACGTGCCCTGTGAGCACCCTCAAGATGAACCTCTCCATAATCTTCCCCAGCACTGAGGTCAGGCTGACAGGCCTGTAGTTCCCCAGATTCTCATTCCAGCCCTTCTTGTACTCTTGTATTCTTCTTCAGTTGCCTGCCCCTTCTTCCAAAGGTGATAAACTCTCCTTTTTTTCCTGAGTCCCAGCAAAAGCTCCTTGTTCAGCCAGGCCGGCTGTTTTCCCCGCCAGCTCTTCTTATGGCACATGGGGACTGCCTGCTCCTGCACCTTTAAGATTTCCTTCTTGAAGAAGGTCCAGCCTTCCTGGACCCCTTTGCCCTTCAGGACCATCTCCCAAGGGACCCTCTCAATCAGTGTCCTGAACAGGCCAAAGTCTGCCCTCTGGAATTCCATCAAAGTGGTTTTGCTGACCCCCCTCCTTACTTCACCAAGAATTGAGAATTCTATCATTTTATGGTCTCTAAGCCCAAGATGGCCTCTGACCTTCACTTCTCCCACCAGACCCTCTCTGTTCGTAAACAGCAGGTAAGCAGAGCACCTCCTCTGGTAGACTCGCTTACCAGCTGCGTCAGGAAGTTATCTTCCACACACTCCAGGAACCTTCGGGACTGTTTCCTCTCGGCTGTGTTGTATTTTCAGCAGATGTCCGCTAAGTTGAATTCCCCCACAAGAACAAGGGCTTGCAACTGTGAGACTTCTGCCAGTTGCTTGTAGAAAGTTTCATCGGCTTCTTCATCCTGGTTGGGTGGTCTATAACAGACACCCAGCAGGATATCTGCCTTGTTAGCCGTCCCCCTCATCCTTACCCATAAGCATTCAACCTTGTCATCACAATCGTTGAGCTGTATGCAGTCAAAACACTCCCTAACATACAGAGCCACCCCACCGCCTCTCCTTCCTTGCCTATCCCTCCTGAAGAGCTTATAGCCCTCCATCGCAGCACTGCAGTCATGCAAGTCGTCCCATGTTTCTGTGATGGCGACTATGTCATAGCTGTTTTGCTGCACAATGGCTTCCAGCTCCTCCTGTTTGCTGCCCATGCTGCGTGCAGTAGATGCACTTGAGCTGGGCTATCGATTTCGCCCCTAACATCGGCACACCACCCCTAGGCTCATCTCTAGGCAGCCTGGTTTCATCCCCTTCCCCCCTTAAAGAAAGTTGATTTTACATGAGATTTTTGATTTAGCAGAGTTATACAAAATACACCACGTAACACAACACAAATGTAAGTTAAACTAACAAAATATAGCAAAAATTGCAATATGCAATTCAATTACAATACCAATATGATCCCCGTTACTGGTCTCTATAGTATGCTCACTGTCACAACACTGGGTATCTCCAGTCACCACAAAGGAAAACATGGGTTGAAACCAGCTCAAGCCACTTGCTCTCTTCCTTTTTTGCTAGTTGTCTGGTTTTTATACCCTCTGTTGGGTTTAGCCATGTATTCATACACCCCCATGCTGGTCTGGCTTATTCGGGAAGACATTCATACTTTCAATGAACTCAGGGAGAAATATGTATACCACCAGTTGCTTTAACTAACTATTGATAGCTATTCATCTAAAACAAAGGCCACCTTCTGGTCCCCTTTGTGTTGAGATAAAGTCAGCTTCTTAGCAACAGCTGTGGTCAGTCACACCCTACGTAATTCCCTGACATTTGTGGGCACATCTCCTTTGCCCTTCTCCTATCACCCTTCTTCCATTGTAGGGATTTATTGGTCAGTCACAGCCACTCTCATGTGAAAACATTTCCTATGATTAGTATTGTCTGCTTTTTATATTTTTTGGTAGGTGTTAGATATAAATAGAATAATAATGACATTTACTGTGTATGAAAAAATATTATGAACAATTACCATACCTTTTTCCAGTTATACATAAATACTAAGAATTTATATAAATGTTAACATGCTATTACTCTTTTTTGAGGTTGTTAAGCAGCTTGCTTATATCCACGGCTGACATGACCTTTCCTATAGGTGTTCATTTAAAATTTGATAGCACTCACTGAAACTTGAAAATTTCTGTGTAAGTTATTAAGATTTGTATAAGCTATTAATAAACTGGAAAGAGTTGTTTATAACTTTTCTGGGCAAACATCTACAATCCTGCATTCTCTTAGCCTTTTACCTAGACTTTGGAAATCAGATTTGAGGAATTGAACTTTCTCTGTTTATGGCCTAGACTGGCCAGTCATAAAACACTTCCTATCTGAGAGCTATATAAACAAGTTTGACAGATCCCCTAGCTTTAGCAGAGATCATGATAAAGTTAATATACAAGTTCTGGTTCAGGTGCGGTTAGAAACTTGCTAGATCTTGCCCAAATCTTGACTGTAATAAAGCTTGTAGTGACAATGGGTGCTGTGGAGTCATAGGGATCAATTGTTTCAGAGAAAAAATTGTCATAGCTTCAGATAAGTGAGTGAAACCATGGTAGCTAAGACAGCTCAGATTTTTTATGCACTGCTTTTGAATATTTTAAATGTTGTAACCCTAGCTGTAAGGAGTTTCATCTTCAAATCTTAACAAGAAAATAATGAGAGCAGCAGCAAGACTAGCTTATGATTTATTAAGTATAGCTGGACAGTTTTTAGAATCTGAAATAAACTCCAGGCCCCAGCAGATTGCTGCTTTAACAGTTAAGCTTTAAATGTGAGCAGCGTCTGTTAACATATCTGTTCACCACTCCACTCCTATTGAAAGGGTATGAAGCTGTGTCAGGGGAAGTTCAGGTTGGACATTAGGAAAAGGTTCTTCACTGGGGGTGGCTGGTCACTAGAACAGGGTCCCCAAGGAGGTAGTCATGACACCAAGCCTGTCAGAGTTCAAGGACTGTCCAGACAACACTCTTAGGCATATGGTTTAGTTTTAGGTAGTCCTGAGAGGAGCAGGGAGTTGGACTTGATGATCCTTATGGATCCCTTCTAAATTGAGATATTCTATGATACTATGATTCTAACTCATGAAGAAAGTGAATTAAAAAAGATCACAGAAATCCAGAGGACCATCATGACAAACCAATCTCCTCCTACTCATTTTTCCACCTGGGATTAAAAATAGATTTCGTCAAGCAACAATTCTTAGTGAAAGCATAGTATGAATTCTGAAATGTTTGGATTGTAGCCATACAGCTAGCCTCCCCTTTTTTTGCTCCCTTCCCAACTCCTTCAAAGAACTTGATGACTGTGGTGGGTTAACCGTGGCTTGACACTAGGTGCCCACCAAGCTGTTCTATCACTCCCCCTCCTCAGTTGGATAGGGGAGAGAAAATATGATGAAAGGCTTGTGGGTTGAGACAAGGACAGGGAGATCACTCACCAATTACCATCATGGGCAAACCAGACTCAACTCAAGGAAATTAGTTAACTTTATTGCCAATCAAATCAGAGTAAGGTGATGAGATATAAGAACGAATCTTAAAACACCTTCCCCCCACCTCTCCCTTCTTCCTGGGCTCAACTTCACTCCCAATTTTCTCTACCTCCTCCCCACGAACAGCACAAGGGGATGGGAAATGGGGGTTGTGGTCAGTTCATCACATCTGCCGCTCCTTCCTCCTCACACACTTCCCCTTCTCCAGTCTGGGGTCCCACCCATGGGAGACAGTTCTCCATTAACTTTTCCAACATGTGTCCTTTCCACAGGATTCCTTCAGGAATGGACTGCTCCAGCATGGGTCTCCCACGGGGTCACAGGTCCTGCCAGAGACCTGCTCCAGCATGGGCTTCCCATGGGGTCACAGCCTCCTTCAGGTGCATCCACCTGCTCCTGCATGGGGTCCTCCATGGGCTGCAGGTGGATATCTGCTCCACCGTGGACCTCCATGGGCTGCAGGGGGACAGCCTGCCTCACCATGGTCTTCACCATGGGCTGCAGGGGAATCTCTGCTCTGGTGCCCGGAGCTCCTCCTCCCCCTCCTTCTTCACTGACCTTGGTGTCTGCAGAGTTATTTTTTCTCTCATATATTCTCACTCCTCTCTTCCATCTCCTGATGTGCAGCAGTTTTTTTCCACTTAAATATGTTACCACAGAGGCACTACCACCATTGTTGGTAGGCTCAGCTTTGTCCAGTGGCAGGTCCATCTTGGAGCCAACTGGCACTGGCTCTGTCGGGCATGGGGGGAAGCTTCTGGCATCTTCTCACAGAAGCCACCCCTGCAGCCTCCCTCACTACCGAAACCTTGCCATATAAACACAAAACTAAAAGAAGTCTCATCTACAGAAAACTCACCCCTGGAATATTGGCTGTTCATTTAAGGCATACCATATTTATAGATTAATTTCCCCAATGTAGGCTCAGATAATACTAACAATGTCAGTGAGGCCTGATTTCATGTGTTCCAGTTTGTGCCTGATTCCTCTTGTCCTGTCAGTGGGGACTACTGAGAAGAGTATGGCTCACTCTTCTTCATTCCCTCCTATCAGGTATTTATACACATAGATAAAATCCCTCCCAAGCCTTCTTGCTTCTAGGTTAAACAGCCCCAACTCTCTCAGCTTCTCCTCATATGAAAGATGCTCCAGTCCCTTAATCATCTTAGAGGCCCTTCTCTGGACTCATTCCAGTATGTCCATTCCTTTATTGTACCAGGGAGCCCAGAACTGGGTACACAACTCCAGTTGTCACCTCACTGGTCCTGAGTATAGTGGAAACTCCATCTGAACACAAGAAAAGACTTTTTTACTGTGAAGGTGGTCAAACACTTGGGCAGGTTGCCCAGGGAGGTTGTGAAGTTCCCATCTGTGGACATATTCAAACCCTGAGTGGACACAGTCCTGCGTAGCCAGCTCTAGGTGATCCTGCTTGAGCAGGAGGTTTGGACAAGATGACCTCCAGAGGCTTCTTCCAACAATTCTGTGATTCTCTGAAAGCCAAATACAGAACTCTAAATTCAAATGACATTTCTATATGTAGAACTGGGTTATTCTATTGCCAAGAACCTACAACTGTAGGTTGACATTAGTATCACATCCTTGACTGTAATACTTCAACTTTGATCTTTGGTTTCCTATCTTAGGTATCATTTTTATAGCTGGTCTTTTCCACAGGAGCCAAGCCCAGGTTTTACAGATCTTGACTTGCAATTAAATAATTTATCTGTTCTAACATTCCAATCTTCCAGATGACATAAAGCCAATAAAAATTCAGCTATCATTCCACAAAAGAAAATTATCTAAATGTTATTAGGAATTTTGTCATAATTAGAAATCTAAGTTTACTTCAGAACTTTTCTATCTGTATTTCTACGTGACACAATACACTAAACTATGCAAAGAATGATTAATAAAAATAATAGGCAACTTCTAGACTAGGAGTACTGAAATGCCACATTTTATAGATTTTAGAAATGTATCTGTTTGCATTATTTATATAATGCAGAAATACAACTTATTTTAAACAAAATAACTTGCAAAATTAGTGCTTTTTCTAGAGAACAGATTAGAAACATTTTTCAGATGTGCAGATTTTAAGAGCTAGTGATGCTTAGTTCTGATAAGGAGTGTAAGAAGTGAAAACAATTTGTGACAATTGAATTTCACAGTTGGAAAAGTAGCAGTAATACTACTGCAAAATGCAAGATCATGTACTAAATCATACATCAAATAAAAATAATTGCAAATGTCTCAAATGGATATTGAAATCTCCAAGTATAGCTCGTGTATTGTGATGTGTTATAGAAGTCAACAGATGAAATGTTTTAAACAGATACTGCTTTTTGAATAAGAATGTTTATGCACAAAACAAGCTGACAAAATGCTAGAAAACTGACAAGACCCAAAAGTGAGAATAAAACATAATTAGATTGTAAATCTCAATTATGTGAGGTGAATTCCCTGGTAAGTTAGTCAATATATCTGAAACTAATTCCTTTTTAATTTAATATTTGTGGAAAAAAATCCAAAACAACAAAAAATCCCATGAACAGCTAAATAGTATTTTCTAAAATTAAATGGCTGCATTTTTATCAACATATGTACATTCCTTCAGAAAATAAATTGCTGTGAATTAAAAGTATTTTATAGCTTCTAGAACGTTGATACAACTTTCTGAAAAGATTCAGAAGCCATTTAACCAACAGCAAGTTGAATTAATTTTCAGATATTATTTACATAATAGTTAATATAATAGTACAAATTTACTGTATGTTAAACATTATCTTTAAGTCTTCTTAATGCTGAAGACTTTTTTATGTTAAAAATACCTCCTTGACTGATGCTACTTGTAACCCAGGCTAAAAAAATCTAGAATTTTGGTAAAAATTTCCAGTGTCTTCATTTCAAATGTTGCATAACATTTCTGATGCCAAAAGACCTCTGCAAATTGTTGGACCACAGGAAAGGGTATACCATTCAATTACACAATGGGTATTCGTAATGCTGTTTACAAAATCCTCTCTTGTCTTATCAACTGCAACTTATAAGTATCTGGTTCTAATAATCCTAGAAATCCAAAACAATCTGGCTCCTGAAAACAATGAAAAGGGGTGTATCTGTTTCAAAGCTGTAGGTGATTTGGGGTCAGCGGCCATCAATCAGTTTCTATATTGAGAAGTTTTGGAGAGACTTCATTTCTTTTTTCCTCTGTCAGATGTTCTAAGGGTTTTGTTTTGTTGTTTTGCTTTGGGGATTTTTTTTGTTTGGATTCCCCTCCCCCCGAGATCTGCTGAGTTTTACCAAAGCCTACAGGGAAAAATGAAGTGCTCTCAGTAAGAAGAATTGAACAAGT
Organism: Gavia stellata; assembly: GCF_030936135.1. Taxonomy (NCBI): domain Eukaryota; kingdom Metazoa; phylum Chordata; class Aves; order Gaviiformes; family Gaviidae; genus Gavia; species Gavia stellata. The sequence goes on from NC_082595.1 coordinate 82,613,019, forward strand.
TTCTGCTTTGCTCTGACAATTAGAATCTGCATGCTTCCCTCAGAGCTGAAAACTACTCTGGCACATGCAACTCTTTCTTGAATGATCAGGAGAACAGCAAGGAATGTCTCACAGCTGTGTGAGAAATTACTTTTCTGAGATGATTATGAGAGATTCTGAGTAAAACAGATGCATTTTACCAATCCAAAATCTACCATTGGAGCAACGCTGTTTTAAGAAAAGAAAATGAAAGTTCAGATACCAATGTAAATTAATTTTGATGCATCAGTAAGCTTTTTCCTCTGAGCCAGGAAGCATTGCTGCTTTGACTAGCAGCACAAGTATGGCTGAAAAAAATTACTACTTGAATAAAAGCAGCATGAGGTCCAAACCAGATCTTTTCAGGCAGTTAAATTCAAGCACAATCTCATCAGAGTTTCATAAAACTTTCTGTCCTATAGTGTGTTTCTGCAATTGAAACAGGTGACAAGATACCTGTTTCCTCACAAGTAGAGAGTTTGAATATTGTTCCAGGAACACTAAGACATTTATGTCAGCAAAAGATAACTAATCATGATCATTATTTGTGATGAGAATTTGGAGAATAATGTTAATATACTTCTTTTTTTTGCTATCTACAGGTTTTTTTTCCCACCATCAACTAAAATCTGCTTTTGAGGATTATTTGTAGAGTTTCGATTACTCCCTAAGTGTCCATTTCAGCTGAGGTTTTAGGAGAACTGCAAGTTCCTTTCTAGCATTATACTTGTTAGCTCTTATATCATTTTGACATCAAGACTGAAATTCTCTTATGCAATCCATATTATACCTTCTTCAAAATTTAGGTTAAAATTCTATTCATCTCATCTTGACTAGTGGAAGTCTTGGCTTTGAAAACTACCTTATTTTTCTGTGCTGTATGTGAAAAAGATTTTCCCTGTACACCTGCTGCAGCTTGACTCAGATAGATAGAACTCAGGTTATTGACAGTGACTTGTAAAGGCTTGGCTGATATTCAGAGTGTTAATAGTGACTTCTAAAGAGCTAGGAGGATTTAATCATCTGCCTGCCTATTTACTTGGGTTTTTCAAAATAAATCTGGTGAGAATTGTGAGCTTTCTGATTTTTCATTCTTATCCCTGAAATATAGAGTCCCCATATTCTTATTTTGTGAATCATACAAGAATTATGATAGAGGCAACTAAAACCACAGAAAATGCTACATAACCATCATAGGCAGCATTAATTACCATTTTTTATTCTTTCAAGAATACAGGTAACAAGTTGGATAAAAGGCCTAAACTAAATTCCCCATCATTAGAAACAAGCCCTTCAAATCAGTCTAGATAAGAATGTAGTTGGATGAGCAGTGGGAAGGTGGTTTAATTCTTGTCCTTGTAAAGCAGTAATTTGCAAAATCCTAGCAAAGATAAACCAATTATTCAATTTATCTTGTTGCCTAGATATACCATTGTACTCTTGGTATCAAATATATTAAATCTTAACATTTTAAGTGGAATGACTTTGTTAATTCTATCATTAAACAGAAGCTTCTGTCACCTCAGTTAGGAATTTTCAAAAAAGATCTATTAGGAATACACATTATATACATTATAAACATTATTACTTAGAGTGAATATGCATTCTCTGTGTGTATGCATTTCCCTGTGGTTGAGTCACCATCCCTGGAGGTATCTAAAAGACATGCAGACAGGGCATTTAGGGACATGGTTTAGTGATGGACTTAGCAGTGTTATGTTTACGGTTGGACTCAGTGATCTTACAGGCCTAAATGATTCTATGATTCTATGATTCTTTTTACACATTGTGTTAAGAATGAGATTTCATCACTATGTTAACCTAAATATTTATCTGTGATTACATATTGCATGTGCTGTTAGTGCATGTTTGGCAGCTATGAAATATTTACAAGGAAAATGTAGTTGCTGAATCTGAATTCATAATTACTAGGATTAAGTAAAACACAACACTACTCAATTGATAATTAACATTCAGACCCTTTAATATTGTGAGTCATACAATTTAATTTATCATCATTATTCACAGGTCCAATTATTTTTCTTTTATATATAATATATTTCAAAATACTAGTAAAACAGCAGTCATATATTCTGGGCATGTATTCTGGGTCATATATTCTGGACAATTATTTTTTCAGGTAGGCATAGACATTGCCTTTTGTCTTGTGCTTCCCAATTTCCTGAAATAGTATAATCATATCCTACATTAAAGGCCTGAAGGCCTTTTCTAGTAACTGAGTATTTCCAGAGCCTGTTGTCTAGTCCTGAGGCTTAATGGGATTGTCTGACCTGTCCAAACTATCACTTTTTCCTAGCCTCCAGAACATGTGCTTGCACTCTGACTGCCTATTGGGAATGATCCTTGGCCTGACATCTCTCACAAATTGTGCTTGAGAACTGATTGTTAAAGTACAAGTTGGTAATGGTCACAATTGTTCCAAGAACCAGTCTAACAGTTTAACAGTAAAGAAGATCAATGTCTTCTTCCCACTTCCAGAATTTATAAGGTAAACTGCTACTTGATTATTACTATAGACGTAGCTATTGCATATTACATTTTTTACTTCCTACCATATTACTATATTTTAATACTTATCTACCTCCTAAATAATACTGTTTGGTTCTTAAGTATTGCTAATAATTTCAGCCTTCTTTTTTCTTAACAGTTTAGTAGAATAAGGACTATTTTATCATGGAAAAAATTCATTCTAGCATTTAAAAAAAAAAAAAAGAAAAAATTACAAACAATAGACAATGGTGAAACCATAGTCCTATGATCTGTTCTGAATACTTTGATACAAATTCAAAAGAGAACTGAGCCTTCCTTTAACATCTGGCTTGCTCCTATGCTGATTCATTTTTCAGTTAAGTAGAACATCTAGGAGTCTGCAATAATCTTGTTCTTTCTTTCTATCCTCAGCTACAGTTACAATAGGCTGCAACAGTCAAACAACCCTTGACTAATATGGCTCCTTAACAATGAACAAATCAGGCTAATACTCTTTCTAACACAGTGCTGAGGCCAATTCACTGGACCTAAATTAGCTGGAGTTGGCAAAATAGAATTTTCCTTTCAAGATTCATGTTAGTTTTCACGCAGATTAGTCTACATGATGGACTTAATTCCTTTGCTCTAATTAGGGAACAATTATGTTGAATACAACAGTTTAACTCCTTGAATAGTTTAGGAAATTAGTTCTATTTTAGTTCACATTTAGTTCACAGATATGTCTATGTTGCTAAGCAGCATAGAGCAATAAGACAGGATTTTTAAAGCGAAGCAGTGTCATGGTTTAACCCCACCACAACTAAGCACCACACAGCTGCTTGCTCACTGTTCCCCGCAGTGGGATGGGGGAGAGAATTGGAAAAGTGAGAAAACTTGTGGGTTGACATAAAGATAGTTTAAGAGGTAAAGTAAAAGCTGTGTATGCAAGCAAAGCAAAACAAGGAATTCATTCTCTACTTCCCATTGGCAGGCAGGTGTTCAGCCATCTCCAGGAAAGCAGGGCTCCATCACCATAGTGCTTACTTGGGAAGACAAACGCCATCACTCTGAACATCCCCCCTTCCTCCTTCTTCCCCCAGCTTTATATTACTGAGCATGACATCATGCAGTATGGAATATCCCTTTGGTCAGTTGGGAATATCCCAACTTCTTGTGCATCCCCAACCTACTCACTGGTTAGGCGGTGTGAGAAGCAGAAAATGCCTTGTGTAAGCACCACTCAGCAATAGCTAAACCACCCGTGTATTCTCAACACTATTCCCAGCACAAATCCAAAACATAGCCCCATACTAGCTAATATGAAGAAAATTAACTCTGTCCCAAGCAAAACCAGCACAAGCAGTGAAGCTACCTGATATCCATTCTATTCTTCTTCCAGGGATGTTACTGGAGACTACCCCTACATATATGGATCAACCATCCATTAGTGACTGGAGTGCACTAGGTTCAATCCTGAAGTGTTTATTTCAGGTTTGTTTCATCTGAAGGTTCACTTGTTCTCAGATTGCTGCATTATGTGAACTAAAATATGCTAAGAGGGGATGATTTGGAGTTGGCTTCAGAAGTGTGTTTCTGATCTTAATGGAATGGTTACTGTAAACACACCTATAAACTACCTGCTATAGGAACTCAAAAAACCTTAAAGAAATAGAAACAAGATGATGATGAATTTAAAACTGATTTGTGGATCTAGGTGTCTAGTGCAGTAAAGATCAATTTGATCTGCACTAGAGACTTATGTTCTGAATATAGTTCCAGATTTTGAATACTGAAAGTGTAAGAGATACAGAAGAATGAGATTCTTAAGAATATACCTACGTGGTAGTTAATGTACAGTTGATCTTAATTTAGTATGAGTTGTCTTAGTGACTACTTTCTAAATATAAAAATATGCCACTTTTCCCACTAGAAAAGAAAGAAGTACTGAAAAATCCTAGAAACAAGTTCAAAAGACAAAATTGTTTGTAAAATCTCTGTAATTATTTTTTATTTGTAAGAAACTGTATGCTATCTGAAATTGATCTTTTCTAGGTCTAGCAATTTGAATAACTACTAATCTGTGCTGGGAACATATTCATGAAAGTTTTAGACTTTTAAAGCCAAGTTACAATCAATTATCCAACTGCATCTAGATTTTTCAGTCAGATTTTAACTACAGTTGAAGAATCAAAAGCATATTGAAAATGAGTTCATTGCAATATATAAAACAAAAAGCTAAAAGTACACCGAGAGTAAGATTTAATATAAAATCAGGCATTACTGGACACTTATAAATAGTTTTACATCTAGAATTTGTCATGGTATAGTAATCTATTCAACTGAGAAATGCTAACATTTAAGGTCTAACTGTACTCATGGTACAGTGCTCATTACTATGCGAGGTGTTAACCTTTCCTTTTTTTTTGATGGTTTTATCTATCATTCACAGAGATCTCAATTCAAATTCAATGAAACTAGTGTAAATATTCCAATCAGCTGAGTGTTAGGTACTTCACATGTTTTGTGATTTCCTGTATTATAAAGTGGGCTGATATCACCTATCACTATATATAATTTAATTACATTAGCAGTACTTTTATCTCAACCTTTCATTGCTCAGCCTTTTACAAAAAAAGTGTACTGTTTCTGTAAGAAAATTCAAGTAACTTTTCTAAAAAGTAAAATTAGCATACAATATTCAATTATTTTGGATAACCAAATTCTTCAAACAAAGGAAAAGGAATTAAGAACTATTGGTTCACCTTCTCACCTCTCTGATGAGGATTTACAGATGAAATTCTAATATTTGTATTTTTTGATATGTAGAAAGAGTAATGAAGAAAAAAAAATCTCTGAAGTCTCTGTCTTTGAGATTTCAAAGCAGTAACACCTAATTCATGAATCACAATGTATTAAGTTCAGCAAACAATATTTTAGAACAGTTGAGTATTCAACATGAAAGAAGTAAAAAGGAGCACAGAAGGTAAATTTTTGTGTCTTCCTAAGTATTGTTTAATAAAACAAATTGTTTCTGCAAAGAACAATAAAATCAGCAACACAAGTGATACTATCTGGACAGCGGTGGAAATATATTATTACAAGATCTGCAGAGAAGCAGAAACATCAAGGCAAATCCAGCAGTAAACAAGGTGGTCAGTGGCAGAGCACAAATATTGGTGGCTTTTGTTCCCAATCTACGCATTAATTCTGTATACAATAAGTAAATAAAGTTAAGCTTTTCTTTTTCATTTAGAATCCTCTTACAGTTTTAAAATGCCCATCATACTTTTCTTGCATTCTCCTTTAAAATCATGTTTCCATTTTTAAAAAATTTGCATGTGCTTTACTGGCATGACTAAATATTTTCAAAGTTTGGACACCAAAAGAAAAGGTAGCATGATGATGGGCAAGAGAAAGTGTATCTTGTTCTAACTCAACCTATTTTCATGTCATTCTTCATACGCCACTAACCAAGGAAGCTGTTTGAAGGAATGTAACCGAAGTAAAGACTCCATACATGTTTCAATGAATGTCAATGCTCTTTATCATCATCACTGATGGTCACTTTCAGGATCTTGTTCTGTGAATGTGCTATAACTATTAAAGGGTTTGAAGCTTCTTGCCCATTGTTGCAGACCTTGTCTTGACAGTGTTAAAGGACAAAACACATTTAAAACCACTGCCTCCTTCTCTCTTTTAATACCGCTGCAGTGCAATTAACTAAATATGACTTATGTAAATTAGTATGTAGACTAAGGAATATTAGAAAGTAATTTTATCACAAGAACACAGTGTGTTCCTTAGCAACTTCCATTGTTAATACTTCCAGCAATGTTTTTTCCCCCAGGCACCATAAACATCATCAGTGATGGCAGCAAACCTGTGAAATTCAGCAGAGTGAAGTCAGTGGGACTAGAGAGAATGCCATTCTCAGTAGCTTGTGAAATTATCTTCAGGTTTGGCTGAGATATAAACTTTTGAATATGTCCTTTTCTTTTCTAGTTTGTGTTGTGACCACACTTTTCACTAAATGTGAATGGGATCCACTGTGCCACTGCATTGGTAGCACAACAGTGTGTAGATCCTGGGACAATGCAAGTTCTTCAGAGAATGTTAGAAAAGGTTCTGCATCAAAGCATATTGACAGAGACAAGTATATTGACATATCCTCCATCAACTGGAGAAGCAGATCTACTTTCTACAGTCATGCTCGAAATAGACCATCTATTCAAGCAAGCTCACCCAAAGGTTTTAAGTTAAGAAATAAAGCCATGTCTTATTTAAACGGTATGTTTGATTATAAGCTTTTTAACAGAGAAAATCAAGGAAGGCAGAACATACATAGAAAGGGTTTATTAACAGCTCTTACCTATTGTACTGTGCAAATCAGTGATTCCAGTCCTCTCAATGACTTTCTGTGTGCTTCAGTCCTTAGAAAGTATTGTCATCACTTTGGAGGCCTGTGACTACTCGTTAAGGGTTGCAAGCACCCAGCTCCCTACTGTGCCTGCCTCACCAGCCTCTTGAACCTTCTTGCCAAACATGAAACTTTCCTTCATCCTTCTACCACCTCCTTCGATCAGGAATGAAAAGATAAACTAGATTCACAGGAATCCACTTTTCAAGTCTCCTCCAAAAGAAGTGATAACACTGAACAGAAAATAATTCAAGTTTCACTGGTCATTAAAATAGAGCATAACAGGGCACTCAACTAGGAGGAAGGACTAATGTATTTTGATTCTTCTGCAGACAGTTCTTGCATTTAAATTGTATAAAATACATTACTTTTGTCTTATTCTGCAGCAAGTATACCTTAAAAGACAAAGACACAATCCCAAATTATTTTAAAGTGATTTTGTAATCTGTTTATGAAGAATCCGCAGAGAATTCCGATAAGTCTCTTGAGACCTGACTTTGCTTTACAGGAGTCATATTGATTCATCCCCAATGTTTCATACCAAGGCAGTTGTAAGTAAAAGGTTATACACAAAAATAAGTTCATCTATTTAATTCTTGAGCTCCCTTAGAACTGGGTATTTCATGGGGCCTGGTTCATTGTTGCAGTTGACTGTTTATTTTGTTTTAAACATCTTCTATCAACACTTCAAACCCTAACAAATCCTTTGTACCAGCCTCATTAAACTCTTTCATAGTGAATATGAAGATGTACAATTAAGTTTTTCTACATATCTCCCTGAATGTTCCTTTTGTACCCAGAATATCTGCTGGTCATTCAGGCTCTCTGTTAGGCTTCCTATTACCTCTGTCTTTCTAGAGATGTGTTGTTCATTTTGATACTGTTACTTGCTCTTCAAATTCTTTTCTTCCCTCTAGTGTTTTTATATGTATCTATGTTTTCACATTAATCTACCAGAGTCTGTGGTCTGTGATGTTTTTACTTCATTTACTTATAAGGAATTGCAAATTCCAAGCTCTGCTTCTTGCTTTCCTTCCCACACCCTCCAGTTTCACCATGCCAGCTCCATTTTAGCTATTTTCAAGCCCTGATTAATGGTACACATTTTTTCTATGTCTCCAATACAGTATTCTTAGATAATCTCTGCTTTTTCTATTAGCATTTAACACCATTGCCCTCTCTTAAGCCTCCTTTTAAGAAATTAACTGCATTAGTAGTTTCTCTTTTAGAAATTGAGGACAACTGTGGACTTCTTTTTTACTTTTATTCCTTCTGCAAGAATTTTGAATCTAAGTGCATTAAATGGCCACTGTTAGAGAGACACTCTTCAATTTGAATCAGGACATATTAAATAACTTGAATCACATCAAATATTGCTTTGCCTTTTGTGTTTTCTAACCTACTCTGCCATGAAACAGTCACTGATGCTACTTAAAAAAATAATCTTTAATCTTTAATTATGCTGTGCTGAGCTATTTTCCCAATGTACATGGTAGCTGTAATCTCCCATTACTGTTTAGTTTCATGTACTCACAGACTCTCTGACCTCAGCAGGTCACAGTCATGGTCATAGTGATGATCAGGGGCTTCATCATGATCTTAGAAAGAGAAGTACAATAAAGACAACAGGCAAAAAGAATGGGGGTTTTATTATATTTAGGCAAAACCATAGCATTTGAAATAAGATATAATTTTTCTAGCATCTGTTTTGCCTCTGTGACTCCTTGGACTGCCTTTTTGTCAGGTTTCTAGTCCTTAGACTGGTATGTGTGCATGTTGAGCACACAAAATTGTGAGTGAAGTAAATGAGAGCTGTGTAGCGTGTAACAGGCACACAGGACTGGGTTTGAGTAGCAGGGTTGTAATGGGATCAGGCCACGAACCACATTCTGCTCATCATGGATGGTTCCTGAGGGCTCTGGGACCGACATAAAGAGTGGTGGGGAAACCCACCTGCACCAAGCTAGAAGAACTCATGGCTCTGCTCAAGCATATGTACAAGATGCGCTCGTAGCTGCTAGGGGCTGGAGACGCGTTTGGGGGGAGGCACGCCATGACTCAGGGGTATGCACATCCTCAGAGACTGTGGCCATGAGCAACCCATACCAGGTCTGGGACACTAAGTAGCTGAGCTTCAGGAATCCATTAAGCGCAGGGCAGCAGAAACATACAACACCCCAACCACCTACAACCACCCTGGTAGAACTGGGACAGACTCCGAGCAGATATTTTGGTATGGAGGTAATAGGTGTCTATGTACATGTTAGTTTAATCATTGTGTGATTCTTTTTCTCAATATCAGAATCACAGAACCACTGAACAGAATTTTATGTTGGCTGGTGTGCTGGTTTTGGCTGGGATAGAGTTAGTTTTCTTCATAGTAACTTGTACGGGGCTGTGTTTTGGATTCGTGCTGAAAACAGTGCTGAGAATACAGGGATGTTTTAGTTATTGCTGAGTACTGTTTACACAGTGTTAAGGCCTTTTCTGTTTCTCACACCACGCCACCTGCGAGTAGGCTGGGGGTGCACAAGAAGTTGGGAGGGGACACAGCTGGGACAGCTGACCCCAACTGACCAAGGGGATATTCCATATCATATGATGTCATGCTCAGTACTAAAAAGCTGGTGGAAGAAGAAGGAAGGGGGGACGTTCGGAGTTATATTGTTTGTCTTCCCAAGTAACCACAATGCATGATGAAGGCCTGCTTTCCTGGAGATGGCTGAACGCCTACCTGCCGATGGGAAGTAGTTAATGAATTCCTTGTTTTGCTTTGCTTGCTTGTGTGGCAGGACCCGGCACTTGGCCTTGTTGAACCTCATCCAATTGGCCTTGGCCCATCCATCCAGCCTGTCCAGATCCCTCTGCAGAGCCTTCCTACCCTCAAGCAGATCAGCACTCCCTCCCAACTTGGTGTCATCTGCAAACTTGCTGAGGGAGCACTCAATCCCCTCATCCAGATCATTGATAAAGATATTAAACAAGACCAGCCCTAACACTGAGCCCTGGGGGACACCGCTTGTCACCTGCTGCCAGCTGGATTCAACTCCATTCACCACAGCTCTCTGAGCTTGGACGTCCAGCCAGTTTTTTACCCAGCAAAGAGTGCACCTGTCTGAGCCACAATTCACCAGCTTCTCCAGGAGAATACTGTGGGAGACAGTGTCAAAGGCTTTACTAAAGTCCAGGTAGACAACGTCGACAGCCTCTCCCTCATCGCCTAGGCGGGTCACCTGGTCATAGAAGGAGATCAGGTTGGTCAAGCAGGACCTGCCTTTCATGAACCCGTGCTGGCTGAGCCTGATCCCTTGGTTGTCCTGCACGTGTCCCGTGAGCGCCCTCAAGATGAGCCTCTCCGTAATCTTCCCCAGCACCGAGGTCAGGCTGACAGGCCTGTAGTTCCCCGGATCCTCCTTCCGACCCTTCTTGTAGATGGGCGTCACGTTGGCAAGCCTCCAGCCATCTGGGACCTCCCCCGTTGACCAGGACTGTTGATAAATGATGGAGAGTGGCTTGGCAAGCTCCTCCGCCAGCTCCCTCAGCACCCTTGGGCGGATGCCATCAGGCCCCATAGACTTGTGAGTGTCCAGGCGGCATAGCAGGTCGTTAATTGCTTCCTCCTGGATCATGGGGAGTTTATTTTGCTCTCCATCCTTGTCTTCCAGCTCAGGGAGCTGAATAGCCTGAGAATACCTGGTCTGGCTATTAAAGACTGAGGCAAAGAAGGCATTAAGTACCTCAGCCTTTTCCTCATCCTTGGTGACCGTGTTCCCCCCGGTATCCAGTAGAAGATGGAGATTCTCCTTGGCTCTCTTTTTGTTTTTAATGCATTTGTAAAAACATTTTTTATTATCCCTTACGACCTTTGCCAGATTGAGCTCTAGCTGGGCTTTTGCCTTTCTAATTCCCTCTCTGCATGACCTAATGAGGTCCTTGTATTATTCTGTAGTTGCCTGCCCCTTCTTCCAAAGGTGATAAACTCTTTTTTTTCCTGAGTCCCAGCAAAAGCTCCTTGTTCAGCCAGGCCGGTCATCTTCCCCGCCAGCTCAACATATATTATAACTATAAGGTAGAAATAAGGATTCTGTATTTTGAGGTGCAGGCAAATTCACTGTCTAGCATGTTCAATATTGTAGAAAATCATATTAGTAAACTAATAATTCAGCAAATACTGTATGTTTTGAAAGGTGTGTAGTAAATAAGGAAAGGATCATTTGCAAAGAATGAAGATTGGCATAAATAATGCATAATTTCCTAAGAATTATTAATTTTGTGATGAAAATTGGAAGGGTACAAAGGACAACTTGGTATGTCATTGAGATAATCAGTACGTATTGTAAAACACATAAAGGGTGGAAGTCAAATTATGCAGGCACTATAATTTGTGGCATTTCCTATATTATATGTACATATTAAGTGATGTTCAAATTTGATGTTTTTAAATATGCATCAGAAATAAAGCGAGCATGATATCACAGTCCCAGGGAGCAGCAAACGTGGGCTGTCCTGCAAGAGAAGGGTGCTGCGAGGGGGAAGTGAGAGTGATGTCAGTGGCAAGGGGCGCCATCCCATAGCATCCATGCAAGAAGCACAGAGCGGGTCTGAGGATGGCACTCAGAGCCAGCCAACAGTTCAGTGGTTCCCAGGCAGGACCACAGTGAGGAAACAGGTCCTGACATCAAGCCAGTAAGTCAAATATTTGCATCAGGGTCGAGGCCCAGGTAAGCAAAGTATAAGGTCAGGTACCAGCCCACTTGCAGCGTAGCCCAGGTGAGGACCAGGGGTGAGAGCCTGAGCTTAAATGCAGCTCCTGAGCAAGGTGGGGGACCCCCAGCAAGCCCCCCTATGGCTTCCTCTCAGCTGTTTTCACAGCAGTTTGATCCAAGGTCACAGCCCAAACCTACCAGACCTGACTTCAAACACAGGCAGACAGTCTACAACATGTGCGTGTGACTTGTGGGAAGGTGGCAAGAGGAGGTCCATTCCTGGACCCAACATGGTGATATGATGTTCCTAAACATTTCCTGGTTTATTCTCTACTTTGATAGATTCTTTTTTTCTAAGAGGTTGTTAGAGTCAGATATCTTCTCTGGGTATTTCTCCAATCTCACTTAAAATTAACTTCATTTTTGTCATTAGTATTTAATAACTCTTATTATTAGAAAAAAACCTTAATCTTTAAGATTCTGGACTGGAATGTAAATAACTTGGGATTCATTTTTGCTTTTAAATTACTTCCCTGGGGTTCTGCATAAATGTTTCTGCTTTAGTTCTCCTTTAGTACAAAATAGAGCATTGTGCTGCTTTTCACCCAGCCTTATGTAACTTTAAGAGTTAGATTTTCTTCAAGTATCTTACTGTGTGTCCATACAAGTCCCAGCCTCGGACTTTCTTAGTCTTCATCAATTGCATGGAAGCATGTGGGGTTATAGATAGGAAGATCTTCTCCTTGCCTAAAGCAAACCTAAAATATAACAATTATCACAATCACTTTCAAATGTCATCTCATGACATCATTTTGTCTCATGACATGGCATCAGCATTTTTCAGATATTTAATTTCTTGGCTGATTTTCCAAATCATGTATGTTAACATTGTAACTCTTTTTCATGCATAGCTCTTCACTATATAACTTTTTTTCCCTCTTGATTTTATTGCTAAAGAAACAATTTTTATTCTCTCTTGATTTTTCTTTGCCATCTTCCCCTGTTTTTTCCACTTCTTTTATAGGATGTATTTGTTTACTTAACATTATTAATTGTAGTACTCCCATAATAATCTTTCAGTTGCATGAAGACTAATAATGATTTTTGTGAAGACAGAGTATCGACTGTTATAATACTACTGATGACATTTTAAAACAGTTCAGAAGTTTTATCCCATACAAATATTGTGAGGAAGAACATTTTCTTTACCAGTAAAAATGAAGCCTGTATATGGTAACAAAGCTATGCATAATTACATGAATGAAGGGCAAAATATGTAAGTGGACAAGAATTCTTCTGCATTGGACATGCAATAGCTTTCTTTTTGAAGTGTCAAAAAAGAAAAATAATCTTTTATAAACGTCTATTTTAGTAACCCCCGAGAAAATCTCGTTATGAAAAAGGTATGTAAAGTTGGGTTGCTGAATGTAGGATTTCTAAATATACAGTAATATAGAGCATAGACTTTTACACCTGATAACAGTGACAGATGTAATAGCAGCTATAATGGACATAATAGTTCAACACTGCTACCTTAAAAAAAAAAAAAGCTAAATGATCCAAATTACACATTTGACAGCACATTATCTAATGGTATAGTTGAACATCATGAGATTCTGAAGATAATGGAATGGTCTCAAAATAGAAAGACTATGAGTATTCTGTAACAAGGCTAGTAGTTTTCTTGCAGATCCATGTCCTTTCTTTTTTTCTATGGGGAATTAGCTCCCAGGGATGGAAATACACAGAGAGAGAGGAATTAGAAATCAGCATACTTGCCTGGCTGTGGAGCTAAGTGGTTAGAGGACTTCAACTCTGAAGGCAGAATTGGGATCCAGTAATAAAAATAAAACAAAAATATTCTGGGAGGACGATCTACTTCTTCTGAGTTTAATATTCTAAGCCTCAAGCCTGCTATTATTGCTACTAGTTAGTCACAGTCCACACCTTTCTGGTATCTTCAAAGGCTTAAACAGTGCTGGTCACTTTACTGCACAAAGGTAATTGGGACATGTTCAAATACACAGCAATTTACTAATAGGACATAGCTAAATGTTAGATGTTTTCATCCCAATTTAGGTGATAATAGGAGAGACTGAATACCATCCTTTGATATTATCCTATAATTTTCAACAGCTCACTAAGTTATTTAATATTCTGCAGCTCAAGGTTTCCACAAACAGTCTCTTTCCTGTCCTATTTGATCTTTCAGCATAGTCCAAAGTATGTCCAAAATATTTTTGAAGTACATGGGGGAAAGGGGAACATTTAATGAAATGATGTTATTAAAGCAGTATCATAATCCATGTGCACTTTAGAGATAGACCAGGTGTATGTAGTGTAGAAATATACACATCTATATGTCACTCTCCATGCTATGTAAAAATGAAAACAATGTAAACAAATTTCAAAATATAAATGCTGTTGTCTATTTTTATTAAATGGCTTCCCTTGTAAGATACAGTTCATTCTTTACAATAATTTTCTCATTTGTAAATATCAGTTTAGATACCACTATCTTAAAGTGTAAGATAAATATACTGAGGAAAAAAAAGGCATTATAGAATTAAAAGGGACAAAAAAAATTATACTTAAGGCAAATTAAACTGTTACTAACCTAAAGCTATTAACAATTTCTGAGGTATTAAACATCATATTGTGTTTTCATCATTTTCAGTATGACTCCAAGAATAAGCTTCATAATCTTATTTTGGTTTTCTTTCTGTTCTGTAATCACTCATCTTCATGCATTAAAAATTGCCAGATATATTGAAGGGCCAAAAACCCCTTTTCTATAAATTAAATTGTCCTGGAGGACTCTGTAGTCTGTTGGCTTTGACTGTGATACATGAAAAACCTCAAGCATATGATTAAGGACCTTTGGTTTTCATATATATACTTCAAAAACTAGTGATTTAATTAAGTGTTTTGCTGAGTGTATGTGAACATAAAAGAGTTGAGGATGCCCTTGTATGTTTTCTTCATTGAAGCCGTAATCCATAAGCCTACATCTTCAGAATACCTACTTTTATCATAAATTAATGATAAATCATTATCAGGAAATCATCTATGGTTAAAGCTCATGACTGGAGTTGAGATGTTCTGGTTTACTTCTTAGTTTTGCCACAGATACCCTATCTTGGTTATTATTAGTTTTTGTCAACAGAGGGAGGGAATATGGAAAGTATGCTTTTAAGCTCTTTCTCTTCCATATGCAAGTACAATGAAATGTACTAAATGAAAATCAAATCTTTAACAGCACTAGAAATAGGAAAAATCTGACTTTAGTTACAGTGGTGTAGTTCTGATCAGTTAATTGGACTTATTCCAGTTTCACATCATTGTAATTAGATGTAGACCTTGCTTTGTTGCATATTTTCTATTTTTGTAATGAGGCTTTGATTTTCAACTATATTTGGTGTGAAAACAGAAATATTTTTCTGCTTGAATTCCTAGGCTGCCATGGAAAATACAGATGAACCTTAAGGAACATGTGTTCTGAAGCTATCCTCAGTAATGAAGCAGGTGTGAAAGACAACTCCCATTTGCCAGGTGAAACAATGACTACAAAATCAGCAGTTCGCATGTTAGTGTGCTTTCTTCAACTATGCATTGTAAATGGGCAGATAATATGTGAGAGGCAAATGACTGCTGAATGGCGAGTGGAACCAAAACCTAGTGTAATAAAATGGACACCAAGGGAAAACGTCTGCTCAAACTTTTACACTGAATGTTGGAATATGAATAAAAGTATTACTGGTGAAATCTCGGATGAACAAAATCTCAGTATCCCTCAGATATGCCCCTTACAGCTTCAATTAGGTGATAGTCTCTTCATCTCCTCTGAGCCATCCTTTCAGTCCTACGGAATGAATTTGGTAAATGTCTCCAAGGAAGAATTTATTAACTGTCCTAAAGCTGGTTTTCTTCAAGAGCAGTTTATTTTTGTTTGCCAGATGAGAGGACTGCACCAAGTTGACCCTAACTGGCTTGGTGTTGGAACTCATTACTTTGCAGAGCTTCATAAGAGAGGCCCGCTATTGTGCAACATGGGCCTTCGTCTGAACGTAACCGTGAAGCAACAGTTTTGCCAACAGACTCCAAACGTACCATTATGCTCTGGGCATGGAAAATGTCTAAGCCATATTTGGGAAAAAGCATATAATTGCCATTGTTTCTCACAGTATTCTGGAAGATTCTGCCAGAAGTTTGATATGTGCTCCACTAAACCTTGCCACAACAATGCCTCCTGCACTGAGAAATCAGAACTTTCTGGAGATTCTTACGAATGCACGTGTCCTCCAAAATTTTCAGGTATTTCTTTTCCCCTCTAGGAATAAATGTTACATAGATAATACATTTTCCTTAATGGATAATAAAACAGTGAGAGCGTCATTAGTAAGGTTTTTGTATAATGATTGTCCATTGCCACTACCACACCTGCACTGAGTCTCTTTTACATGTAGTCACTTATAGGAGACTGTGCAGTCATTTGAAGACATTTTGTACTTGCTTACATTCATGTGTGCATTGTGGAGAAAAACAGAAGTTCTTATCATGCTTCTTTCCCATTTAAGCATGAGACATAGGTAAGTACTTGTGAACTTACAGAAGTAACTGATTTTTTTTGTTTGTTTGTTCAGCAGTTCAAGTTCTTACACCAAATAACATAAATCATTTGGAGTAAGCTCTCCCAAAATAGTTAACCAAACTGCTGAAAACCAAAAAATTATTTTGTTGAAATGAACATTTCATTCAACCTGCCACAAAACCTCCCTTTTCAATTTAAAGATCTTTTAAATCACGTTAGAGAAATTTTTAAAATAAAGTATTTTTTTAATTGAAAAGTCAAACAATTAATTAGAAGAGCAAGCAAAACAAAATACTTACACTTTTCTTCCAGATTGTTTTTCACCGTAAAGTTCCTTTCAAAAGGAATTTGCTAAATATACTGTTATCACCAAATTAAATATTTCACAAATGAAAAAAATTCACCTAATTCTGTCTAGGAAATATTGCAGTACTTACCCAAAACCCATTGGAGAAATTGAATCTGGATTTGGGATTGGACTACCAGATAGTACAGCATGATTAGATACATTCTTACCTAACCGTTATCTCCATTTCATGGAGGAAGAAAAAGGGAAGGAAATTATGGTACATTTTTTCTGCATTCAGACCAATGGAGTTCAGGAATCCTTTAGAAAGTACCAGAAATATTCATTCACATCACAAAAAGGATTGTTGTAGCTCTTTCTGTACTTGTGGAGCAGAATTTTATCAGTATTCCTTTGATCGACTGCACTTCTGTGCTCTCGCAATAGTGATGCCATGCTATGAAACACAGCTGATGAGTCAGGAATGAGTGAGGTTCATAGAACACAGAAATGAAGGTTATGTTGCATAAAGTTTGCTGTAATTTGTTTTTAATTGCTTTTCAAACCGCATTATATTTTGGTTACTAATGCATTTGCAAATAGAACATTATGCAGGTATGAATAAATCAATGTTATGAGAAAAGTATTTTTATAATTATTCAAAGTTTAGTAAAATAGTGGAAAACATTGATGGTATGCAGTATTTTTTCTATTTCTTTTATGATTTCTGGAGGCTGTGTAAAATGCTTTGAAAATAATATCAAAAAGTGTCTCGTACTACTTTAATTCAAATTAATGGAGAGATTCATAAGCAATTCTGTTAAAAGCAATCATCATGCTGGATGTTATCAACAAGCAACGCTTAAAATATTCTGTTAGACTATATGGGACAGTGTTGGCTAATGCCATAATTTTGTTCTGGCAATACCGGTCCAGTAAATAAGCTGTATGTAAACAAGAAGAACTAGGAGATTAAGTCATCATACATTATGGACGTGGCTACACTAAAGTAAGGGAGGAAAAAAGTGCTTCCCATAATATAAAGCCTATTAGAAATTTAAAAAGTTGTTGAAGTGTAAATAATGTCATAGCAACAATTCAAGTGGCAAGCATAATTATACGGTATTTAGACCCATATGCTGTCATAACATAAACAACTTATAATTGGAATTGTAATTTCCAGAAAGCTGCATATTAAGAAAAATTCAGTCAAATTGGACTCCACAAGAACATCTTTTGTTCGCAATGCTGGAAGAAACTGTACGCTAGATTCATGTCAAAAAGAAACAAATGCTACAGTACTAATAGCATTTCTGCACTTTCAGCTATATGTGAATTTTTAACTATATGGTAGACGAGGTTGAGCACAGTAGCTCATATTACAGCAGCTGAATATCTTTCTGCCTTGCTTTAGAACTTCAGTAATCTGGGTGAAAACTAGCAACTAACATTAGCACAAATACCTATCTATCCATCTGTCTATCTCTTAAATATAATGTTTTATTTTACATATAAATTTGACATTTCAGGAAAAAATATTAATATTTACTAAAGTTCAATGTTCCTATTATTCCTTTTATATATAGGTAAAAATTGTACAGAAATAGTTGGACAGTGCCAGCCACATACGTGTTTCAATGGTAACTGCAGCAATGTTACTCCAAACACTTTTCTTTGTGAATGTGACAAGGGCTTTACAGGTAAGAAATGCCTTTGTTTCCTGTCTTATAATAATAGTTTCCTGTGTTATAATAATGGTGTGAACTTTTGCTTTATTAAACCAGTTATTCTCAATGATTGTTGTACAGTTTGCAATTTCCTCAGATTTTTTTTAAATAGGTTTTGTAAAATAAAGAAATCAGACTTCCATGTGACTATTCTAAAATACTCATGTACTGAAGGAAAACCATATAAATGACAGAGGCTTTTCATAAATGGATCCCATCCATGAGTACCTTTCTCCTATTGGCAGTATGACAAAGGAAGATTCATAATCACTGACTCACTAGTCCTCAAATATAGAGTTCGCAAGAATAGGATCAGAAGATCTTACTGGATGATTTAGAATGATCATGACACCAGTATTCATAATTTCAGAATCCTCTTAATAGATGTGCTAGAAAAATAAGATGGAAATAATTTAAAGAGTCAATAATCTCATGATTTAGTGGTGTGTCTTGATTAAATAACCGCAACTCTTAGAAGCTAATAGGTTTACTTATGATATATTAGGCAAATAAGATACTTTCATGAGAAAAGCTTGAATCAGAAAATGTATCTAAAACCATCCTATTGTAAACACTTTTTCTTGGGGGTCAGGATAGCAGCCAAACTTAAAACTATTCATTCTTGTACTTCACAGCAGAGATTTACTGTATTGGTATAAGAGAAGTAGCAATACTCAGAAGAACATTCTTTAAGAATGAGCTAAATATAAAGCTAGCACTTGAATACCCAAGGACAGTAAAACCTTTAAAAATGCCTCTTCCTTGGAAGCATCAGTTATCCCTGAAAATCATAGAATGTAAACAAATCATTACATTGAGGTGTAGAGTTCAAAGAAAACAAAACAGACAATAAAAATCATAAGGGAGTTAGAGGTATCCAAGAGCCAATCTTTAGTTTTGTAGTGAAAGGCTGAACATTCTTGTTGACATTTTAGTTAAGTCTGTGCAGAACTATATTTTTAAAAATGGGATAGACATGTTTAATTCTAAATTCCTAGTAAATCTGTTTTATATTACTTCATTGTAGAGGGCATCATGGTCAACATCATTCTGAAAAAAAAAACTTTTTTCAAAGGAGAAAAGTCCATTAGTAAAGTTTTCTAGACCTAGCTTTACCTCCACTCATGGTCTATATCTTTTTAGAAAGCTTACTCTTGTCCCTTTCACCCAAATTGTGCAGGCACATTGCTTCTGAAATTTTCCCCACGAAAATATTTTGTATCCTTGCAATTTTAACCTAATGAGGGAGAGGAGGGGAGGAGACAGGACAGAACACCCTTCCAGATACAGTAAACCCAAACGCATAATGACATGAAAACAGTTCAATACACGCAACTCCTGTGGATAGCAAAAATCATTGCAATCTACTCTCCAGGTAGCTGGTAAGGATTGCAAAAGAGAAAAGGAGACTATGAGTGTGAATGAACTCCCTTTTTATTTTCCAGTTAGCTAAAAGAAAATGGAGAATCCTTTCTTGTTTCGAAGCATAATAAGCATCATAGGAGGAGAAGGCAGACTTTCAGTAATTTACCTCTTTTTTCCTTCTCTGATATAAATTGCCTCAGGTCCTGCTGTAACAAGAAAGTATATAGTACATCAGCATACCTTGCAACAGGACTGGTTGACTAACATACAGTGTAATTTTGCAATAATTTTCTGACCAAATATGGTTGGTTTATGTCTACATTTCTTCCTGTGATCCTGTGTAAAAGTGTTTGCTATCACTAAGGCAATTTCAAGAATAGTTACCTAAAAAAACCAACCCATGTGAAAACAGACATTTTTCTATGAAAACAGGTATTTTTCTATTGTTATTCCATCGTGGCTGTATTGTCTTCTCAGACAAGATGAGTTGTGTAATTGTGAATCTTGTGTCTCGAATGCTATTCTAAGTGTGTGAAGTTGGCAGCAAATTCAAAACATTCCTGTTTTGATATTGAACTTGTGCACAGAAAACACAAACATAATACCAAGATGATGCAAATGACATTTAAGATTTTATAAACTTTGACATACCTTTTTTCCAAAATGAGGTAAGACACTAGCAGTAACTAGTTCACAAGATCTGAATGAAAGTATGGAATATTCTTGTTACTGTAAATTGATGAGATGTAAATAAAATTGTAATACAATTATTTTATATTTATAATTATGATTAATATTTAAAAGTATTTATTCAAAATAAGTAAAGGTTGCTTTGTCCAAGCTGTGTTCACAATGATAGAATGGATCTATTGGATGAGCAATGTATATGTTCATGTCAGTTAAGTATTTTTATTTTTTATTATTTTTTTAGTTCATTCACTGAGCTCTCAAAACTCTCTTTACTCTTTCCTGAAAGAACATTTTAGACATAACTTAATAAGAAACAGCTAACATTAGGCATGCCATTATTCTTATGATAGAATACTCCAATTCATACCAGTATTTGCACCGTTAGACTTATTAAGGAATGTTCAGAGGACAGCGATCTGGGTGAAATAAGGACGGGGTGGGCATGGAGAGGAAGGACGTATAAAATAGGCTGGCAGTGTGTAAGCAGTTGCTGGTCAGTACATTTGTCTGACTGAGCCCTGCACTGAATCACTGTAGTCTATCCATTCTTCTTATTAAATCCTTTCTTGACTCTCTTTCCATTTAATCTCACTCTCCCCATCTGTGAGTGCTGTAAGGTCTAGGTGCCAGAAACTGGAGAGACGAAAGTGACTGAATTTGGGTCTGCAGTTGCAGCTAGACCACAAGTGATAGTCGTTGTAATGTCTGTGGTGCCAGCAGCTGGAGTGAATGAGGGTCTCAGCATCAGCACTTGAAGAGAAACCACAGACTGTAGGAGCATGTGTCTGCAGTGAGTGAATTTAGTGCCAGCAACTGGCATCAGACCTTGGGTGATGGTGGCTCCTGTGCCTGGTGCCAACCAGAGCAGTTGAGAGTCCCAGCATCAGCAAGGGGAGAGGGGACCAAGAGTGATAGGGCCTGTGTGCCTGGGCACAAGCCACTGGGAAGACCAGAATGTTTATATTTCCCCCTAACCTGGTGTATGTGTGCATACATGTATGTGCATGTGTAATTCATTAGCAGATTTCAAGCTAGACTATCTGGTGAGTAGGAGGCCCGGGATCTGGACATCAGTATTAGATGAGCTAAGGTCCCATGCTGCTATTCAAGGGATCCACAAATGTGTCTGTCCTCTTGAACTAGAAAGTAAGGGGCTGTTTGTTTTCACTAGCAAGCTTCAATCCTGATCAGTCAGAGAGGAGGACTGGGATTTGGCTGTTTGTATTGGGTGTTGTTAAAGGCAGCACTCTGTCTGTGGGCAGTCTATGTAGCTGGCTGTGTTCGTGTCCTCTGTATGTGTGCGTCTCTGGCATACATGTTCATCTTTGCTACTGGTTGAGCCTGCAAACAGGAAAGCAACAGTTGCATCCATTGGCCTAGGACAGAGGGCCTCCCACGTCTCTGGGTGCACTGAGCTGGGCTCCAGCAGCTGGGAAGGAGGCTCCTCAGGCCCCAAAGTCCACCAGAGGAGGTGCCTTTTATACATCCCCTAACAAAGAGGATGTCTCAGAAATTCTGATGGATGTTGTGGTCCTGTTCTGAAGATGCACAGAAAATTAATGTGACTCATTCACAACCTACAGGAAATAGCAATATCTTAAGTACCTCCATAATGGTAATGCTTAGTGTGCTTACCCTTGACAGCGTTTGGTGGATTAAGAGCAGTAGTTTCCCATTTGAATATGTTTTGTTGAATCTGGGGGGCTTTTTACTCTTTAGGTGGGAAGATGGAAGGTCAGAGAAGTGACTAAAAAACAACACTCTGTAGAGCACTTAAGATTACTGGGTTTTTTCACATATTCCTGTAAGGGAAACCTACATTTCCTGCCTTCCCCAATGGTCTGATTAGCCTCTTTACAGGACATAATGAGTTCCCTCCTCACTTGTGGGACTGAAGATACTGTAAGAATGAAGTGGTTTTGCTTAGAGCCACTTTGCTAGAGCTTCCATCATCCAGGTGCTTTAGTTTAAAATGGTCTGTTCGCTTCATCAGTGAATTACAACCAGAGTACTTTGAAAAAGGTCATAATTGTAAAAGGACTTCATAATATATATATGGAGAGAAGAATTTATTGTTTGTACAATTAGTGTTTTAACATCCTAATAGTTCAATTTGTCTAATACTAACACCCATAGCCCAAATTAATACCCAAAACCTTATTAATAATACCCCTAAAAATATTATACAAAAATGCCTTCCTATTATCTATTTTTTACCTTGGTATTATGCTCAGCTTTCCAGTGCTCCTTTTGGTCCCAAGAGCAATAGATCAATCTCCCTCAAGAAGAGGGGCCAAGACTTGCAGCAAATCGCCAGCATCCTGAGGTCTTTGTCCGGAGGAGTGTGACAGTCATGCTGGAAGTTTCTCCCCTGTCACTCAAGGGTCCATCTCAGCCTACTTTTATATGTTTTCATACCACTATCTTCTTCCTTCTCCCAGGCTGCCAGCTACAGCCTAGCAGTGGTCCCCAGCCACCCCCCACAAAGAGCTATGGTTTGTCAGACAGTGACTGAAGTGGGGATGGGGTGAAGCCCTCCCCAGAGGGCCCATTCCCAGAGCTGAAGCTGGAGCATGGGAGGCAGCAGTCACTGGGCCCAAGGGCAGGGATTAAAACAAACCAGACAAATCATGAGCCCTCGTACTGTCAGCTCAGGTCAAAGGTCAGCCTGAAGAGATATTCCTGCTATGGAATTTGTTCCTTAGTGTTTCTCTAGGGGGCAGGGATGGTAGCAATCAGGATGTGGGAAAGGGGAAGAGGTCAATTAGAGATTACGTTTTTCCAGACTATTTTAACCTCATTTGTGATTTGTTTTCTTGGGTTTTGTTTTGGTTTTGTTTTTTTAACTGACTGACTATGGTTTAATAAAACTGTCAAGGATGACAGTTTCCTCAGAGAAAGCTGTAGATTATGGGGATTATGATCCTTAGTTGTAAAAACATTCTGTGAAATATTCCCTGATCATTGCTCAATGTTGCTAGAATGAAGAATGTATAGTCAAGCTTTTTGGCCATTTTTATGAATAACACTGAAATGGCTGTAGTTCCTGTAGTGTTAAGGAAGAAAATGCATGTTGTATTTGGGGTTTTAATGAAGTTATGATGATTCTTTTAATCGCATCACTTCATGTATATTTCATGCTTGTTTCAAAAGTACCGTAAAATCTCTGACAACATGTCCAGAATAAGAGTTCTCATCTCTCCCATGATTCAAAATATTTTTGATATTTCAAAATATCAATTTTGTGATATTCAAAATATCACAATAATATTTCTTTTTTATTATAAAATACTTTCTGTAAGAGAATTCCAGCTGATTGTTTTTTCTTTGCCCTTTCTACTGCTTATTTTTATCCTTCTTTTAAAAAAATTTAAAGTAGAAATTTCAAAGTTAAGAGTTTTAGTCTTCCTCAGTGCCCTTTGTTACATTTAACCTCTATCATAAACTACCATTCTATAGACACTTTGTTCTGCTGTACTTTCACCGTGGTCCACAGGCAGTACTTGTCCTCACTTTCTGTGTATCCAAGTGAAGCGACTTAATGACGGATGAAAATGATCTGATGATTAAGAGACTCAGCTCTTCTCCAGACTACATACCTATTCTATGCCAGAGACCATAATATCTGCCAGTCACATAGGGCCCAGATGTGAAAATATAAATGTGAAGCCCATCACCGTGTTCTCTGATCCAGCTATTATGAGTTCACAACATTTAATTCACTTCATGTTTGATTAGGGTATCTTAATTAAGACTATGTTTTCTAGGGGCTTCTGTTTCCAGAGAGTGATTCTGGGAACCCAGGCCCTGAAGAGGCTACTTCAGCAATGAAGGAATATTCTAGTTTGAGAGTTAAGGTAAATGGCCTTATATTAGGTGATGAGAATATGTGACAGGACTTTTCACGTCTTTTGAGACTAAAGCAGTTTAAGCAATTGTCACTTGACTGCTAGATAGCTCTAGTACAAATAGCTATAATTTACTCTTAACAAACACGATACAGATGAATCTATCTTAGCTAGTAGTAAAGATACACACACAACAAAGATTTATTGGAACTGCACCAAATTACATTAATTAGTTTGTCTGACATAATAGATTTAATTTTTCTTAAATGTACGGTCCTGGCATGATTTCATTACACACTTCAGTAATCTATTTTTCAAAACTTTCTATGAATTTTGATAATCTTCTTGCCTCACTCTTTTTTTTTTTGCCTTTATTAATAGAAAAACATGATTTATAAATAATTTTCATATTTGTTGAGTATATAAACTCAATGTTTAGTATACTCAATCAACATAATGATTGAATATATCTCTGATAGCACTTTACAATAAACAAGTATAATTACTCTGGGACAACAGCAGACATGTACGCTTCCTGAAGTTTACTGTTAATTACTAAATAGAGTAGCTTCAAATGCTGAGCAGCTAGGTGATCTTTTTAAAGGAGTTAGCTAACTTGCACTCAAGTTTCCCTATTATTAACGTTATGTCAAGGCAAATTCCAGTGACCTTTCCCAAGGTTAAATGTAAATCAAGGCCTTGGAGAGTAAATTGTACATTTCACTGACACTCTAATCCAATATGACAACTAGTAAGTCTTTAACAAAATTAATTGTAACAAATTATTAAAAAAAGTTGGGGAAGTTTACTGACCATAAGATGAATAAAAATACTTAGTTCTACAGTAAAAAGTGGAAATTGCCCTATTATAAAAGAAGTAAGACTGTCAGCTCTAAAATAACTTAGAAATACACAGCAATGTGCAAACATTTGTGGGTGCTGTACAGATTTCAAGTATCTTGCTTATAAGATGCTTTGGGGATGTATGCTTGAGCTGTGATGAAGTAAGCAGTTTAGATGATGAAACGCAGGGCAGAATACTAAAAGATGATTCAATTCAGGAATTTTTTTTTCCTTGTCTTTTCAGTTTTGCAAAAGCACATTTTTTGTCAATATTGGCAGAAGTGTCATCTTAAAAATTTGGATGAAAAAGAGTGTATTTATCACTTTCAGTTTGTATTTAATTATCTGGGCTTGTAATAAGATTTTTACACTGACATCACGATTTGAAACTTTATTTTCTAGATTTTTACAAATAAAATGCTCCCTACAAAATAAAAACCAGAATAACTGATTTAATAGCTGCTTTATTTTAAGTAAAAAAATTGTTAAAGTTATTTTTTATTACTGTCTCAAAATTAATTAAAAGCCGAGATCCAACCATACTTAGTCTATATATTAGTGTCCATAAAACATATCAGCCTGTAGAAGATACTTTTTAAGAAGGCAGATATATGACCACCCATGTCATTTACAATAACTGCTCTGACAACTTTGTTCAGGATAAAGTAAATTCCTCGTTTTGTTTTTGGGTTTTTTTTCTGCAAATGAATAATTTTCAGACATATTCTTCTTCAGGGAATGGCTTTTTTCGCTACAAGATTATTAATATACTCCATAATTAATTTCTAACTGAATAACTTTTTTTGATCACTTCTATTAAATTGAATGTATTTATTTTTAAATAAGTGATTGTGGGTTTTTTAGTAGTTGTGGGTTTTTTAGTAGTTGGAGAATGTCGTGGTTTAGTCCCAGCCAGCAACTAAGCACCACCCAGCCGCTTGCTCATTCCCCTCAGGTGGGATGGGGGAGAGAATCGGAAGAGTAGAAGTAAGAAAACTCATGGGCTGAGATAAAGACAGTTTAATAGGTAGAGCAAAAGCCACGCAAGGAAGCAAAGCAAAGCAAGGAATTCATTCACTACTTCCTGTCGGCAGGCAGGTGTTCAGCCATCTCCACGAAGGCAGGGCTCCATCACATGTAACGGTTACTTGGGAAGACAAACACCATCACTCCAAATGTCTCCCCTTTCCTTCTTCCTCCCCCAGCTTTATATGCTGAGCATGACGTCATATGGTATGGAATATCCCTTTGGTCAGTTGGGGTCAGCTGTCCCGGCTGTGTCCCCTCCCAACTTCTTGTGCACCCCCAGCCTACTCACTGGTGGGGTGGTACGAGAAGAAGAAAAGGCCTTGACTCTGTGTAAGCACTGCTCAGCAGTAACTAAAACACCCCTGCTTTATCAACATTGTTTCCAGCACAAATCCAGAACACAGCCTCATACTAGCTGCTATGAAGAAAGTTAACTCTATCCCAGCCAAAACCAGCACAGAGAAGCAGTGTAATTCTCACTAAATCTTAACTAAATTAAATCACTAAAGCAATCGCACTATACATTTTGAATGAATGAGTTTGTTGTGAGGTTACAGAACTACCACTATATTAAGTAAGACAATTCTTTATTCTAACCCATGAGTCCCCTTTGTTTCCTTACTACATTACCATCCTGTGCTGAAATGAGATGAGAGAATATAAAAGGGATTATCAGGCTGCAAATCAGACTAAATTTTTCCCATGTCCTTACAGACACAAAGTCTCTTCACTCTTTGGATACCCGTCCCTCACTAGAGATGTTCACTAGTAATTCTTAAATTACTTTCTATTACTGTAATTTCAATTTTTTTAATATTTTTTTTTTACAGTTCTTCAAGGAAAACAAAATAATGTCTGCACATGGCCTTGCAAAAGGTAGTGAGAAAAAACGTTCTATATTTACAGATGTTATCAGCTAAGAAATACTGATAGCACTGAACACAGAATTAGAAATAATCTGTAAAAGATACTAAAGAGTAAAGTGACTGGAACTCTAGTGTATGAATGTCCATGGCAGTGAAGTACCCAAATTATTCTTTCCCCTTTATGACCTCAAAGCTTTCTGGCTTTCTCCAAACTCCTTCTGCTAGCTGAAAAAACACAAACTTTTTCCACTTAAACAGTAGCCTGTTAATACTACACTTATTTGAATCACAGAACGCAGTGAGTACAACTAGTTGTGAGAAAAAAAACAACTCCTTGTAATATATAGTTGCAGCTCTTCTCCTCCTTACATATCTCAAATGGTTTATGTTTGAACAAGAATCATACTTCATGCTCTAATGATACCTGGGAGAAGACACGCTTGGGTCAGGAGAGTGAACAGCTCAAGGCCCAAGTCTCTGATGTCAAATCTTCATGTGTCTTCCCTATTTATATGACACCAACTGACTTGGTCTTGCATAAGTAGGGATGACAAGAGTTTATCCTTTGAGAACAGCTGGTGTTCTTAGTCAGATCCTCCAGTGAGCAACAGTGAGCCTCTTCAAAGTTACTATTCAGTCATCATTAACATGCACTTTTAGCAGAATGGCTAAGCCTGTAAATCCGTATTGCGGTCTCCCATGCAGAATGTTGTCATCAATACCAAGTGTGAACTTGCAAGGCTCTGGAGATTCATCTCATCTAGGGTTGGTTTGTGTCTCAGCTAGACATTCACAAAGCTAAAATTTTTACATTTAAGTGTTTACATGTAGGTATAAGAGCTAAGTGTCCAAGTTCCTATTGCATTCAATGAATATCTAGTCAACACAAAATGGAGCTAAGAGATTTTATCAACCAACTGCCCGATGTTTAGAGTTAGCTGAATCACTCTCCAATCTGCATTGACCGATATTAGCTACTTCACAACTGAAAATAGTGGGAACGTGAAGACATGTATTGGGTCTGGCTGAGATGGAGTTTATTTTCCCCATAGCAGCCCTCATAGTGGTGTGCTTTGTATTGGTAGCTAAAAAGTTGTTGATAACACACCACTGTTTTGGGTACTGCTGAGCAGTGCCCACACAGCATCAAGGCTGTCTCTCCAACATTTGTCCCTCACCAGTAGGCAAGATCTTGGGAGGGGACATAGCCAGGAAAGCTGACCCAAACTAACCAAAGGGATATCCCGTACCATATGACCCCTGCTCAGCAATAAAAGCTAAGAGAAAGAAGGAGGAAGGGGGGGGCATTAGTGATTTACGTTTGTCTTCCAGAACAACCGGTACATGTACTGAAGCCCTACTTCCTGGGAAGCGGCTGGGCATCGCCTACTGATGGGAAGTAGAGAATAAATCTTTTGTTTTCCTTTGCTTCTGTGCATGGCCTTTGCTTTTGCAGTATTAAACTGCCTTTATCATGACCCATGAGGGTTTTTTTCATCTTATTTTCTCCGCCTATGTCCTGCTGAGGAGGGGAGTGGTAGAGAGGCTTGGTGGCACCTGGTGTCCAGCCAAGGTCAACCCACCACAACCACATGCATACATGCATAGATCTACTTAACCATGTAACCACACAATTATGTAAATTTAGGTGTCTTAACCTGAGAGATGAACTTATCTGTGGCATTCCTCTAGAGGATAAAAATCTTATTCCCTCCCAGCAATTTCCTTGGAGCAATTGGGCTTAACCTAGATTTTACCCCTAATTATAAGAATTTTCTAGATATTTAGCTCACATCTATTTTCTTGTGTCATATATATCTAAAGTTAGGTAATACTCCTAAATATTTTAATGAAAACAAGAACATTGTTGTCATGCTTGCTCTCTTCTTAAATACTATAATTAAAATACCTAGAATTTTAAAAGGAAATAAGCTTTCATTTCCACCTTTTCCACATTGCAATGTGGACATGATTAACATTCTTTATTAAAAATCCCTCTCCATACATTGTGTTTTCATGGTTTTTGTTCAAGTGTCTGCATACAAGCATTGCAATATTCTGACATTACTGCAACTGTGGCTGAAATAGTTCATAGTTGAATTTATAATTTTATAGAGGTATGAATATTTAATGTTCACTTTTTAAAGATTAAAATCTTGGAAAAGGAAGTATAATCTTCAAAAAATATTTTCATTCTAAGAATCTATTATAATGATGAATTTAATGTTTCACTTCATAAGAATGTGTATGCTCTGTGCAAAGTCATACAAAATTCTCCATACAGCTTAAAATATATTTTAGCTAAAAGCATTTTTAGGATTATAGGTTTAAATCTTCATTTTGAGTTTCCCAGCTGTAAATCACATTATACAGAAAAATCCCCCAAAACCTTTATATGCAGAATTACAAAAGATATTTTTACCAAATTTCTATAATCCCCTCTGCCTCAAGGGAAGTAAATTTAAAATGGCAATAATGACAGATGACATATGATTTGTCCTCAGATACAAGTTTTCTTGTATCAGCCTGTCCTCATTAGAGACATCAGAACCCTGGACACATCAGTTCCAGAGTACAGGTGTGGAGCAGAAGGGTCAGGTTTATCTGTGGATCCAGCAACTTCCTTCCTGTCTGTCAGGCCTAAGATGACTGGTGATCATGAATAGCTTACAGCTGGTACTTTTGGCAGCAGGAGTCACTGAAAAATGGATCATTACAGGCCTGCAAAACTAGGGGAAGAGGAGATTTGTGTCATGCCACATGTCTAAAAGTAAGTTTCCAGTAAGTGAAGACTAGTAGTAAATTAAGTATGGAGTAACAGATCAGGAAGGAGATGAAAATCCATGTTCAGTGCTGACTTACAAGATATGGAGGATAACATGGAAGACCTGTAAGAGATAGATGTACTGATATGGAAGAGGTCAGTAATACAGATTAGAAAGAAAACACAGAAGAGTTTGAGTTGTTACTTAGTATTGAAGGAAAGTAGAGATGGGGAAAAAAAAAAAAGAAAAAGAAACTTTGGCTTGTTATGGGGAGTAATTGGCTTAGGGTTGACCATAGGATAGAGGTTTGGAAATAATTTAAACAAATTAGTTTAATATCAGAGCCTGAAAGTGTTGGTGTAGTATCAGAAATATCAATTTCAATAAATCCGTGAAAAAAATTAGACCACCAAGCACAAAACAAATGTGGGTGTTATTACAGTCATCATGGCTTCTTTAAAAAGAAATGCTGCCTCACCTGTCTGCTGAAATTCTATGAGCTCATCATTAAACACATGGAAAAAGGAAATTCAGTGGATGTAATACAACTGAATTAAAAAAAAAAAACAACCTTTAATGGTATTCCACCTAAACATTTAAAACAAAAAAATAAAAGAAAACCTCAAACAACAACAACAACAAAGTTATGTGGAACTGGAGGAAAGGATTAAAAGCCAGTTAAAGAACAGGAAGCAAAGGCTAGGAGTTAATGTTTATTGTTTCAGGATAGAGAGAAGTCAGTTGTGCGTTACCAAAAGACTAACACCGCGTCTGATTTTATTCAACATCTTCAACAATGATCTGGAGAAGGAAATGAACAGTGATATCTCCAAGTCTGCAGATAAAATCATGCTCTTTCCGGTAGCTATCTGGCATGCCAAAAATGAAGAACCCCAGGAGGACTGCATAAAACTGAGCAGAAAAAATGACTGATAAGCTTCAGCGTAGATAAGGATAATAATTCTAGGCCAAAATGATATAAAACAGCTCCAAATGAAGCTGAT
Source organism: Gavia stellata (assembly GCF_030936135.1). Taxonomy (NCBI): domain Eukaryota; kingdom Metazoa; phylum Chordata; class Aves; order Gaviiformes; family Gaviidae; genus Gavia; species Gavia stellata. The sequence goes on from NC_082595.1 coordinate 82,643,664, forward strand.
CTTTCAGATACAACCCAGGAAAGAAGTTGAAGAGTCACAGAAATATTGAGATTGGAACAGACCTCTTGAGATCGGAACAGACCTCTTGAGATCATCTAGTTCAAACCCCCTGCTCAGGCAGGATCAGGTATAGAAGGTTGCCCAGGACCACGTCCAGTCGGGTTTTGAGTATGTCCACAGATGGGGACATCACAATGTCTCTGGGCAACCTGCCCCAGTGTTTGACCACCCTCACAGTAAAAAAGTGTTTTCTGGTGTTCAAATGGAATTTCATGTGTCTCAGTTTGTGCCTGTTGCCTCTTGTTCTGCCAGTGAGGACTACTGATAAAAGTCTGGCTCCTTCTTCTTCATTCTCTCCCATCAGGTTTTTATACACACTGATAAGATCCCTCTTGAGACTTCTTTTTCAGGCTGAACAGTCCCAGCTCTCTCAGCCTTCTCTCATATGAAAGATACTTCAGTCCCTTAATCAACTTAGTGACCCTTGAGTTATTGTTGAAAATTTTCTGGAGTCATTATCTCAGCTTCTGTGGCAGCCAGAAAAGCCATAAAATTATTGGGCTTCATCCAGAATGCCACTGAGAACACAATGGAGGGCACATTCTATCACAAGTAAAACCTTGATGCAGCCATATTTTGATTATTGCTTTTTGTTTTTTCATATCTCAAAAAGAATATAGAGAAGTTTGATGAAAATTCTTCCCACTTAAGCTTATAGACGGAGGCAATACCAATGGGCTCAAAAAAGGTTTAGTCAAATTTATGAACAATGAAAGAATCCTGTACCATCCTTAATAAGACAGCTGAGGTGCTGAGGGAGCATAAGAAGATTGGACCATGAGCAATGGACATGTTCACATTTCTCCATGAAGTCCAATTGCTGTGGTCTTTATTGATTTTTCTTTAGGTTTGGGCTGGCACCCAACCCTAACAAGGACTCAAAACCTTAGCTTTCCATGGAAAGGGAAAGTTGAAGTAATAGAACATTGGGATAAATTAATCATTACAGGAAACAACCAATGAAATAAAGGGAGGAAGTGAGAGGATCAAAGGCAAAAATGGAAAAACAGGGAATGGTGGGGAAATAGCAGAGCAGTCCAGCAGCACCCACTGTTCCATGGAAGTGTCCAAGGAGACAGTAGACTCTGCTTAATTGTAGTGTGCTCTACAACTGGTTCTGCAATGTACTCTTGCCACTCTGCCCCAGAGAGGAGGCTTTTAGCCCTCCTTGTGGATGTCCCCAGAGGACTGACCAGCAGGGATCAGCACGGGAGGAAGCACAGTCATCTTATGAATTCATACCACATGAGGCCTCCCCATACTCCTGATCCTCCAAGAACCCTGTCTGCTACCAATAATCAATCTCTCATCCTCCCCTCCCCATCCTCCAAGATCTGTGCCTGCCACCCTTGGCCGCTTTGACAGTCTGCCTACTGACTTGCAAGTGTTTCTGTCACCAAGCAGACTCATTCGGCAGTGCCATGGAAGGAGGTTGGTGCTATGAATCATAGAGAATGGTGTGACTGGGACCTTCTTCTGATATTTGAGGTGCTAGAGTCCTTCCTTCCTTGGGTGAAGGACAGTCTTCTGACTATGCCCTGAAGAGAAAGTGCAACACATTCCTAAGGGAGTATTGCACCTTGTAGAGGGTTCTCTGATATGGAATAACAAAAGACCTCTCCATCCTCTCCTTCGATATGTGTGTGCCCATCAGTATTTAGATAACTGCTTGAATGTGGAGGTAGAGCACATGGCAGGGGTCTTGGTCATTGCAGCTCAGTGGGAGAGGGCTAACAGGGGAGGCCAAACTCCCAAGGACAAACAAGTGAGAGAGATGCAGAACTGGGGAAGGGCCACATGGAAATGAGGATCATGCATATTATGAAGTCTTTGTGGGATCTAGATGGAACTAAGACCTCCTCCACTTAGATGTCTTCCCCACCTCCTGGGTATATCTTCTCATGTCAGGAGGAAAACCATTTCTGATTATCTCAGAGGCCACCAGCACAGACACACACACCCTGCTTAGCCATGTCATGATGCACCATAAGTCTCGGCATGGGGCCAGGGGGTAACTGGAAGGCAACAAATGCTGCAGTTAAGGTAAGAAAGGAGCTCTAAAAACTGATGTTATGCAAAGAGAGGGGAGCTTATGCTTCTACTGGTTGAGTCATGCCCACAGAGCAGTTACATGGACAGTCAAATGAAGCTGTGTCCTTGAAGGTGGCTGGGCCACAGGTATGGCTGCTGCCTGAGTTTCAGTTTTTGGGCAGGCATCTCACCTTTTTTTACTCCCCGGTGATTATGAAATTAATTCTGAAAATAATGATCAGAATTCATAATTCTAATGTTATCTGTTTATCTCCTAGAAAGAATGTAAATCCAAGTACTATTTCTCTCTAGTTGACATAACAATTGAGGAAAAAAGCTGAAATCTGACTTATCAATTTAATAAATTCACCTTTCATATGATATATGTATGTGGAGATACTTCAAAACATACATAGATTTTGACTTCTCACAGAAAAACTTCACTAGAATTTAGGAAATATTTTTGTAAAATAAAGTTCTTCAGTAAATCCATAGATGTCTTACTAATTAAAAAAAATCTAATTGCATATGTACAACACAGTAGTAATCTTTAATTTCCCTTTGGAGAATCTTTTGTCTAGTTTTTTCTTGAAAAATTATTGCCTGATTCCAGACAAGTGATTCTTCATATTTCTTTCAACATTTCTAACTGCATCCTCTCAGCTTTTAATATAATTTGAGATAGTGAAAAGCAAGAAGAAAAGTCCATTAACAACTAGGATGTAATCCAAAATGAAGATCTGGAGAAGCAAGTAAAAACATGCAATGAAGAAGTAATTATCTCCTTCTGTTTGTTTTATCTGAAGTCTCCCTCACCTATATATATTTTTCTGCAACCGTTTTATCCAGAGAAGGAAGAGGTCTTTGCTGTCATTTTGTCATCCTAGTCTTTAGCTGGCATGCCCCTACTTGATTACCTTCTACCTTTTTTAAGTAGACTTCAAAGATGATTATTTATCCTTACCATGATGAATACATATAAAGGATTATTGTATTCCTGTTCTTCCTCTTACAAATGAAAAAATACAGAAAGCAAGAGAAAAGACAATTTACACATCTGTCCTTTTGAACAACAAGAATGACAAAAAACAAAGTTATTTTGCTCTAGGTTATCTTTACTGCTTGAATGAGAAAAAAAGCCACAGTTCTTTTTTTCCGTGCTCGATCTAGAAGGAAGAAAGAAAAAGAAAGGAACCTGGAAAAATCTTGGATCTCTCTGAAATCCAACAAAATTTTGTTTGTATTTTTGTTGTGGTCAGGATTTTCTTGGTTCCCCTTGGCTGTGTTTTTTACTGACTTTTTGGTTTTTCCCTTTTTTATTATTATTCAAGGATTAAGAATAAATAGAATCAAAAATTAAAACACAATCTGTGATAATTTTTAAAATGGTTAATTTTTCAGAGTTTTAAGTGAGGGTATTTTTTTACTTATTCTCCAAGGCCAAAAGCTAAGCCCTAGGTTTCTTTAGTTAATTAGTACATACACAGACTGCAACTCTAAGTAACTATGTGTTATTTGTGTTATTGACTGAAGCTCACATGCAGTTCAGGAAAAGAAAAGAGTTTCATACAAGTGCTATAAGTGCATATGGACATGCAAGTGTATGACTAGAGTCAATTACATGTTTTCCTAAGTGTTTTGCTGGATCAGGGCCATAGGCCGTTTCTTTCACACTTCCTTTACATCACAGTCTTAAAATTTTGTGTTTGATGTTACAGTTGGGAGAGTCAGAATTCTATTAAAAAGAAAAAAAGACAGAGCAATAATAACTTTGGAATATAAAAAGAAGAGTAATTGCATGCATTACTGTGTGTCCTACAGTGATTTTTGCCATGAGTTTCTGTCAATAGTATATATACCAAGTTGTTCTAAAATGATACATTGCAACTGGATTTGAATGAAGTTTAAAACTGAGATTTCTTATGAAATCAGCCTTACCAAAACCCAAGACTTCATAGGAATGATCCCAATGCTGCATTTTGCAAATATATTAAATATTACTATAGTAATTATCTTTTTTACATATATATACCCAATGCTGATATTTTAACAAGACCTTGGAAGATTTAAGCACATCTAAATGTTCAGAAGTTACAAGAAAGAAAAATAAATGCTATCTCTAGGTGCAGGTAGCTTTTCTAGTTGCCTGCATATAAAAAAATAACAGTTCTAGAAAAAGTTAAATATTACATTTTTATGTGCAGATAATAAAAGAAAAGGAACAACAGAAATATTTTTTTATTGAGATTCAGTTAAAATATATTTTATAACAAGCTTAGTTTTACTAAGAATATAATTCAGGTTGATTTATGTCAAGTTGATGTCCCTTTTCTTTTAGACATTTGTATATAAAGATAATTGGTCTCTTTCATGATCAGTCTTTACCTGCTTTCCACATCCTTTAAATTAATACAAGATAAAGTCTGTGGCTTCACAGCTGTAGTCATACATTATAAATACATTAAAAAAAAAACCAACAAGCAAGCAAAAAACCTCCAAACATCATGACTGAATGAGTATAGGGTATTGATTATCACAGAATCTATTTTTGGTTAGCCTTTTATTTGATAGGGCCAGATCCTAATCTTGTGAAAAATTTTGTAAAAGACAGAAGTTCCAGTTTATCTCATCTTAAACTTAGTCATTTAACCAAATATTTAGTTCAAACACCCTGTAGAAAGATCTGTCTTACTGTTGCCTCTGGATGAAGTAAAGACAACTTCAGTATCAAAAGTGAAAATTGTGGAGAAAAATAAACATTTCGACAAGGTTTTGAGTTTTAAACCACATAAAGTATATTGTTAAATTTTGTTGTAGAGTAATTTAGAGATTTTTATAGCCTCAGTGTTCCATGATTTCTGTACCAACATTCAAAGGTGGCATGCATACAAAAGCATAGTAAGGTGGTTTTTTTTCCTTTCACTTTCTCAGTCCCGTTGTTTTCTTCAGCTACCTAACATAGCTCTTCATAATAATTTTCTCTTTACAAATCTGTCTGCTCATTTAAATATGAATGCAACTGTAGTTCACTTGCTGTTTAAAACAATTATGGTAGGACACAGTTGTCAAGGAGACATGTTAAGAATACAAATTTCTATTCAAAGAAGCTTGGAGATCAACACAGAGGTGGGTTGTGTAGGGTAGAAGTAGAATTTCTGCCTGCAATTTCCTCAAGTACTTCACCAAATGGCTTTGAATAGAGAGAAAAAAGGAACTCAATATTGTAGAGTCCAGGGTCTACAGTAGTTTTTATTTAAGCAATACAAATGTAATATTGTGACAATGAGTATAATAATAGAAGCTCTAAGGTACAGGCAGAGTGTGCCTAAAGTCTACAAAATCTACAAAATCCACGAGAAAACACACATGCAAGTCATATCCAAGAGCCATGATACTTCAGTCTTACACAGCCAGGAAAGTTTACATTGGAAGGTGAACCAAGTGGGATATAACATTTGAGAAATGTAGGCAGGCATCAGGACTAAAAAGCAAGACACACTGACTCTCTTCTGTATTTGATGGCTGAAAATGCTCATGACTTAGGAAGTAGCATCAGGCAATACTGATACCAAAACCATTTGACAAGTTTTTTCTCTTTTCCTGAAAATTAATTTATAATTGATACAGATTAAAACAAGTCCAAAAGAATAGATGGGACTATTAATGACATACTCACTGTCCTACAGGTCCTAGTACTTAAATTGCACTGATGCATATATCTTGATGAAATGATACAGGTTGCAACCCTTACAATACAAAAACCATTACAGCTCAACAGCCTTTTGATATTTCAGGAAGGTATAATCATGACCAGACAAGCCAAATCCACCTGTTATCAGCAGGAGATATTATGAGGGCACACTACCTTATTGTCAATAAGAACAACAGCAGCCTAAGCTCTAAAGAGTTCCCAGATAGACAAATAGTGACCATAGTTTTAAAGCAGTCAAAGCATATGCCTTGAGAATGGACATGGTTTAATACAGTCACGGGATGAGTCCCATGTCCCACAGCCCGAGTCAGCCAAGTGGCTGAAGAATCTCAACACATGTAACCACTGGTTACGATATGATTCTCATATCTTAGTTTCATTAATTATGACTTCATAGCATTATACAGCTGATTAGTTAATTTCCCATCTTTATATTTATCTTGTGAAAAAATGTCTTTTTTTACCAAGGGGATTTGTAGTTTTAATATATTTAATATACCTAATAAGGTCAAGCACATTTACTGTTTTGTGCTTTAAATAATCTAAAAATTACGTGACATTTTTCTTGTGTCTTCTCTTGCATCCTGATAGTGCAGGTATCTTCTTTTTCAACTTAGAAAATAATTCAGCTATACTGAATGAGCTATTTCATTTGACTTTGGACTAACCTATATATTTAAATGATATTTTTCAACAGCTGATTGTAAATAGTTTTATTCATGTGATTTAAGAGGTACATGTTGATAAATGCCTCACTATTTAAAATATTACCACGAGTTCGCAAAAGCAAGAAGTGGAAGAATATGGTTAATACCTCATTACTCTTGATGACTCTACAATTAACACTTATCAAAATGGTCTTCTGGAAAACAGGTCTTCTTGAAAAAACCTTACATTATGTTTATGTACTAAATTTAGACTTTGGAAAATAACAGCATCTGTAAAGTGCTCAATTATATAGCAGTGTGTAAAAGCTACAAACAAAACTGACTGACATTTCATATGTAGGTGTAAATCATTAACTTGTGTTATCGTTGTTCCTAACCTGATCAGTATCAGTTTCTGTGTATGACAGAAAACATGAAATCAACATTCGTAGACCTTTTAAAACTGGAAGAGTGTGAATAATGGTGCTGCTCATGATGCAACTACAGCTTTTAATATAGACAAACACAATCTCATATAACTAGGAGAAAAGAAAACATCATCTTTACAAAGAGCTTTCATACTTGCAAAAGAAGGGGCTGTTACTCGGTAACGTCATCATTTAAAAAGATGTGAAATTATCATAGAAAACCAGAAAAGGGTGAGATACCAAAAAGTAGCCTAGAACCCAACCCCTTCCTTCAGGAGGATTAGCTATATTTATCATCATAGGGGGTGTCTGCTGCAAGCTGTTGGCAATGGCAGGCTGCAGGGCGGCCCCTGTGAGGAGAGGCCGGGGCTGCCCCGTGCCGGACACAGCCGGTTCCAGCCGGCTCCAACCCACCCACCGCAGGGCACGGCTGAGCCCCGCAGCCAAGATGGTGGCACCTCGGGGAAAATGTATTTAAGAAAGGACAAAATGCTGCACAGGCATGGAGGAGTGAAGGAAAAAAATGTCTGAGAAACGGCCCTGTGAGTGCCAAGGTCGGAGAAGAAGGAGGGGAGGAGGTGCTCCAGGCGCCAGAGCGAAGATTCCCCTGCAGCCTGTGGAGAGACCACAGTGGAGAAGGTAGTTCCCTGCAGGGTGTATAGAAGTCTGGAGTGCAGTGAGGTTGGGCCTGGAAAAAGGGGAAAGAAAGATGTAGTTTTAATGTTTGTCTTTGTTTCTCACCATCTAGATCTATTTTAATTAGCAATAAATTAAATTTTGCCTAAGTTAAGTCTGGTTTGCTCACAGCAATAGTTGGTAAGCAACCTACCTGTCTTTATCTCAACCCACAAGCTTTCGCATTCCTGTTTTTCGTCCTATTTTCTGGCCCTGTCCTGTTGAGGAGGGGCAGTGAGCAAGCAATGGGGTGGGCATTTGCCCTTTGCCAAGGTTAAACCACCACAAACATTCATACCAATATTTTTCTCACATGTTTTTAAAGATCTCCGAAGATAGAGTCTTCATAATCTCCCAAGCCATTCTGTTCTATCCGCATCATTAAAAGTTTTCTTAACAACTGATTTAAATCTTTTTTGCAAAGTTATGTTTAGTACTATGACTTGAGCACAGCAAACAGAACCTTCTTCCCTATTTGCAAAAGTCTTTGATGTACCTGAATATGAAGCTCTATTCAGTCTTATCTTCCGTACTCTAGACTAATCCAAATATATTAATCTTTTTGCTATTTTCTAGGTGCTTTGTTCCAGACTTTTTCTGGGGCCTGAAAGTAAACTGACTCATCTGTAATTCTTTGTTTTCTCTTTTGTTTTCTTTCCTTTCTGAAGTTAGGCATTACACTTAAACCTGTTATTTCAGTGAAATGAGCTCATATGCTAGACAGGGACCTGAAGACAGTTACATGGTTTTTGCAAAAAGTGTGTATTTGCTACGGTGTAATAGAATCTACTTAGTTAAACATTATTTCAATTTAAAAACCAAAAACCAATCAAACAAAAAAATAACCTATATGTTTCCTTTTTGTCTCAGGAATGAAGACACAAAACATAAACAGAAAGGCTGCCTCTGAATATGATACAGTTTCCTTCTAATAACCCAAGGAATTATAAAGTCTCTATCTGTTGCACTGTGAAGACAACAATACTCAGAAGGGCGCTGAGTATAGGTGTATTAATATTTTTGGTAGACTGAGAAAAGACAATGACAGATGAAAAAATCCCCAGATGCTTGGTCTTCTTTTGAAGAAGGTAGAATTATCTGCATAATTTTGAGTCTACTTAACTCAAATGTTATATCTAGTTTAAATAGACAGCCATTAAATATGGGTAACCAGACTGATCAAACACAGTCAGAAAAGCTTCAGACAAAATACTAAACAAAATTTCCTTTAATGACAATAAAACAATACTTAGATATGTGGTAATATATTGTAGGATACCAGAGTGATCAACTCTGCTTACCCAGTTCTGAAGCATGGCATCTGCAGAATCAGTTCTTTTTCATATAGTCTTGTGTACACTATAAAGGCACTTCCAGCCATGCTATGAGTTATGGACAGCTTCAGTAGCTTGTTACACGATTTTATATCAGTAATTGGCCATTTGTGTGCATTGCACTACAGTCTTTGATATGTTTCTGTACTTTCAAAGCCCCTGCTTTGAACTCTCGGGGACCCCACAGTTTTGTGATTATTCACTTTTACATACCTGTTAAGTCTGCAATAGCTTGTGGTGCACAACACTGGTGTTTAAAAGCATATCACTGTATATATATCACTTTCCCAACTAAGTATTATTAATAACTGACTAACTGCTGCAAATTTTTTTGCAGTTTTGAATGTGGTTGTTTTCAGATTATACCACAATCGCAATATGCATTCAGTGGAGATATACATTTTGATCTTACTTGGTCTGCCCTAGAATTGTCTGTCTCTCCACTGACAACAAAGATATCTGCAGAAAGCAAACTACTAACTTGCATGTCTCAGTTAAATGCATAAAATCTGACAGAGAAATTCTGTGGATTTTATTTCATTAGCAAAGAAAAAGGGTATGAGTCAAACTGTAGAAACAAATGGGGAAATAAGGAATGAGAAAATGTTTGGACAGTAGTTCTAGTTAATTGTTAATTTTCATTCATTGTTTCAACATCTGCTAGATTCATCACAAAAGGGAATACCATCAATAGTATTCATTTATGAAGTAGCCAGTTCTGTAAAATATTTTTTTAAGGGAAAGGTACATGCTGTTTCTCTTACAGCTGCAAAGCACACTGCTGTAATAATCTTTATTTAATAAAATATTTATGAAGTATGACAAGCAGTAGAAAGCAGCAAGAACATTCACGCTTCTTTCCATAGGACCAGAAGAGAGCATGCATTTTCTTTTCTTAATTTTCTTTTCTTAATTTTCTTGTACAGCTACATTATCCAGAACAATGCTGTTTTATATCATAAGTATAAGCAGTGAAGAACTAGGATTTAGAGCCAAGACTTAATAATACCTTTTTGTTTAACTTAAGAAGAGAGGGTGACACCACAAAAGAGAACATAGCGGAGGAATGACAGAAAAAATTAAAAACAGGAAAAGGAGATTTGTTTCTATAAAACTGAGTTGAATGATTGTGAGACTTCATGGAAGATAGGCTCAGAAGGTGCTATCAGCTAACAGACTCAGTAGAAATGAGGAATCAGAGAAAGACATTTTAAATTTAGTAATTAACATTTAAAGAAAAAAAAAACTGAAAACAAAAGAAGAGATAAAATAATGAAAAATAAGAGGAATGGAAGTGGTTGAAATAATACCAGAGCCACAAATCCACGCTTTGCAAAAAGCCAACAGTGAGCGTGAGGAATATCAGTTATGCATGGGAGTCTAGGGTAGCCAATGAGGCTGATGAATGAGAGGTAGCTCAAATGTTACGTTCTTTGTTAACCATAAACCACAGCAAATACCGAGAACAAAAGAGCTCTACCCCAGCACAATGCTGGGTGTGAAATGGGAGACATGCCAAAGGCTCCATTATGTCTACAAAATATATCACTATTCATTTTTATGGAAGTGATTGGATACTGGGGTGATGGATGAATAGACGGATAGGTAGATAATACAACAAAAAGAGATTGCTCATGGTTTTACTGTCATTATTCATATTTAGCAATCGCAGTTGGATTGGTGAAGACAAAGTATACATTGCAATATATTGGGTTAATATTGATGAAAACATAGAGATGTAATATTTCTTTTTAGTTCTGCCTGTGCTGCCATTTCACTTACAGAGCTATAAATTACATTTACTGAGAGAAAAAAATGCAAGGTGATATGAAATCTTAAGTATAGACAGCATACTGAAGTCTCACAAACTCTGACAAAGCAAATATTAAAAATAATAGTAATTCCAGAAAGAGGACAAATACTGTAGGAAATAATAAAAGTGACACAGTCAATAAAGGTACTGACACTCTGAACAGCAGACTGTTTAAAATTCTCAGCCTTAAGTAAATGACAATTTTTTAAAAGAAAAATAGTTTGAAATCAAATCCATGGTTTATGAGCAAAAATAAAAGGCAGATGTTACTATTTCACAGTGGTGTGATAATAATGGCTTATGAAACGCATACAGAGGAGAAGAAAAGAAACAAAATAAGACAGTATGCCATGAAATTGAAAAAGTAGAAGATATTGTTTCTTTTTTTCCCCTTTTTTTCCAGTTCAGTACCTTACATTAATTCTAGCTGTAGTTCCAGTCATTGTTGTACTAAGGATGTGCAAGCAAAAATATCTCTTCTTCAAAGACTTTATGACTGAAATAATGTCAGCTGAATTCTAGGAAACTGTGGCTGAAGCTCCAAAGTCACTCATCAGGACACTATAGGAGACAAGAATATACCTCAGGTGCCATACATAAATCCCAGCTTATTTACTGGATAAGTGTAACCACAGTGGAATTCTGTATGCGTAAATGACTTGCACAGTACGTATTGCGTTGATGTATCCTAGTATAATGTGCAGGACATATCAACAGAAAGTGACTGATTAACCAAAATCAGATTTCATGAAAAGGGAAGTTTTTTTGATAGCACCTACAATAGCAAAAATATTATGCACAACAATATAAATCATAGTACCTGACTGCTTACCTGTTCATAAAAATGAGTCTTACTATGATGAACTATTTTATATCCACAGTGATTTTACTGCAGCTTCTCATAGGAAAATGTATAATCACCTGGCTTAATATTACAAACATCTGCTGAAAAAGCTATAGCAATCAAATAACATATTCATCTATAAACGTTCAAAAGCATTGTGGTTTGCAAATCTGTATCAGACAACCACATAGAAAGGTGATTACATTTGGAAATGCAAACCTAAAAAGACTGGTTCTTAGGGAAGTGAGGTGTGCAAATACACATGAGAGATGACCAGCAGTCACTTAACAACAACCCATTAATGACTTGAGTACAGAATGTAAAGCTGTGGTAATTAAATTTGCTAAATATACCAGTTAGGATGCTCTGTCAATAAAAAGGAGAATTAGAAAAGTTTTACAGGAAGATTTCTGTGACCTGGAAGACTGAAGTAATAAAAGCATTAAATGTTACACTTTTACAGGGTTTAAAAAATAATCTGTTAAAACCGTAAGTTCATCAATAGGTGGAGAGGAAAACCCATGTATTTTGACTGATCTCGAATAAACCCACACAGAGCTACAGTACAGTACCATCATGAAAAAGGCAGTTGCGATCTTGTGACATTTTGCTCAAGGTATTTCCAACTGACGTATGGAAGTATTCACACCTTTACAAAGTACAGTAATGAAGTAAGAAACTCAGTTGACATATATTCTGTACATTTCTGCTTATCCTCATGCAAGAAAAATGAAGTTGGGCAAGTAAAGCACAAAGGAGTGAAGACAAGAGACTATATGAACTATTTTGTAGTCTAACAAAATACAGTGTGAGAAGAAATACAGTATTTTGTTTTCTAAGTGGAGTTTGAAAGAATTCTGTAATTGTGCTACTGTGAATGTCCTGTAGAACCAAACACCTAGCTTGTAAAACAAACAACCTGACTAATTGTAAAATGAATCACAGAATGGTTTAAGTTGAAAGTGACCTCTGGAGGTCATCAGGTCCAAAACCCCTGCTCAAGCAGGGACACGTAGAGTCAATTGCCCAGGACCATGTCCAGATGGCTTTCGAATATGTCCAAGAATGGAGACTCCACAAACCTCCATGGCCAACCTGTGCCAGTGTTCAGTAACCCTCACAGCAAAAAAGTATTTCCTGATGTTCAGACGGAACCTCGGGTGTCTCAGTTTGTGCCCATTGTCTCCGGTCCTGTCACTGGGCACAGCAGACAGCTCTATCTTCTTTGCACCCTTCCTTCAGATATTTAGATACACTGATGAGATCCCTCCCTCAGAATTTTCTTCTCTAGTCTCAGCTTTCTTAGTCTTTCCTCACAGGAGAGATGCTCCAGTCTGTTAATCATTTTACAAGCCTTTTGCTGGACTCTCTCCAGTATGTCCATGTCTCTCTTGAACTGGGGAGCCCAGAACTTGACACAGTACTCCAGGTGTGTCTTCAGTACCAGTGCTGAGTAAAGGGGAAGGATCGCTTCCCTCAACCTGCTGGCAACACTCCTCTGAACGTAGCCCAGGATAACATTAGCCTTTGTGGCAAAGGGAACATTGCTAGTGCATGTTCAACCTGGTGTCCACCAGGACCCCCAGGTTCTTCTCTGAAAAGCTTCTTTCCAATTGGTCCACCTCCAGCATGTACTGGTGCTTGGGTTTATTCCTCCCCAGGTGCAGGATTTGGCACTTCGCCTTGTTGAACTTAATGAGATTAATGTCAGCCCATTTCTCAAGCCTGTTGAGGTCCCTCTGGGTGGCAGCACAACTCCCTGCTTTATCAGCCACTCCTCCCATTTTTGCGTCATCAGCAAACTTGCTGAGGGTACACTCTGCCCCATCAGCCAGATCATTAATGAAGATGTTAAACAGGACTGGACCCACTATTGACCTCTGAGGTACACTGTTGTTTACTGGTCTCCAAGTAGACTTCATGCCATGGATCATCTCCCTCTGGGCCTGGCCATTCATCCAGTTTTCAGTTCACCTCACTGTCTGCTCATCCAGCCCATACTTCATCAACTTTTTCATTAAGACCTTGTGGGAGATCGTGCCAAAAGCCTTGCTAATGTCAAGGTAGACAATATACACTCCTCTCCCCTCATCTACCAAGACAGTCATGTCATTGTAGAAGTTTATCAAATTGGTCAGGCATGACTTCCCCTTTGTGAATCCATACTGACTGCTCCTGATCACCTTCTTGTCCTTCATATGCCTGGAAATGGTTTCCATGATTAGCTGCTCCATCATCTTCATAGGGATTGAGGTGAGGCTGATCAGCCTGTAGTTCCCCAGGTCTTCCTTCTTGCCCTTCTTGAAGGTAGGAGTGACTTTTTTTTTTCTCCAGTCTTCAGGCACCTCTCACAATTGCCATAATCTTTCAAAGATTATTGAGACTGGCCTCAAAATGGCATCAGCCAGTTCCCAAAATTTATGGGTGCATCTAATCAGGACCCATGGGCTTTTGTTTGTTCAGTTTGCTTAAGTATTGCCTGCCTTGATCCTCTTCCACCTTGCTCCTTACTTTTGCCTTGGCCTCCAGAGCCTGGGATTCCTGAAAGATGTTCTTGTTAGCAAACACTGAGGTGAAGAGAACATTCAGTACCTCAAACTTTTCCATGTCTAGTGTCACCATGTCCCCTGACCCATTCAGCAGTGGGCCCACATTTTCCCTACCCTTCTTTTTGTCACCTATGTACTTATAGAAGCCCTTCTTGATGCCTTTGACATCTCTGGCTAGATTCACTTACATTTGGGCCTTGGCTTTCCTAACTGTGTCTCTGTGTGTTCGGACAGTGTCTCTGTATTCCTCCCAGGTTACCTGTCCTTGCTTCCACCCTCTGTATCCTTCCTTTTCATGTCTGAGTTTTGTCAGGAGCTCCTTGTTCATACATGCAGGCCTCCTGGCATTTTTGCCTGACTTCCTGATGATTAGGATCAACCACTCTTGAATGTGGAAGAGGTGATGCTTGAATATTAACCGTCTTTCCTGGGCCTCTCTTCCCTCCAGGGCCTTATCCTGCGGGTCTCTTCCAAGCAGATCCTTGAAAAGGCCAGAGTCTGCTCTCCTCAAGTCCAATGTTTTGATCTTGTTTTTTTCCCTGCTCTCTCCTCTCAGGATCCTGAACTATATAATTTCATGATCTCTGCAGCCAAACCTGTCTTCAGCCTTCAAATCCTCAATGAGACTATCCTCGTTTGTGAGTATGAGGTCTGCCTCTCCTCATTAGCCCCTGTATGACCTGGGTCAGGAAGTTGTCATTAATGCTCCCCAAGAATCTCTTAGATTACTTATTCCTTGCTATGTTGTTCCTCCAGCAGGTGTCAGAGTAGTTGAAGTTTCCCATGAAGACAAGGTCCTGTGAATGTAAGACTGCTTCTAGCCACCTGGAGAAGGCACCATCAACTTGTTCTTCCTCGTCAGGCAACCTGTAGCAGACACACACTATAGTGACTCATACCACTCTGCTCTTTCATCCTCACCCGTAAGCTCTCACTCAGGTCATCATCCATACCCAGGAGGAGCTTTATGCATTCCGTCTGTTTTCTCATGTAGAGAGCAACTCCTCATCCACATCTTCCCTGTCCTTCTTAAAGAGCTCATGTTCCTCCATCACTCCAAGTCTCTGTGATGCCAAGAACATCATAGCTCTACAACAGCACACAGATCTCCAATTCCTCATGTCATTCCCCATGCTGTATGCATTTGTGCACAGGTACTTCAGACAAATACCCCAGCATGCTAAATTCCCAAAAAAGGTCTGTTGTTTGTTTCCTTAGTAGTGCTTTGTAGGCACTTCCTTGCCTTTCATGCAAATGCTGGAAGTGATCTCGCTTAAGCCATGTTTTGCTGGTTTTGTGTTTCCTTTCATTCACATCACTTCAGACACTTGTCAACCCTGTCTGTCAC
Source organism: Gavia stellata (assembly GCF_030936135.1). NCBI lineage: Eukaryota > Metazoa > Chordata > Aves > Gaviiformes > Gaviidae > Gavia > Gavia stellata. Next base: position 82,659,105 of record NC_082595.1, read on the forward strand.
TCCCTCACAGGGCTGCTGGTAACTCTCTCCCTCCCCTATTTGTTTCTGGTTTAAAGCCCTCCTTACCAAGTCAGCCATCCTTCTGGCAATACTACCTTTGCCCTTCCTACTCAAACGGAGCCCATCTCTTAGAAAATGTAGCTTGTTCATTGTTATAAAAGTGAATATAGAATCATAGAATTATAGCAACATTCAGGTTGGAAAAGACCTTTAAGATCATCAAGTCTTGAACGATGATCTTACAGGTCTTTTCCAACCTTAATGATTGGAAGGTGAAGTCCAACCATAAACCTAACCCTACTAAGTCCACCACTCAGCCATGTCATTAAGTGCCTCATCCATGTCTTGTAAAAACCTCCAGAGATGGTGACTCAACCACTTCCCTGGGCAGCCTGTTCCAATGCCTGACAATCCTTTCGGTAAAGAAATTTTTCCTCATATCCAGTCTAAACTTCCCCTGACAGAACTTGAGGCCATTTCCTGTTGTCCTATCACTTGTCACTTGGGAGAAGAGACCAACACACACCTCTCTGCAACCCCCTTTCAGGTAGTTGTAGAGAGCGATGAGGTCTCCCCTCAGCCTCCTCTTCTGCAGACTGAACAACCCCACCTCTCTCAGCTGCTCCTTACAAGACTTGTGCTCCAGACCCCTCACCACCTTCGTCGCCCTTCTCTGGACACACTCCAGCACCTCTATGTCTTTCTTGTAGTGAGGGGCCCAAAGTTGAACACAGTATACGCAGTGCCGAGTACAGGGGGACAATCACTTCCCTAGTCCTGCTGGCCACATTATTTCTGATACAGGCCAGGATGCCGCTGGCCTTCTTGGCCACCTGGGCTCACTGCTGGCTCATATCCAGCCGCCTGTCAACCAACACCCCCAGGTCCTTTTCTTTGGGGGAGCTTTCCAGCCACTCTTCCCCAAGCCTGTACCATTGCATGGGGTTGTTGTGACCCAAGTGTAGGACTCAGCACTTGGCCTTGTTGAACCTCATACAATTGTGCCACCAAGTAGCATTACATTTTCAATATAATGTGCTCCTGTTAATACCATGTAATAGTATCAATTCAACTCATTCAATATCATTCTCACATGAGTCCTCAATGAATACTAACTGGAAAAAGGAAGTCTGAAAGGGAGATTAAAATGATTGAAGAGAAAGAAATGCTGAAAAAGATAACTAAATTATACAACTAAAGAAAACTGTGATAGTCTGATGTAGAAGAAACCAAGGATTGTCTAAGGACTTGGTGATGTAGAATAAAGTAAGGATTATTTAGGAGTTTATTGATCTTTATTAAAGAAGCACAAAATAAATGAAGATCCTTAGTTAAAATATAAAAGAAAGAAATTAATAATATCAGAAGGTTAACATGATAATCTAGTTGCCAGGGTAACCATAAGAAGTAAAAGGCAATGGTGTCACTGCTTTCCAGGAATGTTTTTACAGAGCCATTACTAATTCAATATGGGAAGATTCAGTTTTGTGGCTTCCTCATGAGAAATTATTCTAATTTTTGTAACCATTGTAATTAGTAGCCATAGTAATTTATGGTACTGTTTTGTAGCCAATTAGTACAATAAATGCCATTAAAATATTTTGTACTGTTCACTGCAGTCACTTTAAATGGTGTCTTTTGTTCATGTGGTTTGAATCAGTTTTTGCTTGAAGGCCTTGGCAATATCAGTATAAGTTCTCTGACTCAGCAAATTATCCTTAGCCTTTAGCTTTGCATATCGTGATGGTACTGCTGCCACTCCACTAAAGATTTATCTTGAGTGTGTCCATGTAATGTTCCATCAGCCTTCTTTTCAGCCATTTATGTATACATTATCTGACCAGTGAAAATAGGTTTGAGCAATCTGTTATCTGGCATACAGATGCCTGGACCAGCATAATGGTGCTTAAAGAAGCTTACAGCTGTGCTGCTGATCTCAATATTCAAAACTATATTCTGTCACTTTATATCAGCAAAATCATTCACACAGATTCATGTGGAAATCATTGAGATGTTTATACTGATGACTGCAAGTTTCTTAACTTCTGCACATTACCTAAAACTGGTTTTGAAAAATGAATGTAACACGCTTTCATCCAAAATTATTTTTTTCTCTTTAATACAGAGATGAGTTTTTAATGTCCCAAAACAGACTTTGAATTAATCTGTATTGTCATCCATATATATTTTATCAGTTATATTATTAACCTAGCTAAATTATCCCACAGATTTTTCAGTTATTCAGTGGCAACGCACAGATCTAACTGACTTCTCAGCATCTTATAGCTTTTCAGAGTTGTGAAGCTGGATGAGGACCTTAATTTCCTTTATGTTGATGTGCAGGCGTAATCTCTTGTTCTTGTGAGCAAAAGAGTTGATGATATGTGGCATACATCCTAATATGTGCATAATCATTGGCAAAGAGCAACCTACAGTACAGAAATTATATAAATTTTGATTTAGCGGAAAATCTCTCTCATGTATATGCTGACGAATATAGATTCCTTTATGCCAACTAAGTACAACCTACAGGTTGTACTATAAAACAAGGTATTGTGTTTTAACTTTTTTGTCACTGAAAGACCTAAACAGTTAGCTTTAAACAAGGACCTGTGCCCTCACACATTAAGAAATAAAAGTAATATATTTGAAAACTTGTCTGAATAATGAAATTTTTCCTGAAGCCTTCAGAGTACCTGATAGTTGATAATACTGAAGGTTTTGGATTGACTACATAACATTTTTGTTAAATTTCCCTTGTTGTACAAATCATATCAGCTTGATCAGTGTTGTGGTTTAATGCCAATAGGCAGCGAAACACCACACAGTCACTCACTCACTCCACACCGGCAGGATGGGGGAGAGAATGAGAAGGGTAAAAGTGAGAAAACTTGTGGGTTGAGATAAAGACAATTTAATAAGTAAAGCAAAAGCCACACACACAAGCAAAGCAAAATGAAGAATTCATTCACTACTTCCCCTTGGCAGGCAGGTGTTCAGCAGGGCTCCATCACACGTAACAGTCACTTGGGAAGACAATGACACAACTCTGAATGCCCCCCCTTCCTCTTTCTTCCCCCAGCGTTTTGTTGCTGAGCATGACATCATACGGTATGGAATATCCTTTTAGTCAGTTGGGGTCAGCTGTCCCAGCTGTGTTCCCTCCCAACTTCTTGTGCACCCCCAGCCTACTTGCTGGCGGGGCATTGTGAGAAGCAGAAAAGGCCTTCACTCTGTGTAAGCACTGCTCAGCAATAACTAAAACATCCCTGTATTCTCAACACTGTTTTCATCACAAATGCAAAACACAGCAGCTACTATGAAAAAAATTAACCCTAATCCAGCAAAAACAGTAAAATCAGAAACTGAACGGATTTGCTAGAAGTTTATTAGCATCAGCACTGTTAACCATAATTGTTCTTATATTTTTATCACTGAGAGAATCAATATGGTTGTTATCATGCCTGAGAGGTCATGTTTCTCTTTGTAAGGATGAACATTACTTTTCCATGTTTATATGAAGTTTGTCAAAAGCACAGTCTTTCCAACTGACTTGTGGCTCCTATATTTCTGTGTGTTGGTGGGAATACTATAAGCTTCTGTTGAATGTCTCTACTGCAGCTATTCAGTAGTTTTAAGCATATCACAAAGGTGATACTGCTACTATCTTTTTCTGGATGGGTAGCTTAAGTTTCATTTAACATTTTGTCAGAAATGATAGATGAATGATTTAATGGTGTTGAATTGTTGACTTTGCACCAGTAATTCAGGATTTCTCTTCCAATGGTTGGCAGAATTTGATCATCTCCATTGAAAAGTTGTACAATAGCACCATCATAGGGGCATATACAATTTAAAGCCACTGTAGATGTGTTTGATGCAATATCATTTTGCATTTTGTTGACATTTTTACTTTTCTTCATTAGCATTTAAAAACTTTCATTTATGGTAAGCAGCTTCCTTGTTTGCAGTTTTGCATTTTACTCAAGCTTTGTGCCATATTTATACTTTAACAGTGTTCTGATGAAATTATTAAAAATTAAAAAAAAACAAAACATGTCTCACATTTGCCTTTAACAAGGCAAAAAACCTCCACTGAGGTAATGCATGCTGCATGACTTTCATCCTGACTGACAAAAATAAAACAAATATTCACCCCAGTATCATCTACTCCATCCCTCTTCTCCAGTGCAGGATCAGCTATACCTGTAACATTCCTTATAAGAAAAAATATTTTCTTTTGTTAGGCTACCACAAGATAACTACCATATAATTCCTAGTCAGTGTCCCTCTTGTCTTTTTTTTTAGCACTTCCTATCACAAAGGCATTTTTTACCAGGAGGTGCTGGTCTGTTATGACCCCAGTAAGAAAGGCACTCAGAGTCTGTAAAGTATCATGCTAAATGATACTTTAAAATGCTATCTATCAGGGCTAAAAAATTAAAGAAAGAGAAAATAGTATATTTTCTCTATTAAAAATAGTATATTTTCTCTATACTAATAGTATACACAATCCCTATAGAATCTGGTAACCCTGAATTGTGCAGCATTGAGCAGTCCTCCAAGCAGTGTGCAGCACTCCATGCTGACCCTCTCCATGGAAAGGGTTACTCCATTTTGGTCATTAGAGCTATTACAGGTTTTTCTTAGAAGGAAAATCTTGAAATCTGTCTTGTACTTGAAAATTGCTATCACATTATCCCTGAGCCTTTTTTTTTCTTAAATTGAACTCAAGTTCATTCAAATAGTCTTTCATTAAATGTTTGATACTTCTTGTTCTTTAAGCAGGACTTTCTGTAAGGATTCATTTTCTTTTTTCCACTGTTTTTTAAACTGAGCCACTAATCTAACTGAGAAAGAACCAGATTATGTTTACTTCAACTATTTATGGAAAACAATGTCAAATGGACTGTTAAATTTAATGTAAATGGCATTATGAGACTTGCTGTCCTTCATGAACCTAGGCTGGTTTGACAACATTTGTAGCTTACAACTCCATGTTGTCTTTTATTTTTGTTATTATATGCTATCTTTATTGTCTTCCAGGTGCTTGCAAATAGCTTGATTATTTGACATTTCCATTTGATCTTTTAAAAAGCTAAACAACAGTAAGAGTGACTTCCATTAATTTCTTCTTCTCTGCTCTTCCGAGTAATTGATTCTGAACCCTTTAATGTGTTACAATTGATATTTAAATTGCAATTGTCAGGCATCTTGTGACATATAGCACCCTATAGGTTGATCATCTGGCAAGCAAACTGCATCATGCGTAGGTAATTCTGACATCTACAAATTCTAAATTGCCTCACAGTGATATAACTAGCAAATTGCTATGCCTAGACTATATATGAATCTAGAATTTTTGCTTCTCAATTTGTTGAAGTACTATATTAATGATGACCACCTGAAACTCAGTAGGATACTATTTTTATTTTCTTCCCTAAATCTATGTTAATCTAGGTCCTTTCTTTAAATAGGAAGTCAAGTGCTTGTAATTTCTTGCCATCAACTTCATGACATTGTAAAGATACAGTTTCTGACCTCTTATGTTCTTTCATCATACTGAGTGTATTGCCTCAATAGTAGCAAAGTAACCAGCTGACTCTTTGTAAGCCCTTTGTAAGCTGGCCTACCAGTTCCTTAGATAGAGAACTCGTATGTCAGTAATCACGTACTGTTCTTTTTCTTCCTCCAGTTTGCCCACCTGGGCAGCTTCAAAATCTTCAGGTTGAAATTTGCTGGCTAAGCATTTCTAAATTCCAACTATGACATCTCCCTATCACTTTTTCTATTTTTCTGCACTGCGGGAGTTAATATAGTCCAGAATAAGAGGAATAGTGCAGTACTGCTTAAGAAAATATACTCAAACAATATGATCATAGCAAGAAAATGTTACATAATCCCATCCCAATTTTCCTGTCTGTGACTGTTAATTATCTATTAACATAGGTAAATGAAAAAAGTGGGTAGTAAAGTGCAAATTGTTTGTCTGAATATGGTCAATTAGTATAATTTTCTCATGTTTGATAGTACAAATTGCAGAAACCTCTACAAATTTGGGTTATTTCAAACCTACCATGTACGCCCATTGCTCACAACTGCAACAGGGCCACATAGGGATAAGGGCAGTTTCTGAGCCTTTAGGACTTTACAAAGTATCACTGTTGCCTTAATTTCTATCCAAAATCCAGCAGACACCTAGGACCTGTTGGAGCGGATCCAGAGGAGGGCCACAAAAATGATCAGAAAGATGGAACACCTCTCCTATGAAGAAAGGCTGAGAGAGTTGGGGTTGTTCAGCCTGGAGAAGACAAGGCTCTGGAGAGACCTTATTTCAGCCTTTCAATACTTAAAGGGGGCCTGTAAGAAAGATGAGGGCAAACATTTTAGTAGGGCCTGTTGCAATACAACAAGGGGTAATGCTTTTAAAATAAAGAGGATAGATTCAGACTAGATATAAGAAGAAATTTTTTACAATGGGGGTGGTGAAACACTAGAACAGGTTGCCCAGAGAGGTGGTAAATGCCCCATCCCTGGAAACATTCAAGGTCAGGTTGGATGGGGCTCTGAGCAACCTGATCTTGTTGAAGGTGTCCCTGCTCATTGCAGGGGAGTTGGACTAGATGACCTTTAAAGGTCCCTTCCAACCCAAACTATTCTATGATTCTATGACCTCAAATTAGAAACTGTGCCTAAAGAAAAAAAGTAGAAGAAAAAACATTTCACAAGTTACAGAAAATACTTCTTTATTTATACAAAAAGTATTTCCATTTATACAAGTGATTTTTGCAGCAGCAAGAAATTACTGATTCCCATTTTGATTGTGGTGCTCTAAAAGCATGAAATTCTTTTCTAAATACTGTTATTTAGCCAGTTATTGCATAGATGAGTATTCTTATCTAATTGTAGACTCTGCACATGTTTCACTGGATTGCATCCTAATTTTCTGAAGTATTTTGAAATCCATAGTCCATAGCAAAAAGCTGTCCCCAACACATTTTAATAATTTGTGATTATAGTCTCTCATTTATATCAAACTCATTTTTCAGTGTGACCAACATGATTTTATGGATTTATTTCAGTGATCATTTACGAAAAATTGAAAACGCCAAGTCAAACAGCATTCTGTAAATGAATATACATTTAGAACTGCAAGAAATATGTTTTGAATGAACTGAATTGCAGTTGCAAGATAACCATGACTTTATTTGGAACAAATGGCTTAAGCTTATATTTAGTTTATGCAGAAAAAGTAGACAAACCGCATCTATTTCTGTACTTCAGTATTAAATGCATTTTTGTACTTTGTGATTGCATTATTTACAACAAATTAAACTGGATTTAATTATATCCATTTAGTAATCATTAAGTCTTTTTAAAACAATGAAGTTCCTCAGTACAGTGAAGTCTTACATGCACCAATAGTATTGGATCACTGTAATTGGATTTCTATATAAAGATATTTTCTGAATATTTGTGTTTTAAACACAAGACAAAATTTTGTGAACCAAACATACAAACATTCTGCAGTAAGTTTTGGTGAAAGTTATATGATCTTCTCCACAGTAAGTGGGTATAGCTCAGTTTTATTAAAATTAACTGTGATTGCCCGTAACTGTTGCTTCTCATGATGTGGAGTGAATTATTTCTGACTGATATGCAAGAATTTCTCTAATTGTATATAGCTTGTCGAACTTTGGGGGGAATTTAGAGAGGCTCCTAATTCTTGTATTTTCACTTAACAGGGGTATAGTAGCATTAGAGTGTCAAAAAATAGATAAGCTGGTGTCCTTAGTGTATGTTACTTCAATTAGAAGTGAATAAATGTCATTTAGCTCTGTTGTCTAAGTTACAACACTGAAGACAGGCAGTGAGCACATCAAACTGCAGTAGCTCCAGCCTAAATACGGCATCTGCATGTTAGACAAATATAGAATACTGAAATCATGCCAATAGATTGTGGGTGCCTTGATGATTAGGTGGTAGCTGTTTAGAGGGTATTTTATCACAATTTTTGATCTCAGTTGCCAAAGTCCTGCCACCAACATTGATGCTTTCATGAGCTTTAAGCCACAGCATCTGCTTCCCCTCCATATTCACAGACTGAGACTTCCACGCTTAGACTTGTCACTCCTTTGAGTTGCCCATGAAAGATCTGATTACGGTACCTTGAGGTGTTCCATTACTGGATGTTGATATAGAATGTAGATGTATACTCATCTCAGAGAATCACAGAATCACAGAATCACAGAATCACTAAGACCTGTAAGATCATCAAGTCCAACCATCAACCCAACATCACCATGCCCGCTAAACCATGTCCCACAATGCCACGTCCACACGTTCCTTGAACACCTCCAGTGATGGTGACTCCACCACCTCCCTGGGCAGCCTGTTCCAGTGTTTCACCACTCTCTCAGTAAAGAAATTTTTCCTAATATCCAGTCTAAACTTCCCCTGACACAACTTGAGGCCATTTCCTGTTGTCCTATCACTTGTCACTTGGGAGAAGAGACCAACCCACACCTCTCTGCAACCCCCTTTCAGGTAATTGTAGAGAGTGATAAGGTCTCCCCTCAGCCTCCTTTTCTGCAGACTGAACAACCCCGGTTCCCTCAGCCGCTCCTTACAAGACTTGTGCTCCAGACCCCTCACCAGCTTCCTCACCCTTCTCTGGACACACTCCAGCACCTCAATGTCCTTCTTGCAGTGAGGGGCCCAAATCATTTGATTCGTCCAAAAGAAATCTATTTCACTGCAGGAATAAAGAGCTTAATAAGTGTTCAGTACAAAAAACTACAATTTCACAGTTTCTTACTGTTATTATTGGCCTTTAAAACCAGCAGGTAGTCTCTACTCAATTAATTTTATAGAAGATCACTTAGCAGGCACAATTTTATCAACAATTGACAACTAAAGAATGCTTATATCAGTAGGTTTTTTTGTTGCTATTGCTTTATAAAAAGAAAATATAATAGGAACTGTTCCTGAAACCAGTTTTATTCAAAATACAGAAAGTCTTAATGTGCTATGTTAAACTGTTGTACAATACAAAAGCTTGTGTGGATGCCTATTAACACAAGAAATCATACATGGAGTTCATCCCTGTAGAGAAATGCTGTGTTATGTGAGGAAAAAAGTTTATTTAAATGATGGAAATCACTGCAACCACCAAGAAGTTAGAAATGTAAAGCAAATTGTGTATGTTTGCTGTTGAGATTGATTCATTCTAAGTATTTTCCTTTTGTTGAATGGATATCCTTGCAGAAGGTAAACTTGTAAATCTTATTCTGACAGTACGTTAAGTGTATTAAACACTCTAGAGTCTGAAAAAAAAAGAAATTCTATACATGTTTTATTGATTTAACATATATTGTACACATGCAATTCTATTCAATACAGTTCAATTCCTTTTTATCAACTATGTTAATGGGGAAAAAATTACTGCTGTTAGTTTTCCTATATTTGAACTTTTCTTGTTTTTATGAACTGACTCTACAGAATCATTTCTTTAGTTTGCTGCTGGCATCTGTTATTTTTCTCTTACTTAAGGCCTGAGTGCTTACTGGTCAACTTGTGGTACTTTGTTTGAATGTAGAGCCAGAATGTACACGAGCAGTAATTTGAAATTCCTTTTGACACTAAGCATGGCTACAGGAGCATATCAATCTATAGTCAAGAGAACTGCATTGCTTCTTCGTCTCCTTTTGTTACTATGACTTATTTCTTCCCTCTGGCTTTTCAGCTTTCTCCCGAGTTAATGGGTTCTCAACTCTGAGATACCTGATATCTTGTCTTGTCATTAATCACGCTGAAGTTAACAGATAGTACACCTTTCAGCACTATCTTGACTTTAACTTTGTCCAAATAGTAATGAATCAAGGTCATGAAAATATAGGATAGTGACATTTGAAAGCAAAGCCTCTGTTCCTTTTATATCAGGCAGTCTTTCATTTTAAGAAAATCTTTTTACATTTTTTCAAAAGAACGTCAGCCTGATTGAAGATTATGTGTTAAAAAAGCTAATTACACATACAATTGGATAGACCAGCATTTCCTGTAAGTAAATTTGAATGAAAGCAATTGAATTTATTATTTCTAGAAGTGTAAGGTGTTAAAGAACTATTGTATAATTAAAGAATGTAATGCATTCAGGTCTTTTACCATGCCATTTCAATTTAGAATTTCCATGTTTTGTCCATTACTATGTGGACAAATTACTGGTCTGTACATTCATGATTATACATTTCATTTATGTACAGTAGTTCAGGTCAGGAGCACCAAATAAAGAAGTTTAAATAGTTGGCAAATTACTTTTAACCCATGGTTCATTTGGAATCCATCATAGACATTGGTGGTCTTGCCAGCAAAATAAGCAGAAAGTTCAATGCAGGGCAGAGAACGATTGTTGATATTGATTATTTAGTTTACTTTCCAGAATAATTCTTCTAATTCTGAACAAGAGATCTTTTATCACTCTTCAGGGAGAGGGAGTTGGACCCTGGGACTTTTGACATATTTCAAAGAGTTCTGTTCTTGTTTTAATTTTGACTCACAATGATTTATAAATATAATAGGCCACTGTTCTGAGAATGCAAATCTCTTGAAAACTTTCCAGCACACTGACTGTAATCACAGAAAAGCAACTATAGCTTATGTGCATTGAACCTAGAGCCCAATAACTAAAACACATAAAGTATATTCACATTAGAAGAAAAGTTTCAAAATTTTATTTACCTAGTCAAAACCGGTCAAAAAATCACAATATATTGAACTTTCATAAGTATAAGCCTCCAATCACAATTATATGCCTCCAAATGTGTAAATAGATGGCAACATTCTATATACTTCATTGTTGGACTGCATCAGTATCTATAGTCCTTTTACAGCTTTGCTTAATGGAATGTCTTAAAAGCAGCCTCTGTACACGAATGTACACACACATCTCTTACAGGCATAAGAGATTTAGAGAGATTAAGAGAATATTCTTTTAAAAAACATCTTCCATATGCTAATTAATAGTAATAGTAGTAATAGTAAACATATATCATGACTCAAGATCAGCAGTACCTTCATAATTTTTGTAGGAAAATTCAAAGTATTTAATGATACTATGCAATAAGACAGAAAATTAAGAAGAATATAAGGCTGTACAGTCACAGGCCAGGTAGAAGAGAAAGGACTATAAATGAGTCAGAGTTACTGACACTAGTAGCACCATTTTAAAATAACAAAAATGAGCAATATGGAATAATGGCACCCATCCAATAGAGCACTTAAAAATGTAGGTAACAAAAAGAATCACTGTTGTTTGTTGGTCTCGGTTGATAAATTCTATCTCTTTTAACAAAAGAAAAGACAAAAGAAGATTGCTTCTTCCCTAGTGAACAACTGAGCAGACTTAGGGGAGAAACCTCCAAACAGCAGTGTAGCAAACAGGAAAAAAGGCAGTGAGAAAAGAGACTGCAGCTTATGCGTGAGACTACTGGAGAGGAGTAAGGATCAGAAAGCCAGGAGTCAGTGGCATTGGAAAGAACTTCCTAGGGACTAAGGTGACTGTACAGTTAGCCAAGAAACTAAGCCCAGAAACAAGAACTAATCTGCAGAGAAACGATGAAGGAGGAAAAAGCTATGTATGAATTCCTTTTATTCTAGCTGGCTGGGTCACTTTGAATTCTTTTTGTTTAAAAACCTAGTTGTTCCAACTCGTACTCTAATAAAATCTGGCCCTTCCTTTTTTTTAATCTAAAATCCTTTCAGATGTTATTTAGGAACTCACTGTAAAGAAGATGTCCACCTCAAAGCAGTGGCTGACTTGGTGACCTATTCCGGTATATTTGTATCCCACTGAATAAAATAGAATTTAAATACATGTCTGTGTACTTCGCATAAATTTTATTCCCTTGTTAAATCAGTTCCAAAGACAATTCTAAAAAATCCCACTTATTAATATCTCCTTCAGATTATCACATAAATGAATCTATCCAGATGGGTTTCCATTTCTTTGAGGAAATCTGAAGGAAATCAAGATTTAAAACAAGCCAAAACCAGCTACACCAGAATCAGAAAAAAATTGTTAGGAAAAAAGCAAATCCAAACCAAACCAAATCAAACCATACAAAACCAAACCAAAACTGTCAATTACAGTATTTTAAAAACTCAATTTACTTCAAGAGGCAATGATGTGATCTGTTCTTGAGGTCAAATTACCCAAAAAAGGTACTGACACATTCTAATATTACTTCAAAACAAAGAAATTTGCAGATACTTAGTGTGACTCAATTCAGGGAAGCTTGAACAATGCAACAACTTCTACTGGAAACAATACTTAGTGGAAAGGTAAAAAAGGAATGTGGGAAGTAAGCTTTCAGTCACATTACAGCACAGTTCTACATAGTTCTCCAAATGGTTGTTGTGGGTTAACCCCTGTGGACAGCTAAGCCCCGCACAGCCGCTCGCTCACTCCCCCAACAGTGGGATGGGGGAGAGAATCAGAAGGGTATAAATGAAAAAACTTGTGGGTTGAGATAAAAACAATTTAATAAGTAAAGCAAAAGCCATGCACACAAACAAAACAAAATACAGAATTCATCCACTACTTCCCCTCAGTAGGCAGGTGTTCAGCCCTTTCCAGGCAAGTGGGGCTCCATCACACGTAATGGTTACTTGGGAAGACAAATGCTATAACTCTGAACGTCCCCCCTTCCTCCTTCTTCCCCCACCATTTTGTTGCTGAGCATGATGTCATATGGTATGAGATATCCCTTTAGCCAGCTGGGGTCAGCTGTCCCGGCTGTGCCCCCTCCCAACTTCTTGTGCACCCCCAGCCTACTCACTGGCAGGGTGTTGTGAGAAGCAGAAAAGGCCTTGACACTGTGCGAGCACTTCTCAGCAATAACTAAAACACTGATATGTTATCAACATTGTTTTCCGCACAAAACGAAAACATCCCCTCATACATGCTACTATGAAGAAAATTAACTCTATCCCAGCCACAACCAGTACAAAAAATAAGCATAGTATATTTATAAGTGAGTAAAAAACAAGGATATGAAGAGAGAACAGAAGACACCATTTGTAAATATGACAGAATGAAGGGAAAGGATTAAAAACCCCAACTGTTTGGCTTATTGAATCAGGTGGGCTTTGAGGATGGAAGAAACTTTACAAGGTTCTTTACTCTTTATCTTGTAAATCAGTGTTCTGAATAAAATGACAGCAGAATGTTTTTCCATAGCAGAATGAGTAAAATCAACAAGATACAGATTTGGATAGTAAGGCAATAAGCTGATGCATAATCTGAAGTGCTTTCTAAAGTGGGTATCATAAGTCCTTCAGTACCTATACACCAGATTGCCTCTTTGCTGGTTAGAGGGTAAACATGCTACTGATTAGCTGGCTGGCAGTATCTTGCACCTGTGAGAGAGTGTAATGCTTATGTAGTGCACTGAATATGTGATGTTTGCTATTAACAGTAGAAGCCTTCAGGCTGTGTGCTGATCTGGCAGTGCAGGGGCTCAGCCTCACCTTGGCTTAAGCTGGATTTTGTGAGTTTAACATCTGCTTGGGGACACAGTGACTGCTGCCTCCCCTACTTCAGCTTCAGCTCTGGGGATGGCCCCTCTGAGGAAGGGGGACACCACCCATCCCACCCCCCACAGTCAGTGCCAGAAAAACAATCTTTTGTGTGAGTGGGGCTGGAGGTGCTGGGGACAAGGCTTCACCTGGCAGATTAGGAGAAGTAAGTGGTCTGTGATTAGAAAATATATTAAAAAACCTCAAAAAAGCACACACACAAAAAATCCCTAGACTCAAGACAGAGGAGGAAGAAACTCCTTCAGTGAACATCATACTTTTCATCAAGAAGGCATCAAGATGCCCATAACTGTCATAGCTAAGGCTTGAACATTTACCCCCATCCTTATTGAGAAAGAAAGAAACTGTCAACCTTGTGTTCCAGAGAGACACTGGAAGGGTGAACATAACATCAGAGAAAGGGAATATTAGTAAATTTTATTCTATAAGTATTTTAGGGCTTTTAGGTGTTTCTATTTCAAGTAGAGAGTATGGACTATTAGACAGATAAAACATTAATTGAACTAACAGTAAATTATTGGATCATATCTTGTGTTTCCTTTTGCCCATAATATTTTGTGCATAATATGTATCTATCAGTTTCTACCAAATTCATAGCACAGGTAAGCAGAATCAATTTTGCTCTAGTCAAAATCTCTACCATATTGACTCTGTGTCCCCTATGCCATTTTATTGCTTCCTCTAGTTTTCGATCTAGTTAAATCCATCCTACCTTTCCCATTTGATATCATCCCAGTTCAGCCTCAGCCTAAACACTAGCAGAAGCGTAACACTGGTTGTTAAACAACAAGTGAAACAATAAGGTGTAGCTAGAAGCTTTCTTGCTTTTTGGTTCCATCTTCAAGAGCAGTGCCTTTGGAGATATAGTTCTAGTCATCCAGTATCAGAAACAGTGACATTACTGTGTAGCACTTATATAACTTAATAATTCATTTAGCTAACATTTACAGTTCAGATTTAGTTCCTAAGAATTCCTGAATTAAAAAATAACATAGCAGATTGAATGGAGCTGTCCTGACTCATAACACCATATATTGAATAGGGCTGAAGAGCTCTCACTCTTGAATTAATCTGTCTTAATTAAGATTGCATTTGTTTTTGTTCACTCTGAAACTCTAGTAGTTTTAAAATCAGACAGGCAGCTATAAGCAAAGTATTTGTGAACACATGTCCATTTTCTAGTGCTATCAGCATTTTTGTTTTGTCTTCTATATTATCAAATACTTAATTTTGCTTTGTTTAAAGGTTTTTCTGACCCTTCAAGTCAAGAATAGGGTAATTAGTACATTTTGTTAGTAGACTACCCAAACCCCTTTTGTTCTAGCTAACTTATGCTGAGTATATCTATATTTTAGTAATACTCTACAATACTATAGTATACTACCTTTTTCTGCTATAGAGTGGGAAAAATAAAGTTAGCAGCTGTGACACAAACTTGACTCAGCCAGAGCTTTGAATTGGACCTGCCTGCACTTTAATACAGAAGGGCTTTGAATTTCTAAAGCTATGTTTTATAAAAGCATAATGAGAAAAACGAACTTTTAAAGAGAGACATTATGACAAAGACATATTAAAATAAAAAGTTCTTTGTTGTGTCTTTTCTTCCTATTTTGCTATCAGTTCCCCAGTTCTCTGGTTTGAAACAATTTCTACACTTCCTAGGACCATAGGAAAAATGTCTCTCTGCCTTTCACCATGGTGCCTTAACTCCCTGTTTTCATTGTTTCTCACAAATCCTTCACTTTGTGCTCATGTTGCTCATCCTGTTGCTCACAGCTCTGCCCAGATTCCTGCAGCTTCAGTTGTACTCAGGAGTGATTTTACCCCTTCCCTCCAGCACCTTTCTTCTAATCCATAGTGCAGTAGACAGGAAAAGCTAAACCAGACAGGGTTCCTTTATGCTGCTCACTCACATGCTTTTAAGAAGAATTTAACATATACTAACTTATACTGTCATTTTATATGTAGTAAAAAAAATGACCTAACAAGTACCTAACTTTTTCATTTCAAACTCCCTCCACCAGAAATACAAAATTCCTTGAAGAATTAAAGTTAAGTTTCTTGCGTAATGACATGCCACCAGAAGTTTGTGCTCTGGGAAATATTTCCAGACACAAAGTCAGAGGATTGATAACACCACTATTCAGTACACTAATCTTTCTCCCCGGGCTAGTAATTAATTACCACTGATGGAGAAAGGATGCTGGAATTCATTGCAGTTTTCTTTGTTCTTCAGAGTAAGTATAGGAGGACTGACATGTTTAAAATCTGAAAATATTTGTTTTAGTACAAGATATTAACTAAAGTAACATAAAATAAGGTTGATTTTCCTAGAAACAACAAATTAATTTATTACTCATTGTTATAGCTTTTGATACAATTTACCATTACAATTTACAAATGACACCTTTAGAACCCTCAGGATTTCTTGCAGTTTTATGTCTGAAACTTAACACCTTAGGGTCCTGGCTCAAGATCTGATCCTATGGCAGGACCTAATAGCATCCATCTATACCTATAAGGTAGGTTATTGAGAAGATGGAGTCAGGCTTGCCACAGTAGTGTATGGCAGGAGAATGAGAAACAACAGGCATAAGTTGAAATAAGAGAGGGTCAAATGATATCAGGAAAATCTTTTTCGCTGTGTGGGCAGTCAAGGACTGGAACAGGTTGCCCAGAGAGATTATACAGTCTCCGTCTTTGGTGGTTTAGAAGACTAGACTAGATAAAGCCCTGACTAACCCAGTCTGACCTCATAGTTTATCTTGCTTTTAGCAGGAAGTTAGACTACAGACTTCCTAAAGTCCCTGCCCTTACACCCTATGATAACAGTGGTGAAATAATCTTAAACTAAGTGTGAATAACAATATTTAGAACCACTTTTAGTTTTAAATTAGAAATAAGCCCAGATGTAAAACACATGCCAAGTCTATGTCATTAAGTGTAACCTTTAGTTTATATAAAGTGAGACTGTTTTTACAGAAAGCTTTGAGAATTCCTTTGTTCATTTTGTTGATAGATTTAAATCTTTTTTAAATGAATTTAAGTCCTAAAACTTCTTATTTGCAGAACTGTTCAAACATAATACCAATAAAAGCAATCTTGGATCTTTTAAATTTAGGTCATTTTCAAAATGAATGGAGATTACAGATGAAAATAAAAATACTGTATAGGAAAAATGAAAATATTACATTAACCACTGTCCATTTTAATTTATTATTTAGTATATGTGTGAATGAAATCTCTAAATACATACACAGGAATACATCATATTTGAAGTTGGTTTTTTTCCAAGATGCAGGACATCTTTTCATTGGCTTTTTTCCAAACAGTAATCAGTCATTTCAAAAGATGTCTTACCACCTTGGAAGTAAAACCAACAGATTTGGTTGATAAAATAATCTAAAAAAGATTATTTTATCAACTAGCCTTTGCAGCTTGTTGTAAAGTGAATGCTTCTAAATATAAATCTGCGGTAAAACTATATTCTCTGATTAGCTTTAATCCATTCATTTGGCAAACTTTCAGATATTCTTCATTGACTGGCTGCATGTAATTCAATATCAGCTGTCTAGAGTTTGGAATCTAACCTGAAATATTTGTTTAGTCTGACCTGTTTAGTCAGAAGAAAAACAGGTATCCCATTGCATCTGTCCTAGATACCTTTTTTGGATGGAATGAACCATCTTCTAGAGGTGTCCAGTTTAAACTGTTGGTTCTAACAGGGGTTAGAGGGAACACCTAGTTTTTATATGGCCCAAGTTAGGTCCTATAAACTTGCATTTTATATATTAGAGAGCACAGACCTCCCAAATGTTGAGAGAAAATACAGTGTTCTGATGCTGTAAAGTTCTCACTTACTACTGAAGGGGTCTTTTTATTAACCAGCAAGTGTCTTCAATATTAAATTCATGATTTTTTTTTTTTTCACTTTCCCTGGCTTTCATTTCATTTGGTTTTGATATCTTGCTGCCATTATACGTGTCAGTATGTACTGATATTTAAACACAGGATTCTAGAAAAAACACTCCATATATAAAGCCTAAATATTATAGTATAATTGAAATCTTAAGTCATCTGTGCAGAAAATGTTTCAATAATAATACAGGTAAAGTTCTTTATACACTTCTCCAGACACTATGCTCACACTTTCCCTCCTCCTTTTACTGCTGTTGGCAGCAGGGTTGTTATGGTGAGTGACCATCTGGAGTCCTTCCCCAGGAGGAATATAATGTTTGTGCTGATGGTTTCATCTTCCTTAGTCTACAGTCTACTTAGGATCATGTTTATGTGTTTGCTAACATGCTTACATACCTTTCTTTTTCTTCATTGGGCTGCAGTTCCACATCACCTCTGAATTTCCTATATATGGTGGGTTTTATGTATGTTAGGTACTATTCCTTTGTTCTTTTTGTTGCCCTTAATACCAGTTTTGTCCAGCTCCAGGTCTGCATTTCTTTAACTGTTCACTGGTGAGCTGTTTACAGCTGTGGGGTCTCCAGTGCCAAGCCTATGCCTCACCTCTTATTATTCCATACCTGTACTGCCCTATGCTGCATGCTGTGTCTACAATTTTCAATGCCTCTTTTACCATATTAGGTCTGTATTTCTTTATATTACATCACTATGTTAGAGCCATGAACCCACGGTGGTACCACCAGCTTTTGAGGATGACTATTTTTTTTATGAGAGATTGACCCCATTCTTCTCTCAATATTAGTGCCCTGGCATGTAATCAGGCACTGAGTACATTCTACTTCTACAGTGCTTCCAGAATTGCCATGTGCTGCCAGACTCTGCCCAATATCCAGGCATTCAAATACTCCCAGTTTGTCCCATTAAATAATGCTGATGGATGTCAAATTTGGCCTCAGGAAATGGAAATATACCCAAACATCATTGGAGACCTAAAGTTACAGTTCTAAGAAGCTTTGAATGTTCAAAAGCTGATTTTCTCACAAAGGGTATAATAACCTGTAGTTTCTCAGAGTCTAATAATGTTATCAGTTGCTACAATAAGCAGACCTTTTCTCTCTCACCACAATTCTAATAGAATATACAGATATACAAAACTTAGTTATCTAATTTTAATTAGTATTTATTTTGTTTTTCTGGTTTTCTTCTATAGGTACTCCTAGGCACTCTTTTTTTCTCAAGATTAATTCATTACAATAAAGTAATATATAATCTAGAAGATGAGAAGATAAATTTGGACTATGAGATAATGTGATGTGGTCACTTGACAACATCTCACACATTTTACCCATATGAACAGCCTTCATTTTAGGCATTAACACAACTGATGCCACTTGGGATTTTTCATGTCAGTCAATATTCTTAAAATTTAGTAGCTAGGATACAAAATGAGCAATATGGAAATACTCAAGTTAAAAACAGCATCTTTTTCTCACCAACAACATAAAGGCTATAAACATTTTTTTTTTTAAACAGCTATTCTCAACTTTTTTTTCTTCTTCTGCCTCCTAGGATACAGGAGGTATCAAAATAGGGCTATTGGTGGCTACTCGACCCGTCCTACTGCTTTTGTGTTACTGTGATGGGCTCCTCTGTTCCTGAAATTCAAGGGCTCTTTTTGCACTCACATTCTATACCATCTGCTCTCTCCTCCTCCTCCTCAATATACTCAATCCCCACTGCTGTCTCAGGCTTCCCCTTATTTAGCACACTTCCCTGTTCTCTGCAGTTGCCTAAGGGCACACCTTCCCGGAATATATTTCTATCATTTGCATCTCTTTCTCAAACTTTACCTTGCTTATTGAATTTCAAGTAGATATGTCTCCTGAAGATCTGTTTCCCAGGTCTTTAGTTGTTGCCTCAAAACTACGGTCATGTTTCTGAACATTGTTAAGTAATTTAGTAGGAATTAATCTCAGCCAAAATCCTCTTTCACTGTAATAGAAGGACTTTGCCATTTAGACTTGTCATTTCTGAGGACCATGGAAAAAATTAAATGTATATATCTTCAATAGTTTTGTTTGTCAAAGACTTGAACAATCAATTATCTTTCAATAAGATTATTCCCCGTATCGTTTTCTTTCTTCTTGATTAATTGGAAACCTGCTTCTACACTGCTACAGATTAGAAAAAGAAGATACATAATCTTTAACAATAACTAACATTTAACTGCAAAACTATAGAGACAAATGAATCAATGGCTTCAGTCATTCACATCGGTCAAACTCATTTTGAAAAGAATTTTGTTAAGAGATTCATAAGAATTAGTGAGTTCTAAAGGTTGAAGGTGTTTGGGAGAATTAAAGGGTTTAAACAACAGTATATCACTGAGGACTCCATCTGAAAACTTGTCAGTGGTGAAAATACGTCAACATTTTTGTCAAGTTCAATGTTTACGGCTGTGTATAATATACTAGTGCTGTGCATAATATACTAGTGCTGTGAGCTGCATTTGACTGCAGTTGTATTTTGTTGATTTAGAGTTGATGTACAAAGATGTAAGTGGCTTGGTACCTGCTTACCCTGTCTTCTCACACAATGCAGTTTTGACTGCAAACAAGAGAGAATGCCAAGCTCCACATGATATAATTTGTTATGGAGGCAAGTGTGTGAGTATTTTAATGAATCCATTGGATTTTTCAGCCAATACATATCTTTCGTCATCAGTCAGATGGCTGTGGTAACTTTGAGGAGAGAGGACAAAGTTCATCACCTGTCATGTGCTTCTAGAGGGTCTGTATATTAGCAGAAAAATACCAAAATGCCAACTTCCCAGCTGCTGCTTTATTTAAGGCTCTTCTTCCTGGATTCATATAACCAACCAAATTGCTCAGTATCAATATTTAAACTACTCCATCTTTAATTTATCCTAGTTTCAGAGAAATTCTTGAAAATATTACTGCCAAAAGAATGGATGATGATGATGGTGATGATGATGATGATGATGATAATATAAAACAACTAAAAACCCCTGAATACTTTTACAGTTCTCAAAGGTTTACATTTATTGTGTTGTAGTCATGATTGCTGAATATTGGGGTACATAGTACAGGTATGCTAAAGCCAATTTTTAAAAATCTTTTAGAAAAACTTCCAGTTGCAGGTCAGTTTCTTTATTTGGATCTCAATAGGTATTAGCCTAAATCTTTTGGTGTCCAAATATCTAAAATCTAGTATCGATCTGATGACTTCTACTTTGTAGGAAAGAAAGCTGAGGAATTTGTTGAATCTACTTATTGTACCTACTGATGCATTTTATTAGTATCAGTTCATCAGGTTTTATAGGACTTCTTTTGATTTACACCAGATTATGTGAGATGATACTGAGATAACTTAGCAAATAAACACATTTATGACTGCCCAAAAACTGGGAGGTGTGTAATTTTGCACGTTTGCATAAATGAATTAAAAATAACCCAACAAATCAAACCTATATCAGTTTACCAAAGAAAAGGGTATCAAGAAGGCGGTTAGAATAAATTATTATGTAACTACAGTAAGCCTGTTAGCACAGAGCTAACAATCTCTTATCAAAAATATATGGTAGTCTTATGTATTCCACCTTTTAAAGTTGTCATTTATCAGCATGTTTTACAATGCCAGCAATAGAATTTCCATTCTAAAGGTGCCTAGGTCATTTTTGAAAATGGGACTTCATAGAATGTCAAAGTATCTAAGTCACCTCAAAAATGAAAACTAAAATTAAATATGGAGTTGTCACACTATTTCATACAAGATATTTTATGATGTGAAATAGTCTAGCTATACTAGAAGAGACATCTAAGTGAGATATCTCACACAGCACATTTATTTTGTATGTCAAGTTTTTTAGATGTTTACAAAAATGTCACTCAGGCTCTTTATGTATTCTTTAAAATCTCATCTAGTTTTACAGTGCTAGAAAGGCAAGTGCTGACAATCATAACTAACCAGATTGTACGTAACGTGGCTAAAATTGTTGTTTGTGTTGTGACCATTTATAAAATAGAATGTCCCAAAGTGTTTTGAGTTGTTCAAAGTAATTCTGGCCCATGTATACATAATTTTAGGCATCTCATCAAAACCTTTGTGCATTCAATACCTTCTGAAGGGGTTTTGCTCTTTCTAGCATTTTGTCAGTCTCCATTTTAAAGAAAAATAAAAAGTGTAGAAGAAAATTAATATATTTGTTTAATTTAATTTAAAAAATACTGATTTTCCACATTGTAGTCATAAGGGTTTTAGCTGTGAGGAACAAAATCTACAAGTAAATCAAGACGGGTGGAAACAAAAAGACATTTATTAATTTGACAGAAACAGTTGAGAAAAAAGCAAAGAAATAAACCCCCAGGTTTTGTCTACAAAAGCTCTTTTGTCCCTACAAAACTTCTTTTGCTTAATAATGTAGAATATTTTTAATGTTCCTAAGGAGTCTACTGAAGAGGTAACTTCATCAATATATTACCAGGAGTCTCATACTACTTCAATTTTTAAATAACTTCCATTACTGTATTATCTAAGGTTTAAGATAATCTTTGTGAGTAAGATGGAGTGTTCAAGACCTGAGAAAATAGTTGTTCAGTTGTGCCATACATGTCACTTATCAGGGTTGTACTGATCTGGTAAAATTAAACTGTCACGTGATTTTTTGAATCTCAAGCAGTAGCACAGAGGTACATAAAAATGTAGGAAATTTCTATGTTGACCCAACTAGACGCAGACAAGCTCTGTTTGTCATTTACTCTACTGACCTCAGGTATTCAAAGAATACAGAAATGATGATGATGATGATGACAATTGCAAACACATTTTCTTTTCCACTTTTCACTAAGAAGGTCTAGCCAAATTTGCCACTGTCTTTCATTACATTGATTTTATCCATGAAGTTACTGCTTTTCAAGACAGTTGATAGTGAATTAAAAAAAAAATAATTAAACATGAGTGTAGGAGCCAAAGTTACACTTCAAGTTAGGGGAAAAGCACTACTCAGTCATTTAATATAGTCTTGAAAACATACACCAGTGTGACTCTGCATGTTGTTGAAGGTGTGGTCTTTCTACATCTTTTATATAAATTTCAAATATTGCAATTAAATTTTTCTGCTATAGATATCAAAGATTTGACTTATATGTTTACAACATTTATCTGACCTCATAACAGATCACAAATCATGTTCAAATGGTTAGAATCTCATCTTAAATTAGAAAAGATTTATTTCTATGTTTCATGTTTTAAAATACATCTTTTGCATATTTTACCTGTGATGCAAGCAGACTGGCTGTTTGAATGGAGCAGGTAGAGCTGCAATTATTTGGACACAAGTTTATATTGTGCCTATATTTTTATTTTTTTTACCTTCCCCTGAAATATTGTCTCCATCATCAGTTTCTCTTGTTTTTAAACTCATCTGTTTATTAATCACAACATTTTCCCCTCTTTTTCCTATTCAGTACATTTACACAAGCCTTTAAAATGTAGATTTCTCCATTTGGGGATTTTATTGTTGTATGTACATTGGCTTTCCCACTAAATTGTAGTTTCTTCTTTCTTTCTTTTTCAATATATTATATTTGTCACTTTGCGTACTGTTTGGAGATAAAAGATCCAAATATTGATGTAGTCTTTTTAGTAATAAAATGTTAAAATAAATAGAAACTTACTTTTATTGTTGCCGTGTTTATAGCAAAATATGTACAAGCTTTGCTCGTTGTTTTAACTGTTATTCTATTTATTTTGTTGATCTACACGGAGTCTTTTCAGTTAATACAATGGTTAACTCCCTTGTAAACCTGCATTTGCTAGCATATGGGCAAATACGAACAGAAGTCGTCTAAAAAAGACACGTTTTTTACTTTCAATAGTGTCTACCTATGTGAAGACAAATAATCTTCTTTGATAAATATATAACAGAAAATTAAAACATATTAAGATCTGGACATCTCTCTTGCTAAGTTTTCAGTGTATCAGTTCTGGAATAAATTGAGAATTTATTTTTGCACGTAATATTTCTGATATATTTTCAAAACTAAAGGCCTTTAAAATACACTGAATTACAGATCAGACTGCTTTGGCATCGAATGAAGTATTTTGTTCAGTCTATGTAGGTGCCTATCACACTTACTCTGGAGAATATTAGAGAGTACAGCTGCCCCACTAGGAAATCTCTACCTCCCACCCTTTCTCCCCCCCTTCCTCCCTTAGGTGAGTGAAATATTAGGAAAATATTACACACTTTAATTCTTCTTTACAGAACAAAAAGTTAAGAACATTTTACCCTCAATATACATAATGATCAAGTTATCTCCGTTTCAGAAAAACATTTATTCAAAGTTTCAGCTAAAAATTGCTACTCAAAGATTCAAGAGAGAAGGACTAAGTTCCAAACATACCTATGGGACATAGAACAACCTTATTTTAGTGTTTTCTTTGATGTGAAATAGATATCTAATCTAAAGAGCTTCCAAAGGTTTGACCTTTGGAAAAGAGGCAAGTTGAGAAAACAACTGAACAGCTCAGGCCCTAAGGAAAAGCAGGAGCCCTAAGATCTCTACCACCAAAAAAAAAAAAAAAAAGGTCGGATTTCCACCAGCAGCTAATCATTGCCACTAAGAAGTATTGAAGCTACCACTCATTATTCCACTAAACAGAAGAAAAAGAAATACGGTTTACCTGCTTCACAATGAACAGAAAGGTTCAGGACCTTTCAGTTTCCAATGGGATTTTTATAGACATCCACAGAAGTCTTAAGTAATGCCTTGCCCATTGAGAATTTAATAGACTTACAGTGTTCCTTGCAGCATGTTCCCTTTCCCATATTATTAAGCTCTTCAGGAGGGATGTTGTTTTTCAATTCTAGCTGGCTGTAAACACACAGGCAATAAAGAAGAAAAGGCTGGATCATATTTGTTCTAAATATAAGCTTATTTTCTTCTTTAAGGATTTTGCACTATCATTTACTAATAAATGCTTTTATTTTCTGCAATGGCTCCTGACAATCAGGAAATATTCATCCCTATATTAGTAATATTAACAGCTAAAGATAGGTGCCCTTTTGATTGTTTTACCCCTTTCTCTCTTCTGTGAATTTTTTTTCTGTTCAATTTATTCTTGCTGCTTTACCCACAACAAATTTTTATAACTGAAATGGTTTCTATCTGTTTCCACAAAAAACTTCTCAAATACCTCTAAATAACTTTTTCTGCTCAGTGGTTCTACCGTGATTCCCATCCATACTAGATCAATCAACCATGATCGGTACATTACAAACCCAGGGAGAACTTGCATCTCTTGGATTCTCTGTTGCTCCTCTATTCCAGCTGCATCCCTGTTTCACACAGCCCAGCATGGCATGCCCTTGGAGAGACTGCCTACCTTCACTTGAGAGACACATTCTGATATTATATTTCCTTGAATTGTCTCTGTCATTTACTCAGAATGGTATGAAGTATGTAATTTTAGTCCTACTAGTGATGTATATAAAACAGCACTTTCAAATCTCTCACAGATGATTATGATGTTTTATTTCCTGTGAACAATGAGAAAGTATTTGGTTCTCCACTGAACAGTGAGCAAATAAAGCCTAGTTTTGCCACCCAATAAAGTTTCTTCTGTTTTGGTTCACAAAGCATTTACTGCTTTGTTGGTGTCTGGTATTCATTTATGTAGTTATATACTTAATAATTTTGTGCAGGTTTATTTTTGTATTGTGTACTTTTGCAGTTTGAAATCACATAGACTACTGTATTTTAATGAAGAAAATTTCCACCCAACTCAGTATATTGACTTGATCTATTATCATTTAGGTTTTTAATAAAAAGTGTATCTCCCATTCATACCTTTAGAAAACATACTGAATAATGTCAGGCTCAGTGCTAGTCAATAAATGCCAGGAGAGACCTCCTCACCTCTAAGAGATGGAATACTTTAGAATTCAGAAGTATTGAGCCTCTCACAGAAGTATGTGAGCCATCAGGAACATACCTTGCATTTGAGCATAGGAAAGGTCTTGTTACCTGAGGGGCAGCTGGGGAACTGAATTAATACTATCATCTGGAGAAATTGTGGCCTTAGAGAAAGGAGTGATTAATCATTGCATTTTTAAAAACACCTTCCCAAAAGATGGATAAGTAATCATATCATTTTATTGTAGTAAAAACCATGGAGTATTAGTGAATTCACTGTTAACGGATACACATAGATTTTTCTTCTGTACCTGGTGTGTGGTAAACACCAGCAGCTGGCTGCAAGAAGAAAGGCAATTTTAAATCTAGAATTTCTGTGAGAGGGCAGCATTTGTGTTCTTGATAAAAGTCATAGCTGTCAATTTGAACATTATGACTATTCTTCCTGCTGCCCCTCGCAGCAACTTGAACACCCCTTTCCGCAACAAACTGAGGCACTAGGAAGTGATTTTAGGCTAGGAATAGTATATTGATGCATTATAACTAGGGTGATGCCCTGCTCTTGCCCCAGGGAATAATGGACAGAAGCAGTGACAGCCATACACACTGCCTTAGCAATGGCCAGGGTAGCATCAACTCAAAATCAGCCCAGCTCTATTCACTTCGGCTATTTTAGAATTTCTGAACACTGTGGTTAGTCAAGATAAGAAGTAAAACTAAAAGTTTACAAGGACTCTTGATGAGTTTTTCCAGCAGTACTGTAATTTTCTCTCTAATAGGCTTTCCTCTGATGGAAGCTAATGTTCTTCTCATTCATTTACTTACAAAATGTCTATTTTCAAGTGTGCTGATTGGAGCTTTTGTATAAAGCACATCAGTGAGCTTTGATACTGACTATTTGGTCTAAAATTAAGATTGTAGCCCTTATAATCTTTCATGGAGATTTGCACTCACTCTCTTCTGAGACCTAGATTTACAGTGCCTTAAGCAGATTTCATTTTGATTCAAACTTCATTGAAACTTCATATGCAGAAAAAAAGGTGTCATTCATTGGTTTTGATTAGAAATTTATATGACGATGCAAATAGTGTATTCATATTCCAAAGATTAATGCTTTTAGTGCACCAATAGAAATATTGGTATATTTCAGGGTCTAGATATATAAGACAAGAGCTTGTGATTCAGTTATGCTTTTAAATAGAAAAAAATATATTCTTTCTACAAAGAGAACTTTTAAAAACACTTTTCAGTTTTATATTTAAAAGGAAGGGAAGCTGATGAAACTCAGGAAAGTAAAAACAAAGAGTGAACTGGATCGGACTAATTATAATCAATTTTTAACTGAGCTGTGCAGATAGGGATTAGTTTAATTGCAGAAATACTTTCACTTAATCAACTGAAATCTGATGTTCCTCACATTAAAAAAGCCTTATTTTTAAATTAGTTTTAAAGTGAACAAGAGTGCTAAACGTTAATAATGGCATGACGTAAGAAGAAAATGATGTAAGAGGTGGGTTTTTATAATTTTAGTTCTGAAACTGAACATATTAAAATATTCACAATATTTTTAACAATTGAATTATCATACTTGTTTTCATCCTCGACCTTTATTCTGTTTACTGCCTACTGTGTATCTTGGTCCTTGATTGTAGCTCCTAGTAACCACTCGTTTCATTTAAACTGAAAATAAATCTTCCTCCCACTAAATAATTCATTTTTATGCTAACCCTGAAATACAGTTGCTTCATTCTAACTAAAGTACAAATAAGTGAATGTATATGGGTGTAACATATGCTGTTTCCTGAAATAGTCTACTGTGCCTTATATATAACTGCTCTAGAAAATACTGATTTTTCATTAGAGGAATAACAAAAGTACTGAAATCATATTGAAGTGTAGTATACTAAAATGATCTTTCACATATTTTGGTCCTTGGAAAGAGAAATGGTTGTATAAATATGAATCCCACAAAGACTATTAAAAATAAAAACTATTTATTTTAATCAGTAACCCCAGATATTTATGTAAATGGCACTATGTGGTATCTTAACAAACTCACTGATGCTTATCAAAGGTGTCAGGAATGTCCTTTGAATTTTAATGGATTATCATTATAACATGGTAGTGAAACTAATTAAGACTAGAAGGGATACAGTTAAATCAAACAAGGAAGGGCTGGGGTTTTTTTGTCATTTGTTTGGTTTTGGTAAAGGGTTTTATTCTCTTCACATGTAAAAGAAAATGCTGAAAATAAGGTTCAGTTCCTTAAACTAAAATTCATTAGCTTTCATATTGGTCTATAGGATAATCTTCACTCACTCCTTCCTGCTTTTTAAACTTCCACAATTTTTTTTTATTGAAGTAAACCAAACAAGAAATCACTATATTGAAAGACCACGGTGAACCGATCCTACTGATGTTGTCTTTAATTTATTGAATTTTCCTCTTTAATTGGGATATTCAATCAAGCTGATAACTTTTTTTTCATACTGAAGTTTCTTGAATTAGCTATCTCCCATTAGAACATGGTTTCTGCTTTTTTTTTTTTTTTTCCTGAGAATTTGAACAATATATCATAGCTTTGAGTAGATAATCATTCGTCAGTGAACACTAAAGGAACTTCAGTATTTTCAGCAAATGTCTCTTTTTGGGTCTGACTGAGGGAAGAAGTACTACTGTTGAAATTGTTGGCAACAGAAATATATAGCACCTGTGTCAAATACTATGCCTATAATATGTTGTTATTGACATCAAAGTAAAATAGAAGGCTGTGCATCAAATCTATGCAGTTAAAAGAATTTGCCTTGCACTTTTTTTAAGTCTCAGGTCTCCAGAATTTGTATAAACATTTTCAATATGCATTTGCAAGTTGGACTGATGTGTTGTTCCCAGCTGCATTGTTCATTGTTTAAATATTGTCCTCCTTCAGGGGTTTACATTTTACTTCAGATTATACACATCTATTTTTATCCTGTTCCCTCTTTACCTTGCTTCTAACAGCGTTCAAGAGGTCAGTAAATGTTAGCATGGCTACGAAGTTAACCTAAACAAGAGGCACTGATGATGACAAAAACGTGTACATTTTTAAATGGGAATTTGGAATTCATTCCTAATTTCACACAACTATTAAAAGGTTTTGTATACATTTTGAGTCAAAATAGATAAATAGATTTGCAAGTTTAGAGGACAAGTTGTTCATCTGTTCTGACCAAAGTTTGTTTTATTGCTTACCTGTATATATTAAGATTTCTGTCTTATTATTATTTCTGTATATTATTAAAGCAGTATCTTTCAAAAAGCATTGATGTGAAGACATCCGCAACTGTAGAATCCAGTTCTTTCACGGTAGTCTGGTACAGAGACCTCACTGGTAAAAATATGTGAGGTGTTTCTAACTTTATTTCATTTTGCTTCTCTCTTCAGTCATTTGCTTTTGTTACACTTTTCTCTACAGAATTAATGATCCCTTTACTGCTTGCTATTTTCCCCATCCACAGGCTGTAATCAAGTCACCTTTCAATCTTCTTTAGAAAAAAGATTGAGTGTGATATCAGGTTTGGAAATGATAGAATAAAAAGCTCAAAACACTAATTGCCCAAAATTCCTTTTAGTGACTTGACTTGTCAAACTCATCAGCCATGGATGTTCAGTTGAAAGAGCACTGGTCTTGCTTTTCACTTAACATGCTGAATACAAGAACTTATAAAGTAGAGAAATGTCAAAGACATAAGTAACATCAATGATTAAGGAAACATTCCTGCTCAAGACTGAATTCTTCCTATAAGATGTTAGGCAGTTGGTAGGGTTTTTTATTAACTCTAGATAGACCTATGAAAGATGTGACTTGTGTTTTAGACCACAAGTGCAGTTGCTGCCTTCGTATCTTCATTGGAAATGATCCCCCTTGACCTGATTATGTAATTGGCTCCCAATTCACACTAAATACACTGTTTTTTCCAAATTAACAAAAAGAAAAATATATTTTTTTGCACTTTGCAAGGAGATGCCAAGGAGAAAAGAAGTTAAACAGCTTTTTTGCCCTCCTTGAACCATGCATTTTTCCTTGATACATTTCCCATGCTGTGATTAACAATATTTCCTTATCTCCTCTCAGGCTTTTCTCTATTCCTCTTCTAGCAACTTCTAGTCTTCCCTAAAAGAAAGTTGCACTATCTCTTTTTTTTTTTTAGCAGAACAATACCCTTTCCTAGTTTTGCTAAAAATCACAGAATCACAGAATCATTAAAGTTGGAAGAGACCTGTAAGATCATCAAATCCAACCATCAACCCAACACCACCGTGCCCACTAAACCATGCCCTGAAGTGCCACGTATACACATTTTTTGAACGCCTCCAGGGACGGTGACTCAACCACCTCCCTGGGCAGCCTGTTCCAATACCTAGGCACTCTCTCAGTAAAGAAATTTTTCCTAATATCCAGTCTAAACCTCCCCTGGCGCAACTTGAGGCCATTACCTTTTGTCCTGTCGCTAGTCACTTGGGAGAAGAGACCAGTACCCACCTCTCTACAACCTCCTTTCAGGGAATTGTAGAGAGCGATAAGGTCTCCCCTCAACCTCCTCTTCTCCAGGCTGAACAACCCCAGTTCCCTCAGCTTCTCCTCATTAGACCGGCACTCCAGACCCCTCACCAGCTTCGTCGCCCTTCTCTGGACACGCTCCAGCACCTCTATGTCTTTCTTGTAGTGAGGGGCCCAAAACCGAACACAGTATTTAAGGTGCAGCCTCAGCAGCACTGAGTACAGGGGGACAATCACCTCCCTGCTCCTGCTGGCCACACTATTTCTGACACAGGCCAGGATGCCATTGGCTTTCTTGGCCACCTGGGCACACTGCTGGCTCATATTCAGCCAGCTGTCAACCAACACCCCCGGGTCCTTTTCACCGGGCAGCTTGCCAGCCACTCTTCCCCAAGCCTGTAGCGGTGCATGGGGTTCTCATGACCCAAGTGCAGGACCCAGCACTTGGCCTTATTAAACCTCATCCAATTGGCCTGGGCCCATCCATCCAGCCTGTCCAGATCCCTCTGCAGAGCCTTCCTACCCTCAAGCAGATCAACACTCCCGCCCAGCTTGGTGTCGTCTGCAAACTTGCTGCAGGAGCACTCAACCCCCTCGTCCAGGTCATCAATAAATATACTAAACAAGAGAGGTCCCAAAACTGAACGCTGGGGAACGCTGCTTGTGACTGGCCACCAACTGGATTTAACTCCATTCACCACAACTCTCTGGGCTTGGCTGTCCAGCCAGTTTTTTACCCAATGAAGAGCATAGCATTACCAAAAATGAGCATAGCATTACCAAAAAGACACCTCTTTCGTCTAGTTTCCCTAACTGGCCTTCATTGTTCTGTGTTACTTCGTACATTTAGTCTTTCCCTGTTTTAATAATCCCATCCAGTACCATTTTTTAACAAAAGGCTAAGAATATCGTGATAATGGTGGCAGAAAAAATGGGGAGGACTGAATAGATTCAGGGGTAGAAACAATGGCAGGAACAACTCAATGCATTTAGCTTGTGGAATTACACTTTCTGTCTTTCCTTTACGTAGAGCAGTTGGAGTCACTGTTTTTCTGATTTGCCTTCTCATGTAGGTGGGGCAAGAGCACCCATTCTTGTCAAATGTGCCCAGACAAAGGGGGAAAAAAATAAGATAAGCATTGATATATAACCTCATCTATGAGTACTGCCAGGGTACAATATTGTACGGAAGTATAACAGGACAGCTAAATACTAAATTGAATAATAAGAAACAATTGACCAATCCACGTCACTTCATGTTGCAAATATTGTCTTATATATGCACTAATACCAGCCAACGACCTTGTTCTGAGGAATGGCCTTCTTGGCTTTGCCTATTAGCAAGCCCTAACATCTGCAAGTTGCAATATACTTTTACTGTAATTTGGTTACTGTGGTGATGAGGCATAGCAACAAATTCACGAAAGATTCTTTGAATGTTCTCTGACGCTAAAGAGAAGTGAATAATATGTCCCAAAGGATAGATCCAATTCATTTTGTCTTATTGGAACAACTCTTTCCAATGAACTGAGTGATAAAAAGGAAATTGTGTTTTGACCTTTTTTTCTGCTAATGGGATTTTCTTGTATAGTGTTCGTTGCATCAGCTGTTCTGGCATATAATAGAGACACAGTGTGATATTTGGATCTCCTAGTAAATGTTGTTCCACATACTTACAGTTTCTATATATAGCTAGTCTGTGTTGGTAAGGAAATTATTAGAGATTTGCATACTTATCTATTAATTGGTTTGGAATTAATTAGCTATGTTTACGTCACAGTTTACAATTCTGAGTTAAAAGTATTCTGTTTACCATTTCAAAAGTATACATCTTTTTGTAAAGTATAATTTATTGGTTTATGAATATCTAGTTTTAATTCAGTTGATTCAAGTAACTAACAAAATGTGGAATCAATACATACTACTACTTCAGAACAGATTTATTATGAAGTTGATGTTATTGCTACAGCAAATTATTGAAAAATGCTTCTGTTGTAATCTGTAAGTATGTATTAGGAAGGTGATTTAAATCACAGTACAAAAGTACAGGATATGTAAAAAGCATATTTGCTACATAATTTTCCAGAAGTAAATGGAAGTAAGTTCTCAGCTGCTGTAATTCTGCTGTATCTTTGATGTTGCACAATTAAAAAGTGTTAATTGTCCAAAATACTTACGCAGCTTATAACTGTTGAGGTATGCAGGCAGATTAGTAAACTCCTGCCTGGGGTTACAATAACTGAATAGAACATGGGAAACTAATGGACGTAACATGAGAAGTTGCTGAGCTTAACAAATAACTGAATGGCTGACAAAAGTTATAGATAGCACCATGAGTGATGGCTGGATTCCACAGATGGTTAAGGGAGATTTTTGTGAGAGACAGGAAAACTTCACAGATAATTAAAGGGGGGGAACTGGGGACTTTTCAGGGATTATTTTCTTGCAATGCCAACAAAGCCTGGGTAACCTTATCAGTAATCCCACATAAAGCCAAGATTATCTAAGTAACTGTATCAGAAAAATTGAATTTGTGTATGGAGGTGACAAAACTGGGGCCAATCAGGACAAACACTTAGGTAAGGGTTGTTTATCTGGGAGAAGAAAAGTGTGAAGAAAGGTAGGGATCAAGGTGGACAGGAGAAGTACAAATATGGGAAAATGCAGAGAAAAGGTGATAAAAGGGCTGGCAGAGTGTCAGTGGGCTGCGGCTCATTACACTCGTCTGGCTGAGCCCTGCATCTCATCACTGCAGTCTTTTTTCTTTACTATTTCTGTGTTATCACCCTTCCCAGTGGGCAGGGGTTAAACTGGACTAGCGAGCAACCAGAATGATAGCCAGATCTGGGATGAATCAAAGTCTGAGCCAGCAAGTTGGCAAGAGGTCCAGGATCCAGGTATGGATATCAGACAGACTTAAAACTTGTGCTAATATTTGAAGGATCCATTAATGTGGGTTTATTTGTGCATTTAGTAATTGAAGGAGTGTGTATGTTTGCTGGTGAACTTCAATACTGACTAGCCAGAGAGGAGGAGTAAGTTTGAGGCATCGTTGCTGTTCACGTTCATATGAGTGCTGTTTGTGTTTATGTGGTGAAAGGAAAGACACTGCTCTCCATGTTGATTAATGTGGTCACTGTGTCTGTATTGTGTCTGTGTGTGCGTGTGTATGTGCGCATGCATGTGATTGTGTGTGCACCTACTGAGAATACATTCAGCTTCACTACTGGCTGGATCTATAAACAGGAGAGGGAGCAACCTCCCTTAATAACCGCTGCAAAAGAGATGTTCAGTGACTCTTCAGTGTCTCCTGGGACTATGGTTCCAGTTCTCATTCTCCCTTTGCTACAGATAAGTTTACCCACTCCCACATATTTCTACCATGTTTATTCACCAAAACAAACAAAATATACAGGAATATTTTAAGTTCTTTTCTTTTTAAATGGTGATAGTTTACAGGTGTCCCAGTCAGTAAATGGAGCTTCACAGTGTAGACAATTTAAGAAAAACACAATAAATAATAGCCTCTCAATCTTTCCTAAAATTAAAAAAATTGAATTAATGAGAAATAATAGGGAAACACAACATAGTGACAAGGTAATGTTTGTGGGCAGCATATAAAGAATCATCATATACTCAAACACTCCCTAATTTTGTATGCTTATTTCTTTTAGGTCCATTTTGTGAGGAACCTGGTGATCCTTGTGCATCTCAGCCATGCCTGAATGGGGGCATATGCCAATATAATCAGTCTGGATATGTTTGTGATTGTCTTGCTGGTTTTCTTGGTCACAATTGTGAAATTGATATCAATGAATGTTCTTCAAGGCCATGTCAGAACAGAGGTACATGTATTGATTTGCCAAATGTAAGTATAAACTTCAGAGATCCCTATTTGAACACAGAATCATAGAATCACAGAATCATAGAATTATTTGGATTGGAAGAGACCTTTAAAGGTCATCTAGTTCCAAACCTTCTGCTGTGGGTAGGGATATCTTCCACTAGATCAGGTTGCTCAAAGCCCCATTCAACCTGACCTTAAATACTTCCAATGATAGGGCATCCACAAATTCTCTAGGCAACCTGTTCCACTATCTCACCACACTCATCATAAAAAATTTCTTCCTTATGTCCAGTCTAAACCTACCCTCTTTCAGTTTAAAACCTTTGCCCCTTGTCCTGTCACTAAGGGCCTTGGTTGAAAGTCTTTTTCCATCTTTCTTATAGGCCCCCTTTATACATTGAAAGGTCACAATGAGGTCTCCCCAGAGCCTTCTCTTCTCCAGGCTAAACAACCCCAATTCTCTCAGCCTTTCTCTATATCCATTTTCATGGCACTCTTCCGGACTCACTCTAACAGGTCCATGTCTTTCTTGTGCTGGGTTCCCAGAGCTGGATGCAGTACTCCAAGTAAGGCCTCATGAGAGCAGAGTAGAGTAGGAGAATCACCTCCCTTGACCTGCTGGCCACACTTCTTTTTATGCAACCCAGGATACAACTAGCTTTCTGAGCTGCAAGCAAAAATTGCCGGCTCATGCCAAATTTTTCATACACCAATATCACCAAGTCCTTCTCCACACGACTGTTCTTAATCCATTCATCACCCAGTCTGTACTGATACTGGTGAATGCCCTGACCCAGGTGCAGGACCTTGCACTTGTGCTTGTTGAACTTCATGAGATTCACATGGGTCCACTGCTCAAGCCTGTCAAGGTCCCTCTGGACAGCATCCTTTCCCTTTAGTGAATCAGCTGCACCACTCAGCTTGGTATCATCTGCAAACCTGCTGAGGGTGCACTCAGTCCCACTGTCTATGTTATTAATAAAGACATTGAACGGTACTGGCCCCTGAGGGATATCACTTGTTGTTACTGATCTCCATTTGGACATTGAGCTGTTGATTGCAACTCTTTGGACACGGCCAACCAGCCAATTCCTTATCCGTTGAATAGTCCATCCACCAAACCCTTACCTCTCCAATTTGGCAACATGTGTGTTGTGTGGGACGATGTCAAAGGCCTTACAGAAGACAAGATAGATATCATCAGCTGCTTTTCCCTTATCCATCATAGAAAGCCACCAAATTAGTCAGGCATGATTTACCCTTTGTGAAGCCATGTTGACTGTTTCTAATCACCTCCCTATCATCCATATGCCTTGGCATAGCTTCCAGGAGGATCTGTTCCATGAAAGTGCCAAAACATTTAATTCTAACGTAACTTTTTAAACTAGCTTTGCATGCTTCATGAAGAAACACAGTGTTGTCTGAATGTGTAGTGTTTCTAATATTTCTTTGGTTAAAAAACCCAAATTCCACATTTTCACTTCATTTGCTTGGAGGTCACTTAAGAAACTACTGATGTGTCTCTTTTTTTTCCTCTCTCTAATAAAATCTGATATAAAACATGATACATCAGTCATCTTTAGTACATAGTGGTTGTTTCCTATCGTTGCTTTTCCTGTGGTATCTGTTTTTTTGTAAAATAAAATAAATTCATGCAGACTCACAAAGGTTTGGTAATAGAGTCATATCTGGTAGTATTTCTAACTGCATTGTTGATGTTCTTTCATTAGCATGACTATTGCAAATAGCAGTGATTATACAGAACCAAAACAGTGAAAGAAGAGTTAAAAAGCTTACTTATCATATACCAGTGATACATATTCACTCACAGAGGAAGAGAAAAAGAGACACCTACTTTGCCAAAGAAATTGATAGATTTCTAAATTATGCAATCTGTCTAAATATTTTGTCTAGTAAACTAGCACATACTATTTTGTACGATCATTTCTATAGACAAAGAGAAATCTCTCAACAGATGTTAAAATAAAGTTCCGTGATCATGCCTTTAAGATCAGTTCTGAAGAAACACCCTAACACTTCCAATTTCACTGAGGGAGTAAACCCCTATATATTTTTCCTTTACTTTCTGATGTCAAAAGTCCTTTAAAAAACATTACTTGCTATAGAAAAATAAGGATGGCAGTGTCAGTTTAATAAATACTTTGTTTTGTAAAATTATTTACTGTTCTTACTGTGTAAATTACAGATTGCAGTAACTGACAGATGTCTTTCACTGTCATAGAGAAATATAGTCTCTGTGTTTCATATTGAAGGGGAAACAGGATACAAACCATTTTCTTTCCTACTCTAGTTAGTGAATATTGTTTGGTATCTGAGGTACCTTGTGCACTGTTACTGTTTGATAGATGCAAACATTACATTGGAACAAATTCAGAAATGAGGAAAAACCATAAATTAATTATAAAGCTCCTTCTTGATTCAGTTATGAAATCACAAAACCAGCCAAATTTAGAGCTTGTAGATTTCCAGCTAGCAAACCAACTCTTGTATAATCTGTGCTGGAAGGCCTATTCCACTTGTCCTAAATTATGTTTGTAACATATTTGGGGCTACGACTGCTTTTTATTCTGTATTTGTAAACTGTTTAATATGATGCCACCCTGTCCTAGCTAGGGTCTCTGTGGTAATGGAAGTAAACATTGATGTCTGTATTGCCTTGGTTACAACAAATAATTATTTCTAATTTCCTTCACTTCTATAGGATGTGGCATGTATCTGTCTGCCAATATTCACTGGCAAGTTCTGTGAGAGAATACTGAATCCATGTGAATTGTTGCCTTGCTTAAATAATGCAACTTGTGTAGCTCAACAGCAGAACTATAACTGCCGGTAAGATTAGAAATTAATTTATTTCGGTACTTCATTGGATCACTTGATGATATCCCACTGATTGCAGAAAGAAAAGACATCATCAGTCACAGCAAAGACAGAAAATTATAAACTTTTGTTTTAAAAAATTTTTATTTAATTTTGGTGCCTTACTGTGTTAGTCTTCTTGAAAACTTGAATTTCTACAAATATATTTAAAATATTTAAGGAGTTATAAATTGTTTCATCATTAATTCTATAAGATAAAATATATAAATCCTGATACATTGATGGCAAGCGAGACAATTAAACTACAGGTACCACTCCCATTCAGGGTGTATGATTTTTGTGCTATGTTTCTGAAAGGATCAGACAGCTGTGTTAATTTCTAATTCACAGACATGCACTAGTAGGTCTTAGATTGATCCTTCAAGCAGCATATTAAAAAGTGCTTCATTCAGAAAAACCATGCTAAAAATTATCCATTTGAAAATAACAGAAGTGGCCAGTAGGTATATAATTTCATTCCTTTTTAAATAGCTTTTTAGATATTTTCTTACACCACTAAGGAGTACAATTTGTACTCTTCACATTTGCTTGGCTTTTGTCTGGCTGCCTGAAGTAAGTTCTGCTAAGCATTACTGAAGTGTAGTAAACAACTTTCAAATTTCAGGATATTCATAAAAGCAGAAAATTGAAAGCTGTGGTACACAAAAGCCTGAAAACACATTATGAATTAACTTAGAAACTGCAAATACATAACAGAAGTATAGAACATAAAGTTACAGTCCATCAGAAGAGATTCAGTTAAGAAGTCTGGAAATTAAAATATAACTAGAAATATGTTTAAAAATCTTCCCAAAGAAGAAAAAATTCATAAAATTTAATTATACTTACAACTAAATACATATATACATGCATGCATACACATACACATACACAGTTAGCTCTTCCCGTATACCTATGTATAGCACCGAACAACAGTGTTATAATTTATTTTCCAATACTTTAAACCGAGATACAAGCTACTGATAATTTACTATTATATAGGCAGTCTTTTACACAGCATGTTGGTTCATGAATTAGTATGAAATGATGGCTTAAACTTACATTTAAAAATATGCATAACATGAACAATTAATATCAAGATGTAGATTGCCTTTCTTTAAAAAAAAAAAAAAAATCTTAGCCCTGTATGCAATGCAGATTGAATAATTTACAATTTTGCAAAACACTGGTAGAAATGGTCTGTACCATGAATCTCATTGTACCATGGAAATTGGTTAATAAAAGTAGCTATGGAAAGGCATGGTGATTTAACAGTCTTTCCATTGATATACTATGTGAGAATAAGAGACATTATTTAGATCAATATAAGAGAAAGTAAAAATGGGCAATTAACAACCCAACTGTGCGTCCAAAGAAGGGCAGTGAAGCTGGTGAAGGGTCTAGAGCACAAATCTAATGAGGAGCAGCTGAGGGAGCTGGGGTTGTTTAGCCTGGAGGAGACTCAGAGGAGACCTTATTGCTCTCTACAACTACCTGAAAGGAGGTTGTAGCAAGGTGGGTGTCAGTCACTTCTCCCAAGTAGCAAGTGATAGGACAAGAGGAAAGGGCCTCAGGTTGCGCCAGGGAGGTTTAGATTGGCTATTGGGAAAAATTTCTTCACTGAAAGGGTTGTCAGGCATTGGAACAGGCTGCCCAGGGAAGTGGTTGAGTCACCATCCCTGGAGGTATTTAAAAGACATGTAGATGTGGCACTTAGGGACATGGTTTAGTGGTGGACTTGGCCGTGCTAGGTTAATGGTTGGACTTGATGATCTTAAAGGCATTTTCCAACCTAAACAATTCTAAGATTCTATGATTCTATGATTTATATTGATTATCAAGAGAATCACTTAAATTATGTGGTAAAGCTAGGTACTAGAGGTTTTAGTTTTGGGCTCAGATAGTACAATCCTGTTTACTACTAATATCAAGCATTAAGAGCCTATTAATATCAGTGGTGCTTAGATTTTACTTTTAATACTTGTATATTATTCATACATTCAGTTGTGTTATCTGTAAAATACATATTTGCTGAGACAGGTAAGACACATTTGTGGAGAGCTAGTTTGAGAAATGGGATAGGTTATAATCTTACTGTTTTTAACACTAACACTAAGAACACTCTAAAAAAGGGAAATAAATATCATCCTAGAGACAACACTCTAAATAGAGTAATGAAGAGTGCATCCTTCAACTTTGTACAACGTGGAGTGCTTGGCCCTGTACATACTGTTTAATTCACATAGTTTTCCCTAGCATCTAAGCTGTACACCAGACTTTCTTGGTGAAGGAAGAGAACTCCAGAAAATTACTCATCTCTTCCAAAGAGAAAAATCCAGGGCAGGTGAGATGAAGCATCTTCTGGAGGTTCTGAATTCTCTCTATACAGAGGTACAAAGAAAGCCTGGACTGCTGTCCTAAACAAGATACTAAAACTGCAGACTTTTAACATTAGAGAAATATGGGAGCA
This sequence comes from Gavia stellata, assembly GCF_030936135.1. Lineage (NCBI taxonomy): Eukaryota > Metazoa > Chordata > Aves > Gaviiformes > Gaviidae > Gavia > Gavia stellata. The sequence continues at coordinate 82,698,290 of NC_082595.1, forward strand.
TTGGAACTTAGTTTCAATACTCAGCCCCAGTTTTGCCATTCAGTCCCTGAAGGCTCCAGTTAGTGACTGCAATATTTTTTAGTGTTTATTGTTAATAAATTGAAATTTATTTCCTAATTTTTTTTTTAAATAAAATCAGTTTTCTACCACTTAATGCCAAACATTTAATAAATGTAAATTCTGTGTATATTTATGCCTATATACTTGAAAGGAGGTGTTTAGGTGAGAGAAAGCATTTTGAGGGAGTATGAATCACGTACTTTTCACAAGGAGACCAGATTCAGTAATTCGGTTGTGAGAGCTGCAGTCTTGCCAAAGTCAGAATACTGAAATGTAGAGGAGGTGCCAAGTTTTAGAGATGGCCAACAGTCAGCAGGTTTTACTGTTTTTAAGATTCAAAATTATCTTTATAAATTTATGTCTTGCATTAGCTACTTGAATAACAGAGGATGTCAGAAGGCCGACAGGAACAGTGGTTTAACAGTTTCAGGTTTTTTAAGTCACAGACTTGGAAGCTTTCTGGCTGTGATTCACGTTTTAATTTATTTTACCCAAAGGAAACCTACCATTAACAATGTTGCTTTACTCAGGAGGTTTGGAGCTGATCATTCAAAGTTTTAAATGGAGGTTTTGTTTCATTTTTGGTAATCATTGTCAAATACTGTAGGTTATGACTATCGCTAGCAACTCTAAAAAAAACTGCATGTGTTTCATTCAGTGTAATACTACTACCTGATCCACTTTTACAGCATTTTAACATTTTAAATAAATGTAATGGTGTTTAGCTCACATTCAAATACAAATTCAAATAATAGCTGAATTGATCTTTTAATCCTTTTTGTTTTGGTTTGGTTGCCCCTGTTTTGTCTGCTTCACCATATGCCCAAGCTGCATTCTGCTTATATCCATCAACATCTCAGCTTCTATCTACTTATCCTTTCTTCTTTGGGAAAGCAGTTGTTTTCCATTCTAAACATGTAACCAAACAGACTCAATATAATTTTCTTCACTTCAGTTATGATGTATGACTATCTTGTATCCTCATTTCATCCTTTCAGTCTTGATATCATATACAACTTTGTGCTAAGAATCTAATAGTAGCATTTTTTTCTTAAATGTCAAAATTTAAGGTGAATTCAAATAGGCAGTGTACAAGGATATCCATCACAATAAATTGTGATTGTTTACTTTGTATCTTCTTCTATTATCCTTGTTCTTTAGGACAATAAAAAGTCTTAAAAAATGTGAAATGGTGTTCTGAGAAAATTTGTTCTGTTAGTGTCATCTTTGGAACTTTACTGTCAACTTGCTTGCTGTTAATTTACTCTTACCTTCTCTGACATTGGCATGTCTATTGAAAAACAACAACAAAAACAAAAACAGAAAAAATGAGCAAATATAAAAATTAGAAGAAGCAGTTTCTAAAATTGGCTTACTAAATCATCTATTTTATGAAACAGTCATAGATTACCTACATAAATTGAACAAGAAAGCTAGGAGCTCTTTTACCTGATTTCAGATCATAGGTAAAAACAAATCAGCAAAACAAATGTTGTAATTGAGTTGCTCTGATTTGGTTTTAAGTATTACTTAAACATGGAATTATAACAAAAGATACAAAATCTTTTTTTTTTTACTTTACATTCCTTTTACTTATAAATATAATATATGGATGAATGATGCTATAATACAAAGGACATCAAATATGCTACCTGTTGATATGAGTACTTTTGTTTAGAGAGAAAGGTATGTAACTGATATCTTTGAACATGCTGAAATAAAAGCAGCTAAGTATTATGAAGAACTCTTTTAGCTACAATAAGTGAGCCCAAATTTTATTAAGAATAGACTTTGCAAGAATTTTGATTCCAAGTGCTTGAAATTGTAGCAATATAATTATAGGATTTACTTAGAGCAATTTTTTCAAGAGGATGGTGAGGATTATGTAGTCCATTGCTACTTGCATAGAGTGTCCTCCTGTGGTTCTGTCTATACTAGCTTCAAAGAATATAACTATTTAGAAAAGGTTTTCCCATATCCACCTACCTCTGTCCAAATGGTCCTATGCATGGACTGTGTGGATACTCTCCAGGGGTTTCTGGTGGGATCCAGTCTGTTTAACACTTCACCAAAGGCTAATAAGTGACTTAAGCTTCTGGACATGCTAGATGCCTCAGAGGCATAGCCATATCTCCCGATTAGGTATCTTTAACTGATTTAGAAAGTACGGTTAACTCAGATACTTTCTATTGAACATTGTTGCCTGACCATTTGCTATTGAAAAATAAACCAGGGATGGCGTTATTTTTTAAAATGGAGAAACATAAGCAACAAGACTGAATCTCATATCCATTAGGAGCAAGAGAATAGAAAAAAACAGAAGCAATTCTGTGTCATCTTCATGATTTCCAGCTTCTGGGCTGAGTCAATAGACAAAGTACCCCTCAGAAAAAGCTAAAGAAACTTCTCATGTATTACTTTGGGGTCCCTTCACAAACAAGTTTTCAGCTAACTGGCCATTTCCTTTCTCTTCTACCTAAATCTTTTCTTTCCATGCTAACAGAAAGAGCCTTTAGACAGAGGAACATGCTAAGCATGTCTGTAAGAACATAATGAGTGAATCTGACAGGGATTATATATCTATCAAAACACAAAAGAGAGTTTTTGCAGTCTGGATTTTACTTTTTGCACATTTGAGCAACATATAAATATTCAAATATTTTTCTACACTGTTCCATTATTGCTTTTGAATAAGACTTGTTTACTATCCATTTGAATCTAATCTTTCTTGTGTGTGTGTACAGGGGATTTTTTTAAACACTGGAGGGCTAGATAAGGATTTTCTCCTACTAATGACAAATACTGACATGAAGCAGAAGAAACATCTGCTGTTCCTTTTACCATAGAAGAATTATCCACGGCTCCGTTGGCATCACACGGAACTAACAAACTGTCATAAAATAGAATGCTAGCTTTCTACTTCAAAGAAAATACCAAATTATAATTAAGCAAACAGAAAAATAACCATGCATTGTCCCCTCCACAGGTTCCTTACATTGTTCCTTACATACCTAAGTATGTCATTATTGACTACTCTTTGTTAATCACTAGTAATGACTGATGCTAACTATTTTAAACCTGATTTATCATCATATTTCTAATTTTCCTCTCTAATGGTTTAATTGACCATCCTTTCTAATAGATTTCCAAAACCTCCTTTATAGCTTTTTATTATTACCTCATTTGAGATTGTTTTTTTTTTTCCAGAAGTTTATATAAAGTATTGGTACGAAAACGCTTTAACCAATGAAAAAAAAATTTTTATGGGGAAGCAAAAATATCCAGAATTATGCAACTGATTTTTTGTTGCTTAAAAACATGCTCTGTTTATTTTAAATAACATATGAGGTCTGTTTTATTACCACAAGAACATTATTTAATAGAATTATGGAATATAATTAAATACAATTAACTTTTAAAATGCAAGTCCTCTAAAATACATTCGTGTATTTGCAGCTGCATGCCAGGATTCACTGGAAAGAACTGTGAGGAAGTAATTGACTACTGCAGGCTGCTCAGCATCAACTGTCTGAATGAAGGATTGTGTCTTAATATAATTGGAGGATTCACTGTAAGTAATTTAATATATGTTAAACTAATTCAGTGTTCCAAAGTACAAAAGCTTCAGACAAGCAGAACTTGAAAGGCATTCATTACTCTAAGACACAAGAGGGACATACATTTATGTGTTTGTTATTTATTTAAATCAATAACACAAGGACAATTCACTTGGGTAATATGGATTTTTTTGTTACTTTTCTACTGAGACCATGTTTTTCACTTATCAAGTATAGAGAAATGAAGAGTATTTTTATAGTAAAAAAAAATATAACTAATTGTGGTTCAGTGCTATTATTTACACAAATTATAATCACAGCTATGTTGCAGCCTTTAAAAATACATTACTTGAATTGAGTACATCTGTTGCCATTGTTTAAACCAGAATCAAATTAGTAATTTAAACATAAGCACATTTAAACTCAATACAAACTTAGAAGTTTGATGATGAAAATGCAATGTGGTGAGGGTGATTCCACTTGACAACTTGAAAAAATGTAATTCTGTATGTTTTGACTCTCAAAATAGCTCCTGAAAATGTTGAGCAAGATCCATCATGTACTAAGATTCTTCTGGCCATAACTTGTCAAAAGAGAGGAAATAGTTTCTCCAACAACAGTAACTGGGAACAACTTAAAGGTTACTCTAAACAATCGCTCGTTCTGCAAATAACAGGAGATGATCACAGAATTGCACAATGGTTGAGGTTGGAAAAGACCTCTGGAGGTCATCTTGTCCACCACCCTGCACAAGCAGGACTACCTAGAGACATTTATCTAGGCCTCGTCCACTTATCTGTTTGGGTGTTTAGAAAAAATGTATTAGGACTACTGTTACTTCTTGCTTCAAGGAGTAGGAAGAGCAGTCTACTCTGTAAGGGAAGGAGAACTAGAATGAAGGGTGACAGCAAGGCTGGCAGGGACAGTGTCCTCACCAACAAGGGGCACAATCGCTCAATACCCACAAGAACACAGCAGATCCACAGATTCAGCCAAAAGTCCAGTAACCACCAGACAAATCCTTAGTGATGAAGCAGGTTTGCAGTCAAGCTGGGTAGTCAAGTCAACAGGTCAGAATCAGCAAGATATAAAGCTGGATACAGGCATACTGACAAAATAGCTCAGGAAAGGATCTAGTGCAAAGGCCTGAGCTTAAATGAAGCTCATGAGTAAATGAAAGAAAGTGTGGACATCTCAGAGGTGAGTTCTGTTTTCACAGTAGGGTGATCCAAACTGACAGTGCTGGGCTGCATCAGAGCTGACCTTGAACACAGGCAGTTAAACCTGTGAGACAAGGGAAAGAGGTCACCAAGGAAGAGTGGAGAGAAAGATGATTATAGGCTGGTTAGGCCAATTAGAGCCTGTTGATGTATTCAAGGTCCTGACAGTTTCTCTGAATATTCCTTGCATGTAATTATTCATTCAGTCCAAATTTCATTGCCTTTCTTGTAGTCACAAAAGCTAAAGAGGCGTTGATATTTTCTCCCCAATGTTTTCCACCTGACTCCTTTTGTTTGCTCATGTTCTTTGAGTCTTACCTGATATGAAAACTGCTATATACAGGTGACCAAGGATTGTTTCTCCCATTTACTCATGGGAACAAAGAGAAAAGAAGATTTCAGTCATTTGCTCAAAGTGGCCAGCGCATATTTTTGCACTTAGTTCTGTGTGCACATTCAAAGTCAGATACCGTTGTGGACTTTGCAAGTGTCACTAAGAAATAAATTCATACTACTTTTGACTGCATCACAGTCTCCCAATTGCTGCATCTTGTCCTTTCCTTTAGCCCCTGATCTTAATTGCCAGGAGCAGCTGTTTAGGTTGACCTGTTACTCATTCAAATACTTGCACTCCCACAGATATGTAATCAGATCTATAACAGATCTGTAACAAGAATTTTATTTAAGAGCGTGATAAAGTTAGTGAAGTAAATACACGTAAATTATAATTTCAGAAACTAATACATACTGTATTACTGAAAGAAATAAGTATGTTTTATCTGCTAAATTCTTAATTATGACGAAAATTCTTTTTAAATTTGTGTTTTAAGAACATTTTCAATACTACCTATAAATATATATTAACTAGAGCAATAGTATATAAATGTACTTTAACACAAACTCTGAGGTAATTTGCAAAATATTGCATATCTGAGATTTATGCTAATAAAGTGCTAAAGCATCCATACTTAGAATAACATAATTCTTGCTTTGTTGGGCATGCCCACAGAAGAATAAAATAGATGGCGAGGAATTCCCTCTGAGAATTTGCCTTTCCTCATTGTTGATAGCAGAATAAACAAACAAATACTATGGCGAGGAATTCCCTTTGAGAATTTGCCTTTCCTCATTGTTGATAGCAGAATAAACAAACAAATACTGAGTCCAATTCTACTGCACTGAAATAAAAGGGTTCATGAAAAGAAATACTGATTTTAAAATGTTTGTGTCTCCGAATTAATTTACCATATGATAGAAATACTAGATTCAAAACAGGAACAGTGTTTTTAGTTCTTTTCAGCTACTTATGTCCACTTATATCAAGCAATAGCAAAAATTACATATATATATATATATGTATATGTGTGTATATATATATGTATAACAATTATAATACAAAAGTGGTGTATTTAATCAGTGAGTACAATGTGTACGACATATGCAGACATCAAGGTGAATACTAATCAAACACAAAAAGAAATTCAAAACCAAAGTTTTAGGAAAGCAAACAAAAATTAGGTACCAAATTTTTGTGTAGTTCATAAATATGCTAACATTTACTGTTACACACAAGCAAAATAGTTGTGTAACAGTAAATGTTTTCATAAAATAATCCTCAAAAATACACTTCCATGACCAGTACAAGATGTGATACTTTCTTAGCAGACACTGAACTAGGCTATAAGATGGAGCTAAATGACCTGGTACAGCAAAGGTTGGATTTTTTTTTTGTTTAAACTTTGATGCTTACAGAATTCAATGGCATAGAATAGCACCTGATAGAAAACTAGTACGGCAGGCCTTTGGGACTGAAAAAGAAGACTGAGCAGACAAAGGGAGGAAAGCATGAAGAACACTAAAAAGCCAGATACAAATTACTGGATTTTTTGTGAAAATACATGTTATGCTGAACCACAGTTGAAAATCATTGCCCTTTTCCTTGACAGTGAGTCTGTGTTGTGGCATCTTTATTTGGAAGATAAGCAGTTGTACAACAATTGCAGGTTAACTTCTCTTTGAAGACACAAACAACTGTGGATTCTGTCCAGCCATTTTTTTTTGCTTCTCTTAGTTGTAACTTTCTTGATCATAATTAATTTTTTCCCCATAGAAAATAAGTATTTTCAGTATTATCAGAAAATCAAATGCTAATGAGTAATCTGAGAATTCCAGCTGAGAGAAATTTGTCTGTTAGATTTTTTTTTTTTTTATAAAAGCAGATTTGGAAGTATTGAAACATCCAATGCATTTGAATAAGTGGCACTAAGCAGTCCATCTAAAAAAAAAAAAAACAAACCAAAAAAAACCAACCCCACAACAAAATAATTCTTAAAAAATCAAGGTGTTGAATCTTGAAATCTAATTTAAAAATTCATTTTTGTTTTGAAATGAATCTCTAGTTTAGTTTCAGGAGTATTAAATCTTAGAATTGAAAATAGTTTTATTTTTTCAGTATTGTTGTAACAGTTATTGGCACAAGTCCTTGAACACTAATTAGTATTATTTATAATTCATGTTAATATTAATAGTTACTCTGCTTACATTTATTATATTCAGTAATTTACTATATGTTTCTAAAATTATTTCTGAGTCTATTAAGAAATCCCTTGGACTAATGTATATTAACTTTATGCTAGATAATAATGCTCAGTTATAGGAAGCATTTATTGATTATGCTGTTGTGTCAGATAAACAAGGGAATTGTTATTTCTTAGGAAATGGAGCTTCTCTTTGCATTTCATATTCTCATATTTCATATTTTTGTATCTCAATTCTCATATCTCATATTTCAAAGTACAGCTGTATTACTAACAAATAATTTCCTTTATTCTTTCCGTTGTTGCCTTTCATCTTGGGAACCAAAGTCATGGTGTATATATTGAGATAGGATTTGTCAACAGAAAAATAGTGTGTATTTGCATAATTAATTGCAGTTAACATAGCTTAATGAAAACAGATCACATCAGGCAAAGCAGATTTAATGAGATGACCTGGCAGATAGTGGTGGAGAAATATTTTCTGTCGCAATTCACTCATTAAGCAAAATAAATCATTTAATGGAGCAAGTTCAATTCTAAGGAAAAAAAAAAAATCTAGATCTTGATGACACTTTAATGGGTATAGCCAATCAGATGCACCGACACAGGAAAGTTATTTTGTTTCCAAATAGTTGCATGTTCTGCTTTTTGTAGCACACACACCACACATCCTAACCCGCCCTGTCCAGATGAAGCAGAAGATGCCACAGTTGGTGTAGCTAGATGTACATGTTATGGCCAACTGCCAAGATGACTGTTAAAGAACTAGACTTCTGTCTAAGACAAATTTTGGAATTTTTTTCAAAATTAAAAAAAAGTACAAACTGATTAAAATATTATTACTATATTATTGGACTTATAGGCTTGAAGTTCTGTGAAGTAATTGTTAGTCTAATTTTAAAATTTTACTCAGTTTTTTTGGTAAACCATATTAAATTAACTAAAACCTGAGTGAATAGTCAAAGAGGGAAATAATTATAAATTGAGATTTATTGTCCCCTGTGAGGGTTTTTAATGGACCTCAATGCAATTTGGTTTTGGACTAGTGATTTGTAGTATTTTGACGTAGCAGAAAATGCAAAACTCTCTGTTGAAATGTGTAGTTGACCACAGGAAATGGAAATATAGTCAATAATAAGCAAATCTTATCAGAATTTCTTGGTAGGCTATACTACTTAGAAAAAAAAGTCTTCTAAGAGAGGCAAATGCAATGTTGTATGCATAGAAAAAAGAATGTGAGTTACATGGTAGCAACTATTTCCTGATAGTCAGTGACAAAGAAGACAACTTTGAGCTCAGGGTGGATATTAAATTTGACACGATGCTATTGATGAAGAGAGAAAGACAATCCCTGCAGTCATAAATAGAGCACTTGTATATAGAAGCATTTGTTAGTCGTCATAGTTCTGTTGCTGTCAGTGGAGGGTACATCATAGGCAGTTCTATCATCTAAATTGTTTTAACAAGGCTGAAAAACTGGAAAACTCTATTAACAATGAGTAAAATGGAAAAACAAGACTTTAAAACTATATTCTCAAAAGTATGTACAGATCCACAGTTACGCCAGTCCACGGGCTATCAGTTTTTCTCAGAAGAAAAACAAAGGAACAGTTGTATTTAAAATATTTAACTCTGGGTACCAAAAAATGTTGAAGCCACATTAGCAAGGAAGTGCTAACAGTATTGTGCTTAGCTCTGTGCAGCTGCTTCTTATATGCACTGCTGATTATACCAGGAGGATTTTCAAAAATTGTTAGGTAATAAAATATAGTGTAATGCAGTGTATTAGCAGTTTTCCATCAGATCAACAATGCCAGGTCACATCTGTCATGTCCTAGTGAATAACTTCACCAGACATTAAATTTCATGAGGTTCTACTACTGTGGGATCCAAAACCCAAAATTCCCTCAAAAGGCTGAAATCTGGAAAACTTATTGTGGATTGCTTCTAGTAGTCAAAGCATCAGATTCATTCCACTAATATTAAAAGGTTGTGAAAAGGATCATATTTCCCAGAGTTGCCATAAATAGTAAAAAAAAGGTAAAAAAAAAACCCCACTTTATTTGGGCTTTGTAGAAGGTCAAAGATATGATGTTTACTTTGTTAGCTAGTTTCTAAAATACAGAAAGGTAAGATTGCAGCTTTGCTTCAGTTTAGGAAACTGATATCATTTGGATATCAATTGGATATCATTCGAACATTTGGTGAAACACTGGAGTAAACTGCCCAGGGAAGTGGTGGAGTCACCCTCACTGGAGGTGTTCAAGGAACATGTGGACACGGCATTGTGGGACATGGTTTAGTGGGCATGGTGGTGTTGGGTTGATGGTTGGACTTGATGATCTTACAGGTCTTTTCCAACCGTAGTGATTCTGTGGTTCTGTGATATCATTTTAACAGGTGGCAAACAGAGTGTTTGAACATTACAGATCTTCCTCTTTCAAAAAATACTGCTATGTAAATTTCTGTTATGTACTATTGATTTGTCAGTTATTGCAAGAACACTGCTATTGAATTTCTCCTGTTTTGCAGCTGCAATGTTGGAATCACTTTTTAAAATCTGTATAATCACCGTTAAACTTCGCAAGAAAATACAATATAGCTTATTTGTCTTTGATATCCATCACATAGGAAAAATTTTAATTAATACTATCCTGATTTGGCAACTTTATCCTGAACACCTCCACCTACTCAGTATTAGAAGACAGAAGACAGAGGCCACTGTTTTAAGAAAAAATTAAATTAAAACAGGTTTAACGTAGAACATACTTTTACAGTTACCAAAGTGCGAACCAATTGCATATTCCAGCAGAAGCTTATTCAATAAAACTATTCATCTGCATTATTTTGACAATAAGATAACCTGCTTCTTAAAAACATTTTTTTAAAAATCTGCCCACAGAGACACATTTCAATAGACATTTCTATTCTCATGGCAGTTTTTATTTTTCTTAAATGGATTTTATAAATGAAAAGTCAGTGTTCTTAATTTGCAGTTGATAGTATTTCCTCAGTGCTTTTAATCTGAGTGTCTAAAGCAGTTTATGGTATCTGTTATCCTTATGTTCATGTGAAGATAGGAAAATATGAACAGTTCCCAAAGGACAGCTGACATGGAAGAAAGATCTGTTGTTTCTTTCACGCTAATCATTCTGCTGCCACATGTTAACTGCCTGGGGGCATGTAGAGGTTTGTGTAGAGTTCTCCCAGTGAATTAGACTGGCTCCAGCAACACCTCTCACACAAAGAGACAGGGCGGTAAAAAAGGTAAACAAGGAACACAAACAACCATTCACCTGGGGACTGTAAATCTTTCCTCTGGGTCCCAATGGGGAATTGGGTATCTAACTATCTATTTATCCACAGCAAGTGGCTTAGATCAAGACAAAAGAATTATCTTATGATTTGCCTAACAGCTCCTTAGTATGTTATGAGCAACTATCTTTCCACTTAGATGGTTTGCATAGTGTATCAAAGTCTATTTTGTCAATATGCCTTTCTTCCATCATCCTGACAAACCACTGATTCGGGCAAGGTTATGTCCTTACAGCTAACAAAGGAATTGAGTTATACAGGCCCAAAAACTGAAGTTAAAAAATGAAGTGAAAGCAATGCCATTGTAAGGTCCATTTCCATTTGCATGCACTACACTTGAGACAAGGACTGAGCAAATCATACATATTGCTTGAATAGCAGGGCTGTGTTGGCAAGCAAATAAACACTAGAGCAGCATTAAAGAAAGAGACAATAATCTGTGCTATTATTATGGGTTTTACAATTACACCTACTGTTGGTCATTCAAAGCAAATATTTAAATTTTCTTTGAGAAGCTGTGAAATGTGAATGTTAAATGTGAAATTTTATGTTGGAATCATTGTCCTGGTGCCTTCCAAAAGAGCAGCAGGAGTTGCTGCCAATTTCTGTCTAGTGTTCATACAGTGCAGTGGAAGTAGATTGTGCTGTTAAGGGGGAGGGAAGCTAAGCAAAAAGAAGTAATGTTTTTAATTTCTATAAGTAACTTGCAGACTATGTGTTCTGTAAACATCAGGTGTTTGCATGTGTCTGGGGAACACTGATTAATAAAAACTTGTACATATAAACCAGAACCAAACCAGAAAACACCTAATTACATACCAACATGCATACCTTTCAGAAAATTGCTCCCCAGTCAGTGAGTTTTTGCTTTCTTATATGGACATGCATTTAATAGTATATATCAAATAGTATTATCCACTGTAACAAGACAGAAAAAATAATGTAATAGAAAAGGTTGGTATCTAAAATCTTACCCTGCAGATGGCTCTGTGGCTGTTCATGTTATATTCTTTTGATCCTTTTCCTCACAACCATGTATCCAAGCCCTCGCTGTTATATTTGGAGTTTTATGGTGAACCTGAGATATTTCAACAACCAAGTATAAACCAAGAGGGTATTTGGTTGATAAAGTAAAATTGTGAGTACAAATGAATAATTATGTTCTCTGGTAAAGCAGAAGAGGCTTACATAATAATATAAAGAACTGTCTTCACCATAGGCAATACATTCCTTTGAGGGGGACGAGGGAGAGAGGAGAGAGGAGGGAACCTCTCTTTCTCCTGTGTTTTTTCCCCATGTCAGAAAGCCAGTATGTGGTACACATTCAACAGAACTTGTGCAGAAATTACAATCAGGCAGACAAAGCTCCAAGTTTCGTCCCTAACCAGATGAGGTTTGCCCTTGTGGGTGCAGAACCAGACCCGTCAGCCAGCTGTCAGACCAGGAATCAATCTGCTGCTTTTCAGAAGAGTGGCAAGCAGTGCCAAGCCCCACAGGCCTGCAGTACACCCTACATCAGCCTGAACAGCCTTTGTGCAAACTCTGCTGCTACTGCTCCCCTTTGCCACTTTGTAAGTTCTTCCCTGAGGAGCCACTTTCAGTCCTAACGCTCTTTGACAATACTTTATCCCCAGAAGTCTGCCTGAATTTATAATCCAAAAGTAAAGCATCTGTATGCAGAATAAGCAATAATCTCCAGAACTGAGCTACATCAGTCACACTGCTTAGATCTTGTAGCACTAAGAAGGCCTCAGACTTATTCTTAGAGAAGCCATTTGTATTTATTGCATGAGAGGAGAAGTAAGTTCTAGATAACATATCCAGAATGAAGAGGAAGTATAGCTGAGAGAAAAGATTACCTTGTTTAACAAATGTAGTTCTTTAATAAAAAACCACTAGGGCTTTTTTAAAGCCCTCTGCATTGTATCAATCAACATTTGTTTTCTGAGTATAAAAAAGCCATAAGGAAACAAACATTTAATATTTTTGGCATGCTATATATTAAAGCAGTTGGTTGGAGTGATAAAATTGTTATGAATATTTATAACAGCTCTACTAGCAATGCTAGAAGCAATGAAAATTGGCACTGCAAAATCTACTGCTCTCCAATGCAACTTTTATACTTATGTACAACATATAAAATAGATTATTGTCATTTTTCTTTTTTAAAAAAATCTAGAGTTTCTCCTACAGTTTTCTCCCTATGGACTATCTGAGCAATGCAGTTTCATCTCTGTAAAGCCACTTTGCCACAGTCATTAATTCTACTGATGTCTCTCCAGTATTTGTCCTTCCAGCTGACTGTTCAAGCAGCAGTAGTTCAAAGTCACATACTTCCATTAGGGGCTAGTTTTGCACAAGTTAATTAGTCCATTTTCTTCCACACAGTAGCAGTAATTCCACAGAAGAGTTCACATAAATTTTAAAATGTCCTATACAGTTTTGCGCTTCTTCAGTATTTAATTTGAGCTTTATCAAAACAACCTTTTCCTGCTTTTCCTATTCTATTGAAATAAACAGAATCAAAGCGCCCTAAGTAAATTTCATACGTGCTGTTAAGTATCTCTGAGCAGTACAGAAGTTAATGAACAGTAGATTTCTTCATGTAATAAACTAAATATCTTGCTTTCCAAGAATTAATTCAAATGAAAAATATTTGGTTAAAGCTCTGATCATGTAATACCTTTACATATCTTTTTACAATGTATCTTAACTGATTTACTAGAATAGCATATAATATGAATACACAGTAAAATACACCAGAACTAACCAATAGGAATGTTTTGTTTCATTTTTAAACAAAACTTCTATGAGTTAATGTAGTCATTTTAACCCATTGTCAGTAAACAAAAGCATAAGCCAGCAAAAATAGTGAAAAATAAAATACACAAAATCAATAAATTTTACAGTGAAAGATGTGCTACGTGATCAATATGAAACATTGTTTTTTATTGATAAAATGCAATGCCATTTCTATGAATTATAGGCAGAGGGAAAATAATTAGATGATTTTGAGATGGTGAAAGAGACAAATAATATACGATGAGTTTTAGACAATAGGAATGGAAAGACAAAAATACGTAAGAAATTTCAAGGAGAAAGGAAAAATCTTAAGAAAACAGTGTTCAAATAAGAAAAGTAGCAGTATTTCTTATTACCTTTGTACTATGCAATAGTTTCTATATCAAATACCATACAACCCACAGTCCAGATGCTTCAATTTTATATGGAAAGTGATGAGATATATAAAGGGAGGCGAAAACCTATACCTGGGTGGAATATCATGTTCATTAAAATTGGACCATATGCAAACATAAGTGTCTGTAATGCACTTCCATGTTGTAGAAACACAGAAAGGACAATGCTAACAAGCAACTATATAATTTCTTTGTTTTTCAGTATTACTGCATAGAGTGGAGGCAGAATTCATGTACATAAAAGTTTAACATGTGGGATACTAAATAGGTGCAATGTTAACAACCATTGCTCTTTAAAAAATTCTTCATTAAGTAAACTTTCAATATACTAAGGTCCTATATATTCAACCATATAAAATTATATGAAGTAATATGTTATTGCCTAACATAGCAGCTAGGCATTCAAGCATTAAAGAGAACAGAAAAAATTAATTTCATCTGGTATGAAGAAGTTCTCCAGCCAGAGGCATATTTTATTGTCTTTAGATAAGATTTTTGCAAGTCTGTTTGCATCACTATGTACCAATGGACAGAAATTGATACAAGAGATGTTCTTACTGGATAGAAGGAAAAATGTTTTCACTGTGCAGTCAGTCATGAACTGGAACAGGTTGCTGAGAGATGTTGTGCAGACTCCAAACTTGGACGTTTTCAAGGCTCAGCTGAATAAAGTCCTGAGCAACCTGGTATGATCTTGTAGTTGACCATGCTTTGAGCAGGAGATATTACTAGTGACCTTCTGATGTTGCTTCCCACCTGAATTATTCTATGTACTACATTGTACACTAAATAACTAATAAGGTGATCTACAAACAAAACAGAGCAACTTACAGATGACATTTCCAATTTTAATGTTTTCAATGAAATAATGTTATTATTGAATAATATGTTCTTATTGCATAATATAATGTTCTTTTTTAAAATGTTCATGTGATTCCTAAATATTATTTTTTCATTTCCCTTGCCAGTGCATGTGTTGACTTCTTATATCCTCAATGCTTGAGTCAAAACTTCATTAAATTTTTCTGTCCTAAAAATATGATGTTAAGCAACAGTGGAGTACCTAGGTGTTTAAATGGGAGCTATACTAGGACTGGAAATGTACAGTTCATACAAAATGCACAGATTAATCAACTATTCCCCATACATACCTAGTTGTGGTAAGTAACACATAGAATCATAGAATATCTCCAGTTGGAAGGGATCCATAAGGATCACCAAGTCCAACTCCCTGCTCCTCACAGGACTACCTAAAAGTAAATCAAATGACTGAAAGTGCTGTCCAGATGCTCCTTGAACTCTGACAGGCTTGGTGACTGACCATCCTCTCAGTGAAGAACTTTTTCCTAATGATAATATATAGCAATGATGTACATTGAAAATGTACTCAGTACAATTCAGTGTCAACTAGCTCAAGCTCATAGTTAAGCCTCTAAACATTTGGGGATTTTTTTCTACAGCTATATTTTCATTGTTAGTAGACAATCATAAATGTGCAATGTTATATCAGATTACGATATATCAGTGCCCTTTAGTCTCTCCCACCTGAATAAGATGTGCAATCAAAATATTAAACAGTCATCACAATGATAGGTTGTAACCAGAATTCCCTTGTTCATTTTGACACTTCAGCTGAATATATCTACAGTCATTAGGCAGCTATGCAAAATGAAAGATAAAGTTTTTATCTGGAATTTTCTGTTTTATGAATTCTTTTTTCCAGTCTAGAAACTGGTGGTTCAGGATCACCAAACAATTTTCATCTCTTAACAGAATCACAAAAATCTACCACAAAACCTTTATAAAAAGAATTATTTTTATAATGAAGCAATGAATCACATGGCAACAACTATCCCCAAACAGAAATAACAAGTAGAATGAAAATAACATCTAATGTTTCTTTTATGTTGGTTGCATAAACCAACCAAAACAATAGTTAGAATACTTTTGAATATTTTTCACATTGAAAAATAATTGCACTGATTTTCCAAATAAGATGTCCTGATGATTGAATTATCTTCCACCAACAGGAATTAAACTGGCATCCCAGAGTAGCAAAGGATGATGATAACAGGCATACTCACTGAAAGCTAGAAAACTCCAGCTTTGATTATTCACAATTAGGAGCAAATTAAGCAAACAAACAAAAATAGCTTATGTAAAATGAGTTAATGAGAAATATGAAAAGAAAGCAGTGGTTGGGTCTTTCACAGTTTCAACTTCTTTTACACTCTCATGACTCAACTAATCTAAAAGATCAGTTGCTTTTGGGTAAAAGAAAAGCAGGCCCTGGACCCTATAAGTCCTAAGAATAATCAATAACCTAAGAAAGAAATCTGGACTGAATTTCACTACTGTACTACTTTACTTTTATTAAAAGCGTAGGCTAAATTTTCACTGTAAATAGAACAGCAGGTACCTTTCATATCAGCTGAATCATGATGGTTAACAGCAGAAGAAGAGGTGAGCTCCCCTCCCGCCAGTCCCCGTATTTTATGATTTTGTAACAAAACCGTACTGTATAAGACCATTGCACCTTCACACATTTGCACTGTGTATGTGAAAGCTGTTTGCTCAGCCCCACACCTTGCATAGGAAAGTATGAATTTAATAATACAGAACTGACAACTTTGTGTAACATTGAAATAAGTTATTTTCCCATGTTTCATGAAAAATTTCAAGGAATGGGCAAGCTAGCTAAGTTTGAATTATTTTTTAACAAAATCATGTAAGATCAAGCCTGTGCTCAAGTTTAAACCACTTTACAAGGATACAGAAATTCCCCAAACTCTTCTTTTCTGACTTCCCTATCTAATAAGGAGGTGGTCCCTTGAGATAAGCAGGATGGCTGTAGAAAGGTTCCATAAAAGTTCAGCCAGCCAACTCAGCACTGTGCATTTCTGAAGTATATAACTTATAATAAAATTCTTTAACCTGTTTATTAATGTCGGTAATATCAGACACACATTCTCTATGATGTGCTGTATAAATTTTGTGGTACCTTCAGCAGCTGTTTCCAATACTGCACAATAAGTTTCTAGTATATGTTACAGCTTCTTGCTGATTATTTTTCATCCTTCAATATCTGCCCTTTCTTTCTCTACTACCAAACACTCAAAAAATGCACATTCTTAATTTCCCTTTGTAGGGTATAATTAAATATTAATAAAATTTCATTATTTTGTAAAGTCTAATGAAAAGAGAGGTGGCACCTGCTTGAGCTATGCAAAAGTCAAGTTCATCTTCACCCTCCCTAAATGAGATGTGCATCAATAGAGTTCTAATTCATCAGAGGGCAGAGGAATACCTGTCACTATAAAAAAGTAGTTTCTGGTTTTCCCCCATATTTCCACCTGAAAAATTAAATAATATCATCTCTATTAAAACCAATTAATTAATTCAAGCTATGACATTTTTCTACCCAGACCCCTAACAGTTTTAGCTGAAATCAGGGATTCGCATGAATGAGCATATCATATTAGAGGCAATGTACCTCACCTTCTAATATCACTGGATATGAATCAGTGGCAAAGGCGCTGGCCCAAGTTCAGAGCGATGAACCTCTCATAACATCTGTTGATGTGAGCAGTTAAACTCCAGTGGAATAGTAGACTCGCTTACCTTTTTTTACAATTGCTGTATATCTATATGAGCATTGAAAGCATTCATACCCAGTTTGATCTCTAAATTTTGGGTTGAGTTAGGGTTTTCTGCATGTATTTTAAAAGTAAAAGAGCACCCTATGCTCATGAACATCTTCATTTTGCAAGTCATCTTACCAGACAATTGAAAACTGAGAAATAAAAAAAAAAAAGGTTATTATACCACTTTTCAAAAAAACCTACCAGTATGCTGTTGGGGTGATTTCAATTCAGCTTAAAAAAATGACTTAATGTTGGTGGAAAGTGCTGGTTTAAGCATCCCTGAGACTTGTCCTTTAATTATCCTCAAAACAATTCAGGTATAATCTGGAAATAGTGATTTAATTCCTGAATGCTGTCTTGCAAGTAATATGTTTCACCCCAGGTGCAGAAAACCCACTCTGCTAGGTGAAAAGTACATGCAGTTTTCACAACAACTCAGTCTCTGGCATTTTTTCCCTATTCAGAATAGATCTTTTAAGTGAATTTGTATCTACCAGGAAGAGCGTTAAACTTATTTAAAGAAGCTCTTTCTTGCAGAATGGACTTAATAAAATATTTAAAGAAAGAAAATACTGGTTAAACAGTTTTAATATTGTAAATAGTAATGTTTAGTGACTGAGAAGATAAAAAGTTAAGTCTAGTCGATGAGAATTTCCAAATAAACACTGTCCTTATGAAAAGCAATCATAAAGGAGAAGCTATCCTATAAACTCCATTTTTATAGGTACAGCAACAGAAAAAAAGGAGACCAAGGATAATGTAAGCCCACTGCTGAATGAGATGGCTGACATTCAACGTCTTTGCCCTTCTTTCAGGGCAATATGTGCTTTCGAGTTTGCCAAGAAATACTATCAATGATAGAGGAATGCCAAACTAGGAACTACTTAGGCAAAGGGGGTACATATATGTCCAAAGGACTCAGCAGGATGCATCTAAGTCAGATGAGGGAGTGGATTAATGTAATCAGAAGGTGGTAAAGGCTATCCTCATCTAATACCGGCTTGCATTAGTAAAAGCGTAGTCAGCAGATCAAGTGAAGTCTTTAATCCCTTCTACTCAGCACTTCTGAGGCCAACCCTAGAGCACTGTGTGCTGGTTCAGGCTTCAATGTAAAAAAAAAAAGACTTTGACAAAATTGGAACAAGTCCAGCAGAGAGTCATCAACATTGTGAAAGGGTTGAAGCACAAGATATATGAGGAAAGGCTGAAGGATCTGGGTTTGTTTAGCCTTGAAAACAGAAAGCTGAGTGGGGATATAATTCTTCTCTTCAGCTCCCTATTGGGTGATCATAGACAAGATGGAACCAAACTTTTCTCAGAAGTGCACAGCAATGGAGTGAGAGGCAACAGACACAAGTTGGAACAAGGGAAATGCTGACTAGGTGTTAAGCAGAAATTGTTCACAATATGGTGTGAGTGTAGTTAAGCACTGCAACAGGTTGCCCAGAAAGGCTGTGGAATTGCCATCCTTGGAGATATTCAGACCTCAACTAGACAAGATCCCGAGCAACCAGCTTGGATTTTCAAGTTGACTTGCTCTGAGCAAGGAGTAGGACTATATGACCTCAAAAGGTCTCTCTCAACCTAAATTATTCTGGGGTTCTATGAATGTAAAATACACTGACATAGAGAATAAATCGTATTTCTACAGTTTTGTTTGGGGGAAGCTTTGTATACTGAATGACAAAGGTAGACGTACCCATAGATACAGTTACCTAAAACATGCTGCTTTTTTTTTTAACATTTTTATAGTACTGTCAAATTTAACCAAAAATAACATGAGGGATAAGGACAGTACATAGAGAGTGGCAGGTGTTTCTGGAGATTGAGGCAAATGAAATCAGGAAATGGCAGAGTCCTGTATGGGTTTTGTCACAACAGAGAGATTCAGGGATAGGAATTTGTCAAATAGGGACTAAGGAATATACAGCCGCTGGAGAACATTATATTCTTCCAGGCCCTGGGAATGCAAGTCACACTAATTCTGTTGCATATCATGCTCCTTTTATATCTGGGTCACTCAGAAGATTCCAGCCCACTTTAGCTATCTGCTGTTTCATTAGTTCAACTCAGAGATTCACAATATAGGATTCCCATCACTGCAGTTCTCTTAAAGGCTTCACTTGGCCACCTGAATACTGTTCATTTTTATAAAACACATATATTGGTTAGGGAATCAGAAATCATTGTAATGGGAATGTTTAGAAGACTGATATGTCAGGCCAGTTTTAAACTTTAGAACAAAACTTTACTGAATTAATTAATAAGCACCATACCTCATGCTAAAACATTTTACTCATTTTTAGTCATTCTCACTATGCCTACATACTGTTATTTGGTAAAACGTACATTCTAAATTATCTGTGATTACACAATACTATGGAGCTGATGCCTTATATTTAGTCCTAATGGCTATGGTCCTAGGTGGTTCTTAGTTCCCAAGGTCAAGTCAATCTGTCTCATGAGCTCTTTGATGTTATTACTGAAGTGAGCTTGTCTTCCTTTTTCTCTGTTCTTCCTCTTCAGACTTGATGGTTTATGTTATTTTACTCCCTGCCCACCCTTAAAAAAGGAGGGTCTCCTCCTGATATTACTTGCCTTGGGGCTCTTTTGTGTCTTGCCAGTCATTCTTCTTCTGTGTTCAGCAACATGTCCTGACTATTTTCCATGCCTTATGCTAATTTTGTCTTTTGGTAACTATTTGTTACTTGCATGATGTGCAACTACACCCATCTCTGCCCTTTTGGTGGTCACATTGTATACAAATTCATGTAAAGTGCCTGGCTACACTCTCACAGTGTTCTAAAATACTTTTATGCTATTGTTGGCTATACTGTTTTATTCTTCTTACAGTTGGATTCAAGGCAAGCCACTATTAATTATATCCTGATCAGGGCACTTGTAATTTATAGGTTTCATAGGACTCTTGAGAAGTTAATAAAAGCTTGTATTCCAATAGAATATTTTCAGTGTCTTTTTTTGTTTGTTTGTTTATGGTTATAACCAGTGTCTTCCATTTTTTTTTAATGGTGTGTCTTGGCCCTTGAAGGATATTGAAGTACAAAGACTCTGCCAACACGTTTCTGTCATAATAACGCTTAATAATAATTCTGTCATAATAATGGAATAACAATTCTACATGTTTGTTCCTATGTTTTAGTTCCATTTTTTTGTAAATGAAAGTCTTTGTCCAATGAGTCATGATTGCACTGTCATTGCCCCAAAACAAAAGACATGCAATTTGTGAAGACTACCAAAGATATCTGCATTACTCCAGAAATTTATCTTTAATTAAAGGAGCAGCTCTACCCTTGTACTTAAAAACTTCACGAGACAGCTTCAGATCTTTCCCTTTCCTCTGAAGAAATTAATTTTTTTTATTTTAGTTAACAGGGTCACAATATAAAACAGAAGCTCTATATTATGTTTTCTCATCACTGGTTGGCCACTGTCTATCTTGCAGGCTGTTTTAGTATTACTGCCTGGCTTCTCCCTCACCTCCAGGCCTTTTGAATCCTTCTTTTCACACTCAGTTCTTCTTTTCCTGTGGGCAGCTCCATCCCTCACAGTCAGAAATTATTTTTGCCATTTCCTCCTACTCATGTGACCTCTTTCCCCACACTTTTTCAGTAGACATGGTAGATGAGTTCTGCCTCTTTCCACTGTTTTATCATCTGAAAATACAGACATGAAGAATAGTCTCAGCTGGATGTAACACTCTGCATTCTACTGTACTCTTACTCAATAGTAAAATAAAAGACCCAAAGAAATTTCTACAAACTTTCACATAATATTTTCATTTTGTGTTTTCTTTGCTGTTGTTTTTTGTTTGTTTGTGTGTTTGTCATATCTAGTGTCTCTGTGCACCTGGATGGACAGGAGAATTTTGCCAATTTGCTGAAAATGCATGTTTAATTTACCCCAATAGTTGTTCTGATGGAGCAACTTGCATCGATATGAGCCAACTGAGAGAGCAGCCATTGTTTCAGTGTTTGTGTCCTCATGATTTCACAGGTAAGGCATACACAAATCATGTAGAAGTTTGTAGTTTCATTTCCTATTAAATATTCAAGTATAGGAATACTGAATTTTCAAAAATAAGGAATAGAGAAGCATTTGGAGGAGTAATCACCTCTCTTTGCATTTTCTGCCCTCTGCTCTGATGCCTACAAAATCTAAATTGAACTTACAGGTTACTTTTGAATCTTCCACATGAAGGTTATAGTAAGAATGGAATTAGAGTAGGCTTCAGCTTCAGTTTAAGTGTATGTCTACATGTAGAAGTTCTGCATGTGAGCTAGATGTTGGCCTTCTCATTATAATTCCTGGAGATCTAATTAATTAAAGCAATGGACCCCAGGAAGTTTGTTAGTTTGTATCAGCCTGTATTTATTCAGATAATTTTAGTTATCTTTCCGAGAACTGAATCCCACCTCCTACATTAAGTCCTTGGTGGGCTACCAATGACTTACGCAACGTAATTTGGGGTGGGGTTAAATGATTTTCTTTACTTGACTTTAGAAGTCTAAAGTAATGTGAGACCTAGTAAACAAGTCTTCAAGGCTCTGTGTATCATCAATGAGTAAGCATTTCCAGAGGAGAATTGAGACCACCTGTGTCAGATATGTTAGTGGTTGGAATGCTTTCTTCAGGAGTGTTTCCCTTTTATTGGATACAAAAGAAACCTAAAAAAATAGCTAAGATTAACCACATTGGTTTTTGGCTGGCAAGGAAAACAATTTCTAATTTTTCCTCCAACCTTTCCCTTTAAATAGAAGCTCATTTAAGTTGGATTCCACAATGCTTCATTAATCTTTGGTTGGAGAGGGCACTGAAAGAGAAGCATTGAATGTGATTCACTCCAGGTTTAGGTAACATTAAGGAAACAGACATTAGCTATATGTATGCCAATTTAAAGATAAATGTCAAAAAAGATTAACAGAATTTAAAAAATAACCAATTGAAAGATAGAAACTTAGTATTTATTACCTAAAAAAATTAAAATTAAATTACTCTAAAGAAATGCTATTAATACACAGAGGAAATGGACTTTAAACCTACTGACATTAAAAAAGAAACCCCAGACAGTAGTAATTATCAATCTCTCTTTTCACTTCTACCTTACCACATGTATGATTTTCTTTTTTCAATCTAATCATGGGTTATTTTTTATTGGTGTGACAACCAAAATTATGGATTTGTTAATAAAAGTAATGTTTCACTACAATACTTCAAGGCTTTTGAGACAATAGTAAGGTCTTTACTGTACAAAATAATCATGAAACAAAAGTCTGACAAGCTATAATAAACAGCAAGAAATGTATGCAATTAATACAATTTAACCTTACTAAACACTGTGTTATGACTAAGTTCAAGTGGAAGTGACTTCAGTGTTCAGCAACATCTTACTATAAGGTCAAGATTCTTTCCTTTGTGGGATCTCATCATAAGAGGTTCTTTATATTGTAATAGATGTATTTAATTTTTTTACTTATTTCTATTTTTAAATAATAAATTACTCCTTAGCTCTTATTCAATAGCATTTTTCGTTTATACCTGTTTATTGTTTCATTTATGTGTCTGGGAAGGGAGACAGGGAAGGACAATGCAGTTGCAATTTTGGCATGTTTACTCGACTCTAATTAAATAGCATCTGCAAACAGAAAGACTATTGCAGTTTCACATCTAATTGTTCTTAATTGTGTTTATAAATTATAAACTCTACAGCTGCAGCCTTTGCATTAATATTTAGATCATATTTGGAGCAGACTTATCTTAGGGAAAAGAAAGTATGACATGATGTAACATTCTCAGCTGTGAAAAGCAGAACTTTGATTTTAAAAGTAATAAAAACATTTCATTTTGGTTTCATATTCTTTAATGAAACCTTGGAGAAGCTTAGGATATACACACAAATGCAATTTTAAACTACATTTCTTATTTCTGTTTATATGTAAAATATATTTTTGGATAATTAACTCAGAAAAATATCCATGTGTTTGGTTTAAACTCTCAAAGGAGAGAATAAATTAGTTATAAAATATAGGGGGTTTTGTTGAATAGGTATCATGACTTCTGTGCTCTCAATTTCCTTCTACGGTTAGTTCCTTATTTTTCTTTTCCTCTTCTCTGAAAGTGGATAAAAACCTTCCTATCTACAACAGTGCATGTAAGTAACGTGGCTTATGACATTGAAATGAAACACTCTATGTCAGTGATTTCTCAGGTTTTACACAGTAGACCAATTGTCCTTGAAGAAGCTTCCTCTAATTAATTACTATCTTTCCTTGTGTGTAGAGCAATCATATTGGCAGGAATTGATTGGGTATGTTAGACACTTCATTTAGTTGGTAGAAAAGTCCTTTAATTAAAATAATCTTACTGCTGCTAAAATGAAGTGCACCCCAAGCAAACTCACCAACCAGAATTTAAAGTACTACTTCAATTACAATACTTTTTCTCCATCTTCAAACTTTCCTTTTAGAAGACTCATTGATATCATTTACAGATTGATCCACAATTCATTATTTCTCTTTCTCTCTGTTTTATTGAGTTGAGACATGGCTCCTAATCACAGAAAAAAAAACAACAACCAACCCACCCAACACCACACAGCACCATGCCCATCAAGCCACATCCCACAATGCCACATCCACACGCTCCTTGAATACCTCCAGGGAGGGTGACTCTACCACCTCCCTGGGCAGCCTATTCCAATGTTTCACTACTCTCTCAGTAAAGAACTTTTTCCTAATATCCAGCCTGAACCTCCCCTGGCGCAACTTGAGGCCATTTCCTCTAGTCCTGTCACTTGTCACTTGGGAGAAGAGACCAACACCGACCTCTCTGCAACCTCCTTTCAGGTAGTTGTAGAGAGCGATAAGGTCTCCCCTCAGCCTCCTCTTCTCCAGGCTAAACAACCCCAGCTCCCTCAGCCGCTCCTCATAAGACTTGTGTTCGAGACCCCTCACCAGCTTCGTCGCCCTTCTCTGGACACGCTCCAGCACCTCTATGTCTTTCTTGTAGTGGGGGGCCCAAAACTGAACACAGGATTCGAGGTGCGGCCTCACCAGAGCCGAGTACAGGGGCATGATCACCTCCCTACTCCTGCTGGCCACACCATTTCTGATACAGGCCAGGATGCCGTTGGCCTTCTTGGCCACCTGGGCACACTGCTGGCTCATCTTCAGCTGGCTGTCGACCAACACCCCCAGGTCCTTTTCTGCGGGGGAGCTTTCCAGCCACTTGTCCCCAAGCCTGTAGCATTGTCTGGGGTTGTTGCGGCCAAAGTGTAGAACCCGGCACTTGGCCTTATTGAACTTCATCCGATTGGCCTCAGCCCATCGATCCAGCCTGTCCAGATCCCTCTGCAGAGCCTTCCTACCCTCAAGCAGATCAATGCTCCCATCCAACTTGGTGTCGTCTGCAAACTTGCTGAGGGTGCACTCTATCCCCTCATCCCGATCATCAATAAAGACATTAAACAAGACCGGTCCCAAAACTGAGCCCTGGGGGACTCCGCTTGTGACTGGCCGCCAGCTGGATTTCACCCCATTCACCACAACTCTCTGGGCTCGGCCATCCAGCCAGTTTTTTACCCAGCAAAGAGTGTACCTGTCTAAACCATGGGCCGCCAGCTTCTCCAGGAGAATACTGTGGGAGACAGTGTCGAAGGCTTTGCTGAAGTCCAGGTAGACAACATCCACAGCCTTCCCCTCATCCACTAGGCGGGTCACCTGGTCATAGAAGGAGATCGGGTTGGTCAAGCAGGACCTGCCTCTCATGAACCCGTGCTGGCTGGGCCTGATCCCTTGGTTATCCTGCACTGTGAGCGCCCTCAAGATGAGCCTCTCCATAATCTTCCCCGGCACCGAGGTCAGGCTGACAGGCCTTTAGTTCCCCGGATCCTTCTTCTGGCCCTTCTTGTAGATGGGTGTCACACTGGCAAGCCTCCAGTCATCCGGGACCTCCCCCGTTGACCAGGACTGTTGATAAATGATGGAGAGTGGCTTGGCAAGCTCCTCCGCCAGCTCCCTCAGCACCCTTGGGTGGATGCCATCAGGCCCCATAGACTTATGAGTGTCCAGGTGGCATAGCAGGTCGTTAACTGCTTCCTCCTGGATCACGGGGAGTTTATTTTGCTCTCCATCCCTGTCATCCAGCTCAGGGAGCTGAATACCCTGAGGATACCTGGTCTGGCTATTGAAGACTGAGGCAAAGAAGGCATTAAGTACCTCAGCCTTTTCCTCATCCTTCGTGACAATGTTCCCCGCCGCATCCAGTAGAGGATGGAGATCCTCCTTGGCTCTCTTTTTGTTGTTAATGTATTTATAGAAGCTTTTTTTGTTGTCCTCACGACCGTGGCCAGGTTGAGCTCTAGCTGGGCTTTTGCCTTCCTAATTCCCTCTCTGCATGACCTAACGAGGTCCTTGTATTCTTCTTCACTTGCCTGCCCCTTCTTCCAGAGGTGGTAAGTTCTCTTTTTTTCCCCGAGCCTCAGCATAAGCTCCTTGTTCATCCAGGCCAGTCGTCTTCCCCGCCGGCTCTTCTTACGACACATGGGGACTGCCTGCTCCTGCGTCTTCAAGATTTCCTTCTTGAAGAAGGTCCAGCCTTCCTGGGCCCCTTTGCCCTTCAGGACCGTCTCCCAAGGGACCCTCTCAACCAGTGTTCTGAACAGGCCAAAATCTGCCCTTCAGAAGTCCATGGTAGCAGTTTGGCTGGCATTTCTAATTTCTACAGGTACATGGGAAATGAATATAAACAGATTTGGATGAAGCTTGCACTATTGAACTATGTAGGTAGTTTCAAACAGCCTTCTGTAGAAAGAATCTCTGGTGCCATAATAGCTAATGTTCCAGAGAAGAAGATATGTGATATAAAAGTTCCTGTATCTTTCACAATCTAGTTAAGACAATGTTTATAGTAGTGAACAAAACAATGACATGGCCTAATTTAAACCCTTCTCTCTGGTCAAATCCACATTTTTAAATTCTTTTGTTCTCCAGAATACAGTGGTATCATGGCTTAATCCTGGTGGGCAGCTAAGCACCACGTAGCCGGTCATTCGCTCTCCCCCAGTGGGAATGGGGGAGAGAATCAGAAGTGTAAAAGTAAAAAAACTTTTGAAAGTTAAGGTAAAAACAGTTTAATAGGTAAAGCAAAAGCTGCATGCACAAGCAAAGCAAAATAAGGAATTCATTCATTACTTCCTATTTGCAGGCAGGTCTTCAGCCATCTCCAGAGTATTTGGGGAAGGTCTCTATTTTGTGTTGAAGTACAGTGGAAGACTTATAATTATGTCTCAAAACTCAAATAGGCAAAAAGAACAGTAACATTTCTTCCACAGCATTATTCCCTCTACTAAAGGTAAAGGAATTTTCGTAACATCATGGGAGGTCCCTATATCACAGGAGTGTTACTGGAATTACACAGCAGTGTATGTCTCAGCAACACATGCTGTCATTTTAAGCTTTGTTCATTGCACTTTATGTGTTATTACTGTTGTCACCTTTGAAAGAGAAATTGTTAGTGCACATAGATTCCAAACATCAATAACCATGGACTGAAATAATGGAATAAAAGAAGTCACTTGCCAAGTATTACTACAGGAATTCACTCAGAATACTTATCTTTATTAAATGAAGAAAAAAGGAACAGCTCACTGCTTTGCAGAGGATTCAATTTGCTGTTAAAGAAGAACTTTCAGTGATAACTGACGAAAGCAAAAATAACCAAAGTAATTCAATCACTAATACTGTTCAGCAGATGCCTAGAAATGTTTCCTGCTGTTTAAAATGCCTTTTAGAATAGGGTGTGGCTGAATAGTATTAGTTAGGGTAAAAGGCAAATAGTTTTAGCTAGGACACGGGTCCTTACAAAGATCTCTTACCTAAGATACCAAGCTGAATTACATGAAAACACAATGGTTCCACTCCATCTGGAGCATTCCACTGTACTAATTGAGATAAAAAGACAGAGAAGTATGCAGTCCAAAAATAAAAATAACACATTAAACCATGCTGGCATAATATTTAATTTGAAGCAGATAAACTCTAGAACACTAAGCGAGGCCTAGTGACTGATGTACCATACTTGCGGGAACTCCAGGCAGAAAGTGACCTACAGCATTTTAAGTCAACAATTTTTCTCAGGTCTTGATTTCTATAAGAAATAGTAAGATTACCAAAATTTTTATGCTGGAAATACTTTTTTTCTTTGGCATGCAGCATTTGTATGAACAGCCAAAAGACTGTGAAAATGTTCTACCTGATATTTCAAAGAGAAATATAATATCAGTATTTAAGTTCTGGCTGCTTTTAAAATGGAAAAAAATGTTCCCAATGAACTGGAATATTTATGAATATGTTTTATATTTCATAATTCTTAGCATTTCAGTTTCCAGTTTAAGTCACTGTACAGTGAATATATTTGGGCCCTATGAATAAGAAAGAATTTTGAAAGAGTTCTTGTTCATCAAGAATAACTGTATATTACATGGTTAACTTACAGATCCTGTAGTTTGTTAAGAGCATATATAGTACCAATGTCTATGGATTTCTAAGTAAATAATTGAGTAAAGGTCTTGACTGAAAGAGATGCTATAAAATGTGCGCTTAAACTTGACATACATACTCTAGCCGGCTACATCCATTCATGAACTCCAAAAATTACTTTCACCCACCTCTGTCAAATTTTTTTTTTTTTTAAGCAAAGTACAAAACCCTTGACCTTTTACCTTCTGGGACTATTAGACCACTCAGACCAGAGTGGTGCTCTACATCACTGACCGAATATTTAAAAAGTAGGAAAGTTTCAGAGACACAGTGGGAGTGTTTCCTAATCACAATGTGTTCACATGAAATTCTGACCTCAGTCAGGTTCATGCAAAACAAACTTTCTTCTCCTGCTTTCCAATTCCTACCAGCCTTCCATGGCTCATTTTATTTAAGACACACAACTCCCAAATTTACTCTCAGGAATTTTCCAGAACTCTGCTGATTTGCTTTAGCTTGTCTGTGTCTTCTGGCTTTACATCTATCGATGTCTATTCTTTCCTTGTTTATTCATTCAGAGTAAAAACTAAAAGGAATCTAAGATCTTTTTCCATTGATAGTTTCATAAGCCTCTCATAGAGAACAGCACTGCATTATTTATTCTCATTACCCAATATATAAATCTGCTATAAGTTACAAGGGAAACTAGGAATTTGCAGCTTTGTTTAAGCATCCAGAGAGGCAGCTGGAGAGATAGTGTGCATTCAAATAGCTGTATATCACCCCAAAAAAAACATCAAATCATCAATAAGAAACCGGAGGGAAGTATGCCTTTTATGTAAATTCAGTCAAAAAGCCTTCAGAACAAGGTGTTTGAAGTGGTTTAAAAAGTTGATGATCTATAATAACCATAGAGACATTTTTTCTGCTACTCAGCTGAGCCTGTGTTGATTATCTCAACTGAATACAACATTTCAGATCTTACCTAGGTACAAAAATTGTTGCCAGCACTATAAAATCACCTATGACACTAATGGGTTTAAAACATGATAAGGTATGTAGTGTAGATGCAAATATAGCATGTTTAAAAGTAGAAAATGCATTGGAGAGATGAACACTATCACGTAGACCTACTGATGTTTTCCTTACACAGCTGATCTCTGTAGCTCTATTTTATTTCTTTAAAAGGTCTTAGTCTTACAGCTTTTAGCTCCTGAAGTCTTTCTTTATAGTGGAAGCATTCAAGTTGGGATTTAGTGTTTCTGAAGAAATTAACATGAATGAAACTATGTAGAAAACATGATTAAGCAAAACAGTTACCTGTTGTGCCACGTTCATGTAAATCAATCCACCGCAGTATTCTTATACCAGCCTGAACATCAGCTTTCCTCTTTAAAGTATGGATTATCATGCTTAACCACATATTGCTTGCTTTTTTCAGGCACAATGTACCACATCATTAGCTGACATGGTCCACTGTATCTCCACTGAAGCTAGAATTATGCTAACATATGAACTAAATCTTGAAGCCTTTCTTATGCTATTTCTCAAGCTCTGTGTTCAGCAGTTTTTCTTTCTAAAACACCAAAAAAAACATTCTGTTGAGATACTATATACAATAATACAATGTGACAGACTGAAAGCATAGTTGCACCTGTGTTTTTGATGTCTGTTATTGATGTATATTTTTCCTGTGACATAAGCAGTCTTCATAGGCACTGTGAGACCCATCCACTTTCTTATTAATCTGTATTACATTGGAAACTTACATTCAGCAACAACTTCTGTGCTTTGCTCTTCACCCTGTGACTATCTCTCTGAATAGCTCAGGTTTACTTTTTTTTTTTCTGAAATATACTTGCTTCCCTTTTTATTTCCTAAGACATATCTCACTTTTAAAACATGTTCCTTTAAAATATTTAACCTCTTCAGATCTGTTTGTGTTATACCTTTCTCCTCAGTACTTGGCACCAATTTAGTATAAGCTCTGTATGTGATTAAAGTTTTGTTTAATCTGCTTTCCAGATCATTAATAACATTAATAACATTATTAATATCAACATTAAATAACATTCAAACTAAGATTAATCTTTGTGGCAAATTTGAGCTACCATCCCAGTACACTGACATTCATCTTTACTCCAGGTTTATAACCCGTCTCATTCTGTTCTCAAATTGCCAAGGTATTTTTATAAAACTTAAACCCACAACCTTTCTGGAACTCCAAATGTGATATTTATGCCTCTTATTGCAAAGTAGTCTTGGTCTTGGCCAATACAAATCAGGGAATAGAGTGTTTTAGGAGCAAAAAGGCTGGCTGTGCAATTAAGGCTGTCAGGTTTGGTACCCACAATAGCCTGCTGTTGGCCATATCACTGTTGTACTAAGGACACTAGGCAATATCCTGATTTCATGCATTCTTTAGGCAACCTCAAGCAGTCTTTCATAAGGAGATATTCCTTACTGGACTTTATGATCTCTGGCACCTTAAGAACAATCTGTACAACACTGCACAAGGAAGGGTAGCCAAATATTTCAGTATAGCTTCAGTACAGTAAAATATTATTTATAAAAAAAAGTTAAACTATTTCACCTGGCTTGGTGAAGAAAGTATAGCATGTAGAGAGAAATGAATAGAACACAGATTCTTTTGTATGAGAGAAGAATCTGTGAAGGTGATATTGAGTCCAAAAGTAGACTAGAGCACAGAAGTTAAGGGGAGACTGATAGATAGTATGTGGGAGTAAAGACAAAAGTGTAAGAATGTCTGGCATACTGTGAAATCAACAGCGAATTCTGTCATCACCTAGCACAGTTAGTCTGTAATTTTATGACATTCCTCTGAGTAAGGGAGTACCATTACCCTTTTCTCATAGAGGGGGCATAGATATGCAGAGAGATTAAAATCCTAATTAGTTTTGCCTAATTTTAGGCAGCCCCAGCTGCAGAATGAAAATGTCTAACGAAGCCAGGAACTAAACTTACTTGTATCCTAACATTAAAAAAAAATCAGCTGTTCAAAAGATCTTTGACAGATAGGCCTGTGTTTGATCTGCTTCCATTGCAAGAGAGCTAGATGCAAGTTACAGTTTGATGGCATTTTAAATCAAAAGTATAGAAGAACTCTCTGAGAACATAACATGTTTTGATTACATTTTACTCTGACTTTTTATGTCAGGGTCTGGAGTAAGTGCACTGAAATATGCACACATGAATGTAAATGATCTATCAATATATTTACACTAGAAATGAAACAAACAAACAAACAAAACCCTTTCTAACTATTATAGGTATCAGTGTTTCAGATTCCCAAATGAGAGGAAACAATCTTAGCTAAGATGGAAGTTAATCAGTTTATATAATGAACTTATGTGGGATGACTATATATGTGATCAGGGTGGATGTATTCAATGAGGCATATGCAATTTTACTTTTGTTCTAGGAACGAAAGTCTGAATGTTTGGATATTTAACATTCATATTTTTAAAAGCTATTTTCCCTTTTAACGTTTCACCTGACCTGTGCTGGAACTGAATATTATTCAGTCTCTCAAGCATGCTTGAAATTATTCAAGGAAAAATTTTAAAAGAGAGAGAGAGAGAGAGTCAAATGTTTGCATTGATAATGCAATCATATGTATTTTTCAGGTGAACAAAAATAAGATCCCAGCTAATTTTTTTCTTGACGATCTTAGTTGGATTCTTTCTTTGTTAATGACCTTCCTGTAGATGCTACCAGCCAGTCAACCGTATGAGAACTCTTTCCATTTCCATACTTAACAAAGGAGGCTTACTTAAATTTGAGAGAACAGTGATCTCTCATAGCATTTTATCTACCTCTGCAAATGCAGTTGTTTATGCTTTGTTT
Organism: Gavia stellata; assembly: GCF_030936135.1. NCBI lineage: Eukaryota > Metazoa > Chordata > Aves > Gaviiformes > Gaviidae > Gavia > Gavia stellata. The sequence continues at coordinate 82,730,183 of NC_082595.1, forward strand.
TTAAACATTAACTTAATTTTTATGAATACCATTGAGAAGTCCTCACTTAAACAATGTAAATGTTGGGCAGGTTGCCTTCTTAAATAGAATTACCCTACAGGTGATTTGAGGTAGCTGACTATGTTCTGCTGAATTTCTTAGGAAAACACAAATGTAAGTGAAAAAAAATATTCTTTTGAGATTTTTATGGTTAGACAAAAAAAAATTATAAAGCAGAGATAATTTTGGCAAATGGGAAAACATGAAAAACTGCAAAACTAAATGAAAGAAATTATTTTTTTTTAATTGTAAATGTGTATAGTTTTCCATCACCAGTGACACAGTTTTTCTTGGTCTCATATGAGGGTTCATACAAGCCATTCATTATTTTAAAAATCTGAAGTTTTGGTGAAGTACCCTACTACACTATCTGGGCTCATAGCAAGGGTAGAGGAAGAGTGATGACATCCAGAGCAGGTATCTGGCTGAAGAAAAGACCTAGCTAGGAGAGGTACAGGTTTGAGATAGCTGTGAGCACACTGCCTTCCTGCAGTACCCAATTCTTTGCTCCTCTTGTCAACACTGAAATTAATCCAATAAGCATCCATACAGAAATATCAGTGCTCTACTAGTTGCATCCTCACCATCTGGCTCAAGTATGTGGAGCACCTTCATGTGCCTTGGAGAGTTTCTGTGGGATCATTAGGGGATCTGTGGGATCCAGAGGGTGGAGGAAGGATGGTGTTGTTTATCTAGGCTGGGTAGGATGCTCATTCTGGAAGGTTCCCTCTCTCTGTGAGTGGCTCTGTAAGTGGTTGTTCTGGATATCTTTGTATTTCACATATGATGATTGACTGATTCCCTTCAGACAAGTAAGAGTTTAAAAGAGAGTCAAAGAGGATAAGACTAGAGGAAATTTCTCTGTTCCAGGCATTAAAAATGTTTTGTATATTATTCAGGTATCCTGGGTGGTTTTTTTATGAACAAGATTTTTTAGTGAGACATATGAAGGGCACTTTGACTGGCAACAAAACAAACAAGCGACAAAGCCCACCACAAGAGAATAAGAGACTATTTGAAAGAGAGGTCTGCAGAAGACTTTGCCAAGGGCTGAATCTTTAAGGCCAGATTTCAGCTAAATCCTGGAGGCAGCTAAGAGAAAGGACAGATAATCTATTAGATGGTCAAAAGTCAAATTGTATGTTCCAGAATAATGAGTTCATTTAAGAGCCAAGGTTAATAAAATACATCTCAAACAAATTTAAAGACATTCTGTAAAAAGTGGCTCAGCTAAAAGGCTCTGTGCTAAAACAACAGTTACAGAGGAACTTTCAGGAAGGACTATTCCTAAGAATCCTTGAATGTTTCTAAACCATGAGAAAGTGAAATTTTAACTGCATATTTAACATTAGAGAGTATGTGCCCGTGTTTATAATTCATGCAGCAATAGACAACAGGGCTAAGTCATTAGCTGACTGTGACCTGTGGAAGTCTTTTTGATCTTTTCAAAAAGCTTTAAATCCAGCTCCGCATAAATAAAAAAATGTTAGCTGGTAAAATTTGAGAATAACCATACTAATGTTCACTTGAACTGGAAAATGTTTGTATTAAATTCTGAATCCCTTTAGTCTATGAAGCTGGGACAGTATTTAGTAAACATATGTGTTTCACTTTGGCTACTCTCACTTATTGGGACATGTGTGTCTCTATGTTAAAAAGCTTATGTTGCTTTCATAAGAGAAGAAATAGATTTCTAGAACACTGGTCCATTGTATGTTGTAAATGTGCCTAATATCTTTTACCTAATCAGATTTACTAAATGATAAGTTCCAGTCTCAGAACTGTTATTTCCAACCCCAACAAATTCTTGTTTTCAAGGAGCTAATGAAGAATATTCCTTTAGATCTTAATTTGAAAAACTGTGCAATTAGAAAATTACTAATATCACATTTTTCCTGGTTTTACCTTCTATAATCCTTTCCTCTCAGAAGAATAACTCTCCTTCACCATTTGTGAAATACCATCCTAAAATGGAGATACAAGAAATTTTGGAAGTAAAGTAAGTGAGAAATTAACACTAAAACTGTAAATTTTGACAAAAATCATATTCATAGATTATTATCCAAATACCCCTGTAGATAAATATGTGCATTCTGAAGCCAAATGCCATTTCAGATGTCTGTATCATTAATTCATTTTTTTAATTAAATATTGGGATAGTTGTAGCAATAGTCAATGAATGAACTAATTCAGTATCATGTATCTTTAGCAAGTTAATAAGTTAATAATTTATTCTAAACAGGTTGTCTAGATTCCATCTATATTTAGTGGAGATTATCCAGGTGTAAGCATTCTCAACCCACCTATAGTAGAAATCTCTCCACCAATGGGATGAATTATATGTTCCTGTTTTTCAAGTTTAGCTGTAGAGAGAGTCAAGACAACTTTTTTTTTAATCAGTATACAATTATATTTTATTCTAAGAGGACTTAAAAACTGCCTATATTGATCTTAAATAAATCTTCATTTTAATATTTATGATAACTAGTTTACTAAAAACAGATGTCTCACATGGCCTATAATAGAATTTTCAAATTCTAATGTTAAAACCATGTCATTAAACTTGATTGTTCAACTGTCTGAGTTACAGTCAGGCAGATGCTTTTAACACCTACATGTGTGAATTGTCAGATCAGTTCTTTATTTCTGCTTTTTTTAATTCTTTTCTCATTCACTGAAACTACTTTACTTTGAAAAGCACAAAGATTAATTATTATACCTAGACTTCTCTAAGAATACATTTACTGCACAGTTCTACACAACCCCAAATGAAAATGAGGAAATTTTCAGAATTCCCGAAAACTTATTTTCCAATTTCTAGTGGGTCTAATAAAGATTACTGTAAGTGGATTTATTGTCTTTCAAAATAATTAAATGTAAAGTTCCTGGGAGTAGAATAAATCATGGCTAATTTTAAGTGTCTACAATGTAAATGTCTCTACCAGGCTTGTCACTCCGTGCTGTCTGCAGGTTCTGTGGAAAGAAATAAGAGTTTTAAAGACCCCAATCATCTGACCTATTTTGGATGTAGAGCTCAGGGTGAGACAAATTGTGCTTCAAAAGTTAAGAGTTTTTCATGGCCTATAAATGCAATAGCATGGATGTAAAGGCCCACATTTCAGAAGGTGAATCTTAACTGCCCATGTTCTGCCAAATAACATATTCTTTACTATTCCTACTAGCTTCTTGGTTTAAATGGTCAAAAAGTAACCATGTGTGTACAAAAAGCACATGTGTGTACATATGCACTAAATCTAATTGTGTGTTATAACATAACTACATTCAAAAACAGAAAAAAAAATACTCTTACGTTGTAGCTTGCTAAAATCACTTTCATTTTGGAGAAAAAAAAAATTATGATGCAGTCCCAGTACTTGTGCACTGAAGAAAAGTGTTAGGTCTTGTAATATATTTTGTTTGATTAGCTTGTTGTCATATAAAATAGGGAATGGGAAATGCTTAGTGTAGATTATCTTTATGTACTCTTTATTAGCATACTGGCTGTTGCATAGCTTCTGCAAAAAAAGTGATAATACTAAATTGAGAGCTGAAGTGCAAAAATAGACCAAAGCAGATCACATAAAACTAAAAATATCTCTAGCAACTACAAGTTCAGCTAAAGTCCTAAGGAATGCAAATTCTGATTTTAGAGCTGAAAATGTTTGGGTCTGTTAAAAATGAAACACTCTTATTAGAAGTGCTGACTTTCCTACACTCTGCAATACAGAAGGCAACTGAGAGTTATATTCTTTATAAGGACCTTCAGGAAGTTATTTGGTAAAATCAGGCTTACTAGTACATACTTCTCTATCTGATTCTGTTATGCTCAAAATCTTGGTTATGGGCAAGGGAGAAGCACACCTTATGTATACATGAAGCCAAGAATTTATTGGTAATGTAACTGAAATGTTAAAAATATAATCATTATTGGGCCAAATCTAATCACTACAGAAAATTAGTAAAAATGCAGTTTAAATTGGGACTCACACAATTCATTTTCCACCACTTTTCTGACATTATACTCACAGTTTTCCCTTCTCCTCCAGGTCTTAAGGTCAATGGTTTCATAGTGGTGATGTTGGGGGCAGTGTTGCAGAATCGACAGTCCTTCACAGGGAGGAATTTGATGTTCATACTGGTAGTTTCTTCTTCACCTCTCTAGGATCCACTTGGGGTCATTTCTATATGTCTGCTAAAATGCTTTTACACTTTTTCTTCATTGGGCTGCGCTTCTATTTTGTATCTGAATTTACTTTTTATGGTGGTTCTAACTCATATTAAACACTATTTCTTTGTTCTTTTTGATATCCTTAAGATCAGTTTTGTCCAGCTCCAGGTTCACACTCTTTAACTGACCACTGGTGATTTGTTTATACTCATGGGGTCTCCAATGCCAAACTTATGCCCCACCTCTTATCATCCCATGTTTATGCTCCTCACATCGCATCCTACGTCTCTACATCTCAAGGCCTCTGTTATTGCACCAGCCCTGTATTTCTTCACAGCATGGGGTTAGAGTTTTAAATCTTATTCTACATAGAATAACTGCTTGTTACTACTATCGATATAAAACTATGGTTGTACCATACAGAGATAAACAAAAGTAACGCAAATTAGAATAATAAACTGCTGTCGCAGTTAAGCCAAGTAAAACATCACTGCAGGAAAGATAGATCAAGCCTGATGAGCCTCAGTCCTGAGGCCTTGCAAATTCAGTCTAAAGCTTATGGCCTATTGCTAGCAGTGGCAGTATTGTATTGCAGGTCTACACGGTAAAACCCCTCATGTTTTCTTTCAGAATTTGAATTGCATTTGCCACCTTTCCTTCTTCTGGTCCCAAAATCAATTTAAATGATTGCTCACAAGCCACTGACAGTACTTCAGCAATGTCATATTTTAGTCCCTTTAGAATTCTTAGGTGAGTATTATGTGGATTTGGTTATTTGTTATTGTTTATTTAAATGCACTGGTAAGTTTATAATCAGGTACAGACACCTGTTTCTTAGCTGGCTGGTGCCAACCAGCAGAGCTATGTTGTTGCTTTAGTACATCGTGGATTCCAAGCTAAAACACACAGATGAGAAGAAAGGTATATCCTTTCACGTTTAGTATGCTAATGTAGTTAAATGTCTCATCCCATAGTATACAGAAAGTGGAAGTGGGGATGAGCTGCTTGAGAGGAATATAGAGACATTACCTGAGTGTGCACCGATGGAGTTAGAAAAGCTAAAGCTCACTTGGAGATAAAACTAGCAAGAATCAGGGAGGACAAGAAAGTTTTCTCTAAGCATATTGGTAGCTAAAGAAAAGACAAGGAAAATAAGGGCCCTCTGCTCAAGGTATAATGCAAAGTCAATTTCTTTCCATGCCTTAGTTTTCACAGGTGTGTGTTCAGGTGCCTTCCAGTTCCTTGAGCCTAGTAGCAGACAAAGTCTGGGAATGTAGCATTACACAGATTAGAGGAAGATACTGTTAGGAGCACATAAGTACATTGGACATGTACAGGGACCAGAAGAGACATACCAAAGGGTGCTGAGGAACCCAGCCAATGCCATTATGAGGTCAGTATCATCTTTGAAAAGTCATGATAAGCTGGTGAGGTCCTTGACTGGAAAAACTTAAATGACAACCCCATCTTCAAGAACCGAAGTGTATTGAATTGCTAGATTCTCCACTGGGGATGGGGCAATCCTGATTATACGTACAAATCTGGGGATGAGAAGCTGGAGAGCAGCCCTGCAGAAAATGATCTGGGGGTTTGGGTTGATGGCAAGTTGAATATGAGTCAACAGTGTGCCCTGGCAGCCAAAAGGGCCAACCGTGTCCTGGGGTGCATCAAGCACAGCATAGCTAGTCAGTCGAGTGAGGTGATTGTCCCACTCTATACTGCCATGGTGTGGCACCACCTCAAGTGCTGTGTGCAGTTTGGGATGCCTCAATACAGGAAGGACATCAAACTATTAAAGTGTGTCCAGGGGAGGGTGACCAAGATGGTGAAAGGTCTCAAGGGCAAGACTTACGAGGAGTGGCTGAGGTCACTTGGTTTGTTCAGCTTGGAAAAGAGAAGGCTGAGGCATGACCTCATCACAGTCTACAATTTCCTCAGGCCGGCAGCAGAGCGGGAGGTGCTGATCTCCTCTCTCTGGTGACCAGAGACAGGACATGAGGAAATGAAATGAAGCTGTGTCAGGGGAAGTTCAGATTGGATATTAGGAAAAGGTTCTTCACTGAGAGGGTGGTCAGTCACTGGGACAGGCTCCTCAGGGAAGTGGTCACAGCATCAAGCCTGTCAGAGTTCAAGGAGTGTCTGGACAATGCTCTTAGTCATATGGTTTAGTTTTAGGTAGTCCTGTAAGGAGCAGGGACTTGGACTCAATGATCCTTATGGGCCCCTTTCAACTTGAGATATTCTATGAATCACAGAATTGCAGAATCACAGAATGGTTGAGGTTGGAAAGGGACCTCTGGAGGTCATCTTGTCCAACTCCCTTGCTCAAGCAGGATCACCTAGAGCATGTTGCCCAGGACCATGTCCAGATGGCTTTTTGAGTATCTTCAAGGTCAGAGACTCCACCACCTTTCTGAGCAACCTGTTCTAGTAAGTACTTGGTCACCCTTGCAGTAAAAAAAAGTTTCCTGATGTTCATGCATAACCTCAGTTTGTGCCTGTTTGTTGTCACACTTTATTTCACTGATATCTTGGGCATAGAATTTGTAAGTAAACAATTTAACTCGTAAGAACACATGCTTAGGTAAAAAATGCGTAAGGTCATTTTTAAAAATAAACAGTACAACAGTAAACTCTTTAATCAAATTATTTTCCCTCCCTCATATGTTATAGAATTTCTTTATTTTTTCCTTTGTTCCTTGTACCTGCTGAACATATTCCTGATAGAAGAATAACATACTTAATTGTGCACAAAAATCTGGTTTGAGTTCTCTAAGTATTGCATTTCTCAATTTTTCAGCCCTCACTCACTATGAAGTGATAATTAGGCATTAAAAGCTAAGTGGATTACTGTGGAGATCTCTCCTGACATCCATTTAACACTTAATCAGATCTTAATACCATAAATTATGCATTTCTCAGCAGTATTCAGATGCTAATAAATTTTATAACAGTTTGGAGTTATTAGGTTTTCTTGACCTCATTGTGGCAGGGGAAAGTTATAAAGTTTGCTTAAAGAATACAGCCATTATAAGGGTTTCAGGTTTCTAGCAAAATAATTCTTTAAGCCAGTTTGATTGTACTAGTAGTTATTCATAAGGGTTTCTTGGGCAAGACAATTCCACCCTCATGAATAAAGATTAAAAATGGATCCAAGATACATATTGAGTTGAAGTTTATTCCCAGCTTTTTTTTTTTCACAATTTTGCCTTCCAGACCTCATTAAGAAAAAATTGAAAAAAACCCCACATTTCCTAGGAGATAGCAACTTCCTCAATACATTCAGTTGATTTCGCAAGTAAAGTATCTATTTCTTAGCATGTTTTTTTGCTAACCAATATTACATAAAGTTACATTTTTTAACTCTTGTCCTGGCTCATACCATGGCTTTCTAAAAGTATTAATCACAATGGCATCTCCCCAGAGATGCAGATACATATAGTTACCATTAATGTCAATACAAAGTGTGAAAATGAGAGTCTTGTAAATGTAAGGTCATGTTGTCCATAGTTGCCCATGTAATATTACATATTATATTATAATAATAAACAGCAAGAATTTCCTATTTTCGCTATTTTGAAAATACATGAGATTGTACATGTAGTTCAGCACCTGTTGGCCCAAGGTAGAGATTTCTGTCCAACAAATCACAGCATTAAGGCCTTAATAGATATAGTGCTGTTTAGATGTATAGAAGTCCCTAAAAAACAATCTTTAGGTCTTAGACTGTTAAAAGTTGCAGTGTATGTTTCTTGAAGCTTATGTGTTTTATATAAGGAATGGACTAAAGTGAATGAAATTGGCAGAAATGCTTTGCTGAAACAGAGACATAGTCATTTCCTACCAAATTTTATACTGTAAGTTCATATTATCCCAATGTCACTGCCTTTAGACCAAAAGAAGAGCTGATTAAAAATTTTAAAACAATGTCATTATTTGAAGTAAAATTATTTCTTTTTTTTGCTCTATGAAGAATTTCAAATAGCATACTAACTTTTGACACAACCTTTTACGGAACATATTGTCTGATTAGAGAAATGAACCCATTTCTTGCACATCTCCCCCAAACATTTTTCTTCTGTACAGCTCTTTGTTTTCTTTCTGCTTAAGCCAGTGAGTGAAGTAACACTGATTGCAAACAAATTGATGGTCAAAACATCAGTAATCAACTCTTATTTTCTTTTCTGAAGTTTTCCTCTTTAAAACTTCCCAAAGCTCCTCCACCTTCTTCTAGTTTTCTCATCAGTAAAGATCGTTTCACTTTTCATTTCTCTATTCTTTACCTTTTCTAAAATTAAAAAAAAAAACAATGCAGAACTCCTGCTGTAGAAATATAGAAATAGTAAATGAAAAATAAAAAAAAAAAAAGTTGGAAAAAAGAACAATAGCACACCAATAACAAGGAAAAAAATCTCAAGAACCTTTACACCGAATTCATTATATTGTTTTCAGTACCAAAAAGAATGAGGAGAAAACCTTAATGTGTTTTCTTTTTTGTCAAATCTATTGTTTTTCCAAGAATAATAGTAAAGCTGATGGTCTTCCTTATTGACTCTTATCACATTGCCAGGGATATATATCTCTTCAGCACATTTTTTTTAGAACTGTCTGGTTACAAGTTCAGTTATTTCTTCCCACTGAGCCAAAAAAAAGACTTCAGCTAAATAAGCAAGTAATTGTTCAGTGGAATAACACTAAAGGTTACCTCAGACAAATGTGGACTGGCTTTTTCCTAGTTAAAATGGAGCCCAGGAAAGACATAATGAAATATATGCATAATAGAATCAAAAGTTTTGAGTAGAGATCAGGGTTGACTCATGCACCTGTAAAAAGTAAAAGAAAATGCAAAAGTATTGCCTCCATTTCAGGTAATTATTTCCAGTGAAAATCCTCCCTCTTCAGCTCCATATCCCATTTGGATCCCATCTAAAATTGTTTTTTAAAGCTGAAAGACTTTGTTCTGACCCTTTTTTTAAGACCCTGAGATTTTTTTTATATAAATGGAGAGAAAGGAGTCTGGAAACTTACACAAGGTCTTTAAATTCTAACCAATATTCCAGAAAGATTATTTAAAGCAACAGTTATTTTACCAATATTACTAATATGGTTCATGGGTTTTTTTTAAGAACATTGTATTAATTCTTAACCTTTTTAGGATTTTTTTCCAACCCCAGGAGAATTCTGCGAGGTGCAAATTGATAACTGTGGTTCCAATTCATGTGAAAATGGAGGAACATGTGCTGACTATGAAGATCATTTTAAGTGCACTTGCCCTATAGGTAAGTCAATGGAAATTTATTGTATTTTCTAAACAGAACAAAGAAAATTTCATCTAAATATTTAAGTTTATGAAATAGCAACATAAAATTAGCAATATATCTCAATGTATGCAATGAACATTTTTATGAAGAATCCCACTTTTTCACTTTGTTTAGGAAACAAAACTGCCAAATTACTCTAGTAGAGTGGTGTTAACTGCTAACACCTTGAACAGACGTAATGTCAATATTCTGAATGAACTGTGATTAAACATTCTCTTTGTGCTGCAGGTTTTGAAGGTGAAAGATGTGAACTGGATATTGACGCCTGTGTATTCTACAATATAAGCTGTGCCCCAGGAGCACTGTGTATGGATAAATCTCATGGATTTAATTACACGTGTTTATCACCATGTATTGGAAACACAGAGGTAGGATGAAGTGATATTTTTTCCGCCCCGTTTTTTTGGGAAATCAACTTATTCTAAGAGCAGTAAGCTGACAAAGCCTCATTTCCCATGGGTTTCCTAAACACAGTACTTGTTCTTGATATATCCGCGTGCTAACCTTCCTCTTTCCTGTGAAACATGCACATCCGAAAGTGCATGATGTGACTAGCCTGGTCATTGTCTGACAAACTGTGTAATGTCTGAGCTCTGCCTTTCTTGCTCTTTATAGATTTACTCACTGTGTCTCCTTCTGTCCCCTACTTGCTGCTGCTATGTTGTGAAACTTGTAGGCAAAATTTCCTTTAAATGTTTGATATGTTACTAGAGAGGATGATGGTATATCAGTGCACAGAAAGAATGACAAAAGCTTCATTTCCACTAAAAAAAAAAATAAAGACCATAATCAACCAAACAACAAAACAACTAAAGCAAGACTAACTACGCTGCAATGAGAGCTGAAAATGCAGTTAGAAAAAAGTAAAATTCTTTTTGCAAGTTACTCTTAAATCCTCACAGAATATAGTAATAAATTTGTTTTTTATACATTCAAAGTATTCTACAAGACTTTAATTTAGATACTGACAATGCTTAGGCCAAAATAGCATCTATTTTGTACCCAGATGTCTTTAAGAAATGTATTTGCTGTAACCTTCTCACTTTCCTTCCGCAACCTTTTCAATTAAATTACTAGTTTGGGTAGGATTCATTCACGTCAGGGTGGACTACAGACCCAGGCCCTTGAGTTTACTGAGGTTTCGATATGGGATAAAGTAAAATACTGTTGCACTTTTTTATTATGATAGTTATTTTAAAAGCTGTGTACACAAGGCTATATAGCCCTTTCAAAAAGCTGCTCAAACATGATAACCAGTGTTTCAAAGGCTTAATCAATTCTTTTATTGAAATACATTCACCATAAAAATATACTATGCAGAGAAGGCAATGTGTTTGCAAAGAAGCAATCAACATTTATGTCACCTTGAAGTCCATGGGTACACGCTCACCAATGAATATGAAATGTAAAACTGAAATACTCACTGGCTCAAAGGTTTATATTTAAATTGTTCAGCATCTGGTAAATTTTAATGTTTTTATGATTTAAAGTGTCATACTGAGTGCAAATTTATTGTACATGGCAAAACACCATAATGATGCAATAATCATTATGGCTAGTTAGAATGAGAAGTGATGGTGTGCCAAGGATGCTGATGGGACCTACTAAAACATTTTACTGTAATATTTGCTTAAAAGCCCTCAGACATATTTAAATTATTCATACAAACATTTCATAGACCATCATAAATGTCATATGGGAAAAAATTTAATAATATATATATGTGTCTCTATACAATTACTGCATGAGACACTTAATGCGGGCATAATGTGAATAATTAGTAGATTTTCTAATGGGAAAGGGAATAGAAACTAAAATAAAGGAGTGATATCTTTGAGTTGTACTTGTTTTCTTAGCCTACAGATCATTAAAGTAATACCATTGGCTTATTGGAAAAAACAAAGGCTTTATTCAAACAAATGAATATTTGAATACTTATTATTCAATAATAACAAGTGTAAGTTCTGTAAGTGTAAGCACTAATTTAAAATTAAAGGTTTATATTACTCAGTAAATTACATAATTCAGCATTTAATTCTTTATTTATTTTTTGTGACTGGAAAGAAAGTCTCTATTCTGGAAGAATTATGTCTTGGACTGGAAGAAAATATATATTCTTTCATTTCTTTTCCGTTTCCAGTGGTACCTTAGTTGTGCCGAACTGCTTTACCTCTATGTGTTCAGCACAACAGACTGAAAAGAATGGTACTATTTTTAATATTTTCTTAATAAACAAAAAGTAGATTTAAGTCACTGGGGCTCTTCTATCACTATATAAATGTATAATGATACTAATGTGTGCGGTTGTTGGTTTTTTTCTTTCCCAGCACAACACTTAAAAGATTAAGGTTGTTTTAAATATTATTTTATTTATAATTTATTTTAAAATAAATATTATAAAAAAGAAATGCAAATGTATTAAAATGGGATATCTTCCTTTAAATTTCAAAATGTAATCTTAACTTTGTAACCAGCATAAAGCCTGCCTGCCCTGTACCTAGAATTATGAAAGACCTCCAAATAAATCAAAATTTTGGCATCTTTAAATTAATGACTTCCAACAAGACAAAATTTAGCTGTATTATAATAACTCTTCTTCTCTCATCTACTCAGGAAGACATCAAAAGAAATAAAGAAAATATCCTTGTCCCATTTGAATTAATTTTTATTAACAGGAGTTCATAGAGAATTGATAAGAGCAATGGTAATAACAAATAACTGTGGTGCAACATACTAGGCATAGATCATAGAACCACAGAATCACAGAACAGCCCAGGTTGGAAAGGACCTCGAAAGATCACCTAGTCCAACCTTTTGTGGGAAAGGTAGCCTAGGTGAGATTATCTAGCACCCTGTCCAATCACATCTTGAAAACCTCCAGTGATGGGAACTCCCCCATATCCCTGGAGACATTATTCACTTCAAAAGCCCACCTGTGACCCAAACAATCACAAATGTGGAGGAATCCTAAGATGTGTGATTATTTTTAGTGGCTGTGGCTAAGTTGAGCTGCTTTATTGCTTCTCTCAAAACAGAAGCTTTTCAAAATTCTGTCTGCAAGCTTACAAAATCATAGGTTCCATTAGCATTTCCTAAGAAAAGATTTGAAATTGTATCAGTAACTATGGGAACTTCAAGATGTGGGCCAATGGTTACTGTTTTTTAAAAGGAATCAAAGGACTTAACAAGTGCTTTTCAATTATTTTTTTGTTCTAGTTTCTGTTTTAAAATGTAAACAGACAAATTTAGTGGGCATAAACTTGGTTTGTTAAAAATAATTCCCATACGAGTGAGGAACTGAACCATCTCTGAACAGTCCTCTCAGTGTCTATCGGCATCTTTACGGTACTAAAGTTGTGTCCAACTGGATTATTGATCTCCACTTGCATAATTTACTTGGAAGTAAATTTGCTCTTTTTATGAGCCAAATGATCCCAAGTTACCCTGTTACATTTGCAGTCAGAATCACAGTTCCAACCTTCTGAATGGAAGTATCTATATGCTCAATGCATACTTAGTGTTTTAGAGGAGCTGCCACTTTCATGTTTGTCCTGGTCCTTACATGCTGTGCAAGTTTATACAGTTTCCTCATCTGTAAAAATAAGGTAATCACATAAATCGTGGAAGAATGATATAAATAGAGTATGGACTCTCATGTTGTTTTCTTTGAGCTTGATTTATTAGGAGAAAAGCTAGAAAATTTTCAATAAGGCTTTTCCAGTTAACCTCAAAGTTGTACCTACAAAGAACACTCTCTTCAGCAAATCTCTGTTGCTTGTGATGCATGTGACATGATGTGATGCTTGACTTTCAGAGTAGAGGTTGACTTTGCAGTTCTGACATATTGCAAATACTGCACCGATAGTTTGATTTAAGCAGATTTTAAAATGCCTTCATGAAAAGGATTTGTGTGTGTGTATTTTTGTCAACTTACTTAATGATTTTATGCGTAAAGAGAGACTTGTGGGCCTCAAATCTTGATGGTGTTTTCAAGTTATGCCTTCTTGGTTTCAGGTAAACTTTTCAACATTCAAACACGAAAGAAAATACTTAGATGCTTTAATAAAAGATTGCTCTGGGGAACTTCATAAAAAAAATTACAGGAGGCTGTCTTTGAATCACTAGGTGTTTATCTTTGAGAACTTTCACTGAAGACAGGAAAAGTAGGAAATGGCAGACAGTATTTTATATCTTATATGATTCTATACCTTCATATATTCAGAAATAAAGCCTTTTTTATTTATCAAAAGGAAACTAATTATAATAAATCCATTTAAAGTTTCTGGAAGAAGTGTTATTTGTAAGAAAGTTAAAAAAAAAACACAAACAAGGCAAAGGGAGGGGTAGCTAGCCAAAACTTGCCAGAAGTGAATAATTTAAAGCCAATTTATTTTCTTTCTATAACAAGAATAGAAGTGACAAAAGTAAAAAGCTTTTACAAAAGTTGAAATAGATCAGCTTCTTATGTAGTAATCTCATAAGTAAACTAGTGAAACAACGTACCTGCTCCAGCTTGACGTAAAGCAGATAAGATAATTATACTTAATTATTCTAGCAGCAGTTTCATGGACAAATGTCCAAGGGAAATAGTAAGTAGTGTTCTGCAAGGGCCTGACTTACACCCAGTTCCACTCAGTAATTTCTTTCTGAATGATGGAATATATTACACATGATAAAACTGAATCTGACACCACCTTGGAGAAATGATCTGGAAATGCAGGATGGAATTTAGTGTGTACATTTGCAAAGGACAAGTGTCAGCTGTGAACTTCAAGATTCTTGTGTGAAATTAATCTCCAAAATAAGAAATTCAATGACTCTTCGATTACTAGTGCCAGTAGGGATTGCAGGTAGGTTTTTTAGATGCTGAGCAATATAGCCATCTGTAGAAACATATTTTCTATATAGTTCTCTACAAAGTTCGCTTCTTAGAAACTGCTTTAACAATACTTACTGCACTTACAGAATGGAAAAATAATGTTTAATTGTCAGGAGCCAGAGTAGCAAAATTGAATAAAAAGAAACATAGTGGAACTGAGTCTGCATAAATTAGGAAAACTAACTCATACTCTGGAGACCAAAAAAGGCATCAGGTTCTGCTTATAGGCAATCTAAGAATTTTGAGCATTTGCTCCATGAGGAATAATTCAATAGCATCTACATTGTAGGTAAAACTTAAATCTACAAGCAGTTAAAATAAGCAGAGTGTTTCTTTCATATTAATCATACTTTTCCATTTTTTATTGTCATAATTTCTTCTGGACTTTTCAGCAAATATTTCTTGAAATTCCAATATTTTTGTTTTGAGGAGTGATTTTTTTTTTTTATTTAAGAAAAAAAATTTACCTATTTGCTTAATGTACCACTAGTCCAGAAACGAACATAGCACAGATTAACTAAAATTACACTTTTGGAAAATTTTGAATATGCAGGCACAATTGATTTTGCAATAATAGAGCCTGAAGGCTGTAGTAAAATGATATGCCTGGGGGAAAAAAAAAATATATGAGTATATATATAAAAAGTACAATTTCATTCAAACTGCAGAGAATTCCAGGAAAAGTAAGATGGAAGAAGTGTTAGAAAATAATGAAGGAAGTAATGATTGCACTGAGTGAGATCCTTCTAGCTCAGTGTCTTACCTCAAGCAACAGACAACAGATGATACGAGACAGCCATACAGTAGGGTTACTTCCCTCAATTACTGCAGAGTGAAGAATGGAGAAGAATACAATGTAATCATCTAGGGGCTAATTATGTTTTCTTGCTATAATAACATTTCCTGGGTGATATTAGAAGGAAGTGATTCTTGCATTTTTATCAAGACTACACAATAAGGCAGATTTGTTTTACTTGCCATAGACAGAAGTGCAATGATCAGAATGACCAGAAGAGCCCCTGTTTATGGTCTGTTAAATCATAAGATTTGTGTTTAATCCTAACTATGAAGAACATTTACTTTGAGAAAAAGAAAAAGCTGATTGAAGGGAGGATGCTGCTCTTTCCAAAAGTCCTTTTGTCTGTATATTTTAATTTTGAAATATTTCTTATATAAAAAAGTAACAAACAAATATTTGTAGTAACTTTAGAAAACCACAATGCAGGTTTGAAGTTTAGAAAAACCACAATGTAGAGGTATTTATTTTAGCTTTAGTAAAGATTAAGAAATGTATTTAGCCTTAATTTCTTACAAAACCCTTAATCATCCTAACTCAGAGTTTTCAATATTTAAATTGATAGGGAATTAATTTTACAGCAGAGATAAAAATCTGTCTGATAGAGAAAACTGCTAACTAGATTTGATGCTAAAAATGTCTTTCATAGCTTTACTTTAAAGGTCCTTTAGATTGCATTAACATCTTAAAGGGTAACACCATGCTTCACAGTATAAAGTATCAAAACAACATAAGAATATAATTAATATAATGTTGTGGCATTATTGAAATACAACTTCTGTCTTAATTGTCTAAATTTTTTCTAGATGGTTTTCTTGACTGTAAGCTTACTTGACCTATTTGAACTCTGAGAAAATAGTAAGCCTCAGGACAAAATCCTGCATAAATATTTAAATAAAAAAGTAAGATGACACACAAAAATCAAAAAAGATAGCATTTCCAAAACTATACACACAGGAGTTTTCTTTGCATTTATGTTAAGCAGTGCTTTTCTTCAAGAAGTTGTCCCATTGAAAAAGGATCCCAAATTAAGTCTAAAATTCTGTACTGAGAGCATAGCAAAAATCTCTTGATTTTAAGGTCAATTTAAAACTTAATCAAAGACAAATGAATATAGAGAATTTCTGCCAAGAACTGTTATTATTACAAATCTTAATGACATTATAAAGAGATTCAGACTCAATCAAACTGAAGTACTAGTGCATTAGCTCATCTTCTAGACACCATTTTCTTTAGAAACCAATTGATTAGAAGGAGAGGTCTTAATTGCTTTGAAATGAAAATGTAGTTATCCGTTTTTACACTGGCAAAATTTTCATGGAAATGAAATGGGACCCTAAATGTTAAATGAAGAAAGGATCATTCATTCCAACCTAGAACTTTCTCTAATTTTTGAAGAATACAGGAAATACTCTTCCAGTAAGCAATATTAGCAAATAAAAGCTAAAAGAAGAAATGCTGTTCCAGTCTAGGTTTATTAATTTTTCAAAACCTGCAGGTTGAAAAGAAAGAAGGTTCTGGTCTTCCCAGAGCATAGATGTAATATATATGTATTTATAAATATATATAAATGATTCAACAATAGGTTGTGAATCAGAATTATGATTAAAATTTTAAAAATTTTCAGTATTTTTTTCCTGATAGCCACAAATTCAATTAAATTATAGGTAGATTTTAAGCACAGGAACAGTTGTTCTAGTCTTTCAATGGAAAAATAACAGGCTAGTTGACTATCATCCCTCCCAGAACAAGCACATTTTAAGGTCTGTTATGAAAATGGCACTGTTAAATTGAATCATAAATGCCTCTTTCCAACTAAACAATTAATTGATATATTGATTTAATGATATTCAGTATTTTAGGTTCTTGGAGATCTGTCTTTTGTAATATTACAACATAAAAACATTAAATAACTATATTTATTACCAAAGGCTTATTCAGTTAAACTCTTTGGGGTAAAAACCCAACATGTAGAGAAAAACCTCTTTATGTATTTGTACTTCTCATCTTCAGGTATGTGCAAACGGAGGTAGCTGCTTCTACGATGAAGAAAACCAGAGATCTCACTGTGTCTGTGCACTTGGATGGACAGGACAAACATGTCTGGAGAATATTAATGACTGTGAGGTAAACCAGTGCCAACATGGAGCCACATGTGAAGATGGAATTAATAAATACAGGTACTAACATGATGCTTTTGACACAAGCTTTCACAAAGAAGTTTATGCTGCATGAAGATATTTTTCCTTTTAGCAAGAATTACAAAGGGAGTCACTATTGCAGTATTATCTTTCTCAGATTACAAAATGCCGTGGATACTAACTTTCAATAAGCATGCACATTCAGTAAGACTGTGTAGTCTGAAGTATTGCACAGGAAGGCCTCACAAATACTCGTCTTTGCTATACAAAGTAGTTAAACCAACTATGCAAAATCTCAGATAAATAAATCATCTGTTTTAGTAAACTTTATGAGCCTGGAGTGTGACATGGAGTGACTTTTCTTATTAAAATTTTAATTATAATTTTCAAGTGAATAATTGAAATGCTGAGTTATTTGTGGCTCTTTGGCTTTTTCTTTTTTTTTTTTTATATATTGACAAAACTGTCAAGTATGTGCTTTCCTTTGTGAGCTGTAACATGCTGTAGATATTTGAAAGTGAGACTCTAGAAAAGTATAGGGAAAAAATAAATGGAAAATTTTTTCTTCAATAAGCAGAGTTCAGCTGTTCTTATCCGACTTGAATTATTTATTTTTCTTCTACAAAAACCAGAATAACTAAAATCTCTACATAATGTCTGTGAATGTATTTTGAAAGGCTTTAATTTTATGCTGTGTCCTGTACTTAGAAGCACTGTAATTAATATGCTTTAATGTTTCTATTTAGAAAAGGTTGCAATAGTGAACAAAATTAAAATAGAAGTAATTAAAAATTTCTTCCACTCCACCTCTGTAATAATAACTGTTATCCCCAAATAAGCCCACAAATACAGATAAGAATATGACTCTCAATATATCAGAGTTAAAAGGAATTTTTGCCACGGACTCCTGACAAAGTATAAATCCTTCCTTTCTGCCAGCTTGCTATCAACTCTCATATCAAATTACTGGACCATATTTTGACATTTTATGTGACTGATAAGTCTGTGGTTTCCCTCTCTGTATCAGGAAAAAAATTCTGATAGAAGAACAAAGCCATGTTTACCTTACAAAATCCATTAGCATTTACTGAGAAATGAGTAGGTCTGAAGACTTCTGGTAAAACAAGACCTTTTGAATTTAGCTCGCTAATCCAGCCTCAGGCTACTGACAGAAAACACTTAATTCTTACTTTTTCAGTCTTTGAAAGACAAATTAAGTTGACAGATCAGCCTGTTTATTTAAGGAACAAGAAAACATGACATTAAGATCCCGATCCTATATGTGTTAGTGGACAGTTTTGTTATCAGAGAACCTGATCCCACATAAACATAACTGGTTATTTTGCAAAGACAATGTGCAGAGTGTTTACTGTATAATACCTGCTCTGTGAACAGAGGTTATTTGTTTCTCAATGACAGTGAAACATTTTTTAAGAGAACTGAACTATCCCTTCCTGAAAATAATGGTATTTCCCAAGAGTTATTTATTGTCAGCAAGTGAAACAATTGTCATTTCCCCTTTCCAATACCCCATTAAACCCAAAAGAATAGGGGAGGAAATGCTGAACGTAACTACTGCAGTCACCCAACTTTTTTGAAAGACTCTTGTAATTTGCATTTCTATCCTAAAATGGGTATCATTTTTGATAAGGCAGTTATCAAGAGGTGTATTTGATGCAAAGTCGTTTCAGGAAGACATAAGAAAACTGTCAGCAAGATATATGGAGAATTAGATGTGTAAGTGCCATTAACAACTCTACTGAGATCCATTTTTAAAGCTATTATAGTCATTGAAAACATCACTTACTTTTATCTCCTCCACTTATTAAGTAAGTAAGCCAAAATGTTATGTATTAGTTTCTTATTTATGGAAAACCAGTGTAAAACTCTAGACTTTTCTCCTAGTTAAGAAATCTTAAATTCTAAACTAATTATTAAAATTTGGTCATTATGTATTGTTCCAGTGGTGGTTGTTATAGTAATGCTAAAATCAGGAAAGCATGGATAGAATCCAGATTAGCTTCAAGAACATCACCCTCTTTTAAGTTCTCACATTCCACAAGCTTTCAGGTTTTTCCAGATTCAAAATAGGCACGCAGCTGTATGTAATTTTTTAACTTTCTGTCTCCTCACCATGGCATATTCTGTTTCTCCTCCTATATTGAAATTACTGTTCCAGACAGTAGTGTCATATAGGAGTATGTTTAATATATGCAGAGAATTTCCTTTGAGTTCAGGATGTGGAATTGCTCTGGGTGAAGGAGGGGGACTTTAAAACTATGATATAGTATAATGCTCAGTAAGGCTACATAATAAGAGCAACATAATCACAATAGTAAGTCTCAGGAGTTTTACTTCTTTGGTTTAGTGAGCCTTCTCTTACAACTAAAGTGGTCTCAATCACGCTGACACAAAACCTCTTATTAATGCAAATGAATTATTGCACTTCCAGCTGAGTCTGTGCTGTTTGAGGTATCGTAACATAAGTTAATCAGCATGTATTTAAAGCGATAACTTCACCAAATAATTACTGCTCCTGCCACTGGGCTGATGGTGTAGCTGTTGATATGATGAATCTGGCAGATACCATGCAACAGACCAATTGCATCTGCATGCCAAAAGAATCTCTTGACTTTTGGTCACATATACCTGAGAGAAAAAACAGAGAAGATTCATTACCTCAGTAAACAGACAGTGTTGCTACATAAAAAAGTATTTGAATTTTCCTTTCAAAAGAACCTCTATCGTTTCATTATGTTCTCTATAGGAGAAGAGAGAGAAGAATGGATTTAATATAGCCCAATGAAAAGGATTTAATGAATAATTAAAGTGAAAGAACTCTTCAAGGAGTTGATCTACCTGTTTTAAAATCCAAGGAGGGCTTTATTACTCTGTTTTCTTCACCCTTGTAAATTTATTCCTTGCCAACATTACGTTTCGGACAACTAAGATCCTAACTGAAATAAGTCCTAATAGATATTTTGCTGTAGCCTGTTTAGTGAAGGGGAGCAACAGAGAAAAAAGACAGAATTTAAAATTCAATGTAGTTTCCATTACCTGTCCTGTTTTTTCAGTCCAGTCTGTTCAGATGAAGTTCTATGCTTATCATAGCCTCAGGAAAGCCCAGCAAGGACTGAGAACTATCAGATTAAGACATTTGAAGACGCTGTATTGTAGGATTTACCACTGTTTAAAAGGTCATGATAAACTAATATGTTTTAAAAATGTATTTTAGTCTATAGATACAGCTCTGAGCTCAGCATTTAATGAGGTTTTACGCAGGAAAATTTCCCATTAAGAAGTTAGATTTGGTGTACAGTAAAGCTTGTATTGCCCACTCATTTTTCAGTATTTGGGATATAAATTTCAGTGTGTATAATTTAACCTTGAATTAGTGTCACTAGGAAAGAGTAAAGTGTTACCTAGTGACACATTGTTAAATAAATGCTTTAGAATATGAAACACTTCTTTGCATGATTCCAGCAAGATTATGAAAAGTAAACATAATTTAGGTAACTTTTGAGTATCACAAAATTCAAAACTTCTATTACTTTATTCATCCTTGACTTTTTCAATTTTCTGCCAGCTGGATAAATTAAGCTCTTTCATTATAATATTTTTTATATCTAATTTTCCATTTTCAAGTTTATTCATCCTATACTATATATACAATTTGACTGCAGGACCTAGTTGACAGTGCCATATAAAGTTAGTACTATGATACATATAGTTTTCTATAGCAATAATATGCTTCTTCCACTAGAGAAAGAGGAAAAATACTTTTCCTCACTTTGCTACAACTCCAGAAGGTAGGTGAATATATGTTGCAATTTCTTAGGGAATATCTCTGTAATAAGTTATACAACAGCTTTTCTGCAGAGAATACAGATGCTTACAAAAAGCCAAAGTGAAACTAAATAACCTTTTAGTCCATTTATGAATGTGTGTGCAGTTCATATTTCAACTAGAAAACAAAATAATTAATACTGAGTAAATGCACTTAATCTGCTTGACCTACTACAAGTAAAAAAAAAAAAAAGGTAGAGAGATACTGGGAAGTCTTTGCTTATGCCAAACTTCAGTGCTCGTATGTGCCTTGTGTCTCAAGACACAAAAATAGAAAATAGCTGGGTCATCTCCTAGCACAGATCAGCATAACCACATCTTCAGTCTGGTCTTTGGCTTTTTTCAGTCATTTTAAAGATTCGCCCATTGTACACAGTTATTTACTCAACAGCATAAGTTGTACTACATCTCTTTAGTGCAGGCAGTCTGTGGTGACATTGTGACAGCTGCCCTGCCTGGACTAACTAGTACCAACTTGCTTACCTGCACACCTGCTGTTCTAGACTTTCGGTGATAAAAAGTTATATCCTACCGCATATTGGTAGGAACATATTGCAGCTATGCAATAACCATCTGCATTTGAGTAACTCATTCCTTCTTAGACTAAATTCTATGCCTGACTTATCTGCATTTCCATTTAAAATTTATTTCACAGGCTTATACATTATTGTGCAATGTTAACTATATTTAGGCAGTTTAGTAGCAATGTACAGTCATCTGCATGATATGTGTGGGAGCAAAACAATCCACAATAGGGTAACTGTGGTTTGAGTTAGGTATCCACTACTAAAATCCATGTTTGTAGCAAAAGTATTGAGGTATTGGTTTTTCCTCCTACAATCTGTTACACTTGAAATGTTGCTATGGACAAAAGAGGACATATGTTAAGCTTAGAAATTATTGTTAGAAATTGTGGCTGGAAAGCTCCCCCGCAGAAAAGGACCTGGGGGTGTTGGTCGACAGCCGGCTGAATATGAGCCAGCAGTGTGCCCAGGTGGCCAAGAAGGCCAACGGCATCCTGGCCTGTATCAGAAATAGTGTGGCCAGCAGGACTAGGGAAGTGTTGTCCCCCTATACTCAGTGCTGCTGAGGCTGCACCTTGAATACTGTGTTCAGTTTTGGGCCCCTCACTACAAGAAAGACATTGAGTTTCTGGAGCGTGTCCAGAGAAGGGCAACAACGCTGGTGAGTGGTCTGGAGCACAAGTCTTATGAGAATCAGCTGAGGGAACTGGGGTTGTTCAGTCTGGAGAAGAGGAGGCTGAGGGGAGACCTCATCGCTCTCTACAATTACCTAAAAGGAGGTTGCAGAGAGGTGGGTGTTGGCCTCTTCTCCCAAGTGACGAGTGACAAGACAAGAGGAAATGGCCTCAAGTTACATCAAGGGAGGTTTAGGCTGGATATTAGGAAAAATTTCTTTACTGAGAGAGTGGTGAGACACTGGAATAAGTTGCCCAGGGAAGTGGTGGAGTCACCATCCCTGGAAGTGTTCAAGGAACATGTGGACGAGGCATTGTGGGCCATGGTTTAATGGGCATGATGGTGTTAGTTGATGGTTGGACTTGATGATCTTACAGGTCTTTTCCAACCTTAGTGATTCTGTGATTCTGTTATTCCCATAATGTTAATACAAAATTTCTTCATATTTATCTTTTCTTTGGTGCCATGCTCATCCTTTCAATGTTCCCCCAGTTTGTAAGGTTGACATTTTAGTCTTCCTTAAGAAAGTAGTTGGGGAATGTCATTAACATCTCCTGGTCTTTGCTGGGAGGTGTCCCCCCTCCCCAGGGGGGCCATTCCCACAGCTGAAGCTGAGGCAGGGAAGGCAACAGTCCCAGGGCCTTGGAGCAGGTGTCATACCGTTGAAACCCAGCACAGGCCATGACAAGGCTCAGCCCTTGCACTGATGCATCATCACACAGCTGGGGCATCCCTCTGATAAGGGCAAAAACCATGTTTCCTGAGCTAGAGACACTCACAAATAGGAATTCTGGTATCATATATATCTGTAAACAAATTCTTTTTTAATTTATTATAGAGAAATATTTCGGCTTTGCAGCAAATGAAAACTGCAAATCAATCCATGATTCAAAGATTTTTATATCATGTTCAATAATTTAGTGCTGCTGAAGTATTAATGCAAGGTCATATTCATTAAAATCTAATGGGATTATGGTATTTTTTCCTACCATAAGTGTAAAAGTATTAATTACTTAGAAATCATTGGTCTTGATATTATTTCTAAGACAGACAGGAAAAGATATTTGAAGTTCAGCTATGTCAGAGTTATACCAGCACAGTGTTGTCGTGGTTTAAGCCCAGCCGGCAACTAAGCACCACACAGCCACTCGCTCACTCCCCCCAGGTGGGATGGGGCAGAGAATCAGAAGAGTAAAAGTGAGAAAACTCGTGGGTCAAGAAAAAGACAGTTTAATAGGTAAAGCAAAAGCTGCGCAGGCAAGTAAAGCAAAGCAAGGAATTCATTCACTGCTTCCCAAAGGCAGGCACGTGTTCAGCCATCTCCAGGAAAGCAGGGCTCCATCACGCGTAACGGTTACTTGGGAAGACAAACACCATCACTCCAAATGTCCCCCCCTTCCTTCTTCTTCCCCCAGCTTTATATGCTGAGCATGACGTCATATGGTATGGAATATCCCTTTGGTCAGTTGGGGTCAGCTGTCCCGGCTGTGTCCCCTCCCAACTTCTTGTGCACCCCCAGCCTACTCGCTGGTGGGGTGGGGTGAGAAGCAGAAAAGGCCTTGACGCTGTGTAAGCACTGCTCAGCAGTAACGAAAACATCCCTGTGAATCAACACTGTTTCCAGCACAAATGCAAAACACAGTCCCATACTAGCTGCTATGAAGAAAGTTAACTCTATCCCAGACAAAACCATATCATTTACGTCATGCTCAGGTCTCACACTATCCAATACATTCTCATTAACCACCACCCCGCTTCCCATCCTTTGATACAATACACATATACCATTCCCTTAGTCTATGGACCACCCCTGTGAAATGTCTGTAAAATGTCCATAAATGTCCACAAAATGTCCACTGAGTTCATTTAGTCCATAACTTTGGGCTCCATCTGTTATGGTGGTCACTGAGGACAGGAGAGATGTTGTCTCACATGGAGTTATTGGGCACCAAAGCCAGCTCAGGCGGGGTCACTGCTGCACTCGCACTGCTTCTTGTAAGGCTTGTCCTCCATTCTTTCAGGCAGTTCCTGCTATAGTAATTCCTGTAACATGCAATTCCAATCATGGGTTACAACAATTTAAAGGTATTTCTATTACAATCTCTACCCCTGGTCCCTTTGGACCAGACCACAGGGTTTAACATTGCAATGAACTCCTCCCCTTGCTCCTAACCTGGCTAGCAACAAGGGGTTCTTGTTATAGTAATTCCCATAACATGCAACTCAAATCCCGGGTTACAACAATTTAAAGGTGTTCCCATTACAACCTGCACCCCTGGTCCCTTTGGACCAGACCATAGGGTTTAACATTGCAATGAACTCTTCCCCTTGCCCCTGTTTCCGCTTGGACTTATCCACAGATTGCAGTCCCTTAGGGTTGTACCTGCTCCAAGTGGAGCCTTAGCTGTGTGCCACAGTCTCTTCAGGGGTATACCTGCTGCGGCAGAGAGCTATCCACAGCCACAGTCGCTTCGAGGTGCACCTGTTCCAGTGTGGCCTTATCCATGGGTCACAATGCCTTCAGAGATCTACCTGCTCCAGCGTGGCCTTACCCACAGCCATAGTCCCTTCAGAAGTAGTCTGTGCTCAAGATGCATTTCATAGATTGACTTAGAGATTAAATTATAACATCTATTAAACATCTTGGATCATTTAGAATCTTATAAAGATGCTAAAGTTACAAATAAATGCAGTCAAATGCTGATGTCCAAAGCACACGGAACTGCACTTACACTATTATACTTTAAATTTAAGAAATATGCATGGTGCAATCTAGATCTGCTTTGTATATAGTACTGTTCAATACATAATGCATTGATGTAAGTGGTAACTATTATATGTTAATGCTGCTAAATTAACAAAATATGCACCAAACTTAAAGACCTGACTAGTTTAGACCTCTACTGTATAAAAATGGCCCATTTTTATTGAAAAACAGACATATTATAAAGTACAGATTTTAAAAAAAGACTATTACTAACTTATTAATTTAAATATATTTTAGCCTTCCTTTGTAGATTTTCCATATATGATGTTATGTACTAAAGTTATTTGTAAATATGCTGTTAGAATTTGATGTAGATTATTAGAAGTTATGTTTATAAGAAATATATTGAACTTCTAGATCCTATCACCTCTAAACCTCAGGCTGGATTGTAAACAATAAATGAATGATCCTTAGATGTTTTAATCCTCAACACACAGTAAGAAATTAAGTTGTTATTAAGAGGACTAGAATACTCCCGTTTGCATTAATGTATGTGTTTGGCAAATGCTAACAGAAAACCTCTTTCTGCACCATTAGTTTGTAGTTTAACATTGTTTTGGGCCACTGCCACAGATTTAGGCTTAACTAGCTGCGTTAAGTCAGCCACTTTGTTTCACATGACATGAAGATCCAGTTTTAAAGTTATTTTCCAATCATGTTTACACTGAAGAAAAAAAAAAACACAACAGGTTCCGTATATTCAAGAAAGCAGTAATCTATGCTTAATAGCTAAACCAAGCAAACTTTTCACACTGAAGTGTTATTTTTCCTGAGCAATAATATGAAATGAAGAGTGTAAAAAAAATGAAAGCTTAGTTTATCTGCTGCAGGAGATAAGGCATATCAAATTGAAAGACATCCAGTTATAATTTCATGAGGAAAAAGAAAGGACATTCCATTCTTAGTTGTTTTAGATTTCTTCAGACACTGAAACACTGAAAAATATGATCCTCATAACATCATTGCTTGTCATATGGAATCAGAAGCATAAAACTGAAACTAGAAGATTCTACATTACATCTGTTTCTGTGTGGTTCTTCTGTGGTCTCTGAAGATAAGCTACACAACTAGTAATAATAAGGAAATGATAGAAAATTCCTTCTCTTTATCTTCTCTTTCCTGTTAAGAAGAGCTATAAGTTAAATATTCTATTCAATATTAATGATAAGAGCCATGTTTTCAAAGAATGATTGAATAGTTGCATTTTCATGATGCACACACTAATCATTACAGTAAAAAAAATATTTTTGGACTACATAATAGTTAACCAAGGAAATAAAGTGATTAACTGCACCAGAAAAATTTGTATGACTGTTGTTTCCATACTGAAGTTTTACTGCTGGTGGATTCAGAAACTGTGCAGCTAAAGGTAACTAAAAGTGCACGTGTTTTGCATGTTTATGCATAATGAAATTTTATGTAAATCATCATTTATATTTAGCTGTAAAGCAACTGTATAAGATGATTTGTGTGAACTTCATTCCCTTAAAAAGAAAGAAACAGAATCAGCTGGAGCTCTCAACAGGAGAGGAAGCTTTCTGCTTTGCTAAGGAGTGACTGAGGTTGGAAGAGAGAATACAGTAGCTAGACCTACTTGAGTAGGTACCACAGTGTAGTAGCAATGGATCTGTAAAGCAAAAATGGCAGTGCTGAAGAACTCACAACCACACTATACAAGATAGGGAGGGCTTACTTCAAGAAAGCTCTATTTTGGTCCATGTACAAAAAGCCCAGTAGCAGTTGGTATGCATTAGCTGTACTCCAAGGAGCACCTCTACTGATTTAGTTTCAGCCAATACTACTTTCATCTGATACTGCTCTGCAGTATGATACAAAACACTGCAGTTTGGAACAACCAGGAAATTAATCATAGAAGTTTTCTCCTCATCTGATCTAGAACAGTTATATAAATGCACCTTGAGACACAAGGGAACACAAAGCCAGACCTCAAGGATTATGAGACAATTTCCTAGGGATCGAGAAGACATAAAGTTGACAAACATCTGACTGGGAAGCCTGGACCTTCCTGCAAGGAGCCAGTGGAAAGGAAAGAAACTAATATTTGTTTATATACATATAAAAATAATAATTGTGGCTCAATCATTTGGTGATTTTGCTGTTTAAAGAATTAACCATTTTATTTTCTAATAGTACCTGGCTTTTCCATAGATTAAAAGCCTTTTAATTATAAGAAAATGACTAAACCACCTCTAAAGTCAGTCCACTGTAGAGTTCCACGTAACAACAATATCTCCTTATAAAGATACCTTCTTTACTGTAGGCTTCTTTTAGTCACAACATGAAAGGGAAAAATCACTTAATTTTCTACATGGTCTGAAGCTACTCTTGAACTCTCAGAGCTGCACTAATGTCCACAAATTACCTTGGGAGAAAAAAAAATATTTAATTGGATTAAACACTAGGAGATATTAATTTTATACATATCCCTTTTCTCTCTTCCTTTTTCTTCAGAAGTATTTAATTAGTATTATGATAAATGGAGCTCCCACAGTATTCTGCCCTTCTCAATCTCTAGTTTGTACATCGAAAAAGATCTTTGATCTTTCAAATTCTCTCTTGCCAAGAAGAACTGCAGGTAAAATTAGACCCTAACTGAACAGAGAACAAACTATACCAGTGGTGGATATGGTTATAACTTCCTTAGTCCAAAAGTTATATTGCAAAAAGTTTTTTGTGAAATGGCATTCAAAATAGCTACCATCTTTCACAGTACCCTTTCTGTACACAGCATCTTACATGGGGTCTTTTTCCTACTGATTTACAATTGTCCTGTTGGAAATTTGATAGGGATATAAAAGTATCTAAATGGAAATTTCCACAAGTCTAACATAAAAATGCAGGAATAGTAAGCAAGGACTGAAGCAAACAGCCACATGAACATTCGCTTCTGTTAAAAATAAAAAAACAAACATCCTTTCTGCCAGATGGATCAGTAGGGAAAATTGTTATAATCAAGGCTTCCTTAACATGTTAGTTCTTTCCAGCTTCTAGATAACATCTCTATAGATCAAGAATATTGTAAGAATAATATTGTAAGATTATCTCCTCTTGTGCGAGGAGACCTCTGGACATGATAAGGAGAGGGTCAATTAAAGAAAATATTGCCAAGTACAAGGGATTTTCTAATTTTATGTGGTGTGGATCAGTGATGAGATAATCCAGCTTTGTTCTCATTCACACACTAAAAAAAACCAAACTGGGAGAAAGGGAAGCATGAAAAAGTAATTTGCAGTCTTATGCAATTTATATGCCATCCTACATTGTCGGAAAAAGATAGCCTCCTCAATTTCCTTAAAATTGTACAGATTGTTATTTTTTTCAGTTAGACAGAAATTGCAACCTTTGTTTCTAATGATCAAGCATTTTTATACTTATTTTATGTCCAGAGCAAGCAGGATGTAATACTGTTTTTTCTCTGAGCAATATTGTAGCAAGCAACTAAGAATTTTCAGAAAATAAATTCATAAAATGCATAATACTCATAATTTATACCAGCTTTCTATTTGAATATTGTCATTGGAAGCTTGATATTAAAAGCTATATAGCTACTAGTTTGTCCCATCTAAATAGCTAATATTTTGATTATTGTGCAGTTCCATTTAATTATTGCAGGCAGTCTATGAGAAATGAAGTTACTTAGTGACTAATTAAAGGTAAAGAAAGAACACTGAAAAAAACCGTAATTTGTTTGTGAGTAACTCAAAGTGAAAATATTGTTAGCATTATTAGTCATTATTGACCTATCTAGTCAAGACTAGTGGTTTTTTGATTTTTTTCTCCTCTCATTTCAATGACAGGTGCATATGTCCCCTTGGTTACACTGGCACAGTTTGTGAACTTGATATAGACAATTGCATTGGAAACCAATGTTCTGAATACGGTTTCTGCCAGGACCACTTGCATAATTACAGCTGTAACTGTGTGTCTGGATATGAAGGACCCTTCTGTGAAATTGAAATTAATGAATGCTCAAGTTCACCTTGCAAAAATGGAGCTACCTGTATGGATTTAATTGGCCACTATTCATGTCACTGTGCTGCTGGGTTCAAAGGTCAGTTTTCTCTTTTGAAGTGCCCTGTACTACAGATGTGATTGTCCAATTCCATGTAAGCAATGCTTATATGATTGTTTAATAACAATTTTATATATATATAAAAATACGTACATATTTGGGTGTTTGTATGACATACAAGACTTTTAACTGAATTAGCATGGAAACTCTTAGATTGTGTCTCCTAATTGTTCCTCAGCTGACCTTCCCTCCACTAAATGTACAATTCTGAGCATGAGCTTTGGTGTCATTGGCAAAAAAAATTGATCAAGTTCCAAAACACAATTTTAATTGTATTATTTTTATTTCATTGTTATGCAGTCTTAGGTGTCATGGGTTTAGTCATACACAGGCTGATAAGAACAAATGTTTTGGTACAGAACAGGAAAACCTAAGCGTGAGGAGGAATGAGATCAGCAGTATCATCTCTCCTCATACATGGCATATAAACAGCTATATTTGAGTGAGTTTTTCAGACTCCCCTTCTACTCAGAAGAGACATGGCATCTGCCTATCTTAGACTACTGTCCTAGGATGAGATGGGCTGTAGATTTCTGCATTGGGTTAGATGAAGGACTGTCACTGTTTAACCCCATCCAGCAACTAAGCACCACACAGCACTCGCTCACTCCCCCCAGGTGGGATGGGGCAGAGAATCGGAAGAGTAAAAGTGAGAAAACTCGTGGGCTGAGATAAAGACAGTTTAATAGGTAGAGCAAAAGCCACGCAAGGAAGCAAAGCAAAGCAAGGAATTCATTCACTACTTCCCAAAGGCAGGCACGTGTTCAGCCATCTCCAGGAAAGCAGGGCTCCATCACGCGTAACGGTTACTTGGGAAGACAAACACCATCACACCGAATGTCCCCCCCTTCCTTCTTCTCCCCCCAGCTTTATATGCTGAGCATGACTTCATATGGTATGGAATATCCCTTTGATCAGTTGGGGTCAGCTGTCCCGGCTGCGTCTCCTCCCAACTTTCTGCGCACCCCCAGCCTACTCGCTGGTGGGGTGGGGTGAGAAGCAGAAAAGGCCTTGACGCTGCGTACACACTGCTCAGCAATAACTAAGCAAAACATCCCTGTATTCTCAACAGTTTTTTCATCACAAATGCAAAACACAGTCCCATACTAGCTACTACGAAAAAAGTTAACTCTATCCCAGCCAAAACCAGCACAATTCCACACAAGCTGATAATGTGATTCCTTTTTGTACTAATTTCTGGTTTGTGTGAATACCCTGATACTTAGACTATGTGTGGGAAACAGAAAATCATTTTGGATTCAACAATACTGAAGTATTGCATTCACAGCCTTTAGTCTGTATCATCAAGCACGAGCATTAATGCTCTGAATGCTTCTCTATCTTTAGTGACAATCCGTGGTACACTACCACTAAAAAGACAAAAATAAATAGAATAGTATGCATAGTGTCATCTATACTAACTAATCATTCATTTACAGCTTATTCTTTCAAGACGCTGAGGGCTCTTGCTCCAATTGAGGGAGCACAGGTCGTATTAGACTTGCAAGTTTCAGTTAAACCACTGAGATAACACACCTGTATTTGGATCTTTCTGGGTTACTGCTGAAGGGCTGAGCTATTAAGTAATAATAACTTTAGTGCTAATTTTTCATTATAAATTCTGGGTAGCTACACTTACTTTTAACATTTCAGCACTAACATTTTTAAATTCAAATATGTTTATATTCATTTTCATATATATACAAAGTTATGTATGTGATATACATTTGCAGATTTGTTGTCCTCAATTTGAGTTGAGTGTATAATTTCTTGGTCATTTGAATACACATTTAATAAACAATGATATTTCCTCTTCATGCTCATTTATTAATAAATGTGTAACAAAGCAGAGGGTTTTCCCTGAGATGACCTAAATTCCATTAACATAGCACAACTAAGTATCTGACTACAAGCAAAGAGGAAAAAAATATTTGTCTTACCTGTACAAAATCTAACATAATATATTTCCATTTCACTGCTGAAACTTCAACCCTTATTTTGTACTTTGCTGGTCTTCATGGGGGACTTCAACCACCCCGATATCTACTGTAGGAACAACACAGCATGGTATAAGATCTGCTTGGAAGAGTCCTGTGAGATAAAGCCCTAGAGGGAAGAGGGGCCCAAGAAAGCCTGTCATCTCCTACAAGCTGAAGAGTGGTTCATCTCAAAGAGCAGGAAGTCAAGCAAAAATGCCAGGAGGCCTGCATGGATGATCAAGGACCTCGAGCAAACTGAAACACAAAAAAAGAGGGGGGAAGCAAGGACAGGTAACCTGGGAAGAAATACAAAGACATCATCTGAGCATGCAGTGATAAGGTTAGGAAAGCCAAATGCAGTCAAATCTGACAAGGAATGTGAAAGACAACAAGAAGGGTTTCTACAAGTACATAGGTGACAAAGGGAAGAGTAGAGAAAATGTGGGCCCATTGCTCAACGAGATGGGGACTTGATGACACTGGACATGGAAAAGTTTGAGGTACTGAATGCTGCCTTTGCCTCAGTCTCTAGTAGTAAGACTAGCCTTCAGATATCCAATGACCTGAAGACCAGAGGAAAAGTCTGGAGCACGGAAGACGTACCCTTGGTGGAAGAGGCTCAGGTTAGAAAATACTTGGGCAGAGTGGATATACATAATTTCATGGGCCCTGATGGGACGCACCCGCAAATGCTGCAGGAGCTGGCAGATGTCATTGCAAAGTCACTGTCAACAAACTTTAATTTATCATGGTGATTAGGAGAAGTGCCCAAACTATCTTCAAGAGGGACAAAAAGGAAGACCTGTAGAACTACAAGCAAATCAGCCTTGTGTCAATCCCTGAGAAGGTGATGGAGCAGTTAAACCTGGAAACCATGAATGACAAGAAAATCATCTAGACCAGTCAGCATGGTTTCACTGAGGGTTAGTCAAGCTTGACCAATTTGATAAACTTCTACGATGACATGAATGGCTTGGTAAATGAGGGGAGAGTAGTGTATGTTGTCTACCTTGACATTAGCAAGGCTTTTGGAACTGTTTCCAAGAATATTCTCATGAAAAAGCTGATGAAATATGGGCTGGATGAGCAGACAGTAAGATGAACTGAAAACTGGATGAACAACAGGACCAGAGCGTGGTGATCAGTAGCACGAAGTCAAGTTGAAGGCCAGTAACTGGTGGTGTACCCCAGGGGTCAATAGTGGGCCCAGTCCTGTTTAATATCTTCATTAATGATCTGGCTGGTGGAGCAGAATCTACCCTCAGCAAGTTTTTTGACAACACAAAACTGGGAGGAGTGGCTGATACATCAGAGGGTCATGCTGCCATCCAGAGGGACCTCAACAGGCTTGAGAAACGGGCTGACATTAATCTTATGAAGTTCAAGGAGAAGTGCCAAGTCCTGCACCTGGGGAGGAATAACCACAAGCATCAGTACATGCTGGGGGCTGACCAGATGGAAAGCAGCTTTGCAGAAAAGAATCTGGGGGTCCTGGTGGACATCAGGTTGAATGTGAGCCAGCAATGTGCCCTTGTGACAAAGAAGGAAAATGCCTGGGCTGCATCAGGAGGCATTTTAGCAGCAGGTCAAGGGAAGCAATCCTTCCCCTCTACTCAGCACTGGTACTGAGGCCAGACCTTGAGTACTGTGTCCAGTTCTGGGCTCCCCAGTACAAGAGAGACATGGAACTACTGGAAAGAGCCCAGTGAAGGACCACTAAGATGATTAAGGGACTGGAGCATCTCTCCTATGAGGAAAGGCTGAGGGAGCTGAGTCTGTTCAGCTTGGAGAAGAGAAGACTCAGGGAAGGATCTCATCAATGTCTGTAAATACCTGAAGGGAGGGTGCAAAGAAGGTGGAGCTAGGCTCTTTTCAGTGGTGCACAGAGACAGGACCAGATGCAAGGGGCAAACTGAAACACAGGAGGTGCTGTCCGAACATCAGGAAATACTTTTTTTACTGTGAGGGCTACTGAACACTGGCACAGGTTGGCCATGGAGGTTGTGGAGTCTCCCTTCTTGGAGATATTCAAAAGGCATCTGGACATGGTCCTGGGAAACTGGCTCTAGGTGTTCCTGCTTGAGCAGGGAGGTATGACAAGATGACCTCCAGAGGTCACTTCCAACCTCAACCATTCTGTGACTCTGAACATGAGGACTTGCTTATATAAATGATATATTACTGGAAAATAGTCTTTTTTTATTTTATCACCCAATGAGGTATTATATAATAGTATTCCCATAGAAGCAAATTCAAAGAAAAAAGAAATTTCACAATATTACTCATTTAGTGTAACTCATTATCACATGTACTGAGTATATTGAATTCTGATTTTTCAGAGAGTAGAAACCACAAACAATTCATAAAAGGCTGTTTAAACTTATAAAAATGTTATCACTGCCCTAGCAATTCCATTTTCTTATAGTCTCTGACAGTTTATGATCCTGGGATATTTTCCAGCACAGAACATATTTGAATTTCAGTCATAACTGCATGCTATGAATCAGTGAAGAGTATCTCAGTGTAATACTGAAAAAATACATTTATTCTTATCTCATTTCTTTTTGTGTGTGTGTTATGTCATTTATCTGTAATTCAACTTTTTTACATATCCAGTTGTACTTCATTATTCTTCATAAATAGTAAATTCACTTTCAGATGAAATATCAAAGACAACAGTAAATTAAAGAGTGAAACAGAAGTTATTGTTGCTCAGGACTCTATGTCTTTGGGGAACTATACTTTGCATACTAGGATTCATAGATTTGCAAATAAGCCATGGGTTCGCAGTCACCCTTGGTTTCTCTCCTGCTAATAAATGATATAACATTAGAATCTGGTTTTATTTCAGAAGTAAAATTTTACATAGACAACTCATAGCTGTCTCGTCTTGATCAACAGTTGATTGATCAATCTGATGTCTATCAGCATTTCTCAAATGCTTTACATTATATTAGCTAGGGACCCCTTAGGCACTGTAATGAGATTTGTCAATATGAAAAGCATCATTTGATTTGGTAAAAAACAAGTTCATAAAAAATCCAAGGCTTGGGTATTTGCACAGTGAAAACAAATACTTTGTTACATCATGTACCACAGTCTTTCCCTTTGAACTGTAAACTGTACTTGTGATGGAAACTTTAATACAGAGACATTTTGTAGATCTCTGGAGTACTCTCCACTGCCTACAAGA
Source organism: Gavia stellata (assembly GCF_030936135.1). NCBI lineage: Eukaryota > Metazoa > Chordata > Aves > Gaviiformes > Gaviidae > Gavia > Gavia stellata. The sequence goes on from NC_082595.1 coordinate 82,764,604, forward strand.
GAATTTGGCCTATGTCAAACTTGGAAGCTTACAGTATGATCTTTAAAAATTGAGCAAATAATTTTTTCAACAAAATTATCCCATCCTTTTGATCATGTGATTACCGTCTGTATTGCCGTCTCCTGGCTCAGTTCTTCAACCATAACATAGTTCTGTTCACCTTCAAAGTCATTCCCAGTTTATCCTTTCTTCCATATCCTTGTGTTAACTTTATCTCATAATATCAGTGTTCAGCATCAAATAATTCCAGCTTTCATGATGACTGGTGTTTCTAAACAAACACCACTGTTCTTCACTTCTGATTTAAGAGAAGCTCTGCTTGGAAGTATTTGAAAAAAGGCTGTTTTTATCCAAACACATCCTTCATTAAAAATCTTGTTTGTTTAGATGCCTACAAAAATGTGAAGACAGCTGCTGATAACTCTTAAGTAGATAGGCAATATTGCCTCATTGGTTTCTCTTAAGGTCTTGTATCTATATGATACTGATTATATAGTTAAGATTTGGAAAATCTTTTTATTCTGAATATACACTCTATCTCCCATAGCAAGATACTGATCTATCATTGCTTTACCCATGTGTAAGTAATAAATAACAGTATTAAGGCTCATCATTAATGTAGGGCTTCCAGTGGCTTTTTGAGTTTGACATTAATATATTCTATATATGTTGTTCTTCAGTATTCTCTCTTTTTGTCCAAAAGAGGAAAATGGCATTTGGGCATTTTTAATATCATTGTATTACTTCAAATTTCTGTGTTTTGTTTTTACTTTTTTATTCCACAAATACATCAGACAAGTCCACTTAACATTTGGAGTCTATCTGAGGAAGTATTTAGGTGTTTGTACTTTCAGTAAGTTATTTGTTGGTTTTAAATTTTTTGGATTTTTTTAAATAGTTTCACCCTTCTGTGATAGACATGAACAATATATCCTTGATGCCATTAAGAAAAACAAATCTTGAAGCAAAATACATGAAGTTCTGTGAATACAGATCCTTTTCAACACAATTAAGTTTAGAAACACTTAACCCGTCATACAAATAAAGTCAAGAACAGCTGACGGACACCCTAATACATAGTGAGGATTGACCCTGTTAACAGGCAGCAGCAAGAGCAAGGCTGCTTTGTGAGGGGAGCCACAAACCAGGATCCAAGGGTAATCCTAGTGCAGGCAGTGCCATCACTAAGCAAGGCACAGTCTTGCAGCATCTAAACAGGGTAGGCAGAGCCAGGGGCTGGTAACAGGATCCCTCACAAGCCCCAGACATCACAAGCAATGGACTAGGTCCAGAGTCCAACCATGGAAACAAGTTAGGAGCAGCAGGATACAGGACCAGAGACAAAGCTACACTGTACATACAAGGGGTCCATCAAAGAGAAAAATTACTTACAGTGGGGGCTGAAGTCCATTCTTGAGACAGAGCCAGAGACAGGACTGGAAACAGGCACATTTGTAGAATAGCTCAGGCCACATCTGGGTGCCTACAGCTGAGTAGAGCTGAGCTGAAATGGAGCTCATTGGACAATGGGTAGGGTGTGTGGGAAGGTCCCAGGTGGAACTGCTCAGGGCAATTAGGGCCTATTAGTGTTCTCAGAGCCCTGATATCTTCTTATCTTAGCAGGGTCACCTGAAATTATGAAATTATTATTTCTGCTGCACAAAGGAAGGCAATTGGGTTCAGTTGGTTTGTTCACACACCCTTTCTGCATTTGAAATACCTGCTTTCATTTCCATTCATACAGTTACTACTTTAATAGGGCAAGGCCATCCTCTGAGCACAGCTCATGTCTGCTCCCACATCTGCAGCACCAAACAAGGCTGGGCTGGGTGTGTGGCTCAGGGCATCGGGCAGCGCAGCCTTTGCAGGGGCTCTGGCTGGCTTTTTCTGCTAGGGGAGACTGATTATCCTTGACATCCTGTGCCAATGCAGCCTGCCTGTACAGTGTAATCCCATGAAGAGAGATGAGCTGTGCTCTTGGCAGTTTACAGTTGAAGAGCCACAGATTTTCTCTGAGTTAAAACTCTTTCAGAGAAGCTAAGCCAGTGAGGTGGTTTAAGACTACCTGAAAGGAGGTGGGAGCTGGTCTCTTCTCCCAAGTGACAAGTGACAGGACGAGAGGAAATGGCCTCAAGTTGTGCCAGGGGAGGTTTAGATTGGATATTAGGAAAAAATTCTTCACTGAAAGGGTTGTCAGACACTGAAACAGCCTGCCCAGGGAGGTGGTTGAGTCACCATCCCTGGAGGTTTTTAAAAGACATGTGGATGAGGCGCTTAGGGACATGGTTTAGTGGTGGACTTAGCAGGGTTATGTTAATGGTTACGCTTGATGATCTTAAAGGTCTTTTCCAACTTAAAGGATTCTATGATTCTAAGACAACATCATATAAATCACTTTCAATCTGTAATAAGTGTTCACAGAAAGGTTTACACTGTATGAAGTAAGTAAAGAAATAAAATTGCTTTGGATTTTTAACTACTGCAATTTCTTACACAGAAAAGACCTTGAATAAAAGAAAAAAATGACCAAGTGCATAGAACAACAAAGTTGAGAAAGGGAGATGTCAGTCAAGTTCGCTAAGGCCACACCTGGACAGTCTGTCTTGCTTTTTCATAACTGCATTTTCTGCTAAGTAAGCAGAAATGTTACCCAGGCTGATACCTCTCTTATCTAAAACAATAACTTACATTGCTTAGAAAGCAACAAAATTACATCATTTGTCCTCAGGTGCATGACTTGAATGCTTTATATTTACATACATTTTACAGAATGGTGGATAGTAAGGCAGGAGTGTCATGAAGACAACCTTCAAATATATTGTTACTGTTTTGGATACTAGTTGAACTTTAAAAAAATCTTCTTTTTTTTTCAGCAGTATTTCGTTAAGATTACATTAAGTAGAATTTTAAATCACTTGCTTTTCATCTCATCTGGGAATAGAAAGATTCAGCTTATGTCTTGAAATAATATTTCCTCAAGTAAGGAGCTTTAGTTAAAAAAAAAATTCTTAGACATCCTTTTATTAATTGTCATCATTCTGTCTGCCTTTGCATTGTCAAACTTTATATTCCATTATGCTTATAAAACAAAAGTTGGTATAAACAGTATGTGTGTTTTGTAATTCAGACAGAGATGTTAATAGTAGTGGTGGCAATTTATAAGACATACTTATATATAATGTATATTACACTGAGAAAATAAGCTCTAAAATAAATTCCCGTTTTATTTTAATGTCTGAAAATTATATTTGAGAATGAAAGGAAGTGAAACTTATTCTGACAGCAAAACAAATATCAGTTTTGTGGATATTCTGCAAAATCTAAAAATAGCTCAATTAGTTCAGATAAAGTGTGAAGTTAAGCTCTTTAAGTTAAGCAGAAATAAAACATCCAAAGCTTGAACCACTGAAAAGTGGAAACTTTCAATCTAGTGATCTTACAGAGTTTCTCTTACTTTTGAAGTGAAGGGATATTCAACGAGGCTTCATCCATTATATTTGTGAAAAGGAATATTTCTTTGTTGTCTTTGATCACTAGTTATATTTACCTAAGAACTTCAGAATGTCTCCATTTCCTAAAATAGCACGATATTTTTAAACAGAGTAAGTTAAATCAGTAATGCTGGTGGAAGATTAAATATCTTTGCCAATTTTTTTAGCATGCACCTCCTCAGGTTCTTAGGCTTTTCTCGAGACTTTTGTGCTCCTGCAGAATAATCTGTCTCTTCTGTATCAACAATGTGCCTGTAGAAAATGTTGCTGTTAAACACCAAGCCATGCAATTTGCAAGAGTGACAGACTTTCCTAAGCAGCTGCAATTATTTGTTATATATTTTAAGAACACTGCAATTTTATACAGGATAAAACACACTATAGAGTTAATGGAAGTAGAATTCGCTCATGATCAGTTTTAACATTCTCTTTGTACTTCAGAATTTGATGACATGATTCCTGTAAATTGTTTAGGTATTCAGACCCTGAGTTATGATTTATTAAATAATAATTAAATGTTACATTTTACTACTTATTATGTTTGGATGTGTTGTATTAATGTTAACCTTAAAAGTTATATTTAAATACTTATATTAACATGCTTCGATGCTGAAAGTAATTTGTAGCGAATTAGTGATTTTTATCTGATGTTCAAAGAAGGCTGTCATCATCCATTTCAAATGTGTAGTTGAGATTAGCTGCATACTGAAAAAAAAAAAAAAGGCTTCTCTGTACATGTCCGGCTTTTTTCATGTCTTGAATACTCAGGAATAAGGAATATGGTCTCACAGTAACTTCATAGATTATTTGATCCTCTCTGAAATATTTAAAAAATACTGTCCCTATATTGCCTTTGTACTCTGAGGACATGAATTCTTAAATAACCCTAGCAACTATTTGCAAAAAGTTTTGGGACATGCCTTTTTTCAGGTTCAACCACCAGTTTAATGGCACTCCATATTATGGCACATAATCAGAAGAGCTAGTTATTGTCTACAGTACACAAAAAGCAATTACCTTTATTTTCACTACATGTGCATTTAATTGGCAGAAATTGCACTAAAACATGAAGGCTTTTCCAAGTTTTCACATGATTCATAGGAAAAAAATGTTACTCTCCTAGCCTTTTCTGAGATGTACAGAATTACCAAAACTGCACTGTATCAGTTTTACGTGTCTGTAAACAGTATATTTTTCAGTGGCTAGATACCAAAATTAGAAGGAAAACAAAAGCGATTTTGAAGGAATGGTAACAGAGATGCATAGAAACTAAAGTCTTAGCTGTGTATGTCAACAATGCTGCAAATTTGTCAGGAAAAAAACAGTGAACTATCTGTACTTAATGTGTTAACAGCATTTTCAACTGAAATATTTCAGAAAGTTTGATATCTTTCTAAATCATTCTGCAAGTACTGTTAGCTAGCACAACTTGTAAATCAGTCAGTGGTTTTCACAGATATTTTCATCAGTTATGAGAAAGGTATTCTCAGTGCTTGATAACTCAGATGGGGCTGAGTGGCATGTAATTGCTTCTTTGTCAACTGAAGCAATTTAAGCTGTAATAACAGCCTCCAGCATAAAATCAGCACCTTTGTTATCAGCGCAGGGATTTTTTTTTCTAATTTCCTTGTACTCCTAAATGAAGAATGGAATTCATACACATCTAGCATGGCCATAGGTAAAGAAAAGCAAAATACTTGAAACCAGATAGTTTTCTGTTAAGCAAGTATAGCATATATATCTCTACTGAACAGCATTAGTTTGGACATTTGAGATTAATTGTCTAAATTGGAACCAAATCTTTTAATCTATGGAGTGTTGCAATATAGATTAATACATTAAGAAAAACTGTACTCATTGAAGTCTTAAAATAATGGGGGTTAGGGGCATGATATCAGAAATTAAATTCAGTTTCTGATGCCACTGGTGAGAATTTCTTAGCTATACATCATAGCAGATATTTATTTTTTTCCAAACGAAGATGCAAAATAAATTATCTTTTTCTGCATCCTTTCTCATATTGACAGAATCATTATATTTCCTGACAGACTTGGAATGGGAGAATAGCTTTGACTCCTTTCTCACCTTTTCTGCACACAATCAGGTTTTATCACTACTCCTTGACACAGCTAAAGCTCCAATGTTCATCTCATGTCCCAAATTCCTCTAGCCTTCATTATTTCATCATCCTCTCAGGACTCCCCAGATGTTGTATCATTTCATACAGTTCAGTCAAAACATGGCCACAGAATTAACCTTTTTGATCAGATGTCATTTTGTTTTTGAATTCCCCAAAGGGTTCACCTTGCCCAGTACACACTATTTTTTCTTCCTTTTTGGAATTAACCCCTCAGTTGACAGCTGCCCTCCATGCCTTTGTTCTTTCCTCTTATTTCCTACCATCCCACCAGGATTTCCAGCGTGAATGCTCAATTTATGGTACCATTATAAAACTGTTGCAACTGTCTGTGCTTATTGTCCATTTCATCCCCTAAAGGACTATTTTCTTGAGACTGAATATAGGATATCCTATATTGCATTAGAGACTGACATTTAGGGAACTGAATTTCACCCTAAATGCTCAGTTTTAAAATATAGGTCTGTAGTCAGAAGCCTGCATGTATTTGACTCATTTTCCTGATGAATGCCACACCCAATTTCCTATCCCAAAAAGAAAAGATGGATAAGAACAGTTTACAAGGAATTGTAGTTATACTTGTTGCAGCCATGTCTTAAAATTATGGTTCTACCCAGTTATGTAAGATACCTTTGCTGCCTTAGATTCAAGAGGAAAACAGAGCCATCTTCACAAAAATGCAGTAAGAAGTTCACAAATCTTGGATATGATGAGTAAATGAGGATGATCTCATTCCATTATTTCCCTTAGAATTGCATTTGCTTTATTTTAACCTTTTATCTGTAAGGAGTACACAACTCAAGGGACTTGAAAGACTGTTTCAAGGAGTTTTTGTTGTACGTGCTGCAGTTTACCCATGGCTTGTGGCCAGATGATTTACTTCTAGAGGAAACTCTGTTTGCGCTACCCTCCACTTGTCTATGCAGAAGAGATGCCAATTCATTTCCATTTATCTTCCTCAAAAGAGACCTACCATAATCAGGGACTTACTTGTGGAAATGGATTTGAACCAGAAAACATAAGGAAAGCAAAATATCAGAATTAGATCAGAAAGGCTGCACATAGTGCTGTTACCTTATCAGCACTTCAAAGAAAATTTAAAAAATTAAAAGAACTTAGAAAAGGATTTATATTTTGGCCAGTCCTGACTGTATGTATTCCTCACTGGTGCCACAGCACACTCTAAGCAGTATTCAGCAGCTGCTGCTAGCAGATAGCTTTTTAGTTTATTGAGTTACCTGAACTCTCCCTGGTCTCTGCTTGTGTGTCCCCCTTCTCATCCAGATATCCTGAAGCCTTATGGAAAAGGCAGAGCATGTTTAGAGGCAGGAAAAAACCCTAATAGGAGCCACTCTCTCACAAGTTTATGTGTGGAAAAGAACCTTGGTGCTACTACGGACTTCTCCAATGAGGCCTTTTATATCTAGTAGATTCACAAAATACAGGTTTTGAGGGCTGTCTGTCTTGGTTCACGTGATTGTATGAGAGGGCATGTATGTGTGCTACAGAAAAGAGACCAAATATTTCCTGCAGTGCAAAGAATTCAGAGGAATTTCAGCATTCTTCTTGGTTTTATCTTATTCTGTGAGGTTCACAGAAAGCCCAGCATGCTTTCTACACTCCTGACCTGTGGTAAGTACTGAAGATATGATTTGCCTCCATATTCCTGAGGCTGGAAATAGCTTTTCCTGTTATAAATTAAAGCAACCCCTATTGTAGATTGTAAATCTACATTTCACTATACTTCCTACCTTTGCTTTTAATTAGTTTATTCCCTCTCATCCGTATTTTGCCTCATTAAATATTCTTCAGTGTCTTGATTGTCCTGCTCCTCTGTATTGCATGGAGAAAGAGAAATATCCAGTATCATAGCACTGACAACTTTCTGTAGAACATAGGCTGAACTCTGCTGTTACACATAACTGTTTGTAAATTACTGTTGGCCCGATTTTCGTATGCGATGACACTTTGCCATTCTTTTTCAAAGGAGACAGTGAGTGAAATGAAGAAAAATGATTGACACAACTGAACAAAAATTGCTTGAATATAGTAATTTTTTATAATGGAAAAAAGCTCCAGGATTATGCATACCCTCAGTAGGAAAGCTTTCTATTTTCCTGATTGTCATGCTTCCAACATTGCCTGTCAAAATGGACTGTCTTGTAACCAATGAAGCAGAAAAATTCATGACACACAGGATGTCTATCAGTATCCCTGTGTACTCAGGAAGTTCACCTTGGGCAGTGGGGTCAGCATTTAGACTAGGACAATCCCATAGTCCTTTTTCATTACAAATACGTCTCTATGATTTGAACATGTCAGCACACTTGTCTTTTTTTTTTAATATAAATTTTCAGGAGAAATATGTTCTGTTCGCTTGAATGAGTGTCTAGACAGACCCTGTTGGAATGGAGGAACCTGTGAAGAGGACATAAATGGCTTCAAATGCAATTGCCCCTTTGGTAAGCATTTATAGTTTTTTTACAATTGCTAGTTTGGCATAGTGTGTGAGTTCTATATTTGTTACTCAGGTGCTATAAAGTCTTGTATGGTGAAAGCATTTTGCTTACATTTTGAAAGCTACAGAGCTAGTTATTTAGACTAATAAAAAGGAAAATTTTCTCAATGAGTGTCCATGACAATTTGCCTATGACTAATTTTTATAAATAATACCTAGATTAAAAAGTACTAGTAGTACTGGAACATACTGGTAAAGAAATATGACAGAACTGGAGATTTCCAATTATTTAGTGTCTATTTTTATATACACCTTATAGCAAAACATTCCTTCAAAAAAGTGTAGGTTTTAGGCAGCAAAATATTTTGAAATTGAGCAAACATACAAAATACCAGTGTTTGGAATCCTGTTCTGCTGGCCACATTACTCACACCTAAAAGAACTGAAAACTGCTCTAAAATAAGTATTACCTCAATCTGGTTGCCTGAGCATGTGCACTTTGTGCCATCTGAAGTACCCTTAAGTATCCAAGGTATTGTATGAGGCTGGAAGATATGGTATAGGATACAAGGGACATCCAAGATGGATCAGGCCAGGTGGCAACTGAAATAAGCACACAGTGTAAAAAGACCCAGCAAAAAAAAGGGAGAAAGAAATACAATGTTGAAGGTTTTGCTTTGTTAATTATATATACACTGTATAATTTGGGATTTTACATGTTATTGTATGATGACTAAGAAAACATAGAAAGGGGTGGGTTAGAAATTCCTGACCTTAGAAATCCTTTGATCAGGATCAGCAGGCTTTCTCTATTTTTTATAATCATTGTGGCCAAAGGAGGCTGGGGTAGAGATTTAGCAACTGGTAAGTTCATTCATAAATATGGATAAGAAATTACTGATTTTAAATTTTAAACAGGTTTTTGGTTTTGACATATGCATTTATAAGCTCATTGTTACTAAGGAAAATAAGGTCAGAAAAACTAATTTTGTACAGTCATGGTCTAAGAAGGCTTACACTACTGCGGTGTTTAGAAGAGAAACTGACAGTGATCAGTAAAACCTGGAATTGTCAGAGTAGTGAAACACAAGTCTCCAACCATCCCTCTCAAGCAAAGCAACTGATTTTAAGACAACTTTAATGTACTTAGTATCAAGAGATCCTTAAATGCTTTAAGGGTGGTATCCTGCTGAGTTGGGAACTGAAGACAATACTGAGTTATATCTTCAAAGGTAAGATGATGCTTTCATGTTTATTGCTTTATTGGGACAAATGTAGGCATATGTTCAACTGTTTCACTGAATAAGGGCTGTAGCTAAACATTAACACAAACATTATCTCCTTTGTTCTTTTGAGATGGATATTCTCACATTCAATGCACTCCTTTGTTATCCCATGTTTAACTCCATTGGTGTTTGTTAACACTCTTACATACAGTGGATTTTAGACAGTAGCATCCTGCACCTCCTTCCACAGATCTGAAAGGAGATCACAGCATAGTGTGTGTCAGTGATAGGAAAGAAAATTGTTGTGATGGTGTCCTAGTAGGACGTTTGTGCCTCTTTATTTAAAAAAAATTCAGTCACTCTGTAGACAGGCCTTATGCAATTAATTTTTATTATCATTCTTGGTGTGTGTGTGCATGTATGGTTTGAGTGTGTGTTCATGCCTTCGTGTTGTGCCTCTGAGGTTAACCCAGGTATTCATGTGGAAAAATGAGGTTTATGTAATGGACACATAGACACTAGAAACTCTGAGTTTCATTCTACTGACGCTACTAAAATGCTGTGAATAGCAGTGATTCTTTGTCATCATCAGTCCAAGGATCAAGTAATTCCCAGTGAACCAGATCTGTAGAAATGATCAGTTATTTTTGTAAAGAGTTAAGACTTTCTGTATTACTATTTGCAGCTACATTATTAATATAATGGCAAGCTGAATTAGAGAGGGGGAAAACTGTGTAGTGATATGCATACCTAACAATGAGCAGAAAAGAAGAGAATTTTAATCTAATGTGATACAGATTCCCTTTGTGCCCTTGGGTAAATTAATTAATATCCCAGTTCATATTCTCTAGGTGAAGGTGTAGATAAACAAATGTAACCATCTCACAAAGATATTGTAATGATCAAATAGATAATGTCTGTAAATTGCCTGAAAACAAAAATCACTGCATTACTGGGTATTTTTACTGCTAGCTTGGTTCTAACAAGAGTATCACTTCAGAAGGTAAGACAGCTAACTCAAGCTAATCCTTAAGTGAAAAATGACAATTTATGCCTCCATACTTTCATTGACAACCAGTGTCATATTTGATTTCTGAAAAAAATAGGTTTTGCTTATCAGAGAATTTGTAGTTGCTGGCTTTTAGCACATAACAGTAAATAAATAAATAATAAAAACATGGAATAAATCACATGTATTCAATAACAAAATACAAGGGAGCACAGAGAGTTTGGATATGCCCTAATGGTCCAGTTCTTGTAAATGAAAATACTAGTATGTGCAACTGTCTGACTAGACCACCAATAACGTGTTTTTCACTGCCTGTTTTTCTTTGAAATAAATTTTTATTCATTAGGTAGGTGGTTGTTATCTTTCCACTTTTCTGCTTTGCCTGCTGTTGTCTGAAACAGTCTCCAGCTGCATTTTATTTTTAGGTGCACGGTGATGTCTTCCCAAATTAAACCTTTCAATATATCAAATATGTTACAAGTAATGAACATCAAGAGCTTTCCTCTATACGCAGTGAAGGTTCTACTTCTATTTTTATGTAAATTATTATTTTACAAGGAATTGTAACTCTATTTTCCTAGATACAGCTTAAGATACCTTTGCTGGGCAAGAAATATGTCAATAGCACCTCTGCCATGTCAAAAGTGAGCAGCACTATTTTTTAACTTTGACTAAAAAATTTAAAGGTGATCATAGTTAGGAGTTATATACATTAAAATTTAAGCATTTTTTTCCTGCAAATTATACCATTACAGTAATGCCATTTATTTGGGGATATGAGAGCATAAGTTATCTTGACATGCAATTTAGAAGGAAAAAGATTAATTTCCTTTCAGTTTTCCCTTCAGAAACTGTCGATGCTAAGCTAAGATGAATCTGAAAGGACTCCTGAAGAGTTTTGTATTAGCAGTGGGTGAAGATAGCTTAATGAATGATCTTGGCATGGCTTAATAGTGAAGAGATGCTGCATAAATAGTAATCCTATATGTTTTGAAAAGAAAGAGCGTTCTGTATCTTCTTTTATCTTATACAGTTTCTTTATGCAAAGCGGATGTAATAGTAGGAATTTTTATTATTAAAATATATATATTTTTTTTTTTAAAAGCTCCTGTGGTTACACATGATACATAGTGTTTTATCTGGAAATGCATAACTGTCCCAATGAGAATACAAACATGATGGATGAAAGGCTGGATTCTTCACTGTACTGTGTAGTATAGACATTTGGTTGGATCTGAAGAAAGCAAGCTAATTAGCCTGATTGATTAACAAGCAAGGTTCATTAACCCAACAAGAAAGCTATGCTAATAGTTACGCTGCTGCTGACACTGAAGTAAGTTCTTTCAGATATTGTGTCTTTATGAAGTACTATATTTAAGAAGTGCAGAGCTACTAATACATTGCTGTTGGCTGGAGTTAAGAGAATTTCATTGTCAGAGAAGATTTACAGACTGATCAAACTGCTTTTGATTGAGACTTGTGGTCTTCCGTTTTTATTTCATTTAAAGAAGAGTTTGAAGTGGGAAATGCATTTGGAAGGAACAATGGGACCTCTGCTTTACCAGGTCAGTCCTCCGACAGACCAAGCTCCAATCTGCCGTGTTTATGTCTGTATGAACTTTCCAAGACAGTCTCTATTTTTAGAAATTGTCATAAAAGCAAGTGTGAAGACCTCAGTATTTTCTCCACTGGGAATTCCAAAGTTGTGGGTTTTTTCCATTACCAACAGTCACTGTGTTAATAGAAACAAAGGCACACTAACATTGCACGCATCTGTAGAGAAAGTTCAGTAGAAAATACTGAACACATACTGTTGGATGCAACCAAAATGATAATTTTCTAACTATACTCATGTTCTTCAGTGTATTAAGTATGTTTATATTATGTTTCAAAAGACAGAAGTATTTGAATTTAGCACAGCACCTGCACTTTTCCATAAAAGAGGGTATTTTTTTATTCTGAGAAAAACTTTAAAGAATTATTTAAAAATAGATGCATTAAAGTTTTTACTAAGCATGTGAAATATATTTCCTATTTTTGAATGGTTTATGATACTGCTAGCTCATTTTTAATTACTCTATAAAATATTAGTGAAAACCTCGTTTACATCACTCATAAAAATAAGAGATCTTGATGCCATGCAAAATTGCAAGCATTTTCTTAATTTTTTTCACTTCTAAATAAAGTATAAATCAATAGGAAAATTCAATAAGAACCTTCCAAAATAAAGTCTAATTGCTGGAATGTTTTTGCTATATATGATCATTAAAACAAGAGTGAATAATGCCAGTAAGAGTAAGTAATAGTAAGAATAGCCTTAGAACAGTAAGATACACATCACAAAAATTTGAATATAGCTGTGGAAAATAATTTATCACATAAAAATATTTAAGTAAATAAGATACATTGGTAGATTTAAAGCATTACAGTAATGAATAACTTAAAAATTGTTGAAATATGCTTATTTTTAGAGATCCAATTCTTCCTTCTTCATGGCAAATATTTCCTGTTACTGAAATTTGAAATTTTCACTATTTTTACTGAATTCTTGCTTTACTGATTCACATTTCATATCTCATATGTGCAGAAAACATTCACTTTAAAACATAAGTAGGTGTGTCTTCTCTACCCATATGTCAGGAAACTAGATTACCTCTGAAAACCTTGCTACTGTTAGCTGAACCTCAGTATTAATACTTCTGATGATAGCTCAAGAAATTAGCCTAGCTTGGATTCAGTGATGCACTAAAAAGTTCTACAGTCACAACAGTAACACAAATACATTTTATAAGGAAGGACATATGTTCTCTTCAGCTATACAAATTCAACCTCGCTCTTTTAATGTGAGAAATAATAATTAAGCGCAAAATAAATGAAAAATTAGAACATCAACCTTCATATCTGTTCTACCTTAATTGAAAACAGGCAAACTCGTAAGTCTGCACATGTGGACATAAACTAGCAAAGTATGATGAACACCCTTAGTGATACATTTTAGCTATTTATGATGCCAAAATAACAAGTTCAAGTAATTTGAAATTTTTAGTAAGGAATGTATAGTGTTGTATTATATGAAATCCATTCATTGTTTTCCACTGAGCATCTTATAAACAAATTCACTATATTCTTAGAAGAAGAACCTTGGGGGGATGTAAGAAGAATTTTAAAAGTGAAGAAAAGACATTTCAAAATATTGTATGGTTTTTTGAATATACATCTGTATTTCTCTACCTTCAGAGTATGTTTAGGGCTGTAATAGACCAAAATTTTTTTTAAAAAGCCATGGTGTAGGCATTCCTAGTCCAAGACCTTCAATAATTTGTAATTAATATTTACATACTTTTAAAGTAGGATGTAGCTGGAATAAATACACAATGACCACAGACTGCTGAAATATTTAAATATAATGGGTAAGAATTCAATACAGAGTAATAGAGAAGTGCATAAAAACTTGAAAAGAACTCTTATTTCTGGAAAACTTTAAATTTGGGAAGACTATGCTGGATTCCTTTTTCATCCACCTATCCAGTGTCAGAAATGCAACTGACTTGTCAGGGTTAAACATGACAGCAAACTCTTTTTTTATTCCAGAAAGAAAACCCACATTTTAGAAACTAAGAGAACACCAGTAAGGAAATTCTTCGTCTATAGAACCTGAAAGGAAGGATGGCCTGAGGGCTAAAGAAATTAACTTTGATTTAGGAAATTTGCTGCAAGTTCTACATTGCTCCAGAGTGAGTTTTTACACAATATATTTAATACCACAAGTTAGTCAAAGAATTGGTTCTGCTAATATGAACGGCAGAACAAAGCTGATGTTAGAAAATTTTGAGCTGAGGTTTCTGATCACTGGCTTCTGCTCATCCGAATCTGAACCTTCACCTGGATCCTGGGTGCCAGTTTAGGTGTGTCTTCTCTCTCTAGACATCTAACCAGACCTACTCCAAATGCTTCTGTATCGAACACAGTCAGATAAAATGACCAAAAAAATTACCTTTCTTAGTTTTAGTTTTCAAACTTATATATACAGTTCCTCCATCCTTGAGAAAGCAGGATTGTTCTTCCTTATTGAGAAATTAGAAGAACTATATGTATTTAGCAAATCTAAAATATACATTTAACTTGTACGTGCTAATTTTTTGGAAATACACCTTATGCTTTATTAGTTACTGTCAGGTAGTTCATTGTCTTAATACGTTGTCAATTTTAACATTAAAACTATTATTTTCATATGACAAATCTTGTTTAGCAGCTTTAAAAATAATTCATTAAAATTCTCTATGAGAGAAATAGAGAAATATCTCTATGAGATATTTCTTAGAAATTATTCCAATACTCCATCCTGCTGTTGATAAGATATTGTCACTAAATAGGATGAAATGTGGTCATTTAATCATACAGATCATTAATTCACATACATATATCTCAGCATTGCTAGAAACCTGACATATCTAGAGTCTTAACTTTTAAAAATATGTAACTAGAGAAAACTCTTGCCTTTCAAGCATTTGGGCTTGGTTGTTATCAGATTATAGTCTAATTTTTTATCACAACGTAAGAATCCCATCCATCAAAAGGTATAGGTTACTTTAAGTAATGGACACTTGTGGGACTCTGCTTTTGTGATAGAGTACAAATCTTTTTGCATCGCAAGATAAGAAATAGGACAAAGAGTAACATAAAAATGGATAAAATGGAATCGGACAATGTCTTTAGGTATTGTATGACATCATTACGTAGCTACTTTTCTCTCTGTGTAGAAGACGTGTGGCTTTCACGTGAACACCATAACCACCTTTTGAAAGTGTTTAACAGGAAAGTAATTTTATAATAATATAGCTTGGACGACTGGTTACTACTAGTATGGCTTTTGGTATATTCTGATGATTTTATACACGACATTTTACAAGCATTATATTTGAAGTTTAGCATTTTAGATAATAGTATTTCCATTTAGCTAATGAACAGTATTCATTCATTATGGCGTATGGTTATCAACAGTGAATTTCTTCAAGGGAATTTTTTTTATAATGCTAAGAATGCATGCTTTTACAGGGCTTTCTTTTCAGGGGCATAGAATATACCATCTGAACACCATCTGCCTATCTATATACTTTTATCTATGTATGTGTACCTTTTATACCTTTCTAAAAGGTATATATTTCTATACCTATACCTTTCTAAAAGAGTAGCTTCTGGAAAAGTGATCTCTGCCTCCCACTCGATATATGGCCCATTGTGGACAGACTGAACGACGTTGGCACTGGGTGACTGCCATCTCCAGGAACACGAGTTTCTTGTGCACAGGCAGATTTCCAGTCTTCATGGAGGAAGGGTCATGACTTTGGAACTTACCATTAGATGCACACTGAAAAAGCTAGAACAAAAAATTGAGGCACACCAAATTCACTGTTTGTGTTTTAGATATCTAGGACAGAGTGGTTTAGAGGATTTGGTTCTGCAAAGTGTATTGGGTGTCCATAGCAAGGCGCGGCCCCTGTGAGGAGAGGCCGGGGCTGCCCTGTGCCGGACACAGCCGGTTCCAGCCGGCTCCAACCCACCCACCGCAGGGCGCGGCTGAGCCCCTCAGCCACGGTGGTGGTGCCTTGGGGAAAGCCTATTTAAGAAAGGGTAAAAATGCTGTGCTGCAGTTGTGAGAGAGAGGAGTGAGAATATGTGAGAGAAAGAGAGAGAAGAAGGAGGGGAGGAGGTGCTCCAGGCGCCAGAGCAGAGATTCCCCTGCAATCCCATGGAGGAGACAGTGGTGATCCAGATTGTCCCTCTGCAGTCCATGGAGGAAGACAGTGGAGCAGATACCCACACTGAAGCCTGTGGAGGACCCCACACCAGAGCAGGTGGGTGTGCCCTGAAGGAAGCTGCAGCCTATGGAGGGTCCATGCTGAAGCAGGCTCCTGACAGGATCTGGGGCATATGGAAAGCAAGCCCATGCAGGAGCAGTCTTTTCCTGAAGGACTGCAGCCTGTGGGAAAGACCCACACCGGAGCAGGGGAAATGCGAGAGGGAAGGAGCAGCAGAGAGGAGCTGTTATGGACTGACCGTAATCCCCCATTCCACTGTGTTGTTTGGTAGGAGGAGGTAGATGAGTCAGGAATAAAAGAGTGAACTTGAGACTGGGAAAAAGAGGGGCAGGAGGGGTGAGGTGGAATATGGTTTAGTTTTTTGTCTTTGTTTCTCACCATCCTACTCTATTTTTTATCGGCAGTAAATGAAATTAATTTTCTCCAAGTTGAGTCTGTTTTGCCCATGATGCCATTGGTAGGTGATCTCCCTGTCTTTATTTCAACCCACGAGATTTTTCATCTTATTTTCTCCCCCTGTCCTGTTGAGGAGGGGGAATGAGAAAGCAGCTGGCTGAGGGTCTGGCAGCCATCCAAGACGAACCCACTACACACCCACAAGCACCAGTCTTGGGCATCAGCAGATTTAATAAAAAGAAAAGTAAAAATAGGAACCTTCAGTATTTTAACCTCCTCAAGTATGTCTTGCACCTAAGGACAAAGTTTGTAGCAAGAAAGTTCTAAAATATTTAAATCCAGGTTAGCCTAATTAACATGAGGAATGCTGTTTAAGATTCTTGAAATATGGTGAAAGCACCACAACAGTAAACCCTATAAACAGGGTGGAAAGGCCCTAGACAAACCTTCTGCTCAGTACTTTGACAGAGGCAAGTGCTGCACCTATGGCAGATATGCCTGGAAGATGGCACTGGATAATCAAAGAATTCCAAGGAGTCTGAAATCTGTGTCCCAACACAGCAAGAAGTCTTGCATTGTTAAATAATACCTTCTGGAAAGATGTTTTCTATCAATTCTATAGGAAGAAACTCCTGAAACTCCCACCTCTTTTACTGGAGCAGAGAAAACCTCCAGCCAGAACCAAAAGCACTAAGGAAAACATGATAGGCACTAGCAGCATGTCTCTTTCCATCACTCACTGTCCCCATGTGGTCTTTTTCATCAGAAACATAAGGACTGATAAGTACTGATCAATTTGTATTCTGAAGTCAGGGTAATAAAAGCACAACATAATGCCATCTTCATCAATAGAAGGAATGGCAAAGGAAATTTCAGTGATGATATATACGCAGCTAGTATATGATATTCGATTTAATATGTGGTATTGGAGCTAACAGGGTGTTGGCTCAATACAGAGTGAATGTAATTCTTCACACGGTCAGTCAAGAAAACTGAAGGGCTGGTAACTGATGAGGAAGCCCTAAAGAACAGTATTTGAACCTATGTTGTGCTCCAAGACTTGTTAATACTAATGTGTCCACAAAACATTTTAGCTATCAGTGAATCAGCATTTTTAGCAGGAAAAAAATGTCAGTGGAGAGTGTTAGATCTGCTCTTGTTCCAAAAAATAACACGCACACTTTCAAAATCCATGGATTTATTGCCTTATATTTTACTGCCTTGTAGCTTCATTGTACATTCTCCTTCTTTTATGTGGCTCAGTCTTCAGATTGGTTTTACTTGTCCCTCATGTTTTTTGTCATTTTGACAATTTATATTGCTCATTGAAACACAATTAATTTTTTTTGCTTTTAAGTTTGTTTTATATTCGTTGCTTCAGGTTGTTTTCTGAAGATGTGCCACTTGTTGCCCTTTCCATTCTTCTCCCGATGGTATTTAACACTTATTTTGTTTGATGTTAATTAATATTTAGAAATTTTTATTTATTGCAGGTATGCTTGTACAGACTAATTAAATTTCTGTTTCTTGCAGGCAGGCTAGTTAGCAAGCTTTTTTTATTACTTTGTCACCTGAGTATTTGTGTTCCTTTTCTGATTAACCTGGTACGTATTTTGTTTACTTGTTTTAATTTTAAACCTTTTTTTTTTCTTACTTTTAGAGATGAGCTGTGTTAGTTGATCTTTCCAGTTCACTTGTTACATTCATCTAGAATAAACAATTTAAGCATTTCAAATTTTGGGAGGCTGTTTATATATGTTTTCTTGTTCCTTTAGTTCACTCTACGTAAAACATTGCCTAGAATGACATGATAGCCTTTTATGGAATGACTAACTCTTTTACTCACCTTTCTCTTTTAATCTTTCAGCTAGATGAGTGTAGGAGTAAAATGGAAATTTTCATTTTTGTATGTTTCAGCATAGATGAATATGCCATTAGTCATTGCCTTGCATCTGAAAAGTTCTTAACACAGAATCTTGTTTTGAGAAAAATAAAATCATGAATGACTTGAGGAAGATTAATTTATTAAAATAGCATAAAGACTAAGCAGCAGCTAAATAAAATTGTAGCAACAAAAAGATTTCTAACCCAGCTGTTTCCATGACAACGTCCCTTCTCGGAGTTTCAAAAACCATTTCTGCATTACTCCTGTGCTACTCATCACTTCGTTATTTCAATGGATAGATATTTCTATTTTATTCATATTAAAAAGTCAGGTGAAATATATGATAAAAGATATTTCTTTATTTCTATTATAATAGTGTCTGTGGTGCCTGATTTATATTAGGGACAATTATACAATGTGCTTTATGTATGTGTTTTCATTTTACAGCAGCATAGGCATTAATCTGATCCAGAAAGTTCAGTGGGTTTTGTTTGTTTGTTTGTTTTTTAAGTGTAATCATCATTGTTGTGAACAAACTAGGAAATGGTTGGCTATATTAAGTATTGCTTTCCCTATTTTGTAGTTGTAGAGACAACACGAATACAGGTGGGATGAACATTTTGCTAGAGGTACCAATCTCTTGTACCAGAGCTTAAACTGAGACAGGTTAGACTTAGAAAACTAAGTTTTAGACAGCTGAAGGTAGATGAGATGGGATGAATCCCAGCTGAAGTGATTTTCTCTGTGACTAGAGACACTGCAGTAATAGTGGACAGAGGTCTCCTTAGCCTTATTCTGATGCCTTTCTTCCATCTTTACAACTGAATTTTGGGGATGGGGTTTTTTTGATTCACACAGTTTTCTTCTCTGTTCTTCTCATTATACCTTTAAGGTTCCAAAAAAGGTTCGTCTACTTTAATAAAGAACAAGTTTTTGCTTTAATCCACTGACTGGATCTGAAAAGGACAAGTGGAAAATGTGTATGTATTATAACTAAATGTGAATCATCAAAGAAATTACATGAGGGAAGTTACGTGCATCAGGACGGTAAGGGCAGAATTGCAGTCCCTATACAACAGTGAAAATAAGCTTTAACAAGGCACCATCAAAAAGTTTAATAAAATGAAACCTCACAAAAGCTACCACACAATTTTATTAAGTTCAACATAATTGGCAGTCCTTTTTAAAGAATAACTCAGGACTGAAATTGTAAAGCTACTTCCTGAATTGTTGAAGTACATTGACAGTGTTTGAAGTAAACTGCACACTATCTGCGTATGTTATGCCTCCCACAATTGAAAATAAAAATTTAAACTAATTAATAGCATGGGTTTGCTGCAGCCAAATTACAGTTTAGGCTGCCCACATTATTCATTAGTTGTTTCATCCAGCCTTAATAGGCAGTCCTCAAAGTCAGGTATTCAGGCCAAACACAACCACAAGGTCCTTAGACCAGATTCACACAGTTCACTTTAATGACAACAAAACAATGCTCATGTAATTAGCAATAAAATAAAGGCTATCAGTGATCAATTTGGCATAGCTTTTTCTTAAGAAAAGAGCACCTGCACAACTCACTGGGTTTTACTACTACCCAAACTAGGAGCAGCTCTACCCATGCTACTATTTATGCTCAACTTTAATGATTATCTACATGATTAAATTGGGATCCCTTTACAAGGATAATTGATTTTTCCACAAAAGATTTCATTTTTCTTTAATTTTGAGAACCAGTTATGTCAACTACCCTTCATTACCTATTTTCTTAAATAGCCTGTACATCTTAGACAACCTGTTCATCTATGCATCATCTACTTTGGTATATTTTTTTTTTTGGTATTTTTTTTTCCTGACTTTTTAAAAGACATCTTATGTTACTGATGTTTTTCTTAAATAAGGTTCAATGTAGCCTTAAAACATTCTTGGTTACACATATAGTTTCAGTTTGGGCTTTGCAGCTTTCTTATGATCCCTAGAAATTCAAGTTACATATCAATAATAAAAATATATTTGTATAAACACAAACTCATTTGTAAAATATACATATAATATCTCTCTAACTACCTGTTATTAATATCTTACTGTTAATGTAAGTAAACAAACTCATTTATAGAAATTTATTTGATTTCACAAACAAAACCATAGGTTGATGAAAAAGGTCTGTATGTACTTTCTCAGGGAAATACTTATAAAGAAAGCACACTGACTTTTATCTTTTCTATAGGTGATGATTTTTTCTCATTGGAAGCAACTATATGTTTCTTTCACTAAATTCTACATAAACGTATTTATTTACCCTGCCCATAGTTTTCTTCTATCTTCCTTAATATTTTTTTAATTGGATGAAAAGTATGTTTTTATTTTCTTGAGCCTGGATGCTGTACTTCATGGGAATATGTCATCACCCTTCAACATTTCTATACCTTCTTTCGTTACAATGCTTATACTCTTGCATGACAATGCAGCCCGGCCACATTTTTTGACTTCTTAACTGTTTATGACTTGAAATTGGTAACAGGGCTGGGAAAAGATACTTCATATGCTCACAGATCAACTTTGAGTGACAAATTTATTGTTGTTGTACACTGTCACATGATGATAATTTAATCTGTTGCAGTTAGCAGTGCAGAAGATCTGTTTGGACTTCTAGTCTGTCATCATAACTAGGCATGGTTATTATCTCCATCCTATTTTGGATAAACTGTGGTTAGATAGGAAATCGGCTATCTGGTTATTCTTTCTACTTACCAGGCAGTAATCCAGTGCACAACCCATCTGCAAGTAGTCCCTGAGAGGACTTGGCAGCTTGCTTCCTCAAGCTTGTCCCTCAGCCTGTGCCAGCTGTGTCAGCTGGACTTCCAGAGAATAAAAAGCATGCTTCTGACAGCTGGATGGGGAGGCTGTATGTCAACCAACAGAGAAACAGATCAGAGTACAGATTGCATACAATCCCAAGAGAATTATTCAGTTTTGCTAACTGGGATTTGGTTAAAAAGTGCGGTTGTTTAGACTTCTTGGTCCAACTCAAGTTTCTTTTTTCAAGCAAGTCCATTTAACTCCCTTCTCATGGAATATAACTTCCCTGACAGCCAAACCAAACCTTTATATTGTTTTTTATCTGTCTTGGTTTTGGCTGGGATGGAGGCAATGTTCTTTATAGCGCCTCATATGGTGCAGTGTTTTGGATTTGTGACCAAAACAGTGTTGTAACATACCAGTGTTTTAGTTATTACTAAGCAGTGCTTGCACAGCATCAAGGCCTTTTCCGTTTCTCACGTTGCCCTGCCCGTGAGTAGGCTGGAGTATGCAAGAAGTTGGGATGGGACACAGCTGGGACAGTTGACCCCAACTGACCAAAGGCATATCTTGCTACGTATGAAGATGTGCTCAGCAGTAAAAGCTGCATGGAAGAAGGAGGAAGGGGGACACTTTTGGAGTTATGGCATTTGTCTTCCCAAGTAACTGTTACGCGTGATGGAGCCCTGCTTTCCTGGAGATGGCAGAACACTGGTCTGCCGATGGGAATTACTTATTTTGTTTTGCTTGCATGCACAGCTTTGCTTTACCTATTAAACTGTCTTTATCTCAATCCATGAGTTTTTCTCGCTTTTTGCCTTCCAATTCTCTCCCTCATCCCATTGTGGTGGAGCCAGCGAGTGGCTGTGTGGGGCTTAGCTGCCCAGTGGGGTTAACCAACCACATTACCATATCTTTTCCTCTGCGTTTTCATTCCTTAAAATGAGATGCAATGATATACTAAAGATTACTAAAAGCATTAATATATTATCATTGATCAATGTACATTTTAGTTTACCAGATTTGTTACATATTCCAGTATGCTTTGAGACAAAATTAGCTTGGCTGTTGCCTAGCTCCAACAGCGCAACAAATAGTTAATCCCACCAGTCGTTTCTATTCTTCAGGTATATGCATGAAGTTATCACTGAATAATTCTTTCTTTCACCCACCTACCTCTTTCTAGTTACCTTTTTTTACTTCAAATAATCAATCTTTCAACACGAATTATCTTCTGAAGCCTTTATATCAACAACTTTTCTAGTGCCAAGGTACACACAATAGAATGGCATGTTTGGGTGTGATATCACATGAGCTGTACAGAATGATAACTGTCTTCATCCGCCATGATTTGTTACCTTTGCTGAATTGCATTGACCTTTCTTCTGTCATATTACACTGCAAACTCATATCTAATTTGCCACCCATGGTCACCCACAGTCTCGACTGAGAGAGAGAGTCTGTCTCTTGAAGTTTCTCCTGTTTGCAATATTTTATACTCATTTCATTCCTGTGGACTATTGCTGTAATACAAGGACTCTAAGTACTCTTCAGAGTGAAAGGAGGATTACCTTTATCCGGTGCTGTGGTTAAGGTACATAAGCATACCTTCCAAGGAAGATTGAAGGAAAAGAATATATTAAATAAGATTATTAAAAGTTTGTTTCATTTTTCCAGAATAAAAAGCCTATGACAGAACTGTACTCTGTCTTCAGAAAGAAAATCAGTCTAGGATAAAAATAAGGTACAAATAATACTTTAAAGTACAATTGCTATGTCAATATTTTGTCACAGAAAATCTCAGTTAGAATGTAAAGAGCCTGTTTCAAACCAAAGCTATAAAAAACACAAACCAAAGAAAAACATGGTCAGTGTGATTCATACTGAATATGGATTTTTCAAGTGCTAGAAAGTTTTTGGGTTTTTTTGTTTCTGAAGGACTTAATGATTTCGATTTATTGTGCCTGTTTTGCCAAAGTCTTGCTAGTGAGAACTATAACACATATTAAATCTGGATTCACAAAGACTGACAATTTAGTGTAAATATTATCTTTTCTACCTTCCTTTGTAGGGATGGAAATAGTAAGAGACTTTCCAGTGGGCAGTTCAGATCAGGAATCAAATTTCAGTGCTCTGAATAATTCTTTGGAGGGTTTGCTAATTATATTAACTATGAACCAAACACTGGGAGATGAGCATCACTAGCTACAGTTAGCTTTTTTTGAAACTTATTCTCATTTAACTGAGAAAACTGAACAAAACATCTTAAAGTTATTTGCATTCTTTTAATGCAGTACTGGAATCTGCAAGAATTTTCTGTCTATAATCTAGAATCTGTTGAATAGCTCTGAAGTCCTGTGAATAAAAGCTTCTTCCTTCACGACATGTAGAATTTAAGGCAATAGCTGTATAATCTTATGCAACAGTTTTAACTAAATGAGATTTTAATGTATTTTGCTTTTGTACTTTTTCCTCATAATTTTAAATAATTTGTGAAAAATAATTCAAAAATAACTGTTTATTAATAATAATTGTGGCCTTACTAGGTGTTCACTCTGGCTTGGCTTTTAAAAGACTTGACTTTTAAAAGACTTGGCTTAGGTACTTCATATTGACCGGACTTTGCCATGGGATGACTGAGCATACACCTCTGCCACAAACATCCCTGTATTTACCAAAATTCTTTACGTGTCTATGGGGGAAAAAATCCTGCCTATTAACTTCAGTGTTTGTTATATGTATAAAGTTGCAGGTCTGAAGCAAAACAGTTCCGGTTAGGTGACTAATGTAAACAGGCTGAAAATCTGTTTATTTTTAATATTAAGCATTCTTACTTAATATTTCACTTTCCTTTTCTCTCAGACATGAATCACAATATATATGAAAACACAATTTTAACAAGTTTTTCTGTTCAATAAGCCAAAATGATGTAGGGTCTTATGCATTCACATATAATTCCAGTTGACAACAGTGAAAGTGGGTTACATTGATTCTCTGGCCTTTATATTCGGAAGCAATTTTTTTTCTTTTTAAATTTTCATCATTGATCCAATGTGACCCTTCTTTTGGGAGCTGGGGAGAGAGGAGCTCGTACTAATTCAGTGGCTGAGTATGGTAGACCAAGTGGGGGTGTCTGTTGTTACAATACTTAAAAGAATATGACATCTGTAATGTCCGATATTTAACAAATTTCTAAAAAATTCAGCATAGTGGCAAATCTCCCTCTGTTTTTCAATGGTATTCAGTTCAAAAGCTATTGTGGTTTTTTTCCTAGTAAATAAGTTATAATTTATGAGTTACATTTATTACTATGTCTTTGATTTTTAAAAACAAATTAATTTAAGACTGGTCTAGCTTAGGCAAATTGGGCCTTAAGGAATGCTTCAAAATATATAGCTTTTCTTTAGTCTCAAGCCTTTATATGCCTGAGTTTTCTTCTCTAAAATTTATGTGAGATTTTGTCCAAATATTCCTGAATTTAGATCAGATTAAACATAGCATCTCTCTCATTTCCTCATCTTTTCTCACAAGTTCTAATAATGTATCAAATCCAGTGCAACATTACTTTAATTAAATTAACTTTAATTTAACTCTCTCTTTTTTTTTTAACATCTCTAGGTATACTAAAAGCCACCTTCTCAACCAGTGCCAGTTCTTTATACAGTCCTGGAATACAGCTCAGTAGGGATAGAAATGCAAAAAAATGCTAAAAAAAGTCTACTTTTCCTTGCTAGGTTAATTCTAGGAGTAGCAATCCCCTCAGTAATGTCCAAAGTATCAATATGAATGCTTCAAATGAAGTTGCCACAAAAAATATTGTAGCAACACATGACCATAATCATGTTCACTCAGCTACTAGACATGTACGTTAGTGATGGCTTCTTCTAATGTTTTGGGTTTTGGTTTTTTTCTCCTAATGCTCATTACCATCAGCTCCTTTCTAGGATCTACAGTCATGGTACAAAAAACCCGCAAGCATAAATTAATCTACAACCCTTTATCTACCATGAATAAAAGGAGATTTGGGATGTTGTGGAGAGGGGGGACCTTTCACCAGCCATTTACAATCTGTGAACTTCATCCTTAGAGCTTAGTTCTTTACACACAGACATTACTGAAGTCACCTAGGAACTGAAGGTGTCTGCCTGAAAGTAAAATTCTATTCTAGTGTCTTTAATTAGATAGTGTATTCATAGTTAGTGCTGGGATTTATTTATCTTGGCAAAATATGGAAGTCTAACTGTCCTTGCTGTAACTGGTACATTATTTGGGGAAGGTATTATTTGTAAAATCTTTAATGTTTGTCCTTGTTGTATATTATGTCTTTTGCAATTACCCAGTACTGGAGGCTTAAGTCTTCAAAATACATTAGTTTTTTCTCATTCTTATGCTTATGTTATACTTCATTTCATTTCAAGAGATTTTCTATTCCTTCTTCAAAAACATCCTAATCCTTTGCCATTGCATACTCAGTTATCTTAGTCTGCTACATGCATTAGTCAGCTGTTAGAAAAAGCAGTTCTTGTATTTTAGAAATTATTCTTTGTGGAAAAAGGCATGCATAGATTTCACAAGCAATTTCCTTTGGCTCATATATAGGCCAATCAAAAAATAAATCTCAAGCAAAAGACTTGCTTCTTCCTTCCTCCCTCCTTTCCACTCTGGGCCAAAACTTTTACAATACAGTATCTACATTCTTAGCTACTTTGTTTTTTCACCACTGATGTAAAAGTCATTAGGATGACTAGATCAGCTGTATGATGTAAATCTGCACTGTAAATATTTATGGTTAGTAACACAAATCCCATTCTTTGTTGTTAATTATCCAAATTTTACTCTTCTCTCTCACATCCCTGAGTTAGTTGTCTTTTTTTTTTTTTAAGAACACATGTTGGAAATGTATATTTATGAAATAACTTTCTCTTCCCACCCTTTTTGCTTGGAATTAAATAGCATATGTAAGACAGAGAAACATGGGACAGATAACATCCTGTGTCACTGACAGCTGAAAGACTGATAGCAGTATTTGCATACTTGGGTATTTTGACTTCCTTATCATAGAATGTAATTTTTTGACATTCGAGATAACATGCCTAATTTTAGCTGCATGAAGGTTGAAATCCCTCATGAATTCTCCACTGTGTTAGGAGAGCTAATCATCAGAACTCAACTTTCACTTTCAGGGAATATATAGAAATAGCACTTTTACACTTGTGACTTTTTGGAATTTGAAATTATTCAGTGAATTTAATGGGCTTTTTCATGCATACATGCAAAAAGCATCATTACATAAAGTTTACTTTGTAAAGAACATCATCACATGAAGTTTATTATATAAAGATATCAGGATAAACATAATAAACTATTTAAATGCTTAAGGTGCTACTTCTTAGTCTCCATTTTCTAATTTTAATTGCCTGACAAATTTACAACAAAGATAAACAAGTTGAACAGATTTTTGTACACATTCTAGCATATAAAATACTATCTTGCTTTGGAAGGAGAAATTAGTAGCCAAGACTTTCAAGGAATAATGAGACTTGACATTTCAGAAAGAGCTTTATTAGAATCTAGAGAAAAGAATAGAATAATCTTACATTTCAGGAATATTTATACCTAATACAAAACACAGGTTATTAGGACATGTATTAAGTTGAATACACTAGCTATCTTGTTGCCTTTATAAAAAGGCAGCTGTTTTTCAGGACACCTGAAGGAATACCAGCAAAAAGTGCCAGTGTCTATAATGTTGCTGTCATTTATGAAAGTGTATTGATCAGATAATCACAGTTGCTAGCTGTGCATGTGATGAATCAAATAATTATTTATTCTACTTAATGAAATCCACAGAAATAATTAGTTATACTAAATGTCTTCTAATTATTCATTTTCTATGGAAGAATTAATGTATTTAAAATCATCAAAAGATGAGTCATTACCAACCAAACTTGATTATTCAGTGAAATGCATGTGAGATGCCTCCAGAAGAACAATCCTAAAAGCAGTGGAAGGAATATTATGAGTGAGTTAATTAGGTTTCTTGAGGAAGTGCCTGCTGTCATGTTGAAACTGGTATTTAGACATTTTATTCTTTACATCTAAAATACCATATGATTTAGCTGATTTTCAAATTAATATGACAAAAGTCAGAAAGGTATAACCAGCTTTTCATTTCTATACTCTGAGACACTTTAAACCTATTTAAAAGTCTGCTTTTCTCAAAGTATTGCTCCAAAAGAATAGCCCACAGAAAATAATGAAGATTATCACTATTCTGCAATACATGCTTTCCTCATCCTTCCTGCCACCCAAAAATGCCACCAGCCCTAGTAATACTGGAGGAAGGTTGCTTGGTCACAAAAGACCAAGGAACACAGAAGTGCTCCTAAGTGTTGGGATTTTTTTGTATTGTAGGTAACTGGTTTTATTGCAACAGGTATTTACATGGGAAAAAACCAGAATAACAGTGTTCAACATCTGGGTGTAGCTACAGAAGTGGGATCTTATTAGAAAGACTTCAGAAAGCCAAGGTGAAATCTTGACTATGTTGAAATGATCTGGACTTTGTTGGTTGTTTACAGTGAATCATGTGTTTTCCAAGGTTAGTATAGCTTTGAGAAAGAGCATACTTCATGAACTGCTGGCTTTGAAAGCACTGGAAAAATTTCAGAATGCTAAAATATTGCCTTGGCTATCAAACTGCATTCAGTTTCTGTACATTTCTTTTTCTGGGGAAAAAAACACATTTTAATTGAAAAATCTGGTTTGGAAGAAAAGTGCTTTTTAGCCAAAACTAAAACAAACAAAAAAGTGGTGTTGCCATGGTGCTTCATTTTCTTTATTTCATAAACTACAATCTCCTACTGTATTTCCATGATAAATCATAGTCTCATAGCTACATCTTGGAAGATGAAGTCAAGCTTTCTCAACAATTCAGGATGTTTTGATGAAATGATTGAAAGTGAAAATTTAAATGCTAGCCCTGACAAAATGACAGAAGTAAATGGGAACCATGTATTGTAGAAGGATGAGCACTCGTCTGGACAAACAGTACAGAACAATTGTGAAAAGAGGTCTGGGAAAAGTGAAGAGAGCATGAATACTACCTGTAAAGCCTGGGGTGTAGAGCTGAATGAAGTGACATTGAGTTAGCTGTATAGACAGCAGAGAGATGAATCAGAGGATGGATAGGAGAGTGTGCAGCCATCAGCAGATAGATGTGGCCTAGCTGAAGCATGCTAACACTGGAAACACATTCAACTGGAAAAGGTACTAAAGCCAGGGAACCAATACAATAACTTTCCTTCTCGGTAACAAACAAGAGAAGAAATATGATATTCTGACAATGTCTGGCAACAAATCAGGTGCACAGAGTTCTGAAACTACAGAAAACAACAATTTGTCAAATGCATTGTCTTAGTAGCCACCTATGGGTGTGGCAGTTTCATTAGAGCTTTTATCTCAATCAGTCTAACACAACTAATTGGAACTCCCTTACTGAGGTCCTTTTCCCCCCTCTCTGCCAGTAATCTTCTCTTTAATTTAAATGTTTAAACTTTCTTTTTTTTAATTGGGAAATTATTGCCATTTAAGAACACCCAAAATTCATTATTGAGGACATCTCTAGACACATGAAATATGTTGTGTCATGTAACTAGCTCTATAAGTCACTCAAGTTTCTGCCACTCTATTTTCTTCATTATTATTTTTTAAATTTTTATCTTTTTTTTTCAATTCAAAGTCATAATAACAATTGAGTGCAAAATATTTTTATAACTAAATATAAGACTATGAACCAGATAGCGTTGCTGTATTAGGGTTTCTCTGCATTATGGGGAATGTAATAGGCTCAGTGGATGAGTACACGGATTAGATGCAGGTGAGAAGATTTTCCATGTGTTAACAGGAAAGACCAACTCACCTTATAACATTTAAAATCAGTTGAATTCTATATCATCTGCAGCTTGCAGACAGAATGTCGCTATTTCTGTAGTCTTGTTGCCCTAGAACACCCTCTCTCATTTCTTTGGAAGGCTCTGTCTTGTCATTCAGTTTTACTGGCAAATACATTGGAGGCTGTTTCTTTTTGTCTAAATGGCAGACAGAAGATCCTGACTCTAAAAGCTTTATTATCTTTCAAGTGATTGTTCCTCATATCTATATCGATTTCATATATTTTCTTTTAATAAATATAGCTAATAAACATAACAAACATTTATGATGAGTTATAATATAGGTGTATGCTCTTTGCAGAAATAAAATACCTGAAAATAGAAATACAATGAGGAAAACCTTGAAACTCCCCCAAAATTTTAATTTTTATGTTTATAGTTGTGTATTTTGGTGCTTATCCTTATTAAGACCAATTTAAAATAAATTTATTTCCATTCTGCTTTATGGTGTCCTGCACATTAACAGACAATAAAGCTATTAACTAGCCATGATGAAAAAGCTAAAATAACCTAGTGCTCCAGTATTTCCTTACAATTGGGTGCTACATACATTTATGAAAGGACATTTCATTTCAAGCTGGAGAGCAGCTCTGTGGAAAGGGACCTGGGAGTCCTGGTGGACAACAGGATGACCATGAGACAGCAATGTGCCCTTGTGGCCAAGAAGGCCAATGGCATCCTGGGGTGCATCAAGAAGAGTGTGGCAAGCAGGTGGAGGGAGGTTATCCTCCCCCTCTACTCTGTCCTGCTGAGGCCACATCTGGAGTACTGTGTCCAGTTGTGGGCTCCCCGGGTCAAGAAGGAGAGGGAACTGCTGGAGAGAATACAGCAAAGGGCTACAAAGGTGATTAGGGGACTGGAACATCTTTCTTATGAGGAAAGGCTGAGGGACTTGGGTCTTTTTAGTCTGGAGAAGAGAAGACTGAGGGGGGATCTTATTAATGCTTATAAATACCTAAGGAGTGGGTGCCGGGAGAATGGGGCCAGTCTTTTTGCAGTGGTGCCCAGTGACAGGACAAGACGTAATGGGCACAAACTTGATCATAGGAAGTTCCATCTAAACATGAAGAGGAACTTTCTTTCCAGACTGATTGGGTGAGGAGATCCTCAAAGGGAGACATAGTATTCTTCATAAGCTCTGGTAGCTGTTACCTGATGTGAAAGTAATGTAATAGAGCACATCAGTTCTGACATCTGTGATACCCTGTATCTTTTCAAATTTGTTGTCATATGGACTTACTTTGTATCTTGCATCTAACTTGATGTGTCTGGGATGACATTACTGAATTTATCATTTCTGAAATTAATAGCAAGTTTTTGTCATGTCAGAATAGAAGCAGAATAGACATAGGGAATGCTGGAATTGCACAAAACTGGCAAATTGCTTAGCTTTGGTCAAAATGACAGGAGAGTTTACAAATAATATTTTTATAACTATTGTTTCACAAAGCAGATGGTTGTGTGGTAATATTTCACTAACAGGTTTGGAGTTTCTTTCCAATATCAGTTATCCTTTTAAATATGATCCTTTGTTTCCTGGAGCTGCAGTATCATTCATTATTCATAAGCAGTCCTGCAGTCTGAGTACTTTCTGAATATCCTCTGAGAAGTCAGAGCTCTTATAGAGGTGAAGTGACACTGGTATGCACAGTTTCTCCTATGTTAGTTCTTAAAAGATGTTTTTTCTGAGCATATCAACATATGCAGATACCACTGTATTCATTTGTGTTCTAAAATATATCCCTGGATAAAGTTCATTACTCAAAACATTATACAAAACAATTTTTCTGTACAAAAATAATGAAAGAGAGACGTTAGAGAGGTGGGTGCTGGTCTCTTCTCCCAAATGACAAGTGGTAGGACGAGAGGAAATGGCCGCAAGTTGCACCAGGGGAGGTTTAGATTGGATATTAGGAAGAACTTCTTCACTGAAAGGATTGTCAGACATTGGAACAGGCTGCCCAGGGAGGTGGTTGAGTCACCATCCCTGGAGGTTTTTAAAAGACGTGTGGATGATGCGCTTAGGGACATGGTTTAGTGGCGGATTTAGCAGGGTTAGGTTTATGGTTGGGCTTAATGATCTTAAAGGTCTTTTCCAACCTAAACAATCCTATGACTCTATGATTCTATGATTACTTGCAAAGGTCAATAGACCTTGGAATATCTGCAGTGGCATACTTCATAGTACTTCATACAATGCACTTAATTACATTTTCATTCACTCAGTAAATAAATATCTAGGACTCCATTTTCAGGAAAGTATTAATAAAATGATGAAGTTACTTTGCAGAATCATCACACAACACTTCTACAATACATAAAAATCGTTTTTTCCTGTGTACTGTAATAATTGCAAAAAACATGCTAGAAAGTTATTATAGTTTTACAGAATATTATATAGAAATACAAGAAATTATTTATTGTGAATTTTTAATAGAGCTGTGTACCAAATCCATTGGCAATATAGTGTTTGCTGCTCTGATCATCTAATTATTATTATTACATATTTTAGAATACATGGGCTGGGTCATTTTCACACCAATGTCTAAATATAAAATATTTTTATTAATTTACTTCATTTAACCATACAGAATCAATTACTCTTATCTCCAGCCAATCTCACTGTAAAAATGACCTCTTGTTGCGGGGATGCTTGTACATAGACAGCTGGAAGGTGTTATCTTGACCTTTTAAGTATGATATAAAATATTTTGTGAAGAAAAAGAGCATTACAATATTTGGTTGTTCTGATAGCACTATCATCTTGCATAAATGCACCTATAAATTTTGTAATTTGGTCAATCATTATGCATGACTTAAAAATAACTCCATGGTTTTATCACACTGTATTGTATTTAAAGTCTGCCAGAATAAACCTAAGTTGAAAATACAAGATTTCATCTCATATTAGGGATAATGAAACTCTCAACCCAGCTGTTCAGTTTCATTCTTTGTTTGAAAGAAATCTCTCTTTGTTTGCAGAAGATAAAATGTAGAAAAGGTATTATTAGAAGTCAGTTACTGAAATTCAATCTGTTAACTAAAACATTCATTTATTTAAAATAAGAATCCAAACATTTTACCTAGGCAAGCAGTGTGAAAAAAATTTAAAAGCAAGGTGTAATTTCTCACAAAATGCCCTGGAGGCTATATTTGAAAATCAATTTTAAGTTCGTTGATTTTTTAATAGTGACCATGTTAAGGACAGTACAAATATTACACAATAATTTGATACTACAAATAAAGGATGGAGGAGGAGGACCAGGCATAAAAGATAAGCATCATCAATGTGAATAAATCATTTGGTGCATTCTACAACAAGCCATTTCCGAGTGAGGATCTGGTGATCTGACTGTACATCTTATAAAGTATGTGAGTACGCACATTTCATATAAGTATGAATGGAGAAATACATCCAATAAATAAGCTAATAGAGTATCAATATTTTCCATTAAATTAGCTGGGAAATACATTCCATATCAAAAGAAATGGTTGAGTTGCAGAAGGTTTTCTCTTTTTTAATCTTCCAGAAAGAGAGACATTTCTTCCCCTTTCCTATGCCCCAGCCAGCCTTTTCCAAAGTGCTAATAAAGGAAGGACACAAAATAACTCCTCAGTTGAAAAGGCAAAGCAAAGTAGGTGCAATAGTTATGTTGCAGTTGATTTAAAAAAAAAAAAATATAAAAAAAAAAAATAAAAACAGAAGGGAATGCTATAACTGATCTGAAAAAAAGTGGGTAAGGTATTTGTTCCATGTACAAGATTGGCTTTTATAGCAGTTTACCAGACAGGTTACAGCTGTTACCACTATTTATACTGCGACTTCTGCCCAACGGCTGTCGCTCAGCAGAAAGCCACTGTACACTTGCCAGGAATTCTCTGTGCAAGTAACAGTTTGGGTGTAGCCAGGGCAGTATGCACTCCCAGTTCTCTCTACACTGCCTCTCTCATCCCAGCATTTCATCTCTGATCATTGCCCCCTGTGACCAGGAGAAGGGCCTTTTCAGCCCTCATAGAGAAACAGAAAATCAGCTAAAGACCACAAACCAAACCCAATCCCCTCTCCTATTCATACATGTGCAATAAATGTATAGCACAGAGCGGTCTTTTTGGGGTTGAGGGTGTGTGTTTTGTATTTTGGGGTTTTTTTTGCATTGAGTCTTGTACTTCTAAGCTTTTCTTTCCATAGGCTCTGGTCTTGGGAGTGTAAGCAAAGAAGTATAGAAACCGATACATCCAAACATGTACACTATCAACAGATGTTTAGGCTGTTATAGTAATATTGGTGCATATGACTTTCTTAATCTTGCCAAGACAAAAGTTATGTGCATAAATCTATCAATGTTTGGGCTCTTGCTCTTAATTCTATTGATGATTAATTATGACAGGGCAATTCAGAGGTGAGTCACAATACTTGAACTGCTTAATGCAAATTTCATTCTCAGGAAACTTGGCTGTAAAACAAGTTTTTGTTTTGAGCTGGAGAAAGATACATAGAACTTTCAAGTACTATGCTGAAGAAAGAGAAGGTGATCAAATCCTTGGCTATGTCAATGTTAACTTCAGTGTATTAACTTAAATGTATGCATGAACTGTGTACTCTTTCAGTCTTCTTAAATTATATAAAATATGAATTCGTTTTTTCACATTAAGAGTTAAAAAGTTTTTGTTTTTAGTAAGATTTTAGGGAAGCATGTGTTCAAGCAACAGTGAGAACTGTGAGTATCAAGCTCCATGGCATCTTTTTTTGTCTTAGAGTGTAATGGAAATGAAATTGCTTGTATTCCAGATTCACTCAAGAAAAAACAGGTGATTTAGCTGCTACTGGAATTCCATGACATGGTAATGATAATATTGCAGACACCTTCAGTAAGATGAGGTGAATTCCACACTGAAGCTTTCACCCCAGTAATATCCCAAGAACACCACACCTTGTAGATAAAATTTCAGAAACTGGAAGTATGTGGAGAGTCCCTAATAGAATCTTGTCAGTTCCCAATATGAAGTCTTTAGCCAGAGATGGTATTAATTTCATTCAGCTTGAGCTATCTTTCTCTGAAATAGTCATGGACAAATTACATAGCTGCATAGTAAGCAGGGGAAAAGAGGTACTTTTAGTGAATGTTTCATTTCATCATTTTTAGATGTCTATTTTGGATGACATCAATCACTCAAAAACTTCCTGAACAGGTTCCTCTCAGAAAATGTAGATGTCTGCAAGCCAATAATTTTATCTCCCTGTATCTATCTGAACTCTCTCCTAAGGCTTCATGTGTAGTGTGTGTGTACACAGAATGAAAGCCTGCTGACAGCAATGTGTAAATAACATAATTTGGTGTACTCTGTGGTGTTCATCGTTACTATATAATGGAATTCCAGTAGCATTTGAAATATCTGGTGTTTCTCAAATGATTATGGAGTCTTACTTTTCTCTTCCTACTAGAAACCACTTACATTTTTTCTTACAGAAAAACAGGGAATTTCCAAGCCTTACCTCTTTTAAATCACTTGTATATGAATACAACCAATCTGAGGTGTAATCAAAGGATTCTCAGAATGGGAAGAGTTGATTATTCTTTCTGGAAATAGTTAATTATTCCTTCTGTATGCAGTGCTCCGATATAACTTAATAAATTGAGAAAATGTAGGCTTCCTCCTGTGTTTTCAGTTTGTACCAATAATTTAGGTTGGAAGGACCTTGAGATGTCATCTATGTCAGCCTCCTGCTCAAAGCATGTCTAACTTGAAAGTTAGATCAGGCTGCTGAGGGGCTTATCCAGTCAAGATCTGAAATCTCCACTGACAGAGATGCCACAGTCTCTCCAAGTGACCTGTTCCAGTAACTCAGGGATCAATACTGCATCTGACTCCCTCAGCAAGTTCACGGATTACGACAAATTTGGGCAAACAACTGATATGCTGGAGGGAAGGGTTGCCAGTCAGGTTGAGCTAACCAAGCTGGAGAAATGAGCCAAAGGAGCTTCATGAAGTTCAACAAAGACAAATGGGAAGTTCAGCCCCACAACCTGGTGCATCAGTGCTGGGACTGATGTGCTGGGGAAGGCCGCTGCAGCAAAGGTCCTGAGTGGGTGTCTTGACGAACAAATTACCATGAGCCAGGGCTGCACTCTTGTGGTGATAAAGGCCAAACACACAGAAGGCTGCTGTAGTGGCTTGACCCCAGCTGGCAGGTAAGTCCCCAGACATCTGCTGGCTCATTCCCCTGCAGGAGTATGGGGGAGAGAATCAGAAGGGCAAAAGTGAGAAAAACTTGCTTTGTGCAAGCAAAGCAAAATAAGGAATTCGTTCACTACATCCCATCAGCAGGCAGATGTTTAGTCACTTCCAGGGAAGCAGGGCCTCAGCACACAAAATGGTTAATCAGGAAGACAAACAACATGACAACAAATGTCCCCCCCTTCCTCCTTCTTTTCCTGAATTTTTATTGCTGAGCACGATGTCACATGGTATGAAATATGCCTTTGGTCAGTTGGGGTCAGCTGTTACAGCTGTGTCCCCTCCCAGCCTCTTGTGCACCACCAGCCTACTCTCTGCGGAGGCAGAGTGGGAAAAAGAAAAGGTCTTGACACTGTGAAAGCACTTCTCAGCAATAGCTAAAACACTGGTGTCTGATCAACACTGCTTTGGTCAGAAATTCAAAACAGCACCATACCAGATGCTATGAACAATATTAACTCCATCCCAGCCAGACCCAGTACAGCTGGGTAAGTTCATTGCCAGCTGGCTGGGGGAAGCCATTATTGCACTGGGAAGGCCACATCTGAAGTAATATGTCTCATTCTGGGCCCCAGTACAAGAAAAACCTTGATAAAGTAAAGCAAATCCAGAAGAAGATTACTAAGGGAGTTAGAGAGCTGGAATACATAACTTAGGAGAAGACACACAGGAGCTTTGTTTGTTTAGCATGGGGAAGAGAAGTCAAGCAGGGGAGGCTTTAATTCCATTTTAATGGGAGGTAATGGAGAAGATGGAGCAGACTGTTCTCTAACATGTACAGCAAAAGGGCACGGGGCGATGGTCAAAAGTTGTAGCAGACCATCCAGAGAGGTTGTGGAATCTCCATCCTTGGAGATTTTTAAAATGTAACTGGTCACAGTCCTGAGAAACCTCATCTGCCTTTGAAGGTAGACCTGCTTTGAGCAGGAGGCTGAAGTAGATGACCCCTCTCCTTCCAACCTAAATTACTCCACAATTCAACAGACTGGCTATTTCATCTCCCTATTGTCCACTAGACCAGTGTGGAAGAAAATACATGATTTATTTCTCTGTGTGATCCTACACAATGCAGATTATTTTTTTCTTCTTTATTTTAAAGACTGTCTCCTCTGACTTATTTAGAATATGAATGTAAATACTTGAACTCAGAGTCTCTTGTGAAGCTTTCTGAACTGTTTCTGACACTATTTCCATAATGGATCTGCTTCTTACAATTAGTGCAAAACTCAGTAGTTTCATGAAGTTTCCCAGATAGAGTTAATAAACAGTTGTTTTCTACCTGATACAGAATTCATTTACTGGCACTGGTATCTCTTCAGGGAACAAGTTTTTCTTAGTAGTTTTCTGCTGTTACATTTAAAGATACTTTTTTTTTTTTTTAAATGGGAAAAAAGGAAAGTTTTTTTAAGCTACTTGAAAGGGAGCTAAGAGAATACAAGAACATTCCTTGTCATTTTTATCTTTGAAGTGAAACCTTTGTGTAAGTAAATATGAGTCATTTGAATTTCCTGCCTGCTGAAGTAAAGTGCTTGCATGCTGTAATGCTGCAGATATATATTGTTTGAATTACAATTTCTGTAAAATTGAGCTTCTGTAAAGGTTTGAACCAGTGAGAGGAATTGAAGATGTTTTAATGTGTCCTTTCCTGAGGCACTTTCTAAATGATGACAAATAGGGATAGGATGAAGCCACTATTAGACTGCATTTCATAGGGTATGAAGCTGTAGTCCAGGGATAGTGCAAAAGAGTAATGAAAAATCATTAGGAACTTTAAAAGAGAATATGAGTTTTCTTTTATGTATCAAGAAGCCATTATGCACTATTGCTGTGTTCAAGTGTCTTTCCATGGTTTCATTATTAACCTTCATTTTCAAGAACTTTATAACTCAGCCGTTTTAAATCATATTGCAAATACACTTTATCCATCCAAATGCATACATGCTAATTTTTAAAAAAATTGAAAATACTTAGTCTAAATATATTGACGTTATTGGCTGAGGGTCAGACAGTAGTAGCAGCCTGACAAGATGTTGCTCTTCAAAGATCATGTGCTGACCTGGTGATCTTAATTCAGCTAAGGTCGAATTTCAACAAAGCTTAGTTAAAAGTAATGGATTGGACTCTCCTGTCAGCCAGTTCAGTCTGTGAAATAACCAGGAGTTCAAAAAACAACCTAGACAGAAGAGATAATGAGAAGAAAAACTCTGGGAAAAATTAAATGTCAAGGCCTGAAAATGCAAAGAAAGGTAGCTGTGAGCTGTGCAAGTATCCCAGAGACTGAAGTCAATTATGGCTTCACTTAAAATTGTGTTGAGTAATTCAGGCCATTGATTCGGTTAAAACTGGACTACCCACGAGCTTGATCATTGCA
This sequence comes from Gavia stellata, assembly GCF_030936135.1. Classification (NCBI taxonomy): domain Eukaryota; kingdom Metazoa; phylum Chordata; class Aves; order Gaviiformes; family Gaviidae; genus Gavia; species Gavia stellata. The sequence continues at coordinate 82,802,381 of NC_082595.1, forward strand.
TATATGGGTATATTTTTCAGAATTAACATGCTTTTCACAATCTTACTTGAAACAATTTTATTTTTGCCTACACACAACATGAAGTTGGGAACTTGTTTCACTGCCTCCATTTTCTCATTTCATGAGTTAATCACTAACCAATGTTCCCTTGAAAAACAGTAATGTAGGGAAAAGGTATACAAAAAATGCATAAACTTGATTGAAACTTTAAAATATATTTTAAATTAAAAAAAAAAAAAACTAGAAAAACAATCACCATTGACAGTAGAATTAACTGTACATTCTCCTTTCCTTTTCATACATCCAGTATCAGCATTCACATCTAAACATAAAAGTTGACTGTAGGATTAAGTGGTCTTTCAGTTGCTGATTAGTACATTTGACCTCAAGAAATTATTAAAGTTCGTTGCATGAATCACGAAGTAATAAGCTACTGTGTTGGAAATCCTTTTAACAATGTTTACTAGAAACTAGTGTCGTGGTTTAAGCCCAGCTGGCAACTAAGCACCACACAGCCACTCCCTCACTCCCCTCCTGCCCCAGTGGGATGGGGGAGAGAATCGGAAAAGTAAAAGTGAGAAAGCTCGTGGGTTGAGATAAAGACAGTTTAATAAGTGAAATGAAATCAAATAAAATAATAATGATAATAATGATACTAATAATAAAAATTGTAATTAAAAGGAAAATAACAACAACAAAAAACAAGAAAGGCAAGTGATGCAAATGACAACAATTGCTCACCACCCTCCGACCGATGCCCAGCCCCAGCAGCAGTCCCCCCGCCACCTTTCCCCCTAGTTTATATACTGAGCATGACATCATATGGTATAGGATATACCTTTGGTCAATTGGGGTCAGCTGTCCCGGCTGTGTCCCCTCTCAACTTCCCGTGCACCCCCAGCCCACTCGCTGGTGTGGTGGTGTGAGAAGCAGAAAAGGCCTTGACTCTGCGTAAGCACTGCTCAGCAGTAACTAAAACATCCCTGCTTTATCAACACTGTTTTCAACACAAATAGAAAACATGGCCCCATACTAGCTACTATGAAGAAAATTAACTTTATCCCAGCCAAAACCACCACACCTAGCAAGGAAAAGTTACAGTGTATACTTATTTATAGATGTGGTGGGTTACCAAAAATTAATTTGAAAGTAATTGATTGTCAAAAGGTGCAGGTATCTTCTCATGCCATGTGCAATTTGACAGGCTACCCAGTAACCAGCTATCTTAAACATTCCTTAAAACCAAGTTCCTATGAAGTAAAACAAATTCCTATGAAGTAACACAGTATCAGAAAGTGCCTTCTGGGTCTGAACTTAAGTTTCTGCTATTGCAGAGGAGTACATTTTATAATTCTTTTCACAAACCAATGAAGTTCCATTTAAAAGTAGTAAAGTTTTTTTTCCATGACTTGTGTAAAGTTATTCTGGAAACTCAATCACTTTGATGGCTTGCAACCTTATTTCTATTCAGCCACAACCTGTTTGTACCCGTTTATTTCTCTGCCAATAATATTCTTTTCATGGAAATATATTTTAAGGAGAAAAGATAAGCATATTTATGCCTCTTTTGTGCTACAAAACATAGTTAGATCCTTCCAACCCCTGCTAAAAAAAAAATGATATTTTTTCTATCCTTTTGTACTAATATACATAATCTTTTCATATATATGAAAATATTCGTGTATATATATATACGAAAATACGTATATCAGTACAACAGGCAGAAAAATTATATATATATAGGTTTTTATACTATATATATGATTTGTGTGGGTCACAAGGCACCATATGAAGAGGAGAATTGTTTGTAAAATGGATGTGAATGAAGATGTAATAATTCACAGGTGACAAAGGGATAAGATGTATGCTGATTTGGGCCTCCTAAGAAAAAGTCCGGTACATAGCATTATTTGTAAAAGACAGCTATCCTCACCACAGTAATAGCTATGCATCCTGACCAAATCCTATCCAATTGTTCTGCTGATGTACAGACTCAGCCCTGGGCTTGTCAGGTCTCTCGGACATGACCAGTTTCACATGCAATACCAGGCTAATGCATTCCTGATATTACTAGGCAACTTTTATTCATTGTGTAATCTAATCACTGTAAGTGAATTTGACTTCCTCTGAATTCTTGTCTAAGCATGAACTATATATTCTTTGCATATGTTTAATATGTTAATTACCAGCTTATGCATTGCATAATTCTATAGCTTACCAAATTCTTGGAAGCAAATAAGTATCATAATTCATGGAGCTTCTGTTTTATTTATTTACCATCAAATACTCAACTTCAGACTTTTCTGAGATAAACAGACTTCTAAAAAACTTGTTAAATGCACGTTACAGCTATTTTTTCCATACAGTGCTGCCACTTATATACTTTATAAATCTGTTATTTTTCATCTGCTAAACACTGAGTTGTACTTCACAGCACTCAAAACATATTTATTTTGCCGTATGTCAAAATAACTGCATATTGGGTGCTCCAACATTTCATTTACAGTTTCCATTGACTTTGCATTTCTGCATGACATTTAATGTTGCCAGGTTTATCAGCATATTCTGAAATGAAAGTTTGGCCTTCTAGTCAGAATAAGAAAGTGGTATCTTGTAATTTAAGTTGCATTGAAATATATTCCTATATTCATAAAAATACATTTTATCATCTTTTGCCACCTGTCTACTTTGATAAATTTCACACAAATGACTATTTTTCTGATAATCAATTTCAAGGAGAATGTAAATATTCATGAATTCATCTTACCAATATTAATTTGCTGGGGGTTTATTCACATAATAGGGAGTCTCTGATGCATCTATTATAATCTCACACATCTTTTAAACTTGACAGTGGTAAATGAGATCCAGGAAACACATGCTTCTTCCATTGATAGAATTTAAAGAGTGATAATAAATTATTACAATCAGTCATAATAAGTTTATAACTATATAGGAGAAAACAATCCACACAGGAGGGAGTCACAAATATATGCCTCTTTAATTCCTCTTTTTAGTGTGTTCAGAATACATTCATTAAAAGCGCTGTGTATTCTATTCTGTGTGGTTACGAATTCTGATCGTTTTAATATTATTTGTTTCATTCTCAAAGTTGTGTATATGCCCATATATAGTAAAGCTTAAGGCTAGACCTTTAAGTAAAGTGAGGGAAGGGAAGGGAAGGGAAGGGAAGGGAAGGGAAGGGAAGGGAAGGGAAGGGAAAAATCTTGCATTCCAAATCAGCATCACGGTTGGAGTTTACTTCTACACACAGTGCTGCCAAACAAAGATTGTGGGCCTGAGGTAGTCAATGACAGTCCAGCAACATTATGCAAGGGGATTGTGAAATCTGGAAAAAAAATCTGTACAGAAAAGCAAGGCTTAGCGGAAAATGTTCCTTGTAGGAAATGCTCTATATCTGTCTGTAATGTCTGTCCATGTTCAGTTGCTGTTATAATATTGATATGGATTGGTTTGCTAGTAATCTATTTTATTTCACTGAAGTTATTTTAATAAACACACAGAAAGAAGGATTAGTAAAAAAAGGCATAAAACTCCAATAATTGTGTTCTGAAGTGAATGTTCTGAAGTCCCACTTAAAAGTTCCCCAAATCTTGTTTATTACCAAATTCACAAGTGTATCAGTCTTGTCAGGATCTGGGAAGCATGAACTAAACATTGAGCAAAGCCCAGTATGGATTCATAGAGTTCTCATTCTTAAGTCTATTTCTCAAGATGAATGTTGGCTTATATGTATTCTTACAAGGTGACTATCACATGGCATTGTACACAAAATAAAATGGTAGGTTTTGCTTTCTTTAAAGTTGTTCTAATATTATCATCGTAACCTTTATTGATAGTGTAGTGGTCATGATAGTTGCCCATTTTTCTCTTCCTTCATTGAAATCCAAGCACTGGAGAAGTATCTTTCCATTGTCATTATGCTTTTTTTTTGATGTTCTATATCCAGAAGTCTGGTGAAGGGAGGGCACAGACTTGTCATTATAAGATAATGAGTTCCTCAGCTGGCATTAGACAATAAAATCAACATTTTTTTTACTAGCAGTCAGAGTTCTACATGGCTGTTGTTTCAATCAATATAGAGTCCCCAGTGGTCTTAATACATTTTCATTATGTCCATGCATGACTGAGCCCAGATAGCTTCTCTGTAAAGAATAATCCCAAAACAGCGAAATAGAAAGTGAGACAAGGATATGCATGAAATTAGGTAAAAGAAAGAAGTGCTGTGTGATGATCTGCTGGTTTTGCTTCATTTGGTACCCTAAGATAGTACTATTTCACAGACACCCAGAGCAGATAGACTTGGATTCATCTCATGGGTACTCTCGCTAGATCCAGATCAGAGATTACTGTAGCCGACACACATGGCTGAGTGCGGGCTGGCTTGGGCCAGGCCAGCCTGTCTGCTCCCCTGGAGTTCTAGAACAGAATGTAGTAACACTCCTGTGCAAATATGTGAGATTGCATGGTCTCAGTGACTTTTTGGATCTTAACCTTTCAGGCCATACCTAGCTCATGGATTTCTTAATTTCTTTACCATGCTCCAACATGTATTATAGGTAATGTCCTTGCATTTATTTTTTTTAACATGCACATATATTCTTTCTTCAGAATTACTTGTATTGTTTTTTATTTGGGTGTGCTGCAGCAAGTAAACATTATGTATGCTTTAATCTTGCTGCACACAGTAAATTTTCAGGAACCGTATATTGGTGTTTGGACTTAGATTTCAGCAAGCCTCTCTTGCTACCGCATACCTACGCACCCACTTATGTATCCATGTAAATGTAAATAAACAAGTTACAATGAGGACATATGCAGATGCTACCTCACAGATTATTCCTTCCAGTAGAAACCAGTTTATAGGGTCCTTAATTCCATTACCATTCAGCAGAAGAGCAGTAAGACTAAGAAATGTTCATTCTCATAGTGTCCATTCTGCATACAGGCAAATCAAACTACAGGTTATTTCTTAGGGCTACACCTGTGGATATTTAAAGAATGTACATCCCCTGTGATACACTTCAAAAGGCATTCACTCCCAGACACAAAATGGGGCAAGTGGCTCTGTCTTCACACAGCCCCTTCGGCCTATACTTTATTCAGTCATATGATACCCAAATGATTTCTTGAAGCCTACATGAAGTTAACCATAGTACACCAGGTCTTTTCCTAGTAGCAAGTTCTACACATTGCTTTATACAGTCTTGAGAATCTGGATCTCTGTGTCCTAAATCAAGTTACAGTTATGTAACAATCCTTGCTTTGAAAACTCTGTATAGCAAACTAGGTCAGGATGCATTCATAAATGCTGAATCCTGTAATAAGAAGTACAGTCATTTTGTGAGCAGCCTCCATGAACCTATCAGTAATTTTCTTTACATTCAAATTGCAAACAATTATATTAGCACCTCTCTAGGGTATCTGTAGAGAACCATTTCAAATCAGACCTATGAGGGGTGTTAGAAGAGAACAATGTATGTACAAAGACATTATGCTTCTGTGTCTGGTGATAAGGAGCCATACTCTATAGTTGGCCATTTGCTGGGTATAATTAAGACATAGTTAGCTAACAGAAACTGAACATGCAGTACTAGATGAATTATTGCAATTTAACACATTCTGTAGTAGAAAACTAGCACAGTACATCAGATGAAGTAGAAGTAGTTTCCCTCTGGTACAATGTGTCTCTGACAGGAATGTGACACATGTAGAAGCAAAGCCTATAAACAAAGGCAAAAAGAATAAAGAAACAACAACTGTTGCCAGTTTTGGAATAGGAAATGTCTAGTGATTTATTGAGTGAATCACTGCACTATATTTCTCAGTATTTACTGTATAAAACTGTAGCTCTGGGTGGTGAAAATTTATTCCTTTCATGTTTTTTTAAGTGTTTGTGTATTTGGTGTTGGTTGCAAGTTGATGCAGAAATTAATAGCAAGAAAGAAATTAACAAAAAACATGTCTCAGCTGTGCAGTCTTTACATTGGTAAAAATATTCTTGTACCAAGAGCCTTCTTATCATTCTACTAAGCAGATATATGTTCCACCAAACATTCTTGATCCTATCAGAAAGACTAAGCCATAGATTTCTAAGCCAAGCCACTGCTTAGCATTTCAGTTGCTTTAATGTCCATAGGCATTTATTAATTTGATAGCACAGTTGGGGACATGCACAGAAAAGATATAGTTTTGATGGATGAGGACTGAAAACCTACATCAAACAAACAAAACAGGCATCTTCCATTGTTATTTAATAAAAAATAGAGCAATAGTGCATTTTTTTTCTGTAACAGTACTATTTACTAGAACAATCATACAGGAAGAAGGGTACAAAGTTTTGGTTCCCTACTCAGCTTACATCTCCCATCACTGAGAACAATGCCAAGCCTTACTCACTGGACTAGCATATGACTTGGGCATATGTATAAACCCCTTCTGTAGTAACCACACTACTTCACAGTGAGGGTTTCAGGGTTCGCAGATGTGAGAAAAAGCATACAAGAGTGTTTGTGCTCCTCAGCAGCCTAACACTGACATATTCCCACTGGGAGTATGAACTTGCTTTCAGCTCTTGTTCCCAGGAATGCTTCTGTACTCTACCTGAAACAGGTCTGACCTAAAATAGGTATAGTAAAAACCCTGTGTGAACTGCCAGCCACAAACCTGTACTTATCATTTTCTTTCCCAAATATTGCATTTGTTGCTGCTCATTCCCAGAATGAAGCTGGGTACAGGGATCTCAGAGTACACCCTGTTGTACAGGGCTTACTACTGCAACAGTCAAGCTTAAACATCTTCAGTTGAGAACTGACATGATGCTCTATCTCCACCTTGCTCCAAGAGTGCTCCATTACAGAACTGTATAATGCATACACATTATATATACTTCACTTTAAAAGAGGGGATGACTTCAGTTCTTGTCTTGCACATTCTGATATGCACATCCCAGTTCAACACAGGCACCTTTAAATCCAAAGAGAAATAGCTTCCCTGTTTCCTACTGACTTGTTTTCATAGCTTGTTGCCTGGTGCTCTGATAGCTACAGGCTGTCTGATTCCCACTTACAGAGAGAGAATGCTTTGAGCAGTGGATTACGTTGTGTCACTCAGGTAAGTCAGATATCCAACAACTAGGCCTAGCAGAACTCAACAATAACACAATTTTATGGTTGTACTTGTAAAAAAAAAAAGAACTTGAGAAAATAATCATTGAATATCACCTTTTGAAGAAAACAAGATACAGAGATAAATGACATTCAGTCCACATGTGCAGGCTTACTTATATGGAAGTTATAACCTGTGGTTATTGAAAGCTCTAATAAATATAATGAATACTGTACTTAATGAACTATGTTTAGTGTAAAGTATACATATTTAGCACCACATACAAGAGAAACGTAATTTGAGGAGACTTCTACGAGTGTGTACATGTGCACGTGCGTGTGAGAGAAGGAGAGAGGAAGTTATACTGATTTGGTTTAAACCAATGTTTATTTACTGGAATTATGCCATTTTTATACTATTTGATCCCAGATTTTGCAATAAAGTCTACCAGGACAACATATTGAAGACATAGGTATTAGAAGTCAGATGGAAGAATCTTTTTTGTTGTTATATTTCATAAGGACATCATGAAACTGTACTGTTTATATGACCTTTTCAGTTCTGACATCACTAATACAGGATTATAAATGTCTCAATCATCTGCAACTCATAAAATTTCTGCCTTTGTTATAAACTAAAATATATGTAAGGCAAATGAGAAAAGTGAGAGACAGTCTTACAAATGTGAATTTATGGGTCTTCCCACTACAATCTCTTCTTCAAACTTTATGTAGTCTTTTTTGTAAATGAATTTCATAGCTGTCATTCTGATATATTGATTTGTGGAAAATATACCTCAGGGCTCTGTGGCACTCTTCCTCACCAAAAATAACAACACAGTGGGAAGAAAAAATTGCAGCAAATTGACATTAGTATAGCAAAAATGTGTCAGTAGAATGACAAATTTAGTTTGATTGGGCTTCTCATGCAGTCTGTATAGGAAATTATGCATCTAATTATCTTTCAAAATGGCTTGTATTATACCATGCAGTATTCAATGTAGCTTGAAATGATGTCCTTACCACTGCATCTTAGGTGGATGATTTGCTAGCTGATGTTGCTTAGAGCTAGTGTCTGTGTTTGGTAATTTTTGTTCCACACTTCTATATCTGCAGATTTATTCGTGATTTATAATTTCACAGGAGAATTTTTGAGAAAAGGAGCACCTTTCTCCATAAAGCTTTAATTTTTCCTATGCATTAAAAAAAGAAAAGATTGCACCTATATGGCTGTGTATGCATGAATAGCATATACAGATGTTATTTTGCTCTGTTCCTTGACTTGTGAGTACTTCATACTTACCAGCGTATCAGCAAACACTAACACATTCACTGTTCTGAAACAAATGCATTATAAAAGCAGTGGCATTAGCATCCATGCTCTCTTTCTCCCTTTCACTCTTTATAGCTTTGTAATCTATATTTTCTCAACTTTCTGTGAGTTTACTGATACAGAGTTCTCAGATCATTGTAGTTCACATATACATGCACAGAAAACAACTCAAAATGACAATATGATATCAAGAACCTCCATTCTTCATGTAAAAATAACTTGATACAGCTATACTGTAAGCTGTTTTGAACTTGTTATACCATATACATGTAATGGCTGACCTGTTGGCAGAGGTGGTAATTTATACTGTATGTTAAAATTAGTATGTTTTTACTAACCTCTTACATTTAACTACACTGTGGTAGGTAGCATTTGGAATGCTCGTAGGTGCAAACTGGCAAGAGGCTTAGCTGGAATACTTCAAATGTATTTAGGCAAGAGAAAACCTTTAAGCTTGGTCTTAAAATTGCTCCACCTTGTGTGCTCAGTTAGTGTGCAAAAAAACCTTTTGCATTTATTATAATTCCATTCCTTTATTACTTAAAATTTATTCTATCACGGGGAGATAGGTGCCAAGTATTGCCAATATAAGGAACTGGCTCAAGGCTTAAATTCTGTAACAAACTTAATGCAAGACTCAGCCAGAATAGCACGTCAAACCTAAAATACAACTCCAAAACTTTCTGCCTAGAGTTTGCATAGCCCGAGAAACAAATTGAAGATTGCTTTTGTAGCCTTGTAGTTAGAACACTCACATCAGAGGTCCTCTTTCACAGATTTCCTGCAGAAGTGCAGATCTTGTCAAAACTGTTAGAGTTCTCTCTCTAATGAGTTTTTTAACCGTTAGGCTAAAAAGTCATACATTTTTGTCTCTATCTCCACATTTTCTTTGCCCATTTTATGGACTCTTTCTTTACTGAGGAAGAGAAAGACTGAAGGTTGACTCGTTTGTAAAGATATCTGATGACCTTGAGACTGGGACACTCTCATAGTAATAGCTGTCAGTGCAAATAACTTCAGTGTCTGAAACTCTCTGAATCAAGTTTTTTTCATGTCATTGGTTAGGATTCAAGTCATAAAGCTATAAAGTAATAGGAACGCTCTGTCAGAGAGCAGTGAGGGTGACCCCAGCACAGACAGTGCTCCACAAATAGGGGCTGAACATTGTGGGCAGAGCAAGGGGCTGGTACCAGGGGACAACTCAGGCACAGTGAGCAATGAACCAGGTCCAGAGTCCATCAACAAAGTCCAGCCTGGAGCAGAAGGAAACATGGCCAGAGGTAAGACTGGAGACAAGGCTACAAGGTGGGTCTGAAGGGTCCACTTACCTACAGTGTAGGGCTGAAGTCCATCCAGGAGACAGGGCAGAGACAGAGCTGGAGACCAACCCTCCTACAGCATCACTGCAAGAGGGATTGGAATGAAATGGGGTTCTCAGGCCCATGGGAAGGGGACAGAGGAAGCAGCAGGGAGGCCTGTTGGTGCCCTCTGGGCCGTGACACATGCCTGCCAATTTCTTGTGTCTTATCATTTAAAACCCTGAAAGAAGATGAGTAGAGGTATTGGTTCTCAGTAAAGGATTCCAGGCTTTACTCTTGAAGGGGATGGAGGCAGATAGCTAGAGATGAAATGGATTCAAGGTACGGTCAGGTGGGGATATGTCTTATCAGCCAGCTCCAGGTGGTTCCTCATTCGGCATATGATTTTTGCCATTTCACAGTGCCAGTGTCACCCCAAATCCTGGTATAGGCACCTCAGTATTTCACTTCAGAAGTTTAACATCAAGGTCATCTATTAGACTGTGTGACAGATGACTTTCCGAAGATCTGCAGTTCTAGGCGTAAAGCATGAACATTTTGAAGATAAGCACAAATTGTCACACTGAATCAGGGACAGAATGAAGATAGTCAACAACATTCTGTAGTACCTCTGTTTCACAGTTGTGTTTAATTACAGTACAGGACAGGACTTGTAAAAGTTGAAGATTCAAGAATAAAATATTCCAATTTGATTTGGGAAGAAATATACAAGTCTTTTGTTTTGGTTTGACTTTTTGACTTCCAATAAGCCAGTGCAGTCTCCAGATATTAATAAAGCTCTTTTGCATTGAGGTATTGAAGTTCACCAGTTAAATGGGAGTTCAGTACCTTGCAAATTTAAAATCGTGACCATATGTCCTCCTGTAACATTTACTCACCTGTTAAGTATGCAAAGCATTTTTCTAGTTTCAAATATATATGGTAAAAAGAAAAAAGTAAGGCTAAGATTTCCATTTCCATTTACTTTAGTTGATAAAGTAAATGTGCAATATTAGTGACAGCAGCAAACATTTCACTGAATTCTACATAGTTTGCAATTAGTTTGAATTTTAAATATTAGAAAGGTTTTGTAAAGTTAAGTACATAAAACATATTTTAAAAACGCATTCATAGCAATGTACAAAAGTTAAAAAGTTGCCTTTGTGCCAATATTCAGAGGTATTTGGTTTTTAATTAGTAATCGCATCTGATTGCATATGGATTGTGGAAGAACTGAGTTACGAAATAAAAAAACAGATCATAAAAGGCTTTTAATTACCACTGCCTCAAAATTAGGGATTTAGCTGAATTTTTTCATATTCTATGCCAAACACGAATTTATTAAATCGATACTGCATTTAGCTCTGTTTCATGCCTGCACAGTCAAGAAAAGGTATCTAGTAAAGAAAAGGTTGCGGTCAGTTAAAATGTCATAGTATTATGTGCAAAAGGACCAAAGTCTGCTTGAGCTGCAAAACTATCAGGTTTTTATAAATGCCAAATGATCTTTTCAATATAATCTGTTTGCAACACTGCTTTGTCTCTTTTACTCTCTCTGCTCAGCAGACTTTTTTTTCTTTTTACTATGAACCCATTATGTGTTTGTCATTATTCATCTTGGTTATGAGCTACCTCCACAATTAGTCTTTTTTGTTTTGGCAGAATGGTTTATATAGTAAAGAATTTTTTTAATACGAGTAAAGGATTATTAATAATGCCTCTTGGGATTTTTGCCTGTAAGTGTAATTTTTAGTAATAAACATCTTAATTTTGTTTGCTGGCATGATCTCGCTGCATCTTTATATATTAAGATCTAGATGTTTCAGAACAAGGTCAAATATCTCAGGCTAAAATTGATAAAAGTACCATGATTATGCCAAAAATCAATAAATACCTAAAGGGCTACATCAACCTTCTATAGAAATGAGGGAGGTTCTTCCAAGATTTGTAAGAGACTGCATTATCTATCCCTAAACATTTTCATCTCTTGTAGTGCCAAATCTATATGCTAGATTTGATCTTGCTATGTAATTTCCTGGACAGTACCTTAAGCCTCTAAGCCTCTCTTCAATCATGCCAGGGAGCTGAAATTGAGTACAATGGCCTCTAGTATTTTGATTGTTACTAAATGAAATGGAATTTGACTTGTCTTCCTTTTGTTCTAATGCAAGGGCTGTTTTCAGAGGGGTTTAGATCAAGCCATAATTCATTTAAGAAAAGTAAATGTTTCAAGAAAAGAAAATTCTACTGTACACCGAACAATGAAAAAGAAGAATAGGAAATTAAACTGTCATTTATTCATAGAATCATAGAATTGTTTAGGTTGGAAAAGACCTTTAAGATCATGAAGTCCAACCGTAAATGTAATGCTTCCTTACTCTATTCATACAATCATTAACCAAAAAGTTATTTTAGTAAAAAGTAGATTATCCATAGTCAACAGCAAGTTAGTCTGAACTCCTAGCCCTCAATAGAATTGGATCTCTTAAATGTAATGCAAAGATTCACTAGTTTCAATATACACGACATTTGTAATTATAGAGAATGAATACATCTGAAGTGATACGTACTGACATATGAAGCTGACCTCCCTGTCACAACAGCGTTTTCCTCTATTCTTTCTTGCAGTGTCAAAACTCATTTAAAAGAAAGTTGACTTCATACAATTTTTTATTTGTTTGGTTCTTTATTGTAGATGCAATGTAGCTTTCTCCTTATACAGTTTAACAATGTTGTTCTAGAAAGAACAATAAGCAAAATGGGAACAAAGAGAATTAGGGAAGGACCTTGAGCTCATCCACCCATGATCTCATAACCATTAGAGGTGGTGGTTAGAACTGGAGGGCTAGGGTTATCTGTGAGAACACATAGCCAGATAAAAATATCTATGAAAAAACTTTATAAACAATTTAAAGTATTTCTGATAACTAGTACGAAGGATAACCCAAAGTATAGAAAGCTGTAAATTTACATTTCCAATACTGTAGCTTCATTTTATGAATTCTAATTTACTTCAGAAATATTGCTTAATGGTTCTGCCAGAAACTAAACACTAAAGATGTAAAATGTCTGGTTTATCTCCATTTTGGGGCCTCAGGAGGGGCAGTTTTTCTCCTTTCTGTTTCTATTATTACATGCGCCTTTGAGGAGTTCCCCAGTCTTTAAAAGCTTCAAGCTAGATTTTAATGGAAAGGATCAAAAATAATCACTTCATCACATTAAAAATCTGCATAGTCTAGTTTGAGTCAGAAGAGGGTATGCCTAGAATTTTGTATGGGGATACACAATGATTTAGTCATTGGAGTACGGTGCCCTATCAGTGACACTTTCAAAAATAAAATTGTTAAAAATAAAACCTTTAGATATTACATACCTGAAAGAAAACTGAAGTTTTGCTGTCTGCCAAATGTTTCTAGTCCTTACCTGCACAAACCAGTTTTGACCTGTACGTGAGGAAAATTGTAAGAAAAAGAAGCCCATGTTAAAGGGAGAACGGAGAAGAAAATTACCTCATTTAAGTGACCATTTTAAAATTTGACACCTGAAGATACTTTGCTTTATGTTTTCAGGAGAGATTTTAGCTTATTTATGAGGTCTCTGAGTTCTAATTTTGTATTTCACTACCCTGTATTTCCCTTTGTTACTTGTATTCATTTACTTTTAGTAGTTTGGGAAGAAACATTAGCATTAAACCTTGACACATGTTAAAAGCAGTACTGGAAAAAAAACCCCAATCTAAAACCAAGATATCCATTTTCTTTTGCAGGTGCTTCAGAGTTCTTCAGAATTAATAAGATTTCTTATTTCTTCCCTTCCTATATGAATTCTTTGGAAACGAGGTCTTCTTTTTCCCTCCTTTTTCAAGAGGGGAGAGTGGCATTTGTGAAATTATGGCCTAAACACTCTAATACAGCAATCTATCCTTTCATAGGCAAATTTCTTTTTCCCATGAATAATTTATAAACAGATTAATCCCTAGGTGTTTAAAAAGGCAATTGTCAAAAGTACTTAAGTAATTTAGAAGCCCAAGTCTCATAGTCATATCCAGGCAAATATTTTTAGAAATTTAACTTTAAGACATATTTTTTAATGATGTGTCACCCAATGCTCTATTTTGTCTCATTTTTTAAAAGAAACTATAACTTATGTTATCATTAAAACTGTTGTTCCATCTGCTTCAAAATTTCACGTTTACAACAATGATAATTTCTTTCCCCTTTTTTATTCTCTATAATGAAAGGGGACAGGCTAAAACTATAATGTCATATCAAAACTTACATAATGGCAGTAGCCAATGCTAAAAATGGATTTAGCATGGTTAAAGGAAGTTATTGGCATTGTGTCTACACTACATAGCCATATTATAATGAAGTTCTCCACTCTACTAGAAATATGTCTATTAGCCTAGAGAAGATGGGTAAGATAATGCCTGTTTAGTATGGGCATTCAGTTTCCCTCAGCCTTGAGACATTGACAGGATAGCACACTGTCTGCTCATTTTGAAAAGTCTGATGGAGAGTTGGATGGAAAATGCTGAATTTCTAAAATTGATTAAACAGTTATAGTGAAAGATGTAAGAGCTCAGTTTATCAGGAAGAAATAATGGAGGGTCGTGTCATAGCTTGTAAGAGATGTTCCATGATATAGAAAACATGGAGCAATGGTCTCTTTAGTGATAAAGATATAAGAAAGTCCTCACGAACCTGTGTATTCTTTAGGTCTGTAGGTGTGAATCAGGCTACATGTCTGTCTAGAAAGACGAAGGGAACTGTAATACACTTTTGTCTAGAGAAAGTCAGGCCAGGTCGAAGTCCCTTCTGTCTTTAAACTCTACACATAACATTCTTTACTCATCACTATCCTTGCAAATGTTCTAAACAACCAAAAATTAAACTGTTTACTGCACATATGTAGTTTTGTATCAGTAGTAAACAGAAGGAAGTTCTCAATGTTCCTAAGTGGACATAGAATGTTTGCATAATGGAAAATGTCACAATTAGCAGGGACAATTATTTTAATTTTTTTACTCCTCTGATTGTTGAGAAAGAAAAAGGAAAATTCAAATTTTGAGAGGTACTTAGTGATTTTCCCTGTCAGGCATACCATCTGAGAACTGACAGTTTATGAAAATTTGAGAAGCTAATTGACATTTTTATTGTGGAAAAAAGTCTCTACATTCTAAAAGTTCTAAGTATAAAATTTTTAAGGAACCTATTGTATGTTTAAAAAGCAGGTAAATGGAAGGTCTAACAAAAATACGTGTGTTTTTATACTAAGAAAGTTAAAAAGCTAAAAAAATATTCTAAGCCTAAGCTTAATGTTTTAAATTATAAGACTTGTTTCCTAACTCATATAGTTAAGAAAATCATGAAATTACTTGGCTGAAGTGCAATGGTCTCCAGTGAGTTATCAATTTTAACTCAGTTAATTTTTTTTTTAATTTTAACTCAGTTAAAATAGAAAGAACAGAGTTCTGCAGGTATGTGTGAATAAGAGTTAATGTTTCATATGTCTGTGGTTTTCTGTTTGTGTGTGTTTACTTCTGCTTTTTACAATAGCATCTGTTAACTTTGTAAATAAAGGATTAGCATCATTCTTAATGGATTTCAAAAAAAATAAAGGATTTATTCTGTCCTTGGAGTGAAAATTGAGATAGGTTATTTCTTTAATATTGTGTAGTTTGTAAATGTCCATGATGGAGGATTTGTATTAAAAATTATGTAGTTGAGAGTTCAATATCTGAAGCATTACACTGATTATAAAAAAATCACAGAAAGATTTGTTGTAAAAGGACCTTCCAGAGATCATCTTGTCTAACTTCTGTTCTAAACAGAGCTACATTCAAGTTGTTCACAATCTTGTGCAGTAAATTTTTGAAAATCTCTTAAAATAGAGCATCCCTAACTTCTCTGGGCAACCTTTTCTCTGTCTTTGCCATCTTAAACAGTCCTTCCAAAGTTCTATTTTAAGCTATTAAACTCAAATTGGTGCTTTAAATGAAGGCCCATCCTCTTTTTAGAAGAGCAGCTTTAATCACTTCATTTGTTTCTGCTCTTCCTTAATAGGCAAAATGGTGGTATTTGCTTTTTAACTGCTGTGCTAATATGGGCTAGTATTGCTACTGAGCTTCCATGGTTTTTTCCTAATTGAATACCTCAGTTTACTCATCTGTAAAATATCTATAATAAAGCACTTTCCTCCCTCACAGGGGTGTTGTAATGTTTAATGAGATAATAATGTGCAGTACTCAGGATCATCAGATAATAGATCACGTGTAAGTGCATAGCATTAATTATTACTGTTCCTGTCCCTCAGACCATACTTTAAATTCAAAATCTATCAGCATGAGGATGTTTAGATTATTTTGTACCAGCCTTGGTTTGCTATGACTTTTGTTCAGCAGTGTACTATGGGTCTCACATTTCTCACCTAGATTTATTTAGTTTTCTAGAGTTGATACTTCACATATCCATGGTTCACAATAGATTAGAGAAAAAAAAAAAGCCAGAATTCTCATTACAAATTTACATATTTAGGTGTACTATTGCATTCAAGACATAAGAGAATTTTCGTTCAATAAAAATTGAAAAATCGTTTCTTCCTACTTTAAAAGTGTAGGGATTGATTCAGAGAAAGGGTCTATGAAAACAAGCCTGTCTTTATTAATTTGATGCTCTACTACCATAACAGAAGTCCAGAACTAGGTTCCTAAGCTTATATGTAGGCATCTCTAACGTTTTCAAAAAAGATAACTGTCTTGTAATATCCAGAATTCTAATTATGCAGATCAATTGGATGAAAATTCACCTATCAAGTGCCAGGACACAGGTTGTAATCTAGTAAATATGATTTCCGCCCTCAGTAGGGGTAGGGCCAGTTGTCACTGGCCTGGCAGTGCACGGGCTCAGCCTCGCCGTGGCCTGAGCTGGTTGTCACTGGTTTAACCCCAGCTAGTGCCTGCTGCCTCCCCTGCTCCAGCTTCAGCTCTGGGGCTATTGTATACCCGCAGATTGGCTTGTATCTACTCTGGGTGGGCCTAGATCCATATAAAGCAGACTGTCTGCTTCCACAGCACTTGGCCATGTTTTCTTGAACTCCATGTATGGGAACTATTTTTCAGTTCAAAGTGTCTGAAACGCATGAAAGCTGCATTGTAGCCCAACATAATTTTGTAGCCTAAATACAGCACAATAGCTTGAAATCGGAAACATGTGTTAGGTACCTTAGAATACAATATGAAGGCATGTGGCAATATTTGAGAGAGCAGTCTTCTGGTATAGTCACAGAGGACTATGTAGGGCTGAAAGAGCCAAACCTGGTTCAGTCTTACCAGTTTTGATTCTCGGGAGCAGTCCCTGGAATAAACCACCCCAAAAATCAGGCCTGAGCCTTTGTTTGGAGAGACGCTGCTGGAAACAGCCAGGCAACAAACCAAGGACCTGCAGGTATCAAACTCTAGACATCCTGTAAACCTCTCCTGCTTTCGAAGGACATGTCCTAGCCACCAGAGGAGCTGGAATGGGAACCTCCTCAGCCTCAGCTGTCACTGGGAAGAGGAGTTCAAGGAAAGGGAGTAAAATGACACTGGTGGGAATATGACTGCTAGTATAAAGATCAGGACATTTAATAAATATTTTGGGTCTTCTGCCCCTGTTTCTCATTAAATGCTTTTTAGGTGAAAAGGAAAGAAGCAAAAGGCATGATAATTAAAAAGTTACATTGCTAATAACAATGAAGTTCATCAGAATAACACCCAAAGGTGTGTTGACTTTGAAGGCTGCTAAAAGTTGTTGAGTATGAAGGCACTGCTGGCTTTTCAGTTTATATTCTTAATGTAGCTGAAGGATGGCAGACTCTTCAAAAGTGTTGTACAATTTACTTCTGGAAGAAGACTGGAAGAGATTCAGGAATATTCTGGAGGGGAAGGAGCTCGGGAAGTGTCAGCAGTTTCATGTTGAATTGTTCAGAGTCAGCAGTCACTCACATGTCCTGATCTCAACACATGCATAGATAGGCAGGGCATCAGGAAAGGTGCATTTATTCACGTTGTTGAGACTCAGCTTGTAGAAAATCAATTGTAAGAACAGGGAGAACAGTGTGGCTTAAACTGTATTGGAATTTTTTTTCTAAATTACTTTTTATCTTGGCTCTATCGTTTCCCTTTACTTAATCTTTTTTTTTTTCAAAGTAGCATAGAATTTTATTTTGAAAACAATACCAAATGCACCGCTACCTATTAATAAATTAAATAACTACCTGAAAGTAAATATAAAGGCATTAAAAAAGGAACACTTTGTTGTCAAAGTGTCCTTACTGTTGTTATACATTGTAGCTATTAAGAATCCTGTTCTTGTGCTCGATTGCTTTCTCTCTCTCTCTCCACCCTGTTCCCCAACCCTTGACAACTAAAGTGTTAATTATACTGTATGACATACAGGGTGCTGTTGTCAAATACAACTGAAGAATAGGTACTTAAAATAATTCTATTAAAAATATTATTTGTTTCATTAAGAAGGTTGCATGCCTATTATCAATCCCCAGCATTTCATTTCTGCTGAAGTTGCTTGTAAAATATTTTTGTATTAAATCATATTCAATGCATTTAATATATGCAAAACTAATTCTAACTGTTAAGGAATATATACCGGTGTGCAGCAATGCATAATATTTATGAGCAGAGCTTGTAGAAGACAGCACTATTCCTATGGGATTTATGTTCACTCTTCTTTTTTTTTTTTGTAGTTGTTTAAAGGGTTTTTTTGTAATTAAGCTGTGATAAGTATTTCCATCAGTTTCATTATCTTTCATATCTTCAAAGCAAAACAAGAGACATTTAGAAAATGGATCTTCTGAAGCAAAGAAAATTACAAGAATATTATATGGGCCAAAAAACAAAATACACAGTATAAGCAATACCACATTTGGAGACTCATTCACATGTTCACAGCATGAACAAGTCATGATAACGAAGGCAGTTAACCATCCTTCCCTTTTTCTCAGAATCCATTGTTTAAATGCATTTTTAAAACAAAGTTTTGAGCAGTTCTCCTGAACTGCCTGTCAACATTATAATTAGAATATTAGAAATGCACCAGCCAATATCAAGTATATAAATGTCATGAAAACACACATATTTTTACAAACATTGTTGTATATATTTTGTACTAAAATGCTAAATTCCAAAACCTTTACAGTTGTTCTATTTTTGTAAAGCTCTACTCAAGAATTTCTGCTTTCTCTCTATCCCAGCTTTCTTAAATCTTTCTATCCACCAAAAAAATCAAGCCTCTCCACCTACTCACATTTGTCACTCCAAGCACTTCAGAACAGTCTGATTAATTACACATATTGCCATGTAGCCCAGAATTATGCACGTCTTCAGTAAGTTGCTACCTTTATTTTTAGGTATTGTACAGGGACGAGCATCTTAACAATACTTTATATAGCAGAGTGAGTCAGTCAAAGTGGACTCTGACAAAGTGAAATAAGCATCACTCTCACAGAAGCACAGAATCACAGAATCACAGAATCACTACGGTTGGAAAAGACCTGTAAGATCATCAAGTCCAACCTGAAAGAAAAAAAAAAAAAAAAAAACAAAACCAAAACCCACCACACAACAACAACAAGCCACAACCCACCCAACACCACACAGCACCATGTCCATCAAGCTACATGCCACAATGCCACATCCACACGCTCCTTGAATATCTCCAGGGAGGGTGACTCTACCACCTCCCTGGGCAGCCTATTCCAATGTTTCACTACTCTCTCAGTAAAGAACTTTTTCCTAATATCCAGCCTGAATCTCCCCTGGCGCAACTTGAGGCCATTTCCTCTAGTCCTGTCACTAGTCACTTGGGAGAAGAGACCAACACCCACCTCTCTGCAACCCCCTTTCAGGTAGTTGTAGAGAGCGATAAGGTCTCCCCTCAGCCTCCGCTTCTCCAGGCTAAACAACCCCAGTTCCCTCAGCCGCTCCTCATAAGACTTGTGTTCCAGACCCCTCACCAGCTTCGTCGCCCTTCTCTGGACAAAGCAGGTCTTTATACCTTGGCCCTACCTACAGATTAAACTAAAAGGCTGTCAGATTAGCACTATAACAAATAACTTGATTTTGCACAAGGAAAGAGAAGATTGTTCTCTATTCCTGCCATACCCTAATCACATGGAACTTTAAAATTAAAAATTATTTTCCTCATTTTTTATGAGAAAAACAAATGTAAGTCAGGATGAGCAAATGGACTGTTTGGTTTTACACTTAATTCTTGTGTAGCTGTTTTTAGCTACCAAGAAGGTTTCCTGTTGTGTTTTCTTCATTCAGATTCAATGAATCTCAACTGAACTGACTTTGTAACTGCATCCCATGAGTAGAGTAAGTGCTCAGTGGGCTATTAAAATGCCTATTGCCCTGGAGCTTTCCTGAAGTGGATATAAAGTCCAAATAGCAGCTGGAAGATACACAGGGAAACTAACTTTGAAACAAAGCTAGCTGCTGCTTCTCTAAGCTTCTGATCATGTTTACAGTAGAGTGTGAAGAGTAGACCTGAGAGCAAAACGAAATTGTTCATAGTTTCCAAGTGGCCTTTCTCTCATTCATTATGTTGGATATCTATTAGGAAAACTTCTCTTGGTTATGAGAGCCTCAGCCTTTCCTACAGAGATGAAGCTGTTTGAAGATGATCTCTGGGCTTTCTGGAATGTTTGCAGCTCTCTTGGCTTTCTAAATCTCAGGACGAAGCATAAGCATTTCAGATGTGGAATTAATTTTCTTCTTAAAACTACTATAGAAGCATGTAATTAATGAAATTTCAGTGTAATGCATTGCAAGAAAATATAGTGCTACCTGTTTCTGACCTGTCATGAATCAGAGGAAACTTTTATTTCACCTTGAATTGTAGGCATAGCAGGCTAGATTCTGTTGCTTTTATACGTATATATTTTCTGCAGCATCCCTTTAGTTTCATGTGTCGTTTGAAATAGGAAGTTCTTTGCTGTAGGTGTAATAAAGTGGATAAGATATAAGTAAAAATGTAATCAGTGTTTTTCCTTTTTTTTAAATGAAAAAAAAATACTTGTAGAGCTACTTCGTAAACTTTTTTTCAAATCATGCATTTCACATGCTAAAGCTTCTAATATTTCACCAGTGGACCAAACACCAAGGCCATTCAAAGCAAAAGCATAGATTTCTAATTATATTAACTGGTATCAGATACTTATTTCTCTGGGGTAAATTACTATTATCCTCTGACCCTGAAAAGTGACTATGATTCATCATTCTTTGGTAAGCAGTCAGAGCTTCTGAATATGTACCTATTTTTCTCTCATGAAGGAATGGCTTTCAGATTAATCTTAGAAAAAATAGGAAACCCCATTAAGAGAAATCTGCCTTGATTGATTTAGTATTATCCTGAGCTAACTTGATATATATTTATCTGCTTGTACCATTGTACAAGAGAAATTTCTGTTTGTTTTTGCAGAGGGCATTTAAATGATTCTTCATGTCAGTGATACAATTCCTAAAATTTTCATATTGGCTGCTTAATTTTTCTGCTTGTAATTCAATTCTTACTTTGCTGTAGTTTGAAGATGATTGTACTAAATCAGATCTATGCTGCTTTATACTCTGTGCTGTCTCCCACAGGATAAACTTGGGGATAAATTCTGACTTACATAGGTTCCAGTAAAGAAAATTTAACTAATAATCTGATCAAGGTTTTAAAAAAATTTTCAGAGACTCAACTGTGTTTTTTACATCTCAATTAGTATATGGTCAAGATTATCATTTATCTTTTTTTAGAATCTTCAACTGAAATTTGTAGTGAAAAATACCATTTATCAGCAGTATAGGTCCTCTTCAGGAAGTTCAATACCATTTAAAATGAAAAGGTTAATTTCAAACAGAATCTGCAGTATATGATGGCAAGGAGTACTTCTCATTGTGTGAGCTTCCAGAATGATGCACCTTGCAAAATAGATTATTTTTTTCTATTTCACAGTAAGCCTAAGAGCAATTCGTAAGTTGAAAACATTTAAGACAAAAAAATAGAGTTGCGATTATAAAGTAAGGATTAATGTTTATTTCTACTAGATAGAATGTATATATATAACTATATCCAAGGAATGCTGAACTTTTCTTTCTTTCAATTTAATTCAAAGGCATTGGAATTGGACAACTGAGTGCTCTCAAGTTGTGAGCCTAATTACCATAAGAACTATCTGGAAATTTCCTCGCAAAAGTCTATTTATGAATTCTGTTCTGGTTTGTAGAAGCCAAACATTTCATAGAAATATCTTGAATTCAACAAGCTTCTGCCTAATCATCACAGAATCACAGAATCACAGAATCAGTAAGGTTGGAAAAGACCTGTAAGATCATCAAGTCCAACCATCAACTAACACCACCATGCCCATTAAACCATGTTCCACAATGCCTCATCCACACGTTCCTTGAACACCTCCAGTGAGGGTGACTCCACCACTTCCCAGGGCAGCTTATTCCAGTGTCTCACCACTCTCTCAGTAAAGAAATTTTTCCTAATATCCAGCCTAAACCTCCCCTGGCGCAACTTGAGGCCATTTCCTCTTGTCCTGTCACTTGTCACTTGGGAGAAGAGACCAGCACCCACGTCGCTACAACCTCCTTTCAGGTAGTTGTAGAGAGCAATAAGGTCTCCCCTCAGCCTCCTCTTCTCCAGGCTAAACAACCCCAGCTCCCTCAGCCGCTCCTCATAAGACTTGTGCTCCAGACCCCTCACCAGCTTCGTCGCCCTTCTCTGGACACACTCCAGCACCTCAATGTCCTTCTTGTAGTGAGGGGCCCAAAACTGAACACAGGATTCGAGGTGCGGCCTCACCAGCGCCGAGTACAGGGGCATGATCACCTCTCTAGTCCTGCTGGCCACACTGTTTCTGATACAGGCCAGGATGCCGTTGGCCTGAACTTTCAGGGCTTCCAGGAGCCCTTACAAAGGTCTCAAGGTCTGGTAGCCCTGCATGCCCTTGGAAAATCCTATCTGTCACTCAGTACCCAGGCTCCTTTGCCTTTGTAGTGGAGTGGAAAGCTACATCCTCTAATAATCACTACAGTCTGCAATGAAAAAGAATATAAATTTTATTTGAAAACATTCACAGAACAGGAGTGTATATTATCTTGTCAACACTATGGACAGTTATTTCCTAAAATTATTCTTTTTCAGGCTTTCTATTCCATATGAGGTTTTAAAATTGGTTCATATTCCATGATCATCTAAGATCTAGCGTGACCTAACTCTCAGGTCATCAGCCCTCAGCCCGCTCCCTGCTCAGGTCGTCTGACCCTCCCCCCCAAATGCTGCCTGGAACTTCAACTACTTGTCCAGAACACAGCAGGTTTCAACAGTCAA
The DNA here is from genome assembly GCF_030936135.1 of Gavia stellata. Classification (NCBI taxonomy): domain Eukaryota; kingdom Metazoa; phylum Chordata; class Aves; order Gaviiformes; family Gaviidae; genus Gavia; species Gavia stellata. The sequence continues at coordinate 82,825,524 of NC_082595.1, forward strand.
ATGGCCCCATTTCAATGACTAAGATCCTTATTACTATTTTCTAATAGCACATGAATAATGTCTGTGGCTGCTATTGTATCATTAAACATGTTTTCCTTATGGCTGGGGGCCTCATTTGTATTTGGGAACCCACTGACTTACATTTGAGGGCAAACAAATATGAAAGTGAGGGAGAAAAATAATAAGGGTTTTGCCAAGTCATGCAACAGCTCAGAAGTAGCATCTGTACAGTACTTAGCTCTGCTCTGTGGCTCGTCCTAGGCTTGTATGACTGTGATTTCTGTAGTTCTCCTCCTCATGTGAAAATCCAGGTTTGTAACTCTCCTGAACTAAAAACTGGAGGTTAAACTAGCTAACCTACAGATTTCAGCGAATTCACCAGAACAAATGGCATCCAGCTTGGGCTTTTCAGTGCTGCTTCATTTTCACAACTATTACTAACTTGGCAAGCCTTGTGACTGTAACCATTGAAGTTGACAGCTGACATTTGTTCTCAGCACGAATGAGAAACAGACTTTCTCTGGCATATTATTGACAAATTGTTCTTCTTGAACTTTTTCTCTTTTTGGAAGTCTTTTGCAAATTGAGCTTACTTAGTACATTAAAATGAGTTAATGCATATTAAATAAAAAAGAGTAGCTTGCATACCTGCAGCAGCAGTTGTACAGTTAATTTTCAAGCTTAATGAGATGGATTAATTTTAAGAAAAAAAGTATGTTATCTCTTCATGGCACGTGTCCTGTATGCTCTTCAAAATTTGTCATATGTGGTTTTGTTGAAATTTTTATAGCCAAGCGTAAATAATACTACACATACCAACAAGTATAAAGCATATTGTGTTTCCTTTTAACAAGGACAAGATTTTTTTATTGTGGAAATAGTTGTAAAAGTATCAATACTGTTACATTATTACAATTACTATAGATGGTTATTTTCAATAATGCAATTATAGAGCTAGCATTATAAAAGGATGTTAATGAATATCAGTATTTATATCTGTTCTGATATTCTTCCTTGTTTTCTCTTTGATGTTTCTGTCATACAAAACTACTTCCCTCTGGATGTTTTGGCCTATATTCTGTTCTCATCTATAGACTAAATCAGTGGAATAATTTTATTAAATTCATTGGCTTAGCTGTTGAAATTGATTGAAAATGGTTTTGCATGAAATACTTAATTTTAAGACAACACTTGATCCAAAGATTAGGTGTAACCTCCAATACCACTTAGGTGAAATCATGTGGCATTAAGTAATGAAGGGGAAATTGTCACGTTTAACTTCTTGAGAATGAAAAGGAACAGCACACATCATAAAACGAAGGAACAGTTAAAAATAAAATCAATGGTCTTTTGCCTAAGTAAAGACTGAGTAAGTAAATCAGGCTTAAACTGCATACCTACAAAATTATTTCAAAATCTGTTTTTTAATCTTTCATCAAGAAAATATTATGATAAGGAAAGAGTTTCAGCCTTTATGCACAAAGATGGAAATGGGTTATGTCTTCTTTGGATATAGCAACATACTACATGCACCAAATGAGCATGTTCAGGAATTTGAAGTATGAATACTATCAGCATGATGTTGCTTACAGCTTAATTTAGTCTTCCTAAAAATATCTCCATGGGTCTTCGTGCAGTGTGTGTGTGTATGTGTGTGCATGCATGCGTGTATATATGTGTGAGCAAGTATGCATACATACAAATTATATATATTATATTTGTACATCCTTCATATTTGTCACAAATGGAAAATCAGAAAATGGGTGTGTTATGAGTTACAGATCAACATCAGCAATTCCTTTATGCTTGCAGGGAGTTGGTCACCCTCAGTCCTTTGCAAAGAAAGTTTTTTGTTTCTTTTCTCAGTTATGTTAAAAACCTGCATGGAATAAATAATTTTTTTTTTAATCTTTCTATTAAATGATGTAGATTATTTTCATAACAGTACGCATTTTAATAATTATTACTCTTTGGTGCATAACTTGACTAATACCCTGTTCATTAAAAATGTGGAAACTTAAATAAATGTTTCTTAGTTGTAAAGATATTTTGAAGCTATGCAGTCTTTGTATTCTTCATACCATATGTAACAGAGTGGCACGGATCTTGAACTAATTCAGAAGATACTTGTTAATCAGTGCAGTTGACAATAAAAAATACTTACCTTGACATATCTAGATGAAAATGTATTATTGATTGTCCGTGTAAATGACAATGAGCCATGACCAAACCTTTATCCTTATCAGATATTCAACATATCAAGAACAAGAAAGACATCTTCAGATTTTCTGGTTTTCTAACTTTTTTTTAATGTATTAATTGTTATTAAATGAAAGATTAAGGATTCTGGTTTTGTCAATCTTGGGGTCATTGGAGCAGAAAACCACTGTTTAAACTAGTTTTCTTTGTTAAAAAAATGCACAGATAATATCTGTAAGTAAGTGATTTAAGATCACTTGGTTTTGCATGGTTTCTATTTACACTGTAAGCTTTCTTTTTTAGACTTATCTAGAGGATAAAAAACAATCTTTTTGATTTTTACACTGCACAAGGGCAAGGTTAAAATGCTTTTGATTCTAAGAATATTGTATTATATTCAGTAGAAGCGGTAGAGCAGAGACACAAACTAGTGAGTACTGAAATACAGCTTGTTCAAGGTCAAGTATCTACCAGTAAAAATATTTTTCAAATACGTAGATTTCTTTAGAGACATAGGTTATTGTATTAGGTCTGTATCAGTACAGTATGGGTGATGAATAGATTGAGAGCAGCCCTGAAGAGAAGGACTTAAGGATACTGGTTGGCGAAAAATTGGACATGAGCCAGCAATGTGCATTACAGCCGAGAAAGCCAATTGTATGCTTGAGGATCGTGAAACACTGGAACAGATTCCCCAGAGAGGTGGTAGATGTCCCATCCCTGGAAACATTCAAGGTCAGGTTGGATGGGGCTCTCAGCTACCTGATCTAATTGAAGATGTCTCTGCTTATTACAGGCGGGTTGGACTAGATGGTCTTTAAAGGTCCCTTCTAACCCAAATTATTCTATGATTCTATGATTTAACGATTCTGGCTGCATAACAAGAAGTGTCCCCAGCAGGTTGAGGGAGGTGATTCTGCACCTATACTCTACTCTGGTGAGACCTCATCTCGAGTACTGTGTCCAGCTCTGGGATCCCCATCACAAGAAAGACATGGACCTGTTAAAGCAGGTCCAGAGGAGGGCCATGAGTATGATCAGAGGGCTGGAATACCTCTCCTATGAAGAAAGGCTGAGAGAGTTGGGGTTGTTCAGCATGGAGAAGAGAAGGCTCCAGGGAGACTTAATTGGGCCTTTCAATACTTAAAGGCAGCTTATAAGAAAGGTGGAGAGAGACTTTTTACCAGGTCTTGTAATGATAGGACAAGGGGCAACATTTTTAAACTGAAAGAGGGTAGGTTTTGATTAGATATAAGGAAGAGGTCTTTTATGATGAGGGTGTGAGACACTAGAAGAGGTTTCCGAGAGAAGCTGTGGATGCCCCATTCCTGGAAGTGTTTAAGGTCAGGTTGGATGGGGCTTTAAGCAACCTCATCTAGTGAAAGATGCCTCTGCCCATGGCAGGGTAGTTGAACTATGTGATCTTTAAAGGTCCATTCCAACCCCAACCATTTTATGATTCTGTGATTCTATGATACTATCCATAGCTAGGTAATGTATTAATAGTTTATTATTATTGATTATTAGAATATTCTTTTCTTCCATTCAGTTTTACCTTCTTTTTTTTTCTTCCAATTACATTTGAATTTTTAGTGCTTAGGGTTTAAACACACAAATTTTCTAGTGCATGTACTAAATGTATTTTATCTGTGATATAATCTCTTCTCTGTGTGAATATAGTCCCTGTAAAACTATGTAAAACAATTCAGGACAGCACACACACTTTGCAAAGGTAGAAATTACTATAAAAGCTTTTAAGAAATAGATAATCAAGTTTCCTTTGTGCTGAATAACATTTTGCATGCAGAGACCTTGCCAAGGAGCACTCAAGCTTTGTTAGAGGAAAAAGCAAGATTGTGCATAATAGTAATTGCTACATGTCCTTGTATCTGTGGCAGCAAACAAGTTTGCATGATTCTGAAGTCAGGACAAAGAAGTAAGGAATAAAGATTAAACCTTATTGAAATGAATTCATTTCTGATAAAGGCAAATTTAAATGTTAAGGAGTATTTATGCAGATTAAGATATCTGCAATTATAGCTGAACTGAAAGAAATTAACTTAATTATTCTTTTCAAGATAAATTATAAGCAGATTATCAATCTTAAATTTTGGCATTGCTACTTTTGATAACCTTTACAGCTACAAAAAAAAAGATGTATTTTCTTGTCAAAAATATTGGCAGTTGATGCATAAAATGTATGCATTAAAAATTAAGTTTACTTACAGTTAGCGTAGTTCTTTCCAGATTAGAAGTTATATCTGTGATAAAGAATACTTTACTTTAAGAGGTCCTATAGGGCAAAATAGTCCTTATTATAAGTCTGTATTCATAATATTGAAGTAGATAGTTCACTACTTTTTAAGATGTCAATACTACTTTAATTCTCACTGAAGCATAACATACATTCACTGAAAATATGTACACAGTATTACTGTGAATATGATTTTGCTAGCATGGGAATACCCTGAATTAAATAATTAGCTTTTTAAAGATGGATTCTCTCTCAATGCATTTGCTATTTGTATAATAGAAATTATTTCATGCACACAGGGAAAAGCAGTGATCGCCTCACATTTGCTCTTCTGCCATGTAACTCTGCACTCTAGTAAAGTTTTGAATGTCATAAGTAGCACAGGTTATGGGAAAACTATTTTGTGTTAATTTTTGAAAATATGGAGGATTTCTTGGCATTAGTGCTATAATTCCTTGCTTAAGAATGGATTAAGTCAAGGGGCTGAGAGTGTAGCTTTATCATGAGTGCAGACCAGTGGGCCATGTGACATTGCTAATGCTGAGTAGTACTACTCTTAATTCATATGTCAGCTGTATCTTTTTTTGCCATAAACACCTGTTTATGATCACTGTACTGTGTCCCATATCCTGAATATTGTAAAATAGGGGACAGGATCCAATTTGATAAATTGCATACCTAAAGTTAGGACAACAAATTGTCTTGATAGCTCCTTTCAAGAAAAAACACCTATTTTCAATGACTATACTACAAATGTAGGCACTAACTTATAAGGACTGCTTCACTACAGACACTGGAGATTTAAGTGCAGTCTAGATTCCACTTTGTTTTATAACAGAGTCTCTTCTCAGTCACTCATGATTTAAAGACTTCTTAATTAAGAGAATATTCCAAACCACAGCGTGCAAAATTGATGTACTAAAAGTGCTACATTCAGCACCAACAGTTGTAATCTCAGCCTCCATTTTACTTTTTCTTTTTTTTTAATAAAAAAATATTTTATCTTGTGATGAGACTTTGTGTTACTTCTCCTTGAGCAACCAAAGCTTTCACAGAGTGTACACTGATGTAACCTTTGTGTCACTCCAGTATTATTTCTGGTTGTGTGCTCGCTCTTAGCTTTCCATGCAGAGTTCAGTGCAATTTGGCAACTCACGGATTTTTCTGAAAATTATGCTAACTTGGTTCCTATTTTTACATATTTACACCTTCACAGACATAATACTCAAAATATCAGTGAGCATCAATGTAGTTAAAAGGCAAAAACCACAATGCAGATGAAAGTACCTAGAACCCATATTTCAAGTAGAAAAAAATTTCTTTGCATTACTTAATTTTTTCTGATAAAAAGAAATGCTATAAAATGCTATAGACATCAAACAAATTAAAAAAAAAAAAGGAGAAAAAGAAAACAAATATTTCAGGATTACTAAAAGATATTGCCAGAGCAAGTCAGAAAGTAAGTCAAACAGTTTAAGCTTAAGGAAGGAGTCTGGAAGGCATGTACATAGCGACTTAGATAAGAACTACTTAAATGAGAAGAATAAGCTTACTCAGAACAGCAGATAAGCATAAGTCAAGTGGGAGTGATGATCTAAGAAGAGATTAATTTCTGCCAAATGTTCCTGATGGTGCCTTGATTCCTGTTAATAATCCCTAGAAATTCTTCATCATATATGAATATAAACTCTGCTTTCTATTTTATTCTATTTTTAATTGCATGAGGAAGTCGTGAAGAAATGCTATACAGAGTTTTATGCCAGAAGGTATCATCAAAACATCTGTTCCCACTTTCATAGTACAGGCTTTTATCTTCCTCCCACGTCTCTATATTAATCACTAAAATTTAACATATCAGTCCTCTGGTACAGTTGTAGGGCACAGTTTATGAAAAGGAAATTCAAAAATTAAAAAAAAGTCTTAGGCCCCTGCAATGGTATAAACAGATTAAAAGGAATATATTAATTTGATGTCATAAAAAATTAAAAAATGCTAACATGAAAGAGAGTTGCCAAAATTTGAGATCCCTAGCCATCTAGCACAGGGCAAAATTCCTTCTCAAAGGTTAATCCAGTGATCAGCCTGACCACTAGTATGTAAATAGGATATACTTGTTGGGTACAGAAACAGGATTTTGGTGCTCTCTGTTCCATATCCTGTACTGTATCCAGTTTCAGTTAACATAAATTTTGGTAGATGTTTTGATCATAGCTAGAGAACAGAAGAGTATGAATGAGCCCTCTGCAGGTCATCAGCAAATTAGTGTTTTTGGCTGGATGGGTATTTTGATGCCACCCTTCTTCCCACCAGCTTGCAGAGCAATCTGTATCAGATAAGATGGGCAGTACCACTTCCCAAAACAAAGTCCGTAAAAAACAGACTTATCATAGCAGGTTGCGTGTCTCACTAAGCAAAAACTGAAACAATTCAGTGAAGGAGCTACAGAGAGGTCACATATGAGGCTCCTTCAGAAGGTACAGTAGAATGGCATTGGAGGAGCTTGGCAAATTGTTTCGCCATAAAAATACCGCTTGGATGATTACATGGAGTGAAGATTATGTGACAGTAAGTTTTAGTGTTAGTTCTGACATTGTATCTTTCTGGAGGCCTGAGTCACTCTCAGTTTTGATTTCCCCAGCAGTAAAATAGAGACTGTAAGATTTCAAGACAGCGTTTGCTAATTCTTAGTTCTACCAAAAACACATAGGAAGGACTCTATCCAGAAACTTCGAGAAAGCAGTATCTGTCTATACAAGGCTTTCCCTCAAACAAAAATTCTGAGAATATAAAGAAAATCTGATGTTAGTCAATCCTTTTGAAGGCTTATTCTGTCATCAACTATTCCTTTATTCTTTTTATCATTTCCTCCCCCAGTTTATGATTAATCTAAGTGAATCTGATAGAAGAATATCTGATTCATTGGAATCTGTTTGTTATCCAGACAGTAAAATGGTAGGAAGGATGTCAAAATGTCCTTAACTATATCTGAGATTTCATACATTAAGGGTGATCTCTGTCAGTGATTATTTATGTGAGAAAATGACATACACATAGCTCTTGGTGTTTCTCTGGATTTCATGTTTTCAATGAATTTGGCATGGCTAGCCCTTGGCAACCTGGACCTTATTTTCAGAAAGGTTTTTTGCTTTAATATTTTAAAAATATTATGAAGTGGTTTTCTCTTGCAAGTCTATATAATGTAACCAAACAAGAATTACCATGCCTTTAACTCATTACACATGGATTTATGGAAAATTCAGGAAACTTATGGAGTAACAGCCTGTAAATAAATATTTTCTTTCTTTTGAAAATAACCTAACTCTATTGAAATATTTCTATAAATTGGGTTTTTCTATAAGAATTTTTCTTATTTTCTGTAAGAATTTTCAAGAGAAAATTGATTCACAAATACTGTCCTCACTAGGACAGTTTTAATTGACTTGGCTAACAATTTCAGTATAATTTTTCCTTATATTTACAATATATTGTAAATCAGTAAGAAGAATCATTTCTCTATAAAAGAAAAAAATCCCAAGGTTCCTTTCTGTCCTTGCTCCTGATGATGTTTGGTCACTCCCTGCTTTGAAGCATTCAGCAGAAACAACCAGATGTTGGCTCCAAGATATCAGCTGTTCTCCCTTGGGTTTATGTTCAAGCTTCCTGATGCTCAGTTTGTTCAATGGTGGTGTGGGTCTTTTTCTGATGACATGAAGGACTTTCTGCTCAGTTCTGTAGACACTATCATTCTGTGCAGTTCTGAAACATGAAAAAATCCTGGAAAAAAGTCTCAAAAAGAAATTATATAAATGTGTTCTATTAATTTAATGGTAAACAGAAGACTACAATTCAGGTGAAAATGAAAATTCAGGCTAAACTGAATAAATCTATGTAAGAGATTTGATGTATCCCTATTGTGGTTTAACCCTAGCCAGCAACTAAGCACCACACAGCTGCTCACTCAAACCCCCCCCAGTGGGATGGGGGAGAGACTTGGAGAAAAGGTAAAACTTGTAGGTTGATATAAAAATGATTTTATGAGAAAAGGAAGAAAATAATAGTAACAATGATAAAGGAATATACAGAACAAGAGATGCACAATGCAATTTCTCACCACCCACTGACCGATGCCCAGCCAGTTCCTGAGCAGCAGCCGCGCCCTCCCAGTTGTTTGGGGTTTTTTTCAGCATGACGTCATATGGTATGGAATATCCCTTTGGCCATTTTGGGGCAGCTGTCCCAGCTGTGTCCCCTCCCAGCTTCTTGTGCACCTGGCTGGGCAGTGTGAGAAGCTGAAAAGTCCTTGACTCAGTGTAAGTACTGCTCAGCAACAACTAAAACATCAGTGTATTATCAACATTATTCTCATCCTAAATCCAAAACACAGTACTATACCAGCTACTAGGAAGAAAATTAACTCTATCCCAGCCGAAACCAGGACAATCCCCTATTGTCCTTGATGATATCATGCATTTTAGACTTCCTTTCTTCTGTATTGTAACAATTTGGCCAAAGTCAAATTGTATGTTAATAATCCATGTTATTTTCTCTTACATGTTCCAACTCCTCAAGCCTGTGGTGGGCTGACATTAATCGTGTCCAGCCCAAACATCCTTCCTTCCAGACTTCCAGCAGAGATTCCCTGCACTGCCTCACTGCCTACAAAGAGCCTTGTGTGCCTCATTTGAACCTTTCCAGAGTCTTTGCTTTGTAGGTGTCATCCTCCCCAGCGCCAGACCTTGCTCATGTTATCTTCAACAATCCTTAAAAAATCTCTTCTTCTCATGTTCACGAGGAAGGGTACTTGCTGCCTTAATCAGCATTGCATTAAGGTTGTCTAGACCCTGCCCATTTTGTTGCCTTTGGAGCAAGTTTTTCCCCACCCTGTTCAGTCCATTTCCTGGTATGAAGGAGAAAAGCAGGAGATAAAGTGCAGATAGTCCCATTTCGTCAGTTTGGACTGCTGAACACAGAGATTGTCTTAGCCGAATCCATCACTTTTGGGGTGGTCTGACCTCAATGGCTGGAACAGGATTGAGAGAAACAGAAGAGGTGAGCAAAGGACTGGATGTCATTTTTGCATAGTTCCTCATTTTTTCATGATGTTTTTCTATACTTCTCACCATTATAGCAAAAGGAGGGGGGAGGAATGTGAGGGGTCTGTCTTGCCTTCCCCCATCTTGACATCTGTTAGTGATGATACAGTATGCTTTCTACTAGCTCTTCTTTTCTGATCAATAAGGTAGAACTGATTTGTACCTTATGCATATTTTCTTCATGTAGGAACAAATAGATCCGGCCTATCTGCAGAGAGATAACCTGTAAACAGTGAGACTAACATTTCTCATTCACAATTGTACATCAACATTAGTGAAATTCCAAATAATTTATCCCAGCACAAGTGAGCACAGACCTCTTTTTTTGCAGCTCTTCATGAGTCACAATGCTGTTTGTGTAGCGAAAGTGCATCCGACAGCAGCACAGACACGTTCCAATCCTGTGACCTAGGCGCAAATTGATGTCGTCAAGGATAGAGGGACACTGTACCACTGTAAATTGCTTAGCCTGCCTAATAAATCTAACTTGCATAATTTGCAATTTGTCAAATTAATTTATGCAACAGTACCTACTTATCACAATTTCGGCAAAATTGTGATCACCTCTCTTCCTGATTGCATCAGATTAGTTCCTGTTTACACTGGGATGACCTTTGACAGCCCTTTGCCCCAAAGCAGCCCTTTGAAACCAGTGATGTTCCACACACATGCTCTTGGGATTTGTTCACAACTGATCTCTGCTGTTAAACTCTGTTCTGTTGCACAGCCTACCCAGATGTACAAAGGCATTTGACATTATATGAAAGCCCCCAGCCAAGTTTAAATTCAGATCAAGTCTGTTAATCAAATGCAGATTTTCAAACTGTTGAAAGATGTATACACCTATTTTTATAGTTGCCAGTTACAATAACAGTGTCAAGATAAAATGCATGCTGGTAATTAGCAGAATGCTAAATATCTGGTTAATATGAGATGAAAATTTAAATGCAATGAGAATTTAAAAAAATTCAAAAGTTATCTGTTTAAAACAGGCAGAAGAACATTATTTATCAGAAAATAATATAGCTACCCATTGACGTTAGACAGTTGAGGGTTTTTTAGAATACTTATGTCCTTCATGGATTGATAATAATGTTTGCTTTGATTGCCTATTAGATAAAGATCCCCAACCCTAAACATTAAACATTTTAAAGTTTGGTATCTGATGTGTTAAATAATTGCAGTAGACAAGTCATTAGTCATATGGTTTACATAATTATCCACACAAATTTTAAAGTGCAACATATTAGAAACATTTAGTGTATTGTAACTCCTGATTTACTGTTAGATCAACAAAATTCATAAATACTGCTTCAGTGCATTTAGGATTATATGTATTTTGCTTGAGGCAAATCTGACAGCCTGTATATCCATACTGCAGTCATCTATTCTCTCTCCTCATATAAACAATTAAATGAAGATATATGATCTTAGTACCCAGTGAAGGAGAATAGTCATAGGTTTTTATTTTCTTTGTTTTGTTTCCGTTTTATCTTAGCATGCATGTACTTTAATTGTCAGGTTTATACTCTCACTTGCCCCTGAGGCAGTCCACTTTTTAGTTAATTTGCTGGATATTTTTGATTTTCCAATATAAAACTCTTCATGAAATGTTTTTCACCCCTGTTTAAGCACATTCAGTGTAGAAATAAAATGAAATGAGGAAAAAGGAATTCCTGGAAAAGTATTTAATTACCTGTTTTTACAGTTGTTATACAATAGGGACTTAAACTGACTTTAATGTGAACAGGGAATGCAGAATAATGCCCTAAAACACAAAAAGCCATGATTATTCTAGATACTTATCTGCTCCTGAGCTGTCAGAAGGAATTAAGATGAATTCCTATAGTCTTTACATGTTGATACCAGTACAGAAGAGACTAAAATAGTTGAACTACTGTAACTGAAGATATTACTGACTTAAACATAAAATATCAGATAAGACATATCATGATACAAAGACTTACACTGTTGCTATTTTGATTTTTAAGGCAATTATCTTACAAAAGTAGTCATAAATAGAGTGTTGAACTGTCATTTTCTTCACATAACTAATATTCTAAAAAACACCAGTGAATTTATATCTGTGTAAGTATTCTTGAGTATAACTTGTTAAAATAGAAGCAAAACTATATGCAACAGAAACTATTGACCTTCCCAACAAGTTTTATGAATGAAGAATAGACCAACTCTTTCTATCACAAATCCTTTTACTTTAATGTCATTATTAATTGCTGACTTCCCTATATCTTCTGTACATAGTCTTCACTACATTCTGCCTAATGAGTCATGAGAAGTTATCACAGGAAGTGTCATAAATATGAGAATGTGTGGAAAACATTAAAAGCCTTGCAGATGTGGTTGGATAAGTCATCCTCTAACATTTAATTACGGAAATATCTGACTGTCTGCCAGATTATTTTACACACAGTTATAGCTATTCTGATTATAATGCAGAGTAATTCAAATTTAAAACAGTCCTTGTTATCCAAAGTTTAACAAATACCTCCGAACAAAGTACTGTGTCATCTTCCTGAGCTTTGGCTATGTATTGGACTAGCAGGTGAAATCCTCACTATGGAGGTCTTGGCTTGGCACAGTTAAGATCTGATCCAAAGACAATTTAAATCAATAGAGAGAATCCTATTGACTTCAGTGGGATTAAGACTTTGGAGAGCAGCCTGGAGGATCCCAAAGCCAGCCAGCTTACCCACAGTTATCCACTTGTCTCCAGGCTGGAGGTGTTGTTTTCCTGCAGAACTGTCTAGCTGGCGCTCATGAGCCAGCTGGCACTGGAATTGCCTGACAGGGTATTTTTTAAGTCTTCTTGCACAGAGAAAAAAAAAAACAAATATATCAAAAACCTGCTGGATTTCTCATCTGACTTTTTATCCTTCAAGTTATAAAGGTTTTTCAGTTACCTGAAACCTTCAGATAGTTGGACCTTGCTGCTTTTTGTCTTTAAGAGATTTGTTCTGGTCATCTCAAATTGCTTAATGCTTAGACATAATATATAGATTGAAATGACTTAGCAGCATACCTGGAAAAAGGTATGCTAGCCACAGTTAAAATGTGTAGCAGCATAAATAGTTTATTTGGGAATGTTCCTGGAATAAGGCCAAGATTAAGATTTCTGCCCTCATAAAACCTGTTATCAAATAGCAATAATCTTAATTTTATAGCTTTTCTAAAGAGTATGAGAATTGCCCCAAATCCAACACTACAGGGTAAGTAGCTTATGTCAGCTATTGGTGTGTGACTGGAACAAAAGTTCAGAGGGCGAGTTGCTCTGTAAATATTGTAAATTATCCTGTATAAATAATTATCTCAAACTGCACAGTATTATAGCAAGATAAAAGTATAAATCTTCTTTCTATAAAGAGTTTAAGGTCTTTAAGCATTTAAAGCTTGAAGTTCTTCTCTTTGCTATAGTCTGCATCTCCTTCTGTCTATACTCTGATTTTTAACATAATAAAATATAGTAACAAGGAACGCTAAAAGCAAATTTACAAATGGAAGGGGAGTAAACATAGTGACAGATCTGGCAAAAGCAATAGCTATATTCAGAATTTGCAATGTAAAATATGTTGAGAGTAAATATTTCAGTAGAAGCAGTAAGGCTCCATTGTAAAGCAATGTACAGAAAATATATGCCATAGAAGCCCCTATAAATTTTCAGAAAACCCAAATATGCCATTCATTTACAACATAGAAAGTAAAATAAAGAAAGATAATAGTATTGTAGTTAACCAGCATTAAACAAGGATATAGGTGGAAGAGAAAGCACTGTAAAATAAAGCTGTGAAAAACCTGGAATGAAGTAAATTACATACAGGTCAATGAACTGAATAAAGCTATCTTCAGTGTTTACTTCTGTAATATTTACATTTTTAAGCTTTTTCTTGCTGTGCAATGATTTTATACATTTGGCTCAGCTATGCTACAGCCGCAGGAGTACATGCTGTAAACACTATGAAAAATCTGGCTCTGTACTCAATGCATTCTTTGTTTAATAGCATATAGCCACAATTCACATACAATATAGCATATGTCCTACCCTTCTTCTTTTCTTCAAATAAAAGATAATTGTGTCACGTTATATACCTGGGTGTGTTATCTATTGATAAATGTTGATTTTTGCTGGGCACTCTTTACATCTGCACTTGCATAAAGCTGTAAGCCACAATCCAGCTAGTTCAGAGTCCATCTGCAAATGGCTAGGTATAAAATACTGCCTGTCTGAACAACTCTGACATGAAAAACAATATTTGAAGTATTTCTCATTCATCTTCAGGATACAGCAATCACAAACCGTTTCTGTTTCATCTTTGTTTATGCATCTTGCAGAGAGATTCAGCTGCATCATTTTCGTCAGCGGTTAATGAGCTGCAGTGCAGCCTACTGGCTTTTAGATTCCTCTCTTCTCTCTGAAGGCATTGTACTGCATTTCTAATTTTCTTTTCTCATTTGTAAAAACAAGAACTAACACAGTCAGAAGGATGAATTATGTAGGTGAAATCTGGATTGCCTTTTCAAAGCTGCTCAAGATATGAGAAATTCATTTTGTTGTTTGTGTGCCTGTTTCCATTTCTACAGTCTGCCTTGTCTATGCGGGTTCTAAGCTACTAGAACAGCCATATTTGTATGGGCCGTACCTATACCAGCATTTACGCCAACCAATTTAAAGATCTGAACAAACTGGAAGCTGCCACACTTTTAACCAATAATGAAAAAGCAGTAAGTGTAAGAGAAAGAAAGGTTAAATATGGACACAACTTAGAAATCTCTTATCAACAAGCTTATTTCTTTCTAGTCGAAGGCCTATTTTCTTTTCATAGAGCTTATTTACTGTTGGTTTTAAGTTGATATGACAACTGCCTAGAAGAATTTTAAAAATACTAAATAAAAATTTTAAAAATAACTATTCTAACACCAAAATATTAAATATAAAGATCTAAAACCTCAGGCATGAGCTGGCTAAACTCCAAAAATAAGTATAGATAATGAAGTCCTGTAGTGACTGACTGGTTGTAGACTCACAAGAGGAAATATATGTTGACAAGATGAAAGTAATTGCAGCCTAGTGCCGGTGTAGTTCATATGTCTGTATTCCAAAGCCATAGATGTTTTAAATACCTGTTTAAAGGGGTAGTGCTGAGTAACTTTCTCATATAAGTAATTACGCAGTTATGTGAATTAGTTGTAATAACAGGAATGAAAAATATCTGAACAATTTAATTACTACATTGTGAAGCATATCTTAACTTTAAATGAGTCTGTCTCATTAAACTGCTTCAGCAATTGTTTGGCTTTGTAAAGTATTCAGTGAGAGTTTCTGCAAAAAGAAAAAAAAGGCAGAGGCATTTGAGGTTGAGTCAGACTGGGTAAAGAGCCAATACTTTAGATTTGCTGGTAATCTCAGAGAGAAGCTTGTTGGATAAATTCCACACACATATGCCGAAGTAATTTACTTATAAGTCCTACAAGCAGGCATGTGCTAAAACGCTATGGCATTCTAAATTAATACCACTAATGATGTTTATATAAACCCGTTGATCTGTTTTTAGCATACACTTTTGACACAGAGCTTTAAAGACCTAGGACCCAGATGGTCTTTTGCCTGTTTTCACCAACGTCAAAAAACAGTAAAATGTTATAATGTCTATGTTATAGCTCTGTCTCCCACTTTGAACCAGCATGAATAATATTAGATGAGGAGAAATGGTAAACTGATTATGGTAACTCACACTAAGATGGAGCAAGTCCCACACAGCACAAGTGAGGCTCGCGTAACCAGCTCCTGCCCCAGACTGCCCTGACACTAGTCTTGTGTCTTGCTCTTACATACAGTGTTATGACACGTCCTCCCTTCCACTCTGCGATGCCATGTAGGTATTTCTGGCCCCATTTCTGAGTGGCATACTGTCTCTCTTCAGTAGGAGTCTGCAGCACTGCACTGCTGCCCGACTGAACCTCAGAGAAGACCCATTAGCACCGTCCTAGAAATGGGTGGGTGCACCCAAAGGCACCCATCTGTGGACATGTTTCTGGTCTGCAACCTACCCACTCACCCACTGACAGTCTTCTCCCAGCACACGACCCACGAAGTCTCCCATTTTGGAATACAATAAAACAGTTGCCCACACTCATTTGGTGTCTTCTGGAAGTTCAGTGGCAGAGATTATTCCCTGGGATATACATCAGGTATACCTGGAGTAGCCTGCTCCTGTTTGAAGGTTTTGATGGTTGGACTTGATGATCTTACAGGTCTTTTCCAGCCTTAATGATTCTGTGTTTCCGTGATTCTGTGAAAAATGACTGTAGGGAAATTATTGTTTTAAAAGAAAAATAAGAGATGCTAGTCAACCACATCACTCTTCGGCCGTGTGATTTGTTTTATAGCTGGGCTGGTGTTCTGTTTTCCAAAAATGAAAAGTTTGAGTGTAAGCCCACACTGGAGTCCCTATTTTGAAAGTTTTATGAGGGTTTTTTTAATTCTGCTGACTCTGCATTTCTGCATAAAGGTGAATTTTATGCCATGCCAACGGGGTCCAAGTCCAGTAGAGTATTTAATCACCTGAGTAACTCTAATTATATAAGTGCCTCCACTGAAATCAATACCATTCTTCACACACCTAAATTGTACCCCTACTTAAGTGCTTTCTTGGATTCAGGCCTAAAATACTGCCATTAGAAAACATGTTTCATTCTATTTCAGAGAACTGTAACAATAAAGTGGTATTTCTGGAAAACTTTCATATGTCAGACACATGCTCATTTCATAAGGTCAGATTGAATCAATGGATCACATTAATAAAAATTATAAACAAACAACGTGTAATTTAATATGTCTATCGATTCCCTTTAAATAATTTGCAAAGCCTGTTTTCATTACAAATGTGGACATATTTAATTATTTTTTTTTATATAGTCCTGTATGAATTAAGATATTTTTTGCAACAAGTGAGATGTTACTGTGATCCATAAGCCCTTTGTAAGTATCTCTGAACTTCACTTTATTCCTTACCTGCAAGTGTGGCCCACTTTCTTAGTTTAACCAAGTGGTTTTGGAACAGTTTGTCCAAACACTCATCTTACAAAGCCATGTAATTTTTATAACTTGCATGTCTCCATCATTATTTATTACTCTGTCAGCCTTACTTCCAAGTGCAATTTTTTCTAGTAGTTATTTACATTTTTATTATTAAAATACTGAACATCTTTAGACCGAAAACAGATCTATTCCATATCTGACTAAAAAATTCCTGCTCTGCAGAGGTTCCATAGTCAAAATTACTTAAGTCTCAGTTAGCTAATTTTTAATTTCAGTAAATCTGGGGACCCCTTATTTTGCATAGCATTGATGTGTTATTCAAATTATTTTACGATATTAAGCCAAAAAATATACTGAAATGTAATTTTTTTTGTGTCAGCATGCTTTCTCTTAACTGTACTTGTGATCATGCCATAAATGTCAATTTTATTTGATATTGCCTATTTTCCTAAAATAGTGATCATTGATGTCAATTATATTGTTGTCCTTCAATTCATCTCTGAGTTCTATCCAAATCTTACCATAATTGTTTTCTGGAAATACTGTCAAGCTAACAAATCTAAATCTCTAAGAGCCCTCTTATTGAAACTTCTAACGCAGTGGTAATATGTGTGCCTCTCCCCTGCAACCTTCTGAAGTTTTTCTGTTATTCCAAGTTTTGTTATAATTAATATTAGTTATCAGAGATAACTCAGTTAATTATTTTAATAATCTTGAATGAGAATTCTGTGCCACCCTAGACTTAAAATGTAGTAAACTGAATACTCGTCTTTTAGTGTTATCTGTAACACTGATGAAATAGAAAATATTTCATGATCACTGTAAAAATAGGAATAGTTCCTAAGTTAAAAGGAAAAACTGGTATCGTCTCTTTAGTTTAGCTTCACAGTATTTTTAACAAATACTTTAACAGTGATAGGGAAAAATAAGTTTGTATGCATTAATGAAAATTTTGTAATGTGTCCATATGTAAAACATTTTTCTTTTCAGTATTTTTCTAATTTCAATAAGTATTTTACTTATTGCTAATTTAAATATTAATCTTAGTTGTGCTTCTTCGTAATTACATTTAACTTAGATGACATAAAATTGATATATCGGGATTTTTAACATTATTTCCTTATATTTGCAGTGTCATAAGTAATACGGTTTTGTTTATGCTCTCAGGGTGTGACACTATATGGAAGAATGACCTTCAGTACTTACAGTAAGATGTTGAGAATGTTATGGTATAAACATTAGATGAGGAAGGATTATGCTGAGATTTTAACAGGTAGACAACATCTTATCTTATAGCTGCACACATGCTTCTTGAAAGCAGGAAAGTCAATTGACCCTCCACTGTGACTATTATTAGCTTTTTAATTGTCTTGGACTAGTTCTGTACAAGAAACCATTAAATTATTGTTGAAAAGAAAGGATGTGTATGGTGGGTGAGAGCATCTGTGTTGTTTCTAAGTAAATAAATTGCACCTATTCAAACACTATTTCTAACACCTGTTCAAGAGGAATTTAAGTTAATATTATATACTTGGTCAGTTACTTTTTAAAAAGTTGTTGCTGGAATGGATTACTAGATGAACAAAGCAGCAATCCTAGAGTCACAACTGTCCTCAAGTTTGTGGTAGGAATACTCAGACAGGCATTTAGATTTGATTCCCTAGAAATAAATTCTGTCTTTGAATGAAAAAATAAAGCTTTTGACGAAAATTTCATTAAAAATAGTAGGTTCTTATGTTTTGTTTCAGTACGTGCAAAAAGACTTTATAATAAACCTAATACCACAAGGAAAGAGTTTTGAAATGTATGTGCTAAAAGTAGTTTGAAGTATACATTCTTTGAATAAAAATTTAAGAATTTTAACTCTAAACTTCATGCCTGAACCACTGCTCATGGAAATCAGCTCCCTGTAAGGGATTTGGTTTAAGTCTTTATACAACAAAGCTGAATTCCTACATGCCATTAGACTATGGAAGTAAGAAGGAACTGTAGCAGATCTCGGTATCTCATAGAGTGTTTTTCAACTTTGTGTGCCTACCAGACTGACACTGGGTTTTGAGAACAGTGACAGGAGGTGAAATTTAATATGGACCAAACCCTGTGTGAAAGATGCAATACATAAATTGCATGCCTGGGCATCTTTTGTGTTTCATTTGGATGGGTTCTACTTCCTGACATTACCTCAGACTTTATTTGCTTTTTTAATGTTTCATTTATTTTCAAATACACCATCATGAACACTCTCAAAATAAAATCTGTGATCTTAAAAGGTGTGGATAATATACATTAGCTATATCCTGAGCAGGTGATCGTTTCTGCTTCTCACAGTCTTAATATTAAGTTTAACCACATGAATTTACCTTATCAAAAATGCTTTAATGAAACAAGCGCAGAACTGCTCTTTTCTCATTTTCTGTCTTCAAGGAGACAGTTTCCAAAGCACCTTAAGGGCACAGGTCCTTGACTTCCACTGACTGCTAATTGCAGTTAAACATCTGACTTCCCCTGACAAAGTAGGTGGGGAATAACTCCCAGAGGTACCTTTCATTTAGTCTTACTGAAAGTAACACCACAGGTCACATATCTAAGTATGTTAGTTTATTAATTGCACTCAAGATTTCTTCCCTGATGGGTTCTTTTATAAATATAAAATATTTTTAGCCTTTCTCTGTAGCACAGGCCATTCTCAGATCCTAAGATAATCAGGAAGTTTTATCAAACAAATTCTCTGCTGTTACTGTATCTAAGACTTAGGTCAATCTCTTGAGCTTTAAATTTTGTTCCCCCATATAATTGATTTTTTTGGCACAGGTCTTCATTTTATGACAGTGTACTGAAAGGATTTCTGAAGGAGATGTGAAGAAAATGTTAACTCTTCTGAAAAAAAGCATTTATTTAATGATCAGCAGCTTTCAGGAGTGAGAAAGGAAGAGATGACTAATTCAATGACTTCAGTAGTTCCTGCCAGTTATATGTTCCTGTGGCTTATGCTGCTTCTAAAATTAGCTGATTCCCACAACATTTCCCTGGAGAAATACCTACTGTCTTTCTAAGATCTATTTTCACCTTTGATGTGTTTTTTAATTTTTAAATCGAAGAATACTATTACTGTAATCAGATTAGTAATTTGTAAAGCATATGCTCAAAAATCTGTAAGCAATTGATATGAATCCATGTTCAGTATGGAAAGGCCAAAATTGGTTACAATCTGTAGACTTTTTTTATTTCCAATATGGATTATATATTTTATGAAGAATTCTTATGAAGAATTTACCTAGAATGCTAAACCTAAAGTGAAGGTTAGTTGTAGGATGTGTGTGGACAGTACTATGCTAAATTTCACCTGTCACATCCCAAACCTGTATTAGCATTCAAGTGATCCTTTTCTCCCTGATACTCAAATGACCATAGAACTATTTCTTTTGGTTTGCTTCTTAATTTACCATGTCATGCTTTCCCACTAGGTAGTTTCAATAATGAAGTTTAACAGATATTGGAAAATGAAATTCATTTTAACTCTCAGAGGAGGTCCCTCCAAAGCCTGAATGAATCACATTGTTTAGGATACCTGTGGGATGTCATTGTACTTGTTTTAAGTGTCTGTATTTAAGGACAATGCTTGTTCGATATTTTCACCAGCATTATGCTCACTTTTTAAATGAAACATTTCTAACTACATAGCTAAGAGTATACAGAAGTCTTGACTTTTCAAAGTCCAATTCTTTGTGCCATGGAACAACACACTTGAGACACACTTTAACTGTTCCCATACCTATTGGGGAAACAAGCATCCTTGAAGACAGTATCAGAAAGTTGTTTTGTTACCTGTCACAAGAGATATGAAACAATGCTGAATAAGTTTTTAATGCTGTGTAAATTTATCTTGAACATACAGACTTCTGACCATTTCCTTCTTAATTGTTCAGTAAATAAGGAAGTTCAGGCTAGTGTTTCTCTAAAAAAAGAAAGCAGAAATAAATTTCACTAAATATGGATTATGCAAAGAGGTGAAATCTAATAAAATCTCTAGGAAAATGGAAAAAGACAGAGGCGTGAACAAGAAAATTCACAATTTAGAAACAGCATGAAACATAATTTAAATTGAAAGTCTGAGAAAAAGTGGGTCTATTAATAAATTGAATAACAATAATGTTGACTAAAAAATACTTCAGGGAAGTGAGGCTTTTATGAGAAAAAAGAAAATAACCTTTGATCAGTGAGTAAGGAAATGCTTCTGTAAACAAAATCACTGATCATGAATGGCAAATAATGAAATATTGGGAAATATACACATAAATAGATATGCTAGTACACCTGAAAGAACAAGCTCAAAATGATTTTGTTAACAAAAGAATTCCAAGTTGGCAAGTGCGCAAGAATAATTGGATTGCAGAAAGCAAATGGAAATTTGACAAAGTGAGGAGCAGATACTCTATCTTTTTAGATTATGGTGGCACAGATAATTGATTTCTAGTTATGTGGGTTTGTCTGTGTATCTTATCTGTATAAGGTGAATGTCTGTTGAGGGTAAATTTGTAAAGAAACATCTTGATGGCAGAATTTTTACACTGAGTAGAGAAGAATACATGATTAACTGAAGGTAATGCTGATAATTTACTTTTATATCAAGTTCTCTTACACTGCATGTGAATCAAAATTTTGTGGTTAGGTAGAGTTCTATTCAGAATACAGGAAAAAAAAAAGGCTTGCATTTCAGTTGCTATATATCATTAACTCATGCTGGAACAACATTGTCATGCAGTACAAATTTGAATGATTTTTTTTTCTCCGTCATAATTTCACACTGTAATGCCAGCATGATAGACTCATAATGGGCTCCCTATAGACACATACAGAAATCATTTTGTCATGGTTATCTCACCTTGTAACAGCACTGAAAGCAGTCGGTCTCCATGGTCTTGCATTAAACTG
This sequence comes from Gavia stellata, assembly GCF_030936135.1. Lineage (NCBI taxonomy): Eukaryota > Metazoa > Chordata > Aves > Gaviiformes > Gaviidae > Gavia > Gavia stellata. The sequence continues at coordinate 82,847,056 of NC_082595.1, forward strand.
TCACATCATTGTTAAAATTCTCTGTTTCAGGAAATGGTGACGGTACTTCTAGAGTGCTGTGTAAAATAACTATTTCATTGCCCATACTCAGTAGTTCTGTAAAACCAGATTATTCTCTTATTCATAAATGGGAGGTGAAAACATTTTTTAGTAGTAAGTGATGATAGAGATTAACCATTTTCTGTGCTTGTTTAGCTGTCTCAAAGCAATCACACCAACATTTTACCACCCCAGTACTAATGCTTGTGGCAATATTTATGTTTCTAGGTACTTGTATTTTGGCTTGCCCTGATTTTCAAGCCATTTTAAATATACTCCAAACATGCAGTTTTTCCTTATGGTTATTTAATTTTTCATACTAAATATAGTTCAGCTACTCCACTCAGAGGACACTTACTTGATTTTTTAAATGTCTGGGTATTCATTTCTTGGTGTTTTCTTATGCTTGTATCCTGACCACAGCTTCACACCAGTTCACTGAGATCCTAGATGGAAGAGAAATTTAATATACTGTTGCTGCAAGAGAAGAAATTAGACAGACTCAAATTGTTTGGCTCTAAGGTCAAATCTTTTTTTATTTAATAAAAACTCTCATTTTAATCATACAGCTAGAAAGCAGTATCTGTTTAGCTGTACTAGCAAGGTATGTTAATGAGATGAGTACTTAGCAGACAAAATATAAGTGGTATACCAAAAGCACAGCTAAGAATGTTCAAGCAGTTGTCACAGCAGGGGTGCAGAGTGGGGCAGGAGAGGCCTCTACTGAAGCCTGTGCAGCAATGGTCATGAGGCATCATGTGGCACAGACTCCAATTTGGGATGGAGCACAGTCCCCAGAAGACCAGGAGCCTAAACGCAGACAGACTTCCAGGGCAAGATGCTGCCATCCAGATCTCCTGTCACAATCAGTGCCCAGTGGCTCCCCCGGGGCTGGAACAGGGGACAGCAGTGGGCAGCTGCCTCCATCCTGCAAGGAACGGAGGCACCTATTTTCTCACTTGGTTTGATGTCCATGGGGGTGTCCTGCTGTCCCGGCACTTGCAACGCTACAGGCTTGGGGACAGGTGGCTGGAAAGCTGCCCCGCAGAACAGGACCTGAGGGTGTTGATTGACAGCCGGCTGAAGATGAGCCAGCAGTGTGCCCAGGTGGCCAAGAAGGCCAACGGCATCCTGGACTGTATCAGAAATAGTGTGGCCAGCAGGAGCAGGGAGGTGATCGTGCCCCTGTACTCGGCGCTGGTGAGGCCGCACCTCGAATCCTGTGTTCAGTTTTGGGCCCCTCACTACAAGAAGGACATTGAGGTGCTGGAGCGTGTCCAGAGAAGGGCGACGAAGCTGGTGAGGGGTCTGGAGCACAAGTCCTATGAGGAGCGGCTGAGGTAACTGGGGTTGTTCAGTCTGGAGAAGAGGAGGCTCAGGGGAGACCTCATCGCCCTCTACAACTACCTGAAAGGACATTGCAGAGAGGTGGGTGTTGGCCTCTTCTCCCAAGTGATGAGCGACAGGACAAGAGGAAATGGCCTCAAGTTGCGCCAGGGGAGGTTTAGACTGTATATTAGGAAAAATTTCTTTACTGAGAGAGTGGTGAGACACTGGAACAGGCTGCCCAGGGAAGTGGTGGAGTCACCCTCCCTGGAGGTGTTCAAGGAATGTGTGGATGAGGCATTGTGGGACATGGTTTAATGGGCATGGTGGTGTTAGTTGATGGTTGGACTTGATGATCTTACAGGTCTTTTACAACTGTAGTGATTCTGTGATTCTGTGATTCTGTGACTGCTGAGGCTTGACTAGGCCTCAGGACATTGCATCTGCTGGTCTTCCACATGGGCACCAGCAATGTCAGGGAGACTTTGAGAGTATTAAGAGCAACTATGTGGCTCTGAAGGCGAGCATCCAGGGCATAGGGGCACCAGTGATGTTCTCCTTGATCCTGCTAGTGAAGGGGCAAGCCTTGAGGAGGAGCAGATGGAACTAAGAGAAGTTCTGACTGGATATAAAGAAAAACTTTTCAACATGAGGACAGTCAACAAGTGGAACAGGCTGCCTAGAGAGGTCATGCATTCTCCATCCTTAGAGGTTTCCAAGACAAGACTGGCTAAAGCCCTGAGGAACCTTATCTGATTTCATAGTTGACCCTGATCTGAACAGGCAGTTGGACTAGGTGATTGCCTGAAATCCATTCCCTCCTGATTTATTCTATGATTTTCTGTTTCTATGATAATCAGATTAAAGCCAGATGATAATTCAGTTTTCCTATTTTATTTCAATACAATTATTTTGGTTTACAAATACAGAAAAATACATGTCTGAACTATCATCTTCGTATTTCTGTATGATCTAAATTTGTAGGAAAATATTTCTGCCATTTATTAATTTATTGGATTTTAAACCATCACAGTATATTCTATCTTTTCTATTTTTGATATCCCATTCTTTCACCTTAGGCTTAGACTGTAAATTATTTGGGATGGTGGTGGTATCTTAGGCTTGTAAGTCTTTAGTGCAGTTAGTTGCAGGACTGTATATCAACTGGCATATAAATTGTAAAAGAAATTAAAACTTAATAAACTACATTTCTGTCTGATAAATGCATTTCTAACACTTCAAAACCACTAAACTAGAATGCCCTTCAACCATCTCCTTAATTCTTCTGGAAAACCACAATGAATCATTGAGTTTAGTTAAACTGTTAGCCACTTTGATTTCTTAAGGACCCAAAAGAGAACAAATTACGAATTCAGTATTAGAATACCCTCCAGAATAAAATAACTAATATATTATTATGTTTCTTAGAATTACTTTATCAACACTCAAGTTTAATTAAAACTAGTAATACAGCTGGAAATATAATGGTGGTACTCTGACAACTTGTAAAACTCTTTTTAATTGTTGTGGGTGGCAAAATTCTATTCACAGTAAAAGTAGTAAGGATTCATTAGCAAATATATGTAGAATGTTTTTGTGATTATTATTTTTGAAATCTTATCATTTATATCTCTTCTGCTACACTACTTATTTGGGAATTTAATGAAATTCCCAAATATAAAGCTGAACTTGCTGATGTCAACAAATTTTTCAGTGATGGAAACACAAAACAGAGCACAAGAAATTGTTCAAAAACTTCAGTGAAATGTAGTGGAACTTACGTTGTTTAGTACGCAGCAGTCAATATTCTATCACAAGGGTCTGCCTCTGTGGGACAATTACCACTGAAGGGTATGACTCTCCAGTTCTGTTCTCAAGTAATACTGAGATCAGGGTGAGATAAGAATTTCAACAAGACCTTATTCTTGTCACATACTCAGGAGGACAATAAGAGAAGCACATCTGTCAAAGACCTTATTGCCACCTTTACATATTTAAAGGGGGTTTATAAGAAAGGTGGAGAGAGACTTTTTCCAAGGCCTCTAGTGACAGGACAAGGGGCAACAGTTTTAAACTGGAAGAGGGTAGGTTTAGATTGGACAAAAGGAAGAAATTTTTTATGATGAGGGAGGTGAGTCACTGGAACAGTTTACCCAGGGAAGCTATGGATGCTCCCTCATTGGAAGTATCCAAAGTTGGATTGGATGGGGCTTTGAGCAACCCAATCTAGTGAAAGATGTCTGCCCGTGGCAGGGGGATTGGACTAAAAGGTCCTTTCCAACCCAAACCATTATATGATTCTGTGATTTTTTTGATTCTGTGATTCCTTGATTCTGTGATCCAAACATGGGGTAATACCCATTAAGACCAATGATGACAGCAGCAAAAACAGCAGGACAGTTTATGACCAGTTTACATTGATAAGCAGCTGTATTCTGGATGGTCTGTTTTATCAGTATGGAAATGAATGTGTCTCATGAGACACAATCCCCAAAACCTTGCAAAGAATACTTCTATAGTCAGCTTGATACAAGCTTTTAGATATAAATTTGCCATTTAGTATACTCCTTGTTTATTTTAAGTAAAGTGATATTCTCTGTCAAGGGAAGTCACATATTTTCAGTCTCTTCAAAATGACATCTTTGGTGCCAACCAAGCTACTGTCATAGGCAACAGTGTAAATGACAGCCCATAATGGATCTGGATAATGGGGTTTATTTAAGAACAAACCAGATTAGAACTCTTACCATACTTTGTTATCCCACACACTCACCCACTTGCATCCCTTCAGCACTGCATTTACCATGTTTTGGTTTTGTGGGAAGCTCAAGCAGAAAGTTATGCTGGTTCATGCTGAGCCTCTGCTAAAAGTTATCAGTCTTGGGCATTACCGACCATGGTCCCTGTGCATCCCCTGGCATTTGTTTCCACACATCTCTCTGACCTCCAGGCTCTTCCCACACTTCCAGGACCTTTCCTCCAGCCAAGATCTTCACCTCCTTCTTTACCAACACCTTTCTCTACAACACCACTTCTTGTTTTCAGGAGCTCATATTTTTCAGCACCAGCTCGTCTCTCTGAATGCCCAACCCTCCAGTTCTGCCAGTCTAAACAGTCTTTGTGCAAAAGTACAACAGGTGATCAGATGGGCGATGCTCTCTCATGTGTCTCCATTAACTGGAAGATTCAAGATATACAACTTTTATTTGGTCAGGTGGTATCAAAATTTACAATAAGGTCACAGGATGACTGCAGCTAACAAGTTGCAGGCTTCTGTTTGAGATGTTTACCTGCACCCCCATCCACAATTATCTGCTGCCTGCTAGCATTTACAATTGAAGCTTTTTTTGGTTTTGCCTCTGACAATCACATTAAGAATTTCTGTTTGTGATGAATGGTTATCAAATTTCAAGGATGTCAATTCCACCAGTTTCACTGAGAGTCATATTCAGCATCTTTGCCTCTATAAATTAGGGGAAATTAGGAAGCCTTCATTAATTCTTTATATGATAGAATTTGTGCAGACTTTACCAGCAAGAGGCAAAAATTAACATTCAAGTCCTAGTTCAAATGCTACATACTCTGAACAATTTGCCATTTAGATTTAAGGTTAGTCTCCAGACTATTTCTAAACTTATGTTTAAGTTTTTCCTAGGGTAAAATTTTGTCCTGAATACTTTGCTTATAAGGACAGATAATTTAAACAGACTTACAAATCTAAGGAGTTGTGGAATTATTAATATCCTGTTGAATTCTTTAAAAGAAATTAACAATGCTCCATGTCGCCTGAGATATTTATCTTGAAAAAATGGCATGCACATTGTGCATCTGCTGCGCAACAAGCATCTCACAGTTATATGCATGAGAATTTGGAAGCTGGTGAGGGGTCTGGAACACAAGTCTGATGAGGAGCAGCTGAGGGAACTGGGGTTGTTCAGCCTGGAGAAGAGTGGTCAAGCATTGGAACAGGCTGCCCAGGGAGGTGGTGGAGTCACCATCACTGGAGGTATTCAAGGAATGTGTGGACGTGGCATTGTGGGATGTGGTTTAGTGGGCATGGTGGTGTTGGGTTGATGGCTGGACTTGACGATCTTACAGGTCTTTTCCAACCTTAATGATTCTGTGATTCTCTAATTTTAGTCTCTTGGTTAGAAAAGTTCCCATCTGGTTATTAGCGTCCAGGTGTACAATTATTATTTCTAATACCGTTTGTCCATTCTATTTCTTTTACAGTGAATTAATCAAGAATATTTTTGTTTGATTTCAGTTTAAATTCTGTTAGAAAAATAAATAAGCATAACACATCACTACAAAAAAACAGAACAGCCACAATAAGAAAGGAAAGTAGAAACCCAAACAAAAGAATGCCAAGCAAAAACAGTTCTTTAAATTCTTGTAAATATATTGCCTTTAATAGATTTACACCAGGGAAAATCTTGGCTACATAGATGTGTTGTATTTTCTTACAACTGCGTGTACTTCATAAGTTATTCCTTTTATTTGAGCTGCAAATCCTGTTTTTCTTTTCACTCGTGCTGTAAGTCCTGAAAATCACAAATGCAAGAAGACGTTCCTCAGGCCTAGAGATACAAATGAAACAACAATTGTCCCTGTGCTGACTGTGTTAACAGGTATGTTCAGCATCTCGCTTGGAACAGAGCTCTTTGTGCTGGCATTTGTAGCTTTTTATCCATGGGGGGTACCCAGGTGCTGTTCATGCGTCCTTAGTTTTGATGTGGCTTTATAAATTTGTCTGCAGTAATGACATCCTCTCAAAAAGACAGATACGAATGTTAAAAAAAAAATGCTGTTCTTAACAGGAATGGAAGAAACCACTCTGATGCTTTTCATCTTTAAACAAAAATTTCACAGGGCATTTGAAAATTAGAATGGGTTGAAAGAAAAGCCTGGAAGATCTCCTGCTGTAGCACAAGCAAAATCAGTAAGACTCAGCTTGCACAGTTTTTATACAATCATCCTGTCAGGGGGCATGGATTTCTATTCAAGCCCACATTATGGTTTGTGTGACTAGCATCTCCCACATGCAAGTCTGTCTTTATTTTTCTCTGCAAGGTCAAATCATACAAGGATTTTTTTAAATAATTGAATACATGTACTCTCTGCTATATGTTTGTTCTTAATTCCTATTGAAATTTGTTCAGCAGTCTTGAACTGGCTGTCAAGGAAGCTTTATCTCCTGTACAAATAATTCTAACCCTTGGACTAGACAATTCTAACGTGTCTGTTCTCTCCTTGTTCTGAAGTTTTCTGATACTTAGGTATCCTAGGCTCAGAATACAGAGTGCTTAAAAAATAAAAATATGACATGAAATGCCATAAGGATGCAGGTTGCTTTGCAGAAGACAAGATAGCTAAGTTATGGATATCCCCCTTCCCCTCCTAACCCCAGGGAGTTAGTAATGGCTTAACTCTGAACAGCCAGCGATGTAAACCAGATTTAGAAAACTGAAACATCTGGGAGATGAGTTTCTGTTCTTTAATGCTTCTAGATTAATCTCCAGTACTCCATTCATTTCTTTTAGATTAGTACTGTAACCAGAAAGTTAAGTATGTTTGTTGGGGACACCCTCAGCTGGAATAATTCATCATGTGAAGGTGAGTGGAATTTTGTAGAAGCAGAATAGTTTGCCCATATCGTATCCCTTGCACGACTGGGGACTTTATTCTTTCCTTTTTAATACTTGAATGTGCCTATTACATATATACCCACAAACTGTATTAAAAGAATGATTAAGGCTTCAAAATCTGGAAAAGCCAGAATTAATGTTGCCAGTGTGATTTCCTGTACCCTCTCTCTTCCTCTCTGTACAAATCCATTATAATCTGAAGTTGCATACTTTCTTTTTGCTTATAGTACGCACAATACGTTTAAGCCAAGAGTAGAAGTTCCTACACATATACTACAATATTCTTAGGTGTCAGTGGAATCAATATGCTTGGATAAACTCAAAGCTCAACTGAGCCAAGTCCTGAACAAACTGATCTAATTGGATCTGCTTTGAGCAGAGGGCTGGACATGACGACCTGCAGGGGTTCCTTCTGAACAAAGATATTTAATGATTCTGTGGTGTTTGACTTTAAGATTGACAATGTGTCACATTTACATCTACACAAGTGCTCCAAAGGGGGGGATTCAGTTGCCTAAATATAGACATCTACTAACATTTTGGACCCCAAGACTCCCCAAGACATCTATCCTTTGCAGATGTCTTTAACACCCCAGAATATCTCAAACAGGAGAAGGAAGCTACATCTAGACAACTGAATCTGTGTCTTTGTCAAACAGCTGCACCACTGAAGTTGGCATGGAGCTCTCTGAAGAAAATAAATCATACATAGCACAAACATGTACAGATATTTCCTCTTGTTCACTTGCAATCCAAATTTTTTAACCTACCATTTCTAAAAAGAAAAAAAGAAAAAGAAAAAGGAAAAAAGAAAGCAGCAAACCAAACCTCAGTGACCAGACAAATTTGCCAAATTACCTGTTGAAAAATTGTTGAACTGCTCTATTTATGTTCTATTATTATTATTATTATATTTTACTATAATTTTCATTCTGTTTATGCTGCCAGACTTTGCAGCAAACCATTCATTTAGCTGAACTTTGTTGAAATAAATAAAATTTTAAAAAAATTAGAAAAAAATAAAAATCTCAAGAATGCAAGACTAGAAGGGATTTTCTGAACTAATAATTCCAGTCTCTGGTGATGATAACCAACCTTCTCACAATCTGTTTTCCTACACTCATCAAGTTTTGACTCTCTGCAACTATTACTGTAAAAATTACTTTTCAGAGTCAGTGAGCTTTCATCCTAACCATTCCAGCTGGAATATTATTCCAGAATCTTACTGCTCTCTGGTGATTAAGGTTTTCTACTATGCAATTTAAATTTGTTTGTGAAAAATCTGTATCACTTTGTACCTGGGATACTTATCCTTTAACTTAAATAGTTGTTCACCTTTTTTTTTGGTGATTTTTCTCTTTGACAGATTTAGGAGAAAGACTCATATCTCCTTTTAGTCTACATTTTGCTATACTAGACAACCTAAACTTTCTGAGTCCTCTGTTGTGTGACATGTTCTCTATTTCCCTGGTCATTCTACTAGCCTTTTTTACATGCTTTTTTATTATAGAATCATAGAACAGCCCAGCTTGGAAGGGACCTCGAAAGATCATTTGGTCCAACCTTTCATGGGAAAGAGAGCCTAGATGAGATCATCTAGCACCCTGTCCAGTCACATCTTGAAAACCTCCAGTGATGGGGACTCTCCCACATCTCTGGGGAGGTTGTTCCAGTGAATGTTCTCAATGTAAAAAATTTCTTTCTTACAACTTCTTGAAAAGCAGTGCTTTCCTCTGATGAGACCCTTCCTTTATTTTGCCAATATGCATTTGAAGAAGAAAATACTGTGCCATTCCTCTGGCTTTCTATCCAACCAGTTCTGTGGATTGAATTGTTCCTTTCTTCTCAGAGGAGGCTTTTAATAAAGTAATGATCTTGCTTTGGGAACCAAGACATAAAAAAATGTGATCTCAACAAGGAGAGTTCACGCATCATTGCTGCAGGTGTAGACAGTTCAGTTTCCAAATGCACCTTATTTTTCAGTGCCTAGCCTGTGTGCAAGAGATTCACCTACAACCTACTTTAGTATCTGGCTTCGTTTGACATTTTAAGAGCTGAGACTTTAAAGACTGTAACATAAAATATTTTTCAGTTTTATGCTTTCATCCTTGGAAAATGTCTAGGAGTCTTACCACTTTATAAAACTATTACTTTGATGTAAAGTGTCTGAATTCAAACTCCCACAATCCTAGACCCCATTTGTATTAGTGTAGAAACTAATGGAGTTATACAAAAGATAGACATGTATTTTTTTTCCCCTTTTTACAAATAGATGCATAATTAAAAATAAACTCTAACAGCAAAGGTTTCTTGACTTTAGTGAGTAAGGATGTGATCTAATAGATTTAGGCATCCAGTGAGTTCTTATTAAGCGGGATACCTATAGGTGTCAGGAAGTCTCTCTCATTTCTGTGACATATTCATGCAGATTACTTTTCCTGTGGTTGGGCCTTTCTGCTAAGAATGATAAGGAATTATTTAGACCTATTTTTTAGGTGGAATCATAATTCTCAAGAACTAAATATTAGAAGCATATTTTCATTCCACATTTTCTGTTGAAACAACTGCATTTTTTCAGTTTGACCCACATTTTCTTGGATTATTTATGACACACTGAAAATATTTTTTCCTTTTAAGATTTGTTTCTTAACATTAGTCTCTGAAAAAAAAAATAATGCTGAGGTTTTGACATACGAAACATCACTATGAGTCAGCTGACTAAGTATATGTCTTCACAGAATATCTACAATTCTATAAAAATGACTCTATTTTTTAAACAACTTTATATATGTAAAAGACTCTTTCAAGCAATGTTGCTTTCACAAAATTGCTTCCCAGTGAATCTTGTTCTTTTTCTTGACTATTTATGCTTTATTTAACCTTTCCATTAGCTGAGAAAACTATGGCTAGTACCAGTGAAAACAGAGATCTCATCCCCATCTTGAGGATGACATCTAAATAAAGAGTTATAAAGCCTGAGAGCCAAAACTAATTACTTTGGTGTAAGAGTGTGTTGGCAAAAAAATTATGAAACTATATCCTTAGTAAATAATTATGCTATATTTTTCCAGACCTACAGCCCCAGAAACTGTCAGTTACCAATTCCTTCCTTGCAATAACTGAAGTAAGCAAATTTAATATTTTTAATTCATCTTTCAGATTTATTTTACCCTTGAGTTTTCAGTGCAGAGAAAAGTTGTATAGCAGCTACATCAGCTGTTACATGCTCTGACAATAGCTATTTGCCACTCGGTGAAGGCAATATCAAAATATTTATGCAAATCATAATTTGTTTAACCTACTTTTTATGCTAATACAAATCCACTATTTTGTGATCAAGCTCTGAAATACAGTGTGTATTATGCTATACTATACTATACCTGTATATATTATATTATGTTATTGTATTGGGTTTGCGTGGCAACGTTTTGATAGTGGGGGGTGGGGTGGGGTGGGGTGGCTACAGGTGTGGCTTCTGTGAGAAGCTGCTAAAAGCTTCCCCTATGTCTGATTGATAGAGCCAATGCCAGCCGGCTCCAAGACGGATCTGCCACTGGCTAAGGCTGAGCTAATCAGCAACAGTGGTAGCGCCTCTGTGATAACATATTTAAGAAGTGGGGGGGAAACTGGGAAACAGCAGCCGGGGAAAGAGGAGTGAGAATATGTGAGAGAAACAACTCTGCAGACACCAAGGTCAGTGAAGAAGGAGGGGAGGAGGTGCTCCAGGCGCCGGAGCAGAGATTCCCCTGCAGCCCGTGGTGAAGACCATGGTGAGGCAGGCTGTCCCCCTGCAGCCATGGAGGTCCATGGTGGAGCAGATATCCACCTGCAGCCCGTGGAGGACCCCACGCCAGAGCAGGTGGATGCCCGAAGGAGGCTGTGACCCTGTGGGAAGCCCACACGGGAGCAGGCTCCTGGCAGGACCTGTGGAGCCGTGGAGAGAAGGGCCCACGCTGGAGCAGGTTTACTGGCAGGAATTGTGACCCCGTGGGGGACCCATGCTGGAGCAGTCTGTTCCTGAAGGACTGCACCCCATGGAAAGGACTCATGCTGGAGCAGTTCGTGAAGAACTGCAGCCCGTGGGAAGGACCCACGTTGGAGAAGTTCGTGGAGAACTGTCTCCCGTGGGAGGGACCCCACGCTGGAGCAGGGGAGGAGCGTGAGGAGGAAGGGGCAGCAGAAATGACATGTGATGAACTGACCGCAACCCCCATTCCCCGTCCCCCTGTGCCGCTCGGGGGGAAGAGGTAGAGAAAATCGTGAGTGAAGTTGAGCCTGGGAAGAAGGGAGGGGTGGGGGGAAGGTGTTTTTAAGATTTGGTTTTATTTCTCATTATCCTACTCTGATTTTGACTGGTGATAAATTAAACTATCATTTACCCAAGTCAAGTCTGTTTTGCCCATGATGGTAATTGGTGAGTGATCTCCCTATGCCCTTATCTCGACCTATGAGCCTTTCCTCATATTTTCTCTCCCCTGTCCAGCTGAGGAAGGGGAGTGAGGGAGCGGCTGTGTGATGATTAGTTGCCAGTTGGGGCTAAACCACGACAGTTATGTTATATCATATCATATCATATCATATCGTATTATAATTTGGTGTGTATTATAAATTAAGCCACAAATTACATCAGTACATTTTTACATAAAAGATTCCCATAAATGTGCTCTTGACTGCATGAAAGTATTTACTTAAGGGACACATGCCTTTTCACTGGACTGCATGGAAATATTTATTCATGGGGCAGTTTTCTCCTTCATAGAGCTTATCATTGGCTGATGGAGAGAGAAGTTGGATGGATGAAGGAATACAATTGTTTCCTAGTTCATACAGCATAGTGTTGGAGCTGCCGAAGTCATCATATGGAATAACAGGGTGGAGGACAAAGGTTTGGAGTACTTACATAGAGGAAAGGCAAATCTTTGTTATAGCAGCATGAGTGAGGAAGGAAAGGATATAGGTATTCTGCATCTGCATGTGAACCCATAAATGGCTGGTACTTACTGCCGGTGCCACTGGTATGTGTGATATTTGAATAAATAAAGTTCTCTTTTATAACTTCCTTAATACAATATGGTCATTGCTACTGCAGTATTGGTATGTGATAACACTAAATAGCCTCCTTTAAAATACAGCAATAAACTTACAACCACTGCAAGAATGAAAATTATGTTTGATACCCTAAAGTCAAGTAATCTGAATTAAAACTTACTTTGGTTTTGTGCTTGTAAATTCTGTCTTCTTCATATTTGTGACTTACAGTTTTGTGGAGTTTTTTGGTAAAGAAACATCATGTTGACTACTCAGCACTGGTAAGGCCACTCCTGGAGTACTGTGTCCAGTTCTGGACTCCCCAGTACAAGAGAAACATGGAACTACTGGAGAGAGCACAATAAAGTGCCACAAGATGACTAAGGGACTGGAGCATCTCTCCTATGAGGAAAGGCTGAGAGAGCTGGGTTTGTTCAGTCTGGAGAAGAGGATGCTCAGGGGGGATCTCATCAATGTCTACAAATACCTGAAGGGAGGGTGCAAAGACAGAGGCAGGCTCTTTTCAGTGGTGCCCAGTGACAAGACCAGAGGCAATGGGCACAAACTGAACCACAGGAGGTGCCATTTGAACATCAAGAAACACTTTTTCACTGTGAGTGTGACCGAACACTGGCATAGGTTGTCCAGGGATGTTGTGGAGTCTCCATCCTTGGAGATATTCAAACGTTGTCTGGACATGATCCTGGGCAACCGGACCTACATGACTCTGTTTGACCAGAGGGTTCGGACCAGATGACTTCCAGAAGTCTCTTACAACCTCAACCTTTCTGTGATTCTGTGATTTTGACTGTGAAATCATAGACTGAGCATACTCTTGAAAGACTTTGCTGACATAGTTGTAGAGCAAAACACTGGTGTGGATGTATTCATATAACAAAGCTGCATACTTCATTCCTGTGGCCTTTACAAGTGGGAAGAAAAGGGGATTGATCTCAATTATCTCAAATTTGATTCTTAACATTCCTTGCATTTTGCACAGGCTAAATTTCTCTTTTCATATTTCTTCTTGTAGTAATCTTATGTCCATTGTCAAGTTACCTTAGTTTTCCAAATCTGAATTGTTTGGTGATACTCATAAAATGTAAAATAAGAATATTTTATACACATGATCATCTTTGAATTATCATTCATGTTCTTATAGCTACAAACTTCAACTAGATATTTAGTTTTACAGTTTCATTACCATAAACTAATTAAATACAAATATACTATTTTCCCTCACACAGCATTTTGTGTACTATCCCACTAGCAATAATTTTATGTTCTATGTTAACATTCACATCAATTTCTTTTCACATTTTCATGTGTATGGAACTAGTGAATTTTGTATGGTATGCCAGTTAAAATCATATCAAGCTGGTACAATTTCAGTCATGAAGATATCTTTATATTTTAGTTGACTAATTTCTTCTATCTTCTTGTCTAACTTAATTTTATTCTATTAAAAGTAGGTAATTAAATGTGAATACATGGATTATAATGTAGTTAAAGACACCCCTCTTAATTCATTCTTGATTTAAAAATAATGCAAATGAAGCTTACTCTTCCTCATGTTCTTCCAGCACATTAAGACAGCTAATTGATGTTTGTGAAAGAAGAGTCATTTGTCGACATTCTGATCAGCAAGAAATAAATACAATCAAAGTATATGATATTATATTGAAAATGAATAATCTAGTTCAGCAGAAACAAATTAAGACAAATAATACAAATTACGTTTAAATTCTCTTCTGTCTGCAGGACAAATTCTCTTTAAAATGTGACAAGGAAGAGACAAAGAAATAAGAATATATCAATATGTTTTTCTTTCAAATGTTTCAGAGTGGATAATTCACACTGGGTACACCAAACAATCCTATTAAAAACAGTTTGGACTTATGTCTTTAATTTCTTCCCTCCTAATCCTTAGGTTTGTAATATACCAAAGGCAGCTCTTAACAGCTGTAACAGCATGAAGTGAACTATATAATGAAAACCTTTAAAAAACAGTCTCTGCTATCTGCAGCTCTGTATTTGCCCCTATGATATTTCCCCTTGCCTACTAGTCCTCCTGTAGCAAATATCTTCAGAATGTCAGGAACAGACACTGGACATTTACATCCCTCCTGAGAAAGGGTGTCCCTTCCATGACTTGTCACAGGGAGTTGTTGCAACATCCCAGACATGTTGAGGACTGGGAGCTCTTGAGCCACTCTAATTTTCTCAGATTTCAGACTGTCTCCAATGGTAGGACTGTTGCCAATGGTAGGATTAAAAAGTGTAGGTTTTTTCTGATTCTGAAAGGGCAACGGTAGTACCTAAAACATTTTCACACTATTAGGAAAAACTATAAAAATGTTAAGTATTTATTTCAAAACTTAACCTGAGTAATACACTTGTCTGTAGCTCTGTTAAGAAGCTCTCTACAAAGACTTGTTTTTGAGAGATAATTTCTGAAATAGGGAATGCTAAGAAAGAGGAGAGTAGCACTGAAAAGCATTTTTTGCATCTTTAAGAATGAGGAGATTCTCTCTGTGCTTGTTAATTTTCTGTCTTTTTAGGAAAAAAAAAAAGTTGTTTGGGGCAGATTACAGATAATGAGGTTTTCAATGCAAATTAGTTTCCACCTAGTTAGCTAGTTCTCAGTTAACTTTAGGGAAGTGTCAGAAGCTAACATTTTCAAAAGGACAGAACTGCTAGGAGAAAACAATTCTAACCAGTTAAAACTTTAAAAAATGGCCTGTAACAACTACATTAAGGTAGGTCGGTAGCTATGCCTTTGTTTCCCTAAAGGTCAAAATACTAAAATGCTAAAAAAATGCACAGGCAAAAGGAATTTGTCTTGTAGTTTTTTAATACATTAACATGCAAAACAGCTTTTTATTTGTATTTTTTTCTGCTTTATATTTTATATTTTAAATGTATAAAGTATCAGCTCATTTCAGTGGTTTTAGTATTTTGCTTTTTTTTTTTCAAGTTTCTTCAGCGTTGAGTGCCATCAAAGCAAATTAAAATATATAGGTCTTCGTTCACACTGTAGGCCCTTTAGAATACTTCTCCATTATACTTTAGATTAAATCTTGCACATTTGGTTGCTATTTATGAGAATACCAATTTATCTTGTCTTCATCTGTCATATGTAAATTACGAGCAAGTGGCTTAGCTCTGCCCTGTTTTCCCACAATGAAAGCTATTTTAAATTTTTTGTTGTTTAGATCCGCCAAACTGAATTTCTGGCTCTGTGTTCCTAGGCTAAACAGTAATGCAGTTTAATGCCTTCCACTGTTTCCAGCTTTAGCCATGCAGCCATATACTTAAAATTGTCACAAAGTGGAATATAAGCTAAGTTAGAGCTTGAGTGGCTCAAAGCTTTCAAGGTAATATCCATGCTTTAAACTTTTTATTTCGACGTCCATGAACACAGATCTTGTGCTGTTGTGGTTTGTTGAAAAGTGCTGAAGTTTAGAACAAATCGCCCTTTCCCAAGGAGACAGGTCTGATCTGTTATGAGCTGCTGAAACCAGTAGCCCAACAGTGGTGACACTGCTGCAGTCCCGTGCTCCCAGGTCCAACCAGTAGCGAGGCTGGGAGGGTTTTCCGACAGGCACATGCACACACAAATACAGCACGTATATATGTATACTCACGGCCAGCCACACAAACCAACACAGACAGGAAACATAGCACTTACACAAACACAAACAGCACCAACAGCCTCATCCTATTCCCTTCTCTGGCCAACCAGCATTAAAGTTAGTCGGGGGAAAATATGTATACATATACATACCTACATACAACGTGGATCCCCCTAGCAGCTGGGCTCAGACACTCAGCCCATCCAGTCGCTGTCCCTGGATCCCACTCTTCCCTGCTGCTGGTACCTGGGCATAAGAGCCCAAGGCGACATGCCATGGCAGCTGCTGGTACTCAGACCTATACACACACAGAGACAAAAGCTCACACACACACGTGCATGCGCACACACACCCCACACACACCCACTGTGGATGCCTCCACTAACTGGCTTTAGACTACCCAGAAGATGGCCCCAGGATCCCCTGGTCTCCCAGTTGCACAGGCACATGCAAATGCATCCCTCCAGTAGCTGGCCCAGACCTACAGCCTCATCAGGAGCTAGCCCCCAGATCTCATGGTCTCCCCAGTCACTCATTTGGATCTCCTGGTCCCTCCAGTAGCCAACTCGCAGGCATTCTGATCTCTCCAGTATCCAGCCCAGAATTAGGGCAGCTCCAATACCTGGCTCCCAATTCTATTATCCTGCTTGCTGGGTATTCCAGTCTGATGTTTGCACACACTGACATAATCACTCACACCATGCGCATACACCCCAGTATCTCCAGTTGCTGACCCCCAGACACACAGCCCCTCTGACCCATGGTCCCACTCCCATTGCTGGCACTCAGACCGCCCCCCACCCACCCCCCCCCACCCCGCCACGGGCACAGAATAGAGAGCCCCACATCCAGGAAATTAGTTAGAAATGGAGTTTAATAAGAAGAAAAGTCAGACCGGCCAGGCACAGGGCATGGTCAGACACACACACTGACCAGCACCTGTTTACAAGTCACCAGCCCTTTTTATACCCTTATCCTTCTATTTTTCTGTATTTTTTTCCTCCTCTGAACATCTCATAACTAGTCTTGTACAATCTTCAAATGCTCTTCCCCCGCACCCCACAATGAGCCCCAGATTCCTGAGCAGTGCTCCCCTACAGTCTGTGAGGTGCCTGGGGTGCTGCCCCTGCTGACTCCTGGTGTGGGATGTCCGCTGGCCCCTGGGGCTGGGGCTCCCCTGGAACGGCTCAGCGAGGGGCAGCCAAGATGGGGTTTGGGGTGCCCCTGCTTGCCATTGCACCTCTGTGCTCCTTTGCATGTGTGGAGACAAGTCTCTAATCACATAATCACAGAATCATAGAAACATAGAATAATTTGGGTTGGAAGGGACCTTTAAAGGTCATCTAGTCTAACCCCCCTACAGTGAGCAAGGACATATTCATCATATTCATTCATATTCAGGTTGCTCAGAGCCCTGTCCAGCCTGACCTTGAATGTTTCCAGGGATGAGGCATCTATCACCTCTCTGGGCAACCTGTTCCAGTGTTTCACCACCACCATTGTAAAAAATTTCTTCCTTATATCTAGTCTGAATCCGCCCTTTTTTAGTTTAAAACCATTACCACTTGTCCTATCGCTACAGGCCCTACTAAAAAGTCTGTTCCTGTCTTTCTTATAAGAAAGACAGGAACCCCCTTTAAGTACTGAAAGGCCACAATAAGGTCTCCCTGGAGCCTTCTCTTCTCCAGGCTGAACAACCCCAACTCTCTCAGCCTTTCCTCACAGGAGAGGTGTTCCAGCCCTCTGATCATTTTTGTGGCCCTCGTCTGGACCCGCTCCAACAGGTCCATATCTTTGCTGTGCTGAGGGCTCCAAAGCTGGACACAGCACTCCAGGTGGGGTCTCACCAGAGTAGAGTAGAGGGGCAGAATCACCTCCCTTGACCTGCTCGCCACACTTCTTTCGAGGCAGCCCAGGATACGGTTGGCTTTCTGGGCTGCAAGCGCACATTGCTGGCTCATGTCTAGCTTTTCATCTGCCCCCAAGTCCTTCTTGGCAGGGCTGCTCTCAATCCCTTCATCCCCCAGCCTGTATGGATACCAGGGGTTGCCCCAGCCCAGGTGCAAGGCCTTGCACTTGGCCTTGTTGAACCTTGTTCACATGGGCCTACTTCCTGAGCTTGTCCTGGTCCCTCTGGATAGCATCCTGTCCCTCAGGCATGTCAGCCGCACCACTCAGCTTGGTGTCATCTGCAAACATGCTGACGGTGCACTTGATCCCACTCTCTATGTCACTGATGAAGATACTAAACATTACTGGTCCCAATATGAACCCCTGAGGGACACCACTCATCACTGTTCTCCATTTGGACAATGAGCCATTGACCACTACCCTCTGGATGCCACCATCCAACCAATTTCTCATCCACCGAACAGGCCACCCATCAATTCCCTATCTCTCCAATTTAGAGAGAAGGATGTTATGGGGGACCGTGTCAAAGGCCTTACAGAAATCCAGATAGACGACATCTGTAGCTCTTCCCTTGTCCACTGATGTAGTCATTCCATCACAGAAGGCCACTAGGTTGGTCAGGCAGGACTTGCCCTTGGTGAAGCCATGCTGGCTGTCTCAAATCACCTCCCTGTCCTCCATGTGCCTTAGCATAGTTTCTAGGAGGATATGTTCCATGATCTTCCCAGGCACAGAAGTGGGGCTGACAACTTGGTAGTTCCCATGGTCCTCCTTTCTACCCTTTTTAAAAATGGGTGCAATGTTTCCCTTTTTCCAATCACTGGGGACTTCACCTGACTGCCATGACTTTTCAAATATCATGGAGGGTGGCTTGGCAAGTAGATCAGCCAGTTCCCTCAGGACTCTCAGATACATCTTGTCAGGTCCCATAGACTTATGTATATTCAGGTTCCTCAGGTGGTCACAAACCTGACCTTCTCTTACAGTGGGAGGGACTTTGCTCCCCCAATCCCTGCCTTGCAGTCCATCCACTCAAGAGGTATGGGAAGAGAGGTTGCTAGCGAAGACTGAGGCAAAAAAGTTGTTGAGTACCTCAGCCTTCTCCTCATCCGTTGTTACCAGTTTGACAGATGTGTTCATTAGGGAGGGTACACTTTCTTTGTCCTTCCTTTTCTGCTTGACATACCTGTAGAAGCTCTTATTATTATTCTTTGCATCACTTGCCAAGTTCAGCTCCATCTGCGCCTTGGCCCTCCTGACGCCATCCCTACACAACTGGCCAGTGTTCCTATACTCTTCCCAGGATACCTGCCCCTGCTTCCACTGCCTGTGCATTTCCTTCTCGCCCTTTAGTTTGACCAGCAGGTCTCGACTCAGTCATGCTGGTCTCTTGCCGTCCTTTCCTGATTTCTTACACCTGGGGATCAAGAGCTCTTGCGCTCTATGGGAAGCATCCTTAAAGATCTGCCAGCTCTGTTCTGCTCCCTTGTCCCTGAGGGCAGTTTCCCAGGGGCTCTTACTGACTAATTCCTCAAACAGCTGGAGGTTTGCTTTCCTAATAACATAATCCGTAAAACAATTTCACATGTTCAATAATTTCATCTGAAAGCAAAATAATTTTTTACATTGTGATGTATTCCTGCAAAATTATTTCCATCTATTCATTCTCCTCTACAAGACAGTCTATTGAGGAAAGCTGCTACCAGCATAGGCTTCAGTTATTTACTTTTATGGGCCACATTTAAAGAACTATTTAAAGAATCCTTAGAGACGGATTAAAGGGAGGTTATTTAGTTAGAGGGAAAGAGCCATTGAACAGGTCATTTAAGAGTAACAGGTTAGTAAAAGAGAAATAAGTCAGAAGATAATAAGGAGGCTACTTGGGGTAGGCAACTGGAGGAACCAGGTGTGGGATAGAGTAAACAGAGCAGGAGACTGTTTACTTGAAAGAATTTGTCCTGATTCCTATCTTCCTTTAACATTGCATCATAGTCATCTCTCTACTGCCTTCTTTCCTCAGTTTCCTTGATGATTTGGGACGTCTCTGCGGGTCAGCAGTACAGGTGCAGGTCTGAAAGAACAGGGACTTGGAAGGCAGTGGGCAGGGTGAGTGGGAGAATTTTCTTGTTTCCTCCCAATTTATAGGTCCTTTCTAATGGAGTGGAAACAAGGAATAAAGTAACACTTGAAAGAAATTTGCCTCCTAATCTTCACCTGAAAAATCCTTTAGGAAGATGTTATCACTGCTTGCAACCATTTGAACTACTCTGAACATAGGATAGTCAAACTCTCAGATCCCATGCCTTAGAAGGATGGTGTTTTGAGATGTACTGGGTGATGATGTTTCAGTTCTTGTCCCTTGAGGTTTGGACAAAATTGCATCATTGATACAAGAACAGGCAGTACTATGGAGTTAACTGTTACAAATTTGGGAAAATGGAATTCAAGCCTGTGAGGCAGTGGCTAGGAAGTGGAGATATATAGTGAAGGGAAAAAAGTATATGTATATCTACATAAATAAGTTTTGGAGGGATCCTTTCCCTGAAGAATTAATACACTACACTAATACTTAGAAAACTTCTAACTTAATATAAATAGTATTGTATTTAAAACAATTTTTTAGATATTAGACATAAGCTGATATGAGAAAATTAGCTGTTAAAATCATTTTATCACATCCTAATGCCCTTATTATTTTTATAGGTTCCAAGGACAGCATTTTTAAGACATCGTGAGAAAGAAAATATTGCCAAACCCTTGAATTTTTGAACATTGTGTTTGATTCAGAAACACCGTGCTGTCTGAAGAAACATAGGACATGGTTTCATACATATACATCAGTTTTACTGCAGTATTAGGAAACTCCACAGAATTTCAGCTGTGTTGCTCTGATTTACCAAAGTGTAAGTGAGGGCAGAATCAGTCTTATGGGTTTTTTAAGTGGTTCCATTTTTAGCAATGTGAGCTGTCTTATGATTCTGTATATCATCATCAAAGTACCATGATATATACACAATAAACCTGTCGCATCCTGTTATATCCATAAGGTAGTGAATTCATAAGCTATTACCCTATACAATATACTTTTATTTACTTTAAGAATGCAGCACTACAAAGATGAACTGAGATAAATGCAGGTTTAATCAAATGGATTATCTAGGAGGCTGCAGGACCATGTGCTGCAAACAGCTACTCTTTGTGGAGATGACAATGACTAAGATACATCCCTTTTCTTCTTCTTTCTCCCAATATTCTCTAGGGAAATCCACACCCAAATTAAGATTTCTAATAGAAATTAAGAAGTTTTACTTTGAATTGGCATGCTTTTATGCTTTCGTGCAAGCAAGGTCCTAGAAAAAAATTTTAACAGAGTACTGCATTCAGCTCTGGGGCCCCCAACATAAGAAGGACAGGGACCTGTTGGAGCGAGTCCAGAGGAGGGCCACCAAGATGATCAGAGGGCTGGAGCACCTCTCCTATGAAGACAAGCTGAGAGAGCTGGGGTTGTTCAGCCTGAGGAAGAGAAGGTGCCAGGGAGACCTTATAGCAGCCTTCCAGTACCTGAAGGGAGCCTACAAGAAAGTTGGAGAGGGACTTTTTACAAGCACATGTAGTGATAGGACAAGGGGTAATGGCTATAAATGGAGAGAGGGTAGATTTAGATTAGATTAGATGTAAGGAAGAAATTCTTCACCATGAGGGTGGTGAGGCACTGGAACAGGTTGCCCAGAGAAGTTGTGGATGCCCCAACCCTGGAAGTGTTGAAGGCCACATTAGACGGGGCTTTGAGCAACCTGATCTAGTGGAAGGTGTCCCTGCCCATGGCAGGCGTGTTGGAACTAGGTGATCTTTAAGGTTCCTTCCAACCTAAACCATTTTATGATTCTATGATTCTATAGAAAATTTAAATTTTGTGGAGAACGAATTTTGACCTTCACATTTGTTACTATCAATGCAACCCTGTTATTTATCCAAAAATAAAAATTAAATAAAAAGAACCACATTTTTACTGTTGCAGTTTGGTCATTTGACTAATGCCTGTTAACAGGTGCGGATACAGACCCAAGTAAGATAGAAAGAAAGGAACAAAATAAATAAATTAGTTAAATAGTAAACTAAAACATAAGAGAAGTAAATGAGGATGACCTATGATGTGAGAAGAATTATTCTCTTGTCACAAATAATTTTCTCCACCTTAGTATTGTTCACAGGATTGAAAAAATACACCTCCATAAATGCAATACTACACATTTAATCAGTAGCTGACTTGCACATTGGATTGAGATGTGCTGAAGACTGCTCCTGTCAGCTTGGAAATGTTGCTAAAAACAGACAGTCCTAATGCAGTATGATTCTGTCTCCTGACAAACTAGAAACATGAGCACACTCACTTCAGTTTATATTCTCAGTAGCTTAGAAGTTGAAGCTTGGCTAGTGTGGAGGTTTTGGATGGGAAAGAGTTTATTTTCTTCATAGTAGCTAGTATGGGGCTGTGTTTTGGATTTGTGCTGAAAACAGTGTTGATAACACAGGATGTTTTAGTTATTGCTGAGCAGTGCTTACACAGAGTCAAGGCCTTTTCTGCTTCTCACACGACTCCACCAGCAAGTAGGCTGGGGATGCACAAGAAGTTGGGAGGGAACACAGCTGGGACAGCTGACCCCAACTGACCAAGGGATATCCCATACCATATGACATGGTGCTCAGCAATAAAAGCTGAGGGGAAGAAGAAGGAAGGGGAGACATTCGGAATTACGGTGTTTGTCTTCCCCAGTAACCATTATGCATGATGGAGCCCTGCTTTCTTGGAGATGGCTGAACGATGGGAAGTAGTTAATGAATTCTTTGTTTTCCTTTGCTTGTGTGCATGGCTTTTGCTTTACCTATTAAGCTGTCTTTATCTCAACCCATGAGTTTTGTCACTGTTACCCTTCTGATTCTCCCCTCATCCTGCCAGCGGGGGCGTGAGCAAATGGCTTTGTGGCACTTAGTTGCCAGCCAGGGTTAAACCACGACAGGTATATCTTCTACTTTATTGGTTTGACTCCTTTGGTGATGCAGAATTTTTCCTCTATTTCTTTCCTTTTTTAATGCTTGTCTAATCCAAGTATATATGGACCTTTTATAAAATTATGGGATTTCCATTTCATGTCTTCAAAATTAACTACACTTTCAAGTTCCTTTCCCTTCTTCTCCTGTAACTTCCTCCCCTTTGATGAAAGTCTGAATATGTTTTCTATTTTACTCCTATATTGCAGATTCCTATTTTGTTATTATCATTATTATTCCTTAAATATAGCTAGTGTTATGATTAGGATAAGATCATCCTGGTCATAACTTAGAACAATATACATGTAAGATATTCCTTTAAGGAATTCTTTTAATTGTCTCCCATACTTCAGTTTTACTTTTCTTGTGCTTCTCTGAATTCTTAGAAATTTCCTATCACTTTGAAAATAAAACAAAGAGCATAGCAACTTCTCTTGTCATAAATTTTGCCAATACCTATCCAATACCCAACTTAATTCCAAGCCATTGTCTGTTTATACTGGGATGATACTCCAGAGATGGCAATCTTCAGATTGCATTTGTAAGAAAAATCTTATTTTGCTTTTCTGACTGTTATTTTTAATTCTTTCTTCGTCTTTGGCATTTTCTCCATTCTGAGGGAAGCAGACATTCTTCTTTTTAATCTTTATTTAAATAAATCTAACAAGAGATCTCAGCTGCCTAATCTTTGGAGGTAAACTGAGCTCTGCATCTTCTTGTGAGCTATATGGAAGTAATGGTACAGAATACCTTTGCAGGGAAGAAAATTGTCAATCACAGTTTAATAGGATTGCTTTCCAAACTAGGGTTTCGCAGAAAGTGAGACATTTTTTCCAATGTGATTTGTGTGGATCTCTTGTTAGTCTGAAAAATGTCCTTTTTTTCTTTCCTTTTTTTCTTTTTTTTTATTTTTATCTTTCTGAGATGTAATGCCACATTGTAGAAAAATGTTGTGAGATCATCAATACCTTTTCTTTTTTCTACCATTATTGAGCACTTCTAATAACTTGGTATATCTATTTCTTTTTCTTTTAGTTGAGTGACCCCCCCCTTTGTTGGACACAGGGTAAAAGATAGCTACGGCTACTGTGAAAGATGAGAAATTATCAGAACAGTAGTGTTCTCTCATGTTTTCCATATAGAATTGTTCAAAGAGGCCAAATCATGAAGATTCTTTATTATAAGAAATAAAACTGATAGTAACTTGACATTTTGGTGGCTAACAACAGCAGCTAACATACTACAGAATTTTCTTTATCTCTCACTGTGTTAAAGGAATATCTCTTTTCATTACAGAATTTTTTCCTATCCCTCCTCTTTTGCTCTATGACTTCAGGAAATTCTTACCTTCCTCCTAGAAGGAAAGAAAAGCAGCAAGAAGTTATGTTAATAACAATTATTAGTTCATAACTCATAATATTTAACTTAAAGAGAATAAGTGGCAAAAGATTCATTTCTCCTCATTTCAAGCATACCATACAGAAAATCATTAAGGTTTAGGCCAAACTTCATAGAAAATGCAGAAGGAAATACAAAAGATACTAAACGTCAACTTGCTAAAGAAATAATGCTTTATTCTACATATCAATGAATATAATAAAACAAAAAGACTTGAGAAATCAGGTATTGGATATCTGTTCTCTATCAGTCCCCTGAGAAAATATTTTTGAAATGGTTTCTGAGAAAGCTGTGTATCTGTAAAAGGAGTAAATAAAGGTTCCCATCTGTCTTTAACATTCTAACTTCTTGAACATTTATTCTGTCATCTGAAGCTGGCAGGAATTATCTTGTTAGAACTCCTCATGAATGTCTGATTGTGCATCCACAGAGCAATCGGATACAAATAACAAAACCTGGAAGTTATGTATTTGCTGCTTAAGAAAGAAACAACTCCCTCATTACTTCGAGAAAGGCTCTGGTCTCAGAGTTTTTCAGTTTCTGCAGAGCCAACTTGATGTTGTAGCTAAACTTAAAATACTAAATTTTAGCACATTACGATTTGCACTACATGTACCTCCAAACTCATTCTCCTGGACTTTTAAATTAGGAACTTTGATGAGTCCTGTGAAACAACTAATAACTTCCATGGGAATCTGACATGTTCTTCAAAGCTCCCAGTTTACAATTCATTAAAGAAATAATTATATAGTAATTAAAGAAAAACTAAACGTGATAATTCATGCATGTAGTCTGCTAGAATTTATAATAAGGTATTTACTAATTAATTTTTCCTCTCAGCTTTTCATTTTCATGATGTTTAATCTCATAATACATTGGTAAATGATTGTTTGTGTTTAAAATATGAAGAACTGTTTTACATGTCTTCACTCATTAGGAAGTTAGATATGTCATGTAAAACAGATTTTAAACCTAATTCATTTTGTCATGTTTTCCATTGGAAGTTTGAAACCACAGCACCCATCTAGTAGTTTATTAATTGATTCCAATTTTACAGGGGTTTTTTAAGGTATTTTTTACAGCAAAATTCTTCGTATACAGAACTGCATATAAGATATGCAGGCTGAGTACTTGAGCACGTTCCCATCACTGCACAGAAAATTGCTCTCAGCTACCACTTTACATCACGAGGGTTTTTATTTTCATTCTCACTATAAAGCTGGTCCCAAACTATGGTTCTGATGATAAAATCATAAGGAATAAACAAATACGCAGTTCTGCATTTGGATATGCTGTGGAACGGTTATATTAAAGGACATTGCTGTTAAAATTACTAGATTGTAAGACTCTCAGAATGTCTTTTCAACAGCAATTAATCTCATTCTTCTTTTATTATTTTCCACTTTCTTTCGACATGAGGTTATCAGCTGACACAGATCAGAATTGGCAAGTTGCCTATTCTGAATTCTCAAGTGGAAGAGATTAGATTGGGTAGGACTAACCTTGGAAGTAAACGTGACAATGTGTACCTATGAGATCATGGTATCTTTAAATCATGGTAGATAGCAAACTGTGTTATCACAGCATAGAGCTCAGCCTGTGTTCTACCACTTGCTTAGACACTTCATATAAGCAAATATCCCATTAAGAGGTGTGAGCTGTTGCAGCTATGCTGTGTGCCATCCATATCAGGTCTAGTAAGTTCAAAGCTAGCTCAAAAGCATAGTCAGACTGTTTTGAACAGGCTATAGCTCTGTTGCCAAATTACCCCGACTGAAACTTATACAAGCTCTTCTGTAGCTGCTTTTTTTTTGAAGAATAGAGGATCTTCAGGAAAGAAAATACAATTTCAGATTTGCTACTGTTGATGTAATGACCCGTTCATGGCCTGTAATCCTAAGTAATCTGAGGAACTTTCCTAAGCAATCTTCAGTTTTGTAGAAACTAGACACATCATTGGTCACCTTCCAACTGTTGTGTTTCTTTCCAGCTAGAGATCATTACTAGAAGGGGTTTGGAGACACACACTTCCTAACATTAGTCCTTACGTGTGAAATCAGTTGTGACTGCAAATGGACCGGGATATTTGGTTGTTTTGAGTTTCTTTTATTTTTCTTTCCTTTACAATGCCCAGTGATAGTGGCCAGGTGTTAAAATGGCAATTATCTCGACAATTAGATCATCAAGCATGTCACATATAATTCCTGATTTTAGCGGTTTAAACAAGTGTAAGTTTGTGATATTCAAAGCTCTATTTCTGGAAGAATACAAAGTTGTTATAATAAATGACATAAAATAAAAATATAAAAAGTAGGTCAATATGGAAAGTGCAAAAAACAACCCTTCAAAATTACTAATTATGCAATCGTAAGTTGAACAATGACTAGCAAAGTCTTCGTTCAACAAAAAAGTTTCTGTGGTTTAGAAGACCACAAAACAAACATTAGTCAATGCAATCATACTAAAAATACTTCAGAAAAAGATATCAACATTTGTTGGACTCTTTCAAGCAGTGAGAATTTGCAGTGCTCTGGGTTTTGAGTGTTATAATCTCACAAAGAGATCTAAGAATCTACAATTTAAGAATATACATAGGTGTAAAGACTACCTATGCAGGAATAAACTGCACAAATAAAAAATGTGAAACACTATTTAGATTGTAGTTCTGCAGAGGGCAATTTGGGAGCTATAGGCGATTTAAGCTAGACATGATTCACAAACATCACACAATTGTAAAAATATAACAAGTATTTTTCTGAGAAGTGTAATATGTAAGGATACACAACACATTACAGCCAGAGTTAGAATACTGTATTATACACAAGTACAGGAACAGAAAAGACAGGAACTTGACTCATCAGAGATCTAAGGAACAAGACTTATTAGGAACTATGGGAGAAATTGTTTGTTTGGGTTTTTTTTTTAATCAACAGAATGCTGATTGGAAATATCAGTCATAATATGTACATAAAAAAGTCAAGATATGTAAAAATCTATGAAGAGAAGAGAAACCAGTTCTTTTCTATATCCCTTGTAAATAAGCCAGAAGGGTAAGGTAAGGAAGTCTAATTTAAGTCTAATTTAAAGAAAACCTGCGGGAATAGTGAAGACAAAGGCTACTGGTACATAAGTACAGTGAACCCTGTCCCCAGGAAAACTTTACCAAGGACCAATTTGGTTAAATCTCTATGAGTTATTTTCTTCTTGAGCTATGGATGGACTATGGTGACAAGGTCAACATCATAACACACAGGGACAGCAAGCATGCTTGATTCCAGGTGACAGATCAAAGAGAGAGGCAGAAACATCATGTTATGTCAGTTTCTGGTTCTGTATGAGGTGTCAGACACAGGGTTTTATCTCCATGACCACAGGACCCTGTTTGAGGAATGAGACTGTTGGGAAGAGACAGATTTATCTGAAAGAGCGGTTCAAGGACATCTTTGCCAACAGACATGTTAGTGAGGAGGGCATTAAAAAGGTGACCAACACTTTTCATGCTAGAACCTTGGGTATTTTATGGTCCAAACATTCATGTCACAAGTATCTAGATTGGTAGCCCCTGCAGTATGGCAGTCTATATTTCATAATACCTTGCTGCAGGTTTTTCATCTTCAAGAAAGATAATGAGACTACCAATCTTGATATTGAAACAACACATGTAGGGTGGGCTCGGTGTGAGAAAGCTCACCTACTCTTAACTGAAATGAACTGGACATAGATGTGTATTTGAGCCTGCATGAAGGGTTAGTGCATTTTTTAGCTTGCTCCCATGCTGTGTTCTTCCTGGGAGCACAGTTGCATGCAAAGTATTTCAGATCTTAGTTTACTTTTGATCTTGAATATGGGTTTAAAGGCTACATGTAAAATATCATATAAAATGGAATCAACGGTAAAGATATGTATGAGTAAAGATAACCAGTTAATGAGGAAACTTCATTAATAGTGAAAGCTAAATTAGACAAATTTAGTTCAGGACTTGAATGCTGTATAATAATTTTATGATACTTACACTATTTGGAAAATGAAGTCTGTTATGAAATATCTAAGTGATGGGAAAATAAAGCTCATTGGAACTTTGGACAAGTGGAGACATCCTAGGTTATTGAGGCCAGTTCCACAATGCAACAGAGTGACAAAAAACTAACCTGGAAGGGACAGCGTAGAGTTTCCTGGTTTGACCTTAACAATGCTTCAACCTGAACAGCACTGCTTGTTTTTCTTTTACTACATCTGCAAATGGAAACAATGTTTCACTTCAGGAAGAAAGCCTTTGGGAAAAATAATGTGTTCTTAACCAAAAATCTATTCCCCGGATGATACTTTTATCATTAATGTTTAGTAATGTATCCTCTCAAAAAGTAAGGACTAATCATATTTCCAAATACAACACAGCTAGCAATGCTGGTAAATTATAACATCTGCAAAATGAACACAGGAATTACAGTTTACCTCATATTAATCTGTATGATTTGTACCCTCTACCCTCAATATATTAATTACTATGGACTATCTACATTTTCTTTGATAGTTAGGTAGAATCATGGGAAATATATGATACCAAATAATCCAGAATAAGCCAAATAGTGATGATTGTGTTGTGCCTTCTAAAAAAGTTCAGTCTAAGACAAGATGGAGAAGGAGATTCTTTGAAAGCACGTCTGATATATGACTTCTCTTGTATTCTATGCAGGTTGTGCTCTGTATCTTATGTGAGAACCCAACCATATATTAGAATTCATCAATAAATTCTGCAAGAAACAGGGAAAAGAACTCACATATTGATCGCACTGGGACACTTTTATTTATCTGCATTTGTTGTTATTCTGATTACACAAATATCAACTCCATAAAAATTATTTTTTCTGGTATTCACAAATGCATCCAAGATTAACATTTTGTGATGATTCTGAAGGCTTTTGAATTTGTTTTCTAAATGAGATAAGGTTAAGGTATTTTAAAGGTGACATTAAAATAGGAAGGAAAGGTGTAAAATTATCTGTCTTTCCTAACATATACAATTGTTTTAATTTATTGATTTATTTTTATTTGGTAGTTTTAAAAATATTTTTTTTTAAAAATAAAAAAATTGATAATTTTTTGCTTTACATAAATAAACATCTGTTTAACAGTGTGTCATGCTTTCACTATACATCTTTCACAATTCATGTCCTGGGAACCTAATATAAAAAAGAATGCTTTTTCTCCATTTGAATAATTATGCTAAGGTACGTGGAAAGAAACTGAACAGAAGAAGAGAAGCAAAACATTCAACAGGAACATTTTCATTTTATATATATGGATTTCTTTTTTTATTTTATTAACAATGAAGATATGATTTATTTTGTTCTTCCAATCAAACTGAATGTGCTAATGGTTGTGCAAAGATTAGTGGTAATATTTGGAATTAACATAGAACAAAGCTATAGATGTGTGGTGAGTTGACCTTGGCTGGCTGGCAGACCTCCCCCCAGCCACTTTCTCACTCTGCCCTCTCACCAGCACGGGAGGAGAAGAAAAGATGAAAAAGCTCATGGGTCAAGATAAAGACAGGGAGATCACTTACCAGTTACTGTCACAGGTAAAACAGACTCAAATTGGGGAAAATTGGTTTAATTTATTGCCGATTAATGTAGGTTTGCATAGTGAGAAACAAAGGAAAATTAAAACAACACCTTTCCCATCCCTGTTTTTTTCCTGAGGATCAACTTCACTCTTCATTCCCTACTTCTCTTCCTCCTCCCCACCCCAAGCAGCACAGGGGGATGGGGAACAGGGGTTGTGGTCAGTCCATAACAGCTCCTCTCTGCTGCTCCTTCCTCCTCACACTTTTCCCCTCCCACTGTGTGGGCTCTCCATGGGCCACAGTTCCTTCAGGGCACATCCACCTGCTCCAGCGTGGGGTCCTCTATGGGCAGCAGTGTGGATATCTGCTCTGGTGTGGTCCTCTGCACCTGGAGCACCTTCTCCCCTCCTTCTTCTCTGACCTTGGCACTCATAGGGCCGTTTCTCACACTTTTTCCCCCTTACTCCTCCTTGTGCAGCATTTTGCCCCTTCTTAAATATATTACACCCAAGATGGCACCACTTTGGCTGTGGGGCTCAGCCGTGCCCTGCGGTGGGTGGGTTGGAGCCGGCTGGAACCGGCTGTGTCCGGCACGGGGCAGCCCCGGCCTCTCCTCACAGGGGCCGCCCTGCAGCCCCCCCGCCAGCGCCTGGGCACCTGCACCCCACAGAGTGTGTCAAAGTACCTGTAAGAAATGAGAAAATTGAGTTACCCTTTCCTTTTGTAAGTTCCATTAGCCTTTGGTTTTTTGTTTTAATGACGTCTGCTTTCCTTCTTTTAGTAACATATACAGCATCCTCATCTATTGTAATTAAGCTGTGCACTTTACACATGCTGAAGACCTGACTCGTATGGCATGTGCTTGTTACACCTCAGTGTATTTGTACTCTGTATTTTTTTACTGCTCTTCTCCACAGTTGAAAGCACCAGACAATGGATGACAGATAACTGATGTACTGTCTCTTATATTAACACAGCAAAATTCAAAAAAGGTGTCATAAAAATACTAGTGACTCTAATACAAGCAAAACATTTTAAAACCTGTATACTGTTTGTATACTGCTATGAATGTCTTCTTACTTTCTGGAAGTACTTCACTTATTGCTTTATTCCAGCCATAAAGACATATATCTGTAATACTGAATAAGAAATGAGTGAAATTTAATTCTTTGTAAATAAAATACAGAAGTTCTGACTTCCAGCATCCTTTTTCAGGGGAATATGGATCATAGCACCTTCTGGTTTTAATTACAGAACACATTTGGAATAAAAGTTTCATGTTAATAGCGCACATAAAGATGAAGAAAATCAAAGATTATCTTACTTTCTTTGCAGGTTTTTCAGGCCAGTACTGTGAAACAGAAATGAATCAGTGTGATTCAGCTCCCTGTTTGAATGGTGCTGTCTGTCAGAATGATGTCAACAGCTATGATTGTTTTTGCCCTGAAGGTAGGTTGTTCAAAATAATTTATTTTTATTATCTTTGACAATTTTAAAAATTGCCTGCAGTCTGCAAAACATCTTCTTGACAGTCTTCAAAACCATTGTTAAGATTTCCTTTCTATGAAAGTTATTAATTCTCTTCTGAAGTTTCATTTGTATCTTTGTCCACCAAGGCACCCAATAAAACAAGAATGCTCATTAAGAATGGAGACAGATATACGTGCAAGTGCTACTTTTTTTAGACGGAACTTCATCATTTTAGCAACAGATATTGGAAGGCAGTTGAAAATTTAGCTTGGAAAAAACCATTCTGCTGTTCAGTCTGCCTTACCAGTTTATAGAAAAATAAATCATGGCATCCACATTGATAATTTTGTGGCTTACTTGTTACCTGTGAGACATGGGTCTGATTAAACTCCAAATGCAAACTAGAACTGTTACTGTACACATTATTAATGAACTAAGGGTAATTCTAAAGTTTTATGACTTAGGGATCAGTGG
This sequence comes from Gavia stellata, assembly GCF_030936135.1. Lineage (NCBI taxonomy): Eukaryota > Metazoa > Chordata > Aves > Gaviiformes > Gaviidae > Gavia > Gavia stellata. Next base: position 82,878,600 of record NC_082595.1, read on the forward strand.
AAATTTGTTCCATGGTCAGATTGAGAAATTATGGGACTATGCCTTGCACTGAGTGTGCTGATAGCTTAGCATTAGTCACGGTCTTCCTGTAGCCATGGCCTGTGACAGCACTAATGATAGTAATTTTGTAGCATGACCATGAATTAGAATACATTTACAAGAGCGTAAAATGTCAGATATTGGAGTGGAGATTCTCCAGCAATTTCAAGTACAAAAAAACACTGTTGGACTTATGAGTTTGCCAAAAGTCACTATGACACAAGAAACAAACAGAGAAAAAGTATAGAAGTAACTATTTGAGAGCTGATTTTTAAAACTATAATTAGATGTCCAAATCCCAGCATCACTTAGCTTCGTCTGCAATGTTCTCAAATGGCAGAAGATATACACTCTTAAGTCTCTGCTAAACAAAAAGTTCAACTAAATTGATAAAAATACTGAATCCTAAATTTCTTCTTTCAATTAATAGCTCCTTTTAAAGTATATTTGATGGTCAGATGTATTTTTCTATTAACGACAGAGCAAGAAAAGCTTTTAAAAAGATCTTTCAATAAGACTTCAAGATAATTTTATTACAAGAGCAAATTGAAAACAATCTATTTTTTTAGAAAAAGGGACCCAAAGACATGCTTTAGAAAAGAAGGCACAGATATAGCTGAATAATACATAACTCTGCTTTTTTCCAACCAAGGATTTGAAGGTCTGAACTGTGAAATCAACTTTGATGAGTGCACTTATGGCTTCTGTAAAAGCAATTCAACTTGTTTAGACCTGGTTGCAGACTACAGTTGTGTTTGCCCTCCAGGATTCACTGGTAAGATTTATTTTAACTCTGGAAAAGACAGTAAATAGTTAAACTTCTTATTTCCTTTTTTGCAATTAAAACAAACTCTTTTTAATTGCATTTTGTGCTATTGATAATCTGCTTTGACTTCCCTCCTAATATGCTAAAAAATTGAAAGCGGTGTGTATGCTGTTTGACTAATTGATCGAAAGCAAAAGTGTATTTTGCCTAGAAAAACAAGTGTTCGGAAAACACCTAATCTGTGAAAAATAGATGAGCAATGACAGCTATAGCTGGTGCTGTTTGTCTTCAGAAGATCGTATCACAGCCATACTTGATTGAGATAGAAAGGAGAATACAATTTTAGCAAGAGGACATTTTGTTCTCTTCAAGAAAGATACCATCAGATCCTTATGATAAATAGCTTGTAAATTGCACAATTATTTGTGTGTCTAACAGTTTTAAGAAAATAGCTCTTGCATCAGGAGCAGTCTTCATGGCCCTACTTTCTGCCAGAAGCAGCTAACAGGATCATGGGGAAATCAATAAAACTGTCTCAAAAAATATGCCATCTTAACAACTAATATGCTGTGATGTCAGGGATTGGAACACACTGACTTTCAGCTGCTGATTTCAGAGAGGCAAATGGAGCAGCATTAGTCATCAGTGGTAACAGGAAGACAAGCAGTGGCAGTCTCAGAAAGTATACACAGTTAGTGGGTGTTGTAATAAAAAGCCAAACAGATATGTACAGAAAGCTCAAAATCCGTGGTGACCAATGGAGAGGAAAGAAAAAAATGAAAGAGATCTATTATGGAGAAATGAAAGGTTAAAGAAGCAAACAGAGCAGTGAAGGATGAGGAGGCAAAATTAAGTTATAAGTAAATAGAACATTTTGGGTGGATAGTAACACCAGTGACATCCTGTTTAGGAGCACTTCACACATATTTTGTCAATGGTTAAAAATAGGCAGATGGGACATAAGGAATATAAGATGATACACGGAGATTTAGAATCTGTGAAAGTGATAATAGTTGCAGTTCCCACAGACGTCTGTGATTTTGCTTGATTCGTGCCAACATATTCTAATATAATTCAGCATTACAAAACTGAGATGTGCTCTATTTCCAACAAGATCATATTCTCCTTTTCTTCTTTCTTTGATAACTGGCTTTGCAGTCATGAGTTTGCATAGTATATGCCTATTTTGTGTCAATCATGAAAATAATGGAGGTGATTACAAAGTATTTACTCATATAAATAGAAGCATTTTTAATGAAATAATTTTAAAAGAAGGAGCTTTAAAAACTCTTACTGCTATACTGCAAGGATCAAAATGGAAAACATCTAACTTTTCTGTAGTAGGTTGCAGTCAGTCAGTTTGAACTAGGGAATGAAGGAAAAGCTGTTCCTTTGAAAATATAGCTACACTCCCTTGGGATATGATGGAGTCCACGTTACAGAACTGGAACTATAAACTAATGTGTAGCTGTCACCAAGGCATCCTGGAACAGGGTATGTTCTCCTAAGGAGGAACACTTTCTCCTAGGTTCATACTGATGCAAATAGTTTGCCAATAACATATCTGTTCATTCCAAGGCAAAAAGGAGTCAAGATCTGTCAACAGTAAAACAGCTACCAGTGAGTTCTGGGCAGATTTTAATGTATACCTTGAGGCCTATGTTCACAGAATCACAGAATCACTACGGTTGGAAAAGACTTGTAAGATCATCAAGTCCAACCATCAACCCAACACCACCATGCCCACTAAACCATGTCCCACAATGCCACATCCACACGTTCCTTGAACACCTCTAGTGATGGTGACTCAACCACCTCCCTTGGCAGCCTGTTCCAATCCCTGACAACCCTTTCAGTGAAGAAATTTTTCCTCATATCCAGCCTGAACCTCCCCTGATGCAACTTGAGGCCATTTCCTCTTGTCCTGTCGCTAGTCACTTGCGAGAAGAGACCAGCACCCACCTCTCAGCCACTCCCTTTCAGGTAATTGTAGGGAGCAATAAGGTCTCCCCTGTCTCCCCTGCTCCAGACTGAACAACCCCAGTTCCCTCAGCTGCTCCTCATAAGACTTGTGCTCCAGACCCCTCACCAGCTTCGTCGCCCTTCTCTGGACATGCTCCAGCACCTCAATGTCCTTCTTGTAGTGAGGGGCCCAAAACTGAACACAGTATATTTGAAGTGCGGCCTCACCAGTGCCGAATACAGGGGCACGATCACATCCCTACTCCTGTTGGCCACACTGTTTCTGATACAGGCCAGGATGCCATTGGCCTTCTTGGCCACCTGGGCACACTGCTGGCTCATATTCAGCTGTCTGTCAACCAACACCCCCAGGTCCTTTTCCCCTGGGCAGCTTTCCCGTCACTCATCCCCAAGCCTGTAGCGTTGCATGGGGTTGTTGTGACCAAAGTGCAGGACCCAGCACTTGGCCTTTTTGAACCTCATACAATTGGCCTCGGCCCACCGATCCAGCCTGTCCAGATCCCTCTGCAGAGCCTTCCTACCCTCGAGCAGATCAACACTCCCTCCCAACTTGGTGTCATCTGCAAACTTGCTGAGGGAGCACTCTATCCCCTCATCCAGATCATCGATAAATATATTAAACAAGACCAGCCCCAAAACTGAGCCCTGGGGGACTCTGCTTGTGACCGGCCGCCAACTGGATTTCACCCCATTCACCACAACTCTCTGGGCTCGGCCATCCAGCCAGTTTTTTACCCAGCAAAGAGTGCACCTGTCTAAGCCATGAGCTGCCAGTTTCTCCAGGAGAATGCCATGGGAAACAGTGTCAAAGGCTTTACTAAAGTCCAGGTAGACAACATAGACAGCCTTTGCCTCATCCACTAGACAGGTCACCTGGTCATAGAAGGAGATCAGGTTGGTCAAGCAGGACCTGCCTTTCATGAACCCGTGCTGGCTGGGCCTGATCCCTTGGTTATCCTGCACACACCCTGTGAGCACCCTCAAGATGAACCTCATAATCTTCCCCGGCACCGAGGTCAGGCTGACAGGCCTGTAGTTCCCTGGATCCTCCTTCCAGCCCTTCTTGTAGATGGGCATCACATTGGCAAGCCTCCAGTTGTCTGGGACCTCCCCTGTTAACCGGCACTGTTGATAAATGATGTCTTGGCAAGCTCCTCCGCCAGCTCCCTCAGCACCCTTGGGTGGATGCCATCAGGCCCCATAGACTTGTGAGTGTCCAGGTGGCTTAGCAAGTCGTTAACTGCTTCCTCCTGGATCATGGGGAGTTTATTTTGCTCTCCATGTTGAAGTCATAGAAGTTCACATGACTGCATATTGGCTGTTACGAAAAGGCTCTGTTTTCTCCTGCATTTCCTGTATAAAAGACTTTTCATCATGAATGTGCTATTGATCTCACTTGATATTGGCTTTTTTTGTGAGGCAGGAGTGCTCCCACCAGAAAACAAATCAGCCAGTCTACTGACTGGAATTGGAAGTGGGGATAAGGATCCTCCTGATTACACTGAATATTTTCAGCTGTGCTTATGCTATTTGTATAATAAATGCACAGCCAGCCATTGCGGATGTCATTAGGTCTGCTCTCTCCAGGCCTTCCAACAACTGCTTCAACCTCCCTAGAAAGAGTCTTTGATGCAAAATACTGAATACTTGAACTTCTATCTTCTAAGAAAAGCAAGGAGTGGTAAAAGTCCATGTACTTCTGAGTTCTAGGACTGATGTAAATGGCCCGAGAAGATATTGCCATAACAACAGTGACACACTCAAAATCTTTTTAAGTGCAATAAGAAACATAGTGTAATATAAGAATTTTTTGTTTATCCAGTTAATAATTAATCAATGTAGAAATTCATATTATATAATGAACATAGGAAAGTGCCATTAACAGCACAGTCAAAATTATTATACCAGAAAACTTATTAATATCTATGCATTTTCTTTGGTGTTATGTTCAACTTTCCAGTGTGCCTCTGGGTCCTACAGGTGACAGTTTCAATCTTCTCAAGAAGGAGTGGGGGAATTTAGGCCTTAGTCATTAGCATCTTGAGCCTGTTGCCGAGAGAAAGATGATGTTCCTCCTGGGGGTTTCTTCCTCCTTAGTCAGGGGTCCATTTGGGGTTATTTTTACACATTTTCTCATCTAGCTTGTATCCTTCTCCCCCAGCCCTATGCACACAAAGGGCTATGGTTTGTCAGACAGTGACAGGCGGGGGGTGTCACCCCTGCTGGAGCAGGGGAGGCAGCAGCCACTGCCCCCAGCGCAGGCATTAAACCAGCGATGTCCAGCTCAGGCCATGGCAAGGCTGAGCCCCTCCACTGCCGGGTCAGTGCAAAGCCAGGGCATCCCCCTGCTGAGGGCAGAAAGCATATTCACTGGGCTACAACACTTAGCTCTGACTACATGGAGGCACAAGTTAGAAAGTTCATCAACAGATCTGCTAACTCCCTATCGATCACATCTTGTGTTTTTCTGATGAGACTTGATCAAGGAAGTGAAATTTGAAAAAGGACAGTAAATTTATAGGGCTGATTTTTTCTTTTCAATTTTTTTTGAACACGTTTTTGTTTTCCTAGCATGTTAAAAGGTATTTCCAAATAAAGTTTAGCCTAATCATCTGAGCTGGTTGGGTACAAAAACTGCCTTAGGCCTAGTTGTTTCCTTGTCTTGCTGTTCACTAGCTCTGTGCATGGCAGCATCACTCTGCTTTGGTGTCGCATGCCTTGTGCATGAACGCTCTGCTGGAAGGGCAGTGTTGGACAGGAGGGAGATAGCTGCCTGTTTGAATGGCCTTGTCTCTTTGTGCTGCTCCACAGGTGGTGGAGCTTTTTCCTTCCCTGGGAGCAGAGCCTGGAAGGGGCAATACTGTGCACGTGGCAAGGAGCAGGCCTGGATGGACGGAGCCCGCTCTCTCCTGCTGAGGAAAGCCAGGAGGACAGGAACACCCAAAACACCTGAGAGAGTCCTGAGAGGAGCAGGGAGTCTTCTTGCAGCTTCCGCTCCCAAGTGCAGTTTTTATTGTTAGAAGGGTGCACACCTGAGTGCTGACAGCTTTGCAACCTGTTGCATGGAGTTGCCTTTACTCTAAGCAAGATAGGCAGACAGAGAGAAGCAGCTCCTAAGAAAGACAAGGAAAAGACTTTATTAAATCAAAGCTTGCTCTCAAATGCCCTCTTGTGGAAGTCAGCGTACACAGGATCACTAGAATCCCATAGTAAATTGCTGCTGGACGGATGACTCCCCCTGCCTGTCACTGTCTGACAAACCATAGCCCTTTGTGTGCGTGGGGCTGGGGGAGAAGGATACAGGCTGGGTGAGAAAATGTGAGAAAACTGACAAAACATTGTGAGGGAAGGAGGTGGCAGTGCTGCCATCTGTCCCTATGCTAGTAAGGTGACACCAGTGAACACTGGGTAGAAAAAAACATGATTCCAAAGTGATTTTTACTTTAGCACTTAGCACTGAATTTTGTTGTAACTTATATGCATGAGATTCTTAATCTGACTTCCTGAATTATATCATGGTCCATATGAATTCTCTATGTGTAACATGATCCTTGGTTTATGTTTTGCCTGTCTCTCATTCATGTTCATCATTATCATGAGGCAGTATGAATCAACGGTCAAAATCTACCGTCAGTCACATGTTGACTTAAATAAGCCTTTAGGCTTTAAACAGCAGACTAAATAAATTTGCAAGCCTTTTAATATGCTTTCTGAAGATCAAATCTATATAATTTCCTCTGGCATGTCTCATACTACAAGCTTTAGGAATCCTGTAGTAGCTATTGTGGCTAAACAAGTGGTCCCTGCAACACTGTACATTTGACAACCAAAATTATAAAAGGATGTGCAGTGTCTTCTAGCTCAACTCACTCCATCACAAGGCAAAAGGTGATACCTTTTTTTGTGCTTTCCAAATCTTTTGCTGTGCATTCTTTTCCTATGATTTTCTAAGCTTTGCTTTCAGTAAGCCTGCAAAAGGTGTTCTATTTTAGGCAGCTTTTGGCTGACCCAGATGTTTTTAGTTAGTATCAGGACCACTGCACAGTTTAAAATCATTGAGTCACTCCATCCTCCATTCCACCCTAATCATCTCCAGTCCTGTCCTCAACAATTCAAAAGAAAGAATTGTCCTGAGAAATCTGTTGGTGCTCACCCATCTTTAGAGTCAGTCAGATACTCAGTCTCACTTGCACCTCATGCATCAGATTATTGTTCCACATTAATGGCCCTTACAGAAGCAGGCCAAAAGCCTCTTTCCTCTGATGACCCCTAATGACCGAGTTCATATAAACAACATGCCTGTGTCTGATCTCTAGTCAAAGCACTGAGGTTTTTCAAAGCAGCCCAAAACCTGGAAGCTGAAGACTGAAGAGGGTGGCATGGTTCCCCCGGCTCCTGGCCAGCAGAGCTCTGACTCACAGCAGGCCCATGGTAGCACAAGAGTGAAGGGTTGACTGCCTTTCCCCCTGCTCAGCTGGGACAGTGCCGATGGGGTGCTGGTTTTCAGAAACACTCTAGAAGGCAAGCTGCTGAGAGCAGGCTTCCTATGGTTGGGCGTGCAAACTTAACATGCTGGAAAATAAACACTATTTATGCATAGATGGAAATGTATTCAATATGTATTTCTGTGGTTATTAGAGAATGGTTATCATCATGTCTAATGTGTAAGTGTACCTGCTTCACCTGGAAGGAATTCAGGTTAGAACACTGAGTGGGAAAAAAAGATCAGTGGAGTGCAGAAAAGTCTGTTTAAGTTTCATCATGCTGCAAATTACATTACATAAAAAATTTGATAAACTAATACGTAAAAAATATTGAACTGCATGAAAGAAAAAAAAACAATTATAGTTCAGTAGCAATGCTTTTTCCAGTCGTCTAAAAAAAATAAGCAAAGTCTCTTTTTTTTTTTGTGAGAAATCAAACAGCACTTTTCTCCAATAGTTTTCCATCTGCAAATACTAAGCATGATTCACTTAAATTAGAAGGTGAATAGTAACAGTTGGAATCATCTGACAAAAGATAAGTTAATTCTTCAATCAAAAATTTAATTTGTTTGTATGGGATTTATTTTATCATTGTGCTACTGGAGGTGTTATGAGATTATTTTTGTATTTCAGTTTATCTCCTTTATTTCAGATATAATGGGTTTTTTTCAATAGTGATGCCAATTGTCATGCATAATATAATGTATGTAGGACATACATTAATATCTTTCTGGGTGTGACTGTATTTAATTAATTTTAGATAAATTGGAACATAATAATTTAATAATAGGCATGTTTTTCAGTTTAAAAAATGTTGTCAGTTGCTGGGAGGCCCTTATCAAATAAAAACTGAAAAACAATCATGTCTAGAAAAGCTCATACAGTCATTAAAGCACAGGCAGAAGACTCTGGAAAACATGGTTGAAATTTTTAGTCTTCCTGAGTTACTATAGGAATTTAATCAATTTTTTCCTTAACTCCATATTTTTTTCTATAAACTATTTCTCTCTTCTCCTTTTCTTTGCATGTGTTTTCTATTTATATTCTAAAGAGTTAAGGTCATGGATGACATCATGCTATGAACAGTAATATGCCAGCACAGTGAGCGCAATTTTTACTTTTTACATCTGAGTGCACCTGTAAAAATAACATACAGATATCAAGACAGAATTTCCTACTGCATCAAGATTTTTATATAACTGTCTCAATTAACTTGTTAGGACTACATTTTCTGTGTAGCAATCAGTGAATGAACTCTGACATAAGAAAATCTGCCTCCAGCCAACTTCCCCAGTGCACATTTTCCATCCCTCCCAGATATTCTGTTAATGAATTTGAGAAATGGAAGGGGTATCTTACATAAGAATGGTTTTCTCTAGCTTTTTTTACAGTTGACGGTTCCTGATCTGACAAAAATCCACCAAATCATTGATGTTGGAAAGTTGTTCAACACTGCCTTTGCAATACCAACTAGCATTCTACCAGAGGTTTTGATACTAAATTATATTTCCCAGTATATACTGGACTGTGTTTTTAACAAGTGAAACAATTTACCTTTGGGCACCCTATTCTTTGACAGAGCAATACTATAAAAGGTATGACATTATCAGTTTTAGTATGACCACACGAAGTATTAGCCATATTTGGTGCCGTCTTCAGTAACACAGTTGACTTTTTTTCTTCTTCACTCTTTGGCCTTTTTCTTTGTCTTTTTTCTTTTTTTCTCCCCACAAATTCCTCTTTCTCAGTTCTGCAACTCCCTATAACTACTGATTTTGCTATATTTGAGGCATTTTACATATGTTAGGCTGTTGTTCTTTGTCCATTTTGTTATCCCTAGAACTGTTTTTGCCCAGCTCCTATGTTTGCTTCACCACCAGTAACTGGCCACAGGTGAGCTGTTAATAGCCTTGGAGTCCCGAGTACCATCCTACAAATGCACCTTCAAGGCCTCTGCTCTCTCCCCTGTACTCCTTCACACTGCAGCCTTACTCTAGGGTCATAATGAGTTCATTCTATACAGCTTAACTACTTGTTATTCCTGTCTACATCTTATTAACAATAAGCATAACATGATGCAATTGTACAAAATTAAAGAAAACTAAAACAAATGAGGCGAGATCCACCTGGCCGCTAGACAAGTCCTGAGGCCTCTGGTGTTAACTTGACACCAAACCTGTAGCCTGATGCTAGCAATGGCAGTGCTATATGTACTGGGCTACACAGCTGCAGTGGTGATAATTGGGACATTACCCCACAGCTTGACTCACTTCACTTAAACAGTAGGCTGATCAGAGGCTATTGCTCGCCCAGATCTGAAGAGTCTTGAGGCAGGAGGGGAAAAGCATTAAATGGAGAGTGATGTTTTTAAAGTTGTTTATACAACTTTTGTAAGAAGATTTTTTTCCTTGCCACTTTTGCAGTCAGGCAAGAAACAGAATCGTATAGATTATTTGCTCTGATAACAGCAGAGCAGCACCTGACAGCCACTTTTCCCAAGAATCTCCAAGGACAGGACGTACATTCCACATGATGATGACGATGCTACATGGCCCAGCTGCCTTGGGGTGGGCTATTGCTGTCACAGAAATATATCTGGCTCGCAGAATTGCCTTTTCCCAGGAAAGACCTACAGATGTTTTCCCAGGAAAGACCTACAGAAGGCTACAGGATGAGTGAATTTATTCTGGAAGTCTTCTAACAATCTGTAGATTGCTGGTTCTATGCTCTGCATTAGGTCTGTATACCAGAAGGCAGTTAATGTTGCCCATTAACCACCTTGTACTGAACCTAATTACTTAGTTTTGATTAAAGCACACATTGAATCCAAAACCATTTAAATGCATGAAGAGAAGCCAGAATTTCACTGGCATTCTTTTCTAGTAATAATCACCATCAGATTTAAAAGTTTATATTAAGTATCTTATTTAAATTTTTTGTCTTCAACTTTGAGCTATTGAGTCTCATTACCTTTTCTACACAATATTCTACTCTTATTAACCAAGTATTTTCTCTTTGTGAAGACACTTATATGCTGTAATCAAGTCACTTCTTGTTTTTGTTTGTTCTAAATGAAACAGATGGAGGTCTTCAAGCCTTTGCCGACAGCATACTTTCGTCAGTTGTTAAATAAATTGTGTAGCTCTTTCTGTATCCTTCCCACTTATTTTTAAATATGGAACAATGTAGTCAATGTTTTATGCAGAGGTATTTTACACATCAATATTCCTTCTTGGTTTTTAAATACATCTGAGAATTATTTATTTTTTTTTGGTCACAGCACTGCAATAGCACTCATATGCTGAGGTCTTCAGCATTCCTTTTCAGATCCCTTTTGTTGTTTCCTCATAAACAGTTCAGCTACAGTTCAGTAGCTATAACCTACATATCCTTTTCTTTGCTTGTATCTGGCAGCTGCAAGTGACCAGAAGTGACCTGCAGTACACTGAAAAATTTACTGTTTAACTAAACAAAAGTTATCACAAGATTTCAGTTAGTGTATATGCTTGCTCTCCTGTAGCAGGGAGATATAAGAAAGGAAATGAGACTGGCAACGCAGACTTTGTTTAAAAGTCAGTGTTGAAATAATAGAGTAAGGGCTTTTCACATTCACCTACAGAAAAAGAGGCTCAGGGAAATATGAAGTGACGTATTTGTCTCATTATGATTTTCTCATGAGAAAGACTTGAGGGCTGAATATCGGTTGAATGTGCCAAAAGCTGTACTGCTCTCTTTGTAAGGATAGGACTTTCCATCTATCCCTCTGTATTTTTAACCATGTATATTTATTGTGTGCATGAAGAATGTATTTGTTTCTGCCTGCTAGTGATAATATTTTTACTACACCCCAAGTGTCCTCTGCTTCTTCGGCTACTGCATGCCTGGACTCACCTCTGTCTTCTCTGACTAATACAGAAATGTGTTTTAATGGAGAGACAGAGTGGAGATACAGATTTGTATAGAAGCACTAGGTTCCAAAATGGGAGCTCTGTTATCACACACCAAATAACTTAAGACCTTTCCTATCCTGTTTTAAATTTCCTAGACTTTCTGATATGGATGACTCTTGGCCCTTCCTTACATGACCACAGATTTGGAGTACTTGTCCTACTCTACCCTACCATGACGCATAGCAAATTTCCAGACAATCCAACTCACTACATGAACATAAAAGCCTTTGGACCTTCTTCTGTGTTACAAACAGTGTGTGTGCCCTGTAAATTATATAATCATAGCACTAGACGAAAATACTAAAGATAATCTATTCCACCTTCACCCCAGCAGAAAACATGTACCATACTATGTCATTCCTGATATGTTTATCTCACCTTAAAGAAGTCCAACACCATTCCTTATTTTCCTCAGGGAATCTTTCCAGTGTGTTATTATACTAACCATTAGAAAGAGTTCCTTAACATCTAATCTGACTTTCACTGCAGTTTAAATGCATTACTTCTTATCCTGTCAGGTATGAACATGGACAACTAAAGACATTTGCAAAAGCCTTTTCATATTTTATAACTCTCATCACATTTCTAGTCAAATCTTCCTTATTTAGGCTTTACAGCCCCATTCATTTTGTTTTTCATAAGAAGTCATGCTTTCAAGTTCTTTGTCATTCTTGTCATGCTCATCTAGACTGTCTTCATTTGGTCCCATGTTTCTTCAATGTAGCTCACTGCACAGTGCAAAGCACTCCAAATGCAGCTTTACTCCAGATAGATGAGAATGGAATGATTACTTTATGCTTCTAACGGGCTATGTTCCTTTTTATCTGTCCCAGCACACTATTTGATTTGGAAAAAAATTCTGGGTTTTGTTCCTACTTAACTTGTGATTTGCTGTATTATGGTATCTTCCACTTCTGATTCTGACTGAATAACATTTGTTATTTCAAACTGTATCCAATTTTTCAAAATTTATGAAGATTTCTAACCCTGTCCTCCAATGTACCTTTATGTGTTGCCATAAATAAGCTTAGTCTGCTGTCCACCATCCAGACCGTTGAAAAAATTGAGTGGAACTAGGTGGACAGTAGACCTCTTTCAAAATCTGTGCAATTCATTCATCCATTTTAGTAGTAAAACTACTGACAACTAATGTATGAATATGGCTTTCCAACAACTTCTACTCATCTGATAATATTCTCTTGTAGTTCATATCTAGTCCAATTATTAGGATTTCACATGAGATAGCAGTAGAAACATTACTGAAGTAAAGGAATAGGACATCTGCTGCTTTTTTTTTTTAATCCACAGGGCCTGTAACTGTTGTAGAAGGGAACTGGTTTGCTTACATAAGGCTCTTTTTTAATACATTATTTTATATTTATAGGTTCTCACAAGTAATCAGTTTAGTAACTTTTTCCTGTATTTCCTCCAGGAACTGAAATTACACAAATGGATCTGTAATTTCACGACTCTGTTTTTACTCCTTTTTAAAGGCTGACTTTATTGAGTCTTCAGGTACTTTACCTATTTTCCACAAGTTCACAAAGAAAACTACTGAGTTTTTATCAGCCAGCTCTTGAAGTACCCAAGGGTAAAGTTCATCAGACCAGCCTATCTGAACATCTAACTCATTTGACAATTCTCCAGCGTGCCTTCTCTATTCAACACTGAAGTTTTGCCCTTTAATCATAGGTATCAATTATGATAACGATCTGCTTGCAGCTGACCTTTTTACTGATGACTGAAGCAAAAGAAGAATTGAACAATTTGGCAGGATATACCATATCAGTAGCAATCTTCTTCCATTGAATGGCAAACCATACCTTTCCATCATCTTTAATGCTGAAGTACTTACAGCATGATTTCTCATTACCCTGACCATCCCATGATAGTTACATCTTATTCAGTGCCTTTGCTGGTCTGATTTCATGCCTACATATTTATGCTGTACTTCTTAGGTTATCCTTAGTAACCTGACCTATTTTTGTTAGTTAGGCATTTTCATCCTTTGAAAAACAGGAAGTGCCAAGTTGGCCTCCTAATACCCAGTGTCTTTTTCCCTACAAAAAGATAGTTTGTCCTGGTGTACTTAAAGAAAGCAGTAACTTTTTTAATTACCTTTTTATTTTAGTTCAGCCTCTCATCAGGTTTCACATCAGACATTTTCTGCATTCTTTGCATTTTTTCTAAATTCCTTTGGTTTTATGTTGTTCACTGCCCTCTCCTCTCCCTTCCCACGATTCTTCAGTGCTCTCACTCAAGTTCTTCACATTCCGTTCTTCATATTCAGAGATTATTCTGCCCTTTTACTTAGAATCAAATCCCAAAAAATCTGTTTGTAGTCGCCTTTTCCACTATTGCATGAAAAAATTGCCAATAGCACATTCAAAAATGATGATTCCTTTCCAAAATGTTGTTTTCCATCACTTCTGGATAGAATACCAACAATCATTTTGCTCATTCACATCAGCGACAGGTACAGTTTCCTTCTCTGTCACCAGAGTAGCTTCTGGTATTCATGGGAGCTCTTAATCTCTCCAATTATCCCTTGAATTTGAATCAATTTTGGATCAGAAAGATCCCAGTATACATATATATATATCAGGCTAGAGCTTGCTTTAAATTAATGCAGTGTACAACAGAGAGATGAGGGACTGTGCATTTTCTTTGGTATGCCCAATGAGTTAATTGTTTTCATAACCCCCCTATTATATTGTCTTCTAAATATTCTCCTCTATATGTCTTCTGTATGTTCTCCTATATTTTTGTTGTTTCAGATTTGAATTAATTTGAATTGCAGCTCATTTAAATCTCTTTAAAAGAAGAAAAAATAAGAAACAGCTGAGTCAGTTTGTGGTTTTCTGTTGGGATCTGAGAAGTGGTTTTATTCATCTAAACATGGAAGCAACCTTGAGAAATATTTTTCTTATTATTGTTCTTGAGGTTATTAAATCTCTAAAACAGTTTTAAAATTATGGCATATAATTTTAGTAATTATAGTGTTGAGATGTAATGCTAGAATACACAAAGAATATATTTGCAAAAGTAGCTCATACTTATTCCTTTAAAATATTTAATTTGTTAACTATCAGCTATGATCTATGAATATCTCTGGTTTTAAAGCTGTCAAGCAGAAATAAAATAGTGTTTCCAACCTGGAAAAGTTCAATTGTGCAGTTGTCACTTGTACTGTGAAGTAGCTTTTCTGCTTTCCCAAACCCAGCATGATTTATAGTTTTAATGTTTCATTTTCTTTTCTATCAGACAAAAACTGTTCCACGGATATTGATGAATGTTCCTTCAAGCCCTGCAAAAATGGAGGCCATTGCCATGATTTGATTGGTGAATTTTACTGTGGCTGTTTGCCAGGTAAGAAGTCAGGTGATATTTAGGTGAGAAATGTTCTGTGGCATTCAAGAAAGAAATATAGTTTTTCATAAGCACACAACTAAGTAGTCATTTGTTTTGCTTGAAAAGAGAGAAGGACTTTAAGTGTACTTTACAATTGCTATGTGGCTGGTGTCAGCAGAATTTGTTTACAAAACATAGCTTGTGTACCAGAAGTCCTGCCTTGCAAATGGATGAATGAAGAGTCTTAGAAATCAAACACCACTGTCAGTGGTATTCACCACAGAATCTTTCAGGAATTCTGAATTTCTAAAACTTCGCAAAAGTAAATTTTCTTCCTTCCATGAATGTAGAATTATTTTGTTTCCTTCTTTTCTCCTAGCAAAAGTTATTTTTTAAATTTCTTATTATACACTGAAGAAAAAAAATGGGGAGAGTCTATCTAGTAGGTGTCATAAGGGTTGCTTGCAGTGATGAGGCAAGCTATTAATAACTGAAGTCATCAATAATATCAGACCAACTTTTCTGTCTACATATGGCATACATGATTTTTATCAAATATACAGTATCTTACAAATATGTGAATTTACATGCTTCAGTGTGGCTTTTTCTCTATAGAGTTAGATTGGTACTACAGGCCAGCTTCTATATATTGGAATGTAGTATCTTTTAATATAACCAGCTAATTTAAATATATGATGCTTCTATAGTATAACTAATTGTTGGGGGTTTTTCCTGCTATCTTTATTGTGGGTCAACTAGTCATCACGTGATTGAAAAGTAGCAAATAAAACATGAAATGATAGTACTTTTCAGTTGCAGGTTTTTCGTACTCTTAGGTCACTTGCATTGCATTAAACCTTTTTCCACCATGTCAAGTTAGCAATATAATGGTAAAAGGATCAAGCTTATCTTTGGACAGAAATATTTGCTTATAATGGATAGTAAAAAGAAGTGGTTAAAATTATGTCCCTGTAAGAATTATATATGTTTTTATGTAAGAGATTTAAAAATGTATACAAGCTATTTAAAGTCTAATGTGTAAATAACTTGGAAGTTATTGAAGTGTGAAACATAAAAATAGTTCTCACAGCCAGCACTGGCACTAAATCATGGTGTATGTGCTTAAAACTAATTTGAACATATAGATAAATACATATGGGTATTAGTATATATAGAAGTGTACGCATGTGTGTATTATACATGTACATGCATATACATACAACCTCTTTCAAAATCTGAAAGCCTCGCAATAGATATTCTGCATCCTAAAAGTCTTGTCTTTTTTATTGTCATTATTATTAATTACTATGGCTATTTTGTTAAGACCGGATTCTAGTATGTTGATGTAATAGGTTAGTTTTACTTTTTAAACTGCAAAGCCTATGACTATATTTCATTACTCTTTCCATGGTGGATAAACCAAATGTCACACCTCATTTTGTCAAAGAGTATTTTGCTTTGTGCAATCACAAACACAACAATGAGTATGAAAACATCCGCCTGCTTTGCAGGACTGAAAAAGTGAGATCATATGCATGAAATTATTATTAAAATGCTGTAAGAAGTACATATATGAATTCTCAGACTACACACATTTTCCATTAATATTTTTGAACAGTTTTTAGATACAGTCTTTCTGAAGAATTAACACATCTACAAAATACAGGATGAAAATGAATGATTTAGATGGTATTTAGTCTAGGAAGGTATGTATGCATGCATATACTGGGTTTGAAAGAAGAAAGCAAGGGGGGTTATAAAGAAAAGAAGACAAATGATAGATAATAATTGTGTATCATAAGGACTATGAGCACAGAAAACAGAACAGCTAACATAGACCTACCAGTTGTTACAGCAGTTTCCACGCTTCTCCAATGAGCTGCAGGAAGTATCTTCCGGGATCTTCCTTTTTGAGCAACACCAGCAACAGCTAGAGATTATGCTTAAAGGAGTAGTGGATGGAGACTCCCAAGATGGGGGATGCTGGAAACTTATGACTCTAGCAACAGAAGGAATATTCCTTCTTTGCCTGAACACCTGCAGTTACTGAACAGGCACAGTGCCCTGAGAATGGGTGAGGACAAAGCATATCTATCAGAGAAGGCACTGAGGTCAGTGGAACCTGAACCAAATGCCTGCATCAAGCACAAGTGGTGGGTAATAGTACGAAGAGATTTCTTTCTGCAGGGGATGGAGGAACCCATCCGCCTACCTGTCTTCATTTCTTGGAAGACTTCCTACTTGTTGGGGGGTTGGATGTCAGATCCTTTGGAGACACTGCTGATGTTCACCTTGCCCTCAGACTGCTACCTCTAGTTGCCCACCCAAATGGGAACCAACAGTGCTACGAAGGGAGACCTGGAACAAATTGAAGAGTGACTACAGAGCACTAGGAAGAGTGAAGAAGGGCCTGGGGGACCATGTGGTGTTTTCCTCAGTCTTTTCAGTGAAAGTCAAAGGCTTAGGTAGGTTTGGGCATGTCATGCACATGAATGCTTTGCTGCCTGGCTGGTATTGCAGACAGACCTTTAGCTTTTAGTACCCTCTCTGAAGAACTCTGAAGAATCTCTGGTGAGAGATGTGGCCTAACTGACAAAGTGGAATAAAAGCGTTTTTGGCAACAGGCTTCCTACCCTAATGAGAAGGCTTTAAACTAGATACACCCCAGGAGGATTGCCTTAACGGGAAGAGAAGTGAAGGCAATGAGAAAGTGTGTAGGGGACAGAAAAGTGGGGGAGGCTCTCACACATTTCAAAGTTGCATGACTGAGGGTGTCCCTCTTCAGTACATAGGAAGAAATGCATGCAGCATCTCACAGAATCACAGAATCACTAAGGTTGGAAAAGACCTGTAAGATCATCAAGTCTAACCATCAACTAACACCACCATGCCCATTAAACCACATCCCACAATGCCTCGTCCATACGTTCCTTGAACACCTCCAGTGATGGTGACTCCACCACTTCCCTGGGCAGCTTATTCCGGTGTCTCACCACTCTCTCAGTAAAGAAATTTTTCCTAATACCCACTCTAAAATCTGATACAAACATGAGGAATTAGAAGTGTGTGTGCAGTCGCACAGCAATGATCTCATTGGGTTTAGAGAGACGTGGTGGGGTAGCCAACACAGAGTGCTGCAGTGGAAAGATACTGGGTCTTTAGGAATGATAAACTGAGAAGGTGAGAAGGAGGGGTTTCATGCTATGCAACAGAGAGCCCCAGATATACAGAGCTTTGCTTTGGAATCAATGATGAGCCAGTCAAGAGCTTATGGGTAAGGACTAGTGGGCAAGCCCATACAGGTAGCATGGTGGGCATCATCTGCCACAGACCACCTCATCAAGAAGAGAAAGTAAATTAAGCCTTCTTTAAACATCTTGAAGAAGTCTCACCATCGCAGGCCCTCATACTCATGTGCAACTTCAATGACCACAGTATTTGCTGGTGGTTTAATAGGGCTGGGCACAAGCAACCCAGGAGACACCTGCAGTGTTGAGAAAAAAAAATTGATACAGGTGATCAAACAGATGATAGGGGAGATGTTCTGCTGGACTTGTTGCTCACAAACAAGGAAAAACTGATGAGGGATGTAAAGCAGCCTTGGCCCCTGTGACTGAGTTGAAAATCTTGTGAGAAGACAAAAGTAGCAGAATCACAGCCCTGAATTTAAGGAGAGCTCATTTTGTTTGACAAATCTGCTTGACTGGGTCCCCACCCTTGGAGAGCAAAGGAGCCCAGGACAACCTTCTCAAACACAGTAATGGTCCATTCCAATGTGCAGGAAGCTGAGCAGACGTGGCAGAAGGATGAAGAAAACATGGGCCCATTGATGAATGATGTGCAGGTAGTGACAAAGGGTATGGAAAAGTGAGAGGTTATTCATGGTCTCCCTGCTTCCATTTACTAGTAAGTTCACCCTCAGTTGACTCCCAGATTGCTTTGCCTAGAGGCAGAATCTGTGGGAGTGAAGCATTATGCATGGCAGAGGAAAATCATTAAGAAGGACTTAAGAAAATTAGACATGCATAAGTATGTGGGACCTGATGAGATGCATCCACAGGTGCTGAGGGAGCTCACTGGTGTCATTGTGAGACTGCTGTCCATTTGTCATTGTGAGACTGCTGTCCATTATCTTTGAATAGTCATACTGATTAGGGGAGGTTTCTGATGACTGGAGAAAGGCGAAAGCAACGCCATCTTAAAGAGGAGGATTCAGACAATTACAGGCAAGTCAGCCTAACCTCAATCCCTGGGAAGATTATAGAACAAATGCTCATAGAAGCTGTGTGCAAGAACATGAAGGACAGGAAGGGGAATGGAAACAGTTACCATGGATTTACTGAGGGTGAATCATGCCTAACCAATCTGGTAGCCTTCTATCACAAAATAGCTAGCTCTGTGGATAAGTTGAGAGCAGTGGATGCAATTGACTTTAGCAAGGATTTTGACATGACCTCCCTGAGTAATGCTGTTGTCAAAATGAGGTATACAGACTGGAAAAGTAGACAGTAAGATGGGCTCAAAATTGGCGGGACCACCATGGTTAAAGGATTTGTGATAAGTGGCACAAAGCCTAGTTGGCAATTGATAACTAGTGGCATTCACCATTATTTGATACTGGAATAAAATCTGTCTAGGGTTTTTATTAGTGACCTGGACAATGGGTTACATTCTCAGGAAATTCACAGGTCATATAAAACTGGGGTGAATGGTTGATATCCTGAAGGCTAGGGTTTCTATGTAGAGAGACTTTGACAGGCTGGAGAAACAGGCCAACAGGAATGTCACAGAGTTCAACAAACAGAAATGCAAGTCCCACAGCTTTGGATGAATAATCCCATGCACCAGTAGAGCCTGGTGGCCAACTGGCTGGAATGCAGCTTTGAGAAAAAAGACCTGGGGGTCCTGGTGTTCAACAAGTAGAACATGAGCCAGCCATGTGTCCCTGTAGCAAAGAAGCATCCTGGGCTGCATTAGGAAGAGTATAGCTAGAAAGTCTGGAGATTACTATTTTTCTACTCATGACTTGTGAAACTGCATCTGAAGGAGCGTACCTAAGTTTTGCATTCTCCACTAAAAGAAGGACGTTGCCATAGTAGGGCAAGTCCAGCAAAGGGCCATGAAGATGGCCAGGGGCCTGAAGAACGTCATGTACGAAGAAAGGCTGAGGTAATTGGACCTGTTCAGCCTGAAGAAAACCCTAAGAGAAGATTTTAGTGGGGTTTACAACTACCTCATGGGAGGATACAGGGAAGACAGAGCAAGGCTCTTCTCAGTGGTGAAAATTGTGGCAGGGCAAGAGGCAATGGACACAGGTTTGAATGCATGGGAATTCTGATTAGATATTAGGGGGGAAAAAACCCACTATGAAGGCGGTTAACTATTGGAACAAGTTGTCTGGAAAGCTTGTGGAATCCCCGTCCTTGGACACATATTCAGACCTTGACAGGACAGTTCCCTGGACTACCTGATCTAGCTGGTCTTGCTCTCAGTGAGGATTAGACTAGATGGCCTCGAGAAGCCATTTCCAACATAAATTACCTTGTGATTCTATTACTAAATAAGGAATCTTTGCCCAGTTTTACGTATACTTTACAAATGTAATACTTTAATTTGAATTTTACTTGAACTGCCTGTGCCTACACGCACAGTCTTTAATACTGCAAGCATTTCTGTCATATCTACAAGTTTTCCATAATCTTCATTAGGGTGTCACCTTTTATCAATCAGCCTTGTAACTGAAAAAAACAAAAGTGTTTGTTTACATGCAATGCTTTTCCAAAGGCAGAATTTGTATGAATATTTAAAATCTCAAATATCATCTTTTCCCATGTGTTAATTTAGCCTTCCACTAGGAAATGGCTTCATATCTATACTGAATTTTAACAAGGGAAAAAACAAAATGAAAAACAAGCACTGTAGTGGTGTAGTAAAAAGTTTATTACAACCATAGTCTGTCATCTGGAAACCATGCCTTGAAATGGTAGAGAAGTACGGTCTGAGGAAGAAGTGAGGAGTCACTCTTTAAAGTTTATAACTTCTCACCATGTAATCTGATATTTAAGGAAATATTAATCTAGAAGATGTTGGATTTGTAGAATGTATTCAGAAAGGCAACAGAAGTGATCAGTGGAATAGAGCAAGTGCCTTATGAAAAAGCAAGGACCCTTTAAGTTTGTAGGAGAAAAGTATGAGGGAAAGAGAGGAAGCTTAGAAAGAAAATCATGAAAGCAGGGGCTAGGCTGAAAGCAGAACTGTTGTTCACCAAAGCCTGTTCGTAAGAAGCAAGAAGGCACTTGAAGAACCTAGTGGGATTTTGGACTAAAGCACATAAAAGAACTTTTAACAGATGACATGACATTTCTTAATTTGTTACCACAGGATGTGATGTAGCTAGAGAATTTATTTAGAAGGTTTGGTAAGGTATTAGAAAAATCTGTAAGATACTAAAGGATCCTCTGACTTCTTTAATACACCTGAATGCTTGGAGGTTTCAAAGGGAATAGACTGCTGGAAGTGGCTAAGCTAATATGCTCTCCCTAAATAGCCTCTCTTTTTCCACCCTCAGACAGTTCTAGGCTAGATGCACCATTGCACTGACCACACAAGGTGTTTCTTAGGTTCTTACAGGACCTTCTCATGTTTTTGTCTTTTACAAAACCTTGCACCTACTACACAGCTTCTTTCCTATCCCCGTTCATGCCTCAGAGATGTATTATCCCTGCTACACCTAACTGAATACATAAATATTTCTTTTTTCAATGGGATTAGTGGATGATTAGCATGATTGCTAAAGTAGACTGATTTTGAATCAGAAAATCCTGTCAATTGAGATGCTTGGATTGAAGGATTCAACCTAGAACCAATTTTTGTTCAACTTAATACACTGAATCAAAGGAGCAGTACTTCTGATTAAGAGTAAACTCACACAGAGAAAAATTGTAAATAAAATTCTTCCTTTTTGGAAGGTTCACTGTTATTAAAGTTTACTGTACCATGAAATAAGACTATACTTTCTTTCAAACCTTTCTGACAACCCTCATTATGAAGTAGAAGCCTATACATGAAAGTTTTCACTCCAGGAAGAGGCCTTAGGAAAAGTATTGCATGCTGTGACTCAAAAAATAAAGTGGATCATCAAGATTACAGATGGGAAATGTTTAGGAAATCATTCAGTCCTTCACGCTGCTACTGTACAATCACTCTTAACATAGAATTTGTAATGACTATTTTTTTCTTTGATTTCAAAGTTGCCTGATAAGAAAGTCTAGCTTTTTTTACAAGAAACTGTTGCTCAGCTTACTAAAAAGATTACCTGATGCATAGTTTAAAATTCCTATTACTAATTTCTTGCTCCAAGTTACAATTCATTTATACAATTTGTAAGTCATATATTTTTCTTTTACCTCTAACATCCTGACTTATACTGGGATAGCATTCTTTCTAAACAACTCCATCTAATCAGCTGTAGAAATGCTATTCAGCAGTCTACCACTTACAGAAGATGCTTTTGGTATTCATACAGCAAAAGACTACAGAACAGCTTGAAGGCAGTTGTTAGTGGACTCAATATTTTAGGGAAATAGAGGTTAATACATTCACATTTACTTTAAAACTTCCTTATGTCTCTATTTTTTTTGTCACAGATTTGTACTATTACTTGTTAGGCTCTTTCATTATTATTCTGTAACTTCCAGTTTCTTGCTGATATTAATTTTTATGAACTTACCCAGTTTTATACTTGTTCTCTGTTTTTTAAGACTATTTTATCTAGATATATGCTTTAATTGTAGGTTTGATGTTTTTAAGCATCTAACATTTAGATTTAGATAACTAAAATTTCTTGAATGATTCCTTGTTGACATTTATATTTTTCAGTTTAAATTCTCTCAGCTGATTTTTTATTCTAATTGTGTTTAATTTTGTAAGATCTGTCATTTGAAACAGTTATACTATACCAGAGTGGTTTAAAAAAAGCTAGATATTCTTGGTGGACATATTAATTACAGTTAGATTTCTAATGTGTAATAAGAAATAGTAACCCTTGATAAATTTAAAATAATCCTGGAAAAGAAGAAGATGAGTTTGTTTGTTGGCTTTGTTGCTTAATTCAAATGCTACATTTACAGAGTAATAATAAATAAATGCATGCAAAATTTTGTTCATCTCTAGATAGTGCCATCAGGGTCATTTCTAAGCAATCTGTAAGCTGGATGATGATGTCTTCATCGTCTCTTCTTCTTCTGACTCTCATGTGTATGTATGCATAGCTATAGATATGCACACGAATCTATATGCATTTATGTATGTGCACATGTACAGAATCTTTCATACATCCTTTCCGAATATTTTCTTATCAAAGTAGATTATCCTGATATTTATTATACTTGCTAAATAACTCTATTATTCATAAACTTAATGGAAGACATACTTTAATAAGCAATACTCTTCTTTAAAGACAGTTCTAGGAATTGAGTAACAGGTTGTATATTTGCTAATGACATCCAGATAGGATCAACAAACTTTTTTCTGAATGCAGGCTGTACTTTTCTTTTTTAAGAACACAGATAAATTTATATAAATTAATTCTGCCAAACACTTCAGTTTTTTCTTATTTATATATTTAGTTCAGCCATTCAGTTGTAGGCAATTGCAGTGACATTGCTGTTTGCTGCTTACAAAATGAAAAGCTATAAATGTCAAGGCAGCAGAAAGACAACATCAGTTTGTCTGTTTTATCTTTTCAATGTCAGAAGAATTGTAATGATTTTGCAGTGCAATTTTATTCTGCTTTTAAGCCATATAGAGAATGGGCAGTTAAAATACTAATGTATGGTATTTGCAACATACGTAAATCAAATTTCGAGATATACATCCCTCTTCATTCTTTCATTATTTTCACTAGAAGAACAAGATGACAGTGCAGTGATTTTTTAAGTTTCCACACTTGTAATTGTCATACTTTTGTTTTAAGTTGCCATACATATTTTTAGTTGCAATACAGACCTTAATATACACGTTCCATGCAAAGGAAAATCTGCACTTCAACATTTATGTGAATAAAAATACTGGTAAAAAAGAACACAGTAGGTCCTTCCTGCAGTGTTCATGTAATTGCACAGACACTGTGTATTCAAAGTGTGCGTTATGATGTAATACATAATTGTGTATTCTGTAATACACTGGCAATTGTACCTTCTATTTGTTTATATTGTTCCCAGAAGCATAGTAAGGTTTTAATTTTTCAACCTAATCTTTGTTATCTGTTATAAAGTGGACATAAATGTATAAGAGCAAACAAAACTCGGCAATTTCTACTTATGTGAGATTTCATTATATTATTCTTACACAAATAATCATTTAGTGAGCTTTTGCACTTAAATACTGAAATATGTATATTTTGGTAAATTAAAAAGAGGTGAAACAAGATACGATGATTAAAAACATTTCTTGAAATAGATATACCTTTCAATTAAAGACAGTTTTTGCAAATGATTAGAAGTATATGGGGAAGGAAGAAGAAAATTCACATGATGGCATTACAAACCATTCATTATACACCAGCACATACTAGGCAGCATAAAGAAGCATGCAACCAAGTGTAGGAAAGGAAAAATATGGAATCCAAAAGCATTGTGATGAAAATAGGAAACAAGAAGCTAAGAAAGAGCAAATGAGAAGAGCAACATACTTCATAAATTTCATTAAAAAGTCTCTTACAAGAGTCTGATGTTAAGGGAGGCTGTGATGAAGAAAGTAAACTTATGATCAAGAGAGCACATGGCAAATTTCTCACTGTTGTGAAAGGATCCGAACTTATTAGGTGTAACAGATTTACTAAGTTACTTTCTCTTTTATAATTCCAATTTTCTTCCTGTGTTCCTACCTTTATCAGTATTGTGCTTCATGTCAGTGGCAAGTGAAATTTTCCTAAAAGAAAAAGAAAATAAGAAAAGCAAGAACAAGAAAAAATTGCTGGCTTTCTCTCTTTTTTTCCAAAAATGTGCTATCATTTATGAGGCTAAAATATAGGAAAAAAAATCTATTTATTACCAGCTCATTTGTAACGTCAATTCAATCCTCCAACCCTAACAGATGACTTAAAAAAAATGATATTTTTCTAATAGAAACAACACTATTTATTTCAAAGTGGATAATAAGACATTGAGTTACTGTTAACAAAACCAGACACAAAACAGTGATGTCTTGAGAAATACTGTAATAACCCATCACAAATCCCCCTGGAGAAGAAATATATCTATGACAGCCTTTAGCTTGAGTCTATTCATTTCTAAAACCACTATAACAGCAGTAACAGAATGGAATGGAATCATCTGTTCTCTCAATATTAAACACTTATTTTAAAGACCTGTTAAAACCATCACAGCTGTATTTCACAATTCACCAAAGTTATACTCTTCTATAAAGGATTTAACTCCCCAACTGTTGACTAATTTTTCATTTGCTCCTTCTTATATTTGGCATCTCTGCGTTTTTCTTATTGTCTGATACATTAATGGAGTATGTTATCATACTTAAGCGCCTCTTGCTGATAGAATGAGCCCATTCACATATAATGAGAAATTAATAAGATTAATAAAACCCCCTAAGGTTTATTATTCAGGTAAACAAATGAATCAGATCTAGAAAGCCACTTAAATCTCTTTTGCATCTGAGAAATCTCAAGTTTTGTTTGTATTCATATAATCTCTGTCGAAAAGAAGCATCTGAGTTGTAGCAGCTCCAGATTTCTACCCCATGTTTTTTTCCAAATAGGTACCCTAAAAATGGTATCTCTCACACCCCTATTCTTCAGTACATATGATTCTTTTGTCAATGACATGCACAGATATCATTATAACTATATCTTTATGTAGAAAATAGATACCTTTCATTGCCATATGCATGTTTAGAACAAGGCCATCATGGCCAAAACTTAAATAATGCTAACTGGAAGGGTAAGCATGCAAGATTAGCTGCATATACAACTGACTACCTGTAGAAGGATATCTGGGCTTATTTAGGGTACTGTCATTGGTGAGAAAGAAAAGGAATAAGGTAAGACACTGATGGATCTCTCAGAAAAGAGAGCTCAAGCTGTTTATTAGCACCTTCACTATGGAGAACTGTCCAGAGAGTATTGCACGCTATATAAAATCTGTAATAATGTAGATAATTAGAGTTTTATGTTTCAAAAAAATTGTATTTTACTAGTCTCTTGATGATACCAACAGTCTTCTAAGACTGCAGAGAGTAACTACTTGTGCATTTTGACTGTTCGGCCACAGATATTTTAAAATTACATTTTCAAGATGTCACTTATATTCCACCAAACTTTATATCTTTAATGGCTTTTAGCTTGTTTTCAAAGCATACCTTGGAGATAATGAAACTTTGTTCCCCATTTCAAAGAATGAGAAACAAGCACAAAGTTACTGAGTTGTTAACAAAAAGCCTAAACTGAATGCATTATTAAGTATGTCTCCCTATTTGTAGTTACCATACGGAGGCAAGTACATGGAAGTTTTTATTTCTGTCACATAAGCCAGCTCTAAGCATGCAGGGACTAGAAAAATAATGAGTAATTCCTCATTTCCCTTCTACATTGTCAGACACAGGTGGCCAGAAGGCGGCAGACATGATCAGAGACAATGTTAAGAGTATTTTTATATTGTAATGCTTTGTTTCAATATACCTCCCCAAACCTGCCTTGGACAATGCTTCACAAAACAGCTATGTGAGACAGTTCCTTAAAGGAAAATTAAGCCAGTAATGTATGCATCCCACTTAGAGAATTCCATAATGTTGAGAAATGAAGCATTTGTTAGTAAGCAAGAACACTCACACTTTCGCCTTACCAAAAAAAAATATATATACGTGCATGGGGTGAGGTATGGAAGTGTATAAATATGCACGCCAACACTCACATACATAGTTTTCCATCATTTTTACTGTTAGATTTTTTAATTTTACAGACTTCCAAAGCTTGAGTTTTAGTCTACCTGTTGCTCTGCTCAGTTCTTCACATTGATGCAATATCTGACTCCTTTCTATCTTCTTCTGTTTCCGATATTAGAAATGCAAATAACATTTCTTTTCAGACATCCTTTTCCAGAAAACAGCTATAGACACCTAAAAATTTGATCAAACTTAATACCATGAATGACATAAATAACAGGCTAATGTATGTTTATTTTTATTTTCTTATTTGTCTTCCTGAATTTTACTTTAAAAAGCTTTTTGTATTGGGTTTGCATGGCAGCGCTTTGGTAGCGGGGGGGGCTACAGGGGTGGCTTCTGTGAAAAGTTGCTAGAAACCTCCCCTGTGTCTGATAGAGCCAATGCCAGCCGACTCCAAGATGGATCTGCCACTGGCTAAGGCTGAGCTAATCAGCAACAGTGGGAGCGCCTCTGTGATAACATATTTAAGAAGGGGGGGGAAAAAACGGGAAATGGCAGGTGGAGAGGAGGGGAGTGAGAATATGTGAGAGAAACAACTCTGTAGACACCAAGGTCAGTGAAGAAGGAGGAGGAGGAGAGGCTCCAGGCATGGGAGCAGTGATTCCCCCTCAGCCCGTGGTGAAGACCATGGTGAGGCAGGCTGTGCCTCTGCAGCCCATGGAGATCCACGGTGGAGCAGATATCCACCTGCAGCCCGTGGAGGACCCCATGCAGGAGCAGGTGGATGCCTGAAGGAGGCTGTGATCCTGTGGGAAGCCCATGCTGGAGCAGGCTCCTGGCAGGACCTGTGGAGCCGTGGAGAGAGGAGCCCACGCTGGAGCAGGTTTGCTGGCAGGACTTGCAATCCCGCGGGGGACCCACGCTGGAGCAGTCTGTTCCTGAAGGACTGCACCCCGTGGAACGGACCCATGCTGGAGCAGTTCATGAAGAACTGCAGCCCGTGGGAAGGACTCATGTTGGAGAAGTTCGTGGAGAACTGTCTCCCGTGGGAGGGACCCCACGCTGGAGCAGGGGAAGAGTGTGAGGAGGAAGGAGCGGCAGAAATGACATGTGATGAACTGACCGCAACCCCCATTCCCCGTCCCCCTGTGCCGCTCGGGGGGAAGAGGTAGAAAAATCGGGAGTGAAGTTGAGCCTGGGAAGAAGGGAGGGGTGGGGGGAAGGTGTTGGTTTTTTAAGATTTGGTTTTACTTCTCATTCTCCTACTCTGATTTTGATTGGTAATAAATTAAACTAATTTCCCCAAGTCAAGCCTATTTTGCCCATGATGGTAATTGGTGACTGATCTCCCTATGTCCTTATCTCGACCTACGAGCCTTTTCCTCATATTTTCTCTCTCCTGTCCAGCTGAGGAAGGGGAGTGAGTGAGCAGCTGTGTGGTGATTAGTCCAGCTGGGCTTAAACCACGACACTTTTATACTCCTGAGGAAAAGCATGCCCAACTTTATGTTGCAGAAACTATTCTCTTTTAAATCAAGTCATTGAACTTACTTCCTGTAACAAATTTAGTTCATCTCTAAAATAAGAATACTGCACTGAAGAACTCTTTATTTAATCCAGTATCATATCACACTATG
Organism: Gavia stellata; assembly: GCF_030936135.1. Taxonomy (NCBI): domain Eukaryota; kingdom Metazoa; phylum Chordata; class Aves; order Gaviiformes; family Gaviidae; genus Gavia; species Gavia stellata. The sequence continues at coordinate 82,906,711 of NC_082595.1, forward strand.
GGGGGTAGCTCATCCTCTTATGTCCTTATTCTTGTCACATGAATTCTGAAAGGCAGGCAATGCCTCCGAGATGTGACTGATGGAGGATAGCAACACTGTCCACTGCTTGTGCTGATTTTACTGGGAGCTTCGTATTTCACTGATCTCTTTTTCAGAGATGTTAAGCTGAGTTGAATTTTGTGTAATTATCAGAAGTTAGAAAATACATATTAATTATTAATTACTATTGTTGTTTATATTGTTACTACTGCTTTCATATAAAAACATAGTTCATAACATATATTTGGTTTCTATTGAAATTCACAGGTATTTATTTCTCAGAAATATTAAATGTTTGGAAATTATATAGAACTGTCAAATAAATATAAGCTTTGAGGACACAAAAAAAAAATCTAAATTTTCTCCATCAGTCTCCATTACCGGTTTTAAGGAGGTGCTGTTTTGAATTAACTGTGTACTCTATTGAGGGAATGACAGAGCTATTTCTCCTCATTAAATCTTAATTCTTGCCACTAGAAATTCTTCCTATTCTTATTCAGAAAAAAATAGATTAGCATAATAGACACAATAGAGAGAGTTTTTGATGGTGATACACATTAAGGTAAGGCTATAAATAATGAATGGGTGTTGGATATGGAAGATACATCACTAAAAGTAAGTAACAGCAGCAAGCAATTATAAATCAATTAAATTAAAAGGAAGCCCAAAGACCACTATTAAAGCAGAAAAAAACCTCAAACCATAAGCCATCCCTATATACTCTATTAAAGCATGACTGTTGCATGTATCAGCATTGAAAAAAGGACACAAGAAGAAAGAGGTGACTGGATTTTGTTTTAATTCTAGAAAGGCAAAAATATTCCTGTGTAATTTACCTGTAAACTATCAGTGACAGAAAAAAAAAAACAAACCCAAACAGAAAGTCCTCTAAGAAATATGCTTTTATAAAACAGGCATTCTGAAAAAAACTTTTTAAGAATTTTTTCTTTCCTCATTTTCCTTTTTTTTAAGATGAAATATGTCTCTGCTTCTGCTTTCTCACTGATGGAACACCATCATTTTAATTCAAGTTAATCTTGCTACTGGTGCTCTAAATCAGGTGAGAATCAAGGCATGTTATTTCTTTATTTTTAACTGAACTAGCAACATTTGAATGGTAAGATTTTTTTTTTACTTCTAGATTTGTAATCTATTCCTGTGAAATATTATTTTTTATGTTTTAAAAAATGCCACTGGCCTAGAAGCTGAAGCCAGCTGTTACATACTGAGTTACTGGAAGCATTGCTTTTTCCCTGATTCTAACTGGTTTTGCCTGGTTTGGAAAGAAATACCTCAAATACTTATTTTGGTCATGTTACACAGAATTTGTTTTAAAAAATATCAAAGTATCATGTACAGTCGCTCCTTTATACAACAAGGAAAGGAGTATGTTTCTGGAGCTTAGCTTTAATTATCTGCTGAAGTATTGCCATTTTTCAGGTCCTGTAGTTATGTTTCATTAAGTGTTATCATATTAGACTGATCTATGAGATGATGCAACAAAAAAATGGAAAAATCAAAACTATTTCTATTAGGCAATTTCTTACTCTCATTTTTTCATTATGCATAAGGGAATTTATAAATGCATAGGTTTTGCATATAAATTACAAGAAGAGATTATATAGGAAAGGGTAATAACTTATCCATCGGTAATAAGAAACAAGGTAGGTACTGCAATACGCACCAGCTTCTCAGTATGTCTTGACATCCTCCCAAAAGAAGCCACAAACACTGACCACTTTGGAGTCCTTATGGTAAAATGAAAATAGATAACTGCTATTATTTCATAAGATTTTTCTTCTTCCTTTCTACTTTTGTGCCTATATTATTTTGCAGTTGTAAAATAGCATTAGGTCCTGTTCTAATGCATCATACCATGAAATAAGATAGTCTGACACATTCCAAGGCAGCAAGCACAGTCAGAATAAAAACTTATTCTGTGGCTTCTTAGAGTAAATAATAGAGAATCTGCAGTTGCCTGCTGTGTTACAGTAATCAAACTCCTGTTGTAATAGCTATAAGAAGTCTTCTGGTATATTTCTGTAAGATATATAAAGTATGCCTCTGTTCTTACTTAATCCTTTTTCTCTAGGTCTAATCCATCTTTTAGTGGAACTGACAAAAATGTTCCCACAGTATTGGAAGATGTATTTGGCCTTTATCGCTCTTTTCCTAGGTTTGAGGGGTTTTTTGAAAGAAAAACATTGTAGAGCAATAATTCTTTTATATCTTCTCATTAAATTGTATGGCGTAAGGTCCAGCTTGTCCAAAGCAGTAGAAATGGTCATTCCAGTCAGGCTGCTAAGAGAGAAGTGATGCACTCATTAGCCCCCACTGGCAGAAAGAAATTCTAGAGAGGGCGAGAATGAAGAGAAAGAAAGTGACAGAAAGGTCGGAGATCTTACAGAGACATATGAAGATCACTAGCAGCAGAGTTTATGAAGTCACTCCTTTTAAAAGAATTTTCTAGATAATTAGCTTCTGTTCTGCTGTTTTGCTCTATATTCAAGATGGGATGAAGTACCCTTAAAAAAAAAAAAAAAAGATGGGAGGAAATGTATAGCTGATATTTGGGTAATTTTTTAGAAGAGAGAAAGGAAAGTGTCGATCTGCTTCCTAACAAAGAAAGTTGTTGACATACGATGCCAAGAAGTTTTCAACATCCTTTCTGCTTGAGCAAAAATAGTCAAGTACATTGAACTGTCTAAAAGGAAGATCTTTGACCATAAAAAAAAGAAAAATCTAGAAAACACTTAGATGAAAATGCATACCTTAAAGTCTGTTTGGCCACAACTTCAGCTATGGTATTTAGAAATGATTCAGTGCAATTTCAGAGCTGCTGGCTTGTGGATAGGTCAAATAACAGAAAGGCAGAAAAGAGCAGAGGTGAAGTATAGAACTGTCAGGTCTAACTTGAATTCTTGAAAAAATACTAGAGAAAATGTAAAGATGAACTATTTATAAGTATCTGAAACCAACAAAAAGTTGACAATCAATCACTAGGTAACATGGATTTCTCAAGAGCAAAATGTGTGAAACCATTGCAATTTCTGTTCCCAGGTGGTAATAAGCCTTCTGGATAAGGAAGAAGTAGGTGATATATATCTTGAGTGCATCAGTATTCTTATAAGGAAACCAAGGGAACACTGTCTCAGTGAAACTACCACTAAATGACACGTAGCTCACTGGGAAAAAAAAAAAAAAAGTAAAAGATGATAGTGATTCAGCGTGGAAAAGAATTTCACTGGAAGTGTTTTGGGTCCATTAATGTTCTTCATCAATGACCTGGATGATGGAATTGGGAATATGGTAACTGAACTTGAAGATGACACCATTCTGAGAGAGAGACAGGCAAAAACTCTAGTAATGGTCTGGAAAAGAAAGAAGATTCAGTTGAGCCAAGACGCATCCTCTTTGGCAGTCATAAACAAATACATACCAACTGGGAACAACCGGGCAGTAATCTGCAAAAACAGATCCAGAGAATACAAGCTGAATGGGATTCAGCAATGTACCGGTGTTGTGGAAAAAGAAATCTCCATGCTGAGATATTTGGTCAGGAGTTCTGCTTGTGCAAGAAGTGATGTAGTTCCCTGCCATATGTCAGAGTGTACCAGCAAGCTCCTGCCAATCTGACTTGCTTTGCTGACTTTGACTTCCCAGGTTTATCTCAGACCTACCTTGTCAGTGCAGCCTGTCTAGTCATCACTGTGCTGTGGCAGACCCTGGTTACCAGCAGCTGACCTGCTCAGCTCTTCTCGTTTGGGCACTGTGGGACTGTATTGCTTGTCAGTGAGGTTGTGCACTGCCTGCCTTGTCATCGTATTCTCATATGAATAATAAAATTGATTAAAATTATTGAACTAAACCTAGCTGAACACAGTACTTTAAAATGTGGTGTTAAGATGTAGACCTGTCATACAGAGTCACCATGTGACATGATTGGAATGTGTGTGTTGCCAACCGTTACCCATCTCCCAAAGCCTATTAATATTTATTGCTCGAAAGGATTTATGCCTCTATACAGAGCTGTAGGTATTCAGATTTTGATCATGAAACATAGAAAAAAGTCATTATTATCCATCATGCTAGAGTTCATTGGTGAATGAAGATTATTATCAGAAAAGTACTGGTGTTCAGTAAGTAGTGACCAAACTGTTAGAGAACAGCTTGTTACTGTTAGAGAACTCAGTTTAATCTGACAATTTGTTAATTTGTAAATATGCCAGACAACTTACATTCAGGTACACAGAGTTCATACTAACCTGTAATTTCAGTCTGATTCCACAATGGACTGCATTCATGAAATGGAAATAACAATGCCCCGTAACTCTCCTATGTAGGAGCACAACTGAAGCATGTGTAAGTAAAAACAAACCTCCAGAGTTGAGCAGCACCTGCAAATGTATCAGCGAAGGGAAATTACTGCTCCTGTGCCAAGAATTTCTGCCTAACATGGAGGTGACTAGGACAAATTGGATAACAATGATTGCTTAGTAAAAGCCTAGAAGAGGGCCCGAAAGGCATGTGGATTCAGGTTCATATACGGTATACTTCTAACTCTCCAAGGTCTACCTGTGAGGTCTGTCCACTGGGAACTATCTGAATCAGAATTGATCTAGGCCGACCAAGCTTCATTTGGTCCTGGTCTTAGAGCAAATCCATCTTGGAGAAAAGATATTATCTGTAGCCTAGATGAAATCTCATTTTGTTGCCTGTGACAGGTACATCGGCTTGCCATCATTGTCACATTGGTGTTTACAGTAAACAATCTAATATGACTAAGGCAGAACTTCTGTGGTGTGAAGACTATTTTAAAATGTACATGTGTTTGTTGATAACAAAGTGAGTGAGCAGTAAGCAGAAGGTGGACTGACTGCTGTTTAAGATTCCTCTCCAGACTAAATTGAGCTTAAATGATGTATATAAGTTTTTGCCGAAAAAAATATTTCTTCAGTCTTCCTGTCAGAAAATCATAATACAAAATGCAAAGTGAGTTGTAAGGATGATTTTTCAGCTGCCAGTAGAGCATTATGAGGAATATCCAATTAAATGTTATTTCATCAGAAAATGCTGATATGATGGGATAAAAACTGACTTTTGGCGTAGAGGATTTATTTTTTTCACTTACTACTTAGTTGAGAAAGCTTTGCAATAAATTTAAAACTGTTGAAACACTTCACTTCAAACCTAAATGACAGAAAATTGTAAATCTGTTGAAATTAATTTGCCTTAGAATATTTATCTATTTATTTCAGGAATTGAGTATGTAGGTAAGAAACTGAAGTACAAACAACCTAAATACTCATAATAGCACATACTTATAACGTTTTAACTTTCTTTCAGATTATGTGTACAGAAACACAAGTTTTGACTTGTCCCCAAGCTAGACTGGGAAATAAAATGACAACTGAATTTCTCACAGGAACAGAATACCATTTTTCAGATTGTAGCCATTGTTAGATCAGGAAGTCTGCTTGTGAAAATTAGCAGCCTCCAGAGAACACAAATCTTTCTTAAAGTCACATCTGCATCATTTCTCAGTCTCTTTAATTTTAGAACATAAAGTTTTTAAAACTTTCAGAGAGTAATTCTGTTATTCTAATCTAATCGCTGAAGTTCGAATTGTCTTTACTGAGAATTAGTGGGGTTTGATCTCTGAGTTCCAGAAACCCTATACGCAAGAAGGATACAACAGAGAAAATTGCATCTTCCACTGTGTCTTTTATAGTTGTGACTGACAACAAACGCATGTATTTATTAGAGCAGATGGTCACAATAAAATACTTTCCTGTTACATTGTCTGAGGCAACAGAAGCATTTTTTTCCCGGTCTTTCATCCAAAGGTGATGATTTTTCCTCTTTATTACCTTTTCTCTATTTTGTTCAACTATGCTATTATTATTCGCATATTTTTTACAATTTTTCCATTTTATATAATTTTTGCAATAAGTACAATTTTTATATTTGAAATTCTAGAGCACCAAAGCAAAAGTAGAATTTCCTTATGATAAGTGTTGAATGACAAAAACAATAACAATCACTCTATCTCAAAAATCAAATTAATAAAATGGCTTGTATGCCCACATCCAGGGCAAATGAGGAGAAATTAGCAACCCATTAGTATGTAAGAATCTTAATGACAGTGAAAATATTGTCCAGGTCTTAAGTTAATTAATTAAATTCTAACATTTGTTTCTTTCAGTTTGTTTAAGTTTTTCCCAGCTGTAATTTTAACAGGAACCATATAACTTTTTCCCCAGAAGTAGTATTTGTTCAATAAGAGTGAATGAATGCACATGAAATCCTGCTGTCCCTGACAATAACCCTTAATGTGAGGTTCCAGTTAATAGCTTCAGATGTACCTGCCATCCAGAATGTAAGAAGCCATGTAGTGAAATTGCCATAAATCACTGTATGGCTGGACTATGTCAGAATGGATCACAATGCAATGATCTCCCTGGAGAGTTTAAGTGTCACAGTCCGACTAGTAAAAATCACTTTTGTCATGAGGCATTTGGGTTTGTCAGAAAGAAATGTCTGAAGAATGTAAATGTGGCATTTCTGAAAAAAAATATTTTAAATACTCTGCTGCTAAATTTCCATTATCTAAATTCATGAAGTATCTTTTGAGTGTCTGTAGCAGAAAAATAAACCGAGACTTGCTCATTTCTTTTGATAGGAAATAGTATATTCTTAAGTACTGCTGCTGAACCTGTTTTGATGAGAAACTTTATACAAAAACAGATGTTTAATATTAAAATTGGGCCCTGAAACCAACACCCTTTATTCTTCAACTTAGTATAGTAACTTCAGATATATTTGTCCATGCTGCAATACTTTAATTCAAAACAGAGAAATAAAAGCATACATAGGTTAAGATCTTTATTTCCAATCTATAAAGTTATTATGAATATTTATTTTTAGTTTGTCAAACAAAAAAATCATGTTGACTTTTCTATATTCAGTATCTCCACTTGGATGACAGTCACATAACCACATATAACAGTTATACATGTATCTGTGTATAACTGTTACCATCATTGATTAAGGTTTCCATTTTACTTCATCATAATTTTTTATATTAGCTTTATGTACTACTTCAGTAAGCAGATGTTAACAGCTATTTATGAAGGCAAAAATGAGAGAGATGCTTAAATATTTAATAGCAATCAACAGAGAAGAAAACTTCAGTGGTGTGAGAATGTTGCACAGCTGGTGTTTGGGATGGAATAGAAACATAGCTTGAAGACACCTTTCTGCATCTACTGATTTAGAAACCAAAGTGACTGCATGTGTAAAGCAATTTTAATATGCATTGTCTTGTATTTATGCCTCAAAGGGTTGTTATACAAGCCAGAATTTCTAAAGCACAGTATGTTTCAGGAATTTACCCTGATGGTCAGAAGTTGCTGTCTTACCTCATCTAACCAGCTGTTCAAAAACTAAAAAATCTTCCAGATCAGTAGCTCTTCAGTCATGCCCTAAGGACATGGTTTACATTTCCTTTAATTTGAAGATTATGCTAATCTAGGCCCAAGCAGGGCTGAACTTTTAAAATTTTGTAATAATTTATTACTCTGGATCTGCACTTAATAAATGCTATAAAAACAGGGTTATGTTTATTTTTTAAAGCTATCACAGTACACTGTAGGAATACAGATTTGTTTGAACTTTTTTGACCAAAGATTCTTCCTTTTTTTCCTTGTGTAAAACATTGGTGAACACAAGGTCAGATATGGGGCAACTTGACGGCATACTAGAAACTGTTCTGGTAATACCTATGTTACTGAAGCACAGCGTTCCTTTATAAATCTTTTTACATCTTAAATGTGAAGTTCAGATCTTCAGCCAGAGTTGGTATACAAGTTTGTAAGACATTGGAATTAATTATATTTAGCTCACTGAACCAAATCTCTGGTTCAAGTCTTTAGTGGCTTTTCATGCTGTAATTGTTAAATTATAATAAATTGGTTCAGTCTCTTTTGATCTTTGCTGGAACATTATTTTTGCAAAAAACTAAAAATCTTTAGAAACCTTTTAAGTGCTCGGTTAATAGGAGAACAGAAAACTATACTTCTTAAACTTTAACTCACACATTTGTTATGACAAAGTTACAACAAATATGTCCCAAATTTGAAACCTAGCATTTATATTCAGCACCTGTATCCTAGCTCCACACACAATGATTGATTTTTTAATTGTTTTATATCAATTAATTTAAAATATTTATTGGGTTTGAAAACAACTATTTTTCAGTGAAACAAAGAATATTTACTTGCAAGTATTTATTGTGTATGTTCTAAACTAAAGCTGCTGTCATCAATGAACCATGTGATTTTCTTGCTGGATGATGGCTTCAGAAACTATAATACCATGGCCAATATACCCTAAGTGTAAAATGTAGATTCATATTTTATCTTTGAATTGCTTTTTGATATTTTGTGCATATGTAGCCCTCAACAGGAAACATGGACGTTCAATGTTTTACAAGATTAGGTTTCTTATTAACTATAAGTTAACTGGTTCAAAAAATCAATACCAATAACCTGTCAAACCTGTCAGATCTTGTAATATCTGCTTTATAACAGAATGTATTGGGACAGCTTCCTTTTTTGGCTTGGAAACATAGGATGTTTTCTTACTGTGGTGTACAAAACACCACACTAAAAATGAGAAGGCTTTTATCAACAGTGTGCTTACTTATATTTCAATAAAAATAGGAATATCTGCATAAACCACTTGAAGAAATTGACATTCTATCAAATTCTCTTGAAGACCTGTTGTATCTTGAATGTTTTTTATTATTTTTGCAAGTACGGCTTTATCATACAGTTCTTTTGTTCCATTTAGAATTGCTTTGTATATGAAACTGAAACTTTCAAAGAAACTGGAGTATTTTACTCTATCCTAAATAAAATTTTGAAATATAAGTAAAGAACACAAAAGTACTTAGCAAAATTAGTCTCTCACTTGTCTGTTTTCTCAGACTAAATTAAAGTTTCTATGATGTCCTTTGTTACTCTATTTTTCATCAGGTTTTACTGGTCAGTTTTGCGAAGCAGACGTTGCTGCCTGCCTGTCACAACCATGTGGAGCCTCCAGCATCTGTAAAGACATATTGGATGGCTATCTTTGTTTCTGTGCACCTGGTTTTATAGGTGTGTTCAAAGGAGTGTTGTTTAACATGTTTAAGTCAGTCCTAAACCACAGAAAAGAAGGTTACTCAAAAGTAGCAATAGATATAATTTAGCAGTGTGCCTCTGATTCAGGAAGAAGCAACTTTTGTTTCCTGGCACACAAAAATACTCAGCTGTGTAAGAGTATTCAGCTGTAAATAATACTGACTACAAGGGACTATTTCCGCTCCAATAACTCTTACTTTATACTATTTTAGACAGGGTGTCTGTCTTACACTGATGTGATTGCAACTCGCAGCCATATGCAAGTTTGCCTTAATTTATCTGCTTTGTGCTTCCCGTAACAATAAGGCTGCAGTAACAAGGGCCTCAACTGCCAAATTTACATCCAAGGTCTTGGGCATGTTTAACTACTCATGCTTAAACCTACCCGGCAGTTCATTGTCATTAGTACAGAGTGTGACTAGATTAAAATTGGTTTGGTTATGTCAGCATACTGTCACAGTAATTCCAGATTACACCATAAAAATAATGGTGAACCTTTCTAGATACAGATTCAGATCTTTTTGATCACCTGTATGATGAAATAATCAAGCACAGTAGGAATTCCCTGAGTGGCAGGTCAGCTCTGCAGCCCAGATCCATCCTGTCTAACTTCAGGGACTTTGATGGGGCTCCTAAAGCAGGAACTCTAGCGTCTCCCTTGATAGTCAAGGAGGACACAGGCAACCAGAAGAATTCAGATCTTAAGTAGACTCCATACCTCTTAAATTTTTGCTCTACATACTAATGTAGGCATCCATTTAGATGAAAGAATCTGTAATATAATAGCTGTAGTATTTGTGTCTGTAATATAATGAAATGCTATATCTTGTTTCTATGGTTGGTTTATTTTAATATTATTATTATCAAAATACAAAGGAAAATTGTTTGATGTTACTTGTGATAATTCTTGGTGAGGTCCTATTTTATTGAAATGTTTGTTTAAATTCTCATACTTATATCTATATAATAGTAGATTAGTATTTTGATAAATAAAGCTCTCAAAACCCCTCTGAAACAATCAGGAACTTTTTACTTACCTTTTAGGCATAAGTAATAATAAATTTGAGGCCATTATCATCTGTTTGGATAACTCAATTACAAAATGCAAATAAATACTTTCTGACCTTTGTTCTACCTCAAAGGCCAGAAAATATATTAGGTATATTATTCTCAACTAGAAATCAGCATCTATAATTTTTTCCTACACATATTTAAAAATATATGGCAATATCTAACTTTTCGTTTATTAGTTTCCAAAAAAATTTATTAAAATGTTAACCATAGTGGAAACCTTTCCCAACATTTCCCATAGAGATCTTCATAACAAATCCAGAAATTAATAAATTAATGAAAAAGAATATTATAGAAAAAGACTGTGCTATTTTAATATTCAGTCTTAGAAACCATACTCATACTTTTGTGAAGTTTCAGGAAACCTCAAGACTTTACTGCCCCTAAAATATGAAAAGATGCAAATTTTTGAGTACATCTATAAATGAACCTATAAAATTCCCATCATATCTTTGTTGAACATTATATATTACATATACATCTCACTTTTGCCTTTAATCAGCAAGAAATTAATTCCCCAAAGACAATTTATGGCTCATCAGCAAAAGTTCCCTGTACCTAACCTCAGTTATGTCATTTTGTTGTTGCTGCTTGTACTGGTGAGTGACCAGTGGCATGTTCCTAATGAAGTGAATCTTTCACTTGTTTCCAGGTAATAACTGTGAGATTGAGGTGGATGAGTGTCTTAGTGACCCTTGTCGCAATGGAGCTACTTGTGTTGATCACCTGAATGCCTTCAGTTGCATCTGTCAGGATGGATTTCAAGGTATGAAAAAATCCATAGAACTATAACTTCATAAATCTACTTTGAGTCTTACACCAATTTTTTAACATATCAGATGAGATGCTTGTATACTTATTTTACTGTCACCAGAGGTTATAAACGTGTAAATTCAGCATAAGTGCATCTTGACTAAAGTTATCTACTTTGTTTTCATGACAGCATGAAACTAGGTGTTTTCTGCTGGCTGGTGGCTTAGCTGTTGAAAATGGATCAGTGGGGTTCAGTGAAATTTTGCAAATAGCATATACTGTTTTCTGTAAGCTTTTTAAACTGTTGGCAGATTTAACATAAGAGAATCAGAGAAAAAAACTGTGTGGGAAAGGTTTTGTTTCTGGCATATTTGTACAATTTATATGAAAAATTTAATCACTTTGAGAAGTGGATGCATTAATATCTGCAGATATTCTTTGCTTTCAGCTCAGATTAGGAATTTAAAGTGCATCCATTTTCTCTAATTTTTTAAACATCATGGATTTTTAATCATTGAAATACAAAGCAATCTATAATTCAAATGTTACAGGGCAAAATATTACATTTCTACTGCTAGTTATATTCAGAACAACTATCATTTGCAGTTTTATTTATTAAAATTCTTTGAACTTCCCAATCCTTGCAATTGATGTAAGTTTTAATTTATTCTTCAAATGATAAAAAAATAAGTTCACTCAGAAATATTAGCAATAGAGTATTTTTATACTTTAAATAGCTATGTGGTTATCTTAGCTATAGTCTAGACTGGAATAAATTGTGTTCTTGTCTACATCAGATTTCTTTTTCCATTTTCTGGGAGTACATCTGTTGCTTTATCAGAAACACAAGGAATATTCCTCTCATGTCATTGCAATGCAGTCTATTATATTTAATGTAATTTGTTTTCTATTCTTCTATATTTATATAATAAGAAAATTGTCTGTTTTAAGCCTTAGGAATCTATTCAATGACTGTCCTTTTAATCTTTTGGGAAAATCAGTGAATAGCTTAAGCATTAAAAATATCAACATACTGTCACAGATGCCAAAATTTGAACATTAACAGGGTGTCAAATAGATTCCAGTATGTGAGCTATATTCAGTTAAAATAAATGTTGGTATTTAACTATATGTGCTATGCAGTAACTTTTCTCCTCTTTGCCTGGTTGTGTATTTATAGGCACAACTTGTGAAGCAAATATAAATGAATGTCACTCTTCTCCATGTCTTCATAATGCATCATGTGCAGACCTTATTGGTGGCTATGAATGCATCTGTCTACCCGGCTTTACTGGTGAGCTGTATTCATCGTAAACCTTGTTTTCCACAGCGAGGTAGTCCACAAAGCATCCATTAAGACATCACTGACTAATTTCCTTGTGTTTCCTTCTCATTTCTCTTTATCTGCCCTGGTCTAATGTTTCATTTGCATTCCAACAAACTGGAACACTGACTCCATCTGTAAACTAAATAGCACAAGATAAATTAGTTTGCATTTAAAAAGGCCTTCAAAGCTTCCACACAGAGGGAAGATTAGTTACCATTTAGCAACTCAGAAATAAGTTGTTATGTATTTGTGGTGATAAGAATTAAATGGATGCTGACATTAGTATGTGTGGCTCTTTATTTGGTTGATTTATGTTAGTTTCTCCTCACAAGTTGCCTGAGATTCTGTGGTGCAAATGAATTAGAAATTGGCACCTGATTGTCTTACTAAAAGTTCAAATCTTTCGTCTTTTCAAAGGTGCAAGATGTGAAACAGATATAGATGAGTGTGCTTCATTTCCCTGCAAGAATGGAGCCACCTGCATTGACCAACCTGGTAATTACTTCTGCCAATGTGTGGCTCCGTTTAAAGGTAATGAACACGAAGGGAGAGGGGAAAGCAAAGATAATTAACTTTAGAAAACATTTCTGTCAATTGTCTAAACTCATTTGACTTATTAATCCTATATTTTCTCAACCAAAGTGTTTAAAGTGACCAGCCAATTACGCCTTAGGCTGCAAGTAATGTGAAGTAAACTTTGTTTATACATCTACTTAGATTGTTTATTTATTAATCAAAATGGATACTTTAAAATCAGTTTAACAGAATAAGATTATTTACAAAATGAGAGGCATATGCTCATTAAGCTGCCATCACAAAGATCAGTTGGTTTTCTACACATTTTTCTCTCTATTTTGATCGGTCATGGCATTCTCTAAATTATTTTTTCATTCTCAGAAAACAATTTATAGTTATCTTGGAATCCATAAATCGTGTGTGATTATTTATGGTGGTGCTCTTAAAGGAAATACACTTAAAATGCAAGCTTTATTGTGACCTTTTTCATTGAAATTTTGGGGGGTTAATTTTAAACACTCACTGCTAAAATAATTTAAAATAACAAATTGTGTGGTGTTCTTGAGCAAATCTAGTTCAAGGGATAATCTCAATTAAAGGCACTTGTTGATTTATAAATTAAATATAAACACATTTTTCCTCCTGCAGTTCACTATAATGATACATACTTAGGATTCCAGAACAATCATTAAAAGGCAATTTTCTTGGTATGTTGAGACAGCAGGACTTTTCCCCGTTAGGGAAGATGGTTGCATTAAATTCATCATTCATGAGAAAAGAGTGAGCTCTAATGGTTGTTCTTATTATTTTAGTTAATGGTCAAAATTTAGTTTGTCATTTTTATTAGTTTTCATTTATGTTCTGCTGAATAAAATACAGTATAATAACAAGTAAATGAGTACTGCAGTATAAGAATTGCCTCTGCTCAGAAATATGTGAAATCATTTTCAGTACATGGTTAGAAATACTGGTCTCTTAGGTAGTTGTTTCACAAGGAGCCAGATTTTCAGAAGACTTTGGTATTCATTTAGATATTTAAGTAAGTGATTAAAATTTCAGAAAGTCAACATTTCTGTAGTCATCCTTAAAGAAATTAGCAGTGTCTAATACTCTCAAAGGAAAAGTTAAACCCGCTGGCAAGATTCATAAATGGCAACTGAGATCCTCTAAGAACATAATATTCTTCGTAGAGGATGTCTAGAATCTATAGGATTCTCATTGAAATAAAAGATTTTTTGAGACTGTTTACTTCTTTATAGCTTTACTCAGCACCTTTCAAGATCAAATTATTATAATGATGTTACCTAGATTTATGATGGTATAAATAAAAGCAGAATTAGTTTCATATGAAAACTCACTCAGTCTCACACCATCTGTTTATTTAGTAATAAACTGCTGTAAATGTAGTCTTTAACAGATTCACAGTAAGCCAACATAATGGGTAGTTAAACTATGTTTTCTAATTGTGTGGAAATACTCAGGTTACTGTAACAAATACCTTTGTGTGCACCAATTACAGAATTGCTATATTAAGAAAGTAAACACATTATGTTAATGGTAGAAGTTCTATAGGAATATCTCTTTTATTTTTTTAATATTTTCACAGATTTTCTTGCTTCTTCTGTTATTCTCAGTGGAAAAGCATAAATGCCATATTATGAATGGTGTCATCTACTTGGAATGCATTCTGAAGTTTTATTTCCATAATACATTGTAATGGTTTGATTCACAAAATCTGACTTGAAGGGTATGCACCACTATTAGGAACATATAATATACCAGTTGATCAGGATGTGTACAGCAGACCTCTACTATATAGAATGTAGAATTAAGGAATTCAGAGCATGATTTGGACATTCAGGTGCCTTCATACAAAAGGTAACCTGTCAGATTAAGCTAGAAATGGATTCTATCTATAGCAACTGGTTTGCACACATTTATCTTTCTTTCCTCCTGATTTCCTTGACTATTCTTATTTGTTTATTTTGACAAGGAAACTATGCGAGATTACAACCAGAAAGTTTTGATTTTTCCATTTTACTTTTTCTTCCCCCTTATTTCCTCTTCTTTTTAAAAAGAAAACAGAAAAAACTTCACATTTTTGCTTTCTTTCCATTTCACTTCTCTTGCGAGCAAGTATAGATACTTCTAATTTTTATGTGCTGCAAACTTTTTTATATCCTGAATATGTACTTTTATATTTTAACAAACTTTTACATTAGTCCTATATAAATTTGAAAAGTCATCAGAGATTTTATTAAAGTATTATTGTATACTCATAGTGTCTTATATTTTTCTTGTTTTTTTTTAAAGCATGGATTTGTTTACTTTGACAAAATATTTTAACTCATTCCATTGGCTTCCATAGAATACTGGAAGACATCCAAAGCTTTGAAGAGCAATGGTGCTTGGGCAGTGCTATATATCTGGATTTTTCTTCAAATGTCTGACAGTACAGGCTGTGCAAATTAACTCTTCAAGCCTGATCTGTGAATGATATTTTAGTTTTCCTGTGGGCACAAACCTTTTTAGAAAAGCCAATTTCCCTGGTAAAGTCAATGCAATGGAGAGCACTGGAGAAGTACGTCTTCTGACGCTGTTGGTGTAACCCTAACAGTGACAAAACTAATGCATTCGTCTCCATCAATGTTCCCCTGACAGACAATTTCCCCACAGCTAGTGTAGATCATTGTTCTTTCTATATATTCTAGTATTTCATTGGAATTATTGCCACTGAAGTTGCTACCTTTGACTTTTCCCAAATGTTCAGCTGAACAGCTTGAGGGTACTAGCAGTCCATCTATGCATAATTCAAAAGAAAACTGAAGAAACTTATAAGACTTCCAGATACAAAATAACATCCTTGTCAATTTCTAATAATGTTCTAATTACTAAATATGATAATTGAAATATTTTCATCCTATTTAAGCCAAGTTCCTTGTGCTGTGGAAGAGAAAATTGAATTTCAGTTTTCTAAAATCATGGAGCTTTACCTGTAGTCCTGATAAGGTAGAAAATAATGAACTTCAAAGTCCATATACTTTTATATCATAACTCTTTTGACCTTGATTTGGAGGAAGCTGAAGATTTGGTTAAAGAAAAAAAAATCTATACCAGACTATGTTATTACTGAAGAGATTCCTGTGTAAAACCACACAGAAATCCTAGAAGTTTCTGAGCCTCACTGAGCATGTGTTGTAACTAAGGTCAAATAGAGAAAAAATAATAGCATCTAGATTTATACAATATGCTTTTGCCATTTATAATAGTTACCTATGTAACAAATAATGCATGTGCTTGTGAATACGTTCTAATTATCCCAATACAACAGTCCACTTTTTAAAGTCCAGTTCTCTGTTTCTGTCTGCTTTCACTAGTGTTCTGTCACTGACTTGTATAGTACAAACTATTACACCTCACACTTAAATGCTGAAACGCTATTTACCATGCTGCTACTTACACATACTGTACTATAATGTTCTTTTCATACAAGATTTAACCTAACTACATATCTGGTATAATTGCTTCTGCTTGGTTCTAATGTATTAGTCCCTGCAAATATGCTATTATTTTAGAAATGTCTCTCTTCCACCCATTTTCCATCATATCTGAGGTACAACACTGATAGTCATGTATATTGGACTACTTTTATCAGAGGATGTTCTGAAGTTAAGTTGTTCAGAAACAGAGAAAGGGGATCAGCTGCTTTTCTGTTCCATTCCCTACTGGCAAAGTAACTATTGGCACTGGAGAAGGAAGGAAGATAAACTTGATTTAGGTGCAGGACAAATCAAAGATTTTAATATTAGCAACAGGAGACAAACAGCTCAGAAGTATATTCAGCTACAGTTCTGGCCAATACATTATCACTGATAGTCTTTGGCAGTAATTTATCTATTACAGTGTTAAGCAGGCCTCTCAGCCCTCTTATGAGCTTGATTCCATTATAGTATCCTAGCTGGGGAGTTATTATAATAACTTTCCTATTATGATATTGATTCTACAATTGTAGCCTTTCTATAATAGAATCACAGTTATTACAGAATTGATATTAAGTGCTTCAGAAGAGAGCAGAGTGTGTGAGAAACATATTGTGAGACTGTATCTCATTTAGGGGTCCTGACAGTTTCATGGAAGGTAGAACGAAAGCTCCCATGTCTCTATCAGGAAATACTGTCTTGTTCCATTAAAAATTCACACACAATTCAAGAACAGTGCAATTAGTAAATTTTATAGTCCCCATAGTTATATTTTATCTATATATACACTATATATCTATAATTTATCTATATTTATGTCCTGTTTATATGCTGTTCCTTCCATGTGGAAGCACGTTAAATGCAGACCTGAAAGTATTTCTTTACAGAGAATAACAGGAAACAGAAGTTGATAATTATCATATTTTGAAATCAACATTTCAATTTTCAATGAAAGAGAGAAAGTCTCCTCATTCTTTTATGCTAAGGAGTAAAAAAATATTTTTCCAAACCTCACACCTACCATATTTTTCAGTCCCTTACTGGTTTCCTTTATAATTTAGCAAAGTACATTTTTTGTCTTAAGCTATTTATTTTGTTGTAAGGCTGAAACATACCCATTATATTCTTCCATCCGTGCCAGCAAAATCAGAACTGTCTTTTTGGATTTCTATAGTTTTATTTGCTTTCCTTAGTTTTAAGTCTTCATATAACTTACAGCTGGGAGAGCACACCCGTTTACAGATTTTATCTGGCTCTTGCTCAGTTGTATGAAGGGAAGGGGAGGAATGCCGGCAGTTCATTCAATTGTTCAAAGATATCTTAGTAGAAGACATGCTCAGATGCTCCACTGATAAACACTGGTTTACTGTTTCTTAGTAAAACTGGCCCACTACATAGTAGATGAGTCTTTCTTACACTTTTGAGTTGTTCCAGTATCACATATCTACTTTCAAGGTACCTTTAGGTGCTTTACCCCAACCATTAGCTGTTTCATCCATATTTAGATGCATTGGGGGTTTTTTGGTGTTTCGTAAGAACCTTGCGGTATAGTCAAATATTCTTTTAACAGCCAGGTTAACAGTCATACTTTTAACATAGTAATAAATGAAAGTTTACTGTTCACAGCTTTGAAGTGCCAACATTTTTATGTATCACACAGCCACATCAATGAAGTTAGTCATAACTATTAGACATCAGTCCTTGCTGAGAGTGTTTTCAATAAATGGAGCAAAGAATTATATCCTTTGATCCAAATTATTACATGACTCATTTAAAAAAATGCACAGTATGTGTTTGGTCTAGATGTTGCTAATAGGTATGACCTTTTTAATCAAATATATGTAATTGTAGAAGAAAATTGAAATTCAGTTCTGAGGAAATGTCTGCTTATTTGTTGCAGCCTTAATGACACATGTCTCCAACTGTGTTCCAATTAAGATTAAAGCAAAAATGGTAATTGGCCATTAAACATGTTGCAAAAGAAAGTAAACTAGTGAAAAAGGCAACTCAGCAGAAAAAAAAATGCTTAAGTCTGTTGAAAAGCAAGAGTAATAATGGAGTTTTCAGCATAGGACACTCTATTATGGGAACAGCTAATTACAAAACAGATAATAAGTAAGAAATGTAAGTGCTCATGAAGGCAAAAAAACAGAGTAGAGATAATGGAGCAATTACTTTTTCAGTGCTCATAGGCCAAATCTCAGTCTTCCCTGTGCCAAGACCCATGCAAAAAAATAGTTTTGCAAGACCTGTGGCTCCTTCTAGCATATCTCTGTGTTAGCCCATAAAAGAATATCTCCCATTCAACATCAGTTTATATGTGGTTTTGCCACTCTTGACACTGAACAGCCAAATAAAATTTTATTTAGGGGAAAAATGAAACTGGTGCATAGAGGTATGAAGGGCACTTTGCATCACATAGGAGCTTTTTGTGGGTAGAGAAGCAGAGTGGCCACGTTTGTGGTATATTACCTAGAAAATATGCATTGCTTCTAAGCAATAAAGGAGGTTAGTCTAAAAGGCTATGCAATGACTAAGTGGAAATCAGTATGAACTGGGACTTGCTGTGGGCTTATATACAAACTCACTGCAGAACTTTGGAATTTTTTTTCTGGTATTTCTACTGATTTTTCTATTGTTTCTAAAAGTTGACATCTAGAAACATAAATCCAGGTGTTTCTGCCTACAAAATGAAACAATTCAGAGACTGAGTCTTTTGCCTAGTCATTTCCAGTGCCAATTTAGACACTCTTGGGTACCTTAGATATCCACAAGGGTCTGGCAGATATGACAAGATCTGTAGGAGACCCATGGCCTTCCAGAACAGCACTGAGAACACCAAGGCATCTCTAAAAGCCCTGGTTGCTTAAGTCTGTCCATACAAATTCAGTGAGGTATGTGTTGTAGTTTCAGCTCTGCTTTCAGTTTGCACCTTGGGACACATCTTGATCCACAAGAAAAATTTTCTAAGCCTTTACAGCCGTGAATACTCTGGGAATAACGCATCTGTAAATCCAGTCATCTACAGCAGATAAGGGGGTTGAATTCCATTAGACATTCTGTGAGAATGGTGTACAAGAACCTTGGTTAAAGGAAGGAGATTTAAGTTATGTAGATGATACAAGGTATTTTCATTGCAAATGAGAATCTGTATGTATCTGGCCCTTAATTTACAAGAAAGTATGTGCAAACCACAATTTTTCAAAGACTTAAAACATGGTTGCATTTTCCCTGGCTGCCCTACAAATTATGAGGGCATTGCTGTTGCTCAAAGAAAAGTTTACCAAATTTTGGTTTGTTTTTTTTCCTGGTGAAACAAATGTTTGAAGCTTTATTTTTCTACATGGCAGGCTTATTTATGGTGTAGGGTCATCTGCCAATACACAAATAAAAGTAATAGAATAATAATCTTTGTATCAGCTGCTATAAATAATGGCCAATCTGTCAAATTTTACAAAAATGAAAACAGGTCTCAAAACACAGAAGGATTTGGACACCTGAACTAAAGGTGACCATTACTATATCTGGAAATAACACCCACAGGTCCTAAGCCATAAGGAAAAACTGAGTTTGATACCAGCTTTCTGTAAGTTTTGCACATATATTAGTAATTTCAGTTGAATTGTGATGTAGTAAAAAAAGGTAAGATAAAAGAATGAAAAGAAAAGCGTTCCTATATATTTCAGTAGGAAATAAATTTGTGGTAATTGCTTTCCTTAGTAGCATTCTTCTTTTATTTTCTGAGAAAGAGTAAAGCATGCTTTTATGTTGAAATGTGAAATGCACAGATGTGGATACAGACATATCTTCATTGTTTCATAGTTATCAACTTGTTTATTTTAAAAGAAAAAAATGCACCTAAATAATATATTAAACTTCTGGTTTTGTCTGTTTTTACAGAAATTTACACAGGTATGGATCAATGATATATGCATCTCTGTGTGATTTTCATTTTAAAGTTTGTGATGTGGTCTATCTCATGCTTTGTTCCAGCATTGTTGCATGGTCTGCATTATCATAAACAATAAAGGAAATGTTTTTTACTTGAAAAGTGCTAAGTATTGCATTTCAAACATCCTTCCTTTAAAAACCAAACAAACTTACTTATTGATTTTCAATTAGTATGGATTTCACTAGAAAATGCCTTTTCACAGGTTATATATAGAATCACAAAGCAATTCCTTTCATGGAAAGTAGAATTTGCATTCCAAGGAAAAGAATGGATTTGCTATAAATTTGAATTAAAAGAAAAGAATTTGCTATGTTTTTAAACTGTTAAAGTAATACTTTGCTTAATTTCAAGTAATATCAATACATGCATGCTTCTGCCGGTATTTTTTTCTTCCAATCCATTTCCAGGGTACTTCTGGTTTTTTATTTACATTTACTAGCCTCTAATCATCTCAGTTGTGGAGGCATTCTGTTTTTTTATGCCACAAAGTAGATCAAGCTAAGCAGGCAGTTTATAAAATAAACTTATAAATAATAAACTTATAAAATAAGCTTAGAGGTACCTCTGAACTTTTCAAAGTTATAGAAAATGACAATTTTGAACTTTTAATAGAGATATTTTCATACTTAGATTTAAGATGTTTAATCTTTAGGGTTGCAGGGACCTCAAATTTTAGGCATCTAACTTACTGCTCATTAGTGTTCTGGGATTTTACAATAAGTTTATGAAAGCCTTTGGGGGTGGGAGTCACTGAGCTGTATAAAGTTGATGAAAACCAAAACACAGATTTCTCTGAAGTGATCAAATAATTTTTTAAATTAAAATTATTGTATCCACTAATTTCAAAAGAACCGTCTTGGTAAAAACAAGAAGTTGCATATAGATTGGGAGCAGGGATTTGGGGGAATTTTTTTTTTGTTTTTATATAGCCTTACTGTGCCTTTATAACAATGGTGAATAGACTCTAAGCAGAGCTACTGAAATCCAATGATACCAGTGCCATCAGGTTACTGGAGCTGGATCCCAATAAAATAAAATATTTTTTTTTAAAAAATCTTTTATTTAGCCAGTGTCAAAAGATCAGATACAAAGACCAGATCAGCATCACAGTTTCCGTCAGAGCAGCCTAGTAGAACTGGGACTGTGACACTCGCTTCATAACTTCACAGCGCAACTACTTGCTCTGACCCCAGTCTGGTGCCCAAGGGTAGGTGCTGCTACCTGGTTGGTTCTTCCCCTGTTGTCCAAACCCCCACATGGACCACTTGGCAATGACAGCACTTGGTCTGTCTTGAGAGCTTTCTATCCTCATGAGTGCATATTTAACACCAGTACCAGACTACTTGATATTACTTAAGAAATTGCCATTCAAACAACACACTTGTTGTTCTGGTACTAGCCATAGATAGTTTATTTTCACTATAT
Source organism: Gavia stellata (assembly GCF_030936135.1). NCBI lineage: Eukaryota > Metazoa > Chordata > Aves > Gaviiformes > Gaviidae > Gavia > Gavia stellata. Next base: position 82,928,458 of record NC_082595.1, read on the forward strand.
TGTCATAATCATGCCAGCAGTTTGCAATCAGATGTATTTTGTCATTGATTCAGTCCGTACTTTTAGAGCAAAATGCTGACTTTGAAAGCTGTTGTCAGATTTAATTCCTTAAAATGTTAGTAGCAAATGGCTTTTTTATCAAATTATTTTCCAAAAATAATAACAGCATTGAAGAGATGCCATTTCTGATTATAAGAGAATTCTGTACTACACATCAAAATATTTCATGTACAGTTTTATGCTGAGCAAATAAAACAAACAAATAAATGTCAATAATTTCACATAAAGAAATGAAAACTTATCTCAGGTAATTTATTTTCTATGTAGTTTTTATAAATTATGCTTTTGACTTTTAATAGTACCTTTAACAGAAGAGCCTTTTTCAGCAAAAAAAATTATTTTCAGTGTTCATTTATGATATTTAGAGATTCTACTGCAGAAGTATTATAAGCAAACACAGTAGAAAAGAAAACTGACTAATATTAGCAGAATGACATTTCTGAATATGCAGTATCATAAAATCATAGAATCATAGAATCATTTAGGTTGGAAAAGACCTTTAAGATCATCAAGTCCAACCATAAACCTAACCCTGCTAAGCCCACCACTAAACCATGTCACTAAGCACCTCATCCACACGTCTTTTAAAAACCTCCAGGGATGGTAACTCAATCGCCTCCCTGGGCAGCCTGTTCCAATGCCTGACAACCCTTTCAGTAAAGAAATTTTTCCTAATATCCAGTCTAAACCTCCCCTGGTGCAACTTGAGGCCATTTCCTCTTGTCCTGTCGCTAGTCACTTGGGAGAAGAGACCAGCACCCACCTCTCTGCAACCTCCTTTCAGGTAGTTGTAGAGAGCGATAAGGTCTCCCCTCAGCCTCCTCTTCTGCAGACTAAACAACTCCAGTTCCCTCAGCTGCTCCTCATAAGACTTGTGCTTTATGCTGCTCATTCCTAAACAAACAAAAAGAGGATTTTCCAAATAGATTATTCATTATTTGATATATATTGTATGCTAATAGAAAAGCATAGTATATGCTATGAGTATACGATTCCATATATATATAGAGAAGTATAATATTTAATCCAATATATTGTGCCACTGAGAAGGAAATTGTCCTTCAACTGACTGTGTAATTTAATCATTTGCACATATTCTTTTGGGGTTTGTGCAGGTTTATTCTAATAGAGAGGCATTTAATTGTCTAGTAAAGTAAAGACAATCTATTCTTTTAATCAAAAAAATATAGCCAAGAATTAAACAAGCAAAAAGGTTAAACTTGTCTAATGGAAATCAGCATGGTTGGAAAAACGTGCTGAATTTGTTAATTCATTAATGAACTTCTGTCTTTGATCCCTTCACATTTGAGCTGTTGGGCATACGTTCTTTCTCTTTTTTTGTCAGCTAACTGTGTTGAGTGAGTATTATCTTTTTACTCTGTGATGGCCAATTTAAAAATCCTAATATGTCAGTGGGAGAAGACAGCTTATAAACTGTTTCCCTGGCACAACATTTCTTTCTGTCAACAATCACAGACTTACTATTTCAGAAACTTACGAGATCAAGTGAGAACTTTCCTATATTTAGTAAAAAAGAGACGTATTCAAATTAATCAGCTACAGTTAAACATTTAATATTTAGATATTTGCCCAAAAATTCTCTAACATATTTTACAAGAGAAAATGCAGAAGACATGAATTCTGTATTCTGATTAATCTACTTTAATAAAGAATTTTTTCACCTATAACCTGTTTGCTGCTTGATTTATCCAAATAATCATACATTTACAGCTTTGTAAAAAAATGCTGATATAAGAGCAACAGCAACAGTGCATTCATTACACTAACATGTAACCACCATTGCCTATTACTATCGAACATTAATCTTTGTGTGGATATGCATTTTTTCATAAAAATTCTACTTTAAATCAGCCAACTTTCTTGTCTTGTTTTCTTGTTACTTATATTGATTAGCATTAATAATAAATTATTTAATAATGAATTATTTTCAGAATTGTATTAAAATAATATAAACAGTTGTGATCCTCTGAGTGAGGGAATGGTCTTTTAAATTATTAATTCTCAACACTGATGGTTAAAAATTAATTGATTCAGGGAAAGGGACCGAGTGGGTGGGAGACAGTCTTATTATTTTCTTGTCTTTTTGTTTTCCCAGTCTTCCAGTATGAATATGAATGAAATCTTTGCCGTTTCTGCCAGTAGCAGAAAAAGATTTTCCATGCAGTGACATGCAGGAAAGCTGGGTGGGAGGAAAAAGAGGTTGAATTTCTAATTAAAGAGTGGTGAAGGTCGCTTGAAAGAAGGCAGTGAAAAAACTGTTTACAATACTACTAGCATTTAATATTATACCACATGTTTTGGCCTCATTTGGTAAATAGGATTGTTAACCTATGTCATCAACTTTAAGACCAGATTTTAATTTACCATTCTTTATAAATGTAAATATTTTTTGCTTTGTGCTGTTTCACTTTACTATAGCTAGAACAAAAGCAGTAAATTACGTTTCCCCTAATTCCTTAAAGAGGGGGGAAAAGGTTTTTTTGTCAGGGAAAAATTTTGGTGTAATTTTGGTGTAATTTCAAATTCGTACAAACTTCACTGGATTTCATATCCTTCTGGCGAGCTACCTTGAGCAAGAATCTGAAGAAGAGGTATAAACCCATGCTCCTGCTTGCAGAACAGCGTAGGAGGAAGGTGCGTGAGCTCCTTACCAGGCAGACATGCATCCTGGTTGAGTGGCCATGTTGCCAGGGGAACGAGCTGGGGAGGAAGAACAGGCTACACAGCATCAGTGATGACAAAATGGAAGATGAAGAGGTTTTTCTTAGCGACCCTGAAGGGACAAAAGCCTGATACCACAGGAGCAGGATTGGAGGTGAGGGGAAGGATAGGTAAAGGATACGCTCAGGCACGGGGGAGACAAAGACGCTACAACAGTGGAGGCTGGAAGATGATTACTTCTGACAACTTGAAGGAGACTTTCTCTTCACCTACAGAGGTTCACTTATGGAATAAGTATTGGGCCATGACAACAGGTGAGGAAGAGTCAGTTTCATCCAGAGAGGCATGTAAGCTGTCTGAGACTGATACGTACACACACACCAGTACCACTAAAATGAAGCAATAGTTGACAATAAAGACTCCCTTCTCTGAGGGAGAGTGCCACCCACCTGTTGACCAGATCTGATCTCTGAGGAGGTTTATTTGCATGGCAGAGGTCTGGATTCAGGATGCAGGAAAGAGATTGCCAAAGCTTGTCTGATGCCCAGATTACTACCTTTTGCTGCTTGTCCATGCAGGCACCAGTGATACTGCTAACAGAGACCCTGAGCGTATCAAAAGTGACTATTGGACTCTAGTGGCAAGAAGGCAGCTGTGGGGGCCCAGCCAGAGTTTTCCACAGCACTGCTGGTAGGAATAGAAACATCCTGAGGTTTAATATCTGATTAGTGGTACAGGCAAGACATCATCTTTTATTACCATGGGGCTCTCTTTGAGCAAAAGAAAAAAAGATGGGAAAGATGGAATAAATCTAAAAAAAGAGGGGAGAGCATCTTTGCCAACAGGACTGGTAACTCTGTGAAGAGAGTTTTAAACTACATTCATCAGGGAATGCAGAGAAAAACCTAAAGGGAAGTGGAGGTACGTGGAGCTGGAAAGAATTGCCTGTGGGAAAGCACGATAAGGAAGCCATCACACTTCGTTGGAGTGCAAATGGGGGCCCATCGCAAGTGCCTGCACACAACATACATACACAGCATAGGAAAGACAGAAGGAGTAAGACGTCTATGTGCTTTCTCAGAATTACAGCCTCCTGTCAGAAGAACACCACACACAGTGAGATAGCTCACATTACTGGTATGCTGCAATGTATGGATGCAAGCTCTCTGGAAATACAGGCACGAGGACGAGGAGGCTGTGCTGAACTTCATGCAAAGCAGTGTCTTTAATGCATGGAGCTTTGCTATGGAATGGGTGATGGTGAGGCACTGCTCAAGTTGACGGGGCAGGATGAAAAGGGAACCATTTAATAAAATATTGTGGTCTGTGTCTGCTACAGACAGCTTGATCCAGAAAAGTTTACGAAGTCATCTTTAGGAAACTGGAAAAATATTCATGAACACGGGCCCTAGTTCTCATTGGGATATTACCACCCTGACTTTTGCTGGAAAGACAACATGGAAAGACACAAGTAAACCAGGAGATTTTTGGACCATGTTGAGTACAGTTTTTTGAAACAATTGCGGGGTGAGGCAACTAGGGAGGTACTTACCTAGATTCTCTATTCGTGAATAAGCAAGAGGTGGTTTGGGATGTAAAGGTCAAAAACAGCTTTGGCAACAATGGCAGTGAGATGATGGAGTTTACAGTCCTAAGGGAAACGAGAAATTCAAGCAGCAGAATAATTCTTGACTTCAGTGAGCTGGCTTCGGTTTGCTCAGGGATCTGCTTGGCAAGTTCCCTTTAGAGACTGCACTGAAGGGAAGACTGATTTATCACAGGCCCACTGATATACCTTGAAGGACAGTTTCCTCAAAGCACAGTTCTTTCTAATGCGGAGGAACTCAAGCAGATGTGGCAGAAAAATGGTCAAATGTAGAACTCCTGACTGAGCTTGAAGAGAAATGGAAGTGCACAGAAGGTAGGCACAATGGTAAGCTACCTATCCAGAAGGCACACAGTCACACAGGAACAGAATTAGGAAAGTCAAAGGGCAACTGGAGCTAAAACCATCAAGGCAACTGAAGGTCAACAAGAAAGATTTCTGCAGGTCTACCAGTAACAAAGAAAGATGGAGAAAAATGAGATCAGATTGCTGAACTGACAAAGAACATGGAAAATTCTGAGATACTCAATGCCTTTTTCCTGCTGTTTTTCCACCAGTGAGGGAGCTGGGCTTTTTCAGCCTGGAAAAGAGAGTTTCAGGGGGACCTAACAGCAGTCTGACACTTATTTAATATGACCTAATAGAGAAGACAGATATAGGCTCCTTTTCTCAGAGCACACAATGAAAGACATCTTATCCAAGCATTCATAAAAAAAACCCCAAAACTTATCATCACTTAATGGATTTGAGGTGATAAATATGCCAATACGTATTAAAATTTATGAAAGCAACAGAAGAACCTGAAAGTGCAGGTTACCCCTACACCTTCCTTTCTGGGTCTGTTTGCTTTGAACCTTTTACACTTCAAACGTTTCCAAAAATCTTCTCAGAAATTGTGTTTGAGATAGTAAGAATCATCTTCAGCTGAAGCTTAAAATAAATTATGAATTTCTGAATAAGAAAAATACATTTTTATTCATAGTTCTTTGAAGATCACTGTTTTTTGAAGGGGCTGAGACCAGACAAAAGTTGTTCAGTTACTCTTTGGTCAATGATACAATTTTCTACACACAGTGTAGAAAGAAAAGGCAGAAAAAAACAGCTATGTTATTGAATCAGCAGAGCAAAATGTTTGAAATAAAAATCATACATAGAAGCCAGGATTCTGGGAGTATATTGAGAGTTAAAAAAAAAAAAAAAATAGAGGTAATACTTTTGTGAAATATATAGCTAATTCATGAAACTTTGCCACAAGATATTGAGATCAAAAACTTAAAATTCGTTAGCATTCATATGACAGAACTGTGCACAGTCCTATTTATACTGGACAAATATTTGGAAATATTATAAACCTGTGGCCTTCAGGACATATGTCCTCACTGTTTCTTATTGCCTCTATTTTCCAGTTGTTCACCAAAACTCTGTTATGCTCTCATCCAAAAAGTAGCGGTATCTAGCATTGGAGAAGAATACTACAGTAGGTGGAAACTGATGCACTGTGGCACGGCTTTGGCTTTATCTACCAGAAATGCCTACCTCCATGAACATTTGGCTTGTAAGAGGATGGGCAAATCTGTTTAAAGGTTCTTCCGTCAACACAGAAGAAAAACAAGTACTGCATTACTGGATCATCTGACAGTTCCGCTTACGATTGTGAGCCATGTGTTAAGCTTATTCATGTGGGCATGAACTCCACTTTAGGAATCAGCAGGGTTGTCACCCATGTCAAGCTGTTGTGACATAAAGATGAAAACTTCAGGGCAAAATCTCAATGTGCCATATGGCTACTTTTGCTATGCAATTTCATGAATTCCAGTTCTGAGAGTGTCAGCTGCCTATGGCAGGATCATCCTGCACCAGAGAGACCACTGGTGACATAAAGACAGGGAACAACTTGTGCCGTTCTTTTTCTCCTCTATCAGCATAACTACTGGAGTCAAAGTGTTGTTGAGGTTTTTTACCTCAATTCTGTTCCTACTTGTTACTTTTGCTATTAGAAGCCTTAAGAATTCAGCCCTTAGATGACTCTGTCTTACAGTAAGGAATCAGCTCACCTAAAATCCTGCTGACATTTTGGGCAGTGCGTGTTTCATTATTATGAAGAAGGCCTGTTCACAGCCAGTGTGCTACTATGTGATTAACAGTTACTATGTGATTAAAAGTAAAACAAAGGAAGACAGCTGATGTGTAATAGGCCAACAAAATTTTTTCTATAATGACAGTACAAGCAAAGGAGGAGATACGCAGGTTCAGTTGACGGCAGCCAATACTAAGCGTATAATAACTGTGCGCCTGACCGTCCTCTTTAATAGCAGAGCCCAAATCATTTTACTGACAGCGTATCTCAGTAAATATAAAAGTACATTGTCCAGGTTAAAGTTAAATAACATTCAGTCTCATGGACACCTTAATATTGAAGTTATCCAATGAGTGTTTTTTATCCGTTCACCATATCCTACAAATTTAAGGAATTTTAAGCTTTCAAACAAGTCACAGAATGGCACTAAGCAGCACTGCATCTTGATCTCAACCACTATGCTGTAGTTAAAAGTCTTGTTCTTCTGAAACCACAATAAAACATTCAATATATTCCTCCAGAATAAGCTAACCACTTAACTGATTCAGTTTCCCCAAAATTCTATCTAAAAAATCTGTATGAATTGCCATTTCTGTTAGTTAGCAACTGGTCAACAAATTTAAAGCTGCCATATACTATAGGTGACCTGTAACTCTGGCTGATTCTTTGTCAGGAATTCTTGTCTGAAATTTTGAGCCTGAAAAGAAATTGAAAATTCTCAGTACTACTATCCATCTCCCGAACATGGCTTACCTCATGTACCGGGTGCAGGTGCCAGGCGCTGGCGGGGGGGCTGCAGGGCGGCCCCTGTGAGGAGAGGCCGGGGCTGCCCCGTGCCGGACACAGCCGGTTCCAGCCGGCTCCAACCCACCCACCGCAGGGCACGGCTGAGCCCCTCAGCCACAGTGGTGGCACCTCTGTGGAGAAGTGTTTAAGAAAGGGTAGAAATGCTGCGCTTGGAATTGTGAGAGAGAGGAGTGAGAATATGTGAGAGAAACAACCCTGCAGACACCAAGGCCAGAGAAGAAGGAGGGTGTCATGGTTTAACCCCAGCTGGCAACTAAGCACCACAAAGCCGCTTGCTCACTCCCCCCAGGTGGGATGGGGAGAGGATCAGAGGGTAAAAGTGAGAAAACTCGTGGGTTGAGATAAAGACAGTTTAATAGGTAAAGCAAAAGCTGCGCAGGCAAGCAAAGCAAAACAAGGAATCATTCACTGCTTCCCAGCAGCAGGCAGGTGTTCAGCCATCTCCAGGAAAGCAAGGCTCTATCATGCGTAATGGTTACTTGGGAAGACAAACACCATCACTCCAAATGTCCCCCCTTCCTTCTTCTTCCCCCAGCTTTATATGCTGAGCATGACATCATATGGTATGGAATATCCCTTTGGTCAGTTGGGGTCAGCTGTCCCGGCCGTGTCCCCTCCCAACTTCTTGTGCACCCCCAGCCCACTCGCTGGTGGGGTGGTGTGAGGAGCAGAAAAGGCCTTGACTTTGTGCAAGCACTGCTCAGAAGTAACTAAAACATCCCTGTATTATCAACAGTGTTTTCAGCACAAATCCAAATCACAGCCCCATACTAGCCACTATAAAGAAAATTAGCTCTACCCCAGCCAAAACCAGCACAGAAGGGGAGGAGGTGCTCCAGGTGCTGGAACAGAGATTCCCCTGCAGCCTCTGCCAAAGACTATGGTGGAGTAGGCTCCTGGCAGGAACTGTGGCCCATGGGGTGTCCGCACTGGAGCAGGGAAAAGTGTGAGGAGGAAGGAGGGGCAGAGGGGAACTGTTATGGACCTGTTACTGACCACAACCCCCATTCCCCATCCTCCTGCACTGCTCAGAGGTGGGGAGGAGGTAGAGGAGTCTGGAGTGAAGGAATGAAGTTGAGCCTGGGAAGTAGAGTGGGATGAAGGAAGGTGTTTTTAGTTTTGTGTTTGCTTCTCACCATCCTACTCTATTTTTAATTGGCAATGAATTCGATCGTTTTTTCTCAAGTCGAGTCTGATTTGCCTGTGACAGTAATTGGTAAGTGATGTCCCTACCTTTATCTTGTCCCACAAGGTTTTCTATCTTATTTTCTCCACCTGCCCTGTTGAGGGGGAGTGATAGAGTGGCTGGGTGGGCATGTAGCAGCCAGCCAAGGTCTACCCACCACTACATAACTGTATGGATTTATTTTCCACATGACTACCCAAGTGCTTTATGTTGTAGTGTCACATTGCCCATTGCTGGGTTAAAGTTACAGCCTGTCTAAGGAAGAAGGAGGTTTTTGGGGCAGGGAGAAGCTGCTCCAGGAAGGAATGGCTGGGCAACCAGAGCTGGGGCAAGGGCACTGGTGAAGTGGGCAGAGGGCCTGGAGTACAACACACCCTGGGCAGCTCCACTAGAAAGCGCAGCATAGACACAGCCCAGTCTCAGCAGTCACAGAAAGGCAGATGGGCTTCAAAGGGGCTCAGAGGAACTTGTGCACCATTTGTTGCAGCCCTGAAAGTCACCGAGCTCTGTCTGAAACTAAGCCTGAAAGAATAGGCTTGCCTTCAGCAACACTGAGGGAAACAGGAAGCAGCTTTACATACCCAAACCCATTTGATCTCTGTTCTCTCTGCCCACATAATTTCAAGTTTCCCTACTGGAAAACATGAATCAGTCTTGCTTATGTTGTAATAAACTAAGACTAATTTTAAAGGGCCTTTTCATATTTTTTGATCTATTTATTGCAAATTAAAGATTTAGATGAGGGCATCTGTGATGCAAGATCGTCATCACACAGTTCCTTGATTAGCCCAGATAAACGCACATAATCTGTTATACACTAGAGTGTTTGTTATGAAAGAGTAGAAAGAGACCGTGTGAGATTTTCCATTGTACAGAATTTTTATAAATGATGGAGGCAGTCACTCATTATTAAATACATACATAATTTCAGTAAAAGAATTTGTGTGTAGTCACAAACTGCAAGCAGAACAATTATACAAGGTTACTTGCATTTCATTCACGTTCAGAATTATGGGTTAATGTATAAACAGTTCATATGGTAGCTGTGACAACAGGATATCAGGAAGAAATAACAGGAAGCTTCAAAACAAAATTAATTAATTATTTTTAAATACACTTTTTGAGCTGTTTTAGAAGACAAGGGTAAACAGAAAAACTATAAAATATATTGAGATAGCTATTACGATTTTAAAATGCAATGTAATTATATAAACAAAACAGATAAAATTGTCTTTTTTATTTGTAATTCTACAAAGCAAATAAATGTTTCTGCATGGTAATATATATATATGTATCTCTGAGACTCTCCAACTCAATTTTAACCAGGGATATAAAGAAAATACAGCTCATAATAGGCAGCAGCTGCAGGGATATGTTCATTAGTTAAACACTGACAGCTTTGCCATTTTCCTTTTCAGGTTTGAACTGTGAGTTTAGGCCTTGTGAGGCCAGCAATCCCTGTGAGAATGGAGCTGTGTGCATAGAAGAAATGAATTTGGACGTTTTTCCCCTTGGATTCCAGTGCCAGTGTGTGAAGGGCTTTGCAGGTCCACGTTGTGAGATCAATGTCAATGAGTGCAGTTCTAACCCTTGCCTCCATGGATACTGCTATGACAGTGAGTTCAGTCTGGTTACTCACTTTAATGTAGAGTAGTCTTTCTGTTGAAGCGTCTGTAGCTACTGAGCTGCTCTGGGGAGAACAGTGGATAATTTACTGAAATTTAGCTTTTCTGAAGCTCCACAGCCAGTACCAGGAGGATCATTTTTGCCAAAATGCCTCAAATCCTGGCACTGGGGTTTGTATGTTCAGGGGGTCAGAACTGCAGCTAATGAGAAATTTTAATGAGATTTGTGCTGTCTCCTTTGATACCTAAATTAGCCAAACACATCTTACATTGTGCATTCGATGAGAGAATATTCAGGTGCTGAAAAAGAGCTCATGGAGCAGTTAGGCAGTATAAAACATAATTCTAATGAGTCCAAAAACTGCATTAAATATCAAACTGATGCAAAATGGAGTGTCTGTTTACTATTAAGTGCCCCCTGTCATGTAACTATGTAACTCACACTTTCACTGATAGATGCACTTAAAGGTTTTAGAAGCAACTTGATGCATTTACTATATTCTGTCTGTATTGGCATGCTAAGCTTAGTAGCCCCCATTACGTATGAAGTACTTACTGGAAAGTTTTATGAGGCTATTACCACCTATCAGACACTTTCTACGCTTGGTAAGAAAAAAAAAGTAAAAGTGGTAATTTTCAGAGGATCTTATAACGCTGATTGGAAAGCAGAATGATATCTGGAGGTCATGTAGTCAAACCTGCATGAAGCTGAACTATCAACAGTGCTAAAACAGGTTAGTCAGGGCTTTTTCTAGCTGAGTTTTGAACGCCTCTAAGCATGGACAGAAATTCCACAAACTCTTTGGGACAGCCTATTCCAGTGATGCACTACTCTTGTAGTGTTCCCCCGGCACACCCCCCCACACACACACCCCGACCCCACAATCCCATCTGAATCTCCTAAGCTGTAACTTTCAGCCGTTACCCCTTATTATATCATCTAACATTAAGAAGAGGAATTCAGTTCTGTTATTTGTGCAACTGCCCTTGAAGTTATTATTATATAGCCCTCTATTAACCCTTACAGAATCTAGAATCACTAAGGCTGGAAAAGAGCTTTAAGATCATCAAGTCCAACCATCAACCCAACACCACCATGCCCACTAAACCATGTCCCGAAGTGCAATGTCTACACATTTTTTGAACACCTCCAGTAATGATGACTCCACTACCTCTCTGAGTAACCTGTTCCAATGTTTGACCACTCTCTCAGCAAAGAAAGTTTTCCTAATATGCAGTCTAAACCTCCCCTGGAGCAACTTGAGGCCATTTCCTCTCATTCTATCGCTAGTTACACGGGAGAATAGACCAACACCCACCTCTCTGCAACCTCCTTTCAGGTAATTGTAGAGAGCGATAAGGTCTCCCCTCAGCCTCTTCTTCTGCAGACTAAACAACCCCAGCTCCCTCAGCCGCTCCTCATAAGACTTGTGCCCCAGACCCCTCACCAGCTTTGTCGCCCTTCTCTGGACACGCTCCAGCACCTCAATGTCCTTCTTGTAGTGAGGGGTCCAACACTGAACACAGGATTCGAGGTGCGGCCTCACCAGCGCCGAGCACAGGGGCACGATCACCTCCCTACTCCTGTTGGCCACACTGTTTCTGATACAGGCCAGGATGCCGTTGGCCTTCTTGGCCACCTGGGCACACTGCTGGCTCATATTCAGCTGTCTGTCAATGAGCACCCCCAGGTCCTTTTCTGCAGGGCAGCTTTCCAGCCACTCATCCCCAAGCCTGTAGCATTGCACGGGGTTGTTGTGACCCAAGTGCAGGACCCGGCACTTGGCCTTGCTGAACCTCATACAATTGGCCTTGGCCCATCCATTCACCCTGTCCAGATCCCTCTGCAGAGCCTTCCTACCCTCAAGCAGATTAACACTCCTGCCCAGCTTGGTGTCATCTGCAAACTTGCTGAGGGAACACTCAATCCCCTCATCCAGATCATCGATAAAGATATTAAACAAGACCGGCCCCACAACTGGGCCCTGGGGAACACCGCTTGTAGACTGCTGCCAACTGGATTTAACTCCATTCACCACAACTCTCTGTCTCAGCTGTCCAGCCAGTTTTTTACCCAGCGAAGAGTGCACCTGTCTAAGCCATGAGCTGCCAGCTTCTCCAGGAGAATACTGTGGGAGACAGTGTCAAAGGCTTTACTAAAGTCCAGGTCCCCTGAAGGGACTAATACAAAGCAAGCCCGGCTGGCTCAACTTTTCCTCATAGGTCCCACACTTTAGGCACTGAACAACCGTGTTTGTCTTCTGCTACATCTCTTTCCTGTTTCCCCACATGCCTTTTAAAATGAGAATGACGACTTGAGAATTTTTCTGAAATTCAAAATTTTTACAAAAATTTGAAGAAGATTTAATCAACTTACTAGTTTCAGATGAGCTCTTAAAGAACTGACCCCAAATTACTAAATATATCATTGCCTAAAACTCTCCTAGTTAAAAAAAAAAACAGTTTCAATAAGCTTTAAGAATTCTGTCTTTCCATATATGGGAATAAGGTGAGTGATTTCATATTTTATCTAGTAAAGACTATTTCCTAACAAGTTTACAGATGTTTTCTATGTACTCTACATTGGTTTAGAGATATTTTTGAACTGGAATTTAGATGAGCTGCAGTAAAGTTCTTCATTCTCACAAAGTGCTAGATCTTTTGGGGATAGATTGTCTTTGTGGTGTCTATGGACTTGAGTTGTATCACATGGACATCTCAGTTCCTCTGCACTATGTGCACTGGCTACAGAAGGCTGGAATCCTGAGGAAGCTACAAAGCTCTTAGATGAATAATGTTCCTGCTCTGAAGGATTTAAAGCATTTTATGGGCACAATAGCAGCTATGTGTACAGACACAATGGCACAATAGATTCCATGGTAAATCTCAGTGATAATGAAGAATCAAGGGACCTCTTTGAGGTTAGAATAAATGCAGGCCTGCAAGAAGTGCAATTATTGCTGTCACGAGCTCCTCATAAGGACATGGCACTCTAAAGATTTCTCTCTGTTTGGATCATTAATGATGAAAAAGGGAGAGGATTCTTATCTTGTGGGACATGGTTTAGAGGGCATGGTAGTGTTGGGTTGATGGTTGGACTTGATGATCTTACAGGTCTTTTCCAACTGTAGTGATTCTGTGATTCTGTGATGATTAGCTTGTTAAGACTAAAAGGAAGCATGATAATACATTATAGGTTGAAACTGCCAAATTCAACTCAAGCAAGTTTTCCTTTAATATAGCGGTATAATATGAGACATTCTTTACCAAAAAAACCCCAACAAACCAAGCAATGTTTAACTGCCTTATCTCATTTAGGCACAATATCAAAGATAAAATCTTATGTACTTTGCAGACAGTTTTGTGATGGAAAACTACTCATTAGCTTATAAGATGCCATCACTTTTTCTGAAGGTAGTAATGGGTCATTGATTTATAATTCTTATGTCAAAATTTTTGAACTGTTTATGTAAAAGGCAGTACAGGAATCCACTTTCATATTAAAAAAGTGTTTTGAGATACTTAATTTCATTTATTTCAGTTTTTAACATGGCCACATCTTTTAGGTAAAGCAAGTACAAATCTTTTCCAGATAGTAGCCATAACTGTAACTTACTTAATTTTACTACATTCAGTTGTTATTCTAAAATACTCTTAGTACTAAAATGCTATCTCTGTTACAGTTGTCGATGGCTTCTATTGTTTGTGCAACCCAGGATATGCAGGACTAAAATGTGACCAGGACATTGATGACTGCATAATCAACACTTGTGAACACAATTCTACATGTGTTGATCTACATCTGGTTAGTAGATAATATGTTTTTATTAAAATGTTCGCGAAGTTTTCTTGCTGAAATCTAAAGCAATACTATTGTGGGTTCTAAACCTCCATTTAATCCATACACTTAATCCACCCATAACAAGAGTTTTATAACTGCCTTTCCAGTTGCTGTTTTTTTGTTTATTTGTAATGATATAGGCAGTGGGAAAGAGGAATGTTTTTATCATTTAAAAGCAGTTATTGAGTCAACATGGTTATTTGGGAAATTCAAAAGGAGCAGAATAGTTTCAACTAAGTGTGTTTATGGACTCGTTATAAGTGACAGGAATACTAATTTACACCGATGACATTGGCTTCAAAGGGGCTTAAAAAGTATCTTACTCCCTAAAATGGCTTTACTTTAAGTACCTCAGCATTTATTTTAAAAATTATTCGGCTATATTCATTCCTGAAACATGAAAAGTGTTAAAAAAAATTATTTCTTCTCAGAAATAAAAACATTCTATCAACTGATTCCTTCATGGGAAGAAAGGAGAAGAAAGACATTCACATTGTGCAAACTTTGGCACCAGAGGTGGCCCATGTTCTGTGTCACTCCCTCCAGGAATCTGTCAGGAACCAATTTGTTTTCAATTAACTCAAAAGGGACACTAAGACACAGTATGAATATTGTCCTTAAGAAACATTCAGACTGTCAGAGATATTGAGGGTGGTTAAAAAAAATGGAAGAAAGTTGGGTTTTTTTACCATCTTCTAGTTTCTCCCAGTATGTTTGTGAGAATATTACACTAATAAAATGTTAAAGCAAGGTGCAGAATTCAGACTAATAGTGAGATGCCTAAATATAGGTGTCTATATGTGGTATGAGCTAAGCATCTAAGCACCCACCAAAAATGCTAGAATCCTTGCAGATGCAGTCAGCGCAACCCAGAGAGTGATTCAGCTGCCCATCTTGTAGATGTCCACTTTGAGTGAACTGAACAACCGTGGAGGTACCACTGACTGTATAGCTAGGCTGCATTAGTGCTAAAGCAGACACCCATGTTTAGATGTTTGCATTTCCAGCTAAATCCCATCCCAGAAGCCCAGAAGTGTGTGAGAGGTGTGGGGGTTTCTGGGGTTTTGTTTGTTTGGGTTTTTGTTGTTTTGCTTTTTTTTTTTTTTTTTTAGTACATACATAAAGAAATTGCACTTCTTTCTGACAAATCCTGATGGTAATCCACAGATATCACTATTTCCTAAACTTGAACATAAGTTACATGTTTCAGGAGAATTTTCTTAAATCCTCTGATTTCCAGAGTTTCTTCTTTTCACAGTTAGAACACTTTATGTAGTGTATAATTTTTTTGTAAAGATGCTTCAAGAACTAGTAAACACCTTGCACAAAACTAAATGCTTGATATGGAGACCACGGAGCTTGTGACACTTTTGTTCTTGTCTTTGGATACTATTGCAAATGCATATTTTTTTACCAGTGGACTGCAATTAATATTTTAAGCTCTTATACTGGACACATACTGCCATCTTAAAATCAGGTTAGAGAATATTCCAGAAATAAATTTTATGCCCACAAGGCATGTACTGTCCTATTCTCCATTAGATGAGGTTGTATATGTAGACATTCCAGGTATTATTCCTAACTGCAGCTGGTGCTTTAAATGAGACTGATAAAATGGAGCTGTATATGCAAAAGTTTAAACAACATCCTTCCCCAACAAATAAGATATCAGAAATGGACAAAATTATGGGTTCTTTATAAAATAAACATATTGTTCCACCAAGAATATTCCTAAGCTTCACTGAATGAGTTGTAATACTCATCCAGGGGGACTTTTTAGAAAAATTAAACCTGATAAAGAATGGTAGCTCACTGCAATTTCTAATACTGTTTTAGATTTTTATTCATATGCCTTTCATGCTTTTCTTTTCTTGATTAGTGTTTATTTTCATCCTGCAGTACCTATACATTTCCCATCTTCTTTGTCACAGATCTATGCCATTTTGTTTTAAATGCACTGTGACACAGCAAATCAGTGAGATCCATGCAGACTCACTGTTTCAAAGAAAGCTTGACATTAAAAAAATCTAACCTATGTGGATTCAGTTACTAAATACAGAAAAGAAATACTGTAGAAACTTAATGGCAAGGTGTCATTTTAGACCTTGGATTTGATCTTTTTCAGATCTCAATGGCTTTCTCAACATAGTTCACCTATGTTGTCAACATTACAGTAAGCGTTCATACTGAAGTGTTCATTTTGATGTTAGTTAATGCACAGATAAAAAATCTTCAGTATTTTTTTTTCATTAGAAGACTGTTCTTTGGCATTTTTGATAGTAACGTAATTCTATGCTCAAAGAAAGGAAAATTAATACAGAATGGGCTCTGCTAGATTGAAAAGTTAGTATCAGTATATTTTAAAGACAAGAAATAGGGAATTGCTAGTAGTTTTATTTTGCTATAGCAATAATAATGCATTGCTATTCAATATTTATACTTTCTCCTTCTCTATTCTTCTCTATAGTGTACTTGCTTAAACTAAAATTTCTGATATAAGTTTCTAAAATAACTTTCATGTGGATCATCTTTTAAGCTGAATCCAGAAAGGGGCAAAAAAAGACTTGCTCACTAAGTGACTGCATTGTTCAGTTTGTATGCGACTATATTATTCCAGATACAATGTCCTCCTTATTGTATTTAGTAGCAGAGAGTACTGAATTTCTTCCACATCAAATTATGCCATTTTATACACCAAGATTCCTCAGTGATGGATGCAAAGAGGATTAATGAATTAACATATATTCATAAAAATGGAATAAGACCCATTCCCTCTTCTTTTTCAGCCAGAGCAGCTGTAAAAGAACGGATATTGAGATAACAATCCCCTAGAGAATGAATTTTTAACATTTAAAGGGTCTCCTCCTCCTCCTCTAAAAGGTAATAAACTGGGGGAATGGGAGCAACTGAAGCATAATCAAGGAGAACTTAAAAACAGATGGAGATCTCAGGAGTTTCATAATTTCTCCATCAAATATAATTTTCTTCCAAAATGGTATTATAGTAGCCTTATTATACAAGTCAAGGACCAAAGATCTTAATGTAAGAAAGAATCCCAATATACACTCTAATTGCAACATATACTTCACAGCCTTTCCCTTGGCTCTCCTGGCTGTAAATGACATTAAGCAATTGGACCGTGGGATGAGATTGGGATAGGTGAAGTACACAGCTGAATGACACAACTACATCAGCTTATGGAGGCTCCGATTTTCTACTGCACCTGAGAATTCCAGTCACCCAAGAGCTACTATGTACCAGCACAAGTCACTGTCAGTCATATTAGACCCTCTGGTGGCTCAGGAATAATTAATTGGTTACCCCTATGCTAATAAAAGTTCCATTCTGCAGTCCAACTGCACCTCAAATACCTTTGATGCATTTTTCTAAGTCAAAGTGAGACAATTAACATAGCCAGAATGACACTTGCAATACATGTTCTCCCTCTTTGGTGTTGGTAATGTGGTATAATACAGAGCCTTGAAACTAGATAACCATGTTATCTTAACAATGTATCAGCAAAAATAGGCACAAAAAATGACACTCATGTGATGAGTTGACCCCAGCTGTCAGCTAAGCACCACATAGCCACTCACTCTATCCTTTCCATGGAATGGGGGAGAGAATAGAAAGAGCAAAAGAAAGAAAACTTGTGGGTTGAGACAGTTTAATAAGCAAAGGAAAGGGGAAGAAGAAAGAAAGAAAACAAATCAAGTGATACAAAGGCAATAACTTTCCATGTGTATACTGATGCCCAGCCAGTTTTCAAGCAATGGCCACCTTCCCAAAACCCACCTCCACTCCGTTCTTATTACTGAGCATGACGTTACATAGCATGGAGTATCTCTTTGGTCAGTTTGCATCAGCTGTCCTGATCGCGTCCCCTCCTAGTTTCTTGTGCACCCCCAGCCTACTCACTGAGGGGGCAGAGTGGGAAAAAGAAAAGGCCTTGATGCTGTGTAACCACTGTTCAGCAATGGCTAAAATGTTGGTATCTTATTAACACTGTTATGGTCACAAATCCAAAATGTAGCACAATATGGGCTGCTCTGAAGAAAACTAACTCCGTAACAGCCAGACCTACTACAGAACAGAATTCTGCCGAAGAAGGTTGGTTAATCTTGACAGCAGGAAATCACAAAGGCTGTATGTGTGATGCAGGTCCTGATGTTTTAAAAGGTCTGGTTTGTAAAATCTGTCTGTAGAACATTTAGGTAAGGTGTTTATATTGGCCAGTCCCACCAGGGCTGTGGTCCCCTTCATTTTGATACAACCAGAGCTTCTAAATGACTCTAACGTATACTACTACACCATAAGGGACCAGTCTTGTCTTTCTGCGTGGCATATTCAGAATGTTAAGGTTTCTCAATACCATAAAATTCCCACCCAACAGTATTCCCAATGCTAATGTAAGACACATAGTGAGCAGCAGCAAGAAGGATAAAAACACAAAGTGTTTTCCTTAACTAACTATAGAGAGAAGCAGGAACACAGCAATTGTATTCTCAAGATTCTAACAGTGGAGTGCTCCAAGACTGTATGCCAAAATGTAAGGGCAAATGGTTATAATTGAGGACCGAAAAAACACTATGTCTGAGCTGTTCAGATAAAATTTGGGGCATCTATTGTTTATTCAGTTCCCAAATTTGTTCATATAGTGAGATGGCTGGGCATTACATTAGTCACACGCGATGTTAAGGAAAGAGTGTCAAGTAGTGAGAACCAGACATACAGAATTAACAGATGATTTTTAAAAAACAGAAAAGTCATCTCACCAACATATCAACTTCCATCTGTTTTAAACAATGTGACAAATTATGAAGTGCTTTTCTATAGAACTGTCATGGAAGAAGAAGTAATTTTACCTATTGCAATTGATCTGAGACATAAGTAAGAGGAACCAATTAGAGTAGACACTTCCTTCATTAGGTTGCCTAGGCCAGCAAAAATTAAAAGCTGGTAATACTTACAGTACTATTAGCACAGATGCCTATCCTATGTATTCTCAATCATGAGTCAGCTCAACCAGAATTTTTGTCTTGTTTTGTGGCCTAACTATAAAATACTTAAGATATTGAAAAAGGAGATTGATGCTGGGAAGGTTGGTCTGACACTAGTTGCCCTTCATAAATCAATTATCTGGGGTTTTTTTTTTGTTAATTATGAAACATTCCTGATTAAGGTCTGTCTAAGTAAGTGATTTTATTTTCAGTGTAGTAAGAAACTTTTGGCCAGTCCTACGTAAACCCATGTGAAATCTTAGATTTACATGCATGTAGAAATAATTCAATTGTTCAGTCAAACTGATAGATCAAAATAATAGAATGAGAGAAGTATGAGAATGGTTGAAAGGCTGTAGTGTTGTCACTGCAAAAGAAAGAGATGCAGTCCTCAGTAATTGAGGAAAAGAAAAGGGGTGAAGCTTTCTGCATTCACTGTATAAGTAATGAATAAAAATAGAATAAAACTGAAAGATAAAAACAGTAAAATATTTTATCAAAAAAGCTAGTAAAAGTGAAAAAAAAAATTGGAATGTTAGCCTCTGGCTGTGCTTATGATAAGGCAGGGTTTACCCAGAGTAATTTGCAAATTCTTCTAAAAAAAGTTAAAATAATTTATTCAAAGTATTGTATGAAGTTGAGATGTTGTCCCTAATCATTTTTATAAGATCAGATGGAGCATATAGTCTATATAACATAAAACATTATTTTGGGGGATTTGCATTAAAAAGTAATAGTAGCTTCACAGTAGCTCTGACCTCAGTTTTTGCTTGTACTGTTCTGTATGTCAAAATATAATGCAAATCCTGTCACTTTAGTGTATATGGATATCCATGCAGCAAATTGTAATAGATGCTTCTTCAGAGCTTTTTTTTCTGGAAGCTATTATTTCTGTGTAGTTACCACATAGTACATTAAAAAATATAAACTCTAGGTAAAGTTATAGTTGCATAATAGTGCTTTTATTGCAATCACATATCCTTTCTATCACTACTTGATTTATTATTTCCCTTTCAATAAAATGTAATGTTATGGAAATCAGCTCTCCCATACAATAACAAAAGATATTGTCAATTTGAACCTAAAAAACCCCAATGTTTACTTG
This sequence comes from Gavia stellata, assembly GCF_030936135.1. Classification (NCBI taxonomy): domain Eukaryota; kingdom Metazoa; phylum Chordata; class Aves; order Gaviiformes; family Gaviidae; genus Gavia; species Gavia stellata. The sequence goes on from NC_082595.1 coordinate 82,948,447, forward strand.
TTCAGTTTCTGATTTTAAAGTGGCAGAAAAAAAGGACTCATAACAAGGTGAAATTCAGTAATTCAGGTCTTTTAGGAACTTACAGTTTGGGTTGTAGGGAAGCTTTATGTGAAGGATGGAGAGACAGTATTATTAAATTTTTTTTTTTACAGAAAAAATATTCAGAGTTGACAGAAGGTCTATTCCACAGATTGTATTTCAAGAGCATAACCCACAAGTAGGTTAGCTCATTACATAAATCGTGAAAGGATTAATTGGAAGGAGCACTGGCATTGAGACTTAAGGTACAAAGTAGTAGTTAACTGTTAACAGCTTATGTTACCCAAAAAGAAATTAGATCTTTGGACTAACCTAAGATAATTTCCTAAATTCATCACCCACCCTTAATTTCCATTTAAAACAGAATCTCCTGTACTTTGTGCTAAATAGGGAGAAGAAAAAGAATAATCTCCAAAACTTATAATCTATTTTAGAACATCCAGAGATGCTCAAGGTATGATGAAGTAACTGAGCTTCAGGAGGCTCTTCCTCCTAGTTGTTGATAGCAGGTGGTCTGACACTTGAAATGAGCATAAAAACAAAATAGGCCTGCGTCAATGAAAAAATTCCAGATTTCTGTGGAAGTGGAATTTCTCTAAGGTCTCAGTAAAGCAAACAAGCTCTGCCACTGAAATTGGTCTGAAAGAGTACCTCGGTTTAACTAAAGGTCAGACCACATACCGTGAATGGCATACAGTATGTAACAAGCAATAAGCTCTTAACAGTTCCCAGGTCATGTAAGTTCAAGTTGAGTTGTATGTAACTTAAATGTATGCATTGACTTCACTGAGAGAATCCATGTGCTGAAACTGTGAATGTGCTGTTTGACAAATCAGTTTCAGATTACCAATTATGCATCCCAGAAAAGAGCTGGAGTACACTTAAACTAGCAACCACAGCACTACTTCTGCAAAGTACTACTGCTAATACAACTCACTGTGCTGCCCTGAAGATTTGACTTACCATCCCTGGAATATCTCATCTTCTACCTATATTTAGTTAAAAAAATGAACATGTCTTCACAGTCCTTCAATAAAAGTTTTTTGAAGAAGATCTAGTGAAACAACTCCCTCCTCTACCTTGTAAGACAGAGCTAGTGGATATAGCAGTACACAGACTGAAAACTTCACGGTTATGAGGTGTACTCCTTTATGCTCTAGTAAGTCCAGTTGAGTCAAAGACATTGGAACGTACAAAACCAACTATGAATTTACTGACTTAGGATAATGTTCTTAACATTGATCCATGGAATTATACGTTGCTTGGATAAAGTGATTATGATGTCTTATGCCTTACTCATCTAATTGAAAGTTGAAGTCAGCAAACAAGCATCAACATTCCATTTATTTATTTATTAAATTATTTTTAAATGCTTTAATTTGATTTTTTGAAAGAAATTGCAGACGTATATGAAATTTCTTAGCTTTAATCAACAATGTCGGTAAATACCATAGGAGTGAAAGCCTCCAATTGTCTTTTTCGTAAACTGAACTTGAAATATTCTACAGAACTGAATAAAACTGTTACAAAGTGGAGGAAAGAGAGATTAAGAGGAAGTTAAAGATGGACTTTCCAATGAGATTTGTGAACAGATGGCAAATCAATGTGATGAGGATACAGGAAGGTGGTCCCAGATGGTGTGCTATAAGTTCTGCCAGCAGCAAGGAGGCTGGACAGAGAAAATCAGTGACAGCAGGGAAAGACATGAAGAACTTCACAACATAAGAAACAGGCTGGGGAACTGTGGCCTGTTTGTGGAAAGTGTAACCCTAAATTCCACTTTACATGATATAGAGACTAACATTTTGAGGCAGGATATGAAGTGTTTGTACCTTCGAAAGCATGAAAAGACTGGCAGTGGCATTATAGAAACTCGGGACTATAGAGACTTCACTGACTCATAAGGAAGAGAATTCTACACAAGAGGATTTAGCTGCAGAGAACTGGATACAGTAAGTTGTCTGTATTTAGTAGATTTATAGAGCAGAAGGTCATGGAAGGGTATGGATCCACAAGGATATTACACTGAAATAAGTTAAATGGTGAAATTTATAGGTTATCAATCAGTCTTTGAAACTGCCCACATACATGCCTTTACCATGCAGCACACAAGAATTAAGATTAAATTTATTTTTCAGTAAAAGGACGATGAACTAATCCCTTTACTGTAGGATAACTATGAGCATCAGGGCAATTACTGAAAAGGAGCTCTCAGACTGTAATTTCACACCCCAATTTTTATTGCAATAAGTCACTGTCTATAAAGTCAAGCCAGATGATTCTGGGTAGGAATTCTTAAGCCTCATCTACACCCTGTTCTGAGAGCAGCATTGCTCATTTTCTCATGATGTATTTTTGTGACATTTGTCATCAAAGAAGCTAAGTGTCTTGCAAATATTTACTTTTTAATTTGAAACACAGTCCTGTTGGCTTCAGTTGCAGGTTTTGAGTGTTCAGCAGTTCTGAAAATCACACCTTAAGCTGAAAATTCAGAAAGAAAGAAAGGGAGGTATTCATTTCTACCTATAAAAAGACACTTGCTAGGCTAAACCAACTCCAGCTAAAGTATGTTTTATTTTAATTTCCTTAGGCCAACATTCAACTGAAACCATAAAACTAACTCTTCTTTTCTGGTTTCCTTCTTTATTCTAAGTACAAGTGAACAGAAACAAACATATTTCCCTTTACTGCACCTCTAGAGCTGACCAGTTTCCTCATGCTCTCTTATGCATTGAATAAAGTGATGTAAAATTATTTAATCCATGTAGGTGAAGACTCTTTCATGGTATTTAGGTGGAGAGGGGCTAAATCTAATGAATCATAAAAAAACTTAATTCTGACATTTCCTAAGTTTTGAGTGTATATGATTTTGCAGCTCCTGCACTTTACTTTTAGCATACATTTTTATATAAAATAAATGTAATGGATCCAAATCATTACATGGATGGGTTTTGGTAAGGAAATAATTTTCTGTCATCCATATTGTAGATGTTTTTAACTCTTAAATGAGAGCAGATGCTACATATATTTGCAGTAGTTTCTGAAAAGAACTCAGCCCTGGCCTTGCTCTGCTCCCACTGTAGCTGACAGAAAAATTGTTGTTGACTTCAGAGCTCCACCAGCCAAGCATATTCTAATTCCAGGGTCAGCTTTTTATGTAGTAGCAGACACTTGATGTATATTGCCCCTTGCCAAGCAAATATTTTACCTTCTTTATGAAAAAAAAAAAAAAAAAAAATGTCCAGAATATTCTCCATAGATTATCTTCTTCACAAGCACAGTATTAAAGGAGAAAAAAATCTAGGATCTAAAATACCTCTGACCCCAGGTTTGTTTATCTCTTTATCTGTTTCCCACAAAATATTCCTATTTATGTCAATGGACTCCATCTGTTTTCTCTCTTTATGAAAGAAGAGATCTTACCTAAGGATACCAATTTTCCACTGTTAGCAAATTTGCCTATATTATCAACTCTTCTCCAAGAACTTGATAAAGGGAAAAGCTCACGCTTATCTTTAGAGGCACTGCTGGGTGCTGTTATAATAAACTGATAATAAAACATCAAACAAAATCAAGTCTTCTGATAATCCTTCCCTGTCAATATAATTTGTTGATCCTATACTGATCCAGCTGTGTGAATTACTCTACCGTGGTCAGCAGCGAGTTTGCTATTTGGGCACCCTGAAAGCAGGTGACTGTTCTCTTTCTGAAGCTTAAGAATCCTATTAGATTTATCAATACCTTGGTGTCCTTAGGCTACTTGTCTGATAATCTTTTGATCATCATCTTTGGTTGACTTTTTCAGAAATCATATCCAGGCTTTAGACGTAGCATTGTCCATTTTCAGTACAAGATTGGTTCAACATACAAACCTTTATTTTATATTCTAAAGCAAAGAAATGAGGTGGTAGTAAGAGGGAAAATATCAAAATGACTGTACAGCAAGACATTTTTCCAGTTCCAAAGGACTGGCTTAGATAGGTAAGGCAAATCCAGCTCTGTTTGCAGAGTGAATTAAAAGTGACAGATGCTAGTGTTTCAATAGTAGAAGACAATAAAAATAGAAACCAAACTTTCTTCATAAATGTCCTTTAAGTTGCATAAAAGTATGTACTTTGGAGTGTATATTTGAGGGAAAATATATTTCTATAGAGCTGGACTGTCATATTTGCAAGTGCCTGTTTCTAGGAATACTCCCACTGGCTTCAAAAGGTTTCCATAGGAAACAAGAACCACTATTATTTCTCAGACCCTGAGAACACCCAAGCCTTTGTGTTGCTACATTGGACAGTTATGCCATAAAGACAAATTCCCTCTGAAGCTGCAATCAAAGATCCTTTTATGCTGCAATTCATTTCATTTCACACAGCCTTGCAAGCCTTATGGTATTTTGACTCTGAAAAGAAATTCCACATGGGTGAAACAAAACCATTTTCTCCAGTGGGAGGGGTTTTCTCTTTTGTTTATAGAACTTGAAATAGTTTTCTACCTGACTCAAACTGTTTGCATTTCTAGAGAAGTTTGAATGTTACTTCTACTCCATCAATTATAGATTAGACTATGGTGCCTCTTCTGTAACAAAGTAAGTTTCGAAGGAATAAATAACAGCCTCTTCTTCCTGTTTGTATAATAAAATGTGAAATATTTCACATGAAATATGTAGAACTGATAACTTATCTACTTATGTTTGTCATCCACAGACTAGCAAGTCATTTGCTAATTTTAGTAGGTCTCTCTAGCTGCTAACCTCTATTTAGAACTACCTTCAGGCTTGCAAAAACTACTTGGCACTTGGCATAGAAAATAGCCGAGAGAAAGAATGGTTACCCCATTTTTTTATTTACTTGCAAGTTCTGTGATTTGTCCTTCCTTAGATTTTAAATTTCTGTTCCAGGAATTCTGACTGAAAAACTGTGAGTGAAAAGCCAAGCTTCTCGCATCCTTTCACCCTGACTAAATCGTTGTAAAGGCATACAAGAATGGGCACTAACAGATAGTGCTCTACATGAAACTTGACAGGAGACTTTTTTTATGGCTGAGTACATACCTAGAGTAGCATGTGTCTAGAAAGCACACCTGGAAGAACTATACTTACTGGAGGATGCTACCATTCTTTTTCTTCACAAATGATATATTTTACATTGTTTAAAAGCTCTTAGTAACAAAACAAGTTCTAAGGAATCTCACTAGAGACCTTTCTCAATTCCATTATACTGTTCTAATCTCACTAGTGAGGACAGATTTTCATGGCAAGAAAACCCATACTTTCTTAATATATATGTTGAGCTTAAATAATTTGAAGCATTATTTATCAATAATAATTAATAAACATTGACTTATAGCTATTATTGTGTTGCTGACTCATCTAACATTAAGTCTTTACTAAGCTGTTGTCATATGCAGATTTTACTGTCACTGTTTACTGACACTTCTAAACTATCATATTGAATGATTACCTTTTCTCCATGCTGAAAACCTTCTCTCTGTTAGCGTGCCCAATTCTGATACACCTTATGCCATGTACCCAGCCAAGATCTGTGACAACCTTTGTGTTGACTGCCTCTGCCTTTCCCCTTGATCAAGATACTGTTCTACCACACAGCACTTATATAAAAAGGGTATTGCCAGAACATGTGATAAATAGATGTTTTTACCAGATCAGATAAGATCTTTTCTCAAGAAATAGAACAAAACAAAATAAAATAGAATAAAATAAAACAAAATACATAAAATAAAATAAATATCTATACATTTAACCTGGTTCAACACTGGAGAATGCAATAACATAATTTATTAAGAAATATACTTTGTAGAATCCAGCTATCCAGAATTTTCACAGTCTGTCTGTGCAGACTTAAATGAATACATATAAACTAGAAAGACCTTATGGTGTTCAGTGTTGACAGCGAAGCAGATGAGATTCTCTCATTGCTACATATTGCTATATTTTCACTCAGACTACCCACTCAGTGCTGGCTCTCTTTTGTTACAAAAAGCTATGTCACCAGCTGGAAATTTATTTCTCACAGTTTCAGGCTCCGTAAGTTCTCCTTAACTGACCAAAAGCATCCAAAGTTGGCCATATGCCACACAAGCTGTAAAAGGTGACACATTTTGGGGAGGAGGGCTAAAGGCATGGGATAACGTAAGGGTTTTATGTGAGGTTACTCTCACATGTAGTCAGCTAACTGATTGTTTTAATGTTACAAACTCTATACTGTGATAAAAACATGTCAAGGTGCCTAGCATGTTGATTGATGGACACGAAGAAGAGGGTTTTCTATCATATCAAAATAAATTATTCTGGCATATTTCTTATAAATCTTTCCACATGCACGCTAATCATTGTCTAAGTCACACAACTGTATCTCACCTTTTAGCAAAGAAAATTGCTTTAAATTTAAAGCATAGAAATTGCTTTAATTAGACCTAAAATTACAAAGGTCTCAGGCTAGAGATAATGTTTCTTCCTGAAAAGGTGCGATCACAAGACAGATTCTGGAAATACAACTGCTCAGATTAGCTTAACAGGCTTCTGAAATGGCTTGTTTAACACTGGGCAAACTGTTTAATAGTTCTCTGCTTTAGCTGACTAATTTAGAACAAATGCAATCCAGCTTGTTTGCCTCACTGGGAAAAGTTCTTGCTCACAGTTCTGAATTTCATTCATAAGTGGTGGGTTCAGCTTTAGCTAATTTGAGACCAACTCAGTTCTCTTGCACAAAATTGCTCTGTGGACAATGTTTGCCCTGTCCACTTCTTCCTTCTGTGCCACAGACTTACTAAATGATTTTTTCTTTAAAATGAATGATTTCTACTTGTTTCCATCTTGTAAGTCAAGAGTAAAAACGAACAAGAAAAAAAGCCCAAATCCTTTTGAAGTGTCTTGCAGGGTATGTTTACATTAGCATTTTAGTTTGTATTACATGAACACTTCTGAAGCAAATCTCCCAGCTGTACCCACCTACCACATATAATTTGGATTGTGGAGAAGACTTGGATGATGCAAACAGGATTTCCCTTCAATGACACTAAACCAGAAAATGCTCTCTACACATGCATATAATGGGCTCCAAACACTGATTTTCAGTCCGTCGGTTTAGATAAAAACTATTTTAAAGTAAAACTGTCAGAACCTAGGTAGTGTGCATGCTGGGTCTTTGCTGCCAACAGTTTTCAGAGATTTGTTGCTATTGCTGATTGCTATTGTAGCTGTAGCCATAGCCATTTTAAGTTTTGTGAAAATATAGCACAATTCATCCAGCCTGGTTATGTTATATTGCATATTATTTGCTTTTAAATATATACAATTTGCATAAATAGTATGCCATGGTGGTTTTAGGAGATGCATGTTATGACACAGATATATACATATATACGCCAATACATTCATTTTGCCACTGATGTTGCTACAAAGTAAATTGTCAGCCAGTCTAGAAATACTGTTTTACTCCATACATGCACAGCACGTACCCTCAAATGTTCAAAATGATGGTTAAACTATGCCATTGCTGAAAAACTGCATGAGTTTGAAATTTACCTCATGAAGTCCATTTCTGCTAAAAGCTTTTTCTGAAAACAGTAATGATTTCTTGCATAGTAATACAGAAAGTTACTTCTATCTTACATCTCTGAATTTATTTCACTCAGCTAGACTGAGCAAGAAGATTTCATGGTGTCTCAAGACTAACACTGAACACACTTCCTTTGATTCCCTAAATATTTTTCTAATGTATTAGATTCAGTGATGATTCTATATTCTATAGCAAGCTCATCAATGAGTGGAAAAAGAAAGGCAATAAATGCAAATGGACTTCTGCTACATGACAGTAAACAAGAGCAAATAACAGAAAAGTTAGACAGAAGCCTTGAAATATTATTTCTGCTATACTGCAGTACCATATAAGAAAAAATATCAATATGTAATACAGAAAAAAATAGAATTATTTTTAAAATTGACTAATAGGGACCATAAGCAAGTCCTGCTAAGCAAATTCTATATTTTGGCAGATATAGTTCCAAAAAAGTAAAGCAGATGTCCCTTTAAATATTTTTAAATTAACCTATATCGTGCAGAATTTTTTTTTTATTTATTCATTGTAATTTGTCCCTTAGCCTATTTCTCTTATGACAATGGAAAAGAGGGAGCTGAAGAAGACCCCTGACAATTTAGCAAGTCTTATACATACATTTAGTACTGAGCTATTTGTCATAAGGGCCAGTTCTTATTTCTGTATCATCTTATCTATGCTCTTTCAGAGAGAACTTTTAAAGCCAAACTATACTAAAGAAATACTCTGGTTGTACATACTCTGTTATATTTGGATAACATAAAAACCTGAAATATGCCGAGATATTGCCCAGAAAAAGTAACATTCAATGTTATTTCTAATAGCTTATTCTTTTACAAAAGAACTGACACTGATAGCACTAGGAAAACGTTACATTCATTCAGTGAGTAATCATACTAATTGATTTCTGTAGGACCATCAGGGAATTGTGAAAATAGGAGGTTACATCAGATTTGGGTTCAATTGAAATCAAAACTCTTGACCAAAATTTCCTTTCAAAATAATTGTGATAGCCGCTTTTTATTTTCTCATTACTCTCCCTTATCACTTCAAGTTCTGCCTTCATACTTGTTTATGACTGGCATTTAGGGTTCAGTGTAACGGCTATTTGCAGCCCTATGCAGGGATACACTTGTACATACATCCAGTCAGAACATGGAGTTAGCCAGAAGCTTTCTGAAGCAGTAATCATGTATGCATTTGCTTCTTTGAGGCATGCTACCAAGACTTTAAAAATTATTTAGTCACAGGCATCTGCATCACCTTCTGGATCTGTTATAGAAAAGAAAGCTCTTTTAGAGTTCACTAACATTTTAAATAATTCCTGAATCTGTTTATACTAAGGCAAAGAGTTGATATATTGCATAAATGCCTTCTTATGTTTGTTTCAGTACAGATTCAACACCAGCTAGAAATTCCCTGAATGTCTCAATAAATTGTGTTTCCTTCCATATTATCTGTGCTCCAGTCAGACATCATATCCCTTGCATTTCAGTCTAGTACTCTTTTCCGGGTTTATTTGTATAGAAGTATGTTTCTATTTATAGGCAAGATAGATTAAGTGAAACAAAAACTTCACCGTCTTAATGTAGACTCATTGACTTCCTCTAAAATAGTAAATTGGACAATGTCAGAGCTTGTTCCCTAGCTTTAAGATCAAATGGCCTGGCACACCTTGCTGTTTAAGCATTTTTAGCAACCAAAACAGGGTGGCTGTGTTCTGGTCACTAATGAATGTGCATAGAACTAGCTAATAATTGATTCCTGGTTCCATTTCTCCCATTTTGTTCTTAGAAGCTCTCAGCTCAAGAAGTTACCATCCTGCTTCATTTGTTTCTGAGAAGCACTTACCACATTCTGAGGCATAAAGTTATAAAAATGCATTTAACTTTCCACACTTGCAATTTTCCCCACAATCATAAATGATATCTTATATCAAAAGTAACACATCTGAATAGCTAAGTTGTTAAACTACAATTATTCAGCCAAATAATACTGTAAAATATTTTACTGTTGTATGCAAAAATACTATTTTCATGGCAGGATATTGAAAGTTAAGAATTAGCACCAAGCAGTCAGTTTTTAAAGACTTTGTTATAAATTATTATGGTTTTAATCTATTTTCACTCTTAGAGCAAGATTAAGTTCTACCAACAGTATGATTCACTAATCCAATGTGGTCAGCAGTTGGATAAAGAGTTTGTGCCTGCAACTGATCCCAGAAGTTTGTAAAACAAACAGCTTCACTCAATTTCCTCAAACATAAAAAAGTCACCTTACTTACTCATTTCATGATACCATTTTGCTTGCTTTTCTTGCTACTCACAGGAGATTTTAAGTTGCATGTTTGTACTTTAAAGCCATTTGTGTTTTAAGAATTCTTTCTGTATGGTTTACACTTGTGTTCTTTCATATGTAGTCCATAACTTGACTTTTAATTTTGTCAGTTAGTTATTACTTACTTACAGCATCTGTGTATCATGAACCTTATCCTTATCTTTTGAGATAAGCACTACCTCACTGAAATAACTACGGTAATTTTTAATGAAAAACGCACACATAAAATTTTATTCATCTCACTAGTGCTCCATATATAATACTGGATATTTTCCTTTTACAATTTCTTGTCATCATCTGCTGAGTAACACCCTGCCAAGATGAGATTTCACCAGTACAGAAAGAAATCCCATCGGAATAATTCAGATGTCTCTATTCTGTCAATGATAGCTTAAGCAAATCTGGAAAAGTTATTTAATGTCTGCTGCTGAGTCTCTCTTACAGTCAAATGGCAAAACTGCTTGATATGATGGTAACATTTAAAGTCCCATCATTTTTAAATACCATTTTCATAATAAATATATATAATGTAGTCTAAAGTAAAAATACCCCTGCAATTTCCCTGGGTCAAATACTGAATTTCATGTTTGGTTTTCACTCATTCACACATGGTCAATGGAACCATGGAGTGTCTGGAGAGGAACATGAATGACTGAGATACAAGAGGAGACATAAAGTACTTCTTTGCATTCCACCTATGTTTTCTCCCACTTCTCCAGATGGTTGTTCTTCTAATTGGGGAAATACCAATTAATACTATGGTTTTTATTAAGGAATTACTAGACTTTCTCTAGTGGGAACAACAAAAAAAAGATCATATCAAAGAATTTCATTTAAACTCCCCTTGAGGTGAAACCAACACGCAACAAAACTTGGAAAGAATTTATGAATTTTATTGTATTTTTTATTTAATGAATATACAGAACAGGTTCACTGCCCTGGTAGCAGATGAGGGACTGGGAGTTCTGCCAACAAAGCATCCAAGCCAGCTCACCCTGAGCTACTCAGCAGCACTGCAAAGAAGCCACAAGTGACAGTAGTGGGAGACTCCCTACTGAGGATGGAGGTCACCATCTGCCAATGTTAACTGCTGTCTAGGAAGGATTGCTGCTTTCCAAGGGCTTGGAGTTGGGACATTGTGGCGAGGCTACCAAGGCTTGTCCAGCCCTGGGACTACCATCTCTTGCTGCTCTTCCATGCAGACATCAGTGATATGGCCAGTGCAGACCTGGAACATACCACAGGTGACTCCATGTCTCCAGGAGCATGATAAAGGGCATGGGGTCCACGATAGTTTTCTCCCTGATCCTGCCAGTGAGAGAAAGGGCTTGAGGAGGTGTGGATAAATCCTGTTGGTCAACAACTGGTTACATAGCTGGTGTTGACAACAGGCTTTCATCTTTTAGGACCAAGGGACCCTCCTTCAGGATTGCGGCTAGGAAGAGATGGGATCCACTTGATAAAGTGGAGCAAAAGTATCTTTGGCAACAGGTTGGCTAACCAAAATTAAGTGAAGAAGTGAGGGACTCGGTTGTCAAGCAAAGGGTGTGGGTGATGTAGACAAGAAAGACCTCCTGATCAATGGACTAGGGCTGCAGAGGGCCCACCCTATGCACAAAAATAAGGAGATGCCAAGAGGACAGCGTTATGGGGGAAACTATTGCAACTTTTCTGAGAAATGAGCACAACTGGGTGCCCATCTGAAGTACCTGTACATTTACACATGCAGCACATCAGCAAATAAAGAAGACAGAGCCAGACTCTTCTCAGTACACAGTGTGCCCAGGCAAAGAGGCAAAGGGCACAAACTGAAATAGCAGCAAATCCATTTAAATGTAAGGAAAATCTTGTTTACTGTAATGGTGATTGAACACTGGAACAGGTTGCACACATGTGAAGCGTCCATCCTTGCATATACCAAAAACCCAACTGGACAAGGTTCTGAGCAGCCTGCTATAATTGACCCTGCTGTGAGCAGTGGAGGTGAGCTAGACAATCTCCAGAGCTCCCTTCCAGTGTCTACTGTTTTCTGACTCTGTAATAAAGAAGCTCAATTCCTGTATCTGATCCAACCACTTATAGTTTAATACATACCTTTCACTACAGTGATATAAATCTAGAAGGGAATGATGTAAAGGTATAGAAGAAACAAATAATAGAGCCCGAGAATTGCATTGCAGAAATATTATACATTAAGAATTGATCAAAAGATGGTTCACACCTGTACAAATCACTGAGGTGGAGAAAATTATATTCACAGAAAGTGACACTAAAATATCCCCATATGAAAATGCAGTAATTTATTTAACAACCACTTCACTTGAGTGTAAATGAGTATACGAGGATAGGAAGCTCAGGTTCTTCTGGTCCAATCTTAGAGTAAAAACCATTTAAGCCTGACTGGTGCCAGAACAGGATCAGACTTTTACTTACTAATGACACATTACAGATGACTTTAGATCACAATTCTATGCTTTTTTTACTTAAACAAAAATTATTCTGTAAATGGACATTTTTAAATTTAGTTATACAGGTACTTTACTAAAAGTCTGTAGTAGTCACTGTGGGATTGACTCACATAATGAGGGGACTTTCCACATAAATACAGTAAGTGTTAATCAGAGTACAGACTTCAGAAATGGAATCTAAGAAAGGAAAAGTTCTGTCTTTTTCACTCACATTTCATAGTGCACCTGAACTAATGGTGTTGCTACATTAGCAAGCAAGACAGACCAACAGAAACGGAGTGAAACAAGGGGAGCTGAGGCCTGGCTGCAAACAATATATGTTTTGGGGCAGGGGCTTGCTATTTTGGACTAATTCTAGCATAGTGAGCATAGTCATGTGGACTAAACACTCATTACTGGTTGCAGAGCATTAGGTGTGCTCTTGAAGCACATTTTCTGGTTCAGTTTGATTTAAAAGTAATCTGGTTTGTGTGAACTGAGACCACTGTGTGATGTGAGTTAAAGCACAGTTAAGTGAGGACCATTGAGAAATTAATGTCAAAAGCATAGTCCTGATCTAAACAAAAACACTAATGAGTCTGAACCTTATGGACTGTAAGAAACATATGAACATGTGGTTATATTTAAGTTACTTGGGCCAATAGATTCATAAAGGACAAGTCTTCTGAAATAGCAGTTTGTGATCTCAGTATGGACAACAGCTTGGAAATCTCTGGCTTTAAGTCTGTCCCTCATTAGTCAGCTGAGATACTCAAATTATGTGTAAGTGTACTGATTGCCTATAAATGTTCTCCATATGTTTGTCTGGTTTTGTGCCCACTAGAAACTCAGTGGTCCATTTAACAGAGCCAGACAAAATGTGCCAAGTGATTGAAATAGTTTAACTCTTACTGGTCCATAAACAGTGCATGTCATACCAGTCAAATGAAATGCTTCAAAAAAATTCTGCATATTGTCCCAAGCCCTAAAAAACATCAGAGCAAGGAGACTAAATTTAGACAGTTTTTACTGACCATCTGCCTATTGGCAAAGGTATACTATGGGACTGAATTGAACCATGAAGGAACCAGCTAGTTGTTACCTCTGCACAGGCAGATATCAAAGAAAGTGTATTTTCTTTTAAAGGTGAATGACTAGATGCTTTAGGTAGCTTCGCTGTGTGAGAAGCTTGACTTATATCTCGGTGTCATATCTGTCTTGATGTAGTTCAGTTAGTGATATGAAATAGAAGCCTAGTAAGGAGATATTTCAATTTTTTTTTTTATTCTGAGTACTAAGAACAAAGATAATTTTGCTTCTTGATACATGTTTCTTGATGCATCGGGTGCTGAGTAGTGTTCAAGAACTTTGCTGTTCCAGTTTCGCTCAAATGCAATCATTGAGATATAGAAATAATGAAGGAAAAAAAAGACCATTGATGGAGGAGTGCAAAAGTTTTCAACTGGTCTGGTTTGTTGTAGTTTATGAGTACATATACTCGTCTAACTTAATTACAGCACAAGTGTATGAGACATTCCTAAAATGAGTAACTCTCGTACCTACTGATACTATATGCTTCCCTTGTCTCATGCATGTTCTTGCTGTTATGTCTGAAATGTCCTTTGAAACAAGTATCTGCATTTTATGATATTTGTAGAACAATTTTAGGATCTGCAAAACAGTTAGCAATTTCTCACGTAAAATTCATGTTATAAGATGATTTCTGACTTTCATGTTTGAAGACACTAACAAAATATATGCAGTACTTTTAAAAATCAGCTGAGAAATGTTAATCTTAAAGTTAGTCTAGTTCTAAAATACATATATAGTGTAAGAAAGTGACACTTTCAAATATTACTCTTTGCCTTTTGTTAGGAGAAACAATTGTGCATTTTGTATAGCATAGCAAAACACAATACACTTTCTGGTTTACTCTGTTGCCACTTGCTGGTTAGCTATACATCTGGGATGACTGTCACTAAATGGATACTAAAGAAGTCCAAGCCTGGAAAGTGTCTGCAGGAAAAAGTCCCAATGCTATAGAGAACAGTAACGTACATTCTGCATGTGTGCATATAGGGCAAAGACACAAAAGGCACATCAAAGAGTCTGGCATTTTCATTTTCCCAAAACTAAAATGATTTTATTACCTAGGCATCATTCCCAGTCTCCTCTGGCTGTGCATATACACTTTTTAGTCATATTTTAATAGTTGTTTCATGCTTGAGGAATGAAAAATAATTGAGATGCTGGTTTTTACATGCTTTAAATATGTCAATTTCATTAATAAGAGTAATTATGAAAAATAGGCTAAATATACTTTCTCGCAGTATATATGACTGTAGAAACTCAATTCCTCTTTCTCCTCAGCCTTCATTATGTACACCTGTAGCTTCCAAGTTCCCAGGTTTATATTACGTCTGTTGTTTTTGGCTGTATTCCCGAACGATTTACAATTCCTACCTTCCAGACTGTCAGGTTTTCTCCAGTAAATCTTTGTCCATTAAAAATCCACACTATTTCTATCAGTATCTATATGCGTTTCATTAAGGGAGCTAAATAACGCTTGCAAGTTTGTTCTATGGAATACTGGCTTGTAGATGACTGAGGGGAAGGAAAGGAACTGTGTGAAAGACACAAGCTCTTTAATGTAATTTTTAGCAATAAAAAACATCCTTTTGGTAGAGAAGACTGGGGACAAATTATAAAAGTAACAAAAGCTTTCATCATTATGAAGAACAAATCAAGAAGTCAACTAAGACAACTACCAGTTCAGTAGGAATTTCTGGAGTCTCCATTCCCAGCTGCTCTGCATGATACAAGTGGCAGATGCAGAAAAGTAATGTGGGTTTAGAAAAAAAAAAAATTACGAACAAATGCATATCAGGAAACAAAAATCAGAAATGTATTTTAAAACTGGGTAATTAATATACAAGAATTGTTTGATATAATATGAGTTTTGATCCAGTTCAAGTGTACTGAATCTCACGCTTATCAATCTAAGAAAACACAGACTTCTACAAAGTTTTAGTCTTTCCTCCTCTGTCTTTACTGAATATATCCCCTCCTTATGACAGTTGTCTAAATCCTATTTTTTTGGATCGCCCAGATTATTTCGCTGTTACTGTCAGATGCACGATTTTTTTCCTCTTCCTTATGATATACTAGATTTTCAAACTCAAACTTTTCCTTCTGTTTCCAAACTGGCAGATAAGCAGAACACACATCAAATATAGTCATTTTATTTAGCAAGGGTATATCAGAGTATCTTTGTTATATTTTTCTGTCTCTAACCTGTAGGTGAGAGAAAAACGCACTGCAGACTTAATTTCTGTGAAAATATCATTCCCCAGAAATATGAAAGTCACAGCAATACTTACATGGTTTTAACTGAGAAATTGTATATTGGGAATGTCCCCTGGCTTATCTGTAGCACTAAAACCACACATGTACACAGAGGTGAACTTAGCAGGCAGACCATGAGCTTCTCCCCTCCCCAAAAAATCTGAAAACTATTCTTGTGAGATAACACAAGCTAGAAACCCAGGTTTTCTCTGGCTGAATCATGTGTTGAGGGAAGAAAAAGAAGAGGAAACAATTAGTCCAGTTTGCTCTTTTTTGTTATTTCACACTGTTCTTGCTTGGAATAATGGCAGCTATATCCTCTTTCATCCTATCCCTGGCAATTTTCACACTTCTTGACCCTACTTCTAGACTTGATTCTTGTTTTGGTCACATATCCCTAATGCATACCTACAGAATCTTTAAAATTCAATTCTGTACTGTCCTGTATAATGTCACAATTTATTCATGTGAACGTAAGTCGCTCCCGTTTGGCTTTTTAGGCATTTAGATGGCAAATGAGCTTCCTTCTTCCTTTTCCTAAATACATCTATGCTTTTCATGAAGAAAGGAGTACACAGGAGAAAGCTTGATATATTTCTGGAAAAATTAAACACGAGCACAAAGTCATTGTCTCCTACAAAGATTCTGTGTGTGTATGTGTACAGTTACTCAGTTACTTTTTATTATTCTGTAATTGCTAACAGAATGATCATTCTAGAAAAAAAATTTTTTTAATTTAAAAAACTTAGGTTTTTTAAAATTTTGCATAAAGATCCCTGTCTGCTTCTCATCTTCATTTTTAAATGAAGAAACTATTCATTATGAATTAAGGGTTTGTATTCTAAATAAGGACCATCCTGTTTGCGTTCTAAAATTGAGACCTCCTTCCTCATCTATTATTGAGTACAATGGCGGCAACTAATCCAGAATAGCGCTTATGCTGGCTTGTTCCATACATATAAGTAAACAAATATTCTTTATTCTTGTCCACAGTATGCATGTTTAATGAACTCCTAAAAAACAGCAAGATGCTCTGGTGCACTTCATTATCTCATGATTTCTCAATGTACAGAATGTTACAGAGCTCTGCTTTGTTTTCTTCTGTTGTTATTACCTTTCAGAAGATTATACACACATTATGCAAATGAAAATAAGAGCAGGAGCAATTCTTGAAAGCATTTATATTTTTAAAATAACTTTCAATGTTCAGCATTCTTAAGCAGTGATATTTTCCAGCTCTTTATATGCTTTTCAGAAACAATCATTTAATCAGAGAAAAATAACTTACTTTTACATTTGTATTTATTTTAAACAATTCTGCAACTATCCACTTACTTACTTTTTAAAACATCTGATTCAAAGAAGTGGGTCCAATGTTTTTCCCTCTAAGCTTCAATCTTGAATTTCCATCCCTCTATCCTTACCTTTAGCTCTTGGTATAAAATTTTGAAACTAAAACTCATTCATCTTGTGAATGCAACAGCCTGTCTCTGCCTTCTTTAGGCCTACGCTGCCCTGTGAGTTGTTACTAATGTGAAAGTAAGTTATACCCTTTCCACACTGGAGTAAACTGACTCCACTTTGACAGCAAGTGAAATCCAAGAAAAAATTCTTACACTTGCCTTCTACAGTGCCCCAGATGTATGCTTCCCTTTTTAGAGAGCTCAGCCTCAAATCTGGGTCAGTAGTATAAAATAATTGGTCCTTAATATATTAAGCTTCTGTATCAGTAATGGAAAAATCCAGTACAGGACTCAACTTATTCATTTTTCACTTTACAACCAGAGGGCTAAGGGCTTTGGACCTTTTAAGACATGCTTGTACACTGATACTACACTTTTTAAAAGAAAATACTAGGTTTTTGTTAAAGTTAAGAGAAAGAAAAAAAATCAGCTACACTTAGTATAATATTGATTTAATATCAAAAGTTAAATTAAATCATAAGCTTTTGCATGAACCTACAGTTTTACTTGGGAATATAATCAAAGCAAAATATCCAAACACAGTATTTAGTGAGATATATGAAGTAAAAAGAATTTCAAATCCAATTTTTTTAGATGACAGGTAAGTGTTTGCTCTGTTGTATCTCAATAGCCTTAATAAAATATTTTAAGAAAAACTGTGCTGTACATGCAAAAATGCCCTCTCTGTCCCATTCTTCCACTGGTTTAAAACATTATTTTGAAACTATATAGTTATAAATGAGTGGAATGAATTTCAGCAAGCAATGCATACTAAAGTTTTGTAGAAGGAGGACCCTGACATTGGTTACTATGGAAACTTATTGGTTACTATTGGTTACTTATTTGGAAATTATGAAGCAGAAAATTTTGGGGAATTCCTAAAAAACAAGTAATTTGTGAGAATAATATTTAATGGTAATGAATGTTTTTGATAACTTCTATTTGAGACTGCATTGAGAGAACTGATTTTCTGTTGTATATGCATACGTGTTTGTATTTTCCATATATTAGCAACTTAAAATTATTTCACATAGCACTGCTGTATCTCAGGAACAAAAAAAGATGACACTGTAGGTGAAAAAGGGAGAGTAGGGATCTTGCATGTGTGTCTTGACAAACCATGGTCCTCAATTTATGTGCCTGAGATGGCTGGTAGGAAATACACGATGGTGAGTCCAGAATTCTCACAGTGCTCTCGCAGCCTTTTCCTTCCAACCTGCAGAAAACCCGTTTCTCCACAGCATCCCTCAATTCACAGTTTGATTCATTGACAGAAGATGATCAAGATTAGATTTGCTGAAGATCTACAAATGCCTAGTCAGAGGTTATGTCCTTTCATGCTCTCATTGCTCTGAATCTTCAGTTCCCTATCTAATTTCCCTATCCGATTTCCCTATATTATTTTTCTACTGCTTTCCCCCATTTAAAGCTCCCTAAGTCAGTACAACCCTCCAGGGTCCACGACTGTCTCCTCACATTCCTATCAGTTTTGCACTTCAGTCTTTTTTTTCTGTTGGCTTATAGTAACCCTTGTTATCGTCCCATTAGCTGCGATGACTGCACAAATCCACACCTTCCTCCAGTTTCTGCCAGGGCCTGGGTAGGATTCCATGAGTAGAAGAAAAGGATGCATCTTTAGTGGTAGAGAGAGAAGGAGGGAGAATAAAGAGTCAGTGGGCTAATGATGACACAACTGCAATTACAGAGATAGTAAAGAAGAAATGTAATTTATCACATTTGTAGACAAATTTCAGACACAAATAATCTTTTTGTGGCTTGTTGATGAGATTGCCTGTCTCATCAATATGCTGCTGAAATCCCAAGAATGAAGAAAAGCCTTAATCATGCACCAGCATCATAAATTGTAATAGATTTAATAGATATGGGTAGTGGGTACTGTGCTTGCAATACCATTAAAAGGTGTGGAGCCTCCTGAAGTCCTGTAGGCCAGCACCCTCAATATTCAGAAATAGAACTTCATTACAGTAATAAGAGGCAATCTCCAGGAAGGCCCACAACATGCAAATTACGAGAGATTGCCCTTAATGAGATCAAGCTCTCCCAGGGAGTGGAAATGAGACAGAAGAAGTTATAGCTAAGATTAAATACTTTTACAGCCTTACAAGATTAGAATGACAGTCTTTAAATTTGCTGCTATCAAACAGAGAGAAAAGCCTTTTCTTTCTCTCATATGAAATATGAGCTAACAGGTAAGGAGTTGTTAACCTCTACCATACCAAATATAGATAGAACCATAAAATCTGAAGTCATAATTTCTTAAAGCATAACTTCCCCAAGTTCACAGTGTCGTCTAATTACAGAACAAATTATTGATAGTTTTATCGCTTCATCCTAAATACTATTAAAATTAATTTTAACTATGAATTACGAAAACAGAAAGAGGGGAAGACAGTTCTTAACACTTGAATGTAAAGTATTAAGTTACGATTTTATTGTAAGAGTACTCCTATTCCCTTTTCTCTTATCTGTACAAAGGTTTCATAATGGCAATCCCTTCCTAATAGTCCTTTAATATGCTAATAAATCTAGAATTAACTTGCGTTTTTCAGGAAAAAGAGAAACAGGAGCTGCTGCTGCTGTTAAAATCATGTTCTGATTTTCAAGACCAAGACAGACAAACACATTCAAAAGAAGAGAGGAAAAACCTGAGACTGGAGAAAGTTTCTAAAAATGGTGGGGGTTGGTCATGATGCTATCGCTTTGTATAGTCTTTGTAGTTTGTATAGTCTGTCTCCAATTTTACAGTTCCCTTTTCTCTCTTTTCCTTCTAGTAAACTGTATCTTTAAAATGGTGACAATCCTTAGCTAATTATAATGTATCTCAGTATTAACTTTTGTGTCCTGTTCTACAGCCTCTTTATTCATATTTTATTTGACATACGATTTTTTAGAAGCAGCCTCAAAAGTAAACTCTCATTGATTTCTTAATTAAGTAATTTGGTTTTCAAAAGAGTACTTGTCTTTGACTTTTGGTGACTTATTTATAAATTGTGTTATGTAACAAGTGAATTAGACCGCTGGACACAATTTGTGCCTTTCCGAGAAAGTATTGATTTCTCTAACAAGCCACTCTGAGACCGTAAGTGTTAGATACGGAAGTCTCTTACAATCAGAAACTGCTATGAATTTTTTACTTGTGAATGTAGCTATCACTAGGTGACTCTGCTAAACAGACTCTTCCAAATTCTTAGTGAAGACACCTGAAGTGTTCTTATGAACCAACTTCAGGTGTGCATTATAAGATAGCCAGGGACTCCTAGTTTTGGTAACGCAAGACTGTGAGTGAAGAAACAGTGAAAAGAGCACCAAGGTTTAGTTTCCAATACAGAGGACATGTATTGAACACAAACATCTGCACTGCTGTGCTATTTTTTGTCCTGAGATAAATTCTAGAAAATTGTGCTGCATTTAGTGGCTCAGAATCTGGGGACACTTTCGGGGAACCTGACCCGTCTGGCTCCAGGTACCCGCTGGCCTTCCAGGAGCTGCAGCACTGGGCGCAGAATGACAAAACTCTTGGCAATAAAGACGCTGAACTTTCTCATAAAGGCATGCACAGTGCTACCTGGACATTAGTACATGGGGGAGTTGCCACCAGATTTTAAGCTTTTGTGCATGTTGATTTAATTAAAAAAGCAAAGAATGATGACACAGCTCTGAAAACTAGCACAGTGAAGCCCCAAGAGTTGCAATTTCAGCCCCATGTGAATGTGGATCCACATTCTCATTCTTTCAAATACCTGACTTCCAATGCACACCTTGTTTACCCCTGTGTTGGCACAGCTGTATCATTTCCTACTGGTTTATGCTCTGAGCTTTGCACCTTCATTTGCACGCTCATAGCCTAACACCAGCACCACCTATTTTATTTGAAAATACACCCTGTAGGTAAATACTGCACATCAGTGGAGGGCTGCTACCAAGCAGGAGCCTGAGCTGCTGAGGACAGGAGCGCTCATCGCTTAGAGTTTGAGCCAAACAATGCTGCTTGACACCAAACTGACAGTGTGAGAACTAACTGCACTCGGATGTGAAAGTACTTTTAGTCACAGATACGTATTTGATGTTAACGACTGGCACACCCCCCTGCCCGTGGTAGGAGAGATGGGACAGCCTGGGAGAGAAGCCGGGTGGGTCAGGATAAGCATTCTTCACACAAAGTCCCTGTCCTGCGGCATTGGGCATGGAGGAAGGCGATACGGCACGGACGGAGACAGGCAGGTCAGGGCACTGCTCCCAGCCACCCGGACCGCTCCCTTCCTCGTCGCCATTAGAGCCCCAAAGCGCTCCAAGCCCCTCCCACGGAGTCTCTGCCGGCTCCCTCCCTCAGCGACCACAGCTCCTGTCAGTCATAGGAGCAGAGGGGGAATACCCGGTTCTGATTGGCTCTAGTTCCTGTGGCGCCTGGGGGTCGGCTGCGGCTGCGCGTGTGCTCCCCGCTTGGTTCTCTGGAAGGTTCTGTGCAGGCTGCCAAGTGTCGCCATGAGGAGCTCGTCAGAGAGGAGTTGCGTGAGGCTTCGCAAGGTTTAAGCAGCGCTCGTTTTGTGCCAGGCTGCCACGTTTTCTCGGTCCTTTAGAGGGAAACAAGCAAGCGGATTCTTTCAGTGAGAGCAAACAGCTATTCTGGATTGCTGTGAGGTACTGAAATGCAGAGTGTCCAGGTGACCAGCCAGTCGGAATGCTTTTAGTTTCAGAGACAATGGGATGAACTTAATGGCATAAGAATCTAATATTAATGAAGAAGGCTGTTGGTAATTGAGGTTGGTGAGGTCTCATTTCGTCACAAAAAGTCTGGGTTTCTCTCTTTTTCTAATGTTTTTGTTCTTGATACTTGTCTTTTTTTGGTTGGACTTGATGATTTTTGGTTGGACTTGATGATCTTACAGGTCTTTTCCAACCTTAGTGATTCTGTGTGATTCTGTGATTTATGTTGCAAGGTTAGGTTATGGTCTCCCGCCCCCCCCGCAGCTCTCCCAGCCTCATTATTTGTTCTTCATAGGCTCCTAGTTGCTATATTAAACCGATTTCCTTTGTTCAGTCTAGAGCTTTGTCAGCTATTTTATGTCCATCGCTAGAGCTGGTCGTTGTATCTTTTAGTTTGGAGAATGGCATCATTATTTTACAGCTTGTGTGTATGATTTTGAAAGCCTCTTATTCTAGTCTGTGGTAATACTGGGTTAGATCAAATAAAATGTCTTCAAGTATACATATTAATACCGGCCTAGATTGAATAAAATTTGTTTATTACAGAGTTGTCTTTTCTTCCTTGGTCCTTGTCTATTAGCTGTCTAGCTGGTTGGCTTTATGCCAGCTGTACTTAGAGCAGGGCACAAGTGCTTAGGTTTGGCACTTCCAAAAACTCACCGCTTTGTACTAGATATGATGAAGGCAGCACATTAATTTGTAATGTGATTTATTATACTGAAATGCTCTATAAATTTAAAGTAGGGATGAGTGAAAGTTCAAAAGAGGAAACTTGACATCAAATAATTCTGTGAATGCCTGGATTCTTCTAAGGATTTTTAGGTTGAAGTATTTTCGGAACAGCTTATTTCTTTAACTTACCCCTACTTTTGGGCCTGAGGTTGGCAAAAATGGTGCTTTGTGGTATTTGAAGTGTACTGATGTGATAATGATCATATGCTTAAGATCTAAATTTGAACCAGCTACTGTGTTGAGGTACCAGATAGCTTTGTTTTATGGAAAACAGTAGTTGTTCTGCTGCTTTTTCTTGCTTTATTTAAAAAGCTACCAGCAGCAACACCAGGTTTGAAATTCAGAAGCATAGTGTTATTTCTGTCTGGCAGTGCCTAGACTATTCCTTTGGAATATAACAGTTAACTCCTGTAGCTCTCCTGTTACTTGAGGTCCAGGGGCAAACTGAAAGCTCTGGACAAGCTTTTAGGTGGGTCAAGTTCCTGTCAGTAGTTCTGCTTAACAGGAATGTGTTTATGACTTTTCACTAGTCATTGGACAATTGAGCTAAATGTGAAACCAGATACATTGTTCAAAGGCTGATACTCAATGACTGTTACTAGCTGGACTAGTTATTTGATTTATTTTGCACAAACAACTTAAGCTTGTTGTTTTTCATTAGTTTTCCTGTGTTGTTCAGTTCTTGCCGCGTTTAAGATGATTTCTTTGACATACTTCCTAGTAAGCTGTCTAGGAGAGGAAGGAAAGAAGGGTTTAAATAGAATAAATTGCAGAGGTCAAGAAACAGAGATAAAAAATAATCTATCACTAATGATTAATATGTAAGAGACCTCAAACTGAGTTTGCTTTGTTGTCATAAAACTACTTCTAGCTTGGTTAGATTACGCCCATACTTAGAATTACATTTCTAAAAACAGTAAAAAAAAAATCTGAATTACAACTTCTTTGTTTCCTAGAAATCCTCCAACTTTCCGAAGATGAGACTTTCCCAATTTGCAGCAACAATTTTCAAACACTTTGACTGTCACAGTTGTTTATTTCAATGATTGTTCTTAAATACTTCTTATGGTCTTCTAATGCTCATATTTCTTGTAGTGTCTCCTACAATAACATTTTAAAATAACTAGAATAAATATAAGACCACAGAGGCATGGATTTTTTATTGAGTGTTTTTCCTTTTTCTGCAAACCTAACACTTACATATTGTTTAATACTGGCTGTGCTCAAATGGAAAACCTCTGTCAGTATAAGTAAAAGCCTCAACATGTTATGGATGAATCTCCACAGAGAAAACCCCAAAAAGATTTCTGTTGGACTAGGAGAACTGTCATATCTAAGCAGTGATGGAAATAATTGATTAAATTCTAAAGGCACAGGCCAGCATTTGTTTGCAACGGGAACATGAAATCCAAAATTATTTGAAGGGAAGTCTGTTGCTAGCATTACTCATGATTTAATTTTAAGAGCACTAAACTTTCAGCAAAGTATTGTATTTTTACAAATGTGTCACTTGAAAATGATTAATGTCAAAAGCAGTGGTGATTATGAATTTATTAGCAAAGCTACCATTTTATGAAATGGTAGTGTATAAAGACATGCAGTGCAAATAACTAGTATTCCCATTTAAGATAATTTTCTGTGTGGTCACAAATTACAGTACAGTGCAGTTGGAGTTGTAAATATGCAGCATGTCTAGATACCAGCTATATTTTAAGCTGGAGCTTGCATTGAATGAAAATGTAAACTTGGCTTTACTACTGGTGTGCTATTGAAACAAGATAAAAATCGTGCTTTTTGCACATATTTACTAAATGTGTCTAGTATACACAGATACAGAAATACTACAGTGTAAGGCAAAACTCATTACAGCTCATCAAACTTTGCGTGTACTAGCTGTTTTAAATATGCTCCTTGTTACTAATTTAACTAATTCATTTTTTAAGGTTGGAGAGATAAGCAAATTAAAAATGTTATATCTCCTGTAAGTCTTGCTTAAAATTTAAGTATAAGAAATTGTGTTTTATCCTTGATGTCAGCTATAATTTATAGTAACTTAGGTTTATTAGAGTATTAGAATATAGGCAGGTTTGGAAGGACAAATAAATGTACTGGTCAGCATTTTTAACATGTCAAACTGTTTAGGGAAGGATATATAGAGAGTAGATAAGCTTTTGAAAATCCATAATGCTATCTCAACTTCTGTAGATAGCTAGTACTTCATATTATTTGTCCTAGTATTTCACGTTTCGCAGTGCTTAGCACAAAAATCACATAGGCTTTGTAACTTACGTAGCAAGAGTAAAAGAGAAACAAACCTGTTTTTTTAATAAAGTAACACATAAGAATATGGCAGCTAACGATTCCAGTGATAAGATTCAGTAACTGATTTTGGTGATTTTTAAATAGTAGTTTTATCAGAACCATTCAGTTGTAACACTGTTAAGAAATCAGACGTTTTATTGTAATTTTTTACACTTCTGAATCCATGTTTCATACTTTTTTCCCACCTTAGTCTTTCCTGTTGATCATTATAATTGCTCATCCATTTACTATCAGTATTAATAATCATATTGCAAACCTCATGGTACTTACCCCGAAAAAGTGTTACCTTGCTGTGAGTTAGGCAATCTGACTCTTACCTGTTACAGAGTTGTTTACTAATACTAAAGCAAGTCATGTATGTCTTTCAGACGAGGAAAAATAGGGTCAACTGCAGAGTTTCTTCATGCCTCAGAAGTCAATTTTCTTTCACTTCTGGAGCAACACTATTAATACATTCACTAGGCCAACATACTGTGAAGAACAGGTAAATAATTCATTTCCAGAAGACTGGAAGATAGTGTAGTTGCTGGGACTTCACTCTGCGTAGATCTCGTTTTAGCTTGGTTTTCTTTAGTAAAATTTAAAGTGAGGGTTAAACCAGTTGAAGATGAACAAGTATCCTGTTGGGGTTTTTCAAAATTATTTTTTAAAATAAGCTTGCTTGTTTAGGATATAAATGCAAACAGACTTGCATAATGAAAACAATGTCATAATAAAAAAAAGGGAATAATCTAGTTTTGTTAGTGAATATGTACGGTTATGTAATTGGTTAAATCAGTAATAACTTGGAAGTGAAGTCTTAAAGTAGCAATTTGGAAAACACCCTTAAATTAACAAAAAAGGCTGCATAAATAATGTTAGGAACTCAATATAGTTTAGAGCAGTTGCAAATGTGATTTCACAGATGCTTACATTTTTATGTTCACATTTATTTCACAAGGTTAAATGAACTGTTGATAGTATTAACAAAATTAAGTTGCATGAAAGTTTTCTGTAGGAAAAAGCTCTACTTCCAACAGAACAGAGTTTTGTAATGAAAAGTTTTCTGTAGAGGCAAAAAGACCATAATTTTTCATGAGAAAAAAAAAAACACTCAAAGGCAAACTTGGGGTTTCATGCTTGGCGTACATTTCCCGTTATATGCCAATGTTATGTAGTCTTATGATATGCTCATTCTGTTTGACCTTAATGGAAAACGAGTTGCACCACAACAAACATGGTCTGGCAGAAGAACTCAGAACACATGGAATAAAGGGAGTTGTCTGCATTTCCATTTGTGTGTTTCTGTTTCCAGGCAAGGTATTTTTTGTCCTTTCTGTTTACGAAAAAATTAAAAACTGTAACACCCCCCCCAAAAATGCCCCAGCTCCATAGCATCTTTAAAAATAAAATTACTTCCATTCAAAATTTGCTCGGCATGTCGAAAAAGTACCTGGAGTATGTATCGGCATGGTAAAAATTCTGTTCAACCTACTGTGCTGGTTTTGGCTGGGGTACAGTTAATTTTCTTAACAGAATAATTAAGGTTGGAAAAGACCTTTAAGATCATCAAGTCCAACCATCACCCAACACTACCATGGCCACTAAACCATGTCCCGAAGTGCCACGTCTACACATTTTCTGAACACCTCCAGTGATCATAAGTCCACCACCTCCCTGGGCAGCCTGTTCCAATGTTTGACCACTCTCTCAGTAAAGGAATTTTTCCTAATATCCAGTCTAAACTTCCCCTGGTGCAACTTGAGGCCATTTCTTCTTGTTCTATTGCTAGTTACATGGGAGAAGAGACCAACACCCACCTCACCACAACCCCCTTTCAGGTAATTGTAGAGAGCGATAAGGTCTCCCCTCAGCCTTCTCTTCTCCAGACTGAACAACCCCAGTTCTCTCAGCCGCTTCTCATAAGACTTGTGCTCCAGACCCCTCACCAGCTTCGTCGCCCTTCTCTGGACACGCTCCAGCACCTCAATGTCCTTCTTGTAGTGAGGGGCCCAAAACGGAACACAGGATTTGAGCTGCGGCCTCACCAGCGCCGAGTACAGGGGCACGATCACATCCCTACTCCTGTTGGCCTCACTATTTCTGATACAGGCCAGGATGCTCTTGGCCGCCTTGGCCAAGCTACTACTTCATAGTAGCTAGCATGGGGCTGGTTTGGATTTGTGCTTGAAACCCTGTTGATAATACAGGGATGTTTTAGTTACTGCTGAGCAGGGCTTACACAGAGTCAAGGCCTTTTCTGCTTCTCACACCACCCCACCAATGAGTAGGCTGGGGGTGCACAAGAAGTTGGGAGGGGACACAGCCGGGACAGCTGACCTCAGCTGACCAAAGGGATATTCCATACCATATGATGGCATGCTCAGCATATGAAGCTGGGGGAGGAAGGAAGGGGGGGACATCTGGAGTGATGGCGTTTGTCTTCCCAAGCAACCATTACGCCTGATGGAGCCCTGCTTTCCTGGAGATGGCTGAACACCTACTTGCTGATGGGAAGTAGTTAATGTATTCCTTGTTTTGCTTTGTTTGCGTGCGTGGCTTTTGCTTTACGTTTTAAACTGTCTTTATCTCAACCCACGAGTTATCTGAGTTTTCCGATTCTCTCCCCCATCCCACCAGGGGGGAGTGAGCGAGTGGCTGTGTGGTGCTTAGTTGCTGGCTGGGGTTAAACCATGACACCTACACATGCAAAGTGCAGGTTTGAAGACTTACCATGTTCATAACTCAGATCCTTGTTGTGGGTGATGAACCTTTTTCATTGTAGTTTCTATTTGCCAGATGTTCAGCTGCCATTTTCCAGTAAAGTAACATTGACTGGGGTTTAAGGAAATGATTAATTCTTCATTTATAGTGTTGGAGAAGGGAAAATATGCAAACGCTCTTAAATAACACTTTCTTACCACACACACAGTTAATTGGATAAGGACATGCTAGTGTGCATATATAGGACTGGGTATGTGCGCAGGAGATTAAAAACATTACAGGTTTTGAGCCTGTGTATAGCTGGTAAAACCTCATCTTATAAATACTGTGCTATATATTGTGCAAGGGAAACCTATGTACAAGGAATAACTATGGTGTTATTTATGCACTTACTGTGTTCTTTAGAGGACAAATAAAAAATGATTTGGAGGAACTCAAAGGTACCATGTATTTTAATCTCTCTACAATGGGTAGTAATACATAATTATGATAAAGGGGAAGAAATACATAAATAGGTATCAAATCCTATTCCTCCAGCCTCTTGCTTGATTCACTGAATACTTTCCACTATGCAGCTTCCTGTCATTTTATGTTGTTTTCTGTATACTGTGCCCTGACTGACAGTCCCACTTCTCTCGGCCTTCCCTTGTGACAGATGTGCCAGTCTCTTAATAATGGGAGTGGCCCTTCGCTGGGCTCTCTCCAGTATGTCCATCTCTGGTGCTGGGGAGCCCAGAAAAGGACACAGCACTCTAGGTGTGGCCTTTCCAGTGCTGAGTAGGGGGGAAGGATCACCTCCCTGCACCTGGCAGAAACATGCCTCCTAGTGCAGCCTGGGATACCATTAGCCTTGTTTGCTGCAAGGGTGCATTGCTGGCTCCTGTTCAGCTTGGTGTCCACCAGGACACCGGGTCCTTCTCTGCAAAGTCTTCTATCTATCAATACTTTTTTTTCTATCTATATTTACATATAATTTATTGTAACATGCCACCTTCAGTTACTGTAAATCTACACAGAGATTAACATATTATATAAGTTTTTTTAGTTTACGTATTCTGCACCTATGCATGATATACATATATGTGAGTAATGTTTTGTTCTTGATGTGACAATCCTCATGTAATGAGAAATCTGCAAAGCATCGAATTTCAGTAGCTGATTGATAGATGTTTTTAGTGAGACCAGAAAAAATACTTCTGCTTTCTGAACAAAACTGTTGGCAGCCTCCTTTCACTTCCAACTTTGTAACCCATTTCTGGAAGAGTTTTTTAGAAGTAAGTCATCGTCTCACAATCCTGGTTTATGTGAAAACCTAACCTGACAATAGAAAAGTTTTTACGAGGTGTCTAGGAGTTAATTGTGGGTATGGATTACTAGTCCAAATTTTTGCCTTTTGTGTTTGCAGCATCTTTCTTTTCTATTCTAACACTTGTTTTCATGGCAATGATAGATATGCAATGAATTGAGGAAATCTCAGAAAAACTTTCCAGTTCATTGAAATACTTAATAACTAATTTGGGTGTGGCTATGATGTAATAGAATATGTTAACATGTGGGCTAGTGCTGTAATTTGTCTCAATGTACATTTTTGCTTTTCTTGGCACAATTCCCAGAAAATTATTTTCTCTTTCCAAGTTTGTCTCTCAGTATTTTATTTAAAAAATACAAAATATTTTAACAAAATCTTTTTGTCTCCTACATTAACCTTTGATTTACTGTCACTTCAAATATTTCCCACTTCCTGGACTCATGCTGCTGATTTTCTTGTCTCTTCACGGAGAATATTTTGCAGTTCTTCAGCCTGAGTTCGGGAGTAGAGAGCAGTAACAGTAAACTATCAATTAGGCTTTCTTTTTTAGCAGATGGAGTCCACAGGTTGCAAGTTGTGTTTAGTTGCATGGAGTAGCCTTGCCTACGTAAAACACAGAGGACAAAATGCTGCTTTCTTTTTTTGACTAGAATGTATAGTTAAGTCATCAGTATATGCTGAGGTCATCTTGAGTGTCCAACCTGCCTTCACGCAGTTATTTTTCTGTTGTCTTAGTTTGCTCTGTAAATAAGGTACTGACATTTAATATTTATCAAAATGCCCTATTGTAACTCAGAAAGATACCCTTCAATTTTATTTTCTGGCTTTCAAAATACATCTCAGTGGGTTCAGAAAATCCACGTTACGGAAATCATGGGTGTGACCCAAGCAAGCATAGCATCGGTTAGTCAACATGAGCACAAAAGAAATGGGAAAAATATGAATCACAAATATGCTCTGTACAAATTGGTTGGCACAAAAGTGGATTTGACCAACTATAGTAGAATATACATGTAAATTACTTAATTTTAAGTACTGGAAACAGTGGAGCTGTTCCACACTGTATGACACCTCAGGACAATCATGGTGAGCTTGACTTTAAACCATTAACTTTGTTTCTTTTTTATTTTGTTATCTTTGTTCCAATAAAATACTCTAAGCTTTTAATTTTGCAGGAGGTGGTAAGAGTATCATCATAGAAAGGTCTGGGACAATTGCCCAATATGCATTTCTTTCAGAGTTCTGATGCTTAACTTACTATATTTTTAAACTGTATTAGGAAATTAAATAATTTCTCTTTACCATTTATGTAAAAGTTCATAGCCCGTATCTCTTTGAAACACAATTGTCTGTCTGTTTCCAAAGCGCAGATTCGGTAACACAACAGCTGAAATGCAGCAATGTGATTTGGAGACTACACATTTGATCATCATGCTATGGCAGTTTATTTATGCACTCAGCTTTTAAAAAAACTCCTAAACTTTTTTGCTGTCTGTTAATGGCTTCCAATTTACATGGATTTTAATAGGCTTTAAAATCTACCCTGAAGGCTGTTGCAATGTTTAGCAAGTAATGAAATAATTCACATTAGTCATGCTTACCATTAAAGTGTTTCCTAAGTTTTGGTAGAAAGAAGCCTTGTTACAAGCAAGCATGTTACAAAAGAAGCAATTAAAACTTCTGCTGAATAGCAGTGCTTGCATTGCTGCCCCTCTCTAACTAATAATTTACCAGATGTTCACCTTTCTCTTTTTTTTTCTTTTTTTTCATAGAGCGTAGGCAGGAAAAAGATGCTTTATGCTTTTCAGTTCCATGAGACTATGTCAAACACCCCGTTGCATGCAGATACCAGATAATTTTGAAGCTGGAGATAACACTGGAGTGTGGTTACAATTTGGTATAATAGCTTTGCAGTATGATGAAAAATGTCCTATAATATATGTCATTTTGTAGTGGATATACACACTGCTGAAGTTTTATTCAGTTTACTCAGTCAGAAATTTTGTACTCACAATGCCTGATCATTAGTATATTTAATACTATCGCCATAGAGCTAGAAGACTTCTATTTATGCTGTCTGCATTACTGCCTAACACACCCTGTGTTCTATGTAATATACTGTATAGGAGACAGTATTTCTCATGTCATGAGTTGTCTAGTAGTGCTTAATTAAGATACAGGTGCACATTTTCATATTAAAGGTGTTAAACAAGTTGCATAGCTGTATAATCCTGAGAATTTCCATAATTATTTTATATTGAGTTCTGTTTGGACTGCATGCTGAACAGTACAACTCAGATGACTGTAAATACATGTGTTTTAGGCATGTCAGTGTAATATCTAAGCAAAGTAGTTTTATAGAAGAAACAATATCTTTTATTAGAAAACCTTGGAGGAGGGAGGAAGGATTTGGGGTACACAGGTTGATTATACAAAAAGGTACATAATAAGTAGTGTTGCATACTTACATCATATTCTCTTTTTTTCATCATATGAGTAGGTCAAACTGTTGATATATTTATAATATTTTCAAGTTTTGAGATGGTGAAGCACCTGTTAGAAGACAGAAAATGCACAAGTCAGTAATAATATCCGTTGTAGTTGTATTAAAAATGGAAAAAATTAACAGATTATTTATTTTACATTACAGAGATACCAGTGTGTTTGCTTGCCTGGATGGGAAGGAATATTTTGTGAATATGAATCAAATGAATGTAATTCAGACCCTTGTAAAAACAATGGCACCTGCATGGATCTTTTCAACAGCTATCGGTAAGTGTTGCATCTTCGCACTATATGATAATGTTCCACGAATGACAGACTTGCGCATCCAGTTACTCTTTCATTTCTCAGCTTGGCGATTGGAATGTTACTGCACAAAGAGGAGCAAAAAACTTGTGTCTTGGATACACTGCTTCACTGCATGTTCATTTGGAGTCATTAGACATAATTAATTGTAGATAGAAAATTTAAAAAAATGCATCAATTCAAAACACTTAGCAAGTAATCTAATCTGGAACTGTATTTTGTCAAAGACAATATAGGGTCTCTTTCTGTCATATATGCCCTGTAAGCACAGGAGTAGCTTTAAGAGTAAAAGTCGTGGGAGTGGACATAGTTGTACAGTCTTAGATGAAGAGATTATATCATTGCTGCCACCTTGTGGCTTAAAATCACATCAAAATAGTAATTTAAAATTTACAGCCACACTGGGAGAAAGCATGAGGATTTGACACTAACCATATTATTTTTAATTCGAACCCCAATCTTTATTTCATGCATGCATTTATGATTTAAAAATTATTTTGTTTCAGTATTATGAGGATAAGGACTCTGTAAACAATGTAGCAATCAGCATCTGTTATCTGTAGCTAGGGTTTACCTACATTATTATGTCAATTCTAGAACAGTCCGTTATCTGAATGTAAACTCTTAATAGATACTGACATAGGTGCATAAAGAACACAGTGTAATGACTGTACACAGGCACAGTCTAGTTGTTGTGCAGAGATTATACTCTGGTAATATAGACAATAATCAGAAAGAAAACTTACCACCATTGAAAACAGACAAACAATTCCCCAAATAGCCAAAGGTAAATTTAACTAAGTTAAATATGTAATCTAATATAATCTTTTGCATTAGTTTATGTTCAGAATTTAACTGAAATATTTTGCGTTACCATAGAGCTGCATTTTTATATAGTATTAGATGTGCTATTTTGGTAATTTTTTTTTCAGTCCAGTAACAGAAAAAGAAGTGTCTAGTGAGGTTGAGAAAATCTGTTAAAATATTTTTAATTGCTTTTTTTAAGTCTGTTGGGACAGAAAACAATTTGTTAAAGATTTTTTTTTGTTTTTGTAGTTCTTATTTTTGTGAAGTTTCTGGTTCTTTGTAGTCTACTAACAAAAAAATATTTTATAACTGCAAACTGTTTTATGTCTGCTTAGCTGTTACATTATGGCAATTTGAATTCTTAGGTGATATAATGGATTGTATAGGCAAATGTACAGTTTCACCATCCTCAAGGCCAATTCTAGGTGTATGAATCTTTAGCAACCATGTATCATGACCTGTCCTTACATTTTACCTATTTTTTCAGCCTCTGGAAGCATTATATATATTGCGGAAGGTAACATGGCTTCTCGTGATTTTATTCATAGCTGGGTCAACCATGTATGACCAAATCCAAGGACTTCCTATTGTTTCATGGGAAATAAATGCTCAAAAAGTACTTTCTGGATTTGGCAAATACTGAACTGTTACAGAGAATGTTTACAAGAGGATTGGTTTGAACTGTAAGCACCACACATTTTTCCTGAGAGCTATTTGTCCTAGTTGACATAACAGAACAGGAAAATTAGATGTATCATTGAATCATCATATACAAGGGTCATGATATGCCAAACAAAGCCAACTTCTGCAGAGATACCTGTAGCTGAAACTGGGAGTCTACGACTTGATAACCGCAAGCAAAATTAATCTAGACCAATGTTTTTGTTGTATAATCCAATCTAAAGCAATTTCATTTTAATCATTAGAGTTGTCCTAGTTTATACTCACAGATGTTAAAAGACAACCTGCTTTTTTTCACAATTACTTAATATCAAAAAAGTGTTGTTTTCCATTACCTCTTTTAACAGTTTTCTCTTAAAAACTACAGCAACAAGACAAAGTGTTCATCTCATGGTAGCTAAGCAGTGGTATTGACTAGTGTCTGATTCTGAGGACATCCAGCCATATCTTTTAAAATTAAACATAGTGTTTAAAACAGGATAACTGGATTCTAACTGCCTGATAGAAAAGGTCGTTTGCATTCTTGAGCTGTGCCTAGCCATTGTTTTGGACAAGCACTAGTTGGTCTGGACTGAAGTCAGGCCAGGAACTGCTTTGAGAATGCAACAGTGATAGACAACTCAGTTTCCTTGCCTGTGGCCATGTTCTGGCACTGTTTATTTTTCTGGTGTATGTTTAGCTGCTAGCAGTGATACTCAGATTTTTCTGAATTTCTTTGAAGTTGGCCACACCACTGCTGGTACTTGGTATCACTTCTAACTTAAATTAATGTAAAAGATATAGGTAACATAGCTTTCTTTTATGCCTTTGATAATACTCATTAGTTTACTTTCTCTTAAATATTTGCAGATCTGTCTGAAAACATCAGTTCTTGAAAAACTAGGTAATTTATTGTGCAACAGCATAAAAAATATATTTTTGTATAGGAAAAAAACCCAGAAAAGAATATAATACAAAAGGAAATATTTTTGTACTAAGTTTCAAATCTGTAATAATGAAAATAACAATACAAACCATAATAACTAACTAAAAAATTTCTCTTTTAAGTTCATTTATTTATCTGGCGCTATTTATTTTTGTACCTTGATATGAAAACTTGCTGCCAAAACTGAAGGATCAACAAGTATGCCAGAAAAAAAGCCTTCTCAGCTGCATATTTTTATTTTAAAAAATAAGAATAAGAAAGATGCTAAATCACTAGTTAAGCTTGAATTGTTAAATGTGACTAATTTGTTACATAATTCCTGTTTCATTCCAGTTAATTTTTGTTCAGCTGATAAACTAAGAAATTACTTTTTCTCCCTTCTCACTTTTCAGTTTAGCACATGGCACAGCAAAGAAATGAATTTCTAATTGTTTCATGCATATGTTTCCAGTACCCTGTGAACCTCACTCTAATTCTCACAATAGCATAATCTCTCAAATTATGTCTTTGAACATTTATAGACAGATCCATCTATTATCAGCTGAATTCCCTATTTCTCCTCTATCCTATTGTATCATCTCTCCTGGTACTTCTGAGGTTTTGCCCTAGTAAGATCAAACCCTAACTAAAGCTCTTGTGTCTTAGAATCGTCATCCTTACAGTATCTTGATTCACTGATTGGGACTCATGCTGACTGTATTAGTCAGTCTAACAGTGCCAGTCCTTAGCACCAGAGCTCTATCCAGAATCACTACTCCCTATGACTTTACAATAAAGTATAAATTCCTTTCATTGTAACTTCATTAAAGATAAGTTTGTTGCAAATTAATATATAGATACATATATCGGTTAGGAAATTAGTTTTTTCTGTGATGGGAATATTTAAAAAGACTGACAAACTATGCAAGTTCCAAACTTCAGAATTACTCTACTGGATTGTTGATATTCATTAACATTACACATCGCGAAAGGTTAATTCTTAATCGCTGTTAATCATTACCATTGCATGTACAACACCATTAGTAACTTTACAAACTAGTATTATTTTTATTTATATTTTTATTTCTATATTTATCATTTATGTTTATATAATCATGCAATACTATGGAACTGATGCTGTTTAGTTAGCACTGCTGGCTGTGGCTGTTGATAGTTCTTAGTTGCTGAGGTCAAGGTAGTCAGTCCCTAGAGTTCTTCAGTGAGGGAAGCAGGAACCACAGTGGCTTGTCTTCTTTTTCCTTGTCTTTTCTCACTTATCATCAATGTTTTATGTTTCCTGCCTCCTCTCCAAAGGAGAAGTGTGATCTTATCTGCCCTTGACATCTCACTTTTGGAATCAGGATCCCTTCTTGTTTCACTTACTGTAGCACAGACAGACATTTTTCCTTCCTGATCATTCTTAACCCTTAGATTTTACTTCTGGCACATGTTTTCTGACACCCTATTTGTGCAGCTGTATCACAGGTCTCAATTTGACACGTCATAGTTGTCGATATTATTTATATATTTAAGCCTAGTTGTGTTACAAAATGCTGTAAGTGATGTTATAATATTATGAAATGCTTATTCTTTTTCTCCAGTTATGCTATTTTAGCATGTTTATGTCTAGAACAAATATTAGGTACAGTTCCTTTAGCCTGCTTCTAAGCACCCTTTTTTGGGTGTAGTGGTCCTCTTTTTTTGGCTACATATGATACAGATCTGAGTTTTGTCTAATGTTATGACTGAGTCATATGTGGGTACTCAGTAAAATATTGTAGATAGTTTCGTAATGTTATTTGCATGCCTCTAGCTCTAGGAGCTAGCTTTTTCTTTTCAGAGGTGACTCTGGCACTGAAACAGCTCTTTCCCACTAACTTCTGCAAAAACAAAAGTTGGTAAATGTAAATCTTACTTTTAAATATGAGGCTTAAGTTCCTTCAGCACTTGTGAGAAACTACTGATAATATGCAAAAATGTTGTCTGTATTTAGATGTTCTTCATTTAA
Source organism: Gavia stellata (assembly GCF_030936135.1). NCBI lineage: Eukaryota > Metazoa > Chordata > Aves > Gaviiformes > Gaviidae > Gavia > Gavia stellata. The sequence goes on from NC_082595.1 coordinate 82,984,648, forward strand.
ACGCTTTTGTTGTTTCTATTGTCCTGTAAGAGGCCCTGGTTTTCCTACCTCCCTTTAGACTCCAGTTGAAATAGTAAGTTGTGTTTGTAGTGGAGGGTCTTCTGAGTAATTTCAGAACTCATCTGAAACTGTGCTAGTCTTCCTCAGCAATGCTTCTTCAATTAGTTACCATGCCACAATCATCTTTCTTCATCTTTACTTAGATAATAATTTATGCCAGCTGACATTTTGGGTAACTGTACTGTCAACCAGAGTTAGACTTGTTCTGTCTCCTTCCTGTTGCTTTCTCAGTCCATTCCCAAATACAACATCTTGCCTTGTAGCTCCCCTCTTTCCTTCTTAGCATTTGAAGCCACATCTTCTTTTCAGGATAAAAAAATAGTTTTTCATTAGTGTAACTGTCATCTACCTGTGCTGAGTTCTTAAAAAAGGACTAGTCTTATGTCATTAGAATGTATTCAATGTTATGCATACCATGAACTGTAATTATAGTACTGTAACAGAAAACCAGCATACTGTTTCACTCTTTTTTTTTTTTCCCCTTGTGGAGAGGATTTATTTGGAAAAGCAAAGTTAAAATCAGCCTCTGTGTTTTCTCAGAACTGTGCAAGAATTGTTCAGTGCTAAGTTGTATAAGCAGGCAATTGCTATATCAGGGATGGGTGAATATCTGAAAGATCCATAAGTAAAAGCATGCATATTTATGCAGTATATTTTTAAGATACGCTTATTTCTAAATGAATGGATTTTAAACTGTCATGAAATTCAAAGGTAAATCATGATACGATTATAATTTGAATGCTGAGTTCAGTCTGCCTTCTCTTTTTACTGGCATTCCTTTAAACTACTGCTATACTCTTTCTTACCTTTTCTTCCCCAAAAGCAGTAAACAGCTTTTCCCACAGATGGGGATCAGGTTGACATTTAATGGTCCCAGATGCCAAACTCTGGAACATTTTTTTGCAAGCAGCATCTGGCTTCTTAGCTGGCATTTCTTCAGGGTTCTTTGGCCAGCTTTTCCTCCCTTGCTGCTGCAGAGACGTTTCCCAAAATAGTTGTCTGTTGCGCTTGTGACTTATATTTAGTATTGACTTGTAATTTTTTTTTCATCCTAGTACGAAGTTATGTATGCACCTCTTACTCAAAACCATCTTCAAAAGATTTATAGGGACAGTCAGGAGATTTACTAATGAATTAGCTAAAGAAATTTGTGAAAGTGCAAACAAGTGTTTCCTCCAAAGATAGCAAGTGTTTTATAGTTTCGTCTCTGATAATACTGCTAACAACAGGAAATGTGTAGTGTGCTGCTTGTTATACTGCAGTATGTGAAATCAGCTTTAGGGTTTTCGTTGCCTTAGGCAAACAAAATATCTCAGTAGCATCTACTAAAGTCACTGACATTTTGCACCCCTTAGGGCATATTTTGGCCATTATTCAGCAGTTTTCTTAAAGGACAGTGGCATTTTTATTCAAAATCCCAATGAAACATGAAATTTAAAACAACACACAGTAAGTACCTGGAAAATACGCCGCCCCGCCCCCCCAAACCAGCTCATCAGCTTTTCCTTCCTGAACAGTAGAATTGCTCCTCCTGGTATATTTAATCATTAAGTGACGTATTTTAAATAAATGGTTTATAATATCTTTCAGTTACAGACACCTAAAGAGACATGAAATGATCATTTGATGAACTTACAGGTTAAATGGAGGGAGTACGAAACAGTTTCTAAAATAATGAGGTACCTGAGGCATAGCTTTGAGAGCGCATGAAATGGGATATAAAAGTTACCCAAATTTATCATAGCTGTAGGGTGGTTAAACACTTTCAATGTAAATAATCTACAAATAAATGAGCACAGTTAACAGAGACAGCTGATAGCTGAAACAGTTTGCAGAGCAGTTTCTGAGCTCTGGCTTGAGATATGCTAGATTTTCTGGGAACTACTTCTGGTGTCATCAGAGGACTGCTATGAGCTCTGAGGAGCTTCAAGGTGCCTGCTGTTCCTGGGAAGGGATAGCTACAGGAGGCTGTGACTGCTAGCAGGCTGTAGCAGTTTCCCACAAGCTTTGTTGTGAACTTTTCTTGATCGATGGGGACTTTGAGCTTTTTCTTTCCAGCTGACTCCTCATTAGGTACAGTCAAGCATCCTTTCAGCAAATGCTAGAAAGAGTGTATGTAACTACCAAGCCTAGAGCCCAGCCAACAGAGGCAGTAGTGTAGAATGGGGCCAGAAACTCTGTTGAGGACACTGTGTACTTAGGTAGTGAGGTGCTACAGGGCACTATCCCTGACCATCCACAGGAACAACTACCTCAGCACATTAGAGACCTCAAACCAGACTGAGCTCTTCAGGGGTGATGTAGTTCTGCAGTCCTGGGGCTGCAGAGATGTCTGGGGCCTCTTGCTGAGGCTGGGACCAGAGGATACAGTGTCCTTGCCTGCAGGAGGTACTTGTGCACTGGAGGAGGATCTGTGCTGCCAAGTAAATGAGCTGCAGGAGGCAGTCAGCAGACTGTGCAGCTTCAGAGATGATGAGAACAACAACATCATATTCTCCAAGACCCTACAGATACAGGAACCTGAAATCCTAACCATAGTGAAGGAGGACCAGGCAGAGTCTGTGCTTAGGAGGTTTGGAAGTGGAGATTCCAGTGATGATGAAGTCTGGAAGCTTGTGACATTGACAACAGGATGAGGGCTCCTGTCCTATTTGCAGCTCTGCAACTACAGAGCAGGTTCAGTGACCTGGTAGCAGAGGTAGGCCAGAAGCTCTGTCCAGCGAAGCATCAGAATCAGCTGAAATTGAGCCATGAGGCAGCACCAGGAGGAAGGGGTGAGTGATCATACTGGGAGACTCCTTGCTGCAGGATCCTGATAGGATGTATCATGAGTCCTGAGGGAGCTGGCTGGTGTCATTGCAAGGCCACTCCTTATTATCTTTAAAAGGTCTTGGTGGCTGGGAGAAGTTCCTGAGTATTGGAAGAAAGACAGAAAATGGAAATATGCCAGAGAATGGAATGGAAAAGGCAGAAAAAGGAAGGCTGGAAATGGAAAATGTCACTGCTATCTTCAAAAAAGGCAAGAAGGAGGATCTGGGAAACTGTGGACCAGTCAGCCTCACCTCGATCCCTGGGAAGGTGATGGAGCAAATAATCCTTGAAACCGTTTCCACACACGTGATGAAAAAGAAGGTGATTAGAAGCATGGATTTAGAAAAGGGAAAGCATGCCTGACGGTAGCATTCAATGAGATGACTGGCTTGACAGATAATGGGAGAGCTGTGGATGTTATGTTGACTTTAGCAAGACTTCAAACACTGTCTACCATAACATCCTCATAAACAAAACTGTCTGAACTGCCAGGCAGAAAGGCCAGCTGGTGGCCAGTCAGCGATGGTGTACCCATGAGGCCAATAAGAAAGGCCATGAGCATCCTGGGCTGCATTAGGAAGAACATCAACAGCAGGTTGAGGGAGGTGATCCTTCCCCTCTACTCAGTACTTGTGAGATAGATCTGGAGTGCCGTGTCCTCTTCTGGGCTCCCCAGTATGAGAGAGACATGGATAAACTACAGAGGGTCCAGCAAAAGGCCATTAAGGTGATCCAGGGACTGGAACACCTCCATATGAGGAAATGCAGAAAGAGCTGGGACTGTTTAGCCTGGAGAAGAGAAGGCTTAGCAGGATCAACCTGTGTAATACTGGGGCGTGGGGGGGGAGGGGGACAGGGAGAGGGCACAGGTAAAGCAGACAGAGCCAGACTCTTCTCAGTGGTGCCCAGCCAAAGGACAAGAGGCAACAGGCACAAACTGAAATACAGGAAAGTCCATTTAAATGTAAGAAAGATCTTTTTTTACTGTTAGGCTGATGGAACACTGAACAGGTTGCCCAGAAAGGTTGTGGAGTGTCCATCCTTGGAGATAACCAAAACGCAACTGGACAAGGTCCTAAGCAGCCTGCTGTAGTTGACCGTGCTGTGAGCAGGGGGGTTGAACTAGATGATCTCCATATGTCCCTTCCAACCTCAAAGATTTTGTGCATTGCTATTTCTTTCTATAATCATCCAGATTTTTTGTCTGTTTATATGCATAGATCTCTCAAAGTTTGGGCATAAGTAGGTGATTTTGATAGTAAAATGGGGTAAAAGTGTACATAAACATACGCACCAGTTACTCTGCATTTCAAATCTCTTAAATTCAGTCTACTCCTATGCTTAGTGTATGTGAAATACATGTAATTTTATATTTGCAGTTTTTAAGTCCTGGTATGTATTTTGCAATTCTGACATTTTTAAATAGCAAGTTTCATATCACAGAATCACTACGGTTGGAAAAGACCTGTAAGATCATCAAGTCCAGCCATCAACTAACACCATCATGCCCATTAAAACATGTCCCACAATGCCACGTCCACAGGTTCCTTGAACACCTCCAGGGAGGGTGACTCCACCACCTCCCTGGGCAGCCTGTTCCAGTGTTTTGCCACTCTCTCAGTAAAGAAATTTTTCCTAATATCCAGTCTGTATCTCCCCTGGCGCAACTTGAGGCCATTTCCTCTTGTCCTGTCGCTAGTTACTTGGGAGAAGAGACCAACACCCACCTCTGCAACCTCCTTTCAGGTAGTTGTAGAGAGCGATGAGGTCTCCCCTCAGCCTCCTCTTCTCCAGACTGAACAACCCCAGTTCCCTCGGCTGCTCCTCATAAGACTTGTGCTCCAGACCCCTCACCAGCTTCGTTGCCCTTCTCTGGACACGCTCCAACACCTCAATGTCCTTCTTGTAGTGAGGGGCCCAAAACAGAACACAGTATTTGAGGTGTGGCCTCACCAGCGCCGAGTACAGAGGCATGATCACCTCCCTGCTCCTGCTGGCCACACCATTTCTGATACAGGCCAGGATGCCATTGGCCTTCTTGGCTACCTGGGCACACTATGCCCATAAACTAAGAAGTTTATCATACATGTAATTATAATGGTTAGGAATAATAAAAAAATAGTGGACTACATACATAAAAATGGTATTAATTCAGCAATTTCTGGTCATCAGATTTGTATGGGAACATTTAAAAGACGAACATGACAGAAGGGGCTAAAGAAAGAAAGAAAGATTGAACTGTGTTTCTGTTGCGTTTCATTTCTCCTCTGGTGGCTGAAGTGAGAATGCAGAAAAAAACCATGGATGTAAACTTCCCTTTTGTTTTTTCTCCTGCAGATGATGAGATGGGGTTGGATGGAGGTGCCAGTTTCTTTAAGCATAGGTTGGCAAGGTTTATAACAGATTCGGAGAAGAAATACTGAGTCATACTGATTCTTACCACTGCACCGACAGGGTGTTGAGAACAGGCAGACTGAGTACCCTTCCCCTTCTGAGGAAAAGCCTTAGGGTAAATTCTTAGAGCACACTGAGGTACCTCTTGTCTTTCCTCAGACCTAAGCTCCTTTACTTCAAGGTCACTGCTGAAGAGAAAATGCACAGAAAAGTGGAAACATGCAGTTGGAAGGACACTGGGAGTGAAGGCCAAAGGAGAAATCTGTCAGTCATCTGCAAGGACCAGTTTTAAAACTGTACAAGCGCACTCTGAGCAGCCTGAAATGTGTATGATCAGGTGAATTCAGTACTCTGGTGCTTGTAAAAGGCATATAGGAAATGATTTGCATCTAAGGATGAAGAAAGATTTAAAAATAGTAGTAGTCAAATACTTTTGCAGAGGTGGAAGAATTGACTGTGCAGGAGTTTGCCAGAACTGAGTTAGAAAACTGCATGGAGTTCCTTTTTAAAAAAAGGAACTGTTCAACAAATTAATTCAGAATTTGCTTAAAGGCATTGAGGTGAAAGAAGCAGAGGTTTGGAGAAACAGTTTGGACTATCAGAATATTCCTGTTCACGTTTGAAGGTAAGATGGTGGTGTATTAGAAGGCAGGTATATGAGCTAAAGTGCTGGATGAAAGAGTGGATAAAGCTTGACGAGAAGTGCGAGAGAGATAGAAAGCTAGGTGCTCATAATGAGATTTGGTCTAATAAATAAAAATGATGGAACAAAAAAAAAAAGCGCTATTGCCTTCAATGCAAATGAGAACAGGTAACATTGTTTCTTTGATTATTTTTAAAAATTTATTTTGCCGTAACCTATTTATGTGAGTGAGTACGTAACTTTTAATACTTGGCATTTTTCTGCCTGAATGGATCTTTGATGGAAGTCATCCCCCCATCAAGTTATATAGCAATGATATTAAAACTGAAATTCAATGTTTTGTCTTCTGTAGCTACAGTTCTGGGCAATAACAAAAATGCCGCCACCAGGAAGTATTCTTTGGGGCGGGCGGGGAGGAGAGTGAGAATTAAAACTAGAGTGGACAGAAATAAGATTGGCAATGAACAGAAGAATAGCTCAAAATGGTTTTCAAGACAGACTTCACTACCTCATTATTTCTAATCCGAATTTGTTATGCTTTTGTTGCAGATGATTCATAATAGACTTAATTTTGCTTGTTCTTTAGCCCTTCATTTAACAGTTCCCTAAAAGCACATTCACTTTTTTTATTCGGGAAGCCTTAGTAAAATAGGAAGTTCAAACAAACAAACAAACAACCAAAAAAAAATGGTGCTGACACTTTAAAAATGGCTCATTAGAAATGAATGGGAAAACCATCTGTCATTGTTAGCTACAGATTAGACGTTTCATGCATCGGCAGTGTCTAATACATGCACAAAGGAACAAAATTTAGAAAGGATTATGGGCATTGCTGCTGACATTATATCCTGTTGAACCGTGGAGAATGGGTAATAAACAGTTCCACATAAAAGGAGAGGATGTAGATCCCCATTCTCTTTACTATAAAATTTGTATTTTTTTCCTTTGATTTGAAAAGCCGTTAGTAAAACCTACATGTTGCAGTTGTCAGAATAGATTTGATTGGTTTCATAGGTATTGTTCCTTTTCCCTACATTTTTAAAGCAATTCTAAAGTGGTTAAGAGTAAAAAGTTTTGTAAATGAATTGTGTCAGTTTTAATGCCAAGGTGTTACCTGTATTTATTTTGTACTGAAATAACTTTCCAGCCAAAACAAAAGCAAGGTTTTGTCTTCAATTATGAGGCATTTTCTTTTGAAGTAGAGAAAGATTTTTAAAGAATAGCAGTCACAATTTCCTTATTACTAACAACGTACAAGACTATTTCACAGACAGCATTTTCTCTGTTTTGGGAGATAAGTAGGAGAAAATGAAGCCTGTCTATATATTTAGTTGTACTGTAGGTAAATATATTTTAGTTACATCAAGCAGTTTAGCAGTGAAATACTATCTAACCCAGACAGCATTGATTTTCATCACTGGTGCTCAGATACCTTAGATGAGTAGATTATAATACCATTGTTAGGTCACTGGGGTGATAAAGATAACATGTGAAAAAGAATTCTGCAAGACCATTAATAGACTGGAGTAAAATCTACCATATGTGAAATTGGCAGTATATGGCCTATAGCTAATGGAAGTAAAAAGAGAGTTCTGTTCTGTTTTGGTTTTCCATTTAAGACATGATAAAAGAAATTAATGTAAGACTTTCCTTCTAAAAAAACTTTCTTTTTAAAAAAGGTTGTGCTAGCAACTACAAAATTGTTTTTGGAGAAGAGTATAATTGTATGTTCAAAAAAATAAATATTTGAAAAAGTATGAATTAATCAACTAAAGCAGTTGCATCTTTGAAATGATTATATATGGGAGTACAATACAAAATATACATACACATGTACAAATTATGTGAAATGGTTCTATTATAAGTAAACTGTACATAATACATAATTAGAAAATCAACATTGTCTTCCCCACCACTAGTTTCTATGGGTAATCAAATTTTAGTTAATAGTCTTTTTGGGTTCCTCTGGGATTTAGACTGTTATGTTCTGTTAGTTCAATAGAAGTATTACAGGAAAGTTTATTTAGACTGTGATTACAAATAGTGCACTATTAGAGGTCCTCTATAAAGCAGGGCTCACTCTTCAGCAACAGCAAGCAGACTAATGCAGGATCTGTAATTATCATATTTGCTTCCACCAAATGCCAGTTTGAACGTGTGAAAAAGATCTATCACAGTTATAATAGAAAGCCTTTATCTTTGAAGGTCACAAGGAGAGAAAAGGGAGCACAAATGTAAAAGTCATACCTCTCTATGAGCATCCTTAAGTATTGTTATGTATATCTCTTAGGCTTGTTCATTCCCTGTCCGGAAGGGGCGTTCATAAAATTTTCATAGATTTGCTCTATTGAAATAACTCAGTTAGAAAGCCATAGTAGAAAGTTGAGTTGTATATATTACAGTAAATATCAAAGGTAGTTAAAGACATAACTGACTCTTGGAGACCGGTTGAAAATAATTTTTGTTGTTTGCTTTTATAGCTCTTTATCAGAACAATAATATTTTTAAGGACAAAGCTATTTTTGAAATGCTCATTGCCAGGACATGACAGGTTGAATTTTGTTTTGTAACAGAATCTGTATTAGGGAAATATCTACCTAATCTTGTTACTGCAGTATTTGAGCAGCATATATGTGTGTGTGTATATATATTTTAACATTGAGAAGTACTGTCTGAGTTGAACTTAACAATGCTTACTTTTTCTCTTTTCCTGTTGTTTATGTGCTTGGCAGTTGTGGCACTCCTTTATAAAATATTTCATGAGTTTACTTAAATAGTTCTTCTTAGGCAAACTAAAGCAAGGCCTGTGTTAGGTGATCTGTGGTAAATTTAGTTGTCACAAAATGAAATGTTGCCTCAGTTATTTGTTGGAAGTTCCAATCCTCATACATGATTAGGTGAATGGTAAGAGATCATAATTTGTCATATTAGCTTAAATCATTAATGAAGGTCAGTTTGTGCAAAACCTTTTTTCTTTTCTTTCTATTATTCTAATAACAAACGTGAGAACAGAGGCATCCTTGCTTCTTAATCTTTTTCTAAAATATTTTCTGGACTGCCAGTATTGATGATGACAAACTCTGTAGCCTTTCCAAATGTTTTATTTCATATAGACTCCTTTGAAAATCTGAGTTTATAATGTTGAAATTAGCATTGTGAGAGTTGTTCTCGTGCTAAATGATTCACCACATAAACTTTGATGTATAATTGACTACTGCTGAGTGTTGAAAATACTTGAATAGTGCTCTTAAAATGTGTAAACGTTGGTACTATATGGTTAAGTGATATCCTGATGACCTGATGTGTTCTACTGCACTAAATACTGCAGCTATCCTTGATTATAAGTTGTTTACAGGCAGCTAATTGGTTCCAGGCATAAAGTATTCAATGTGTTTTATATTTAAAAAAAAAAGATTATGTAACATAGAACATGAATCCATTTGTTCAAAGACATGTTTTTTTATGCCATCATATTTGGATTTCATTGATAGTGGTTTGATGTCAGACTGAGCCAAAGGCATACAGTTTCTTCTGTGATAAACCTCCTTGGAGCTTGAGTAGACCCAAGGCAAAGATTGAGTGACAATCCTGAAAGTAGCTTAAAAAAATAGGCGTAGAACATTGGGAAGAAAAGCTGATAAAGACATCTTGTTTAAATGACAAAAGTGTATGCAGAGTTCAGAAACAGTCAGAAACGTGAGGGAGAGAAATGTTTCTTTGTCTCAGCCATCCAAATCATTATGCAGGGGTCATTTGCATAGACTTCTGAATTGGCATGCATTACGTTCAATTATTTTTCATGTCAGATTTTCTAAATGTCTCAGTCTATCTTTGTTAGATCCGTATTGCTTGCACTTCATAAAATTTCAGAGTTGCAGCATGTCATCTACCACTTCATGTTGCTGTGCTAGTTATTGCTGATAAAAATTAGCAATTGTAATTACCTTTACTTGTTCTTCTTTTGTTGCCTGTGGTGGAAGAAACAGACCAGGAAAGATCTCCTTTACTCCCCTAGAGCAAAAGTACTTTCCATTGTTAGCCCTCTACCTGAAGAGTTCATTTTTCTTTTCTGTAATCAGTGCCATCTCTGTATACTAGGTGAAGAGCTTTGAAGTCAATTGACAGAACTACTGGCGCATTGCTGAACTTTCCAAATTTAACAAATGTCTTTCCTGCAGGGGCTGTTACTTGCTTGCAGGTGATAGCTTTTATTTTTTCAGTGCAGCATTCTTCTTCCTTTCAGATTTCTCAGGTCAAAGAGGACTTGTCTCAAAATCAATGTACTAAAACACACTAAGAGTTACCTATAACTCCCAGAAAAAATCAGAGCAATACTAAACTGAAAAAAGGCATTGAGCTAATTTCCATATCAACTAGGCCCTTTACACTGAAATCTAATGGAGAGGAAGAGATTTCCAAGGGAGATAGTGCTGAAGGTACCAGTTTCCATAGGTGCAGCAGTAAACACGGTACTGCCAGTTTTGTCATCAAAGACTGGCATTAAATTAAGATGGAGGAGCACAAGCAAACAGGCAACCGGGGAGATGGAAGCCTTTTGTTCAGGAATCCTTCAAAGATGGAGAGTCTTCCAGATAGCTGATTTATTAAAATCTGAGCTCTAACAGATTAACTTTATGTAACATCAGCTTCTTGGACAAAGCATGACAACTGAGTCCCTCTGATTCTTGAAAGAATGATATAATACTTCTTTTTTTCTCTACCAAAGTGAATCAGTATCATCCAAGATAGTGGAGGTAGATTCTTACTTACTGTTCACCATAGCATTGATTTACTGATGCTGTGTTTTTACAAATGAAGGTTTTTCTGTCTGGCAGACTCGGTCTTTGGAGAAAAGCTGCCTGTTAAAAAGGATGCAAATTATGTATTTTCCCCCAGATTGCTGGATATGCAGTCTTGAGTTACCTTGTTGCTATTGTACTGATTGTTGTTGTTCCAGTGTGGGATGAAGGACATATAGGCAAAGAGTGCCGCTCTTGATGTTAGTGACAACAGATGGTAAGATAAAAAGGAGTGTATGTCCTTTTTCCTTTGCATTTTATCAGGAACAGAAGGAATTCTAAAGCAGGTTTACTTAATAGATGATGTTACTCAAAAGAGCAGCTTCACATGCCAGAATGCATAGCCACCCTATATGGGGGTCTGCAGTAATTCAAGAAATTAATGCTGCTACTCAGAAAATCGGTTTACACACTGAACACAAATTGAGACATATCTTTCTTTGCCTTTACCCTACATTGTGTGCTAATTTGCTCAGCTGCATTCCAAAAGTTTCACATGACTATGACACCCTTCTGATATAACTTGAGGAATTTAGGAGAAGGAAGTTCCTATTTTTTTAAGGGATGATTCTGTATTTTTTAATCTTTTTATAATTTCTTTTAAAAATCTTGAACATAGTAAGTAGTTTTTCCTAGCACCCTAGATAATAACCAAAACTCTAAAGCAAAAGTAAAAAATACTCCCAAAACATGAAAAATTTTTTTGTAATTTTTAGTGATTTCCTCCTGCATCTAAAATAGGAGTTTCAGAGGTAAGACTGATGGGAAGGCACTTTACCAACTGTTTTCTACGTGGTCATGGCCTATGAACAAGACTGTTGATGCCAAACCGTATTCTATTTTCCGGTTCCAAGCCACATGGCTTAAGTGACAGCAATAACGCTCAGTTTTACTTGTTTTGTTGTCTTCCTTAATTAAAAATATTCAAAGTATTCAGTGTTTGTGCTTTTTTAAACACAAACATTCCTTCTAATGAGACTGCCCTCTAGTGACAGTTTTACTGGTGATTTTTAATTATTGTAATGTTTCCCAGCTGAAACAGAAAACATTTTAATTTCATCGGGCTTTGTAGGTAGGAGGATTTGCTGCAAAATCCTTCTTGAGATAAATATGCAAATAGTTTGATTGATCTGAAAAGGAACTGGGTGTACCTCATCTCTGTGGTCCAGTAGTCTGAAAGTTGCTTCCAGTCTGACATAAGTTGTAACTTGTATTTTGATTTAGGAAAATGGAAAATGAAAAAAAGTTGCATTAAAAAATTGGGAGTTTAAAGCTGAAATACCCTTTGTAGGACATAAAATTCTGTTTCCTAAACCAGAAATGTGTGCATTACAGCTGAACTAGAGCTTAAAGTAAAAGCTGAAATATAGCTTGCTATCTTATTGAGCTGAATGTTACCTTGTGATTGTGTGAACTCACTGCTTCAAATAGAGTATTAAGGAAGAGATATCTGGAAAACAAGCAAATACAATTTTGTCTATTTGTTCCTCTAAAGCATTTTTTCTTTGTGTCATGTCCCTGAATACACAGAATATAAGGAATAAATTTTAGTCATTGCTACCAAAAGGAAGAATGTGAGCAGAGGATTATGGGACCAAAGTACACAGAATAGAGAAAATACATAGTAAAAAATGAGAAAAAGGACAGGGGAATGAAAACTACATAAGCTCTCTGAAGTTTTTCTATATGCATCAAACATGCAAAAGGCACACTTACACACTATTATAGTAGCAGACACGTAATCTTTTCATCTTTCCTGCAATGTACCTCCCAAATCCTTTTTCTCTATTTTGGGATCAATATCCACTTCTGTTTCCACCTTTAAAAACAAGCTGAAGGGGTTCAGCATACTTGTATTTGAAGATTTTATTTATTTATTTGTATTGTATTTCATGTTTTCTATGTAAAAGGGTTAATCGTTCTGATTTCTAATTCAGAAATCTAAAAGCAGAAAAAGAGGTATCAGTCTGTCTTCAGAATGAGAAAATACAAATAGCTTTTTTAACATGTGCATCAGGAATATATTCTGAAAGTACAGGTCTAGCTTTTGAAAATGGTAAAAACTAAGGAGAAATCAAGCAGTGGAGCCTTCTGTTCATGGTATACTTTGAGTAGGACATGATGAAAATTAGCAGTTCTATATCTGATATACTTCAGTTTTATGCCTGCTTTTTTAAAGACAACTATAATTTTAATTGTTTCAGTGCTCAGGAATACATAAAGCTAGAGGGAATAAGTATTTATTATTATGGTTATAATTATTAAAATTACATAAGCTCTACCACCTCCACATACCAAAAACTCTTAAAACCATTTCTTCTTCAGTTCTATGAGAAATTTATGTGAAACTGTTCACTGTTGGACTACCTTTTTAGTGAAGGAATATAGCTGCCACTGAAATATCATGCATTCATAGCATATCAGATTGAAGAAGATAGCATAGTTTAAAAAAACCCCAACCCACGGAACTGAATTTTTGAAAGTGCCTGAATTATTTAGACTGTTAGATAGTATTTTCAAATTTGAGGAAAAGTGATTTGGTCCAGATAGTTCTTTGTGTATCTGACAGAGAAGTCTAAGTTCATAAGCCTTCTCGCACTGTTTCCTTTATAGCCAATGAAGATAAGTAGATGGAGAGATTCCTTCCGAAAGCCATTCAACTCATCTGAGATCTGAACTCCTAAGTAACTTATTTCTCTCCACTGACAAAACAGCATCTTCAAAGTGGCTTAACTCATAATGTACAAACTTTCAGTGGTTAGAATTGCGTGGGTGAAAGATAAGTCTGTTCCTAGGTGGTGTGCTCTGCAGTCTTTCTGAAGTCCAGATCCCTCAGCTGTCTAGGCGAAATGGAGCTTACTCGAGGGTGAGTTTTATTTCAGATTGTGAGTAGATTTTTGAAGTACATCTCCTAGACATACCCAGTTACCATGCTTTGGTTGGCTTGCGATGTTGAATGATCCTATACATGCAGACTTGAATCTTTCTTTGATTAAACTAGATTAGAGGGTACCCTCAGAGTGTATCCCCTGTGATGCTACTGAATATTCAGTCCATGACAAAAGACTAGAACTAGTCTGAAGTAAACCAGGCAAAACATATCTAGTGTTTATATTGGGTCTGCACCAACTCTTGCTTCACACATCATCTCTAGTTGTGCCATACTATGCAGGCATAGCCTTTGGCTCCTTTCTTTTCTCCGTCATCCCAGTACGGCATAACATGTCCAGGATGGGCAGTGCAAAGAGGACAGCTTCTGCTGCGTAGGCACAACCAGTGAGACTCAGGCACCCATGTTATTTTATTACTTTTTGAAATGGGACTAAGATGATGTTTTGCAACAGGAGGTGCTGTTTCATTATGATGCCACTAAGAAAGGCAGTCAGACTGTATGTACAGTATCACTAGAATGCCATATATTGGAGCTAAAACTATAAATAAGAAGGTAGTATATAAACTTATATCCCTTCAGGGAACCCTCAGTTGTGCAGCATCAAATGGGACTCTCATCAGGGCCAGTGTGCCATGCAGAGCCTGCCTGTGGAAAGATTACTCCACTGTGGTTATTCGAGCTCTTACAGAATTTTCTTACAAGAAAACAATTCAGTTCACGGTTTCTCCTGTTAAATAGAAAGGATGTTCACAGGAGAACTTGTTGCTGCAGTGTTAGATAAAGGCAAGGGCACACAGCTGGTGCAGTCACATGTACTGAGACTCCTCTGTTAAAATTAGCCAGCAAAGTTTATCCATTGGTGAAGGGATGCATGCAACACAACACAGACCACAGAGCCAAGCTCTACATGCTACCTGGCACAGCACAGTACACACCTGCTCAGGTTAGCTGTTACATGGATCACTAACGCCTTGATGTGCAATTGTGTTCCAGTCTGGATCACTACAGATGCCTTTGCAATGGTATGCTTCATGTCTTTTGCAGAAGTTCTTGATAATTCCTTTCATTAGTAGAATATGAATTGCTGAAATGTGAGACTTGGATTAGTATTCCACTGCTTAAACAACTTCAGTGCTCAACAATATTCATATTGCTACTGAACTAATGGAGAAGCACTAGCAATATATGTTTCCTTTTAGGTATCAGCAATGGCTATTTGTATCAAACTCTAGCTTATATTCATTCATTCAGTGCTTCCGCTTTGCTATTATTGAATAGATAATACACAAAGTGTCAGTTGGTGAAGTTGTGTAAATAGTTTGAAAAGTAATATATTCAAAACAAATAATAGATTGTTTTACAGATAGTAGTGTTAATTTAGAAAACGTGTTGACTTGCATAGTATTCAACAACCTTCATACAGCATACGAACAGAGAAGAGTGAAAGTTGTTTCATCCAGTTTAACCAAGTGTTTTAGGACGTACTTAGTGTAGATTTTATTGTAGCATTTTTTTACAGATTAATTTGATTTCTGAGGTGTAATGGCAGCAAGGTCCATTGCGTTTACAGTTCATGCACTATATTATTAGTCATAGTACTACTACATGATTTTTGCATGACATGATGCAAACTTCTCAGACACTTAGAATGATTAGGCACGCAATAAAGAGTTCATCTGTGCATGTCTGTTATTACCTGGTAGCATTCCCCAAGTATTTTACCTATGCTTTCTTAGCCCCCACTTCAGCATTCACCTTAAAGACTGCAAGTGGTGCATATACTTCCCATAAGCCAGCAAGCCAGCGTCTACATCTCTGTTAAATTAAGAAATTGTAGGTGTATGTATGACAAAGGTAACAATTTTGTTTCCCTTAATTTCAGCTTCCCATCCTTACTTTAACAGCTGATGAAGGCAGATGGAATTTCTTTTATAATTTGTGAAATTGATATTCACCTATCAATTTACTTTGTGAAACACAAATTGCTCTTTACTCGCTTATTGATTAATCCTTTGGAGAGACGTGAGAGGGGAAGAGGTGATATTTCTTCCTGTTTGGCCACTTTCTTGCTGCATACATTTACACAGTTTGGAAAGATAGTTATCATTTGGTCATGGCAGACATGAGTGTATTGAGGAATCAAAACCACTGGATAATGGATGAGCTTCTTGATTATTTCTTCCTTTGTTTAATCTTTTTATGCCCTGAACAACTTCATCGAAATCAAACCAAGCTATTGTTTATTTCACTGTTAATGAAACTTCCCATTGTCAGATTGACAGCCAAAGGAGCTGAACTTCCTTATTGACTGATCACAGCAGTGGTAGTTTAATGCCATTTCCTTGCGCTGGATTGAGAAGATGAGAGGATAGTTCAGCCTCTGTGCTGAAATTGATAACTCAGTTTACAAAAAGTGGTGATAACTATTGTAGTAATTGTGATAATGAAGGATCATATTGTAATAATAAAGGATGTCCTAGTATTTCTCAAAGGCAAAGCTGAAAGGCTTATATCTGACCTACTGACATTCCATTGTTGCCTGGGACAGCACCTAAACACGTCTGGAATTTATCTAAACCACAATTAAATATATGTATTTTTACTTTATTTTTAACTTTAGAGTTACTAAGGTATAACGTAAGAGTTGCTCAGGACAAATGCAAGCAACAAGACATGCCACTCCTAAAAAAATGATGGTCCCCTAAGCTGAGATACTGCAGTACTTTCACAGTGCCCAGCACTCCTTGCAACAGTCAGATGGACCGTGGGGATTGGTTGTACACCTGCACTGAACTGTATGATTCAGTTCAGGATCTTGAAGTAGAAAGCACTGGTGTGAAAAAGATCGTCCTGTTACTCACATTAACCAAAAGTTTTCTGGCACACTTCAGAAAAGGGCAATGAGTGAGCAAGTTTATAACACAGCATTTTTATTTCAGGAGTTAATTGGTCCTGCCTTCCTAACCACAGCAATAAAAGAAATAGGAATTTTAGTCTTTGCCATTATTATCCTTTATGACTTTGCCTCAATCTTTTAAAAATTCTACCCCATTGCTACTATTCAGAAAGATTACTTTATATACATCCCATGTTAAGAGTACGTAAAAAAAGAGCAGAATAAAAATAGTACTTTTGCAGTGCGGAACAGATTAAGTAACTAGTTTCATCCTTGGTCTTGGGCATTTCCCTGTCACAGCCCACTTCCTTCTCCCGAGCTGCCAGCTGCAGCCTGGCTGTGGCCCCCAGCCCCCCAACACAAAGGGCTATGGTTGGTCAGGCAGTGACTGCAGGTTAGGGAGGGGGAGGGGGGTGTCACCCCTCCCCAGCAGGGCCATCCACAGAACTGAAGCTGGAGCAGGGGAGGCAGCAGTCACTGGGCCCCAGCGCAAACCAGCGACACCCAGCTCAGGCCCGGCAAGGCTGAGCCCTGGCTCTGCTGGGTCAGCACACAGCCAGGGGCCTTATACAGCAGTGACAAAAGTCACAATCAGAGAGTCATAAAGTGATTTGGGTTGCAAAGGACCGTTAAAGATCATCTAGTTCAACCCCCCTGCCATGAGCAGGGACATCTTTCACTAGATCAAGTTGCTCAAAACCCTATTCAACCTGACCTTGAACACTTCCAATGATGGGGAATCCACAACTTCTCCGGGCAACCACCCTCACCATAAAAAATCTCTTTCTTATGTCCAGTCTAAATCTACCCTCTTTCAGTTTAAAACTGTTGTCCCTTGTCCTGTCGCTACAGGCCCTGGTAAAAAGTCTCTCCCCGTCTTTCTTACAAGCTCCCTTTAAATATGGAAAGGCAAAATTAAGTCTCCCCAGAGCTTCCTCTTCTCCAGGCTGAGCAACCCCAACTCTCTCGGCCTTTCTCCATAGGCATTTTTGTGACCATCCTCTGGACCTGCTCTAGCAGGTACAAGTCTTTCTTGTACTGGGGACCCCAGAGCTGAGTACAATACTCCAGGTGGGGTCTCATGAGAGCATAGTAGATGGGGAGAATCACCTCCCTTGACCTTGCTTCTTTTGATGCAGCCCAGGATATGGTTGGCTTTCTGGGCTGTGAGCACACATTGCCGCCTCATGTTGTTTTCCATCCACCAGTATACCCAAGTCCTTCTTGGCAGGGCTGCTCTCAATCCCTTCATCCCCCAGCTTATACTGATACTGGTGATTGTGCTAACCCAGGAGTAAGACCTTGTACTTGGCCTTGTTGAACTTCATGGGCCCACTTCTCAAGCCTGTCAAGGTCCCTCTGGATGGCATCCCTTCCTTCAAGTGTATCAACTGTACCACTCAGCTTGGTGTCATCTGCAAACTTGCTGAGGGTGCATTCAATCCCACTATGTCATTGATGAAGATGCTAAATAGTATTGGTTCCAGTACAGACCAGTGAGGGACACCAGTTGTTAATGATCTCCATTTGGACATTGAACCAATGACTATAACTCTTTGGACACAGTCATCCAGCCAGTTCTTACCTGTCTTATGAGGAGCGGCTGAGGGAGCTGGGGTTATTTAGCCTGGAGAAGAGGAGGCTCAGGGAGACCTTACCGCTCTCTACAATTAGCTGAAAGCTGGTTGCAGAGAGGTGGGTGCTGGTCTCTTCGCCCAAGTGACAAGTGATAGGACAAGAGGAAATGGCCTCAAGTTGTGCCAGGGGAGTTCA
The DNA here is from genome assembly GCF_030936135.1 of Gavia stellata. Taxonomy (NCBI): domain Eukaryota; kingdom Metazoa; phylum Chordata; class Aves; order Gaviiformes; family Gaviidae; genus Gavia; species Gavia stellata. The sequence continues at coordinate 83,002,917 of NC_082595.1, forward strand.
GACTGCATGTTAGGAAAAATTTCTTTACTGAAGGGGTTGTCGGGCATTGGAATAGGCTGCCCAGGGAGGTGGTTGAGTCACCATCCCTGGAGGTTTTTAAAAGATGTGTGGATGAGGCGCTTAGGAACATGGTTGAGTGGTGGACTTAGCAGTGTTAGGTTTACTGTTGGACTTGATGATCTTAAAGGTCTTTTCCAACCTAAAAGATTCTATCATTCTACGATCTAACAGTCCATCCATCAAACCCATATCTCTCCAGTTTAGCAGCAAGAATGTTGTGTGGGACTGTATCAAACGCCTTACACAAGTCAAAGTAGATGACATCTGTAGCTCTTCCCTTTTCCACTGATGCAGTTACTCCATCGTAGAGGGCCACTGGATTAGTGAGGCATGATTTGCCCTTGGTGAAGCCACGTTGGCTGTCTCTGATCACCTCCCTGTATTCCATATGTTTTGACATAGCTTGCAAGAGGATCTGTTCCATGATCTTCCCAGGCACAGAGGTGAGGCTGACTGGTCGGTAGTTCCCAGGGTCCTCCTTTTTACACTTTTTAGAAATGGGCGTGACGTTTCCCTCTTCCCAGTCACTGGGGACTTTGCCTGACTGCCATGACATTTCAGCTGTCATGGAGAGTGGCTTGGAAACTACACCAGCCAATTCCCTCAGGACTCTGGGATGCATCTCATCGAGTCCCATGGACTCAGGTATGTTCAGGTTCTTCAGGTGGTCTCAGACCTGACCTTCTCCTAGGACTGGAAAGACTTCATTCCCCCAGTCCCTGCCATGAGTTTCAGCGGCTTTAGAGATGGTGGGAGAGAAATTAGCATTGAAAACTGAGGAAAAAAACCTGTTGAGTACCTCAGCCTTCTCTGTGTCGGTTGTCACCAGTTCTCCTGTCTTACTTATCGCAGTGGTACATTTTCTTTCGTCTTCCTTTTCTGGCCAAAATGCTTGTAAAAGCCCTTATTATTCTTTGCATCCCTTGCCAAATTCAGCTCCAAATGTGCCTGAGCTTTCCTAATCCTATCCCTGAACATTGCGGAAGCATTTTATATTCTTCCCAGGATACATGTCCCTTGTTCCATTGTTTGTGCATTTCCTTCTTACACTTCAGTTTGTCCAGGAGGTCCTCACTAAGCCATGCTGTTTTCCTGCCTTTCTTGTCTGATTTCTTACATGTGGAAATCGAGAGCTGTTGTGCTCTAAGAAAAATGTCTTTAAAGATCTGCTAGCTCTGTTCAGTTCCTTTGTCCCTGAGGGCAGTTTTCTAGGGGGCCCTATCTGCTAATACCGTAAACAACTGGAAGTTTGATCTCCTGAAATTCAGCGTCCTGACTCTACTCGTCAGCTGGCCCATATCCCTCAAGATTCCATCAGGTCATGAGCGCTGCAGCCTAAGCTGCCACCAATCTTGACCTCTCTGATTAGTTCATCTGTGTCACATTTGCTTGATTACAAATAGAGAGTTCTAGGAAGAAGTTAGAGAAGGGATGGTGGAGAGAGGCTCACATGAATTCAGGGGAGAGGAGGAGAGACATGGGTGGAAATTTGAGGAGAACATCTAGGAGTGACATGTGAGAGTGCAGAAGAACATCAGCGATAAATTCATAATAGGGCTTTTGCAGGTGAAGGCTGATGCAGTATGTTAGATGGCTCAGATACCTGTCTGAGGAACAAAAAGTGCATTAAGCTTTCAGAGAATAAAAGAAAAAAAGATGTTTATGGGAGGGAAGAGGAGAGAGAAAAATATTTGAAGCCTCTGTGGTGACTACAAGTGTATGTCTTTGGAGCTTTGTGGTGTGTGTTGGTGCTCTAAATTCAAAGCTGTGCGTGTATTGAAAGCGAGCTCTCATTTTACTGCTTCGGATGGTCCAATAGCCTCTAGCTTACAAGGAATAAATTTGTCACTGAGCAGTGTGGCTTTTCAGGCTGTTAGTTGATTTGATTGAATGCACTAGACAACATAAACGCTTACTGTAGAATGGACCATTGTTGCGTGTGCTGTATAGCTAACAGGCTGACCTAAACTTCACTGAACATCTTGTCATTTCTCATCAAGGTCCTGTCAAATAAAGAGGCAGGTGAATGATGGGCACAGTGTATCTGAGGGTTCAGTTTAGGATTCCTGTTTCTTTGACTGAGCCACTAAGGAAAAAAACAGTTCTGCTGCATCTTGAATATTGCATTTTTTTCTGTAGAAACACCTGTATCTGTGAACCAAAGCACAAAGGCAAGTGCTTTGACATTTTCTGAAAATTTGGTACAAAATACAGATGACTGAAAAGACCAGTTTCTGCTATTTTTCTGCTGTAAGACATCTGAAAGCAAAAAATGGCTGCTTCTGAAATTTGTTCTGCTTTGGTATAATCATCTGCATTACTGCTTTTGTCAAGCTTTGCCATTTTTCCAGAGCTTCTAGCTGAGCTAGGTTGGAATGAGCCCACTGATAGGCTTTTCTAATTGATAGAAAGTTACTTTAGAACTATTAAGATTCAGAGTAGATTTCAGTTCTTGTTAGCATGCTGAAAAAATGTCTTTGCCTCAGGACGGCTCTTGCCAGTGTGTGTAAATAACTGATGGAGGGGAGTGAAAAAGATGGAGGCAGGCTCTTCTTAGTGGTATCCAGTGACAGGACAAGAGGTAGTGGGCAAAAGCTAAAATACATGAAATTCCACTTTAAGATTAAGTAAATGGGTTTTGTGGATTTTTTTTGTTTTTTTTTTTTTTTAATGTGAGGGTGGTCAGGTGCCAGAACAGGTTGCCCAGAGAGGTTGTGGAGTCTCCATCTTTGGAGATACTCAAAACCAGACTGAATGCAGTCCTGAAAAACCTCTGGTTGACCCTGTTTTGAGCAGGGTGGGGGACTAGATGAGCCTCAGAGACTTTTTCTAACAGGGATTCTTAAGATGCTCCCCTGTTATTTGATTCCTTAAAACCTATAAGATAGAACATAAGGCAGGTGATACCAATATATTTCACTGCAATGTGAGAAATAAAAAGGGAGTTTTCAAGCAGATGATAATCAAATAGTTTAATACTTAACTCATCATACAGAGACAGAGGAACATACAGCGTTAATATTAGTTTTTCTGGGTACATTCATGACTATAGCTTTCAATTTTTAAATTTGACTTTAATGTTTAAGCAGGTAGTAAAATAAAAAACTATGAATATAATTTATGTTGTATGTTTTCATTACCTTCTTTAATTTGTGTCTGTATGGAAAGCTCTTAAATCTATGGAGATATGTATGTCAACAGATAATACTTATGAAGGTAGATCTGTGTGTGTTGGAGGAGTTCTACACACATCACAATCAAAGCACTGTGTGGGGTTTATATTACGAAAATGAATAATTTAAAGAAAAGAATCATGCATGATTTGATTTTGTAATATAAATGGAAATATTTGGATTTGGTTATTTAAAAGAAAATATTTATATGGATTCTGGAGGAAGGGAAATCAGTTAAAATTAAGAATTTTTACATCAACCTAAATCTTCTGTTTCTCTCATTACATGTGCTAGTGTATTCTTCCTCTTTTTGAAGATGTTCTAAATTATTCTACTGTTTAATAGAAGCTTTTATTATTTAAAATTAAAATATCATTTCAACAGCCTTTCAGATTATTTTCAACAACAAAAAAAAAATTTTCGGCTTTTTTTTCCTCACAACTAATGGTAAAGTATAGAACAGAAAGAGTGGGATCCGACTATTCTTGATGTTTCTGATGGGTTATCTTCTCATTGCTGTTCGTAAAAGTTACAAAAACAAGTATGCAGTTAGGGTATGAAGGGGTAAGATGCCTTTTGCTTAATTGTGTAATATAAGTCAAATATTTTCATAGTTAATCTGGAAATATATGATATGCCTTATTTAGGGACTTAATTTTTGTAATTTTGTATTTTTTTCATAAATGCCAAAGTTCTTATAAGAAACACCTTGTAAAAACTGTAGCTTCAGTATTTACAACTATGAGTGAATAAAGATAGTGTTTTTGTTTGTTCTTAAGAGAAAATGTAAAATGTAAAAGTTGTTTTCCAGTTTATTTTCTTTCTGGGGTTTAGTATGTTTCCTGCATTGTTTCTTTAATTTTGAGTTTAGTGATGATAAAATTGTTTCAGATACCCCAGTAACTTCTTTTTATATGTGTAAATATAAGTCTTCCAGATTTATAAGTATTTAGCTTTATGTAAGTTTTAGACTAAATACATGTCTTAGACTCACTCAGTTTTGAATACATGCCTAGTGAATACAGCAGAGAAACTTAAAGGTAATAGCATGCTTCATGCTTAAAAAGAGTTTTTGATTAGTATGTTCGTTTAATATGATAGTTTTATGTAAAAAACCCCTTGCATTTTCAGATTGCTTTTATGACACTTGGCATTATTTAAACATAAAATATTGACAAATAAATTCAAAAAAGTTTATATAACTTCTAAATTATTTAGGAATAAACACAAAGTTGCATACAGAACATCTCCATATTTACATTTTTCTTTTTAGAAGGTATATGAAAATTTTGTATTTTTGCTAGCACTATTAGAACTTTTTATCTGAGTTTACAAGTTGGTAAAAGAACAGATAGAAGTTGAGCGATGACTATCTTATCTTTATGTGGTCTCATAAAAGCATGTATTACCTCCTTTTTTTTTTTCTTGAGGATCCTAGAAATCCTCTTGGTTTTTCTAATGTGGTGAATTACATAGTCATTTTGCAAAAGACAGTTTGTTTGGGTTTTTGCCTTTTGATCAGATAATTTACAAGAATATCAGCTATAGTAGCTTAATTGATAATACACCGTTAAAAAATTCTGCTCTGTATTCTGTGCTTTAATACTCCTGACACCTCCTTACCTTGTTTCAATAACAGTTCTCATTAAGACAAAATGTTGTCTTGACTCTTAAAACTGGGCCTCAAGATAGACACTTCTATGTATTTTTTTCACATTTAATGAGGGCACCAGCAACTTCTTAATAATACAGATAAGACTACAATAAAACTGTGTTATTAATTGTCTCCTTTGCATTAATACTGACCTTTGCATCTCAGTTGGTAGCTGGCATGAAGCCAGAGTAGGACTGGTTAGTTGTGTAGTGTAGATAATCATTGTGTTTCAGTGATCTCCATCTGACATAATGTTCCCTGTGGCCATACAGAATAGTTCTGAAGACTCAAAGGCAGTTGCGAAACTCATTAGGGAAAACAAGGGAATGGAACATGTTTTATGTTTGCTTCTCTGCACCTCAGTTAAACCCATAGCAGTTGGACCAGGTAAGAATTGAACCTCATTCTCCTAACATGAAGTGAAAGGCTCTCCTTTAATGAGCTTTCCAAGATACAAATGGACATAGACAAGGTACTGCATACCACTTTGTAGTAGTTCATTGGTAGTAATTTATTCAGAACTTCATAAATGAAGTCAAGAAAAAAATGAGCATCTGTCAAACAATTAACATCTAAAATATTTGTTCGGATCTGTTGGGTAGAGTGTTTTGCTATGTCCAGCGTCAGTGATTTGGAGATACTTAATTTGTTATAGAGTGTCTACTTAGGAGAAAAGTAAACAACGTGCTGAACAGTGGGAGCACAGTTATTCAGTGTTACTTAGTGGGTATTGCTTCCAAATACCAAATTGATGCTGCTGTGTATAGAAAAAGCAGATGTGTTTGTTGTGCTTAAACACAGATTAACAAAACATATGTAACGGTATTTCCACAAATGTGTTTTGAGTGCTGTAACGGATAAATGAGTCCTGAAATGTGATTTTTGTCATAGTTACTTCAAGAATGCCTGAATGCCTTTTGATAGTTACAACTATTTTTCTTCCCATGAATAACATACAGTAACCTGATTTTTGAATTCTTACTGCTAAAATACTCAGGACTTTCAAATTATAAAGTCCCTTAGTAATACCCATTTCATTGCATGTGACATGGAAATTATACCCCACATTAAAAAGAGAACATTAAAGATTTCAAAGAAAACAGTGTTTGTTTTAAAGGGGCCAAGTTTGCCTTTTGTGTGGCAAGTAATACCTGTGCCTTATAGAATAGAACCACATAATTGATTCTCTGTTGAACGACATATTTATTACTTAAGAACAATTCCTTTTATCAAATTAGAACTATTAAGCTATACTTGAGTGGTTTAAAGCCCGAAATCAATATCAATCAAAACAGGTAAGAGCTGGTATAGTTAATATTTCATATTGTCTGTTGTTCTGCAAAATAGGTGCAAATATACCTTGAATTTAATTCTGTCTTCAGTGAAAGTAACAAGAATGTGTACCTTTTAAAGCACATAGAGTCTTCTTTTATTGTAGCTAAAGAGGACATTTCCTCTGTAAACTTTGAAATTATTAGCAAATTGTTATATTTGAGTTTTTAGAACCTTATCATCATATTCATGTTGTAAATAAAAACAGATATTTATCTAATTCATGAAGATAGATTCTTTACAATCAGATGTAACATAGATTTTGGTCCAGGTTTTCCCTGCTGTGTTATCAATAACAGATCTTCACAAGAGCATACTAAAAAGAGAAAGAACATCATGAAAAGGGGGTTCTTCTATCATTCATTGTGCCTTTGACCTCCTACTTTCTTTGTTAAAAGTGTACTGAATGCTACCTGGTGCATTTCATCCCAAACACTGAACTACTTAGTAGTTTCACAGATATGAAAAGATGTCTTTCTAATTCTAAAGCTGAAAGAAACTTACATTCCACATTTGATAATTTGTGTTCTTGTTTCAGCTTGAAGAAGATCCGCAGATGATTCTGTCCTTATTAATTAAACTAAGTGGTTCTCCAAGTGGATAAAACCTGTAATTTAGAATAAGTCACTTTGCTTTTGCTCAAATAAATTGTGGGAGAAGAACCTGAATATAACTTTTATTCATCATGCAGTCTGATACAATTGGCAGAAAATAAAAAGCTATGCACAGAAAAAGATTCTTGATTGTTTTTTCAATTTTTTTAATAGTTGGAACTGATTGGACTAAATTGATTTTCATTCTTCCACCATATCAACTTTTTTTTAGATGCACGTGTACAGCAGGGTGGACAGGGCCAGACTGCAGCGAAGATATAAATGAATGTGATTCTGAACCATGCTTGAATGGAGCGACCTGTTATGAATCTGTTAAGCAGGGACAGTTTGTATGCATTTGTCCTCCGTTTTATACTGGTGACTTCTGCCATCAGCGCTTCAGTCCCTGTGAGCTGCCTTACAATCCATGCATAAACAATTCAACCTGCTTGGCACAAGCAGATGGAAATCCAGTGTGCATTTGCAAAGCAGGTAAGAACTGGTATAGTTAATCTTCTCTGTTGTCTGTTGTGCTGCAGAGAAGTTGCAAATATCTGTTGAATTTACTGCTATCTTCAGTGAAAATAACCATGTATACCTTTCAAAGCACATAAAACCTTCATGGATTACAGCATGTTTATCAGTTATGTTAAAAGACTGGTAAGATAGCTGTCAGTTTGCCTACTCTTAATTTCTTCTGTAGTACTTATTAAATCTATGGTTGTTTATATTCCAGCACTCAGAATTACTATTTCTGAGTCAATTGTTACAAAAAGATAGGGATAGACATGCACCTGGCCAGCAGAGCTGACAGATTGAATCGACAAAACAGACAGGCTGAAATAGACAAAATATATGCAAACTGTTAAAAGTACAAAAATTGGAGCAAGTTGGAAATGGTTCCTCTTCCTGCTGAGCTGTCAGGAAGGCCTGGCACGTCAGGGGAGTAATCTTCCCCGCCTAATGGATAGAGCAGATTACTCTCTGTATGCACAACAAGCAAAATCACAACAGATGCTGACAGCTTTCCTGGGCCATGGCTTAAAAGACACAATCTCTCCCTCGATGTACAAGAACTGCTAAGGTAGAATGGAGCAACAGTTTAACTATGCAGAACATCACTATGCAATTCTGCATGGGTATTGAAGAATACATTAACTAATTAAAACTGCAGTGAAAATCTAAGTAGGGAGAGTACAATTACTGAGTTTGGAATTTAGGCAGGATTTTGAAGTCATCACTATTATACCTATAAATGGTAGGGGTGTAGGTGTGTTCTATGGACCAAGGAGAGCAAATACACTAATTGCAGCGTTACACCACAATAGTATTACTTACTGTTTACTGAGCTGCAAAGATGTGTAAATAATACATAGAAGTCAGCAGTGTATTTATAGCTTGGATTTTTTACTATTAAGGTGAAGGTTACCACCTTTAAAGTTGCTGAGTTTAAAAAAAAAGTCACTGGGGAGGTGTGCAGGTTGCTTATTGAAGCACCTTGTAGAAAAGCTGCTTTTTAAAAACAGCTTTTAATACAATGTATTGATTTTGAAACCATTTTCAGAAATGATCTGTAGGGAGACATGTAGTTCAAGTCTTTTTTTAACATTCCTCAGAAAAGTCGTCTTTTCAAAACATTTTTGTGCACAGTTTCTCAAGAATCCAAAAAACTTGCAGCCAAGATTCTCAGGGAACTTTGGAATCTTCAAGGATTTTTGAAGCTTGCAGCTAGGGATCTTCAGGGAACTAGAAGGGGAGTTATGTGAACCAGTAACACGCATTGCTGACAGATCTTGAAAAGTGGAAAATATCTCAGTATTGAAAATGGGTGAAAGGCATAATTCGTGAAATGAGTTAATCGTTCATGCTGGGAAAAATGCAATCATTTATTCAGGACTCTTACCAAAAAAGGAGATATAGTAAAATACAGAAATTTAATTGAAAGCAGTTTATGGAAATCTGCTTCCACAGTTGTCTTCTTTCGTTCTCCTATTTTTGTCTGCCATGTGCCTCCCTTTCTCTCCCAGTAAACCTGTCACAATTACAGATCTGATCACAGTTAACAGCCAAGTCATTAGAAGGTGTGAATCTGGTTTAGCAAGAGTTGCAAAACGTAGCTGTGCTTACCAAATTCTAAGATCATCTTTAGAAAACCATATCTGAGATGGGTACAACAGGACCACAAATCACGCCATTGGCTGTGGTGCTTGGAAGAAAAAGAGTATCCACTGACTACAGGGGGCTGGGATTGGGATGCCATACTAGGGGAGAGAAGACAAAAGCTGATAGAGTATAAACTGAGCACAATGATACTTGATGTAAGATGTTAGCCTAGGACAGAATTATTACAGCAAATTGGTAGGGAGATAATGAAGTAATGATTTTAGTAGTAGAATAAAGCAAAACTATGCATGTGTTTTCTTGTATGTATGTTAGGGAGTTACAGTTGTCTGGTTTTGCTTTAAAGATTTTTTTAAATTCTATAAATAATATTAATGTAGAACTTGCTTTTGAAGTGTCTGTCCTAGCTGTAGAGGTTTGCTTCCTGCAAGGAGGTGGAGTATAACATTTGTAACGCAGAACTGGACTCTCATATTGTAGACCATGGAATAGTGTTAGACCATGAGTTTAAGTTAAGTTGTCCACACAAGCAGGTTTAATAGTTTAAAAAATTTTCATCTCTGCAATTGTATGGTGTATATACATGGTTGCAAGAATGTTGCAGGGTAGGTCATTGTTGCAGACGTTTAGGAATCACTGCAGTAGAGCAAGTTTCCCAAGAAACGTATGGAAAACACCTTTTCTTATACACTTTCCCAGTAATTGACAAGCAAGGGAAAGTATATCAAGGCAATTGAGAGGAGATGGCTTTTTGAGCTATTATACGTATACCCGGCATTGAATCCTGCCATTAATTTCTCCTGAAATGCTACATACTAAATGCGAACAAAAGAGAGGAGGAAAGGACAATTTAGGGCAAATAGTAGAATGTTCTATTGCTTAATTTAAGAAGAGAAAAACATGTTGATAAAGAATTCCATTCTTGGAATTAATCGTAATAATAGAAATGAAAATTTAGTGTAACAGAAGAGAAAGGTAGGAAACATGAGCCGAGCTGTAGAATATAAATAATGTTGAAATATTTCTAGCTGAGCTTGGGCAACTGTTCATAAATTCCCCGGAAGGTCTACATGCAAAAGATCCAAAGAGCAATTCAACTGCATACATGAGTGAACTAGAGGGTATATAAACTAGAGGATGAACATTAGACCGTGCTGTTCTAGATAAAGCCAAGCACAAAAGTGTTCGTTTCATAAAGGCAACCCAAAGGGAAGACAGAACAGTTTGGTAAAAATAGTGCAGCTTTCTGAGAACAATTGTGTTCCAAGAAAGAACAAATTACTGAAAAAAATATATTCCAAATGAAGGAAAACTATGAGAGGGCATGCAACTACAGAGTGCAAGATCAGCTCTCTGATTAGGACTATTGAACAACAGGCCTACTTAATGATGAAATGGGATACAAAAGGTAACAGTTGTCATGGTGAAATGTGAAACCTGGGGAAATACAGGCACATAAGTATTACAGAGAATTAACAAGACAAAAAATAATTTGCCAGCATAAACCATGGGCCAGAAAAAATCTAGTGTTTTCTAATAAAAGACTTTCTTTAACAGTGATTTATTCTTCTGTGAGAATTATTAGTAGATATATCTAGGAGCTAAAGCAAGGCAAGTTTGGTAGGAACAGCAGATATAGTTGTTGCTGACATAAATGCAGAAAGGGAAGGACAAGGGTTTTTAGAATTCCTGCTGCTTCTAATAGATGTTAGAAATTAATCTCTTTCTTTAAAATTAGATGTAGATCTTCCTTCATTAGTCCAAGTAATATCCTCAGCTCAGAATGCCTATGCAGTCTCCTTATTACAATAGAAGCAGTATTTTGCTTACCTTTAGTTTTGTGATGGGAAAATTATCAGGAAACATATAGGTAAATACATTATATATTGCATATCTATATACAGAGTGTTTATACCTAAGTTTTACCTACCCTGTTCAAAAATATGGGTCATTTGGTCAGCATTTGTGTTAGTTCAATGACATTTTAATGAGTTAGGAAACTCAGAAGGGAAATTAAATCAATAAAATAATGTATTTATTATTGGAACAATTAATCCAGACCACAAAGTCTGGATTAATTTGATCAAATGTAGATGTCACAGCATTACATTGAGGCGGTATATGTACAGGTATACACAGTATACATTGAGAAGGTCCCCCTGTACTCCATTTACAGTCAATGAAAAGAAAGAGGCGGTTTTCTGAGGTAATTTGTTTCACCCAAAAGCAGACATATCATACAAAGTCAAATGGCTAATGCTATAGAAATATTTATGTCACTCTGCTGACTATATAGGCAGTTTAGGACAGTTTGTTCAGATGGTAGATGGCCTGAATTGCCTACCAGTTGCCTGGATTATTATTTCTCTAGAGATTATTTTTTTATCTACATAGTTCTGGGAAGCACACAGTTTTAGAGAGGAGTAAAACAAAAGAATGGAGAGCAGCTATTTGTGTCATAGCACACAAGCAGTCAAAAGCTTTGTCATCTTATTTGTGCTTATTGTATCTTTGAAGATACAAAGCTAGAAGCTGAGAAGCTGAAAAACTGGTTTATGCAAGAGGAATTGCATGGGTCATAAGATTACAACCACCAGTTTTTGGGTGTAGGGAAATTACATGTCTTCTTCCAGGGAAAGGTGTTAGTGAGATCTAAGGAGAGTACTGTGTCATCTCTAAGGAGAAACAATAGCTACACTTTTTACTGGAATTAACTGTCCTATTTTTTTCTTTATCCTCTAAGTACTTTTTCCAAAAGCAAGACTTTATACTTCCTTTCTTGATGCGTCAAGGTAATTTCTGAAATCCTTGTTTTAAACAGTTCTTCCCAGGACTTTCTCATGCCTTTTATCAGACTACTGTCAATAACTCTTTCCTGTGACACCCTCTTTAATACCCTTTGTCCTAGCATGCTACTGGTTATTTTTATTTGGTCTGCAGCGTATTACAGCTAGAAGTTTGAACTGAGACAAAATATTTTTCAGCCCATGTTTCAAATAAGACTAAGTGAAAATTATCGTAATGCACAAAATTTATAGTATCAAGCAGAACTAATAAGTAGATGTTAAAGAACAGAAGTCATATAAATTGGAGATTGCCAGTGTCAGATTTCTGAGCCCTTCAGTTCCAGTTTCTTTTTCAGACACATGCGTACATAATTCAAAAAGGGAAATAGGCTTTTTATTATGTCTAACATTTCACACACTTTTGGTTTTGATATGCATACCTACCTATGTTACACTGAATAACCTAAATACCTATATGAATGATTATGGGCCTATTGTGATATTTCTGCTGCTTGCAAACTTTGGTTCATAAATGGTTCACGGTAAGGAGACAAATATAATCCATGATACTGTGCTGATGAGTAAAACAGTAGAGAAGAGAGCTTATGGGGAAAGAATCCCATTGGTTCTCTGTTAACCTGCAGAGGTGAATTCTCAAATATTTCTCTGCAATGGAATAAGGAGATGAAAATTACCATAACTATAACAGCAGATGCGTAGTTTCTACACTCTGCATTTTCCAGCAATTTGCAGTTCACAGAAGTCCTGTAGACAGAGTTGAGACATGCAGTAGCCATTTCCCATATTCCAGAGAAACAGAAGGAACAATAAGATCTGTCCCATCTTAAGTAACAGCATTTAATGCTTCATCTATTGACAGCAAAACTGCCACAGGATGTTGGAATTTCTGTAAACCAAAATGAATATATCATTCTGCCTGCATATAAATTGCAAGCAAATTTGAGCATACTGTCACACAGACACTAGTGCTAATGTTGAGTGTGAGAAAACTAGGGTTTGTCATTAGATGAGCTGCTTTTGTGACGTTCTCCATGGAACACAGGTATTTTTAGACCCCAAATTATTAAAGTCACTTTCATGCTACCTGAACTGTTAAAAATATGCAGAAATAAAAATAAATTGTCTAACACAAAGAATTGCAATGATTTTTCAATTGTTTTTAATCTCTGTTAATTTCTGAAAGTGTTGAAATTGCTGTTACTATGAAAACTGTTAACATTACTGAGATACTTTTCAATTCCTCAAAAACCCCTATACATTTTTCCTAAAATGACAAATAAATGTTTTAAATGAAGTACTGTGTCCCTATGATTTTAACAAAAAAACCATGTGGGTAAGTGGTAAGAGCAATGATATTCTGTTTACATCTTCAGTTTCTCTAATGTGGCAGGAAAAATACTATAAAATATGTTTGACAAATAAGAAACATTTGTTTGTCAGACTTTACAATGACATTTGGCTAGCCTTTATATTATCCACCTGGGGGAAAAAACCCACTTGTTTCTTGAATTCAATATTGGACGTTTTGAGCAGGTATCTAGTGGAATTCTGTATTCACAAGTGACGATGTGATCTATTTCCTCTTCCCCATTGATTAGATGCATCTTTTCATTTAGAAGTTCAGAATGGTTTGAACCGAGTTCAGAAAACTTTCAGTTTTTCCACATAAAAAGCACAGAGGTCAAAAATTGCATTTTTAATGTGTCACTTGGGGTTTGACATGTGGAAAAGCTACCTTGTAAAGTATATGGCTGGAGAGCTACATCAAATCATTTACATGTGCTATTGATTTGCAGTTTGGATCTTAAGTTTGACTGATTGGCAGTAGCAAAAGCAGCAAGTAGTTGCATTTAAATGTGCATTTTACTTTCCTACACATCATAATAAATATTGCTACAGCAACAATACGTTACAGCACCATGCATATTTTAAGGCTTTCCAGTAATGTACCACTTTATAAAGTAAAATAAAAATTACTGTGTTTTATAATTCAAACAAATTAATTGTATTCACAGTATAAACTACAAATTAAGCATTAAAGTTTTGTTGGCTGCATTAAGTGAATGCTTTTTTTATGTACTGCGAATTTCTTTGCAACTAAAAAATGTTTGTTTCAGTAGCATATCTGACATGATAAACAATTTAAGTCAGTTTCTCCCCATTGTCTTTTTTCTTTCCTCTTACAATGTGTGAAATAATTTGTAAACATGTCTACATTACTGTAAAAATTGCATCCATAACATTGATTTTAGTTCAGGTATCCCAGAAGATCACAGCTATGTGTAGCAGCAGTTGTAGCTTATACAAAATAACCTAACGTATTACATCACCTTTTAAATTGTCCTTGACTATCATGTAAAATACAAGAACAACATGAGCCCATGCATGTTAGACCCATGAGGTATCTCATAGCTTCAGCAAGCGCTGTGTAAATAAACTACCAAAGTAATTCTTTCCTTAAACCAGTTCCACTTAGGTATGAGTATTTTAAGTATTTTTTTGGATCTGAAAGTAGCATGGTTGGAGTGTCTCCAAGTATATTCATAAAATAAAAATTTTACAAATATTTTAATCCTAACATTGCAGTATATGTTTTGAGGTTTGACCTCTCCTGTTTGTAGGAGTGGTGTGCACAGCGTTACGCTTCATTTTCGTAATTTACTCGGCGAACATGTATTAGGAGTGAATTAAAAATGGATTATTAGCATATGCTTTTATTGAAACATCCTTTGTACAAGCTTCATAAATTATAAATATACTACAGCACAGACATGCAGAAATTATGAATGAAATAAAGTTAAACAAAACTGCTAATATTTTTCAGGTCCGTTTAAGCAGATTTGAGTGTTTCTGATTAACCTTTTTAGTTGAAAGCAGAAGTTTTTGCTGAAATCTTCTGTAAAAATTGCTAGCAAGATTAAAAATTAGTTAGAAAATGTCACGGCATGAGTTCAAAAGTTTTCATCGTGGATCAAAAATCATTAAATAGCTCTATGTAATTTTTAACAGTACATGTCATTTTATAAAAAGGGACTGAGCTAACTTACATCTGTTAAGACTATATTCAATAGTAAATTGAACACATAGATTGCTTTCTTCACAATGTAGTAGATAGCCAGTAAAATCTTTTGATGAAAATGGTATTTTTCTCCATTTGTAAGAATAATAGATAAAGTAGCATGCCTGCTGTATGTTTACTTATTTTATGTCTTTTCAAGGTAGCTATATTTTGCTGTGGGCTGGAAAAATGTGTAATACTGCAGTCAAAACAGTCAAAAACGTGTCTAAATGGTGCTTTATGTATTCACCTCAGTACTGTTTACTTCAAAAAGACTATAGAACATCCATAACGAAGTGGGAATGATGGGCAGAAGCAGAATGATGAATGCTCTCCATTTTCCTTTTTCTGTATTTTAATCTGACAACTGTGGTATTTTTTATTTTCAAAAGATGCTTGTTCAGATGTTACATAGGATCACAAAAGAATAAGAAACTATTCCATATAAGTTCTGTTAGTAGATTTTTAAGTTTTATGTTATGTTAGCTTCACACCTTTTCCTGATTACCTTATAAAACTGAAAACTGTCTATATATCTTTGAGTTATTTATAATACAACACAGGTTTACTTTCTCTTTCAGTGTACTACTTTTCAGTGAAGTCTCATTTCCCCTGGCCATTGACATAGCCTTCTACTCTGTAACAAAACTTAGTTTCAGAATGTCAACATTGCAAATAAATGAGAAGTCACAGCTGAGGAAGTTGGCTGCAAATGGTCCTGAGGTTCTGGTCTCTCACATTTGCTATGCCCTCCACTTTCTTAATCAAACCAGAGTTAGAGAAATACGTTATCATCTTTTCTGCTCTTATTCAGTGTCACTGGGGTGGCATGTGTCAAAAGAACAACTGATTTTTTTTGTGTGTGTGTGTCAGTGACTGCTGTCTACTTGATGTAACCAGCTGTAGTACTGAACAAGCATGCCACAGCCCAAGTTATAGTCCTTTTACCTTTCTTTTTTCCTAAATCAAACTTCAGGCAAATACAGATGAAGGGTCCGGTTGCAGTATTAAGATGCAGATTGCACATGCTACAGATAAGAAAAGTATTTGGATTGTTCACTCTGGTTCTGGCCCATTTGCAAATAATAAACTAAACCATTCAGAATATTATAAGGTTACCTGTGCTGAGGGAACTACTTCAAAGCAGTACACTGGGACAGAGAATTTTTGTCCCCTGTAATGACAATTCTTTTACAAAGTTTTTGTGAAACGTCATACAAATAGGAAATATATGAGGGTATCAATTCACACTCCAGATACTTCTGCAATAAAGAATATCATCATAAGAGTGTAAGTGACTATAATTGAAGGGTTAGTTTGAGATGCATTCCAGGCTTTATTTTCCAGCTTTGTAGCGCACACTGCTGTGAAACCTTCAGCAAATATTCAGGACTCATTTCAGTCAGGTGTAGCCAGGAAAGTTTTTGAGCAGAAAAAATCCTGATAAGAAGAAAATACCAGCTGCTTTGATGTGGGCTGATGTTTAGATCATACATTGGAATGCCAGCAGAGATTTCTCTCTACAGCTTTCCCTACAACTCTGACCAAGACACTTAATTTTTCCAGTAATGATTTTCTTTAGGTAAAAGTAAGCCATACTATACTGTGATCTTTCATGATTTCTCTGCTTCCATGAAGTACTTTGAAAACCACAAATACATAATACAACAATAAAAGTCATCACTAGCCTTATTTCAGTATCTAAAAAAGTACTGATAACAATTTTTACTTGTTGTTTTAATAGAGAATCCAGTAAAGCCTTCACTGTATTTATAATAATATACACTGAATTTTAGTGGCTGTTTTTATAGTTGTTTAATTTTATATCTAAATGATGTTCAAAAGCACTTTGGTGAACACCATAAGTGCTCTTTTAGTGTCAGTCTCCTATGAGGGGTCGTGTATTATAGTCAACTACAGTGTAAATAGTTTGTTCATTGTAATGTTTTCATTACTACGTCATTTGAAATATGTATTCGATTTGTGCAAAATTCAACTAAGTAGCTATAGTTTATCCACTGTATAGAATTTTAACACACCTATGTGTTTAGTAGAACATTTATTTATGTGAACATTGTAAGATGTAGTATGCTGTTTAAGACCCAAAGTAGTATTCTTATATCACTGAAAAATCTCTTATTTCTCTTTAGCACATATTCTGGGATGTTTACACAGGTAAACTTAATGTATTATGCAAGTAAAGTACTGTGCAGATAAGATCTTGATCACATTTTCTCTTCATTTAAATATCAAAAGCAGTTAAATATTTTTTCTCATCTACTGACTGCTTTGAATAAATGTGGTCTCTCTAACTTCCATTATGCTCTGTAATATATTAATTATTGAATTAGCTTTTAGTTTCTGATGCTGTCCCACACTCCCCAAGAAAGCCTTTGCAGTCCTTTAAAATAGGTTACATTTCCCCAGTATATTTATCCAGGTGCTCCATCCAAATCTGTTCTCTCTGTTTCATTAAAGTATGTTAAGACTTCTTATACTCTCTGGAAATGAACTTGTTGAAGCTAAGGAAGAAAAATAATTGGAGAGTATTCTTTTAGGATTGTATCCATTTGCTGCCCCTGATCTTAGAGTCAGAGAGCAGTGAGGGTTGGCTGCTCCAGAAGTGAAGGTAAGTCTTACGAGCCTTATCAAGGCTGCCAGGGCAGGGACCTCACTGTCAAGGGTCTCGTCTGACAGTATCTGAATGAGGCGAACAGGGCAGGGCCAATGACGGTGTCCAGGATCAGCATAGTATGCCAGGTCGCCAGTCACGTCTACAGGGAATGGGGCAGGTCCAAGGTCAAGCCAGGGAACTAGTCTGAAGGCCAGAGTCCGCATCCAGATAAACAGGTGCATGGCTAGGTATGTAGCTGAGGTTTCTCAGGCCTGCCACTTGCATTGTCTAAGTTGATCCTGACTTCAGACAGCCAAACCTCCAGGAGGATCTGTGACCCTTATATTCACATTATGTAGTAGAATTCACTCATTCACAGTTAATATGATCTGTGTTTCAGGATTTGAAGGTACTTACTGTGAAGTTAACAGTGATGAGTGCATCTCCCATCCATGCCAGAATGAAGGTCTCTGTGTAGATGGGGTTAACCATTACAGGTGAGGAAAATTATTTGAACGACAGATGTTTAGTATGATACATGGATGTTTATCAACTAGCTATTCTTTTGGTATTTTGCCTGCATTGTGTTTGCTGTCTTTCAGTGATGTAATATGTCTTTTCTGTGATGTGTTTGACACTGTCACATTACACTCAAAATCTTCTTGTGGGCAAAAAGACGTACATGTACACCATACATGTGGACCCAAGAATCTATTGTAGGGCTAATTACAGTCTTAATAATGTAATCAAAATATGACAAACAGTTGTTATTAGTCCAGTTACAATAATACTAATAGTCTAAGTTGAAATTTATAGAGAACAGCTTAATGAACAGTGTAGTTATAAGTGTTATATAAGAAATCTTGCAGTAATCTAGCTTTTGTCTCTATTGTTATGATTACCCTCACAATGTCAGTCTGGGTCCTGTGATCAGTGATTTCAGTCTTCCTCAAGAAGAACTGGCAGTGTTACTGCAAGTCACCAGCATCTGGGAGGAAGTCTTTGCCAGGAGAAGTGTGGTGTTTACAGTGGGGATTTTCTCATTTTCAGTCTCAGGCCTGCTTGGAGCCATTTTTGTATGTTTCCTTATCACAATTTACTTCCTTAGCACTGTTTTCCAGCTTCCCCAGCCCATATGGACACGAAAGACTATTGTTGGTAACACCATGATTATCCCACTGTGTTGCACCCTCACCATAGGTGCTGTTCCCAGAGCTGAAGCTAAAGCGTGAGAGTTGGCTTCAGGGCACGTGTGAAAATAAGTGAAAACCAGCTCTGGCCAAGGCAAATTCTGAGCCCTTGTACAGTGGGGTCAGCACAAAGCCTGTGGCCTTCAACTAATAATGGCAATAATCTTATTTCCTGGGCTGCAGTCACTGTACTTGTGAAGCTTGTTAAAGTATAACACTTTGTAATGTTCAGAAAAAAACAAATACAATTTTGGAACCACCTAATTCGTACTTCTCAAAATCTGCCACGTTTTTCTGGAATCTTTTTATATTCAACTAAAAAGTAATATAGCGACATCCTTTTTGCTAGGTGCTCCTGCCAACATGGCTTTACTGGGACACTATGTGAAGTGGAGGTTAATGAATGCTTATCAAGACCTTGCAAAAACAATGGAACTTGCCTGGATCTTGTGAACAGGTTAGTTACTACTAAATGAAAAGCAATTTCCTGATATCCTTATATATAAAGTCTGCTTGCTGCCTTGAGGTTTGGATGGGACCTTCAGCATATGACAAGGATTCTCTATTAAAATGAGGTAGGCAAATGCTGCTGGCTCAGCTATTTGTTTCTTGTGTGACCTGAGAGGAAAAGAGAAGGGAAACTGTCTTCAGCATAACTTGTTCTTTTCCTCCTTACCTGTTTTTTTGCTTTTTTTTTAAATTTGGACTAAGAATAAAATAGAGGAACATTTATCTTCTGTTAGATGGCTACATCTCTTTTTTCAGCTTCCAACAATGAGGTTTTCTAATGTAAATATTTAATAAAAGTTAAGTGTAAGCAAGAGAAAAATTTGTATCTTCTGTTTGTTCCACAACACTCTACAGTTATTTAGAGACTTGTGTCAAAAGAATGTTAGCCCTTAAGTCATTCCTTATACCTTCAGCTAAAATTGCTGTGCACAATTTTTCTACCAATTTAAAAAAAGAGTAAATCGCTCTGCTTGCTTCAGAAACATGGAAATGAGAAAAGTTAATTATTTTAATGTGGATGATGATTGGGGACACCAACTTGATGTCAGGACATACATACAGCTTCAGAATATTGGAATAGATCATTTTGTTTACTTCTGTTGTCTTACCTGGTTTTCCTTTTTCTGAAGATTCATCTGTAGTTGTGCACCTGGATACTATGGCTCTCTGTGTGAGATGGATGTAAATGAGTGTGAAACTTTGCCTTGCTTGCATGGAGGAAGTTGCATCAACAGGCTTGGAGGCTATCGGTGTTTCTGTCCCCCTGGATTCACAGGTATGGTCCGCTCTCTACCCCAGTGGAGAAGACCATTTCACAGGTTTTACATGTTTTTAATTTTATAGCAATGGCCTCAACTAAATCAAGTAAGAGTACACAGGATCATCTGCTTATTGGAGGATAAATACATATTAATTCAAATAGAACTTTCATCCAATTCTTGCTAAGTAGCTCAAGATGTTATTTACATTAAGGCTTGATTTATTATTTCTTTAGTCACCCATACATTCAGCTGAAAAACATTAAAAGAGAGATTGTATAGTGCAAAGAAAATAAATGTTTTCTGAATTCAGCCAAGAAAAAAAGTATTACTGTAGATACAGAGTAAATTTTACAAACATAATAAAATGCTGTCCTACCATTTGAGTTTGCACAGAACCATAGTAACACTTTGACTTTGCTGACCTCTTGGACTGACACTGTTGCCTTTAGTGTTAATCGTTATATTTTTACAGAACTAATGACAAAATTTTTAATGGGTAGAGATGTAGTAAAATTTCTCTAAAATGATGTTGACATTTATTTAAATGCACTGCATGCTGCAGAACAGGTAGTTCGTACCTAATGTTTTGATACATCCAGCTTAAGCAACATGAAAACACATGGGGTCATATGACTCTGTTTGCAGAGATGTTTATAGTTGTCTGCCTCAAGTCGTATCTTTTCTGCATTCTTTCTGCATAAAATGTTTTTTCCTACCCGTTTCAGCCTGTAATGAATACCACATAATTCATAAGATTAGAAAGGATGCAATTTGCATCCACGGAACTGAGAGGAATGTAATCTCTCCACAGAACAAAGAACAAGTACTGTTTTGGGAATATCTATATAGCTGTATATCCTTCTTCCATTCGCCACAAACTTTAGTCTTGTGCAGTGTTCTTCAAAATTATCCTTGACATTTCAGCAAAAATTGGAAAAAATCTATATAATTCTCTTGCCTAAAAATTTAAAAGCTTCCCCCCCCCCCAAAAAAATTTGCTTCAGAAGGGCTGTGTTCTGAATAGTACTTCTTGGGTATCACAGAAACTGTGATTCATTAGGCAATGGTGCTGCAGATTTATAATTTAACTGATAGATGTTAAACCAGTTGTCTTCACCTTTATGTATATGTGTCTGTAAGAATTCCCAGTTATATTAATAAAAGACAAGACACCTGTACCTGAAGGGCTTATGAGACTCTAATTTGAAAAGGAACAAGCAGTCTGCAGGTGTGCTTTCCTTTTATGATTCTTCATTATTGACTAAGCAGTTTGACTTGAGTTCTTTTCCCTAACACATTTAAGCAACAGGGATAGGATGTTGGGTTTTGTTGGGGTTTTTTGTGAGGTTTTTTTAACCAGCTGTAGTAGTTGTTTACCATTATAAGTAGTTATTTACTGGTACAAAATACTGGTTTATTATTTCATGTTAGTTATTTACTAACAAGGGTGATGTGATATCCAGGTATCTATCAAACACTGAAACGTTACTCAAAAATTAGTGATAGATTGCCCATCACTTAATTATAACCAGTGATTTTTTTCCCCCTCTTAAAGTGACACTGGACATCCACTATACAATGTACCAGTTGGATTAAGTCTGAAGGAGTAATTCATTCAATACAAAGTGTTTGGTATAGCAGCAGTTGAACTAAGGCTTTAAAGTGAAGTTGTGGTGTTAGTAGGCCCAGAAGTGAGTGAAAGTAATTTGATTTCAAAGCTAGGTCTTTACTTTTCTGGAGTAGGTCATTGCTTTTCTGGATTATGAAGCAAAAAGAGCATGTGTCAAGTGTATGTTTCCCTGGCAAACATACAGAGTTGCAAAGTAGTTCTCTGATAGTTTGAGGTTTTGAAAACTTTTTCTAGCAATTACAATTCAAATAGCTAATAGATTATTTTTCATATTTAATTTAACAAATTTTTTTGGTTCTATATTACCTACACTACAGAAAAGGTAATTATACTGTTTGAGAGTAGCAAGCTTTGGAATTATAAATAGTGAAAGAAAATACTTTAAAACTGCAAAATATTAGTATTTAAGATACCAAATTTATAACAGTATAACAAAAGTAATTTATTCAACTCTTTGGAAGATAGGTGTATTTCCACTTTCATCTTCAGTAATTTTATAAATTTAGGAACAGCCTTTTTTTGTCATGGACAAAGCACCTTTAAAGATACATAACAGTGTGTATTAATTTCAATGTTAGTTTGAATTTCAAATATGTTTTAATGTACTTGTACAAAAAGAACTTCAATCATAGACTATGATTATTAAAATACTACAGATTTATAAATTTGAATGGAAACTGGAAACAAATTACAATATATTAAATGGTTTAGGCCAAATTATGTTACTATATTTCATTTTATTTGTAAAAACTTCTTTTAAATTCTAACTTTCATCAGACATTTTGAATGTTTTTTCTGGTCATCATGTATTTTAATGTCTTAGAGAAGGCAGTCTTTAGACACTGATCTCTGCTTTGCAAGCTCTAAAATTTTGGCAGCTAATGTATCTCTTAAAATTTTAAGTTTTCCATGAATTTATCTTATTTTGGATCTGTTTTACGTTCATAATTTTATTTCATTTTAAATAGCTGTTTAGCAAAAATACATTACAAATAATTTATTAACTATTAAAATAGAACTTTTTCTCAATGCCGCTAAGATAAAATGTACTGTTTTGCAGCTCAGGTAGACTTACAAAAATTGATGACAGTTCAGATGACAAATGCACAGATGTATCCTTTCTGTCAGGATGTAATTGGCAGCAACAATGGTCTTAAACCCTAGATATCACTGGTAAACCCTGGTTAAAGTCCTCATCCCAGATACTTCAGAAAATAAAACTGAAAGTGATCTGGGCTTTGAAGAAACTGTTTTTTCCTTGGCCCAAAATGAGACGTAAAGTGACTTAATAAAGTAGTGCTATATTAGAAAGAGGAGAAAAGTAACAAAAGGATAATACCAAGAAAAGAACTAATCCTTTTCAAAAGTACACAGTTCCTTTCCTTTTTTTTTTTTTTTTTTTTTGGCAAAATACCATCTAGAGATGACTGCATCCCCTCTTCTGCAGTAGCCTTCTGCGTATGTTTAGTTGTCCTCAATCACACTGGCTGGCAAGGCCACATCAAAGGTGCAGATGACCCAGTGACTTGAACTTTCCATCCCCAGCTTAGCCCGTCTTTTTTTTCTTAATTGCTTTGGCTGGCCAGTGTTGCTCCATGAAACAATACTGCTCAATTCCACTAGGTACTCTTGATAACACAAGATCTAATTATTCCAGCTCTATCAGCTGCTGCTCTTCTTTTACTTGTATTTGCTCTTTAGCAACTGTATATTTACGGTATACATCATCCTTGTTGCCCAAAAGGATCTTTGTAAACAGACATATGTTGTTTCTTCAGATCTATGACTTCACATACTAAAGCTACAAACTGTCTCTTTACATTAGTTTGACCACTCACTTCCAAGCACACAGAAACATCATTAATTTTTCCTAGTTTTACACTCCATTGCAAAAAATACTGATTTATTTGAAATAACGTTAAACTTTCATGTTGAAAGATGCAGGTCTGGAAAACTGTTTTCGGTGTTTAATGCTTAGGCACCACAAAGAAACATAACAGTAGCATAGCATAAAGTCTCTAGGTAGCCAGTTAGCTTCATCTGAAAGGATTCTAGGATTACCAAGTCATTACTGCCTTCACTGACAGACTTGCTAATTCTTAAGTCTTTATTTTCTGATTTTCTTCATTTGAGGTTAATGAAATAATTCTAAAGTTGAGTGTTTTGCCCGTGACGATAACTGGTAAGTGATCTCCCTGTCTTTATCTTGACCCATGGTATCTTTCATCTTCATTTTCTTCTTGTGTCCCGTTGATGAGGGGGACTGAGAAACCTGCTGGATGAGCATCTGGTAGCTGCCCAAGGTCGACCAACACATTTTAAGAAAAGACCTTTAGTCTTTGCAAGAGATCTTAGAATTTTGTTAGCTCACAGGATTATTTCTCACTTCCCCCCTCTTCACTCTGCCTGTGCAGTGTTTTGCCCTTTCTTAAATAAGTTTTCACAGAGGTGCCACCATCTTGGCTGAGGGATTCAGCTGTGTCTTACAGTGGGTCCACTGGAGCCAGCTGGAACCATCTGTGTCTAGCATGAGGCAGCCCCTGGTCTCTTCTCACAGAAGCTGCCTTGCAGCTTACCCCCACCAACACCTTGACACCTGCACCCAATACTCAAGATTTCAGTGGCTAAAATAGGATGTGTATTAAACCGAGGTATATACATTCAAAATTCTGATTCACACTGCAAATTATGGGACATCTGATCCAAAAGATGCCTAAAAATGACATAAGTACCATGAAATCACTTTTTGCTGTGAAGGTTCAGTGATCATTTCTGCAGAACAGTAATTATTCCTTAATTCTAAATAGCTATTCTCTTAATCTCAGATCTGCCCTTACAATCTTACCTTCTCTATGAGATCTGTACAAATTGACATTTGGAAGTGACTAAGGGTGCAGTTACATTGTATGTTAAGCCAAGTCAAAACCTTGGCGTAAGTAACTCATCTTGTATTTTATCTTTAATGCCGGCTCTGAGCACCAGCTTTCCTTATCCTGGGCCTCAGAACCTGCTGTTCATCTTGTCTACGTAACAATGAAAACTCTGCTCTGCTTTTTATACAATGGGCTGACCTAATAAACTAGTCCCACAAGATCTAATCAATGAAAAGGGAGAGAAGTTTTCCTTATCTTTTTGACCTTCCCAGCAACTTCTACAGCTTTGTACTGCCAGATGACTCTGGCAGTGATTGCATCTGCACTCCTTAAACCTCTATCTGTATTCTTTGCCATTGATATCCAGAGGAAGAAGAGCAACAACACTACTAACTGAAGTGACTATTTATTTAGAGTCAGAGGTGAGGAATCTCATGATACGCTCCCGGAGATGTCAAAGCAAGATGCAGCTTACATGTCAAGAGAGGCCAAAATTGATTGGCATACCAAAACCAAATTTAACATGTATACTGACAGAACTGGGTTTCTGTACTAAATGTGGAGGTAGTGGTGTCTGTCTTTTAGTTTAATGGTTAGAGCATTCACACAAGTTTTGGGAATTTTATGTTCAGTGAACACACCATCATGAAGGGGCAAATTTACTTTATGAGTTTTCCCATGAAGTGCTATAATGTCCATACTGTAAGTTAGCCTGAGTTGTAAGGAAAGGAGGGGGCACTTCTGCTGTACTTCTTGAGCTTCCACACTGTTCAGCAAAGATTTCCTGGGCCAGAAATAGCACAGGACAGTAATGTGTAACTTCATTGAGTATTTGGCTTGAAGTGCCAAGTCTAGACTGCTAGTTCCCTCTCTTCTTCTGAGAGCCAAGGTCAGGACATAAGCATTTTTTTTCCTCTCAGAGTGACTTGCCATCTACTAACTAGAGCCTTAAGCCACAATTTAACCAATTAAATCTTACTCTGGTAGCAGCTTTGTTCTAATTACTGCTCATCCTTGTTCAAGGAAGAGAGTGGTCAAGAAGGCATGGCAGAAGGCCAGCAAGGATGAATAGGAAACACCTGACTGAGCTCAGATGCAGAAAAGAAGCACACATTTGGTGGAAGGAGCTGGAATGGGCTACTTAGGAGGAATGTGACGCCATTGCCCAAGTGTGCAGAGTTGAAATTAGGAAAGGAAAAGCTTAGCTAGAGCTGCAAATAGAGAAGGATGTGCAAAGCCACAAGAAGGCTATATATACATTGGCAGCAAAAGAAAGGCCAATAAAAAAGTGGGCCTGGTTCTCAGTGGGGAGGGGGACCTAGTGACAAAAGACATGGAAGATTCTGAGGTACTAAAAGTTGTCTTTTTTTCAGGGTTTACTACTAAAATCCAGTCTCAAGCTTCCCAGGTTTTTGAGTCTGGTGGCAGAGTTGAGGGTACTCCTCTTTTAACAAGCCTCCTGGTAGAGTATGATCCATAAACCACAACCCTCTGAGCCCAGCCAGCTAGCCAGCTTTTTAGCCATCCAGTTGTCCACCCTTCCAGACTCTTAATGTCCTGACTTGAGTATGGGAATATTGTGGGAGATTGTGTCAAAGCCATGCTAAAATCAAGATGATGTCCAATGCTGTCTTCTCTTCCACAAACATAGTCATTTCAACATAAAAGGCAATCAAATTTTCAAGCGTGATTTTCCCTTGATAACCTTATAGAATCATAGAATAGTAAGGTCATCTAGTCCAACCCCCCTGCAGCGAGCAGGAACATCTTCAACTAGATCAGGCTGCTCAGAGCCCTGTCCAGCCTGACCTTGAATGTTTCCAGGGATGAAGCATCTATCACCTCACTGAGCAGCCTGTTCCAGTGTTTCACCACCCTCATCATAAAAAATTTCTTCCTTATATCTAGCCTAAATCTGCCCTCTTTTAGTTTAAAACCGTTATTCCTTTTCCTAGTGCAAGAAGCCCTACTAAAAAGTCTGTCCCCATCTTTCTGATAAGCCGCCTTTAAGTACTGAAAGGCCACAATAAGGTCTCCCCGGAGCCTTCTCTTCTCCAGGCTGAATAACCCCAACTCTCTTAGCCTTTCCTCATAGGAGAGGTGTTCATCCCTCTGACCATTTTTGTGGCCCTCCTCTGGACCCGCTCCAACAGGTCCATGTCTTCCCTGTGCTGAGGACTCCAGAGCTGGACACAGCACTCCAGGTGGGGTCTCACCAGAGTGGAATAGAGGGGCAGAATCACCTCCCTTGACCTGCTGGCCACATTTCTTTCGATGCAGCCCAGGGTACGGTTGGCTTTCTGGGCTGCAAGCGTATATTGCCACTTCATGTCCAGCTTTTCATCCACGAGTACCCCGTCCTTCTCCGCAGGGCTTCTCTCAACCTATGCTGTTTGTTACCAGTCACCACCTTCTCCTTGTATTGCCTAGAAATTGCTTCTAAGAGGATTCACTCCATGATCTTCCCAGGAACTAAAGTGAGGCTTACTGGCCTGTAGCTCCCCAGATCATCCTTTTGGCTTTTTTGGGGAGATAAGTGCAATGTTTGCCTTTCCTAGTCACCGGGGACCTTCCCCAATTTCCATGGCCCTTCAGATGTGATAGAAGGCAGCCTTCCAAGGACGTAAGCCAGCTTTCTCAGCATCCTCCGATGCAGCCCGTAGGGTACTGAATTACAGGAAATGAATAGAAGAATTGAGTACAAGAATCTACGTTTGGCCCAGTTTTCTGTATGCCACAACAGAAACTAAGTTAGATTGTTGTGTCTAACCTTCGTTACCCAAGTTCGCTATTGGGATGTGACCTTTTGAAAATTTTATTTCAAATCTTGTATTTACAGCTTCAGCAACAGGAGAGGATAGTCCAGTACATATTTTCTTCTTTGAGGAAACATTTATTTCATGTGGTCTGTAAAGGTTACTATACCGTATAGCAGTGACCTCCAACTCTAGAAAGCTAGAGAAATTTATTTGTAGTTTCAAAGCAGTGAAGTTTCTAAACAGCTAAGAATCCTATTTGTAAGAAAGAAAGGTCTCTATAGTGTATGCAAAGTCCCTGGTCCTTAAGGAGACAAAGTCAATAGCTACCTAATTTTTTTGTACAGATTATGCCCAAAATATGTGAAGCTACAGCCCATTCATAATGAGTGTTTGGCAACAGCAACTTTCACTGTGTATACAAATTAAATCTGGTGATTAGGAACTTGGATGACAGTACACTCCCCTTGTGTAGTAAAATATAATTGTTTTGGGTTACATATCTGTGCCTTTAGGGAGGAAAATCCTTGTCTTTTGGCAAAGAATATCTAAAAGTGAAGTGTTTGTTCTTCATGCTCATTACTGTCTAATTTGAATGTATTTAGTATAGCAATTCTAAGGTGATTTCACCAATGTCTTGTACAGTTAATTACTGTTTATCTTCAAACAGAACCAGCTTCTTTCTCTGCATTTATAGGAGTCAGTAAAAGAGGAATAGAACTAGCTCTGCTTTTTATTTTTGACTGCTGAAAAGAAGCAGCGTCTTATTTATGAATAGCATCAATGTAGAAGGCAATGCTTTATAATGATAAAAAGGACACTGTTCATGCAGTCACGTACATGTTGGGACTTACACCCTAAAGTGGTGTCAATGACTGGGAGAAAATCTCAATTTGATTCTCACAGACTTCCCTCCAAGTTTCCTGCACCTTCATAGAGGTTACTAAACGCAACAACGTTAATAAAGAGTTCCGAACAACTTCTGCTTCTTTTTGCATGCATCACTGCATATTGACCAGAAAAAGGTCTTGAATCCGGTTCTCACGCATAATGTAAGATTATGATGATGCATCCTCTCCCACATTCTCTCTCTGTTGCTGGTCTGTTTAATATTAATCATTTATACTAAGTGGAAAAAAACCCAGCAGAAATATTTTCAATACAAAATACCCAGTAGGTCAGCCATGCATGCATTCTGTCACTTTACATGAAACATTCTTGCTCCATATCAAGCAGATCTGGAAACGTTTGAGAACACTTTTTTTAATTCATTAGTGAAAATGGGAGGAAGGTGATCCCTTAGACTCATGCAGCTGACAGCAGCAAGCATACTATACATCACGATTCAAAATTTGCAAGCTAGACTGAATGGCAAAAAGATTAAAATTTACCTGCATCAGAATGGTGTCAGCCCCAGGCTAATGAGTCCTTCTTAAGAGGCGTGGTGGTAAAGCCAGATACAATGCCATACTAACATGGCTAAAGTGCTTTTGGCCTTTCAGAGCTACTGCCTTGCACATCTTTATTAGGGACTCTCAACACTCTACTGCATTATGCTACCTAGACATGTACTGATAGTTCTTTCCTGAGTTTTCTAGTTTCTAAAGTCCTTTGGTACCTGAATTCCTTTGTGGATTTCACGGAAAGGCTGGTTGAGTCTCTCAAAGTAATGGATTTTGCTGAGGCCTCCAAGAATATTGGCGCCATTCTTGTTCTTTCTGTCTTGTTGCCACAAAGTGGCAATTAAAGTTATCAAAGTAATTGTAGTAACAGTAGTAGTAGTAGTAGTAGTAATAATAATAATAATCCCTTCCTCCAGGAAACCATACCTCACAAGAATAGAGGCACTGTTAAACATTATATCATAATTATGGAAGTGCTGCTTTGAAGTTGTGAGGTTTGCCTTATGTTTTTGATCATGATACTATATATAACACATAGGTATCTTTCTTAGGACACACACATACTATTTAATAGAACAGGAACATTTAATAAAACTGAGACAATCCCGAGCTAAAGAGATAGTAATGGAAATTGATAACATCCTTATTTACCTTCTCATAAATACAATCTATCAGATCAGTGTTTCAGGGTAAAGCAGATGTAGAATCCTTCCCTGAAGATTTTTTGAGCTGCTTGAAATGCAGAATTCAGGGGATAGGACTATCCAATGAGAACATTTGAGAGCTTGTGGTCAAGTGATTATATCTAAATCTTACCTATTTGGTAAGCTATTAAGTGAGAATTTAAATTATCTAGGGCTTCTAGAGCCAAAATCAGTGCTTCACATTATACCTACAACAAATTTGAGAAAGCCCTGATACAACTGTTAGAGCTGTTTCCTAGCTGTTATTGCTAGCTAGGAAAGTCTCTGTACTTTTCAGCAAGTGTAACTTTGGAGGGGTCTTTGAATGTATTCAAGTGTGCCACTGTGCATGCTTTAAAGGAGTTTCTATTCTGTAAGAGTTACCAAGGCCCAGGGGACTGAAATCTCAATTTCCACACAAATTGCTCTTCTACAAATACTGTGACAAAGGAACTTTTAAGCAGCTTTAATGCCAGAACACCACAGAGGATTATGCATTGTAGTGCCAGTCTATTCTTCTGTGATTCTGCGATATTTCTTTGAGCTTTGTGTAAGTTGTAAATGTACTTAATGTTCAAATCTTTTATATTAAATTGTTGTAGTATCTCTAAAAGATAATGATGCAAATGAAATAATATTTTAATAGCTATTTCTGATGGTGTGTTTTTTTGCTATGCACTCAAAAATTCATGACTGGGAAATAGTTAGAGAAAAACATGCAATTCTTCACTTAAAAACCTGTGGTTGATTCAATCAGTCACAGCAATAAATAACTAAAGCAATGACTGCTGAGTGATGGTTTCACTTCGCAGAACTCAACATGCTGTATGTTAGAACTGTTACTGTAAAGTTGTGCTTCTTATTTCTGAAAACCATGGCCATGGTAGCATCATGGATTTTTTTGGTTCTCTGTATCTATCTCTGCCAGAAATCTCTGTCTTTTATCCTCAACAGGATTCAGAGAAGTAGATTACTTCATTAAGATTATTTTGTTTACTAAAGTAGAATGGGTTGACCTTTCATGCTAAGAATCTAGCAGTTTTCTTAGCAATTCCATTGGGTTTTTTCCTGGTTTGTAGTGGAAAAATGTATGAGGCAACTCTCTGGGTCTCACTGATGACATGACATGGATATGTTTTATTTCCCTGCAGTCAGCCTAAAGTAGTATTCTGAGTTGCCAGGTTCTCATTTGAAACAAATAGTGAAGGTGTTGTGCTATAGTAATTAAATTAACCAATATTAGTGCCTAAATACACTACCCAAGGCATACCTGTATTCTAAATAATACATTTTCTCATCAGTAATTATTTTCAGTTATTAAGATTATTTCCAAGTGTTTGTACTTCTGGCTTGCCTGCATTGGAGTCTCAGTGTGTGATTAGCAACAATCTAAATGGAAAAAAAAAAGCAGCCTACCTTTTTTGCATACTTTCTTTTTGGATTTTTTGGGGGGAAGTTGGATTTGACCAAAGTGTTACTAAATAGCATAATAATTTTGAAAATTATTAGGGTATGATGAAATACATGCTATTCACATGTAATTTTGCATATAACCATGATTAAATTCTTGTTGCATTGTCATCTGCTTCCATGCACCCATTACATACTTTTGATCCCATGCATTTTGCCATTAACCAGGCTACCAGGTCAAGCTACCAGGGGAAATTTCATTCCTGAATCACAACAATTCAGGTTGGAAGGGACCTTGTGAGGTCTCTAGTCCAACCTCTTGCTGACAGCAGTGTTAGCTGTGGGGTCGGGATTTTATCCAATTGGGTCTGGAAAACCTCCAAGGACAGTATTGTTCTCATTTCTGATGGTACATTTAAACTGTAATGTGAATAATACATTACTTTATTAGTAGTTAAGTGTGATTCATTGTGTCCCAAGAAGAGAAAGACAAGTTGAGTTTTTAGCTATATGGTAAACTTGGACTTTTGCTATCATTTGACTGTAAAAATGCATAAATGCTTCAGTTTTAAATAAGACTGTTACAGACTACATAAAACATGCCTATTAGAGAAGAAAATCAAAAGCTGTAATAATAGTATTAGTATATTCTGGAGGCATTCAGGTTATAGAGTGATAAGGAAGTAGATGTGAATATAATTTTTTTTGCACAAAGCTATTTTAGAGTGATGCCTTTACCGCATACTACAGCTCTCCAATTTTCCATTATTTTAATTTTATTTTTACACTCCATTTTATATTAGTGTTAAAATGGCTAATAAACAGTGACTATACTGAAAAAAATGCATATTTCTCTGTAAGACTGTATGTTTATATTTATATAGATATGAAATATAACAAATTTATACATTATATATACAATACAACGTACCAATACAGTTCTTTTCTCCATATTGAACTGTATTAGTTCAAATGAGAGATACTTTGTTTCTTAGAAATTTGTCTTTCAGTTACAAATTTTCAGTTATCTTTTCATTTTAAAAGTTTTTCTCAATTTTTGTGAAGTAATTGCTCATACTAAACAGTACGTTCTTAAAATCAAAGTTAAAATGTCATAAATATTGAACTGATATTTGCAGCTTGCCCAGCTACAATGTGACCTTCTCTGGCAGTATTGAGAGCTAGGACATTTTTGTCATGATGTTTCCAGTATTCAGACATGAATTAATACATTTTACTTGCTCTATCTTCAGATTTATCTTATTCTCCATCCCTTTTTGTAAGTTTATTCATCTGTGAACTGAATCATAATTCTAAACTGTGATATCTTTAGGTATAGCTTGATTTTATCATTTTGTAATCCAGTAAATATGATTTCTGCCCTTAGCAGGGGGAGGCTTGGCTGCATGCTGACCCAGCAGTGCAGGGGATCAGCCTCACCATGGCCTGAGCTGGCTGTTGCTGGTTTAACCTCTATGCTGGGGCCCAATGACTGTTGCCTCCTCTGCTCCAGCTTCAGCTCTGGGAAGAGCCCCTCTGGGGAGGGGGTGACACCCCCTCCCCCCAGTCACCACTGCCTGGCATACTATAGCCCTTTGTGTGCCTGGGGCTGGGGGCCGCTGCCAGGCTGCAGCTGGCAGCCTGAGAGAAGGAAGGGGGCTGTGACAGGGAAAGGTATAAAGGGAAACCAAGCAGAGCCCAAGACTAGGGGAATAAGAAAGTATCGACATCATGTTCTTTCAAACAAAGAGATGAAAGAAATCCCCCACCAGACAAATCACAGTCCTCCTGGCAAAGATGTCATGATGCTGGCAAATCCTTGCAATGCCCCTCCTTCCATCCGTCATCTACAGTTTTTGGGACAAAACTGTAGTGTCATGCATTAGACCCACAGGGACATTTGAAGCGTGAGCACACCACCAGTGGAAAGAGTAAGATACTCGCAAGGTTTGGCAGGATTTTTGGTATAACCATTTTAATGATTTTAATATCAATGCCTTTCAGTAACGACAATTTTGACTGTCAGGCTGTTAAAACATTAATAGCACTGTCATTAAAAGTCTAGACTCTCTATATGGTGTGTTCCCTTTCACCTGTCACAAGATTATGAATTTTTGAATTTCTGTTATTTTTACTAGAAAGTGTTCAGATCACTAAGATCTGATGCTTGATCTGATGCTATGACTAGGCACAGCAGTAAGCCAAGAAGTAATCTGCTTAGGTAGATTGCTGCTTCTGATGGTCACATCATGCTCCAGTCTAGAGTTCAGATATCTAAATAACAGAAAGTGCAAGCTACAGGTGATGTTTTTGTATTTAATCCCTCTGTTTCTTGCATTCACTTTTAAATTAAACGGGCAGATATGGTTCTCGAAACCCATGCCTGCATATCTAAGATCCAAAATCGGTATTGGGTGAAAACAAGTATCTTAAAGGTTTTAGACCAAGCAAATTAATTGGTATTTGTCTTAATTACTTTGTTTCCTGTGGTCTAATCTTATCTTGTAAAGTTCTCTTCACTTACCCATGCAAAGTGGAAATCAAACCTTGTCTAAAGAAAGAAAAAAATATTTACTTCAAAATAGTTTGCAGCCACTCAAATTTTCTGCAGTCTGATCAGCACGAATTTAACTTGACTTAATATAAGGAAAGTGAAATAATTGCCTGAAATAAATCTATTACTGTCACAAAATACGATACATTTAGAAAATCTAAATCTCTGGTATTAGTTACTATGCTATAATAAATCTTTCTTAAGATGAAATCAACAAAAACAAGCTCAGCAACCTTATCAGCCCTAGTTTTTCATGTGGCATACTTAGAAAACTATTTACAGCTTATTTACTCATGACAGGCTGAATAAGGCAATACTGAAATGATGTAAAAAGGACAGTATGCTGTTCACAAGATTAATGTCACTGTGACAAAATGAATACTAGTTCCTTGCAGTCAGTTACTAATTTTAAGAGGCAACATATTTCTAGATTTGTAAGATGGTTGGTTTAGAATATGACGACTGGGGCATACTGTATCAATGTTAATTTTTCGGAGATGAAAGACAAATTCTGCTGAAAAATGTCTTCTAAGGAGACTAAAGCATTTCTTTACAATGTGGTTTTGTATATATGTGTATTCAGAAAATGTATTTACTATAGAAGGTATTTCAAGAGCCGTGGAAATAAAGCAAGCTGGTAGAAATTATTACGTACCATATTTTTTCAAGATGTATCTTCCGCATCTTCCTGTAATAGGTAAAATACCTGAATTTTTACCTAGTACTTATAACAGCTTGTTTTTGCTTTACTTATGAGATGCTATTACAGTATTTTTCCATATACCAATTTATCTTTACATTGCTTTTGATCCCAGATAGCTCAGCTGATAAATTTTTTTGCTCTGTATTAGTTTCTTGTTTTTTTCTCTTGTGCAAAAAGTCAAGATGGAACATGTTTGAATGCATATTTTCTATCTGTCCAAATTAAGATTTTGAAGCTGTAAATAACTACCAGTGTTAAGTATCGTATTCTAGTGTTTTTCCACAACTGCTGTTGATGATTTATAATTGTTTACAGTTATATATTTCTTGGAGTTACATCAGTAATGAGGACAGCTGTTAGATGAATGGTGATTTTAAAAAAATTCTGAGTTAAAAAACTCCCACAAATTAAGCCCCTATAAGCTCATATAAGTAGGGTACTAGGACCTGAAATTCATCTACAATGTAGAGATTTTTCACAAGCATTACCATTATTATTCACAATTTCTATGATACATAGGCATGTTAGAAAATATTTTTGCTCATTATTTTCTACTTCTTTTGGGGTATAACACTCTCATGCTGAAATTATTTAACAAATGAGTTAATTCTTTTCTGTAAGATAAATATGCTCTACAGTATGGTTTATAGTATTTCTGCTCATGTTTAAGCTGAGCAACATTTTTATTTCTTAGACTTAATGCTATACAGTCTTTTTTAATATACATAATTGGCTTCATTATTGGTTATACATTAATGTCCATTATATACATCCATATGAAAAATCTATGAATTGATCTTTTGATTAATGTCTATTATGACATCTCATGGAATGGTCACAAGTACTTGTCAAGAGTCATGTCATAATAGTTGATACTAAAATTGACCTCACCAAGAGAAGAATTAGGTGTTGCTGAGGGATCCTGATAGGACATCTCTCCTTTTCTCTCAGTTCTGGCTCCTTTGAACTAGGTATAAAATTTTCAGTTACGGTAGAAGGATGTACTTTTTTTTTCCTATATCATGTATAAATTAGTGTACCATGCTAATTTACTATTCCTTTCCATTTTCAGGTACGCCCTCAGCAACCAGTTGTTTTTTGTTATGCATTTGTTTTTCTTTTCTGTGTAGTACGTCTTTGACTTTGTTCTTACACAAAATTCTCTGTTTCTTCCTTTTCCTCTGTTTTCATACTAGCTATTATCATAAATTAATATCCTGAATTTTTAATCTCGTGAAACAGCACTCAAATATCCTTATCATCTCCTAGAAAAGAAAGAACTGAAGAGGTCTATAAATTATCATTTGCCTCAGTCTTTAGCCCTAACAATCAAATAATTTTATACTTGGTATGTAGAGGTTTTATGTATTTTTAAAATATATATGTATATGTTCTAATATGTTTTCTTATAAGTCTAATAAGAAGTAAACAAACCAGAATATATACTATATTTTCAAAAATCAAAGTATTTTTACTCTCAGAAATGTAACACACAACCACAAAAACATCCGAATACAAAATGTCATGAAAATATCGAGCTTACTTACCAAGAGGGGAGGATCTAGAGATTATCACATAATTTCCTTGTAAAAAAAACCCATGTTATTTACTGTCTAAAAACCTAAAATTTTGCAAAGTTACGTGCATGCAGTATAAAGAAACCAACCAAAAAAGTGTCTTAAAGTAATGAAGCTGAATAGCTGAATAATTTTAAGATAAATAAATCATTATGTATATTGCATAGACTACAGAAATTGCAATAAGCACATCAGTCATAGGCAAAATGCAAAAACATGTAGAAAATCTTCAGAATTGTTAATAGTGGGATGAAAACTTAAAAAGAGCATAGCTAAGAATGCTTGTGCATCTCAAGAGATCACACGTAAGTCAGAGTTGTTTGTTGTATGGTCTGTTCTTTTGTTCACAGTGTCTGCTTTCAGCCCTATTCTGTTGAAAGGAAAAAGCTCCTGAGGAGCTCAAGTTTTGCAACTAGGAGAGTTTGCAAAAAAAAAAAAAAAAAAAAATATTTCTAGGACCCACTGCCATTTCAAACTTCCTCCTTTCCTGTGCCGAAATACTTACAGGATCAAGTCTAGTATCTGATTTTTCAGCTTGTTAGGTGCACTACAGCTTGTAAAAACTCAGTCGGATGTTGTAGGGATGT
This sequence comes from Gavia stellata, assembly GCF_030936135.1. NCBI lineage: Eukaryota > Metazoa > Chordata > Aves > Gaviiformes > Gaviidae > Gavia > Gavia stellata. Next base: position 83,038,966 of record NC_082595.1, read on the forward strand.
GTTTCTGAGGGAAGAAATGCAAAAACATAATCATTTTTTTAACAGAAGACTGAGAATAAATGCCCAGTGATGGGAAGAGGGAGAGATTCTAGATTGGATCTGAAGTTGGTGAGAAAAATCCTTGAAGGCGGAAAAGGTTAATTTCTTATTTGGGTTTACACTTGAAAAGATGAGTCTTTATGGAAGATGTGACAACCTCTAGATTAGGATGTAGGTGTGGAATTGTGCAAATGAGCTCCGAGAAATACTGAGGCATCCCCAATTAATGAAGTAGGTCGAACATAAAAAGAGCATTGGAACAGGCTGCTGAGTTTTCTTTATTAAGGTACAAGACAGACTGATCCTTCCCATGAATGGATTCTTTGAAAGAGTAGGAGAATAGCTGTCTCCTTTTCACCTTACTCCATACTCTTGTCTTCTCACATCTGTGGCATTTCCTTGCCTTCTGCAGCACTCTGACACACAGGGAAGCCCCCAGGTTACCATCAATGTCAATAATCCCCCTAACGTGGTATGTGTGAGGTACTTTTCCCTTTTCTTTGATGCATGGAGGCATTATTTCTAGCATGGTAAGTACAGTCTGTAAAGTGGAGCTCCGAGAGGTGTCTTCAGCGCAGTAACACATCTGGCATAGTCAGAGCTATGAAACAATTTACAGGCAATGTTTTACGTAAAGTGCTAGTTCTATGGTATTATAGTCTGTCTCTCACAACAACTTTGCAGAATATTTGGTTGTATTATAACATTTAAAATACAGCAAGATTAGTTTTATTAAAAGTTTTCATACTTTCAACAAGGATTGAAAAAGAAACAGGTTTCAAATTAAATGACAGTCAGATTGGAAGAGAATGACAGACTGTCCAGGTTACGGTCAAGAACGATTGCCAGCCTTTTTATGTCTACAATGTGACAAGTTACAAATTTAGTACATTTAGCTCTTGGAACTAATTTAAATGAAAATGTTCATTCTTATCAAAATTGATTAATCCAGTGATGCTAAGGGATTAATGCCAGGGATGTATTTGGCCTGATTTGTACAGAGGGTGTTAGAATATGGGTGTTGAATTTAAAGAAGAAATTTTAGTGTCTGAATGTAAATTATTTTCTATAAAAACTATCAAAAATATTTTGAGTTAGTGCATTTTGGCAAGAAAATTTGAACTAGCTCCTACTATTGAGCAAGTTATTTTCTTTGGTAGACCTAATACTTCAAAATTACATCATTTTTATTCAGTTCTTTTTTATTTAATTTTTTCCTGTGTTACATGTATTCATTTTCATCTTTAAGGCTGTTGTAACGGTAATTACTGTAATGATTATAGTCTGTATTCACAGCAAATCTCACAAATTCCATTTAGGGTGGGAATGATAAAATGGACTTTTACTTTCTACATATGTCTGAAACTTTAACACTGGCAGGACTAAAAGTCCATTTTGCCTATTAACATTGCTAAAGTTTTCCTGGAAAGGGCAGAATATGGAGATACCACTACAAGGTGTTTCTGTTCTTTCCATCAGATTCAGTCTTTCTTGGCAGAATCCAATCTTAATTACATCTCATGATACCTGTTCTTTAAAGAAACTAAGTGCAAAGTTGCATTTCTCTAGCTTCCCATGTTATTCCCTGCCTGAACATTAATTCATGAATTTTGGATCCTGTATTTCAGATAGACCTGGGAGATTAAAGACACTTTGTGACATTAAGCATTCTCTTAAGCAAAGATTGCCTTGAAAATTGACGTACAGTATTTCACAGTATTTGGACAGAAATGAAGGAAGACTACTGTGATACGTTCTCATTGAACTCTAAGCAGTGGGATATCTGAGGCTGACAAGAAAAACTTTATTTAAGGAAACACTATTTCAGGACTCATGCTGGTATTCAAAAAACTCCTATACACACTACAAAAAAAGAAATTGTAGATTTAAAAAATGCGGAGCAAGCTGCATTACATGGATAATGATGTTTACAGCTGATATTAGGAATAAGCTTAATTTCCCCTAATTTTAGTCCTCTAAAAACTAGGCAGCCAGTCCAAATTACTCATTTAATTTCTTTCTGCAGTCATTGTCACCACTAGGACATTCAAAGTAAGTGGTGTCCAAGACATGATACAGGTCACCCTTTGAAGCTGCTTCTCTCTTTATCCTTTTTAAAGCAAGTTTAGACACCTCTCTTAAACTAGCTGCTTAATTTTACAATAGTTAAAATTACGTGGGATGTATTACACTCTGAATTCTCTTAACACAATATTATCTGAATTCTGCTCTTTTCACTGCCACATAGAAGCTGAGGAATGGGCAGATAGATTCTGTGCATTGTCATTTCCACAAAATTACATATTTGTAGAAAAATAATTTTACAAGTTTTTAATCTTGCATAAGCATACCTTGTCTAGAATACTAAAAATAGTTAACTTTCTTCAATTTACGTAGTTATTTAGTTATTCTGAGGTTTTATTCTTTCATTAATTCATTATGCATAATTTACTGGATTGACCAACAGGACGTATGCAGGACTTTACAAAAGACATGAGACTGTACAAGAAAGAACCATTTCTTTGCATTAACAATATGTATGACTAGTTCTAATTTGGCACTTTGATTAGAATGTTACTAAATTCATTACTCTCTTTTTTTCCAAATCAACCAAGCAAATGTTTGGGCACTTCAATGGAAGTAACCTATTAATTTTGTTTCCTTTTAAGAGCTGTTGAAGATTTGATTGCAATTCTATGGCATTTTACTGACACGTTCTCTTTTATTGTGACTATTAAATATATTAAGTCATATCTAGTTTAAGTCTTCAAGTTACAGAAAAGGAAAATCTCTTTTATGTAATGTACATGTTGAATACTTCTCCACAGTTTGGTAATTCTGAGTATGTATTTCTGAATTCTTTCTTTTTTTAAAAAAGAAATACTGCTATGATTCCTGTTTTTAAAACTCTCCAAGGTTATAATTGTAAGGTTTTTTTTAGGAATGAAAGGAAGATATAAAATATGTTTTTCCCAATATGCATTATCTTTTGAAACGTAATCTTTGTAATCATTTATTGACACATTAAATTTATGCACTGAGTCTTCTTTTCCCACAATCAAGTAAAGAATTTTCACTGCATTACCATTGCATTCATTGAGCTGTTCAGGCAAAAATTTATTCAGTGGCATTGAGGTAGTAAGAGTAGTGCAGCCACTGAGGTATCTCAGCCAAGATTCTAATGGGTTGATTATAGTCAAATCAAATTTCATTAGGTGATTTTGGAATCTTCTACGGGTATATTGCTGAACTAATATTTAAATATCTTACTAGCAATATACTATTTTTTAAAATATAATGTAATTTGATTTCAGGTTTATTTCCTTTAGTGGATATGTTACACCTATGCAGAGGACAGAAAACAGCAGCAGTGAAAGGCAGCAGTAGGGATGAATAGCATTGGATTATTTACAAAGCAAACTATTTTAAATAATAAAAAAACTGAACAGAGCTATTCTAGGGTTTGCTTTCTTCAAGATCAGAAATATCTGCCTAAAAATTCATAAACCACTAAAACTATTTTTAATTATTATTGCTTTCACATATATCTCATTATCAAAAACAAATTACTAAATTTGAACTGAGAACCCTTAACTCTTACAATACAGATTTGCACATCCTGAGTAAATGTGTGCTTAACTAGGAAAGTGAGTTTTTAAAGGTAAGTTGTATTGTTTTAGTAAGAGTACGTAGTACAAAAACCACCAGCAGACTGTGTACATTAATACTACCCATTTCATTAATATTTTCTCTCACTAATTCGGTAAGTTTAAAGACTTCTTAGGAGAAAAGACTTTTTTGTTTGCATGGGAAGCTAATACCATTTCTGATCTTGACTGAGTGAAAATACACATGGTTATGAGAGCAAAGTTTGGAATTATTCATTTATCAAAAAAACACGTAACCATGGGACTATCACATTTTAAAACTCACAGTCTTTACTAAATGGATCAGGAAAATCATTCAGCCCCTACCATTCAGATACAAGAAAAATAATCACTTTAGAGTTGCAAGTAAAGTGAACTCAAAGTATATTATTGTGTAGTACTACCTTCCTGCCAACGTTTTTGAAGTATTCCTTGATAAGAGAAGATTAAGAATTTTACATCAGTGCTGACTTACGAGGAAAATTGCCTCTTTTGATAGTTAGATCTTCTATAACAGAACAGGTGAACTTGGCTTCTCTGTTCCTGAATTTAGATTTTGGCAGTGTGTTCACAAAGTATCTATTTCTGAAATTTTTGAGTTCTTCTGTGTAGTGATACCAAATAAGACACCAGTGATCCAGAGAGTGTGATGCTAAACGAACAAGAGTGTCCAGGGAGCATGAATGATCAGAGCTGTTTGCTGAATGCTTGCATGGGATGGGAGATAAACAGGTTTCAGAACTGCCTTCTAATTTGTACCCATATATAGCTTAGCATAGTGCAAGTACCACTGTGCCAAGATCCGGTCAAATACAGAATCGCACAGCAGCTCGTTTTCCTGAGGGTACCTGCCAAGTTCAGTCTCCTATCATGCCCTTTCCACTAGAGCATGACACCACTGCTCTAGGGCTGATGGGGCTGAGGCCACAGACTTAAAAACAGAATCTGGGATGTTTTCTTCTCTTTGACTCAGTTAGGAGGCTGAGAGTATATTGTGAAAAAAGCAATTTCCTCAAATGTGTACAGTATTTTTACATACCTAACATTCATATTAATGTGGATATTACACTATTGATCTTCACTAGGTAAAAACATTCCCTATGATCTTAAAGTAACTCTATTTGTAGCAGATAATAGATTTATTGCAAATGCCTGCTTTTGATCTTTGGCTGTGTATTCACACACATGGACTAGACAAAGTTTAGCGTATCACTGCGCTTCTTCCTTGTTATGAATTTCTTCCTTTAAAAAGCTGCCAGTAGTTGGGTGCATAGCGATGATAAAAGGCTATAGGGATTTTTCCTTTCCTCTTCACATTTGTGTATAAAGTAGCTGGGTTTGAGTTGAGACTGAGGTACTTCTGTAGATACCTCATTAAAGAAAGGCAGATGTTGCAAAATGGAGAGACAGAGGAACTGGTGTAACTTCTGACTTCTGGACACTTTCTCTGCTCCAGAGGAGGACCTTTTGTCTTAAGCATTCTTTTTCTCTCCTCCGCACTTCCCTTGGCCCACACCCCTGAAAAATCAGGAGAATGTTCTTGCATTATCCCTAGTGTACTGCTTTTGGCTGGGATAGAGTTAGTTTTCTTTATAGTAGCTTGTATGGTGCTATGTTTTGGATTTGTGCTGAAAACAGTGTTGATAATACAGGGATGTTTTAGTTACTGCTGAGCAGGGCTCACACAGCACCAAGGCCTTTTCTGCTCCTCACACCACCCACCAGCGAGTGGGCTGGGGGTGCACGGGAAGTTGGGAGGGGACACAGCCGGGACAGCTGACCCTAACTGACCAAAGGGATATCCCATACCATATGATGTCATGCTCAGCAATAAAAGCTGTGGGGAAGAAGAAGGAAGGGGGGACCTTTGGTGCTATGGTGTTTATCTTCCGAAGTAACTGTTACATGTGATGGAGCCCTGCTTTCCTGGAGATGGCTGAACACCTGCCTGTCAGTGGGAAGTAGTGAATGAGTTTCTCATTTTGCTTTGCTTGCCTGAGCAGCTTTTGCTTTACCTATTAAACTGTCTTTATCTCAACCCACGAGTTTTCTCACTTTTAGCCTTTTGTTTCTCTTCCCCATCCCACTCTGGGGGAGTGGGCGAGCGGCTGGGTGGGGCTTAGTTGCCTACCAGGTGGTAGTGGGCAGTAGCTGCCTACAAAGAGACCTAGGTACGTGTTGTTTGTCAATTAGTATTTCGTAAAGTACTCCGAGATGGTTAGATGGAAGATGTGTGGCACCAATTTGCAGGAAAATTAGAAGCAGAAAAGTGCACAACCTTATCTCTCATAATGAATGTCTTCAAAAAGATTTCAAAGAATTTTACATCTTGCATCATTTACCAAAAGCCCCTGCATTTTAATTTCAGTTTGAGAAAATAAGTATTACAGTTAGATCACCATCAAGAGATGTATCATTTTAATTCTTTACTCCTCTTATAGGAAACCTGTGCTACTCATCTTTCTAATAACTGTAAAAAACTCCTTTTGAAATTTCAATTTCTCCATTTAACTATTTTGCTTGCAAGTTGACCCTCAAAGTCTTCTTGCCTTGCCACAATTACAGTTGTTAACTTTGTAATGTATTGCAATATAACCATTCTTTTCAGCATTTTCATGTATAGATAATTCCAGTGGGATATTCTTTATTGATTAATATAATGAAATGTATAAACAACGAATGGAAATAAAAACAATTTACCTGGAATTTGTCATATGAATAGTTAAACTGTTAATTGGTTTGAGTTTAGAATTTAAAGCTTAGTCATATCTTCTGTTTTTTACACAGGTGATAGATGTGAAGTAAATATAGATGAATGTGTATCTACTCCTTGCCTCAACAATGGAAGTTGCATTGATGACATCAGTTCTTATAAGTGTCACTGTAGGAGAGGTTTTATTGGAACAAACTGCGAGATAAATGTTAATGAATGCTTGCCAGATCCTTGTCTTCATGGAAGGTGGCTATTTTTATTTAACTATTATTATTGCCAAGATAATGTACCTAAATAGCAATATTTAAGATTTAATGGTATGGGAAGGTTGATAAATACACTTTTAATTACGTTCTTCCATAAAGTAAGAGTACCAGCACACTTAAAGATGACAGATGTTGCCTGCTTAAACTAATATAATGTAGTGTTACATTATCTCAGTTTCTCTTTCATTTTTGTTCATTAGCATAAACCAGTTTTCAGTACATGTGGATTAATTAGGGTTTAATATACTTGAAAGCGAATCTTCAGCTGTTACATGCCAACGGGTTGAAATGGGGACTCGTCTTTTAAAATGAGAATCAGTATCCTCATAAAACCCCTCAGTACCCATAATATACACATTTGAAACCCATTATTAAAACTAATTAAAAGTGCAATGGATTTCAGTAGATTACATCAGACCACTATTTTGAAATGCATGGAATGATACTACTAGTGCTGAATCTAGAATTGCATAGCTTCATCTGAATAACACAATTTTGTATTTCAGATGTATAGATCTCATTGATGGATATCAATGCGCTTGTGAATCAGGATGGACCAGCTCGAGATGCGAGATAAATATTAATGTATGTCTTCAAATTTTATTTTAATTATAGGGGAAAGGGTAATATGCTGCTTGAAACTCATTTTTATTTAAGTAACTTCTGAATGGGTCAGTTTATTGAAAATGCATGACAGAAATTCAGTTGTTTCAAATCCATTCTGAAAAAGCTCGCTATTCGTTACTTACGTGAAACTGCATTAAAAAAGACCATTGAGAAAATGTCTAAAGAACTTTAAAGTTGAAGTTTGAATGACAAATCTGAAAAGCCACAGCCAGCTAAGCCAACATTACCTGAAAATCATTTATCCCTCAGTTCAGCGTGGATGACATAAGTACCTAATTTGCATTGTGAGCCCCATTTGCTGTAGCTTAACTGTATATTTGAATAGTAAACCTCAAGATGCAATGTTCTACACTGAAAGTAGGTATGACTTGTGTCTAAAATTTCAAAATCCAGGCAATTGTGGAATTCTGTGATACAAAACTGTGGTGTACAAAATACACTGCCCATTTCCTCCTCAAGAATATTTTTGCGTTATCATGGGGAATGGCTGTGAATAAGAAGGCATCTGTCTGTGCAAGTCTATGCCATGAGGTTTCCCATGGTCAGCAAACCAACTTGCAGAAGGTGACTGTGTCTGGCATAACAATGAACAGCCCTTGCAATGTCGGCCGCACTTTGGGGAAAGTATTGAATTGGTTTAGACTTTTTCAGGTTTTGTGCCAAACAGAGTTTAATCAGATGGTGGGGTATGATCCTTCTAAATGTATTTAGTCTCATGAGAAAATCTGGCATGAGCTCTGTCTCCCTTTAGGCTATCTGGCTTCTAATACTGTGCTTCTGAATTGTCAAAAACACATTCCAAAATGTTATCAAACTTCTTTTTAACTTACGTATGCATGTATGGACCTTTCATGTTTTTTTATATATAGCTAAAAGTACTAGATAACTAAAAATACCTCATATTACAGAAAGGAAGTATGGTCTATAACTTTTCTGTTGAAAATGCATGACAGTCTCACACAAAGAGTAAATCTAGCTGGAATATTATCTTCCAACTTCCTTTACAGAAAGAAAAAGCCAGAAAATAAGTAATTCAACTCAACAGAGTGCACATCAGGATATGATACTGCAAATCTGTATGATTATCAGCTGTTGCCAATGCTAATACAGAATACCCTTGGGTAATATTTTCTCTAGCAACATCCCTGATTTACACTTTCCTCCATTTTAAGAGAATGAGAGATTAAATGACCTGTAGACAACTGCATAAAATCATATTCAAAAGATAACCACATTTCATACTGAGGTGTTTGAAAATGCATAGATTACAAATTCATAGAAAGAAACAATATACGTATACATTTAACACATAAGTCTGTCAGAATGATGGCTTCATTTTTTGATATTCATTCTATTTGCATGCAGTGTGATTCCCAGATTAGACTATTGACACGCTGCAGGTGTCATATTTTTAAAGGCTCTAACACTGCATTCATCGTGCTCAGACATATATCATGCCTATGCAAGTCTTCCAGAGATGAACAAGGCTTTCTGACTGTGTAGGGGTACACGCATCGGGACAATCATGGTAGGCTCATGTTTTATAATTGTTTTCCTCTAGATTAACATCAGTCAGTTCTTTTCTTTAAAAAAAAAATCAGGAATTAATCCACGTAAATATACTTCAGTATTTTTTTCACTTGAGGATACATTTTTTTGTATTAAGGTTTATGCAACTGCATTGGGTGTAGGTGCCAAGGTTTTGTTTAGAGGGGGCGCTGCAGGGTCAGCCTCTGTGAGAAGAGGCCAGGGGCTGCCCATGCTGGACACAGCTGGTTCTAGTCAGCTCCAACAGACTCACCACAGGACACAGCTGAGCCCCTCAACCAAGATGGTGGCACCTCTGTGGAAACATTTAAGAAAAATGGTAAAAAATGCTGCTCAGCAGAGAGGAGTGAGGAAAAACTGTGTGAGAAACAACCTGGCAGATACCAAGGTCAGCGAAGAAGGAGGGGAGGAGGTGCTCCAGGCACGGGAGCAGAGATTCCTCTGCAGCCCCTGGAGACAGCCATGGTGGAGCAGGTATTTCCCTACAGTCTGTGTAGAGGACCACGCCAGAGCAGATATCCACACTGCAGCCCATGGAGGACCCCACGCCACAGCATGTGGCTGTGCCCTGAAAGAACTGCAGCCCATGGAGTGCCCACAGAGGAGCAGGCTGTGGGCAGGACCTGCAGCCTGTGGTGAGGAGCCCATGCAGGAGCAGTTTTACCCTGCAGGACTGCAGTCCGTGGAGAGGACTCACACTGCAGCAGGGGAAAAGGGTGAGGAGGAGGGAGCAGCAGAGAGGAGCTGTTACAAAACGACCACAACCCCCGTTCCCCACCTGCCCTGCACTGCTCAGCGTAAAAGGAGGAGATAGAAGCGTTGGGAATGGAGCAGTGAAGTTGAGCGTGGGAAGGTGGGGTGGGAGGGGAGGTGGTTTTAGATTTTGTCTTTGTTTCTCGCTGTCCAAAAATCTATTTCTAATTGGCCATCTTATTTTCTTCCTTTGTCCTGTTGAGGAGGCAGAGTGAGAGTGTGGCTGGGTGGGCGTTGCACAGCTAGGCAAGGTGAACAACTAAGCTGATTCAAATAACCAATTTAAAAATAAAATATATTTATGTATATATGTATTTCCCTAGATATACTTGGAATTTTTTTATTTTTCATCTTGGATTTTTTCATCCTCTACATGTGTTGCAATATAGCTTGCAAGAAAATACACTTCAAGACTTTATCAGGTTTTCTAATACTTTTAGAAAAAAAAAAGCACTTTATATCTTTATAGATATACCCTATAACTTTTGCATATCTAACATGGAGTGTGGATGTTGGAACTGCCCTATCTACTACAGTTTTCATTGATTTTTCATTCAAGAAAGAGTAAGAGAAAAAAAACATGAATTAGTTGCAATACACGTGATTTCATTTGACATTTGCATATTTTTGAAATGGTAAGTTGAATGTATATAATTGAAAATTGATCTTTTCTCTCTGATACAAGTAAACACAGATTGCTAATATGGTCAGGAGATCATTAGTAATAGACATTATTTCATACTTATTTTTGCTTTTTTTTTGCTATGACTGATTCATTGTCATTGATAATTGTGCTTTTTCCATGCTCAGCTAAGGCTGTCTCGTGCTGTCTAAAAGGGAGCAAAAAGTGTTTTGACTCTTTACATAGGAGGATATTCAGCTTGTTGGTGCTTTTGCTTGTATCTGATAGGAAGCTGTGATCAGACTGCATCCTGGAATTATTTTGTCTGGTTTTACTGATCTTTTCTCTCTGTTTTCATGAAAGACAGAAACAAGGGGGAAATCAGGAAAACCAACTAATTTTCTATACAAAGGCACCACAGCTGATGCACCTGTGGAGTCAGAGAACAATATTCTGCTATTCCAGCCAAATAAGGAATTATTCACCAGGACTTGCCAGATTGCACAAAAGAGATGAGACTTTACAGCCATATAATGATCTGTGATTTTATTGGGAGGAACAGTGGGGTTCAGCTTGCCTAACTTGAGGTGTCTTTGTGAAAGCTAGTTGTCTATGCACTTACTACTATAGTCAATGAAAATGCGTTGAATATTCAGGGAGATCTGCAGAGCTCTTCAGCTGATTTTGGAATGGACATCTGCATTTCATTACTGACTGTGATAGGTTGCACTAGCTGTGATGACTAGGTCTTAATGGACTATAATAGGTAAGCCAGAGAGTAGAATCCCCTCCCCAGAATTCTCTCTGTATATGCTTAGCATATATTTGTATGGCAAACATTGGTGAATGTATAAAGAGCCTCCGATAAGCTGGATGCTCTTATTTGTGCATGTGTGGGGCTTTTTCAGACTGAGTATTTTTTACCTATTGCTAACTAGTTTAAAGAGAGTTAAGTAAGAGAAGTAGTTTCTTCAAAGAAGCTAAACTAATGTAAACTTCCAAAAAATAATGTAATTTATGCTCAAGATGCAGACAGGTAAGTCTAAGAGTGGGAGGAGACGGAGATAGCCACTTTATTCTGCAAAGCACAACGTGTGTGATTACCTACCCATAGGACAATTTCAGTCTATGTAACATTGCAAGGACCTCCTGGCCCTGAGGTAGTAAGTTTATTTTAAGTAAGAGTGACTGAACAGGAGATTCTATTAAATGAGGAAGTAATAGAAAAATAAGAGAATAGAAAGTGGAGAAGTAGAGAAATAGATGAGACCTGCAAGAATGTTGCAAGAGTTTCACCTCCAAAGTGGTAAACCCTCTGCTTCTGAAGAGTACAAAAGCCTTAGGGAGGAGGACATTCCACTGATAGGCATATCTCTTGCAATAAGAAAAGCTTATCGACTTGCATCAGGGATGCTATAGAAACAGAGAGTACCTTAAAAAACAGGACTATTCCGTTATTAGGTACATAGGTAACTGGGTTTATGACATCAAAGAAGCTTTGGATACAAAGTAATGTGCTTCGCATCTGGAAGGATACTGGATCTCACAATATCTCTAGAGACATTACTTAAGTGTACTGGAAAGGAGACAATAATTGTGACTGGTGTTGATAACCAGTAGTGGAGGAAAGTGTAGGAGGGATGTTCGTGAGGTTATAAATTCAGGCTGGGCAGGAAACTGAAGTCTAGAACAGGCATCTAGCTTTCTTTGAAAGACTGCCAGTTCCATGTGAGACCTGAGAGGCAGACGGAGATCCAACCCTAGTGCATGCGTAATATGCTGGTATAGACAAAGGAAATTCAAATGCAGTTGAAAATGGAAAACCTTTTGAAATTGGAGGAGCCTGTACAAGAATGGATTGCACCTTTATCATCATGGAACCAGGCTATTGAATGAAAATTAAAATGGTTGTAGGGGAATATTTAAACTAGATGCTTGGGAAATGCTGACAAGTGTAGAAGAGCACTATTTAAGAATGACAGAACTTAAAATCTGAACATGACTAATGTTCAGCATGCCTCTGAAAAGACCAGCATCTGGCTCAAGAGGTGTTAATGACAAAGATGGTATCTATGAGTGACCATAATACAGCTAGGTTTATGACCACATATTGGGTACTGTGCACAGTTCTGGACCTTGCATCTCAAGAAGGCTGTAGTAAGAGTTAGAGAAGGTACAGAGGGCAACAAAAATTACATTAATTGAATAGTTGCCTTGTAAGGAGAGATTTAAATGGCTGAAACTGTTCCAATTCAAGAGGAGAAGGCTGAGGGGAATGTAGTTAAGAAAACTGACAGTGGTAGATAAACTTAAATGGAAAATTTCTTCATCAAATTCTGTAGTAAAAGAATTGGGGGGACATGATGAAAATAGTCAGGGAAGCATTTGGAAGAAATAAAGCACTTTCTTTCACAGAAAGCAGAGCACCTCTAGAACTTGCTGCCACAGAAGGCTGGGGAGGCAGGTGATGTCTTACTAGGTTCAGAAAAATTAGTCAAGTCATGGACAATAGGTCCATAAATGAACGATAAATGAACCAGTCAGGGAAGTACTGTTTATCATGTCTGATTCGACAGCTCTGCTTGCTGGGAGGATGCATGGGACATAAACTGTGGAAAGTGGCAAAGTGCACATGATTTTCCTAAAGTGGCTTTCTCTCCACCACTGTTATAGACAGAACACTGGGCCAGATGGAGCACTGGTCTGATCCAGTATGTTCCTTCTCTGTATTGTTGTCTAAAAAAATGGGTTTATTATTTTTCTCTTCTCCTTGTGTCCATAATCCAAGATTTTAAAGCAAAATATTTTGGTCATTTTGAACTCATTTTGAATTGAATGATGTTGGATAAAACAAATATTCTGAAATATGGAAATAAGTTTTCCCTGTTCATTCCACAAAATGTTATGTGTAAATTTAATCCACCAAATGAAAAAACTTTGGGAAGTTAATAATTAAACAATACGGACATGTGATAATAACAAAAAATTTACAGAAAAAATAGAGTCATAATTTTACTGGTTAGAAAAATACACTTAATTTATAATTTTGTTAAATATAAAATAGAAATAGGCATCTGGAGCATTCATCTCAATTCTTAATGAGATTGTTACATGGTAACAATACTGTTGAGATTTATTCTAAAGTAAGAGTGCACTTCAAACTCCCATGTGAGTGGAGAAGTCCATAACTTGGCGAACCACACAGTTTAAAGTAAGTGCTATTTTAAATTTAGAAAGGAGACCTGGGCCTTTTGGTCTCTTAATAGCAGTCATAATTACGTCACATAATTGGACTCATGATAAATAAATCAAACTGTGGTAAAACATCTTTGAAAGGAACTGAAATGTATATATATAGTTTCCCACTAATGCACTGAACCATGGCTATTTTGCATAACTATGAAATAATATTAAAACATTAAATTGTATATTTCCTATGAAGTGATACTGTAAATTTAGACTTTTTTTTTGAAATCTAGATTCAGGGTGCATTAAAAACTATATGCATACCATATTTTATAAGTACAAAACCTTGCTTCAACACATGAATTAGTTTCTAAAGCATTTATTTACAGCATTGATTTCCTTTCTGCCTACTTTTTTTTATTCTAATCTAAGCCCTTAACCACATGGCTCTTGTTTATCACAAAAAACTCCGCTTTTGACCTAAGAATAATTTTGCCCTCAGTCCTATCATTAAATGACCGGATACATGACTCCTGAAAGCATGTTTCTTTCCTGGTGCAGTATCTATCTTTGAATTCCTTTCTTACCTCTTTCTTTTCAACTCCATCGAATTCAGGTTTTAAAGCTCTGTTTGGTTCTACCTTCTACAAGTCAGTGACTTCCACCTGGAATCCAGTTTTCTCTCAAATACCAGGATGCTTGCTTCCTCTTCCTGAACTGATGTTTAAGGCCACTACTTTTTTCTTCTTCAAGTCTTCCCTTACAGTTAATCACTTCATAGTTGTCTACAAAGAAATCAGACAGCAAATGGTAGTTGGGGCTTTATAGCATACGTATTCACAGGAAATTGGACCGTATAATGCACCACATACATATAAGTATGTCAAAAAGTAGATTTTTAAATAGCTTGTGTATAGTTCCGGTAGACCTTTTTCCCCTCATGGTGGATTTGCATGAGTTATTTATGTTTAGAATTAGTCTGCTTTATAATGAACTTTTTTGATATAAAGCAAAACTTCACTTAAATAATAATATATCTGTCATCACAGGTTGGGGTTTTTTTTACCTTGTATCTGTTCTACAGAAATAGATTTTGAAGTGTTGTTAGAAATAATTTTTTATGTCTAGTCAGAGTTTCCAAGGATGACTAATGAAAAATAGTCCTTTCTGTAGGAAAAGGGAAAAAAAACCCTAACTTCTAAAATGCACTTCTAGATTTTGTTTTAAGAAACAGAGTTGAATTTACACATTATTTGGAACAACAGTACATGTTCACTATTTTTATTAATTTGCTAAAATGTGTCCCTTCATAATTATTTCAAGCAACGGATTGTGACTATGGAAATGATACAGTGCAATATATAGAAAGTTGGAATTTCTTAGGCAGGTTGACACCACTTACAAGGGCAGATGTCAGTATGGACCCACAGTTTTGGATAAGGGAGCAGTATGCCTTGAGGAAAGTGCTGTGCCTTTCTAGGTCAGTGGCTAGAGTCCAGATTTCAGAACAATACTCTGGCAGCAGAACCAGTGGACTGTGCCAGGCCAGGTGGGCTCTCTTAAGGGACGGTCATCCCTTTCCTAGTACAAACAAGATTTACTACAGCATGACATTCAGAGAACAAGAAATAATAAGTTACTGTGCTCTAGTAAATGTAGTGGATCTTGTTTTGCATTGTTTGAACTAAGGATTCTTAACCTACCCTTGAAAGAGTTGCATAACTAGAAATCTTAATATCCTTTTACTTTTTTGCCTTGACCTTTAAATTGTCTGACTATGCTAAGAAAATCAATGAGGACCTATATGTACCGTAGCAATAATTTAGTAAAAATAAAGCCAGAAAATCAGCATTCTGTTCTCCTGTCAGAAGTTTGTATATTCCTTTCATTTACAGCCCCATGGAAACTTAATACTTGTATTTAACTTATGTTTGCCTAAAGCATCTGTTTTAGAGAGATATCCAGTCTTTATTTAAAAACATAAGGAGGTAGAAGATCAACTACTTTTGACAGTTTTACAGTGGCTGACTCTTAGTAGTAAAGTTGGACCTTACCTCTAGCTGGATATATCCAGATTTGGGAATCCAGGTAGTTGGTTTTGTACTGACTTTCTGTGGGAGTTAAAATACTTGTTAATGTATAATACTTCCTGTGAAAATAACTCTGCACTGCCATTATCTTTCTCAGTTTTCTTGGTGATAAACTAGACCTAAGAATGCTCATAGAGCCATCAAGAGTTCTGAAACTTCTTATAGCAAAGAACTCACACTGATTATTGCTTTTAATAGCTAGAAATGGACCTGTACTCCAGGAATTTGTCTAATCATTTTTAATCCATATGTATTATTTATGTTTTCAGCAGTATCATGTGAAAATGAGATATATGATGTAATAATGTTTTTGAAGAAAAATTCTATCCTAAAGATTCTGTTAAGTGTTATTTTCCTTAGACTTAGCTTACTGTAAGGCATTTGATGTAGTACCTAAATCATTTTATACTCTCAGTTTTTTGACATCTGTTATAAAAAACAGATTTTAGAACGTGGCAAAATGTTTCTGTTTCCCCTAGCCATAAAAAGAGGAATAATCACCTGCTTAAGTGTAAGTCACAGTTCCCTGCTCTGAAGACTTAAGGATAGCATTAGCAACTTTTTCCATAGCATTGCAATGGGAGTTCATGTTGATAGCTTGTTCATTATAACTTTCAAATCTTTTCCAGGGTCATTGCCTGTAAACAACTCATAAACTCAAAGGATTCCTTGTTAGATCAAAATGGGAAAAGTGTATGCTTCACAGAAAAAAATGAGACTTAGGAAAAAAAAGCCTACTGAAAGGGAGCCCTCCTGCCTTACTCTAGAGATCAGATATAAGAAAACTCAAAGGTACTTGGATGAGAATAAAGTGTGTCAGATTAGCGAAGTGAAAAGATAAAAACTCTATACAGATAATTACAATTGTATAATTTCTGTTTTGTTAAATCATTTCATTTATTTTTAAGGGAGCTTATTGAAGCTGTCAGTGTTTTAAAAGATGAGCTAGGAAGGGGAATATTGGTATGCTGTAAAATGTGAGCACTGGGCATCATTTACAGATGTGATGATGTTTGAGGAATGAGCAGAGCACCCTGACTGAAGTTAATAAGGGGCACTTACCTTTTTATTTTTTTTGTGAGAGTGGAAGAAACAAACTCCTTTAGACCAGGAGGAACCTGCCAAGATGAGGCCTGAGCAGCATCTCTTCTGGCCTTCCCTTGGAGATGGATGGCTGCAGCCCTGATTCGGCTGAAGCTGCCTGTGAAGGGAACAAACTAGAAAACAGAAAGGGAAAAGATAGAGGGCAGTGATGGCCACAGAAAAAGCTAGGCAATGCAGCTCAGTTTGGAGAAGTTACTTGCTCTGATGTGACAGAAAAGGAAGTTTCACAGTCTGTGAATAAAGAGGTGTGGTGAGTTAACATTGGCTGGCTGCCAGACACCCACCCAGCTGCTTTTGCACTCCCCCTCCTCATCAGGACAGGGGGAGGAAGTAAGAAAAGCTTGTGGGTCAAGATAAGGACAGGGAGATTGGTCATGGTCACCAATTACCATCACAAGCAAAACAGACTCGACTTGGGGAAGATTAATTTAATTTACTGTCAATTAAACACTTTCCTCCCAACCTGCCACAAAAATTGCTTCTGCGCAGGCTCCTCTCCACAGGCTGCAGCTCCTGTCAGGAACCTGATCCCATGTGGGCTGTCCATGGGCTGCAGCTTCCTTCAGGGGACATCCACCTGCTGTGGCGTGGTGTTCACACACGTGGCAGCGTGGATATCTGCTCCACCATGGTCCTCCATGGGCTGGAGGGGGCCAACCCACTTCCCCATGGTCTTCTACAGCGCTTCAGGGGAGTCTCTGGTGGAGATTGCCTGGAGCATCACCTCCCCCTCCTTCTCTGACCTTTGTGTCTGCAGGGCTGTTCTTCACACTTACTCCTCACTTTTCTCTCTCACACTTTGATGCACCATGTTTTTTACTCTTTCTTTAACAAGCTTTCCCAGAGGCACCACCATCTTGGTGTGGTGGGTGGGTTGGAGCCGGCTGGAACCGGCTGTGTCCCGCACGGGGCAGCCCCGGCCTCTCCTCACAGGGGCCGCCCTGCAGCCCCCACTCTAAACAAAACCTTGCCATGTAAAGCTGTTTTAACAGGATTGCACCAGAGAGATACCTGAATTACCTCAGTTTCTTTTCTTAAAGGAAGCAATCTGCAAGGCCTGGAATAGTGTGTTACTGCTCGGGCAAGAGGACAGTAGGCCTGTGAGGCCAAGCTGAGTGTGAATTTGGAGAGGCTCACACAGAGTCTGTACACTGCTGCAGCAACAGGAAAGCCTTATGCCTCCTGTTCACACCCCAAGTGAGCCACAGAGGCCCCAGTCAAAGGACGAGATTTTCTGTGTTCTCAGAGGAGACTAGAAATGAAAGGGTTGCTTGAAAGAAAGAAAGACATCTGAGAGAATAATAAAAAAAGAGTACTCACTGTTTCTAGAAGGTCCTGAGGAGTCACAAAAAAGTCAAAGAGACAAAAGCTGTCCTCACTGTTACTGCCCCTCAGTCTTTCAGTGTTATGACTGCTCGGTGGTACCCGGAGATCTCGGCACTGTCTCTGCTTTCTAAGTGGAATATTTTTGCTGAGAACTCCAACAAGGAACTGAAAGTAATTTTGTGATTTCTGGGGGGAGTTTCATTTTGGCATTTTGTTCTTTGTGGGGTTTTTTTTGTTTGTTTTTTTGAATCATTCATTGCTAGCAAATTTTTGGTAGAAGTTACACTATGTTGTAATAGGAATAAATGTCATGTAATGAAGTACTTGCTCTATGCACATAGATTTCATCTTGGAGTAAGTGACACTGCACATAGATATATCAGCGGTTCTGTTCAGGTTCCGCTAGCTGCATTAACTACTCCTGATCCTAATACCTTCATACTTATTTCTTCACCTTCCATTGAAACTTTTTTCTGTGTTTTTTGTCAGATGTCAAAATTAAAATTTTAAAGTCCCACCTATGATATCCTTTTATGCTGCCAATGCGTTCAGTCACCTAGCAAATACCCGATCTGTCAAAAGGAAATACTGATTTCTGCCTACTTTGTTGAATACACAGGCATATTAAGACAATGCATCATGGTCACCTTCTTCTCACTATTACTGCACAAGGCTATTTAAAACAGAGGTGATGTCACACTAACAAAGGACAGATTTCTGCAGACAGTTGCTCCTGCTTCCACAAGCACTAGTAGTTCAAGCTAAAATAAATATATTTAGAAAACAACTTTCTGAAAAGCCTTATCAAGAGGACTTGTGCAGAAAATAACTATGCAGTCTTACTTCTTAAATACAGATTCCTTTTCAACCTATCCTCTTCTTCCCTTTTTTTTAATCTAACTAGATTTTAAAACTTCCAGTCACATGATTTCCGTTTGTTCCTTCTAAGTGTCAGTGCCGACTTAAGAACTTCTCGTGTCCCCATCTTCAAATAGTTCTTCCCTCATAATAGTTTCCAGGTTATACTTGCATAACCCATGATTATGCGTTATGTGCTGAGAAACAAATTAGAAAACCAGCTTTCAAAAAACATGGAAAAAAGGTTTCTTTGGCCTGTTTTTGTTCTTGTTTTGTTATTTTGAGTTTTTAACAAGCATTTTAATCTGTTATTCTGACACAACTAAAAAGACAATGCAGCATGATTTGGGGTGAGGAAATAGCAGGGAACAGCAGAAGGAATTAAGAACATCCTAAGCCAGAACTGCACCTGAAACATTCATAATCTAAAACAACTAGCAATTCCTGTAGAAGTTTATTCCCCTTTGATTTCACTAAGAAACTAAAGTCAAATTACTTTTGGGCTTCAGGCCTGGATTGCTGATCAAGATCAGAGTATATATTTCTGTTCTGCAACATAATCTACAGATTTTTAGCTGCCGTAAAGGTGCCAACTTTAAGAATAGTACGAGTATATGAGTGTGTAGTGATGGTAACAGAGATTGCCTTTTGCTTCCAACACTGTATACCTCCTTTCCCCCAAAAATGAGATGGAGAAGAGGAGAGGAAAGAGAAAAATAACATGGAGAAACTGGCCTCATGATTAGTGAGGTATTGCAAAATCAGTTTCTTTTCTGCTACTGGCAAACATCAGATTCTAACGACAAAAAATTGCAGTCACGCATATTTTATCTGCACATGAACAGCATTCAGTGTATTAGCTTGAGTTATTCGTCACCATTGAAATTTGGTATTTATTCTCCGTATCTGCCAACCAAATACTGAAAGTTTCTAAGGGACCAAGCCTGTGCTGCTCTCATTGACTGCAGGAGTGGTAGTGATACTTACTTGTTTTACAAAAACAGGTTATTTGTAAAATTTTGGAAGGATTACTGCAAGATGAAGACTTTGTCTTTGAAGCTTAAAAATTATGCATTTTTCAATTCCAGATCAAAATAGCATTTCAGATTTAGTAAAGGTTAAAAAAACGATTGAAGAAAAGAAGGTACAAAATGAAGTATAAGTAAGTGAGCAATTGTGACATGTTTATGTATCAACAAATTTGTGTTTTGGAAAAACTAAAATGACCCATCTTTGTGAATATTATTTTGGTAATTTTCAGGTTTCTTAGTTATTCAAAGGCAATTTTCCTTTGACAGGATCTGATCACTTCTAGACAAGAAAAGGTTAAAGGATATCTTACTAGGTTGGGAACTGGGCACCTGAGGTGCCCAAGAAAGTTTTTTTCCCTACTGTACTGGAGAAGAGAGGCAATATTTCTAGGACTGAGAGTCCCTGCAACTGTTGATCTGATTTGGGAGCTGTCTGGTTAGGGGTCATATTTAAGATTCAATCTGACATTATAAAAAGGAAGACAAAACTGAAGTAGCATTGGCGGTTAGGTGAGCTTGTCTTCAGGGAATCAGGGTGGTTGGGAATTTTCTGTAGAGCCATCTATTCCCTAATGCCAAGCTGTACAGTCAGTCCCTGGTAGGAACTAAGGTAGGCAGGACTTGATCATAGCTGTGTTGCAACTTCAGTTTACCATCTAATGTCGTTCTTTTAGACCTTGAATTACAGCACTTGGTAGTGGTATGGTAACTCACCTACTTTGGGATAAAGTTATTTGTGGAATTTTTAACGTAGTTGTGTGTCTGTTTACTGAAATATTTTTCTTGCCTGAGTTAAGAACAGGCAGACTAGCACTTCTGTGGTAACAGAGTGTACTCTGTTTTTTTGCATGTTTAATGGTGAACTTTTAACTGCAGTGCATCAAAATATACTGGAAAGTGATAGGTGTGATTTCTTTCCTAAAAACTGTCTGGTTTTTATGTTACTGTAAAAGCTAATTACTGTGAGCAGTTTTGTAAAATTTTGCAAGAAAAATACATTCCATAGAATAAAAATTAAAAGGTTTTACATTAAGTTTGCAACTTGCTGACTGTGATGGTGTATTGAGCCCAAACTGTGAACATTTGTCCAAGCTTTGAATTTACCCTTACTTACTTTGATGATTTTGATATTTTTTGAATTTTAACTTTTGGATTATAATTAGATAAAAAATTGATCCGTTAATTGATAGATTTTTAGTTTATTCTGCTAATGAGCAAAGCTATGAAACCAGAAGTAGTAGAGAGGGGTACAAGTGAATACAGATTAAGAAGACTAGGCAAGAGAAGTTACTGGAATAGAAAAAAACCCAGAAAGTTGGAACTGTGAATTGAGATTTTTTAATAAACAAAATAAAGAAGACTTATGTTTGCCAACAACAAATGTAATTAATATAGCAAAAGCCTACTTCTAGAACCTAGACACAGGATTGATTTTTGGCACTATGTAGAACTCTCCCCATCTTCCTGTGGGATGTATAATTCAATTAGTTTAGTAATGCTCACTAATAAATCATCCTATATACACCCAGCTTAGGAAAATAAGTTGTTTTCTCACAATTCCCCATGAGTATCTGAATTTACATTCTGTCAAAGCAACTGTAGTACCTTCAGGAAATCTGAGTGCCCTCGAATATCCTTAAAGAATTAAACCTTCTAAAGTTACAGGAGTGTGAGAATAAATTTAAAATACTGGATTTAGCTAGACTATTTGGGTGGCAGCAGCAGAATAAAACTCCTTTGGGATACAGGCAAAAACTAGGTTTCTGTGCTCAAGGGCAAAAACACGTTTTTGCACTGGCAATTGCACTCACTAAACTCTCCTGTAACTTTGGATAAACATTAATTTGCTGCTACTTTGCATGGCTTGAATTTGACGACTTTCACATTAGCTTGCTCAGAGGGAATTGTTATTATGTGAACACATAAACATTTCTGCATGTTTCTATTTGCAAAATTATGCATTAATTGATAAGAAGGCATTTATCAGGAAATACTGATAAAGGCTTGTGTGCATTTGGGATTTTTTACTCTGTCCAGAATTGTCTTACTAATGTGGCTTTTTTCACTGCAATAGTCCCTACTGTAAAAACTTAGAAGAAATAATTTTATATACTATGGCTCAAAAACATGCTTTAAAATTTTAATAAAGGAATCATGAGTGGGAAGCACATACCTATGGCTGTAAGACTGCTTATATAAAAATATATTTGCATTTCTCCAAGATTAATTAGATGGAACAAACATAGTTTCAAGACTGAGTATGAGTTGTAATCAGAGGATCTCTATATAAACAAAAATTACCCCAAATTAGAGAATTTTGCTTATCAGACAAAAGTCCAACATTCTTTTTCTAATCTGCAGATTCAGTCTCTTGCGCTTGCTGTTGATACGAGTGAATAAGTAATGTGTTTTAAAGCTGTGTAGTCAATGTATTATTATTTCTGTCCTCAGGAATGTGAATCTGCTCCCTGCATTAACGGAGGTTCTTGTCAAGATGTGGTCAATGCATTTGTTTGTACTTGCCTGAGTGGGTACACTGGCAGGTTTTGTGAAGTTGATGTTGATGTTTGCAGTGAGCCCACAATGAACTCACTTCTCTGCTACAATGGAGGTGTATGTGTTGATGGACCTGGAAGAACTTTTCATTGCAGGTTAGTATGAATGCTGTCATATAACTGCTTTAGTTAATACACCTTGATTTGCTAAGATTTCAGGGCGGTGTTGTTACTATGTGCAGCATGTGAACTCAGTTGGATTTGATGCTCAATCTAGTGCTCAGAAATACTGTTATCTTAAACCATTCACTGTATAACATAAGGCCCTTTTTCTGGAAACTTACCTTCTAGTGCTTTTCAGAATTGTATATGGAAACTTCTAACATAGACTGACCCTAAAAAATTTTACATCATTATGTTTACAGATATGTATGTACTCCTGAATTTTGTACTCAAAGAGAAAATTAATTTACAGTCAAATTTAGATGACAGGTAGTTTGTATAGTATGTGTGCACAGACATATATCCAAAGAAATTTCCTGTGATCCATCATCATCATTCTGTGGCTGCTTAAGGATTCTGACTAAATACATGTGATCTTATAGCTTACATACTTGTAATATAGCGAAACTCCTTTAAAATTAAGCTACTCTATAGATTGTATACATTATTCTCTACTACATCTAATAAGTATATCAACTCACAATTATTATCTAAGTCCCTATTGAATTACTACATTTGTAGAACTATTAAATACTAAGAAAATATTTTATAACCATACTTAAGAATGAAGCATAAATACCTTCCCCTATACAATCATGTGTTCAGTATCTGGATTTTGATTGATGGCCAAAATTGAAGCTTATGGATAATAGTTTATTTAAAAAAAACCCCACCTGCTAATGTTAAGGCAACAATGATCATTCTTAGTTGTGTGTAACAGTTTGATAGCTTTATAACGTACTATAAGAAAAGAAACTAATTTAATTTCTTATGAAATGAAGAAGATTAAGAAACAAATGTATTTCTTCCAATCTGTGGGTCAATTTCCACCTGATGATACTTTGTGTCCTTCTGTTAATAGTTACGGAATTCCATTAGTATTCAGCAAGGCAAATGGCCCATGGACAGCCAGGAACTACTGTTCCTGTAATTTAAGCAAATATTTGCATGGATTGCTGGCATTGTTTTGCAGAATCTGAGAGGATCATCATCTGTGATTAATTTCTATCCTACAACTAAACAGTGAAGTTACAATGGTTCTTGAGGCATACAAACACATTAACATATAAAATCTCCACATGTCAAATGAGATACAATAATTATATTCATGATCACAGAATCACAGAATATTTTGAATTTGTAAGGGACCTTTAAAGATCATCTTTAAAGTCCAACCCTGTGCCATGGGCAGTGACGTCTTTCACTGGATTAGGTTGCTCAAAGCCCAGTCCAGCCTGATCTTGAATACTTCCAATGATGGGGCATCCACAACTTCTCTGGACAAGCTGTTCCAGTGTCTCACCACCCTTATGGTAGAAAAGGTCTTCCTTATATCCAATCAAAACCTACCCTCTTTCAGTTTAAAAACATTGCCCCTTGTCCTGTCACTACAGGCTCTGGTAAAAATCTTTCTCCATCTTACTCCATCTTGTAAGCCCCATTTAAGTACTGAAAGGCTGCAATAAGGTGTCCCCGGGACCTTTTCATCTCCAGGCTGAACAAGCCCAACTCTCTCAGTCTTTCCTCTAAGGAGAGGTGCTCAGCCCTGTGATCATCTTCATGACCATCCTCTAGACTCGCTCCAACAGCTCTGTGTGTTCTTTGTATTGCGGATCCCAGAGCTGGATACAGGACTCCAGGTGGGGTCTCACCAGAGTGGAGTAGAAGGGGAGAATCGCCTCCTTCAACTTGTTGGCCACACTTCTTTTGGTGCAGCCCAGGATAGGGTTGGCTTTCTGGGCTGCAAGCACACATTGCCGGCTGACGCTGAGCTTCTCATTAACCACCACCCCCCCCCCCCCCCCCCCCCCCAAGTCCTTCTTGGCAGGGCAGCTCTTAATCCCTTCATCCCCCAGTCTGTTTTGATACTGAGGGTTGCCCCGACCCAGGTGCAGGACATTGCACTTGGCCTTGTTGAACTTAATGAGATTTGCATGGGCCCACTTCTAAGCCTGTCAGGGTGCCTCTGGATGGTATTCCTTCCCTTAAGTGAATCAACTGCAGCACTCAACTTCATGTCATCCACAAACTTCCTGAGGGCACGCTCAATCCCACTGTGTCATTGATAAAGATATTAAATAGTATTGGTCCCATGATAACTTAAATCTATTATGGTTTAGCTTAAACCTCTCAATACATCCTAAATTAATTCACATTAGCTTACTTTTGCAGTGGGCTGCTACCTGCACAAAGACTATTTCTGTGGCTCAGATGTCTGGTAATTTGTGTAGCCCCTATTGTTGGATCACCAGTCTGAAAATTCAATCCTGTGTATTCTCCTATTTCTTCTTTCCTCACTCATGTTCACTCTAGCCTCCTTTTTTCAAGCTTTGGGTGCTGAAGCATCCTTTCTTCTGTCATAAATGAATCTTCTGAATTAAATAAAATTACTTAAATTTTTTCTCTCCTCTGGTTGGGAATTTATGCCAAACATGAGGGTAACTACTTTGCACCTCCTTCAGAGCCAAACATTGGCCATCAGGAGGAGCTGTTCATGGAATCAGAGTCAGGAAAATTGTAAACAGTTAAAATAAGGATTTTTAGTGTTGCCAAGATCACAAAGCTTTTCATGAGTGATGTAAGACTACAGTAAGGTAAGTTAATGCAAGATACAGTTGTGATCCTGCATAAAGGAGTGCCACACTTGATATAAATTTCTTCTTCTGAGGGGGTCCGGGGAGATGACTTTTTTCAGCTGATTGCCTCTTCTATGTTGCTATGCTTCAGAAGACAGACATAACTCTCTTATCCTTCAGCAGCTGCTGCCATTCCAAGTAATATGTACAAGGTGGAAATAAGAAACATAAAAAGATCATTAAGTTGGATTTGCTCCTGTACTGTGAACATTATGATGTGAACACTCCTCCTTTTCTACCGTGCCTTCCACTTGCTTTAAGCAGTCTGAACAAAACTCATGTAAAGACTGGAGAATAGGACTGATATGGAGGATGGAAAAGGAGAATAACTGAAAAGTAAGGAAGGGAGAAATAGCTCCTACTCTAGCAAAACACCACAACACAAATGAATAAGGAGTCTTAATGCCTGTTACACAATCACTGTGGAATGGGCAGGGGGAAAGACAAAATCCAGTATCATTTTGAGTCTCCTTGTTTTGGGGATCTGGCTTGGGATGTTTGTATTATTATGGCTGGTAAAACTGGAAATAGCAAGTAATGAAAAGTGTCCAGTAATGGGTGTCAGGCTGCTTTAACTGTGGGCAGCATTGCCAGCTTCAGCTATGATGTATCTGATATTTTACCCAGTAGTATAGTGAACGGTTCAACTTCTCTTGAATTATGTGGGAATCAATTACATGAACAACCCTACAGGTTTCTTCCTAAAATGAATATGAAAAATACCCTTTGGGATAGCCCTTGATTTGTGTGTTATCTGAAATATCTTTCTGTCTTGAAACCCTTGGTGTAAAATTAAAACAACTCATTGGAAATGAGAGGGGTGCTGGGAGTTGTAATTCAGTTCTCTCCTGGGCAGACTGCCACTGAATCAGGGCTTCAGGAAACAGATTACCATCTGAAAGGATGCCCACCTACCTCACTTTGTATTTTAGCCTTCTTAAATTAAAAGAACTGGCTTCTACAACAACAAACACTATATAAGTTAGCAAATTAATAATAAAGCTATCATTGGGCTTAGAGGGGTTTTCAAAAGACAACTCAACGCAACCTACATATGGTTGATATAATGAGTATGTAATAGGAATTTTGAAGCCTTTTCGTAGTGTTTTCCAAGGATTTTAAGGAAGAAAAACTGTTCCACATAAAATAATCAGATTTTTTTCATGATATTTAATCCACAGTTGGTTCTTCCTCACTTCTGCATCTTTTGGTCCCAGACCATTCGGTATGTTTGGCTTGGGATTTAAAAAAGTAAAAATAATAATAATTTAAAAAATTCCTCCCTCCCCACTCATGCCTGCATTGAGCCTTTTTCAAATGTGCATTTCAGGTACTTCCTGCTGACTAAGTTCAGAAGTCGTACTATCATGAGAAGGATTATCTGTGCAATGCTTTCAGTTTGATCAGGTGAAAATAATGTCAACAATCTTACGACAGGCCTTGCCTTAGATTAAGTTGTTGAGTATTATAGCTTCATTATACTTTTTCAGCACATTATAGCACGTTTGGTTTTTGTAATATTTTTGTTAGGGAAAACAGAGGTAATTTTTGATGTCATTCTGTCTTTCATCATCCACATTACATTTTTTTTTTCAGAATTGAAATGTATTTAGTGGTAAAAGGTAACTGTTGGTCTTAGAAATGTGTAGGGTCACAAGTAAGTTTGATCCTATCCTTTGATTCATAAAGGGAAACTTATGCTTTTTAAATCTACTTTTTGGATTATATTTGACTACATTATTTGGTTCAGAACTGAAGCTTTTTTGACAGCATCTTTCAGAGATTAGTTTATACTCACAAGACAATTCTATGGGCTTGTTTTTTGTATTCCAAGGGCAGGTAAGAGTGAATATTTGATCAACAGAATAGCTGATCAACAGAATGTCAAGGTTTTTCTTCCAGATAATGAGATTTTACTAAGAAAGAATTTTAAAATACGAATATGTTGTTCTACATTTCTTCCAAATGTCCAGCTCCCTGAGCTGGAAGACGAGGACAGGGAGCAGAATGAAGCCCCCATAATCTAAGGGGAGATGGTTAGCGACCTGCTACACCACTTAGACACACACAGGACTATGGGGCCAGATGGGATCCACCCAAGGGTACTGAAGGAGCTGGTGGAAGTACTCAACAAGCAACTTTCAATCATTTATCAGCAGTCCTGGCTAACCGGGGAGGTCCCAGTTGAGTGGAGGTTAGCAAATGTGAAGCCCATCTACAAGAAGGGTCAGAAGGAGGATCCAGGGAACTACAGGCCTGTCAGCCTGACCTTGGAGCCAGGGAAAGTTATGGAGCAGATCATCCTGAGTGCCCTCACACGGCACATAAAGGACAACAAGGCGATCAGGCCCAGTCAGCACGAGTTTGTGAAAGGCAGGTCCTGCCTGACTAACCTGATCTCCTTCTATGACAAGGTGACCCGCTTAGTGGATGAGGGAAAGACTGTGGATGTAGTCTACCTAGACTTTAGTAAAGCCTTTGACACCGTTTCCCACAGTATTCTCATGGAGAAACTACTGCTCATGGCTTGGACGGGTATACTTTTCACCGAGTAAAAAACTGGCTAGATGGCCGGGCCCAGAGAGTTGTGGTGAATGCGAGTTAAGTCCATTTGGCAGCTGGTCACAGGTGGTGTTCCCCAGGGCTCAGTATTTGGGTCAGTTTTGTTTAGTATCTTTATCGATGATCTGGACGAGGGGATCAAGTAAGTTTGCAGATGACACCAAGTTGGGCGGGAGTGTTCATCTGCTCAAGGGTAGGAATGCTCTGCAGAGGGATCTGGACAGGCTGGATCGATGGGCCCAGGCCAATTGGATGAGGTTCAACAAGGCCAAGTGCCGAGTCCTGCACTTGGGTCACAACAACCCCATGCAACGCTACAGGCTTGGGGAAGAGTGGCTGGAAAACTGCCCCACAGAAAAGGACCTGGGGGTGTTGGTTGACAGCCGGCTGAATATGGGCCAGCAGTGTGCCCAGGTGGACAAGAAGGCCAATGGCATCCTGGCTTGTATCAGAAATGGTGTGGCCAGCAGGAGCAGGGAGGTGATAGTGCCCCTGTACTCGGCGCTGGTGAGGCCGCACCTCGAATACTTGTAAGTGTGGTACTTAGGGACATGGCTTAGTGGTGGACCTGGCAGTGTTAGGTTTATGGTTGGACTTGGTGGTCTTAAAGGTCTTTTCCAACGCAAATGATTATATGATTTAAATAAAGTGCAATTATTTTTAAATGTTAATTATGATATCTACCACTCATTCTTATTTGTGACTATGAACTAATTGTAATGAATGCAATGATAAGTAGTGAAAGACTGGATACTGCTCTTTATAATCTCACATGTACATGAGAAAAGGTTGAAGGACCTTTGACTCGTGTTTAACCAAGCATTCACTAGCATTTGTAAAAGAATATGACCTAATAATTGCTTGAATACTAAGGTAAAGGGTCAAATAATGTTGTCAAAAGCAGTCATAGTAGTACATTGTATACATCAGCTACTATAATATCCTTGGAACATCTTGTTGAAATCTTTAAAATATACCACTTTTGGACATCTTCAAGTGATAGAAAGTATGCTGGAAAAAATACGAGATCTGTATAATTTAGCCTGCCTTCTGCCTTTCATAAGAATAAAGGACTAGTATTATGATGGAGTGTATCATATTAAATTGAATTCAAGTATCAATGAAAAGACATCCACAAAACCTGTAAGCAACTTAAATTGTTTTGTTCCTTGAGATTCTTCATGTGCCATTTGGCACTCAGAAAAGCCTTTCGTTTTCTTCTTGTAACTATTTGTGCTGGTTTCAGCTGGGATAGAGTTAAATTTCTTCATAGTAGCTAGTATGGGGCTGAGTTTTGGATTTGTGCTGAAAACAGTGTTGATAATACAGAGATGTTTTCGTTGTTAC
This sequence comes from Gavia stellata, assembly GCF_030936135.1. Taxonomy (NCBI): domain Eukaryota; kingdom Metazoa; phylum Chordata; class Aves; order Gaviiformes; family Gaviidae; genus Gavia; species Gavia stellata. The sequence continues at coordinate 83,068,038 of NC_082595.1, forward strand.
TGAGCAGTGCTTACACAGAGTCAAGGCCTTTTCTGCTTCTCACACCACCCCACCAGCGAGTAGGCTGGGGGTGCACAAGAAGCTGGGAGGGGACACAGCCGGGACAGCTGACCCCAACTGACCAAAGGGATATTCCATACCATATGATGTCATGCTCAGTATATAAACTAGGGGGAATAGTGGCCGGGAGGCCGCTGCTTGGGGACAGGCTGGGCATCAGTCGGAGGGTGGTAAGCAATTGTTTTCATTTGCATCACTTGTCTTTCTTGGGTTTCATTTTTGGTTTTGTTGTTGTTGTTGTTATTTTCCTTTTCATTACAATTTTTATTATTATTAACATTATTATTATTATTTTATTTCATTTCATTTCCTTTATTAAACTGTTCTTATCTCAACCCTTGAGCTTTCTCACTTTTGCTTTTCCAGTTCTCTCCCCCAGCCCTGTTCTTCCCTTTTCTTTCTCTCAGTAAAATCAAATTGCTTTTGAAAACTTTTGCATTACATTCTTTCATATATTTTCTTTATTTAATGTTTTTCTTGCCACAATTGGAGCACATGTAGAAGATGTAATTAAAAAGCAAAGCTGTCCTACAATCTTATTCTTGTGCTGCTTAGGAAAAGCTGGTAAAAATAAACTAAGATCAGTACATTCATATTCTTGTATTAGTCTGATAAAGAAGCAAAGTTTAGATTTTAAAATACCTTGTTTCCAGTTCCCTTCTATTTTAATTTGCTTTGTCTGTGGGAGCAAGGTGTCCCAGTGAAGCATCAGGCCTCATAACTAGCTAGGGCGTCTGCAGTGATCCAGGAAAGGGATTTAAACAATTCAAGGGTGGAGATGCTGTATGAGCAGAAAACTGGAGTCTGAAAAACATACTAGTCTGTAGCTCTGTCATGCAGACTACACATAAGATAAGAAACGATAAAGTAGAATGGTTTGTTTTAGAGCATGTGTAAGGTAAACAATATATTGCTAGTATGAAGCAGATAGTTGTGGGGGCAGCCTAGGAGTGCAGAGTCTTGTAGGGCAACCTAGGCAGCTGTATCCAAAAAAGCTGCTATTTAATTCTGTCATGGTATGCAAAAGGAGTTAATCTGTATGATTTGTTAACTGAAAAGTGTCATTTCATTTAGCTGTTAATAGACAGCTTGGAAGGTCTGACCAAAGTTGCAGAGTACACATTACACAGAGCTATGTATCTAAGTTTCTCAGAACACTGAGATAAGTGTTCTGAGATAAGAAGAAAGTCATTTTATGATATGAAAGGAGTGACTCCAATTCACTGGAACATCAGAATCTCTTAAAACAAGCAAGTTGTAAAACAACAGGTTCTCACTTTCTTATGTGCTGTGAATGTGTACACAGTACTCTCTTTCTCTGTCTCCTCTGTGTGAAAACGGATGACCCTCCATTTATATGTAGATAATGAGATGGGTTCTGCCTGACTTCCTGATTTCATAATCAACTGCTTAGTTCTTTACATTTAGTGAAGCATGAATATTTTAGGGTTTACATTGTGTGTATGTATTAGGTTACATGAAAATACATGAATGGATGTACTGGTTCAAGCCAAGAACCATCTAACCCTGTATGCTATTTCCAACGGAGGTCATAAGTGGATTGCCAGAAAAGAATATGCGTATTACTTGTCTTCCAGTACTCTCCTATGCTCCATCAAACAGGGGTTTTCCTGAGCATGTTGTAGTTTGTTCAGTAGAAGTTAGTGAGTCTCTAAGTACTGACACAGTCTTCCCTTGAACCTATATAAACTTGTCCTCTGAGGAGGCAGCTTTGACTAAGCAATCTCCAGAGGACCCTGCCAACATCAGCTGTTCTGTAACAATACCATTCAGCAAGCAGATCCACAGGTCTAGCCTGTTGCATGAAAAAATGCCTCCCTTTTTTAAGTACTGCTCCTGCTAGATTTATTTCATGTCCCCTAATTGTAGTGTGGAAAAGGAGAATGAAAAGCTGATTCCAAGCCATTCTTTCCTTGCCCCTGTGGGCCACTGCCGTATTGCCCCATGCTCTTTCCTTTCCAGGCTAAAGATTTCTGGCTTTCCCAGTCCTTCCTTTTCAGAAGCTGTCCCAAACTTCTGGTCATCCTTGTTGCCCTTTTTCAAGGCTTTTTAATTCCTACTAATCTCTAATCGTTTCTGTACAGGCATGACGGGACAGGAAGTACACACAGTGTCCAAGTTATAGGCCCATCTGTGATTTATACAGCAGCATAATGTTTTCTTTCTCTTTCTCCATTCTTCCTATAACAACAACTAGCATTTCATTGGTGCTGGGAGGAGAGGGAACACAGGTGTTTCAGTTTTATTCTTAAGCTGGCTAATCACTGAACTGTAGTTTCCATGGAGAATGGTTAAATAGGCATACTAACTTGTTCCTATACCACTCCATGTATAATTACTTTATCTGTAAATATACATCTAAATATACATGTGTGATTTTCCATTACATTGCACTTCTTTATTTAATCAAAATGCCATTCTTACTATCAGACCAATAAGAATAGGTAATTGTGTTAATGACAATTTCTAACCATTTACTCCATTTTATAATGACAAATGCTTGTGTCTCCATGTGAAAAATACTAACTGTAATACTATCAAAAAAATAGTATGATAAAAAAATGCATGTCATGTCTTGTATTTTTCTTACTTTCTGGATATATAGTTGAATTCCATACTTATACACGTGACAAGCTTATAAGGGTAAAAAGAACAAGTACATTGTAGTCTTTATTTGCTACATGCTAATATAAAGTAAACATTGAATTTAATAAATAGCATATGCTAACTGGTACTCTTAACATATCTCTACACTTTCAACTAAAACCAGAACTGTAATCATAAAAAATGTCAATATGTAATTTATAAAAAGTAGTTCTCCAAGTGAATTATGGTTCTGATTTATTTTAGAAATATTTTTTAGAAATCTTGTTGAGAAGAAGCTTTGGTGCTTGTAGCTTGCATACTTTCTAGTATGCAGACTTTCTCCCTTGCTTATTCAGATTGGATCAAATTGATATGTTGCTCTTTTTGTATGATACTGCATGAAAGGTAATGGAATATATCATAGCTGTAAAGAGGCAACACATCCATTTTAGAGAGGTTTCTCCTATACTAGCAAATTTACCAGAAGGTCAGGATCACAGGATTTGGAATGAGTATTTAAAACAAACAAATAATATGTCTAAAGATGTTTAATGTGTGTAATACGCCTGATGGAATAGCAGCTATACCTGTGTCCCCTAGTGATTCTGGGCAAAAGTTGAGAAAAATTATCATTGTGTCATTCAGGTAGATTTTTATATTGATATTCAAACATTATATCAAACCATTTAAAATATCTACAGAGGCATTTTGCCAATTAAATAGCAAAATAGAAATAGGAAAAATTGAAAATGGTAAGGGGCTGTAAAAGTGGGGCATGTAGAAAGGCAAGGTATTAAGAAACATATCCCAAACATGGCTACCCTTTTGTTTTAAGATGCATGTTCTGTCTTGTTGCATTTTATTAGTGACATTTACAATGGTAATACTGCATCTAGTTAAAATTACCAACTCTCCTTACCATTTTTAAGTTCTAAAATTCAACAGTAAAGTGCAATCCGCTAGGGAATTACCATTGTCTACAAAAATGCAGACAACAGTGTCTGGAAATGAGACACTAAAAACTAGTAGGAAAAAAACACACCCAAAGGCAAAACACAAATCTAGTACAAATCACCCAGCTGCCCAGTCTCGGAATAAAACCATTTTAAAGCTTATATCTGAATGGCTGTTGCCAATTGTTACAGTCTGGTTTTTTAAGCAAACCTTTTAAAAATTCATTTCCTGAAAAGATACAGATTGCCTCTACCCTATGTATATATTAGTTTTGGGTTTGGTTTTTGTTTTTCTAGGTAAGTTGTTTTCTGACTTCATGAAACAGAAGCCAAACAAGACTAGCTACTGGGAATTGCATTCACGTCCCCATTACACAAGATGCAGTGACTGAACAGTTGGGAATGTGCCTGTAACAGAACATTTCAGTTTTTTCTAGCCACACACTGAGAATATTTAATTCAACATTACCCAAAACGTGCATGCCCAAATAAAATCCAACACATGGAACAAGATTTAAAATTTCACAGTGCTTTGAGATGTAATGTGCTGCTTATTTATTCAGAATTGCATATGGAATACTGAAGCATACTATACAAGTGATTCAAACACACATCACCTTTGATCTTGCTGTTACTGTCTTCAAAACTTTGTGATATTTGTAGCGTTCTTGGGGTTCTTTTTCTTTCTAAAATATATATAGTGAGTGTATGTACCTGAATGGCAGACATAATGCTAAACAGTGACTTTGCCTTTTTATAGTGATTTTTGACAAAACCAGCAATAAATCTATCATAAAAGTTACAACATAATTTTACAAAAAATTCTCTATTTGGTTGTATTAAATTAACAAGTCATATAATGTGATAGTTGAAAAGGTTTAATATGCTACTGTTTAAAATCCTTTATTTACTGTTTTGCAGAGTTCCAACCTACTGGTATTTTGCAAACATAAGAAATGTTACTACCTTGTATTTTGAATGACAGTCCACAAGTTAAAAAAAGGGCTATGCTTCATATGAAAACTGCTAGCTCAGACAGGAAGACACAGTTTACTAGAATCCTTGAGGGTATTTTTGAATAATTAAATGAATGTGCTGAATTTTTAGAATACAAAATAGTGACAAGTACAAAAAAGCAAGGGAAAATATTACTGCTTATTTTAAAACAAATATAAAAGTATTAGTGTTCCACCTTGTCTATATAAGAAAGGCTTTTTCTAAACTGCATTCGCTTGTTCATAAACTTTGGTCACATAAAGAATTTGAAGGACAATATCTTTCAAGTCATTGTATGAAACAATAGAATTTCCACAGGTTTTGTTTGCTTGATTGTTTGTTTATTTGGTTGGTTTTTAAAGGGCATTTATTGAAAAAGTTACAGTGTAGCTTATGGCTATTTGGTTTTGTTATACCCTGCATGTAGAAAGTGAGAAAACAAAGTAGGTCTGAAAAAAAATAGACTTCACTGTAACATTTTTTTTTTTTTAGCACAAGCTGTTTCACATTGTCATTCACATGGACAGATTGTTACTTTTCAGAGAAAGGCAAGGGAAAGGGGAAGGGAAAGGGAAAGGAAAAGGAGGGCTTTATTCAGGTAAATTGGTCATTTTTGAAGCCCAGAATAATAATAAAAATTGTTTTTCCATCTAAGTTCAGCATTGAAAATGGTTATTTCAGAGTTAGTCTCCAGGGGACCCATACAATTTTTGACAAGTGCATATATGTGCCAGTATGCATGGATGTGGTTAGTTACTACCTTAGAATTTGACTCTATGTTTATAAATAAGCATGGATAGGTTCATCTGACAGAGTAATAGTACCAGGAAGATACTTCTTACCATAAAAACCTTCTGTAATTTCAACTACTATTTATATTTACTCATATTTAAAAATATATATGAGGTATTGTGTTCTATGCCCAAATGTGACATACAATGTATTTCTGTTAGAATTTCTCTGGTTTCATGAATTGTGTATATTAATGCAACTGGAATTAAATTTTCTTTCTGTACGTGGTTTTACCTGAGATGTTTCCTGAAGGTTTCATGCTGAAACTCTCAATTTCATTGTGTAGGACACAGCTAAAGATCAGTGTTGACCAAGTTTCCATTCATCTGCACTGGAGAATTAGAGCTTTTCCCTAGGAACTAATTCCAGTGGGATAACTTTTTCTCTTCTGAGGCTTCTGTAGTATAGTACCAGGTAATGGCTGCCATGGTCCTATAAACAGATTTATTTTTTTTCTCCAACTATGTATACTTGAATTACTTCATGTAGAAGTAACCTTATCTTAGGAAGCACTAATGCTAGAAACAAGTCAAACAACTATTATAAAATACTCTTCCTCACGTTCTGAGCATTGCTGTAAAACTTTTGTTTGCATTGTTGATATAATTTTCAATAACTTTCTGTCTAATGTTGATAGATAATTCTTTGTACTTGTTATTACGTTGGAGAATTGGGGGGGAGAAAATGGAACATAGGAACAGCCATTTAATGTCAGACCTCAGCTTCATCTTGTTCTCTGTCTGATCTACTGTAAGCAGACTTCAGAGGAATGCCTGAAGAACTCAGTAGAAAAACAGTTTTTTTCCCCACCTCATCTACCACCACATACAAGTCTCAGTTTAACTGGTCAGAGGCATTGCCCTGAAGCATAAGTTTAACGTCCTTCCCAAAGGTTATTTTTAAACATTTTTACATTAAATATGGATATTTCTGTATCCCATAAAATTTCCAAGACCTTCCAAGCTTTTCTTCACATGCCTACCATTAAAAATCGCTCATCTGTCATAAATATGATCTCTAATAGTGCTGTGTAAGTCATGTATATTGCTGTAGATTTCTCCATATTTTGATTTCTTCCAGAATGCAGTTTTCCCAAAACAAGTTTTTGTCATTTTGGATAGGTGTCCTCTGAGTCACTGTTTCCTGCAAGACTGTAGGTGCTCTGGCTTGTTCTCAGTGATCGCTAGGGAATACGTACTTCAGACACGGGTTACTTTGGTTCCTACTAAGTATTCCTAAGATTTTTCTCATTTCTCATTTCTTATCAACAATCTTCTTGTGATGGTCTTATAGTAGAAAATACAACTGCTGTTTGCTCTCAAGTAATAGAGAGAAACAGAGACACTTCTAGAAAGTGACTTGCTCACCTTTGCTTTCCAAGTAAATGTAGAGAATTGGCAGAAGTTAGCTGATTGCAAGACTGATGGAAGTAGGGAGCAGAAGACATAATGCGTCATTGCCAGTGCTTCATTGGAATGAATATATTTTGTTTACATGCTAAATACACGACTGATTGAAAAGGGTAATATAAACTAGAAAAATAGCACGTGCAAACACCCAAAGAGATAAAAGACACTGTAATCATCAGGAAGACTCTCTGAGACTATCCTAAAGTTTGGCTGTTTACAACCAATTCCACTTCGGAAAATTTCCTCTTCCTGTTGGGTAAATAACGCTCTAACACTTACTGGAAGAGTAAAATCTATTCTTTTGACTATGTTTGATTTTTTTTTTTCATCAGCAAACAGGTGTCTCCTATTTTTATTCCTTCCAGCTATTTACTGATGTTTGGTGCAAGCCTTAGAAAAGGTTAAAGACTTTTTTATAGCACAACATTGTAAAGTTTAAGCCAGTTTTCTATGCCACTTTTATACTGGTAATGACTTCAATTTGTTTTGTGTTATGTTTTGTAAATCTCTAAACAGTATTCAATATCTGCAGCTGGCTAGATTCAGAAATTAAGATGGCACTCTAGGTACTACATTGGCAATGCAAGCACTGAAGTCATCTTACTATGGTAAACTTTTAAAAAAACAGGATGATATGAAGCTTGTGCAATGGCTTAATTGTATCATTTGAAGTATCTTCTGTAGATAGGTGGCATGCACTGGGAAAAAAATGAGAAGCATCTGTTTTTCACTCCAGGTCTTGCCGGGTTTGGAAAACCAAATTGAGTTTTAACTGAAAAATTAAATTTATAGATTATTGATGTGCAATCCCAGCAATCCACAGGCTTGTTTCCTGAAACTCTCTCCAATGGGAAGCCTACCAGACATGGTACATTAAGCACTGTTCAGGATTTTTCTGGTACAAGCTGGTTGACTGATGAAATAAAAATTAGATAGTGGGGAAAATTAGACAGTGGTAGAAATTCAGTTTTCTATGAAGGGCAATTTAGAATCATAGAGTCATAAAATACCAGGTTGGAAGAAACCTCAAGGATCATATGGTCCAACCTTTCTTGGCAAAAGCACGGTCTAGAGAAGATGGCCCAGTACCCCGTCCAGCTGAATCTTAAAAGTGTCCAATGTTGGGGAATCCACCACTTCCCTGGGCAGATTATTCCAATGGCTGGTTGTTCTCCTTGTGAAAAATTTTCCACTCGTGTCCAATCGGAATGTCCCCAGGAGTAACTTGTACCCATTACCCCTCGTCTTTTCTATGTGACTCCTTGTAAAAAGGGAGTCTCCGTCTTCTTTGTAGCCACCCTTTAAATGCTGGAACATTGTGATAAGGTCTCCCCTAAGCCTTCTTTTCTCAAGGCTGAACAAACCCCATTCTCTCAGCCTTTCCTCATATGGTAGGCTTCCCAGTCCTTTGGTCATCTTTGTGGCCCTTCTTTGGACCCTCTCCAGCCTGTCCACATCTTTTTTTGCATAGCGGGGACCAAAACTGAACACAGTGTTCCAGGTGTGGTCTGACAAGCACTGAGTGGAGTGGGATAATGACTTCTTTATCTCTGCTGGTGTTGCCCTTGTTGATGCAACCCAGCATCCTGTTGGCTTTCTTTGCTGCAGCAGCACACTGTTCACTCATATTGAGCTTGCTGTCCACCAGGACCCCCAGGTCCCTTTCACAGAGCTGCTCCCCAGCCGGGTAGATCCCAGCCTGTGCTGCACTCCTGGATTATGTTTTCCCAGGTGCAAGACTTTACATTTGTCTTTGTTGAACTTCATGAGATTCTTGTTAGCCCACTCTTCCAGCCGATCCAGGTCTTCCTGCAGGGTAGCTCTCCCTTCCGAAGTGTCCACTTCCCCACTCAGTTTGGTGTCATCAGCAAACTTCATCAGGGTACACTTGATCCCATCATTCAGATCACAGAATCACAGAATGATAGGGGTTGGAAGGAACCTTGGGACATCTAGTCCAACCACCCCGCCAGAGCAGGTTCTCATTCTCATTCATTCTCATAGCACTTGTTTCATTCAACAGCGGGCCCACATTTTCTCTAGTTTTCCTTTCACTTCAAATGTACTTGAAGAAACCCTTCCTGTTGACCTTGACATCCCTTGCCAGGTTTAATTCCAAGGAGGCTTTGACTTTCCTTGTTTCGTCCCTGCATATTCTGACAGCAGTCCTATAATCTTCCCAAGTGGCCAGTCCCTTCTTCCATGTACTGTAAACTTCCTTCTTCCACTTGAGCTTTTTCAGAAGCTCCTTGCTCAGCTATGCAGGTCTCCTGCTACCCTTGCCTGATATCTTGCTCTTAGGGATACACTGATCCTGAGCTTAGAGGAAGTGGGACTTGAATATCATCCAGCTCTCTTGAGCCCCCCTACCCTCTAGAGCCCTAACCCATGGGATTTCTCCAACCAGTTCCTTGATGAGATCAAAGTTAGCCCTCCTGAAGTCCGAGGCTGCAATCCTACTTGTTGTTTTGTGCAGACTGCACATGATCCTAAACTCTATCTTCTCATGATTACTACAGCCAAGGCTGCCCCCAACCTTCATGTCCTCCACCAGTCCCTCTTTGTTTGTCAGTACTAGGTCCAGTAGTACACCTCTCCTTGTTGGTCCTCCACCACCTGAGTCAAAAAGTTATCATCAATATACTGGAGGAACCTCCTGGACTGTACATGCCTGGCTGTGTAGCCTTCCCAGCAGATACCAGGGTGATTGAAGTCCCTCATGAGAACCAAGGCCTGTGATTGTGAGGTGACTCTCAGCTGTCTGTAGAAGGCCTCATCAGCTTCCCCATCCTGATCAGGTGGCCTGTAATAACCATTCACAACAGTGTCTCCCATATTAGCCTGCCCCTTAATCCTTACCCATAAGCTCTCACCTTGCTCCTCATCTGCCCCCAGGGAGAGCTCGATACATTCCAGGTGCTCTCTCACATAAAGAGCAACTCCACCACATCGCCTTGCTGTGCTATCTTTCCTAAAAAGAACACAGCCATCCATGACAGCATTCCAGTCATGTGAGCTATCCCACCATGTCTCAGTAAGTGCAGTGAGTTCATGGCCCTGCGACTGCACACAGATCTCTAATTCTTCCTCTTTATTCCCCATGCTGCGTGCATTGGTGTATAAGCATTTCAGGGAGGGAGTTGTGCATGTAATTTTCACCCTCGAGGGGTGGTAGGCCTTTTGGTTCTCAAAAATACTAGCACGCTGCCACACAAGCGCTGAGCTACTACACCCAGGCGCCTCTCTAGCAAGCCCAGTTACCTCCCTGTCCCCCTTCGAATCTAGTTTAAAGCTCTCTCAATGAGCCCTGCTAACTCTTGTCCTAGAACCCTTTTTCCCCTGTGAGACAGGCTTTTCCTGTCTGCTACCAGCAGGCCTGGTGTCTGGTAAATCAAGCCATGGTCAAAGAATGCAAAGTCCTGCCCGTAGCACCAGGCTCGGAACCAGGCATTGATCTTCTGCCTCTTCCTTTTTACCCCCTGATCATCGCCTGCAACTGGAGGGATAGAGGAGAACACGACTTGTGCTCCTGATCCCTTGACCAGTCGTCCCAAGGTGCCGAAATCTTTCTTCATTGCTCTTGGACTTCTCACTACTTCATCACTGCCTGCCTGAAAGATCAAAAGGGGATAATAATCTGAGGGCCATACTAGGGAGGGAAGCTTCTTCTTTACATCATTAACCTGGGCCCTAGGGAGGCAGCAGACTTCCCTACTTAGCGGGTCCGGTCTACATATCGGGCCTTCCGCTCCCTTCTGAAGCGAGTCACCTATGACAGTGACCTGTCTTTTATTTTTTACTGAGGTGGTTTTGATGCAGGGGGTGGTCCGACTAGACCTTGACGACACCTCCAAGCTAACTATCATCCTCACCGTTGTCCAGCTCCCCTTGCAGAGCACTGTACCTGTTTTGCAACGGCAGCTGGGAAGGTGAGGTAGTCGCTGGGCAGACGCGCCTGCGGTTCCTGTTGCGTCGGGCTGGAACATCTTGCCATTGCCCCCTGTCCTCCCAAGTCACCACATTCAGCCGGGCAGAGAGAGGACAGGGAGTTCTCTGTAGCATGGGCTCTGTCTGCCCGCTGGGTTTCTACCACGGAGGGCAGGGTGCGACTCCAAGCGTCTGTCTCCCTCTCGCATTCCCTGGTGGCCCTCAACCTGCTTACCTCCTCCCTGAGCTCCATCACTAAGCGGAGGAGCTCCTCTACCTGAGCACACCTCCCACAGGCGTGCTCACCACTGCCATCCAACAGCGGCGTTAAGTGCAGGGCACACCCTGCAGCTCGACGCCTGGGTGGCAGCATGCTGCCACGAGAGCTCCGTCGGGGAAGCTGCGTCAGAGCTGGTGCATGCAGAGCTCAGGGATGCCATGGTCTTCTGCTGAGTGGTTACCATGGCTTCCTGGCCGAGCTGGTAGACTTTCAGCGGCCTCCCGCGCAAACTGCCACACACTGGCTGCTGTGCTGTGCCCTGTTTGCCCGGTCTGGTCTTCCACCCAGGGAGCCCACCCTTGCGGTGGCACTCCCAGGTGACGGTGATGCCGATGCCCTGGGTGACACCCACTCGCAGCTTGCTTGCTCAGTGCGCAGCGACCTGGTCACTGCGCTCCCAAAGGGCTCATTTAGAAGTGCCACCGGTGGTGCTGCCTCCTCCCACGCTGCATCAGCAGCCCTGCCTCCGGCTGCTGGTTCTGGCACAGGCTAGCCACTTTTCCTGGCTTCAAAAAACCCCCAAAAGAGCCCCTTGTCAGCCTTTTTCGCCTTCATTCCCTTCCCCAGTGCGGACTTACCTGAATTAGAGCTGGTCTCCTCAGCGACTGACTATTGTCGTGTTTGTGGCTTGTTTAGAACTGCCGCAGGTGGTGCTGGCTCGGCCCACACCGTCTCAGCGGCGTCTGATCACTTATATTAAACAGCATTGGGCCCAGTATTGATCCCTGGGGGATCCCACTTGTGACAGGTTGCCAGTTTGAAAAGGAGCTATTTACCAACACCCTCTGGGTGTGGTCTGTCAGCCAGTTCCCCACCCACTGCACAGACCACTTGTCTAGACTGTAAAGCATCAGTTTCTCTAGGAGGAAGCTGTGGGAAACCATATCAAAAGCCTTGGAGAAATCCAGGTAGACAATGTCCACTGCTCACACCTCATCAACCGAGCAGTTTACTTTGTCATAGAAGACGATCAAGTTCTTTAAGAACGATTTGCCATGGGTGAATCCATGCTGGCTTTTCCCAATCACGTGCTTAATTTGGCTTATGATAGCCCCCAGGAGAATTTGTTCCATAACTTTCCCAGGGACTGAAGTAAGACTAATGGGCCTGTAATTTCCTGTATCCTCCTTTAAGCCCTTCTTGTAGATGCAGGTGATATTAAACTTCTTCCAGTCTTCTGGGATGTCCCATGATCTCCACGACTTCTCAAAGATTATGGAGAGCGGCCTTGCAATGACACCAGCCAGGTCTCTAACACCCTTGGGTGGATAATGTCAGGGCCCATCTATTTGTAGGGGTCAAGCTCCTGTAACCGTCCACATATCAACTCTTCCTTCACTGATGGTGGGTCTGTGTTTGCATCAACCTGGATTTTTGTTCCCAAGGCCTGGGGTCCAACAGTGCTGGTAAAGGCAGAGGTGAAGAGTGTGTTGAGAATCTCTGCCTTTTCAGCGTTGTTGGTGACTAATTCATCTTTCCTGTTTAACAGCAGGCCAATACTTTCCTTCTCTTTCTGTTTGTTGTTTACATCCCTGAAGAACCCTTTCTTGTAGTTTTTGACGTCTCTGGCCAATTTCAATTCAAGCTGAGCTTTTGCTTTTCTAACTGCATCTCTGCACGCCCTCGCAATGCCCTTGTAGTTCTCAATGGGTATTAATCCGCTTTTCCATCTCTGGTATGCTTCTCGTTTGGTTTTGAGCAGGCTCAGAAATTCACAGTTAAGTGAAGGGGGTCTCTTGCTCTGCCTGCTTCCCTTACCTTTAAAGGGGATGAACTGTTTTTGTGCTTCCAGAAGAATGTTCTTGACAAAAATCCCAGCACTTACTACCTCCTTTGTCCTCCATGGAAGCTTCCCACAGAATCCCTCCCAACTGAGCTCCGAGCGAGCTGAAGTTTGCTCTTCTAAAATCTAAAACCTTTGTCTTAGCACTAACCTTCAGCTTGCTCAGGAGGATCACAAACTCCACAATATTGTGATCACTGCAGCCAAGGCTAGCACTAACCAAGATATTACAAAGCAGGTTTTCTTGGTTTGTGAGTAGCAAGTCCAGCAGTGCCTCATTCCTAGTTGGCACATCTAACATTTCTATGAGAAAGCAGTCCCCTACACATTCCAGGAACTTGATGGATGACATGTAAGCTGCTGTATTGTTCTTCCAACAAATGTCTGGGTAGTTGAAGTCTCCCTTAAGAACCAAGTTCTGTTGACCTGAAGCTTGCTTAAGTGACTTAAATGTTGCTTCGTTGGCCTTATCATCTTGGTTTGGAGGTTCGTAGCAGATGCCTACTTTAAGATCCCTTTGGAAATGACCCCTCTGGTCTTGACCCAGAGGCACTCGATAGGGCTTTCACAATCACCATAGTTGAATTCTATACATTCAAGGTTCTCCTTAACATAAGGAGTAAGTCCTCCTCCTCTTCTTCCTTGCCTATCTTTATGAAACAGCCTATAGCCATCCATCACGATCCACCATGTTTCAGTTATACCTATGACATCATCAACTTTCTGACTAGGCGTGGAGCTCCAGTTCCTCCTGTTTGTTCCCAGTTCCTCCTGTTTGTTCCCCAGTTAGCAACTGTTAGCATATAGTTAGCAACTGGGATTATTTTCACTTTTTTTGAAGAAGGGCAAACTTTTCTTTTTTATTCATAATATTAATAAAATGGATAGACTGTTAAAAAGTTGTCACTTGATAGTCAAAAATGGCATCTGAAGTATTGTTTTTCCCTGCTTCAAAGGGAAGTGTGTGTTAGCCACCAGTAAGCAATGACTTCTTTTGTTTACAGACTCACTGTATCAATAAGTTCATGTTATATCCATAAGTATATATATGTACATAATATATAACATATAACTCCATATCCATTTGAGATAATATTTCTTCAAGACGCTGCATGTAATCTGAGAACAATGCTCTTTTAGGTTTAGTATCTAACAGTGACCTGTAACTCACTGAATTACAATAAATAACAGTCATTTTATATTACCATAAAATTATATTTTGTCTGACTTCCCCTCTACTTCTGAACTAGAGTTTAATATCCTGATTTTTTTAACACAGTCATTTTAAAATAAACAAAATCGAACAACATTGTCATAAACTACTGTATCTTCTGATTTATTAGGAAAAAAAAAATCTGGAGAAGAATGGAAAAGCTTCTTCCAGAGCAAGCTGTTTCACTTAAATTAATTTAACCATTAGAATATGCATTCTTTTGAGCTGTGTTTTGCTTTCAGGATATCTATTTTATATGTAGGAGCTCTCTCATGAGGAAAGTTAACAAGAGTGACTTTATCTCTGTGATTGTACCTTTGAGATTAGATACCAAAAACGAGGTTCGGCTTTAGTTAGGTTTTTGCTTTGTTTGTCTTAGGAGTTGACTTTAGATATGAGGGTCAATAAATACAGGTAAGATCCGATGATATCTAGTAGCATAATAACAAGATTGTTCAGACTGCAGCCTACCAAGAAATAACAGGTATATATGCACATATCAGCTATGCACACGTTCAAATCTAGATTCTGCCAGAGTAAGCTCATCACGTCAAGAAGACATGAGAAGTTCAAGCACAGGTCTCCTTACAGTCTTGTCGTGGTTTAAGCCCAGCTGGCAACTAAGCACCACACAGCCGCTCACTCACTCCCCCCAGGTGGGGTGGGGGAGAGAACCAGAAGAGTAAAAGTGAGAAAACTCGTGGGCTGAGATAAAAACAGTTTAATAGGTAGAGCAAAAGAACACTGCGCGGAGAAGCAAAGCGAAAGAAGGAATTAATTCACCACTTCCCGTCGGCAGGCAGGTGTTCAGCTATCTGCAGGGAAGCAGGGCTCTATCACGCGTAGCGGTTGCTCGGGAAGACAAACGCCATTACTCCGAATGTCCCCACCTTCCTTCTTCCTCCCCCGGCTTTATATACTGAGCATGATGTCATATGGTATGGAATATCCCTTTGGTCAGTTGGGGTCAGCTGTCCCGGCTGTGTTCCCTCCCAACTTCCCGTGCACCCCCAGCCCACTCGCTGGTGGGGTGGGGTGAGGAGCAGAAAAGGCCTTGGTGCTGTGTGAGCCCTGCCCAGCAGTAACTAAAACATTCCTGCTTTATCAACATTGTTTCCAGCCCAAATCCAAAACACAGCCCCATACAATCCAAAACACAGCCCCATACTAGCTGCTATGAAGAAAGTTAACCCCATCCCAGCCAAAACCAGCACATTCTCCACCCCTTATTCCATACCATTTACATCATGCTCAGGTCTCACACCATCCAAAACGTTCTCATTCCCTCTCATCGCCCTTCCCATCCTTTGATATAGTACACAGATATCCTTCCCTTAGTCTATGGACCACCCCGGTGAAATATTTGTAAAATGTCCATAAATGTCCATTGAGTTCATGTAGTCCATAACTTTGGGCTCCATGTGTTATGGTGGTCACTCAGGAGAGAAGAGGTGTTGTATTGCATGGAGTTATTGGGCACCACAGCTAGCTCAGGTCGGGTCACTGCTGCACTTGCACTGCTTCTTGTAAGGCTTGTCCTCAATTGGTTCAGGTGGTTCCTGCTATAGTAGTTCCTGTAACATATAACTCAAATCATGGATTAGTTTCACCCAGAATTAAATTACCTTGAGGTACACACTGGACTTCCCCATTCTTCTGCATTACCCACCAAGTGCACCCAGGTCCTTGAGCAAAAACAACCCCGCGAATAGGTTTACCTTTTCCTGAGGAAGGAATAACCCAGACTGTTTTTCCCAGCAAGTTCCTTATATGTACTACGGGAATCTTATCTCCTTCCACAGTGCGCAGGGGTTTTGATTGGGCAGGGCCAGGTCGACTGGCAGAGCCTCTAGTGTTAACTAGCCAAGTGGCTTCTGCTAAATGTGTATCCCAATGCTTAAATGTCCCAGCACCCATTGCTTTCAGTGTAGTTTTTAATATTGCGTTGTATCGTTCAATTTTCCCGGAGGCTGGTGCATGGTAGGGGATGTGATACACCCAGTCAATGCCATGCTCCTTGGCCCAGGTGTTAATGAGGTTGTTTCGGAAATGAGTCCCGTTGTCTGATTCAATTCTTTCAGGGGTGCCGTGTCGCCATAAAATTTGCTTTTCAAGGCCCAAGATAGTGTTCCGGGCAGTGGCATGGGTCACGGGGTATGTTTCCATCCATCCGGTAGTTGCTTCCACCATTGTAAGCACATGCTGCTTCCCGTGGCGGGTTCGTGGTAGTGTGATATAATCAACCTGCCAGGCTTCCCTGTATTGATATTTCAGCCATCGTCCTCTATACCAAAAAGGCTTCATCCGCTTAGCTTGTTTGATTATGGCACATGTTTCACATTCATGGATAACCTGTGCAATGGCATCAATAGTCAAGTCCACCCCTCGATCACGAGCCCATTTGTATGTTGCATCCCTTCCTAAATGTCCTGATGTGTCATGGGCCCATCGAGCTATAAATAGCTCACCCTTATGTTCCCAATCCAGATCCACCTGAGTCACTTCAATTCTAGCAGCTTGGTCCACCCGCTCATTGTTTCGATGTTCTTCAGTGGCACGACTCTTGGGTATGTGAGCATCTACATGACGTACTTTTACAACCAGGTTCTCTACCCGAGCAGCAATATCTTGCCATAATTCAGCAGCCCAGATGGGCTTACCTCTGCGCTGCCAGTTGCTCTGCTTCCATTGCTGTAGCCACCCCCACAGGGCATTTGCCACCATCCATGAGTCTGTATAGAGATAAAGTACTGGCCATTTCCCTCGTTCAGCAATATCTAAAGCCAGCTGAATGGCTTTCACCTCTGCAAACTGACTTGATTCACCTTGTCCTTCAGCAGTTTCTGCAACTTGTCGCGTAGGACTCCACACAGCAGCTTTCCACCTTCGATGTTTTCCCACAATACGACAGGATCCATCTGTAAACAGGGCATATTGCTTCTCAGTCTCTGATAATTCATTATACAGAGGGGCCTCTTCAGCACGAGTCACCTCCTCTGGTGACAGTCCGAAGTTTCGGCCCTCTGGCCAGTCCATGATCACTTCCAGGATTCCCGGGCGGTCGGGGTTTCCCATCCGAGCTCATTGCGTTATCAGTGCAACCCACTTACTCCATGTAGCATCAGTTGCGTGATGCGTAGAGGGGATCTTCCCTTTGAACATCCAGCCCAGCACAGGCAATCGAGGGGCCAAAAGGAGCTGTGCTTCAGTACCAACGACTTCCGAAGCAGCTCGAATTCCTTCATATGCTGCTAATATTTCTTTTTCAGCTGGAGTGTAACGGGCTTCAGATCCCCTATATCCCCGGCTCCAAAACCCTAGAGGCCGACCTCGAGTCTCCCCAGGTGCTTTCTGCCAGAGGCTCCAGGTGGGGCCGTTATCCCCGGCTGAGGTGTAAAGTACATTTTTCACATCTTGTCCTGTCCGGACTGGCCCAAGCGCTACTGCACGAACTATCTCCCGTTTAATTTGTTCAAAGGCTTGCTGCTGTTCAGGGCCCCATTCAAAGTCGTTCTTCTTCCGGGTCACTCGATAGAGAGGGCTTACGATCAGACTATAACTTGGAATATGCATTCTCCAGAAACCCACAACACCTAAGAAAGCTTGTGTTTCCTTTTTGTTAGTTGGTGGAGACATGGCTGTTATTTTATTGATCACATCCATTGGGATATGACGACGCCCATCCTGCCATTTTATTCCTAAAAACTGAATTTCCTGTGCAGGCCCTTTGACCTTACTTTGTTTTATAGCAAAACCAGCTTTCAGGAGAATCTGGATTATTCTTCTCCCCTTCTCAAACACTTCCTCCGCTGTGTTGCCCCACACAATGATGTCATCAATATACTGCAGGTGTTCAGGAGCTTCGCCTTGTTCCAGTGCACTCTGTATCAGCCCATGACAAATGGTAGGACTATGTTTCCACCCCTGGGGCAGTCGATTCCAGGTGTACTGGATACCCCTCCATGTGAAAGCAAACTGTGGCCTGCACTCTGCTGCCAGAGGGATCGAGAAAAACGCATTGGCGATATCTATTGTTGCATACCATTTGGCAGCCTTTGACTCCAGTTCATACTGAAGTTCTAGCATGTCTGGTACGGCAGCACTCAGCGGCGGTGTGACTTCGTTCAGGCCTCGATAGTCCACTGTTAACCGCCACTCTCCGTTAGATTTTTGCACGGGCCATATGGGACTATTAAAGGTTGAATGAGTCTTACTGATCACTCCTTGACTTTCCAGTTGACGGATCAAGTTGTGGATGGGAACCAGGGAGTCTCGATTGGTGCGATATTGTCGCCGATGCACTGTCATGGTAGCAATTGGCACCTGCTGTTCTTTAACTTGCAGCAACCCCACCACAGAAGGATCCTCTGAGAGACCAGGCAAGCTAGACAGCTGTTTAATTTCCTCTGTATTCAAAGCAGCTATACCAAAAGCCCATCGATACCCTTTTGGGTCTCTGAAGTACCCTCTCCTGAGATAGTCTATGCCAAGGATGCATGGAGCCTCTGGACCAGTCACAATAGGGTGCTTTTGCCACTCATTCCCAGTTAGGCTTACTTCAGCCTCCAACACAGACAGTTCTTGGGATCCCCCTGTCACTCCAGAAATACAGATGGATTCCGCCCCCTTGTAATCTGATGGAATTAGAGTACACTGTGCACCGGTGTCCACTAGAGCTTTATACTCCTGTGGGGCTGATGTGCCAGGCCATCGAATCCACACAGTCCAGTAAACTCGGTTGTCCCTTTCCTCCGCCTGGCCGAAGGCAGGGCCCCTCTACTCCTGGTCTGAGTCTTCATTACTTGGTTTTTGTACGTGCATAACAGAAGTCCCTTCATCAGGATCAAAAATACCATCAGCCCTTCTACTTTGTCCAACAGACACTGGAGCAGTCATTTTTCTGGACGGATGCTTTTTAGCTGTTGTTTTTCCTTGCAATTCCTGCACCCGAGCTTCTAGTCTCCAGGTAGGTTGACCATCCCACTTCCTCATGTCCTCCCCCTGGTCACGCAGGAAGAACCACAGGGTTGCACGTGGTGTGCGCCACCGGTACCCTTTCGCCTGAACAGGGAAAAGTTGACTCTTAATAGCCGAGGCTCTGGTTGGAGTGGATGAGGAAAACCTACCCTTCTCAGCTTGCTCAAACATGTTTTGAGTCAGTCTGTGTCTGTCCACAGCCGAGACACAAGCACACATGGAGGGAGCAAGGTTATCTTCGTATTCTCGGAGTTGCCTGGCCAGTTCATCTATAGTTGGTGCCTCAATGTCTGTCCAGTTCATTATCGCCAGGGTGTGGGTGTAAGACGTTGCTGCATTCCGTACAAACTTGCGCCACATGGACCGTGTGCATTGGATTTCATCCGGGTCTTTGCATGCGTGGTCATTATAGATTACCTCCAACACAGCTAATTCCCTTAGATACTGGATGCCCCCCTCGATGTTGGTCCATTTTCTTCGAGAGTTTGCAAGTTCTTCCTTGAAGGGATACCTGTCCTTCACACTTGATAGGAGTCGCTGCCAAAGACTGAGGACTCCTGCCTTTTTTCCAATACCTTTGTCAATGGCCTTGTCCTTAGCAAGCGATCCCAGCTGCCGGGCTTCTTTACCCTCCAATTCCTGACTACTGGCCCCAATATCCCAGCAACGAAGTAACCAGCTGAGAATTAGCTCACCTGGTTGACGGCTGAAATCTTTTCGCATGTCTCGTAGCTCACTTAGGGATAGGGAGCGGGTGGTTTCCGTTTCATTGATTATCTCAGTATCTTCGTCCTGTTCCTGTGGCTGCTCTGCTGCAGAAGAGGCTGCCTCTTCTGATTCTTTTTCCCTCTTAGGAGAAGCTTCTTCATCCCTTACTAAACGAGCTGATTTCCGCTTCCACTGTTTCTTTTTAGTTATAGGGGCGACGGATACAGTGCCTGATTTATTTCCCCTCTCTTCTCCCTGAGGGTGCTGCATAGTATCAAGCAGTGTTTGGTAGATGCTGGCGAGGGCCCAGCACAGCGCGGTAAGTTGTGCCTCTCTGGAGTAGCCATGGCATTTTTTTTTCAAACATTCTACCACTTCATCAGGATCCTGTAATTGTTCAAGGGTGAAAGTCCAGATCATTGGAGGTGAGAAGTTCTCTAGATACCTGCCCATATTCTCCCACATGCCGTGCCACCCATGACCGTACTCTCGTGGAACCTGGGTCATATTCCTAAATTGCTTGTTGACCTTAGAGAAAACTGAAGCAATATGTCTAAGGAATATCAATAGAAGTATTTTAACTGCCCAAGGATGTTCAAGGTACTGAGAGGTCATTGTCATGAGGGAGACAACATCACAGAAGAAGGAAGCAAGGGTGCTGTTCTGTATTTCCTCCAAAAAAAAACTCTCAGAAGAAGGAGTATAATTGTTAAGTATCTCCACGAGATGGTACCCAAAATACAGTAATGGCTTCAGCCCAGAGACCAAACACCAGATTATCCAGCTCAAGGTCAGCGTTTTGAAAACAAATCTTCCAGGCAAAATGTCACTAATTACTGCAGAGCAGAGCATACTGAAAAAGCGCAGGCCAATCTTTAACAGATATAGCAAAAAGAAGATCATGGTGCAAATTAAACAGACTAATGTTGACCTATAACTTTTAAAGGATAGAAGTTCTGTTGAATCTGTTATTATCTCAAACCCTTCGAGCCCCACGTTGGGCGCCAAAAAGGACTGTCGTGGTTTAAGCCCAGCTGGCAACTAAGCACCACACAGCCGCTCACTCACTCCCCCCAGGTGGGGTGGGGGAGAGAACCAGAAGAGTAAAAGTGAGAAAACTCGTGGGCTGAGATAAAAACAGTTTAATAGGTAGAGCAAAAGAACACTGCGCGGAGAAGCAAAGCGAAAGAAGGAATTAATTCACCACTTCCCGTCGGCAGGCAGGTGTTCAGCTATCTGCAGGGAAGCAGGGCTCTATCACGCGTAGCGGTTGCTCGGGAAGACAAACGCCATTACTCCGAATGTCCCCACCTTTCTTCTTCCTCCCCCGGCTTTATATACTGAGCATGATGTCATATGGTATGGAATATCCCTTTGGTCAGTTGGGGTCAGCTGTCCCGGCTGTGTTCCCTCCCAACTTCCCGTGCACCCCCAGCCCACTCGCTGGTGGGGTGGGGTGAGGAGCAGAAAAGGCCTTGGTGCTGTGTGAGCCCTGCCCAGCAGTAACTAAAACATTCCTGCTTTATCAACATTGTTTCCAGCCCAAATCCAAAACACAGCCCCATACAATCCAAAACACAGCCCCATACTAGCTGCTATGAAGAAAGTTAACCCCATCCCAGCCAAAACCAGCACAAGTCTATACGGATTGGTTTTTATGATTGAAACATTTGAGTTCTGTATGGTTATTGACAGCAATTAGTAAGTAGTAGCAAATAAAGACTGACTTTGGCTGCAAGTGCAGAGGATTTTATTCTGGGGTTCTAGTAAAGACCTGTAAATAAGCCTGTGTTTGAAACTGGGAAACTTCAGTTGATTATGGACTAGTTAAACTACGGATCAAAGCTCTTTCTTACCTCCTGACATGAATACTACAATCAAAGAGAGTGGCTAGACAGAAAGACCACAGAAGAGAAGAAAAAGTTTGGAGAAAGAAATGCACATGGATTAAAATATTGGCACAGAAGTGTTTACATTTGAATGAGATGTGACAGAAGATGATGTAGTGATGATTAAGCTTGTGTGGGTACGATTGATAAAGATATGAATTAGAATCTCAAAAAATTAACAAACGGATGCATTTGCTGCTGGAGAGTACACCTGCTTCAGGCCGTAGTCTTACCTCTACCCCTTTGACAGCACAGAACATTTACTGCAGCTACAAAGTTCATAAATTCCACTTTTACCGAAATGGGAGAACTCATTCCAGCAGGAACAAGCATGACTGGCCCCAGTATGTCTCTTTCCTTCTAGCAGGAAAAAAAAATGCCTGAAAGCAGCTTGACAGTGTAGCTGCAGGTATTGGGTAGACTAAAACACATTTACTATCTACTGGGCATTCTCTCAGAAAATGACAGCATTTAATGGGTTCGGTAAAAGTCACAGAGGCTGAGTCTTTTCCTCTGCAGTCCAGCTTGTCTCCAAAAGCTTCATTAGACTGGTAATAAAAGGTCTACAGTCTTGTGAAATAAGGGGGGGAAATAATCATAGAATCATAGCAATTTTGGCTTGAAGGTACCTCTACAGGTCATCTATTCCAGCCGTTGGCTTAAAGTAGGACTGTTGTCAGTGCTGGATCAGGTCATGGCTTTGTCTAGCCAAATCTTGAAAGCCTCAAAAAAAAGGAACTCTACAGTCTTTCTGAAATTTTTTTCCAAATGTCCAGCTTGACCTTTCTTGCTCGCAATCTGTGACTTTTGGCCCTTACTGTATTTTCTGTTATTACTCAACTAGAATTAATCTCCATCATCTTTGCAACACGCCAAGT
The DNA here is from genome assembly GCF_030936135.1 of Gavia stellata. Classification (NCBI taxonomy): domain Eukaryota; kingdom Metazoa; phylum Chordata; class Aves; order Gaviiformes; family Gaviidae; genus Gavia; species Gavia stellata. The sequence goes on from NC_082595.1 coordinate 83,090,510, forward strand.
AGTTGCATGTTATTTGAGCACTCATTGGCCTTCTCTACACAAGATTAAACAAGACAGTTCCCTTAGCTTCTCCATGTAGATCACGTCACCTGTATGCCTGATTATTTTGAACCAGACTCTCTTCTGTTGCTTAACCGAAGGGGGGGCGGGGGGCGGGAGAAGTGAAACTATACGTAGTATTCCAGATGCATTCACACCATTGCCAAGAATGTCTCAAATGCAGCGTGGCATCCATTGTAACACTCAGGTTATACTTTTCAGCAGGACTGCTTACTCATCAGCTCCCAGCCCATACTATAGCACGGGCTCACTCTGCCTCAACCATAGAGCTTTGCAGTCCTCCTTACCAAGTTTCATGAGGCTTCTGTAGGCCCAGCCCTCAAGCGTATCAACTTCAGATTAAAATTGTGCTATTCAGAGTGTTACCTTTCCCCCCCAACCCAGCTTTATTCTGTACACAGATTCGTGGAGTATACACTTGGTGTTGTAACCAAGACTGCTGAGAAGGATGTTGAACAGTACCGATACCTGAGGTGTTCCACTCACTACCAGCCATCAGCTAGATGTCAAGCCACTGGTTACTGTCCTGTGAGCCTGGCAGTCCAGCTGATTTTTAGTTTACCTAATACTTTGGTCATCTAGCTCAGATTTCCTCATCTTCCAAATGAGAATGCAGTGGGAGATAGTGTCAAAAGCCTTGATGAAGTCAAAATGTATTAAATCCCCTCACTGTCCCCTCATTGGTATAGCAACACTTTTCATTACAGAATACGAACAGGTTGGTCAAGCAGTATTTGCTCTTGGTAAATACATGTTAAATGCTCCTGATTAACTTCATATCCTTTATATGTTTGGAGATGGATTCCAAGAGGCCACGCCCATGACCTTTCCAGGGACTGAGATTAACCTGATTGACCTGTAGTGCCCCAGTCTTCTTTCCCACTTTTTCTTAAAGGTAAACATGATATTAATCTTTTTGTAGTTATTAAATAGCCCAAGGTCACCGACACCATTAATGTCTATGTTGTTAAAAGTAGTACAACAGCCATTATCTTTTCCTGACAAATTAGCATTTTTTTAATTTACTATGGGTGTCTGACCACTGATACGAGCACAAGAGAGAAGTATCTATTTTTTTTTCATTTATGCTAACACAGCTGGGAAACTTCAGGTACACACTTTTTAAAAATTTACAACTTGTAACACATGGCAGCAATATCCCTTATATGCCAGCATATAAATCATTCTTTTATAACAGCTGCACAGTTCATCTACCCATTTCCTCTTGGTGTGATGGAGAGAAAGACCTCCCTGTCAGGTTCAAATTAACAATTTATTTGAACTTCACTCACAAGTCCAATACGCCACTATTGCAGGTTCTTTTATGGATACAATGGAGGAATGCACTATTGCAATTAAATACACAATTCACAAGCGCGCTAGATATTAATACCTTGCAAAAAAAAGAGTGCACTAATCACGATCTTAAAGCATGCCAAATACCATATGTATGTTTTCTTAATCACTTACCCTCTCTCTCAGGTAAGGCCTCTTAATCCCTGGGAAGTTACCTTGTACAGCGTCCTGGACAAGGGGGAAAGAATCTCCTACAGGCCAGCTGTATCCTTAGAAAAAACGACTCTCCCCATTTTTCTGCCCAAACCTTACGGTTTTTATTCCCTGATTTGATGGTGGGGGGCAGGCTTATGCACAAATGTTTATCTCTGGTGCCTTGATGGCTCCTTAGTCTGTATGGTAATTTAGTGGTGTCTAGCACACAAAGTTACTGAATAGTGGTGGAATGGTACTCAGGGCATTTTGTTTGTTAAGGGATCATTCACACAGCTCCATTCGGGTTTCGGGTTTCGGCAGTGTTCAGGCAACCCCGGGCTGAGCCGTTTCCACAGCTCCCCTCAAGTCATCTCTGCATAGAAGAGGATTTGTCAAGGTGAGACAAAGCTGTGTCGAATCACAACTCCCTGCATCTCGCCTTTGTGCTCCGAAACAGGTTTAGCTGGGTGATCCCATACAGTTGGTTAACAAACAGCAACTGAAGGCATTCCAGATGATGATGGTGGTGTGCTTCTTAATGGAAAGGGGTATTTCGTCAAGTTGATATTTGCACTCATGCATGGGGAACACTCCCTACAAGTTCCCATAAAAGAACCCATTGTGTTATTCTGAAGTTTTGCAGCCACTGATTATTCTGCCAGTTTTTGGTTTGTTTTTTTTTCCTCTGTCTGATGCTTGTTTCATACAATTTGAAACAGATGTGGTCGGAATGAGTTTGCTCCAAGGCAGGTCTTCCAGAAGCAGTTATTTGGTCTTTCTGTCTCCTCCTTGTCCACCTTCCAAGTCTTCTCCAGGCTACCTCCAACAGCTAGTATGCATAACATTACAGACCTTGTAGAACCTAGAAGGGTTTAACTCCCCACAGGATAAGACCCAGCTGGATCATCACTAAGTATCTGTGTAGGTGTTTTATCTGGATGGAGTGGTACAATAAATAACATGAACTTTCTCTAATGGTTCAGGCACAAACATAGCCACACATACTGTGAACTGCTGATCAGTAGAGGAGATCAGATAATAGCATCATACCACCTTAGTTGATTATCCCCACTGTAATTGTTATACAATCAAATTGAGATGAACGGAATAGTCTGTGTAATGTTTTAGTGGCCCCCAATTTATATTCCCCTCACTGAATTTGTTGTTTTATTAGAGCTGTGTGAATAGAGTACAATATATCAAGCCTAAGTAGCTAAATTACCATTTGCTGCTGCTAAGTCTTCTCTTCTTCTTCTTTGGTTGATGTACAGTACAGAAACAAAAGACCTAAAAGTAAAAATCAATGCTTCCTAATTTTGAGGGCCTTTGGGGTAGTAAGTTGAGTATGTGACGGACTGACATAGAACAATAGCCACCTTTGGGGATAGGATCTAAATACCTTTCCAGGTTGTGTTCTCAGTAATGGATGTTGTGTTGAAGATGACAATACCCAGTTAAACCTGTTGTTCTGAGTATTATGCTGATGGTTCATTTGTTTTTGTTTTGTATCTGTGGATACATTTTGAGAAGCAATGACAGAATTTGCAGTGATTATACTATTTTTCACTTTGTTTTGAGGGAAAACCTGAGTGTTTCTACCTGCAAAAAAAAAAAAAAAAAAAGCAGTGTTAATGACACAGGGAGACTTCTTGGTTGCCTCATTGGGGCAGGTGTGTAAAATTAGAAACTGAAGTAAAAGAAAGACCAGACCACTAATAAGTGTGTTAAGGGATGCTACCAGTATGAGTCCTTTCAGAGGCCTGAAGCAGCATGTGTGGTGCACATTGCTGAGATTATTTGGAAATCGAGAGCAAAGCTGAGTGGATGACCTGCTTTCAGATGAAAATGAATGCTGCTCCTGGTAGCTCAGCATGATGTTTTCTTTACACTCAGAGCCAGCTGCTTCAAAACAATAAAGAAAATCCTCTCCAAGCTGCATCTATCCTTCAAATAGGAGAGCAACAATAGCGGGGAGTTAGTGGAAGAATCCTGCATTCTCTTTTGGTATATCATTTCAGACATTTACTTTCCTCATGATTCATACAGTAAAATCCTATTCCATGATGAAAACTGGCATCAGCAATATTTTTTATATATATATATCTTTATACATACTTATATGCATATATATACACGGTTTTGTTGTGAAATAAGAGTTTATCTGGAGAAATTAAAAAATTCCAAATTTCCAGTAGTAAATACTGCATACACTGAGTTAAAGATACATGTTTTAATTTGTTATATTAATCCTTACCACTGCAAATAAAAAATCATCATGACTTTACCTGGAAAAAATAAATGTAGTTTCTGAAGCAAACAGTGACTAATGACTTCTGTACATTGCTATGAATATGTGGGCACGAAACTTGAGACACAATAGGGCTTGGTGTTCAGAAAACACACCTAGTCTTTTCAATTCAGGGTTCCTGAATATTGCTTTTGAAAATGTAGGCACTGAAAAATGTTACAATAAAAAATAACTGCGTAAACTGGAGGCAGTGCAGATGTCAGTGGTTCTTGAATGTCACTGTTTGTATGTAAAATAACTTTCAAATAGCATGACAACATATGTGGTATGAGAGAGGATGTTAAATGTTAAATATTTAACATTTACCATTTAGGCATATAATATGCATTCAATATTTAGTTTTTAAACAATACCCAGCTAATTTTAAAGTTTGTAAATTTCTGTTGTAATTTTGATCCATCTTTGCTTCCAGTTCAGATTTTGTGTTTTCCCTCAAGCAAAGTGGATCTGTGTGATTCTTTCAGATGTTCACATTAGTTTGACTTTGTACCTTCCAAGCAATATACTGAATAATGAAGGGGGGAAAAAAAGCACCAATGAAGAAGACAGAGCCTCTTCAATATATTTTTTGAAGGTTTACAAGCACTGAGCAATCATATTATTGTAGAAGGTATCAAAGAGTGAAATTTCAGCCAAGATAAGCATTCCAGAATACTGGGTACTTCCCAGAAAGCATTTAGCATCTCCGTGATTAGATCCATTCTGCACTCATTACCTTCCCAGTTTTCTCATGTATTACCGTACCATTTACTACTTATACATTTCATTAACTTAGATTCTTTACTCACTGCATTTTCTAGAGGCAGCTCTTAGAAGTTATTAAGCATAGGCCACACTCTGTACCTTACACTTGTTGAGACGCACCATAATCTGAAAGTGAAAACACAGTAATCAATAAGACGGTGGGAGGTACAATACAGTGCTCTGTTTAAAATGTAGCAGGATCACTCTTTCGAGACTTACATGATAAATAGAGACAAATCAAAGCTTGCAACTAATCCAAACCTGTAAAAATAGTAAGAAAATGCTACAGGAAATACATCTCGCAGCCATGGTGTGAGTTTGGAAGCTAGCACAGATAAAGGGAAGTATATCGGCATGGTGCTAGAATGCCATCATAAATTAAATACAATTTAGTCCTTTTTTGTTTCCCCCACATACAGGGAAGCATCCTGAATCCTGTGGTGAATCAGTCCTTTCCTAGGCGTGGACTGCATCCTTTCACCTCCTTGGCTCAGGAGTGCTAGCTAATACATTGTCAAAGCTTCCACCCCCTTCCTGCCTAGCCCTTTCTCACTCGTCATCAAGGGGGTTAGAATAGCAGTTGGGAGGTAAATATTGCTCCCTCTCCCAGAGTCTGAGTGTACAGATGCACAGGGAAGAGGGAAAGGGAGCTCCCTATTGGGTTTGCGTTTCAAGGTTTTGGTACGGGGCGTCTACAGGGGTGGCTTCTTTGAGAAGCTGCTAAAAACTTCCCCCATGTCCGATAAAGCCAATGCCAGCCGGCTCCAAGATGGACCTGCCACTCGCCAAGGCTGAGCTAATCAGCGACGGTGGTAGCACCTCTGTGATAACATATTTAAGAAGGGGGAAAAAAAATCTGCACAACAGGAATTGCAGCTGGAGAGAGGAGTGAGAATATGTGAGAGAAAACAACTCTGCAGACCCCAAGGTCAGTGAAGAAGGAGGGGAAGGAGGTGATCCAGGCGCCGGAGCAGAGATTCCCCTGCAGTTTTTAAGATCTGGTTTTATTTTTCATTATCCTACTCTGATTTGATTGGTAATAAACTAATTTCCCCAAGTCAAGTCTGTTTTGCCCATGATGGAATTGGTGAGGGATCTCCCTCTCCTTATCTCAACCCATGAGCCTTTCATTGTATTTTCTCTCCCCTGTCCAACTGAGGAAGGGGAGTGATAAGAGTGGCTGTGCTGGGCACCAGGCATCCAGCCAGGGTCGACCCACCACAAGCTCCATCCAACTTCATAGCCCTCTCTGCAAAAAAACGCAGAACTGGAACTGTTGAGATAAACACAACATTCTGGTCGGACTTTTCAACATTTACTTTTCTTAATATCTCTGAATGATAAAACACATTCTATTTCATTCTTGCGTTATCCCTCTGTTTTTCAGAAATGAATGTTAAGTGCAGTGTAACGTTTACTTTGATTTTGAAATTTTAATAAAATGTTACAAGAAGCAAACATAAACACCATAAAGAAACTTTCTCGGTTTAGCTCCCTTTGCAGTACAGCATAGAAAGTTCACTGATGTTTCAATCACCTCTTTAAATCTTTATTTTAGCCACATAGGAGCTGATGTTGTGCTCTTTAGAACAACAGCCCGCTGTACATACTCCATACAGATAATGTAGAAGAGCAGACTCTGTCTGTGTATGTATTCATATGTATATGTGGTAAAGTCATCATGGAAATCAACATCTCTATTTAAACTGACAATTTTTGTTACTAGAGATTATTCAGGCCTTCTGTTGTGGTTTCATCCCAGACAGCAACTAAGCCCCACCCACTGTTCACTAACTCCCCCCCCGCAGCAGGTTGGGTGGAATAGAATTGGAAGGGTAAAAATGAGAAAACTCGTGGGTTGCGATAAGAACTGTTTAATAAGTTAGTCATAATAATGATGATGATGATGATGATGATGATGATGAAAAGTAACAGAGATAAATAAAACCCAAGAAAGAAAAGTGATGCAAATGAAAACAATTGCTCACCACCCTCCAACCGATGCCCAGCCTGTTCCCAAGCAGCAGACCCCCGGCCAACCTTCCCCCAGTTTTATATGCTGAGCATGATGTCATATGGTATGGAATATCCCTTTGGTCAGTTGGGGTCAGCTGTCCCGGCTGTGTCCCCTCCCAACTTCTTGTGCACCCCCAGCCTACTCGCTGGTGGGGCGGTGGGAGAAGCAGAAAAGGCCTTGACTCTGTGTAAGCACTGCTCAGCAATAATGAAAACATCCCTTTATTATCAACACTGTTTTCAGCACAAATCCAAAACTCAGCCCCATACTAGCTACTATGAAGAAATTTAACTATACCCCAGCCAAAACCAGCACACCTTCTTTCTTTCTGGTCTAGCACACTTATATTGTATTGTATGGTATTATATTATATCATATATATCTAATATATATAAAAATTATATATATATGAACTATATTATACTATAATAAGCACACTTATTTTGAAGCCTTTGAAACTGAGCAAGAACAAAACTGCTGTCTTGTTTTGTGTTATGAAATACCACTGTATTATGGCTGAATTTCAAGACTAGTGAGACTGAAGCAAGTTTGCTAGGACAGTCATACCAATAAAGCCCTCTACTGGAGAGATGCCTACTTGCAAAAGGAACTCTTTCTTCACCGTAATTAAACTGCCTTCTTGAATGACACAAGCCATAGCAGTGCCAGGAAACTTCTTGTATATATCACATCTACCCAAGAGTTTTTTGCCCCCCTAGTTGTGTTGGATGGAAATGTGATTTTTTTTTTTCCCCATGCTCATTGCATCTATGCTAGCAAAACATTTAAAGTTCAGCCTCGGCCATTTTGTCTTTCTCCACAGGAAAAAAGTTGGCAGTCTGACAAAATGATAACTGTACATGAACATTTTTAAGAGCTAAGCTTACACCGCTGCCAAAGCAACACCTGCAGCAGCAGCATACAGTGCATTGGGAGTGCTTGAGAGTTGCCAGAGCAGTTTTCCTAGCTGGGGGGAGGAGATGCCCGTCTCTAATCATCTGCAGTCTGCAGACCTGGCACAGGTCATGCAAGAGTTTCTTCAGAATTGAGAAAGGTGTGATTACAAGAGAGGGAAGTCTGTAACAGTCAGTTGGGTATAGTCTGAACAGTGCACCTCTGTGTCAAAATAAACTTTCTCTAAGTGCCACTTACTGTGCCTAATACGTAACTAAACATGCAAAAATATATGCAGATAATACAGAAAACTGGAGATTCAAGTCATGCACTTGCATGCGGTGTATATCTGTGTGTATCTCTTTTTCCCTGCTGAACTGAATTCTCAGAAAACTTACACAAAATATGCCAAATGACGGTTGTATAGGTTACAAAGTCAAGTGGTTAAAGTATAGAAAATGCTTAATCTGTTATTATGCAAATCATGTATATTCACAAGAATACAGTCTTTGTGAAGCCACATTATATTTTTAATAGTGCTTCATCTGCACTGAGTAAATACTTGAGATACACGTAAGGACAGACAAGACTACTTAACAAACTACATCTGGCTGTTCTAGCAATTGAATTTGTATACAAACAGAATAGCTTTTCTTTTCCTGGTTCACTGCATACTAAATTGTCATTGAATCTTTATCTTGCAAATTTTGTTTTCTGGATAAGAAATGAAGGGGATTTTGTTGGGTTTTTTTTAAGAAATAGTCTCACTTTCTTTAAGAAGATATGGCTTCTCCATTGACATGTTTCACCTACCATTTTCACATGTATTACAGATTATTTTATACAACCATAGCATTATCCATGGGAAGAAATTCATAGGCATGGTAGACATCTGAATGACACTCTGAAGTACAAATTCTATCATTGCATTAGACATGTGGCTGGCAGGATTTCAACAGATGGAATTAAATGATTAGCATAAGGAAATAGCTGATTTTAACTACACAAGGTGGTGCAAAGCACAAGTCCTGCTGTGTGATTAGTCCTTTATGTTTATTCATTCACATTTAAGTAGTTCCCTTCTGTGTAAAGTAGCCAGCAGTGCAGTAAGAATGTTCCCACTAGAATACATGCTTACTGCCACTACATCATCTTCTGTGGCAAGGATTGTTACTGGCAATAGTATGAAACATTTTTTTCAAGAAAATTGAAACAATAAAAGAAATATCCAAATATGGAAATATTGCTAAAATTGTAACACTGTTAATTTCCACATTTCCTTTAAAGTATATGGTCAATTTTATTAAAAACTCACGTGACATTATTTGTGTTGTCTATGTGAACTCATCTAGAGTTTTGTCCAGCCGCATTTTGTCTTTTCACAAGTTATTTCCGCTTTTAAAGATTCTGGCATTCCCATTATGTTCTTTGTCTTTTTGTTTATCCCTGGCTGTTTGATACCACTATCCAGCAGTCCTTTCAGGACTCAGCAACACGTTAACAGCCCTTCCCTTTAATTTACATGGTGATCAAGTAAACCTGCAACCACGAAATGAGGTATTGCTTCAGTATCCAGCAGTCACAGAGAGAGACAGAAGAGCATCACCAAATGCTCAACAGAATGTTTTGGCTTTATTTGTTGCTGTTTCTTTTTTGAGGAGCTGATCTATTCACTAAGAACTCTTTGGAGGACCATTCAGTTGTGTCAATTTGTCAGGCCAAATAATCATCACAGTGTTTTGTGCAAATGCTTACTCTTAGCAGAAAAGTGAACCACAGTTTTAAGCACAGACCAGTCATAGTAAATATCTGATTGTTCTTACCTCTTGTGTAGATTCTAACCCATATCCTGAGCCTAGCTTCTTGTATGAGATTTAAATTGATTGGTACCTGACCAAAGGTTTACTTCTGATTATTAAAAACATTAATTTTATCTGCAAATTAGCAGGTATGTAGCAAAACTGAGGCCATCTTGGGCTTACTGACCATGAAATGAGAGTTCTCAATTCTTGGCAAAGTAAGGAGGGGGGTCAGCAAAACCACTTCGATGGACTTCCGGAGGGCAGATTTGGCCTCTTCAGGACACTGGTAGAGAGGGTCCCTCGGGAGATGGTCCTGAAGGGCAAAGGGGTTCATGAAAGCTGGACCTTCTTGAAGAAGGAAGTCTTAAAGGCACAGGAGCAGGCAGTCCCCATGTGTTGTAAGAAGAGCTGGTGCGGAAGACAACCGGCCTGGCTGAACGGGGAGCTTTTGCTGGGACTCAGGAAAAAAAGGAGAGTTTATCACCTTTGGAAGAAGGGGCAGGCAACTGAAGAAGAATACAAGGACCTCACTAGGTCATGCAGAGAGGGAATTCGAAAGGCAAAAGCCCAGCTAGAGCTCAATCTGGCCGTGGTCATAAGGGATAACAAAAAATGTTTTTACAAATACATTAACAACAAAAAGAGAGCCAAGGAGAATCTCCATCCTTTACTGGATGTGGCGGAAAACATTGCCACCAAGGATGAGGAAAAGGCTGAGGTACTTAATGCCTTCTTTGCCTCAGTCTTTAATAGCCAGACCAGGTATCCTCAGGGTATTCGGCTCCCTGAGCTGGAAGACAAAGATGGAGAGCAAAATAAACTCCCCATGATCCAGGAGGAAGCAGTTAACGACCTGCTATGCCATGTGGACACCCACAAGTCTATGGGGCCTGATGGCATCCACCCAAGGGTGCTGAGGGAGCTGGCAGAGGAGCTTGCCAAGCCACTCTCCATCATTTATCAACAGTCCTGGTTAACAGGGGAGGTCCCAGATGGCTGGAGGCTTGCCAACGTGACACCCATCTACAAGAAGGGCCGGAAGGAGGATCTGAGGAACTACAGGCCTGTCAGCCTGACTTCGGTGCCGGGGAAGACTATGGAGAGGTTCATCTTGAGGGCGCTCACAGGGCATGTGCAGGACAACCAAGGGATCAGGCCCAGCCAGCATGGGTTCATGAAAGGCAGGTCCTGCTTGACCAACCTGATCTCCTTCTATGACCAGGTGACCCGCCTAGTGGATGAGGGGAAGGCTGTGGATGTTGTCTACCTGGACTTTAGTAAAGCCTTTGACACTGTCTCCCACAGTATTCTCCTGGAGAAGCTGGCGACTCGTGGCTTAGATAGATGCACTCTTCGCTGGGTAAAAAACTGGCTGGACGGCCGAGCCCAGAGAGTCGTGATGAATGGAGTGAAATCCAGCTGGTGGCCAGTCACAAGCGGAGTCCCCCAGGACTCAGTTTTGGGACCGGTTTTGTTTAATGTCTTTATTGATGATCTGGATGAGGGGATAGAGTGCACCCTCAGCAAGTTTGCAGATGACACCAAGTTGGGTGGGAGTGTTGATCTGCTGGAGGGTAGGAAGGCTCTGCAGAGGGATCTGGACAGGCTGGATCGATGGGCCCAGGCCAATTGTATGAGGTTCAACAAGGCCAAGTGCTGGGTCCTGCACGTTGGCCACAACAACCCCAGACAATGCTACAGGCTTGGGGACAAGTGGCTGGAAAGCTCCCCCGCAGAAAAGGACCTGGGGGTGTTGATTGACAGCCCGCTGAAGATGAGCCAGCAGTGTGCCCAGGTGGCCAAGAAGGCCAATGGCATCCTGGCCTGTATCAGAAACGGTGTGGCCAGCAGGAGTAGGGAGGTGATCGTGCCCCTGTACTCGGCGCTGGTGAGGCCGCACCTCGAATCCTGTGTTCAGTTTTGGGCCCCTCACTACAAGAAGGACACTGAGTTGCTGGAGCATGTCCAGAGAAGGGCAATGAAGCTGGTGAGGGGTCTGGAGCACAAGTCTTATGAGGAGCGGCTGAGGGAACTGGGGTTGTTTAGCCTGAAGAAGAGGAGGCTGAGGGGAGACCTTATCGCTCTCTACAATTACCTGAAAGGGGGTTGCAGAGAGGTGGGTGTTGGTCTCTTCTCCCAAGTGTCTAGCAACAGAATAAGAGGACATGGCCTTAAGTTGCGCCAGGGGAGGTTTAGGGTGGATATTAGGAAAAATTTCTTTACTGAGAGAGTGGTGAGACACTGGAATAAGCTGCCCAGGGAGGTGGTGGAGTCACCATCCCTGGAGGTGTTCAAGGAACGTGTGGATGTGGCATTGTGGGACATGGTTTAATGGGCATGATGGCGTTAGTTGATGGTTGGACTTGATGATCTTACAGGTCTTTTCCAATTGTAGTGATTCTTTGATTCTGTGAAAATTCAAAGAGCAAAAAAATTTTAAGGCAACTGTGGAGTTAAGATTGCTGCACTTCAATAAACTCTGCTTAACTCATAAATAACTGTATGTTAATTGTGGGAGCAGAAAAAGATTCACGATGTCATTAACTATGCGTGTTCTTGGTCAGTTTGAAAGTGTTGTGATAGGTACATTATTATTACTTAACTTTAGCTGGTTGTTGAAGCAGATTTTCTTCTTTGTGTTCTGGTAATTCATTTCATAGTCACGCAGGGTGGGCTTTAACAGAAGCACTTGCTGTCAGCAGTTCTATTTACGGCCCCCCCAAATGAAACAGGTTTGTACTCTAGTTTCTTCGCAACTCCTTGGAGTATCAGACAAAACAATAGAAAACTCAATATAGTTGTAGAAGAGAGAAATAGGAAGAAATGTTTCATTCAGTTTCTAAAAATGTATGTGTATGTGTTAATAGGTGTCTTTTAAAAAATAAATAATAGATCTTTCTCTTATTTGTAAATTGCCCTGAGATACAATACTGCCCTAAACCAAGGTGAGAGGTTTTTTTGTGTAAAGTAACAGACCTTTAGTTCTCATGTTCTGCTGACTAAATAAGAACAGGTAGTTATGTCTCAGTTCCTCTCCAACTTAGGCTCTCACTTCTCAAAATCATTTGATTCTATAGCAACGTAAAAGCCAGAGAAGTTAGTAGTTATTAAGTGTAACATTTTTGGGTGGGAAGGAGCCTTTGAGACACTGGGTATTGTTCCTGAACTGAGCTGTAGGGCCAGAAAAGCTGTCGAAGTATCTGGGGTATTTTTCTAGCATTCGTGTGTTTTACAAAGACTGTGTCAAGGCAAATATGATACCACAGTGCACCACTAACACTGCCTCCTTGTCACTAAAACAAACTATACAACTAGTAATGAGGAAAACCATACTTATTTATCCTGCTGGCTTCCAGTTCTGGAAAACAGGGATCCTGGGGAAGAGGACAGATGCATCTAATTTCAGGTTTTGTCTTTAGATAATTCTTCCTTTCTCATGACTAAAGTTCCTACTTTCTCATTTCCTTGGTGAATAGCTCCCTGTATTAGGTAAGAGTTTTTGAAAGAACAGCTTAACGTCAAGCTTTAAGAGTGAAGAAATCCTGGCCCTAATATATTGAAAGCAGGTATTTTTTAGGAGAAGACTAAGTTTAAAATGTTAAATTTATATTCAGAGTTAAATAAAGCATAAAATTGATACTTTAATATTACTTTATATTTCATATTTATTCTATCTTTTCCATAAATCTAGTGGATGTGTTTATTATCTTCACATATTTGAAGACAAATTAACCCAGTTTAATCAGTCACTTGGTTATAGTTGTGTATCTGCCAAATTCACATTCTATTAATTACAGGAGAAATAATCACAGAATCACTAAGGTTGGAAAAGACCTGTAAGATCATCAAGTATTTTCAATCATGAGTTTTTTAAATTACCGTAATTTCTTATTTGAAATTAATGTTGACTATCCACCTGCTGTTAAGTTAGTGTGATATTCCTGCATTCAAATGAAATTGCTAGGTCTGAACACATGTACATGTAGCCTGCAACTGAGTGACAACCCTTTTTTCAGTTGACCTAAGCAATTGAATATGCAAGAAATATCTCCTTGCAGTTTTTGTCCTGAATTACTCTAGAGCTTCTGGATGCTCAGTCTACACTGGGTCTGTATGTATAGGAGTGGTTTTCACAGCCTTTTGTCCTCTTAACGTAAGTCAGGCAAATTATTATTTTGTTGGTTTTCCTCTGGATTTTCAGCACAGATGTGTATTCTAAGCCCAAACTTTTTGAAAAAGAGTATCAATGATAGAAACATTTGCAAGTGTTAAAAGCCTGCTTTATTTCCCACATTTCAGGATACCCTGGAAATATAACCACAGTAGTTTAAGCCACCTCCTTTCTATTTTCTCTTATCCTTTCTCTATTTTCTTTCAAGAATTTCTAATTTGTAATTATTTTTAGTCTTTCATTCACATATGTAGTACCATCACTTTCAGTGTTAAGGCCACCTTATTAGACATCTTTGGAGTATCTGTCTCTCAGACTTGTTCATTATCTGTAGAATTTTTCAGTGCATTAATTGCTATCTGCCCATCTGAGTACCTTTCCTGACCCTTTACAGAACTATATTCCACCCTGTCATCATTAAATCTACCCCACAGCAATGTGTGCATATGTGGTGGAGAGTGGGGCCTGGCTTGCAAGTGTTTGCTTGTGTTTTTTTGTGCTGAGAACAGAAAATTTACCTTAAATGCATATTTAGAACTACAATTAAAGTTTTGAATCAGTTGCTGAAGAAATTAGATTATCTAGGAATAAAAAAATCTAAGTTTAATCTTGGGAGCATCTTTCCTGCAGAATTCTGAGTTTAAGTCTTAGTTGCAATGCTAGATACCACTTTCTCATTCACGCTTTCTCCATGTATCTAGTTGCTTACTGGTTTTCCATTAGCACAAGTATGTAGCAGTTGCAAAAGATGTCAAATGCCAAATTTTAAGGCTTGTCTAAAATACAGTCTAATTCAGTTTCTTTATTGAAGTTGAGGATGCACAGAGTTCAAATCATATATATTACAGTGTTTGATATTTAAGCTTAAAACGTGCCACATAGGACTATACAAAACTGACTTTTCCATTCAGGAGAGAAAATGCTGCACTACACAGACCAACCAGTTCTTTAGAAATGTGTCATTTTTATGCTTCTAGTGTTTCCTTTTTCTTAGCTTAATTCCTCTTTTTCATGTTTGATTTGTTTTTTCAGCAAAAAAGTTTACCCCTTTCACTGTGTGCATTCTTCTGTGCTAATGCTGTTTCCTACTGACTGGCATGCCTCAGTGTCCTGAAAGATTATTTCATATATTGTAAGATTATTTCCAGATCATTGTATTCTTGATAATACAGGATGTTGGGATCAGCTGTACTAAATACAGAACAAAGCAATGTAGTCTGGTCATTTTATATTTGAAATACCATAAAAAAAGACAATCAAAAGACAGCTCTATTCTAAAAATGGGAAGAAATAGTAATGATAAAGACTGTTTCTTTAGAAACAGTAATCAGCAATAGTCAAATGTGTACTCATAGAACTAGCTAATAGTGTAATGCATATGAAATCTGATGATTGACAAATTCAGTGAGCAGACCAGTTAGATTTAGAACTGGTATCTATCTGACTGATTCTGGGTTAGCTATAGCTTACTCATTAGCAAATGAATAAATGAACATGATGTACTGGGTATAAATTACTAAAGGCTATTGGATTAATTTTCAAGCGTAACTTTTCTGCTGTTTACTTTACACATCTCTATGTGTCTTAGTAAATTTAAGTGAAAAAGCAGTCGATTGTAGTTTCATTAATACTTCATGGAGAAGAATACTGTTTTGCAACTGCTGTGGGTTAACCCTGGCCGGCAGCTTAGCCCCACACAGCCGCTCACTCACTCCCCTGCAGGGCAATGGGGGAGGGAATTGCAAGGATAAAAGTGAGAAAACTCATGGGTTAAAGAGAGTTTAATAGGTAAAGCAAAAGCCGTGCATGCAAGCAAAGCAAAACAAGGAATTTATTCTCTACTTCCCATCGGCAGGCAGGTGTTCAGCCATCTCCAGGAAAGCAGGGCTCCATCACACGCAATAGTTACTTGGGAAGACAAACACCATATCTCCAAACGTCCCTGCTGTCCTCCTTCTTCCCTGCAACTTTTCATTGCTGAGCATGATGTCCTATGGTATGGAATATCCCTTTGGTCAGTTGGGGTCAGCTGTCCCGGCTGTGACCCCTCCCGACTTCTTGTGCACCCCCAGCCTACTTGCTGCTGGGGCAGCATGAGAAGCAGAAAAGGCCTTGAGGCTGTGCAAGCACTGCTCAGTAGTAGCTAAACCACTGATGTGTTATATCAACACTGTTTTGGTCACAAATCCAAAATCTGTAGCGCCATGCCAACTACTATAAAGAAAATTAACCCCATCCCACCCAAAACCAGTACAGCATCTCTCTGTACAAGCTCCAGTGAAGTTCTAAACCTGACTGCATGTAGCCTTTGTTACTGCAGTTCTGACTTATCAGAGTATTAATTCCTAGCTCTGAAAAGTCAGATGTCGTCTGGGACTAGGTAGTAACACTTTCTTCAGTTGACACGAACAAAATTTCAAGCTAGTAATCATAAGGGTAGAACTTAAGAAGCCAGGATTGTTGGAAAGAGGTGCCTGAAATTAGATTACTTGAAGAAATTAATTAAAATGATAGACTTCCACCAAGCTTCTGCCTGCGGTCAAATGGAAGTGGCAGGCTCTTGATTTAAATTGTCTTTTCATTGTATCTTTACATTACCTGCCTCACGAGATCAACCTCTAAACTTAGGCACTTAAATTTAGGTAGTGTATACCTTCCATATAATTCTACGTTACATACTGTAGTATCATCCGTTCTTCTCTGTGTTTCTCAAGATACCTGATTCAAAACTATCAGTCTTTGCAAAAAGATCCATGGTTCGCCTCTGCCTCATTCTTATGTGACAGCTGGAATAGGAGTATAAAGATAACATACTTTATATTTTGGTTATTACTTCACAAAAATCAAAATTTTAGCTTTTATTTTTAAAAACTTTATAAAGATTTTGACAATTCAAGTAATTAATCAGGAAGAAAACTAACTATGCTTATAGGCAGGAGTCAGGAAGCAGATTGTGATTGCCCCTATCACAAGGTACTTTCAAGATAAAAATACAGATTAAAATTTGTAGTATATATACTATTTTTACCATTTTGGTGGCTTTCTTGGGTGAGAAGGTATCTATATGTGCATGAATCACTGGTCATTGATAATTGTGCAGTGTGTTACAGGACCTGGATAAGTGCGTTAAGCTTTGAAAGACCTGGATACTAGAGACTTAAGAACTTACTAACTTGGTGTACATTATCTAGTGACCTACTGTAAACTAAGAGACCTAGCTTCAAGTACACGTTTCTTGAAATCTTGACTTGAATATTTTGCAAAGGGAAGAGATATACTATCTCTACCTTTGCATCGTGCTTGGTAGAGCAACACTTCATAGTGCTCAGCTTATATGCAACTTAAATGTAACTCCAAGTTTACTGCCTAACAATTGCCATTAGTTTGTAATCATAAAATGGTCAAGTGGGCAGTAATTCTCAGAGCACTGTTATCACATATCCTTATGATCCATGAAATGCCTTCAGCAGGACTCATACATTTTTACGGAGAGAGACAGCTGTTTCTGTCTTCTTCTGAGAAGTTTATGCATTTTGTTTCTCTATATTGTTGTACTACTGTTGCCAGCAGTTATTTTATAATACATGACTATACACACACAATTTTAAAAAAATTATTTTACAGAATCACAGAATCACTAAGGTTGGAAAAGACCTGTAAGATCATCAAGTCCAACCATAAAAAAAAAAAAACAAAAAAGCAAAAAACCCACACACCCACCAAAAAACCAAAACCACCCACAAACCACAAAAACACACCACAACCCACACCAAAAACAACCCACCCACACCACACAGCACCATTCCCATCGAGCCACATCCCACAATGCCACATCCACACGCTCCTTGAATACCTCCAGGGAGGGTGACTCTACCACCTCCCTGGGCAGCTTATTCCAATGTTTCTCTACTCTCTCAGTAAAGAACTTTTTCCTAATATCCAGCCTGAACCTCCCCTGGCGCAACTTGAGGCCATTTCCTCTTGTCCTGTCAGTCGTCACTTGGGAGAAGAGGCCAACACCCACCTCTCTGCAACCTCCTTTCAGGTAGTTGTAGAGAGCGATGAGGTCTCCCCTCAGCCTCCTCTTCTCCAGACTGAACAACCCCAGTTCCCTCAGCCGCTCCTCATAAGACTTGTGCTCCAGACCCCTCACCAGCTTCGTCGCCCTTCTCTGGACATGCTCCAGCACCTCAATGTCCTTCTTGTAGTGAGGGGCCCAAAACTGAACACAGGATTCGAGGTGCGGCCTCACCAGCGCCGAGTACAGGGGCACCATCACCTCCCTACTCCTGCTGGCCATACCATTTCTGATACAGGCCAGGATGCCATTGGCCTTCTTGGCCACCTGGGCACGCTGTTGGCTCATCTTCAGCGGGCTGTCGACCAGCACCCCCAGGTCCTTTTCTGCAGGGGAGCTTTCCAGCCACTTGTCCTCAAGCCTGTAGCATTGTCTGGGGTGGTTGTGGCCAAAGTGTAGAACCCGGCACTTGGCCTTATTGAACTTCATCCGGTTGGCCTCAGCCCATCGATCCAGCCTGTCCAGATCCCTCTGCAGAGCCTTCCTACCCTCCAGCAGATCAACACTCCCACCCAACTTGGTGTCATCTGCAAACTTGCTGAGGGTGCACTCTATCCCCTCATCCAGATCATCAATAAAGATATTAAACAAGACCGGTCCCAAAACTGAGCCCTGGGGGACTCCGCTTGTGACCGGCCGCCAGCTGGATTTCACTCCATTCACCACGACTCTCTGGGCTCGGCCATCCAACCAGTTTTTAACCCAGCGAAGAGTGTACCTGTCTAAACCACGAGTTGCCAGCTTCTCCAGGAGAATACTGTGGGAGACAGTGTCAAAGGTTTTACTAAAGTCCAGGTAGACAACATCCACAGCCTTCCCCTCACCCACTAGGCAGGTCACCTGGTCATAGAAGGAGATCAGGTTGGTCAAGCAGGACCTGCCTCTCATGAACCCGTGCTGGCTGGGCCTGATCCCTTGGTTATCCTGCACGTGTCCCGTGAGCGCCCTCAAGATGAGCCTCTCCATAACCTTTCCCAGCACCGAGGTCATGCTGACAGGCCTGTAGTTCCCCGGATCCTCCTTCCGACTCTTCTTGTAGATGGGCGTCACATTGGCAATCTTCCAGTCGTCCAGGACCTCCCCCGTTAACCAGGACTGTTGATAAATGATGGAAAGTGGCTTGGCAAGCTCCTCTGCCTCCCTCAGCACCCTTGGGTGGATAAAAGCTTCCACCCTTGGGTGGATAAAAGCTTCATTGAACTTCTCTGATCTGTTTTGTCCTCTTTTGTGAGGAGAAAAGCCAAATCCATTGATGTGATTGTTTTTCATCATGCATGTCCATGGCAGATGTTCATAATGGGATACCTGTAGAGCTCTACTGACAAGACTAGATAGACATTGGCAGGAATACTAAGAGAATGATAGTCATTATTGCCAGTTTCTCTTGAGTCTCAGTGATTACTCTGAAAAGAATTCTGTTAAGCAGAACAGCACTAAACAGTAGTACAAATTTATACCTTTAGGAAATACATCACAAATATTTTTTTTCTCCAGTGGAAGAAAAATGGAATCCAGATAAGTGTATATTTAGTAACAGCAAATAATTAAATTTGGTCTATATAATACATTTAAGTTCCATATTCACATTGAATGTTATATCCAGGTTCATCTGAGCAGACACTTTGTGGATCACTAAGTATCCTTCTTCTAAACCACATTTTTTCTAGCCCAGTGTGAGGTTTATAACTACTGCTGCAGACAGTGATGGAGCCAAAGACTTGCAAATAAGAGTAAGTTCATTTTTTTGAAGTTTAAGTTCATAAGGATACTTTAAAATGTGGTAGAAACGAACAGCCAATAGTCAGAAGTAAGAAGATGGAAACCAAGGAAGATATAAGGCACTTGAATACACCGTTTTCTAAAAAACACAAAATTTTTGTGCATCTTGTAATTATCACAAGACCAAAAGAAAACAAATTAGCACAGTTAAAGAAAGCTAGACTAGGAAAGGAAGTGTTGATTCCACATATGCCTTTCCCTGAACCCTCCACAGGCTAAGAACGGGTTTCTTTTGTGTGAAAAGGCATTGAAGTGAGTATGTTACAATTTTCTAGGATCTTGGTGAATATTTGGCATGTTTGCTTGTGAATATTGCTGTTAAAATGTAAATATAATCCTGAACATTTCAGCCATCATCCAAATCCAATTTACATCAACCAAGTTTTTATCTATCGAGATTATATATCTCTTCCTGTTCTCGATACATAGGATACAACTTTAACACTTTCTAGCTATCTGAAAACACAATTTATAATTTAAGTCTCTTTGATATTTTGGGAGAAGAGGTATCTTTGGGGGAAATACTCTGACTAAACATCTTAGCAACTCAATATATGTTGTAAATTTAAACAACAGTGCTCAAAGTAGAGATTCTTGCAATTAAGCATGTTTTTCATTTACTTGTGGCTAAATTGGAACCATTGGTATTTGAAATACAAGTCAACCCTAAGGATGCTTTTTAAAATTAGGTTATTTATTAAAATACTTACAGTGTGTACATATCCCCCTATACAGCTAATCTGGACCTATTTAGAAATGTAGTAGTATTTTCTGAGACCAAAAGCTGCTATAGTGTATGATTGTTAGTAGCAGATAAACGTACCTTTTTTTTCCCTTTCAGTTCTCCAAGCACTTGTATTCACCTCCATTCCTTTATTGCCTTGAAATGTGAAGCATTAAAGATGCGCCAGCATAACGTGCACTCAGTTATCTTTCTCTTACTGTGCTGCCAGGATTCTGATTTGCAAATTATCAGATACATCTTATTTTTCGTCAGAATGCCTTTTACTTTATTCTGTACTGCAGAACCATCTGTCACACTGACAGTATTAATATGTGCTGTTTCTATTAGATAGTCTCCATTGTTTAAAGTGAGTGATTTTTCTGCTTAAACTAAATTTTTGTAGCAGGACTGGAGAGCTCTGGAGTGTGGAGCTGTGTGCTTTTTTGTTCCATTATATTTTTCTTCTTGTTGCTTGTCGTTTACAACTCACATGACAAACATTTTAGCTTCACTCTGAAGCAATGCCCTACTTCACTTGGGGAATATATATTATAAAAGCTGGAGTTGTGCTACATTTAAATGAACCAGGCAGGCCTACAGCAAAGCTCAGTGAAAAATTTGGTTTCCCCCTGCTATAATACTTTGTGACTTGAGTTATCCACACAGAAATGGTACATATTGCCTCAAGTACTACAGCTTAATCCTGCTTCTATATAAGTCAGTGCCTACTTTTCCATTCCCTTAGCAGTGCATTCTCAAGCCTTCCATTGTAAATGTGACTATAAAAAAATTCCTGTTTGACAGTCTAATCTTTAGGTATAAATTTATTTATGTATCATATAAGAAGTTTATAAGAAGACATCTTTACAATCAGGATTATTTTACATACAGAAATAAATCAATGGTTTACTGCTAGCCTGTCCTTTCAGTTCCTATGGTTCTTACCTGATGTTTTTTTTTTTTCTTTCCTACACACCGAAATCAGATTTATATTAAAAACCTTTGTTTTACCTTTATGAAATAGATAGCTCATAACTGCTACATCTTTTGGAGATACCTCATTTTTGAAGCTTAATTATTTTAAAATGTTTTTCAGTCTTTCCATACCATCTCAGTGATTGATTCTCTCCCTAGGTATGTAATAGCTATTCTCAACTTGTTATTTATTCAGATTATTGTCCTAAATTATCCTCTGGTGAGATTAAGGCCAGATTTTAGACCT
Organism: Gavia stellata; assembly: GCF_030936135.1. Lineage (NCBI taxonomy): Eukaryota > Metazoa > Chordata > Aves > Gaviiformes > Gaviidae > Gavia > Gavia stellata. The sequence goes on from NC_082595.1 coordinate 83,111,800, forward strand.
AGTGGCAGGTGCAAGAGTCATTCTCTCAGATAACTACTTGTGTGGCGAATCTGGCATTAAGCCTCATGAAAATTGTTTTAACTTTGTGGTATTTCCCTAAAAAAACCTGCAGCTTTCATCAGGCAGCTAGCAATCTATGTGGATATCAATTCCAAATAATTTAACATCAATAGTTTTGTTACAGACATTCTTTCTTTTCTTTCTCCTTATCATAACTGAAACAAAAAGAACCAAATGGGAAGACAAAACCAAAGAAAGAAAAAATTCTACAAGATACCATGGGCATAAAGCCTACAAGAGGTAGCCCATTTTTGGTATAAAACTTCTGGCTTCATAAAAACCAGCTGAAGTATGACACTTTGCACTTCTGATATTCTATCCCATGATCATTTTTGTCCCCGGTCATGTCTGCAATATGCTACCAGTACTGTAGCTGGAAGGAATAAACTTTAAGTACAAGCTGTCTTTTACAAAATCCTGATCTTATTGGGTGGCTATTTCTAGAAGCTTTATGATATATTTTTTTTTCCTGGAATTTCTAGTGTGAATATAAATCAAGCATCTTGTACAGATTTTTTTCATATCTTAAGTTACCGAAAAAAAATTGATCTTTGTGTTGTTGCTCTCAATAGCACCACTGCATGTTTCTTGGTAAAGATAAGGCTAAGCATTTGGATGATAGCCTCTACGTTTTCATTATTTTTATGATCAGTTTATCGAGAAGTTCACTGAACCAACTGATGTATCTTCTAGTTTTTAATCTTTGTTTGCCAGCTTCTAATCTATGGTTGAATGGATAACTCAGTTTTCATTAAAGAAACCAATTTAAACAACTGTTTGACACTCTCATAGATTTCAAGTGGTGCTTTATACTCCGTAGTGTTAATCTTGGTTGAATCAGTCTCAGCTTCAGACTTTAAACTGATATTCAGCCTTTCATTTCACAAACGTGAATCACATCAGTGGTCTATTGGTTTGACTCTCTTTTTCTTGTATATTATCTAAGAAAGACTCTTTAAAAATTACAAACTATTATCTGAATTTGGGGATTGCATGGGTTCATGCTGATTAAGATTCTGAGTAATAGCATTTCATAACCTGGAGCCTTCATCTTCTTACAGTGCCTTTACCTCCCTGGGTTAAATTTGAAATTGTAGCAGTTGTATTTTATCTGTACTTTGTTTTTCATTAGGCACACTGTATTTTTTTTTTTTTTGAGTTGCAATAGCTAAAATAATTATCTTATTTTTCGTAGACTGGGATTCTATTTTTCACCATACAGAACACCAGTTTATTCTCTATAGTGGTTTCACAGAATCACAAAATCGTAGAATGGTTGAGGTTGGAAGGGACCTCTGAAGGTCATCTTGTCCAACGTCCCTGCTCAAGCAGTGTCATCTAGAGCTGGTTGCCAGAACCGTGTCCAGATGGATTTGAAATATCTCCGTGGATGGAGACTCCACAACTTCTCTGGGCAACTTGTGCCAGTGCTCAGTCACCCTCACAGTGAAAAAGTGTCTCCTGATGTTCAGACAGAACCGCCTGTGTCCATTGCCTCTGGTCCTGTCACTAGGCACCACTGAAAAGAGCCTGGCTCTGTCCTCTGTGCACCCTCCCTGCAGGTATTTACAGACATTGACAAGATCCCCCCTGAGCCTTCTCTTCTCCAGGCTGAACAGTCCCACCTCTCTCACCTTTTCCTCATTGCTGCAGTCCCTTAAGCATCTTTGTGGCCCTTTATTGCACTCTCTCCAGTATGTCCATACCTCTCTTGTACTGGGGAGCCCAGAACAGGACACAGTACTCCAGGTGTTACCCCACCAGTGCTGAGCAGAGGGTAAGGAACACCTCCCTTGACCTGCTGGCAAAGTTCCTCCTAATGCAGCCCCAGATACCGTTAGTCTTATTTGCTGCAAGGGTACATTTGCTGGCTCATGGTTTCAAGATTATGTTTTTAAAACAAAATTACAGTAGATTTCAGTAAAATTTCTATGTGTGAATAAAAGTAGGGTGGGGTTTTTTTGCTCAAGCTAGACTTTTTTATTAAAAGGTTAAGGTAAATAAACAGATCTTTAGAAAATGAGCTAGATTTGTCATCTATGTATTATATAAGTTAGAAAGGAGGGGTTTTTTTACACTGGAATTTTTTTTCAATCTCTGGGCTCAGTGGCACTTGCCATGAGTCAATAGGGAAAACTGCTCTCAAATACTGAGTATGCATGATCAAGCCAGTGAGAATAATCTGCATGAGCACTGGTCTGAGGGGGATATTGCTCATTTTGTTTGTACTTAAAATAAAATAAGCCCCCTCTGAAACTATTCACACTTAACATCCAAAATGGGCTGTTCCTCTAGATTACAATGAAGCGTGAGTAACTATTATTCTTCTGATTTATCCTATGTCATTTGCTTTAATTAGCTATGACAAAACATCAGTCCATTGTGCAGCAGTTCATTACACTATCTTTGTAATAATATGGTAATAACCTGTTCTTGCTCTTTTCAAAAATTCCTGATGCATTTTTCATCAAAAGGCCATGAATTCTGACTTCATAAAATTAGTTGAAACATAATTTTTCAATACCTTTAGGGTATCGTATCAGCAGTTGCACTTTAGCTTGTGACTGACATTTCTTCGATGGCCATTCACTGCAACATTTAGTACAATCTTATTAATGATTTCTTTGATTATGGTTTCCCCAGGCATTCTACCTTACTTTACTAGGAGTTTCTTCACCCCATTCCTCCCCACCCATCTCATGTTAGGGAATGTGTATATTAATATTTTTTTTTCCATGGGAATTCAAATAGACTATGTAACTACATAGTAACCTGACTGCAGTACAGTGGGATCAAAAGTAGCGTTCCTTTTTTTTTCTATACTACTCATGTTCTTTATACCATTTTAAGTCACTGCCTATAATTGGTGGTTTTTTAATATTTTTGGTTTGGTTTGTTTTTTTTAATTAAAAGTCAGTTTCTCTTACTGGTCTCTATGATGCTAAAATATTTACCAGCATCTATATTCCAAACAGAGATGGCAGTGACTTGTTAGTCCTTCTTGTTTTTTCTTTGTGAAAAACAAGGATCTTCTCTCCTCTGTTTTACTCTAGACCCATCTGTAGACTGCGAAGTAATACAGCCATTTAGAATGTGCATAAAGACCTCCAGATACAATGTACTAATGAACTGTAAAATTTAACTTGGCCAACTGACAGTGGATGCCAGTGTATCCTGAAGAACATCCAGGAGAGCAACCTTTCACAAAGCTCATGCTGAGGTGTCTACCTGTCCAACCACCAAGAACGTATGGAACAATACATATAACCTCAACTGCAGTTCCATTACCTGCAGCTGTTTCTGCAAAATCTAGTTATGTCTGACCTCACGTTACAACATTCTTTTCTAAGCTCTAGCAAGCATTGTACAGAGCTGCATAGAGAAGAAGATTCTGCTCAATCTCTACTTCTCTCAGACTCTAAAATCCTGAGCTGGTTGAGAGTTGTCTTTATGCTCGTCTGGCCCTCCATCAACTTTTTTCTGCAGCTCCTTGGTTCAGCACTGCAGGCAACTGAGACATGTTGGAATATTTTATTTAGAAGGGAAGAGCAATTTTGGAGAATAGGTGATGAATGTCCTGAAGTGAGTCACCTCACCAACTCCCTTCAATCAAACAATACGGTTCTTGTGGTAAAGATGTTAAGAATAGTAGACCCACATTCCCCTAGATTTCTCATGGTGACTTCACATCCCTTTCCCAGGAACAACTCAGACTAAAAGCAACAATAAAACATAGACTTCTGATTTCAAAAGAAAAAATTTACGTAGTGGTTTCCCCTTTATATATGCGATTTCTCTTCTAAAATAGCCATCTGAGTGCCTGACTCTCCAAATCTCTGATATTAATCTCACATACAGCAAATCATTCTCTAATGAAGTTAAAGCTAAAAGAAGGTAGAGAACCCTTCTTATCAGAAGATTGGTTTTCAGTATAATAGAATTAGTACAATTAGATGATTTAGCTTATACATTCAACTGTTCTGGACTAGTTAGTAAGGCATTCTGTTTGCATTTTCTGTAACTAGAACAGTCTTTAAAAATATAATCATTTAAAAAAATAAAATTACCAAAATGCAGGCTAATAGTATGAATTTTTCTTTCCTTGTTAGGTTCTTTCAAATCTGTTTGCATGTGTGTGTGTAGAAACATGTGTCTCTCTGTGTATACATAACTGTTGCTTATGGACATAAAATCAGATTAGCTGATACCACCTTTCCTTGGTTATATGTACCTGAATAGATTTATAAAGATTTATATTTTACTACTATATGAAAAAAGTCCAATATGGTAATAATGCAGTATATTTTCAATTGAGCTGTATAAACAAAAATGTCTTAGTTATAAGTTGCTTGAAGATAAAGAAATAAAAAACATCAGGAGAAATATCATATCCCAAAAGCTGATAATTTATAAGTGCTGTAATGAGAAATTACATTAAGTTTGAAGTAAATATGAAATACCAGAGTTTTTATGAAGAATTATTAGCTGATGTGAACAGCCACTTCAGTGCAATTTTTCATTTTTGCCACCATGCCAGATCATACTAGAGGGATTGTGTCTTACTTCTTTGTGTTACAGATAGAAAGAATTAAAACCAATTCATTGCAAGCAGAAAGCTGATATCTACTTTCATTAATAATATATTGTATAGATTTTTTTTTTCTTAAATATTTATTTCCAAGAGATGTGATTGATTTGCATGTTTAGAATTGGGGTTAGGGTTAGGGTTAGAGCTGAGTGAAAGAGAAAGCCTGGAGGTGCCGTTGTAGTGAGGCTGGAATTGGGCAGCCAAAGACGAACTAGAGCAGCAGAGAGATCTGGCTGAGAGGAACACTGTGGTGTGGATCAGGGGTGGGGGTCTTAGTCCCAGCTGGAAGTGGAAATTAGGGTTAGGTCTGAGTGAAAGAGAAAGCCTAGAGGTGCCATTGGAATGGGGCTGGAATTTGGAGCAGAGAAGGCTGAATGAGAAAATCAAATGTCATTCCTGTTTTCTATCACACGCATCTTCTAGAAGGGCAAGAAGGAGGACCCAGGGAACTACCTACAGGTCAGTCAGCCTTTACTGAATTTCTGGGAAGATGATTTAGCAACTAGTCCTTGAAACTATTTCTAGGCACATGAAGGAAATGGAAGTCATTCAGAAGTAGTCAGCATGGATTCAGCAAGGGGAAGACATGCTTGACTGACTTGATAAACTTCTGTGATGGAATGACTGACTTGTAGATAACGGGAGAGATATTCAAAAACCATCTGGAGATGGTCCAGCTTGAGCAGGGGGATTGGGCCAGATGACCTCCAGAGGTCCCTTCCAACCTCAGCCATTCTGTGATTCTGTTATTCTATGATTTACAATAGATGTGCTTTCTTTTTATTTTTAAATATAGGAATAATTTGAAATATATATGACAGCATAATGATTTTGTTTTAAAAAAATTCTTATGAATTAACATGTTTTTGTACCTTCTTCACATAATCTTTAAATATGGTGATTGAACACTTCTTTAGAAATCTTACAATTTACAGTGGTCATTTTAAAAAAAACGTTGCTCTAAAAATGAATTGTGAAGACTTTTAGTTGTTTATGTTTAAAGTTAGTGTAGATTTGTTGGGTTTTTTTAACTACAAAAACTCTCACATGCATGTGAATGGGTAAGAACTGAATTCTATACAGAAAAATACTTTGTTGTATAATTGCAGACATTATTTTTCTGAAACATATATTGGGCTTTGAGATTTTGCAGTATAGAAGAACCACTGAATATGCTGCTATTATTTCAATGCTATGGGAATGTAACCTAGAGAGATATCAATACAAAGGTAATAAATTTCTGTTGCCTTCAACTAACTTGTGCTTCTTGAAGAAAGCTTCCAGATGTATAAATGCATATAGGATAGAATGCTGAAAATAAAACATTGAATTACAGTTTTTAGTATACAAAATGTAAAAATATTAAGCTTTAAACAGGAAAAAAGGGGAGAGAGGTCATCACAAATGAGTGAATTTTTTAGTTGTTAACTTGAAATACTTTGGAGAATACAGTACAGAAAAAAAGTAACTTGTTTTTAATGTTACATATAACAAAAATGTAACTGCACGAAGAGGATGACAGGTTATGTATTTACATTTATTTTGTATTCCTGTAGACTCTGGACTCTAGAAAAGAAAGCATGTATTCTAAAAACAGTAAATAAATGTAAAAACACTTGGGTTTGAGTACCTAGTGAGGTTAGGGCTCATAAAAGTCTGTCTGACAGGACACAATATATTGTATTAGAAAATATATTTTGTAGAGACCCTTCAAAGTAATACGGATTTATTTTAACACAATTTTAACTCATTTATTGTTTTATTTTTATTTGTCTTTCTGTGCAAAAGGCCCAGTCCTGGATTATGGGCTACCTGGCAAATGAGGTCTGCTATCTGTCTCTTCCTGTCAGGATTTTCTACAGTGTTTTATTACTGCTAAATCCTGTTACTCATATAGGCAGCCAAGGAAGAAAACCAAACCTGTTTTTAAACTCTATTTAAGACCAATATAATTTAAACTAATGGATAAAATGTGTCTTACCTTGGTGAGTTGCTGGGAAATTGCTCTAGACATTGCATATTCTATCTATCCTAGCTGTATTTCATGAATCCATCTCAACTGGTTGAGTCAGGTAGGAGGAATGATATTACATTTACATAGGCAGGTGCCAATTATAGTCAAATAGAGAAAAAACAATACATTTTATTTTAAAATATTACCTTTAGTCAAGTCAAACTGTTATGCGAAAGAAGCTTTTAAATATTTCCATTGACTTTTTTGTACACTTTGTTTTAGGATTGATAAAGATGAGGCAATCTTTTGTAGCTTATCTTTGAAGTTTTTTCTGTGATGATGCAACAAAACTAGATGTGGATACCATGTGCAAGTTTTCTGACATATAAAACTGATGGCTGATTAAGAAAAGCAAGGCTGTGAGCCATTCACACTACACAGTTCTGTAGTTCACAAAGTGAACTACCCGAAGGTGGTTCAGAGCACCTGATTTGCTAACACTGGATTGCCCCCTAGATACTTAATAAAAAAGGACTTTAAAACCCCATTTGGTACATGTACATTCAAGAAAAGATTCTAAAGGCATCAATCCTTTAAAAGCCAGAAGGAAAATAGAAAATATAGAGGCTGTTGACAAAAATACACAAACCAAAACAGTGGCTTAAAAGTATACAAAAAAATAGATGCAAAGTGATTGTGATTTTGGATGGAAATTGAGAAAATTCCACTTTCAGGCTATGACAAAAAAAATCTATGTCAGCCTGTTATGGACATTTTTGGGCTTCCAAGATTTTGATGTTAATTCTCTGAGAGTAGATTATTCATCAGTCCAGACTTGGAGCTGGGGTTTACCAGGTTATAAGTACAATTTGTGTCAAAATCAAGGAGGTGGCATATTAGACCTGCTGTTACTCTAGTCAAAGACCTGCTCGTTTAAGGAAAAGCCCATAGGATGATTCTTTGGATATAGACCTGCTTTACAAAAGTAGAGTGGCAAAAAGGCCATACAGGCAGCCTTAAGGCTGGGTCTTTAAGTTGTTATTTGGTGGTTCAAATACAAGTTCATCTATGAAGATTTAAACTTTAGTCTGCAGTCAGATGGTTCCTCAGATCATGTACTGAAAGACAAACAGTACTGTAGTGTAGCCTGAGGTCTGGGAAGCAGTGGAGCATAACAGCCACAATGACAAGTTTTCTTTCCCTTGCTACTTGTTCTCCCTTGACATCCCTGTCAAATTACGAAAGAAACTAAGACTTCCATTATTTTGTCCAGCCATTAAATGTAAGTTATGATTTAGCAATTTTAGGTCACTGATTGCTGTTCTTACAGTCTTGTTATTTACCAGTGCACTCAGGGATTAATTATGTCAGCAAACATTTGTACTAATCTTGATCTTTCCAGATTAAAATATTTCTGAGGTTTTTAATAAACTTTTTTTTTTTTAATTTAAGAACCTGAATACCATACACCTTCTTCTTGGACAATACAGATCTGTATTTAAGGGTCAATTTTCTGGGAAATTATTTAAATGTTACATTTCTTCAATAGCACATTCATCTACAAGTAGCATCTTTGGTTTCAGAAAAATAACGTCTGGTGGAAGATGCAATGCAACTATGTGGAGCAACCTATTGTCTTTTGCTAAGCATCATGCATCTGGCATGACAGCCCTGACAATGGAATGCCAAGTTGGTTGCCAAATCCTAGAGACAAGATATGTCACCTGAAATTCATCTGTTCTACTATTTAGAAATGACTGCTTGCTAGCTGAGATGTTCACTGTTAGAAGAAGATAGACAGTAACAGAAAACACCCAAAACAATTGTTCACACTAAAACAGCAAGGTTCTTAAATGTTCTGTTCAGTCAATCCCAAACCCACTTTCTTTCTCACATTTTGGTCTTTCAATTAGAAAGAAAGAAGACTAACAAAAAGGATTACGGCATTGATTAAAACATTTGCACACAGAAACACAGTTATAGCAGGATAAATAATTTACAAATCAGATCTTAGAAGTTTCTTGTTTGCCAGGGAGACAATTCATTCTTCCATGGAAGAGTTTCCTTATACAGAGTCCTGCTGGGAAAAAGAAGAAAGGGATAAGGAATAAAAGAAGTACAAGTCACAGAAAGAATAATCCAGATTAATGTAAAATTAGAAAACAAATTGCATTGATATCAAAGAAATAAAGAATTTAGAACATATTTTGAGGTAGAAAAGTGTGAAGCAAAACAGAGTTACTGTCAGGGGAGCATCATGACCTTGCCTCGATTAGGAGTTGAGTAACTGACTGTAATGAGTGATGGGCAAGGTGAACAAGAACTGAGCACGATGAGCCTTGGTACAAACAGTGGATCAACAAGTGACAGAAGAACGATACCTGAAACTGCTGGAAAGGTGTAGCGTGATAAGAATGTTGGCTGATTCAATTGGTGGCCCGTGCTAACATCTGGCTGTAAAATACCACCATAATAAGGATTGGGGGGAGATGTTACAGAGACATCCAACACTGCATAAAAGCAAAGGACTGAGGTGGAACCGAGCCACCCCTGAGAGCCTGAGAGAGAGGCTGTGTCAGGGACAGGTTTACACTCAACAGCACACACACATGCACGCACTGTTGCAGTTAACCGCAACCTGGTCCAATTGCCAGTCCAGTGAGTTGGCACAGTCCAGCCTGAGGGAAATTTTATCCAACCAGTCTCATTGTTGGACTGCTAATTGGAAGAGCAGAAGTAAAAAAAAAAAAAAACGGGTCAAAATAAACACAATTTAATAAGTGAAGGTAAGAGAGAAAAATAAAAAAGTGATGTAAAGGCAATCATTCATCGGCTCCCACCAGCAGACCAATGCCCAGGCAGTCCCTGAGCAACGGCTACTTTGGACAGACTACCCCCCCAGTTTTTATTGCTGAGCAAGATGCTATATGGTATGGAATATCCCTTTGGTCAACTCAGATCAGCTGTCCCAGGGGTGTCCCCTCCCAGCCTCTTGCCCACCCCCAGCCTACTCGCTGTGGGGGCAGAGTGGGCAAAAGAGAAAGCCTTGACACTGTGCAAACACTGTTCAGCAACAGCTAAAACATGGGTGTGTTACCAACAGTGTTATAGTCACAGATCTGAAAGATAGCACTGTACCAGCTGCTATAAAAAATATTAACTCCATCCCAGCCAGAGCCAGTACATTCCCCCATCCTGTGATGGTGTCGTGGTTTAACCCCAGCCGGCAACCAGGCACCACACAGCTGCTTGCTCGCTCCCCCCAGGTGGGATGGGGGAGAGAATCGGAAGAGTAAAGTGAGAAAGCTCATGGGTTTAGATAAAGACAGTTTAATAGGTAAAGCAAAAGCCATGCACACAAGCAAAGCAAAACAAGGAATTCATTCACCACTTCCCAGCAGCAGGCAGGTGTTCAGCCATCTCCAGGAAAGCAGGGCTCCATCACGCGTAACGGTTACTTGGGAAGACAAACGCCATTACTCTGAATGTCCCCCCCTTCCTTCTTCCCCCAGCTTTATATGCTGAGCATGACATCATATGGTATGGAATATCCCTTTGGTCAGCTGAGGTCAGCTGTCCCGGCTGTGTCCCCTCCCAACTTCTTGTGCACCCCCAGCCTACTCACAGGTGGGGTGGTGTGAGGAGCAGAAAAGGCCTTGGCTCTGTGCAAGCCCTGCTCAGCAGTAACTAAAACATCCCTGTGTATCAACACTGTTTCCAGCACAAATCCAAAACACAGCCCCATACTAGCTACTATGAAGAAAATTAACTCTACCCCCGCCAAAACCAGCACAGATGGTTACTAGATCAGGCAGACATGTTCCTAAGTAAACACAAGAATGAGTTAAGACTTTTTGATTGTACCTACAGGTACATCATCAGGAAAAGTAAGACGAGTGAAAACACGGTCTAGTATTAATAGGGCAGGGTAGCTTTGGTGACTACAAAAAGAACATTATTATGCCTGTATTTGAAGAGGAAGGACACAAGGAACTACACAAAGTTTTCATGAAAGCTATTTCCAGACACAAAAGAGTCAGGGTGACTGGGAACAGCCAGTTTGCACTTACCACAGACAAGTCATCTTTAAGTAAGCTGATTGTCATCTGTGACCAGTTCCATCCCTGTGGGAGACGAGGTGATTTTGTTTACTTTGACTTTAAAAAGGTATTCAAAAGAGTTTCCCATAGAATCCTTGTAGCTAAACTAAGGGGACATGAAATGGGTAAGTAGACTATAAGATGCCTGGAAAACTCTTGACATCACCTCAGAAAGTAGTGTACGGTATTGTACAGTAGTTTGAATCCTCACTGGCAACTGTTATAAATGGTGTTCCTCAGGATTTGACACCAGGGCTGATACTATTTAACACTGATCGAAGGGACCTGGCAGATGGGAGAGGATACACCCTCAGTACATTTGCCAGTGGTAACAACCAAAGTGGGGAGAGCAGCTGATAAGCTGAAGGGCAGCATTTGCTGCCAGATGGACCTAACAAGCTGGAGGAATGAGCCCATGGAACCTCATGGGTAACAACAGAGGCAAATGCAAAGTACTGCTTGTGGGACTGACTGCCTGCCTCAGTACAGGTGAGGGACAGTGGCTGAGGTGCAGCTCTGCCAAATATGACTTGGATGCTCTAAGCAACTTGGATCAATTCTGATGTTTTCACTGTTTTGAGCAGGAAGCTGGACTAGATGACCTCCAGAGGACCCCTCCAGCCTAAGACTTTCTCTGATTCTGTTCTATGATTTACATGCTTTAGACAAGCTTATACCAAATCTTCTTTTATTACGTTCTGAGGATGGCTTAGAAGGAAACTATATGGCATTTGGTTAAAAATCAAACGGGTAAAATGCAAAGATCAGAAGAAAAAAATTACACAGTTCATAAATCTCCAAAAGATGGCAATGTATCAAAATTTGTTTGGCTATGGGTGGATGCTTTTGAAACAATGGGCCCATAATCATATGGAAATTGCCTTACATCAGAAATTAAGATAAAGGTACAAGTACCTTCAGGTAAAGAAGGAACTGCGTGGTATTTTGTAGGTGGCTACATTGCACCTCGAGTACTGTGTTCAGTTTTGGGCCCCTCACTACAAGGAGGATATTGAGGTGCTGGAGCGTGTCCAGAGAAAGGCGACGAAGCTGGTGAGGGGTCTGGAGCACAAATCTTATGAGGAGCAGCTGAGGGAACTGGGGTTGTTCAGCCTGGAGAAGAGGAGGCTGAGGGGAGACCTCATCGCTCTCTACAACTACCTGAAAGGGGGTTGCAGAGAGGTGGGTGTTGGTCTCTTCTCCCAAGTGACAAGTGACAGGACAAGAGGAAATGGCCTCAAGTTGCGCCAGGGGAGATACAGACTGGATATTAGGAAAAATTTCTTTACTGAGAGAGTGGTAACACAGTGGAATAGACTGCCCAGGGAAGTGGTGGAGTCACCCTCCCTGGAGGTATTCAAGGAACGTGTGGACGTGGCATTGTGGGACGTGGCTTGATCGGCATGGTGCTGTGTGGTGTGTTTTTTTGTATGTGGGGTGTTTTGTTTGTTTTGTTTTTTTTTTTTTTTTGTTAATGGTTGGACTTGATGATCTTACAGGTCTTTTCCAACCTTAGTGTTTCTGTGATTTTAGTGGGCAAACTAGACACAGCCCATTGTCTCCTGAATTGCAACTAGCTGCCATAGATTTAAAGGCCAATAGAGTTGACATGCATCAACATACTATGCTGCTTTGAAAATTACTGTGATCAGGATAGAAAATCACAGCCTAACACCAAGCTCTCTATGGCTTTTTCTTTCTGTATAGAGATAAAGGAGATGATAGATACATTTCATATGATGCCATTTCTGGTCAAATACCTTTCCTTCTTTTTTTTTTTTTTTTATTTCAGTCGCTCTACACTGATATCAATGGATGAATAGCTTTTTAAATATCTGAATAAATAGTTCAACATACCTATCAGGCTAAGAACAAATTTTAAAGGTCACTATGTTATCAGAAGTTCATATATAAATGAAAATATGGGTTACATCTGGTAGGAAGACAAGATTTAAGGATCATGCTCGTTATCAAAGATTTATCAGTACATGCTAATTCATTGATGCTTGTTTCAAACAAACCAATGAGCACTTCAGCACCATAGAAAATCAGACATTAAAATTAATCACAGATTATACGATCTTAGAATAACAAACTACGTAACACTATCAGTATCTTTAAATCTCTGTCACTACCATGTTAATCAGCCCTATAACATTATAATGAAATTCTACCAATCCTGAGGTAGCATAGCCTTGGAATAGTTCCACTAATGTCCAGAGTTACACAGCAGTACTCAGGCTTGCTTTATTAATAGTACTTTGCCTCCCACTGCATCTGTATACATTAAGGCAAACATGTAACAATCATTTTAATCAAGAAAATAAAACTCCATAACATATTAGCTGAATTTTTAAATGGAGGCAGTGTTTATAATAGAACTAAGGATATTACTTTTATTCCTAGTAATGAAAACAGTGACAACAAAAGGCCATCCAAAAATTGCTTGAAGAGTGAAATGAAACTCACAAAACAAAGGACCACTTCCTTTTTTTTTGGAGACTTGAATACAAAACTGGTATAGTCTTCATCAATTACTGATTAGCTAGACATACTATTCTAGAGTATGTATATGAATATTACTAGGCTTCTATATTTTTGAAGGGCAGAAAGAACAAATAATTTTCTTCAGATCATTGCTCTACAGATGGAGTGTGATCAGTAGTCAATGGAGAAGTCTTTGATTTTCACCCCACTTTAATGCTAACTCCAGAATAACTTGGATACAACAGTGCTTTATAATAGATGTCACTTCCATTTTGTGAATTAACTGAAAACTGAAAATACAATTCTTCTCCCTAAAGACAATAACATCACTTTTGTGGTTTTATTAAGCTGCATGCATTCAGATGACAGTCAAACAAAAGTTTCTGAACATGGGAAATGTTAATATTCACTACAAAAATAAGAACACTGGAAAACTACTTAATACTTCTCAAAATCTATTTCAATCACTGACAGCTTCCATCTCTGTTATTTTTTTAACAGAACTGCATAATATAATCAATGCTGAAATAAAAAGGGCACTTTATCTATCTTCTTGTAGTGCAAGATATGCTCTAGTTCTCTTTAAATTCTGTTATTTTTTTCTATGCTGCCCATAATTTTTTATGTAAAAGACTAATATGAGAAATGAGCATCCAGATAAGGAGTTCTTTTATATTATATACACATGTATTTCCACACCCAGTCCACATCAACATTCACAGTGATTAATATTATGTGACTTCTAGTGACTCTCAGTAGTATTCCATAACTCTCTATTTCAAATTGTTTAATGGGTACAGCACTTTTAAGTAGAGATTCACTTCTACTGAACTGCATTCTATAATGTTTTTAAATGTGAGTGAATTTCAATTACAGATTAGTTCAGGATCACAACATCTCATTCCATTACTGATGTACTATGTTTGAACCCAGACCCCTAGAGATCAAACACAGGTGCTAGGAACCTATTATGTCATCTATCCATTTAAAGTCTTTCTCATGGTGTACTGAGCACAGCCTTCCTCTCTCCCCCCTTATATCTTACTTAAAGTCCTGTGCTTTGGTAACACTACTGCATTAACTTAAGAGTGAGACCCCCACAAACTTTCTTCTTCAAAACCTCTTGTAATTCATGTGGCATTTCTTAGTCAGGCAGACTGCTCTGGAGAGCAAATCTTTTTGTGCTCTGATAGACTAGGCAGTAATAACAGAAATCTGGCATATCACTCCAGTAGTAAAATTCTACCTCTTGGCAAAGACCAGCCATTTTGGTAGGAAGCAAAAGTTAGCTTATCCTATATTTATGTTAATGTGAGGTTTGGTACTGAAAGCAGCAACACACCGTTACAGGTGATGCATCTTTTTGTGTGCAATGCAGACAGCTGGGGCAATTCACCTCCAGAATAAAACATATACATTTAAATTTCCACATAATGTCTATGTTTAGGTGTACGCATATAGCCAGCTGTCTATGCTGCTGCTCTAGTCAGTGAAAACCACTCAGCACAGTCACTGCAGCCTGAAAAGCAATTCAGCTCTCCCTAGAGACCTGGAGCTTAACTAAAGTGTCTGTTTCAGGCTCTGTTGCCTCAACTTTGATATCAATGCCCTTTCAAATACCCTAGAGTACCCAAAACTTTTACAACAGACTAGCAGATATGAGACAGTATCTATGGCAGATCTGGTAGCAGTCTGAGTCTGCAGCCCCTAAAACAGTGGAGTACTGAATCATATCCCTAGGGACAGTCAGCTATACATCTAAGCTGGCTGGCTAACTAATTGTGCTGGCTAGGTCTTTATCAAATATTATGGGATGTTAGAAAGGGCTTTTGAAATATCTTTTGATTGCCTGTTTTACTATGCTTTGATTCATATAATGGAGTGGTCTCAGAGTACACAATAGATTTATTTTGGATTAAACTAAACCAGAAGATAGACTCCAAAACCATACCTAATAGTTTCCAAATGCAAATGGGTTTGCCCACAGGACTAGAGCTTAACTAGTTTAAAGTTAAAAAAATAAAATCATTAAATGAATACAGTATGGCTGTCAGACCCTCAGAATCAAATTATGGATCTTAAAATCCTCTCCTATCAGTCCACATGTCTTGCAAACCTAGACTGAGCCCTAGGTACCTTATTAGGTACAAGCATATTTGCTTGTTGACATCTAGATTTAGATCCTAGCCTTGTATATTAGTATCGAGTATACACTAACTACTGTGTTAAGAACCCTTCAATGTGCAAAGGCAGTGGGGACATCTTAGAACAATTTTATAGTATCTAATTTGTGCAAAAATTTATACAACAGCTTTAAGAGTTATAGAGTCTGTATGTTACAATCAATACTCTGACCTATATCAGGCCCCATAAAAAACTTTTCGCTTTTTTCTCAGCTTAGTAATAAGGCTGCACTTTTTTAAAAAAGTTAATTACCAGTGTACATATGCCATCTGTTACATGGCACCCTTGTTTAACTCTGATTTGAAGCTATATCAGAAAGGCAAACTCCATTCCTGATTAGTATTGATTGTTGGCGTAGTGTTGACCCAAACAGATTGTAACAGGGGAATTCAGGCTGGGGTGGCTGCAGGAACAGAACCACACCCCTCAGTAACATAAAATCTAAGATTTATGTACTTAGTGGGATGGGTATAGCAACTGTACAGCAATTCCTATTCTACAACACACACACACACACTCATACAAATGCATTCACACCAACCAAGGCCGCGGCTCCTCTGGTGTGGTTGTGGCCAGCACCATGGACCTGGCAGGGGGAACAGGACAGTCACTCCTGGCTGGTCCCAGTCCTGGCTGGCAGTCTGGCCTTCACGTGCAGCACTTCTATTTCAGGCTCAACCCTCTCTGCAGCATTGGTTGTTTGCAGATGTGTTCCCCTAAGGGACTACTGTTTTCACTACTTACTGCTTTTTAACTTGGATGGTTAGCACAATGACCTTGCTGGTCAAGTCATCCTAGATAAATCTCCACAATTTTCTCCCCATCTAAGCCAATTAGCAGTCATTACCAGGGTTACTATCACTTTCTCCCCTCCACCCCAAATGTGCTACAAGAATGTAAAGTTATTAACAGTTCATCTGTGATTCTCTGTTTCTTTACAGAGCCTATGGCTAGACCATTATAGCAGGGTAGAGATAAGTCAGATCTCCTCATGACTGCTTTCCAGTAGACCTTCCCCATGGCAATTATCTGTTCTTTGTTTTCTCAGTGCATAGCAAATTATCTCATCAGCTAGAGCTGGGCAGGTGTAGTGCAGGTCTCATTTATCTCTGGTAGGTTTCACTCTGTGACTCTAGATACAGGATTTTAGTGACTATTTTTTTCTGGTTTTATGAAAGTAAGGACTTTTACAACATGACCAAAACCTTATTCTCTTCTGTAAAAAAGCATATTCCAGTGTTTTGCCACTAATCCGAGGATAAATTCAGACTGCTTCGTCAAGATGTTGTAACATCTCAAAGTAAGTAATTTGGATGATTCACAACATATAAGGAAAGAGGCATGGAAAATTAAGCCATTCTGTTGGAGAGCAGCAACAACAAATCCAAACTTTCTCAGTTTATGAAGATTAGAATGTGAATCTTTCGCAGCACAGACAAAAGTATCAACCATTCAATTTTATAGAAGGTTGTACTTGAATTCTTCTCCTGCATCATTGTATTTTTGTGAAGTTGACTATATCTCTTCATATTTTGCTGAACTCAGTACTCTCTGACTGCATAGGTGTGGTCCAATTTTAATTTCCTCTAAAGGCAAGGGGAGCAGGAGAGTTCTTTGAAATGGTCACTGTGGACACACGTCATCTTCAGGTATGACAGTGCCAGCTAAAAATGCTGTCTGTATTGTTCATTACTGCTCATCAGTGGTGTCTTTAACCCTATGTTCCCCATAGGATTGTTATCAGCTACTGGAAGTAACTTCCAGTAGCAGAAAGGACTGAGTAAAACTGCCCTAGTCCAAGTCAGATACAGCCAACTGTATTAATTCAAACTAGCTCAATTGATAATTTAAGCCAATCTGACTGACTTTGCTTGGAACAGGCTAAAGGAAACTTGTGTTGAATATCTGTATGAAGACCTGCATAGCTGTTACCCTCCAGTAACAGGTGGTAACAAAAAGCTATTGTATTCTACTGTATGTCTCCTTTTGGCTTTAGCTGCCTACATCCATAGTACTGGGAATAATTTTGATCTTCTGCCTTTGACTGAAAAGGTGCCCAAAAGATTTATTATTGGCCTTAAGTTCAATAGCTGGTAAAGGAATTTGCTACAGAAAAAACACAACTGATTTAACTATATAATTAACAAAAATATTAAGTTGATACGAATATATGAGAAAAAAGGGAAATAATGTATAAATTACAGTCTCATCACACGTTAATTTTACAAATTAATATTTCAAATCACTTCTATTAACATTTAAATTCTCTGGCTAGTACAAAATTTGGTCTTGCTCTTGATACTATACACTTTTAAAACTAGAAGCTTCCCAATTTGTTCACCATAAATTTAGAGGCTATTTGATACAATGTATGCAACTATTTTACAGCTGTATTTTAACTGTAAAGAGAAGAACATAAAATACATGGGAAACTTTATGTACCAAACTTTTTTTCAGGTCATTAAATGTATTTTAACTATTAATAGGTTATTCTTGAATTTTGAAACATTTCTTTCAATTAAATCTCTCTATGGAACATTTCTCTGTCATGTTATCCTTTTGAGTTTATGTGTGTAAATATATACACAGTATATGTGTGCATGTGTATATATATATGTGTGTATATATAGAGAGATATAGCCATGTATTTATAAATATAGCCACATACAATTTCTGTAATAACCATCAGTGTGAACTCCCTTTTGAATATTAACATAAGGTACTCGCTGTATAACACAGTTGAACATATGATGAAAATAGCAGTAAAACAAAATAGTAGCATATTTTGACTGCTTATCAGCAGTCAAGTCACCTCTATTGCTAGTCATAGCCATGAGTGAATTAAATAATCCACCAGTGAACACCCAGAAAAGTTTCCATGAGGTAAGAGGAAAAAAAATTAAATATTTTCTATACCCCAAGGTATGTGGCAAACAGTTTACTGTTGAAGATAGAACTATATAACCTCATTGAACAGTTAAACACTAAACTCTTTGCCTGTTACTTCTAAACAGCTCAATGTATTTTAGCACTGCAAAATAACTAAATTAGGCTTAACCCTTGCTCAGAAGAGGATATAGTCTTGGATGATGATAGTCTTCCTTTGGGATTCTTCAGTGCTAGTAGAATAAATGTCTGAGCAAGTCAGAATACATTATTAGCTGATCAGAACAGAGTCTATGAGTAATGAAGGTAAACCAAAACGTGTTATGATATATATAATTTTAAAAATGTAGTATACGGTATTTTTGCTTTTTGAGGTGGAAGAGAAATGTTTAAATGTACATTATATTACAAGTGATAAAGAAAACCAGCTGGAAATTTCTAACATATATAGTTGCCTATAACTATAAGGCATGAAGAGGTTATTGAAACAGTGATCCTTCCCGCTGCTGAACGCAGAATGGTGGACCCAACGGATGATATTTGAAAAAATGAGGCTACATATACACAATCAGTTTAAACAGAAGTTGACTGGCTTAATGAAGAAATTTCTGGGAGCAGTTTTATGGTCTGTATTTTGCCAGGAATCTAAAGAGTTAAGGGTAGCAATCCCTCTGAATTTAGAATATATTAGTCTGCAGGGCTATGGCAAGGGTTGGATAGAAAGGAAAACAGTTGAATGCTAATGTTATTAGGGATTATGATCCATGTTGAAATTCTTTTTTAATATCTGTTGCAATATAGAACCAGATGTACTTGACTTCTAGTATGATTATAATTTCTTTAATATCTTTAACAGGTCAAAGTATTAATAAGGAATGCTAAACTGACTTTCTTCCTTGGGCATCAGTATTTCATGCTTGGATTATGGTTCTAGCTTTTTAGTTTTTCTTATATGTATGTTCACTATTTTTTTAGGTCCTAGTAATAACAAAATATAAATAATAAAAAATATTAGGTAAATTACTATGTGAAACCATACCTTCTTTTTCTTTTTTGAAGCCTTAGATATATGTTTATGTTATAAAACCACTCTCATTACTATTCTCTAGCTGGTCATACAATCAGAGCTCTTGCATAGTATAACACTGGAATGATAACTTCTGATAAATACAAG
The DNA here is from genome assembly GCF_030936135.1 of Gavia stellata. Lineage (NCBI taxonomy): Eukaryota > Metazoa > Chordata > Aves > Gaviiformes > Gaviidae > Gavia > Gavia stellata. The sequence continues at coordinate 83,131,233 of NC_082595.1, forward strand.
GTACAGATGTTTTAATCTTCCATCTAAAAAAGACTGCTACAGAGTATTTATGTTTATACCAGTCACTGCCTAGTAGAAAACTTGAGAGCCACATCAAGCACTTTATTTTCCCAGAGCAAGAACCTGCTGGATTATGAGATTATTATGTAATACCCTGACAATTTGCCAGCATTTGTATTTATATATATTTGCACACTGTGCCTTCTAGCGAATCTCTAACCATACTTGAAATCAATGGCGTAAACCCCAAAGGACTCAGTCAGCCCTAATCAGATTTTGAAACATCTGCAGCTTTATAATTGGCAACTGCTAGGTTTAACACCACTGCCTATGGAAAATGTTTTTTTTCAAAAGACTGCAGCAGTGTCTCTTCTTTGTGTATGCCAAGGTCCTTGAGACTGGTATCTTTGCTGATACACATCTCAGCTGCATTCTGCATGGCCTTCTTAGATAACTGCTGCCTGTTTTTCTGCAACTTCTTCATTCAGAAGCAAATGAACATCCAGCATTCAATTTACATCAAAGCATCTGGTCACAGCAACAATATATGTGCTTAAACATGCACACGCACTTTTGAAGTTGCAAACGTCTGCATGCACAAATCAAGTGCCTGCCCTAGAAATGGGTTTAAGAATTTACAAGATCTAATGTCTGGATATGTCCAAGTATTAACATTTTTTAGGTGCTTTCTTAGGCTTTTCTGGAGTATATGCATAGAATGTAAACTTGTATTTCATTCAAAAGTCAACACTAGGAACAGAAAATATGCTCTTTCAAATGCACTTCTTTTGGCACATAATACTAAAAAAATTGTAACAGACATCTGCAAATGTTAGCATTTTTTAACGGCAAATCAGTTTTCTTGTATAGAGGCAGTGGAAATATGCACACAGGTGTTTATATGGATGTAAGTGTATATATGTATTTCAAAATGAAAAAGAGTTAATAATATGTACAAATATATATAGTTTCTGCATATGCTTTTTAAAAAAAAATATGTGATTACTCTTGAAAGATTGCATCACATTGCTGTTTTAGAATGTTTACCTGAAGAAGCTTGTATACCTGCAGGAGCTTATTCTAGCACAAAAATCTGTGTGTGTGTAGGCATGGACACTTATTTATAAGACGCTTTATCTGCTCAAAAAGAGAAAAAGAACACTGAGAAGTATGAAACTCCCAGCTTTTTTTTTTTTTGTTGTTTCAGGTCCTTCAGTTTCTATCTTTAACAGAACAACATTGACTACTGACTGTAGAATTCTGTTGTAGCAAGAAAAGTATTTTTTCCCAATATTATATGTAATTTAATTTTTGTTGACTGTTGTTCTAGATATAGTAATACAGAACTATACCTGTATTTAGAAAAATAAATTTTGTGTCTTCCTTATCTGAGACATTGCAGGGCATGGAGGAGCCAAAGATTTAAAACAGTGACTTCAGAGGTATTTGACAAGCCAAACCCCCAATTTCTGTTTATTTCCTGATCCAAAACTTAGTTTGTATACTCTGTATTTAAACTTGTGTAAGACCTAAGCTTCCAACATTATTCTTGATGAACAGGTATACAAACACAAGCAGGAGCTAGGGCACTTAACAGGTGTTTCTTCTTGAGGAGTAGGAGAGTGCAAACTTTCACACAGGTCAACCACATAAGACTGAAGATATTTGGAAAACTTGAAGTGTGATGAATAGAGCCTAAACAAAAGGGCAGTCACTGTGTGCACGCAGGATACCCATTGAACAATTCTCTACAAGATACGTGAACTGCCCTGTGTTCAAAAGGGCATACCTCCCAAGGAAACTTTTGTTGCTGCTATTTTCTGCTGTTGACATAGATGGATCGTTTCCTGCTGCCACTGAAAGCAGGCTTTAAATATTAACAGGGGTTCATAAGCCTCTATGCAACTTTTATAAAATATTACTGTACAGCACTAGTCAAAAATGCCATCTGTGGAACATTTTTTAAGACTGGCAGCCTGAAAAAACAAGAGATGGTTTACATTTTCCCTGTTAATTAGTATGAGAAAAGTAGTTGTAAACATCTTAAATGATTACACAGCTTAATAAACATACTACAGTTCTGAATTCATTGAGTGCTAATTGTGCTAATATGTACATACATGTAAAAACAAAATGAAAGTTTGAAAAAAAGCAGGGGTCTATTTATACAACTGCATGTCCTCTTCTAATGTCGATTAATCATTTGCATTGCTGCTGAATGTGCTGTAAGGCACTAACATGAGATATAATAGCATCATAAGCAACATCAGGATTAATGAGTTACAGATTATTACTTCTGATTGTTCTGTATTTATGTCAGATAGAATTAGCAAGTTACTATAGATTCATTGAAAAAGATTAAGCTAGAGGGTATTACATTATGCAGAATAACATCCTAAATTTAGATCACTCTAATTTGGCAAGTTGTTTATGTTACTTTTGAAGTGCTTACCATATGGAATGCTTCAGGAAATTTTACTGGGATAAAACCTCAGCTCTTTCTCACTGATACTTTGGATGACCTTGAGTATCTCACTTCTCTTTGACTGTGTTCCTATCCCTCTGGCTCTGTCTATTTATATTGCTAGCACTTTCGCTTATCACGTGTACAGACTCGCAGATCTTGATATGGCTATTTTGATGTTACATTCATACGAATGACAATAACAATGACAGCAATAAATGTATCAGTGATGCGGTTCTGGGTCTATAGGAAAAAAGTAACTCCTCAATAGCAGTTTCTTTGCCAGAGAGAAATCAGCTGGAAATAAATTGTTAAGTCCCTTAAATATATGTACCCTTTTCAGAATTGAACAGGAACAAAGAGACTTAATGTGCATAAAGCTGAACTAGTATTTTTGTATGGCTTGGCAAATTGTGACTGAAATTATTCTCTCCTCTGAAAGTCACTGTAACTGAGTTCTAGGATCCCTGCAGTATTTTAATTTCTCTTTGAGAGTTGTGGGGCAACAGCAGCAAAGTGGATTGAGTCACTCATCTTCTTTCTAAGGCTTTAGTTCACACTCAGCCAAAGAAGTTAAAGTAATTATTTTGTTGTTGTCAGTAAAAGGCACAAAGATAAATATATTACTTATAACTTCTATTAGTGAGCAGTTATTGGCTTCAAAAGAATGAGCAGGTCAGGCTTAGAAAGCCACTTAGTTCAGTTGTGCAAGGTCCCAGCATCCTAAGTTGGCTGGAGTGAATGGTTGGAGTAAGGGAAGCATAAAAATTGTAGGGGTTGGAGCAATTTGGTCCTGTCTGTATGTGCTCGGCACAATGTCAGAGTCAGTAAGATCAACAGAATATCACAGAGTGTCTTTGGCCTCTTTCACACTGATGCAAAATGTATTTAAAAACTGGGGAGGCTGAAGTTTTGTGTGAGGTTTACATAGCAAAAAAAGGTTTGAGGGTGGTGCTGGACACTCATGATTTTTAGTGATTTGGCTCACTGACAAAATCCACGAGGACAAAAGAAGGGGCTAATGTTGTCTTCTGACAAAGCCTCTCCCAAAAGGCGTTACCTCTGTGTTAATACCAGTTTCTCTAGTTAAATAAAGGTTATAGAGGAACCTTTACAGAGTCTGACCTTTAATTGGCCAAATTTAAAGTCAAAAGTCTATTAAGTCCTAGAAAAAAGAGGAAGTTCTGCAGAGCTTGCCAGAAGGTTTTATAATACATCATTAAGTGGTGTCATATTTTTTGTTTGCTGTTGTTTTTATTTGAGTACTGTAGTGGGCAGGAAAGACCACATTCAGTGGCACCACTGCTTCCCCCTTTACATTCAATAACAACCAGGTGAGTGACAAGAGGTGAGGGCTGAGAAATGGGGAGACAAGAAGCCAGCAGAGCTGGATGGAAGCAGAGGGGATACATCTGCAAGGAGCCCTATCCCCTCCCACATGGCAAGGAGCTGCCCCAGTGGTCATGCCATAAGTAGGCTGGCCTGACTGCCTGTCAGAAAATGTCATCTTCATGTCCCCCACAGAGGTCTCCATGAGGGCAGTGACCTAGCTCAGCCTCAGTACAGGGTGAGGAAAAAGCAGGATGCTCCTGGTCGCTGTCTGGGATGGCCTGAGATGCCCTCTGGGGATGCGCCCAAGCGTGGCCTTGCAAGACCCACGCCCCATCTTCAGCGCCACCATTCCTTCATCGGCCCCATTTTGTGCGAACACACAGCATGAACTGTCTAGATGGTGCATCCAGGTGTAAGAGAAAGGCAGATGGTAATTTTTTTCAGCAAGTTTTTGTTGGGGTTTTCCCTTGTTTTCAACAGGTTTTTTTTTGGGGGGTCCCATTCTTTGGTAGTTTGTGGTTACTTTATTCATTTGGACAGGGTATGTTGTGGGGAGCTTTTTGCTTGTTCTTCCTTTTGCAGTCTCCTTCCCAGCAATTGGTGGGGGTTATTTGTATTTATTTTAGTATTTGTCTGGGTTTTGTGCTTTTTGTTTTCAGAGGTGAGTTTGGGGGTCAGGTTTCTTTTTTTGTTTGTTTTCCGTTTCTTTCAGCAGCCTTTCCTCACCCTGGCAGCTGCTGGTGCAGGTTGTTTATTTCTTGTTCTGGTTTAGCTTTGCCCTGCATCCCAGACCATGGCTTTCAGCGCCTTCCAGCAGCTTCTGGGGGCTTCCGCAGCTAACAGCTTCTGCAAGCCACGCCATGATTGGTGGGATCCTGCTTGTTAGCTGTTTTCTGATAGGCCAGTTGATGATGCAAGGGGGCTTCCTTTTTTTTAATCCTCCATCTTCCCCTTCACTCCCTTGCAACCAGATTTTATAGTATGGAAGACGCAGGACAAATTTTCTACTCGTAGAGTAAGATAATCCTCATTACAAACCCATGACATTTTTAAAGTGCATTTTCCTGAGCGTTAGCTGGGAAGTCAAGTTATCTTGCCAGTAGTGTGCCCAGGTGGCCAAGAAGGCCAATGGCATCCTGGCCTGTATCAGAAATAGTGTGGCCAGCAGGAGTAGGGAGGTGATCATGCCTCTGTACTCGGCGCTGGTGAGGCCGCACCTCGAATCCTGTGTTCAGTTTTGGGCCCCTCACTACAAGAAGGACATTGAGGTGCTGGAGCGTGTCCAGAGAAGGGCGACGAAGCTGGTGAGGGGTCTGGAGCACAAGTCTTATGAGGAGCGGCTGAGGGAACTGGGGTTGTTCAGTCTGGAGAAGAGGAGGCTGAGGGGAGACCTCATCGCTCTCTACAATTACCTGAAAGGAGGTTGCAGAGAGGTGGGTGTTGGTCTCTTCTCCCATGTAACTAGTGACAGAATGAGAGGAAATGGCCTCAAGTTGCGCCAGGGGAGGTTCAGGCTGTATATTAGGAAAACTTTCTTTACTGAGAGAGTGGTGAAAGACTGGAACAAGATGCCCAGGGAAGTGGTGGATTCACCATCACTGGAGGTGTTCAACAAATGTGTGGACGAGGCATTGTGGGACATGGTTTAATAGACATGGTGGTGTTGGTTGATGGTTGGACTTGATGATCTTACAGGTCTTTTCCAACCATAGTGATTCTGTGATTCTGTGATCTCCATATTTATTTTTCTCCCTCCTGTGAACTCGTGGCATGTCTGAGGAGTGGCTTGCTTTGGTGAGCTTCCATGTTATGAAGCACTGAGGGAAATGACCTCACATGATTAAGATCTGAAGAAATCACAAAAGAAATTAAAGCAGTGTTTTACAAAGTGTTAGGTAACTTTCTTAATGGATATTTAGGATAGCTCTGTGAATACCAGGAAATAATGAATAAAAGTAGAGGAAATCAGTTAAATCAAGCCTTCAGGTGTAAACGCTGATTGTTGTTCCTGAGTACTTAATCATGAGATCTTAACTTTCTGTATCACTTTCTGTGGAGAAGGTCTTATGTAGCTTAATGGGCAAGCTTTTTACCTCATCAGATAAAGTTCGGCATAGCCCTGCATTTCCTATTGTGGTTTGAGCTGTGGAGTGCAAAGGAAGTGACTGAAGGTGTGAAAACTGTCCTGTGGTGCAATGGGTTGGTTTCAGTTGTCTGGACAGAGTTGCAATTAGTGTTATCATGTGCAAAGGGGAACACAAAATATATGGTGGAACCATGAACCAGCCCAGTGCTCCAGTGTACCTAATTAATACAGAAAAACACATTAGCAAATGCAGTTAAAGTTGTTACATTTTCTTTTCTACCTGCCCTTTTTTTTTGTGTTATGCTCACACTTCCAGTGTCCCTCCATGTCCTAAAGGCTGACGTTTCCAGTCTTTCTTATGCAAAATGTGGGGTAGGCTGTGATAAGCCATTAGCATTCTCTGTGAGGGGCATGATGCTGATGGTGAGGGCTTCTTCCTCCTCAGTTTTTGGGTCCACCTGGGTTTCTTTCATGTGTTTCATGTGTTTCACAGCATGCTTCCTTCTCCCGGGCTGACAGCTGCAGCCCCCTACCCACAAAGGGCTATGATTTGTCAGGCAGTGACTTGGGAGGGGGGGGTGGGGTGTGTGACACCCTCCCCAGAGGGGCCATCCCCAGAGTTGAAGCTGGAGCAGGCAAGGCAGCAGTCATTGAGGTCAGCATACAGATGCTACAACAAAGCAAATCCAGTTCAGGCCAAGACAAGGTCAGACAAATTCTGAGACCCTGCAGTGTCAGAACAGTATAAAGCCTGTGTCCTTCTACTGTTCATGGCACAAAGCACATTTACTGGAGTACAATAGGTGTTAAGCACAATTATAATTTCCCTTCTGAATCTGAGACACAGACAGGGTAGTAAATATGATATGGGATCTCTGGGAAAGCGAAGCACTTCTGGAAAAGCAGCAGGAAGCCTGGTGGAATAAATTAGATATTGCCTAAATTGCCACTTGGTATCTCTGTGTAGCTGACTGACTCCCACCCATAACACTATAGCTAGCAACCAAAGGCAAGGAAACAAAAATAAGCAGAAGGCACTACATGCTGCAAATGGCAAGAACAAAGCCTTTAGTTAGAGAATTAAAGGAAGTTCTAAACAGAGCTTAACAAGTAGAGTGCACAAAATTGAGTAGGTAATGGAGATGTTCAAGGTTGGAGATGCAGTTTTAGGCAGATAAGGATCTGAACAGAGCCTTCGATTTAAATGATGGGAAAGTAGTTGCATTGTAATAGAAGTGTTTTGAATGGACAGGAGAGGATTAATGTCAAAGGTGCTGAAAAGTGATGGATTAAGATGAATTATGTGTTACTGCCACTACTAAATTTTACAAACACAGTTTATGACTGAGCACTACCTAACACCATCTTTATACTAGTAATCATCCTATCCATTTTGGGGTGGGAGAGTGGGAAGGGGGAGAAGAATCCACTTCTTAGCTTAAATCAGGAACTGGACATGATCTATTGCCAGCAGCATTGGTAGCTTAGCACAGACAGTCATCAGTATTTGTAAGAAAGATACCAGACAATGAAAGGAAGGCGTAAGTTTTTCCTTCTCATATGCAATAGGTATGCTTGCCCTGAAAGGGAATGTCCTGTGCTAAGGAAAAAGAAAGATGTGAAGTCATGGGGAAAAAAAAGTAACATTTTGCATTCAGTCTCACTTAGAAAGTGTGAGTACTGATTTCTATAAATGTTCTTGTTTATCCTTCATATCTATTTTAGTTTTCTGCTTTTACCAATTGCTGTAGTGTCTCTGCCATGTTTTATGGAAGGTATGTATTAGTAACAAAGTCTAGAGATTTTTTGTTGGTATACAGGATTTTGCAATTACACAGTACAAGAAAATCAATTAATGTTCTTGTTAGTGTGAGGAGCTCTTATTTAAAAATTGGTTCTTGTTTAATCTCCATGAACACCTATATAATCTTTCCAAGGAGCTGACATGTCGTATTGTTCTACATTATTCTTCTACAATCATCTTGAATAAAGCAATAAATACATATTAAAAATAGCACAGTAAGTACTGTGTTTGCACTCAAATGGTTCTTCACAACTTCTGTCTTTTCCCACTATTTCTTTTATTGTGTCAAAATTGTTTTCAGATCTCCAAGAATTATTATAGCTTTGTTCAGGCTTTCAGAGGTGCTCTGACTTCTTCTGTGGAAATGCTGGTTTTAAGTGTTTTAACTACATTGTTGGCAGTCAAATATGTCCCTTGATAAATAAACTGACTTGACAGTGTTCTTCTCTACTACTATTAAATGGAGCTATATGCTCTCCTAAAATGTCTGCTGCGCAGAATTGCTGTGGATGCTAGTAATCTGGATAGATTGCAGTATTGTGTGATCATGCTTCTGGGGAATCTAAGGCAACAGTTTTGAGTTTAAATTAGTTGTCCCTATCTATTAGAGGCATTTTTTGTATATCACAGTTGCTCCTGGCTATGGTAGTTCACCAGCCTCCTCCCCTGACCACCACCATGAGAGAGAACTTTTAGTGTATCTCTCTTCAGCCCAGCCAAAGAAACAGTAGCAGTGACTAGTAGCATGAACAAGTAGCGTTTTTTTCCAGGTGACACTATTGCTCCACTGTCATCAGTCAATCTTGGTTCAGAAGGGATTGTTTTTTGTCAGAGTGTTTCCAAATTTCATACTGCTTAATACTAGAAGTACCCAGCAGAGCCTGTAGGTGGAGAGTGCACCAGAGGTATTAGAAAAAGCTGGGGAAAAAAAGTTCAACTACATTTTAAGTCTGGTTGTGTCTCCCAGTATGTTGCATTAAAATTTTGGTGTCTGAACTGCACAAGAGACATGCTTTATATGCAAAGCCGAGAATCTGCTATAGGTCTAATTGGAATCTTAACAGTATTGCCAAAGAAATATTGTTAGTTACAAAAGTACTAAGACTTACCATGCAAGTTATCCAATTATTGCAGTTCAATCACAGTAATAGTAGTTTAATAGTTAAAACTGACAAACAAACTTCCCACTTTCAATGGTTTCATTCAGGAGGAAAGGTTTATGGTGACTTGTCGTCCTGAATCCTTTGCCAAGGGAATGTGGAGGGGGCTTCTTCCTTCGGTGACTTGTCGTCCTGAATCCTTTGCCAAGGGAATTCCTTCTCATACTTGAGTGGCTTATACTAGAGGATACTTGTAAGCATTTTCTAACACGTTCTACACCTTGCTTCTTTTGCATTTCTGTGTTACATCTGCATTTGTTATATAAGTTGTGTTTTATTTATGTTGGAAGCTTGTCTTTTGTTACTCCTAAAGCCAGTTTCACCCAGCTCCAAATGTATCATCTCTTCAGCGTGCAGTAGTTAGTCAGTGATGATTTGTTTATAGCCTTGATATGTCATCTCATGTTTATATTTTTGAAAGGCTCTACTGTTATCCGGTGTTTGTATTCCACAATACCACATAATTTATTCTGTGCACAATAAACTGTGTTGCTAGAATAGTACTTGTTATCACTATCTGTTACTCACAGAGCTAGATCAAAATTGTTATAAAAAGACATAGCACCTCACAATTGTACAAAGATAAGCAAAACTCAAACAAATTAGCTAACAGTCTGCTGGAGCTAAAAAAACTAAAACAAAGCTCCAGGCAAGCATAAGACAAGTCCAGAAAAATCATGCCTGATAAGCCCCAGTCCAGTGCCCTTGCAGTTTTAGAACAAACCCTGTGGTTTCTCCTTCAGCAATACAATATCTACTGAGCTAAAAGACTACAAAAGTGAGACACAGGGGGGCAAACTGTGTTGATACTATTTGTTAAACTGAGAATATATTCTCCAATGGATCTTATTACAGTTCATTTGGTTTTGAACTATTCAAAGTTAAAATGACTAACACTGAGAATCAGCTGAGACAGCCACTGTGAAATGATCCCTGGGGATTCTAACAATAAGCTGAGGGGGGTAGGAAGGTTCGTCTTGACAGTAAATAGCAGCCTGCTAATGAGGTGCTTACAATTCTGTATTGTAACTGTATTATCAGAGTTGGGAAGTACAGAGGTCTTAAATAGTACTTGCAAAACTGGACAAACTAAAGCAGTACAGAATGTTTTATATTAGAAGGGTTATCTTTCTGGGTAACATCTCTTCTATCCTGTTCTCCTTTAGCATTTTGTGAGCTCTTCACTTGTTTTATAAGCTAATATACACAAAGGAGTTTAAGTCAAGCACTTAATGTGAAGGAGCATGAAATATTGGCAATGATCTCTCACATTAGATCATGTAGTGGTTCACAAAAGAAAAGTAAAGGACCACTGTGACAGAAAAAATACAAAGAACAAATAAAAAATCCCCACCACACAACTGAGCACCTCAGCTATAATACAAATCAAGTACCAACCTTTGCTGTTTCTGACAAAGATCAGTTATGGGGTAAAGTTGTGAGCAGTTAGTGGAAGTAAGTTAACCTGCAATCCTATTTACATGAGCAGAGTTTGCAGACAGTGACCAAGAAAGGAACAACTTAGTCTTCTGGGAAGTTTTTGAGCCAGTGAGAAAGGACACCAAGTCCCCAAAGCTCTTTCACATCATACTTCAAATTAAGAAGCAGGAGTAGTAAGGGAGAGCAGAATCTGGTGGATCTTAAGCAAGCCCAGAGGATTTCTCCACTTGGTCTGTTAGTTGTTTACACGTTTACATGTCTGTCCGGGAGTAAGGCCACATGTAAATTCCAAAAATGCAAATACACCCCCTCTAGCCAACCAGCCACACTGATCAACACAGCAGTGGCTTTACAGGCACCCACATAAACACAATGGACAGTCACATACAAATGATCAGCATGAATTCCCTGATCCTGTTCTTCCTCTCTGGCTGGTGGTCTTCATTTTCACTAGTGGAACTTTCACAGAACCTCTCCATCTTTATTCACAGATGAATCTGTATTCATGGATCCCTCAAATATTAGCATGGACATAAAGTCTAATATCCATACTTACACCATAGACCCCTTACCCTGTTGCAAGCTCAGACCTTGGATGTTTCCAGATGCTGGTCTTCTCACCAGCTAGTCTGGCTTTAAGTTCACTGGCTACTCTTCTCCACACTCACAATAGAGCAAGGGTGACACAGAAAATAGTTAGTAAAGGAATTTAGTAAGAGAATGGCACAGACTATGGGGATCAGGTGGAGGGATTGGCAAGAGAAGCATACTGATGAGAAGCTTGTTTACACATGACTACTACTTTCTATTGCTGTTCCCATAACATGTATGATAATGTTGTTTCCTTTCTTGCTAGTTAGAAGGGTCTGATGGAACCTCTTCACTGTTGTGCTTGCCTGTTTCTTTTAATGTCCCATCAATTAGTGACCTGAAATGTCTTGTGTTTGTTATCATCTCAGTTATCTATTGCTCCTTAAGGTTTGTGTCACCCTATTTAATTTATTACTTTTCTTATGTTTTCTCCTTTGTCTTTATGATGAATAGCTGTTAAACAGACATCCTTACAAACCAGCTGTTCTTACATTCCAGACGTCCTTAAGGAAGTATATGGCTGATCCAAGGGAAAAAAGCAGGTTGGATTTAGCTTTGAGATGTGCTCTGTCTCAGAAGTCCTCCTAAGTCTAGAGCAACATCTTTGGTAGCTTAAATATAACAAAAAAACATCAACTGCAAAGAGTACATTTCTTTTCAGTGAGAATTTTATAATCCAGTATATACTGCTATAGATTTCTCCCTCAGGATAGCTTTCAGCTTGGAACAATGAGTGCTTTGCATGTTCTTTAGGAAACAGAAATCCCAGACTGCAGTCACTTGTCCATAATTTCTGACTTTTCAAAATAAAATACTTCTCATGAACAATATTTGATTCTGGCTATTCATAAGCAGGAAAGAATTTTAAGTGCGGAGACGCTCAGAGTAATGAGAAACTTTAGAGAACAAGTTTTTTAGCTAACTGGCTTTATAAATTCAAAATCTCACTACAGGTACAAAACTGCTAGTAATATAACACTAATAAAGAGCCATCTTGGTTAAATCTGCTTTGCAAAAGTTAGGCATCTGTGTTAACAAGTTGTATGGGTTCTGTTAATACTGAATGGAGCAACAGGCACCCTCAAACTATGAGTTGTCTCTTCCTGAAATAAGCAGTTGAATCACTTTCTGGAGATTGCAAGGTAGGATAGATATCTAAAGTGGTATGAATTGCTCTGTGGAAGCACCAGCCTTCCCCCACTGAAAATGGGGAGATCTTAGATGACTGGCAGTGGGGGGGCAGTACAAATAAAAATCACTTTACTTCATTTTCTGTCTTGGCTGGAATAGGCTGAAGACCATTTTGGCTACCTTTATCATCATTTGTTGGCTGTTCCAGCACAAAGAGATCACTAAGACATTAAGAAGTGATGCCTTTAAGTGGATCTATACAAAATCTACTCATTCAAAGCTTCCATTTCCATATGCATGGTTCTCAACACAGTCACATAAGGAGCTGATTTGAACCAAGGAAAGTGGACAAATAAAAGAAGAATAAGAAAATGTTGTCTGATAGTAATCTGTTTTGTTGCATCCAGGATTGTGGATGAGTGCCTGGATAGCACAGAAACACGTCAAGACTGATATTATGAGAGTTTACATCAGCTAATGACCTTTCTTAAGATACTCATTTACAAGAACTATTAGGAAAAAGCTGAGGGAGACTTCTGTTTGAGCAGGGATTGACCAGATATTGATAGCTTTTCTGTATGTGAAATTTGAGTGCAACTCTGGATTATTTTAGCAAACAGCTGAATGGTGGCTTTTCATCAGTCCTGCAAGGACACATGCACACACACATGCCAGTTCCTGCTTTAATTCTGCCACACTACTGGTGTGTGAAGAAATACATCTAGTTTCCAGTTGGGTAGATTAATAAAATAAAGAAAGGAGTACATTAACTCTGATACACCTTCATCAAGCCTTAGCCATTCTGATTATTTTACCGTATTCATTCTAGCCCGATCTTCCACAGATTAACCTTTCTTATAACACTGTCACACCCCACCAACTGTGATTTAGCAAGCACATAATTTATCGCTTAATAAGAATGTCCATGTTAACCACAGTGGGAGATTTTACTGGCAGTAAAATCTACTTTTTCTCTTAGGGAAAATAAAGTCTGTATCCAAGTGGACTGAGAAAGTTTAAGGTCTCTTACAATGAGAATGACCTTAGAAAGAACAGAACTTTTTATCAGCAAATGTTCAGTATGTGTTGTGGTGGTCCCAAGACATTCTGTGAGAATAAAGACCCCTATTGGCCAGTTATTTTTATAAACAAAAATGCAGACCATGTCCCAAGCAGTTTTGTGTGTCCTAAGTAGTAAAGTAGTTTTTTGTGTGTCCTAAGTAGTAAAGTAGTTTTATTTAGCCCGCATTGCACTTATATTATTACAGTCAGGAATAAAGCTCTAAATATGGTCCTTACTGCCCTACCATTGCATTGTCTTTTTTTTTTTTTTTCTATAGAGGTGATAATTTCTCTATTTTATTAACTCTTTTTCAAGCACAGAAGAAAGCTGAAAAGTTGCAGAGCTTCCATCTCCAATCTTGTCTAAACTCCCTGAATCTGTTTTGGGCTGTTACATGCAACATTCCTCCTCTGGGAAGAAGAATACTTTGCACTAGAATATCTAGCATAGTATGCTGACAGGGTCACTTTTCTAAGAGGACTAAGAGTAAACTCCTTCTGTTTCCTTCATTCCTTACAAAGTGTTGATGTATCAGTTCATTCTTCCTTCACCTCTGTGAATAGAAATCTGAGGCAATAATATATAGTAGAGATGGGGCCAAAAACCAGCAATAAATGTCTGACGTCTTTAAACCAGTCAGAAATTTCTGTAAGCCTATGGTAAATTCTGATTGTTAGTGAAAATATGGGGCTGTTAAAAGTGAACATATGGATAAGGTCACAATCTTACGGTTTGTAGCTCCTGTTCTAACATTGGTTCTCCAAGAGAATGGCACTATTAATTACCCTTTTCAAATTCATTTCACCTTTACAAAGCTACATTCTGTAGAAACTGATGATGAATATGGAGAAGTTCCTGACTATAAGAATCAGAACATTTACAAGGTCTGAACCTAGATCTCTTGGACTATGTAGATGACTCTTCTTTTCAACTTAATTTTTCTCTAATAAGAATTTTTCATACAGCTCTAAAATATTTCAATCATTGAATGACTTCTCCCATAAACTAAGAAAGAAAGAAAGCAGAAAGGAAAAAGATGACTTTTGTTACTTCAGGTTATAAATCTTTAGGAGGGACTCTGATGCTAAAGTGATAGGAACATAACTGTAGATGAATAAATGGAAGAAAGCCCTCTAAAATCAAATATACACTCAAGTGTGTTATTACTTATTTTTTTCTTTTTGATTCACACTCACTATTCTTTAAAATAGAACTAACACTTGCTGACAACCATGGAGAGCTATAATTTATTTTTACTTCTTTCTATGCAAACTTTTACTTCAGAGGTAAATAAACTTGCTTCATTCTTGACAGTGCCTCCAGAGAGAATTCAGAGGAGGGAAGGGAAAGAAAAAAAGTAACAGGATATGCTAGACCTGTAGCTTGGGGAAAGCTTCATTGTCAATGTTTTAAAATTAACAATCACAATCACCCTTGGGAAGGGTTTTAGAGAAAATAATCTGAGAAAAGCTCTTTCAGGAGACTTCTGTAAGTTCTGTACTGACCGCTTTCTCAAATTCTCTCCATAAAAACATGTTTCAAAGTACCTCAGGAGAAACAATTTTCAATAGTATTAGTGATAAGGCAGCTGACTTATATTACTTTGAACTCAGAGTCTTTGGGCTTATGGAGACAATCAGTTTAATCCACCAGTGAAACCACAGTAACAACAAAGATCTATGCTGATCCAACATAGCATCCCAGAACTCACTAAGAGTTCACACACACACACACACAAAAGTCAGTGTTTTTTTCCCCCATCAAATTTTCAGAATCTAAAAGCAATAGAACATTTATTTTTTTTTAAATATAGCATACATGTGCATATCTGCTCCATCATAACCAGCATCCGAAATCTTCAGAACAGATGGATGACCAGAGAGCAGATAATTCGCTTTGATGCAATACCTTCACTTTTCAGTTTTCCATAAGGAATTACTGCATCTGAGCTTAACGTGATAAAAGTTCAAAATCTTCAGCTGGTGAAACGTGTGGGACCATTTCCACCAAGATAAGCTCATTATGTGACCTGTCCAGCACCCAAATTTTTAGTATTACTTGAAGGCCTTGGTAAAACTCACTATGAAAGTTGTTTGAAATGCATGATGCAAAGCTTAGAATAGTGAAATATCTGGAAGAAAGGTTTCTCAGCTGAAGTGATTTGCCTATAGAAGTTAATTCTAAAGCAATGAGGTGCTTGGTCATTGTTAGATAATTATAAAAGCTTCCTCTCTGAATTCTGTATCAGGTTCACAGTAACATCCCCATAGCTATTAATCTCACTTTCAAAAAAGTGAGACTTCTGGAGGGCAGACTTTGACCTGTTCAGGACACTGGTAGAGAGGGTCCCTTGGGAGACGGTCCTGAAGGGCAAAGGCGCCCAGGAAGGCTGGACCTTCTTCAAGAAGGAAATTGTGAAGGCACAGGAGCAGGCAGTCCCCATATGCCATAAGAAGAGCCGGCGGGGAAGATGACCAGTCTGGCTGAATAAGGAGCTTTTGCTGAGACTCAGGGGAAAAAAGGGAATTTATCACCTTTGGAAGAAGGGGCAGGCAACTAAAGAAGAGTACAAGGACCTTGTTAGGTCATGCAGAGAGGGAATTAGAAAGGCGAAAGCCCAGCTAGAGCTCAATCTGGCCACGGTCGTGACGGATAACAAAAAATGTTTTTACAAATACATTAACAACAAAAAGAGAGCCAAGGAGAATCTCCATCCTTTACTGGATGCGGCGGGGAACATTGTCACGAAGGATGAGGAAAAGGCTGAGGTACTTAATGTCTTCTTTGCCTCAGTCTTTAATAGCCAGACCAGGTATCCTCAGGCAATTCAGCTCCCTGAGCTGGAAGACAAAGATGGAGAGCAAAATAAACTCTCCATGATCCAGGAGGAAGCAGTTAACGACCTGCTATGCCACCTGGACACCCACAAGTCTATGGGGCCTGATGGCATCCACCCAAGGGTGCTGAGGGAGCTGGCGGAGGAGCTTGCCAAGCCGCTTTCCATCATTTATGAACAGTCCTGGTTAACGGGGGAGGTCCCAGATGACTGCAGGCTTGCCAATGTGACGCCCATCTACAAGAAAGGTCGGAAGGAGTATCCAGGGAACTACAGGCCTGTCAGCATGACCTCGGTGCCGGGGAAGATTATGGAGAGGTTCATCTTGAGGGCGCTCACGGGACACCTGCAGGACAACCAAGGGATCAGGCCCAGCCAGCACAGGTTCATGAGAGGCAGGTCCTGCTTGACCAACCTGATCTCCTTCTATGACCAGGTGACCCGCCTACGGGATGAGGGAAAGGCTGTTGATGTTGTCTACCTGGACTTCAGTAAAGCCTTTGACACTGTTCCCCACAGTATTCTCCTGGAGAAGCTGGCGGCCCGTGGTTTAGACAGGTGCACTCTTCGCTGGGTTAAAAACTGGCTGGATGGCCGAGCCCAGAGAGTCGTGATGAATGGAGTGAAATCCAGCTGGCGGCCGGTCACAAGTGGAGTCCCCCAGGGCTCAGTTTTGGGACCAGTCTTGTTTAATATCTTTATCGATGATCTGGATGAGGGGATAGAGTGCACCCTCAGCAAGTTTGCAGATGACACCAAGTTGGGTGGGAGTGTTGATCTGCTCGAGGGTAGGAAGGCTCTGCAGAGGGATCTGGACAGGCTGGATCGATGGGCCAAGGCCAAGTGTATGCGGTTCAACAAGGCCGAGTGCGGAGTCCTACACTTGGGTCACAACAACCCCAGGCAACGCTACAGGCTTGGGGAAGAGTGGCTGGAAAGCTGCCCTGCAGAAAAGGACCTGGGGGTGTTGATTGACAGCCGGCTGAAGATGAGCCAGCAGTGAGCCCAGGTGGCCAAGAAGGCCAACGGCATCCTGGCCTGTATCAGAAATAGTGTGGCCAGCAGGAGCAGGGAGGTGATGGTGCCCCTGTACTCGGCGCTGGTGAGGCCGCATCTCGAATACTGTGTTCAGTTTTTGGGCCCCTCACTACAAGAAGGACATTGAGGTGCTGGAGCGTGTCCAGAGAAGGGTGACGAAGCTGGTGAGGGGTCTGGAGCACAAGTCTTATGAGGAGCAGCTCAGGGAACTGGGATTGTTCTGTCTGGAGAAGAGGAGGCTAAGGGGAGACCTCATCGCTCTCTGCAACTACCTGAAAGGAGGTTGCAGAGAGGTGGGTGTTGGCCTCTTCTCCCAAGTGATGTGTGATAGGACAAGAGGAAATGGCCTCAAGTTGCGCCAGGGGAGATATGGTTTGGATATTAGGAAATCTTTCTTTACTGAGAGAATGGTGACACAATGGAATAGACTGCCCAGGGAGGTGGTGGAGACACCCTTCCTGGAGGTATTCAAGGAAGGTGTGGATGTGGCATTGTGGGATGTGGCTTGATGGGCATGGTGCTGTGTGGTGTGGGTCTGGTGGTTTTTTTTTTGGTTTGTTGTTTTTTTTTTAATGGTTGGACTTGATCTTACAGGTCTTTTCCAACCTTAGTGATTCTGTGATTCTGTGAAAAGATTCTACTGCCAATAGTTTTTTATTTGAATCGAATTAATGTTACAGTCATGAACGGTCAAACGATTTAAGAGAAGCAAGGATTATGGGGTGAGACAAATAAAACAGAATCAATTGATTTAAGATACAAACTTTCTTTGCAAATACTACCTTTTTCAGATGGGTTGTGATGTTGTGTCAATGGGCAGGAGTAAACAGATCTAATGGTTCACACAAATTTTCTTGACCATTTCTTTTAACATCAACTATGCCATTGTGAGAAATAGAAGGAAAAAAATCACACCAAAACCATTGCCACCAGAGGATGCTACTTTGCATTGTCTCATAAAGTATATATTTTTTTTTGGTAGATAATATGCTTAGAGTACAGATCAGTTCATGAAGAAATTCGTATTATATTACTGTTTTCTGAGATGGGTTCCTTAGCAACGTTCTGGCAAGCTCTGAAGAGGCCTGGTCTCTGTCTTAACTACTGTAAATAGAATTAATTCTTGAGGTAGGGAAATCAATTGAGAATTTCAGTAGTTATGTAGAAACCTCTGGAAAAGCGTATAGGTTTGTGGTGGGTTGAAGTTGGCTGGCTGCCGGATGCCCACTCAGCTGCTCTCTGATTCCCTCTTCTCGAAAGGATGGGGGAAGAAAAGAAGATGGAAAACCTCAGGGGTCTAAATAAACTCAAGAAGACCACTGGCAAACAGATTTGACTTGAGGATAATTAAATTTATTGCCAATTTAAATTAGAATAGGACAGTGAGAAACAAAGACAAAAACTAAAACACCTTCCCCCCCAGCCCCCCAACCCTTTTTCCCAGGCTTAACTTCACTCCTTTGTTCCTGACTCCTCTACCTCCTTCTTCTTCCCCCGAGTGGTGCAAGGGTAATGAGGAATGGGGAGTTGCGGTCATTCATTGTATAATCTGATGACAGTACTTCATGTATACATTCATTTATGAGGCAACTTTTTTTTTTTACATGTGTATTAAGGCAATACAGATAATGTATAGGTAGATGTGTAAAATAAGAGAAAAAAACACACAGAAATTAGAGTTTCAAACTTTCAAACAGTTAAGTTTGAAAGAAATAAAAAGATCTGAACATTCAAAACTTTGTAAACATCACACTGTAACTTGCAAATGAAATAGTAGATTTCATTTTTCAAAGTAATATTGGTAGGCTCAGGATTTTGGCTTGCCCTTGTATTTCTTGAGAAATAATAATATCAGTTGAATAAAATAATATTTGTCTTTTTTATTTTGTCTGTGAATAATCCTACTTAAAAAGGCAAAAATGACACATTGGTTTCCAGTAAATTGGAACTTATGATCCAAAAGGTTGGCTGTTAGAGAGTGAAGTATGATAATAACTGCAAATTTATTTGGCACCATAGATGAATTTTCCCAGTAAATTTTTAAAGCTTTAAGAAATCATGTGGTAATGATAAGTATATTGAAAATTAATCAGTGCCCTTCCTCATTTTTTCTTTGAAATTAAAATGGTCCTGCAGAAGTTTGTTGTGTTAATACTGCTTCAGGAAGGTCATGCCTCTGTAGTGGCATGTAGTAAGGGTCATCGATTTCACAGAAAAAGTCTCTAATAATCCTGAAGGTGGTTGAATTATCTAGTTTTCCTTGCCCTTCCTTTTTTCCTTTCCAAGCTGACATATGAGCATCGATTAAATGAATGATAAGGTCCATGTTTGATCGATTTTTCACTTTTTTAATTTAGAAGGTAAAACTTTCTATCACATTTGAAGTTGAGAATTATGGTTGAGATAATAGAGGTCTGATTCCAGTGGAAGTTAAAAAGGAAAAAGTTGCTCGCAAATGTCAAGGCACCTTGTGGTACAAGATGATTAAAACTAAACTGTTTGCAATATGAATCCCAAGGTGCTGCTATATCTCAGCTTCCATGACATTTAGCCAGTGACTTTTCATAGCTTGTTAATAATGTATAGCAATCCCAGTGTAAATTTGCAGTGACAGAGATGGTCTGTTACAGTAGAGCAGTTAACTAGATTTATTTTGGACAGAAAATGCAGATTTGAAAAAGAAAAAAATCATGACTAATATCAAAAGAGATTGCACATTTACAAGACTATTTTACTGAAGACAGTTGCTCAGGAGAGATGCTTTTCACATTGATCTATTATTCTGTCCAAAGTCCTAATTACCTAACCAAGAGATATTAACACAACATTACCCCACTCATCAAGGTTAACACTCATGAAGAAAAATTGATGTCCCAAACAAATTTCATAGTGTGGATTGGTCCATAAAGTTCATTGATTTTACCAGGTTGAATGAGTCACATAGGCAGGTAAAGGTTGCAGCATAAATGCTCTCTTATAAGTACAATTGCTGTTAATCATTGCTCCCAGATAAACCTAATAAACTTCTGTGTTGTAGAAACCATGTTTTTTTCTGAACCTTATATCTCACAGATACACAAATTATTCATAAACTGTGAAAGGTTACAAGGCAGATGAAGAAAGAGAGGGAGAGAGGAGGAAAAGGGTACAGATAAAAAATAGACTCAAAGAACGGTGAGGTACAAAAAAACCTCAAAGAGCAATGAGTTACAACAGGACATGAATTAGAGTTGTAGGGAAAAATTTGGCTGACATTTGGGTTCTTGCAGATTTTCTCTGAGGCTGAAAGTTTACTTACATAGAAGAAATGTTACTGTAACTGCAGCTATAATTGTCACAGATCAAAATCCTTCATTTAATTCTCTTAATAAGTCATGAATCAATCACTTTGGAATTGTTTTAAATATAGTATTAGGTGTAGTAGAAATGTTTGCATACCAGTAGGCCTTAGAATGCAGAATTAGCATGAAGTAAAACTTTGACAAGTTACCACTGCTGCTTTTTTACAGGAGTTGTTTTACGTAGGACATCTTGGGCTTTTATTGAAAACTTCATCTTGGAGTTGAAGTCTCTTATTGATTTACTCACTTTTTATATGGAAATGTGTCAGCAAAAAAATACAGATGTTTCGGCAACCCCAAAATTGTTATTGCAAAATTATGGTTAGGCTTGAATAACCTCACTTCTGCATAAAACACTTGAACAACTCTGCAAAGTTCCCTTACCCATTCTCTGATGAATCTTTCCAGTATTGATATAAATATGGTATTTCTAATTTGTGTAGAAACAGTTGTATATTTTTTATTTGTTTAAATAACTGCAAGGGTTTTTTAAAACAAAACCTTATGTACTTATTATATAACAAGCTAGTAAAATAACTTAGCTTCTTATTTAGCATCATTTTCAGGAGCAGAGCAATTGTGGGGATGTTTCATATTTTTCTACAGTTAGTGTTTTGATCGATAATCATTTATACAAGAGGCTGTAGACAGCTGAGTTTATGCTGAAGTGTGAGGAACTTAGGAAATAAGCAGACATTCAGACAGATCTTTGCTCAGCTGTGTTCGATTCATTAATAGATTCCTTTGCTGCTCTTTTAGTTTTAATCTCAAAAAAGAGATTGTTGCTTTGATGTGGAAACACTGATGTTCTTAGGTTCGATCTGACAAGCTCTGAACTAATGGAAAAATAACCAGTTCATTCTCCCAGTGTAAGTTCTGTGAATTCATTACAGGAAGTGTGTGTTTCTACCATATTATTGATTGATAAATCATAATGTCTAACTTAAAAAAAATACATTTAAGGTATCCATATATTTTTTTTATTTGGTAATTTTCCCGCTGCATTTGCTATTTTAAGTATTTTATTTGATATAATGAGGATCAAGAGTGCAGACCTGGGATCAGTCTCATATGTGCAGCAGCTGCTGCATTGATTGTTAAATGCTGTATATAAAGCAAGGATTTTTCTTATTGCTAACAATTAGTTTCTTTCTGATCAACTCTTTAGCCAGCCTTGGGGTAGGATGTCTGCAATGCTGTGAGACAGGGCTACTTAAATCAGGTAGATGGCATTTCATCTGACCTTTGATTGCTAAAATATCAATAATGTTACAATTTCATGTAGTTCTGTAAATCTATCAATTTTATAGTATTAGATGCTTAAATTGTGGTTTAAGATTACTAAATCTGTGAATGTTTCTTAGGGCCTGATTCATTTTTCCTAAGTAGATCAGCCAAGTGCATATAGGCAACACCCTATTAACTCCACTGTCTTTCTGCATTTATATAACTCTCTTAGGTTAAAAGGTCAATTCTTCATTATATTAATGCCCTTAGACAGCTAAGTCCTCATCCTGAATGAATCATCTTTCTTTTAGCCTGAACTGTGTGGCTAGGCCAGCTTCAAGTTGCAAATTGCTTTTATACTGAGTCCATTACAGTCCCATTCTCCAGCCCCTTTCCTGCCTGTTCCCTGATTCTGTATAATGGCTCACTTGCTCAGTTTAAATGTCCTAGCTGCTTTTTGAAAAAAGACCTTCAGTATTCCCTCCACTGTTACTGAATTGAAGTACCACAAAGCCCTGTGAGGCGAGAACAAACAGCAGTTTCTATCAACCCATAGTGAATCATAATGAAAACCATAGTGAAAATCATCTTAATAAAGCTAGAATGCTGGATCTGACAAAATAAATTTTCCCAACATAACCCTGCTATTAAGGATCCAGGCAGCAGAGATTTCTTACCGCTTTCCAACCTTCCCAGGTATCTGCAACCACTTGTGACATCAAGTATGAGTGAAAGGTACAAACCTCTGAATTTTTTTGCCAACTAGCTCGGTGAGCAAAACAATCTTCCATGTCATCAAGGCGTAACGTGACAATCTCTGTTATCTCAGCACTTTGGGGGATGGTGAGAGTGCAAAAATCATGTTGTGGAATCATCTAGTGATAACTAAGGAACCTCTCAAACTGAACATCTCAGTGGAAGCCAAATTTGAAAACTCAACTCTGATAAACACATGGCTTCTTTAGAAGAATAGGGCTGGAAATATCTCTGCTTCATCACTACACCCTACACTCTCCAGAGATGTAGGCGTACAGGCAAGGAAGAGAAAGCCTAAGGTGGACCACCACTAGTTACTGGAAAGACAGGAGACTGACACTGAGGATGAGGAAATTGGTCTTCTACAAGCACAGTCAGTCTTTGTCCCAGAGCTGTTGCTTTTTAGACTTAGAAATAGTCATGGTCCTAATGCACCATCATTAGGGCACTAGCTCTTCCTACCTTCGGATGAGCAGTGCCATGGCAACTTCATCACTCAAAGGGCAGGGCCTGACCCTTCTATTCTTTCTGTTTCTTGATAGCTTTTTCCTTTTGTCCCAAAAATATGATTTTAAAACCCATGCTTTACTTTTTAAACTTCACTTCCCTTTTCTGTTTCTTGAGTGTTCTAGTGTTTGTTGTGTTCTAGGACCACTGGGGTTTGGATCTTTGTTCAGCCTGTATTTCCCTACCCTAAGTGTTCCCAGCCTCTTGCTCTGTTGGTATTCTTGCTCTCTCTCAAATGTCCCATCTGATCTCTCTCAACAGTTATATTCAGTAAAATAATTCTTGATGAGCAAACTCATGTCTTACTTATTATCTATCTTTTCTGTGTTCATATCAGCCAACAACCCAAAGGGCAAGCATAAAGAGGAAACACCTTTAAAATGATCAGTGGACTTTGGTCCTGATTTAGGAATTTCAGCTGGGAAGTGCCTAAAATGTTATAGTTACACTTCAGGATCATTTTGACTCACAAGTTTCCTAGATGGCTTGGGATTAAGTTAGATATAAAGTATGTCTTACCAGATGGGTGGTGAAACTGGCCACTGATTCTAAACCTATGTATATATTTAAGAGGCAGCTTAGACACTTAGAGGCACGTATGCCTGCTCCTTTCACTTCTGTTCTTCGTTGTGCTACTTAATACAGGTGCTATCGAAACAGTGTTTGTCATAACCAGGGCAAATGTCCATTAGTTTCCTACAGGACCTTCAAGGTCATCTTAATAAACTCCTGCATTCATTGTAGAAGACAGAGTTTTCATTCCAGCTGAGATTAATGTGGAGTGAGGAAAGACTGCAAAATTGAAAGTTTGCAAGTATCATTACATCACAATTTGAAGTTAATGTCAGATGCAGGTTGAAAACTGAAAAGAGCTGGGTCCCACAGACACATAGGAGATTTAATGTTGACTAGTTGGCCATGTTTTTATTGAAGAAGGAAATTAACTGTCATCTTGTACACCACGCAAATCCTCAGCTAAGCATTTTGCTGAGATGCTTATTTCCATCTCTGTTCTTCACTGCAGTGTAAAAGTACTAAAGTTACATTCTTCTGTTTCAAATCCATCCAATTCAATAGAATCCGTCTTTTGTTCATCTGTTGCATTGACATATGCCCAAATTAAGATGATCACTCCTGGTAATGATTGATATAATGGTACAACAGAAAAGTGGCTATATTTGCACCATGTTATCTCAGCATTTTATATGAGAGAAAAAAGCTGTGGAGAATGACAGAAAAGAGGAAGATCTTTGCTGTCATCCCTGTAAAGTGGTCATAATTAAATTTTGAATGCATTATTCTTAAAGAAAATGAGCAGTATTTTTCTGCTGCCTTTCAATACTGAACTGTTGATCTTACAATGATACCTTTGTAAGTTTAAAAGCTCAGCCTTCACAGTGTATTAGCTTTCTTTATCAGATAAGCTTTAAGAGTTATTTGCTGCTAAACCTAGATACGCCTTTACTCATAAAGGCATATTTTTTTTTTTTTTTTATTAAATGGTAATCAATGAATAAGATTTGCAGTATTCATACCTTGATACGAAAGCTATCTAAAAGCCCCTGTGTTTCATTTGCAGAATCGTTGTATTCCAAGCACCACATACAAGTGTGTTCCAAAGTATTTGAGTTAGGTTTAATGCCATTTATAGCACAAGAAGTGCTTTCTCTATCTACTTACACTTTCTAATGTCAGTTGTACATAAATTCTATTGTTTCTGTCCCTCCTAATGCTCAAACAGAAATGAGAGAAGGGAGGTAAGAATGTGCAGAGGCAGAACAGAAATACAAATTTATAAAAAAAGGAGTAAGAATGAAAGAAGGTGAGGGTGAACAAAAATTTAAGAAATTATTGAAGTGCTTGTCATATCATCAGAAGTGTTAACTTCATTAACACTCTTAATAAAGCATACAATTCATTGCAATTTTGGGAAATTTGGGAAAGCTGCTGACATTAAGGTGTTATTTTATGTCTTGCAAACACTTGCCAGTAACATGCTTGCTGCTAGTTCATAATTAGTCAGAATCATTTAGTTAATAGAGTGCCTGCCTCTGCAGTCATGAAGCATCATTTATATCTAATCATGCTATCTGAACACAAGCAAACTGAACACTGTGGTATAGTAGCATTTACAAAAAATAAAACACATCAGCATGTGAAATATTTGCAGTATTCTTAAATATTCTTTAAGTTGAATGATTGTCTGACTTAGGAAAAAAGGTACCTTGTGCAAATTGATGTATGTGGGATTTGATTTACTGGATATCTAAGTGCTTTCATGGGTTTATGTTTTCTACCTAAATTTCAGTTTGAAGGCAAAGTCATATTTTTTATCACTTTTATTTTTGATGGTGCCACCATCACGCTATATGGTATTATACACTTAATAAATATTTGGAAAGTTTACGGTACAAAATAGATTATTTTACCAAACATTTATACATATATATATATATTTAACATTACCACTCCATTTTTCTACCTCAGTGTCTGTAGACTTAGGCCCATGGCTATATAGTTTGTGTCTCTGAAGTCTCAAGGCTTTGTAGAGCCCTGAGTCTCTGAAGTCTCAAGACTTGCTTAGTAGAAAATCATCCAAAGCTCATCCAAGATGTATCCTGTGATATGAAGCTGATGCCATTCTATTGATTCTCTACATTGGAGTTACATCAACTTGCTCCACTAGTCACTCTTGCTCCAACTGGTTATGACCACAATAACTCTGTAAACTGCTCTTGTCTTTACTGAGATCTACTCTTCAGCAAGTACACACATCATATATAAAAATGTGCCCACTTGAAGCTGCCAACAGGAGAGTCTTAAAAAGACCTTTAAGATTTTCTTCAATGTTTTGAGTTTTACAGACTAAAATGTCAAGCCCACTCACCTTAGATACACATAGTTATAGCTATTATGTCCAGAATTTTTACATAATGTGTGTTTCTTCCAGTTTATGCTGTAACCACATTTTTATTTTTTTGAGTGAATTGCCAATAAGCGCACCAAAGTATAAAGTTGAAGTGAAATGGATTTTAAACTGTCCCAGTTTTCTCTGTGTCTAGTTGCCTTTTTTACCAGCAGAATATTCTTTCCATTATTTTATAGGCGTTCGTCCTTCTGGTCCTCCTCCCCATATCTGTGAGAAGTCATTCCCTTTAATTTTTTTTTTTTTGCTTTTCTTTTTTTTAATATGCTGTGTTGCCAGTGGAAAGACAAAGATATCTGCAGAAAATTGTTTAAGCTTTCAGTGAACAGAATCATCCTCTGCACCCCTTATTCCACTGATTATAGGAGAATCCTAGGGTTATTACAGTTAGGTGTGTGGGGTTATGTGGGGTGAATCTGGTTCTAAATCCTAGGCTTTCATGTTTGCCAATAGGATTAAAGGCCAAACTATATCTTCTCATCATCTGTAGTTGCTGTAGACATTGGAAAATATGTTCTGCTGTCATTGTCTTGGTAGATTCCAAATTCCCATTACGCAAAGTGTATTCTATATAAAATGAAATATATATGTTCTAATAGTCAAGGCAGAAATAAACCAAAACATAATTACCAATACATAGCATAATGATCCTTCAGGAAGCATTACACATACCTGTTCCGTGGTCCATCGTCCTTCTCCTTTGCTTCAGGATCTGGAAAGCTAAGGTAGTCACTGCAGATACTTCATTCTAATGATGTGTTTTGTATTCACACAATGTAGCACCTTGAGAGGTGACATGACTATTCTAATTTACTCAAAGGTAATTTGTTGATGTACTCATCGTCCTCTAAGTGGGGCATAAAGTTTTATGCTCTTCATTAGAGCCAAGACAACATACAAGATGTGCACCACCCGTTTGCTAACAGGAGTTTTTTAATACACTGCTTCATGGGAAATATATCCAGGTACAACACATCACAAAAGAGTAGATGTTGTAAATATCTTTATGGGACTCTTTTGCAGAATGTATTTGAGTATATCTGTAAATCTGTGCATATTTATGCAAGGATGTGTCTCAATAATGAGATTAGTAAGATTTCTGAGCTTCATTAGAGGTCTTGTGAGTCTCTTTGGGTCAGTTGCACAGCTGTGTGTTGAAATCATACAGAAGTATTTTGGTATTAATGATTACATAGGATTTACAAACAGAAAAATACAGAAGAGTTTTTTTCAAGATGACCAGTATTTGATAACTAGAATGATAATGAAAGCATGGTTCCTGAAGGTTAGCTTTTATGCTGTAGTTACTTTTAATGGTGCACCGTTTCTCAACAAGCAGTTTTCCAAACATAGACTGCAGTTACTTAGCTAAGTAAACTATTTTAGTAGACAGTCTCCCAAGAGTACATTAAGAAAGGTTTGTACTCATCTTGTTAGAACAAGTAAACTGTAGTTGAGACTGTTAGGTTTGATTATGATCCAGATGTGAAATTTGTGGATGGGTTTTGCTGTCATAAATCCCCTAAAAGATCACCATGGATTACAATGTGAAACTTGGAAGAGTTACAGTAAAATACTCCTTAAAACAGAAAGGAATATATGAGATTGTGTCTTGTTAATGACATACTTTATACAAATTGTTTCCACACAAAGTATGCTTTGCATGTTGGTTATGCATAGTATAACACTTTGGAATGTTGTTTGCTTCAGGTGTCTTGCTGGATTTTCTGGACAGTTTTGTGAAATAGAAGTTAATGAGTGTAATTCATCACCTTGTCTACATGGCTCAACCTGTGAAGATCATATCAATGGATACACTTGTAATTGTCAACAAGGTAACTGGCATCTGACAGAACAATCTTAAACAATGATAGTTTTGAATTACCAGTGTTACTACTGAGAAAATTGGTAGATTATATCAAGCTCTTTGTTTGTATGTAACCTATAAGGTGCAAAAAGACGATCTCTTTGACAAGCTTTTTGAATGAAATCCAAAGAGAATTAACTAGTCTAATAAGCATGTTAGAAAGACTTAAAACTAAAACCAGCTCATTAAGTAAGTCTGAAGAATTATCTACAGCTTCATTTATTATGTATGATTTTTACTAATATAATTTACTGACCAAGCAGTCAAATAAGCACTGTATAGCAACTAGATAATTTAACTAGCTACAGAACGAGATTGACTGAAAAGAAATTCTGAACATTTTAACTAACATTTATTATTATTATTGTTGTTGTTGTCACACATACCCATGCTTAGGTCTGCTGGCTGAGATGAAAAGAAATTTTCTGAATAACTATAAATAGAATGAAAACAAGAACTGTCTAAAAAAAGTGGGAGCTGCTTTCATATGCTAACATAGTTCAATTTAAACTGGTCTTGTGACTTAGGAAAGTGTAAGGGTTTAGTACTTATACAAAAGCAAAGGTGACAATCAGCCTGCATTGTCTCGCAACACAAATTTAATCTGTTCAGGACTACTCACTGTCTCCTGTCATGTCTGTTAACAAAGAGCCTTTTGTCAACATAAGTAAGGTATAAATAACTGCCTTGAAGCATACTGGTCCATAATTCAGTTACTCTTAATTTAAGATTTATACCTACCTCCCGAAACTTTAATTTTTCAGGTAAAGTCTATTGTTTCCTATTGTACTGACCTGCGCTGCTGAATACTTTCTTTGATGGTACTGATCCAAGATTTCTTAGTGATTATTTTAGAGATTATTTAAATATATTCTGGAAAATGAATATTCTATTCACCCATGATATCTTCATACATCTGAATCTGCTTATTCACTTTGTAATGAGGTATGTTCACCTTCTTGGTTTCCATTTACAAGCAATAAGATCTTGCTAAACTCTCTTGAAGTCAAGTGACCATATATGTATTACACAAAACTTTTCTGCAGTCTTTCTATCTATCTGTTCATATAATTTTTATACAGATTTATATCCATGCTTGTTCTTCATTAAAAAGAAAACACATAACGAATTGAATATTAATAACATCAGATTTTATTTTACATATTTTTTTTCATTCTGAAGTGTCCCTAGTGCAGTTTACAAAACTATATGCAACAGATTTAAAAAATAAAAAAAAACTATGGTAGTTACTGAAGCAAGAGTGTGTGTGTGCGCGCGCCCACGCGCGTAATGAGAGTCAATATGGACAGTTGATTAATTTGTTGAATCAGTACCAAGGAATGATAATCTAATACATAAGACTTAAATGGAAGTATCTTAGGAGCCTAATTAATTTTAGGCCTAACTTGCTAACAGATTAATATTTTTATAGCAACTTTTTTTATGTCTAAGAGATACTCAATAATCCAGAAAGACACTATACTCCTGATGTATGAACCACTGAGTGAAAAATTTCTGGACTTTGCCATACAGAGGGTCAGAATTCATGATCATAACTGTCCCTTCTGATCTTAAAAGTCTGAGTCATGACCTATCTTCACTACTATATATCTTTTTTCTTCTCAGCACAATTACACAATGGAAATTCCACGTGGAGGAATTGTATGTCCCCTCAGTCTACCTGGTACTGCATATGGCCATATACCACTTCACCAATACAGATGACTTAAAAACTTAAAAGATATATATTTTTTTATCATTACAGTGCCTCACACAGAATACATTGTCATATTCAAAATTTTTCTCCTTATTTTTAAAACTAGTAATACTTTAAATACATTTGAATGTAGACTTTTAAAAATTGCTTGCCAGACAAGGACTGTAACTGCTGTCTCCACTATACGTGGAAATGCTTGGTATAAGTAGAAGAAGGTTCTCTGGGGCCTTGGAGCTCACTCCTGCTGCAAACATATTTTAAACACCTTCCAACCCAAGTGTAAACTGCCCTCCTTTTACATTTCTTTTAATAATAGTATTCATTAGTAGGGGTGAAAGATCTCTACATTTTTTTTCTGCCAGGAAAAGGCACAGTGAAGGGACCACATGCATTAGGTATATGTGTCATGGTTACATATCTTGGGTTTTTTAATAAATGTGGTATTTTCAAATGTTATTTGAGTCTCTGAAACAGCTGAAGAGATAAGGTTACAATTCGGAAAAGGAGTGAATTTGAAGAGGCAAGGGAACCTTTGGGAGGAATAGCTTTTTGGAAAGCTGCACAACTGAAGAAAGGGATTAGAAGATAAAGAAAAAATATCTTCCAAAGACAGAAAGTCAAGATACTTGGAACAAATCTGCTTTTGTTGCAGGCTACTACTATTCACATATGATAGGTCTTGGATTTCTCTGCTAACCTTCACCTATAGGAATATGGAGAAGGATTGAGTATTTTTGGTAAAGGCAACTATGGGAAAGAACTTTTCACAAGGCAGAAAGTCTGAGATATCCTGCAACAGATCCACAGTTGTAATTTAATGAAACAGAAAAGTAGTGGCACGACAGAAGTAGAAACAAGGCAGGTGATTGCAGCTTTCCAAAAACCTCCAGAGAACAAAATGAAGCATGTGGTGACAGGATGTGATACCGGAAAGGGGAAATTATTTAGCTCTGACAAATCTGTTCTGTAATGGATCATGAATTTTGTCAGCTATTGTCCCAGTAGCAGGCCCCATAACCTTAGAATAATAGATGCACGTTCAGGACCTGTGGCTGCAGCTGCAGGCTGTTCAGGTGCAGAAGCAGCACAGAGAGATGTAAACTGTATTCTAACAGCATCTCAGACAGCTCAAAAGCAACAACAGCAATGGTTGGAACTAATAGCAGCCTCACAGCTGAGGTCTTTAGCTGGGGCAGGCTGCATTTGTACCAGGGCAGCTAAAGCAGGACTGGTATGTAACTGGTGGGTCTATTTGACACATGGTCTGAGGCAAATGCAGGACAGGGCCAACTAGATTTGTATCAGCTGAAGACTGCTGGGGTTTTTTTGGCTGTTGGGGTTTGTTTGTTTGTTTATTAACGGGAAAATTTAATTGGAGAAATAACAAATCTGTAATGGGTGATGGGAGTATCACAGCAGAAGGTCTGGTGTTCTTCAAGAGCTAGCCGTGTTTTACGAAATTTGTGGTTTGTATTTTGTATTGGAAGCAAATGGGCTGCTTCCAGTTCAGTTTAGCCTCCGAGGAGCAAGTTCAAGACAGGCTCAAATTACATGGCCTAAAAAACAGCTTCCAGATCAGTTTTTAGCCTCTAATTTATGGGTGTACTTAGTTGTAAAGGAGGCTTTTGTAAGAAATGCATACTAACAAAAATTCCAGTAATCTGAGTGTTGAAGTATAAGAAGATGGTATTCTGATGGTATTAAAAAACAGACCTGTATTTGCTCTGAAATTGTCCTCCACATTGATCTGGTACAGTAATCTGTCTCACAGTTTCTCTTTTAAACTTTTCCCCTTCATTTTATTTTGTGTAACTGTAACTATTTTCATCTAGTTAAACCTCCAGTTTTCCTTCCCCAGTGTTGCAATAATGCACAAATTCAAATAACAGGATTTAAAGGTCAAAAATTAAGATAGGAAATTCCATACTCTTTCAGTTTAAATTTTGGAAAAAAATATGGCTTTGGTTGCACTATGTAGATCTGGAATGAGAAAAGAGGTTTTCAGGGAGCATTTAACCCTTGCCAGTTCTTAGCCGCAAGAGAGATGACAATACAGGTAATTCTGTAGGTGAACGTAACCCATCAAGTCAGTTAATTCAGTAATGAAAGAATATATTCAGGGTTTACTCTTATTTGCTTACTTACGTCTCTACAGAAACAGAAGTCAGAAAATATTAACTTCCCTAATAGATATTCAGTAGAGTATAACTGTAAAGTCCATATAGTTTTGGTTGCATTTGTTTATTGCTGAACTATTTCTTTTATGTTTTCTACTTTGAGAAAACACAGCCCAAAATAGTTCATACCCATCCTATACTATATATTTTTATATATTTGAGGATTGATTATAGTTACCTGTAGCTTTTTTATTTTTTTGATTGGCAGTCAGTAAATGGGTGTAGATTTTAATGGGTCTTGGTTTTGGTTGTTTTTATTTTTTACTGACAGGATGGGAAGGCCTCCATTGTGAGCTGGATGTTGACGAGTGCATATCCAACCCCTGCATACATGGCATCTGTGTTCAGAAGGACCCCAGCTTTGGTTATGCCTGTTTTTGCAAGCCTGGATTTGTGGTGAGATGCTGACATTCTTTATTCTCCTTCCCTTAACCCGACTATTCGTTGTTGCACAGAAAATACTGTATGTAATCCCTTTCCTTTTTAACCTCACACAGATAAAACCCGGCCTTGCTGAAAAAGACAATATTTTGTTAACTGTTCTTTGTTTATTTTGTTTGTTTTACTAACAGAAGCTCTAATATTCCAGAGAAATAGCTACCTAATATCCACAAAAAGTGGAAAGTGTGAGTGTGTATAATGACTTTGTCAGTCATCAGAGTACATTAGTATTTTTCAACACTAATTAATATTTTTTTACATACCAATTAGTATATTTATTTCACATACCAATTAATATTTGTACATACTATTAAATTGTTTTTATCTCAACCCATGAGTTTTACCTTTCCTCGATTCTCTCCCCCATCCCAATGCAGGGGAGTGAGCGAGCAGCTGTGTGGTGCTTAGTTGCTGGCTAGGGTTAAACCACAACAGTGTGGCATAAACATGGCACCAGATAATGGAAGCCTTTATAGGTTACCTTTATAGGTAACTGAAACTGTCATATTTTCAGCAAGTTTACATCCACTTCCAGAATAAGAGGTTATAAGTTCCCTGAGTCTGCATCCATATTCCACAATCCAAAATGTGGAAAAAGGATTCAATGTAACCTCGTTAGCCTCAATATAACCGTAAGTCTTTCCCACCCTCAGGACTCACTATATCTGAAACCAGCAGTGGGAAGGTCTCCCTGCTTTTGGTTTGGTTTTTTTTTTTTTGGCTAGGCCTCACTCCTGGTGTTACTTTAAATGAGAAAAAGTAGAATATCCCTGCATTCCAGATTTAGAGACTACCAGTTCCACCAACTTCTCCATTGTTCCTCCCTTATTTGCGTACAGTGCAGAATCATCATTCTGAGATCAGTAGGTTCTTTATTTATGTAAGATATCCCTATAGGAATCCACACAGAAAGGATTGTGTGGAGGCAGAGATTTTCTCTAAATAAAGTAAACTTTTCTAAAATTCCTCTGGGGTATAATAGAGGGAGGATAAGGGTCAGTTTGAATGTGGCAGTGGATTCATATTTCACCACAGGTCAGTTCTCTGCATAACAATGTACAAATGTGGCTGAATTCTACAAGTATTGTATCTTCTGTGAAGAAAACAGAGGTGAAATGAGGAAAATTATAAAAAATTCTTTGGAGTGGATTATTTGATTCTGTGAGCTGTCCCAAGTTCTCTCCTTCACACATCAGCCGGTGCTAGAGTTAACATTTGTCCTCTTGAAAGCATAACACAAAGGCATTTTTAGTGTTGTTTTTTACAGATAGTTTAAAGCATTTAGTGTTTCAAATGGATGATGGAATAATTTAGATACACCCATGTTCATTTCAGTCAAGATCTTAATTTGTTTCAGCAAGTAGAGTAGCTTAGTAAGGTATTTTCATGAAGATGCTGGATAGCCCAATAGTTGAGTTTGGAAGAGACCTCAGGAGTCCAAATTCCTTCTCAAAGCAGGGTCAGCTACAGCAGGTTGCCCGCAACCACATCAAATTGGGTTTTGAATATCTCTAAGGATAGACTCCACAACCTCTCTCTGGGCAACCTGTTCCAGTGTTCAGTCACCCTCACAATGGAAAAGTGTTTCCTTATATTCAGAAAGACTTTACTGTATTTCAGCTTTTGCCCATTGCCCCTTGTCCTGTCAGTGGGCACCACTGAGAATAGTCTGCTTTCCTTATAGCCTCCCATCAGGTCTTAATAACCATTGATGAGAACCTGGACCCTGAGCATTCTGTTTTCCAAGTTAAACAAATTCCAACTCTCTCAGCCTCTCCCATATGAGAGATGCCCCAGCCTCTAGTCATCTCTTTTGGCCCTTTGCTGGTCTCTCTCCAGTAGGTCCATATATGTCTTATACTGGTAAGCCCAGAACTGGATGCAGTACTCCAGACATAGCCTCACCATTGCTGAGCTGATGTGAGGGATCACCTCCCTCAGTCTGTTAGCAATGGCTTTCGTAATGCAGCCCAGGATTTTGCTGGTCTTCTTTGCTACAAGTGCACATTGCTGGCTCATGCAATTTGTCATCCACCAAGAGCCCTAGGTCCTTCTCTGCAAAGCCGCTTTCTAGTGTGTCAGCCTCAAGCATGTACTGGTGCATGGGGTTATTCCACCCCAGGTACACGACTTTGCATTTCCCTTTACTGAGTTTCCAGAGGTTCCTGTCGGCACAATTCTCCACGCCTCTCGAGGTTGGTATAAATGGCAGCAAACTCACCTGGCATATCAACCACTCGTCCCAATTTTGTATCACATGAAAACTTGCTGAGGGTGCACCCTGTCCTATCATTCATTACCAAAGAGCTTAAGTAGTAATGGACCTAGTATGAACCCTTGGGCTACATCATTAATGACTGGCCTCCAGCAGGACTTCATGCTGCTGATCACTGAACACACGCCCTTTGAGCCTGGCAGTTCAGCCACATCTCACTGTCCATTCATCTAGTCAATACATTGTCACCTTGTCTGTGGGGATGTTATGGCAGAAAGTGTTGAAAGCCTTACTAAAGTTGAGATAGACAACATCCACTGCTCTCCCCTCATCCACCAAGCCATTCATCTCTTCATAGAGGACTATCAGGTTGGTAAAGCACTATTTCCCCTTCATAGCTCCACGCCAACTATTCCTAACCACGCTCTTGTCCTTTCTGTGCTGAGAAACAGTTTCCAGGTGTCAGTGCTTCATCCGCTTGCCAGGAATTGAGGTGAGGCTGACTGGCTTCTAGTTCCCTGGATCTTCCTTCTTGCCTTTCTTGAAGACAGGACTGACATATGCTTTCTTCCAGTCACAGGAATTTCTCCCAATTGCAGTGACTATTTGCCCATAATTTTGTAAATTCTGTATTTTACCATAAGGGCTTGGTAGGTTGAAAATGGATTTTAATAATGCATATAATCTGACTAAATTTACTGATAGACTATCCTAAGAAGGAAGAGGCTAGCCCATAAAAATCAATACAATTTTTTCATAGGGTGCTTTTTACAGAGTACAATGCGTACAGTTGATGCTTCCCCACAGTCTGTAGCAACTGCTCTCTTTTTGTCTTCAAAAGCAGGCTGGTATTCAAAGCAAGGTCAGGTGATGATGAAGGATATATCAGTTGAGGGACACAGTCATTTTATATGGAAAACAGTCAGACCCACATTTTAAAATAATCTCATTTTGTTCATTAAGTATTTATACTTATCCTACATGAACAACTGTAATGGAGAAGATCAGTTACGCTATTTTTTTTTAGTATTTATTTCTCATAAAAATCTTCTGAACGCCAAATAAAACCATCAGAGAGGAATCTTAAAATCTGTATAAAGAAAATTTTTTTCACTCAGTGCAAAATTCATTGGTGCAAGTCAGTGTTGCATGATGCTGTAGAGACCAAAAGTACAAATAAGTCTAAAAATGGGTTAAAAGGAGGATAGGTTCATCGTTATTTAAATTACTCTTCTGACTGTTACCTGGCTTAGGGAGTCTTTGAATTACTCACTGCCAGAAGTTGGAATAGTATATTTGGTGAATTATCGGATGCAAACTCTGCTTGTTTTCTTCCTATATTCTTCCCCAAGTATTCATAAATAGCTCACTGATGATGGAGCTAGATAGATATCTGACCCGTGGGGGCAGCTTTTCTGTTATTACATAGCTTGGCTGTTAACTGTACAGTATTTTGTAGAACAAGCCCTTACAGAAGAAAAAGTAACAAACTTCTGAAGTAGCTGGAATTTAAGATGTATTGTCTTTGCTTTTATTCCATTACTCACTGTTCCATCTTCAGTCCCTCAGATTCCACTATGCTTTGGGAAGTCCACATTAGAGAAAGAAAACATGAAAAAAAAGATCCAGAAAAATGCTTAACATACCTGTCTTCAGCATGAAAGATAAGGAGTTAGGGTCTAAACATCTCAAGATGTGTATTTGGTAGGCCCCTCATGGGTTCTGGTCCCTAACCACAAGTAAGTGTGAGGTGGAAAGAGTGCAACTCCCAGAGAAATAAGTATTCAAGGAACTCCAGCTACAGTGTGTGTTAAGTAAATCTTGTATGTCTATGTATGTCTAATGCTATCTGAAGTATAAATCATAAAGTATGGATCATGAAGTTTCTCATAAATTTTAAGAAGAAAAGCATAGCCAGTGGTATATGGAAAAATTATTACTTTTTAAATGGAAACATCTATAGACACCTACTTTCAAATACAAATCTGCAGCATTTGCCTTCATGGAAACTGTTAAAGCATTCACAGACACTTTCAAGGCTATCAAATTTATTTATGACTATTTAACATACCCTTCATGCACAGTGGAGGTTATCCACATCTGCTTTGTTTCTATGAGTCATAAAATCATAATCAAATGCTCTTCACCATTACATGTAGTAGTAATAAAAAGGCACTAATTTGTCACAGGGAAAGTCAGAATGCAACGTAAAGTTTATAGGATTAAGAAAGATTATTAGACAGAAATCTTATTCAAACTGATAATTTGTGCTATGTGCAGAATTAGAAAAAAGCAAGGAGGAAATGCTTTTTTATCATTGTATGGAAATCCAACATATAAATTGGCCCGCTGTTCCTTCGTGCTTTGGAATACTGATACAGGGAGTGATTTTATAAGATGCCATGAATTTACCAGATAGCTTATCAGCTTGCCAAAACAAATTAAGAATTTGATTGAAACAAGCGTGGATGTATCTAAATCATTCCAAATACCTCAATTTAACCTCTTCCTTTTTAAATACTGAATGATTTAAACTACTTGTAAGAAAAGTAATTTCAGTTTCTATGTCTGCATTTCTGCCTTTCTCTCTGGCACCTCCTATTGTTTCTTAATATCATAAATGAATTGAATAGAGTTGATAAAGATCTCAGAAAATGTAAGTTGCTTCAAGTTCTCTGTAAATAGCTAACCAGATAGACAAGAGAGACCATTTAAGCATCTTGTCTGAGGGAAAGTGTGCAATGAGCACATGCTTATTGAGCACTAGAGAATTTACTTGGATTTTCTTACATGTGCCCCAGTTGCAGGAGAAGCTTCAGTCAGAAATTATATCATGATGATATGTTGTCAGAGATGCATGTCTTTCATGGATGACACTGTGCATATTTTAAATAGCTATCCAAATATGTAGGATCCTTCTAGGTTAGCTAAGTTAGCTGTATCTCTTCACATAGTCCATCAGTTCATTGCAACAGAAGTGAAAATAAAATGAACCCAGGCCTGGCTTCAACATATATTTATTTCACAGTTCAAGAATGCATTTAATTCACATAATTATTGCTGTAGAAGAATTGTATTATTTCTTGCCTTTTTTACAGACCACTGAATATGAACATTTTTCATTTATTAATAGGAAGGATATTTCAGGCTTCCCATGAATTGTTAGTCCTGATAAAAAATAAAAAGTGATTGCCAGGTCCAATTTGAGACTGCCACTACATTTTTTCTTTTCTAAGAGTTACCTGTGACCTTAATGTATTAACAAGGTGCTGTGTGAAGATTTGGTAACAACAAGCAACAAATAATGAGCTTCAGTGTACAAAAAGAAAGAACATTAACTTGACAATCAGAACAAACAATAGGTTTTTAGACAGCTAAGTCCACTGTACAAAGTTTTCTGTATAACTACATGCTAACTGAAGATGATTATTTTAACCACTTTTTATTACTAGTAACAATACTATATTTGATACTTTGCAATTATGAATCTGTGGGGAAATTCTTTTTATTGATAATTTGTAATACTAAGTCAGAGCCAAAATATCGTTTGGTTAAAATTTAAAATATACAACTATACTATTAAATTAGTTAAGCAATATTTTCCACATGGTTAGATTTGCTTTCAAAAGTGTGGACAGCTTAATATAAGCAAACAACATTTTAGAATCAGAAGAAAGCAATAATTCGAACTAATGTGACTATAATATGCAAATTGTCTTCAAAAATGGCTTTTTTAAAATTCTTTTTCAGGGACGAAGCTGTGAGCTTAATTACAATGATTGCCTTATACAGTCCTGCTCCACTGGGTTTCTTTGTGTTGATGGAATAAACAATATCACCTGTTTACCTACTATTCCCCAAAGCAAGCAAACTGTTACTGAAGTGGCTGAAGTGTTTCCTGCTGAGATTTTAGACAATGACCTCCCACCAGCTCTGGCTGTGTCTATGGAACTTTGGTCTAAACATGCTTCTCCTGATTTTCGTGCAGGAGAGGTGTCCCAAGGTAAGAAGAAAAAGCTTCTGAGTAATCAAACTTCTTTCCTTGTTAGTGCTTTTTAAATGGTAAGACTATTCAAAATGTATTCATTTTCTTCTTAAGAATGTTGTTTTCTACTTCCTGTACTACCTTCTATTCTTTTGATTTAGTCCATCATCCTTTCTTAATTGCATTTATATGTAACTGCAAAATTACTCTTTTCTCCCAACATAATTTTTCCCAGCTTCTTACACATCCAGTAAGGAAAACTGCACTTTCTCTTAGCTTGGTTTTCAGTTTGTTTTGCTAGAATGTACAATTTCATATGCCTCATACTGCATTCAGCAATGTCTGACCCTCATGCCAATCTTCCCTTCTTCCTTGGCTAGTCAGCAGCAGAAAAATAATTTGCCTTACTCCATGGGGACTTTTTGGTTTTCCTTTCCCAGTTCACTTGTTTTCTGAGTGCTTCCTTTTCTGTGCATCTAGATGTTTTTCACTAAAAGTATCTGGAACAAGCCTCTCAACATCTCTGCCATTCTAACTGTTTATAGTGATGTTTTTAGGAAGCAAAAAAATTGCCTATCCCATTATTTTTGAAATATTTGAAGAAAAGTCAACACTAATAGAAGGGCAAGGAATTTTGATGATTATACCCTCATTGTGGCTTGTTCATTTTACTAAAGCTAGTATTATACAGCTAGGGTGTGTATAAGACATCCTTTTTACAGTTAGTTTCAGATTTTTTTGCTTATATAATCTTTCAAAGTAATTACTTGTATAAGAAATAAGCCAGGAGTCCTGGTTTTTAATTTGAGTAAATGACTTTTACTGAACGTTTGATTTCTATACAGGCTAGTCATTTGGGGATAAACCTAAGCATTTGTTGCATTCTTAACAGTAAGTAAAAGATGTAAATAATGACACTGAGTGAAATGCAGTTAGTAAATGAAGTTACATCTGCAGATCTTCCCAAACATCACATCAGCTAGTTTGCTGATGTTCTTAATGGATAACATTTTTAATTCATTTGGTTTATATTGATTCACAGTGGCAGTTTGATTTAGAAAATTTAATACTTCTGTTCTGAGCAGTGCCACTTGTTCTGATGCTGGCCCTCATACAGAATATGAATAATGGGAAGGTTTGCATTTACTCAACTCTTGAGGTCACTAAAACCGCTTGTACACTTTTATCAAGAATATGATTTGTAGAGTTGTATTTGTCTGCTATATAATACTTTGGTAAGACTGAATGAGGTTTTGGTGGCCATGTCATTTGCTGCAGACTCAGTCCAGGGCAAAAGTTATTAATTTTTTTCTTTTCTCTTATGTGGATTTTGTTGTTGGTTTTTTTTTTTTCCTCCCCTACATTTTTATTCTTAAAGGTCTGAAAAAGGCAGATATTTTCACCTGTGGAATACTTCTGATCAGTAATTTGGCTAAACTGAGCTATGGACTAAGAGGACTAATTGCCATTGGAGAGTCCTCAACAGTATTCAGGAGAGCAGCCTCAACAGATGTTCTCTCTTCACACTTTCTTAGTTCCGCTGTTCAGGTCTCAGTAAAAATAAAGTCTAATATCACACCTGTACCATATGTGGCTACTGATACTTCTATAGATTTAAGGTCAGTACCTCTTCCCCAGCATAATTATGGTACAATCTCGTTTGTCACTAGTTCCTTAATAACACTTTCTGTTTTCCGTACATTATTTCCCTACATTTTGATCATTAGAGCATCACCAGACTGTTGCTTTATCTGCCACAGACATGAGTTCGGTAATCAGTAACATACCAGGGGCTGAAACAGAATTAAAGATTGTGTCATTACTCTCCCGTGGATTACAGTTTACAACTGATTCTACAAGTGTAGCTTCAGTTCTCTGTAGGTTGCCTCACAAGGGTCCTGAAGAATTGTCAGGTGTCTCTTCAGCATCAGAAGAGCAGTGGAGATTATGAAGTCCTTCAATAATTTCTCATTCCCCTACTAAGATATATATTTAAAAGCAGATATCTTTCCGTAGTTTGTTTGTTATGCAAACATCTCTTCCTAGTGAATATCTGGCTATTACTGCTTCATCCATCAGCAGAGACTCACAAACATCAAATCACAGTCTGCTGATTCTTTAAGTGAGTTAAGCCAAATATGTGCAACATGTTCTATGACTGGAATAAAACCGATGAATTCTCAGACCAAGTTTTGCACAGCAAACAGTCCCCATTTTATGAGATGTTTTTGATTAACTCAGTGATATTAACCAGCTGGTACACACTAATGGGAGCTACTGCTATTACTTTTGGGTATTTATTTTCTTCATCTAGCAAAATAACATCATCAGTGGAGTTCACAGAACTGTCATCCTTGCATCCCACTACAGGAAATACACACACATCTCTGACTGATAGAACTGTCTGTTCTGCCTTTTCCTTCACAAGAATTAGATACTCATTTTCCATGTTTTGATTCATATTGTCTGACTATTTTTCCTTTGAAGACCATCTCTTTATAATCATAATTATCATCACTTATGTCCTTTGAAGAGAAAAATACAGACTTGACAAAATGAGGCACTACTATTGAGCAGCTGACAACAAAGGAAATTCAACAATTACTGGAGACAAATCTCCATGATCCAGTTATGGAAATCTATCATTCATTAAGTCAGGGTACTTTCTTAAACATTCAGCTGAGTAGTGTAACTCAAGAACTTTTAACCCACACAGTAAATAGTAGATGTGTTTTGAACTCAGAACTACTAACAAATGCAGGTGAGACTCTTAAAAATTTTTTAAAACAATCTGGTCAAGTGTTCTTGATTTATATCTTCTGCCTACAAAACGTCAGATATAGACTTACTGACTGACACCCTGAAAAGTTGTCATTATTCGAATCTTCTAGTGACGAGTTCTCTTGGTCTGCACAAGCCTCGTCTGTGCAAACAGAAGTTTGTAAAATGTTAGTGACTAAGCATTTATCTTTACATTCCTGTTATCCTACTTTAAGTTCTGCCTTACAAGAACATTAGCAATATTGTACTGAAACATATGAGATGAGCAGACACTACTGTTCTGCATGATAAGGAACTCCTCATGAATCTAAACACTGTCTCATGTAGACTTCACAGTATATCTGCAGTGGATTTGGTTTCTGGCCTTTATCAGCTGATGTTATCTGTTGAGTTTCTCATTTTTATTCAAACCACTTTTTGAGGTGGTAGGGTGTTTTTATAATAGAAGTGTCTGTCAAGGTTGCCAGGTGCTTGAAAGAGATTTATGGTAATCAGACAGCAGCCTGTTCAATGGATACAGCACCTGCTGCCGTCCCGGCCACAGATGGTTATTCTTCATGTTCTACCCCATAGGCTGCTAGATCAATATAGAAGCAGCTTGGAGGCTGCTATAATGCTGGCAGGCAATCAGCAACTGAACAGTTTCACTTCACTACAGTAAAGTTTTCAGAATTCTGGGTGTAGCTTTCATCATACATATAAATTCAGGAGGTATCTCTAGTGTTACAGTATATGAGTATGATTCTTAACATTTTTGAATGTAAAATAGGTATAGAGAAAAATGTATTTTTATCTCTTGAGAGAATATTATTTATATATAATATAATTAACTTGCCACTTCTCATTCCAAAATGAAACAGAAGATGGCTACATTTTTTTAAAACAGTACTTTTGTAAGAACATTGCAACTCTTTCAGAAATAAAGTCAGGGAACACACAAAAACCTATGAGTTCTAGAATTAAATATTAAGGAATATTGATTGGTTTGGACTATGTTTTTACACTGTACCTTTATAAAAAGATTTCCTACAAAATGAATACCAAACAAGCCAAGCAGAGGTTTTTTACTTTTACTGCTTTTCATTCTTTGCTTGGGGGTTTGTGTAGGAAAAAAATGATTTTATTTCATTGATTTAAATCACATAGAAAAATTAAAAAGGATTCTAGACCATGGAAGATATGTATAAACGTGCCAAAAGACAAGTAAAAAAGGTTTTTTTGGTATGGAATAACAGTTGTTTTCCTGGGAATGCTTGTCCATGTAGATTTCATTCTCAGTATGCATACATAAGTACACAGATCAAATTCTTTCTGCCAGAAGTGCCTCCTGATACTGTGCCTGCACTCATGAGGTCAAGTTGTCTGAGCATACCACTGTGGATCCCCAACTGATCAAGATATGAATCAACATGGAAATAAATCTCAAGCTCCACATCTAGTGGATAACTACTGGCTTAAAAAAGTTCCCTCAGAACTAGCTAAGAAAAATTTGTCACAGTGTGGTGGGTTGACCCTGGCTGGACACCAGGTGCCCACTAAGCTGCTCTATCACTCCACTTCCTCAGCGGGACAGGGGAAAGAAAATATAATGAAAGGCTCATGGGTTGAGATAAGGACAGAGAGATCCCTCACCAATTACTGTCATGGGCAAAACAGCCTTTACCTGGGGAAATTAGTTTAATTTATTACCAATCAAAATCAGAGTAGGATAATGAGAAATAAAACCAAATCTTAAAAACACCTTCCTCTCACCCTTCCCTTCTTCCCAGGCTCAACTTCACTCCTGATTTTTCTCTATGTCCTCCCCACTCAGCAGTGCAGGGGGATGGGGAATGGGGGTTGGGGTCAGTTGATCACACATTGTTTCTGCCACTCCTTCTTCCTTAGGGGGAGGACTTCTCACACTCTTCCCCTGCTCCAGTGTGGGGTCCCTCCCATGGGAGAC
The DNA here is from genome assembly GCF_030936135.1 of Gavia stellata. NCBI lineage: Eukaryota > Metazoa > Chordata > Aves > Gaviiformes > Gaviidae > Gavia > Gavia stellata. Next base: position 83,174,063 of record NC_082595.1, read on the forward strand.
AGTTCTCCACAAACTTCTCCAACGTGGGTCCTTCCCATGGGCTACAGTTCTTCACGAACTGCTCCAGCATGGGTCCTTCCCATGGGATGCAGTCCTTCAGGAACAGACTGCTCCCCCATGGGGTCATAAGTCCTGCCAGCAAACCTTCTCCATGGGCTCCTCTCTCCATGGGTCCACAGGTCCTGCCAGGACCCTGCTCCAGCATGGGCTTCCCACAGGGTCACAGCCTCCTTCGGGCATCCACCTGCTCCTGCATGGGGTCCTCCATGGGCTGCAGGTGGATATCTGCTTCACTGTGGACCCTCATGGGCTGCAGGGGCACAGCCTGCCTCACCATGGTCTTCACCATGGGCTGCAGGTGGATATCTGCTCCACCATGGACCTCCATGGGCTGCAGGGGACAGCCTGCCTCACCATGGTCTTCACCACGGGCTGCAGGGGAATCTCTGCTCCGGTGCCTGGAGCACCTCCTCCCCCTCCTTCTTCACTGACCTTGGTGTCTGCAGAGTTGTTTCTCTCACATAGTCTCACTCCTCTCTTCTCCGCTGCCATTGTGCAGTTGTTTTTTCCCCTTCTTAAATATGTTATCCCAGAGGTGCTACCACCATTGCTGATGGGCTCGGCCTTGGCTAGCGGTGGGTCCATCTTGGAGCCGGCTGGCATTGGCTCTATCAGACAGGGGGGAAGCTTCTAGCAGCTTCTAACAGAAGCCACCCCTATAGCCCCCCCACTATCAAAGCCTTGCCACACAAATCCCATACACTCAGGTTTTAACAAAATCTGTTAATCTCTTTCTTTTTTTTTTTTTTTCCTTATTCTTTGAATACACTTCAGTGTGAAGGATATTTGCATGGATTATACCATACACTTTCTAAGTGTTTCTTTCAATGTCTGTAACTTGTTTGGCGCCAAGTGAATTCTTTGGGGTCTGTATTAATCCTACTTTTTGGCTTATACAATATCAAGACACCTAAAAGTCACCAAGATCATAGTGTTGCATACTACAGTTTAGTTGACCACCATCTGCTTCCTCTTTGAAAGTGGGAGGCCCAAATATACCAAAAAGAATAGAGTTGAAACGTACTTTGCTTTCACCTTTCCTGTAAAAGCATCAGAGGGATTTATCTCCTAGTCCTTTGTCTTAAAGAGACTGCCTTAGAAAGCAGAAAAGGGCTTTAGAACTCACTCCTTGAGTGGAACATCACTTGGGAGTTAAAGGAAACAGGTGTTGCTGCCATGATTCCAGTATCCGTATGTTCAAAATACATGAACACATATAAGTTACGAGGTACACAGAAAGAGACCTAAAAGGCAGTATCTTTCAATTTCTTGTTTTCCATGGCTGGATCTTTTTTTGTAGTGGAAAGAAAAAATGAGGAAGAACAGTGTATCCCCAAAAGTAATATTTGGCATTGTGTTGATGCATAAGTAAATCTATGCCTTGTTCAATAGAAGAAATAGGACTATTATAAAGCCAAATGAGAAATGCTGTTGGATGAGTAAGTTCCTTAATACACTGGGATATCCATAGTAGAAGAAATGTGTCAAGCTGTTAAACCTGCTGTACACTTTTGTGCTTACTAGACTTAGTGTATTTATTAATAACTCATATTACTAAAACTTGGGAAAAAAAGACTGATGATTCACTGTCGATAACTTGCACTCTGGGGAAGATGGGTACTACATACTTTTCATATGTTTTAGTATTGTTATTCTTATCTGACAATGAGTTCATACATTATAGGAAGTTCTAAGAGAGTTTAAAATAGCAGGAGCCTCTAGGAAAGGAATATGAGACATGGGATCTGTTTGGCAGAAAAGTATATTCTTTGGTCCGGTCTCCAGGTATGCATTTCAACTACCATACTATTGCTTGTAGCAAATAATATTTTGTAAATAAATTTGTTCTGAGAAAAATACATGCTTATAGAAAAGCTTTTATGGGACCAGAAGGAATGATTTAAGTTCTTCATCACATAGAAATGTCTGCTAGCAAGCTGCAAAGTTCTGTATGCATGCTTAATATCCCTACCCATAATATGTCCATGCTCGTGTTGATGTTAATATTCTTCTGATCACAGTTATAATAGTAGAAGAGCTTCTACCTGAGTTTTGAAAGGTCTTCAACGTAAAGGTAGTGAAATAAATTTTCTTTAGCGGTAGTTTCCACAGGTATCCAAAGATCTATGAAGACATGTAATGATTTGTTCACTTGGTGCCTCTGATCTATATTATGGAGCTCAAACGTATTTTACAACCAGCTTGAAAAATAAGCCTATTTTTAAAAGTGCAGGGCTATTTGGGGTAAGTTGGTCTGCACATTTACAGACCACTTCTGTAGTAATGGCTTCCATACAGGCTATCCAGCAGAAAAAGTAAGACAAGGGAAAATGCAGGCCCTCTGCTGAACAAGGCAGGGAACCTAATGACAAAGGACAGAAAAAGCCAAAGTACTCTGTGCCTCCTTTGGCTCATTCTTTACAGGTAAGACTGGCCTTTGGGAATCCCTGAGACCAGTGAGAAATTCTGGAGCAAGGAAGACTCACCTTTGAAGAGGATCAGGTTAGGGAACATTTGGTAAAAATGGGCATACACAAGTCTGTTGAACCTGATATAATGATGCTCCCACAAACGCTGAGGGGGCTGGCTGAAGTCATTGCGAGGCAACTCCTGACAATCTTTGAAAGGTTGTAGTGATCAGGAGAGGTTTCTGGTGACTGGAAGAAAGTGTATGTCACTCCTGTCTTCAGGATGGACAAGAAGGAAGATCCAGGGAACTACAGCCAGTCAGCCTCACCTCAATTCCTGGAAACCTGGTGGAGCAACAACACAGGAAGGAGGAACAAGAGGGTGATTAGGAATAGTGGGCCTGGAGCTATGAAGGGGAAATAGTGCTTTACCAACCCGATAGCCCTCTATGAAGAGATGAATGGCTGAGTGGATGAGGGGAGAGCAGTGGATGTTGTCTATCTCAACTTTAGTAAGACTTTCAACACTTTCTGCCATAATGTCCTCTCAGACAAGCTGGTGATATGTGGACTAGATGAGTGGACAGTGAGATGGACTGAAAGCTGACTGAACTGCCAGGCTCAAAGTGCTGTGTTCAGCCAAACAGTATCCTGGGCTGCATTAGGGCAAGTTTTGAGACCAGGTCAAGGGGGTTGATTCCATGCACTGGTGGGACCATATCTGGAGTCCTGTGTCCATTTCTGGCCCCAGTACAAGAAAGATATGGACTTACTCAAGTGAGTCCAGGAAGAACCATGAAGATGATGAAGCAATGCTAGCATCTCACATACAAGGAGACTCTGAGAGAGTTGGGATTTCTTAGCCTTAAGAACAGAAGGCTCAGGAGGTGATCCTATCTTATCAGAGAGACCTTATAAATACAGAGTCAGAGACTTCCCGGTGGTGCCCACTGACAGGACAAGAGGCAATTGACACAAATTGAATTGCAGGAAATTCTTAAGGTTTTTTTCTCTCTTTTTTTCTTTTTACACTGTTAGGGCAGTCAAGCACTGGAACAGGTTGCCCAGAGAGATTGTGGAGTTTCTATCCTTGGAGAGATTCAGAACTGAAGTGGACAATGTCATGAGCAACCTATTGTAGCTGACCCTGCTGTGAGCAGGTGGGGTTGGATTAGACGATCTCCAGAGGTCCCTTCCAACCTCAGTTGTTCTGTGATTCTGTGATACCCTGTAATTGTTAGGGGAGAATTGCCTTATGGACATTGTTTAAGAAGACTCCTAGTATTTACTTCCATGCAGGTATCTAGTTACTCACTGTTGTGGTGTAACCCCAGCTGGCAACTAAGCACCACACAGCTGCTCGCTCACTCCCCCCTGCCCCAGCGGGATGGGGGAGAGAATTGGAAAAGCAAGAGTGAGAAAGCTTGTGGGTTGAGATAAGAACAGTTTAATAAATGAAATAAAATAATAGTAGTAGTAGTAGTAATAATAATAATAATGATGATGATGATGATGATGAAAAGGAAACAAACAAAGAAAATAAGACCCAGGAAAGACAAGTGATGCAAATGAAAACAATTGCTCACCACCTTCCGACCAATGCCCAGCCTGTCCCCCCGCAGCAGTCTCCAGGCCAGCTTTCCCCCTAGTTTATATACTGACCATGATGTCATATGGTATGGAGTATCTCTTTGGTCAGTCGGGGTCAGCTGTCCCGGCTGTGTCCCCTCCCAACTTCTTGTGCACCCCCAGCCTACTCGCTGGTGGGGTGGTGTGAGAAGCAGAAAAGGCCTTGACTCTGTGTAAGCACTGCTCAGTAATAACGACAACATCCCTGTATTATCAACACTGTTTTCAGCACAAATCCAAAACAGCCCCATACTAGCTACTATGAAAAAAATTAACTCTACCCCAGCCAAAACCAGCACACTCACTAAGGGTGGGATTCATCTTATCTGTTGCTATCCATTAGCTAATCTTTGTAAACTCTTGTCACTGTGTAGTAAATGAAGAGGAAATGGCACCACCTGCTTTAGACATCTGTTCTGGGATAGAAGGTAAACTCTTCTCCTTTCCTCCATATATAGTATTGTGGTTTTTTGTAGTGTTGTTTTGAATATTGGGCTGGCTTCTCTGTTCATGTTATGTCGTGGATGGTGAAGCTCACAAAGACATCTGGGAGACCAAAACCAATAGAACTGGGTATCAATGTTAACAGCACATCTCAGGGAAATGGAGCTACTACACAGCAGCTAACTGACTTTACTTCTATTATTTATGGAGAATGACACGCATTAAAGCGGGTTTTCATCCCTCTATTGCACCACCTACTCCCACTGCTCATATGGTTTGTGTTCAATATGTAACATTATTTCCTTTAAGACTGCCTAACATATTAAGTGGGATCTGAAAATATGATTAATAATAGTCAAATTGGCACATACTACAAAGCTCCTCATATGTAGTATTTTTTTGTTTAAAATCTTACTCTACCAAATTTCAGATTTTGATTTCCCACTTGCTCACATTCAGTTGTTATTAATTAAAGACTCTAGGAGAAAGGAAAATTCAGAGCTTTCATTGTTTTTTACACAGTTTTCCATAATAATGTAACGCTTTTCCATCTTTCTCCTTAATCAAAAGTTCTATTCAATTATACAAAACAGTGTATGCCAAAGTTTCTGAAAAATGTTGAAATTACATGACAACTTTGCCTTCTAGTTCTGTTTTACCATACTGATTTGTGTCTGTTTTATTCACTAGAGCTGCCATCACTCTTATGATTACTTTAAACTTCGTCTTTTATCAGTTCTCCCAGACATATCATTATTATTCAGCCCATTTTAGTTTCCCTGTTCTCAATAGCTGTAATCATATGCTGATTTTAAATGCATCTTGTTATATCTGCTATATCAAGGAAGGAAATACTTTTAACATAGTTAAGATGCTAGCTATGTAGGTTAGCATGGAATTTCATGCAAAGTGAATGCATTGAACCCTGATCCACTATTTGCACTGTATCTGCAACTGCTAGAAGCCTGACCTTGGTAACTTTCCAGACCTCTTTCACAAGCAGTCATTCTCCCCAGTGATCTGATAAAGAACACATAGAAGTGTTAATGCAAGCCTGGCCTGCTTCTGCTTTTATTTAGGTGTAAACTGCTACCCTGCAAGCAAAAGCATTTTGATAGCCTGTAACTTTGAAGTGCATTTTTTACTCTGATTACATCAGACTTCTAGGCAAGCAAGATATATAGGAAAATCTGTGGGAATTCTGTGTACATGAACGTCATAGTGAGAAAAAAGGTAAACAAAGTAAAATTAACTTTTTTTTTAAGAAAATGATACGATTTGTTAATTTCTAAGTTTCTGTATCATCATGAAAATGGGTACATGAATATACTGACATGTATACCTCTACATGTGTAAATTATATGTATTGTGTATATACATACTCTATTGTCTATGAAGTTTGTAATATACACTCACAAACACACTGAGAAATGTCCATACACATACAGATTCCTTGTTCCTGATATAGACAGATATGTTCTGTACTACCAATGTGAACAATTCTTAGTTCAGTTACATTGAAAAATACTTTGTTTTGAAAATACTGACTTTTAACTTTACTTCATCAAATATTTAGTTCCCAGGTCAATAATCCTTAGTATTCATCTCACTAAAATGCTATATTGTGTAGTAAACCATGTTTCTTTTTTTCTTTAAACATTGTGTAGATGCATTAAAAAAAAATCTATGAATATTAGTTAGCATCATACTTTCAAATCTGTCATCTAGTGTGTCATAACAATGTAGAATGATGAGAAAATTTGAGAAGATCAATATGTGGCTAGCTTTCAATCAGTTTTTGGTGTGAACCTCTTTTGATGTAAGTAAAATGGTGATAGTGGAGGAAAAATGATATCACAGATGTACACTCTTTACATCTGGAAGAGAAATTTCAGAAAAAATAGAAGGAATAAATTTTACTCACCTGCAAAAAAAATCACAATCTAACATGTGAAAAATCCACAATATTATAGCACTCATGGCTCATTTATAAGAAAATGGGATTGATGAAGTGTGAAATAGTGGTTTATATGTCATAATATACAAAAAGTTTAAACAAGTAAATGAATGACAAATCACAGACTGTAAGGTTTAAGTCCACCCTTATGTATGTACATAATGTCCAGTAAGCCTCTTAGTATTGTAACATACATAATATTAAAAATATTTACACTCTATCTGACGAACATAAAACTGGTGTGGATCAGGTGATGGGACATTTCAGCCTTCATAGAAAATAATATTGAAGAAAGTCTACTACTTTAATAATGTAATGTTCTTAACTAATTAGAAAACCTTCACATTTTCATTTTTTTTATTATGCACTCTTAGTCAAATGAAACTAAAATCAATAAAGTTGGTCTGTTAAATTAGATCACCTCATTTTAATTTCAAAAATATTTTACCTTGATTTTTTCACTTTGTATTTTCTACGTTATCAGAAGACATAAAAAACATAAAAATATAAAACTCTAAAAATGTAACAGAATCATATTGACTTCAGGTAATTTTGCTAACCTTTTTAAAAACTACCAGAAGAAACTAATTCATAGTATTCTGTAATATTTGACAGTAGACTATACTGACTAGCTTCTTTCCTTAAAAATTAACAAATAGACTTTTCAAGGAGATTGCATACAAGGACATATCTATAATGAAAGTCTTTTTACTGATGATTGTGATTCACAGCAGTAAGAAATGCTTCATACAAATGACAAAATAAACTCTTTAGTGGTAACTGTGTATTTCCCAAACATGTAATTAGGTTTAGCTTTAAAAAATAATGTTGGTAATTAAAATAGGATATTTTTGTCCTCGCAAAACCGATGATAGATAGAGGTGCCAGATTCTTACCTGTGATGGGTTAAATTTCCCTTTTGAGTTGACAACTATGTTCTGCCTTTTAACCATCACAAGTGTTCCAGTAATGTTGAAACATTTTTTAGACTTTGTATTTTCCATCTGCACAGAGGTTCATTTTGCTTGATATTCTCAGGATTATGTTAGTTCACAGCAGAAAGAGTTGTGACATTGGGAATAAAACTCTTGGCATGCATGCCATTGATAGCAGATTTTGAGTGTCAGGTATATAGAAGCCATCCTGAGAACAGTATCTATGACAGTCAGTAGCTCCTGTCATTTGGAGTGTCAAAGCCAGTGGGATCTATGAGCAGCATCTACTCCTGGGACTGATAGATCACCAATAGCATCTTCTGTCTCTGAAAGACAGTACTCTAAGGAACTTTCTACAGGCATAGTTAACTTCCATATGATTAAAAAAAAAAAAAAAAGAGTAAGTAAGTGGAACAGAACAAGTATTTCTGGGTTAGAGAAGCTATTGTTTTCCCAGTAACTCAAAAGATTTTTTTGCTTTTGTTAAATAATATGAGCATTCTGTGTTAAGGTTGTGTATATGTTAGCTTAATTTGTATATTTTTGGACGAACTGAACTATATAGCATTCATGCTAACATTCATCAGCATAGCCAAGAGTACTTTTCTGGCATCTTAAAATGTCATTTGTGCTGTAGGTTCGGAGGACCATTTACATTTTAGAGCAGTTAGTGCAATTACTGAATTTACTTATGCTTTGCTTTTACTCTTAAACCCCACGTTGAATATACTCAAAATAAATCATAATGATCAACTTCTGTAGTTTAAAATAACAAAGGTTTTAGAGTTGTGAGAACCTCCTACTAAGGCTTTCTCTAGTTATTTATTTGAAAAACCTGTTATTTGGTATAATATGAGGTGCATCCCAAATGCACAGATTGCTCTTCGAAGATACTGTTACATGCTCTGGAGTTAAGTAATCCTTAGGGATGATTTAGCAGCATTCAGGAAGTGTAAACACTGCCACTTCAACTGTTCCTTCAGCTTAGTGGAGGAAGTAGAGCGGTTCCTGTGTGATTCCCTCGAGCGAGTAACTTCTCACCAGCAGTGATAATGTTCTGATAACAGTCACTGGGATCTGGACCAAAGAGAGAAGTACAATAGGAGGGATGCACTATTGGATTCTAGTGCAAGGTCTCTAGTCCTGTGGTTGGTAAACATTGTTCAAACAAAGGCATCTGCGTTTAAATTCTGTTGCACAATGAATACGAAGTATGACAGCTACCAGCTGTCTAAGACTGGAGAAAAAAACATTAAGGGTGGATGATGTATGATTTTCCTTGCAAATAATAACCATAATAATTCTGAGTAACTCTGAGCAAACGTGACCTGTACTTAGGTTTCAATAATGTAAATTCTCAGACTTCATCCTGCCAAGAAAAGATAATCAATATCTAAGAGAAAAGAATTCTTTCTTGATTTAGTGCGTCTCAGAAACTCTTCCTTTGATTGTGATCTCTGCTTACATGGGCATTACAGTAAGACAGAGGAACTATTGGCTAAACATTATCTATAAGTCTCAGTTTTGTTCTCAAATCAGTCATATCTGTACATATGTAAAGAGGGTAGTGTGTTTTTGAAAGTAAAAGAAGAAAGAAACCTTCTAAAATGCTGTGATATGTGTTTGCAAGTGAAGGAAGTTGTAGGATGGGGAGGGTGAAAAAGAAATATGTGAGGTAGAAGAGTGGGGGACATTGTAGGGTCAGGACAGGATAAGCAAAAGTGGGTGCACAGTGAGGAAACAGGGGATAAGAATCAAGCAGGAAAATTGATCAAGAATGTGAGAGCATTCAGGATGACATGTTTAGGAACAAGACCTGAAATGGTGCAACAGATTATTGGTCCTGAAGAAAATGAGTGCCTGTACTCTTCCCAGATTCCCTTCAGTTTCTGCCAGTGTATTAATCCTAAAAATCTCCATATATACCATGGTGGAAACAAGAGGCAATACCTTATCATGAGTAGAGCAGTAGTCCTCCTGCTATGTGCCATGTAGGCTCACTGTTTTACCCTTTCAATACCTCTAATTTTAACAGGCTTCTAGAGTTGTGAGCAAGAGCGGATTATGCACCTCAGACCTTTGACCAGGGGGTTGTCTTGTTTCAAGTAGCCAATAAATCTTTGTGTGCAGTTATGGGAAACATAAAATGACTTCATAAGCCAATCCTATTTTTTCCTTTGATGTCACATGGGTCACTTTGTCATGAAGACTGAACTGATTACTCAATACTCTTGAGATAATTATGCCTGATTAACAGTAAGCTGCCTTGTGGCTTGACTTGGCCTGGCCAGCAATTTGTCATACATAGCTAGTCTTTTTTCTTCTTGAAAAGAAAGATGCAACACATTTTTCCCTGTTAGTAAATACACAGTGCGCAGCTAGAGAAAATTCTCTCAAGTATTTGTTGTCTCAGGTCTGCTTCAGAAGTTAGAGGTACCTTAAATACCTTTATAGACCTCCTTCCTAGTACTGCCAGTGTGTGTATAACTAAACAGTTGATGATGAACCCCTGTTACTACAAGAGGACAAATAGGATAGCTGAAGAGGTGTTAGAGCTATGCCTTTTCTGCATACCTGAATAGGTCAAGAATATACCAGAGGAAAAATGTTTTAACATTCTTATTGGCTGGAAATAGCTGCTCCACAACTAAAGGTTTTAACCTACAGCTTTTGGACTTTATCTTCTGTATTGTGGGGAAAATATTTGTTTAGCCTCTTTTGGCATAGTTAATTTTAGAGGCTCTTTTTTTCTTCCAAGCTGGGCAGTTGCAAGGCTGTTAATCCTTACTTTCATCATGATTTGCATTGTAGCAAGCTGTCATATATTCCAAATAATGAAGAAACTCTGTACTGTAAAGTATCAAAAACATTTAATCAGATGGCAATTCAGTCATTGTGTGTATCACAAGCAGTTTTTGTACTAGTGACTCTAAAAAAATAATTTTAGAACTATTCAGTGTTCAGTTTTTATTTAGTATCACAATAAGTAAGTCAGGGAAGTTTGGAGGGGATAAAACATACTGAAGATACTTACTTCAGAAACATGAGTTAAAAGTCTATCCTGTCTTTCATGACAGAAGTAGGAATGAAAGAATCAGAATATTTTTCCTTACACAAAACAGCAACTTTCTTCCAACTTAGTGCTTCTACCATGGGTAACAGTCTGTCTGTAAATGCTTGAGCATCTCTATGTAATTTTTGGACCAAGTATTCTCAGTTTATCTGGATTTCCTAGTTTTCAGTCTGAATATTCAAATAATGTTTTTATCCTACTTTGGAGAATTCACCAAGTATTGGCAAATATCCCAGTATATAACATTTCCCCTTAACTGTTGGAGACAATGTTCCTAAAAGAATACCAATATTCATGTCACAGTTTTGTTCAGCCTTCTTGATGATCTCTCAGAACTATTAAGCAAAAGGGAGTGTTAAGCATGTGCAGTGCAACAGCACATTTAACAGCATATTTAATTTATACTAAGAATACTTATTTCAGTGAAATAACTGGGATAGAATAATATCTTAAAGGAAAACTTAAAACACTGATTATCTAATTTGTATTCTATGGATCTGGTTTTAAATATCACATCTTAAAAACTGAAGGACATGGAAAAGTATAATGAATTTTCCTATTTCCTTTTTTCTTATGTTTGTGTACAGATACCATCACTTACATCCTTGCTTTTCTCTAATCTCTTTAGAGATAGTTTCCTTGGTAACCTTAATTTTTTATGCATGCAGCCACTTAATATTTACTTAAGGATGGGAATACTGGAAAAAAGTTTAAAGATCATTGTACTTCAATTTAGGATTAAGAAGTATGAGATATCTTTGCCTCCAATATTGTGCATATATCACGTCTATTTCTGGAAAGGATGGAACTTTACTTAATGAAGACTTTCAATGAATGATTTTAAATATATTTATCTTTGTAAATATTAGTAAAAATAATAGGTTTTTTGTTGGTGAGAGGAATTTAATTGCTTTTATACCTTAATATAAAAGCACTCTAAGGGAAGTGGAATTTGAAACAAGAGACAGCAAGAAATTACTGGTGTGAAGGAAGGAAATCTAGATTTTTTTTTTCTGAGCATATGGCAATTCTTAAGTTCTACCCACTTGTAGAGACAACTAGGTTAACAGTCATTGCTGAAAATACAGTGTTAGGACTTGAGACAGGGAAAACTTTCCCCTCCCCTCCCCTTCCATCCCCTCCCCTTCCCTCCCCTCCCCTTCCCTTAGTGTTCTTTTGCTATAGGACTTTTCATCTTTCATTCTTTCAAAGTTCTCTCTCTGTGTCAGTGAGAACAAAATTTCAGCAAAGCCTGGAGGATGAAATCTATTTCCAGTTCTACTGAGCTTTGTAGTGAAGATGAACTACAGGCTAGACTGCATCATCTCTCCGTAAGGGGCCTGAGAATTAGTGTTCTTCAGGGAGGAGGGAGAATTCTCACTAGCATGTCTTTAATGGAAACACTGGCCAAAGAGGCAGGGTCCCCACTAACCCCAGCTGTGGCAAGGAGAGACATAAACTTTCTCATGAAGGGAAGAACCTGGATGTGGAATCCTTGATGATACTTATGCTATGAGGTTTCTGCCATGGACTTCTATCAAAACACGTGTTGTGGATTTGGCAGGGGGGATTGGCTAAGGGTGTAGGAAGATTATTTTTCCCATGAATTATGTTCGTTTCCTTATAGGCTACTCTAAAGGTTTCAAACTGCCTAGGAAGTGTATAAAGAACATAGACACCTAACAGAGAGCTCTGGGCCTCTGGGGAAAGAGGAATTATTAGATACTTAAGATATACTTACAAATGACAAAATGTCAAGAATGGATTGTGGCTAAATAGAAGCCCTTTTACTTTATCGGTTTGACTTTCTTTTGACTTGAGTTACTTTGGAGAGATGTATGCTCTCTTGATTGCTAAAGGTGCTGTACCATACAAAGTTTGATCTTACAAAGACAAACACTAAAAGTCATAAGTTGTAAAAGTAAGTTGTTCTTAAGGGCAAATGACTGCAACGCAGAAATAATGAGATCTGGGTGAATGAATGTATCCAGTCCATCTTATGCCGACTTCCCAAGGTTATCTGGGTGAACAAATGGATTGCTGTGTTAAAAAACACAAAAATATTTTAAAAATTTTTTACTCCTATATTTGAATGAATATGCAACCTTAATCATTGACCTAGTTAGTAAACTTCTCTGAATTTAAATACATAATAAAAGATTAATAAGAGTTCAGTGGTGAAACCTCAGTTTAGATTTATTTTTTTTACACTTCAATATAGAAAATGAGATATTGATCTTAAGCATTCTTTTAAGAATTAAGTTCAACATGACTGGTTGTATCTGCATTTGATTAGAGGGGTAAGAACTATCCAGTCAACAATTTATTTATTTTTTTCTATTGAAGAGAGAAAAAAACCCTCTATGATATTGGACAATATGCTAAATGGTTTTGATTCTGAAGGGCGTGTCTCAAACTTCATATTAGGTAATTCTTCAGTAATTCCTCTGAAAGTTAAGCTCAGAAGCAGTTTTTCGGTTCTAGAGTTTGTGGCTTCTGCAAGCCCTTTTCATATAAGTAGAGTATATTTCAGAACTTTGTAGAAAACTCATGATTTCCAATGCTGACAGTCAGTCTCTGAAACTATATACCTCTTCTGTATGTTAGGCATTCCCACAGTTGTATCTGACTAGCCCATCTATCTCTGCATGAGTCCTCACTATATTTGGAAGAAGAAGAATAAGTACTAGTTTAACTACCCTTACTGCAGCACTTAGCTGTGTCCATATGACATCTGGTAAACAGACTATTCATGCTGACTTGATTTCTTTGAATGTGGTTATAGCAGAGGTTCTTTTAGACCATAAGACATCTATTTTTACTAAATGGATTTTAGTATTTTGGAATTTTGGCCAAAATTAAAAATCTTGAGTTTTGAAATTAAAAAAGATAAATTAAGTATTTCATTGTTAGGATTAGAAATATGCTGCATTTACTACGTTTATGTTTTCATTAGTTTGTATTAAAAAGGGTTAGGGGGAAGAAGTGAAGGGATTTAATTTTTTCCCCTGCATCATGCTTTGAAGTGGATATATCTAATATTGAACCTAATTCTTAAGTTAATTCTGTCTAAAGTATGTGAGTCTTTTTTTCTTCTAGTAATCATTTGCCTTTTTTATTCCTCCTTTTTTCTTAACCTCAAATGAACAAAGGAAATAGAGTGGATGCCAGCAATAATGTGGTGCTGAGTTACAATCCTGACCACCTCTAAAATGGTGGACTATTAATTCTTACAGTTTTTATTTAAGACTACTGGAGAGCCATCATGTTGGAAGATAGTTTCCTGTTGAAAACTGAAAAATAGAGCCAACTTCTGTAATACTGACTCATCCAGAATTCCTCAGTTATGTGAGGTTTTTTTCACTGTAGCCTCACTGGATTTTTTTTTTTTCTGCATTGGATAGACTGTCTCATATCAAGTAAAGAACTGTTAAACTCTTTTATTTATCTTCTCTTCACTTAAAGGCAGTAGCTTCAGGAATTGTGTAAAATAGTATGTCATGACAAGGACTTGGCAAAACCTCAGAATTTACACTTCTATGTGGTCAGTAGTCTAGGTGATGGACCTCAGTAGCTCACATAAAGAAGAATGTAAGAATAGCTTGGTTAAAAATCGATCCTTCAAGTTTTTGTTTGTTTGTTTTAATGTCTATGGCATTAAGTCTATTATGATTCAGCTCAAGAAGTTATTCACATTAACAGCATGCTATATTTATTAAAATTGCCAACTTCTTGTTCAGGAACAAAACCGCCTTAAGCTTTCAATCACAGTATACAGTGAGAGTTGTACCTGTATTGCGAATAAGTAGAGCACTTGAGTATAAAAAGCTGTTGTTATGTCACCTTTTGCTGACACTGAATTCACTTGAGAAAACACATCTTCAAGAAATAGAAAAGTAATAGAAAATTAGAGTTTATTTTGGCCACTGGCCTTCCTCAGGCAAAGGAAAATATAGATGCACAAAGTTCATATGATGCAGCAGAACTCTTCAGAGCTCTGTCTTTTGATGGAATATGCTTCTGTTTGAGTTTCTTGTATTCATCTATTTTACTACAGTATGTAAATTTGCTTCCTAGTGTTTTTAAAATATTTAAAATACTACTCGCTAATGTACTTAAATAAGTATATGCAGCTATTAACTTTCTTTCAAGGTAAAGTGGAAGTTTTTCGAAGTAAAATATTCAAGTATTATTTTTTCCCATCCTTTCTTCTCCTTCTTCCTCTCCTTAATGCAGCTTTTCAGTTTACAGTTTCTAACACTTTCAATGTGCACATTATCTTAAGGTAAGCACACACGTATGAAATAATGTATTCCATATGACTTGAATCTTCCTTTGCTTTAGTTACATTTTGGTAGCTTCCTTACATATGATCAGTTTGCAACACATCTAGATTATTATCTCACTAACAGTCATCTTCTGGGAGAATGAAGTCCTGTGTTTTTCATCATACTTTTTGTGGAATATGAGGACTTGAAAGCACGTGTGGTCTGTCTTGGAGTTTTTCACATCTTTCTCCTTCCTCTTTCCCTATCTTTGTGGCAAAGAGTAAATGGCCAGCACTGTCACAAACTGTAATTCTAATAAAATTAGTTTGGGATTTGAGAAAAAAAAGTGTGTTTGAATAGCTTTGTTGAAAGCAAGAAAAGAGGACACCCTGAAATGGGAAAACAGCATAAGAACTTAGCTTATATTACCATGCAGTAGGACATAAATGCTGTGTAGAGACTCTAACTTAACAGAAAGTAGAATTGAAAAAGGTGGTGTTAAATGCCTCTTCTTAAATTGGTTTCTGAGGTTTCATATGTAAACTTCTCTTCTTAAAATCAGGCGACCGAATAGAAAACAGTCAAGATCAGCTCTCAGACTTAGATTCATTTGTAAAAGCATTCTAAGCTTAAAATTTTAAAAAGTTCAGTGTGTTATATGATTCAGTGTATTTTACTTTAGCTGCTCCTACAGGCACAGTGTATGTTAGACAATCAGTTAGACCATTTCTTTCAGTTATTCTCCCATGAACTAGTATGGCTGATCAGGGATTGGCACTGCTGGCACAGAAACTGTATGCACTGAATTTTGTTTAAGAATGAAACACACTGTCTTCTATGTCTGTTTTATCATCGTTGGGGTTATGTTTGCCTACTCCAGCCTACATCCCCAAATTACTGCCGGGGTCACAAGAGATGTCTTTGAGTCCATGGGACAGACATGGCTGCAGTCTCCCTTCTAGTTTAACATCATGCCCATTCTGTCTCCCCTTCTCTTCAAATGCATACTAACATATCTGACACAGTATCACAGTGAAGCACTTGAATGAATAAATTGCTTGGACATCTTGGGACTGATTGGAATTAGTGAGTTTTCATGAAGTGGAATGCTGCTGCTTTCCATCATTTGAGATGATAGAATTTGTGCTTTGTGGCATCCTAACACATTTATGAATCTTGAAGTCTTGGAAAACACTACTATTTTCAGCTTCCCAGCTTCTGAAGAGAGATCTTTTTGTCCTTGCAGTTTTTATAATTGCAGGTAGAGTATCTTCAGTATTTCTCCTGGGTTTTGGAGATCTTTCTTTTTTCAGTTCTTAAATCAGTGAGTGGCTTATTTGTGTTGCACATATATAACTGTGTAAAATGGATCCTGGACACATACAGCAGGTAGGTGTAGATGGGGCCATGCCTTTAGGGCAGTGACTGTTCTTTCCCTTTGCACATTCTCATAAGTTAAAATAGCTAGAAACTCCTTTCTATATCAAAGCTATAGTGAGGATAACTACTTTTACATGAAAACGCATTTTCTAATAGAAATAAAAAACAAACATTAGCAGCTATCTGAAAAAAATGGGATTATAATACACATTTCTAAATTAACGTCAGTAACTGCTAGCTTGAAACTATTCTGTCAGCACTAATAATAGAGTCAGTAAAGCCACAGAAAGAAGTGAACAATACATGCATACTGTGATCTGCTGTTTTGCAACTATAAATAATTGTGCAGTCAAGTCTCTTTAAAATTGTGTTTCTTTGTAACAAGTTGACTTCACTAAAATATTTACTGACGTAGAGTTGAAGGTAAATGATACAATTGTGTGTGCAAGTGTGCTTCTGTTTAATAGATGATTAAAACATTTCTCTAAGATACAAGTACAAAAATCAGGACTTATTCTAATTGCTGCAATTATTTACAATATACTTTTAAACTTGCCAGTTCCCATCTGGTAAATAAATAATATTCTGAGAGTGACTTTTCTTTCCTGAAAGTCTTCCTTGTAGTAAACACAAAAAATTTATTGGTGCTTCTACCTAAGGCTGCTGTTGTACTAATTCATTTGGGGTATTTTTAAATTTTATATTTAGGTCTCTTGTTTTTGTTTTCTGAGCCTGTTTTGCTCTGGAACATATCCATAACACCAGATATAAGCAAAGTTCAGATGAGGTCATAAAGCTGACAATAAGATATGACTTCCAATTCATTAGCAGAATTCTCATCTGAAAGGCAGGGAATCTCTTTTTACTCCTCAATGTTATGATAAGACCAATTTAAAAAATTATATATACTTATATATGTACACACACACGTGTTTGTGTATGTATACATTTCATAGGAAAGCAAATTCTGTGTATAATCCTACAAGCATTTACTAATGGGTATAATGCTTCCTGTAATGAGCTTGATTTTACTGTAATGTGATTTGCAGAATCTAAGCCTCAGCTAGCAATATGTGTTTTATTATACTAATTTTAGAATCTTTGTAGGCTTTATGATTTTATCTGCTTAAAATGTAGATAATTTTTTTTACATATATCATATTTCAGTCTTATATACATAATTTTTTTTCAAGACTTTAGAGTGGGTAGCTGAAAGTTGCTTTAATCAAAAGTAATTTTTTTAAACTAGAAAACAGAAAAAAGCTGTTGAAACTTCAGTGGGATATAGTTCAATGAGGATATTTTAAATGATTTTTACTGAAGCACCTTTTTTACTATTTAAAATTACTAAGTTATTGCTATAGTAACTGCTGAAAGTATCATGCCCCATTTGCAGGGTAAGCAAGTGTGGGTCATACAAATGATACAGATGTTCTTGGACTTAATTTGAAAAAGCTGTTAAAACACCCATTTCACTGAACTTCTGCATTATAAACACTGTTCTGTGTATTTTGGAGCTGTTAAAGCTTGATTCACTACATTTGTAATGGATGGTTAATCATTGCTCTTTACTAATTTCAGATGAAAACATTTCCATACCAACACTTATTGCAGTAAAATAACTTTAGTTATACTAATAAAGCATTAACTCAATGAGATTGTGAAGTATCCACTCAAAATCAACAGGATCATTATAAAATTTCTGAATGCTTTCTTTCCAACTCTTTTCTTTTAGAGAATGCCCTGCTTTAAAAATTGCTTCAGTTTTGTAGAAGTACAGGCTGCTGCTGTATGCAGCTTTCACTTATGAAACACTTAAAGTACCTTTATTAAGTAAGCTTGATACAAACTTGATGAGGTTATTCCTGGTAACCATTTCATTCAGATTTGTGTTAGGAAAAAAATTTGTAAGAGTGGCAAGAAGAGCAATAATAATTCTTCAAGTTCTGAAGTATTTGCCTAATGCACAGTGTAATCTCGTGAAATGTAATTTGCTGGGCATGATACAGCATTGGCCTTTGAGATGCAAGCAACTGCTTACACAGGTGCATTGCATCCATGGAAATGAAGCAAATAAATGATTCATCCTTCTAAACAGTGGGAGGTAATTTTATTTGTTTCGTAGGTCAAGATGCTTTTCTCTCCCAAGAGATGACAGATGTTGAGGTAAGATATGATTTCATAATTGAAAGTCCCAGCAGGCTCAAGGGAACAACAATGCAGTATTTCAAGGAAAAAAATTTAAAAAAAAAAATTTCAAAAAAACCCAAGGTTCTAATGCACCCTACTACTATTCAGATCTTGATTCCTTTACACTCAGATGCATAACTGTATACTTTAAAGTTAAAAATAAAAACATAAATTAAATTACTAACTGAACTTTAAAATAACATTTTCCATTTAGAAAAAGGTATTAACTTTATATCTACAATCATTCTAGCACAACTGTTACGTAAATGCTGTTTTTAAGTTCAGATTTTGCATACTTCTGCTCTGACTGTAAAGGACATTGATTTCTGCTAGTAAAACCCTGGGCAGGCTGCATATGGTTCTGCTCATCAACACAGAAGGTTGATGGGTGGATACAGCCATTCCCACTGCCTTAGTTTTGCAGTAGTGCCTTTAAGGGGCTTGATAGTGGCAGATTGTGAAACACTTCATGAGAACTCAACTTTTTTTTTTTCCCTCCTTCAGACCCTAGTCAGAATTTCCTAGACTGAGAAATTAAAATTTTGAAACGGGATGGGGGAAACCAAGGAGTTATATTGAGTGACTTTTCAGCATAAACTGCCTTTGAATAGTGTGGGACTTCCCCTGTCCTTTTTGCTTTCCATTTCTTTCCTTGAAATTAGCTTAACAGACTTTAGGTTGGAAGCTAAAGCACACTTCTAAATTTAAAAATAATACCGAAGAAAAAAACCCAACTGATTAATTTAATTACCATTGTAACTTTCTGAGTAAGGGCAGGAAGGTTTCTATCTGATTAGTACAATCACATTGGCTTTTATTTTATTTAAGAGTAAATTTTTTTTCGGTGGATGCATTGTTTCAATTACACTCCAAATACACAACCTGAGTCTATGACTGAATAAAACTTCTGATCTTACAGGTCGCTGCAATAAACCCGTATGTCACACTACTATGTGTTCTAAAACTTGCTGTGACTAACATGAGGGATGTGATTGACCAGGTTAGTAATTAGGTTTTTTGCATGTTAACTTTTGGTCTCCTAAGATGTCCATTTTAAGGACTAAAGAGACCCAAAAAAATGTATGTGCATTGATGTAGGCCCATCAAGAAAATACTTATTATTAGCATCTTAAACTCTGTTCTTTGCTAGACAATAAATTAGATATCATATGTTACAATAGTTAAAAAGAATATTGTAACCTGGCAATGGGAACGAGTTGTTTGTGAAATATAGATGTTTTTAGCATTATTCTCTGAAACAAATTTCTGTAGATGGATTGTTATCAAACACACACACATCTTTTGTCTAGCTAGTCCAAGAGTTGTCTTTGTTTTCCACTGAATACAGATTTACTTGTTAACTAACAACACCTGTTGACAATGTCACCGTTTTCTTGGTACAAAATTAGGAAATTCAGCTTTTTTCACTTAAATCAATACAAGATACTTGCAGATATTAGTGATACAGTTTTCTTTAGGTTCTTTTGAATTTACCTCTCAAATTAGGATGGTCTAGTTCTCCTGGGGTTTCTTGGTTTCTTTACTTGGTACTCTCATCTTTCATGTCCCCAACTTTAAATTCACTCTTCTGAGTATACTAACCACAATGCCAGAAAGTTAGGCTCTTTCCTGTCAATGTATGAAACAGAAGAAGAAGAGAAATTGTCCCTGAAAATGTGTTTACGCTGATTGTGAAGCTGATCATAAAATAGGCTACATAACCAAAATATAATTAATTCTGAACTATTTTCTCTTTGAGTTTGTTTATCCTGATGAGAAGCATCACTAACTTTTTTGTTCACAGGCAAGATACCAGCCCTCAATCGTGAACTTATTTCTCTTCCTTCATGTTCCAACACTTAAATTTAACAGAAAAAGAGCAAACAGTAGCAGTGTATAGATTTTATTAACTGCTGAAGCCCATGGCAAAGACCTAAGCATAAATGCATGGTTTAAAAATACTGTCTTAGAAATATATTAGAAAATTCCATTTAATAGAAGACAAAAACTCTTGCCTTAGTTCCTGACTTCTTACTGATCTGAAAATGTTTGGAAATAAGTACGTACAATATCTGACTTGGAAAGTGCAAAGCTAGACAGGACTTCTGCAAAGGTAATAACAGTTCCTGGAAAGTTAAAGTTATCACCAGGATAGCTTTCTATTTTGTATACTTTCTGTTTTCTAATACAGAAAAAAAAACGGTTTAAGAAATAGTAAGTGTAATATAAGGTGTATTTATTGAATAGTCTAGCAAGGCATTTAAATAGGAAATTAAAACAAAACAAACACACACACCTTCCAAGTATTTGCAAAGCAAGGGAGTGAACGAGAGCCTGCTTTTTACTGCCAGGATTCATAACTTATTTGTCACGTTACATGTAACTTTCTTCTTCTCAATGTGATCAAAGCCCAGTCTCCAAATTAGCTAAAGTCTGCCTGGTGGTTTGCTGTTTATAAAGCATACCAACTGTGGTGCCCCACAGTATTGGTTTAATCTCCTGTCACCTTATATTTAGCAGGTATCAAGTATCACAGACTGTTGAGATATAAATTTGCACCTGAAAAGAATACAAGCATTTAGCAGTTCTTGGTCAGCACAACATGTTGGAATATACCAGGCAAGGAAGAAGAATAGAACTTAATCAGCCACAGCTTACCTGGCCCTGTTTTTTAACTCATTCACATTTGCATTTAAAATCTGTTGATAATTTGTGGAAGCCCTGGAAGCAGGAGTGGGAACCAGTAGTCTGTTTTTCTGGCTGTTCTGATCGCAACACTAGAAAGTTGGGTACTTTCTTCTCTGAGTATTTAGTGTTCTTTTCTACAAATCTAAAGCAGCGATGATAGAGATTGTCTATCATTGCAGATTACTCAGAAATAGCCTACAAAAGGAGCTAGTGGAAAGTGGTATGGCTAAATATAGTCTAAATGAAGAAAATTAAAGACGATAAATTCTGAAACTCTAGCAGGCTAAACATAAAAACATAGGGCAGGTCAAAAAGGCTTTGAAGAACAACTAGCAAAATGTGTCCAATCTAATGACACATTTTTATTCTGTATTTCAAGGGAAGGATGTCAGTGAGCAGGTCCATAAGGTTGATGGATAAAGGTAAAAAAAGGAGTGAGGGAGAAACCAGAGCCATTACAGAGAAACTGAAGTCAGTCTTTATGCTCTTAATTCTGTCTTCACTTAGAAGAAACTGAGGAAGAATTTAGGCTGTATGCTTTATTTGAGTGTGAGTCTTCAAAAGATCCTTTTGGAAAATAAACTACATCAATGATAGTGGGAAAAATAGAAAATGAACATTAGAAATTTTCTGTGTCGTCAATGCCAATTCAGTTTTAAGCAAGACATTGCTGTGAGGCAGAAAAGGTTTTAGGATAGGTCCAGGAAACCGCAAGCCATAAGACTGATGTCCTGTTGTATCAGGTAAGGTAATAGAAATAATATTTAAAAATATATTTGGTGAATATGCAGCTAAGTAAGACCTAGTTAAGAACAGTCAACATGTTTGTTTTTTTTTAAAAAGAAGTTGTACTGTAAAACCTTTTGGAAGGCTTGGAAGACTTAGCTGTCATGTGGATAAGGGATTGATGGGAGCTTCCTAAATTACCAAAAGGCTGCTGCTGAGTCCCATAAAACAGACTTTTAAGGAAACTGAGCAGCTAAAGGTTAGGAAACAGTAAAACAGTAAATGTTTGTTGCAGCTGGAGATCGCTAGTGAAATTCTACAAGCTGGTAAGTTCTTTAATGCCCTGGAAATGGAATAATCAGTGTAATGAAAAACAGTATACTGAAAAAATCAAGTTTGTCAGTTGAAAAACTGTAGAAGAAAGAGCCTTATGACACTGTGGGACTGTGTTATGAAATGGCATAATGAAATTCAGCATATGTCTGAAATGCTGCACAGGCATATAAGGAAGATAAAAAAAAATGCTGACTCAGTTTACAGTGGCAGACTAAGGAGCAGTATTTGAGGTTCATGCCCGATAGTTGTATGAAAGTGTCAGCTCAGTGCTGAGTAATCATAAAAAATTCCCAAATCAAGTGTTAGGATTTATTAAGAAAACAAATGGGGAATTCTATCTATAGCATCACAGATACAGCATAGATGTTCGTCTCTTGAATACTGTGTGCAGTTTTAGTCTTCCTATCTCTTTTTAAAGAAGTATAATACAATTGGAAATTATCAGAGAAGAATATTCAATTTATTAGTGTGAAAGCCATCAAAGCTACATCTAAACTGAAGAATAATAGGATACTAGCAGAGCAACTTGTGTGTTTGATCTGTTCCTGCCTTTCTACAGTCATTCATTTTGAATACTTCTGGAGAACAGGGACTTCTGATATCAAACAATAAGGCTGTTGTCACATTTCCTATGACATAATTTGGAATTCCATCCTCTTTTTGACAGAGTTCTTGGCTGGTTGTCATAAACCAGTGTTAAACAAAAAAACAAAACCAAAGCATTTTTGGCTCATCTGTCTTAGTGCAACTCAATAGTTGATTTATTTTACCTTGAAATGCCAACAAAGTCTGGTACTTTTACAGTAACATGAATTTTATTATAGTTTTGCTTCTACTTTAAAGAAGACTTTCAAACTGTTAATCTTTATTTCTAATACTTAGTCACTTCCTTTAAGATCCTTGCAACACTGCTCTGAACAATTAGTTATATTATCCTTCTCCATCCCTCCCCTACCCTTTTTTTTTTTTTCATATGTAGTGCAAAGAAGTCATAAAATCAGTTGAATTCTATTCCTAGGGATAGCTTCTGAAATGAGGATTTTCCCAGGGAAGGGCATATGGCTTCCTTGTCTCACATGTTGATTTCTGCTCTCTTGCAGCCCCTGGAGTAGAAGTTTCCAGGCTAGAGGTATAATGTGTTGCAAGAACTTGGAACAAGTGTTCCAGGAGACTTGCTCTTAACCAGCACAACGATAAAGAAACTGAAATGTGTGTCACGAAACCTGGGACTTACTTTAACTTCTTTTTCTAAAAAATTGGTCTTGCTAGAGAAACAGAGCTTAAAATTCTGGCTTCCTCATGACAGCAAGAATGCAATAATTGTCCCAAATCTTGACAGTTGTTGAAATAGTGTTAATGTCAAAAAAGCTCACATTGTCTTTCTCTGCAGAAAATCCTACAGAACAGGTTTGTCTAGTGGAAGAGGAGTACACAGAGTTAACTCGTGGGCTAATGAAGCAATTGTACCAAATGGAAATTTTCAGTGCAAGTTTGGTCGGTTAAAGTCACAAATTAAATATGCCAATTAAGCTTTTTTTAAAAATAAGCAACGAGATCTAATTATCAGTGTCAGGTTGGAAAGTTGCTGTAGCTACACTGGATTAATGATTTGTTCTGAAATTGTACTTGACAGTTGAGGTGTTGTTACATAAATCATTATGAGCATTTTGAACTCCCTCAGGCTGGCTAAAGAACTATAGATGAAAAGGTCTTATTCAGTCAAACATGAATCTGTTCTTCAAAGTTTGGGGATAACTACCAAAATTACTTTGGAAAATGAGGAGCAAACATACCTCTTAAAAGGTGCAGTTTTTATTGATGTCTACATTTTAATATTAGGTGAGAGGGGAGGCTGCTTCTGCTGTGTGTTTTGCTTTTAACATCACCTAAAATAATGTGCAGTTCCTTAGGCTACAATATTTAGACAGAGTTTGGAAGTGTATGCCTGCATTCATAGTTAGGAATGTGACTGATACAAGCGTCCACACCTAAGAAGGCAGAGTCCTGTGTTGCCACTCTTCCAGGATGTTTGTGTGTATTTTGTATTGAAAAGCTACCGACTTCCAGTTTGCCCTTTGTGTTTATTTCATAATGTGTTTCTGCTTGTCACCAGACTATAGTGCCAAGCTCTTTACTCTTTCTTTGTAAGCTTTTAAATGGCTTTACTATTTGAAATTTTTTGTGTTTGCTTACTTGACGACAGAGTCCGTTAATTGCATGTTCTGGATTACAACAGTTTCACATCTTTCATAGGATGGGTGGGAAGTATCATTATAATCTAATCATCGACAGGCAGAAAACGTAGATTTCGGTACTTTTAGGTTGTAGATGGCCTAAAATCCAGGGATTCTAATTAGCTGACTGCATGGGCAATTGAAGCCAAGACGTCTGAAGAGTAATGACTATGTTTCACCCCCCAAATAAGTATGAATGTGAAAGTGCACAGAATGCCACACAGTAGCAGAACATGATTGCTAAATCTCTTGGGTTGAGGAAAAGGTATTAGTAATCTGTCATACTGGCTTTGTGTATGCTGGGGA
Organism: Gavia stellata; assembly: GCF_030936135.1. Lineage (NCBI taxonomy): Eukaryota > Metazoa > Chordata > Aves > Gaviiformes > Gaviidae > Gavia > Gavia stellata. Next base: position 83,198,697 of record NC_082595.1, read on the forward strand.
AAAGTGTATAAACCTTAATAATCTTGTTCATTACTATGCCATATATCTTGAGGAACCATTAAAGTTTGTTCTCTATCAGAAAGGTACAGATTAACCAAAATTTGACTTGAATTCGATGTTACATTGAAATAACACTTTAAGTAAAAATGGGTCATTTTGCTCAACATAGACATGCTGATTTAGGCTTTGAAAATATGGGACTTTTATAAGCATTGAATACCTGCTATATGGACTTACATTTGAAGAAGAAATGATTTTTTTGCTAGAAATCATTGCGAGCTTCTTAAGAACCTCTGTGTTGGTATGCAATACAGCTTTGTTCTGTATTTGTCATATCTTTAATGTTTCATGAATGCTAGGATTCTTAATAACTTTTTTTCGAATAAAGGTGTCTTTTGTTTGTCTTTATTCATGGAAAAAAATATTTACGGGTAAACTAGAACTGTGTGGGAAAGCTAACAGTGTCTTAGCATAAAACATGAAGATGCCTCCATAACCCCAAGAAGGCCTTCAGCAATAGCTCTTGCCCTGATCCAGAAAGCACTGTTTTAACAGGGAAACTGCTACTTATGAAAACTTACTTCACAAAAAACTCTAAAACCTACTGCAAAGTTCTGTGGTCTTTCCTTCCGTGTGTCCATGCAGCGTTTACAGGCTTCAGCAGAGAGCAGTAGAGGAAAGGTGAAAAATGTAGAGGGGGAAACAGGGATCTAGATGGAGAAGAGAGTAAGGAAGCTGGATCATGGAACAAAGTGAAGAAACAAGAGCTGGCTTTGTTGTGAAAGAAAATGCAGGGACTGAAAGACAGAGAATAGATGAATGAGGGGTGGAATGGGACAGGGAAGCAGGGGCTTGTAGTGGAGTGCTGAGTTGGGAATACTCCTGAGTTGCAATAATGATGGAAAATGGCAGGAGAGCAAAGACTTATTTGAACAGGAAGCAGGAAAGACAAAGTAGGAGGTCCAAATAGCATCTTTTGGACACCATGGCTCTTGTGATATATTTTGCCCTTTTTTTTAATATAACTATGTGTTAAATTTTTCTTTTCTCTATGATCATGGCTAGATTAACTTTTACTTAATAGAACCAATGCTAAACGTGTGGACTTGTATGGACTTGTATGGAATAATATTATTTATGTGGTCGTACTGTCTATTTATAGTCCATTTTTAGTCCCTTTCCCTGAAAAATGTAATGTCTGCTGGAGTGTACTGAGAGCTTGGAACAATAAGTAGAGTATGGTCTCTGCAAATATAAATAGAGCACTTATTCCATCACGTTTTCTGGGGAGAATCTATTAACATCCCTATCATTTTGCCAGGAGGGAGAACAAGTACTGTTCTGCTGATATTAATTAGAGGGTGAGCAAGAGGCTGAGGAAGGAGACAGAGTCCCAATGTGGGAGGGAAGGTGGACAGTACTTTTTTTTTCCTAGACTGAGGAAAAGAGACTTCCATCACATTATGGGGCAAAATCAGGACACGGTAAACCTAGAGATACTGTTGCTTTAACACTGATGTAAGACTTCGTTATCTTTTTATGTGAAAAAGAATTATGGCTGGAAAAATGAAGGACAGACTACTTGAAAGCATAATTCTATAGTGCTTGGTCTTATAATATCAGAGTCTCTCTGGAACTGTTTTATAATTATGTAAGGACTATGAATTTTTACATCCTCTAAGGTTTATGTAGTTTAAAACTTAGAGGCTATTGTGACAGCAAAAATCTCTGTGTAGTCTCTACTGAGTCCCTTGGAAAAAATCTTACTGTCACCACTAAAGTACAGCTATGTCCCTCCTCCCTCGATTTCTCAGATACCTCTCATTCTCTGTTACTGTTACAGACTCTTTGCTTGCAGTATCTCTTACTCTGTTTATCCCAATGGACTAGGTTTTCTTTTGAGGAAGGACCATTCTCCTCCTTCCTCAGCCTGCAGCGTTTCTGCTCACCAGTAGTGCAGTAGCCAGGCAAAAGCAAATGAGTATTTCCTCTTTGCTGCTGAGAGTCATCCTTCTAAAGGTAAACTGTGAACAAACAAAAAAGATAAAGCCTCTGTCATCACTAAGTTAATATCTACATTTGAAAGAGTCTGTCATTGAGCACAGTAAGCTTTGGTTAAACTCTTTTAGAGGTGGAGAGAAAAAGGAGAGAAAGTGAATGTCAGGGAAATAGGATAAATGTTCACAGACTTAAATGAAAAGAGCTACTCATGTAGGCAATCACTGAAGAAAATACTGCAAAATACAGGACCTAGAACTTAAAGTACTCTGGGTATCTTACAGCGTGAAAAATATGAGAAATTAGGTAGTGTTTTAACTTACAAGAAGATAGGAGTTGAACCAATATATTTTCTCAAGAGAATGTCTTCAGTGCTATGTATTCCTGAAGTCAGTGAGAAGTGGTGAGTGCTTTATATCAGCTCACAGACTTAGTAATTAGATCTAGTGAGTGTGTGGGTTTGGGGGGCAGATCAGGTGGAGGTAAAGTGACAAGGAAGGAGAAGGTAGTCTGGGTTTCTTAGACTCCCCTTTCTCACTGATTTAGGCTGTTTCTATCCCTTCTCTCTCTCTCTTTTTTTTTTTTAACTGAATCTCTTTGTCTTCTGCTACAAATGTTTGATCAAAAGGTAATCAATTTATTCACAGTATGGTGTGTCTTAAAAACCCCTAATTTCTGGTACTGATGAAATAATGCCACTGTTGCAAATAAACAAGTGATCCTCCTTCGGGACTCGGCTGAATTGGCTTTCACTTTGAAGTACTTTTTAGCACCAAGACATGAGTGAATGCCATCCTTTTCTCTGTGTGATAATGCTTTGGACTGTAACTGTTTGCAAAATGCCAAACAAAACTATTCTCCCCTGAGATTGAAATGTTATTGTCAACAACTTTAAAAAAAAAAAAAAAAGCCCTGCCACATATTGAGATTATTGTAAGAGACACAGCAGTTAATTTCAGAGCTATGAAATATTGATATCTATCCTCTAACCTTGAGATCCAGCAGAAAGTACATTTGTATTTTGCTTTGTTAATATCCATTGACTTTATGGAAAGTTTGTGGATATAATAGTAGAACTTGATCAGAGAATATTTGTATAAATAGTCAGATTCTGTTTGTACTAGGATATGGGTGTATAAAGGATAAACTGTCATTTGTGCAAACATCCAGACAATCAAAAAATCCACTCAAATGCATGCTGATTATAAAACGCATAGTGACTGCACCTGAATAGAGCTGTTAACAATTCAATTAATTTTTAAATGATGTTTTGAGAGTGCTACTTGTGTAATGTTCAATTTGAACACAGACAATAGGATTGCTTGAAAGTGGTCAGCCAAGCAGTTGCCAATACCTATTTTACACTTACCAGTGATACAAGGTTTATTTTTTTGTTTTGCATTTCAATTGTTTACGTATTTCCAAGGAGATTTAGTTATTCGTGTTCCAAAATCACTGGCTGATATGGTATATGAATGAGAAATAGTTAAGAAGGTATCACTCTTAGTTGACAATAAATTATATTGTTTGACAAACACAGTAAAAGTGTAAAAAAGAACATGAAGTTGCAAGGGCTTTTTTTATTGTTTGTGACTTTTTAAGTTGACCTAATTTGCAGGCAGCATCCACTTTTTAATAGAAAACAAAGAACACAAAAAACCTTTAATATATGCTGACTTAATTTTTACCTCATTTTTTTTACAAGGGAAGAAGAAAACAAACTTCCCTACTTATAGCTGTAATAATCACATTCTCTAAACGCTGTCATTTGTTGGTTGCTTAAAGCAGAAATTGCAATTGCAAGCAGTAGTGTTCTTTCTCCCCTTTCACAACAGCAGAATGAATTAGAAAAGGAATACTCATGCAAATCCAGTTCTTACTATTCTTTTAATCTATAGAAGGTGATATTTACCACTCTAGTAGATCTCAGTATCTTTATAATGTAAACGGGCATCAACTAATATGTGATAATTTATGGCATGTGGTGTGAAAAATATTTTCAAATGTAAGTAAACTTTCTAGTATGCCTGTGTAAGATTCAAACTTCTGAAAACTGAACCATTCTGTATTTTAGTAATTGCATAGGTTTTTTTTAAAAAAGTGGATTTATTTATTTCCAATAGTATTAGCAAAGGAATACTACTTGAAATGTATTGAGGAGATTTTTTCAAACTTCTAGAAATCTACATTATATAAGGCATGTAGCAACGCTATTAATCCAAATGATAGATTTCAGTTCGCCATTCTTTTTCGCAGAGTACATCCTACCATATTTTTTCAAAATATATTTTAAAGCTTAATGTATTGGACAATAGCCATGCTATTGCTCAGGCACAGAAAGAGGTGAAGTGAACAGGGAAGCTGGCGGGGTTTGCACCTTTGATTCCTTCTGGAAAGTTAGACATGGTTCCATGCAGGCAGTGACGTAATGTCACATACTGCCCTGAATATTCTGTATTTCCATGTTGCACTCAGCTAGCTTACACTTCTGACAATAGAGAAGAGTATTCATAGAGAAAGGTGTATCATAATGATGCTGAGCAGCATCTGAAATACTGCAAATGCAGTAGTTCTGTCAACAATCTTCTGGTTGCAAGACACAGTAGAAACTGAGATGATGTACGCAAATTGTTAAAATTTCTTATGCCCCTGTCCTGTGGCAGAGAGAGACAGTTATTCTGACTGTAAGTATAGAATATTTATTCAGGATTTAACCAGTCAACTAATGAGGCATGCATCTCGGAGGATAAGTTGTCTAAGCATCTGTGGGATATGATACACAGGACTGGCATAAACTATATTAAAACAGGCTGCTAAGCTCTGCTGATTTTGTAAGTGAGGTGAGAGTATTACATGTAGCCAGAGTGGAAAACATGGTTTTAACACCTGTGGTTACAGCTCAAAAGACACAATAATTATGTGTAATAAATAGTGGAACCAGACAGTCTGCATCATATTTGACTTCTGGGATCAAGTTCTTACATATCCAGGAATGTTTCAGAAGCGAGATTTCTGGAAATCCTTCTTCTTTGAAAAGGGGATAAAGTTGTGAGAAGTAAACTCATAACCATACAAATATTGGAAATTAAGTCTTGAAGTTGAGGGGGTTTTGCTAAAAATGGTGTGAAATTACAGAGGGAGCCAGGGCTGTTTAAATGAGGCTCGCTGTGTTTCAGAGAGAGGTAGCTAGAGTGGTCGGGAGGGAGATTGAATACAAGGTTGTGGGGGAAGCCAAAACCAGCACAAACTTAGGCAGAACTAGTGCTGCCAAAGGACTTAATGTGCTGGTGTATGCAAAGTAGGAACAGGGGAATTAAATTATTGTTAGAGCCTGTAACAGGAAAATATGGGGGACTGGCTGGCTGGGGAGCAGCTCTGTTGAGGAGAACCTGGGGGGCTACATGCTGAGCAGGAGCCAGCATTGTGCACAGCTGTGGTGGTGATATGTTTCCCTTGTTCTTGTGCTGTCACTTTCATGGCCATGCTCCTGCAAATCCTTATGGCGTCATTATGGTGGGTTCTCATGGGAAGGAAGTGCCAGTGGCATGCAAATCACCTCTCCTTTCCCCCATTTCCTACCTTTTGATTGTATCTTTTGGGTTACGTTAGGGAAACCAATAAAATGCATGCACAAAGCTTAACCAGTTAGTGTGCAGCACCTGGCCATGACTAAAGCATGTTTCAGTCAATGCTAATAGCATCATAAGTGTGAACAACCTATAGGGAGTTTGAGCAGGTCCTAATGAAAACCGCATGGCTATTGCGGTAAAGCTTATGCACCAGAGAGGATGCCCAGGGAAGGATGCTTGTCTGGGCATTTGCTAAGTCTGCAGACTTGGAGGTAAAATTTTCAGACATGTACCTAATGTACTGGACTCAGTCCATCACTGCGCAGATTCCAAGTACTTCTGCGGTGTTAGTTTTCTCCACCCTTTGGAACTGTGGCTTCTTAGTGCAGTGGTGGTTATATGACAGTATCGCTTCATCTTGCAGAGTATGCAAGTACTATTTCAAGAAAATTACTGGAATACAAGTGCAATATTGCTTTCAAAGAATTTCTTAATTGCACAAGTGAGGAAAAATGGTTGATTTGTTTGGGGTTTTTTTCCTCTGTACCATTGTACATGTACCAAAGGCATTTCATAAACTATGCTTCAAGCCAGCAGTTGCAAGTGCATTTTTCAGAAAAAAAAACCTGAGTATACTTTTTTGTGGGCTCAGGGCAGTTAATTAAGCATAAAACAGTGCTGAATCACTTTGATTCAACACTGAACTTAGTGTTTGTTTTTCATCTTCCCAAAGATAATTTTTTGTATTTACCATAACAAATCCTAGGAGAGCAGAACAATACAGGTTGACTTAAAAAATTAAAAACTGTGGAAATGGTAAGAAACTAGGGTATTTGCTGCTAGTTTGCCTTGATTAGCCAAGACAGATTTAAGTTAATGTCTCTTTTTTTTCTGTTGGAAGATGGTGAATATCTCATTAACCTTTCTCATGTCACCCATAACTTTCTAGACCTTTCTCATACTATTCGTCCATCTTTCCTACTCTATATAGTAAGAAGGTGATCATCTTTCTTTGTTATTTTTCCAGTTCTGCACTGACAGTCTATGAGATGGGGGAACAGACCACTCAATATTCATGGTACGGGGACATCACCAGTACATGAGCCTAATGAGATCTTTTCTGTTTCCTTGTCTTTATGTTCTTAGTGTTTAACATCACTTCACACTTATCTACATTGACTTTCATTTACCATTTTATTGCTCTGTAAGTTAATATTGCAAAACATTCTACATTATTTCCAGTTCACTTGGTGTAATAAGCATCAGCTCAGAAACTTAAGCCATCATGACCTGCTAGAACTGAAGGGGGAAGTGTAGCTCTGTGGTTCAAGGGAGTTATTTCAGCTTTTAGCTGGAAGGTTGAAGAGTCACAATGGACATCCGATGTTAAAAACAGGATAAAGCGGAAGTGCACTTTTATTCTTTTGTCAGGGTGACCTTTGCTGCACTGTATAAATTATTGTTCACTGTAGGAGTAAGTTTAGCAACTGTTTTATGCTGAGTATCTCACTGTTTATGATCAAATTTCTCCTTAACCATTGTTCCTATTATAAATCTAGGTAAACTGTATGTGTGCACATGTGTACACAAATGAATTTTTTTTGTTCTTGCCTCCAGAAGGATAGCATATAATTCATGGAGGTTGGCATTATGCAGTTTGTCAGCCACTCTTTGTCAGGATCAGGGTCTTCTCAGCCTAGATTTCTGATCCTTTGATGTCATGATCAGACTGTTATTTTCTATCACTCTCTTCATCATTGCCAGGTCTTCCATTAGAGGTAGAAGAGGCATGAGCAAAACAATGTCCCAGGAAGAGTGGAATTTAGATCTAAGCTTTTAGAATATCAAGAAAGGCAGAGTCATTATTGATGCAGGTATTTATACATGCAGTTGTAATTAAAAGCAACCTTTATACAGGATAACAAATTGCAATTAGGGCAACTGAGTTCTTACTCTGAAAGATAAAACCAGAAAAAATGTTTGTGCCTCCTTCCCCCCCCCTCCCCCCCCGCCTCCTGCCCCCCTCAAATTAAAGTTCCAAAAGAAAAGGTTCAAACCAGAACACAAGGGAGACTTTGTGATGCTGGGGAAGGGAATGGCAGCATTTCTAGCTTCTTTAAAAAAGAGAGAAATACAGCTAGTGTTGAACCATGTCTAGCCAGTAGAAGATAGCAGAAACATACTAAATCACAGCTGTGTTGTGGGTTTTTTAAGTATGTCCTCCAGTCATGAATCAGTCTGGTCATCCTTTAAAGTGTTTCAGAGTAGGCCCTTTCAGATTGGTCCACTTCTCAGTAGTGCTCTTTTGCAGATTGATCAAAAGCCTATAGTAGATTTCTTTTTGTAGCAGGGACTTAGCAGCACTGAGCACTACTGCGGCCTGTGGCTAGTCCTCATCATACTGCAGAAAAGTAATGATTCTTCTTTCTCTGCTTTCTTGGGTACAGTTAGTTTTGCGTTCACAGCTTAGCACACACCAGTAAGATTTGATTCCTCAGTAATGTTGACTACTCTCTTTCTGGTTCTCTGGTGAGAACTTCAAGCTTCCTGAAGTTATTCTCAGTTCACAAAGATAGAAATCTGCTTTCATAAACTCTGAGCAAACATATGAAAAGTAGGTAGCAGCTACAGTACCACTGGCACTGCCCTTCTTAAAAAGAAAAACAAAATTCCTGCCAAGTACATTGAGAAAGACCCTGACCCCTTTCTTCAGGAAGTGATCTGGCAGATAGAGTCCACCTTCAGCAGCAGTAAATCAAAAGTACCTGTATGTTCTGGTCATCCTACCAGTTATCTCTTAACAAAGTTTTCTGAACACATTTTGGTGCCTTACCTCGCATGAGCTTTGTGGAATGAACCTAAGTGCAAACACAGACCTTTGACTGTTCAAGGACTAGATCCAGTAAAGCATTTAATACTGGTAAAGCGGCACCATTCACTGTATAAACACCTTAGAATATCAAGCTGTTCAACATGCAAAAAGCACACGGGAGAAAATTTCATAAGTGTGATGAGAGAGAGCCAGGAGACAATGATGATTAGAGAGAAATTGAAAGAAAAGGACATATCATTAGAAGAGGGAGAGGGAAGGTGAAGTTTGATCAATAAGAATGTTTTAAAAAGATGCGTTATTAAAAGAGATGAGCGGTCAATCACCATAAAAAGTAAAGATAGAGCTATAAGCAAGGTACCTAACTTTTATGGGTTTTGTGATGCTTGGCTTATAGATAGCTTTATACCCTCTTGTGACAATAAAATGTGTTTCCTTCTTTGTTTTAAGAGAGGCAATCAATCTCAGAATGGGGTGGTTATTAATAAATGTGTTGGCCATTACTTTTTAGACTTCCTTAGACCAAAACACCCTTCTAAAACTCTCTATAATGGCTTCTGTTATTTGGAAATCCTGAAAATATAGTGACTGGCAACTTGTATTTACCGAAGGCTTTCTGTTCTAATGATAAGACCCTGATAGGTGCTTGTATGAGAAATAGCACCACGTTCAGAATATAGACTTTGTCATTACAAGTTCCTACAGTCTACTGGCTTCTGAATGGCTGTAGCTTCTCCAGACTACCACAGCTGCAAAATCATTTCAGGTAGCCACAAAAAGCAACATAACTGCTGTATCAGCCTTTTCATTAACAATTCCTGATTAACTGTTGCATCAACCATACTCTTGAGAGGGTGGGGGTTAGGTAATGGAACTAAACTGGATCTACAGAAGCTATATCTAGACCTGCAACAGAAACTGGTGTTTCCAATTTGAATCTGCAGTAAGGGCAAAGAAAGCATGCTACAAAGTAGCTAATGATATGAACAAAAAAAAGTTATAAATATAGTTTGGAACCACAGAGTGGTCATTTTAAGGGAGATGGCTGTCAAACTGGCATTTCTTCAAACAGGTAGTCCTGGTAAAAGCCCCATAAGTACTGCTGTATGCAGCTAGCTGCTTCTGTGCTCTCACAAGGCCTTATAGTTCTTTGTGTTTTATTATATCATTTGAAACAATATTAAGTGGGGAGTAAGCAAATAGTTCTTCAGTATCTGATCTCAGTGGGTTGTGTTTAAAACCAGCACCTTTTCTGTCAGTTACTACAAATTCTATTTTGAATTTGTGTTACCAAGAACTATTTTTCTCTACAGATTAAAACACCAATGTTTTAATCTATTAAAAATACCAGAGTTAAGGATAACAATGCTGAATGCAAAAATGAATCAAAATGGCTTTCTAGTGTTCAGTCTCAGACCACTGAGACATGGTTGCGACAACATGAGACAGGAGATGAACTTTGCACTGATCCTCCTCAACAGCAACTGTGATTCTTCAGCTGGTTGACTTGGGACATTCATAAAGCATTTACCTGCAAAGAGACTTGTGGTTCTGTGCCAGGAACCAGAAAAGTAAACGTTAAGCAGTACCATGTCAAACGGTTAGCTGATTGTATCCTTTTGTGAATCTGGTCCTTTGAGAGAACCCAGAAGGTTAATAAAGGGAATCTAAGCAATAAAATAAATTCGAAAGAATACTTCTGTACAACCCTGAGAAGCTTGTCAGCTACATGAAATGTGTATCTTGATGCATAACAAAAACTAACCATAGACATAAAGTCTTGAGTAGAAGAAATGGCTGGCACTAAATCATCTTCAGTCATCAGCAGCTACCTGTATTTGAAACAGGACTGGAGAAAATCCTCTCTAGACTAAGACTAACTGTATGAGCTCCCAGAGGTCTGTATCTATACGTATCTGCCAAAAAACTCCAGTGAAATCACTACAGCCTGATGAAATAGAAAATTGTGCCAGTTTGGGTCCTTCTGTACTGTTCTGGCAAATGAGAAAAATACTCAATTCTCTGTAAAACAGAATGGCTACCTCTCTGTCTCTTACTGAAGAGTTAACTCCTGGCCTCATCAAAATGACACCAAAATTTACAGCAGTTTTAGGTTTGATGTTTCATGGTACTGAGGTTGTATTACCTTGTATCTCTTGCTCTTGCTCTTACTGTAATGTACTGTCACCTGAGTCACTAGCATTGAATCTGGAGGGATTTAATAGTCTACAGCTATGGACATGGTACTGTGATCTCTGTATTCTAACTCTAACATCTCTTAACTTGTCTTTGAGTAATTTGAAGTTTCATTTTAAGATATACTGAAACCAAGGCAGTGTCTCAAATCTGGCAGGATCATGTAAAACTAAGCTTATGCAGAAATAGGTGATTGTCTCTTTCAACCTAGCATGCATTTCTGAATATTAACATCTTTAGTTTCATGTTTTATCTTTCTGAGATTCATACACACACACAAAAATTCTTTCTCATAAGATAATTGGAAAACTTACTTTGAAAAAAATTTAAATACACAGTGTATTTTCAGAAGGGAGAAAACAGGCTGAAATGAGACGTGTATTAAGTAAGTGTGAAGACAAAATCCTAATCAAAACTCTCCACAAAGGAAAAGAGAGGGAAAGATATAATCTTATCCCTTGCTGAAACTCATAGTAATGTTACTGCATAAATACTGACAAAAAAAGCTTTCATAAACCAGAATAAATCACACTGGAAGGCTAGGCTGGCACAAGATGGAAGAAAGGTCTCTGCATGTGTTGGAAGGCTTTAATTACCCCTTCTCTCACCTGAATCTTAAGACAATTTCTGCTTAATTAGAGATAAACATATAGAAACATCCAAGGAAGCTCTTCATACTTAATCTGGGTGCATTTTCTAAACCTTGTATTCCATTTTCTCTGTAAGTAGTGTCTATCGGTAATCCTTATTCACGTCTTATCTTCATCTCGTTTGCAAGTTTACTTAACTGTGGGGAAATCCTTAGAAGTAAGGTTTTGGCATTCCTCAGCAATTGCCCTTCATCATCATGTTGCATACTTGTAGAGACTGTGTTTTGCTAGTTTGAGAGCTTGTATTATAGGGGTCAATCTTCCAGTGATCAAAGATAACCAAAAGAGCTCGTTGACTTCAGGAAAGGCTGTAGGGACAATGCCTGATCCTCAAAACTTGAAAAGGACTATATGAAAACCAGAGTTTCATCATTGCTATCTCTTGAGTTCAGAGAAGTTTGGTGTTCTTTGTAGGCTTTGCTGTTGCTATTGAGTTATGAGCAATGGGATAAAGGGGTTACGTCAAATATTGAACAATAAAAATTTTAGTGAAAAATTTAATTGAAAAAATCCAGGTTTCTCATACATATATTAGCTTTTCTACAGTCATGCTCACGATCAAAATTCTTTGATGGGGTTTCAGTGCCACTCACTGAAGAGTGATCTGGTTTCAGACTAAACAGAGTCAGGGCCACTCAGTGATGCATGATCTGGTTTCAGACTAAACAGATTCAAGTTCCCAGTTGTAGCTGGTTCCAGCCAGAGGAGGTTAGGCAGGTCTCGCCACCAACAAGCAAAAGTGGCTCAGGCAGTTCAGAAGCCAGACTGGCCCACAACTCAACCAATGTTGTCCTTGAGCTCAGGTCAGGTGGCCTGCTCATACACCCACAAACTGCATATCCATCCTTCAATGACAAAATTGATTATATGTTGTTTGCATATAGTTTTCATGTAATCTCAATTTCTGAATCTCCATGTAAGTTGACTGTAATAACAAAGAACATTTTCCAAATAGGAGCAGAAATCCTTAATTCTTTCAAGGATTTTTAGACAGTTATTTTAAAACACGTCCACTATGGTACATACTGTAGAAGCTTTTTCACTTTGTAATGGAAAGTGGAAAATGAAATGCTACACTCTAATTTCTTCAGAAAAGTTAAAAGTTGAAAAGTACCAGAGCTGTCAAGATTCGTGAATCCTTTATGGTATTGCTGCGTAAGACAGACATCAAATAATTAGCAATGAAATCTGATCATAAATTATGTACATTTGATATAAGAGAAATTAAGAAGAGCTATAAAAATAACAACTTTGAAGTTCTGTATATTTAGTAATTTATCAAATAGACATTTTACAGCATGCTAATCAATTTTCTATACTCTAAGTACATTTATATTTCCTTTTGAAATCCAGCCTTTTGTTACTAAATCATTGCTGCTATTCAAACCTCTCCAGGATCTTAGTACTCTTAAAAGTTCTACTAGTTTGCTAAAGGTATTATATCCTCCAACTTTCATTGAAATCTTAATCACCTGATAAGTAGTTAAAGAGTGGGTTTTGGTTTTTCTTGTTCAGTTCATTTGCTTGCTATTATTTTGTCTTTTCTGGTTTTAATTTGGAAAAGTCAAGAAAGTCTATTAAGCATAGAGTGCTGCTAGATAGAACATCCTCCTCTCCCTCTGGTCTGTGTGAAGAATCCTACTCTTCAAACTGCTGGGGAATATACTGTGTCCTCGGGTACTTACTGGTGGTTTCAGGCTTGACTGGCAGTACCAGTAGGATAGCCAGGGCAGAATTCAAATAATGCCTTTCTCCTTAAAGGTAAATGGGGCTGATTTTATCTAAAAAAATTCTTAGGAAAGCATTGTTTCCTTTTTTTATACACTATTATCACCCATATTTTTGGATGTAGGACGTATCAAGAAGTAGATATTTTATAATTTGTAGTATGTGCATCAAAATGGAGGCTGAGCTTGTTGCCAAGAGTGGTTTCCTTCATGTTGTTTGTCTTCACTGAGAATTAATAATGGTCATTCTGAGTCCCAAAGAGTCAATGAGGAAAATTTGCTCCACTGTAATGAGGAATCAAGTCTGAACTCTGAGGCAGTTTAGAAAGACAGGAGGTTTTTGCTTCCTTTGAAGAATCGTTCTTATGGTCTAATGTGTTGAAAAGCCTTTTAGAAAGGCATTGTCCTTTAGCTATGATGCTTCTAGTCAGAGGTTACCTTTACACAATTTATGACAAGGTAGCTCTCAAAAGTACAAAAATGCTTGCAATACCTAAATAGCCTTCAGTTCCACATTCCTCATGTTTTCCTCTTCTCAGTTCTTTGTTGAGTGGAATCTGTATTTTAGGGAGTTGATTTTCTTTTTCTTCTATTTTTTGAATTTGTAGTAGATCATTAATGAATTAACATAGATCTGAAGTGTATATGGAGTAGTTCTTAATTAGATCAGGAAAAATTTCTAAACTCTACTGGAAGAAGACTAACTGAAATGGAATAATTATTTGATATTTCACATTTTATGGGGAGATATATTTATGCTCGAGGTCTATCTTGTGGTTATTTTGTTCAACCTGGAAATTTGAACATACTCAGTAACTTTATTCATGTACTAGAACGATTTGATATATATATATATATTAAAAAATTGTTTCTTAGCATGGATAGAATAAACAAATTTGTACTGAAAAACAGTGATTTCACTTGATTGTATAGGCTTAATTCAACAAGTAAAATGATAGGTTAGTGTCATAGTTAAAATAGCCTTTGGACTTTTTAAGTAACTGGGAAGATTTTTAGAATAATACTGTGAAGCAAGTCCCTAAAAACACCTGTGATAAACAGGAAAAACTGGAAAAAATCATTCAGGTGTTAACATTAATTTATCTTTTACAATTTATAAAGTTTTCATTCTCATTGAGAGTTTATTGAGAACACCTTAACACAAAACCCTGCTGAGACAGAGATAGCAAAACCAATATACTGATTGCTTTTTCAATGAACCTAGATATAGCAGGAAGTTTTCTTAAAAACTGTGTAGCAGTTTCTGGCAGAGAATTTCAAGATAGATAACAAATGCTGTTGAATTGCCACTTGCCCTAGAAAGTTTGTCTTTGACACCCTTTTCCATTGCATTATTAATCTTTTCAACTAACTTCCTTCTTGTTCCAGACATATAATATTATTTTCCTTACTTGTTTTTTTTATTTTTATCATAACATGAAATTCAGAATTCCCTGCTTTTGATTGTTCAGTCCTCTTTTTCTAGACTAGGCTTCTTTTTTCATCACACTTCTATTATCATTAAAATATACTGATGATTAAAAAACATCACATATTGCAACCCCATGTGTGAATACCTTCCTGTACCTTACAGCTCTTGTTTGGAAGACTGTGCTTTAAAATTAGTGTCTAGTCTGCCACTGATGAGTAACAGTATCTCTGAGCAATCTTTGACCAGTACTTGGGGCAAAGGACAAACAACAGAGGGAAAATAAAAAGCCCTTCTTTTCCCTCAATATGTAGTTCAGTCCTGAAATTACTATATTTAAAAAAAGTCATTAAACTTGCTTTTATGTTTACTTGTGTATATGCTCCTACATGCATTACTGGCATATTTTTACCAAATTTTCCTCTGATGTTTTATAATCAACATGAATCTAAAATTGAATTAGATTATATTTTATTTTTCACACAGTCATCAGAACTCAGTTTTATTTGCAGTGTCCTTTATCAAACTGATTTCTTTTCAAATTACACCCTCAGATGCTACCATACCAGAGAAAATAGAATTGTAAAGATGTAATTTAAAGTCTATTTTGGGAATAGTCAGCTTCCATAGAAGTAGCCCAAGGAAACACTTGACCTGCAGAAACTTTATTACTAGTGATTTTGTTCTTTTTCTTCATTAGGTATCAAGTTGACTTTCAGATCCTGACCTCTTTCTTTCCACCAAGGAAATAATTTTCTTACAAACTTTTGAACAATTATGTACTACCAGGCACAGAATTTACAAGATAATTTTGCCATTTGTTTTTGGAGTATACCTATCCTGTCTCCTTTTTCTTGTTTGTTTTTTTTTTTATAGCAACCATAATGAAATGGCAAGTACAACTTGCATGAGGCTTCAGGCAGGAGTAGAACAATATTGTATGCTGTAGAATAAGAAAAAACTGAGCGTGGCCAGTGTTTTTCAACATTTTGCGAAGCTTCTTTTTTTGGTGGTAAAAACACTTGAAAACACAAAATAAAGTAGATATGAGTGGACCTGGTGTATTGCTTCTCCATCTGCTCATACTGGTATCCTAGCAAGACAAGGATACTTGCTCACCTCAGAATTTTCAAGAGGTGATTTTGTAAACACATGACAAAATGATACATTCTTCATAATGACAATGCTTTGAGCAGATGTGCTAGCTCACAAATAATAATGTGATGTAGATTTTGAAAAAATCTTCAACGCTACTCTTCTGGAGTTTTCATTTCTTCTCATGTTACATCCAAGTCCATCCATTATAATGGGCCAAGCTGACCTTTCAGCCAAATGTTTAATGCAATGCCATAGTACTTAATTCCACTTACACATCTCATCTGAGCACAGACTGCTGTTAGAGAACTTGTATATATGGTTTAAAATTTCCATGCAGTTCTAAATAGCTTTTAAGATTTCATCTCCACATTTTGTGTACAGCTGAGCATGTTTTGAGGATAAGCACAGAACTGGGATAGATGCAACGAACATCCCATTACTCCAGCCACTCCCCTCAATGACTGAGGCCAGAGTTGCTCTAAGGGCCTGGACTGGCTGCTGAGGTGGCAGGTCTTTGGAGTTTAATTTTGCCAATGGACTGAGAAAAGGAAGAGAAAACCAAAGGGGAATTTTGGGGTTTTCCACTAACTGCTTTCTGGAGCTGCACAGTAACCTAAAGCAAATTTCCATTTCATGATTCAGAGGTATTTTGGGGTAGAAGTAAACCATGGTGATTACCTGGCTTGCAAGACTATAAATTTAGTATTGTCATTCCTGAGGTAGAGTTGGTGGCCTCTGTCATGTGGACTGCAGTCACTGGGTGACCACTGACTACCTATGCAGGGACCTTCAGTTCTACCTTTCTGAAATAAGACAAGGTTACATGTCCTTAGTTGTTGCCCTGTTATTCAGTAGTTTGAGTTTGTTGGGTTTTTTTAATATCTAAATGGTCTATTTATGTATAGAGCCAGTAGACAAATTTGAGTCCCAGTCTTCCTATGAAATGATCAAATAATGATGTTAGCATTTACCAGATGTCAAGATAAGGGCCTGTAAAGCTCCCATCTAGACTCTCTGATCATCCAGTGGAAAACATATGGTTTTACATCCACACTTACGAAATGTGAGAGTCCTAAGTGCAAGTTTTCAATAACAATTTTGAATCTTAATGGTCTCTTGCCCTGGAGAAAAAAGGTGGTTTTGTTCCTTGCTAAAACAATTTCTTGTTTCTAATGGAAATGTACTGGTTTCTAAGGAATTTGCTGTAGTTTACTTTTAGCGTGACTTAGAAGTTTGTAGGTTTATTTTCTTTTTAATAACTACTGAACGTGTTTTGTGTGTATTGCTAATCTTCATCTGTAGATGCTTTTCAGGACAAAAGGTGGGGGATTTTTGTTTTGTTTTTCTGAATTGCCTCAACCCTAAAATACAGAAGTACTAGGGGAGAGAAAGTAGGAACTTTGATTTTTCCCTTGGTGTAATTCACACACGAACATCTTTTTGTTTCTGCAGTTGAGTAGCAAATATATCTCAGTTCATTTTGTGTTTAAAGTGAGGAATTTGAGGCAAAATGCACATTCTGCTAAAGGAACACACAGAGGCATGCAAGAGTGAAGACCTTTGTCACTGTATGCCATGGTCTCTCCGTGTTTCTTGCTTCTGAGTGATGCCTGGGTATTTTTTCATGCACAGTATAGCAAACAGTTCACTAAACTCGAAGTCAAGTACAGGACTTGGTTCATGTGTGACCTTGGGTAAGATACTTCTCTGCCCTCTGTGGTCATGTGGCTTTAGTGGATTATCCCCTGAAATGTGCTACAAAGTCAAAACTGCTACTTTCTTTGTCTCAGTACAGTCACACTGTAATGAGGGTTTAATGCAAATACTGCAAATAACTGACTCTTTGAAATAAAGAATAAATTAATTAGAAATAATTATTTTTCATTTATTTATTTTAAACTGAAGGCATCTGTTCTAACTAGACATTTCTTGTTAGAGAATTTGTATATGTGCTTCATTGCCTGGTACAATGGAAAATACCAGGTCAAGAAAAGATTTGGCTGAAATGTCTTGATCTGATTTTTTTTTCTAACACATATGTGTAAAACAGTTCATCATCATCATAACCCAAAACTAACAAAAACGGTTCAGTGAATTATTTCGTTTTACCAGATTGACTTTACCATTTGTCTACTTTATTTTTTTTTTAGTTAACTTAAAAAATCTTACATGTAACAGTTTTCTCAAATGGTTTTACACATTCCCATCAGCTGTTAATAGAATTTTGTCATTCATGTGCATATAATGAGTATGGTTAGATAATTTTGTACACAGGTGTGTCCAGATAGTTCAATAAATTCCTACTGTGATAAAAAAATGGCAGCCTGTTTGGATTCTCACAAGGAGGCCACATGGATGGCAAGTGTCAAGAAGTGTTCAACCTAGAGCAGGTACCGAATTACAGTGCTGTAACTCTGTTTGTGACACAGGCATCTGTCCTGTCATATCAATTCTAGACTGACTGCAATGCAACATCCTTCATTACACTGCATCTAATGTAGTCCCAGCTTTAATATTCCCACCGGTGGAATGGCTGCAGAGAGTTTAATTCTTGATACCTTTCCCTGAATGTGAACAAGAGACAAATGCCTGGTGAGCGGTTGTATATCATTTAGTCATCTCCCTGAGGAAAGCAGTCATTCGAGCTGGATTTAAAATTAGAGAAGTCACAGACTTGGGCACTTACAGAGTTTCCCCTTTGCCCATAATGGAGAAGAATAATGAGTTTCAGTACAAATTGTAAGGGCTAAAAATATTGCTTTGTGCAATGAAAATTGTGCTGTTATATATCACCTCCCCCTTCCTCTGACACTTTCACTCAGCTTGTCAGCTTTCAGTGGTGGATAATTTGATGAAAGCTTTGCACTGAGTAAGGCTTTTTGCTCAGTTGTATACAGCAAAAATACTGCTTGTGTCAGGACCAATTAATAATGCTGAGTGTGTTTTCATACATGTGAACAGCTACTATAAATCTTTTTTCCATGAAGCATCAGGATCCATAAGAATAATGTTAGCAATAGGTACTAATGGCATACTTTGTGGCTGGTCTAAAGATGTTACAGTAGCCAGCTGATAAATTTGATGACAGCTGACAAATTTCTGATACATTAGGATGCCTGTAGACTTCTGGCAACATATTTTAAAGCTTCATTTCTTGTGCTTACCTTTAACCATCCTTAAAGGCTGCAAGGCTATATATGGGTGTTAACCCATGCTAACATTTCTCTCTCCTTCTAGCCTTCAAGAAAAAGCAGGAGCTGGCACTTAAGACATTTGATATTTAGAAGCTTTATGTTCTCTTTGGATTTTTTTTTTCCTCTTGAGGCTATAAATGCCTAGGATTTTCATGACATTTACAATCCAAAGTACATATTAAAAGGCACGGGAAAAATATCAGATAAGGAGACTATGAAATGCATAGCAGTGTTTCCTTAAAATAATATCTCAATTACAAAATAGTGGTTTATGAGGCAGTCATTATTGGACACTCACAGGATCTTCCTGTCTTTTGCTCACTGGAAATGATATGCCAAGAGTTGAGGAATGCAAATACAGCTACGAAGTCCACTGCAACTACAGGATCTGAGCAGCTGAAAATTAAAGTAATTGAAAAAGTTAATGTGTCAGACAGTTGACTATTTTGAGGAAAGTGTTTGTTGGTTTAGCTGCTTCCATTCTCTCCATCCTTCTTCCATTTCAGATACCAATAATTGCTCATAAGTTATAGGAACCTTCTTTGTTGCTGTGTTAAGTGATTTAATACTATTAACTAACTTTTTTCCTTCAATGATTTCCAAATCTGCCTTTACACCTCAAGAGTGTAGCCTACACATTATATTTCCCAGGGAAAAATCCCTCCTGTGAGCACATTTTCTTTATTTTTAATTTTGTGATATCAGTAATGCATCAAGCTTACCTTAGGAACAGTTAATTATTTCTTGGTTACTTTATAGTTCAGTGCTACAACTTTCATTCTCTCTTCAGCTGCAGTCTATATGGAGAACAAATTAAAAAGACCGATAGATACAATAAAGTTTGTATGTTGGTCAATTCTGTTTTCTAGTTGTTTAGTATGGG
This sequence comes from Gavia stellata, assembly GCF_030936135.1. Classification (NCBI taxonomy): domain Eukaryota; kingdom Metazoa; phylum Chordata; class Aves; order Gaviiformes; family Gaviidae; genus Gavia; species Gavia stellata. Next base: position 83,218,271 of record NC_082595.1, read on the forward strand.
CACAGGTTGTAAATCATTACTCATTTGGAAGATTTCTCATGAACCCTGAACTGTAATCAACAGATTCATTAATAAGACCTAGTACAATTCCACTCTGTTTTTAATTCTTTTCACTAACTCCTGATTAATGTGCATTACTTTACTGCTGGGCTTGCCTTTAAGTACTATTTATGGATTAGCTGCATATTTTTAATGTTTGCACTCATTTAATTAATTCTGGCCAAAAAAACTTCCTACCATATATTTCTACTTTTACTGATTTTTCTTGTATATTCAATATTTAAATTGGGAAAATGACGCTCATGCTATTTTTGATATTTTTTTAATGTACCTTTGTAAAAGCTACAAAGGAATAAATTTGGGGGTTTGGTTTTTTGTTTGGTTTTTTTTCACAAAAAAAAATTACATGTTTCAACAGTGGATAACTTTTTTATTAGAGATTTTAACAACCCACAGAGAAATTAGATTATCATAAAGATGTATTTAAAAAAGAAAAGTGGAACTAGAAAATAGTCTTTTTCACAAGTATTGCACAGGTAATAAATATAAATTCATGTTGTCTGACAGTGCACTCAATTTTTTTCATTTGCTTCATTTGAAAAGATTCCAGTTTGAGTCTCAAGGATTGTATTGGTGGCTGGGGTAGGGGCGTGATTGAATTCACTCTTAGATGTGTCATGTTTCTTCGGGAAAAGAGGAGTAAATTAATGGATCCACATACTGTCAAGCGAAATCCTAAAACGTACAAGGCAATAATTCAGCTGCCCTACTAAGGTTCTCAGAAAAGACCATATCAATCATTTTTTGGGGAAAGCATCAATTGTTTCCATCTTGTTTCTGTTTTCAGTCGCTGCTTCTGATGTGCTGACTTCGTAAAACTCATTTCAGCATGTCTCTGTTTCCCCATCTCTACAATTTTAGATCTTGCCAGCAAAGAGTTTTGAGATCCAGTAGTAGAAACATACAATACAAGAACTTATTATTGCATATCTCTTTATCAAAGGAAAGTGTCTTGGAAGGAAAGCACTATCTATAAAAATCCTTTTTGATTTTTTTCACTGCAGTTGATCAGTCTGTGACTCTTCTTGTACGTACAATTACAAAGGAAATATATAGGAAGCCAGTATTTCTTGTACAGGTGGCTGTGGTGCATACCCAGTTCATTATTGAAGTCACAGTGCTGGGCTCAGAACAGAATAGAATCATAGAATAGTTTGGGTTGGAAGGGACCTTTAAAGGTCATGTAGTCCAACCCCCCTGCAGTGAGCAGGGACATCTTCAACTAGATCAGGTTGCTCAGAGCCCCGTCCAGCCTGACCTTGAATGTTTCCAGGGATTTGGCATCTACAGCCTCTCTGGGCAACCTGTTCCAGTGTTTCACCACTCTCATCATAAAAAAATTCTTCTTTATATCTAGCCTGAATCTGTCCTCTTTTAGTTTAAAACCATTACCTATTGTCCTATCACAACAGGCCCTATTAAAAAGTCTCTCCCCGTCTTTCTTATAGACCCCCTTTAAGTATTGAAAGGCCACAATAAGGTCTTCCTGGAGCCTTCTCTTCTCCAGGCTGAGAACAGGGACATTTTTCTGTCTCCAACTTGTAGAATGTCCAGAAGCCGTCAGAACATTATATTCTTAATGGTTCTTCGTTTCTGGGAACTTAATTGTGATATGGTGCAAGAGGGCTGGAGTAAATCAGCTGGTGTGCATAATTCCTTTAGATTTTTCATATGTATATATAGTTATTTTCTCCCACCTTTGAAAAAAAATAAATTAATTACTGGATAGAAAACATGGAATACCTTTGTCACAGGAGAGGAGAAAGGAACACCACACAGTGTGCCACTGATACATTCGATTTAGTAAGGGGACCAAAGAAGGGATGTGTTGTGCACACCCACAGATATGCTGTTAACTGAAACCCATCCCTGCTGCTGTGATGAGCAGGCGCCATTGAGCCCAGGATGAGGAAACTCTGGCCAGTGTCAGCGTTGGTGTCTGGCCAGCAGCTCGGCACAAACACAAAACTGTTGCACCTCACGTCCTCTGCATCCATGTAAAAATGTTCCCCCCCCATCTTTATCTTTTGTTATAACTTATGTCTGTAATCACTGGGGTGGTGAGCGGGGTGGGGGGCTGTTCATAGCCAGATTTTGGCACATGCTGCCAATCAAATCACTGTGTGATTCTGTCACGATGCATCTTTACAGTAGTTGCAGGTACCGTTTTTCTGTCGGTTGTCAATCCATGGCACATGCTGAGGCTCATTGTACTCAGGTTCTCTTCCTAGTGCCCTTTTGAACAGGGTCCCAAAACCTGGCCTCTGTTTGCATCATACTCCTAGTCAAGGCAAGGCCATGATAATGCTTTGTCACCTTTTAAACCATCTGTGAGGAGATTTCATGTAAATATTTTATAAGTGTATATGAGACAAATTTGAGACAAAGTAAAAAGCATGAAGAGGAGGAGGAACGAATTTTTCTATACATATGAGTACTAAATTGAGCAGCACTCACATTCTGAAGCTGATAATGTTGCACATAATATCATATCTTAAAAAAAATCCTTTTGCTTGGAAATATGGCTGAAATTGATACAAGCCTTTTTTTTTTTTTTTTTTTTTAATTTTCCAGATGACATATTAGGAACTACTCAGAGCATTTAATAAACCTTTACAATTAATGAAATTAATTCTGAATTAAATTATTCCTGATCTGTTATAAAAGCAGTAGAAGGTCATCAGGCTCCAGGAGAGGCAATGTGTACTAGGGTAATTTACGTCGTGATACTTCCAGCCAGCTTTTCTTTGTGAACCATATGTATTCTGCATGTTAACCCCAGATCATTCAGAGCTGCATTGCTGTAAAGAAAACATTTATTATGTATCCAATTTGTTTTATAATACCAAAATTAGAAATCATGCCTTTGTATTCAAAACAACCAATACAACATATTCCAAAATTCTGACTTTTTAGGTAAAATCAGCTGCTTGTTATACCAGATGTACTTCTGTGTCTGTGTCAGCTCTGGATAAACCTGTGATCTGATGTAGTGGATTATGTAATATAGTCTGTATAAAGAATTAGTATGGACAGAATTAGAAAACATGGCACTGCTTCAAAGACAATTTGTTTACAAATGAGTGTAGAATTAAGAAATGTATGTATTTTCAGACTAGTGAAATTTAACTTGTATATCATTTCAGCAGCCTGTATGTGTAGCATGTACTTGTATGTTTTGTATTCATAATATGTTTCTTATACTGGAAGTATTATTTTATACTAGTCTAGATATAATAGCTTATGTTTAAAGCTAAATTATATTAAATTATTAAGCTTTTAGGTTAGATACCTAAAAATATATTAAAGAGCACACTTTCTTTACATGTAATTTTACAAGTGCATTTACCTCCATGTGCTCTGCAGATGACCTGCTAGTGTTAGAAAGATTCATTTCAGAATAGCCATGTTTTGCCTATAGGCTGAAATGGTATAATATCTTTACAATATTGTGTTGCATTCTTATGACCTGTTTCCCTTCATCCTAAACCATGTTTACCCTCCATTCTTCACTCTTTTTATTTATGTCCATTTATTACATTTAATTACATCAGTTTGCTTTCATAATTTGATTATTATATTAATTTTGAACCTTTATGCAAAGATTGTAGTTGCTTTGCTGATACTTATTTCATCTCCAGATTGTTAGCAGTAAAAAGCTTATTTTACATTACAAAGCATTTGATCTTATTTATTTATTAACATAAAGCCAACCTTTTAAAATGTAAATAGGTTTTAGTAACATCAGTGCCCTTAAGAGTCTAGGAAACAATGAAGACAAAAGTGAGAGGGACAGCGCAAGCCTATGGGATGTGGACTGCCTTGTAATTATCAGCTGTTTTTTTCTCCTGCCATGCATTCTTTGAGTATTCCTTTTTACAGATGGAGAAATAGTGATGTCTCTGTCTCTCTGAGGGAGTCCTATTTGAGCTTACTTAATGTTGAGAACAGAATGCAGAATTCCTCAACTATTGTCAGCTTTAGGAAATTAATTTTTCTTTTGTGCTTACATTCAGCTTGGGTTGTAGTTTCATCTCTCTGATGTTGTTTTGCACACAGTCTTACATTTATTTACCCCAGAGTATTGATCACATAATTACTGAGGCTGACAGTTTTTCACTGAGACAGAACAAGTTTGTACCATCAAATGAAAGAAGGAGAAAATTCTGTGAACTCCTGCTGTTCCCCATGATTCAGGCAGAAATCTGGGAGAGGTGTCTGAATGTTAGTTTTGCATACCATTGCTGTCTAATTGTGAGTAGTTCAGTCAGGTTCACAAAGCTCCATGTTCTTTTACCTGAAAAGGCAGGAGTTTCTCTTAAACTTAACGGCTGAATTCTGTCTGTATCTCAAGAACCTTTCTGATTAGAAAGTTTCAGAAATGGGCGTTCAGAAATGGAAACTTTGGGAACTTTGCTTCTATGGATGTCAGGTTAATTTTCAATGTCCCGGAAATTAAATATCTTCTCTTTATTTTCTCTTACCCAGACCTGAGTGTTCTTACAAGATTCTGGCAAGATTTATAAATTTGGCTGACAAGTCATAAGGAGAGACAGTGATTCAGTGTTCTGTGTAGCTGCAAAACATCAGTGACATTCTTCAGAATGAGCATGAACTTGATGCTACAGTTATCATCGTGCATTGTGCAGGGCTAATCCATTTGCACGAGAATTGTAGAGCTCCTCTATTGAGATTTAGTCTGTTTTCCATTTCAGTACGAAAAAATATTTTAATTCTGATTTAGTCAGAGAATACCTAGGAAGGGTGACAGCTCTTGAATGCAATTTTCATAGATCTTTCTCCACTGAGATGCTTGTGGTTTTCATTCTGTCTTCTAAAGAATCCATTTGTGGGGTAGCTTTATGTATATCATCAGAGATCATGTTTTATGCTGTCAACATTTAATTAAGAGACATTCCAAATAGAAAACAGCTTTCTGTCCAAAGAATTTTCGTGTTTATATGTAATTATGTTTAAGGTCTAAACTAAGTGGACTCTGCAATTTTGCTTAGGATGGCTAGGAATAAAAGGACAGAATCTCATAGGCAGAGATTCATAGACTGAGAATCAGGTCAGTTTTGAAAAGTAGATGTAGGTGTTGCTAACTACTTCAGGAGATCGAGATGCAGTTAGTACTGTCAGTGAATCTTAGAGAGCTATTGAGCTGACCAGGAGTTCAATTCAGTTGACTAAACAGATGTCAAGTGAAACATTAGATTATCCTATGCACACTAGAAGCCCTAGGTTATCCTATGGATACTGAAGGGCTATAAGCCTCACCAAGCAGGGTATCCTATGGAATCTAAAATGGCACCACATATCTATGTTCAGACAGCTAAGTGCCTGCATTGCAAAGCTCCGCTGGTTATAGTGTGAATTTAGTATGTCTTTATATATTTATCAAAACACTTCCATTTAAGCATTTACATCCTGAACTGAATCCTATCCCTAAAAAATTTTGTCTTTTATGAAAAAGGTCTCAAAGTTTGTGAAATCTCTGTTAACAGAATTTTTTTGTAGGGAAGTCAAAGGTGTGACTACAGCTTATGTAGGTACAGAGGACCAAGCTTTAAAATAACTTGTTCTGGTCCAGATAGAGTAGCTTTACCAGCACAGAGTTCAGCACTATGAAACCTGCCAAGGAACCTGGCAATTATCCCATACTGGCCACTGCTCTTCTGACATTTATATTGCTAGCATAACTCTTTTGTTAAGCACGGAGGTCCACTGCACTAGGTGCACGCAACAACTTCTGCACGTTGTGGTTGTCATATTTCTGAAATCAGTGTTAGGAGCCCATTGATGGACCATCTCAAGCACCACACATTGAATTTAGTCAGATGAACAGTTGAGTAGCTTGAGAAATGTGAAGTTGTTTCACTTTTGATTGTTATAAAATACACTCTTAATTGCAACAGTGTGGAAGGGGTATGGCTAGTCAAGTAGAGTGAAAACTAGACCAACATGTACTCAGTGAAGACAGGTAACTACTCAGTTATGACGGTAATTTCTTTTAAGATGTTACAGTTAGAATGGATCCCAAGCATGCCCTACTTACATCAACTGTTGACCGTGAATGACAACTGTGTGGAGAGGATTATAAGCTCTTTTTTCTATAGTATCTTTGCATGGGAAAATATAAGGAGACAGAGGTCACCTCAAGGCCCCAGTAGACACTACCCTTTTAAAGAATATTTCACCACATTCCCAAAGAGTGAAAGAGCCAAAAGTGGAATTTCTGTCAACTGCAGTGCTTTGAAGAACCATGACAATTATAGGACAAGCAGCAGCTCTTACAGAACTGTGAATAGCCAGCTGATGCGCTCATCTGCTAAGTTTACAAAGAATTATTAGTTTCATGCTACCTACACATTTTAAAAAGTGTATGCAGGGAACTATCACCTTTTAAAAATACATATATATTTGGTGACTTTTAGTTTGAATTTTGGAAGCAGTGGGCAGAATTAAACTGACAAATGTGCTTTTACTTGTTAAGTTATGCAATTTACATCTATAATTGTATTAAAACTTGCTATGGATGTGGAAGAAGACTTTTCAATCTCATTTGTCACGTGATATAGAGCTTGCACCACTCAGAGTATGGCAATGAGTAAAAAGGGGTCACAGCCTTGTAAGCCTCTCCTCATCCAGTCAATCTGCTCTTGCTGTTTTGGCCAGATGCAGCGTTCTTGAATCCAAAGTTAGCTAGCATCCTTTTGAACAGTTGCTCACCTTACTGTGTACATGCTTACTTTGCTTGGATGTTTCTTGAGCATTTAATTTTGGTTATTTCCATTTATTTAAATGTGCTTTATTCATTTTTTCCTGCATCTCTCAGCTCTCTTAAAGAGAACACGAGTACTTAGTTTACAACAAATTGAACACCAAAAGTTTACCTCTGTGTTTGCATAAGTTAGAAACACTAGAGAGTCATCATCGTAAATTCTAAACTAGAGAAGTCTAGCCTTGCTGGTAACTCTGTGCCTTTTTGATGCTTTAACTGAAAACGCCAAAGAAAAAGGTATTGTGAAAAGCCTTCTAGCTGTAAAGAGGTGGAGCACTACCTGATTAGTTATTAGATTATCTCTTTATTAAATCTGTAAACAACTTTATGAAGTATATCAAAGGCTCTAGATGGAAAACTCTTCCCTAGTAATGGGATAGGTGTTGACTGAATTAAAAAATTGATTCTTTAAATACTGGGCAACACTTTAGCTGGGCTTGTTTTGAGGAGTTATGAGGCATATTGATTGATTGAAAGTTTACTGCCATTAACAAATAATAAATAAGGTTTCACATCCAGATTTTTCTTTCCTTGTTTTCTTTCTTTGTCTTTTTCTTTGTCTTTTTTTTCTTTTTCTTCCATGCATTGTAGTGTTTTAATTAATACATCATTTAAATGTGATGTTTGCAAATGACAGCATGCAGCTGCTGTTGTATATTTTGTTTTGTTTTCTGCTAAGTCCTCCAATGTCATTTTCATTAACATTTGCTGCAACCTGTGAAGTGACAGAATTATTAGCTAGTGCTTGTCACCTTCTTAAGCTCAAGTATTATATTGGACTTAATACACGTATAAAAAACTTCTGAATAGTGATTCACACCATTAAATGCCTCTCAAATTGCCATAAAAGGTTTGCCTGCTCATCTCCTTTTGAAGCGGAAAGTGTTCACTGATATAATAGATTTTCGGTGATCTACAATGACAGGTTTATAGGTATTAAGCATCAAAAGGCTTTTTCTACTTCTGCATTACAGGTACAATCACATTAAGACCACTAAAAACAGTTAAATTGCTGAAGCTTTCATATGTGAAGCAGTATTACAGCTCAGTGATATTATGTTAAATGAGGAACCAAAGGTAGAGTGAACTCCAGGGACATAATAAAAACTAAGTGTATTATTTGGAATTAGTACATACAGACTAATTCTGAACCTCCCTTTGCAGTCCCATCAATAGTTGTGTTCTCATTAACAGCTTTAAGGAATTTCTATATCACAATCTATATGTGCCCATTAATGGAAAACACTTTATTCTGATTCTTTGAGGTAAAACTATTAAATAGAAAAGAAAGGTCTTAGTTGCAGCATATCCACCAGTATCCTATTCATGTACTAATGAAATGGGGGGCATCTGGGTATGTGTCAGAATAACTACAAACACTTAGAATCTTTCCTTACTGTTTTATGGCTTGCTTTAGATTCATACTGTTCTCCACAGACAGTTAAATCAAATGGAGTTACCTTAGATTTACTCATTCACTGTAGTCAGATGGAAGAAAAAGATAATAAAACACTCTCTTGTTTATTCTGCAGTGTTCTACACTTTTGTGTCTGTTTTTAATCCCTTTGACGCATACTTAGTCATGTAAATTATTATGTTTTCTCTTAGTGCCTAAGAGAAAAAAACGTGTTATTTAAACTCTTGTCCTTTATCATTAGATAGCCTGTCCACAGGACAGCAACATTAACCTGCTGAGGAAACTCTTTTAAAGAAAGTCTATATAGCCGTAGGTTGTAAATGAATGCTTCTCTTTTCATGATTGTGGTGCCATATTCTCACTCCTTTTTAAAGACCTTTCTTGACATCAGCAGTAATCTGAAGCCTTAGAGAGTAGCTTAAAGGTGAAAATTGAAAGGGAAGGCTGTGAGAGGACAGTTGCATTTATATAAACAGAAGTCTTCAATAACCAAAGGAAAAATAAAGTTAGGCTTTACCTAGAGGTGCCAGAGTGCTGTGCTACCTTTATCATTCTTCCTGGCTCTGAATAATTAGCTCTTTTCTGTGATAAAACTGGAGGAAGTCTTCATGATAGATACTGGCTCTGAGTAGGCTACACTTGATTACAGAAATGAACCTCAACCAGAAAAAAGAAAAGTTTGCACTACAATTCCTTTTTTTTTCCTCCTGTATGTTGAGCTTCCATTGCACTGATGATAACTCAGTCCAGAAGGAGTTAAGTTCTCTTTAAAGGGAATCCCTCCATGTGTTCAATGAAGTTCATACCTATAACGCAACCACTGTTACATCATATGTGATGAAGCAGATAGCAGAGACAAGGTTAATCTATAATGAAACGATCTACTGCTACTTCAGGGCAGAGGATGTTTTATCAGCATGTTAAGATTAACTATCTCGTCTGGAACATAGGAGGCAATGGAGCATCTGTGTAGAAAGCAGTTATTCCAAGTTAATATTTTATATTTTTTGCTGAGACAAGATTTTTTTCTTTCTCTAAAACTCTGAAATAGTTCACCTTACAGGAAAGGCTATATCTATGCTGATGGTAGAGTGCCAGGTCAGGAAAAAGGCTCAGGTCACAGTCTCCTTGACTCAGCTGTTTAAGGGCATGCTGCTGGTTTTGGAGAACAGCTATAGATGTTCCCTGAGCAGTCTAGGTTTACATTGTTTATAAATCCCATTAACTTTTGCAGCAGGCTGCCTTGGGGTTCGTTCATACTGGGGAGGTCAGGAGCTACAAAAATATGTGCCATATAGGCCAGGCACAAAGTACTCCAACCATTCATATTGCAGGTGTGTTCGTGTCTTGGTTTGAGCTTAATAGTGATGCAGGTCTTCTTGTTTATAGTTCCCTGCAGATCTCTAACTCTGGACCTAGTCAGGGCCTTTGGCCCTCACAGTGCAGAATGCAGAGAGGTTTGGACTTCAGCATATTCTATATACTGGTGCCTGAAATGTGCTGTGAAAGCAAACACAACCCTTTACACTGCCATTAAGAGATACTATTCTGAAAAAGTCTTCCCAGCAGCAGTGGCTCAAAGTTAGTAATTTCTTGAATGAGCAAATGTAGCTGCTCCAAGAAACCGTCAAAGTCATATAGGAAGCTGGACAGAGGATCTGCTCAGCACATTCATCTGACGGCTTCTAGTTGGCCAATCCAGGTTGAGACTAAGTAATAAGGTGACTATAAATACCATCGGCAATCTAAACAGAGAAATTCAAACTCTTAATCACAAGAAGACACACAAAGATCTCACAGAGTGGGCAAACCAACCTCCCAATGAGTATCAGCTCCCTTTTTGTGTTATAGGTAAATCTCTATAGATCGCTGCAGGTATTTATTGTTCTCCAGAAAGTCTGATCCTGGTTGCCAAGCAACTACAGCAGCTTTGTTACATGTGTTCGATACAAACTATGACTGCAATTTTCTTGCCTTAAAATTAATTGTGAGAAAATTCACCACCTTAAATTTAGTTGTTCTTTATTATGGTTCTCCTCAGCAGTACTGATTGTCTGTACTGAACAAGCTGTGTGAATTGGTACCAAAATACTCCAGAGGCAACCTTTGCCAAAAGAAGTCCTAAGAGCAGCAGAAGAAAGCCCTCATAAATGAAAACTGGCCTGTATGACAAGGTTTAATTTTGTTGAAGTATTTCATATAGGAAATTTTTTAAGACACCATCTTTCTGTAAGGAACTAAGCAATAGATAAGGGTAGAGAAAAATTCTATAAAATTAGTTTAATATGTATCCTTCCCCTTTATAGGATCTGAAATATGTAGAGTCAACACTAAATGATTATAGAAGGTTACTATTTTCTATAGTATAAAAGTAGATCTATTAACTTACACAAACTAATGAAAGACTGATTAAATAAACTGGTTTTTCATTTAGATTAAGTTTCTACTAGGAACTGTACCTGAGGTCAAATCACAGCTGAAGTTTAGGACTCACCATGCTGAAATCTCTGAGCTGTTCTTGTCAGAGTTTTGGCCCAGCTGAACATTTTGCAACACTAATCCTGGTACAGTCAAAATATATAATAGGCTGGGGTTTGAGTTTTCTGCTAGCTTGGAATTAACCTTAAAAAAGCTTTTCTTCCTTAATAATCTATAGATGAATCTGAACATGTACTGGAATCCCTTCCAGTAGAATCTGGGATATTTAAAAAATAGATGTGGCTTATGTCTTACTTTTAATTCAAGTAGCTATATAGTAGAAATCCTAAGGAACCTGGCTTCAGAATAAGAACTGAGACCAGTTCTTACTACAGCATTTCTAATAGTTAAAAATACAAATGTTTTTTTCTTGATATGAGGGTGTCTTAAAAATTCATGATTAATCAGCACATGTGGTAACAGAAGGCTTAAAACCGCACCAAACATCATGGTAACCAAATACAGTGGTAACTAAAGAGAAACCTGCTGCTGTTTTTCTGACCTTTTTTGTTACCTTAGCTTTATTAGCAATTTGACAGTTTATGTTTTTAATAGACTGCAGGTTCTAAACACACTCCATTCAGTTCTGATGATGGAAAAGTAAACACTTAATCTCTAAAGGCTTTGAAAAAAATGCTTGTGTTCATTTCCTAAAATTTTAAAGACTTGCTCAACAAAGGAGAGGGTGCAAGGAACTTACCTGTAATATTTTTCATAGAATATGAGATGTCTTCCTTTTTTTTCTGGTTCAGTAATGCCAGAGGCTTCTGTTTGGAGTCATTGATGGATAAAGTTTTACCAGACATTGTTACTTTCTCGGTTAAAATGGAAATTAGGACCATAAACAACTCAGTGATCAGTAAAATCCTGATGTCATATCCCTTTCTCTATCCTTTCAGTAGAACAGAAAAACTAGGACTTTTCCTAACCAAAATTTAATTAGTCAACTTAGTGCTTCAGGTGACTTGTGAATAAACAGCAGAAAAGAATTGGGGGAAGCTGGGAATCTGTACAATAACATCAGTAAGAATGTATGGAGTGAATTGAATATGTGAGATAAATTTGGTATTGCATTCTTTAATTCAGTGTCCACAAAAGCAGTAGTACAAGTTACTTCTTTGGTTTATCTGGAAAACCATAGTGTTTACTTTTTAAATTCATTGAATTTGGAGTCTTCTCATTCCTTGAATTTGAAGCTTCCTTCTCTGAGAGATTGGGATATTTGGAGGAACTGTGAGGGAAGAGGCAGGTAAAGATTTCACTTGATCAATTGAACTTGTCTTACCTCTGCGCATGAGCGAAAAGATATTTCTCAGAACCTTGCAGGTGTATGGTTGTTTTTACCAACTAGTTACTTTAGTGCCAACGTTGCCCTATCCGGTTCCTTTTTCTCCTCTGCTTTTACGGACATATAAGGTAGCTTTTAATCACATCAGAAAACTCAGCTTGCATGACTTAATTTGCAATAGATACTGTTTGTCTTACAGTTGATCATTAGTAGTCCATAGTTTGTCCTTAGCAAGACTGCTGACGCTAAAGATGGACTTCATCATGCCTAACCTTGGAGATTTATGGTGATACCCATATGGGAGCTAGGTAAATAGTGCAGCCCAGTAAATATGTTTTTACTATCACTATTAAAAGGTCCCTGGCTGTGTGCTGACCTGGCAGCACAGGGGTTCATCCTCGCTCTGGCTTGAGCTGGGTGTCACTGATTTAACCCCTGCGCTGGGGCCAGTCACTGCCACCTCCCCTGCTCCATCTTCAGCTCTGAGGGTGGCCCTGCTGGGGAGAGGGTGACATACACCCCCCTGACAGTCACTGCCTGGGGCTGGCGGCCACTGACAGGCTGCAGCTGACAGCCTGGGAGAAGGAAAGGGGCTGTGACAAGGAAATGTATAAAAAGAATCCAAAGCAGAGCCCAAGCCTGAGCAGAAGGAAGTGTGACACTTTTTCTGGTGCAGACCTTAGGATGTCAACAGCTCACCATGACCCTCCTATAACCTTCCACCCTCATCCCTCTTGAGGAAGACTGAAGAGTCAACCTTAGGACCCAGCAGGACACAGGAAGGATGAGCATAACAGCAAAGTAAAGGGATAGATACTAGGAAGACTTTATCATATAACAATCTCACGTATGTTATTTAATGAGGCATTTCTGTATTAATTAGATAATATGCGCTATGAGATCTTTAGAACACTGATTTCTTGGTTCCATATAAATAGTGTTTTCTCATTTGCTTATGGCAAGATTTGGAGTCTGACACTGGACTGTCTTTACGCAGAGAAATAGATGTTTTTAGAGTGTGATTCATCTCAAGGAATGCATCTAAAATTATTCCGATAAATCATGTTACAGAAGTTCCTCTGTTTCCATCCACCATAAAGCAAATCCAAATCATCCTGTGTCTCCTTGCTCTCAGATAAGTGCCCTCATCTAAGGCTACAAAACCTATACTTTCCTCCTCACTTATGTTTTTCATGAATTTTGCCACTCTGAGGGACAAAATGCCCTCTGGGCTAGCTTTCTATCTAGCAGCTGGGACGTTTGCTAATACATAGAAGATACAGATATTGAGTCTGAGACAAAGGAAAAAATGAACTGGGGTCTCCCACTGGTTGAATGGTATAATAATTGCTTTGTAGCATAAAAGATGAACAGTGGCACTACCATCACCTCTGTGGCAGTGCTGTAAAGGAAAATAATGATCCCTGTTTAGTTCTTTGAAAGTACAATTGTACATGTCAACACACAGCAGAAAATTCTGGCCTTCAGCTTCCAGGTTGATGGATCTGCATGCGATTCTTAATCAGGCACCTGGCAGCTGAGGAGGAGTCAGAGTCCCAGCCACTGTCTTCCCTGGTTTCTATTATCTAGCATTAGACAGGTTCCTGCTTCGTATACAGGTTTTGGATTATTGTTCAAAAATCCCTGATTTCCCAAGTACTGCATAGTTCTTGATCCCATTTTAGGGGAGCAGAAAGCCACAATATAGGGATTTGGTTGTGATGACTCTAGTGGCGATGGTGCTCAATCAGTAATTCCCTGAATAATGTAAAAAAAACAAGAGAAGAATATTTATTATTTAGGAAACTGAATTTTTAGGTAGCTATTTTTATATTGGGTATCATTATTTCAAGCCCAATATATATGATTATACCTTATTCAGACTAAATAAGAGTTTTAACACATTAAAGCTGTGTTATCTTTTTTCTTCTGATATACACCACTATATTTGCATAACCTTTCCTGGACTTCATTTGCAAATATATCTCCTCTTCTTTATTCTTACAATTGTTTTCTCAGCCCCCATCCAAAAATGATGCATTCTTTTAACAACATAGAATTTCTTAGTGTTAAAAGATGACCTAAATTTCATTCTTCTCTGTATCTGTGTTACAGTTGAAGTCATACAGTCAAAATCCTGTTACAATACAAAAGTGCTCTGAGGTTTCTCTCCAGGTGACAGCCCTGTTCACTAGGCTACAGCTAGAAGTCTTGGACTTCTCCCTCCTTTTCTCTGTCCCAGTGGATTTTACATTCACTTCTGCAGAATGGAATTATTAACACATGAATACGATCCATAACACTCCTAAGGAAGATGAGAGTTGTAGGTTAAACCTCCTCAGGCAGAGGGGTTTTGTAATATATATGTCACTTCCTTGGTTGTAATGTGTGTGTATGTGTGAATTGCTGTCATGCATTAAATATGCCAGCTGTCCATATAAGAGAAGAAAATGCTGTTCATTCCTTCAGAAGGCTTAGCACTGTGCTCTTATGGTTGGAGAAGTCTGCTTTATACTTTAAATAAGGGAGCTGGTTTTAAGTCCTAAGAACTTAAAGCTGCGCACAAAGCTCACTGTGCTGATTAATTTAATGCTGTTTTAACTCATCTTCTGTACAGTAAGAAACTGATTCTCTTTAGACCTTTACAAAAGGCTTTTTAAAGTACCTTATAGCAAGAGGAGGTCTAAAGAAAACATTGGACCGATACTTGTTGATGATGGTCACCTGACTAATAGGGATGAAGAAGAAGCAGAGGCATTCAATGCATTTTTTGCCTCAGTCTTTAATAATACTGATAGACCTTGGGCTGCCAGGTCCCCCGAGTCAGAGGACCACGAGTATGGGAACAGTGAAATTCCATTTGTGGACACTGAAACTGTAAGGGACCAGCTGTATCAGCTGAACGTTCACAAGACCATGGGGCCTGATGGGATTCATCCCACAGTACTGAAGGAGCTAGCAGATGGCAGGACTCCTCTCGATCATCTACCAAAGGTCTTGGGAGTCTGGGGAGGTGTCTGCTGACTGGAAGCCAGCCAGTGTTATTCCAATCTACAAGAAAGGTGTGAGGGAAGACCCAGGGAACTACCGACCTGTCAGTCTACCCTCAGTTCCTGGAAAAATTATGGAGAAGATTACACTAGGTACTAGTGAAGGGCATTGAAAGAACAATGCAATCAAGAGGCACAGTCAACATGGGTTCACAAAGGGAAAGTCCTGTTTTAACTAATTTGATATCCTTCTATGATAAGGTCACCCACCTAGTGGATGAAGGGAAGGCGGTGTCTTCTGGATTTTAGTAAGGCTTTTGATAATGTCCCTCACAGCATCCTTCTGGACCAGTTGTCCAACTGTGGGATGAGAAGGTTCATAGTGTGCCAGATGAAGAACTGGCTGGGGGGCAGAGCTCAAAGGGTTGTAGTGAACGGAGCTACATCTGGCTGGCGACCAGTCACCAGCAGTGGTCCTCAGGGCTCAATTCTAGGGCCAGTTCCGTTCAATATATTTATCAACCATCTGGATGCAGGAGTTAAATGCACCATTAGCAAGTTTGCTGATGATACCAAACTGGGAGGTGCTGTTGACTCTCTTGAGGGACAGGAGGCCTTGCAAAGGGATCTAGATAGATTGGAGCATGGGGCTATGATTAATGGGATGAAATTTAGCAAGTCCAAGTACTGGATTCTGCACCTGGGACAGAGTAATGCTGCGCAGAAGTCTAAACTGGGAGAGGAGTGGCTGGAGAGCCGCCCTGCAGAAAGGGGTCTGGGGGTGCCGGTCGACAGCAGGCTCAACAGGAGTCAGCAGTGTGCCCTGGCAGCCAAGAGGGCAAACCGCATCCTGGGGTGCATCAAACACAGCATAACCAGACAGTCAAAAGAGGTAATTATCCCGCTGTATTCAGCATTGGTGCAGCCTCACCTGGAGTACTGTGTGCAGTTCTGGGCCCCACAGCTTAAGAAGGATGTGAAGGTCGTTGAATGTGTCCAGAGGAGGGCAACAAAGCTGGTGAAAGGGCTGGAAGGACTGTCCTATGAGGAGCAGCTAAGGACTCTGGGCTTGTCTAGTTTGGAGAAAAGGAGGCTGAGGGGTGACCTCATTGTTCCCCACAGATTCCTGAGGAGGGGAAGTGGAGGGGGAGGTGCTGATCTCTTCTCCCTGGTATCCAGTGACAGGACGCGTGGGAATGGTTCAAAGCTGCACCAGGGGATGTTCAGACTGGACATTAGGAAGCATTTCTTTACTGAGAGCGTGGTCAAACACTGGAACAGCCTTCCTAGAGAGGTGGTGGATGCCCCCAGCCTGTCAGTGTTTAAGAGGCATTTGGATAATGCCCTTAACAACATGCTTCAACTTTTGGTCAGCCCTGAATTGGTCAGGCAGTTGGACTAGATGATAGTTGTAGGTCCCTTCCAACTGAAATAGTCTAGTCTATTTTATTCTGTTCTTTACTGTTCTATTCTATTCTATTCTAACACACAAGTTTTAAACATCAGGCCATTTTTGGTTCTGTCCTCAGCAACTTGATAAAACTTGTACCTAGGGAGAAGGAAAAGCTTCATAATGAACCTCATGAAAACAGATGCTACAGAGGTTTCTGATTCTTGAGAATGTAGTTAATAATTGGAAATGTAGGGATTTTACTTTCATATGAAGCCTTGAATTAGAACCTTTGAAAGACATAAGATGAATTTGTGATGTTTTGGATCAGTTAGTGTCAAATAATTTAAATGTATTCAGCTGAAAAATAAAAATTTGGGGGTGGGCTGTAAAAGACACTGGCTAGATCTTTTATATGTCCTGAATTGTGGGATGGTCTTTCTCCTTTCTGTTTAGTTAGTATTCCCCCAATGTTTCTTTATAATATTAAATAGAAAGAAATTCACTTTGGGATGTTAAGCATAGTCATTATTTGCTAGCCTGAAATTTTACTTAATCAAATTGACCAGAAATTTCCCATCCTGTGAGGAGAAAGAAGCATAGGACCTTTACAAACCAAGCAAAGAAGACACAGTGAATGGCATCAACAACAGTTATAATCAGAGTTTTCAATATTTCTCCAATGCTGAAAAGACCATCCTAAGTAATACAAGATTGTATACTGACATGCTATAGTTTACATGCTAAATCTCTATGTGCTGAGCTAACATCAGTTTTTGGGACAAAGCCTTTGTATTCCAGGCTCTTTCTGGTTTTCATTAATGACTCTTCCCCCAAAAGTGTGCATAGCACGTGCTCCTGTTGTTATGAAATGCACTGCAACAATTTTGTTACCTTTGGTGTATTAACAATTGAAAACAATAAATCTTAAATCCTATAGTGTTTCTCTTTAATCAAGTGATTTTCATATGAATGTTTTTGGTGAAAATCATATCTATCATACAAATATCTGTAACAGGCAGCTATTCTTTGTTTTTATATTTTTTATATCGCAAAATACTTGTTTTAAATTGTTTGCATTTCATGCTTAACATTTCTAATAAAGCAAACTAGGATTTTGGAGAGAATTTTAAACAGAGTTGGGTAAATGACACTTCATTGTACCCAAGATTATAATTAATATTTTATTCAAATTTTATTTGGTGAAAATAAGGGTTTTTCCATCCTTATATATATCTGCTGACAATTCCTGTCTAACTTTCTAAAGAAATAAAATATAAAGTGCTCTAGCTCCCAAATAATAATCTATTTTTGCACTTTTTTTTTCTTTGTTTTGGTCAAAGCAGAATCCAATGTTTGTCAAGAAATCCTCAGTGACTGCTGCTGTGACTTAAGCCTAAGTCAGTATTTGTAGTTTGATTTTCCTGAGTAATCTTTACTTGGAGGCATTGGGGACAACACTGTTTTTCATAAATGGTATTTTATATAGGACATGTAAACACTGGGCTCACCAGAGGTGAATTTTAGATTTCTGTGAGAGTTAACAAATACATTTAGATGGAAGTGCTTGGCATATTGCCAGATTGGGCAGAAAATTGAATAACAGAACAACAACAACTAAGAATTCTGCATGGGCTTGGCTGTGAAATATGACTATTTCCAGCTCCTGTACAAATTGTATTTTTGTACCTCAGTCCTTCCTCGAATTCTTCAAGTATTTCTGTCTTGAGTGTTTACATTTCATGGAGATTGGAGATATCAGAAACAGGTAAGATGGTGTTTTACATTCACTCTGTTTACAAGGATTTTTTTTTTTTATTAGAAGATAGATAAATACACAGTCTGTTTTTAAATATTAGTGGTATGCCCAAGATGTAGAAAATACACTGGGTTTACACCTACTTAATATAATTTCGGCAATATAAACAATCATAGTCAGAAAATTATATAAAGGCTACTAAGGAATAAGTATAAAGTTGAAACAGTGATTCTTCTGTGACCAGTTTATTAATAACCAATTTTTATCTTAAAATGGGGTAGGAATATTAGGAAATACATAACCTGAAATTATAGATACCTGGTCCATTCAAACTCACAACAGTAAGGGGCTCTTCCTGAAGCAGACTACATTTGTAATGGCCCTGCTACTTGGATGCACTGAGATTTATAAAACCCAATAAAAACTCCTGCTGTCTTCTTGGCAAGACACTTTCCATATAGACATTAGTAATTCTTCAAGTGACTAATATAAGATGGTGATCTAGGGTCTTTCAGTAGTGGAAAAAGAAGCATTTGCAGAGTTTTCTTTCTGTTCTTTTAGAAAGTTGTCTTGGGATGGGGTGAACTTCCCACTGGGCATTCCTCTCCATTGACTGAACAGAAGACAAGCTTTCGAGCTTTTCTATGGATAAATTAGATGATAACCCAGCCATTGCCCAAGTGACTCTTTTAATTGACACGAATTCTGAACCTGTGCTGTCCTTTAGAATGTGACTTAAACATAAATAACTGTACTTTTTTTTTTTTTTTTCTCTTTGGCATTTGCTACTCTAGCTTGAGCAGAATAAACATTCATACCCATAGGGAATTTGCTGATAATCTAGTAAAAAAAAAAAAAAAGATTATTTTGTTAAAGTTATTGAGGAGCTCAGCAGATGTGCCTTGCAAGTGAATTGCCAAATATCAACTGTCAGAACATTGTCTCTATCTACAGTAACTCCCCAGTAGAAGAAAACTGGGGGTTATTGTGACACAGGAAGTGCAATCATTTGTATAGCTAAACACTGTATAAAACCAGCATGATTTCTGTACCAGCTCATGAAGTTGTGCAATGATTTCTGTGGTCTAGACACATACACTAGAACAGAGAAAGAGAATGACTCTGATTAATATGGACATCAGCAAAGAGTATTCCTGGAACTCTGGCAAAATTGGGTGCTAAATCTGAAGAGAGAAACCGGTGTTTTTTCATATTTTAAGTTAGTTTTATAATGAAATATGTATGAGAAAAAATAGTGGAGAACTTGAAATGGCATCCTCTTGGTAGAATATTAGGCAGAAATGAATGGTGTACATCACAAAAGTAAATATGACTGTAGACTTCTAATGTGTGAACATAGGCAGTTCACTTGATACAAAGGAGACATTTTGCTTATGGTAAGAACTGGAATATGTAACAAAGATTTTTTTTCCTTATATGGACCTAAGAGTAATCGTATTCCCTGCAAAATAAGAATTTAGGTTTCTTTTCATTTCTACCTTAGAGATAAATAGTATCAAATGTAGATACTGTTTTTACTCATCTTCTTCCTAATTATGTCTTGATTCTGAGATGTAACTGTTGCACTTAAAGGATTAGGGAGGTTATTCCAGACCAAGTGGAATTAATTATAAAATTTAGTATGGCATTTTCTGTTTTGGCCATCACTTTATGATCATTCTGAATTATATCTGAATAAGATGTCTGAATGCATCCATTTGAACAATGGTACCGGGCAGATTGTTTGGAGAACTTTAGGTGCCTTTGTAGAGAAAGATCCTTTTAGATACTAGGCCTCTCATTTAGCTCCTAGAATTTCTAGAGCTGACTTTGGTTTCCTCTTAGTTGTGGAAGAGTCAACACCATGCCATCAATGCAAGAAGAGCTATTGCTGTTTTGTGTTTATGACATGAAATCCAAATCTGCCCCTACTTGCCTCACCTCACTTCAGTACAAACATAAGCATAAAGCTGGCAAGGACGTCTACATACTAAGTCAATTCTGCTGTTACAGGATGCCAGGTGGTATCTGGAGAGGGGGCTGTTATCATCTACCACCAACTTCTTTCGTCCATTGGATCTCTTGGATCTATTCTAAATTTGATCAATGTTTCCAGCTTTTGTGGTTGTCATCTTCATTTTTGAGATCTATTGGAAAAACTTCACATATATATACACCTTTGTAACATAGCCAAATATTACGTATTTTGCACAGTTTCTTCAGAAGCAAAAGTTCTTGATCTTGCCATCTTAATTGTCTGTGTCATCTTGATAGCAGACTTCACCTATTTGCCTTCATTTTTTTTCCTTCACAAATAAAGTTGTATGGGTAACTGTTATTTTGCAGCCCTGATTGCTAACCAACAAGATTTTTTCTAAGCCATTTATCTTTCAGCCATGTCCCCTCAGTTAGGTTTGCAGTTAGGTTTCTGTTTAACTCTATATCGTGATCAAAACTGGGAAACTTTCCACAAATCCTTGTTTAGAAAGCTTCTATCCCAACCACAATGTAGTTTCTTCAGAGTCTAATCTGCATTTAAACCAAAGACAGTACAGTCAAGCACAATACATACACATGTATTTACTCTGAAGTAACAAGTTTTTCATTTTTCATTACCACACACAAATTCCATACATGTAGTTATTTTGGAAGATGTCCTGTGTCTGCACACTTTAATCTTATCTTCATGATTCATGCAAAATCTTTGCTACAGAAAATTTGTGTGAAGGCTTCCTTTTGCACTGTAAGTTCTTCTACATGGGGGAAATTATTCTACAGTGATTACACTAGAATTCCAAATGTGATCTTAAATTTTTCAGCATAGAAATTACTTCAAAAGTATGTTTTGAAATAAATTACCTAAGCAGCATTATCATTCTGAATCTTCCTCATCCTTTGAGCTGATGGTTCACATATTAAAAGGCTATCAAATAAGAATTTTGCATTTATATGTTGCAAGTGACTAGATCACATACAAAACAGGAGGAGAAGCAGCTGGGGCTATAGATTGTGTATTATATCTATAATTTATGAACCATCTATTTTAGGTTTTGAGTTTTGGTTTTCTGTAATAGGTTATGTGTCATAAATGATACCTACTAAATTTCCTGATCCTGCTTTTAATCAGAGTTTCATTTGTGTGACCTTCAAAACATTCGCTGAGTTTTATGTGGTGTGATGTTGGTCTGCTGTGTTATTAATGATTCATTCCTTATTTATATTCTTAAATATTCATGGCAGCATTTGTTTCCATAGTACTTGTTCACATTAGCAGACCCTAGACCACTGTGACTCAAAAAGTGAAACAGAAAATGGGATGTCATATGCATCTATCTTATGCCTCCTTTATTGCACATCATTGAGGAAGTTAATATTGTTAATGATGAAAGACTGTTTTTAACATTCACTGAGTGGTTTTTTGTTGATGCTTTGCATGCATGCAGGTCTTCATTAGAACTCACGAGTTATGTGGGAATAAAATGCATACCAGCATACAAGACAGCCTGCAGGCTTCTAACGCTTGACATAAGATGAAGGAAGTAGAAATAAGGCTCACCATGCTCTTAATAGAGTGCTTTAGTATTTCTTTCATAAGACAGCTGCATATTTGCACTGCAAAGTACTTTGGGGAAAAGGAAAGCAGAGAGATACAGACAGACTGAACACAGTACTATATCTAATATACTAGTTGAAAGAGCCACAACTTCAACAGAAGAAGCAAATGAAGTATTATTTCAGAGCACTATGGCTTTGCTGTTAGGATCAATAACATCAGGCCTATTTGTATAAGGCAGCTTGATAGGGCACTACTGTGAATACTACCCATGTCTGAAGGTGTAGCTTCAGTTGGGACTGTTTTCAGGTTCCATATGTCCAAGATAAAAACAGATTCTGCAGCTGATGTACCTGCCCACTAACAGTTTTGGCACCACTCTGAGAGCTGGCATGCATAGCCATGACCAAAACAAGGCATACTGAAGGTAGAGACATGCATATGGCCAATTGCCATATGCCCTCATTGGGCAAATATGGGCTCATGCAAAGTTGCAACTGCAGGAAATAAAACATATTTACTCATAAATACAGAACAGATAAAAATTAGCTGTCAATTTAGTGAGGTGTGTGCCATTAAAAAAAGGAGGGTGGTTGTTGTAGGTGATTCCCTCCTGAGGGGAACGGAGGGCCCAATATGCCGGCCTGACCCGACCCACAGGGAGGTCTGCTGCCTCCCTGGGGCCCGGGTGAGGGAGGTCATGAGGAAACTCCCCAGTCTGGTACGGCCCACCGATTACTACCCGCTGGTAGTTTTGCAGGTTGGCAGCGAGGAGATAGAGCAAAGAAGCGTGAAAGGGATGAAGAAGGACTTTAAGGCGCTGGGGAGACTGATTGATGGATCGGGTGCGCAGGTGGTGTTTTCTGCAATCCCTTCAGTGGCGGGGAGGAACACTGAAAGGAATAAGAAAGCAAACATGGTCAACGCGTGGCTCAGAGACTGGTGCCACCAGAGGAATTTTGGATTCTTTGACCATGGGGTGGTCTCCGTGGCACCGGGCCTGCTGAGTGCAGGCGGTGTCCAGCTGTCCCCAAGGGGGAAAAGAATCCTTGCCCGTAAGTTGGCAAACCTCATCAGGAGGGCTTTAAACTAGACTCGAAGGGGGAAGGGGATGAAGCCAGGCTACCCAGAGGTGAGCCTAGGGGTGGCATGCCATTGCCGGGGGCAAGACCGATAGCCCAGCTCAAGTGCATCTACTCCAATGCACACAGCATGGGCGGCAAACAGGAGGAGCTGGAAGCCATCGTGCGGCGGGGCAGCTATGACGTGGTCGCCATCACAGAAACATGGTGGGACGACTCGCATGGCTGGAGTGCTGCGATGGAGGGCTATAAGCTCTTCAGGAGGGATAGGCAAGGAAGGAGAGGCGGTGGGGTGGCTCTGTACGTCAAGGAGTGCTTTGATTGTATAGAGCTGGATGATTGTCACGACGGGGTTGAATGCTTATGGGCAAGGATGAGGGGGAAGGCCAACAAGCCGGATATCCTGCTGGGGGTCTGTTATAGACCACCCGACCAGGGCGTAGAAGCTGATGAAGTGTTCTTCAAGCGACTGGCAGAAGTCTCGCAGTCGCAAGCCCTTGCTCTTGTGGGGGACTTCAACTTACCGGATGTCTGCTGGAAGTACAACACAGCTAAGAGGAAACAGTCCCGGAGGTTCCTCGAGTGTGTCGAAGATAACTTCCTGACGCAGCTGGTAAGCGAGCCTACAAGGGAAGGTGCCCTGCTTGACCTGCTGTTTACGAACAGAGAGGGTCTGGTGGGTGAAGTGAAGGTCGGAGGCCGTCTTGGGCTTAGCGACCATGATATGATAGAGTTTTCAATTTTTAGCCAAGTAAGGAGGCGGGTGAGCAATACCGTTACCATGGACTTCCGGAGGGCAGACTTTGCCCTGTTCAGGACACTGGTCGGGAGGGTCCCTTGGGAGACGGTCCTGAAGGGCAAAGGGGCCCAGGAAGGCTGGACCCTCTTCAAGAAGGAAATCTTGAAGGCGCAGGAGCAGGCAGTGCCCATGTGCCGTAAGAAGAGCCGGCGGGGAAGACGGCCGGCCTGGCTCAACAAGGAGCTTATGCTGAGGCTTGGGGAAAAAAAGAGAACTTACCACCTCTGGAAAAAGGGGCAGGCAAGTGAAGAAGAATACAAGGACCTCGTTAGGTCATGCAGGGAGGGAATTAGGAAGGCGAAAGCCCAGCTAGAGGTCAACCTGGCCACGGTCGTGAGGGACAACAAAAAAAGCTTCTATAAATACATTAACAGCAAAAAGAGAGCCAAGGAGGATCTCCATCTTCTACTGGATGCGGCGGGGAACATTGTCACGAAGGATGAGGAAAAGGCTGAGGTACTTAATGCCTTCTTTGCCTCAGTCTTTAACAGCCACACCGGGTATCCTCAGGGTATCCGTCCCCCTGAGCTGGATGACAGGGATGGAGGGCAAAATAGGCTCCCCATGATCCAGGAGGAAGCAGTTAACGACCTGCTATGCCACCTGGACACTCATAAGTCTATGGGGCCTGATGGCATCCACCCAAGGGTGCTGAGGGAGCTGGCGGAGGAGCTTGCCAAGCCGCTCTCCATCATTTATCAACAGTCCTGGTCAACGGGGGAGGTCCCGGATGACTGGAGGCTTGCCAACGTGACGCCCATCTACAAGAAGGGTCGGAAGGAGGATCCGGGGAACTACAGGCCTGTCAGCCTGACCTCGGTGCCGGGGAAGGTTATGGAGAGGCTCATCTTGAGGGCGCTCACGGGACACGTGCAGGATACCCAAGGGATCAGGCCAAGCCAGCACGGGTTCATGAAAGGCAGGTCCTGCTTGACCAACCTGATCTCCTTCTATGACCAGGTGACCCGCCTAGTGGATGAGGGGAAGGCTGTTGATGTTGTCTACCTGGACTTCAGCAAAGCCTTTGACACTGTTCCCTACAGTATTCTCCTAGAGAAGCTGGCGGCCTGTGGTTTAGACAGGTACACTCTTCGCTGGGTAAAAAACTGGCTGGATGGCCGAGCCCAGAGGGTTGTGGTGAATGGGGTGAAATCCAGCTGGCGGCCGGTCACAAGCGGAGTCCCCCAGGGCTCGGTTTTGGGACCGGTCTTGTTTAATGTCTTCATTGATGATCTGGATGAGGGGATAGAGTGCTCCCTCAGCAAGTTTGCAGACGACACCAAGTTGGGAGGGAGTGTTGATCTGCTTGAGGGTAGGAAGGCTCTGCAGAGGGATCTGGACAGGCTGGATCGATGGGCTGAGGCCAACCGGATGAAGTTCAATAAGGCCAAGTGCCGGGTTCTACACTTCGGCCACAACAACCCCAGGCAACGCTACAGGCTTGGGGATGAGTGGCTGGAAAGTTCCCCTGCAGAAAAGGACCTGGGGGTGTTGATCGACAGCCGGCTGAATATGAGCCAGCAGTGTGCCCAGGTGGCCAAGAAGGCCAACGGCATCCTGGCTTGTATCAGAAATGGTGTGGCCAGCAGGAGCAGGGAGGTGATCATGCCTCTGTACTCGGCTCTGGTGAGGCCGCACCTCGAATCCTGTGTTCAGTTTTGGGCCCCTCACTACAAGAAGGACATTGAGGTGCTGGAGCGTGTCCAGAGAAGGGCGACGAAGCTGGTGAGGGGTCTGGAGCACAAGTCTTATGAGGAGCGGCTGAGGGAGCTGGGGTTGTTTAGCCTGGAGAAGAGGAGGCTGAGGGGAGACCTTACCGCTCTCTACAACTACCTGAAAGGGGGTTGCAGAGAGGTGGGTGTTGGTCTCTTCTCCCAAGTGACTAGTGACAGGACTAGAGGAAATGGCCTCAAGTTGCGACAGGGGAGGTTCAGGCTAGACATTAGGAAAAAGTTCTTCACTGAGAGAGTGGTGAAACACTGGAATAGGCTGCCCAGGGAGGTGGTAGAGTCACCCTCCCTGGAGGTATTCAAGGAGCGTGTGGATGTGGCATTGTGGGATGTAGCTTGATGGACATGGTGCTGTGTGGTGTTGGGTGGGTTGTGGCTTGTTATTGTTGTTGTGTGGCGTGGGTTTTGTGGTTGTTTTTTTTTTTTTTTTTTTTTTTTCTTTTGTGGGTTTTTTGATGTTGTGTGGGTTTTTTTTGTGGGTGTTTTTTTTTTTTTTTTTTCTTTTTTTTTCCCAGGTTGGACTCGATGATCTTACAGGTCTTTTCCAACCGTACTGATTCTGTGATTCTGTGATTAATAGGTAAAAGTAATTACTGTAAATTATGAGGAACAAGCATAGCTACTGTGCAAGCCTTACAATGCCGCCTTGCCACAGTATTTCATCAGTGACTGGGGAGAGAGGGTTTTCAGGATAAGTATAGTTTTAATCCCAGAACTCCATTTTCTCCAATAACCTTCAACAGGAAGAAGCACACTCCTGAGAATACTTGTCAGCAAGTCACCTGAATATCACTTCTCCCATAGCAGCATAGTGCTAAGTAAATTCAAGCTGAATTGCTAAGTCAAAATGTTGGATCTGTGAAGATCTGGATCTGGAACAAGAACAAATTATTCACAGAGAGTCCCATTATCCTTCTGCTACAGTAGATACTGTACATGCATCCTCAACTAAATGCATGGAATAGACAATATTATTGTAAGTGCCACTTTCAAGCAACACCCATAGTCGGGTAGTCCATGCACCTTCTTCATCGTGATTCTTTTGATTGCATTAGAAAAAACAAAACATCATAAAACAAATTTAAAAAATCCATCCCTTCTACCTGTTGATTTGGCCAGATAGAAATATTGTTTTGTTCTAGATTTCACAATGATTTTTTTGTTTTGTTTTCTAGTCAGAAAAATCTTGCTTAAGTGATTATTTTGGTATTGGCAGGCAGGGGAGGAAGGATGATTACTGACCTAGTTTTTCTTGTAATATAGACTTAAAACCTTGTGCTTTCAGTGCATAGTTCTTGCAAAGCATTGCAAGATTTGATTATCGTGCTATTCCCATCTATATCATTTATTCTGAATAACGGGGGAGATAACTGCCTTCTAGAGTAACCTACAAAACTATAAAGGACATTTTAAAGCCATATTATGTACACTTCATGCTGTGACCATTGATATTGGCTGTAATCTTTAAAATAGTTGATAAAATGTTAAAATTAGTTCTTTTCTGTTTGTTCGAAGTCTAGTTGTAAGAGACTGAAAATAGCAAGTTGGTTTATAAGAGAGGTGAAAAAGCTTGGTTCCTTATGGATACATCTGCTTCTCTCCCAGTGGTGGCTCTAATGCTTTCTAGCCGTGGGGGTTATCAACATGTAAGCAGTGGCACTGGGCTTGGTGCTGGCTGTGTGCCAGCTGCCAGCACTTTGCAGAAAGGGAGAGATTTTAGCAAGACTTGTGAAGTTCTGCTGAGAGCAGGCCAAATTATCCCCAAGGTAAGAGCTGCTCCTGATTTCTGCTATAATAATACTTGATCCTCTGTATGTCCCTTATGGTACATTTGAAAAGGCAAGAAACAACACAGGCTTTAGCTGAAACAGAATCGCACATAGCTGAGTTTTTCCTGATTTTTTATACATATGTTTCTGCACCTTCAGTGAGAAAATCTCTTCTACTCACCTGCTGACTGCAGTAAAACTTAACACCTCTCTCCATTATCTGTATGGTGTTGAGCTAGCCCACATATTGAAAAATCTCTTGTGTGACTGGCAGACAGCAATCACACAAGTATCAGTTCATCTCACTAAGCTAATGTAATTAATAGATCTACTCATGCAGTGTATTTGATGTTAAAATCCACACTTGAGCATGAAACAGAATCCTGTATTAGGAACTATTTGTACTTTAATGATAATAATAAAACAATTTCCTGCACTAATTACATTCCAGGTGCCTCAAATAATTTAAATGGGTTACTGCTAGAAGATTCTGCCCCCTTTTCCCTGAGTTCAAGGATGGACCAAGATTTAACATGTTCTCAGTTCTTTGCAGTTAATATATGTGTGAAAAGATGTAGAGAAATTATTATTCTTAAGTATATTGTAATCAACTAATTTATTTTCTGTTTTATGTATACTTTTAAGAAAAAAACCAGATAATATCTGCTATTCCACTCCAATATATACATAAGCATATAGCATTCATTGCTTTTCCTGCATGTGTGAACTATTCTTTTCTAGAAAATGAATTGTGGGTGTTTATTTGTAGACAGAAAAATACTTTTTCAAAGAATGAGTGAGTAGAATACCAAATTAAACCAGAAATGCTTGAAGCTTTCAGGATTGTCATGCTCCTCTTCATCTGTAGACATTTTAAGTAGTTTTAGTATTAAAACCTAACAGAATAAATGCCTCAGAGTTTTTTTCATACTCTCATACTTATAAACCTTGAACTTGGTTAAGCTGTATTACATATGTCTTATCCTGAATTTTTCTCAGTATCAGCAATTTTTCCATTATGTAGAGCACTTGCATTTTCTGATTGAATTATTGGTGGAATTCACTTAGCAGTGATGGTAACAGGAGAACCATTTAATACAACCCTCTCAGTGGTAAATGCAAAGACAAGAAAACTATAAAGATTTTCAAGTCTATTGGGCCAGTTGATATGTCTTGTATGGCAATCTTCTGTAGTCTTGCTTTTAGAGAAGACATTTCTGTCAGTCTAATTTAATCATCAGTGGAATATACGGAAAGATGCTTTGGCACAGGGCCCCAGCAAGGATTTGCTAAACCCGGGAAAAGATATTATAGTGCGCCCTGATAAATGTCTGAGTGTGGAAGAGGCAGAGGGAATTTGACGTCTGAAAGTAAGTAGGTAAATCTGGCAATTAAAGCATTGCTCACAGGCAAGTAACAGTGGTTGAAAAAGGTCACATTGCATGAGCATGGTGTGCTTCAAATTCAGTAAGTATAATGAAGAGGAGAGGGGAAAACCAGAGACTGGAGATTAACTGCTAATAAATATGGAGCTTTAAGGTATTGAAATACGCATATATATATTACCTACATAAATAGCAAATAACTATTTGCAGAAATACAGTGTAGTTATAATTGTTCTAGCAAGGTAGATCATAGCCACAGTTTACCTGCACTAGGTGATTCTGGAAAGATGTTGAATCGAAAGTGCTAACCTGAGCATCTGTAAATGGCCATCAATTTCGCTGTCAGAATGCAGGCATTAATTAATATTGGAATGGAAATCAACAGAAACGGGGAGCTTCATTTTAGACATTACAATTGAGTATCTGTCATCCTAAAATAATTTCAAAGTAATTTAGGAGTTCTCCGCATTCATGAATAAAGGTACAGGTGTTAGAGCTCTCCAAACTGTTATATCTGGGAAAAAAAAAGATACGACTGATTTCCATTTAGTTTGAAATGGACTCATTTAAGTTATACTTTTGAAAGATTGTTGGAGCACAAATGGTTTACTGGCACATACCATATGCCAGTGGAAGGCATAGTTCGCATTGCTGGGCTCAGTCAATCATTCCAGGCCTTTCTTTCCATGGGGAGCTCTCCAGAACCTCTTTTTTTGGCCCATATGAGTCACAGAGAAGGGACAAAAAGAGAACTATTTGCTGGTGTTCAGTGAGTTTTCTTTTAAGTAAAAAATTTAGAATCGTTTAAAAGAAACTCTTCTCCTCCTTCAAAGAGATTTTAAAAAGTGTGTGGTTTATACCTTTTATACATATAGAAATTTGATATGTATTAGCTATATATCTCTCTCTCTCAATATTTAGAAAATGGAAATTATTACCATGAATATAATCTACTATTATTCTTGGATATAAACAAGTTTCATGCCCATTTTTCCCACAGTATCCAAATACTGTAAATAATAAACAAAGAAATTATTTACAATTTTAAAAAGGGATTTTACTTCCACTTCTCATAAAA
Source organism: Gavia stellata (assembly GCF_030936135.1). Taxonomy (NCBI): domain Eukaryota; kingdom Metazoa; phylum Chordata; class Aves; order Gaviiformes; family Gaviidae; genus Gavia; species Gavia stellata. Next base: position 83,247,833 of record NC_082595.1, read on the forward strand.
TAAGTCTATATTACAGAATGTTAGAAATCTCTGAATTTTGATCTCTATTGTAGTCTTGGTTTCTTTATACCTCTCTGCTTTCTAAAGATCTGTGCTGTTTGTGCATATATATCTTTTTTGGAAAATAACTTGAAAAATGTATTGTATAAGAAAATCTTGTATTTATAGATTTTTTTTTTTGTTGTTTCCAACTGTATTTTATAACTCTTGAACAGAATGGAGGGGAGAACTGAAAATTAATAGAAAATGCAGCCAATTGTCCCCTTTATGGAGTGAGCAGGGAGAGTAAGTACAGATCTCACTACCAACAGCATTGCATACTGACTTTTGAACATGAAGGAGTTGAGAATCAAAACACATATCAACAGGTGTGACTGACGCACGTGTGAGGAAAGATATACAGTAACTGCAGGAAAAGAGAAGGAGCTTCCTGGGTTTTAGAGCCTGAATTTCCATCCCTTTAAGGCAGCTGAATTCTATGTATGTGTTTGTGCACATGTGTATGTGTATGTTTAGGCTGGAAGCGTAGACATGGTGAATTACAGGAGCCCTAAAACAGCCGTGTTTTTCTTTCAGAAGAATTTTGCAGTCTACTCGAATCTGTAGCTCTGTGTAAGCATGACAAAGGAAGAGTAAAGAGGATTTATTCATAACTGTTGTTTTTCCTTGCTTGAAAGCTGCTTGTGGGCTGCACTGGCAATGGTTCTGGATGTTAACCACATTTTATTGTTGTCTCACACGCCACGTTAGAGAACATTTCAACTTTGAGAGAAAAACATAACTATAATTCTCTGCTAGTTATGCAGCACAGACTTCTTTGACAGCATAAAACATAGATTCACTGTAACCGTGGGTGTGTAATGTGGAACCAAAGGTAAGGCATATCACAGTGAAATAGCATTGCATCTGGAAATAGAAATAATGATTGAAGACCATTGTTCTGCTCTGTTTTTAAGGTGTTTCAGCTGAAAAGATTAAATAAAACATAAGGAAGAACATGAGACTCATTTGAACATAAACAAAAACCTTTTAAATACTGATTACAAATATGAAGTAGGTTATTGTATTTAAGGGAATAAAGAATAAAAGTGATGGATTATTTTTCTCTGTCTGTCCTCCAGGACTCACTGGAATGATTGACCTTATTTTAAAATGCAAAAGAGAATGATTGACATGACTCATTAAATGTGAAACCTCAAACAAATGCAGTTTCTGGAAATAAAACATAGGAATGTAAAGAAAATTAAATCTGAGGTACTTTCAGCATGTTGAGAGTAAAGAAAAAACACTGCTATGTGCATAGGCCACCTGAGACAGGAGGCTCTAAAAAAGGTTAAAGAAAAAGGTATCATATGACTAATATTATCCATTCACTCTGATTTCATATTCTGTCAGAGTTCACAAAACTGGGGAGGCATAAATTCTTTATAGTTAGGACAGCAAGCATGTTTCTATGGTGGTAAGTTACCTGTTTCAATTTAAGACCATTTTCTCTTATCCTCCTATTATTCCTGTCTACAAAGAGCCTGACTCAATAACCTCCTTGTAGGTACTGAAAGGCTGCTGTTAGGTCCCCCTCAAACCTTCCCTGTAGACTTCTCATCTTCAGCATGAACATAATGCTGGACCCCTGCTCTGTCATGGCAATTGTCTTTCCTCACGGGAAGCTTTTTTGCATGTGGGAACCTTCAGCAGTGGTTGAAATGCAACCAAATTACATCATTAACACTGTGCATACCTATTGGTAGTATGGAGAAAGTAGTGTGTACCTGAAAAAAATGAATTCCCACTATAGGTACAAACACAACTGTACAATAAAAACAGTGAATGAAGGAAGTGCAAACAGCAGTTTAGCATTTGAAATGATTTATTGGTATTAAGTGCAAAGGTTAGATACACTGTAGTTTTGACAAAATATTTAACTATAATTGACAGCAGTTAGAGTCATTGTTTGAAAATCTCCAGGGTGCAGAACATTAATATTTTATTAAAGACATAAATTCCAGCTGGAAATTCCGACTAAGCAGCTTTACCACTAAGAAAGACTGGTTGTAAAAATCTCCCTTCTTTTTTTTTTTAATAGTCAACTCTAAGATAAAAGTAATACTAATAAAATTTACTTTTTGTCCATGTATTTCCCATGTTCCTCAGAAAGTAAAGAAATAACGCCAGAGACAGTTTCACAGCAAAGTATCATGGCTGAATTTGCTCTGTGCCATCCTAATTGGAGGACTGAAGAATTATTTACTAATTAAAATGAAATTATTAGTTTCAAGGTCATTGAAGAACTGTTGCTAGCACTAATCTCCCCAAGAATATGTTTACAAAAATATTTGTTAAACTTCAACTTTCTATAGGTGTTCTTGTAATTTGAAAGGATGCTGTGTATGAATACGCATAGGAGAACGAAATGTTCTCAGAACAACAGAATCACAGAATCATTAAGGTTGGAAAAGAGCTTTAAGATCATCAAGTCCGACTATCAACCCAACACCACCATGCCCACTAAACCGTGTCCCACAATGCCTCATCCACACTTTTCTTGAACACCTCCAGTGATGGTGACTCCACCACTTCCCTGGGCAGCTTGTTCCAGTGTTTTGCCACTCTCTCAGTAAAGAAATTTTTCCTAATAGCCAGTCTAAACCTCCCTTGATGCAACTTGAGGCCATTTCCTCTCGTTCTATCACTAGTCACTTGGGAGAAGAGACCAACACCCACCTCTCTGCAACCCTCTTTCAGGTAATTGTAGAGAGCGATGAGGTCTCCCCTCAGCCTCCTCTTCTCCAGACTGAACAACCCCAGCTCCCTCAAGCCGCTCCTCATAAGACTTGTGCTCCAGACCCCTCACCAGCTTTGTTGCCCTTCTCTGGACACGCTCCAGCACCTCCATGTCCTTCTTGTAGTGAGGGGCCCAAAACTGAACACAGTATTCGAGGTGCGGCCTCACCAGTGCCGAGTACAGGGGCACGATCACCTCCCTGCTCCTGCTGGTCACACTATTTCTGATACAGGCCAGGATGCCGTTGGCCTTCTTGGCCACCTGGGCACACTGCTGGCTCATATTCAGCCGGCTGTCGATCAACACCCCCAGGTCCTTTTCTGCGGGGAAGCTTTCCAGCCACTCTTCCCCAAGCCTGTAGCATTGTCTGGGGTTGTTGTGACCCAAGTGCAGGACCCGGCACTTGGCCTTGTTGAACCTCATACACTTGGCCTCGGACCATCGATCCAGCCTGTCCAGATCCCTCTGCAGAGCCATCCTACCCTCAAAAAGATCAACACTCCCACCCAACTTGGTGTCGTCTGCAAGGGCTAACTAAATATAATGATGTTTTAACTGAGTTACCATCTGTAATTCTTTGCAGTGATTGTACTGTTCTTTTCTTCAGATGTCGGTAGTTGAGGAGCTTGTCCATCCTATACCGTATTGAGTTGAATTCATCTTACTTGCAAGAGCTTCTCATCATGCTGTTGCCTAGACACATCTGCTCCTCCCTCACTTCTCCTCAGGTTGTGGTAACTGTCCCCCAGCACACCTAGTCTAAAGTCCTCTACATTAGGTTAACAGAAAGAAACACTCTTGCTTCACCTTAATTAGATGTGTCAGCAAAACAGCCAGGTGTTTTGCTGGATGAGCAGGCTGCTGGTCAGGACTTTAACCTCGCTGGTGGGACTGAGGGCCCCCATGCCTTCCTCCCTCAGGCCCAGAGCTCTGCAGTCACTCTTCATGCCTCCAGTTATCTCGGCAGCATTGTTGGTGCCCACATGTAAGAGCAGCAAGGGTTAACCATGTGTGGGCTGGGCAAGCCTGGTGGGTCACTGGGCAAAATCCTGGATCCCGGCCCTGCCAGGCAGCAAGCCTCCAGAAACATCAGGTCAGGCTGGCAGATTGACGCCTCTGTACCCCACAGAAGGGAGTCTACAGTAACGGTCTCACTTGCCTTTGCCCCCATCTGCAGACACAAGGTGTGGGCTGAGCTGGCTCTGAGGGGTCTCCTGAAGCACCTTGTTTGCCCTCAACAGTGCCCTGGGAAGTTGCAGGTCGATCAGGAACTGTTGTCCTGCTGCCAGAGGTCACAAGCTTCCGTCACTACCTGTGGGCCATAAGCCTCCAGCTGTGCCTGCTGCCTTGCGCAGCTTCTTCCCCCCGTACATTTCTGCAAACCCATTGTTTTCCTTGATGGTCAATGGCTGCCTCTCTCTCCCTGCTGCCCCCTTACCTGATGGTACCAGAGCATGCTGAGAGACCCAGCCACAAGAAGCAGTGAGGGGCTGAGAGGGGTCCGTGGCATGTGGGGCAGCAGTTGGCGTGGCCATTGATGGGGCAGGACACTGGGACGCCACTTATGTCTTTGGCCTGCCTGCCAGCCAGACTCACAGGAGGCGGTAAGCACGTGTGGATGCCTAGAGTGGTGGGCCACACGCACACCCTGGCTGAGAAAGCCATGGCACTGTTCATGATGGAAGCTAACAGACTGTCCCAGGAGAAGCGTTGCTCCTCACGTGCTGTTTGCATAAGCCTGGGACACGGCTGCTGTTGGAGGTTGGCTGTTGGGCTGGAGGGGTCTGTAGCCAGCCCAGTGAAATAGTCCTTGCTCTGACCTTTTCATTTCACTTTTCTAAAACTTTTTGTCGCTTGGCATTCCCCAGTTTTAAACAAACACAACTTTCTTATGGCCATAGTTATATACTGTTGTAAGAGATCTGTTCTTTCTTTATCAAAACCAAATAAAATTTCCAAATAGCAAATTAATAATTCATATTTTTCTTGAAAGAGTCCTTCCCCCAGGCAATGATGCCTTCTTTTTGAATGTTGTAAGGTATTTCTAATTAAAGGAATAAAAGATGCGTCAGTGAAAGAGGAAAAAATGATAGCTTGAACAGGAGTATTTTATCCTAAAGTATAACATAACAAAAAAGAAGAGTGGTAGAAAAAGCAAAAACATTTACTAGAATCCTCTCTGTGCCTGAATCCATACAAACTGCAGAGTACACATTAGACATAGAAATATCCAGAGACAGAAGCTCCATCATCCACAGGAGCATATGCTCATGAACATATAGAAGTTTTGATTATCTCTACCTGCCTTTGAAAAACAAGCCTTACAGTTGTCTAGCTCTCAAGAAGTTTAAAATTTGAAGGCCTCCATTCTGAAGCTGATGCAGCTGAAGCTCACTGGAATGGAGGAAACCCAGTAGGTGCTGGGAAGAGTTAATGAAGCTTGCCAGTCGGCTGGGCTGCGGACCTACCTGCCTATGTGCTTACCGTTACAGCTAGGTGTCAAACCTTTTAACATTCTGACATCAATGTGAATTCATGTAAACAGAAAAACACAGAGAGCTGTATGTACACAGGGGAACGAGCTACAACTGAAAGGATTTTATAGGCCAAAGGGCTTTCCTGTTTCTTAGGAAATCAAGTGTTAGACATTCAGAGTCAAAGATAAAATACAGCTTCAATTTTTTATTTTTTATTTTCTAAAGTCTTGGGTGATGAGTACTCTGTTTTAGGACAAATAGCAATCTAGGAAGCCAAGTCTAGAGGTCAAATGAAAAAGCTGCTTGCAAGTATAGTTAGAAGGATTACAAGCAAAGCTTATGTTCTATAAAAAGAGATTGTGTACTGTTGCAAACAATGTGAGAATCTTTACAGATAAAACCACAGCAGTGGGTTTTGTTAATAGCTATTGTGGGAAGGTATGTAGCTAATTGTGATTCAGTTAGCACATTTTTAGGGGTTTCACAAAAAACTGGAACCTGCTAAATATTCTTCAGTGCTTTCTCTCATTAACTCTTTCCATATTTATGGACACAAAGCAATTGCAGCAATTTTACTACTGAGCTGATTCCTTTAAAAAGCTTTCTGGTTAGCAGCATGAATATATTTCCCATTAGAAGCCAAACTGGACCCAAATCCATGGAACAATGGAGTGTATTGTCTTGCAAGGCAGCACCATTTGTGGCCATAGGAAGAAAAAAAGACATGGATGTCAGTGAGAATAAAGTACAATTTTTTGTCTACAGTGCTCTGTGTACTTACTGCAATTATACATAGAATGCGAAAGGTAGACACCACTAGCTTTTGCTTGTTTGGTCTTTCTTGAAATTTGGTAGATAATCCAGTCTGGCTTCAGTTGCCAGAGTTAGATTATAGTTTCAGGAATTGTGAGTAAACTGCTTTGTTCCCCCACCTGCCTGTTTTTTTCTCCTCACAGATTTTACTCTCTTGTAGTGAGATTCCTAGGGGCTCAGATACCTTGTGTTAGCCAAGCACCAAAGAACTGCCATGATTTTGACCTGTTCTCACATATCTACTTAATTATGTGCTGAACAATGAAAAAAACCACAAAGCCTCCAAAAACCTGGGAAGGGAAGGGAAGGGAAGGGAAGGGAAGGGAAGGGAAGGGAAGGGAAGGGAAGGGAAGGGAAGGGAAGGGAAAAAAGAAGAGAGGAAGGAAGGGAAAGAGAAACAAAGAAAAGAAAGAAGGAAAAGAAAAATAGAAAAAGAAAAAGAAATTAAGAAAAAGAGAGGGAAGGAAAAGAAAGAAAAAGAAAGAAAGGAAGAAAAGGGAGGGAAGGAAGGAAGGAAGGAAGGAAAGAGAGAGGATAAAAAAGAGGAGAGGAGAGGGAAAAGGAAAGGAGAGAGAAGAGAGAGGGAGGAGAGGAAAGGGAGGGGGGGGAGAGAGAAAGAAAAAAAACCAAAAAAAATAAGCCCCTTTACTCCTCTGTCATCTGATGGCTTGCAGCCATGTATTCACATACTTTTTCCATTTAAATAAGAGCTGCATCTGCCCGTGCTAGGTATGGCACATCGTGCTGGAGGTTAAGAGGGTTCTAGATAAATCAGACAAGCTAGATGTAGTCGGAAGGGAAATTTTTAGCTTGCAGCCTAGCAACATCCCATTGTTTTTTTTAGACAGAAATAGTTGACATATTTGATTAAGATGGAAATTTCATATTTAGGTTGTGGAATGTCTTCTTCCCTTTCCATACTTTGTTGTTTCTGCAAAGACTTCAAACTCATTCATTCTTGCATCAAAAACTGTGTGAATACCTAGCTTTGAAAAAAGTGTTCTTGACTTGCGGGGGGCCAAACCTGCTAGATGTGTTCCAAGTGCTATCATCTTCATAGCCTTTTCTTTCATGCATTGGTCCTAGTTGTCTGCTTAATACAATTTGAGCTAAACCTTTATGCCTATATCTTTATAAATTCTCAGCTTTCGTCTTTGACAGAAGAAAACTAACATTGATTTTCAGATTCATGACTGTCTCCTTGACAGATGTAAAAGAGTATCCTATATCTTTGCTACCATTAACAGAATAAAAAAGCAATGGGTGAAGAAGAAAAATCTCTTTGTATCCTTATATCTCTCAAAATTCTATTTACAGATTTCAGTTATGCTCGCTATTATGGTGATTCTTACCTGGAATTTCAAGGCTTGCATTTGAATATGCAAAACTTCATCCAGTTGGAATTTAAGACCTATAATCCTCATGGAGTCCTCTTGCATATTGAACAGAGCCCAGAAACAATAGGACATTTTTTAATTCAGCTTTTCATCAAACATGGCACCTTACAGGTAAGACATCAAAATCTCCCACTAAAGGATAAGTAAGTAAAAGTTAGGATCTGTAAATTTTTAATATTTTTTTCTGTTTCCTACTGTAGAAGATAGTAGATAGAGATACAGTCAGTCTTGAGATTCTTTAGTATTTTAAGGAAACTAGTTGTCAAACTTGCTATCTGTTAGGGCAAATTCATAGCTAATACGATTAATATGTCTCACAAGAGGTGGTGCTTGAGGCAAATTGACTAGTGATTATAATTGGAATATCTTGTATAAAAAGTATATATTAAAAGACAAAAATAAAGAATGTAGATTTTGTCTTTACAACTGGTATGAATTAAGGTATTCTATTTTATACACAAAGCCTAAACCTACTGAACCTCCTCATGTGTAAGTAAGTTCATTAAAATTGTTATAAGGGAGGCTGTGGAATGAGTGAATTGTCATAGGAAAATTTACTGTGTAAGGGAATAGAGTGTGTCTTTGTTACTGTGTGGCTCTGAGTAGAAACGTTTTACTTAATGTATCATGTAAATTCACAGTTCCACAGGATCCCAAAAAACATTTGCTTGGCTTTCATGGACAAACTAAATAGGAATACATTTGTTTATAAACATTAAGGAGTAAAGTGTGTATTCCAGTATATCTTTAACATTGACAAATTATGCCTTCTTTTCTGAGGAAGAGATAAAGCTTAAGCTTTATGTTGAGATGGGCAGATACTAAAGAGGCAATAAAAAGATAGTAAAAGAAGTTACTTTTCTCATAATAGATCTTCCATTTTCCTGTAAAAATTTCCAAAAGTTTGGCTGTAATTACATTCTTCTGCAACGATTGTGAAATGACTGTTAGGAACAATATATTTGAGTTAAATTTGCCTTCATGTTTAAAAAGCATGATCATACTAAAAAGATATATAAATTGCAGATAAACAGAAAAAGAAGAAAATAACTTCTTACTTTATTTTGTTATATTGTGATTTACTGTGTTTTATTATATTGTGGCTATCTTTGTCCAGAACAAATTATATTAGTCCGGGAAAGGAAGTTATCCAAGGTTTAGAAAATGTTGATGGCTTGAAGTCCATCTTACTTGTATTCATGGTAAAGTAATGATGCAGAAAAATATTTTTCTAACATATCATAAGCACCATAAAATATGAAAGTACTTTAATTGACAAAAATCTATTCAGAGATCCCAGTGTGCCATGTTAAAACTAATTGAATTCACTTAATCATTCACAAAGCTGGTCAATTAAATGTAGATTTAAAGCCCGATGAACAAATGGTTCTAAGCTCACAATGAAGCTACAATTACAAGTAGACAAACCATGAAATCAAGTGCTTGTTCACATTAGTATAGGAAATTAAATGGTGTTCCAAAATGCTCAAGCCTGCATGCTACATTACGTGTTTGGAAGTGTAAGGAGGCCATAAAATGGTAAGTAAAATTCACCCACAGCCAATGTTAATTTCAGCTGGGTTGCAGATGGTCAACTTCTTGCAGATCAGGCCCTTAATATCTGATTGTACAATACAGAAAGATTAAAGCATTTTCATGCAGTCTAGGAAGCATATATCTGTGATTGTATATTTCTGGTGCAATAGATTTCCTGATCCAGATCTTTAATGAAACATTAGTTTTCCGTGAGACACATGCCATCCTTCAGGATTTTATGAAAACATTTGTTATTTTTAAATTCAAGTTTCTAAGCCTGTAACTGTTTAATTATTAGAAATTATGTAATAAAAGCGTTTTTCTCACTCTGTAGTACCAGTTTTTATGTGATGAAGCAGCAGAAGTCAAAAACATCACTTCTACTGCTAGAGTGGATGATGGACATTGGTATAAAGTGCACATTAGGTAAGTTTTATATTTTACTGTTGTCTGTGTTTATAATTGCTTCAAAGATCATCTAGGTTGGAGAGAAAGTCAGTTTTTGGTTTAATTGAGATTTCTAGAACAGCCGTCTAAACACAGTTCAGACATCTGTTACAGATTACCAGAGTGCACTAATTGTGTTACTAAGTTAAACTGGGAATCTGGATGACTAATACAAAGTGGATCCTTTTCAAATACTTGCAAAAAAAAGATTCTTTGCACAGGGGCAATGGTGACCTGCATGTATTTTGTTGGGGTTTTTTAACCAAGCAAATGTACATAGATGTATCTAAAGGCCAAAAGTCTGTGCTGTCAGAATCCACAACCTTTTAAGAACTTGGAAGAGAAAGTTTCGGTTTCATTTTATAGGAACATTAGGTATGAGTTCTAGTGAGCTCTCCAGGTGCCTAGTTCCTATTAGACAGATTAAAATAGGTCCAAGTCCTCTAGTCCAGCAAGAAGAAAGTTAGTTGTCTGCTTGTCTTTCAAGGGTAAATGACTCCCTAACAAGTTTGTGGAGGGGTACAGAAGGTAGTTCTTACTGGAATAAGCCTTTTATAGCTAGATCTGTCCAAACGTAGCTAAATGAAGCACTTTTGGAGGGCAACTACAACTGGACCCTTAGCTTCTATGGGAAGCTGTAGTGGTGATTGTATCCATTATATTGTGCCTTTCTGCCTCAGATGTGGCAGTGAGTAGTCAGTGAGAAGGACCACGTTTGTTGCTGCATTTCAGATATCATCATTGTCAGATTTTTTTCCAGCATGGTAAACCAGTCTCAAGCTCCAGACCACATGGTAAGACAATGCAAACTAACACAAGGAGTTAGAGCCAGTAATTCACTGCCGTTGTGCCTATCACCCAAAAAGGAAATAGCATAAAACCAAACCATGGTACTGGAAGCTAAAAGCAAGTGTAAGCTCCTCTCTGACCAGGAAGGAATAGAAGACATATCTATGACACTGATAAAAGTGGGATTCTCTAAAATCTTGAATAACATACACAGTACTGTTTATTTCTCTGCTTTTGACTCCCTCTCAATCTCAAAATAGAGAGAGTAGAATTGGAATTTTTTTAGAGAAGAGATATAAAGATGATAAAGGCATTAAACAGCTTCTGTGTGAATGGTGACTAATCAAGGGGTCTACAAGTCCGTTAAAGAGAACTGAGGGAGAATACCAAAGAAGTCTACAAAATCCCAAGTGACATAGAGAAAGTGGATAAGGACTGGAGACACAAAATTTTTAGTCTGTTAGCTAGTTTAATCCATTAGAATTCCATTTTTATTCCTTTGTTGTTCATTTTAAGAAAGATTTAAGATCCTGGAGATAACAAAAGTATGAATACCTGAACCCTCAGTACTGTAGGAGACTTGAAGGAAAACATCCTTTCCCCTGGTGCCAGAGCATTAAAACTGCCATGTCATTGACATTACTCAGGGATGCATTAACTACTGTGATGTGTGTGCATCTGTTTTATGCATTTTCCCCCAACTCCATCGAGCAGAAAATAACTTGAATCTATAAATCAGCCTATGTCAATAGCTGGAGAGAAGAACTAACCAATTTCTATTTCTGGTGTTCCTTTTGAGATTTTAAAAGAAGGAAGACAGACTTACCTTCTGTCATTTGCAGAGAATGGTAATTATTTCAGGACAGCTCAAGTAAGATGGGCCACACTGATTTTTGCTGTTGAAAGAGAAGGAATGAATACAATTTATGGGATTTAAGCTAATTAGTGAGCAATTATTAATTAATCACTCTACTTACTTTAGTAGAGTGGAAATGGTTTTAGATATTGTTTTAAGATGACATTGTGCAGATGACACCAAGTTGGGTGGGTGTGTTGATCTGCTTGGGGGTAGGAAGGCTCTACAGAGGGATCTGGACAGGCTGGATCGATGGGCCGAGGCCAAGTGTATGCGGTTCAACAAGGCCAAGTGCCGGGTCCTGCACTTGGGTCACAACAACCCCATGCAATGTTACAGGCTTGGGGAAGAGTGGCTGGAAAGCTCCCCCGCAGGAAAGGACGTGGGGGTGTTGGTCCACAGGCGGCTGAATATGAGCCGCGTGCCCAGGTGATCAGGAAGGCCAACAGCATCCTGGCCTGTATCAGAAATGGTGTGGCCAGCAGGAGTAGGGATGTAATTGTCCCCCTGTACTCGGCACTGGTGAGGCCGCACCTCGAATCCTGTGTTCAGTTTTGGGCCCCTCACTACAAGAAGGACATTGAGGTGCTGGAGCGTGTCCAGAGAAGGGCAATGAAGCTGGTGAGGGGTCTGGAGCACAAGCCTTATGAGGAGCGGCTGAGGGAACTGGGGTTGTTTAGCCCAGAGAAAAGGAGGGTGAGGGGAGCCCTTATTACTCTCTACAACTACCTGAAAGGAGGTTGTAGAGTTGTGGGTATCGGTATCTTTTCCCAAGTTACAAGTGATAGGACAAGAGGAAATGGCCTCAGGTTGCACCAGGAAAGGTTTAGATTGGATATTAGGAAATACTTCTTCACTGAAAGGGTTGTCAGACATTGGAACAGGCTGCCCGAGGAAGTGGTTGAGTCACCATCCCTGGAGGTATTTAAAAGACATGTGGATGAAGCGCTTAGGGACATGGTTCAGTGGTGGACTTGGCAGTGTTAGGTTAATGGTTGGACTTGATGATCTTAAGGATCTTCTCCAACCTAAATGATTCTATGATTCTAAGATGTAAAATCTTAATGGCACAGATGTCAGAAGGATTTGGTTAGAAGTTGCTACTTATTTTCATCTAGTGTATCTTCACATGTGCTTGACTTAATTAAGAAAATGTATATGCTGTACGGAAAAGTATAATAACCACTGCTTTACATACTTTTTTCTTTATTAACAATTAAATATATATTGTTGACAATTAGTTTTGGTAGAGTCACTCTTGAAATATGTGTTACTTGTTTTATGAAGTTAACATTTAATTTAATCAACTGTAGTATAATACAACATAGTAAAACTTGAAATAACTTTGGAGAAAAACTGCCATAGTTTATTCAGCAGCTGTCTAGAGCTTTGCAAACATTGTTTAATCTTCACAGAACTGATTTGCAGTGAGATAAGTAAGTTAAGTTTTGAAGAATGGTATCTGAGAAGTTGGTGAAGTCAAGATGGGAATATTGGAGATACCGAATACTATAACATAGCGGGTACGCACAGTGTGGGACTTTCTTTGTTCTGCAGATGTTAAGTATGATGAACAGGCATTATGGGTAATAAAAAAAAATATGGGTTTGTACTAGTTTGTTGAAAGAAACTGTTCATTCTCATTACTAAAAGTATTCCTAATTGTTTGGAGCCCTTTTGACATGGCCCTCTGATGGAAAGATTTGTCTTTCAAATTCACTAAAAGCAATGCATTTCAGCTCCTGAAGATAAGCCATCTGCAAAGAATATATTGACTCTACAATATCATATTAAATGAAAGAAATAGACTTAAAAGTAGTGAGTGTTGTGTAATACAAGTTGAAATACAGTGAAAATTAGATAGTGATAATATCTTCCTTTTCTGCTTACAGGGGAACATTTTATTACTTCCTTTATTCCACAGAAATCATCCCTGGTGTGAATAAAAGAAATGTCACACCTTTTAATGTTTGCAAATAAACGTGCATATTACTGTCAGACACTACATTATGTCTAATTCTTGCAGTTCACTAGAATATTCATGCTGGAAGTAAAATAACAGCATTGCTGAAACACATTTTTCTTGATGATGGAACATTGTGGCTACAAGAATTGTAACAATTCAGTAAAACTGGATATAATATGAGGACTGGATTTGCATCAAGATCTTGGATAGCTTGATAATTTTGGATAGGATAACTTTTTGCATCAGATTAGTTTTTATTTATGGCATTGGCTGCTGAAACCAACACGTTGCCAAGGTTTGCCTCAGAGCAGTGCCTCAGAGTTCTGTTTTATGTGTAAGCTAGTACAGTTGTTTACCAAGTCTAGCTATTAATGAAAATCATTGCAGCTGTTTCACTTACATATCTGATTGTATGGTTTTCGTTTTCTTAAGAATGTTAACCAGGGAAGTGAGCGCTAGAGCGAAAAACAGGTACAGGCAATAAGCCACAGAGGTTAGATTTCTGCAGGGTATTATGAAGGGAAGGAAGTGTTAAAGGGACTCGAGCACTGGAATTTTGCGTGTTGGGTTTTGTTGTGAAGATACAGTTACCTTACTGGCAATGCAGGGGATGCTCTACCACAATCTTCTCATTCCAGACCTTATAAAACTGCCTTCATTAACTGCTTTATCTTCTTCAGTCTTTGTTATCAAAACAAGTTGATAAGGTAACATGTATTGCAGAAACAGGCCAAACTGCAACAGCAGTATTAGAAATTTGTCCTTTTCTTGGTCCATTATGCTCCATTTCAACAATTATTTCAGTACTGATATTCATAGTGTCTTAATTTCATTGATTAAATAAAAAACATTTTTCATTTTACTTTTAATCTCGGGTCACAACTGTCAATTGCTTTAGCAAATCTATCAGCTTATAAATTGATTATGCAGTAGATGTCACCAATACAACTTCTTTCTTTAAAATAGGTCTATCCACTTTGAACCTTTGTTTCAATTGACCATGATCTTTAAGATTAGAAAACTGGTGTAGGTGCTCCATCAGTCTAGAAACCAACTACAAAATGTGGCAATTTTCTTTTTTAAAGAATTCGTTATTCTTCTTGTTTAACTCATAATGTTTGTAATTTGAGGTTTGCACTAGTTAACTATAGGATTTATGGTGATTGATTGTCTTGGTTTTGAGATGTAGGTGTTTTCTGATTCCTCTAGTCAGAAGAAGATCTCTCTAATCATGCCATCATGCAACATATGCTCACTCTGGAACTTGTATATTGCTTGGTTTTGATAGCTTTTGATAGCTTTTTATGAAGGCCTGAGATAATCCATATGGTGCAAAATATGCTGTATTTATTATCCTTCAGAATATGCTACAAAGCTCATATTTTCCATAGGGCTTTCAGGCAGGTAAGATAAACAGATGATAGATAAAGTGGCTAGAAAAAACTGCAGATGCTTCTCTGTTTTGTTTTTTTATTTCACTTTTATTGTAAATTACTATTTTTATTTTATCACAAAGGTGCCAAACATTGGCCTTGATTTTTAACATAACAGTATATAGGTGAAAAGGTCATCCACCTGTCGTTTCATGTACTGTGTAAATGACATGTACTCCACTTAATGAAAACATGCTTAATGGGCCATCTTCTCAAAAAAAAGTGTAAGCCACGAGATATTAATAGCAATGGCTGCTTAATTAAGGTAGAAGTGTATTCAATATTTATATAATGCTGTAAGAAGTGTATTCTTGGCATAAGATAGCTTCATGCTCTTTCCATTTTCTGGGCCTCTTCCAAGGAAGTTATCAGTGGAATTGCATCAACTGTAAGACATTTGTTGATGTACTTGGACATAGCAGGGTTAAGCCTGATTTATATCTATTACCAATACAAATTATTTAGGAAGTTGTTGGACTTCTAAACTGGCCACTGCTAGGGTCCTCACAAACATACTTTCCTAGCCATGGTTATGTTGGTCTTTTTTTCAGTCCCTCCTAAAGTGCCTAGTGCAAAACTAGGGGTGTATGAAATACAACACAAGTGCTGACTTAAGTCATAATTTCTAATTTTTGTATAGTCTGAAACTTTTCCCAGCTCAGTGGTCTTACTTGGAAAAAGTCCAGTTTATTACATTTAGTCTAATTCATTTATGATTTGTTAACACTGGTAATAAAATGACATTTCTTGTTTCCTAAATGCCACTGTATCTTGATTCCTAATTAGGTTATATCTGCTACTTACTGTCCAGTATCCATTGCAGGGAGGCTAAGTCAATGAAAATAAACTGATTTGAGAATGTAGCTTAGATGTAGAGTAATTTTTAGTTAAAATGGAACAAAAATTATGAAAACTTTTCAAATAATTATAATAATGTCAAGACCTGGATTTATAAGGTGGAAAATAGCATGAGTTGATCATAAAGTATCAAGAAAATTGGAAGGATTCTTTTTTTGTTTTAGTTTGGTTTTTTTGGACAAAGATAAAGAAATTTAACCTAAAATACTTATGGTGACTATCACACAGATGAACAGGAAAAAGTGAATAATACCCCCCAAAAAGGGTATTCTGGAATACATCTGAAAGGAGGCCGCACCTCGAATACTGTGTTTGGTTTTGGGCCCCTCACTACAAGAAGGACATGGAGGTGCTGGAGCGTGTCCAGAGAAGGCCGATGAAGCTGGTGAGGGGTCTGGAGCACAAGTCTTATGAGGAGCAGCTGAGGGAACTGGGGTTGCTCAGCCCAGAGAAGACGAGGCTGAGGGGAGACCTTATCGCTCTCTACAATTACCTGAAAGGGGGCTGCAGAGAGGTGGGTGCTGGTCTCTTCTCCCAAGTGACTAGCAACAGGACAAGAGGAAATGGCCTCAAGTTGCTCCAGGGGAGGTTTAGATTGGATATTAGGAAAAATTTCTTTACTGAGAGAGTGGCAAAACACTGGAACAGGCTGCCCAGGGAGGTGGTGGAGTCACCATCCCTGGAGGTGTTCAAGGAACGTGTGAATGTGGCGTTGTGGGACATGGTTTAATGGGCATGGTGGTGTTGGGTTGGTGGTTGGACTTGATGATCTTACAGGTCTTTTCCAACCTTAGTGATTCTGTGATTCTGTGAAAAAGATACTGACTTTGCAATAACGAAGAGTCCTATTGGCACAAGGAGCTCAAAAAGTGGAAAACTAATATCTAGGGGCTGAAGATTTCTGTTACACAGTGCGACTATTACTGCCCACTAGCAGAGCATCACAGTACCATAGAAATGACAATGCTGGATTGAAACAAGAGAATCAAAAGAGACTGATTTATGAACTGTGAGATTGAAACAAAATATGAATCAAAAAACACTAAATAGAGGAAAAGTTTTGAAATCTTGCTAGTCAGAATATATCTTTATGTGTTTTCCAGTTCATTCTGCTAACCTGCCCACTACATTTAGAGAGAACTAATTTGATTTTAATCCTTTGACAGATAAGTAGAAGAAGAGCTGGGCTAATAACATTCCCTCCTGTGACTAATTTTATTCATTACTTTATCTCATAAATACTTGATAATTTAAATGTAGCTTAATGTATCTTTCTATTTGGAGGTCAAGTGTTCAAAATAAATGGTGGTGCTTCTTAAGAATAAGTGTTCAATCAATAATGGTTTTCAGATTATACTATCTTTTTGTCCAAGAATCTAATCCTCCCCTTTTAATGACTTAGAACACTATGGAAATAATGACTTTTTAGATGCTAGAGAGGAATCGCAATGTAAATACAAATACAGCACCTCACTAAATATCGTCAGAACAGTTAAACAACAATAAACTTAGATAAGCAAACTGGTCTATACATAGGTTGAATACTAACAATGCATTGACGATATCTGCTTCTGAAGAAATATTAAGGCAAGTGACAGGAAATCAGTGAAATTATACTTACCCAGTTTGATTTGTGAGTAAGCATTGATTTCTGTAGCTGAAGATTATTTTTGTGTACAAATACCAGCAATTAGTTTCATATACAGTGTATCAATGCAGTTATCTTCTATCAATCTTAGGTATTTTCAAAGTACCAGTTAGTTTAATATTTTTTTTTTTTCCTGAAAAGAGAACATCTTAAATTTCAGTAGTAGAACTACTTTACCAAAACTGTTATCTATTCTTTGGAGTGTCGTTATCATGAAAAACAAAACTATATTTTTATTTCTAGATTCACAAAGTAGTAATTTTTCCTTTACTTACAGTTGCCTTTCTTTCTCTGTCTTTAGTAGCAAA
The DNA here is from genome assembly GCF_030936135.1 of Gavia stellata. Lineage (NCBI taxonomy): Eukaryota > Metazoa > Chordata > Aves > Gaviiformes > Gaviidae > Gavia > Gavia stellata. The sequence continues at coordinate 83,265,143 of NC_082595.1, forward strand.
AGCAAAGAAACAACATGCCCTCTCTTACTGACTGCTGCATGTCACTAAATTCCTTATCTTTTAGAGATACTGTCTCAACGATTTATGTATTTACTGGAGGCTTTTCCTCAGGACATGTCCTTAGCTGGTTGTCTGTTTAAGCATATTTAAATCTTGTTCTGTCCCATGTGATCTATACAGTAACTCTTAACTCCATTCTTCACATTATTAATTTCCCAGACTGTTCATAATTTTTTTCTCAGAATAGCTCAAATTGATAATTTTTAAAACAAAGTAGTTACAATATTGACTAACATCTTTTATACATTTGAAATATTTTTTCCTTATGAAAACTAATAGAACACACCAATATCCTATTTCTGAATGGTTTTTGTTATTTGGAAGGCAGACCTAATATACGTAACACACACGACCCAGTAGTTTCTTTTATACACTTAAATGTCCTGAGCCCTTTGACTTCCTAAACAAAGTGATTTTAAGTTCTCATGTTTTCTCATGTGATGTCAATATATTTTAAACAATATATGTATTAATTAAGAGTAAATACACCATATATCACAAAGGGAGCTTAGGGAAAAAACAGTGTAGCATTTAGAGAATATTTTATAGAACTTCTTTTCCCCTCTATGGATCAGCATGTTACATCATTTGAACACTGCAGAATAAGATACCATAGGCTACCATTTTTATCTAAGATAAAATTTCTAAAATTTCTTGATTTTAGAGTTTCAGACCAGAAGGGACCACTCATTTGACCACCAAGGGACCACTAGGTTGACCTCCTTTATGTCATAAATGATCAATATTTTGTTCAGAAAGCCAGACTTCAGTTAAATCAAACCATTCTATCTCTTAAATATTTTCCTAAGATACATTCTACTGTGGTCACCTCTTCCTAACCCCACAGTATTGGTGAGGAATTTATATACCCAAATGATTCCAGCTGGCAAACCCCAGCCAGTAATTCAGCGAAAAGCTGAAAAGAAAAGCTGGGTAAAGATTCCTTTCTGACCCTGCTAACCCTATGTCTCAGGTATGTGACCCTGACTATATGAACAAGCAGTGGCAGACATCTGAGAGGTGTAATTCACTCTCACCTCAAAGATTTTTTTACCTGCTAGATATCCTTTCACCACAAAACTCAAGCTCTGCTATTTGAGAGATATCCCAGAGAATGGATAAACAAAAATAATTAGCCAGTTCTGTACTGGGAGAAAAATGCTGTTAGGCACTGCACATTGCATCCAGATGCCTGAAGGCATAAGTTTTATGAAAGTCATTGTACTGAGGCAGATGTGAGGCAGCATGGGTATTTGAAAGACGATGCAAGCCATCCTTTTCTCACTGAAGAAAGAGGGATATGCAGAGAGTGGGACAAGCAGTATAGCTCTCTTGGTTATTCAGACAGAGCTGTATGAATACTGTACACTGTAACCCCTACTTAGTAAGAAGGAAGCTGTCTTTCTACTTTATCCTCCATGATTCCCTTTCAGTCAGAGTCATCTGAAGGCAGGAAGATAGCTCCTCTGCTGAAAGCAAATAAGCTCTGTTTCCGTGAAGGACAGGATGGAGCTTGCAGAGGGTCTGCAGCAACAGCGCAGACTGGTAAAATCCTGTAAAAAAAAGCAGAGTCTGCCTGCTGTAGGAACCAAGCACTAAGGTGAGCCTTGTAAGATCATGAAAGGAAGGAGATTTTGTTCAGGACCAACAGTATATAGTAAAGAATTTATTCAAGTTAGAGAATAAATTTGCTTTCAAGCCTTTTATTTAATCTATCACACTTATTGCTACATTTTCATTATTTAAAAAGTTACCTCTTAAAAATCTGGTTATCTTGTGCTCTAAACAAAGTCTGTCTTTAAAGAGGGGTCTCCTTTTAAGTCTTTTTGGAGAAGTCACTTCAACAAAAGGGGGACAATTCAGAGTCCCTTCAAAGGGAGACTTTTTGGCCTCAGGGAGACTTGGTTGTTTTTTCCATGTTCAAGCTGCTTTGTTCTCCCTTTCTTAGTTTTTTTTTTTTTTTTAAATCCAGCTACTGGCTCATGTGGCCAGAGCTCATACAGAGAACAGATCCAGTCAAAAATACATACGTTTTTTTGTTTTCGGCTGAATGTTTTCCTTAATGCAAATTGCTGTGTGAAGAAGGGAGGACGAACATATGAATGCCTGTGGAACTTAGTCCTTTGCCTAAATGGCCAGTCAAACCACACCTATAGATGTATAAGAAATGCCAGTGAGATGATCCAGGCTCCACCATGTCTACTGTACATATTCACAGTCCTCCATTCACTTTCAGAATTTCTCTAAAATGTTAGCTTAAAGCTTGTCTTCTTAACATGACCAATTTAACTTACTTTCAGAAACAAGCTTTCTTACAGAAAAAAGCATGCTGTTATACTGCTGATGTTACATGAGCAAACTCCTTTCAAACATTTTGTAGTAAAGATCTCAGTTCTGCATTGCCAGACATGTCAGAATACCCTTTGCCATTCTGAAGTCTCTACAACAAGTGCTTTATTCATTCAGTAAGAACTAAGATTTCACAGAGGAAGAAGGAATAGTGGAAGTGGACAAAACCTAGAAATGATGACAAAGGAACTTGGCATTCATATTTTCACATCTTGCAGTTAGTTTGCAGAAATTGAGAATAATGAAAGTAGACTTTCTTCTTGCATGTTTGTCTCAGTATACAGAAAAACCTACACTGATCAAATCTTCTAATAAAACAAAAGATTAAAACTAAGTGCATTTGTGTGCAGCTAAATAATATTATTTTATTTTGCATCAACGCAATGTAAAAAAATCTTAATTGGAATGAAAAGCCATCATGAAATCAAAGCTTAATACGTTGCACATGTTTTTATATTCCCCAAAGAGTGACTATTTATCATAAACTTCATATGAGTCAACAGAGAATAAGCAACTGCCTTTTTCTAACAATGTAATCGAATGCAATGGATTTAATTACACTAAATTGATCATAATAACAGTTAATAGCAACTTAATACCTCCAATTAGTTTGATACAAACTGTTGTTTTACAGCCTTTTTAAGATAAAAGCTTACTTACTTAGGCATGCCCCGTCTTGGGTACAAATTACATTCCACACCTTTTCAGAACTCTGCCATCAAAGGAGACACTCAGAAGTTAAAATTTAGAATGATCAGAGAGACAAATCTGTGGTGTATAGTGATCTATCCTTGCTCAGATTATTTAACTAAATAAATACCAAAAATGTTTCTGTCAGTGCTACTTCCATTTACTTTGGATCTCAAAAGAGCTCGTTAGTCTCACTTCTAAGAATGAAAATTTTCTACTTTTGAAACAACTTATTGCAGGGGCAGAAACATAAAAATAGTAGAGTAAGTCTGTAATAACAGGCAACATACATAAAACTTTGTTCTATATTATTTTCTGAGGAACATCAAAGGATGCTAATGGATACTAAAAGTGGGTTCAATGTTGTGTGGCTCCCTTGGCCCCATGTCACAAGCATAGAAATGATATTAAGGAGAACACAGACAGGGTATAGAGACCAGAAATAATGTTGGCCTGCGGAGTTGATGTAAACATGAATTACTACTGTGTAACTATCTTCTTATGCAGTGCAGTCTTTCAGTTTCACTGGAAATGAAATGTCAGAGTTGCAAGTCTCGATCCAGCTCTAAACTTACCACTGTCTGAATGCTTGAATACAGTACTCTCATTTGGGCCAAGCTTTTCACTAGATGAAACTTTACTTACATTTACATCAACTTGAAATAAGTGCATATTGTTTTCTAAGTTTAGTTTCTGTAAATAGCATTTAAGGTTGTTACAATGTGAGCAGCAGGAAACCTGAAGCTCTCCAAACTGCAAAGACAGGAATGGCCAGAGGCATAAATCATTGGTTTTTTCTCTAGCTAAATATATAGTAGTAAATAAAACTGAAATCTGAAAACTATTCTCTGGACCTGAGGCCAGCTGGCAGGTCCCAGATCATGTCTATAAAAATACTTATTGTAAAATAGTTTGACAACATTTAAACTAGGAATGATTCCTGAATTGCACTAACCAGTGAACTTTTTCAGTTTCAGAACTGGAGGTGGTAGCTATCCTGGGTGGCAACTGTAACAGAAACTGTGATAACTTCATAAAAATATGGATGACTATGTGTCAGGACTAGAACTCATGGACCTTTTTAGTTTAGTAATGTAACTGTAACCTCTGTGAAAAGAATAAGGGGATACCATATTTATTCATTCCTTAGAATATGAAACAAATATTTCCCCATTTCCCCCCTGCCCTGTATTCTTAGGGAAATTTAGATCATGCCTTGTTTCATTGTTCTTATTTAGTTAAATCACTCTCTAAGACCAGACTAAGAAATCAGCTCCAAGTCCAGGAAATATGAGTCTGCTGTCAGAGGGAATGAGAAAAAATATGTTGTTGACTCATTAGTTCATCTGCAATATGAAAGTGTGTGTTATCTGGTGTCTCAGTAGGGCACAGTCAGCACCAACAGATGTGAGCAGTCTAAAATGATGCATATTACTGCAGAGTGAAAATTTAATGACTCATTCTATACTAATGTAACTGGTATATTTTCTATCTAAATAAAACTATTGAGGTTAATATGAGATTCTGCCTTATTCTCTAAATGTTATTACTACAGGGTCGGGGGGGGTTTGTACTAAAGAAAAATATTGAAGAATTGTAGGATAATTCAGGCTAGAAGGGACTTCAGGAGGTCTCTAGTCCAACGTCTTGCTCAAAGCAGGGCCAGCCAAGGGATCAGACCAGGTTGCTCAGGGCTTTATTAAGTCAGATTTTGAAAACTTCTGAGGATGAAACCTGCACAACCTCTCTGAGTAGAGAGATCCAGGGGTGTTCCAATCTTAAAGTTGTTTCAAACACCTTTGCAAAGCCTTATGGTTTTTAAAACCAGTACTAGGTCAAAATTGATCCCACCTTTTAAATGTGCGTTAGGAAAATGTAACTCTTAATTGTCTGTGACAATAGGTCTATTGTTTTGTTGCAATTTTACAAAAATAAATGTTCTACTGCAAAGAGCAGTTGGAGTATGAAACCAGAAAATGAAATCTACTAGATACTGAGTGAAAACAGAAGGAAACAGGAGTGGACTTCGATTCTTTTAAGCTAAGATATCTGTAAAATAATAATTAAACACAGTGAAAATGAAATATGTTCCTCAGCTTTAATTAATCAAGCAGTTGTCTTCAATAAAATCAGGGAACTTTGGGACTGTTTTTTAAAACATATAATAATAAAACTTCTCTTTAATTCTTGTAGTTTACAACTCATATTTGATATAGGTGTTTGCATACCTACTTCTGTTTTTGTTTAATACACTGAATGCTAACATTACATCCTGAATAGTTCAAGGGTAATTAGTGAATTATTTATTGTTGTTTAGCATTATCACGTTCAAAGTGAAATTGCTAGAAATGGGTGAAAGTTTCAATCTTGTTTCTAGAACAAGAGATTTCCCTTTCTTATCAGGAAAACCAAATTAAAGAAGCTTTATTCCCAGCAAGACTGCACAGCATGACTGACACTTAATACTTCATCTGGACATCTCCCTTTCCATCCTCCTCTTCCCCCATTTGTTTTATTACCTTTTCATTATTTTATGATAATTCCAAACATGTCATTTAATCATCGCTAACAAATGTCAGCAAGTAAGGACATTATGTAAAAAGACATGGATTTCATGCAGATATTGTCATGTTTCAGTACTGTTATCCCAACAGTTATCAAATTATTATCTTATCTTTCCATCCTTCCAACCTGTGAGGCATTGGGCAATGGATTTAATACTGTTTAGACAGAACTCATCTTCAGGTTATAATTAATAGGCCAGTATTTAATCATTACATTTCTGTGAGTACAAATGAGGAATCTGTGAACTATTACTGCTGGGTTGGACTGAGGCACAATTACTGGTAGCTTACCCAGCAAAAGTGCTTGAGAGTTGCTGTATGCATTTCCATATTTATAATTATGCAAAAAGCTCTGTCTTCTTACTTGACCTTTAAAGCACCCAAGGTGCTGATTGTAGAAAAAGTATTTTAAAAGCCTGATGGAAATTTCATAGAGTGCATATATGACCCGGTGATTGTATCATCAGCAAATGCTAAACAATAATGGTTTAAGGTTGTTATTCTAATTTGGCCAGACCCTGCTAGATTCAATCAAGCACAATTGAAGGTGCATGGCTGACATTCTAACAAGCTTAGGGTGAAGGCAGCTCACACTATTGAATTGCATTAACTTGTTTTCTGACATAAAGTACTGGGAATTAATTTCAAAATATGTTTATATATGCACACAAAAATACCTCTGCATATCCATCATATAAGCTATTAAGGACAAGCTAACAAAGATGTCTAAAGCTAATGTGAAAAGAACTACATTTGTAAATAGGGTGCGTGTGTAATAGAAGTACATACATGGTCACGTAACCAGTTACAGCATTAGCATCTCAAAATGTGTAGAAGAAATAGTAATTTAAAAAAAATAAAAGAAGTTGTTTGGGCAGCTTTCCTTCATTTAGCACATCTGTTAAGTAGTTTAAAAAATAAAAAATGCCTGTCAGTTCCCCTTCTAACCCTCTTTTACTCCAATCTTAAGAATTATGTTGCACTAAAACAAGACTGATTTAAAATATTTCAGAAATATTGCTATCCTATTATTATGCCTTTATTCATAAATATTATATCCTTTTATGAGAAAGTGAAGAAATTTTGGATATTTAAAAATCAATAATTTTTTCCTTAGAACTCTTACCAAAGCTTTTGGCTGTAGAATAAATTTATCCAAAATGTCACACTAGGCTCAAGCCTTAAGAAAAACTGCTTGATCATTGCAAACAGAGCTACTGAGAATGCGCTTATGAGTTACACACATTATCAGCAAACTTCCTTTGTAAGCAAGTAATGAAAACGGTATGGTGCAGAACCTTGTGTATGTGCTTAGACACACAACCATTGCATAACATCTACAAAACGTGGTAGGAAAACATTCTTTTCCTTGCTTGCAGTTCTGGCTACAATTTTCTCCTTATTTTTCTCATTCATGTTAGCTATTAATTAGTAAGTTTCAAAAAACTTTGCAAAAATTGGGGTGGAAATAAAAAAATCCCCTGAACTGATCCCTTAAAAAGTTTATTTTTAGTCCACAGAATTAAACCCCCAATTTATTTCTCTTCCTGAATATTGATTTTAACAACAAAACAAAACTTCATATTCTTCATCTGAAGTTATTTACCATTGGATGGACGGGATATTTTGCTTGCAAAAACATTTATAGTCCTGTCTGTTAAAAGGCTAATACCAGGTTTACATATTTTTCTGAAAGTATCACAAAAACAGTTATACAGAAACCAAATATAGAGAACTGTTTGCAGATGTTGCTAATGTTAAGTCTCCATCCTCCCAATTAAAAAATTGTAGAAGACCTTATCAAATAAGGTGATATCAAATGTGATAAATCCTTTAGATATCATTATCTGACGGATGATATTTGAAGAAAGCTTTCCATGCTCTTTTTGTAATGAATACGTTTCAGAAGCTAATTTTGCATTATCAAAGATAAACTGAATTCATATTTTACCTATAGCATCCTAGCTAAATTACAGACTGTTGCTTTTATAGTTTTGTTTGGTATATGCCATTTTTACATAGATTTTTTGTGGCACCTATATTAGAAAGGTACTTGAATATTTTTAAACATACAGCTGATTGAACTCTGATTTGTTTCATGTGCAGAGAGAAAAATAGGCTGAAAGAAATTCCTACATGAGAAACTCTTGTTTAGTTTTGATATTTCTTCACTGTGCTTTCTTTCATGAAGATAGAGTGCTTGCTGCCAATTGGTTATCGGAATGTAAATGAGCTTTGCATCATGAAAAAAAAATTGAAGAAAACCAAATTGTTTGCTTCGCACCTTCTGTTTATTGTTAACAATTCATGCATGCTGTTAAGACTGACACTGTAAAGAGGGTGTGTGGACAGGGGGAGTGAAAAGGGAATGTATGTATGAATTTCAGGGCCAAATATTACTGCCTTCAGTTTTAGGAATAATGCTTTTGAAGATAACTATTACAAATTATAGTAGGTCTGCACTCTCTAAAATGCAGTTTATTTTAAATTGATTTTCTGGGTTATCTTTTTTTGTGATGAAAAAGAGCAATATTTAAAATATTTGAAGTCAATGAATGTCTATTTTTCAAGCTGCAAAGCTTTCTTGTTACTGTTAAAAATTGCCTAACATTTTTATTCGACTGTTATGTGTTTTGGCTTTTTTAGCAATTACACTGCTTAGATTTGCAATATGGCTTCATTTTAATGGAAGTTCAAACCCCAAGGACATGCGAACTTACAGCTTGTTAAACAGCTTCTTTTACGTTTATATTCTGTGATATAAAAACAGCTATTTACTTGATTGTCTTTCCTCATTGGTTTAGTAACAGCCTAATTAATTGGTCAGATAGACAGTAATGTAAACTATATATGGTGGTAAAATGTGCCTATTTCTAATTTTATGTAGACAAGGCATGGTACCATGTGAAGCAGAAATGTCAGTCCTGGGGATATCTGCAAAGACAAGTACGCCTAGCAATTTCTGGTCCAGTTCATATTGGCTTCAAACAGGATCCATATTTGTTGGTGGTTTGCCTCATCATTATGCAATAAAACAGGTATTTTTTTTCTTATTATTTAGTTTTATTTAAGATGCTTGTTATTTTGGGAGTGGCATATTGAATAGGATACAACTGAAGAGATTTAAACTATGCAAAAAATAAAAATTACTCACAGCATTTTGACGATTATATCTAAAGGATGTGTATGGTCCCTTGCAGAGTTTTGCTGGTGCCTGGGACTTTGGTAAGTGAAGTAAACAGAAAGAGCATTCTGGCCTGAAGTTATGATCTGCATTCTGGTTTGTCTTGAGTAGGCAGAGTTAAGGAGCAAATATCATCAAATTCAGAGGAAGCACCAGTTACCTCAGGTGCTAGTTCGATGAAAATGTGAGAAGTATAACTGCACTGGGTTCCATAACCAAAGGGGCTCCCTGCTTGCATCCTGTGCTTAGGTGTGCGTAAAAATGGACCAAGCAAGAGAGAGTTAACCTGTGGAACTGCATTAATGAATGAGAGGTATGGTACAGGAACTTGAGCTTGTGGGGCCATGTATGCGGCTAGGGTAAGGGCATATGCAGGGGTGAGGAGTAATATGCAATAGGGCTAGCACAGAGCTAGGGCAGAAATGAGCTGTGAAGGTCTTAAGAAGAGTACAGACAGGGTCATGCAGAGCGTGTGAGAGAGGTGGATCATTACCGAGTTGTTGTTATGGAGGGATTTGGTGTAGAGTAGTCACAATAACATGCACATCACTTAAGTAACTTCTAATTTAAATTTTTTTTTTCAAAGCAGGATGAGTATGGATACTGATTTCTATTCTAGTCTATGACACTCACACTCTTCACACTCACACCGATCAAAGTCCCAGCCCCTGTAATTCATTGGAGACTAGCACCAGGGGACACTCACTCTGGCTCCTGGCAGCGTGGCCCTTGTGCAGAGCAGTTCCCAGCTGGCTCAGCCTTCTACATCTTGTCAATTGTCTGAATACAGAGTCTCCCTCTGCACCCAAGCAGTTATTGTCTTAACTATGTATAAATTTTTAAAATTAAATTGTTGGCATAATGTGCCAGTTGGCCTTGCTAGTCACCTAGGCCCAAGTCAATCTCTGACTTTCCCCTTGTCTAAAGCCAACCAATGTTGCTACCTGGATTATTTCACCCTCTAGTCTAGTGTCCCAAATGTGTTACAGGAATGTAAAGTTGTTCACCATTACAGAACAAAGATTATCTGTGAGTATTTGTTTACCACACATAGTGGAATAAACTAAACCGTTAGCACTGGGTTGGTGTAGTCCAGGTCTCATTTATCTGAGCAGTGATCTTTGCGTAGGTGTCACCCCACAACTGTAACAACGAAGTTAATCTGCAGGGTTTTTTTTTTCCTAGTGCACAGCAGCATCATGTAGTCAGAGCTGGGCATATGTAGTCCAGATTTCTTTTTGAGCCATACTTTCAGGTAGGCTTCACCCTGTGACAATTGTTTTAACCTTTTTATTTCTGTTCTGTTCTTTGTGAAGGTCATCTTATAATGAGGCGAATACAGTCATTTCAAGCACTGATGTGGTTTTGATGCCGTTATTGTAATGCAGAATTTCTAGATTGCTTTCACCTTATCATAAATTGGACAGTAACCAATGAAATGACAATACTGTTGAAATCCAACTTAAAAGTTCTTGTGAGTAGGTGCATTTAGGGTTGCAAAATACTCATCTAAAAGTATACTTCTAAATACCTCATATTGGCATTAGAAGAGCATGTCAAATAGTATTTGTAGTCATGTAACTTTTCCCTTAATTTAAACATTTGTACTCAAACTATCCATTCATCTGGAATATTTTATCCTATTGCGTATAAAATTTTATTTACTATAGAAATGTATCTTTAAGAAATGTTGTATACAAGTAAGAAATAAGAAAATGCTATTTTCAATGTTTAAGTTACCTGTCTTCTAGAAAACAAGAGAAATGTTTTGGGGGATCCCCCAAAGAATTTATAGTGAAGGCTTAAATAAGTTCAATCCATGGGGTGTATTTAGGAGAAGGCACAGAAGCAATTTGTTTGAGGGATATACACAATAATGTGTATGTGAGAAGGAAGTTTGAGACAGTAAATAGCTCTTCACCAGCCAAAGGCAAAATAAAATCCAGAACAGGTTTACCTTAGGTAAGCTAAAATATCGATAAAACACAATGGTTTAAGGGTAATTTACCACTAAAACATTTTGCTTATATATGTGTTGGATTGTCATATCAAGATGTGCTTGCTTTCTCTAAGGATGTTGCAGTTCAATAGATTATTCTAGTCTTAATGCAAGATTAATAGGTGAAATGTTATGGTCCATATTTGTTATTTAGATGAGGTAACGGATGTGGGACATGTGCAAGTGCTCAAGCTGGTGATACTTAACCTCTGTTAGTACTCAGAAGGCATATGTTCATATAACTTCCCCAAAGGTAAAAACATATCCTTGACTCTCAGTTGGCTCTCTGGTTTTCCATGAAGCTTTTGCACTCCACTCCTTTCTGTTTGAGATTACCTCAGCCTTTTATTTCACTTTGTTTTCTTTGCTGCTTTGTGATTTTTGTGTTCATTTTGATCTTAGTGTCTCATTTTGCTTAATTTTTACTTTTTTGTAGCTTTGGGCAAGTTTAATTTTCCTTGGCTTCCCCATCCAAGTCTGTTGGCTATAAGCCACATACAGTCTATAACGGCTATCTTTTTCCTTTTTGACAGGGAATGGAGAACTGTCTGTCCAAGTTCTCTGTATGTGGGTTTTTCAATCCCAGCAGTAGGAACCCACTCCAGGAAGTTTCTTTCTCATCAGCTTTGACCCAGGCAGTCAGTCTTCTATTGTAAAACCTTCATCATCCCTGAAACAGAAAAGACCTGTTTCTGACCTTCATCCTGCAGTTTGCTTCAAGGGAGATTTCTGATCCAGCTGAGGCTCAGCTTTTTCTGGCAAATGTTCTGATCACTCTTGGAGTCAAGTCTGATAATGACCCTTGTGATATCCATAGTATCTGCGTAATAATACACTGTCTTGTTTTAGATGAGCTCTTTCTCTTACTGGAGTAGTTCACTCTGCTGTTGGCTCTCCTACCTTCCAATATTGTGGAAGTTGTAGAGAGCAGTGAGTTCAGACCATAGACTGCTTCAGTTTCTGTCTCACAGGAACTTCTAGCTGTCAGTGCCAGAAACTGTTGACACAGGAGTTCAGTATTACTGAAATTGGCTCATGCTACACTATTAATTTCCAGGCTAGATTCCTCTTCCTTTCTGTATCAGTGAAGTTTGATATGATCTGTGAAGCCCTCAGGGTAAAATATTGTGTCCTCTGAAGATTTCCTATACTGCAGTTTCCTAATCAGCTCTCAAGTGTCCATGCATTTTTTCCACATATTTATTTTTTGTCTGCATGCTTATTATTCAGTATTGCTTAGAGTCAGAGAGCCCTCAACATGTAAGGCAAGGTGCAACAATTATTCTCTGCCTTTCAGTCCCAAAAAGTTGAAGCTTTCTTTTCCAAAAATGAGAGGGGAATTAACTCCCTGTCTTGGCTGCTTTTCATTTTGTCCTTTAAAGCCATTCTGTACAATGGGTACTATAAGGGGTAGCCTTTTACTCTTTAAGGGAGAAAATTGCTTCAGTCTTCCTTAAAGATTGGTTAGGAAACATAGGGTCTTTCAGGAATTATTATGAGAATTTACTGTTTCTCTGTATGTACTCATCAAGGTGATTTGAGTCTGTTCTGAACCTGATTGGCATTCTGCCTATTATGCACCATTTTGACTAGAAATATCAATAAACAAAGTCATAGTAGTTCTAGACTGGAAGGCTTGATAAGCATCAACTATGTATGTTTCCATCACCCAGGGTAATGACAGACTTAGCACACTGTCAACAGAAGTTTGAATTTCCTTTCTAGTCACCCTCTACTGAGTTCCCTGGTTGCTGCCACAGCTCGGGAATGCACTTCAGGAGAACAGATTACAGCCTTACTCTCAAGGCAATGATATATTTAAAAGAACATATATGACATCTGGGGAAGCAATGCCATAATACCCAATAGATTTCTTCATTAATCAGAAGCTCTCGGACCTCCCAGATCTCTATGCCTAGTGGCAGTAGTTGGTGGGGAGAAACACTACCAACAGTAGAGCAAGATAAAGTTATGGACTGCTTAAATAAACCAGACATATAAAGCATCATGGATCCAGATGAGATGCATACAAACATGCACCACTGACTGATGTTATCACAAGACCACTCTTTGTCACCGCTGAAACACTAGAGCAATCAGAGGATGTCCTAGATGACTGGAAATGACAAATGTGATGTCATGTTCATCTTCAAAAAGACTGAGGAGGAAGATCTAGGTAGCCATGAGCTGGTCAGGCCAATGGCGCAGCTCAGTTCCTGAGACAATTGTAGAAACAAGTGAAGGACGAGCAGGTCTTTGGGAACAACCATCATGTTGAGATGACTGGCTCAGTGGACAAAGGGAGGGCAGTGGATGTTCCTTACCTTTTTTCCCAGACTCAGCTTCACTCCCAGCTCCTCTATCTCCTCCCCCTGAGCTGCACAGGGGAATGGGGAATGGGGAATGGGGGTTGTGGTCAGTCCATAAGAGCTCGTTTCTGCCACTCCTTCCTCATACACATATACAGTTCTCTGATGTTACGTACCCACAGGCCAAAGATAGATAGAAAAAAATATTTGCCTGGATATGAAATAGAGGGTAAGGATCTGAACACGTGGGTAGAAAATGAGATAACAGATACATGCGCTGATACACCTTGGACGAATTCATCGAAGTTCAAGCACTGTAAACTGTTTCACGCACAGCAAGAAATTCTTTTTATGACTCTCTGTAAACTGTCCTTTGCAAAGTTTAGTGGATTCATCTGACAGTATAGGAAGGCAGAGCTGAACAGTCAGTAGGAAAGCTAAACTATAAATAGCTGGCTGGCAGACATCTCATCCTGCTGTCTCTACACGGCAGAAAAACTCCCATTCAATTCTGTGACACCTTTGTTTATTACTTATTTTTAAATCATATCCTATTTCTTCATTAAAGAATGTGATGGGCATACTTCAGACTTGTCACATCTAGGAAACAGATAAACAGCAAAATCAGTTAAACAGTTAAATAGTGTCATCTTTTAAAAACATTGGTTTTTTAAAGCTGTTTATGATAGCTGTTTTCTAAGCCTTAAAATCAACAACAGGGGAATAGAAACCAAATTACACACAGAAAAAAGATATTTTTAATTAGAAATTTTAAAAAAAGAATATATTATTTCTGAAATCTCAAGACATGTTTCAGAATAATTAATTTCATGCTAGCTTTAATATCATTATTTGTTTACAATAGCTTGTTCCTCTGCAGAGAAGATAAGATTGGTACACTCAAAGGGGAATTAAAGATTATTTTCAAATACCTCCAGCAACAGTTGATTGCAGTAATAGTGTTATTTCTGCTGCTATAATTGCTCCAATAATTTATATTTCTATATTTAATAGTATTTTAGTATGAGAATATGAAACCTCATTGTATCTTCATATTCGTTTTCAACATAAGAAGTTCTCTATAATTAAACTTTGCAAGTATACAAACAGGGAAGTTTCAGAAGGAAAGGAAGCTTCTGTACCAGCAGAACAATCTTCTAAATAAAGTAAAGATAAAAGATTAAGTGGAAAGTATGCAAATATATATGTGGGCATTGGTATCCCTATGTTACCAATGGGGAAACGGAAACAGATAATTGAGCAGTATGCTCAGGATCGTCGTGTTAGTGTTGTAACTAAGATGAGACAGAAATCATTATACATCTAAAGTCTCTCAGTTAGACTACTAGCCCATACCTGGGTGAACTTTTTTGTGGGGGCACATATTTTAAATACATATATATAAAATATGTTGTGCATATATAAGAAAACATATAGTTTTCTTATGAAAAAGAGATAGTGTGATATCACAGTCATATGACGCTATGAAACTGCCCATTTAGTCTCAGACTATTCTCAGGTATTACCATGTGTAGATAAAAATGTTTTAAACATTTTAATAAATGATTGCTAAAAGGTATAAAACTACATTCTTTCTGTTGCAATTATTCATCCACTGAATTCAATGGCACTGAGTGAAGAAACAAACAATGTAAAACAGGTGTTACAAAATACAAAATCACGCACTTAATTTGGAATGATCTGAAAGTTGTTTGCTGTATTTTACAACTGCTGTGCTTCCATAGACCAAAGCAACAGTAATCCCTCTGTAACTGTCTGGTTAGACATAATTTATGGTCCATTTCCCTTGCTGGAGCATTGCAAAGCAGTGGGAGAATTTAGTACAATCTGTGCACAGTATTCAGGTTTGATTATCTGGCGCTCACCTTATCTGATAAAGCTGCAGAATGGGGCTCTGGCAATAACTTTCACACAATAATTTATAATAATATTATATTTACGTGGTGCTTTAACATCCTGCTACAGTAGTCATCGGATGTGAGCAAATTACAGTGGTCCTGACCCAGTTAATGCCCCCCGGGCTGCAGTGTTCAACTTGAGAAGATTCCTGGAGAAGCCAACAAAGGAAAGGACATCCAATCTTTCATAGGATTGCAAGGCATACTAGACTGTTACATGGCTGCAACTGTTTCCTACAGTGGTATAAGGAAAAGTGGGTAGTTTGAAACCTTAGAGGGGCCAGTTCTTGAACCTCCACAAATTTCCTTTTGGTCCGCAGCACATCTGAAATTTTCCTACTTAATTATTAAGAAGCATATGATTTGTAAAACCATTTTATTTTGACAGAATTTTGACATACTGATTGCCAGTCAAGTTGTCAGATCTGTTCATAGAGTCCTCTAAGTTTAAAAAAACCTGCTTCAATTTTCTTAAATTTTTTTGTCAATGTGTACAATGAGACTGGTTATAGTTTTTTTTGTTAGATCATAAATATGCTTGGCAATTGTTCAAAGGATATTTCATATTTGGTACAACTTAAAGCATCATCTGCTCCATGAGTTTAAGTTGTAGCTCAGAATAGACTAAGTGGGAGCTAGTTGCCAGGCATTAGTCTTCACTCAAGGCATAGTGGAATATAGGTGCTTAGCTTGTAGTAGCTATGCACTTGAGTTTGAGGTTCTGCTCTGATACAGAAAAAGAAAGTGAACAGTGTTGACTCTTCTATCCAACATCTTCATGTGGTTTCAGTGCTGCATTGCAGAAATTGTGAGCTGTTCCTGTTTGTATCAATTCCAGTGCCTGTGCTTTTCAAAAAAACGGATTAAAATATTTGTCTTTGTATTCATGCCACTCCCTTTTAATTTTACTTTCCTTACACATATTATATGTCTTCTAAGTCTGCTCTGCTGTCAGGTTTGTGATTACAGTATTGAGAAAGGCTTTTTCAGAGTGTTTGTTGCTTTGAAATGCATTGTACATCCTGAAAAGTGTCTGATTTCATCTTGCATCTTGACATGACAGCCTTAGATCCTGACAAGTTTTTTTCTTTCTAATGTCCTATTTAGGATATGCTCTGGATCTGTCTTCGCATCACCCAAATGCTTATTTTAATTAAAAGCTCTGCTTATTCTTCTGCAAGCTGTCTTATATTTTTATGTGCTTTTATCTAAATATACAGATAGAGACTAAATAGAGATTTGTCACATCACCAGAAATTCATCTTCTACATGTCATTCACTGTTTTATGGACTGCTGTCACATTCACTGCTACACATTCTTCTTTACATTGAGAAGTCATGGTCTACATGCTCTGTTCTCATACAACTAAACATTGCCTTGAAATCAGGGGTCCTGTCTCTCGAGTGAAGAGATAATTCTGCAATCCTCTGCAGGGAGCTGCTGTTTTGACTGTTCTGAATAGTTTGCTGTGATCAGCAAACTTTTTCATCTCAGTACTTCGTATATTCTCAGATAATTTGTCAAGGAGTTTAACAGCACAGGACTCGGCGATATTTGTGACAGTCAACCAATGTGAAAACTGACCTAGTATTTGTAATTTTGTTTCCTTTCTTTTAAATAGTTTATTAACCCAAAAGAAGACCTTCCTGTATTTACCATCGCTATTAATTTTCTTTAAAGACTTTCGGTGGGGAACCATGCCAAAATATTTTTGGAAATGGAATTAGCTATGTTGTTCAATGATCCTCTTACATAGGACCATTAATGTGTTCAAGAAATACTAATAATTGGGGAAGCATAACTTCCTTTTAAAAAATTTTACCCTCGTTCTTTATGTCCTTTTGTTCCATGTTGTTGCTACTTGCATTCTTTGTTACAACTTTCAGGAAATTGCTGCTGAGTATAGATTTGCTGGGTTTTACTTTGCTTCAATTGTTTTGGCCTTTCATTGTCCCTTTTAAAAAAATCGGTATCGTATTTGCAACTTTCCTGTATTTTGGTACCAAATGCGATTTAAGTGGAAAGTTACATACCATCTTTGAACAATTCCAGGCTTCCTACTTTTCACATTTCAGAAAGATTTTATAAGTACGGGAACAACCTCCCCAGGGATGTGGTGGAGTCCCCATCACCGGAGGTTTTGGATATGTGATTGGACAGGGTGCTAGATAATCTCACCTAGGCTCCCTTTCCCATGAAAGGTTGCACCAGATGATTTCTCAAGGTCCCTTCCAACCTGGGCTGTTCTATGATTCTATGATTCTATCAGTATTTTTTTCTGCCTAAAATAAATTATATCCCAGAATCCTTTTGAATATGCATAGTTTTAGATTTAATCTACCAGATATGTTCCCTTTACACCACCCCCACCCCCATTTTGGTCTGAAATATGTCATCTAATAGTCTTCTTTATTCTGCTATTTTGTCATTCAAGCTCCTTTTTTTAAAAGTCATGCCTGGATCTTTTTTTTTGTTAGAGTGTACATAGTTATCTGAACTCGATGGAAGTGTTTTGCTGCAATCTGCATTTTACCCATTAGTTTTTCCTTTTATTTTTATCCTAACTAACCTCTTCCTGTTGCAGTTAAACTATTTTTCATGAATTTTTAAGTGTATTTTGCTCCCAGAAGAACACTGAAGTTGAGTACATTATAGTCAGTGTTTTTAATTTTTTTTTTTTTTTTATGGTTCTGTGTTGAAACAGATCTTATGCCTGGTTTAATGCAAAATCAAGAGTTTTTTCTCTTGTGGTTTCTGTAATGATTCCAAGAAACCATTATTTACAGCATCTAAAAATGTAGTCCCTGTATCATATCTTGCCATGATTTCTTACCAGACTGCTTGGGAGTAATTAAACTCTCCTATTTTCTGCCTTACCCTTTATAACCTGCTTCAATATTTAACAAGTACTATGATCATCTTGTTTAGATGACATATAATATAGCTCTAATATAATATTTTTCTTTCTGCATGAAAATTCAATGAAAAAGAATTTGTGCTAGTTTGTATATATTTATTTGACTGCTTGCTTTATATTGCCTTTTTTCTGGTGCAGCCTATGCCTTACATTATTTTTACACTTGCGTAATATCCCATCAAGATACTTAGCATATTCTTTTTGTTTGACTGCTTCTTTTTCTTTTTAGAATTCAGATATTTTTCCAGAGGCAGTTACTTGTCTTTTGAAAAGAAATAATGGTTTAGTGGTTTGACAGAAAGGGAGTTGTATTTAAAAGCACACAAATTGTTCATATTACATTTTTTTTGTAACAAATTTACCTAGCTCAGTTGTATCATGTGTATTTTGAATGTGAATTTTTGATTTTTTGAAACAGATTTTCCAGGTAAAGAGAGAAATGTAATGGAATTAGATTGGTAAGACAGTTTTAATGTAATTGCAATATTCTGTCATTATGGCTACTATATAATGGTAATATACTGTCTTGCCGAATCCCATTGATCCAAAAATAAATATATATGAGACTTAAGATATTTTGCTGCAAGTTCTGGATGTAAACAATGCTTCACTGTTGGGATTCTTCATTACTAGCCCTTACCATCTAAGGGTGTGATATTGCTAGGTCTTCAAGGCTAAACAGTACAGAGAAGTGATGCTGTGAAGGAAAATCTAAAATGTTCCTGTAATACTGTATTAGCTGCTCATGTCCTTCCTTTCAAGTCAATCTGTGTTGTAAAGTCTGCAGATGATGATCTTGGACATTGCAGTATTTGAGATAATCAACTTAAAGAAAAGAGGTATGCGTAGAGAACGTTGTAGTGAATAGCACCACAGTCTATTTTTGTTTTTTTCTAATTAGATTCATCAGTATGCTTATAGGCATATTCTTGATTTGTTAATATTTTTGTTACATCTGAATATTCTCATGTAGGTATTTTGGAGTATTTATTCTTGTTTTATCTACTTGAAACAACTTTGAATTCTTGCTGAAGATCTGTATTAGTACTGTGCTATCCTTAAAGCTAAAAAAAAATAATCCCAGTTTATACAGTCTACAGAAGTGTTGGATTCTGGTAGTGTCATGGTTTAACCCCAGCTGGCAACTAAGCCCCACACAGCCACTCGCTCACTCCCCCACAGTGGAATGGGGGAGAGAATCAGAAGGGTAAAAAGCAAGAAAACTTATGGGTTGAGATAAAGACAATTTAGTAGGTAAAGCAAAAGCCATGCACACAAGCAAAGCAAAACAAGGAACTCATTCACTACTTCCCAGCAGCAGGCAGGTGTTCAGCCATCTCCAGGAAAGCAGGGCTCCATCATGCGTAATTATTACTTGGGAAGACAAATGCCATCACTCCGAACATGCCCCACTTTATTCTTCTTCCCCCAGCTTTATATGCTGAGCACGACGTCATATGGTATGGGATATCCTTTTGGTCAGTTGGGGTCAGCTGTCCCGGCTGTGTCCCCTCCCAACTTCTTGTGCACCCCCAGCCCACTCGCTGGTGGGGTGGTGTAAGGAGCAGAAAAGGCCTTGACTCTGTGCAAGCCCTGCTCAGCAGTAACTAAAACATCCCTGTATTCTCAACATTGTTTTCAGCAAAAATCCAAAACACAGCCCCATACTAGCTACTAAGAAGAAAATGAACTCTACCCCAGCCAAAACTAGCACAGCTAGTTGTAGTAAAATTTAAATCTAAACTGTATTAATCAGAGTACGTGATAAATCTTTCTAGTATGTCTAATAAATTCCAAATTTATAATATTGAAAATGCAGAATGGAAGACATAAAACAAGTATAAAGATCCCCCAATTCTTTTTATTCAGTTACTAGTACAATTTCCTGAATACTTCCTGATAATTCCATATTGATGATTTACATATTTACATATTGCACTTCGTATTTTATTAGGAAGATAGTTGAGGGAAGTATTTTTGACATTTATAATATCAGACTTCTTATTGATTGTGAACATGTATATTAGAAGCAGTCATCTTTTTTCTGCCTTTTCGCCAGCTATATTCTCTAATATTTTTGCTGCTGCTTATTTTAATTTCATTAGAGTCGTTCTAGAGAAGTTCGAATTTCATATGTGTGTATATGTATATATGCATGTATTTAGTATTATATTCTGTAAATATTAATACAAATACCAATATTATAGTAATTAAATTTTGATACTAATATTAATATCATGTTAATATATTGTATTAATATTATATTTTTATAAACATTTTACATAAAATCTACCAAAACCATAACAAAATAATCTCAAACCAGAAAGCAAAAAATATCCTTCAATGTGTTAAGTACACAGACCAGAAATTTCTGCTGATGAGGAATCAAGATCTTTTCTCGGTGATCATCTTCTGCATCAAATTGAAGGAGACACTTAAGGTTATATAAAAAGAAGTTATATAAAGTTATATAAAAAGAAGATGTTTTCACATGGCTGTGCTTCACAGAAGTGCAAAAATGTCATTAATATCAACAACTCTACATGAAAAAAATGCATTTGCATTCCATATATATAATATGTCAGCAGTCCGCAGTATAAACTGATTACTATAAGCAAGATTAAAAATGTAATTCAGTCTCATTAGATAATGCTAGAATGCCAAGTCCGTTATACTTATTACAGATCACCTGAACCAGTGATATTACAGTTACTCTAAATTCTTCCAGAAAAGAAGCCAATGAACTTTAAGAAGTTCACGGCCCCTGGCCATCTGTGCAGCAGGCCTTGGCTAGGAGCAGCCACACTGAATCAGAACATTAAAACCAATGGGTCTGCACTCCAAAACTCTGGGCAGAATCGGAATGCTGAGCCAGATAGATTATTCGTGTTTCTTATTTGTATGAGAGTCTTGATATGCGTGGCTTTAACCAAGTTCTCTAGAAGCTCTTTTATGCAGTTAGAAATAACCAGACCTCTCTGTGCATGGGGAAATTAAACTGCTGAAGCTTCTGAGTCTGAAATTAAAGCAGTGTGGAGAGAAAAGGAAAAGAAAAAAAACTAGCAAAGTCTCCTGCTAACCCTGAATGATGATGAATGCCGCTGTCTCACTGCAATCCCCTCAGAATTTGACTTTATGGAAGTACTTTTCTCAGAAGTATTTTTCTCAAAAGTATTTTCATTGTTTCATACTCACAGTGCCTGAACTCAGATTTGTGTGTTTGTGTACTTGAAGCCAACCACATAGCATCCTCAGTAAATTAAAGGACTGATACAAAGGCATCACTGAAGCTTTCTCTGTCTTATTCCCTTGAGATCATTTTTAAAAAATCATATGGGGTAAGGGGATGTAAACAAACTCTGTATTTGGAGAATTTGAGTTCAGATTTCTGTTTAGTATGGAATAAACATTTTCTTTTTTTGACTAATATTTCCTATAGAGGGAAATAAGGGTTCAGGAAGTAAAAGATAAATTAAAAGGAAAATAGTGTGATACCATTCAATTTCTAAAGGCAACTGGTGGGCATACTCAGATGAATTGATATACCACTGTAAAAACACATACGTATTTGAAAGACAGTACATGCTGTGTATTCCTGTGTGACACCAGAAGGTTTTTCTATTGCAGTACCTCTAGAGGATCTGCTTGAGCTCTTTGCTTCTCTTAGTCAACATGTAAAATACAAGAATATCTGGAACCATTTCACACTGTACTGAGCTGAAATGCTCTTCTACTTGGTATTTCTTGCTTTGGAGTTGTCTTTGCCTTTTGGATTTTAGGAACCTAGCTTTGACTCCCTTTCAGCTTTGTGCCAGCTGTGGGTTTGTACCACATTTCCTGAGACACATTATATTTTGTTGTACTGACACCAGTGATTCAAGTCTTATCTGGCAAGACAGGTCCATTGTGGGCATTCACTTGTTCATCCCTTAGGGAAACAGTGGGTCCAGTGCAGAATGGGGCAGAGGAACTGTTTACAAATGGCATAGAGAAGGCCAAGGTACCTGATGCCTTCTTTGCTTTGGTCTTTACCCATAAAACCAGCCTTCAGGAATCCCAGGCCCCAAAGACCAAAGGGAAAGTCTGGAGCAAGGAATACTTACCATTGGTGGAGAAGGACCAGGCTAGGGAGCGTTTAAACAAACTGGTCATACGTAAGTCCATAAGGCCTGACAGGTTATACCCATGAGTGTTGAGGAAGCTGTCTGATGTCAGCATGAGGTCACTGTTAATTATCTTTAAATGGTCATGGCAATTAGCAGAGGTACCTGAAGACTGGAAGAGAGCAAATATCACTGTCTTCAAGAAGAGCAAGAAGGAAGATCTGGGAAACTATAGGTCGGACAGCCTCACCTCAGTCCCTGGGAAGGTGATGCAGAAAATCCTCCTGGAAATGATTTCCAAACATATGCAGGACAAGAAGGTCACTCGGGGTTGTCAACATGGATTTACGAAGGGGAAATCATACTTGACCAACCTCATAGCCTTCAGCAATTAGGTGACTAGCTTGGTGGACTAGGGAGAGCAGTGGATGTTGTTTACCTCCACTTCAGCAAAGTCTTTGACACTGTCTCCCATGACAAACTCCCATCATAGACAAACTGACAAAGTACAGGTATAGATAAGTCCACAGTGAGGTGGATTAAAAACTGGCTGAATGACCAGGCCTGGAGTATTGTGGCCAGTGGCCCAAAATCTAGTTGGAGGCCAGTAGCTAGTGGTGTACCCCAGGATTCAATAGTGGGTCCAATACTGTTCAACATCTTCATTAGTGACCCGGATGATGGAACAGAGTGCACCCTCAGCAAGTTCGCAAATGATACAAAACTGGGAGGAGTGGCTAATTGTCCAGAGGGTCATGCTGCCATCCAGAGGGACCTCAACAGACTGGAGAAATGGGCTGACAGGAATCTTATGAAGGGGAATTGCAAAGTCCTGCACCTGAGGTGGAATAACCCCATGCACAAGTACATGGTGGGGTCAATTGGCTGGAGAACAGCTTGGCAAGGGAGGACCTTTGAGTTCTGGTGGACCACAAGCTGACCATGAGCCAGCAATGCACCCTCACAGCAAAGGAAGGCTAACGGTATCCTGCAGCTGCGTTAGGAAGAGCATCTCCAGCAGGTCAAGGGAGGGGATTCATCCTTTCTACTCAGTACTGGTGAGGATGCATCTGAATTAATGTGACCAGTTCTGGACCTCCCCAGTACAAGAAAGATATGGACTTACTGGAATGTCTCTAGCACAGGGCCACAAAGATGATTAAGGGACTGAAGCTTCTTTCATATGAGGAAAGACTGAAAGAGCTGGGGCTGTTCTTTTGATTTTGTGATCCCTTCCTGCCACATCACACCAGGCCCTTTGCTCATCAACCCTCACAGTGCTTTGCTCAACAGTCCCTCACAGGGCTGCTGGTAACTCTGTCCCTCCCCTGTCATTCCTAGTTAAAGACCTCCAGAGGTCCCTTCGAACATAAGCAGTTCTGTGATTCTGTGATCAGTATCTGCTCTAACCACCAAAGAGAGTGCCAATACTGATACTGGGGGTCAATGCCAAAGCGCATATCCAAACCCTGTT
Organism: Gavia stellata; assembly: GCF_030936135.1. NCBI lineage: Eukaryota > Metazoa > Chordata > Aves > Gaviiformes > Gaviidae > Gavia > Gavia stellata. Next base: position 83,288,712 of record NC_082595.1, read on the forward strand.
TTTTGCACCTCTCCTGGGTAATTCATTCTATTGAGTCTTTTGCTCTGGAGCCACAAGTTGGAACTTCGCTTCAAGGTGTCTTCTGTGCACTGTCATAGTATGGCAATGTGGCCAGTGAGGAGACAGATACACCTGTGTCCTCACTAGCATGCATGTCCTGAGATGTGTTGTTCTTGGGCTTTGGAGCTTATCAGGTTCAGCCTGCCTTCTTCTTCTAATCCAATGTGCTGTTTGATCCTGGAAAGTTCTATCCAGCATTCAAAGAGTTAGGGCGGACACAGTGTAATGGAATTTTTCTTCTGTATTAGCCCATGCAAGATTATTTTCCATCAGTGAGGCCTTGCTGGAGCCTAACCAGGCATTTTCGCAACCGTTACCCTCTTACTGTCACCTGTAAAATGAATGAACTACAACTGCTACACCCCCAGGAACACTGAGTACCTGTATGTATTCTGCTGTCCTTTTCCTTTGTTTCCATGGCTGCATCAGAGGACTATAGAGGCATGTGTCTCACAGGAAAGAGGGATGGTAAGAGACTGACTGCTAGAAGAAAAGGCTTATACTCCTATATCCCTAAGATTTCACTACTGAACTGTTTGGTCTTTGTTCGCCAGTAAGAACTCATCAATAAAGTATCTGAAACTGCAGAATCTGTCTTGAATGATAACTTAGAGGACTTTTTAGCCACTGCCACCAATTATTCCATAGTGCTGAAAACTATTCATGATCTATCGGGTACCTCCTCCTATTGGTACCCTTCATACTTTATTTTTGCACAGAGCTCCCAAAAGAAATGAAGGAGTCTACAGGACAGAACTGATTTAAATCCTTCACTCCTTTAAACCTATGTCATCATGTATTCCCTCACAATCTTTCTAATGACTCACAAGAAGAATGAGACCAGTTCTTTTGACCTCCTTCCCTTAGGTGCTCCTCAAGGCCAACCTCAGCAGTCATTTAACCAGCCTCACAGGTGGCAGCTCTTTATCCATCATGGGTTGCCTGCATTATTCCCACCAGCTCATTCCTGCATATCAGCAGCCTTAAGTATGTGTTGGAAGACTTGATACTATTTTTCTCCTTTCTACCTTTTACTGTATGCAACTACAATATCATATACCGTCTTAAGGTCCTCCTATATTCAGTTCTTGACCTTAGATACGAATGGTCATTTGATTAACTTCACCATCCTCCTACCTTCTATGCCTCTTTCAGTTTTCAGGAATGTGATGGCTTATACAATGGCTAAATGCCAGATGCCCACCCAGTCACTCACCCTGAGATTAAAAAATATGGCCAGATTAAAAAGCTCACGGGCTGTGATAAAGACAGGGAGATCGCTTGCCACTTAATATCATGGCCAAAATGGGCTTGACTTGGGGAAAATTAATTTAATTTATTGCCAGTTAAAATAGATCTGGGTAGTGAGAAACAAAGACAAAATTAAAACAGTACCTTCCCCCCCTGCCCACACTGCTTCCTGGGCTCAACTTCATTCCCAACTCCTTCCACTCCAACCCCAAGTGGCACAGGGGGAAAGGAGGGTTGCGGTCAGTCCATAACCTCTCCTCTCTGCTGCTCTTTCCTCCTCTGCCGCTTTTCCCCTGCTCCTGCTTGAGTCCTCTCCACAGGCCACAGTTCTTTCAGGAAACATCCACCTGCTCTGGCATGATCCTCCCCATGGGCTGCAGGGGAATATCTGCTTGGCACCATGGAGCAGATATTGACCTTGATGTTCACACTCTTTTTCTCTCTCTCTTTTTCTCCATGCCTCCTCTGCCTTTGTGGCATTTTCCCAGAGGCACCACCACCGTGGCTGGGGGGCTCAGCTGTGCCCTGTGGTGGGTCCGTTGGAGCCGGCTGGAACCGTCTGTGTCCAGCACCGGGCAACTCCAGCCTCTCCTCACACAGGTCACCTCTGCAAGCCTCCCCACTGCCAAAACCTTGACACCTACGCCCTATACAAGGAGGCACTAATTTTATCAGAAGAAAGATGCTGTTTTGGTGATATGCAAAGATATGATTGTGTTTCTGCAGAGGTTGTTTCCTTATTTTGAAGAACATTTTGAAGGGATGACGCTGTTTTGAACTTATATGCAAGTTGCTTTTACGAATTTGCAATTTCAAGTCCAGGTGATCATTTCTCTTCCAATATACTGGCAAGGCTGCAAGATCGCTTTTTGTCTTTCAGCTGTGAGGGCACTTATTTTCCCATGGCTGCCAGGCTGACCTGCTAAGATCTTCAGTTTGTGGTTGATGTTGCCACTTAATTAGTCCACAGCTCCTGCATATTCCAACAGGATCCTGGCAACAGCTACAGCCCTTTTTTGTTGGCAAGACATCTCCTTGACACCTTATCTTGATGTGTGGCCTGATGTGGGAATTGTCCTGGGAGAAAATTTTCAGTGTCTGTGTGATGCTTTCATTCTTTGACAACGCTGCTTCTCTTAGTAACATTAACCATTTGCCTCTTCCTATTCAGTGTGCAAAATTCAGGGCAGTTACAGACATCTGGGATGACTTATCTTCTGCTGAGCATATTCAGCCCTTTTTATCCAATAGCTTTCCATGTTCCCAAATTGTCTGACTTACCTGGAAATGTGGCAGTGTGTATGTGCATAACACTTCTCAGGCACCTTGTCAGATACTTCACCTTTGTTTGCCTATTGTTCATGGTCCAGTCTGGAAGCTGATTTTTAAAAAGTGATTGTTATCTTGAAAGTGTCAGCACACAGCATTATGGGATGGAGAGCACATTTAAGCAGTATGCTACACAGGATCTGCGGTGTTTGATGGAGCTATGCCTTCACATTGACATCTTGGAAGTCAATGCAATTCATAATGTATATACTTTTGAGAATTGTAAGCATAGGTTTGGCATCACATGTCATACAAACAACGAAAAGAAGTAATTTCCTTTGTCTGGAAGCAATGGAGCTCAACAGATGGCATCATTTGTGAAGATGACATTTCAGTAGTTCCTCTGTGTGACTCTTTGAGATCCTTTTTGGAAAATTCAGCACGTCAGGTTGATGATAAGCAAGAAGTAAGGCTTGAGCAGTTAGCAGATAACTTTCATGAGCTCCTGGAGGATGTGTTTGGTATCAATCCCTTCCAGCAAAGCTTAAAACTTAAAGAAACTGTGGTGAAGTGGCCTAATGCAGCAGTGCTCTTCAGTGCTTGCATCCCAGACATCTGTCGTCTGATCATTTTGAGTTTCTTCCAAACACTGACTGAACATTATACTGTTCCCAAGCAACCTCCCAAAGCTTGGGAGGATAGGCTGTAATCATTCATTGCACAAGTGTACTCTGGGATCTTCTGCAAGAAGCTTGATGGCAGACTATCTACGTGGACTGAAAATATATATGGGCACACTTTCCTGAAAAAACAAAAAGATTTCACACAGAAAATTCACAAGCAGTCCACAATTACATTCGTATGGGTCCTCACTCTGTCTCAACCCTCCCTTTCAGTCTCTTTTTCAAGGCAGAATTATATCTAAGAGACTTGAATGGTGGCCACTACACTCTCCCTATAAACAATGAAGAACAGAGAAGAGCTAGGGTTTACCCCTCAGAAAAGAGGATGTGTTGACCACGCATACCAGCAGATACCAGTTAGTGGCCTGTAATCTTCCTTTGTAGTTCCTGTGGTGATACAGCCTAATGGTGTAAACCTAAAAGGGAACTGCATGACAGCAATTACTTCCATGTAGTTTAGGTAGGATCCTTTCAGCTTCAGGAGAAACCAGACTACAGCTCATTTGACAAGGCAGAAATATATTTAACAGAATGTATGTACCAGTCAGGCAAGTAATGCAATAATTACCCAAATGACCCTATCAAACAGCAGTTCCCTAGATTAGTTGCCCCACTCTTTCTTTGTGTGTTCAGGAACTGTAGGTTCACCTTTTGCAGACTGGTTCCTTCTGCAGTTGATGAAAATGCATAAATCTTACCTTGTGTTTCTTTGTGCATTCCCCTTAAAACACAACTAAAATCAAGAGCTGATCTCCTTTAGCTATCAATTTAATCAGCTGTTAACTTGTTTTTGATAAGAGTAAATGTCTAGGCATAAGTTGTAGCAAGCTAACCACAAAACTCAAACTACATGAGAAAAGCATGTTATGCAAACTTCTTATCATGTTTTAATAGACAAAACCAATATTCATCTGTTCCTATTTTATGTATGTGTGATTTTTCTCCAATTTTTTTAAAAGCAAAGAGGTTTATGCCATGAACATGAAGTTTTGGTCATACACCTCCATCCTATTAAAATGCAAATCCTTAAGTTTTTCTTCAGGAAAAAAGAAGACAATTTGCTGCTAAATTGCACAAAATCCCATTGAAAATTATTTTTACTGATTATACTTGTGTGCTTTGGATGGCAAGTGGAGCAAATTTTTGCCGTTTCTGATAAATACAAGCTTAGGAACGAAAAGCATAGATGTGGTTAGGTAGTATATTAAGGTAGTTTGTTTATTATTCTATAACCATATAGTACCACGAGAATTGATAATAATAAAAAAAATCTTTGCTCTCACAGCTGGGTTTTTACAGTATTCTGGGACAGAAATCTTTGGGGTTTATTCCTCACCTATGTCACCATTATCACTAAAGTAATGTTTGTATCACTTTGCATTTTGCTAACGTCTTTAGTGGCAGTTGTTTGTATTTCCATGCACTGACTCACACTAAGCATTGTGTCAACTACTCTTGTCATGCATCTGAGAAATTCTGGATTCATGTTAATTCTCTGTACTGGGTCTGGCTGGGGTGGAGCTAATTTTCTTCATAGCAGCCCATACGGTGCTGTGTTTAGACTGGTGACCAAAGAAGTGTTGCCAACACAGGGATGTTTTGGCTGTTGCTGAACAGTTCTTACACAGTGTCAAGGCCTTCTCTGTTTCTCACTCTTACCCCTCAGTGAGTTGGTTGGGGGTGGGCAAGAGGCTGGGTGGGGACACAGCCGGGACAGCTGACCCCAGCTGACCAAAGGGATATCCCATAGCATATGGCATCATGCTCAGCAATAAAGCTGGGGAGGACTTTTTCCAAAGTAGCCGTTGCTCAGGGACTGGCTGGGCACTGGTCTGCTGCTGATGAGTAATTGCTTTTGCATCACTTGGTTTTTTCCCTCTCTCTTTTTTCCTTCACTTATTAAACTGACTTTATGTCAAGCCATGAATTTGCTTGCTTTTGCCCTTCTTCTCTCCACCATCCTGCTGGGGGGGAATGAGCAAGCGACTGGATACCTGTCAGCTGGGGTTAACCCACCACATTCCCTGAACCCCACTGTCACCCCAAAGGAAACTCTGTGACTAATATCTGTCACGTGCTCACTCACACACAGTATTCTCTCTTATACTTTTGTTAAGTGCGATTGTTGATTTGTAGGTTTATATGTAGTAGTCTTTTCAGTGTGTTAAAAGTCTGTCCAGAGGTGAGAGCCCTGCCTGACTAGCTGGTAAGAACTGTTTCTTTCACAAGGAATTAAAAATGTCTTTAAAAAGAAATAAAAGGGCAGCCACCAAGTTTTCCTCTTTACTATCTAGATATGATAAGTTTCAGCCTGGCAATACTCAATAAACATCAGCATTTCTGAAATTAAAAGAACATTAATAATTCTTTGGGAATTTATGTGATATCTTATCTAAGTATCTTGAAGTTATATCCTATCTTGAAGTATCTGGTAGTAGAAGTATCTGGTTTATAATTTGCAGAAAACTATACTAAAGGTACTCCAGCAAGAAAATAAAATCATATTTTCTCTTTCTACGGGGTAACTGTTATTCTTAAGGGAACATAATACTAACTTAAAAAGGAAGGAAATATAATGTGCAGCCTATTACAGCAGCATACCAATACAAGACAGTCTAGTAGAATCATAGAAGTGTTTTTCCAGTGTTAGTAAGACAAAGGTTTTTGGTGGCAGATGCAGTATTTGTAACTTGGTCCTTCTGCTCACTTGTAGTCAGTTCTTTCCTCAGGGTGCTTAAATTTTCTGTAAGGTCCAACTTAGCTTGAGTTTTGGCAAGTTTTATTACATCCTTATGCTTTCTACTTCCAACACATCATTCTTTGCTGTTTCTTTGTGTGTGTATATGTTTGTGTGTGTTCTTCATTATTCCCAGTACCCTCTTCCAGCCATATTTCTGCCACTTTAATTAAGAAAATTTCACACCTCCTATCTTTGATGTTTTCAATTCTTTAACTGATTCCTTTAATTTTGTGCTTTTTCCTTCCAAAAGAGAAAATCTTCATTGAAGACGTAGTTATGTTTGTCTCAGCTCTGTTTAAATTATGGTGATTCCTGTTTGGTCCTTCTAGAGGTAATCTGGGTGACTAGTGTTTCTATAGTGTCCTTGAGATTTATCAAACTAAAGTATAAGGTATCATCATCTTTTTTTAGGCTGAGTGTGTATTTGATGAATAAAAAAAAATCAAATATTTTGCTGAGGAAAAGAGACTCTATCAATATAAAAAGCATTTGTTCTGCTGTTATGCACACTAAGTTAGTCTCATAGTTGTGTGATTTCCCCTAGAACCTACTTCTCTAATAATGTTAGCAATCTCTCTCCACATTCATTCTCAGTCCCAGGATCTTCCATTCTCATTGATCTTCTATGTAGAAGTTTCTATTATTTCAGTAACAATAAATTGACTTTGTGTATCTTGACAGCTTTGACATTTTACTGGGTTGTTTCATTTCTTTTCCCAACTGCAAGCAATGTAGCAGAGGCAGTTTTTATAGAAAACTATAGTAAATGGAGGTCATTCCTGATCCCTGGCAAATAAGCCCTTCAGTGCTGTTTGCTTAATGGCTTCACTCTAAACTAAGTATCTGAATGTACCTGTTGGGCATGCAGCAAATAGCTGAGCCTGAAAAACAGTCAAATAACACATTTGCCAAGCCAGCAGAAAGTGCACTCTGCTCTAAAGGTAGAAGCCAACTAAGCTGTTGTAGTATAAAGAAAGAGTCAGTATTAAGAGAGGAACATGGTGATCACTTTGTTTGTAAATTTGTGATTTTTGGTGTGCATCATAAAAACAAGAAAGTAACAAAGGAACTGGCAGTTGTTATATGTTAAACCATTGGAAGTGCAACTCTTATTTTGTGCTCTTTCATCTAAATGAAGTGAGATTCATTTAATATTAACATTTAATAAAACAGAACTTTGGGGAACATTAGCATAAAATCATTAATTTCCTATTTTATTAGTATTAATACTATGCTTTTTGAAGGCAAAGAGGAGTAAAGGTAAGTAACTGTGTCAGTGCCTGTCACTCTCTTCGGTGGTTTAAATCTCCTTATTTATTTACCAACTTCTACCTACTTTACTGTGCTGGTGTTTACTAAATCCTGAGAATTATATATACAACTACTGAGAGCTGCTTTCTCTGTATATAATAGTAAACAGAAAAAGCATTCTTTCATTGTGTCACTGTGTCATTATACAGATTGTCATTCCAGGTTACAGAATGCTGTTTTACAGACTATTGTTCACAGCACAGGCAGAATAGTATGGAAAAAGAGAGAAAAAAATTAAAAACAAATATATTTATAGAATGTATTTCAAAATTAACACAAGTTAATTGTAAGATGAAATGTTAATGTAAACTTGAAATAGTAGGAATATCCTGGCTTTTCACGTGATCCTATATTGTTTGCCATTTGTGAGCTCATGTGTACTCAATACCTGAAAAACAAGGCTATTGATTTTGCCTTGTAATCAGTTTGTGAAAATGGTGAAAACTGTTTGTCCGTGCTGCAAACTTGCTGTTTGTCTTCTGGTAGCTTTCTTGCATACAGCAGAATACTTTTGAACCCTTTACTGGGCTTGGAGAAGAGGAATTTGAATGAATCAGATGTATTTAGTTAAAAGAGATTCCTGGTTAACAGTGTAAATGAGTGCATGAATGCAAACCTCTGTGTGTGTGCATGTGCGTGTGTGTATATGTATGTATCTACATATGAAAGTTTATTTCTTTTGGCTTCTGAAATTCTAATAGCTGAATTATTATGTGAAAAGTCTTCTACTAACATGGCAAAAATTCCCTGCTGAAGAAATGCCTGACATCATCAGGCATCCTGTGATTTGTAGAGTTTTTACAGGAAAGAGTTTGTAGAGTTCTGGCAGAGAAGGACCTGGAGGTCATAGTGGACACCAAGTTGAACTTGAGCCAGCGATGTGCCCTTGCTGCAAAGGAGGCTAATGGTATCCTAGGCTGCATTAGGAGGAGTGCTGCCAGCATGTCAAGGGAGGTGATCCTTACCCTATGCTCAGTCCTGATGAGGCCACAGCTGGAGTACTGTGTCCAGTTATGGGCTACCCAGCATAAGAGTCATGGCCATACTGGAGAGAGTCCAGCAAAGGGCCACGAAGTTGATTAAGGAACTGGAGCATCTCTTCTGTGAGGACAGGCTGAGACCTGGGACTGTTCAGCCTGGAGAAGAGAGGGGTCAGGGGTGATCTCATCAATGTGTACAAATATCTGAAGGGAGGGTGTATAGAGGACAGAGCCAGGCTCTTTTTAATGGTGCCCAGTGACAGGACCAGAGGCAATGGGCACAAACTGAAATGCAGGAAGTGCCATCTGAATATCAGGAAAAACTTTTTCACTGTGAGGGTGACTGAGCACTGGCACAGGTTGCCCAGACTGGTTGTGGAGTCTCCATCCATGGAGATATTCAAAAGCCATCTGGACATGGTCCTGAGTAACCGGCTTTAAGTGACGCTGCTTCAGCGGGGGGGTTGGATGAGGTGACCTCCAGAGGTCCCTTCAAACCTCAGCCATGCTGTGATTATGTGAAATACCACAGCCTATGTGATCTGTTAATTGTTCTCTTTTCTAGCATCTTGTATTACTTGCTACTGGAGATGTAGGATACAGGTTCAGTGCCTGGTGAAGATGGTTCTTTACTCTCATCTAATATTTCTGTTTCTAGGAGAAAGTTCGGGGAAAAAGCCTAAATTATTTTTCATGGTCAGGTGTACTTTGTTGTGGCAGTAGAAGCCTCAATGGCCGCAGAATAGTGGAAGGGAGTAGCAGATCTTGATACTGTTATTAAGGACACTTGTAATCTCTGTGAAGACTGAATAAAAAACTAAATGCTGTTAGCTTGGTAAGATGTATATTGCATGAACATCTTCTTTTATGTATCATTCTAAAGCCTTTTAATAGCCTTGAAAATTTTGTGACAGTTGGAAATTTTTTTTCAACCAGAAGGAATGTGCTAGAGAAAGAATACAAACGTATTAGACTCTCAAGAAAGAGAAAGTGGCTGACCCTGTGGTGTTTGCACTGAATAAAAGCTTGAGGTATGTTAAGAATAAAATAAAAGAGATAAGATTTCATCTTGAGAATAGAGCAGGTCAGCACCGAGGCTTAAAGCAATGCTAGGGAGGGAGAGGAGGGAACTCGGTTCCAGGATCTGAGTGATGGGAGCAAATAAGAAAGCAGTTTAGAATCTTCCATGCATGTTTAATTATTTTAATACTTGTTTTCAATTTTTTTTAAATTAAGAACTTACTTCATACTTGCAGTTTTTAGAATATTGTTTGATTTCTCCTCTAGATCATTTAGTGCATAATGTGCGTTCACGTGAATCTGATATTTTTGTCTACTTTGGCTTTCCTGGGGAGTGTCAATTCCAGATAAAATCTGTAAATGCTGTAGACAAGGAGTCTAAGAGCATGAAACTCAGGGCACATATGAGAATCTCAGGACTAGGTGTGTCTTTTGACAAGTATATGAATAGTATACGAGTCAAGGTGGGGGGAGATAGAATTGAATGCTAGAACAAGAGGAGGTGTTCGACTTAAACCAACATCTTCCTCTGGCAATGAGTAGGCAGTACAGAGATAATTCACAGCTCTGGGGAAACACATATTGTCATAAGTCTCTCAGGACTATGATTCTCAAACTGGGGAAAAAAAAGCTAAAACAAATAATTAGGTAACCGAATCCAACTGCTTACCTCACTCCTTTGCTAAAGGTTTTTGTTTCCTCAGGAGAGATGAAAAAACAGGTCATGGGTCCACTTCTGAGTTGTTCCAAGTTAAGCCACCATTAATCTCAATCTATGCTAATATGTTGAATTATAGATTTATTTCCCTATTCTGTTACATTTGTCACAGGGGCAGTAACATCTAGCTGAAAGACAGTGCAGACGACAGTGGGTAGTAACCTGTCTGTTGTCTCATCAAAAATTGATAAAGGTTTTAAATTTTTACTCACTGGTAGAGTTCATTGTTTTTGGAACACAAAAATTTGTCTTGTCTTACTGTAGTAAGAGAATTAAATGCATTTTGGAAGTACCTGGATTCATTACCTTCTTCACACATCATGGTTAATGTTTTTATGTGACCTGTTTACTGTAGATACACCTCTGATCGCATAAATACATGTGACTAACATCTTGGTGACCTTAGAATGCATGCATGCTCCTAAACACCTTGTTATGTGTCAGGCAGTTCTCCTTGTTACCATGTTCCTAACACTGCAAACCACCATAACACCAGTTCTCACCTGGTCCTGACAGCTGATATATGCCACACTGTTAGACTTAGGATTGTCTGAAGTATTTCTGGGAAGTGAAGGCATTTGTTGAAAGGCACAGTGTGCTAACTGATATATTCCTTACATCGTGTGTGAGGAATACTGTGTTTAGTATTTAGTTACCTTGAAACCCCTCTTGTCTTAAAAGAGGCTAAGCTAGAAAAATAAAATTACGTATTTATAATACATAAAACCAGACAATCCACTTGCAGATATTTATAAAATACATACAGGCATGATAAAAGACAGCACAAAATTATAAAAATTTATGAAGAAATTTTCTTCTTGCCTTTCCCTTCTTCAGCTAAGCTTCTTTGACTTTCTTAGAACTCTGACAAAATGAACCCCTTCTGAATATTATATACCTCAGGTTACATTAACTGAAGGAAAGCCTATTTTGTTGGAACATTTTAGCTTTTATAGCCATTTTTTCCTTCTGAAGACCTCCAGGTGTTCCAGATAAATACAATCATTCTCCCTGAAACATAAGTGTTTCTTCCTTATGCAGGGGATAGTCTGACCGTCATATAAGTATTAATTCCTTTGATATGCAGATGTCTTTATTTTAGATAAGGTGTTATGTCTTTTAGTTCAGACAGAAGATGTACAACTCCTTGCTTCAGCCCCTCCCTTTTTTGTAACTCAACGTTTAAGATTCAGTAAGAAGTGTTTCACACTGAATGTTATTTTGGATCCCATAGAATATTCTGAGTTGAAGCCAATCCATGGGTATCATCAAATCCATCAGTACATAAACACATATACTTGATACAAGCATCTCTTGGGTCAAATGTTTTTATGTTTGAGCTATTGGTTATTGATTGGGCAAGAACCAGAACTACAGAAGTTAACTGGCTTGAACTAAAAACTAGTTCAGGTTGATGGACTCCAAACACCTTTCCTCTAATGTGCTGTAACACTGTATTATATTGGTGTAGCACAGTGTTCAATATGTTTAACTTCAGCATCACTCTGAAAAGGGGAAGTGCAGGGAGATGAGTTGATCTCCACAGTTAGTTGATAGAATCTGTACTAGATAAGAAACATGTCTGTTGTCTATATTTCATTGTACATGTTCTAGTCATCTCAGGCCAATATATTTTCCAGCTTGTTCATGGGCAAGATATTGTACCACATTAACAGGAGAGAATTAAAAAAGATGAATTACAGTAGTTGAACTTACTAAGAATTGCAATAACAAACACAGTAAATCATGCATTATGCTTATAAGCATAAACACTGAATTTGTTTACAGAAAGGCCAGACATAAAACTTAGGGAGGTCCTTCCTTACTTCAGAGTCTTCATAATCATTTCTGAAATGCAACATTGCACTTGCTTAACTGCAAGGCAAGAGCAAGTTTAAAAGATAAGGATCTTGGCCAAGGACAAACTTTCATAAAAAAGGAAAAGGAATTTCTCAGTACCCTTGAATCTTTCAGACTTACTGATTTTAATTAATCCTTTGTGGCTTAATGAAGCATTCTCAGCCAGAACAAACTGGCAGAATCATGGGAATCATGCCAGTGAAACACTTATGCTGAAGTTTTATACTGCCATTCAATTTAGATGAGGAAATGAAGCAAGGGGAATCTGAATGTCTGTTATACAGTGAGCTGGCTCCATCAGAGTCTGGGACCAGGCAGATGACCAGTCTGGGTCCCCCTGTAAAGCACAGCAGTCCAGGAGGTGTTTTACCAATACTGGTCTGCTAACAGATCCAATATGAGGGCATAGTCTCAGTTCCTTGCTCTACAGCATCGGAGACTGGAAGAACTCCTGACTTGTTGATTACTCACAGAGGGAGAACTACCAGGGTAGCAAGTTTTGCAACCCCTGATTTGAGTTGCTAAAACAAATAAGAAATGAGGAGCAGAAATGTAAACCTGTACCACCCTAGACAGCTTGGGGACCTTTTTCCCCCTCTTCTGTCTATTTTATTATGCTTTACCATTCTTGTTTCATGGAAGTCTTGTGATAGGGTTCAATATCCATGGCAGATATGATAAATACAGACTCAGAATAATAGAAATAAATAAATAGAATAATAGAAATAAATTATTTTAATATTTCAGTAGAAGCAGCTACATGAAAAAAGAATATCTTGATTTAACTTACTTCTTAGCCCCTTTTTAGTTGTGTTAGTATAACTGAATTAAAATGATTTTTTGGATGTTTGGCTCAGAATCACAATTTAAGTGTAAAATCATCTATTTTATTAACATATCAATTAAATGAAACACTGATATCATGCATAGGTTTATACAGTGTTTCTTTTCATTACCAGTACTGGTCAGCAGATAGGAGAGATTGTGTCCTTTGTGTTTCATCCACTTTATTTTATATATGGTGGCATGTAGGCAATTTACCAGTATACCTTCCCATTTTTCCTTCCCATTTCTGTGCTAGTACTAGTACAAAAGCTGAAACAATATTCTTTCTCCCATATTTTAAGTGTTTTCTTTTATTACTTTTGTTTTCAGAACCAATACCACTTTTAATTTTCCTACACATTTTGAAAAGTCATTAAACTCTAATAAAAATTGGTTTACACTACATTATCTAACAATAAAAATGCATGTGGATTAAAATTGGGACTGAGTAGGAAAAGTATTTAAAAAAGTAAATATTAGAAATTGCAGTAACAAACAGCATAGATACATCAAATCCTGCACCACCACCATCATTTCAGCAACACTTCTCAAAGGAGGGCGCATTTCTCTGTACTTAGTGGCTATACAAATTAACCAGAGTAACATCATTGTCCATTTTGCTCGAACTGCTGCAGTTAAAATACGCAAGGTTTAATTTTTATTAATTGGTGCTTAAAAAGTTTAATTCAACAAGAACAGAAGTGTTAACATTTTTTGGTCAAGGTGATGTCTGAGTGACTAATGTTGCTTTTTAACAAATCCTTGAAAATTTGGTGACTTGAAGAAACTGGAAAAAATATGTATCCTACTTATAGCATGCTTCCTTGAATGAAGGCAAGCTTCAGTGCTCATTAAATGGCATACAAAATCAGAATAAGGTCCCTTTGGATAAAACATGTTCTGTTTGCCTTGGTGCTAATTTGATAGTCTGTATAGTTTTATTTTGTGCTGTATTTAAATCAGTATCTAACCCAGGAACATGGGCTGTAAAAAGACATTTCTTAAAGAACAAATTCTTCTTTAGGGGGGGAAGGAACACCACCACCACACCCCCAAGGAATTTAGGCTTTTTGGAAAAGGAGATTATTTTTGGTTTTCTGATGTTGTCTGATATTGAAGTTCAGTTGCAGTAGGTTTCGAGCAGGTTAAAACTGAGATGGTTAGTCAAATTTGTTCCTGTTTGGCCAATCTGAAGAGAATACAGAGAGTAGAACTTGCTTAATTTCAGAATTCATTATGACCATTTCGTATGATTCTAATCCCTAACAAGAACCAGAACTGGAGTAGAGAAACTTATCTCAAGGTTGATTTTTATCTTGAAGTTATGCATTAATTTCCAAACTGTTCATCATGTTGTTAGTAAACATAAATAAAAATGTTATTAGAGTATTTAAAAATGTGTATCTGGGCCATTTTGTTTATGTTTAAAATACTTCAATTTGAAAAGTTTCACAATCTTTTGCAGAGAGTTCTACAAATCAGACTCCAAAATCAGGCGTATTTGACAGGAATCATGAAGACATGAAAGATTACTGAATAACGTATCCTGGTACACTGTAATATCTATAGTGAGAATTTTTAAGTTATATAAAATTTACCTTGAGTGGAGACAAATGAGGAAAGATTGTGCTATGCTTTGTTTTCTTTTGAGTTAATTACATTTTTTTTTATAAATACTCTGATCAGAAGGCAAAATCTCATTATATTATTTATGAATCTGTAGTGAAATGACAGCATGCAAGCTCATTTCACTAGGAAGTAAATTCTAGGTTAATTCTATCTAACAGCAGCTCTAATTTGAGCTAGTCAGTAAGGGATGTTAATAAATGGTTTGGCATATACGTATGAACTTTTCCTACCAGGTAAGTATCTGTACTCATTTTTGTCAAGTATAAAGGGCATTTAAAGAGCATGGTTACTATATGTCAAACATATCTGCATAGTTTCTGAATAGTGAATTGTATTAAATTAAATTTCTGGTGTTGCTATGACCCTGACATTTTCAGGCAATTTAAGTATTACAGTTTGTCAGCATATTAATGTATTTTTGTAAATGGAAGGAAACCCAACTACATCTGAAGTCTACATTTTAATATTCTGCTAATCACAAACAAGTATCTATTGTCAAAAATAGCAGAATAAAAGCTGCTTAATTTTGATTATTTGTATCAATAGCACTTATTCCTAAATACATCTAAGAAGACATTAGTTTTTTTGTATAGATGGCATAGCACTCCAAAGGCAAGTGATTGTTTGACCAAAGTGTTTATGATGTAGTTATGATTACAAAACAAAGAATTAAGTATTTTAATATTACTTTAGGGGAATGCATTATATTCAAAATATACACATATCAGTGTAAGAGAAATTATTAGGAGCCCAATCAGTACGTTTGTTTTGGGGGGAAAGAAACCATGTTTTTAAATTATTCACTGATAATAGTGCTTGGGGGAATATGCAGATAAATATTTATTCCCAAACTAAGTGATTAATTTGCTGTTCAGTGTGCAAAATGGTTCATAGGTTGCCATAGTGAACTTTCCCTGTACTAACCTGACATTCAGGGTCTTGAATGAACTTAACTAGACACAGTAGCTGTCGTAAATGTCAAAACTATATCATACTTGACCTTTGCATTTATTGGTTCCTTTTGTTTTCTATTTTTTTGTTGGTTTGCTTTTAAAATCCCAAAAATGAGGGCTTTTGTTGAAAAACATACATGGTATGACTGGAACAATCATAATTACGCGTCAGTGAAAGGGAGAGAAGAAGAAGCAGAGCTCTAACAAGTTGATTTATGCAGCCAATATTAAAACACTGTTCAATTTTACATTTTTTTAGGCAGCATTATGGGTCCCATGTCATTTCCAACTCAGAATTGTGTAACTCTGTCCGTGTTCTTATTAGATTTGCAACAGATCCCGCATCCTGTTAATTTGAAAATTGTTTTATTTACTATTTATAAAAGGCAGAACAAAAAAGAATAATAAGCATCTCTTACGAAAAGTAAAATGTGAAACTTAATTGGACAATACATTTTCAAAGTTTACCTGGTATAATTTGTCATTATAACAGCAGCAAAAGCAGACTGCTGACTATAACACTTGGCAGTCCATTGAGCTTATTTCCTTGCCAAAGCAACTGGTAAAGAAATTATATGGAAGAGAGACAGTCTTCTGTTGTCCATAATCCATATCAATAGTCTATGTCAGCCATTGTGGTATATCAAATGATATTGTTCTTTTAATATCTGAAGTGTAACTTTGAGAAGGGGAGTGTTCATATCTACTCCTTGAATGAGGGTTTCATTTCTTTCTAAGTTCCAGGAAGCCTCAGTGCAATCCTCTAAAACGTGTTTGCTATACAGAGAGCCGACCTTCCCCATTCCAGCACCTGAACTTTGAACGCCACCTTAAACAGTTACGTAACTTTCTGCATTGTCACATTTTAAAGTCCTAACTGCCCTTAAGCCTTTGTTGCTAAAGAAATAAACAGTGCACTGTTAATGAACTTCTTTCAGCCCTCCCATGGGTTGGAAGGCTGGTTCATTTTGTTTATTGTCTACAGCATGGCACAGTGTGTTAAGTTTCAGAGCGGTTGAACGGCGCAGAGGAAATCAATTCGCCTTGCTTCAGCCATGTCGTACTTGTGCAGCATATCTCTCTGCTGGGAGGGAGAGATGTCTCCTTTCCCAAGAGACTTGGAGCAGCTTTTGGCAGCCCCAGGCAGAAAGCCTGGGGGAGGAAAGGAGACTGAGGCAGTCCTGGGAGGATCAGAATGTTTGCTTAAAGTTTGGAGGTGTCTCTCAGCCATCTTGTAGAAGTGATGGCAAAAAGGAAATTTTTCTTGGGACCCAGAAGCAGCTGTGTGCATCTGGAACACTGAATGTTTTTGACACCAAAGTCACTGAACTTTTTAAAAAGCAAGACTAGAGGAAAGGGCCCTCCCTGCAAAGGCAGAGGAGGGAGGTGGGAGATTTATCTCACCCAACACATCAGAAGTCTATTAAATGGTGGCCATGTTCTAATTTAGTATTTTGTGTTCTAGTAAAACCTAGTTTTAAAATATTTCAGTCTTTCAAAGTCTCTTTCCTTTAAAGAAAAGGGCAGGTGGTTTTACCTCAAGGCTCTGGACAGAGCAAGAAGCCATCACAATATGAAACAGGTTTTACTGGCTGGTAAGGAAGAAGGCAAATATACAGTCTAGAGGCCATCATTTTTTTATGACCTTTAATGATAAGAAAAGAGATAAGGAAGACTATTTTGGAAAAATCTCTTCCTATTAATTTGACCAATTTTTGACCCCATTTAGAGTTATACTATCCACAACATCCTATGGCTGAGTTCCATGGCTTAATTTCAAGTTGTACGAAAAGTATGCCCTTTAGCTTGCTTTCATCTTCACGCTAATTTATGTGATGTCATGTCCTTTTGATCCTGTATTGTGAGAAACTGTGAAAACTCTTTATTAATCTGCGCACTACTCTGTTCTAACTCTCCTTGATGGTGGGTTTTCCTGAAGAATCCTAGTCTATGTAGTCACTCTCTGTTCGGAAACTCTCATATGTATCATCATCCTTACATACCTTATGGTTTTTGCATATTGTGAAATTTTTGCATATTGTGAAATTTTTGTGTATTGTGAAATCCTCTTCTCAGAATTTTGGTTTTGCTATCCTGAGTAACACAGGAAACTTGGAGCCACTTGTGAATATGCTGTAGAGCACAGACCCTAATACAGATTGCTGAGGGAATTTCTAGGAGCGCTCCATATTGAGAAAGTTCAATATTTATTCCCAATTTTTCTGCTTCTATTTTAACCATTCTTTTCATTTATTGAAGGCCTTCCTTGTGATCCCAGGGTGACCGAGTTACTTCAGAATCTTTTAGCACAGAAACTTGTTAAAAGCCTTTTGGAAATCAAAGGCTATGTGCCAAGGCATCCTTTTTCACATATTCAGTGTTCCTCCTGTGAGTTACAATTTCCCTTTTCAGAAACCATCTCAACTATACTCCAGTACATTATGTTCATCTATGTTATCTGTTGATTCTGTTCTTTAATGTAGCTCTTAATGGTTTGTCTGGAGTGGAACTGGGACTTACTGATCCATAGTTTGAGGTGTGCTCTTTTATTCCCTAATCTTGTCCCCCTTTCCCAAATCATAAAAAGCAAAAAAAGCCAAACCAACCCAAACCCAAAACAAACAAACAAAAAACTCAAAAATCCACATCTACCATTCCTGTGGCATGAATGCCATTTTAAGTGATGACCCAGTGATTTCCTTTAGGACTTTTGGGCAAACACTATTTGGTCTTTGTTTTTTTTGCTACTGTTCACTTTGTTAATTTATTTTAAAATATTTTCCAGTAGTAATTCAGTTTGAGACAGATCTCTGATGTATCCCTACTAAAAAGTGTTCTGGCATGGGAACGTCCCAGAGCTCCTCTACATTAAATTTTTATTTGGTGAGTTCATTTACATTTCCTGCTAGAGCCTTATCTCTTTGAACACTCCTTTTATACTTTGATAGTCTATTGGCCCTACAGCCTTTCTGGCAGGCTTACTGCTCCTGTTGGTTTTTAAAAAGCATTTAATGCTCGCCATTATGCTTTTAGCAAATTGTTCCTAAAGATCTTTTTATTTTTCTTTACCTGGCCTGCTTTATTGGGTTTTTAGTGCCAACGTTTATATAACTTCCTATTTTCCTTCATTTGGACATGACCTCAACTTTTAAAGGACATCTTTTTAGGCATTACAAACATTTTTGCCTTGCTGTTTAAATATTCTTGGTTTTGAGGGAGTCTAAAGTCTTTTTTCTTCTAGCAGTTTATTTACATGTTATGTGAACCACTGATAACTTAAGTATTCATCTGCATGTGTTTTACCCTTTGGGATGTTCCTTTGAATTTCCTTTGAAAAAGTTCCTTCATTTTTATGTAGTGCTCCTGTACAAAATGATGACCTCAATGACTTTCTTTTTTGATTCTGCAGGTATCTAAACCTGCAGGTATCTAAACCTGACTTCATGGTCAGTGTTAGGAACAGGTCCTCTGCAGTGTTAAGGATCAAGCCAAGACTTGCTTCTCTTCCTGTGGGCTTATGACCAGCAGTCATTTAAGTGCCTCAGGCCATACCCTCTTCCACTGTTACTGTGTTTTCTTCCGAGTAGTCTCCCAAGGCCCCATTCGAATGTATCAATGACTTTCACCTTCATGGACAGTCCTAACAGTACCTTTTCCTATTGCGGCATGAAATTTGTTATATAAACTATGGAGTCTTACCTGTTACATGGCCCCAAGGACAGGTACATTTGATCTGGTGTGACCAGGAACTTGTCCCAGTCCAGTAGTCCAATACATAAAGACTCAGATGCAACAATTTTTGTGGTTTGTTTATATAAGACCTGTCAACATATTGTGTCAGTGTTATTTGTTTGGATGGTGAGATATGCATAACAAATTATTGTTCTGTGTTTTTTCAGTGCCCCTACAGTGATTTCCATTTTTAACAGGTCCTTAGGCATCTTTGAGACATGATTAATGGTACTAGGTATCTTTTGAGCAGTGAAGTAGTAAACTTAAAAGTAGACTTTTCAAAGCTTGTTTTACTGTAATTTCTTTTCACATTCAAATTTTTTGTAGTAGAATTTCATTAGAGGAAAAAATGGAGACCAGGAGGGTTCTTCAGGAGTAGGGTTAAAGTATGTTACAAATCTTTTACAGAACTTTAGTTATTTTTAAAAGTGATCACAATGGCAACAAGCAAAAGAACTATGTGCATTTTCTCTTTTGTAGGTACCTGGACCTGTCTACAATTTCACTGGCTGTATACAAGTCATAGAAATCAATAATGTAGGACCTTTCAACTTCTCTAATGCTGTGGGAAGAAATAATGTTGACAATTGCAGGTAAACTACCCTCTGTGCCTTTTCAAATCAGAAGAAACTGTTGATTTTGCTTTCTTCCTTAAATAGGGTGACTATTTTAGATAATTTCAACAATAGTTGCAGAAAAAAAATTATTATATAGACGGATATTGTGCTTTCTTTTATGCTTCTGAAGCCTTTTCTTTATGTAAGATGCTTTTTGCAGAGTAGTTCAGTTAAGCTTGACAGCTTATTTAGAGTAAGTTTTCACCCACTGGATGCTGAAATACAATGTACTAAACAGGATAATCTGCAACAAAATACAAGAGTGGGAAGTCGGGTAATGTGCTGGTTGTGTTTCGACTCATGGTTTTGGGATTTCCATTGATCTTGTAACAAATACCGGTCACTTGCTGCTACACTTATGTGCTGGTTTTGGCTGGGATAGACTTAATTTTCTTATATATGAGATTGTGAAAAATGCCGGAAAGCATTGCTTCTGAATATACAAAAAAACCCACTTGACTTCACCTTTGCATATTCACATTGCTGTTGGTCATGCATTGATTGAAATAAAAGGCTATACAAATACAGTGGTGTAGATTAGGATTCTATTCTGGCATATAAAATGTCTGAACATAGAAAAGTGGAAAACAAAAGGAAGTAGGGGTGAATTGCATTTGTAGATCATTAAGTAAGTCTTTCAGAACAGAGTGTGATTTTAGTCATAAGACATATGTCCTGTATCCCTGGAGAATTTTGCATAAGCCTTTTTACATATCACTTTAGGGTTTTTTCCTAAAATTTACGGAATAGCTTAATTAATGTTCTTGTGCTTATTTAAACAGTATGTCAGAAAGTTAGTGGTGACTGACTAGATCATTGATTAAAGATCCATGAGAACTGGACTCCACACTCACTTCTACTAGTAGCCTCTTAAAGATCATACACACATCGTACTCAAAGTTATGATGTTAAACATCAGACCCGTTATCTAATCAATCAGCTTCCTCAAGTCCTAGGCGTCTAAACTTTTGCCAGTAAAAATTACTCTGAACATAAAGATCAGCTTGTTACACCTGCAAAGACATGCCACCATTTTTATTTAGAAGAGCAGCTCAGTGTCATCTCCTTGTCCAAACATGACAAAGAAATAAACCGTTGCACTCTTTGAGTTCCCCAAGGCATTTTGTTTGGAAGAGGTTCTCTAAGTGCGTTGTGGGTGTAAATCCTGCACAAAATACAGAACTCTGGCCTCTGTTGTGACAAATTCCATCTAAGAAAGAAGTGATGGCTCCACTCTCACCTTTCTGCACAGTTTTTTCCTAGACAGAACTGTGGTCTCCTCCAAAATGGGGGCACATACTCTTGTCTGTAGAAGTATGCCTCTGTGCAGAACAAAAATTCATGGAGATGAAAGTGAGTGAACAAGATACTTCATGCCTTTAATTCAGGTATTAACTATTGAGCAGTTTATATAACCATTCATTTAAGAACCAATAGCCTTCAAGAACCAAAAGACCAATGACATCTGCATTGTCCAGTCTATGTATGTAACATATAGAGGGATAAAGACAGGAAGGAGAAGGCTTATAAGCAAATTCAGCTTTCTTCATTTTTAAACTTGTTTAATTTAGAATTTGTTATATTATAATCTATAGAATCTATTTGTTATATTGTAATCTATAGAATTGTTATTATTTTTATATTATAATCTATAGATATATGCCAATATTTATTGCATTTTGTTTTGATTCTGATACTTCTCTTCATAGTTAGTCAATTAGCATAGAAATATGGCTGATACAGTATAATACAGATAATAAAGATTGCTTTATTTGAATCAGAACTCAGTGATTATGGTCTAGGGCTGTTTCTTGCAAATACTTACTGTGTATATGTAACTGATTAGGTGAGTAAAATGACATGATAGTTTGTATAGATGAACCTTGAAAATAGTCTTATACATAAAAGGATGTTCTAAGGATCTATCCTGGACAACATGTTCCTTTTCCTTCCCTGCTTGTTGCAGAACACTGCAGATGAGCCTGACAGTGTCCAACCCCATGCAGTCCACACAGACCTGGCTCCTTCCTGATCCAAATCACAGCTATTCCTGTCTGTGAAAAGCTGGGAAACAGAATTGAAATTAGTCTGAATTTCCCTTGGTGGCATGGTTATCCCATAGGAGTGGACTGTATGGAAGCCTAGCAAGCATTGTCCTTACTTTTTCCCTGCCTGGTGGTACATGAATTTCATATCTGCTCACAAATGGCAGCTTGCATCATCCTTTGCTCTTCACTTTAGGTATAACTCACATGCATCCTGACTGTCATCAGTCCTTACATATAATATCTGCTCCCCAGAAAGCATCTACGAATCCCAGCTGTTGTTCTTTTTTTGCAAGACAGGCTTCTTGGGGAGATTTGTTTTGAGAAGGAAGGAGAAAGTTCTTGAATAAAGGTGCTTAAATAGGGCAATAATGGATTATATATGTTGCAAATATGAGTAGCTGGTGAATGCTAGAAAGCCTGGTGTATTTACATTGTATTTGCAGAATTGATACGGTTTTGTTGATGCAATATTGCTACAGTGGGAACTACCTGGCAGCAAGATTACTCTACGATGTTGCAGACAAAGTAATCCAATTTCTTCCTGTAAGAATATCCCTGTACTTGTCATTCACTGGCACTAAGTATTTCTGTTCTTGCTGTTGTAGTTTGTCTTTAATTGACCTTCTACCTATCATCACCTGTTTTTAGATTTTTAATCCTTTGCAATGCCCCTGCGTTTACATATTTAGCTATACTCTAGTCTCATTCATTTACCCTGCTGGGATTTTTACTTCTTGGTGCCCCAGCAGCATGGATTACTTCATTATTGTGGTGCAGAAAATCAGCCAAAGGGAGACATGCAGAAACTTCTTAAAGTGTATGGGCTTGTGAGTAAATTTTAAGCTTATGAATTTTTAATGGGTTTGAAATTTACTCAAATGTGTTCTGCCATTTTTTCAACTGGATCTATTTGAATTTTAAAATACCAAAAGGATGAGCTAATATGTGCAAGGAATATAGAGATCTTTCAAAAACAAATCTTAGATACAGTTCATTAACCTTTTCAAAACTATTGGCATCACTACTTCAGGACAAGTTAGTACCTTTCATAGGATATTATACACTCTGTGTTGCTTATCTCAGAGATTAATGCAATTTAAGTTGCTGTTTAAGAACTTCTGGGAATTAAGAAATGTAAAAAATGAAGCCATAACATTGATCTCACTGGCATATGTATCTGACTATCTGCTGTCTAAAATACCCTGAATATATAAGGCAAGAATGCTGTTTTTTCCTTTAGCATTAGTATTTTGTAATGCAAATATCATACACTGCAAAAGAGGGAGAATTATTTTAACTTCATAGAACTAAATGGGAGATGGGCACAACATGGAAATTGTCTTTCATGTAATTTTGGAAGAAGGTGCTAAATTCTGCTTAAATTCAAGAGGATGATTGATAAAGGCAGCACTGGGCAACTGAATAAAATCAAAGACCTTAAAACTTGCAAGGGCCTTAATCCTGATGATTCTGAAAGGTGCAGGATTTCTGTGCATGCCCAGAAGTACTGAGGTTTCAAGCATGAGGCTTTAATTCAGATAATCTGTAAGGTCATGGCCCAGATCCTCCTGCTAATCACATGCATCATTGTTTAAGCCTGGACTTCATAGATGTGCTATAACTCATGATACCATGGGGAGGAGAAAACACCTAGGAGGAATATATTGCACTGATGGCTCATCAGAGCTTCCTGCCATAAGATGTAACCAAGGTGGAGTAGGAAATGGCAGAATAATGGTATGGGCAGGAGAATGAATTTAAGCTTGACTCTCTGAGCGCAGATTTGCAGCCATAAAAGTCCTCTGAGCTATGTGGCTTTTGCTTTCAGGAAAGGTTATAATAAAACCATATCAATTAGTAAAGGTCCTCCAATAGGTAGTTTTCTAGAATTATGCTAGACTATATACTTATGTAAATCTTGTTGAAGTTTATTTTAAGATTCTGTTTAAACTATTCCTGTCTCAGAGCTATGAATACATAGGCAATTTTGAAAGAGATTATATAACAGCTAACAGCAGTAGAAGAGACAATTGGAAATAACGGATCTCTGATGAGATATGTTAAGAAATTAAACCTTTTTTTATTTTTTCTTTCTTCTGAAGCAAGTAAGATACTTGTGATGTGTTAATGCAATATAAAGCTCCTGTAAGTGTTTCAGAAAATGTTACTGGAATAGAGTTACAGGATAAATTACTATCACTTTTAGGTAGAATTCAGATGACAGATATAAAAGAAGATTTGAGTCCCAGTATTAAAAGCTGGTGTTTACTGCAGCTCACTTCTGTTTTAGTGTCTGGGAGCTAGGACTGTTGTATATTCCTGTAAGAGTTTACTGCATGTAGTAAATTCAAAGGCTCCAAACACACACACATACATAAAATATATACATATGCATATGCATGCGCATATGCATATGCATATACATATATCTATCCAAGCCATGATTTGTCCTTTTTTAAAAAAATTCCTAACTAGGAAAAAAAAAATACCGTTTGCTGTTTTCTTAAGAGGAGTCTTACTGATGAATGCGAATGTACAATGCTGATTTATACTCAACAGACAGGAGCTTGTAAGCGGAGTTCTTCATTGCTGCCCATCGGACAGATTTTCAGTTGATTTTTTTAAAGATTTTATTTTGCTGTTAATTTATCTTAAGATGTTTTTTCCAGGCTGAAACTGAGCTTCATTTCAGCAAAGACTCTGATTGCTATTTGCATTTAGGAAAGAGGCTCTTGAATGTGCATTACCCAAGTTCCATTCCATCAAGAGGACTGATAGTTTTCGTAATGCATGGCAATTTTCTCAGGAGCTATACAATACATTTTGGAGATCTCTACAAGTTTTCAGTAAGCTCTCAGTTCCACTTTCCCCTCACTTATCCACTTTGCAACAAGCTCTAAACCCCCTTCCTTATGTGTGAGTACTCCCCTTTCCATTCTGTAGTTTTCTGTGATATTTTTACAAACACCCCAACAGACCCCTTACACCTTTGTGAAGTTCAGTCTCCTGTGCAATTTCTCATCATGTCTCTTCCTCTGTGGAGCTTCCTGCTTTTTCAGAATATTACAAAATATCACAACTCAGAGCATCTGACACCAGGCATCTGAGGTGTTTGATTTCTGTCTTTGGAATGAACTGCATAATTTGAATAGGGGAAAGTCAGGTCCGCTGAAAGTTATTTTTCAGGTGGTTGTGGAAGTCAAACAGTTACCATTCCACACCTGGAAAAGAAAAGTGCTTATGGTGGTGCATACTGTGTGTTAGAGCTCATCATAAAAGTCCATACAAGACTCAGGTAAGGTTAAAGAGTTTCTTCATATGAATCCACCTGAGCTGAAAAACTTAAATTCAATCAAATGTACAAGCTGACTTAAACCTGAAGGGGAAATCACAGAGTTCCAAACTTAAGTCCTTCTGTCTACTTACATCTTAGTTTACAAATAAATGCAAGATCCTATGAGAAGCAGTGAGTTTCTGTTATATGTGAAAGAGAGGTTATTCAGACTTCAAGTTATCTTCTTACATCTTGGCATAGGTAGTTATGTTCATATTTTTTCATTAACAGTTTGGACTTATGTGCTTAATTCTGAAACAGCAAAATAAAAGAATATATAGTGCTCCTCAACACAGTAGAAGAAAATGATTAAATGAACAATACTGACACTACTTAGTTTTATTAATTTAAGAGGTTTTCTGTGTTTACTGTGATTAACATAGAGATTGTTTCTAAAGTACAGAACTGAAGATAAAGCTTCAGAAATATCATTCATTTGTATTCACCACATACATGATGCTTGGCATTATGTTAATAACAATTCTGTGCAATTTTAACATAGATAGTGATAACAAGCATTTGTTCTTCTTTATGCATTTATTTTGTTACTTTTTTCTCTCTCATCTATTGCTTTTGCTGGCTGATAACTTTTCCTGTGTGTTTCTAATTGCTCCTTCCTCCTTTTCCAGTGCCTGAGTTGCTTTTATATACTTTTATCTTTTGCTTGATTTGCCCTTCTTGATTTCCCTCATCTTTTACAACATTTGTTTGTAATGTTTTCTTTTGCTTTGTGAGTTTTGCTGTCCTGTGCAATTTCCTTTCTGCTCTGTGTGTACACATGAATTCTGGGTATTTTTCTGCTACCTTTTCTTCCTTCTTTGGCATTCCTGTTCAGATGATGACTTTTCAGTGATATAGACTTCAATGTTGAAAAAGAAAAAAAGAGAAGGAAGTGACAGATCTAATCTTTTCTACTGTTACAAATCCTTAAAATCGCTGTAAACTGTTGTGTAAGTCTTTAGCTCAATCTTTTGAAGTATTCTGTGGAAATTGTGATGGATATTAGAGAAATCTGTGTGTCAAATATATGCAGGTGAGATAATCTGTGTTTGTAAACATAACATTTCTCTCCCTGTTTCTGGAAAAGGTTTCCTCTCATCAGCATACCACAAAACTAACACCAATCTTTCTTGAGGCAACTGTCTATTTCTAAAAGATTAATATTAATTTTCGGTGATGTTTATCTCGACCTTACTTATCCTTCTGTAACTTTAGGCATGTGCATTACACCAACAGAGGACTGTTTCCTAATTCTGTCACCAGAATTTGGTGGCAGTCATTGTCTGTTAGTGTGTCTGTAATGAACAATTGTAATGAGATCCTGATTTCTGCTGGAATTGCCAGGTACCTGCATGGAAGCTAATAAGACAAGACTTAAAGGATACTATGCATTTTTTTTCTTCTGTTTTTATCAAGGAGCCATTTGCAAGTATATATGTCAATAAATAAATGCATGTCAATGCATAAGTCTGAGGCAGTGTGTTACTGCAAATAAATTTTATCTCAGTTAAATATTTTGGAAAACACTCTGACACAGTTACACAGAAAGGAAATTCTGTTATGAAGTCTCAGGTTTTTTAATGAAATTGTCTTTCTACTACTGTTCATGTATACTTCATTATTTTATAACGTATTTGTTTCATGTGCTAAAGAAAAGGTTCCAATGCTGGAGAAATGCTATTTTGCACTCATGTCACACCTTTGTATCTATTTTAGTGCAGTTATATAATATTGAATATCTGCAGTTACTGGTGATTCTTACTCTGTATGATTACTAAATTTATTAATGGAATTTATAAAGCTTCTTTTACCCCAGATACTTAACCATAAATTGATCCCTTTATACATCAGTAAAATAAAGTGCTAAGCTTTAATCGGAACGCTCATAGTATAGAACTGAATTTGTTACATAAATATTTTAGGAGGGAGAAATAGGTGTTAAAGACTTCTGATACAACAAAAAAATCTGTATCTGCTTTGGCCTCTTTATATTGACTGGTAGATTCAAAGCCCCACAAACAATTGTGATTAGTGTATAAAATCACTGTATCCACCTACAGCACATTCCTAAAACGTGGAAATGAGAGAGATTGCCTATCAGGTGTCTGTTCAGTAGATCATCAGAAGTTCTTACATAGGAGATAAGAGAGAGAACTAAGGATATGACAGAACTCAGTGGACCAGCATGGGGTGGTTCAGAAATTCTGGGAAGCATTACAGTCTAAAGGACAACATGGTTAATTCTCTGTACTTGGAACTTCTTCAGTGTCAAGAGTGATCAGAATTAGAAGGCTGCCAAGATAGATAGCTTAAAAGGCTTTCTGCAGTCTTTCAGCCTTTCTTACGTGTGGATTACATGGTAATCTGGTGGGTGGAGAGGTATAGGATTTCAGCTGCATATTTTTAGCTCCAGCAAATGAGGAGGACCCCTTTTTTGCTTTACATCAAAGATCGTAGTTCCAGGAACCCTACAGATTGCCACAACATTTTGGGTTGCTCTAGGTTAATGACAGTGTTCATTACCTTATGCCAAATTACTTCGAGTATTTGTACTTCCCTAGAAATTCTGTCATTGAAACAAGAACTGTGCTTGAACACGATTAGCTTTTGAAATGTAAAACCATGAAAAAAATTATATCAGGAAAATACATTTTTAAGATTTATGAGAAAGACTCATTTTCTCATGAATGAATGTAACTTTTTAATTTCAGATTTCAGGACAGCTTCCCATAAAACAAAATAATATTATAAAAATTAAAATAGAAAGGTTTTGCTAGAATTAAAAAAAAAGGATTGGGTTGAGAACATCCCAACTTTCCTGCAAAACTGGAGCAGATTCACAAAATAAAAACTAAATTTAAAGCCATTTTTCAAAGTTCTTGAAACTTCACTACATAGATTTTTCACAGCATTAATAATATCATGTGTCATAGCCATTGCAATACTCTTTGGAAACTTCACCTTAATGCTTAAGAAAAATTATCTTAGTGACACAAGACATCAAGTGGTACGGTTCAGTAGCTTCCTGAAATAATCACTTGGGCTTCTAGCCAGACAGGTATGTGAATAATAAAACCCTCTTCTTCTACTCTCTTAGAATAGAAAAAATAATCTTAATTTTGTTCTGCCTGTCTAAGACTTGCAGATGGGTGCATGGATGGTTTGACAGAATTCTGCTTTACAAATATTTCCCTATATATCTAGTCTTAAATTTATTATGAGCAGTGGTTCAGAAAAGCCCAGTATATAACAGGAGGAATTGTCTAAAAACAATCGAATAGTAAAAGAAATTATCTCCCATGCTTTACTTACTGGACTACAGTCACACTTAGCTTTAGTCCTAGCATTTGATATCATTCCAATTACAGAAATCTAGAAATAGAGAAAAAAGTGTTTTGTTATATACTCACAAATAATTAAACTTTGGAGCAGGTTTCCATGACTTCCAAGTTATGTGCAGATAGTGCCTCGTAATGGACATGTAGTTCCTCTTGTTATTACACCAGACTGTATTGTGAATAGAGTCATATTAGATAGAATAAGTAAGAATGAGAGTCATACCGAAAGGAGTAATTTGCCTACTGGAAGCTTGAATCAGTATAATACTTTCTCTTTGACTTTTGTCATCTTTGAGATTCACTTTTGAATTTGATACAGAAGTAATAAGAAATCATAAGAGTTGCCTTCAACTGCTAACAGCCAGAATGTCAAGAGAAAAGTTTGGAAGTTCAGTTTTATTCTGTCTAGCAGCTCTCTGCTGGCATCCATTCTGTGTCCTTCATTGTGTCAGTGAATAAACCACAGGACTTCATGACTTACAAAGTATTTGTGGGTTTGTAAAAATCTCCTTTAGCAAAGCTAAAAGTGAAACAATGAACAACATCACAAAATCTTGTGTGTTTTTATAGAAAATAAAATCCATAACAAATAATATTGCACTTTTTAAAAAATATTTTGAACATTTTTTACAATTAAAAAGATTATTTGAGCTTCTTTTTGGCAGAGCACTTTTAATAACAACTTTCTGTTTCAGATCTAAAAGATATTCAAGAATCCAAGCTTTAAAACCAGATTTTTTTTAAAAAAGTCCCTTTTATTATTGATATCCAAAAGATGTCCATTTTAGTGTTATATATTGTGAACCTATAAATCAAAATTTTATGTATTAAGATGCAATTAACTTCATAAAAGGTATTTGCAATAAAATAAAATTCCTCTAGAATTGCTCAAACATTGCAGATTTAATTATTACAAGAAAAGGAAAGCCTGAAAACAGGAAATATGTAGTAACTTTTTTGAAATTAAGTTTGTACAATACGTCATATTTGAAGTTCTTCTTCAAACAGGCCAAACCCCAAAGGAAGAACAATGTCCCGAAGAGTTATTTTTAGTT